>NC_073261.2:90557500-95357500 GCF_029289425.2 Pan paniscus
CAGATGATTGGTTTTGCCCTTTTCTAAGGATTGCTTTTCTCTTAGTGTGATATATTAAGCTCTTCTCTGAGGGCAATGGGTTCTTCCCAAAGGGCTCAGTCTGCTTTATTTTTATATCCTATAATGTCATAATGCCATTTTCTAAACTACACTTTTCTTTTCATAAAAGCCTTTTGTCATTAAAAAACAAAAAGGCCGGCTGGGAGCGGTGGCTCACGCCTGTAATCCCAGCACTTTGGGAAGCCAAGGAGGGCGGATCACGTGAGGTCAGGAGTTCGAGACCAGCCTGACCAACATGGAGAAACCCCATTGCTACTAAAAATACAAAATTAGCTGGGCATGGTGTAATCCCAGCTACTCAGGAGGCTGAGGCAGGAGAATCGCTTGAACCTGTGAGGCAGAGGTTGCGGTGAGCCGAGATTGTGCCATTGCACTCCAGCCTGGGCAACAAGAGCGAAACTCCATCTCAAAAAAAAAAAAAAAAAATGCCAAAGTGCCAGGATAAGTGACACTCAGCTCAAAGCTTTTGCATTGTCCCAAGGGGATTAAGTTGAATTGGGTTATTTGGACTAATGAATTCAGACACTTTTTCTAAGGAGGCAGCACAAGCAGAACTGAAAATTTCTGGAGTCAGAATTACCTGAGTTCAAGTTATAGTTGGCTTGTAATGATTTCTAAACGATGATTCTTTTCTTCTTTATATCTTCACAACCGCATGTGTGTGCGCAGGCTGCAGGGAGAGAATTAGGAGTACTCCTATTATGTTCATTTAAAAAATAAGGAAATAAAGGTTCAGTGATCAGTCCCCATTGTTATTATTAGATTATTATAGCCATATTTCAAAGGGCTTATCGTTTTGAATTAACTGTAACAATGAAATGTGAGGTTAGGGATTACTGGGCACTTTTTACATACCTGACACTATTCTCAGCCATTTTTACCGTATATATTATTTAATCCCCACGGCAACTTCCTAAGGCAAATCTTATCAGAGTCTTTATCATGTAGACAAGAAAACTGAGGCCCAGGAAGTTCAGGAATTTGCTTGAGGTCCTATAGCTAGTATCTCTGACTGATGAAATCAGGGTTCAAAGCCAGATGCCCTGATTCCACACCTCTGATTCTTAACTAATATACTGCTTTCTCTCGTGGTCACTTCTACTTCTCACCAGTAAAGTGGGGTTGCTGAGAGATCTTATTCTTAACACCTTCAGAATCAAAGTTAGAAATAAAGCAAAAAGAAAAAGAAAACAAAGAGCCCTTATTGGTCGGGAGGCTTTTCCTGCAGCCCTGCTTTTCTTTGCAACACAAAATGGGGGCAAGGCTTCAAGTAGAAGAGACGATAAGCTTACTTTAGAATATAGGCACTATGAAAGCAGATATTAGAGTCTGTTTTGTTCCCTTTTATCCCTAGCACTAGAAAGTGCCTGGCATGCTATATCTCTCAAGTGAGTAAATGAATGAAGTCATGTAGTATGTGCTTCTGTTAAAGCCCGCCACTATAACCTGGGGGATACTTCTGGGATATTTCCCACGGAAATATTGCAACCACAAGTGCATTAAAGCATAACTAAAGAAGGCCCTTGAATGACATGTCTTGAGGTAGAGAAAGAAACGGCTAAGTGAGCCAATCCTCAGTTATCCTCAGAAGCTGGAAACCTGATCTCCTCTCTAAATTTTTAAAAAAGTTCTTCTGTATTTGAGGCACACACTCCAGAGCATGAACTGTGAATCTGAAGTCCTTACCAATTTTTTACTTCCATGTCTTTAGTGTTTTAATTTTTTCTATTTCAAAGAACTGAATGTGTTTCCTAAACTCAGACTTATGCCAACATCTTAAAAGTTTGTCACTGGATTTTAAGCCTCAATTTTCTTCTTGAGCTACTTTAAAAAAAATGTGTTTTTCTGTCATCTGAGTACATCTTCAGATATTTGTATCCTGGAAGGATAAGCAGCTAGTATACTATTGGGTCATTAAACATTGGAAACTCTTTCTGTTTCTCTGGCACCTGCAAGGCATGGCTTAGCTAGATCCCCAACTTGTAAAAATGGAGGTATTGCTCCGTTGTCCTCTGGTAATTAATATAACAAAAAATAAGTCTGATGTGAATATAGTTTTTATTTTTCTTTAGGATGTAAACATTTCTTTTCTCTGAATGTTTAAAAAAGAAGAAGCAGAAACAGCAGCAGCAGTAGCAACAGGGACTGTTATGTAGAATCCACAGTTTAAAATATTTACTAGCTTATCCCTTATAGACAAAGTTTGATTATTCCTGTTTCTGAATCAAGTATTTGTTTTGCTACAGTATCCACTCTGTTCTTTACTGCCTCAGCTCAATTTTTTAGTTTAGTTGTCATATATTTTTTTCATCTGAAAAACTTCTTTCCTTGTCTTTGGTTTATCATTTTTATGGATGTAATAATTGTTATATTTTTCTAGATGCAGTTCTTCTTTCCCCAGCTGCAATACAAACTAGAGGGCCAGTTTTAGGTAGAAAATAAAATAAGCTTCTTTTAGAATATTAGCATGAAAGAGTGGGAATTTTTATCTATTTTGTTTCCTGTATTATCCTTAGTGCCAGAAATTGAGAATTAGGATGTTGGCTACAAGAAAGGAACTTTCTTATTTTGGCAGGAAAATTAGCTTTGCTGCATAGTTTGTGTGTATGTGTCCATATTTATACTTGCAGTTCCTGAAGTTGTTTAAGTGATTTGTTTTCTGCCACCTGATCTATGGCCTATCCCCACCCACTACCCTAAGAAATGGAAGGTTGGGATGCCTGTAATCCATCAAAAAGTCTTCTGTTCAAGGGAAAAATGGAAAGAGCTATCAGAGAAGTTGGGATTTGGCCTAACTCTCCTACCATTTATGGGTGTGTGTGAGATCTCACACCTTCTCTAACTGACATGGCTGTGTTTGTATGAGTCTGGAGTGGCAAGACCCGTGGCTTTCCTGTGGGCTGGCCACATTAGTTGGAAGGATGAAAATGAGTGCCGCAGTGAGTTTCTGTATATCTGGGTGGGCACTGGGGCAGTTTCTGAAATCTTTTCATTTCTTGAATTTGTACAGCTCCTGGCAGTTTTAGCTCAGTAGTTTCCAGAGCTCTGTTGGAAAGCCCTGCTCACTTAGAAGCCAATAGGGTCCCTTCTTTACCTCCATCATTTTGATTGATTTGACAAATGGTTATTATTTTCCATAACCTGATCTTACCTTTACTACATCTTAAATAAATCCTTTAAAAATATTTGTATTAATGACAAGTATCTTTCCTGTTTTTCAGCACTAATAAAGTTTAAAAATACAATTTAAGCTTGTATTTTAGTCATTTCAGAGAAATTTGGGGAGGAGGAAGAATTGGTTGGTTGGCTTTAAATGGCCATCCTTAGACATACACATTTCAGTGTATTTTTGCAGAATTAATTCTTTCAACCCTCAGACAACCTCGTATTATATTTATTTACATTTTTACATTCCTTTGATATGGCTATGTCAGGTTCACATGGCTGGTAAATGACCTTGGCTCACACTCTGTCCTCTGCTCAGATTTATGCAGAGGTGGCACAGGCCCACCCACCTGCTGTATTGGAACTCATCCTGGGAATGTCCCTTACCTGAAGCATCCACTGCATTACCTTTCCTTAGACTATCATTATAAAACCATTGGATATGAGAATCCAGTTCTTACAATTTAGTGAGAACATTAATTTTCTTTACTGCAACCAATTTAAGAAAATTGATACAGACTACATTGGGGTATGTACCTTCTGATCTGCTGGTATCCAACATTCATCCATTTGATCCCCCTACAGCTCAAATGCATCCTAGTTTTGCAACTTGAAGTTTAAAAGGTGAGTGATTTGTATCCATCAGCTCAGCAGTGACAGCAGGGCTAAATCCATCACTTGGTATTATTTGGTGTTTCTGCACAGGCTGCCAAATGCCTTCCAAAGCCACTGAAATTGATGGTGACCATTTTCCACATCCTTCATTTGTGGTTTACACTGTGACTCTCTTCAACTTCAATCTCTCAAGGGATTAAATTCTGTCTGTTCTGTGTTAGATTTTGCAGTTATAACCTATTTCATCATTTGAAGTTGCACCTTCAAAGAGACTTTTCTTGTATCTGAGAATTGGCCAAACCACTTACAGGGAGTAATACTTTCTTTTTAGATTCTGTTGCTGTCTATTGTTTTCTTTAAACTGACCAGGAGGGGTATATTGTAATTTGGTAGCGTCAAATGCTTTCAGTGTGTCTGCTTTGATTTGATCATCTCTCCATTTTGTTGGGTTTTATTTTACAGTGACTTACATTTCCAATAAGTTGCTACATGTATATAAAATCCTGGGTCAACTCTGCTCTTTTGGACTGGTTATGTTGAAAGCATGTCTGGCAGTAGGACATCAAGTAGCACCTGCCTGGTTAACAGGAGTAGGTTGGTCACAAAGAGTGGAAGCAGAGATGCCTGAGTACAAGACACTAAGGAGAATGTTAGCCTGTAATATCGATGCAGGCAGCTATTGTCTGTGGCACTAATGAGAGATGCGCTGTTTATATTCAGCAAAAGCCTCACACAATTCATGAAGCAAAAAGAGAAGAAACTCCAAAAAGACAGGAGCTACTGAGACTAGTTAAGGCTTTCAAATAGAAGCACGTCCTTAGTGTGAGATGCCTTCAGTTCACTTATCCAGTACCATAGAGAATAAGACCTTTTGTTTTGTTTTTAACTTATACACATTAAATTGGCCCTAAAGTTGTATGGTTGAAGGTGGAAAACATTTTTAAACTTGCCATTATGTTTTATAAGATTTTTGGTTGCTTCTGAATTTGTTCTATAAGGTTAATTAATAACTAGATTTTTAAACTTTAAAATCTGTGAAGCTTTTTCTACTCTATTTACCTCATTGATGCCCCATTTCTCTGACTACATATAGGATTGACGTGAAGGTAATGCAATAGACAAAACTATGCATGTCAAATTCCAACAGCATCAATTAGAATTTTTACTATCTATGTCATTGGAAGCACATATCTTTTATGAAAAGTCTTCTTTATCCAAAATTCTTAGAAATCTACTTCCTGGTCAAGGTGGTGCCAACATGAATAAAATCTGTGCCTAACTATGAGGGACAGTTCTTCTTCAAGGTGAAATGTGAATAAATGATCAAAGTATGAAAGGTAGTGTTTCATAACATTTTAGTTTGAATATATTTTATAGATAAAATTTATAGAGACATATATAGAGAGAAGACAGACTGTAATGGGATGATTGTGTAGAAAGTGAACTTTACTCAATGAAATAAAAAAGCATCTTAGGTATGTTTCTCATTTGTGACAGTGGAGTTGGCTTCAGGCAAGAGACCCACAAGCCCCATGGACACTTCTTCCATGACAAGCTTTTATTCTGTCTCCATTCTCCTCCCTGTATCCAAGTCCAGCTCCTGAGGTGAGTTGTGCCAGGCACATAACACCCCATAAAAACAGTGATCAAGAAGAGGTTTTCAGCTCACAGATAGCCTTGTATCTGCAGCTATTGCTGCTTCACACTGACTCTGGTGATAATTTCTTATGAATTTCATCAGACCTGCTTAGGAAACCTTGTTGGGAGGTTGATTCTGAAGCTACTTGCTTCACTGGCTATATCTTTGTTATTCTCCACTTGAAAATATCTGGCACAAATAAAGCATTTGACAGTAATAGAGGAGGAAGCCTTTCCCCCCCGCCACATCTACATTGCTATTGTTAACCCTAAATTCCTCCCTTTTAGTTTTTCATACAGTTTTTTATCTTTTAATTATTTTTTTGAGATGAGCTCTCACTCTGTTATCCGAGATGGAGTGCAGTGGCACAATTGTAGTTCATTGCAGCCTCAAACTCCTGGGCTCAAAGTATCCTCCTGCCTCAGCCTCTCAAGTAGCTGGGACTACAGATAAGCACCACGCCATCCAGCTAATTAACACATTGTTTTTTTAAGAATGAGGGGTCTTACTATATTGCCTCATGCAATCCTCATGCGTCAGCCTCCCAAGTAGCTGGGATTATAGGTGTGATTATAGGTGTGAGCTGTCATGCCTGGCTTGTATCTTACTTTTTGTATGAGAATTTTCTCCTTCAATGCTTTTCATTACTCAGTAAGGTGTCATACTTGGGGTGATTTATCCCTTTATGGCTCCTTCTGCAGACACATTCGCTTTGGACTACTGCAAATTTAAAAAATCTCTGAGCAGCTTCTGTGGAAGGAAAAGCAATTCTAATTTTTAAAATATCAAGACATCAAAATTGAAACCCTGTGTGGTTAATGGAAGTGGAGTGGCTACACATAGAGCATGTAGAAAGTTCTTATTAAGAACTCACTGAGGACAAGTCATATACTAAATATGTTGATAGTTATCCATGCTTAGGCTCTGGGTACAATCTTTCAGTGGTTCCAGGCATCTTGTAGAGTAAAGGTAAGGTTTCTTGTTGTGATATTTAAGAGCCTCCAAGATGCAGTTCTGGCCATCTCTTCTGCCAACACATTTGAGAACTAGTTTCCTACACGCCAGGCTATGTCATATTTTTGTGCCTTTCCCTGTGTTGTCCCTTTACCTGGGAATGTACCTTTCTTCCATATTTTCCATTCATCAAATCAGCTTAGGTATGATCTTTTTAGAAACATTTGCCAGACATCTTCTGGACCAAGATGGACTAAGTAACCCTTGTTTCTATCCCCCACCCCAGACAGCATCCCATTTCTACTTCTTAAATGGGAATCATGCACAGTATTACATAAAAATTGTTTGCGCTGTCAGTTTCCATTCCTTGTGTTTCTGGAAACCAACCCCTTGTCTGACACAGAGTGCATTTAGATATGCATTTGTAGCAACACCACATACAGAGCATCAAACAGATGAACAACAGCCACAAATAGACAAATGCCAGCGTAATCAGAAAGGGTGCAAGGAATGAAAACTCATTTCAAATTTAGTATAGATAAAAATTCCATCCTGCCTACCACTACAAGACTTCTCTTCCATACCCATGGGTTTTGGCCATTTCTCTCCTCAAAAGTGGCATTTCTGTGCCCTTCATTGTCTACTGGATAAAATCAAAATGCTTTAGGAAGGCACAGAAAATCTTCTGAGTTACAGCCTTTAATTTTCCTTTCTCATTTCCTTCTACTCATTCTGTACCTTCAAGTTTTACCGTTTCCTAGCTGTATGATTTTGAGGTAATTACTTCTTTCAGTGTCTCAGTTTCTCATTTATAAAATGGGAATAAATTATATCTATTTTATAATATTAAGTGATATAATTATATAAAATACTTGCTCCAGAACCTTTGTTCAAAATGTTAACTATTATTAATGTTAAGATTATATATATAAGTAAATATACATAACAATATATAAATAAATATATAATATATAAATACATATTTATAAATAAATATTTATAAATAAAAATATATATTATATATTTATTTATATATATAATATATATTTATGAATAAATGTACATATTACTTCCAAAACATTTTACTTCATGCAAACATATTTATAAGCAGATCTTGGATGTATTTGTGCTTTTATGCTTCTATGTTTCAATTATTTTTATTTTCCTATTCAAATAATAATTAGCATTCAAGATTCAGGCTTCTAGACTTAATTTAGAATCTAACTGCTTTGTAATGTATTCTCTGACCATCCAACCTGATATAATCTTTCTCTCATTTTTATAGATATTATCATGTTTACAATAGATATAAAAATTATTAAACTCATTCATGTACTCATCCAAAAAATATTTACTGAGCACTTGTTGTGTGTAAGTCACTGGATTAGCAGTAGAGATAGGTGGTAAATAAGATACCACCATCGCTGTTTCCAGGGAATTTGTGGTATAGTGGTTTGTAGAATGGAATCTGGAGCCAGACTGCTTAGATCTGTGTCTAGGCTTCACCACTTACTAACTACATGACCTGGGGCAGGTTATTTAAGCTCTCTGAGCCTTACAAATAGAAATTGCTTAGAAGATTGTCTAGCTCAGGGTAAGCATAATTAAATGTTAATTATTGTCGGTATATTACTGTTGTGGTTATCTAATGACCTTAAACAATTATACAATTCACTTTGATTACAATTGTGGTTATAAAACTATATTCTAGTATTTAAGAGAGAATTCAAGAAATCTGAGAATATGCCTGAGACTCAACTGACAGCTCAGATAAGGTGGATGGAGAATATACATGATGATGAAATATTTTCAGTGGTCTTGGGGAAAAAAATGGAGACTTTATTGAAATAAAAGCTGACTGTAAGAGTTTCATTTCCAGTAATGGCTAACTAGATAATTTGGAGTAATCCTTACAATATAATGACAAATACAAGAACTGGTTAAAATTAAAAAAAACAATTGTTTGTATAAAAAAATCTACAAGATAGGAAGATATTACCAGGCCAAGAAAAGAGGGCTAATAGTAGCCAACAAATTAAAGCTGAGCTACTTCTCTCCAGGGGGAGTTTTTCCAATGCAGGTTAGCACTAGGGCTCTGTAAGAGATAACTAAGGAACTAAGGAGTCATAGTCCTAGGACCATCAGGAGCAAAAGGTTCCAGAAAATCACCTGTTCCCTCTCTTCATCTGCCATTCTTAGGAACAGGCACCAGAACTTTGACACAAACTCCTAGAACTGAAAGAAAAGTATCACATTTTAGTCCCTTCCAAAGATTGACATCTTATGTTAGAGGGCCCCTGTTCTGGGTGAGGACTGAAAATGTTATGCTATAGAGTAGGAATAGGAGTGGTATCCTGGTCATCCAGGCATCCCATAAAATTCTGATGTCTTGAGCTTGGGTGGTTAGCTTCCCAGGAATCTAGACAAAAAATAGCTAAAATGGTTTCTGATACAAGATAATACCCTAGGCCTTAAATTAACTTTCAATATAACTTATCAAATATAGCATCCAGCAACCAGTTAAACTTTGTGAGACACACAAGACAATGAAATATCAACTAAAATCAGCAAAAACAATCACCAACAGAAACTCACAAGAACGAAAACATGCAAATTATCCACACAGAATGTAATGGCACTATGTTTATTATATTCTTGGAAATAAAAACTAAATAAGAAAAGTTTCTGCAAGGCATTGGAAACAACAAAATACGACACTGCAGATTTGAAAAGAATCTAACTGGAAATGATGTAACTGAAAACTATGACTGATCTTAATCTCTCAGAGATGGCCCTTGTGGCAGATGAGACACAGCTGAAAAGAGTATTAATGAATGAGAAAATAGGTAAGAAATTCAGAATGAAACATGGAGAAGTAAAAAGACAGAAATATAGTTGAGGAGGTACTTACAATGGATAAAGTAAGACTGTCTAAAACGTATTCATTAGTTAGATTCCCAGAGTAGAGGAGAAAGAAGATGAGGAAGAAGCAACAGATGATGAGATGATAGTGGCCAACCTTTGAAAAGTAATTAATAGCTTGGGGAGGTTCCAAGATGGCCAAATAGGAAGAGCCTCAGTCTACAGCTCCCAGCGTGAGTGACACAGAAGACGGGTGATTTCTTCATTTCCAACTGTGGTACCAGGTCCATCTCACTGGGGTTTGCCGGACACTGGGTGCAGCCCACAGTGTGTGAGCTGAAGCAGGGTGGGGCCTCACCTCACCCAGGAAGCACAAGGGGTCTGGGAATTCCCTTCCCTAGCCAAGGGAAGCTGTGACAGATGGTACCTGGAAAATTGGAACACTCCCACCCTAATACTGCACTTTTCCAATGGCCTTAGCAAATGGCACACCAGGAGATTATATCCCACGCTTGGCTCAGAGGGTCCCATGCCCACGGAGCCTCGCTCACTGCTAGCACAGCAGCCTGAGATTGAACTGCAAGGCGGCAGCGAGGCTGGGGGAGGGGCATCCACCATTGCTGAGGCTTGAGTAGGTAAACAAAGCGGCCAGGAAGCTCTAATTAGGTGGAGCCCACCACAGCTCAAAGAGGCCTGCCTGCCTTTGTAGACACCACCTCTGGGGGCAGGGCATAGCTGAACAAAAGGCAGCAGAAACTTCTGCAGACTTAAATGTCCCTGTCTAACAGCTTTGAAGAGAGTAGTGGTTCTCCCAGCACGGAGTTTGAAATCTGAGAACAGACAGACTGCCTCTTCAAGTGGGTCCCTGACCCCTGAGTAGCCTAACTGGGAGGCATCTCCCAGTAGGGGCTGACTGACACCTCATACAGCTGGGTACCCCTCTGAGATGAAGCTTCCAGAGGAAGGATCAGGCAGCAACATTTGCTGTTCTGCAATATTTGCTGTTCTGCAGCCTCCACTGGTGATACCCAGGCAAGCAGGGTCTGGAGTGGACCTCCAGCAAACTCTAACAGACCTGCAGCTGAGGGTCCTAACTGTTACAAGGAAAACTAACAAACAGAAAGGTCATCCACACCAAAACCCCATCTGTACGTCACCATTATCAAAGACCAAAGGTAGATAAAACCACAAAGGTGGGGAGAAACCAGAGCAGAAAAGCTGAAAATTCTAAAAATCAGAGTGCCTCCTCTCCTCCAAAGGAGCGCAGCTCCTCGCCAGCAACGGGACAAAGCTGGATGGAGAATGACTTTGACGAGTTGAGAGAAGAAGGCTTCAGACGATCGGTAATAATGAACTTCTCTGAGCTAAGGGAGGATGTTCGAACCCAATGCAAAGAAGTTAAAAACCTTGAAAAAAGATTAGATGAATGGCTAATGAGAAAAAACAGCATAGAGAAGACCTTAAATGATCTGATGGAGCTGAAAACTGTGTCACAAGAACTACATGACGCAGGCACAAGCTTCAGTAGCCGACTCGATCAAGTGGAAGAAAGGGTATCAGTGATTGAAGATCAAATGAATGAAATGAAGCGACAAGAGAAGTTTAGAGAAAAAAGAGTAAAAAGAAATGAAAAAAACCTCCAAGAAATATGGGACTATGTGAAAAGACCAAATCTACGTCTGATTGGTGTACCTGAAAGTGACGGGGAGAATGGAACCAAATTGGAAAACATTCTTCAGGATATTATTCAGGAGAATTTCCCCAACCTAGCAAGGCAGGCCAACATTCAAATTTAGGAAATACAGAGAATGCCACAAAGATACTCCTCGAGAAGAGCAACTGCAAGACACATAATTGTCAGATTCACCAAAGTTGAAATGAAGGAAAAAATGTTAAGGGCAGCCAGAGAGAAAGGTCGGGTTACCCACAAAGGGAAGCCCATCAGACTAACAGCAGATCTCTCAGCAGAAACTCTACAAGCCAGAAGAGAGTGGGGGCCAATATTCAACATTCTTAAAGGAAAGAGTTTTCAACCCAGAATTTCATATCCAGCCAAACTAAGCTTCATAAGTGAAGGAGAAATAAAATACTTCACAGACAAGCAAATGCTGAGAGATTTTGTCACCATCAAATCTGCCTTAGAAGAGCTTCTGAAGGAAGCACTAAACATGGAAAGGAACAACCAATACCAGCCACTGCAAAAACATGCCAAATTGTAAAGACTATCAAAGCTAGGAAGAAACTGCATCAACTAGCTGGCAAAATAACCAGCTAACATCATAATGACAGGATCAAATTCACACGTAACAATATTTACCTTAAATGTGAATGGGCTGAATGCTCCAATTAAAAGACACAGACTGGCAAACTGGATAAAGAGTCAAGACCTGTCAGTGTGCTGTATTCAGGAAACCCATCTCACGTGAAGAGACACACATAGGCTCAAAATAAAGGATGGAGGAAGATCTACCAAGCAAATGGAAAACAAAAAAAGGCAGGGGTTGCAATCCTAGTCTCTGATAAAACCGACTTTAAACCAACAAAGATCAAAAGAGACAAAGAAGACCATTACATAATGGTAAAGGGATCAATTCAACTTGAAGAGCTTACTATCCTAAATATATATGCACCCAATACAGGAGCACCCAGATTCATAAAGCAAGTCCTAGAGACGTACAAAGAGACTTAGACTCCCGCACAATAATAATGGGAAACTTTAACACCCCACTGTCAACATTAGACAGATCAACGAGACAGAAAGTTAATAAGGAATCCAGCAATCGAACTCAGCTCTGCACCAAACAGATCTAACAGACATCTACAGAACTCTCCACCCCAAATCAACAGAATATGCATTCTTCTGAGCACCACATTGCACTTACTCCAAAATGGACCATATAATTGGAAGTAAAGCACTCTTCAGCAAATGTAAAAAAAACAGAAATTATAACAAACTGTCTCTCAGACCACAGTACAATCAAACTAGAACTCAGGATTAAGAAACTCACTCAAAACCGCTCAACTACATGGAAACTGAACAACCTGCTCCTGAATGACTACTGGGTACGTAACGAAATGAAGGCAGAAATAAAGATGTTCTTTGAAACCAACGAGAACAAAGACACAACATACCAGAATCTCTGGGACACATTTAAAGCAGTGTGTAGAGGGAAGTGTATAGCACTAAATGCACACAAGAGAAGCAGGAAAGATCTAAAATTGACACCCTAACATCACAATTAAAAGAACTAGAGAAGCAAGAGAAACACATTCAAAAGCTAGCAGAAGGCAAGAAATAACTAAGACCAGGGCAGAACTGAAGGAGATAGAGACACAACAAAACCTTCAAAAAAATCAATGAATCCAGGAGCTGGTTTTTTGAAAACTTTAACAAAATTAATAGAGTGCTAGCAAGACTAATAAAGAAGAAAAGAGAGAAGAATCAAATAGATGCAATACAAAATGATAAAGGGGATATCACCACCAATCCCACAGAAATACAAACTACCATCAGAGAATACTATAAACACCTCTAAGCAAATAAACTTGAAAATCTAGAAGAAATGGATAAATTCCTGGACCCATACACCCTCTGAAGACTAAACCAGGAAGAAGTTGAATCCCTGAATAGAACAAAAACAGGCTCTGAAATTGAGGCAATAATTAATGGCCTACCAACCAAAAAGAGTCCAGGTCCAGACGGATTCATAGCCGAATTCTACCAGAGGTACAAAGAGGAGCTGGTACCATTCCTTCTGAAACTATTCCAATCAATAGACAAAGAGGGACTTCTCCCTAACTCATTTTATGAGTCCAGCAGCATCCTGATACCAAAGCCTGGCAGAGACACAAGAAAAAAAGGGAATTTTAGACCAATATCCCTGATGAACATCGATGCGAAAACCCTCAATAAAATACTGGCAAACCGAATCCAGCAGCACATCAAAAAGCTTATCCACCATGATCAAGTGGGCTTCATCCCTGGGATACAAGACTGGTTCAACATACGCAAATCAATAAACATAATCCATCATATAAACAGAATCAAAGACAAAAACCACATGATTATCTCAATAGATGCAGAAAAGGCCTTCAACAAAATTCAAGAGCCTTCCTGCTAAAAACTCTCAATAAATTAGGTATCGATGGGACATATCTCAAAATACTAAGAACTATTTATGACAGACCCACAGCCAATATCATACTGAATGGGCAAAAACTGGAAGCATTCCCTTTGAAAACTGGCACAAGACAGGGATGCCCTCTCTCACCACTCCTATTCAACATAGTGTTGGAAGTTCTGGCCAGGGCAATCAGGCAGGAGAAAGAAATAAAGGGTATTCAATTAGGAAAAGAGGAAGTCAAATTGTCCCTGTTTGCCGATGACATGATTGTATATCTAGAAAACCCCATCATCTCAGCCCAAAAATCTCCTTCAGCTGATAAACAACTTCAGCAAAGTTTCAGGGTAGAAAACCAATGTGCAAAAATCACAAGCATTCCTATACACCAATAACAGACAAACAGAGAGCCAAATCATGAGTGAACTCCCATTCACAATTGCTTCAAAGAGAATAAAATACCTAGGAATCCGACTTACAAGGGATGTGAAGGACTTCTTCAAGGAGAACTACAAACCACTGCTAAATGAAATAAAAGAGGACACAAACAAATGGAAGAACATTCCATGCTCATGGGTAGGAAGAATCAATATTGTGAAAATGGCCGTACTGCCCAAGGTAATTTACAGATTCAATGCCATCCCCTTCAAGCTACCAATGATTTTCTTCACAGAGTTGGAAAAAACTACCTTAAAGTTCATATGGAACCAAAAAATAGCCCGCATTGCCAAGACAATCCTAAGCCAAAAGAACAAAGCTGGAGGTATCATGCTACCTGACTTCAAACTATAGTACAAGGCTACAGTAACCAAAGCAGCATGGTACTGGTACCAAAATATAGATATAGACCAATGGAACAGAACAGAGCCTTCAGAAATAATACCACACATCTGCAACCATCTGATCTTTGACAAACTTGACAAAAACAAGAAATGGGGAAAGGATTCCCTATTTAATAAATGGTGCTGGGAAAACTGGCTAGCCATATGTAGAAAGCTGAAACTGGATCCCTTCCTTACACCTTATACAAAAATTAATTCAAGATGGATTAAAGACTTACATGTTAGACCTAAAACCATAAAAACCCTAGAAGAAAACCTAGGCAATACCATTCAGGACATAGGCATGGTTAAGGATTTCATGACTAAAACACCAAAAGCAATGGCAACAAAAGCCAAAATTGACAAATGGGATCTACCATCAGAGTGAACAGGCAACCTACAGAATGGGAGAAAATTTTTGCAATCTACCCATCTGACAAAGGGCTAATATCCAGAATCTACAAAGAACTTAGACAAATGTACAAGAAAAAATCAAACAACCCCACCAAAAAGTGGGCAAAGGATATGAACAGACACTTCTTAAAAGAAGACATTTATGCAGCCAACAGACATATGAAAAAATGCTCATCATCACTGGCCATCAGAGAAATGCAAATTAAAACCACAATGAGATACCATCTCACATCAGTTAGAATGGTGATCATTAAAAAGTCAGGAAACAACAGGTGCTAGAGAGGATGTGGAGAAACAGGAACACTTTTACACTGTTGATAGGACTGTAAACTAGTTCAACCATTGTGGAAGACAGTGTGGCAATTCCTGAAGGATGTAGAACTAGAAATACCATTTGACCCAGCCATCCCATTACTGGGTATATACCCAAAGGATTATAAATCATGCTGCTTAAAGACACATGCACATGTATGTTTATTGTGGCACTATTCACAATAGCAAAGACTTGGAACCAACCCAAATGTCCATCAGTGATAGAATGGATTAAGAAAATGTGGCTCGTATACACCATGGAATACTATGCAGCCATAAAAAAGGATGAGTTCATGTCCTTTGTAGGGACATGGATGAAGCTGGAAACCATCATTCTGAGCAAACTATCTCAAGGACAGAAAACCAAACATTGCATGTTCTCACTCATAGGTGGGAATTGAACGATGAGAACACTTGGATACAGCGTGGGGAACATCACACACTGGGGCTTGTTGTGGGGTGGGGGGAGGGGGGAGGCATAGCATTAGGAGATATACCTAATGTAAGTCACGAGTTAATGGGTGCAGCATACCAACATGGCACTTGTATACATATGTAACAAAGCTGCACAGTGTGCACATGTACCTTAGAACTTAAAGTATAATAAAAAAACAAAGAAAAGTAATTAATAGGCCCAAAAATGTCAAATGGGATAATAAAATATTCTACATCTGGATACATATAAGTGCATAAAACAAAACAAAGATAACAATCTTTAAAAAAACAACAGAGAGAAATGTAGACTATTTTCATGGGCATAACAATTAGACCAAGTTTGACTAATTTATCAGCATTTTAAAAAAGTGAAATTATAGTTTCTGTCATGAATTACATAGAAAATCTCTATCAAGAAAAACTGCAAAAATTCATAATCTGCCAACTCACATTAATAGAAATTCTAAAGAGGGTTCTTCAGATAGAAAATATTCCCAGATAGGAACTTAGGATGCAGGAAGAAATGAAGAGGTACAAAATGGTAAATTTTAGTGAAATCTAACCTAGCAGTGACTTACTTGTGAGTTTTAATAGAGAGAGAATGAAAATATACCACAACAATAGCGTATATGTTGGAGGGGGTAAATGGAGTTAGAATAGGAGTATTAACTGGGATCAGCGTAAAAGTGCAAATAATATTGGCCTTTCAGAATAAAGTATTCATACAAACTAATTGTTAGGGTAGTCATTAAAGGAGTATAAATATGTGTGTAATTCCAAAATATGGAATACATGAAATAATATAAAACAGTTGTGGTGGCTTTGCAATGTGTCACTTGGCTAGGCTAAACTACATTTCCCAGTGTTCCTATAAGTTTCTGGTTAGGATATCCCTAAGAAAAATTCTGGTGAGGGATTTGGAAGGGGGAGCAAAGCAACAGTCTTTATGTAGCTCACACAAGTTGCCCTTTACCTGTTGTTCTACCCCATTGACTTTACTCGGTGGCCAGGCCTGAAATTGCTCCAGCTTTCTTTGGATCCTCCTTCAGCTTCTCTGACTCTTGAGCAAGGGGTGTGTGTAGTTAGCTCCATAATGAGGGTTCCTGGCTTCTGCAGGACACTATTAAGGCTCTAGACAATGAGAATTGAGACAGGTTTCAGTCTTTGCTGTGGACTCTAGCTTATGATTATTGGTCCTAACTTGTTCTTGCTCTCTCTACTTTACTTCCATATTTCCTTCTCAACTGCCTGCTGCATAGATTTCAAGCTCTAGCACTAAATGTGAAGATGACAGCCTTATAGAGACTACTTAACCAACTCTCATAATTATACAAGGTAAAATCTATATAAGAAATTCCTTTAACTCTATAATATATCTATCTATGTCATCATCTCTCCTAATGGTACTGACTCTCTAATGGAACCCTAACTAGTATAGTAGTCAATTATATGCAAAAAAGAGGAAAATAAACATGGAACAATAATTACAGATAGAGGTTACATTGTAAGATGGTAGGTATAAACTCAAATATACTAGTATACTCAAAATACATTGCACAAAATATTAATAGTCTAAATGCTCTATATAAAAGGCAAAGGTTATTGCAGTGGGTTTAAAAACACAAAACTCAAAATAGACAGTGTTCACAAAAGACACATGTGAAAGATACGACATGAAAAGACTAAAAGTAAACAGATGGAAAGAGATTTGCTTATTAAAAGGAAGCTGGTTTGATGCAATTATATCAGACAAAATAGAGCAAATAAATTTAAAGATTCTTTACTAGAGGTAATGAGAGATACTTTATAATGATAAAAGATTCAATTCACAAGGAGATGTGATGATTAAATTGTGTGGCAAAAAATACATATAAAAATAATTAACATAATTGAAGGAAAATATACAAATTGATAATCGTTATAGGAGATTTTAATATAACTTTTTCCATAACTCATAGAATAAGCAGATAAGAAAAGATATTCACTAACACATACACTGAGTAACACACTTAACAAACTTGATCAAATTTACATACATAGAACCTTATATGCAACAATCACAAAATATGTAGTAATTTTAAGCATACATAGATATTGGCAGAAATTGATAGTGTGCTATCCCACTGGATAAAAAGAGGGACTGAAATTCTACAGAGTATATTTTCTCATCACAAAACAATTCATTTAGAAATCAAAAAGCAAAAGGGTATATAGGAAACCCCAACATATTTGAAAGTAAGCAATCATTTTTAGATAACTCATGGATTAAAAAATTAAAATGGAAATTAGATAACACACTGAAATAAAAGTCAAAATGCTAAATCCCAAGCTTTGTGGGGTGCAGCTAAAGCCATAAGTAGAAATTGATAGCATAAGGAATAATAAACTTACAGAAAGTAGAAGGAAGCAAACAACAGAGAAAACAACACAACTTACTCCATATAATACAATCACATAATAGAGATTTTAAGGGAGGCCATCACCAGAACTATTAAAGAAATTTCAAAGAAAACATAAGAATCTTACACAAAACAATGCTAATAAATATTAACATTTATATGAAATGAACACATTCTAAGAAAAATATGACTTAACTCTGGCACAATAAAAAATACATATTTTTAATCATATATTTTTTAAAGAACTCTGATTTAAAATCCTTCACACACACACACACTCACCAACACAGAGAGGCCCCAAAGCTTCACCAGAAAATTCTAACAACTATTTAAGAAGTATTTCTAATTCTTATACAAATTCTTCCAGGATTAAAAAACAGATGAAAGTTCCTCAATTCATATTTTGAAGGCTACATAACCTTATTTCCAAAATCTGAAACATTTTACAAGAAAAGAGAATTATCGACCAATTTCTGTCATGAACGTAGATATTAAAACCCTAAATACAATATGAGTAAGCCAAGTCTATTTATAAATAAAAAGAATAATAAATCACAACTAAGTTCAATTTGTTTCAGGGTGCAAAGTTGGTTTTACAACATATGAAAAAATATAATTATCACATTATCCTGACAATGAAGAAAAATCATGAGATTATCTCATTAGCTAAAAAAGGAACATTTGTTATCATTCAATATCCAGTTATGAGTGAAATTCACAAATCAGGAAAACGAGAGAACTTTAATAAAGTGTATCTTACCGAAAACTTAGAGCTAGCATTGCATTTAATTGCACAACCTGGGAAATATCTTCTTGGCCAGAAAACAGAAGACTGCATGCTATCATCATTTAAACTTCCAGTGTTGCATTAGAGGAAACTAAATGTGTAACTACTGTGAAAGAAGAACTAAAAGTGTAAAACAAAAACAAAAAACCTAAATACCACTCTACAACTTACAACTTGGCAAAATTTTAAAGTTGAAAGCATCAAATATTGGTGAATTTGTAGAGCAAAACGAACTTTCATAAATTAATAATGAGGATATGAAATGGTAATGGTCACTTTGGAAAGCAGCTTGACACTATCTGGAAGACATTAAAAACACACATTATATGATCTAGCAGTCTCCGTTCCATGTATGTATAAGAACTAGGAAACATGGACAAGAATGTTCAGAGCAAGGCTGTTCATTATACTCTCAAAATGGAAATGCCCAAATGTTCATCAACATTAGAATGGGTAAACAAACTATTGAATATTCATTCATAAAAATACTAGACTTCAATATATGCAGTTACATGCAAAAGGTGAATAAACCTTTACAATATAAAGTAAAAGAAGCCAGACTTTAAAGTTACTGTATGATTCAATATACAAATTTCAAAAACAGGCAACAGACTAAGCCATGGTGTTTTGAGATCTACAATTAAATAGTGACACTGTAAAAAAAGTGAATTTCAGAATATTTAGTAGTATGGTTAACATGGGGGATAGGGAGGACTTTATGATGAAGAAAGACCACCCAGGGGGCTTCCAGATGCTGGCCATGCACTGGTTCTTGATATGGGTGGGGCAACCAGGATGTTTATTTTTACAATTTGTTATTTTGTATATTTGTCTTTTTGCATTTTCTGTCTGTTATATAATTATAATTTTAAAAATAAGGCTGTGTAGAAAGACCAAAGACATAAAATAAATAACTACTGACAAGGAAGAAATACTAATCTCTGTATTAGAGAATAACGTATGGTTATGTATGTTGAATATTTTTAGAAATCTAAGGAGTCTCTAGCTCCTGGAGTGGCTAGGAGGGAAACTGAAGAGGTAAGCAGAAGGCAAGTACAGTGGAATGTTACTGAAGCACTTTTATTAAAAAAGTGACTTGAACAAACTTAGAATTAGCTTGAAAATGCTGTTTTAAACTTGGCTTGAGGTGCCAAGACTTTTCTCCTTAACTGGGTGTTAAATGCTTCTAGTTTCTCTCTGGCTACAGTCCCTAGTAAAGGGGCCTTTTTCATGGTATGGTCTCAATAACCATTTGTAAATTGAGTTTACTAAGAAACAGGAGAAAGGCAAAGCAAGATGGCTGAATAGAAGCCTCCAGCAATCGTCCCCCACCATCTCCACAGGAACACCAAATTGAAAAAGCAGCACACAAGAAAGTGCCAAAAGAACCAAAAATCAGATGAGTGATCACAGTACCTGGTTTTAACATCATATTAAGGAAAGAGGCACTGAAGATGGTAGGAAAGACAGTCTTGAATCCCCTACAATATCCCTCCTCCATCTCCCAGCAGCATCTTTGTGGCACAGGAAGATAATCTGTGTGCTTGGGGGAGGCACAGTGGAGCGACTGTGGGACTTTGTGTTGGAACTCAGTGGTTTCCTGTCACAGCAGAAAGCAACATGGGGCAAAACTCATCCAGTGCCCACGGAGGGAGCATCTAGACCTTCCCTAGCCAGAGGTGAATAATCCATCCCAGCAGCGGGAACCTGAGTTCCAGCAAGCCTCACCATCATGGGCTAAAAGGCTATGGGGTCCTACATAAACTTGAAAGGCAGTCTAGGCCACAAGGACTGCAAGTCCTGGGCAAGTCCTGTTGCTGTGGGTTTGGAGCCAGTGGGCTTAGGCTGCAAGCAACCTAGTGAGACACCAGCTGGGGTGGTCAAGGGAGTGCTTGTGTACCTTCCCCCAAGCCCAGGTAGTACAGCTCACAGCTCCAGGAGTGATTCCTTCCCTCTGATTGAGGAAAGGAGAGGGGAGAGTAAAGAGGACTTTGTCTTGCAACCTGGATACCAACTCAGCCACAGTAGGATAGGGCACCCAGCAGAGCCCAGAGGCCCCCATTGCAGGCCCTAGCTACAGGACTACATTCCTAAATGTAGTCCTATCCCCCTGGGATAGGGATAGAAGGGGATCCTCTGCCTTGAAGGGAAGGGACCCAGTCCTGGTAGGATTTATTAGGCTCCTGCTGTGTAAAGAGCCTTTGGACCCTAAATAACCAGCGGTGGTAGCCAGGCAGTACTCAATGCAGGCCTTGGGTGAGACTCAGAGGTGTGCTGGCCTCAGGTGTGATCCAACACATTCCCAGCTGTGATGCTATGGGGAGAGTCTCCATTTGGTTGAGGAAATGAGAGGAAAGAGTAAAGAAGACTTTGTCTTGCAACTTGGGTACCAGCTTGGTCACAGTGGGGTAGAGCATCAAGCCACTTCCTGGGGTCCCCAATTCCAGACCTTGGCTATTGGATGACATTTCTGGACCTGCTTTGGGACAGAGGGGAGCCCACCCTTCCCTGAAGAAAGAGACTCAGGCCTGGAAGCATTCACCACAAACTGACTGATAAGCCCTTTGGCCTTGAGTGAACATTGACTGTAACCAGTCAGTACTTGCTGTGGGCCAGAGGCAGTGGTGGCCACAGGGAGAGATTTTTCTGCTCGAGGAAAGGGGAGGGAATAGTCAGAAGGACTTTGTCTTGTAGCTTGGGTGCCAGCTCAGCCACAGTAGAGTAGAGCACCAGGTAGATTCCTAAGGTTCCTGATTTCAGGCCTTGGCTTCCAGATGGCATCCTCATACTTGCCTGAGGCTGGGGAAACTCACTGCCATGAAGGCAAGAACACAAGCCTGGATGTATTTGCCACCTGATCACTGTAGAGCCCTTGGGCCACAAGTGAACACTGGCAGTAGCCAGACTGTGGTTACTGTGGGCCTTGGGCAAGACACACACACACACACACACACACACACACACACACACTCACTATCTGTTTGGGGGAAAGTATGGGAAGACAAGAGTCTTTGCTTGGTAATCCAGGGAACAGTTCCAGATCTTACCCAGGACCACCAAGCCAGTATATCTGTGAGTCTGCAAGAGCCACAGCATTACTGAGCTTGGAGTGCCCCCTAAAGCAGATATAGCTATAGTGACCAAAGATTTAGATCACAATGCCCAAGTCCCTTCAAATACCTGGAAAGCCTTCCCAGGAAGGCTGGGTAAAAGCAAGCCCAGACTGTGAAGACTACAATACATACATAACTCTTCAGTGCCCAGACACTGACAAACATTTACAAGCATCAAGACCATCCAGGAAACCATGACCTAACCAAATGTACTCAGTAAGTCACCAGTGACCAATCTTGGAGAGACAGAAATGTGACCATTGAGATGGAGAATTCAAAATTGCTGTTTTGGGAAAGTTTAACAAAATTTAATACACCAAAGAGAAGAAACTCAGAATCCTACCAGATAAATTTAACACCAAGTTTCAAATTATTAAAAGGAATCAAGTAGAAATTCTGGAGCTGAAAAATTGACAGGCTCAAGAATGCATCAGAATCTCTTAATAGCAGAATTGATCAAGCATAAGAAAGAATTAGTGAACTTTAAGACAGACTATTTGAAAGCACACAGTCATAGGAGACAAAAGAAAAAATAAAAGGAATCAAGCATGCCTATAAGATCTAGAAAATGGCCTGAAAAGGGCAACTTTAAGAAGTATTGACCTTAAAGAGAAGGTAGAGAGAGAAATTGGATTATAGAGTTTATTCAAAGGGATAATCACAGAAAACTTGGCAAACCTACAGAAAGATGCCAATATTCAAGTACAAGAAGATTGCATAACACCAAGCAGATTTAATTCAAATAGGACTACCTCAAGCCATTTAATAATCAAACTCCCAAAGGTCAAGAATAATGAAAGGATCCTAAATGCAGCGAGAAAAGAAACAAATAACATACAATAGAGCTCCAATATGTCTGGCAGCTGACTACTCGATGGAAACCATATAGGGAGGAGAAAGTGACATGACATATTTAAAGTGTAGGAGGAGAAAAACTATTGTCTTAGAATAGTACATCAGCAAAGGTATTCTTCAAACATGAAGGAGAAATAAAGACTTTCCCAGAAAAACAAAAGCTAAGAAATTTCATCAACACTGGGTGGGTCTGTCCTACAAGATATGCTAAAGGGAATTCTTCAAGCTGAAAGAAATGGACATTAATGAGCAAAAAAAAAAAAAAAAAAATCATCTGAAGGTACACAACTCACTGGTAATAGTAAGTGCACAGGAAAACAAAATTGCGTAACACTGTAATTGTGGTGAATAAACTACTCAAATCATTAGCAGAAATTCTAAAAATAATACTCTAACAAATTTTCAGTATAATAAAATATAAGTAGAAACAACAAGGGGTTAAAAATCAGGGGAATGCAGTTAAAGTATGCAGTTTTTATTAGTTTTCTCTTTACTTGTTTGTTTTTTTGTTACCCAATTAGTGATAAATTGCCATCAGTTTAAAATAAGGGATTATCAGATATTATTTGCAAGCCTCATGGTTACCTCAAATAAAAAAAATACCACAGATCCACAAAATATATAAAACATGAAATTAAAACATGCCATTTGAGAATATCACTTTCACTAAAAGGAAGAGAGAAAGGAAAGAAAGAAGTAAGAGAAGACCACATGACAACCAGAAAACAAATAACAAAATGGCAAGAGTAAGTCCTTACTTATCAATAATAATGTGGAATGTAAATGGAATAAACTCTCCAATTAAAAATATAGAGTAGCTGAATGAATAAAAAAATAAGACCTAAACATCTGTTGCTTACAAGAAACACACTTCACCTATGAAGAGACACATAGACTGAAAATAAAGGCTTGGAAAAGGATATTCCATGCCAATAGAAACAAAAACGGAGAAAGAGTAGCTATACTTATACTAAATAGATTTCAATGCAAAAACTAGAAAAAGAAATAAAGTAGGTCATTGTACAGTGATAAAGGAGTCAATTTAGCAAGATAATGTAGCAATTGTAAATATATATGTGCTCAACTCTTGAGCACCCAGGTATGTAAAGCAAATATTATTAGAGCTAAAGAGAGTGACAGATCCCAGTGCAATACTAGCTGGAGACTTTAACAACTTATATTCAGCACCGGACAGATCAGTCAGATGGAAAATCAACAAATAAACATCAGACTTAATCTGCATTATAGGCCAAATGGACCTAATAGATATTTATAGAACATTTCATCCAATGGGTGCAGAACACACATTCTTTTCCTTAGCACATAGATTATTCTCGAGAATAAATTATATGTTAGGTCACAAAACAAATCTTAAAAATTTTTTAAAATTGAAGTCCTATCAAGTATCTTCTTTGTCCACAATGGAATAAAACTGGAAATCAATAATCAAAGGAATTTGGGAAACCATACAAACACATAATAAACAATATGTTCCTGAATGACCAGTGGGTCAATGAAGAAGTTAACGAAGTTGAAAAATTTCTTGAAACAAATGAAAATGGAAACACAACATACCAAGAGGTATGGGATACAGTGAAAGCAATACAAAGAAGAAGGCTTATAGCAATAATTGTCTATATAAAAAAGCAGAGAAACTTCAAATAAAACAACCTAATGATAAATCTTAAATAACTAGAAAAGCAAGAGCCAGCCAAAATGAAAATTAGAAGAAAAGATAATAACGATCACAGCAGAAATGAAAGTGAAACAAAGAAATCAGTACAAAAGATCAACCAAGTGAAGAGATGGGTTTTATGAAATTGAGAAACCTTTAGCCAGACTAAGAAAAAGAGAGAAGATCCCAATAAATAAAATCAGAGATGAAAAAGGAGACATTACAACCAATACCACAGAAATTCAAAAGATCATTAGTGGCTACTATGAGTAATTATATGTCAATAAATAAAAAAATCTAGAAGAAACGGATTAATTCCTAGACACATACAACCTACCAATGTTGAACCATGAATAAATCCACAACTTAAATAGACCAATAACAAGTGATGAGATGAAAGCCATAATAAAAGTTCTCCCAGCAAAGAGTAGGACACAATGACTTAACTGCTGAATTTTTCAAACACTTAAAGAAGAACTAATACCAACTCTAACTATTCTGAAAAACAGAGGAAGTGGAAATACTTCTGAACTCATTCTTTGAGGCCAATATTAGCATGATACCAAAACCAGACAGAGGCACCTCAAAAAAAAGACAAGTACAGGCCATTATCCCTGATGCAAATATCTTCAATAAAATATTAGCAAACTGAATTCAACCACATATTAAAAAGACAATTTATTATGACAAAGTGGGATTTATCTCAGGGATGCAAGGACAGTTCACCATATGCAACTCAATCAGTGTAATATATCATATCAACAGAATAAAAGACAAAAGCACCTGATATTTTTGATTGATGCCGAAAAAGCATTTAGTAAAATTCAACATCCCTTCAGGATAAAAAATCTTAAAAAATTTGGTATAGAATTTTAACATTATAAAAGCTGTATATGACAGGCCCTCAGCTAGTTTCATACTGAATGGGGAAAAACTGAAGCCTTTGCTCTAAGATCTGGAACAAGACAAGGATGCCCACTTTCACCACTGTTATTCAGCATAGTACTGGAAGTCCTAGCCACAGCAATCAGACAAGAGGAAGAAATGAAGGACATCTGCATTGGAAAGGTAGAAGTCAAATAATCCTTGTTTGCAGAAGATAAAATCTTACATTTGTAAAACCCTAAAGACTCCCCCAGATAACTATTAGAACTGATAAAGAATTTCAGTAAAAGTTGCAAAATCAACATACAAAAATCAGTAGCATTTTTATATTCCAACAGTGAACAATCTGAAAAATGAGGAAAGTAATCTAATTTATAATAGCTACAAATAAAACAAAACACATAGAAATAAGCTTAACAAAGAAGTAAAAGATATCTATAATAAAAACCGTAAAGCACTGATGAATGAAATTGAAGATGACATACAAAAAATGGAAAAATATTGCATGTTCATGGATTAGAAGAATCAGTATTGTTAAAATGTCCATACTACTCAAAGCAATATACGGCATCAATGCAATCCCTCTAAAAATACTGATGACATTCTTCACAAAAATTTAAAAAATAATCTTAAAGTTTATGTAGAACCACAAAAGACCCAGGATAGCCAAAGCCACCTTGAATAAAAAGAACAAAACTGGAGGAATCACATGACCTGACTTTAAATTATCCTACAGATCTATAGTAACCCAAACAACATAGTACTGGCATAAAAACAGACACAGAGACCAATGCAACAGAACAGAGAACCTAGAAATTAATCTACGCATCTACAGTGAATTTATTTTTAACAAAGATGTCAAGAACCTAGATTGGGGAAAGGACAGTCTTGTTAATAATTGGTGCTGGGAGAACTGGATATCCACATACAGAAGAATGGAACTAGACCTGTATCTCTAACCATATACAAAAATCAAATCAAAATATATTGAAGACTTAAATCTAATACCTGAAACTATGAAACTACTAAAAGAAAACATTGTGGAAACTCTCTAGGATATTGGTCTGGGCAAAGATTTCTGGAGTGATATTCCAAAAACACAGGCAACCAAAGCACAAATGGACAGATGGGATTCATCAAGTTATAAAGCTTCTGAACAACAAAGGGTACAACAAAGTGAAGAGAAAACCCACAAAATTTGAGAAAATATTTGCAAACTATTCATTTGACAAAGGATCAATAAATAACCAGAATATATAAAGAGCCCAAACAAGCCAATGGGAAAAATAATCGAATAATCTGATTTAAAAATGGGTAAAATATCTGAATAGACATTTCTTAAAAGAAGACATACAAATGGGAAACAGGTATATGAAAAAGTGCACAACATCTTGGATTATCAGATAATTGCAAATCAAAACTACAATGAGATAGCATCGCATCCCAGTTAAAATAGCTCTTATCCAAAAGACAGGTAATAATGAATGCTGGTGAGGATGTGGAGAAAAGGAACCCTCATGCAGTGTTGGTGAGAGTGTAAATTAGTACAATCGCTATGGAGAAGACTTTATAGGTTCCTCAAAAACACTAAAAATAGAATTACCATGTGATCCAGCAATCCCAGTGCTAGGTATATATCCAAAAGAAAGGAAAGCAGTATATCAAAGAGATATTTGTATTCCCTTGTCATTGCAACACTGTTTACAATAGCTAAGATCTGGAAGCAACATAAGTGTCCATCAATAGGTGAATTAATTAAAAAATGTGGTATATTTATACAATAGAGTACTATTCAGCCATAAAAAAAAATAAGTTCCTGTCACTTGCAACAAATGGATGGAACCAGAGGTCATTATGTTAAGTGTAATAAGTCAGCCACAGAAAAACAAACTTTGCATGTTGTTATTTATTTGTGGGAACTAAAAAAATGAAAGCAATTGAATTCATGGAGATAGAGCCAAGAATGATGGTTTCCAGAGGCTGAGAAGGACAGTGGTGGAGCAGGGGAAGTGGCTATGGTAATAGGTACAAAAATGTAGTTAGATAGAATGAATAAGTTCTAGTATTTAATAGCACAACAGGGTGGCAAGAGTTAACAATGTATTGCACATTTAAAAATAACTAAAATTATAATTGGATTGTATATAACAGAAAGAGAAGATACATTCTTAAGGTGATGGATACCCCATTTACCCTGATGTGATTATTATACATTATATGCCTGTATCAAAATCTCATGTATCCTATAAATAAATACACCTACTCTGTACCCACAAAAATTAGAAATTAAAAAAATTAAAAATAGGTCCACTGTAACCATTGTATTTGTTTAAAGAAAATCTTTTTTCTTTGATATTGTAATATAGGCACAATAATAAGAGTCTTCTGGAAATTACTGAGATTATATTTGTAACTTTTTCTGTTTACACAAAAACATAATTAGCATAGATATCATGTCTACATATCTAATGCAAAGTGTTAACTATAGATTAATACCTTTGTGGTATTCAGGCTACATGTAATTTTAGCACAAAAAATAACCAAATAACCAAACAAGCAAAATAAATGAACAAGCAATAGATCTTACAGTTTGGCCTGAATTATTTAGAAAATTGCTTTTATTCTTCATTTCATACTGCATGTATATAGACACAGAGTTAATTAATTATAAAATGGTTTTGAGTCAGTCCTAAGCACTCTTACTGAGTAAATTACTTCAAACCAGTTAATTCCAACCTAATATTTTAGCATCACTCTCATGATTTTCTAAAGAAGAGATGCATGAAAATTCATAGTGATGTTTATAATGTACACTAAATATTATTAGAATGTTAATGAAATATTAAGGAGGTGACCTGAGATAATAACACAAGAAGTACTAAACTGTTAAATTAGCATTGCAATATTGTCTTTACAGTTGTTGAATATTCTATGTAACAAAACACATTTAGCACTAGAAACTGTAGCTATAATACTTAATAAAAATATTTTCGTATGTTTGAAACCTCATTTATAAAGTTGCAGAGTTACAATCTGTATTATTTTCCTTCCAATTTATTTTCCACAGAGAAGGTAAGATAATTGTAATAGTGGAAGGAAAAGAATAGCTTACTAAATCAAATACTTGTTATATAGAATTATGGGCAATTTAAAGTAATCCATAAAAAGCATATATTTTTGCCTAGTATTACTTAAAATTCACCATTAAAAAACACATGTACATAGATAGATATATAGTAACAGCTAATTGAAATGTTGTATATAATGGCTTCATATTGCTCCACTTCCTACTTGGGCATTTAAAACAGCATGTTTCTACAGAGATCTACACTGGAAATCAGAGTTTTGTAATTCTGAAGGAGCAGTAGCTGATTGTCTAAAGATATGCCTAAAAGATTTCACTGAACACTAGGCCATGTAGGTGTTTCCTGAGTTTAATTATTCTATTCTGGGTTGTGGCTCAAGACAGGGAAACTGAAATCAGATCACTGTCCAGAAATATTGTAAAGGGCCTAATGATAACTTTTTGATGTCATTTTCAAGTGTCTGTGAGAATTAATTGGTAAAACTCAACATTGATGTTCTGTAGTTTGGAATTAAAGGCACTGTACAATTGATCTTGGCCTTTATTTCCGGTTTTCATATCCTCTCTTATTTGAAGCCTTCACTCTTAGATGTTTACCTATGTTTCCCTCCTAGGTTGTAACTTTGCTTATGAAGCAGCATTGTCTGGGGTAAATACCTAAGATTCATTGCCTCATGCCAAGGAAATTAAGGACACAGACACACACAAGGAGTGAGTTTAAGAGCAGAGGTTTAATAGGCAAAAGAAAGAGAAAGGAGAATAGCTGTCTCTTCTGCGAGATAGACGGGCACCCCTGTGGGACCTCTCGCTGGCAGTGGAGCGCACTGGATTATATAGGCAGGCTTAAGGAGCCTCTGTGTTTTATTTACATTGGCCCACAGATTGGTTGAACCAGGTGTGACATTTACATCGCTGTGGGGAAGCGGGGCCACCCCACCCTAATCTTCTTCTTATGCAAAGGGGCTTTCTACTTGGCTGGTGCCATGTTGTCTGCTCCCTACTGCACACGTGATTGGAAAGGAAAAGGGAAGATGGAGCCGCCATTTTGAACATGCCTTGTCCCAGGTAGCCTTTTCCTATTGGCGCAACTGCTGGCATTCACCTGTGCAAGCTTCCAGTTTGCTTGTCTATGTCTGAAGCTTGATTTTACAGGCTGCTTTTTGTTAGAAAAGAAAATGATTTGGGGGCTGCTTTTCATTAAAAGAAAAACCTTACCAAGGACTTTGTTACCCTCACTATCTGCCTAAATAATTTATTTTTAACTCATATATCACTTACGTACTTACAGTCACAGGAATGTGAATATTCCTCCTATTAACCTACAGGAGTTGATCTTGCCCTCCTTCAAAGTTCACATTAAATTCTAATTTTCCTATGAAACATCTCACGATTTCTCTCTGAAGAAAGTAAGCCCTAAAGTTTTCTGGTATTTTATTCCTTCATGTTGCAGTCTTTATTCACAGCCTAGTGAAATCATAAAATTCTCCCAAATGAAAGATATATTCCCTAAAAGCAAAAATAACCACCTTTGTTTCAAGCCTCTGGACAAAGCCTTGCTCATGCTTGTCCAGACCTGACTTCTTAAAGATTCCAATCCTGACTTGGTGAAGTTCTCTAGATTACACACAAAAACAGTAGTCCTGGTAGATGCACAGTGGATCAGTTTGCTTCCACTGGGTAAGGCTACAGTAACAATCTCCGAATCTCATTGACTCACAGTATAGGTATATTTCTCATGAATGGTATTTGTTGACTACAGGAGCTGCAGTGGTCACAGGTCAGGTGGCTCTTGTGTCTTCTTCATTCCAATATCCAGGTTGAAGAAGCAGTCCCTAATTTTGATTTACACATCTTGTAGCAGAGAGAAAAAAGCAAAAGTGCTAACAGAAGCATGGAATGGTTTATAAATCCTATGCTCAGAATGGGCAAACGTTTCTTCTTCTCCCACTTGATTGACCAATGTAAGTCAAATGGCCTAGCTTAGCAATGAGGCAAGAAGTAAATTCTGCCTACAGAAATACACTGAAAGCTCACAGCAACCTGTGCGGATGTATAGTCCTCTCATAGGACAGGAGAGCAATTGTACAGTCTACCTCATTTTACAGTGGTATTCTTCGTGTTCTCTCCCTGCATCTGGACTTCTTAAATGTTGGCCTTTTCTTCTTATGTAGGACTTATACTCATTTTGACTATTTTTATTGGCTGTTGATTTTTGAATCAATTTTTGTATTTATATTCTGCCTCTCCATCTCGCTCTATTTCTGCTAGGTGATCACAGGTTAAGATACTTGTATTTGGCCTAGCTGTAAAGTATTTATTACTCGTACACTAAATACTTTATCAGTAACTATTGCATAAACTCCAGACAATGTTCAATAACTATGTATTAAATCATTGTGTAACAATCAAATTATTGTTTATCCATTGACATTAATTTTACTTTTAGACCCAATGCCATGAGACTTAAGGGCCCATCTTTGCCTATAAGCACTAAGCTTAGAGCACCTGCTTTGACAAGGGTAACCTTTGGAAGTGTTGAGGTTGGCAACTATGAGATTCTAACTGAACCAAACTAAGCAAAATAATTTATCTCCACCACTATCCTGGGAGTTTTTCTCTACTCACAGAACTTGAGAAAAAAAAAAAAAGCTAACCAGAATATGCATTTTATACTTGGTAGCTCTTTCAAAAAGTTTTCTTGATCAAGAGATAAAATATGGACAGAATGATTTTTGTAAGTTCACAGTGGGGAGAAAAAAACTGAGAATTAAGCTAAGTGCCTGCCGAATTTAAAGTAGGCATAATTTTTTGTGTGTGCCTAGGTTTTCACTAAATTTTTCTGCAATTTTAGAATGTTTATGTTATAGGTACAGTAAAAATAATCTATACTTATGATAGTAAAGTTGTTATTGGTTCTGAAGTTATTATTAGCTCCATCTTTATGAGTTACAGGTTTACATCTACATTTCTATACTTGCTTTTCCTAATTAACAGGATCTAAACAATATTACATTATATAGCATGGCATAAGATGGGATATTGGTATTGGTATGTAATTATACATATTGTCAACTTATTTTCTTTCAAATACCATTTACTGATGTTCTACAAATGAAAATATTGTAATTTAAAAGCAAATGAGAACCTCACCAGTAAGAACCTAAACATTAGAGATATACAGTGAGTAAAATCAGAAATTCTGCTTTCCTGGAACTTACAGGGTATCAGGGAAGTTGGCCATTAAAAATATGACCCCAAGACAAACATATAATAAGACATTTTGATAGGTTTCCTGAAGGAAAGAAACAGTCCTGCATCAGTGTATAACCAAGGAATATCACACAGACATGATTGTCAGGGAAATTTCTCCAAGGGAGAGTCTCAAGCTATGGTCTACAGAGTGAGTTAGAGTTAAGTAAGAACTTTGTAGGGTTGGTGTGAAGATGGCATGTCTCTTTACACATAGGAATAGCATGTGAAATGACCCTGTGGCTGGTGCTTGCATGGTGAGCTCTAGGAATCAAAAGGCCAGGATGGCTGAAGAATAGAATGGGAGAAGTGTAGGGTGTGAAATGAAGCTGAAAAAGTTGTCTGGAACGAGCAAATTTTGGGGATCCTCAGAGCCTGCTTTGAGGATTCTAGTTTTTGTCCTAGGTTCAATAGGGAACTATTGAAGATTTTAGGCAGGAGTCTTGCCAGATCACATTTAAATTATTAGGTTTGCTTCAACTTTAGGGTAAAAAGTTTCTGAGGAATGGTGGGATGAATCAAGTGGATAGAATGACACTATTAAGGAGGCGAACATGGTAGTTTAGGTGAGACTAGAGCATGTAGAGTAGATGTAGAAAGGAGTGAATTAAAGAGATAGAGGGAGAATTCAAAGATGATTCCTGTAATCTAGACTTGCTCAATTACATGAATGATAGGCCTATTTGGTGAGATATGGAACACTAAACGATAACAAGATTTTATTTCAGATTGAGGATTTTAAAACTTTCTCTCAGAACTATTGCATTTGTGGTATTATTTTAAGACATCCAAGAGCAAAAGTGTGAGTAAGCTGCTTGCTTTAAGTTTCTGGTCCCAGAGGTACAAATTTGGAAATCATCAACGTAGGCCTTAAGGAGTTTCCATATATACAGTCCAGTTACAGAATGGCAAATCTGCAAAGAAGTATGAATCTTAGTGGCTAGAGAGATAGGAGCCACACCTGGAGAATGAGATATCATGGAAGTCAAGTGAAGAGATCACTCAGAATAAGAGAACCCTGCTCAGTAGTATCAAATGTCATGTAGAGATCAAGTGTTATGTGAATAGAAAATTTCATTGGATTGCACAATTTGAAAATCATTAATTTTATGAGAGTGGTTTTGATATGGGGAACTGAGTATGACAGATTTGAGTGGTTGAACAATGAATGATAGGTAAAGAAATGGTTACAGTGAGTTTAGATAAATCAAGAGAGAGAAAAAAAACTTATCATTGTAGCTATAGGGGAATACTAGGATTAGGGGTTTGGTCTATTAAATGGTAAGAGAGTCTTGAACATATTTAAATACTTTTGTAATAATTCATTTAACTATTATTAAGAGGGTAGAAAGGAAATTTAAACATAAAATTCATTTGTTTCCAGAGTAGATAACATGCATTCCACAGAGTGAAGGTATATTAGAAACTACCATTGTATACAATTTATATCTCTTTCTGTAAATTTGATATAAATTTACAGTGCATTCTCAAATTTATTTTAAATTTATGGTGCACACAGACAAATTTTTCATTATTTTTATTATGCATTTGTGAGGCTTCTGTGAAATCTGGAGGGAACAAAGCTTTTTCCAAATTCATTATAGAAGTTTTATATGTCAAAGTAAGCCATCTAAAATTGCAAAATGGCCAGCATAGGGGCTCACACCTGTAATCCCAGCACTTTGAGAGGCTGAGGCAAGTGGATTGCTTGAGCCTGGGAGTTCGTGGTCAGCCTGGGCAACACGGTGAAACCCTGTCTCTACCAAAATAAATAAATGAATAAATAAATAAATAAAAATAGAAATAAAAACATTAGCCAGGTGTGGTCACATGCACCTGTAGTCCCAGCTACTCAGGAGGCTAAGGTGGGAGGATCAGCTGAACCTGGGAAGGTCGGAGCTGCAGCGAGCCATGATCACACCACTGTACTCCAACCTGGGCAACAGAGTAGGACCCTGTCTCCAAAAAATATATATATAAATAAAATTGCAGTTTAAGAAGTAATTAACTATTCTATTTTCTTTATCCCAAATTATTCCCAAAATATTCAAGGACATGACCTCATCTGATTTTTTCTTAGCTCCTGACATTTTTCTACATCATAAAAGCTGATTAATTAAGAAAGCAGATTTCTTGCTAATAGAGGCAATGAAGTAAGTGAAAGAGGCAAATGTTGATTTCAACTTCCTGGAATATGAAGGGACAAAGTAATCATCATTCATTTTTTTAAAAAACCTCTCAGACACTCTTCACTTTCTAATTGTTATAAGTCTCTTAATCCTCCTCATGCAATGGACATATCTTTTGACTTCACCAGTACAATACCTGCCCTATGAGAAGAAGAGAGTAAAGGCCTGGATCTGCACATGCTGCCTAGTTCTTTCTCTTCAGGGTGTAAAAAGTATTTAAGAACGAAGCTTGATAGAAAGAAACAACTAAAAATAAACACCACCTTGATATCACTTGTTTGAATATCATTGCTCTTTTCTATTTTGTTTTTGTGTCTTATCTCTTGCTCTTTTGTACACATGCATAGCTTTTATTAAAAATTGTTCACATTCTAAGAAGTGAGATTTTCTTACTGGAGAGTTTTAGATCTAGTCCTAGATCTTTAACTTTTGTTATTCTTTTCTTGTATCACTTTGAATGAGATTTTCAGTTCCAAAGAAATTATAGTTTTTGGACTAATGGCAGACTGTATGCCAAATACACACACACGCTCCACTTTGTATCTTGTTTCAGAGTAGATGTGCAAATAAAAATATATGTAATTCATATGATTAAATAATATTCTGATTTTAGTAATGCTAATTGTGATAATTAAAGTGAACTTTATGTTTTCATTGATAGAATGCACATAATACATTTCTACAAGATTGCTTCATTTACTTGTGATAGAAACAGTATAATAAACTTAGCAAATATGTGATTAGCTATGAAGTGCCATTTTGTGGATAATTTACCTCCGGCTATTTTTTTCACTGATATTTATATTTCAAACAGTGTCTGTAGGGTAAAGAAAGGAAGGTGCTTCATTGCTATTTTAATCAACTATAGAGGATGATGAGTGAGAGCTTCTTAGCTAAATATTAAAAGAATTAGGACTCTCAGATGGGGAAATATGAAGTGTAAAACAAGTGGCTATATATATGTACTTGGAAAACTTACAGGAAGAAACTATGTATAGGTGCCTCTAAACTAAACAATTTGGGCTAATGGATACCGAACTGGGATACATTTACATAGACGAGATGTTTAAACATACTTGGGAGAAATAGAGTCAATTAAAGTTGCCACATTGCAAACACCCATTTATCTCTCGTGACAGCAGCTTCTGTAGAATTAAATGTAAATGGTGCCCTCTAGATTGGGCCACAGCATTGCATCAGCAGCATTCTCTGCATGACAAGTAGAATTTAGGGCATTCTTTATAACACAAATATAATGCTTACAGACTTAAGAATTGGTCCTAAAGAAGGCCAAGGGGAAATCTGTGCAATCATTGCTTCTAAGCATCAGAAAGTTTCATCTTACTTTCAGGACTGAAAGCCGGTGTTGAGTTAATTCATTAACTCATTGCCTGCACTTTGGGTCAAGGTTCTGTTAGCTAAGGAATCTGATGGGATCCCATTGCATCCTGTAAAAAATTATTGTAAGATATTCAGAAAGAAAGACAATATTTCAATATGCCAAAAAAAATAATTAAGGCAGTTTTTCTCTGCATCTTTTTTCTTCTTCACTATATTGATAGATGTACCTGCACGACATAAATTCTTTGTGTCAGTGTGGTGGTAGCTATCTCCTGGAGCAAAGTGATGATTTCAAAATTCAATTGTATGTCTGGCATTCAATTGATTTGACAACAAATATAGCAAGTAGCTCATATGAGTGAAATTGTGTATGCCCCTTCTAAACAATGAAAGGTCTGAATCAGTTTTCTGTTGAATAAATTTTTAATTTTGACTATATCAGTTTAAAATATATCAAGTGCCATTATTTACATACTGAAATTCTTATCTTTTTCTATGGGAGTGGAAAAGAATCATTTTGCAAGGTTTTTACACTCCTAATTTAAAAAAATTTCAAGTCTTAATTTAATTTGTCTTGATGGAAATTTAAGCTTTAGCCATTTAAAAACATGGAGACACAATGAGATATATAATAATGAGTTATACACTAAGGTAGAGTTGAGGGGACCTTGGTCATTTTCCAGATCTGTACTGTCCATTACAGTAGTCACTACCATCTGTGGCTTTCAGGCACTTAAAATGTGACTAATCGAAATTGAAGTGTGCTGTAAATATAAAATACATATCAGATGTCAAATATTTTGCATGAGAAATGTAAAATCTCTCAGTAATAATTTTATATTAATTATATTTTGACGTTATATTTTGGATACATTGATTAAATAATTATTAAAATTAATTTTATCTATTATTTTTCCTTTTTCAATTTAGGTTCTAGAATATTTAAAGTTACATATGTGGCTCACATTATATTTCTGTTAGAGATCATTGCTCTAGATCAACCTTCTCATTTTACAAGAAAATCAATCTAGGTACTAATTGACTAGATTCCCTAATTTCCAGTCCAGTAATATTCACAATGTACTGCATTTGTTCAGGGCTTCAATATGCTTCATATATATTGTATCATTTGATTTTGATAGCAACCTGATAAGGAACATAGATTAGGAATTATAAGCTCCAATTTATATAGTAGGCACAGAAATTCAAGTAAATTGGTAGAGGTCGCATGCTTATTAAATAAAAGACATGAGTCTGGACCTAATTTTTTATGATTCCCAGGTCATATAGTTTATTATCACGAGGCATTATGAGTGCAGGGATCACTAGAGGTGGAACAGCCAATTTTGTTTATTTTAGCCTGTCATAAGTGAGGAATTAGTAAAAGAGCATCCAGAAATGCCTTATAAAGTCCCTATTTTTATAGTCACTAGCAGTGACTATAGAAAACTTTTGTTCTATTTTCTTTTATGTTGCAGATAAGACATTATATTAATTTCATAAAAATTATGATTTTATCATTTATTTCATTTCAAGACAATAATGGGAGTATCATACAATATTTGTTATGTAAAAAGGCATGACATCTGATAGGCCTGAGATTCAAAACTCAGATGTAAAGGGAGTTTCCAAATCAATCTTTCTCAGTACTATATAACATAGCATTCTTTCATAATACATATAACACTTATACTAAATTAATACATGATTATGTCAAGCTATTTTGGCATATTTTAGTCGGTTTTAATGGGAATGTACATTCTGTCTCATACCATTTTGATACATTATAAAAACTAGAAGAGGTGAAAAAGGCTTTATTTCAACAATTATATGATAGCATTTCCAAAATATCTTTGAGGGTAACATGGTGGGATGTGAATTATTTGATTAAAATCTGAATTTCTGGCTTTTCTTTAAAAGTCAGAATAACTACTAACTAACTAACTAAATAAATAAATAACTAAATAGCTAACTAACTAACTAACTAACTAATTAAATAAATAAATAAATAACAAGTAGCATAATCATGGAGTAATTGCCTGGAGCAGAGTCACAGCTGTCCTCTATGAACATTCTCATTTGATACTCTCTCTACTACTGGCTACTGTGTTACAAGTATTCTGCTTCCTTGTCTGCCTGATCCCATGATGTTTGGGTTTGTAATCTCCAAAAAATGCTCTCAAAAGCACTTTCTAACTCCTAGTGCCCATGATCCATTTATGATCTTGCAATTCTCTAATTGGCTTGCTCACCTCATAATTGAAAGTTGTTCAATGACTAGTTAGATAATACTGTCATTTTTTTCACATCATGCATATAACCCAGTGTGCTTTTTCCAGCTTCAGATTTATTACTTTTATGTGTTTACTGAATGCATTATACTACATTTTCATGTTTATTAATGCTGTTCATAATCTTCCGCCGATGCTGCGTTTTCAACATATTTCATTCTTTTGTGCAATACATAGTTCCCTATTGACCATTTTATAAAAGTGATGTGCATTAGCCTGGCTTTCAAGGTTCTGTCTAAATAGTCCCCGACTCACTGTTCTTCCTAGGTTTCTCTGTATACTCCAATACAGAGATTTGAGTATAGCCATATAGGTCTCCTTCTTGTAGCTCCCAACTGAGTTGTGGTTTAGTGCTGTGGTTCTCAAATACCAGACAATGCCCTTCTCACTATATGTAAAAGTCTTATTCACTTACACATAGATTTCTTTGTCCCTACCCCAGATTTGCTGAATCAAAATGATTGGGAATGGGGATTTAGACTGCTGCTGCATCCACATGCTCCTTAGCATGTACCCTGAAACCAGAAGACTTAGATTTTAACCTTGTCTTCTATATTTATTAGCTTTGTGACCAGGGTAAATCACTTAATCTTTCAATGCCTCTGTTTCTTAATCTATAAAATGGAAGCAATAATAGAACTATGTTAAAGGGTTGTTAAGTGGATTAAATGAGGTAATATCTGTAGAGTGTTTATAACACTTTCAGGCATAGTAAGCAGGATGTAAGCATGTGTTATGTAGATAAATCAGAAGTTCTCTCATATGATTTTGAAGCAAATAAGGTTTGGAAACCAATGAAATTGAAACAAGAAGGCTCTGTAATGCTCGGCCTATTGTTCATTAAAGATCTGTTTTCCTACTTCCCATTATTCTCAACAGGAGAAGTATCATCTGACACTATGTTGTCATCTAGTGTGCATGTCTGACGAGTTTTATTTTAAAATACATGTTATCTGATAATGAATTATTTTTGTTTTATTCTCTTTTATGTAGCATTATATTAATTTCATTAAAATTATGCTCATTGTTAGATTTTATCATTTATTAATTTCATTTTAGGATAATAATGGGAGTATCATAAAATATTTGTTATGTAAAAGGGCATGACATCTGATAGGCCTGAGATTCAAAACTCAGATGTAAAAGGAATTTCCAAATCAGTCTCTCTCAGTACTATACAACATAGCATTCTTTCAGAGTACATATTAACACTTATATACTAAATTAATACATTCTTATTTCAAGCTATTTTGGCATGTTTTAGTCTATTTTAATGGGAAAGTATAGTCTGTCTCATCAAGTAGATTGTACATTCTCCTAGAAAAGAAAATGTTGTCTTGATTCCTTTTGTATCTTTTTCACAGCAGGCATTCAATAAGTGGTGTTGACAGCTTGACTCAAGTTTAAAGAGAAGCAGGAAAATTCAGAGAGTAGAGTCAGAAGTTTAAAGTACATTGAAAATAGAGTGCCCGAAAAATCTTAGTTCACCGGAAGAAAACTAGCAAAGCTACAGGAAACAGAGAAACAGAGAATGCCTTCAGGGCTCTAATAGGAAATGTGATGTTGAGGCAAGTGGAAAATTAAGCCGTTAAAAGCTATATGCAGGTGTGTCTTACCTTTGGAAAACCTAATATAAGCTTCTAAGATTTAAATATAACAAAAAGAAAAACTAGGTAAATTAGAAGTTTTTTTCCTGGGCAGGGGAGGGCAATATCAATCATATAAATATTATGATTGGGTATCTACTATGTGTCCACAACTTTGCATTAAAAAGTATTGAAGTTTTATTAGCTTTAAAAATATTCACTTAAATGAACTTGGATATACTTAAAGTGGGATTCAGTTCATAAAACATTTATTTTATTCAAGGTTTTTTGGTAGCACAATTATTTTTAAAATTAAATGAACCATTATGTTAAATAAAGCTAGGTAATGACTTAATTAGAAGACCTGAAGCTCAGAAAATATCGAATTTACCATAATAAATAGACACCACCCTATCTTTCATGAGTCCATCTAAAACAAGGGTTTAGGGAAACAAACATGCAAACAAAAAGAGGAAATAAACACACTGCAGATTATTTTTGTTGAAAGCAAATGAGGAGCTATGTGGCCTAAGTTTGGATGGAATGTTTATTCAGTTGGTTGACAATCAATGTAACTTCAAAGCAACCTGACTGTATCAGTCATGATAATAGACAGCCTCCCATCAGTGCAGTAAGATGGGATACCATCGCCTTTGCTTGTTTTCTCTCTCATCCTCATTAAGTTAGAAACTCTATAGGTCTTCAAATGATCTATGTAGTTTACATACACATATATGTGTACAAACATACACATATATAAACAGAATTTTAACTATACTTATATAGCAATTTTATTTTTAGAAATAAAACAAAAAAATATACAAAATAAAATAACTTTTAGTTCAATATAGCTTCCTAGATAATAAGATTTACTCTTCCTACCAGCCCAAATCTCATGAAAGCATATAGAAAAGAAAATGGAATACATAGGAATTTTAGAAACCTGGGTATGAACACCAAAAAAGTAAAAGGGTGACACATTTTTAAAGAAACAGAACACGTGATATCAGGTTGACAATGAAATGCAAGATTGCTGAAAAAATGCACACTGAGGAAAGAGAGGTGCTCAAAAACCTACTTGTTCTCAGAGGTAATAAGCTTTAGAGAAGGAGACCATGTGCGGTCTGCTTGGTAATTCATTTAAAGGCTGTGTAATAGTTTTGCCAATTGTATTAATCAGGTTCCTAAGTGTAAGCAATAAATGCCTGTTTCGAATGAATCATATAATTATTTGGATAGCTAACAGAATTGTAGAAGGCTGGAGGACCAGGCTGGGAACTGGGCTGCCAGGAGCAACAACCAAATATAAGCCACAGAGGTGACCTTATTACAAAATTTCTGGTACCTCATTCCTCATTCAGGTAGAATTACAATAATTTGCCACTGAGTCACTTGTAATCCAGGACAGTAATTTTACAGACATGGGCACAGGTCTTTGCTTTTAGATAATCAAATCTCTAAAACATCAAGGGAAAAAAAAAGAATAAAAATTTAATTAATCTAGGTGGGGAGATGCGGTAAAAGATGGCGGAATAGAAGGTTCCACAAGGACACCAATTTAACAACTATCTACACAGAAAAAAAACATCTTTATAAGAACCAAAAAATCAGTGAGCTCTCATGTTTCCTGGTTTTATCCTCATATCCCTGAAAGGGACACTGAAGAGATAGAAAAAACAGTCTGGAATCACTGAAGCCACTGCTCCCCCCACATCCTCTGCAACAGTGGCGTGTTATAGAGACCCTCTCTGGTACTGCAGGAGGGAGAACACAGCAATTGTGAGTCATTGAACTCAGCGCTGTCCTGTCAGAGCACAAAGGTGAACTAGACCAAACTCAGCTGACACCTGTCCACAGAGGGAGCATTTAAACCAGCCCTAGACAGAGGGGAATCGCCTATCCCAACCGTCTGAACTTGAGTGCCCCCAAACCCCACCACTGGGGGCCAAAGTGCTCTTGTTCTCTAAGTAAACTTGTAAGGCATTCTAGATCACAAGGATTGCAACTCGTAGGTGAGCCCTAGGGCTGAGCTAGGCCCAGAGACAGTTGACTGTAGGGGCACCTGACATACTGAGACACCAGCTGGGGCAGCCAAGAAAGTGCTGGTATCTCCCTCCCCTAATCCCACAATGCACAGTTGAGGGCTCCAGAAGAGACCCCTTCCTGCCACCTGAGGAGAGGAGAGGAAAGAGAGGGAGGACTTTGTCTTGCATCTTGGATAGCAGCTCAGCCACAGCAGGACAGGGCACCAGTCAGAGTGGTGAGGTTCCTGTTACAGGCCCCAGCTCCTGTACATTTCTAGACACAGCCTGGGCCAGAAGGGAACCCATTGTCTTCAAGGGGTCTTGGCCGCATTCATCACCTACTAACTGAAGAGCCCTTGGGCTGCAAATAACAAGCAGTGATACCAAGGCACTATGTTGAGGGCCTTAGTTGAGCCTCTGAGACTTGCTGTCTTCAGGTACCAGCATGGACACAGGAGGCATACAGTACCAAGTGGACTGTTGGGGCCCCTGATTCCAACATTTGACTCTTGGACAGCATTTCTGTACCTGCCCTGGATTAGAGGAGAGCCAACTGTCCCAAAGGTTGAGTCCCAGGCCACGCAGCATTCACAACAAAATGACATAAGTGTTCTTGGAACAAAAGGGAACATCAGTGGTAGTCTGACAGTACTCCCAATGGCCAGTGGTGACAGTGGCTATGGTGTGAGTCCCCTCAGCCTTTGGAAAGGGGAGGGAAGAGTGAGAAGGACTGCAAAATGTGGTTTGAGTGCCAGATCAGCATCAGTAAAACAGAAAACCAGGTAGACTAAGATTTTTGACTTTAGTCCCTGCGTTCTTGGTGGCACGTTTGAACCCACCAAGGACCTGGGGGACCTTGCCACCCTGAAGGGAAGGACATAGGCCTGGATGACCTTGCCACCTGCTGATTGTAGAGCCCGAGGGCCTTGAGTGAATATAGGCATAGCCAAGGGGTTATTACAGCAGGCCTTGGGTAAGACCCAGTGCTGTGCTGGCTTCAGGTCAGACTCAGTGCAGACACAGTGGTGGTGGCCACTTGGGTGCCTGTCACTCCACCCCCAGCTTTAGTTGGCTCAGAACAGAGAGAGAGACTTCATTTTTTTCCGAGAAAGTGAGGGAAGAGAACAATAGTCTCTGCCTGATAATCCAGTGAATTCTCCTGGAACATGTCTAAGATCGTCAAGGCAGTGCCTCCACAAGTCTAGAAGAACCACAGCCTTGCTACTGGGCTTAGGGTACCCCCTGATATGGTTTGGCTGTGTTCCCACCCAAATCTCATCTTGAATTGTAGTTCCCATAATCCCTGTGTGTGGTGGGAGGGACCCGGTGGGAGGTAGCTGAATCATGGGTACGGTTTTCCCCATGTTATTCTCATGATAGTGAGTAAGTTCTCACAAAATCTGATGGTTTTATAAGGTGCTGCCCCCTTTGCTTGACTCTCATTTTTCTCTTTACTGCCACCTTGTGAAGAACGACGTTTGTTTTTCGTTTAAGAAAGTGTTCCCGTTTGGTCTCAGTTGCTTCTCTATTAAAACAAGGGTTGGACTAATTTTTCTATAATATTTCTTATAGCATTTACCTTGCCTGATGCAGAAGTGACTTCCCATGTCATCTTATTCAGTTGCACTGTGGTATAATTTTGTTAATAGAGAGGGCATTTTGTTATTAATTCAGTGCTGACTCACGGTTTTCCCCTGCCTTGTCTAAGGACTCCTGTGCCATTAAGAACTTTCATTAATAACTTTTTAATTTGGTTTTATCCCCAGGGACTTATTTTACTTAAAATTCACGTGGCCTTTGGTTCATTTCTAATTATTATGATCACTCTTTTTTTTCTCTTATTATTTAAAAAATCTGCCCCTATGTGGAATTGTTTTCTTCCTGTATTTTTCATTCAACACATTGATTAGGATTAAAGCATGTGAGTCCTTCAACTGACCTCTGTAGACTAGAGAAAACAGAGGTGGCTCTTTTAGGATGATCTATTTTTTGGCAGATACAAAATATATAATATATTAAGTTTGCTCTCAGTTTTCAATAGCACTGTAAGGCTGTGAATTCGGAGGCCAGAAACAAGATTTTCCACAGTCCTTTGAGCAACTTCAACAATTTCACTTCACTATATACTGTCATACTCTTAACATTATAAAATGAAACTCTTTAACTTATATAATTTAACTTATAACTAAAATAAAGGCATTGTAAGATATATTTTAATAAAATTATTTGATTATTAGAAAGATGACAATACACATTAAATAAATGCATTATATTTTATGATCACCTTAATGAGAAAATGTTGCATCTGTTAAAAAGAACAGAATGTCATATATAAACAATAACCATTAGAAAGAAAAGAAAAATGACAGAATGTGTAAATTAATAGAAAAGGAATATTTTTAAAAAGGTATCAGCAGACATGAATCTTCAAAATGAAAGACTCATTGAGTCTTTAGCACAATGAATGAAAAATAATCCATACAAAAGCATATACAGCATTTCAGAACAATAGAGATAAAGGGAAGACCTTAAAAGCTTCCAAAAAGGGAAGAAGAAAGCACATCACATAGAGAAGGTGAATATTTACTTTTGGTCAGTAAATTCCACAGCTTGGAAACGTGACTTAATTCCATGTTCCATTTCATGGAGGAAAAGAGGGAAGGATTATTGACATATACACTTTCTTTCCTAGGTTAGCTCAATATTCAAGGCAAGTGTGAGCCTGCAAGTAAGGGTCAGAGAGTGTTAAAAGCTTGATGAAATGAGTCAAAGAGACAGAAACGCCTACTAAGCACAGGGCTGACCTGGGAGCACAGGGGCTCGAAATACAAACAAAATGCAGAGTGATGCAAATTTTATGAATGAGGTTCTAGCTAATATTGAAGGGGCAAAGAGAAAGGTGCCGTTTAAGTCAAACTACAGTGAAGCGAGGCCTCGGTTTGTTTAGTATAAAGTGTGTGTGTATGCACGGTGTGTGTGTGTGTGTGTGGTGTTTGGGTATGTGTGTTGGTGTTTTATTAGACAAAGAAAGCTGTTGAAGAAATGAGTATGAAGCGGGATTGGTCCCTTGGTTGGGTGTGAAGAAAGTTGTAAATCTTCAGAGCAACTTAGAAAGGATGGGGAGTAGGAACTTCCAGTACTAAAATTGGGACCATCCCTGGGAAAAAGGGATGGTTTTGTCACTCAAAGTGAAGTTCCAGGGAATCTGAGGATGAACAGATAAATGCAGGACTGAGACTAGGACAGGAAGGAAAAGAACAGAGGGAGAAGAATAAAAGTAAAATGGGACGAGCTCCAGAGGTTGGAAGCATGGTTCAAGATAAGCTGGTCATTCAGTGAGCTCTTCAGTTCAAGGGGTGAAAGGCTGAGACTGGAGCTGACATGGGCAGATACAATATAGAGTATGCTCAAGAGAGTGTGGAAAGCTCATGTCTGCCCTTTCTCAGCTTTAAATATGTCTGTATATAAAATAAAATAGACACAATTTCATATCTACATTTTCTTAGAATACTTGGTGGCACACAGGAGTTTTGTCAAAAATTAGGTTATTCTGGACATTAGAATTCATGAGGTTGGCATTTTGATTCAGCCTCTTTGGACCTATGTACCATAGAGAACCATCACCATCATTAGAAACCACATTCCCCCATCACGATGCTGCAACGACATACGCGTTCTGTGCTCTGTCTCCCTCTGGTGCCCTTCTCCGGTCCATGCTTCATTACCTTTTGAAATTCCCAAGGACGCAGTTCATTTTCATAAGTACAAGATGTGACAGAAATTTAACAAAGGCCCCACGACATTGGCTGCTGTCAGAAAAATGCCTAATTGGTCTATCTGCCCTAAAGAGTATGCTCAGAATGCAGCCCTAGACTGAAATCTCAAAGGCTGGATTTGAAAGATCTGCTGAGCTAGGAAGTCTGGCATTCTATGTCCTGAGAAGAGAATGTTAAACTAGAAATTAAAGCTCAATTGGAAACTAGATTTTAGCATTTCCCTTTTTTTCTCATATAAAGTATGAGCTGTTTTTGAATATGACTGCTACATTTCCATTGTCAACACCGTGAGATCTCAAGACATATTACTTCATCATTGAATTTACCCCAGCAGTTCATTTTGAAATATAGGGTAATTACTCTGTACACAGGGTTTTCATTTCATGTCCCACATGGTATTAGCTGAAAATAACATTTTTAAAATTTAGGTATCTGGAAAAGTAACAAAGGAAATGAAATATGGCTTAGAAAATCAGGTTAATGCCAAGCAGGTTAATATGTTTGAGGGGAAATAAATGATGAAAAAAAATTAAGTACTCAATGGAAAAGTAGAAGCTGCAGAGAAAGAATACTGCTGGGTATACATAAATGAGAAATAATAAACTAGACATTAAAATAAAGCACTTTTCACAAAGGGAAACTTTAAGTTAGACTGTTTCATATCTCTCTGTATGGTTGAGCCTATTGTTTTCAAAGTCACAGATAAAACTTAAACAGACTACCATTTCTTTAAATAGACTCTAGTCTGGATAACCTTGGAGCTCTTAACCATTTGCATTTTGCCATCTGCTTTGCATGCTTCTTAACTTAATATGCATATCTCAGAATTCATTCAATTTACAAGCTCCTTCAGGAAGACATGTGCTACTATTGTATTGCAGAACTGATGATATTCAACAGTCTGTACAACATAAATCTAAAAGGACACCATGGAAAGAATACTAGACAAAGAGTTAGGTGACTTCAGTTCAATCAGATCATGATTACTCACTCTGTGACATTGAACATCTAAACACTCCAGGCTTCAGTTTTCTCACATGTAAAATGAATGCCAGCCTCTCTTAAGTTTCCTTCTACATCCAAAATTCTCACAAATATGTCACCTTCCTATTGGAAGAAAGGCTGGTAATTTCAATTAAGAAACAGACATTAACTGGTGCCTTTTTACCCCTCTTTTGATATGTATTTTTAGAAAAGACTTCTTAAAAAAGAGCTTCAAATGAAAAATCACAGTTCTGTAACAAATACAACTAGAGATAAATATTACAAGCTAAAGACAGTATATACTTAAAAAGGAATTAAACATTTAAAAGAAAAATAAATTTACATATATCAGCTATCACAACAATTGTAAATATAAGAATATTTCATGTTGAGAGTTTCTTCCGGAGGCGGGGGAAGGAGAGAGAGAAAGAGAGAGAGAGACTACAAAAGCAAAAATTAAATCCAGCTATAAGCATTTTGCAAGATATGTCTCTTTAATATGATGGTATAGAAAGTTGAAAGGTAAGTGATTGAAAAATAAAAAATCCAATCCAAAAAAATTTGATGTAGCAATATTATCAGAATGGATGGACTCAAAGACAAATGTGTTGCTGGGAATAATGAGGATTATCACTTAATAAAAATAACAGTTCTCTATGAAGTTATAACAATCTTGAGTCCTGAATTTATTAATCCAACAATGTAGCCTCAAACATATGAGGAAAAAATTGGCAGAATTACCCAAACTTTCCCAAACTGAATTCTGATGGGAATATTTTTTAATACACTTTGATCAAGTAGACAATTTAATTAACCACCTGAACTCATAGACATATAAAGAACTCGGCAGCCAACATTGTAAACATACTTATCCTTTTCCAAGGCCATATAACCTATTCACAAAAACATATAAAGAATCTTTGCATGCCCTAAAGTTTAATAGAAATGGTGAATGTGGATATCCATGACTTAGTCCTGATTTTCAGAGGGAAAGCATTCAATTTTTCACTGTTAATAATGCAATTAGATAATAATGAAAATAGCTTTTTCATTGATATCTTTATTGGTTGAAGAAGTTCTTTCTCTCTTATTACTATTTTCCTGACAGTCCCCATGAAGTTGTCTTGAAATTTCTTAAGTACTTTTTATGCATCTTTTGAGATGATGATATATTTCTTAATTTTTTAATGGGTGAATTCTATTATTTGGTTTTTGAATGATATAGCATCTTTGCATTCCCAGAACAAACCCCTTATGTTATCCTTATATATTGTTGGATTTTATTTACAATAAATTGTTAATAGGTTTTTGCATGTATATTCATTTAATGCATAGATATTGGTCTATGGTTCTTTCATTTGTAATGTCTCTGTCTGATTTTGTATCAGGGTGATGCTAGCTTCACAAAATGATTTGGAAAGTATTCTCTCCTTCTCTGTTTCCTAAAAGTGTACGGTTGGTATTATTTCTTCCATAAATGTCTGACAGAATTGACTATTGAAGCCATAAGATCCTTAGCTTTTTACTGGAGAGATTTAAGTTTTTAAAATTGCATATATTTAAGGTGTACAACGTGATGTTTTGATATATTTATACCCAGCAAAATAGTTACTGTAGTCAATAAAATTAACATACTAATCATCTCACATATTTACCTTTCCCTTTTTTTGGTGGTAAGAGTACCTAAAATCTACTAACTGTTTTAGCCAATTTCTGCATTGTAACAATACAATATTATTAATTTAATCTTCATGTTATACATTAAATCTCTAGGCTTATTCATCCTTTGACCTACATCTTCCCATCCCTCCCTGCCTTCCTGGTAACCATCCTTCTACTCTATGTTTCTATGTATTCAACTTTTCAATTCCTTCCTTTCTTCCTTCCCTCCCTCCCCTCACTCCCCTTCTTTCACATATAAGTGAGATCATGCGGTATTTGTCTATGTGTGTCTGGTTTATTTCACCTAGCATAATGTCTTCTAGGTTCATCCATTTTGTTGTCAATGACAGAATTTCTTTCTTTTTAAAAGGCTGAATAATATTCCATTGTGATATATGTACCAAAATTTCTGTATCCATTCATCCATCATTGAACACTTAGGTTGTTTTCATATCTTGGCTATTGTGAATTAAGTTTCAGTGAACACGACAGCACAGATACCTCTGTAAGTTCCTAATCAAATCAAATTTAAAAACTTCTATGCAGTAAAGAAAACAATCGACAAAAATGAAAGAGAGCAAATGGGTTGGGAGAAAGTATTTCCTAACCATATTTCTGATAAGGGGTTAATATCCAAATTATATAAGGAGCACATACACCTCAATCACAAAAAATCAAATAACCTGATTTTATAATGGGTAAAAGATCTGAATAGACATTTCTTCAAAGAAGATATAAAAATGGCCAAGGTGTATGAAAAGGTGCTCAACATCACTAATCACCGGGAAAACGCAAATCAAAGCCACAATGAGGTATCACCTTACACGTGGTAGAATAGCTATTATAAAAAAGACAAGAGACATCAAGTGTTGGAAAGGGTGTGGAGAAAATATACTCTTGTACACTCTTGGTGGGAATGTACATTGGTGCAGCTATGTGAAAAACCATATGAAGTTTCCTCAAAAATATTAAAAATAGAACTACTAAATGACATAGTAGTCCCTCTTCTGGGAATATACTAAAAGAAAATGAAATCAGCACCTTGTAGAGATATCTGTAGATACATATTTGATAGAGAAATCAATGTTTTCAATGAATATTAGGCTAATTAGATTTTCTATATCCTTGTGTGGCTTTTGATTTGTTGTGATTTTCTAGCAATTTGTGTTTTTCTTGATGGTAGAATATTATATCATATAGGCATTAAAATTGTCATGTATGGTGGGGTGTGATGGCTCACTCCTTTAATCCCAGCACTTTGGGAGGCTGAGGGAGGTGGATCACCTGAGGATAGGAGTTCAAGACCAGCCTGGCCAACATGGTGAAACCCCGTCTCTACTAAAAATATAGAAATTAGTTAGGTGTGGTGGCAGGCACCTGTAATCCCAGTTACTTGGAAGCCTGAGGCAGGAGAATCACTTGAATTGGGGAAGCGGAGGTTGCAATGAACTGAGATCATGCCATTGCACTCCAGCTTGGGTGACAAGAGCGAAACTCTGTCTCAAAAAAAAAAAAGTCATGTATTATATTTTAACATCTGTAAGATCTTTAGCGATGTCTCTTCTTTAATTTCTGATAATTTGTATCTTTTCCCTTTTTTATTCGTGATCAAGCTAGTAAGAAAGTTATCAGTTTTTTGGTCTTCTCAAAGAAACACCTTTGGTTTTAACTGATTTTTCTCTATTTTTATTTGTTTTCTGTTTTATTGATTTTCAATTGTTTATTATTAATTTCATTATGCTAATTTGTGTTTATTTTCCCTCTTTCTAGTTTCTTAAAAGCTTACCTTATTAATTTTTAGAACTTTCTTCTTTTCTAATATAAGTATTTAAGGCTATAAATATCTCTCTAATAACTGTTTTAGCGGCATCTTAGAAATCTTGATGTTTTGATGATTTCATTTTTGTGAAATTTTAGGTATTTTCTAATTCTTTTTGTGATTCTTTCTTTGACATATTTATTTAGAGGTGTATTGTTTAATGTCCAACTATTTGGTACTTTTCCAGATAGCTTTTTCTTGTTGATTTCTACATTAATGCTATTGCTGTCCGAGAACATACTGTGAATTTGAATCTTTTTAAATTAAATGAATCTTGTTTTATGGCCCAACATATGGTCTATTTTGGTGAATGTGCCATATTCAATAAAAAATAATGTATATTCTGCTGTTCTTTGGTAAGGTGTTCTATAAATAAGTGTCAATTAGGTCAAGTTGTTTGTGCTGCTCAGTCTTCTGTATCTTCACTGATATTCTATCTACATGCTTTATCATTATTAAGATATGAGTGTTGATACCTCCAATTATAATGGTAAATTTTTCTCTTTCTCCTCTCAGTTTTGCCAGTTTTTGCTTCATGCTTTTTGAAATTCTGTTTAGGCATTTACAGTGTAGGGTTATTATATCTTCATTAGGAATTGACCCATTTATCGTTATAAAATGCCTCTTTATTGCCCTGTTAATTCTTTATTTGAAGTTTACTTTACCTAACTGTAGCCACTATGGCTTTTTAATATTAGCGTTTGCATCATATGCTTTTTGCATTCCTTTTACTTTTATCCTATTGATACCTTATACTTAAAATGGGTATACATAAAATGTAGACATGTTATATATAGTTCATCATTGCTTTTTTGTCCAGTCTGATAATCTGATTGTTAGAGTGTGTAGGCCATTTACACTTAGATAATTTTTGACACAGATTTAAATCTACCATCATGCTACTTGATTTTATTTCCTTTCTCTTCTTTTTCTTCTTTCTGCTGGATTAATCAAGGTTCATTTTACTTATTAATCAAGTTTGTTTTGTTAATATTTTATTTTATCTCTACTATTGGCTTAATCGTTTCCCTTCCAATCCATTGTGCTTTTGTTGAGATACATTTTGTTGAGGTACATTTTTTTGGTATATATATATAACATACATATATGTGTGTGTGTGTGTGTGTGTGTGTGTGTATTTAAAACCTGCATCATAGTTTTGCTTTAAATGACCAATTATTTTTAAATACTTTTAAAAAATAAAATAAAGATGCTTTTATATTTATAATCTTTGGTGCTTTTTTTGGTTATCTCTTTTCCAACTGGTATCATTTTTATTGTATCTGCAGCACTTCCTTCAACATTTATTTTAGTGCACACTTGCTGGCAAAACATTCTTTCTGATTTGTTTGTTTGAAATGTCTTCATCGCTTAATTTTTGTAAGATATTTCTACTGACTGTATTCTAGTTGGCAGTTGTTTTTTATTTCATCATTTTAAAGATTCCATTTCACTGACTCTGGCTCACTGAGTTTTTGATGTGTCTGTGGTCATTTTTTTCCGCTCTGTAGAAAATGTGTCTTTGTTTCTCCATATGCCTTTAAGATTTTTCTCTTTATTTCTAGTTTTCAGTAATTTGGTTATAATGCAATTTGGTGTGGTTTTCTTTCTGTTCATGTTCTCTGCTGTTCATTGATTTTTCTTGAATCTTGTGATTTTATAGTTTTCACCAAATTTGAAAAATTTTGGACAACTATAGAATTGTAAATTTCTAAACATATTTTTCTTTCCTTTTTTTCAGGTATTCCAATTATATGTTTGTTATGTGGCTTACTGTTAACTCACAAGTCCCTGAGACTCCTCTTTTCTTTTCTTTTTCTCAGTGCTCTCTTTGGGTATCTTCAATTTCACAACCTTTCTTTCTGCAGTGTCAGAGCTGCTGTTAATTCCTTCTAGTGATAGATTCATTTCAGGTATTAAACATTTTATTTCTAGAAGCATCTTCTGAGTCTTTTCTTATATTTTCTATTTTTTCTCATGCTTTTCTTTAAATCTTTGAGCATGTTGAACATAATAATAATGGTTTTAGTATCATTTTCTGCTAATTCCATTATCTTTATCATTTATGATAAACACATCACTATGTCTGCCTGTTAATTGATTTTTTTCTCCTGGTTTAGGTTACATTTTCTCACCTCTTCACAATTTAGTAGTTTTAATTAGTTGTTAAGCACTATGATTTTACATTTTTGAGTACTGAGTTTGTTGAATTTATTTGAAGAGTGATACAATTTGTCCTGACAAGCAATACAGTTACTTGCAGATCATTTTGATGCCTTTGTGGTTTGTTTTCGAGCTTTATGGGTCAGGGATGTTATAGAGTAGCCTCCATTTGAAGGCTTGTTTTGCTTTATTATTAAAGCATAAGTTTTCTGGGGCATCTACTGACTGTCCCGTAGATTAACAGAGGGGTCTTTCCGTTCTGGCTTGTAGAAATTCAAGTGATTTCTTGCCCTGCATGGGAATTATTTGCCATACTGATCCTCAATAATTGTTCTTTTCCTGAAAGTCGTTCTTTGCCTGACCCATAATGAATGTGTCTATCCCTCTCCCTGCCAAAATTTTAGCTGCCTTGGCCTCACTGTACGTCTATCTCCGTCTCCTCAACTGAGAGAGAGAGAGAGTAGACTCTGGATTTCTCCTGCCTTTGTCTAGTCCTGAAACTGCCTGCTGGCAGAAAGCCAAGGACTACTTTTGTCAGTGACCAAAGCTCTGTAATCTATGTTTTCCAGTGACTGAAAACAGTAGCGTCATCTATTCTATCCACTCTTTGAATTGTTTATAATGAAAAAAATTATTCTTAGCATTAATACTATATCATAGCCAGGCAGGAGTTGAATTTCTTTTTAAAATATATTTAAATGTGTTTTTCTGATGAGTAACAATTCTGTTTATTCCAAAATGTCAGACATAGCAGATTTACTACACATGGAAATAATTTTATCTTATAAAAAATCATTTCCAAAACTCTATAAGAAATCTAAAGGTCAGGTCATAAATATAAATGTGCTTTGAAATACAGCCCCTTTTTTCCTTGCCAGCTCCATTTTGATTGCCTATCGGAATCTATGATTTCTCAATCAATGGACTATGTCAGGCCCCATGTGGGCACAATGAGTTTGAAAATATTTTAAAATATGATTATTACCTTTAAGTAGGTTATAAACTAATTTTGTAAAACCCAAGACATAAAATTAAGTATCAACTTAATTAACTTAGTCATTAATGTGGTATAAAACATGAAGTACTAGAATTTTTTAGAGTTTAAAGAGGGCACTGTTGGCTAGCATGGGCAGAGAATTCTAATGACCTGTTCTTAACACTGGGCAGTTCCGACAGAAGTTCTATGGACAAACCACTTCACATTTACATGTTATATCCAAGTAAAGACTCACTCAGAAGTGCTAAAGAGCAAGTGAGTCCTTAGGCAAAACTCATACCCTAGATCGACTGCATTCTTCTGGAATAACAGGCTTTTCTTTTTTTTTTTTTTTACAGTCCTCTCATATTCTTTTTATTCTTTTCTACTCGTGGACATTTGTATGCTGGTTATAATTGTGTGTAGTTCACATTTTTAATTAATGCATAGTGCTTATACTTTGCAATCTTTTGGTTACTAAGTTCTGATAACTAGCATTAATTTAGGATTCCATGATTGTTCTTTTGATGACCAGTGCTTTACTGGGTTTTGACTGGTTAATTTTACATGGGATTTGATATGTCTGAATATCAGTGAGTGAAATAAAATTGCAACATCCTTGCAGTGAGCTAATGTACAACATACATCTTGCATGGTAAATAATAGTCTCATTTCTTTTCAGTAAGTATCTGAGACCATCCACTTCAATGGAGTCTGCAGAAGGAATACCGAATAGCACAATTCTCTGTAAAATGGCTGAAAATATGTGCCTCCACATTAATAAAGAGGGAACATGCTCACGAGCTATCACTGAGTGGTTCCACCTTCTCAGAATAGTCTGGGAGAGATGCTTACTATGGTTTAGTCCAAGGTCAGTGGGTATGGGAGGTGTGTACACAGGCAAAGCCTTAGGTAGCCATATCATTTACTTTCTGTATTAACTGCTCACTAGGATGAGTATTGCAAGTCAGTGAGACATGGATCATGTTGATTTCCATAATTTCAAGTTCTTTTAACAGAATACATCTCACTTAGAGGTTTTTGCTTTATTTCAAGCTTCAACACTGAGAACTGAAGAAGTTAGTCAGTAAATTAAATTTATGTGAATTTCAAGGCATATGATAGAAGAGGTAGAAGGAATTCCTTAAACTACAACCAAGAAATTAATTTTCTAATTGAGGAAGGAACCACAATGATTCTTGCTCTGGGTATATATCTTGATAGCCTCTAATACCCTCTATTATGTCCTATATTTTTATTTATAGTTTGCCATGAGGAGAGAAGGAAGTCAATGCCGTCATGTATGAACTTTGGAGAATTATCCAGCTGGGAGTTAGAAGAACTGACTGTCTTTCTTATTCTTCTGTCAATCAACTAGGTGACCTGAGGTTTGTCAATGTGACTCTGGGACTCAAGTGGTTTGAGATCAGCCTGGCCAATATGGTGAAACACCATTTCTAAAAAAATACAAAAATTAGCTGGGTGTGGTGATGTGCGCCTATAGTCCCAGCTACTCAGGAGGCTGAAGAAGGATAATTTTTTGAACCCAGGAGGCGGAGGCTGCAGTGAGCCGAGATCACACCACTGGACTCCAGCCTGGGTGACAGAGCGAGACTGTCTCAAAAAAAAAAAAACCCAAAAAACTTGGAAATAACCATGACTAGTTTGAATTAATGTTTCATCCAGCCCCCAAATCTGTGCAAACTATGGCCACAGGGAATGAACCATCAGTGGATGTAATTTTTCATCCTGACATCAACCTTATAGGTAGAGCATGCGTCAGCTCCTTGTAATCTCCACTGATGGCATTGTGGTATATAAATCCAGCCAATCCCCTTTAAAATCCACTTAAATTTGCTGACATTGCCTACCTCTTGGGGGTTAAGAGTTTCAGAAGATTGTTATCCTCTGTATAAAAAGTATTCCCCTTCCCTACTCCCTTTCGTCCTAGGTTTACCTTGCTCAGTTTTAAAAAGGATCTCTTTTAAAGGAAACACACCCTACTACTTCAGATTTTGAAAGTTAAGTCTATGCTTGTTTTAGTCACATCAATCATCACATTTTCATATTTTTAAGATTTTAATCTGCTTAGCATCCTGATTTTGTCTTTCTACTCCTTTTAGTCCCTTCTTGTCTTGCTGGCTATCTTCCCTAGCACTAGTCCCACTCTGAATCCTTGTGATTGCCTTAGTTTTCCTTTTCTGGAATTTTACCAGTTCCATTTTGCATTCCTGAAGGTATAGCAACAAAGAAGTATAAATAGGATTCTAGAGGAAAAAGTAGAAGGGAAGGGTGATGTACTTTCTTCTATTTTTGCAAACAATCCATGCCTTATTGGACTTTGGTTTACAGAAACACGATGAGTCTCTGTTCTCAAAACCAACCTCTACTCACCGAATTGAAATCAGATTTTTAAAAAGTGAATTATATTCATTCTTTCAGCCTTTTTCTCTATCTCCCTCCCTCCTTTTCTCTTTCTTTCCTTTCATCTCTTTGTTTTCCTTTCTCTTTTTCTCATCCCTCATTCTAACTTCAATAGGGCAGCCATTTTTTGCTATGGCATTGTCTTAGTCTGTTTGGGCTCCTATAACAAAATATCATCAACTAGGCAGCTTAAACACAGAAAATTATTTCTCGTAAGTCCAGAGGTGAGATCAGGGTGCCAGCATGGTCGGTTGAGTTCTGGGGAGAGGCCTCTTTTGAGTTGCAGGCTGTTGACTTCTCACTATGTTCTCATTTGGCAGAAGGGACGATGGACTCACTTGGTCCTCTTTCATAAGGGCACTAATCTATTCAGGAGGGTTCTGCTCTCATGACCTAATTACCTCCAAAAGGCCCTGCCTCCTAATGTCGTCACCTTGGGGGTTAGGATGTCAACATATGAATTTTGGGGAGACACATTTAGACCATAGCAAGCATTCTAAAATAGAAAATTTCATCCTCTAATTACCCCTAAGACACTAAGCAATAAAAAAGATTATTATGTACTGCTGTAAATTCATATCTTTTAAATTATTGGAAACATCATAAAGACAAGAATTTTCCTGGAAATTGAGGGAGAATACTGCAGAGACTATAGACTCAGGAGAAACTAAAAAAAGCTCTCAGATTCAAACTAGGAAATAAGGACATCTAAGCGTGAGCTATTTTATTACTCATTTGAGATGTATTCCTTTGTTGCCATCTCTTCCCTTTACTTCCTTTAGCCTTAGTCCCTTTTCAAGTTCAATCACTTTAAATTTATGTTTGTTTTTCCTCTTGATTTTATCTCACGTGAAATCAACATGCATTTCATTTGTTCTTGTTTGTGCTACTCCACTTGATGGTCAGTAGGGATACAAGAAATAGCACAAGAAGGCAGGGTACTAAAATGTATTGAGTATCTGCTATGTGTCAGGCACTTTAGTAGGCACTGTTCTTTTATTGTTTCCTGAAATCCTTACAACATCCCTGTGAAAGGATTGTTAAATTTTTCCTTTTACTCATGAGTTATCTGAGGCCCATGAAATCACTTTCCCTAGGACACGTGGCTTTACCCTTCTATTAAGTAGCTTTCAAACACTTCCATTAACCACAGCATTAAGAGATTTTTAGAACCAAGCATTTTCATTGTTTAGTTAACCTTTGTTTGACCATTGCAATATAGAGGGAATCTCTATTTTTCTCCCTTCATTCTTATTTTCAGCAGAGCAAAATTTACTACAGAATTTTGTAGATCAAGCAGAATAGTTCAAACTGTCTTTTCATAAAATGGATCTTCAGGGATATTGAGCACATGTTTATGCTCCTATCAGCTATTCTTCCTTTATACAGTGTTCATTGCCCTCATACAGTTGAGAACTAAGGATTGTGCCTTCCTATGTTAAGAAGGCAGTCAGAAGTGGCCTTTCTTTATCCGGGCTGCTCTCTGTTGCAGTTTTGCTGATGATTTTCAATATTCTTAGAATAATGACAAGGATTAAATTTTAATTGCAGGAAACTTCAAAGATCTCATAGTGGGTGCCTTCCTTTACTTATGCTTGAACTTCTAAAAGAGACTAGAACTAATCAGAGATAAACAATACAAAGGATGAAATATAAAATTAATTAAAACAAAGTTTCTTGATAGGTCTCATTTAAAATATTCATTTGGAATTGGAACAGAAATGTATTTTAAAAGTCTATCTACTAATGAACATGCATGCTTCTAATGTTAATAAGTTATCAATTAGCTAATTTTATAATTGTGCATGGTCTACTGAACACTGAGTTTCCTCAGTAGGAAAACGCTATACTTTTCTTCTCAGGGGCCTTCAAGGGGAAATGAAGTAATTACTGTTGATGGTCCTTTACTCCCTAAGTGCCATAAGTTCCAAACCCACTCATTTGTAATTCTAGTCACAAATTCTGTTTCTCAAATTAGTTTAGGTGATAACTGGGGGCTGACAAAACACTTATTTAAAATCAAAACTAGACTATATATAAACATAGGTTTTTAAGTTATGAAAAAATGATTTTAACATTTCTTTATAAGAGAAAATAAATAATGGATGTGATAAGGTTTACATTTTTTTCATTAGTTCTTCCAAACCCAAATCTGTTTATGTTCTTTAACTGGTAGTCCACTTGAATGATTTGACTCAGTATAATACAGCCTGATGTCTCATCAGCTGTAGCATACAGAGACTTAAACTATAGCAGAAACAATATGTTCCATCTTTTATATTTGTTGCTAAGATCCTTCAAAGATACATTCAAATGTTTAACACAGTAGGTATAAAGAGTCCAAATATGGGCATAAGAAATGTAGTAACTCTCAGAAATTTAAGAGTCTGGTTCTGCCTGGTTTTCCCCTGGTTTCTATTGATTTGATTCTTTAGATCCTCATAATCAAATTACCTAATTCTCCCCTGTCTTTAGTATCTGCAGTAAGGTTTCTAAATCTTTTTATTTGCCCTGCACCTATTTGAAAATCTGGTGAAGATTTTCTTAGAATAATGTTGTAACATGTATATAATAAAATACATAGGATTACGAAGAAAGCCAATTATATTGAAATGTAGAATCAAAGTATTAAACAATTTTGTGATATAATAATTATGTGCTTCCTTATTTATGCATTAAATAACACTAGTTAATGGTGGGTCTAATACCTACCTACCGTCATTAAGTTGTGATCTATCTAAATAATAGGTCAAGATTTCAAGAACAATCATAGTGAGATATGAAAATGTCTGATTTCGATTGATGACAAAGTTACAGTTATTCCTTTAAATTGCTGATTATTTTCCTACATCCATAATTGAAGGAAATTGCTATTTTTTAGGTAGAGGTTGATAAAACTAAGGGTATCTTTTTTTCCTGTCGGAGTTCCTGAACTACCTGAATTCTATCCATGGCCCCACTAGGAAGTTATGAAGATTTAACACTCCTGCCTTGGAATAACACAAATGCTTTCTGGTAGGTGGTGCTAAATGCAATCTCTTCTTACCACTTAAAATTTCCAAAGTGCCTTGCTTTATCCTTTAGCCTCTGTTGGAGAATCCTGCTCATGCCATATAGTACATTAGAATTTAGCATAAAAATAACCAGACCTTGGGGAAACAGCATGTCTTACTAGAGATACATTTCATAAATTCTATACTTCAAAATAAGTCAGACACAATTTGCTTTAGCATAAAAGAATTATTTAATTGCAATAAACCCAAGGATGGAATGGGAAGTCTTCAGTCATCAAGAAGTCAGTCATTTTACTTCTCTCTCTTGGCCTCTCTCCCACTTCCTGCCTGGCTTCCCATTTTGCACTGTCTTTGTGATGACCCTATTCTTTCTGCTTTGTAAATTTGTTTCCCATTTTAGTGCATACGGTCACCCACACAGCTGCTGAGTTTATTTCCCTTCAATTCAAATGAACAGCAAATACTATTTCCAGTGAATCCTAATTCCAAATTTTCTTGAGATAAATCCTAATTGATCTCATTTGCATCTGGTGTCTCCGTTTTCAGTAGCAGAGTCATGTCTTCTTGCTCTTTCCCTACCACAAATCATGTCCTGGAACTACAGCTCTATCAACATCCAGGCCAATGAGCAATAGTCAAAAAACCATCAGGGCATTCCATTCTATTATCTTCCCTTCCTTTCCCTTCCGTTCCATTTCAATAACTATGAATCAACTGCCAGATACCACGCTAAGCTTTGAGAAGCAGCAGCTAAATGAGGCAGGTCCCTTTTCTGAAGATTCAGAGTCTAGAGAGAATTACTTACACAGAAGAAGTTACCATGCATTTATCCTGTAGCTAATTTGTATAGCTGACTGTTGTAAGATTGCACGTCTCAAAGAAGGAGGCATGTAGATCTGAGGGTATGTGGTAGTGTTCCAGAGGGTGTAGAGTGGTGCAAATAAACTTGGCACATTATTCTCAAATCGCTTTGAGAATTCTGGGATACAAAAATCAAGTTTATCTATGCATACAATTTTAAGAGGCCCATGCTCATTGTCATCTAAATCAGCTGGTGAGCATTTCTATCTCAAAGAATTCCTGGCTGGTTTTTTACCTTGAATCTGTTCCACATATATGGGGGCAAGCCCACTGCATGTGATAGCACACTATATATACCTGGGAAAACAAAACCAGTGGATCTTTGGAGTTTGTTAGTCGCTGGGACCATTCATACCATAAACAAATTTGCAGGCAAAAATCTTGGACATCATTTTGTTGTTGTTGTTGTTGTTGTTGTTGTTGTTTTGTGTTTTTTTTTGAGATGGAGTCTCGCTCTGTCACCATTTTAGATACAGGGGGTACACTTACAGGTTTGTTACCTGGGTATATTGCACCAGGATATAAACACAAAATTTGACCTTATTCTGATTCCTTCTGTCAGAAGGAATGGAATAGGTTATTTTGAAATAACAAACAACTTCCAAAAATCAATGGCTTATGTATTATTTTTCTGTTGCTGCATAACAAGTTACCATAAACTTGGGGTCCTAAAACACACCCATTAATTATCCCACAGTTTCTTCTGGTCAGAAGTCGGGGTTCTACATGGACACATGGTGGGGAAACAGCACACACTGGGGCCTGTCGGGGGTGGGGTTGGGGGAGGGAGAGCATCAGCAAGACTAGCTAATAGATGCTGCACTTAATACCTTGGCGATGGGTTGAACTGTGCAGCAAACCACGATGCCACACGTTTACCTCTGTAACGAACCTACACATTCTGCACGTGCACCCTAGAACTTAAAAGTTGAAGGAAAAAAAGTTGGGGTTCTGAGTTCTCTGTATCAGACTATCATCAGGTGGCAATTAAAATGTTGGTTGGGGCTGTAGTTTCATCAGAGGCTTGATTAAAGAAAGATCCATTTCTAAGATCCCCAGTTTTTTTTTTTTTTTTTTTTTTGACGAAGTCCTGCTGTGCCACCCAGGCTGGAGTGCCATGGCGTGATCTGAGCTCACTGCAACCTCCGCATCCCAGGTTTAAGTGATTCTCCTGACTCAGCCTCCCAAGTGGCTGAGATTACAGGTGCGTGCCACCATGCACGGCTAATTTTTGTATTTTTAGTAGAGATGGGGTTTCGCCACATTGGCCAGGCTGGTCTTGAACTCCTGACCTCAGGCAATCCACCCGCCTCAGCCTCCCAAAGGGCTGGGATTACAGGTGTGAGCCACTGTGCCTGGCCCAGCTCCCCAGTTTTGTTGGCAATGTTTATCTCATTGTGCCTGTGGGACTGAGGCTTCGGTTTTATGCTTGAGGCCACTCTTAGCCTCTAGATGCTGCCTCCAATAATTGCCAACAGGCTTCTCCAGCACAGACCCTTATTTCATGGCAGCTTACTTCTTCAGGGTAAGGGAGGGAAGTCTCTGGTGCATTTGATAGCAAGACAGAGTTATCTATATGTTGTAACGTAATCACAGAAATGACCTCCTCCCATTATCTTTACCAAATTGTATTGAATATAAGCAAATCATAGAAGAAAATTCCATCCACACTCAAGGGGAGGAATATTATGGAAAATCAGAAACACCAGGAGGTCCACAGTGCTGAGTGTCACCTTGGGGTGTGTCTAACAGAGCTTACAACAATGTAGGTTTATTTTTCAATCATATTATATGTCTATGTTCGTTGAGGACAACCAGAGACTGAGGCAGATGGAGACTTTATCTTTTGTTTAAAGCTTTTTAAGTTCAGGGGCACAAGTGCAGGTTTGTTACATAGGTAAACTTGTGTCATGGGGATTTTTGGAAAGATTACTTCATCACTCAGGTATTAAGCCTAGTACCTATTAGTTATTTTTCCTGATCTTCTCCTTTCTCCCACCTTGCACCCTCAGAGAGCCCCCCATGTATGTTGTTCCCCTCTATGTCTCCATGTGTTCTCATCATTTAGCTCCACTTACAAGTAGGAACATGTGGTATTTGGTTTTCTGTTTGATATTGTCTGGCTGTGTCCCCACCCAAATCTCATCTTGAATTGTAGTTCCCATAATCCCCATGTGTCATGGGAGGGACCCAGCGGGAGGTAATTTAATCATGGGAGCAATTTTTTTCTGTGCTGTTTTCATGTTGGTGAATAAGTCTCACGAGATCTGATGGTATTATAAAGGGCAGTTCCCCTGCATATACTCTCTTGCCCACCACTATGTAAGATGTGACTTTGCTCCCTCTTGCCTTCTTCCATGATTGTTAGGCCTCCCTAGCTATGTAGAACTGTGAGTCCATTAAACCTCTTTTTCTTTATAAATTACCCAGTCTCAGGTATTTCTTCACAGCAGTATGAAAATGGACTTATATATCACTGTTCCTGTGTTAGTTTGCTAGGGATAATGGCCTCCAGTTCCATCTATATCCCTGCAAGGGACATGTTCTTGTCTTTTACTGTGGATGCAGAGTATTCCATGGTATATGTGTACCACATTTTCTTTATACAGTCTATCACTGATGAGCATTTAGGTTGAATCCATGACTTCATCTTGACATGTGCTTTCTTGATTTACTGCAGCAGTGGGAAATGGGAATGACAACTTATGTACTGATTCTGAATGTCTTTGACTTGGAAGTGACTCCATCACTTCTACTCTAATTTTATTAGTTGAAGCAAGTTAGGTGGCAATGCCCAACAGCAAAGGAGATGGGGGACAGCAATATTACCATGTGCTAGGAAGAGACAAGGAAGGGAAATACTCACTATGTACTACTCATGACTGCTATGTCATCTTACTAAGGATGAAGGACCATTTTAAGCTCACCTCTTAGCAGTTGCACCATACTTGCCTCAGTTAAGATTCCCCACACATTCAGTCTGGCAAGCTGACTTTTTTCTTAGTGCCATAGAATAGCTAATGCCACATCACTCTAATTTTTCTGAATTACAGTCACTAATTCTAAGAATTTGTGGCCTCTAAACCTGCTCATGTTGTCCATAATTTTTCTATTAAAGAATGACTATAAGCCCGCTCTCTGGGACTAATTTTTCAAAATGACTTCCGAGTATTTTGCTGAATGGCCTACTTAAAAAGACCCATATGTCTTTAAATGTTTCTGGTCTATTGTCTTACTGATGGTGGTATGAAATTTGACCTTCAATCCTAGAATTTCTCTACTTTCCTGAATACCCATTTTAGCATTATAAGATATTTTGTTTGCACGGTATTTCTACTGGTGGCTTTGGAACCATATGCTATATATTCCCAGTTTTCTATTAATTGCTATCACTTCTTCATTCTCAAGACTAGTGGCTATATTGCAACATTTCAGGGGTTTGTTCTGTCTACAACACCAAATTCTGCTCTGCATCCTCTAAGTGTATGCTGCTTTAAAATATGCCCCCCGCCTTTTTTTTTTTTTTGAGACAGGGTTTTGTTCTTGTTGCCCAGGCTGGAGTGCAATGGTGCAATCTTGGCTCACCGCAACCTCTGCCCCCTGGGTTCAAGCGATTCTCCTGCCGCAGCCTTCCAAGTAACTGGGATTACAGGTGCCTGCCACCACGCCTGACTAATTTTTTGTATTTTTAGTAGAGACAGGGTTTCACCATGTTGGTCAGGCTGGTCTTGAACTCCTGACCTCAGGTGACCCACCCGCCTCGGTCTCCCAAAGTTCTGGGATTACAGGTGTGAGCCACTGCGCCTGGCCCAAATGTCCCTTATTTAAAGTAGCTATAGCCTTGTTTAGGGATTCCAGTACCTGCGTGATAAGCAATGATATAGTAGCAGTCTAAGTGCTAGGGATTTCTCTTTCAATAGGGAAAACAGGAGAGAGAAACTTAACAGTTTAAATGCATTTGCAACAAACTTTTATCCCTTCTTCTAGGAAATATTTCTTCAATTTCTTAAAACATGGTGTGTCAATTAAACTGTATTGAATGCAACTTCCAGTCAGCTGCTGATGTGGGAGTTACTTAGAATTACTCGTCTACCAAGTTCACATACCACTTTCTATGTGCCTGGCTTGACACCATGAAACAGAGTAAGCGTGATTTCCAAAACTGTGTTTCGACTTTGAGGTGTATTCCAAGAGCAATCACGACTTATGCTTGGTCAGGCTGCTCTATATCCTTATACAATTTTTTCAACAGATTGGAGTCAAGGAAAGAACATCCACAACCTTGATTGCGTCTGAGAGTAGATGATTACATACAAGAGGTAGCTGGCTAATACATGCTAGATCGTAAGGTCCAAGACAGGGAACCTAAAATGAAACCTGAGTGATCACAAGCTGTGCGAAGTTTGTATAAAATTGCTTCAAACCCCCGAAACTTTATAACTTTAATTTTTATATTCTTTTTCTTAGTTATTCCCTAATTGCTTCTATCCTTTCTGTCATAATTTTACTTCTGCCACATGAGTGGAAAATTCCAAAGTTCACCATTGTTTCACAAAATCTCTGTTATGCAAACATTTCATGAATTTATAATTTAGGCAGTGGAAAATTCCAGAGTTCACCATTGTCTCACAAAATATCTGTCATGCAAACATTTCATGAATTTATAATGTAGATATGTAGCAACACATGCTGGAATCACATTTTAAATCATGAGCTTTTCATCATCCATCACCATTTCCTTTGTCTCTTGCCCTGCTCCTTCCTATCGCAGAGAAAAAACCAGCAAATTATTTTTTCTTCTGTAGAAAAGATTGCATAATTTTTCTGCTCATGCTGAGGCCCCTCAAGGTTTGCCTTTCTATCTGAAATGAACTTGCATGTTAATTTGTACAAAACACAGTGTAGTTCTAAAACAATAGTATGGCGGGAAATGTTCTTCTTTTTGCTAGGTGTAATTATATTTATGTTTATCGCAAATAACGTATAGTAGACATAGTGATGTAGTTTAGACTTTGGGAACACAGAGGAAAGGATGATTGATTTTCATGTGGAGAGTTGAGATAAAAGAAGTATAAGTGAGGGGGGCAGTACAGAACACAGGCATAGCAGATGTGAAGGCATTAATGATTATGATGTATTTAAAGAAAGATGAACAGGATGGCGCTGGCACAAAGGATAGGAGAAAGAGAGGAAAGGGAGCAGGACTGATGTGAAATGCTAGAGAGGTAAGAAGATAATCTGCTTTTGCACATGTAAGTATCTTGAAGGGTCTCCTGAAAGACTTGGATAGAGTGCAGAACTGAGGCTTTATCCTCAAACCTCTCCCGTCCTTAAAATTTCTGCTTCAAGAGGCAAGGATGAGTTGAAAATTTGAGAGCAAAGTAACCAAGCAACAAAATAAAAAATGTGAAGTCAAGAAACAGTGGTGTTTTATTTACTATTTCATAATAGTGTATATTGTACGTAGGCCTATATGGAACATACAAAAGTAACAGAATTTCATATTCTGAAAATTCTTGCCACGTGGATGTAGCCTTAGTAAACCAATAGGAGTTTGCTTAAGCATTACTTGACAGTCAGGAAGAATGTTTTCTTTTTTCTCTTTTTCTTAAGCTTGAATGCAAAGCTTAAATTATAAGGGATGTAACTGAATTGAAAAGGTGCTTATATTTTAATATATTTCACTGTGAAAATTTTGAAATCTTGGAGAGGTTAAAAAGAATGCAGGATATTTGAAGGTTCACTACCCATAAGTAGAGAAGGGCTGCTTCCTTCCTTCCTTCCTTCACCCTCTCTTTCTCCATCTTTCTCATTATTCCTTCCTTCCATCCTTGCTCTTTCTTTCCACAAATATTTCTTGAGTGCCTGCTATGTGCTAGAGACTGTGCTAGGTACTGGGAGACAAATTGCTAATAACAGTACTGTGGGATAAATATTCTTAGAAAAGGGTGTTCTAGAGGCATATATAAGAAGGCTTAACCCAGACTTAAGGGATTAAAAAGATATATTCCAAAGAAGTTAATTTTAAGTGGAAATATGAAGGATGAGCGATGTCAAAGAAGATCTATGAGAGGATTTTGGACATTTAAATAATTATTTACAGTTAGTTCACTTTTAAATACATAGTGAATTTATAAAATGAAATGTGTATTAAGCCTTTCAATTCGACTTACAGATTTTGAAATAGTATTTAGAAATGTGTTAAAAATCAACAATCATGTTGACTTGTAATGACTAATTTAGATAACTCAAATTGAACACATTAAACCCCCTTAAGCAATCAGTCCTGATGATTATATTAATTAATCAAATATCCTTAAATATAAACATGTTATGGAGAAAGATAAAGCAAAGTACAAAAGATAGTGAGTTCAGAGAGGTGAGTTATAATTTTGTATACAAGAGACGTGGAAGGCTTTTCTGAGTAAATGATTTCTGAGCAGTGATCTGAAGAAAGTGTGAAGAGTCTTGAAAATGTCTGTGAAAAGAACATTCCAGGAAAAGGGAACTGAATGTGCAAATATAAAGCTATTCGGGCACGTGAAAAGACATACTTTTCCTTCTGTATTCTAAAAATTGATACATAAATGTTGTACATACTTATGGGGTACATGTGATATTTTGATACAAGCATGGAATGTGCAATGTGCAAATAGGGGTAACTGGGATACCTGTTACCTCAAACATTTATCATTTCTTTGTGTTGGGAATATTTCAAATCTTTTCTAGCTGTTTTGAATTATACTATCAATTCTTGTTAACTATAGTGGAACTACTGTCAACACTAGAACTTATTTATTCTATCAGCTGTATTTTTGTACCTATTAACCAACTTCTCTTCTTCTTTGGCCCTTTTATAGTGACCTTGGGTTTAGTGATGACTTTTTAGGTATGACTTTAGAGTCACAATCCATGAATTATTAAGAGAATAAAAAGATAAGCCATAGACTTGGAGAAAATATTTGCAAAAGACATATGTTAAAGGTCTGTTATCCAAAATATGCAAAGAACTCTTAAAATTCAACAACAACAACAAACTCAAGCAACCTGATTAGAAATTGGGCCAAATACCTTAAAAGACCCTTCACTAAAGAAGATATATTCCTCCCCTCTCCCACCACCCCACAACAGGCCCCAGTGTGTGATGTTCCCCTTCCTGTGTCCAAGTGTTCTCATTGTTCAACTCCCACCTATGAGTGAGAACATGTGGTGTTTGGTTTTTTGTCCTTGCGATAGTTTGCTGAGAATGATGGTTTCCAGCTTCACCCATGTCCCTACAAAGGACATGAACTCATCCTTTTTTATGGCTGCATAGTATTCTATGGTGTATATGTACCACTTTTTCTGAATCCAGTCTATCATTGGTGGACATTTGGATTGGTTCCAAGTCTTTGCTATTGTGAGTAGTGCCGCACTAAACATACGTGTGCATGTGTCTTTATAGCAGCATGATTTATAATCCTTTGGGTATATACCCAGTAATGGGATTGCTGGGTCAAATGGTATTTCTAGTTCTAGATCCTTGAGGAATCGCCGCACTGTCTTCCACAATGGTTGAACTAGTTTACAGTCCCACCAACAGTGTAAAATTTTTCCTCTTTCTCCACATCCTCTCCAGCACCTGTTGTTTCCTGATTTTTTAATGATCACTGTTCTAACTGGTGTGAGATGGTATCTCATTGTGGTTTTGATTTGCATTTCTCTGATGGCCAGTGATGATGAGTATTTTTTCATGTGTCTGTTGGCTGCATAAATGTCTTCTTTTAAGAAGTGTCTGTTCATATCCTTTGCCCGCTTTTTGATGGGGTTGTTTTTTTCTTGTAAATTTGTTTGAATTCTTTGTAGATTCTGGATATTAGCCCTTTTTCAGATGAGCAGATTGCAAAAATTTTCTCCCATTTTGTAGGTTGCCTGTTCACTCTGATGGTAGTTTCTTTTGCTGTGCAGAAGCTCTTTATTTTAATTAGATCCCATTTGTCAATTTTGGCTTCTGTTGCCATTGCTTTTGGTGTTTTAGACATGAAGTCCTTGCCCATGCCTATGTCCTGAATGGTATTGCCTAGGTTTTCTTCTAGGGTTTTTATGGTTTTAGGTCTAACACGTAAGTCTTTAATCCATCTTGAATTAATTTTTGTATAAGGTGTAAGGAAGGGATCCAGTTTCAGCTTTCTACATATGGCTAGCCAGTGTTTCCAGTACCACTTATTAAATAGGGAATCCTTTCCCCACTTCTTGCTTTTGTCAGATTTGTCAAAGATCAGATGGTTGTAGATGTGTGGTATTATTTCTGAGGGCTCTCTGTTCCATTGTTCTGTATCTCTGCTTTGGTACCAGTACCATGCTGTTTTGGTTACTGTAGCCTTGTAGTATAGTTTGAAGTCAGGTAGTGTGATGCCTCCAGCTTTGTTCTTTTGGCTTAGGATTGTCTTGGCAATGTGGGCTCTTTTTTGGTTCCATATGACCTTGGACAAAAACCACATGATTATCTCAGTAGATGCAGAAAAGGCATTTGACAAAATTCAACAGCCCTTCATGCTAAAACTCTCAATAAATTAGGTATTGATGGGATGTATCTCAAAATAATAAGAGCTATTTATGACAAACCCACAGCCAATATCATACTGAATGGGCAAAAACCGGAAGTATTCCCTTTGAAAACTGGCACAAGACAGGAATGCCGTCTCTCACCACTCCTACTCAACATAGTGTTGGAAGTTCTGGCCAGGGCAATCAGGCAGGAGAAAGAAAGAAAGGGTATTCAACGATGAAAAGAGGAAGTCAAATTGTCCCTGTTTGCAGATGACATGATTGTATATTTAGAAAACCCCATCGTCTCAGCCCGAAATCTCCTTAAGCTGATAAGCAACTTCAGCAAAGTCTCAGGATACAAAATCAATGTGCAAAAATCACAAGCATTTGTATACACCAATAACAGAGTAACAGAGAACCAAATCATGAGTGAACTCCCATTCACGATTGCTTCAAAGAGAATAAAATACCTAGGAATCCAACTTACAAGAGATGTGAAGGACTTCTTCAAGGAGAACTACAAACCACTGCTCAACGAAATAAAAGAGGACACAAACAAATGGAAGAACATTCCATGCTCATGGATAGGAAGAATAAATATTGTGAAAATGGCCATACTGCCCAAGGTAATTTATAGATTCAATGCCATCCCCATCAAGCTACCAATGACTTTCTTGATAGAATTGGACACATGCCTTTAATCCCAGCTACGTTGGGAGGCTTGAATGGCTTGAACCCTGGAGGCAGAGGTTGCAATGAGCCGAGATCATGCCACTACACTTCAGTTTGGGCAACAGAGGGAGGTTCTGTCTCCAAAAAAAAAAAAAAAAAAAAAGAGCATAGGAGAATATTTTCCCAACCATCATTGGGAGTAAGTAAAGATTTCTTGAAGACCACACAGACAGTAATAATTATATTTTTAAAAAGTTAAATTAGACTTCATAAAAATTATAGAAATTTTGCTCAATCTAAACAAAATAATAGTATTGTAGTGTTGTGGTGTAACCCAAATAATTAAATAAATATTCATGAATCAATATTGATACAAGTAAATAACACATTAAAGAAATGGGGGAGAAGTGACAACTTTTTCTTACCAAAGAATTATAATTCATAAATGTAAAGGAATGAAAAAAATAGAAAATAACTATTAAAACACATAAGTAATAATTGCCACTGTTAAGTTCCACTAATGCATGCCAGAATTATTGGGTAAACGTTTAAACTGAAGACATCTGGATATCCTCAAAGTATCTCCCCTTAAGTGTTTATAAATTTCAAAGCAAAACATAGTCACTGGACAATGGAGAATTCTGAAAGACACTACCCTAAGCTAAGTGATCAATGTTAACATTAACAACAATATATATCAATGTCATTTATCCCCAGACATAATGTACTGAAAAGATTACACCATTCTGTGAAATGCTTTTTAATAATGTTGATTTATTATAAGAAAACATTAGATTAATCCAAATAAAGGGAAATTCTACAAAATATGTAACCAGTATTCTATAAAAGTATCAATGTCATGAAAGACAAAGACTGAGGAACTCTCAGAGATTGGAGGAAACTGAGGGGACATGACAACTGTGTGCAATATAGGATCCTCGATTAGATTCGAGAACAGAAAAATGACATTGATGGAAAAACTGGTGAAATCAGAATGCATTCTATACTTTGGTTGCAATTATATCAAGGTTACCTTCATAGATGTGATTAATCATTTATGGGTATATAAGATGTTAACATAGGGGAAATTGGGTGAACAGTATACAAGAACCCTCCGTGCTACCCTTTTCAACTGTACCACGAGTCTGAAATTACCTCAAAAGAAAATTTTAAAAACAAAGGTGACCAAAACCAAAATTTTATTTCAAACTCACTCTGCATATGAGTTAACTCACATTTTTCTGGTCTCGTCATGCATTTGAATTTGTTAATGTACCTGGGTATCTATAGGACATTATTAGTGTATACCATACTCATATCATTTTTAGAGGAAAGTAGATGAAGGAATTTCTCCGCATATAAAGTTGCTATGGTTTGGACCGGATGGCATTTCATTTTGTAAACTTACTAAAAAATGTAACATTTATGATATTTTTGTATCTTTTTTGATAGGTAAAACATTTTCACTCCATCTAGGCATCTAATGTTGCTTCTCTGCTGGAAAGGCATATTTACACAAAGAGTTCAATAACGTCTTCAGTTACACTAGGGTACAATTAAATATCTACTTTTTAAGAAATGTTTGATTAAATGACAATAATATTTACCTAAAAGGAGCTGTAAATGTTAAATTCCATGTACCAGTGAGGAAAAGGACATGTTATTCTGAAAGCCGGAAGTTGATGGTTGTGATAGGGACAAGACGCAGAGAAATTCTAGGCAGAAGAGTGGCGGATCCCTGGCGAAAAGCCCATCCTCGAGCCGAAAAGCCCGAGACTGCAGCCCAAAGTGAGAATTTATATCCCTGTTTTCCTGCTCAAATGTTGCCTTTTCCTAAACCACCCATGTCCCTGCCCTGCCTATAAAGACCCCAGAATCAATGGCAGAGAGGAGAAGCAGCGGGACATCGGAGACTATGGTGAGATGTCGGAGACAAGCGGCTTGACTTCAGAGGGACAGCTTGATGGCATACCTTTATAGAAGAATCCACCTGGAGGTGGTAGGACTTCAGGAGATTACCCACTGCCTCTTCCGTCCCCTTTTCAGCTCCCCTTCCCACTGAGAATCACTTTCATTGGCAATAAAATCCCCCGCATTTACCATCCTTTAATTTGTTCATGTGGCCTCATTTTTTTCGTGCACACTGGACAAGAGCTCGGAAGCCACGAGTGTAGATACAAAAGGCTGTCATACTGGCCCTTTGCCCTCGCTGGTGGAAGGCAGCCGTGGGCCCACTGAGCTGTTAATATTTAAGCCATCTGTGGATGGCAGAGCTAAAAGAACACTGTAACACGCCCTCTGGGGCTTCAGGCATTGCAGGCCACCCCCCCACCACCACCTCCGCCCGCGCTAGATGCTGCTGCAGGATGTGCACGGGATTTTGCTCTTGCAGGCACCCAAAGGCGCTCGCCCTGGCTCCTGAACCTGCTCACCTGTGTGATCTCTCCCATGAAGGGTGAGACATAGCAGGTCCAAGTGAGTGGAGCTCCCTTTTGCTGGTGCTGAAGTGGCCAGCTGGTTCCAGCACTCATGTACTCCAGTTTCTGCCTAGTTCTCTGCCTCGTTGGCTTGCATGCTCCCTCCTGCAAGGAGTTGAGAGCAGCGGACTGAGTTACCAAGGAACCCCTGTCCTGAGTCCCGTGAAGGGGTCAGGGAAATATCCTGCTGCAGTTGGATCCCTGAAGTCAAATTGCAAGGACAGTGGTCTACTCACCAATCTGGGATGAGTTTAGGTAATCGTCATAATATTTAAGAAGTTTTTAAAATATTCTATGGCTTTAAAAACAGAAATATCTTTATTTCAAAAACTCAGTGGAGCACATTATCTTTTTCCCCATATTGTAATGATCTATAAGAGTTATTGAGACAACACTCTTGATAACCCTAACAGAGTACTTCAGAAATCTCACAATGCTAAGCCAGAATAACAAAGAATAAGAACACAAATCAAGCAGAATTAATAAAACAAACTGAATACGAGTGAATGTAACCTTAGCTAAACTACTTCCTGGACTGAAAACAGAAGCAACATAGTAAGCATTTTTAACAGTGCCCTTGAGTAAACTGGATTTGATTCACAGGGTCACCATCTTCAGAAATGCTATTTAAAGATGCACACTGTTTATTCATTTTCATGTTTTCTCTGTCATTTTCAGTAGCGTCAACTAATCAAATATGTCCATTGTCTTTTTCTTGTAGCAGATTTTCAACTTGGGGAATAAAAATACTATGTTGAAGTTAGAGATAAATTTTCACCCCATGTTACAAGGCTATAACTGCTCGTTTATAAAGTGATTTTCACTGTTGATAAATATGGTATTCTGTCAAATGTTGGTAGCAGTGTTTCCTTTGTCATTGAATGGTAATGTTGAAACTCCTCGTACCTAAAGGACAAGTAGTAATACTTACACTTTGTGTTTAGAGTTTTATTTTTGTTTATTTTTGTTTTTTTTTTTTAGAGAACTCAGTTCTCCCTTGAGAGAGACCTGCCCTGGCACTATGGAATAAGCATGCTACATTAACTTTCTAAAGGCCACTGGGGAACAATTTACTGAACTGCAAACTTAAAGGTAATGTAGTGCTAAGTGGTATATCCTTCTATCCTTCAAAGACTTTATTGGGCTCCTGTTTCTGGTGATTAGGGTTGAGGTACCTCATATGTTTGTTTCACTCAAGTTTGGCTTTTGTTACATGCAAAATGAGAAGGCAGATATACCTAAAAGAGCATCAAAGGTCTAGGTTCTTTTCCCAGGTTATATTTTTACTACTTGCTAACTTTTGAAATTAGGCAATTTACTCAGGCTTTTCTTAGATTCACTTTACTTAACTATGTTAGAAAAAATAATTTGTAGAGATTTATCTAAATATTTCACATGGATATTACAGGGATTGAATCAGTGCGACATATGAGGTATTATAGTTTTGTAAACTACCAAGCAAAATGCAAATGCAAGGTATTATTATCATCAATATGTGGTAGACAATATCATCAATAGTGGTAGACAAAAGTTTCTTTGATGTTTGATTTATCCCCTTCCTGTTTGATTTACCTCAGTGGCATTACTATTTTATTATTAGGCATATGGTACCCTTAGGTTTACTTCCATATTCTGGAAAAAAAAGTCTTCCTAGAAAAGTGCCTGAGTTAAATTTTCAGTAACTATGATTCTATTTACTCTCCCTTGCAATATTTTCATTTGGTTTTTCATATTTTAATGCAATTTAGGCTTTGATCTGAAGGAATGAGGCTAAAATAATAGAATTCTGTGTAGGATGAGATGAGACACTTTCTAGAGATAGGACATCGGTTTTTCCTAGGTCTCTGAGTCAGGCTTTATAAAAGGTTAATAACATTAACAGTCTTCAACCATCTTGAGAAAGGGCTGCAGGCACCTAAATATATTAGTTATTAGGAATTTATTTGATACATTTTAAGACCCTTTGTGATGATTGAAAAAACATTGAGTTGGCACCAAACAATAGCCGAGAAACAACTTAGGAACTTGGGAGATGAAATCTATTACGTAATTTATGCTCACAATTTGTCTGTGAAAATAATAAGGTGATAAATCCTACATTCTACCGATGGAACAGTTGAGTCCAGAGAAGTTGAACAACTTGTTGAAGATGACAGACATCCCTGTGGAGGAGCTGAAATCTGACACACGTGTTGTGAACACTTTCTCCATGGGGAGCCTAAAGGGGTGGCTGGAAGCAGGGAGCAGATCCCTTCTCCAAATGGAGCAATTTTGTGTGGGCTTTTTCTGTTTTATATTTGATATTTTGTTTGAGAAAATTATAAGTGTGTGGATGCAACATTAAAAAAATCCACTGCATTAGACTTAGTATATTGTCATTGTTCCCAGTCATCCCATAGATCTCTATATATACACATCATTAGTGATGATTCCATTGAAAAATCGAATAGATAAATAGCATTAGGGAAGTTTATTTAGTTAGTATAACTTAGTGACTTTCAAACTTTTTTGACCACAACTGATAAAAAACAATACTGTGAAATCAACATGACTCAATATACAAATATATATGCATAAAAGAAATAAAAGTGCTACAAAGCAAACACTATGCATTCTGATATTTTTTTATTCTGTTATACTCTACTGAAAACTAACTTTATGACAGTTTAGAAAAGAGAAGTATAAAGAAGGATAATTTTAAACAATTCTTTTAAACTTCCATCATGTTTATTTCAATGATTAAAATATTGTGGCTAAAAAAACTCGTCTAGATTTAAAACTGATAGATGATACCTTCTAATGGTGAAACTTTACATCGAACTGGGCTTATCACCATTTCCAGAATTAATCTTTTGTATGTGAGTTATTGGAAACACTAGTGGTTCTCTCATTACACTAGAAGTTGCTTTTTGTTTGGATTTTGAAAATGGGCTTCAGTAACAACAATTTTAGTATTATAGGTTAGGTTAATTGAGTTTTGGGTAGGAACCATCTATTTTTGGTGCAGTCCTATTTTATTTCAAAAATGTTAAGAATTCAGGAGGTGTCCAGAAGACAAACATTGTGCTAATTAACACTGTTAAGGCCAATATGAGACTGCCTGGGTGGTTGTTGAATGGCACATGAAGAAATGTTGGTGACCATTTCCCATGATCTCTCTTTCTTGGCTCGCTCTCCCTTTTTTTTTTTTTTTTTTTTTTGTTGTTGTTGTTGTTGGTTTTTGAGACAAGGTCTCACTTTTTCACCCAGCCTGGAGTGCAGTGGTGCCATCTTGGCTCACTGCATCCTCAACCTCCCAGGTTCAAGTGATCCTCCTGTCTCAGCTCCGCAAGTAGCTGGGACTGCAGGTGTGTGCCACCACGCCCTGCTAATTTTTGTATTTTTAGTAGAGACAGGGTTTCACCATGTTGCCCGGGCTGGTCTCAAACTCCTTAGCTCAAGAGATCTGCCCACCTCACCCTTCCGAAATGCTAAGATTACTGGCACGGGCCATTGCCTCCAGGCTACTTTCATGTCTCTTTCATTCAGTTTTCTCAAATTTTCTCCCGTAAACTGTCTTCTATGTCCTCCTTTTCCTTTTTCACTTTCTCTTGACTATGCCTTAGGCTTAGGTTTAATTGCAACTTTATCTGGCTTTAAAAGGCAAATGAGTCTAAAATGCTGAAGATACCTTGAGGAGTCAACCATCAAATCTCAGAGAAAGGGCTATAAACTCTTTAATTTTAATTAGGGAATGATGCACGTTTTTCATTTTTATGTTATAGTACTTGCTACTTATCACTTCTTGCTGCGCATTATAAAGAAATTGTTATTCATTCTCCCTTCCAACATATTTACTGATCATATAAATAAATGAGCAGAAATTTAACATGGAAATATTAATTGTTGTTACCAGATACTTTTGGATTCGATAGATGTGCAATATACATATATTACACAGTTTAATTAAATCAACAAAACTAAAGATGACAAATAATTGGCATGCAAGCTCATTCTTCAACACTGGGCTCCAGGCAGACATCCATCCCTAAGCACCAGTCTTTCAAGCAGGCAGTGGCTAGGCCTCAGAGTCCTCGCTAACATGGCATTGTAGGAGACATAGTTTGTTCATTAGATTTGCCATTCTAAGTAGTGTAGTATGACTGCAGTACTTCTCTGCACCAAAATGTTGTCTTCAGTTGTTGAAAATTGCTTTTCTTCCTAGCTCTGGTTTAGTTGAGGAAAATACCAAAGACACAGCTAAGTGAACTGCAGCCAAGGCAAAAGACACCACCTCTGCTGGAGGTGGTGTCTGTTGGCTTGTTCTCTTTCTCTTACTATTACAAACTTGAAGCTGCTTTCTTCCTTTTGTCCTTATTAATTGTCAAAATATAAGAAGCCCTTTTCTGGATATGTTGTCTTAGGGAGCCTATCACACCTTTGATTTCAAATGCAACCATTCCTTGAAAGCCTTCGCGGGCTATCAAATTACCAGGCATCACAGACAGAAATTAGCATCCACAGATTGTGAAAAGAGAAAGAAAATCACAGAATTTTATCCTATGCTCGTGCCTGAACCCATTTCCCAGGAAGGGGAATGAGACCTCTGCAATAGGCTTAGACAGGTCAACAGATTCACTCTTCTCCAATAATTGTTGAAAGCAGCTCCCTGAAAATCATGGTTATTTGAAAGAAAGTAAACAAAATGGGGTTCAGTTAGAAGGAAAAATGAGGAGGAAAGTTGAATAGGCAGTAGACAATGTCTGTCACATGGCAGCAATGTGACCATCTGATTTATCACGTATAGTCAGTTATCACCATAGACTGCCAGAACACTGACTCCTTAGTCCCATGTCTTGCTGTCCCTCATGGAAAGCAAAAGAAACCTACTAATATCTTAGACCTAGAATAGATTAACTTTTATGGGACATATTATGGCTTAAAAACTGATTGATAGACACTTGCACATGAATTTTATCATAATGTTTGTGCTTGATGGTGTGTGGGTAGGTGATTGGAGAAACATTTTCTAAAGTGTAGGAAGTGTTATAGGGACTCATTTAACTGAGAGTCAGCCCCTGGTCTAAATAGCCTTTGTTTTCTCAGAAGAGAAATAGTTTTGAAGATGAGATAGAATTGATTATTACAGGAGCTCTAGATATGGAACTGGTCGTGTTACCTCAACTCTAACAGAAAAATCCATTACACATGTATAGTAATATCTTCAGTATTACAACTAAGTGATGCATCCAATACATGTAAAGACTAAGACTAAAGATAGCATATTCAAATTTAAACTCAGACTAATATATCTACACATCTATATCTACTTAAATTATGCACGATCTATATTAAGTTCTATTTATATATATTTTTACTCTGTTATCATTGCAGTTCTGTTTCTTGTCATATTTTAATCTATTGCTGGGTACACTTAGAAATTGCTTTAGAATGTGATAATATGCCTATAGAATCACATTACAATGATTTGCAAATAATGTCACTGCCACTATTGCATTCTCCACTTGGAAAAATGTCTTACTTAGAAAATTTCTCTTAAGGCAAGCAGTAAACGATTTCATCAGAAATAGTTATTTTTTAAATGGTATTTTTCAAGGTTATTGCCAAGTTTTTTGGGGGGTGGGTCGTCTTTGTAAATTTGCAAGACTCCAGTGATCAGTTTTCTTCAATTATTCTGTATCCTGTATGATATGATTGTATTTTTCTAAGCATCAAAATCTGATTAATTGTGGAATACTGAATGGATAGCCTTACTGTAATAGTCTTCTGTCTACCCTGTAAACATAACCTTAGAGGGCCAAAGAAATTACGTATTGCAGCCTCATTCCTTATAGATTTTCTAAGGCCTCTAGGTGCAGACTGGACCTGGGCTCTGTTGGATAAACTTGGTTGAGAAACATTTTGTACTTACAGAATTAAAAGGAGGAGAAGAATCTGCATCATGTGAGATTAGATGACTTGATTCACTGACGTCTATGATGGGTGTGTTGTGCAGATGAGCTGAGAAGTAAGAGCCTGCTTTTTCTTCTGTTGAACTATTCACAGGAAACCACCCATGTCTGTGTTTTTCAGAAAACATGAAGCTATCTCCAGCTAGTGGAATAGCAGCCTCTTTTCAACTGCCTTTGACTTTTCTTTCTGCTGCTTTTGAAATGATTCTTAAAAAGTGAAAGATTAAAGGAAAGCAGTCTGCCAAATACCTGAAAGAAACCCGTTTTTGGAACTGAGCTTATAAATGTAAGCTTATAAACAAGGACTCAGGCTCCAACAGAAAAAGAAAGGATAAAAGGGCCAAGGAATTCCTCTGTCCTCTGTACTCAGAGAATGTTCCTTCTTTGTTGAAGGGAGAAAAATGAATAGAATGAACAGCTCTTGGCCCCAGTTTGTGCCAGGATGGTGTTGAGGAGGTAGATGAACTTTCAGACATGTGTGAAGGGTAGAGTTATTTTTCCCATTATTATTTTAGACTGTGTGAATTCACTCTTCTCAGGGGCCACCCTGCACCATTGCAAGGGCAAGGCTGCAGGAGAAAGCAGGGAAGTCACATGCTTGGGCTTTTTCTGTAATTGTTTATGGGTTCCTAGTCAAGCTAATTTTGAGGATAAGAAAGACATTTCCCAATGGATCTATGCTGCCAGCTGATGTGTTGCTTTCCCCTTTAAATCTGACACAGTGATACTCTTGCCTTTATTTTTCAGTGTTCTTTTCAGTTGAACCTTCATGCAGAGTATGTGGCTTTTTACAGGTATCTAGTCCCTCCCAGCATTCAGCCAAAATTTCAATATTGTTTAAAAAGACATAAATACAGGGCATCTTGGCATGATGAAAGAAACTCTGAACAATTATAGCTCCCTTTCTGAAGTTTCTGCTTTGAGAAGACTATTTCATATCTCCCTTTAGTGCCTTCATATAGTCAGTCCAAACCTTGGAGCACCTTCCTTGAATAAATCTGAATTCTTTTGCTCTACCCATCTTCAGTATTCTATCTTGGTTCTCATGGATGATTAGGTTCCACTTAAATACACTTTTTCATATGCTGTGCTCCTCCTAGCAAGATAGAAATTGTTGGAAAACTATTTTTTGAATCATTAGGAAGGCTTTCTCTTATTTTGATATTCATCACTGCTTTTATTATTACCACAATAGCAAAGCATGCTCTTGCCCAAAAGGGAGATCACTATTTTACATTCATAAATTTAGAAATACCTGTCATGCAAAATGCTGAAGGCATTCTTTAATTATTATTGTTTCTTTCCGATAAGCAAGAAAGGTACATCATATGATTGATTCCTGTGTCTATGCCACATGAACATTTTAATTATGTGAAAAAAGGATATAGTTTAAATCAGTGGGTACCTGGCATAATTCAAGTTTTGTAAGAATGAGCGTCCTCTGGCAACCCAACTGCCATAACAATTTACTTCTATTGCTCTTCTTATGATTAATATCTTTAAATGAGAAGCAGTGGAAAGCAACGACAACAAACTCTTGAGAAGGAGGAGAAATTTAAAAGTTATGCTTCCACTATGACTATTTTTAAACTTAAGAATGAACTATAGAATGGTTAGGGAGAGTATTGAAAAGTACTTTTTACTGCTCTGACTGAAGGCTTCTGAAGAGAGGGACTCATGGTTTATGAATAAGTAGAAGAATAAAGGGGATCTGGTCACAAAAGACTAATGACAGGGAGGAGACCTGTAAGCACAGAAAAAATTGCTGCCATAAAACAGTGCATGGAAGCTAGATAAGGAAGGAGGAAATGAGGACCATAGATTATAGACCCTATGTTTGCAAACTCTCCTCAAATACCTCTTCAGATCACTAGCAATTCTCACAATGCACACAAATATGAAGGTATTTTGCTCATTTTGGTAAACTCCCAAGAATGATTTGATGAGACCTGGGCTATATGTCAAGCACTTTTAATTAGCACTCTTAAATGACTGGTTTGGCATGTTGAGTAGAAACAAAGAATTTTTTAAGAAGCAGATTGAATATCTTTTCAATAAATCCCCCTTTATTTTCAGGGTTTTGAATATTAAGCTCAGAGCATCAATTGCTAACATCAATCACAATCATTACAAATTTCTCCAAATCTTTTTTGCATTCTTAACATGGATTTCAGGAAAATTTTAGTGGTAGTAGTTGCATAACGCTAGTTCCAGCCCTGTGTCATGGCTCAAAAATATGTAAAAGTCTAGAAGAGATGAGTGAAAGAAAAAGCTGCTGTGTTTGTGTTTTAGAAGCAGCGTCTTAGGAAGTGGCAAGAGCTGAAAGAGGTGGCAAGAGTTGAGGCAGGTGGTACAGGTTAATGGTGTTACATGTTTAATTTTGTCTAGGAAGAGCAAGTGCACAATGGGAAGTACTAACTTGTCTGCTCTCACCTCATTGATTTTTCAGTAAAGAGATTGTGAACTATTCCCACCTCATTCATATCTATTTTACATTCATCTAACCTGTCATATGGACAGAAAAGTGAATGAAGTAAGCGTTTCTTTTTCTTTGTTTTTGATGAGTAGTGCTTGTTACTTGCTGCTTGACAGTCAAATTGTGAGTTGAAACTTAGAGGTTTTGGATTCTTTGAGTTATTTAACTAGCTTACTTGTTTGTTCGGCTGTTGGAGATCAACTTGTTACTAAGTGCATTAAAATTGTTAATTTTATATCTTAGAAAATAAAAATAACCAACCTCTAAGAGAGATCAGTATATTCATAAATATTTCTTTTTTGAAAGTCAAATATAGGTGCTCCTTGATGTGAGATTGGGTTTGATAAAGTCATTGTAAGCTCAAAATTTTCTAAGTTGCAAATGCACTTAATACACCTAAGTGACTGAACATTATAGCTCAGCCTAGCCTATCTTACATGTGCTCAGAACACTTAGATTAGTCTACAGTCAGCAGAATCATCTAACACAAAGCCTATTTTATAATAGACATATAAAAAATTTAGAATCAAAATTCAAAGTATAGTTTCTACTGAATGCATATTGCTTTTGCAACATTGTAAAGCTGAAAAATTATGTCAAACTATTATAACATGGGGATCATCTATATATGACTATTTTTTAAATTATACTCTTGTGAAAAGTATTTTAGTCTTGAAGATAGCACACCTAACTCATCATATTTTAATTATTATGAAGTGGGGTGACTATTTGTCTATGCATAAGCCCTGGTTATATTCTTCAACTGGTCATAAGATGCTATCAACTCTATCCTCAGCTTGACTTGCTGTCAAATAAAAGTATTTATATCAAATTAGTACACAGAATATGGTAGTCCAAATATTTTTTAGATTATAATATCCCAAATATTTATAAAAGATTGGTTGTAAGGAAATTGTTCTAAAGGTTGTCTAGAGAATAATTATCAGAAGACTCTCTGTGGAAGGTTGTCTGCAGAATTCTCTCTTTGTCATATTTTATATGTATATATAGTTTATATAATGTGTGTGTTTATGTGTTTTTGTGTGTGTGTGTATGTGGGTGTGTGTCTATAGCTTTAGAACAAACTAGGTTCCCTGAATCATGGTATACCCACAAAAAATAAAAATAAAAGGTAAAAGAGTAAAGGTGTTTGTATTAGTCCATTCTCACACTGCTATAAAGAAACACCTGAGACTGGGTAATTTATGAAGAAAAGAGGTTTAATTGATTTAAAGTTCCACAAGGCCTCAGGAAACTTACAATTATGGTGGAAGGAAGCAGACACGTCTTACATGGTGGCAGGCGAGAGAAAGCATGTGTCAGCACAGGAAAAACTGCCATTTACAATACCATCAGATCTTGTGAGAATTCACTATCATGAGAACAGCATGGGGAAAACCGCCCCCATGATCCAATCACTTCCCACCAGGTCTCTCCCTAAACACCTGGGAATTACAATGCAAGATGAGGTTTGGGCAGGGACACAGAGCCTAACCATATCAGTGTTCAAAAAATTTTCAGGGTTAATTTATTTGTGAAACACTGGGTTTCAAAAATGTTTTCTAAATCTTCAAAAGGAGAAAGCTGTTGCTGTTCTAGCTACTTTAAATTTCAATCTTGGTGTAATTTATGATACTAAATCATTATGGTCTTGGAACACAATGTTTTGGCTTCCATTGAGTTGTAGTTTTGTGACAGTCGTTGTCCTTCATCATGGAACTTCGTGGACTAGACCTCTGAAACATTGCTAAATGTACTTCAGGAATGTTGTTGAAAAGTTGATTTATTACAGTTAAACTTTCCCCCTTTATAAGGTCCCATGGGACAAAATTCCCTCAGGCCTCACTGTCAAGAGCAGATTTGCTTCTTTAAAGAGAGGTTATTACTATTCATTACTATTTTAAATTCTTAGGAGAATGATAAACTGAATGTTTGAATATACTTTTCACTTTATACTATCAGCAAGCTCAGACTCCAAATTGCCCCTTACCTCTAAAAAAGCTTCTCGACCTTTGGTATAACTTTGGTATACTCCTAACTTGATTTTCTTTTCCCTCATTTTACTTTAGCATCTCCCAATCTTCACCAAGTTTTTAAAATTAGTTTTATTACATCAATCCGTTTCGAGTGATTGATATCTTTTTGGAATGAGATGGAGACAGATTCTATGCCTTTTCTTATAATTGAGTAGTTACTCAATTAGAAGCTTTCCCATGACAGCATTCATGTCTTAATCATATGTTATTTCTGTCACAGATGAATACACTATCTTGTTCATAATACATGTTGTATTCATTTGTTTACCTGTTACATCATAATCACTACGTAGCCTCTGGAGAAACAGTACAGCACAGAGTGTGTCCTAAGGAACTTAAAGGATGGAGTTGCTATGTACAGAGATGAGGAAGACTGCAGGAGCCCGAGTTTGTGGTGAGGATGGGAAATTAGAAGATCAAATTTGGACAAGTCAAGTTTGAGATGAACACGTTTGCAATTACATTTTCCTAAGAACACTTCTAGTCCTTCTTATAATCAATGACTCACATTTAAGAAAAACAGTGGCATAGATTTTGGCCATCGCCCATGCTATTTTCCCTCTTTCTCTGGACGATCAAGCAGCATCTAATTCTTCGGGGCATACCAAATACATCAGGTCCTCTGAATCCAGGTCTCAGAGCTTGACTACTAAAGAAGATAAATGAATTTGCAGTGGTGATGAGATGGGTCCTCCCCTCACCTTGACCTTGCGTGGTCAAGAATCAAGAGAAAGATCTGAGGATTCCAGGCTGAGATCAACGATTACAACATGTTTAGCAGAACTCCAGGACTCAGCATGCTCTGCTAGTCCCTACTCATAAAGCACTCACAGGTCTTCCCCACATTTTCTACCCCCAGGGAAGGACAGAATCAGGCCACTGAGGCACTGACCTCAGGGGTAAAATCTTAAGGAGGCACCAGTAAGTCTCAGCAATTAAGATCAATCTTATCTTAGTGCAATGTTTATAAAAATCAGAATTATTTTAAAACATCTATGGATTAATAACAGTTCCATGCCCATGCACATTGGAGTCTGGGACAAAAGGAAAAATCGGTAATACTGATTCTGTTTTTACTTAAAATTCTGACAATTTTTTTTTTCAGAAACTCATTGCTTGTTCATGGTCATTTGTTTATCATGGATTTTAAAATTTGGCACTACTTAAAATATTGCTGCTGAAGTCGGTGCCTAACTCCGCTCAACCCAAATCCCAGACATGTCTAGATTGATCCATTTTTTTTCTTTTATCTCTGTTTATGTCAGTTGCCACAGGAATATCAGGTTTCATACCCTGAGCTGTCAAACTCAAGGATTCTCCCTTTGTCTCACTCCATCCCACTGTTACCTTTCACCCTGTCTTCCAGAATTCAGTTATTTAAGAGCTTATAAGAGTTATATTGAGAGATTTTATCTCTCATGTCTTCAAGCCGTTTCTTAATGCTTTCTTCACTTTTTCCATGATTTTCCTGTTTTCCCTGTTGTCCTCTCTAGTGATGGCTGTTTTCTTTCTCACACTTCTTATGACACTGGTCTTGGGATGGGGTAGATGCCTTTGCCCAGTATAGCTGCGTCCAGGCCCCTTTCCTTCCTTTTCTCTGTAACCAATCAATTTTCAATATCATGTGATATAAACATACCATAAACCACACTTCTTTTTTGTAGTCACCCACTGACTCCAATATTTGTCCTACTTAGTTATGGTTCTTGCTGATTTCAATATCATGTGATATAAACATACCATAAACCACACTTCTTTTTTGTAGTCACCCACTGACTCCAATATTTGTCCTACTTAGTTATGGTTCTTGCTGATTTCAATATCCATTTCAAAGAATTTTCGAATAAGCTAGTTGCAAAAGTCTTTGCCTAACTTTGTTCCAATGATCTCGTCCTGCACCCTAGCACAGTCATTCACTCCTGTGGCCATAACATAGTTCTGATTACGAAAAGACAACACATTTATAGCCTTAATTTTAAGCATCCCGCTTTTCAAACATCTCTTCATATGGCTGGGTGTGTTAGCTTGCACCTGTAATCCCAGCATTTTGAGAGGCCAAGGTGGGAGGATTGCTTGAGCCCAGAAGTTGGAGACCAGCCTAAGCAACGGAGTGACACTCTGTCTCTACAAAAAGTAAAAATTCCCAGGCATGGTGGCACATGCCTGTAGTTCAATCTACTCACGAAGCTGAGGCAGCAGGATCATTTGAGCCCAGGAGGTCTAGTCTGCAGTAAGACATGATCGTGCCGCAGCATTCACTCCAGCCTGGGTGACTGAGCAAGACTCTGTGTCAAAAACAAAAGGAAAAATATCTGTCTATGTCTTTTCATCTCATATTTCCTAGTATCTCCAATTCAACAAGTCTTTGAGCACATTGGTATAATCTATGGATTCTGCCACTTTTTTACCATATTTCACCATCCTCTCACATCTGTAGATGCTTTCTTACTCAGGTTAGATTCTGTCATTTGACATCAGATATTTCCTTTACACATATTATCCACTTTCTTACCCATCTCACCTTATTATACTTTCTAGGAAACATGTTAAACCTGTTTAAATATGACTCTCCACCTTCACTGTCCCTGCACCTACACAGAAAATGCAGTTGGAGCAACATATATAAAACCAGGCTGACTGGTCTCACTTTATATTTATGACCTTTAATCTCGAGTGAGCCTTCAGTACTTCAGAGCCGTTCTCTTCTATTGCCCTGGTTCATTCACTATCACTCTCATATACAAGTGTTTAATACTTATCTCTTTTCTAAACTTCTAGTTCTTCCATCCTCACCCTTAACCAATTATCTCTCACTCTACTATGCTGAGAAAATAATGAAAATTAGCAGACAATGTCTACAAGCTCCCATCACTGCATCTATCTATATACCTATATCTGCACCCATATATTATACTTTATACCTCCGTGGTTGAACTGACTGTGCATCTGGTAAGGATGAAATGTCCATTTGTGTAATTGATCTACTTGCCTCACACCTCCCTGGCTCAAGACATCCATCTAAATATTTTCTTCCTGCTCTCCTGATTCAAAAGTTTTCCCCTTTCTACTAGATTGTACTAGTTGATTTATAAACCTTTGCGATTTCTCCCATCTTTAAACAAGCAAACTGAAAAACAAAATGCCCCTCATTCTCCTCTGGTCACTTTTCACTTCTTTGTCACCTTTTAGAGAATAATAGTTGAATTGGTGTCTATACCTGCTGCCTCTGATTATGTCCAGCTTTTGTCTGGAACACTCCTCAGTCAGGGTTTTCTTCCACCCACTACTCTATCGAAACTCTCTTTTCAAGGAACAAAATCCCTTTTCTTTATTAAACTGAATAATCATTTTCAAGTCTTGATTTTTCTTGACATATCAGCTGCACTTGACCCAAATGTCAACCTTCTTCCTTGATGTATCTTTCACACTTTGTTTCTAGATCACCACACACTTTGTGTCACTCTTAACTTACTGAATTCCCCTTTACTTCTTACCTATCCTCTCAAACTCTAAATATTGGAATACTGTGTTGGAATATTCAATCCTCAGAACTCTACTCTTCTTTCTCATACACTCCTTTAGTAATACCATCCAGCCTCATGGTTTTAATTAACATATTTAAATAGTAGAATCCCAAAATTTATCTTTAGCCCATTTGATTATCTGATAAGCATCTGAAACTTTGTGTCCTAAAGTAAACTTTTGATTTACCATCTTCGATGGTTAGTTTTATAGTCAACTTGACTGGACCATGAGCCACTCGATAGTTGATTAAATATTATTTTTGCTTGTGTTTGGGGGGTGTTTCTGGAAGAGATTAGCATCTGAATTGGTAGGCAAAGTAAAACAGATGATATTTCCCAATGTGGGTGGCCTTCATCCAATCTGTTGAGCAATTAAATAGAACAAAGATGTAGAGAAAGTTTGCACTGGCCCTCTGCCTGACTCTGTGAGCTGAGACATCAATCTTCTCCTCCCCTCAACACTTCTTGTTCTCAGGCCTTCAGACCCAGACAGGAATCTCCATAATTGGCTCTCTAGCTCTCAGGCCTTTCAACACCACCATTGGCTTTCCTGGGTTTCCAGCTTGCAGACACCAGATGGTGGAACTTACTGGCCTTCATAATTGCATGAGCAAATATCTTATAATAAATCTCTTCATACCTATATCTGTATTCTGTTGATTCTGTTTCTCTGGAGAACCCTGAATAATACACATCTGCCCATCCCCCTCCAAGTGGAATTGTTTTAGTCTTCTCCATCTTGGTGAATGACTAATTTACCCTCTAAATTCTCAAATCTAAAACGCTTGACCATATCTATGACCAAATCCTACCTTAAAATATATTCTAAATATAAAGACTCTTCATCATTTCCATTCATTTTATTTTGGCCCAAGTCAGTATTCTCTCTTGGCTGGATATTCTCAAGTAATTGTTTTGTTTTCTCCTCTTTCCTTCCTACAGTCTAATTCAACATAGCAGCCAAAATTATCCCTTCAAAATACAGTATCAGGTGACATCACACCCCTGTTCTAAATACTTCTTGGCTTCCATCACCCTCAGAATAGAGCCTGGGTACTTAAAATGGCATACAGAAGCCTACATGATTCACCCTCCCACAACATCCCTGGCCTCGCCTTCCACTGCTCTCCTAGCTCATTCATCCAGACACACTGCCTTCTTTTCCATCCCTTGAACACACCAGTCATGCTTACATAGTCTCAAGCCTCTTGTCCTTGTTTTACCCTGTTTGGAAGGTTCTTTTTTTAAGAAATTAGCATGGCTTATTTCCTCAATATCTTCGAGTGTTGTCTTCTTAGTGACACTTTCCCTGACTACCTTATTTTAAATTATCTTGACCCAGATTTCCCTCTTCCCCTTTTTTATTTTTCTTAAAACCAGTCATCATGATTTGATCTATTATGTTATAAATTGTTTGTTTATTACCTATTTGTCTCCTTGCTTTCCCTAAATACGAACACTAGACAACAAGATCTATGAGGGCAGAGATTTGGGTCTCTTTTTTTCACTACTGAAATCCAGCATCATGAATAATCCTGGGAAGTATGTTCAATAAGTATTTTTTCAATGACTTGGTCAATAGATACATCTATGAGTGGTTTATTTAGATCTAACACATTCATTTCCCTTTGTTCATTTGTCAACTTACTATTTCATGGCACCAAAATATGAGATGGTAAGAAAGGCATATTTTTCTACTGTCAACAGTCTGGTGGGAAAGAACCCTGAGCAAATGTATTATTTACATTTTACATGTATATATATATAATTAATAATATGAAATAACCATAGCTACAGTGGTTTATCTCCTAATGACTACTAATACTTTACAGTTGATGACATTTTCATATATGCAAATCACCTACATTGAATATTCTAGATGACTTTAGTCAAATGCCTTCAGAGTTCAAGAAAAAGGCATAAATTTGTGAAAAGGGGCCATTGGAAAAATAGGAAATGCTTGCCCCATCTGAAGTGGACATCCCCTGCTCAGACTCAAACCCATAATTGCTATGTGTTTATATAAGTTAAATATTACCAGATCCTCAGGGTTTAAATTGGAAATTTGTATTTCTATATGAAATCTCATCATGTTTAAAAGTAGGCAATAAATTAAAAATACAAAAAAAAAATTGGAGCACACCAAGGACCTCCTCAAGTTGCATTTGTCTCCTGGGTCTCCTGCTTGAAACCTTTGCTTTTGGTCCTTGTGTGTTCATCTGGACAAGCCCAACCACTGCTCAGGTTTAATGCCTATTGGTAGCGTATGGACAGAAAGCCCTCTGACTCCTTGATCATGGCTTATAATATTTTCAGTTTCTGGGCAAATGGGGTCAGAATTTGACAGGCTCTTCATTCCAGGTTGTTACAGTGCTTCTAAGGTTTATAAAGAATATCTTCTCTAGATAAAGTCTGCATTTTCAATTTTGAGATGGGACTTTACAAGGTATTGTACTTTATAAATTTATCCCATTACCTTGTGCTCTGTTCTTATCAACGTAATTCTAGAACACTCATTCACTTGTCCATTAAAAAGGTATTTAGTGAGGGTCTATTATATGCTATGCACTGTGCTGGGTGTTTCTATGTGCTTACTCAATGACAAATGCTATTTGTTAAGACAGGGAATCAATATCTATTCTCTTCTCCCTTAGTAATAGCACCAGGTTAATTTGGGATGGCAATGTATCTAGCTAAAGATGACATTTCCCCTCTTGATTGCAGATTGTTGCAGCCGTGCAACTAATCCTGCCTAATGAGGTTCTTATGAGTTGACTTGTGTTCCTCAAAAGGATATGCTGAATTCCTTAACTCTAGTACTTTGGAATGTGACCTTGTTTGGAAATAAGGTCTTTGCAGTTGTAATAAAATAAGGTCCTTTTGGAGTGTGGGAGCTCAATCCAATGGCTGGTGTTTTTATAAGAAGAGGAGATGAGACACAGAAAGTGCCATGTGAAGACACAAACAAAGGAAGAACACCATGTAATGACAGAGGCAGAGATCTTCGTGATGCAGCTGCAAGGAAGGAACGTCGAGCACTGAGCTGCTGACGGTGGCCCTCAAAGGAGGAAAGGAGTGATTCCACCCAGGATCTCAGAGAGAGCATAGCTCTGCTGACACCTTGATTTTGAACTTCTAGCCTCCATCACTGTGGGAAAATAGACTTCTGTTATTTTTAAAAACCTGGCTTTTACATGTTATTACAGAAGACTTAGGGACCTAATACAGAGGTATAAGAAAAAGTTTTCAGGAGGAATTTCTGGGAATACTTCTTTATATGAGGCTTACATTTAACTGGAAATCTGACCATGTTAATCTGTGCTCCAGCTAGCACGTTAAAGCATGTGGCATATGTGAGGATGGGATCCACATGCTAGGGATGGTAGAGAACTGTGGAATAAGCCTGGGTAGATGGGTCATGTTGTAAAGCTGCTATACTAGTCCTGGAAGCCCTACCTCTGGCCTTTTTAAATATGATATTTAAATAAACCTCTGTCTTATGTAAGCATAGCACTGTTTTTTTTTTTTTTTTTTTGAGACAGTCTTGCTCTGTCACCCAGGCTAGAGTGCAGTGGTGAGATCTCAGCTCACTGCAACCTCCACCTCTGGGGCTCAAGCAATTCTCCTGCCTCAGCCTCCCGAGTAGCTGGGATTACAGGTGCCCGCCACCGCACCTGGCTAACTTCTGTAGTGTTAGTAGAGATAGGGTTTTGCCGTATTGGCCAGGCTAGTGACGTTGAATTCCTGACCTTAAGTGATCTGCCTGCCTCGGCCTCCCAAAGCACTGGGATTACAGGCGTGAGCCACTGCACCTGGCCGGGATTTCTTGTTATATGCAGCCAAACCTCATTCCAACTCATATACTGGATGTGACTTATAGACATATATCATATATACACAGATGTGAGTATAGTGGAGAGCAGTGTCAGGGAGACAGGCAGGGAAATTCAGGAAATGCATCATGGAGGGGGAAATTTGTGAACTGGGGAAGGAAAGTAAAAGAAAAACAACTGACACAGACAACACTTCTGACACCAAATATGTTGGTTCCCTGCCCCCTCCCCCCAGCCACCCCCCCCACACCCCCACCACTACCCCATCCCTCCCCCACCTCCCCCACCCCCGCCAACCAATTCAACTCTGGGTCAATAGTGAGTGAATGTGCTACCATTCAACTTAATTCTGGCCCTAACTGCCAGAACTGCCCTAACCTGCAGACTCCACAGTTTAAGGCTCAGTCCCACAAAACTGCCCCGTTTAGATTCCAGTCTGGCCTCTGGAACTTCGGATCTACCAGGTTTAATCGGGGGTCCCAAGACTGCTTCCTTGGATTTGATAATTTGCTATGGTGGCTCAAAAAACTCAGGGAATCACTTACTTCTATTTACTGGTTTGGTATAAAGGATATTACAAGAGATAAGGAGAAACAACCATATGAAGAGGTACATAGGGCAAGGTAAGGGGCAGGGGCAGGGAGTGTCCATGCCCTCCAGGCACATCATCATCTTCCCAGCACCTCCATGTGTTTATCAACCCAGAAGTTCTCTGTACCCCTTTTTTAAAAACAGTTTTTATGAAGCCTTTGTTACATAGCCATGCTTGATTAAATCGCTGGGCGCTGATGATTAGACTTAATCTCCAGTTCCTCTCTTCCTCCCCAGGAGGGAAGGTGGGGCTGAAAATTTTGACCCTGAAATCACATGGTTGGTTCCTCTGACAAGTTGCTTCCATCGCCTGTAGTCAACTCATTAGCATAAACTCGGGTATGGTTGAAAGGGGCTTATAATGCTCCTCTCATCCTTATCATTCCGGAAGTTACAAGGGTTTTAAGAGTGGAGACATAATCCTGTGCCAGGAACTGGGGATAAATGCCAAATATGTATTTATTATTATGTCACAATATCACAGAAGGAAGAAATGGAATTGAGAAGGCACCAAAAATTAAGGTCATTTCTATTATATAATTTTCTGATGGCTTTACTGATATCAACTATTACGGTGATACCAAAAACTACCTCATATTCATACTGGCCATTGTGTGCAAATGCCTGCTTTGGAGAGTTGATTCCTAAAAAACAGTGAAATGTTAGAAAAACAGATTTTTTTTAGGTTCAGCAAGTCTAGGCTAAAGTGTTTCCTCCCTGGTCCTCATTAATTGTGATTTATGACTTGTTATCTAATATACCTGACCCTCAATTTACTCATCTATAAATTGGAATAAAAACATTTGACCTACAGGCTCTTATGAGAAATAAATGCGGTAATACATGTAGAAGTACCTAATGGAAAATATACGAGAAATTCATCTAGAATTAAATGAGATATAAATGAGATATGACAAACAAATGTAGACATTACAAGTAGAAGTGCCTTAACACCCTATTATGTGTTAGATATTCAATAAATGTTATTTCTCCTCCATTCTTCTGGTGGGGAGGGAAAGGCAATTCTTAATGCAATTTTTTAATGCTTTGCTGTGTGTAGCATATAATGTTGCAATACACTAAAAAGCCAAACTTGTGTGTTTAAAATATGGCTTCAGAGCAGATAATATTTGCTTAAAGGGGTTGATAGACATATTTAGAGCTTCTGGGGCCTGCTCAGTTCAATCAGCTTAAGGGTGTATTATCTTTCAGGTGTTAAGAGGAAAATTTTAATACTTGAATAACTTCTTTAAAATATCATGGGAAATATAAAATACATTTGGGAAAAAAGCTATATACATAACTGTAGCCAACCGTATTATTTCTCACTTACATCTTGTTATAGAATAGTTTTTTCAAAAAACAGTTTGGCTCCCAATGGAAAAAATATAGATACTCTTAGGCTTAGCTTGACCATTTGGTTAATACGATTAGGAAACAGGATATCTCTAAAATATTGTATTGCTTACTTTTAGTTACATTTTCTTTCTCCTAATGTAGCTTAGGACCTGGGAGTAATTAGGGAATCCTCGCACTGTATCATATCTCTCCATTTCATTTAGAAGCTTCATCTTGTTTCCTACCCCAGTCTCAGATTTTTCTACATTTTGGGTTTAATTCCTTTCTTGGGTTGGAACTATGTAATTTGTGACTTGAGTAATGCAGAGTAATATTTTATCTTTGATTAGTGACCTTCAAAGCTTTCCTAGTTATCTTCTCTAGATCCCAGTTCCAGGTGCCCAAATATACTGCCACATGGTTCTGATTTTGAAACCACTTGTTTATTTCTGTGACAATTTCCTCTATTCCCTTTGACTTGAGCCACCTTTACTTGAAGCACTTGCCCCACTCTAGGTTTGCAGAAATAACTTAGCTCCCAATGGGAAAAATATGGATTCTTGGAGACCTGTCTTATTCTGACTGTTAAGATGGTTTTAATAATCAGGCCATGTGCTACAGTTAACTAGATTTCCTATTCGTTTTATTAGGCATGAGTGCATTTCTTGGTTTTCTTCTTTAGATCTTCATAAAGTCTCTTTTATTCTGTGCATTTCACATAGGAGGTAGCATTCCAACTTTGTATCCCATGCACTTCTTTTGTGTTTCATTTACCTGACTCTGACTTCTGATCGTATTTCTTTTAGTGCTAATGTAAGTGCCTGCCTTTTGCTCACCATGAATATACTTGAAATCAGCTACTTGTGTCTAGCCATGGCTAATGGTATGCACTTACCTTGCTTGGATGAGGAAGAGGAAGACTGCTCCAAGTAAATCTTCCTCCTGCCAGATTCTGGCCACTTCTGATTTAATCCACACTCTTGACTGAACCTCTGCTCTGACTTTTTTGACCTAACTGATTTTCTTATGTTGGATTCTTCAACTTTCATGCCTGTACTTGTAAGAGTAGATGATAATGAGCTTGAATAATTATATCGTTTGTTTTATGTGCATATAGGAACAAAAGATTAAAAATGTTAAATTGTAGCTAAGTAGAGTCTAAATGTGGCCTTTGGCAAAACTGTAATGCAAGTCAAGTGTCTTATGAGTGCCCTTCCATCTCCTCCTGAGATGGTCCTTCTCTTTTTCTCCTTTTGCTCTCTAAAACATTCTGTAATCTCTAACTGCCCCAGGTCGTCCCAGTTGGAAGTTGATGGGAAAACTTTTCTATACTGAGCTGTTAATGATAGCCTGTTAATTCTCCTGGGATATTTACGTGATGAAAGAGCACTACAGGAAGGATACTTGAGAAATGTTCAGGTTGCACCTTCTACTGCATTACTTTACAGAAAAATATCTCCCATACGGTTTGATTCAAATGACTAAATTGATTAACCGAAAGTTAGGAGGATAAACATATGGTTATTAACCTTTTTACTTTAAAAAGAAATGACACACAAAAATGGATCATGTATCACCATCATTTTATAAATGAAAGAAAATCTTAAGAAAAAAGAGAGGACATGATCTCAGAGTAAAGGACAGTGTTTTTCATGAAATAACATATATTGTTAATTCCCAATACAGAACACTTACATGAAATTTTTTTTTGTATGTGTTTTTGTGCTACAAGTATTTTAAGTTGATATATTTAATAGTAACATAAATAAAAAGAAGGAATAAAGGAAAGAAGAGAGGAAGGAAGGAAAAAAAGAAATAAAGGAAAGGAGTGTGAAAAGAAAATAAATCTTGGGGCTCCCAAATCACAAAGCTAAAGGGAAAAGACAAGCGGGGAACTGCTTAGGGCCAACCTGCCTGCCCTTCTATTGAGTTACCCCTCTGTTCACTGAGATAAATGCATATCTGGTTGCCTCCTTTGGAGAGGCTAATCAGAAACTCAAAAGAATGCAACCATTTGTCTCTTACCTACCTATGACCTGCAAGCCCCCTCCCTGCTTCAAGTCTTCCTGCCTTTGCTTTGAGTTGTCCTGCCTTTCCAGACTGAACCAATGTTTATCTTACATATGTTGATCAATGTCTCATGTCTCCCTAAAATGTATAAAACAAAACTGTGTTCTCACTACCTTGGGCACATGTCATCAGAACCTCCTGAGGCCGTGTCATGGGTACGAGTCCTCAGTCTTGGCAAAATAAACTTTCTAAATTAACTGAGACCTGTCTTAGATTTTTGGGATTCACAGAAGAAGAAAGAAAATAAAATGAAAACCAGAGGTCCAGTTTTCTCCAGGACACTGATTTTTAAAGTCACACACATTTTTGAAAATCTAATTGCAGGTGGGTCTATTTATGATAATGTAGGGGCCAAGGGCCCTCTGAAGGTTTGCTGAAAAAAAAAAAATCAACTCACAAGAGGCAAATACATAGGAGAAAAGGCATACACATTTATTTCATTCTGGGATCCTTCAGAATGAAGACTCAAGCCTCCAATAGGGTACAGAAAGAATGTGGGCTCAGAGCATGGCCAAGAACAGGTCGTAGTGACATGACAGCTTATGGGACAGGCTTGGCTAGCACAAGTGGCCTTGTTATGTAGACAAAGCCTCACTGGTAGTAGCCCCCAGAGAGAATAGATGGTAAATGTGTCTTTTCAGACTTTGAAAGGCGTCACTTTCAGTTACTTTCTCCTAGATGTGAGAAAGACCTAGAAAGGGAATGCCTGACTACATTAATGAAGATTCTCTACATATACAAATTTCCCCCACAAAAGACAGTTTTGCAGGACCATTTTGGTCTGCTGGCCCTGTGGCAGCCATCTTAAAATATGTCAAAAAATATACTTTGGAGTTAAATATATTGATGTCCTTCAATAGAAATGTTAAACTTTATCTGAGTCCTGTGCTCCTAGAAAGCAAGGACGGTCGAGAAATTCACCCCCTGCTTTTCCGTTCTGAGAAATGGCTAGGTTGATAACTAAGACCCCTGCGATGATCTAGTATATTCCCAGGTGTGACCTATTTCCACCCTTCTTCAACCACTCTCTTGTTCTATAAAACTCTAGGTTCTCTCTCTCCAGTCTTTGACACGTTCCTCATTAAGGAACATTCTCCCCCTAATGCAAGAGCTGAACAAAATAATCTCTTTAATTGTGTGTGTTTTTTGTCTTTCACAGTGAAAATATTGAAATTCACTCTCACTCTCCCATTTCTGTTATAATTCAAGTATTCTTTTTGAACCAAGAAAAGTCAAGGAGTAGCTGCTTTGTCTCTTTTCTTCCTGCTGAGAGAGAACAAAAGTTGGCAAGGCGACTGGCTACTGCTGGCTCCAGGTGGCCCTGTAGACAACGGACATTCAGCCAGGGCTAACTGGTTATTTACTCAGTATGGAACAGGCAGGTATTTTGCTGATGAGAATGCCATACATTCGTGTTTTTTTCTTATTTTTCACCCATGGGTTGGGGGAGAGGCTTCTGTAAGCAGGAAAAAAAAATTGCTCCTTGAGACTTTACATTAGAATTCAGTTTATTAATGTAATAGTTTAAATCTTCATTTCTTTTAAGCCTTTAAATTTGGCATATCAATTTTATTATACCATTTATAAATCTAGTAAACTTTAAGGATCACTATGGGGGGGTTAATAACATTCAATAAACTCAAATTGAAATGAATAAACTTATTTAAATAATCAGTTTCATTTATAACTCTCTATTAAATTTTTTTAAACCTTTTAAAGTATGTGTAAATTCTGTCATCCCCTGACTTTACAAAGCCTTCCAAAGTACAAAGTAAATTTAATCACCTATATTTCTAATTCTAAGTATTGCCAGCATTGAAAAACACTTTTCCACTGTGAATATAGCTTTACTATTCCAGGTAAGTTGTGGTTATCATCCCACAAGAACTGGGATAGCTTATTGACCTAAGGTTTTTCACCTTCTACCACTGAGAAAACATATATTCTGGCTTCTAGCTGCTTTTATAACAGCAATTCTTAGTCTAATTGTAACTGAAACACAGATTCAATTGCTGGCCACTTGCAGAGTCCAATTAACAAGAGTGAAGTCTGGTGTAGAGAAAGTGACTTTTTATTCCAAAGCTAGCTCAGGGGAAGAAGTACAGGCTTTCTGCCTAAATGGTACTACCTTCCCTTTGGAGCAGAAAGCAGGTGCTTTTGAAGGGGGCATGTCATGAATGGCACACAGGGAAGGAAGTGAGCAGGTGGAGGGTCCCTGTGCTAGCTTTGCTGCCTTATCTACCAGACAGTCAAGCTGGTGACTGCTGGTGCCTTCATGGGCAGGACTAGGTCGTAAAAACAGCTGAAAACTCTCCAGGTGGGAGAGAGTTTCAGACAGGGCATACTTTGGGTTGTAGATTGGCTATTGTTTCTTGGGGCAACCTCCTGATGGGTGAGAGTTTCATAGCAGGCATGCTTTGGGTTGCAAACAAACTGTTATCTCTTGAGGCAGTCCCTTGGTGGGAGAGAGTTCTGCTCTGGAGCTTCAAAGCACATAGTTACATGGACTTACCCTATAGGAGGTGTCTGGTGAAGGGGAGGTAAAAGGTTATAATTTCTAAATGGCTAAGTAGGAAGTGGGGAACAGGAGGAAACAGAGAAAAGGGAAAAGTAGAGAAAATAAAAAACGGTAACTCATTCTTTTTTAGAAAAATGGGGGTACTCAGTTACATAAACTCTTCAAATTCAGTTTTTTTTCTGTTTTAAGTCATAGATTACCAAAATTTTTTTTTCTGATTTGAGTCTGCAAAATGTCAAAGAGCTTGTAGATAACTTCCTTTAACAATCTTTCACTGATTAATTGAATAAGAGATTATTTTTATGTTCTTCCTCTCTGACTAGCCATCACTGTTTTGTGGATATTAAAAAGACCTGCAATTACCATTATTCACAGTAGCCAAGGTCTGGAATCAACCTGAGTGTCCATCAATGGCTGAATCAATGAAGGAAATGTGGTGTGTGTGTATGTGTGTGTGTATAGTATTTCATACTATATTTATACATATATAAATATATACTATATACAATATGTAAATACAATAAAAATACTATATATGTATAGTTAGTTATACATATATATTTATATGTATAGTTATACAGGTATGTATAAATATATACATATATAAATATATTTATATGTGAATACAAATAAATATATATTTATATGTACATTTACACATATATTTATACGTATAAATATATTGTATATTTATACTATATATGTATATATTATATTTATGCTATATATACATATATACTATATATGTATAAATATATATGTATAAATGTATATACATATAAATATGTATCAATACATATATATAGTATTTTGTATTTATATAGTATATAGTATTTTATACAACAAAATACTGTATATATACAAACACACACATACAATGAAATACTGTTTAGCCTTAAAAAAGAAGATTCTGTTATTTGCAACAACATGGATGAACCTAGAAGACATTATCTTAAGTGACATAAGCCAAGCACAGAAAGATAAACACTGCGTCATCTCACTCAAGTGTGAAATCTATAATAAAAATCTTGAAGTTGTAGTAGAAAGTAGAATGGATCACCTCTAAGGGCTGAGGTGGTTGGCAGGGAGAAGTTGGGAGCTGTTGCACAAAGGATATAACGTTTCAGTTAGATAGACAGGAAGAATGAGTTCAAGAGATTTATTGTATAACATGATGACTATAGTTAAAATAATGTATTTTGTTCTTGACAGTTGCTGAGAGTAGATTTTAATGTTCTCACCACAGAAGAAAGTATCGATCTGTGAAATAATGCATATATTAATTAGCTTGATTTAGTGTTTTCATAATGTTGCATATTTCAAAATAACTCGTACGAGATAAATACATAGAATTTTTATATGCAATTAAAAATAAATTTAAGAAAAGAAAGAGATTGGATTCTGCGTATTTCCCATGACTTGGTCTGTCTCTAAGATCACAACTTCTAAGATTCCACTAATTACATCAATCCTCACATACTTCTTCACGGACCGGTGTTTGTAACCCACTGGAAAAGACTCTCACAGCCTAGCCCATTGTGGAAACCCAAGAATCGAAGATTCTAAAAGGTAGGGAGAAGATAGAGAAATATATGTTGTAGCCTAAATGCCAATGTAATTTTTGGTGTTATACAATCTACAGCCTCATTTCTTGACCTGTGCAATACCTGTTAAAAGGTGCATAACAAAAACTCAGTGAAATCACATGCTTGGAAAATTAGTAACTTTTTAAACAAATAATGTGGCAAATTGTATTATTACATTTATATTTATCTTTATTTGGATATAAATAATAATTCTTTAAAAAATAAACATCTAAATTGTATTTGATTTTTAAGAAATTTATTATCAATGACAGATGGAATAGAGAACACTATACAATAAGAGGGGTCCTTCAAATTTTGTGCATGAGTATATATCACAGAATAAATAGTTTCGGTAATAAAAAACCCAACTCTGCTAAATAGACTATGTGACACAAAATATGCATTGCTTCTGAAGTAAATTAAGTATGACTTAGGAGAATGAGCTAAAGAGACAATTTCTGGGACCGAGGGGCTAGAACCTCTTACAATAAATAAAATATATCCTAACAAGCACTCCTTTTTTTCCCCTTCAGGCCTTTCCTATTAAAGTGATAAATGATTACAAAACAAATATTTAGCTACATAACTAAAGAGAGTAAATGGAACCGAGGAACATTTAAAAAGAGTAATTTTCATTCAAATTTGCTTCAAACTTCTGGAAACAAAATTACTTTTGGATAAAGTATGAAATTTTAAATCAGAATAGCAAGTGATGAAAAAACCTTTAAATCTGTCTTTTTTTTTTTTTCTTGAGATTGCATCTTTTTGGATCCTCACACTTAATCTCAGGACCGAGCTAGACTTACAGCCACAAATCAAATGTTGAGAAGTCCTTGGCTGTCTGAGTCTGCCTGCCCTTACCCAGCCAGCTGAGCTATAAAACACTTGGGTTGATTCTATCCTAGAGTGGAGAAGCAAAGTTGTGCAAAACACTATGAGAAGTGACTTCACTAGGGAAACTGTTGTGTATCCAAAATTTCTGTCTTCCCATTGTCTTTGTGGCATCTGTTCTTTCTCAGCCTCTCACATATTCTCAGTGTCTTCATGTTCAGAGTGCAGAATCATGCTTCTTGATCATAGCAGCAGTTTATCAATCCAATGGTTTATTACAGGATTATCAACTCCACCGTTTACGCAATCTTCTTAGTTATCTGTTATCACTCCCTCTCTACTCTGCTTTTTAGATAAAAATAGTTTTTCATAAATGTATTTTCTATAAAATTATCAGTGATACCTCAGGTTGCTAAAACAAAATATCATAGACTGGGGGGCCTAAATAACACACATTTATTTCTCACAGTCTGGAGACTAGAAAGTTCAAAATAAGGTGCCAGCAGTTTCATGCACGTCCATGTAAAGAGACCACCAAACAGGCTTTGTGTGAGCACCAAGGCTGTTTATTTCACCTGGGTGCAGGTGGGCTGAGTCCGAAAAGAGAGTCAGGGAAGGGAGATAGGGATGGGGCCAATTTATAGGATTTGGGTAGATAAAGGAAAATTACAGTCAAAGGGGATTTGTTCTCTGATGGGCAGGAGTGGGGGTCACAAGGTGCTCAGTAGGGGAGCTTTTGAGCCAGGATGGGCTAGAAGGAATTTCACAAGATAATGTCATCAGTTAAGGCAGGAACAGGCCATTTTCACTTCTCATATGGTGGAATGTCATCAGTTAAGGCAGGAACCGGCCATCTGGATGTGTACGTGCAGGTCACAGGGGATATGATGGCTTTGCTTGGGCTCAGAGGCCTGACATTCCTGTCTTCTTATATTAATAAGAAAAATAAAACGAAATAGTGGTAAAGTGTTGGGACGGCAAAAATTTTGGGGGTGGTATGAAGAGATAATGGGTGATGTTTCTCAGGGCTGCTTCGAGCAGGATTGGGGGGGCGTGGGAACCTAGAGTGGGAGAGATTAAGCTGAAGGAAGATTTTGTGGTAAGGGGTGATATTGTGGGGTTGTTAGAAGAAACATTTATCATTTAGAATTATTGGTGATGGCCTGGATACAGTTTTGTATGAATTGAAAAACGGAATAAGAGAAGGAGAAAAACAGGTATTAAAGGTCTAAGAATTGGGAGGACCTAGGACATCTGACTAGAGAGTGCCTAAGGAGATTCAGCATAGTCCTGTCAGCAAAGATTATTTATTTACTTCAAGAGTTAAGAGTGGCAGTTTGGGGATAGCACAGGGAGATATCAGCTGTGATGGCTTGGAGAAACAGTGTAAACCGGCAGTGTAAACAAGAGCAGGGCATGTATGAGTAGTTGAGAACAGTGAATAGGAGTATGACTAGACAGAAGATAGTAGGGATGACAAGTTTTTTGGGGCACAGTCCAAGTTGGTCTTGAATGAGACTGGGGCTTAATAAAAAGGAGCGTCCATACAGGAGCTCAAATGGGCTGTACCCTGTAGCATTCCGAGGACAAGCCTGAATTCTGAGAAGGGAAAGTGGTGAAAGTATTGTCCAGTCCTTTTTAAGTTGGTGGCTGAGCTTGGTGAGGTGTGTTTTTAAAAGACCATTAGTCTGTTCTACCTTTCCTGAAGACTGAGGACTGTAAGCGATATAAAGGTTTCACTGAATACCAAGAGCCTGAAAAATGCTTGGCTGATTTGACTAATAAAGGCTGGTCTGCTATCGGACTGTATAGAGGTGGGAAGTCCAAACCGAGGAATTATGTCTGATGGAAGGGAAGAAATGACCGCGGTGGCCTTCTCAGACCCTGTAGGAAAGGCCTCTACTTATCCAGTGAAAGTGTCTACCTAGACTTAAGAGGTATTTTAGTTACCTGACTCCAGGCATGTGAGTAAAGTCAATTTACCAGTCCTGGGCGGGGGCAAATCCCCGAGCTTGATGTGTAGGGAAGGGAGGGGGCCTGAATAATCCCTGAGGAGTAGTAGAATAGCAGATGGAACACTGAGAAGTTATTTCCTTGAGGATAGATTTCCACGATGGAAAGGAAATGAGAGGTTCTAAGAGGCGGGCTAGTGGCTTGTACTATAGCATAGCCTGCCTTTGCTGGTGTGTGGCGATTAGGCCTGGTGGAGCTGCCATCAATAAACCAAGTGTGATCAGGGTGAGGAACAGGAAAGAAGGAAATATGGGGAAATGGGGTGAATGTCAGGTGGATCAGAGAGATACAGTCATGGGGGTCAGGTGTGGTATCAGGAATAATGTGGGAGACCGGATTGAAGTCCGGGCCAGGAACAATGGTAATTGTGGGACTTAACAAAGAGTGAGTACAGCTGAAGGAGCCGGGGAGCAGAAAGCATATGCGTCAGGTGTGAGGAAGAAAATAGATTTTGGAAGTTATGAGAACTGTAGAGAGTGAGTTGAGCATAGTTTGTGATTTTAAGGGCCTCTAAAAGTATTAGGGCAGCGGCAGCTGCCACACGCATGCAGATTTGAGGGCTAGGCAAAACAGTAAGGTCAAGTTTTTTGGATAAAAAGGCTACAAGGTGCGGTCCCGGCTGTTGTGTAAGAATTCTGACTGCACTAACCATGCCTAGGAAAGAAAGGAGTTCTTGTTTTGTAGAAGGTACTGGGGTTTGAGAGATCAGTCTGACACGATCAGAAGGGAGAGCACGTGTGTTTTTATGAGAATTACGCCGAGATAGGTAACAGATGAGGATGAAATTTGGGCTTGACTGAAGTAATGGGGGCTGTCTGTGAAGCCTTGCGGCAGTATAGCCCAGGTAATTTGCTGAGCCTGGTGGGTGTCTGGGTCAGTCAAAGTGAAAGTGAAGAGAGGCTGGGATGAAGGGTGCAAAGGAATAGTAAAGAAAGCATGTTTGAGATCCAGAACAGAATAATGGGTTGTAGAGGGAGATATTGAGGATAGGAGAGTATATGGGTTGGGCACCACGGGGTGGCTAGGCAAAACAATTTGGCTGATAAGGTGCAGATACTGAACTAACCTGTAAGCCTTGTCTGGTTTTAGGACAGGTAAAATGGGGGAATTGTAAGGAGAGTTTATAGGCTTTAAAAGGCCATGCTGTAACAGGCCAGTGATAACAGGTTTTAATCCTTTTAAAGCGTGCTGTGAGATGGGATATTGGCATTGAGCAGGGTAAGAGTGATTAGGTTTTAATGGGATGGTAAGGGGTGCATGATCAGTCGCTAAGGAGGGAGTAGAGGTGTCTTATACTTGTGGCTTAAAGTGGGGAGATACAAGGGGAGGATGTGAAGGAGGCTTTGAACTGGGGGAAAAGGTGGCAATGAGGTGTGGCTGTAGCCGAGGAATTGTCAGGGATAATTTAGTTAAAGTGTCTCGGCCTAATAAGGGAACTGGGCAGGTGGGGATAACTAAAAAGGAGTGCTTAAAAGAGTATTGGCTAAGTTGGCACCAGAGTTGGGGAGTTTTAAGAGGTTTAGAAGCCTGGCCATTGATACCCACAACAGTTATGGAGGCAAGGGAAACAGGCCCTTGAAAAGAAGGTAATGTGGAGTGGTTAGCCTCCATATTGATTAAGAAGGGGATGGACTTACCCTCCACTGTGAGAGTTACCTAAAGCTCGGCGTCTGTGATGGTTTACGGGGCTTCCGAGGAGATCGGGCAGCGTCAGTCTTCAGTCTCTAAGCCGAGAAGATCCGGGAAGGACTCAGTCTGAGAGCCTTCGGCCAGAGTTCCAGGGGCTCTGGGAGTGGCTGTCAGGTGAGTTGAACAGTCCGATTTCCAGTGGGGTCCCGCACAGATGGGACATGGCTTAGGAGGAATCCTGGGCTGTGGGCATTCCTTGGCCTGGTGGCCAGACTTCTGGCACTTGTAGCAAGCTCCTGGGGAAGGCGTTTCTGGAGGAACGCCTGGCCGCTGCGGTTTAGGCGTTTGGAAGTTGTGTGCTGGAGATGTGGCTGGGGTTTGTCTCACAGTGGAGGTAAGGAATTGCAACTCAGAAATGTGTTGCTACTTGGCTGCCTCTACTCTATTATTGTACACATTGAAGGTGAGGTTAATTAAGTCCTGTTGTGGGGTTTGAGGGCCGGAATTTAATTTTTGGAGTTTTATTTAATGTCGGGAGCAGATTGGGTAATAAAATGTATATTGAGAATAAGACGGCCTTTTGACCTTTTAGGGTCTAGGGCTGTAAAGCGTCTCAGAGTTGCTGCCAAATGAGCCGTGAACTGGGCTGGGTTTTTATATTTGATGAAAGAGCCTAAACGCTAACTGATTTGGGAGAGGTCAGATAAAGAAAAAGGAGCATTAACCTTGACTATGCCTTTGGCTGCAGCCACTTTTTAAAAAGGAAATTGCTGGGCAGGTGGGGGAGGGCTAGTCACGGAAAGAAACTGTAAGCCGGACCCGGTGTGAGGAGGGGAGGTGATAAAAGGATTATAGGGTGGAGGAGTGGAGGCTGAGGAAGAATTGGGGCCTAGCTCAGCCTGGCTAGGAGGGGAGAGGTCAGATGGGTCTGTAGAAAAGGAAGATTAGATAGACTCAGAGACACTTGGGGTTGGGACTGAGGGGACAGGTGGGAGGGAAGGAAGATTTGGGATGAGTCACATTGGGAACGGAGACTAGAGAGGGACCGATGTGTAAAAGAATGCCTGGACATCAGGCACCTCAGACCATTTGCCTATTTATGACAAGAATTATTTAGATCTTCTAGGACGGAAAAATAGAAAGTGCCATTTTCTGGCTATTTGGAACCACTGTCGAGTTTGTACTAGAGTCAAGTGGCATTGTAGAAGAAAATAAGGTGTTTAGGTTTTAGGTCAGGTGTGAGTTGAAGAGGTTTTAAGTTCTTGAGAACACAGGCTAAGGGAGAAGGAGGAATGGAGGGTGGAAGGTTGCCCATAGTGAAGGAGCCAAGCCTAGAGAAAAGAGAGGAGAGAAGGGGTTCGGGGGGTTCTTACCCTCCAGAAAAGTGGGAAAGGGGTTGGTGCATGGAAATAAGGGGTTGGGGCACAGAGATAAGAGGTCAGGACACAGAAATAAGGGATCAGGGCACAGAGATAAGAGGTCAGGGTGTGGAAGTAAGGGATTGGGGTGCAGAGATAAGAGTTTGGGTGCAGAAATAAGGGATCAGGGCACAGAGATAAGAGGTTGCGGCATGGAAATAAGGGATCAGGGGGGTCTTGAGGACAGAAGAACTGATTTTATTTTTATAGGATTTGTTCCCAATGTTAACTGAAGTCATTCAGCAATAGTACAACACATAACCACCTCTTATGGTTGACCCTGGACCCATAGTGAAGGCGTAGCTCATCAGCCCCTGTTTAGTAAAGATATTAACGGTGCATACTCTTAAGTCTAGGAGAGTTATACTATACTACAAAGAGGAATATGATTTCAGGAAGGTTTTCAGGTTTCTCCATTATGCCAGCTTGAGAAGCTTTATTTCTAGTTTCAGTGTATAAGTATCTAACATCAATATCAAGAGTTAGAAGTCAAATGGGAGATGGGCCATGGTGGTGTCTGCGTTGGAGTGCATGCTTGTGTGCATCCCAAATGCATATGTTGAAGTCCTAATCTCCAATGGGATGGTATTTAGAGATGGGGCCTTTGGGATATAACTAGATTTAGATAAGGTCATGAGGGGATGGCCCTCACGATAAAATGGGGCCATATAAGAAGAGACACCAGAAAGCTTGCTCTCACTCTCTCTTTCCACCATGTGAGAACATGATGAGAAGGCAGCCATCTGCAAGCTAGGGAGAGGAACATCACTAAAATCTGACCATGCTGGCACCCTGGTCTCAGACTTCCAGTCTCCAGAACTGTGAGAAAATAAGTTTCTGTTGTTTAACAGTCCAGTCTATGGTAGTTTGTTACGGCAACTGTGTTAGGCCACTCTTGCATTGCTATAAAAAAAAGAAATCTGAGACTGGGTAATTTAAAAGAAAAGAGGTTTAATTGGCTCACAGTTCTTCAGGCTGTACAAGAAGTATAGTGCTGGCAGCTGCTAAGCTTCCAGGATGCATTAGGAAGCTTTTACTCATGGTGGCAGGCAAAGCAGGAGCAGGCATCTGACATAGCAGGAGTAGGAGAAAGAGTGAGTTGGGGAGGTGCCACACACTTTAAACAACCAAATCTCATGAGAACTCACTACCATGAGGACAGCAGCAAGCCATTGGTCATCTGTCTCCATGACCTAAACACCTTCCACCAGGCCCTAACTCTGACATTGGGGATTACATTTCAGCATGAGAATTAGGCACGGACAAATATCTGAATGATATTGGCAACCCAGGCAGACTAAGACATGTTCTATATTCTCATGCTACCTCACAATTTAATTGAAACTATTAATAAGCTTATTTAATAGTTTCTAAGTTTATTTAATGTTCTGTATTCTCATGCTACTTCTTTATTTAATGGAAAATATTAAAGAAGTTTCTTGTAGGCAATAGGCTGCTCTATCATGCATAATGCATTATAATGCTTTACAATTAACACATAACCCTCACATTTGTATTACACTGTATATGTCCCTATTTTACAGATGAAAGAAATGAAAGTTAGAAAGTACAGAAAGTTGCTGAACTTTAGCTGATTTCAAATTTCTGTCACAACCTGCTGCTCTTCCCCATCCCCTTGTTTATAGCATAGTCTCAGGGTCTTGAGCATAATTTTGTTAAATTGAACTCTGGTTTATTCACTATAGAACAACACGTAGACAGTGTGGGAAAAAAGGAGATTGTCAGGGCCGAGTCCAGTAAAAAATGCCGTGCTTAATTTTGTTTCTTCGTTTTCCCTTGGAGTGTACTTGTAACTGGAATTATTACAGCTTTATAGATATCCTTGTCTCCTAAAATCTGTAGAGACCACGGAAGGTTGGAAAGGGCAAGAGCAGAGATACTGATCAGCAAGGGCAGGGAGGTCAGGAAGAAGAGAATGAGCAGCCCTTTGTGACGGGGAGGCAGGTAGAGTATCTAAAGAGAAGAATTATAATTTCACAGGTTCATTATACACAGCAGGACTTTTGCCTCTGCTGTGGTTCTGTACTTTCATCTCCCTGATTGGTAAAGGCCACAGACATTTTTTTCTGGTTCATGAGCATGATGAAATGTGTCCCAGCGTGGACGAATGGAGGAACCTAATCAAGTGGCTATAAGGGTCTTGACGTACAAATCAGCTCTAAGAGATTTGATATTAAAAATAATCCATTATCATTCAGTTACCAATTGTGTTATTTTTCTTTGTTATAATAATTTCCTAAGCCTAAGTATTTAAAGAGAGATTAAACAGAGTAACAACACTTTCCTTACCAGATACATATCCTGTATCTTCCTAGGTTCCTTATCTTGAAACTCATAGAGGAAAGGAAAATTTTAACAGAATCAATAGGACCTGGGAAGGAAGATCCAAAGTTAGCCACTGTAGATTCTTTGGGGATTGGGTGAATGTTCCACATTCTGAGAAAGCAAGGTAAATTGGTAGTGATCCTTTCTTGTTTGTAAAGCATTTTATTAGGTATCTTTAGGCAATACTGAGGAAATGAGTGCTGTTCCAGACAGTGAATAATTAATAATCTCCAGATCACCAGAATAATTTAGAATGGGTGGAGCTAGGAAGACCTATTTTCAGAGGGAAGTTTTGAGGACCTTTGGTTCATCAAATCTAATGTGTGTATAGGTCATGTAGGTGGGTTTTCAATAATGTAAATTTCTGGAGCTCACCTGCAGAACGTGATTCGTTATGTTTGAGGAGGGCATTTTAATAATTATCTCGGGTGGTTCTGATGAAGATGGACAGAGCTGAAAAACATTGGTTTGGAAAAAAGTAGAACCTTATGGTTTGGCTGAAAGAAGCTCTTCTAAGTAATAAAAAGAAGTGGCATAATATGAATACAAGGGTGAGGCACCATAACTTGCTAGGCTAGAGGCAGAAGACAAATGCAATGGATGGGTGAAGAAAATTTAGCCAAACCAATGTAAAATTTGGAATACTTCTTTTTTAAAATCCAAAGTTAATTACTACCTCTATTCTTTCTTCAGTAATTTCCTTAACTTCAGCCTGTAAGTTACAATTTTAATACAATCATTGCTACTATCACTATTGTTCTGCTGGTTATTTTAATGCTTTTGAAGTCAAGAGACTATTGTTGTTTTTCTTCTTTACCCAGCATGAGACAATGCTCATCAAATATTCACTAATAATATAGTTGAGAAATATGGCACAAATGCATAAGGCTGACTTACCTCTTCAGATTTAACCAAAGTTACCACTTCATTTCTTAGTTTTTTATTATCATTCATGTTAATTGAACTTCCCTTGCATATTTTTCATCTCATTTCTTTCTGTTATATTCTGGATGGTTTTACATATTTCCTTTTTTTTGAGATAGAGTCTCTCTCTGTTGTCCAGGCTGGAGTGCAGTGGTACAATCTCAGCTCACTGCAACCTCCACTTCCTGGGTTCAAGCGATTCTCCTGCCTCAGCCTCCTGAGTACCTGCGACTATAGGTGTGCACCACCACACCCGGCAACTTTTTGTATTTTTAGTAGAGACAGGGTTTCACCTTGTTGGTCAGGCTGGTCTTGAACTCCTGACCTCAAGTGATCCACCCGCCTTGGCCTCCCAAAGTGCTGCGATTACAGGCATGAGCCACTGCACCCAGCTACATTTTCTTTCAACTGCATCAATTCTCCATCTAAGCATCTGTAGAATGTTTTAAAAAAAAAGTAAAGACTAGATTTTGTTTATATTTGATCATTTATACAATTTTCTAAAAAATTAGTCTGTTAGTTCCCCATAATGTTTTATCCTCATTTTATGAATTCTCTTCTTTCCTTTTAAAGAAATGTTTTAATATTTTTAAAAATTTATTTTCCTTGAGACAGAGTCTCACTCTGTTGCTCAGGCTTGAGTGCAGCAGCACAGTCTTGGCTTACTGCGACTTCTGCCTCCTGGGTTCAAGTGATTGTCCTGCCTCAGCCTCCCGAATATCTTACTTTTCTTACCTTGCCTGTATTTGGCGCTGAATCTGGGCCCCAGTTCTATTCACAGCCATGATTGACTGGCTCATGCTTAACAAAACTCTGGTCTTGCGGATGCAGATTTTTTGGTTCCTGGTCACAGACTTGGAAATCTTTTTTTTTTTTTTTTTTTTTTTTTTTTTGGTTCTTAGCCTTCTGACTGTAACTTCTGTCTGTTCAAACATTAAAAATCTAGCCTTTAAGGTGTGTATCTGATCCTGGTGCCTCTATGGGAGATGGGGACTTCACCTTATCATTTTTTATGATTTTTCTCTTTTATGACATTTGCTATAGAATATTTCCTTTTTTGGATATCAACTTTTCTTTCAGATTTTAAAAAGTTGTTTTATCAAAAAGTACTGTGTATTTTTAACCAGATGGGGAAGTACCTATATCTGTTTAGGCTATCATCTTGTCGGAAAGACCTAAGGGATTTTATTATTATTCCCATTTTATAGATGAAGATAGAGGTGGTTGGAGCCAGCTAAGGCTGTGTTAGAAGTGCAGGCTTGATATTGCTGAAGCAAATTTTATATTTGCCTGTTAATAAGTAAGCAAATGTAGGTGAACAAAGGAAGTCTTATGGGAAGTGGGAGGCAAGGAGAGTGAAGAATTACAAATGCAGATTATAAAAATCATCAAAGCAAAAGTTACAGGTTCAAATATATTTAAGGGACAGGACAGTACAGTGAGAAAGCTGTAATATAGTAGATAGTGGTAAGGACATGCTCTAACTGGGAGCAGTCATACCCCACTAAACATTCAAATACAAAACCTTTTCAAGTAACATGCTGGTGAAATGCCACATCTGCCAGCTAATTTCAAATTGGTCATTATTTTGCCACCTGAGATTTAAATACTTTGGAGTTTGTCTTTCAAGCAATGAGGGTAGAAAATACACTATCCCTTCTTTGATGTCCCCTGAGATATTCTTATTATAGCTGATTTTCATAGCAAGTATCAAAGTTAGTTTGCATTCCATAAGCACCTACAAACTGAGGGTTGGGGAGGTTGCCAAATATATACAAAGCAATATGAGATAGTATATTAAAACAACTCCTTACAATATGGACAATTGCTCACAGATTTTTGAAAATGCGTATATTGTGATTTGCAGACCACAGAAAATAAATATTGTTTAATATATTACTAAGTTACCAGGTGGCAGATTTCACTTCTCTGGTAGAACCTTAAGGTGCCAAAGGAAGCAAAAAAAAAAAGGGGGGCGGGAGTTGGGAAGGTATATGCTGATTCTATAAGCCTGTGTGCAAAGAGGAAGCAGGGCTGAGACAAATTGGAGTATTACAGGGATAGACTTGATTAGATATGGTCAAAGCAGGGTCAGCCTTTGTAGGGTTAGGCTTTTTCAGTCTCGTGTCCTAAACAAGGATGATGGTTCTCAAAGTGTGGTCCTCAGACCATAAGCATCAGCATCCCCTGGAACTTGTTAGAACTACAAATTCTCAGTCTCCTTCTTATACTTACTGAATTAGAAGCCTTCCAGGAGGGGTCCAGCAATATGGGTTTTTATAACCTCCAGGTGATTCTGATGCACACTAACATTTAAGAACCAGTCTCCTTGGAAAATTTAACTTGTATAATAGACATTTCCATTAATATAATAGACAATTTATATAATAGACGTTAATGAATCTTTAAGGATGGAGTCATCAGTACTGGGCAGAACTTCAAAAATAGCCAATCTGAACTAATAAAAGCATAGCAACTGGTTCTTATTGAGTGCTTACTACTATTCTAAGTATTTTACATGCAAGAACACTACTACTATCCAAGTATTATAGAATAGAAAATCCCTTTGGGAGACCAAGGCAGGTGGATTGCTTGAGCCCAGGAGTTGGAGACCAGCCTGGGCAACATGGTGAAACCTCGTCTTCATCAAAAATACAAAAAATTAGCCGGGTGTGGTGGTGCGTGCCTGTAGTCCCAGCTACTTGGGAGGCTGAGGTGGGAGGATTCCGTGAGCCCTGGGAGGCAGGGTTGCGGAAAGCTGTGATCATACTACTGCACTGCAGCCTGGGTGACAGAATGAGACCCTGTCTGAAAGAAAGAAAGAAAGAGAGAGAGAAAGTTCCAGAAGCCCAGAGAAGTTAAATAACTAGGCCTAAGTCACACAACGTGGTTAGCTACATACCATAATCAATGTTTGTGCCATCTCTTATCAGCAAAACTCAGACTGTTCTTTAAACAAGAAATACATTTCTTCTGGCTTTTACATTTAATATATTTTTGGGTCTTTTTTTTATTCCAAAGGAAATTTTTTAAATTCCTTTTTTTCCATAAGTTATTGGAGTACAGGTGGTGTTTGGTTACATGAGTAAGTTCTTCAGTGGTGATTTGTGAGATTTTGGTGCACCCATCACCCAAGCAGTATATACTGCACCATATTTGTAGTCTTTTATCTCTCACCCCCTCTCATCTTCCCCCCAAGTCCCCAGAGTCCATTGTATCATTCTTATGCCTTTGTGTCCTCATAGCTTAGCTTCCACATATCAGTGAGAACATACAATGTTTGGTTTTCCATTCCTCATTTACTTCACTTAGAATAATAGTCTCCAATCTCATCTAGGTCACTGCAAATGCTGTTAATACATTCCTTTTCATAACTGAGTAGTATTCCGTCGTATGTATATACCAAAGTTTCTTTATCCACCTATTGATTGATGGGCATTTGGGTTGGTTCCACGATTTTGCAGTTGTGAATTGTGCTGCTATAAACATGCATGTGCAAGTATCTTTTTCAAATAATGACTTCTTTTCCTCTGAGTAGATTCCCAGTAGTGGGATTGCTGAATCAAATGGTAGTTCTACTTTTACTTATTTGAGGAATCTCCACACTATTTTCCATAGCAGTTGTATTAGTTTACATTCCCACCAGCAGTATAGAAGTGTTTTCTGTTCACCACATCCATACCAACATCTACTGTTTTTTGATTTTTTGATTATGGCCATTCCTGTGGGAGTAAGGTGGTATTGCATTGTGGTTTTGATTTGTATTTCCCTGATCATTAGTGATGTTGAGCATTTTTTTTTCATATGTTTGGTGGCCATTTGTATATCCTCTTTCATTGTAGAAGTCTTTCGACTCTGTAGTTAGGTATATTCCTAAGTGTTTTTTTTTTTTTCCAGCTATTGTAAAATGGGTAGAATTCTTGATTTGATTCTCTGCTTGGTCACTGTTGGTGTATAGAAGAGCTACTGATTTGTGTACATCAATCTTGTATCCAAAAACTTTGCTGAATTCTTTTATCAGTTCAAAGAGCTTTCTGGAGGAGTCCTTAGGGTTTTCAAGGTAAATCATCATATCGTCAGCAAACAGGGACAGTTCGACTTCCTCTTTACTGATTTGGATGCCCTTTATTTCTTTCTCTTGTCTGATTGCTCTGGCTAGGACTTCTAGTACTATGTTGAAGAGGAGTGGTCAGAGTGGGCATCCCTGTTTTGTTCCAGTTCTCAGAGAGAATGCTTTCAACTTTTGCCATTCAGTTTTATGTTGGCTGTGGTTTTGTCATAGATAGCTTTTATTATATTCAGGTATGTCCCTTGTATGCTGATTTTGCTGAGAGTTCTAATCATAAAGGGATGCTGGATTTTATTGAATGCTTTTTCTGCATCTATTGAGATAATCATGTGATTTTGTTTTTAATTCCGTTTATGTGGTATATTACATTTATTGACTTGTGTATGTTAAACCACTCATGCATCCCTGGTATGAATCCCACTTAATCATGGTGGATTATCATTTTGATATGTTGTTGGATTTGGTTAGCTAGTATTTTGTTAAGGATTTTAGCATCTATGTTCATCCAAGATAGTGGTCTGTAGTGTTCTTTTTTGGTTATGTCCTTTCCTGGTTTTGGTATTAGGATGATGCTGGCTTCATAGAATGAATTAGGGAGGGTTCCTTCTTTATCTTGTGCAATATTGGATTCATACCAATTCTTCTTTGAATGTCTGGTAGAATTCTACTGTGAATCCACCTGGTCTGGGACTTTTTATTGTTGGTAATTTTAAAATTACCATTTCAATCTTGCTGCTTGTTATTGGTCTGTTCAGGGTATCTAATTCTTCCTGATTTAAGCTAGGAGGGTCGCATTTTTCCAGGAATTTATCCGTCTCTTCTAGGTTTTCTAGTTTATGTGCATAAAGGTGTTCATAGTAGCCTTGAATGATCTTTTGTATTTCAGTGGTGTCAGTTGTAATATCTTGTTTCATTTCTTAGTGAGGTTATTTGGATTTTCTCTCTTTTTTTCTTGGTTAATCTTGCTAATGTTCTATCAACTTTATCTTTTCAAAGAACCAGCTTTTTGTTTCATTTATCTTTTGCATTTGTTTTTGCTTCAATTTCATTTAATTCTCCTCTGATCTTGGTTATTTCCTTTCTTCTGCTAGGTTTGGATTTGATTTTTTCTTGTTTCTCTAATTCCTTGAGGTGTGACCTTAGAATGTCGGTTTGTGCTCTTTCAGTCTTTTTGATATAGGCATTTAGGGCTATGAACTTTCTTTTTACCCCTACCTTTGCTGTACCCCAGAGGTTTTGATAGGTTGTGTTATTATTGTCGTTCAGTTTGAAGAATTTTTAAATTTCAATATTGATTTCATTTTTGACCCAATGCTCATTCAGGAGCAGGTTATTTAATTTCCCTGTAGTTTCATGATGTTGAAGGTTCCTTTTGGAGTTGATTCCCAGTTTTATTCCACTGTGGTCTGAGACAGTGCCTGATATAATTTCAATTTTCTTAAATGTACTGAGGCTCATTTTATGACCCATCATATGGTCTATCTTGGGGAAAGTTCCATGCGCTGTTGAATAGAAGGTGTATTCTGCGATTGTTGGATGAAATGTTCTGCATATATCTGTTAAGTCCATTTTTTCCATGGTAGAGTTTAAATCCATTGTTTCTTTGTTGAGTTTCTGTCTATGACCTGTCTAGTACTGTCAGTGGAGTATTGAAATCCCCCACTATTATTGTGTTGCTGTCTATCTCATTTATTAGGTCTGTTAGCAATTGTTTTATAAATTTGGGAGCTCCAGTGTTAGGTGCATATATGTTCGGGATTGTGATATTTTCCTGTTGGACAAGGCCTTTTACCATTATATAATGTTTCTCTTTGTCTCTTTTAACTGCTATTGCTTTAAATTTTGTTTTGTCTGATATAAGAATAACTACCTCTGCTCACTTTCAGTGTCCATTTGCCTTTTTCTACCCCTTTACTTTATGTGAGTCCTTATATGTTAAGCAAGTCTCCTGAAGGCGGCAGCTAGTTGGTTAGTGAGTTCTTATCCATTTTGCAGTTCTGTATCTTTTAAGTGGAGCATTTAGGCCATTTACATTGTGTATTGAAATGTGAGGTACCCTTGCTCTTTGTGGCTGTGTACTTTGTTTTTTTATTGTTTGTTTTTGCTTTTTAACTTGTGTTTTTGTTTTATAGGTCCTGGGTGATTTATGCTTTAAAGAGGTTCTGTTTTGATGTGTCCAGGATTTGTTTCAAGATTTAGAGCTCCTTTTAGTAGTGCTTTTAGTGGTGGCTTGGTAATGGCAAATTCTCTCAGCATTTGTTTGTCTGAAAAAGACTGAACCTTTCCTTCATATATGATGCTTAGTTTCACTGGATACAGAATTCTTGGCTGATAATTGTTTGGTTTGAGGAGGCTGAATATAGGGCCCCAATCCCTTCTATCTTGTAAGGTTTCTGCTGAGAAGTCTGCTGTTAATCTGGTAGGTTTACGTTTATAGGTTTCCTTTATCACTTCTGGCTCACAGCTCTTAAGATTCTTTCCTTCATCTTAACTTCGGATAACCTGATGACAATGTGCCTAGATGAAGATCTTTTTGCAATGAATTTCCTGGGCATTCTTTGTGTTTCTTGTATTTGGATGTCTAGGTCTCTAGCAAGGCCAGGGAGGTTTTCCTTGGTTATTCCCCCAAATACGTTTTCCAAGCTTTTAGAATTCTCTTCTTCCTTAGAAACACCAATTATTCTTGGGTTTGGTTGTTCAACATAATCACAGACTTCTTGGAGGTTTTGTTCATATTTTCTTATTCTTTATTCTTTGTCTTTGTTGGCTTGGGTTAATTCAATGACCTTGTCTTCGAGCTCTGAATTTCTTTGTTCTACTTGCTCAATTCTATTGCTGAGACTTTCCAAAGCATTTCACTTTTCTAAAAGTGTGTCCAAAGTTTCCTGAATTTTTTATTGTTTTTTCTTTAAGCTATCTATTTCCTTGAATATTTCTCCTTTCACTTCTTGTATCATTTTTTGGATTTCCTTGCATTGGGCTCTGCCTTTCTCTGGTCCCTCCCTGATTAGCTTAATAACTAACCTCCTGAATTCCTTTTCAGGTAAATCAGGGATTTCTTCTTAGTTTGGATCCATTGCTGGTGAACTAGTGTGATATTTTGGGGCTGATGAAGAGCCTTGTTTTGTCATATTACCAGAGTTGGTTTTCTGGTTCCTTCTCATTTGGGTAGGCTCTGTCAGAGGGAAGGTCTAGGGTTGAAGGCTCTGTCAGAGAGAAGGTCTAGGGTTGTTCAGAGTCTTTTGTCCCACGAGGTGTTCCCTTGATGAAGTTCTCTCCCTGTTTTCCTATGGATATGGCTTCCTATGAGCTGAACTGCAGTGATTATTTTCTCTTCTGGGCCTAGCCACCAGCGAGTCTACCTGGCTCTGGGCTGGTACTGGGGGTTGTCTGGACAGAGTCCTGTGATGTTAACCATCTGTGGGTCTCTAAGCTGTGGATACCGGCGGCTGTTCCAGTCAAGATGTTGGGGGGTGGGGCAGTGCAATGGACTCCCTGAGGGTTCTTAACTTTAGTGGTTTAATGCTCTATTTTTGTGCCAGTTGGCCTCCTGCCAGGAAGTGGTGCTTTCCAGAGAGCATCAGCTATAAACCAACTTGTTGCAGTTAACACTACAATGACTTTCTGGGACAGGCCTCAACTATACAAGTAAGTACCTTCACCTGCCCCAAAACCATCAATGGTTTCTCAATATCTTATTTCATTACAAAGTTAGCAGTAGGTCTTGCTTTTGAATCCAACTTCAGGTAATCTCTCAAAACCACTCAGCCCAGCCTCCTGGTGCCACCATGCACTCCTCTTTTTGCTCACTCACTCACGCACATGCTGGACTCACTCAAAAAATGCGGGCAGTAGTGGCACCTCACCCCCCTTCCTATTTTTTTTCTTTAAATTGAATCCTGGGCTACCTTAACAAATATACACAACACATAAATGACAGAGCTTATATTTGAGCCCAAATAGTTTGATTTTGGATTTTATGTTTTTAATTCCAACATTATACCACCTGTTCAGAACTGCTGTAGATGCCAGAAATGCACTTAAATAACTTTATTCTTTTTCTTTTATCTTGTCCATTGATCTCTGCCCTAAATTGGGCCTTTCAGTCTGATGATTTTATGCAGCACCTCCAGGATTGTGCCTTTTACAATAATGCATTTCTTTAACTTCTTAAGGTGTTTATTCAGCAATGTTTCTCCCTTAAAATAAATATTATTGCATAATTTTCTTGTAAATCCCATATTGCTTTTCTAAATTCTTAATTTGCCATGTTTACTTAACTCTGATGTCATTCTCTTCCCATGAAATTCCCCACCAATAACTGTCAACAGGCTATTTTATGGTCTTAACGCTCTTTTTTTCCCATTTATGTCATTTTTTAATGTTTTAACTCTTCTTTCAGTCTCTTTTATATCTCCATTCATATAAAAACAAATATCTCCTATATTAGAAATTTAGGTTGTCATGGTTAATTTCAACTATATTTGATAGGTTCCTATACATTTGGTAAAAATTTATGTATATGTAAAGCACATAACTCTGAACGTGCTCATTAATTTCCTCTAATATAACTTTGGCTAGTAGCACTGAAATATATATCTATCTACAACATTTGGTATCAACCATGCATATGGTTTCATGAAGCCAATAAATATACCATAGAAGAAATATAGAACAGTGGAAGCACACTCAATATGGACAGAGCTCGTCTTGGCATTCCCATTTAATAACTGTATAAGACTGGGCATGGAACTTATCGTATCTTGGAAATAGCTCCTCATTTCTGAAATGATGGGCTTGGATAATTCCGAAACCTCTTTCTAGAAACAAAATTCTATGTTTCTCGTTCTATGGCTGAAGGTTAATTTCAATGACATTTCCCACTGGGACAGATTTCCCAAAGAGAGGCTATTGATGCTTAAGCTTGTAGAATATAAGTTCAGCGTATCAGTCAGAGTGAGGCCAGTGAAATGGAAACCTTTCTAAACTGTTCGGTAACAGGAAATAAACACAAAGAACAAGTTTAAAAGGTTTGAGAAGAGCTGAAGGGGCAGTAATTGGATGCTGTTCCAAGCCCCTGTGGGAGGACAATGGGAGGAGGTGATGTCGCCAGAACCCATGAGTAGGGCTGCATGGAAAAAATAGGAATTACCGTGGTAGGCTCCTTGCTAAGCCAGAGCTGGAATTATGATAGGAAGAGTCCCTTGCATGAGATGAAAATATGGTGAAAGGACTCCAGTGAATTTCAGCTATAAGGAGATGAAGCCATTGCCAGAGACAGTTCTGAATGTAGAGCCATGAGAGAAATTCTATGGCTTCTCTCCTCCTCTGCTCTTTCTAATCCCCTTCCAGTGACTCCCATTTGTCAAATGTAACTGGAAGCCAGTAGATACAGAGGTCTAGCAATTGTAGGTTGCAGGGCTCAGTCCTTCAGACAAAGGACACATTTTAACTGCCTGCTGCAGTGAATACAGGGCATCTATTACAAAATCCCTCACTTCCATTTTCCACAAACGTCTTATCTAAATTCCAGCCTGGATGGCCATTTATCAGTCCCAACTGATTAATCAGCTATGGAAACTATAAACCAAACATACCTCTCCTGAATATTCCTCTACAATCATGTCAGCCTAGTGACCTCCACATCACATACTGGTAAGATGGATAAATCATCCACGAAGGGAACCAGAACAGAGAGATTGGCTCTGGAGAAAATTATCAGAACAAGACTTTTGATGTAGTGAGAAGAGGAGGAGTATGGACCTTCTGTGGCAGCAGGAGAATCCTGCCACTCTATTCTCACAGGCAAAATCCAGTGTAAGAAAAGGCAGCAAGGTTTGGTCTTTGTGGAGCCTCCCACTTAAGAGGCCCTTCCACTGAGACTGCAATAGAACTATATAAAAAAACCACAGTGCACAAGCTGAATGGAATCAATGGCATTCCTTCCTTTTTTCAACTTCCCACCAACCAATAATTTGATCCCATAATACTGGACAGACTTAACAGATTTTCCCAGTTCACACTTCCCCTTTTGATTCATTTTAGCTTGGTAGCATGGTTCTCAACTGCCTTAAGTTAAAGGTTGAGCCCTAAACATAGCATTAACAGCTTTAATGCATATAGATACCTCGTAAGATCTTGGTAACTTACAGATTCTAATTTGATAGGTCTAGGATTGGCTCAAGTTTCTGCAGTTGTTTTTTTTTATTATTATTATACCTTAAGTTTTAGGGTACATGTGCACAATGTGCAGGTTTGTTACATATGTATACATGTGCCATGTTGGTGTGCTGCACCCATTAACTCGTCATTTAACATTAGGTATATCTCCTAATACCATCCCTCCCCACTCCCCTGACCCCACAACAGGCCCCAGTGTGTGATGTTCCCCTTCCTGTGTCCATGTGTTCTCATTGTTCAATTCCCACCTATGAGTGAGAACATGTGGTGTTTGGTTTTTTTGTCCTTGTGATAGTTTGCTGAGAATGATGGTTTCCAGCTTCATCCATGTCCCTACAAAGGACATGAACTGATCATTTTTTATGGCTGCATAATATTCCATGGTGTGTATGTGCCACATTTTCTTAATCACCAGTTAGAATGGAGATCATTAAAAAGTCAGGAAACAACAGGTGCTGGAGAGGATGTGGAGAAATAGGAACACTTTTACACTGTTAGTGGGACTGTAAACTAGTTCAACCATTGTGGAAGTCAGTGTGGCAATTCCTCAAGGATCTAGAACTAGAAATACCATTTGACCCAGCCATCCCATCACTGGGTATATACCCAAAGGATTATAAATCATGCTGCTATAAAGACACGTGCACACGTATGTTTATTGCGGCACTATTCACAATAGCAAAGACTTGGAACCAACCCAGATGTCCAACAATGATAGACTGGATTAAGTTTCTGCAGTTCTATAGACCTTGCAGTTGTTGTCGATGTTGTTAGCCCACATGCCTCAATTAATTTTCTTTTTTCTTTCTCTCTCTTTTTTCTTTTCTTTTTTTTTTTTTTTTTGACGGAGTCTCACTCTATCTCCCATGCTGGAGTGTAGTGGTGTGATCTCTGCCCACTGCAACCTCCAACTCCCAGGTTCAAGCAATTCTCCTGCCTCAGCCTCCCAAATAGCTGGGACTACTAGTGCATACCACCATGCCTGGCTAATTTTTGTATTTTTAGTAGAGATAAAATATTACCATGTTGGCCAGGCTGGTCTTGAACTCCTGACCTCAAGTGATCTGCCCACCTCGGCTTCCCAAAGTGTTGGGATTACAGGCACGAGCCACCACACCAGGCAGTGAGGTTTTTGTTGTTGTTGTTCTTGTTCTTGTTCTAGGACAGATTCCTGAGGATCGTACTCAGGGACCACCACACTGTATAAACCAAAGCCCAAACAAAAAGCAACAAAAGCATGTATGTCTGAGTGGGTGTGGAATCTAGACCACTGTCTTCCATCGATTTACTCTGCCTAAGGTTCTCGAAGTGACAGGATGTTTACATAACTCTGGTGAGTCTGGGCAATGCTGGTTTCCTTGGAGTAATAAATAAAGATGCTTCACTTCACTGTATGGTGGCTTCGTTTTAATAACTGGCTAGAGAATACCCTTCAGACAGAGCAAACAGGGCAGAAATAAACTGAGATGGGAAAAACTGTTAATGGGTCACAGCTAAGTCATGAACCACGTGGACTCCCCCAAATTACCATCACTTTCTTAGTGCCAGCTATAAGGGATTTTGACAACTCTACACCTCTGAAAATAAGATTACATTATTTCACAGGGTGTTAGTGATGTCTGATAGATTTGTGTTTGTTTCGATCTGTGCTGTGTCTACATTTTGGGTCTAACAGTTTGTTAGTTCCTTGGCTATTTTTCTAGATTTTCTAGATATTTCAAAATAAACTATAAAATTATAGGGAGATAAATAATAAGATTCCATTTCTATTTCACTCTCAGACCGAAGCAAGTGATTAGTAAAGCCAATAGTATCAGTAAAACAGCAAAGTTGATCAAACTCCTAGGGGAGAAACAAATGAGCAAACAAGCAAATACAAAACAATGATGAGCTGGAAATTGGTACAGTATTAAGAAGAGACTCTCGGGGCATTAGGCTCCATTCCTCAAAATTCTTAATGGTTTTGAGGTCCTTTGTTGACAATTAAAAAGCTTACACAGATGATTGATGACCCTATGCCTGAACAGATTTGTTTTAGCTTTATCTGATTTGGTTGGTGTCATTTGAAAAGAGAAAGACTCTAGGAAATCAGTTTCAATTTCTTCATCTATGAAATCAGATAATGTAAGTCAATTTCAGGACAGATTTACTAATTGAATAGAATTACATATAGATGTATTTCCATTTTGATCTGCATATATTCGCAAGAATTTTCAATAATCGAGGAGTATTCCATTGGCTTCCAACTCTGCCTCATATAATCCTGAAGGCATTCTTATGAAGTAGATCCTGTCTTCTCTTGAACATATCTGTATATATGAAAGCTTAGAGGGGTGAGGGAATCTGGCCAAGGTTATATACCTTGTAATTTGCAGAATTAGGTTTAAGCCTTAATTCTCTGCTACCAAATCCATGATATATTCATTTTACTATACTGCCTTATATTCACATACTGTTAGAAAGTAAATAATGTTTGAATGTCAGGAAAATATAAGAATACTCCCTTCCAGGGTCTTGGAGTAGGTTGGCATGTGGGTGCTGGATGAACTTCTCTTTGTTATGATGGCTAGAGGTTGTCTGATCCTGTCGAAAGCTCTTAAAAGTAAATTCTCTTGGTTCATTTCTGAAACAGCAACAATCAATCTCATTAGTATTTCGTTATCTGTTTGTAGACAGATTGACTGTGTTAACCGTTTCCCATTTGGGTTCTATTTACTTATTCTGCTTAGAATTCAAGCGAGTGCTTGTTTTGTCATTTCTTCCACGGGCTTTCCTACTCTTCATCCTCACTGAATCTTAACTCCTTTATGTAAAGATTAGTGTTGTTTGTTTCCTTTACTACTTAATTTTCTTTACTCTCAGTGCCATGCAGGATTGATTACCTTTAGAGCTGAGTTAACTCCATTTTATTTATCATTTGAGATGTGTCTTTAGTTGCTGAAGGGACTGCCTGCTACTTCTTCTCAAATTATACTAAAATTGCTGACTGAATTTCTGTACAACTACCTGGAGGCAAATTTGGTGGAAAATATTTTATGTTACTTCCCGAGCCCCTTAATGAAACACACTATGTTTGTTTCAAACTACCAGAGCTGGCTTTGGTCCTAAATAAAGTTTCTGAAATTATTTTCTAGCCAAACATTTAATTGTTTGTATTTTTAAAACCGCCAGCTTGAACTGCTAGGTTCTTCCAACTGTGCTTGTGAAATATTTGTTCTCATTTAGAAGAAAATCACTCACTCCCTTTGTCAGAGGACTATTGTTGATAAAATTAGGGCTCCTGTATCTGCTGAGGTACTTCCTCTCCTGTGTGCGGGATTTTTAATGGGATGGATGAAGTGCATGCCCCTGCGCAGTTGGATACCACATTGCTTATTGCTTTCTGGTTGGCACAGGAAATCACTCCATCTGCACTTGCTCTTCCATTTTAGCCTGAAAGATCAAATACTACCTGCCACATGCCTGTGGGTTGGAATTGGAATCTAAATGTCCTCTACACCTTCAATTTTGTGAAAATCTTGCAAGGAAAGTTACTCAAGTGAAGTCGGTGTGAAATATACCCGGTACTGATTTGCATGTACAAACTTTAGGAGAAAGTATCTGGAACTTGCCTTCTGCATTTCCCTCCTCTTTTAGTTTCCCCTTCAGTTGGGTCCTTGTAGTGGTAAATTTCCTGCTCACTGACATACTGTATTCTACTGTAGGTAGTTAGAGTGCATTCTGGGAGTTGGGTAATATTTGTAGTTGCTGCATGTTGGGGATGTGTTACAACTGGTGGGAAAGTGTGTGCTTGGCTACATCTGCAGATGTTACCAATTAGGGCCAGTGCCATTTTCCACAGCTGTGGGCTCTAAAACTTTCCCACCTGCAGGCTCAAAATTATCTAATCCTTAAACCAGTGATAGCCTGGGCTGATGGAATATTTGCAGCTCTTTTCTTATTCTGGGTGGGTGTCCTTACCAGTCTCCTGGCTAGACTTCCACTTGGGACTCTGACATATAATTACCATTCCAGTCATGTTCTGGGCCGGGGCATGGAGCTGAGCCTGACCCTGACCCTTATAAGGGATCCTAAATCCCTGAACTGGTTCTTGGACCCCAGGAATGTCCTCTGCTTTGGATAACTCTCTTAGAACCACCCACTGATACAGCCAGCAATGGCCCAACTTCTATTTGTACCTAAAACATCTGTCAACTAGAGCTGTGCCCTGCCATGCTTCCTTAGGGCAGATCTCTTGAACTTGACTACTGGCTCAGATTGAAATCAAGAGCACCACATACCTTGGGCCTGGTAATTTATACTCTTAGCTCCTTTCTGGAACACATCAGTCATGTGCTTCTGTCTGTTTTTCCCTATCCCTTTTCAAAACTGCCCTTGTTTCATAATCTCTTGCAAACTGGGACTTCCAACCTGCCACCATTTGGAAAGGTTTTTCATATATGCAAAGTCACCCAGTGTCATATGTATAATTTAGGGTGAACTAAAAGCATCAGTGTCATATGTATAATTTAGGGTGAACTAAAAGCATCACACACAACGAAAAGGTAAAAGAAAAATAATTTTAGATTATCATATCTTTATTTGTTCCTATTTGATCTTTCTGATCGCCTCCCCCAAATTACATATAAGATTTCTTTGTTGTTTTAAAACAAATACTACTCAAGAATCTAATAGGTGGCAAATGCTTTTATGTATTCCTTTTTATTTCAACCAAATAGCTACATTTTGAGCTAGATGTTCTTTCCCTCCAGGAAACCCAAGTACTTCTGTATTACAAACCCATTTAACTCTTCAGAGCCAAATTCCTTAATTTTAAAGTTAAGGAGAATAGGACTAAGAGAAATTAAGACACCTACACAAACTAGTTGGTTGTATTATGTAGGCTTCCTGACTCCAAAATCAATATTTCCTTCTTCAATTAACTGCATTTCCTTTTAACTCAACCAGGTAAAGCAATGAAGCAGATTATACTAATATCTGTGCAGTGGTGGAACAATGTCCTTTGTTCTTCTCTCTCTTTGGCATGTTCCTACTATTTTTTCTGCTACTTATTTCCACCTTTTGTCCTGTTCCTGGGGCCCATGCCTTCCCTATGTTGAAGGGCTGGCAGCCTCAGGGAAAATTTGAGTTGCTTAGACCTGAACAACGTCACTGCTGTGTTTTAAAGAGAAAATTCTGACAGAATAAGCTCTTTCCCACCAAGCTAGCTCTCTCGTCCCTATATTTCTTGCACCATGAAATTGTCACTGTTTAAGCATCAGAAGCCTCATCCTAATTCAGCCACACAAGTTAGTTTACATCAATATCCTAAGGGTCTGAAAGAATCAGTGAAGCATAGAATATTTGAGCTGGAAGGGATCTTCAGTGCAGGTCTAAAGGAATTTAAGGAGTGGTTCTATTGAAATGTGGGCATCATGCCTAAAAAGAACCGGATATATTTTGTGTCTGCTTTCAGTCCCCCTTTGGTTTCCTTTTATATGTGTTGGCGCAGGTATAAACTTGTGCCCTCTTAATCCATTTTTGTGAAAAAGCAGTAGTAGAATAAGGTGTGAATAGCCTGGAAAGCAAAGCATAGCTCTGTTATGTGTGCGTAAAGCCAATGCATATTTCCAGACAGAATGCTTCTGAAAACTCTGTACTAAGCAAGATTGATCTCTGTGACAGTGGTCTTTGTAGTCAGCTAAATTTAAAAAGCACCTTCTGTAACTAGACAGAAATGCATGCTGGGACTTACCTTGGAAAAGCCTTAATCTAGTTCCTCCGCTTGCTCCAGTCTCTTGAATACAACTCAGTCCAGTTATGTAAAACTCTGACTTTTGTGAATTTAAAGCCTAATGAGAAACCAATTAACAATATGACTCAAAGATTTTTGCTACAGAACTGATACTAAAAGAATTTAGAGACATTTTTATATATAAAATCCTTCAATATATACTATCATTCACATTAGTTTGCACTTCTGTGACTCCATTGTCACAGTTCCATAATGTCACTCTATTATGAAGCAAATATTTGAACAAGATGTTAAGGGACTAAATCATTTAGTCATGTTTATTTTCAAATAATTTTTCATGACCCAACTCCATTGAGCTATGCAAGATTCATAAATTGCATTGGCATTTAGAGAGGAGACATTGTGCCCAGAAATAGTGTGATCATATTAGGTAAGCCCAGAATATAAAATATACTCATATTACATTAGGTAAGCAAAGGTTACTGGGGAGAGAAGAATGTATTTTCAAATCTCTTACCACGTGATGAAGAGAGTTGCTTTGGACCACACAGCTGACTAAAGGCCACATTTATAACTGACATTAATTTTGGAACCTGAATAAGTTTTACTTTTCCTGTGGAACCTGAGGATATAAAATGAGAGAAAGGAAGTATCAAAAATGTTTATTCATTTAATATTTATCTATTGACGACAACTGTTTGCTAGGCTGTTTTTACAGGAGCTGGTGGTACATCAGAGAGCAAAACTGTCCAAAATTTCTGCTTCTGTGAAGTTTACATTCCAACAGAGGTAGAACAGCAATAATATATGAAATTAAATAAATCAATAACAGAAGAAAATAAGAATGGTGGAAAAAACTAGAGCAAGATAAGGGGGCTCTAGGCGTTTAGACATACTTAAGTAGAATATTCTGGTACCTTTCTGAGAAGGCAACTTTTAAGCAAAATGTTGGAGCAAAAAAATGAGCAATAATAGTATCTCGGCGAAGAGAGAATCAGGATGAGTGAAGAGCAAGTATAAAAGCTCTAAGGTGAGAATGTGCCTGGTTAGTTCCAAAAAAGTAAAGAGGTTATCTAGAGGGGAGTGAACAAGAGTATAAGATCTGAGAGATAACACGTTGCTTTGAAAGGAGGAGCCATGTAATCTGACTTTCACTGGGAAACCTCCGGTTGCTGTGTTGAGTGCAGTGTGTAATGGGGAAGGATAGAGACAGAAAGATTAGCGAGTAGCTTAGGCAGGGATGTCAGGTCAATCTGAATGCAACAAGAATATACTGGTAGTACAGTATAGCCAAAGTCATTGCAATAGAGATGTAAATGAGCAATAATTTGTTTGATTTACAGTAATGTTGGATCAATAATAATGGAGCAGGGTGTTCAGGAAAACTAGCTAATTTGCTTTTCTATAATATAGAGCAGTGTGAATAGAATTACTCTTATTGTCAGAGACCAGATAGTTTTTAGGCCAGTGTGATTGAACTATGCCTCATAGTCTCCTGGCTAAATGTTCTAAACTCCAGTCCGCTGATATGAATACAAGTATTACTTTAGCAACCCTAATTTTAAGAGTGTCAAGAATTAATTTAGCCATAAATAGATACTAATATCCAAGCATGAAATTATATATTGGGCTGTTGAGGTGAGGGTTAGGGCTTGAGAGAACAGGACTTGGATGCAAAGTTTTGGTGGGTCAGAGGGAGGGAATTGTCTTGTGAGGCTCACTGTGAGCGTTCTAAGCAATCAAGCAAAGGAAAAAGCTTTCAGTGTTTGGAAGCAGACAAGGCCACTGAGAGGGGGTGTAAGGAATCAGCTAAAAGAAACGCTATCTAATTCATACTTCTGTTTTCAGGCTTCCCAGACCCCAAGTGCTAGGAAAAGCTGGCCCCTGTGTGTTTAGATGGAGCCTGATTTAACAACCTTTGCTGGAATCCTTTATACCCAGTGTGTTCTCCTTATGCAGGGGAAGTCTGTAGCTGATGTGTTTGATTTCATTAGGTGCAGTCTGCAATGCAATGATTAAAACACTTTAGTGGAAAGTTACTTGAGCTCTTTATTTGGATAGAAACCTTTTGTTTAAAGTAACACTGGTCTAATTTTGATAGCTGGGCTGAAGAAAATGCAGAAAAGGGTGGAGAGAGAGGAGAGTTTTCATGAATGGGTCTGAAATTCAAAAGAATTAGGGCAGAGGAAATGTCATGAAGTGAAGCTGGCAGAGCTGGGGAAATTTGACCCCATGGAGCAGGGTGACCTGAGGCTTACATCCTCACCATGTCCATGTTCCTCCAGTTTCCACACATACTGCCACTATGGAAAGTATTCTTATTAGGATTTTTAGTTAAAATAACTTTGAACCAGTTCTTCTAAAGAGGCTCTTTTAGACAGAAAAACACATTTGTCTGCCTGACGCTTTCAGCAAGCAACTAAGAAATGCAGAAATGAGAGGAAAAATATTGTCAGACAGATAAAGTATACTTTGCCTGAGATGAACCTGTCAGGAAGCCCAAGCTGCATGGAGAGCTTATGTGTTGATGTTCTGGCAGTTAGCTCCAGCTAAGGTCCCAGGCAACAGTTCGCATCGGCCACCAGAGATTTGAATAATCAAGGGTTCAAATGGTTCTAGTCCCTAGCCATTGAACTGTGCCAACTGATGTCAAGTGGAGCAGAGATGACCCATCCCTGATAGCTGTGCCCAAATTGAAGATTTTTAAGTAAAATAAATTTGGGTTTCAGCAACTAAGCTTTGGGGTTGTTAAAAAGCAATAGATAACTGTACAAGGAACTAAAACGTTTGTTCTAAAAAGAGGAAATTCCAGTCTATAGCGAGGGCAGTCTTCCTTCTAAGAAACAATGATGATACCTCATGTTTAAAGAAGGAGGCTCAACTTCTTTGTCCTTTCATTTTCTTACAATACTTCTCTTAAAAATTTTTCTCTTATAATTAAATCACTGGACAATGAAGTAAAGAAAACTGTTAAAGACTCTGCTATAGCTTCTAACATAGGTTAGGAAAAGAAAACAATACATAAAGTATTAAAAACTCTGCTATGGCTTCTAACATAGACTAGGAAAAGAAACATACTTATACTTCTATGTATGCATGTATGTGTGTATGTATGCATCTATCTATCTATCTATCTATCTATCTATCTATCTATCTATCTAATCTATCTTATCTGTTACTGGCAGCAAATCTGTATTCATACAGGTCTGCAGCAACCTCAATTCTTGCCATCTCAGAAAAAGAATTTGACTGAGGGGCATAAGGCAGAAGGAGAGACTGAGGCAACTTTTGGAGCAGGAGTGAAAGTTTATTAAAAAGCCTTAGAATGAAAAGGAGAAAAGTAAGCTTTAGAATGAAAGGAAGAAAAGTACACTTGGAAGAGGGCCAAGCGAGGGAGATGAAAGGTAAGTACGTGGTTTGATCTTTTGACTTGGGTTTTTATATATTGGCTTACTTCTGGATTTTTGGGTTACTTCTCACCACTCACCCAACTCCTGAGATCTTATCAGGAAGCTACTGATTACTAGTTTCAGGTGTTTTCTATTAGGAGACTGCCTTTCCCTGGCATCATCTGTGACCAACTATTACTTTAGAGAGATAGTTAATAACTGCCTGACCATCACCTGATGGTCACCCAACACTTCTGGAGTGTGTGTTGGGGGGAGCCCTCTCCTGCTCTGCTCATACCTGACTAAATACCTACTGTAATCTATCTATCTTATCTACCTACCTATCTGTTGGTTGGTTGGTTGACTGAATCTAGATACTACTGTGCTTTTTCCTGAAGATATAGCACAAGGGACTCTTCTTTATTTAGGGGTCTTTTAACACACTCCACTCCAAGGGTGGGTCCTAGGTTCTATCTTCCTCTTTCCATGCAGCTGTCAAAAATGCCACTCAAGGTCACCAGAGATTATCAGGTGCCTTTGAAGTAGCAGGCAGCTTTAGAGTTTACTTAACTCTCTAGACTACTGCTTTCATTTTGTTTTTGACTATCAAGGGCATCTCTTGAATTTTTGTAAAATTTGTAAAAACTTACAAAAAAAATTAGTGTTCATAGTTGTTTTCAGCAGGAAGTTTAATTTTTACATGAGGGTACTCATGTGCCAGAAATTTAAAAAATGACATTTATGTATTTTTAAAGGGTAGTTGTCAGGTTCTAACTGAAGGCCGAGGGGAGTTGGTGGGCAAGTGGTGGGTAGCTGAAAAAACACTTGAGGAATTGTAGATCGTTTCAATATGGCTTTACTCTCTCCCTGGGTGCAAGTGAGCCTGGGCATGAGTGAGCCCAGGCATGAGCCATATGTACAACATTAGCAGGGTAAATATACCTTTTACAGACAAGAGTGGCTCTGAGCCAAGCATGAGCTCACGTGGGTGATCACCTAATGTGCCTCATGTGGTGCGGTTACATAATGAGCGGAGGTGCACACCTGTGCTCCAAACTCAGTCATCTGGATCGGATGTCTACCTTGGCCTATTCTTGACTGCAGCACATCCATTTTCCTTACACTTCACCCACTAGGCCAAGGGAGACATAGGCCTTGAACACGCAGGTCTGACACATAGGTCTTACACATAGGCTCTGGACACACAGGTCCCAGACACACAGGTCCAACACATAGGCCTTACATTCCACTCCCTAGGCTGAGGGAGTTTTTCTAGTGGGGAGATGTGCTCACAGGGCAGAATCCTGGACCCAGAGGCCATAGCAGTAATACAGGGAGCAACAACTCCAGCTTATGGCACACAACCACCCCCTGGTGATGTTACCCTAATATTGCTTTATACATCAAGCCAGGTTTTTATTTTCCTACCTTTGGGGGCACTGGGGCAGGCAACAAGAGGTTACCGTTCATCCCCATGCCTGGTCGGAGGAGGTCATCCTTCCTCCTATAAGTCTTGCCACATGGCCTGGCCCCACATGGACCAGTGATCAACTGGTCACTTTTGTAACTTCTAGGTAGTTAACCACAAGGTTAAGCCTCAATAGACCACCCAGCTATTGGTACAGATTACCATAGGTGTCACCTCCTTGGTGATCACCATACGTACTGCTGTAAGTTCAACCCATTGGCTACTGTGTCCACACCTGGTTTCAAGTCATATGGTGTCAGCATTAGTTTGGACTGCGTCAGCGGTCCAGGCAGCAGTAGCACCTTGGCTAGACCCATCTGTGTACCATGCCCCATTGGGAATTGCAGGGGAAGAGGGGGGCAGGGCACCCTTTCTTAAATGGTAAAGACTCAGGGTCTAGGGTTACCTCAGGCCTCATGGCCTTATCTTGCATTAGGGCTACGGGTCCCAAGACCTCTTGCAACTCTGCTGCTAAGGGGCTTGTGCTCAGCGTACTCTGCTGCACCAAGTAGGTGCCCCACTTTGCCAGAGTGGATGTCTATGCCATCCTAGTCCAGGGGGTCATACCTATGAATGCACCTATCCTGCTATCAGGTAAGTAAGTCATCCATACGATGACTGCAGCCCATCCTGTTACACTCTCACAAGCCTGAAGGGTGGCATATACAGCTGCTAGCTGTTTCTCTATTAAGGAATAGTGGAGCTCAGCTCCATTCCATCATTGGGACCAAAAGCGGACTGGCATTCTCAAGCACTCTGTGCACTGCCACAGGCCCCAGCTGAAACCATCTGTGGTCACATACACGTCCAGCTCAAATGGGCGCCCCTGGTCAACTACATATAGGGCTTGTGCCTACTAAATAGCCTGCTTGGCTGCCAGGAAGGCAGTCTCAGCTGCACCAACCCAATCTCAAGCAAGAGGAGTGTTGCTGCTTCTAAATCTGCAAGAGAATCAAAGGTTAACATAATATTATCAAGACCATGACATATGGTAGGGCTATACATATAGCCCTGTGGTAACACTGTGAAAGTCCATTGTTGCCTTCGCATGAACGCAAACAGTTCCTGGCTCTCTAGAGCAATGTTAATTGAGAATGCATTGGTCAAGTCCACCACAGAGTGATACTGTCCCAATTCTGTCGTCAAGTGGTCCATCAAGTCTGTAACAGGCAGCACAGCTGCCAAGCTGTGTAAAACATCCACCCTCAGAATGTATTCAGGTATGGGAGAGACATACACAGTGCATAAGCAGGGAGCCAGGTGGCCAATGGCAAGGTGCAAAGATACAGGTTTCATTTTCACTGACTGGTCTTTATAACCGTCTATGTAGCCTTGCTCAGAAACTTATCCAGGCGCAGGAACCACCGCATTGCCAAGTCCACATATGGCCTCGGTCGTCCAGTGTCCCCTCAAGCCGGGCACCTCGGCCAGTTCCCTAATCAAACAGAAAAGGTTTTACACTCTTCCCTGGCTACAGGACGTAGTCTTTGAGCTGGAGCACCCAGGCGGGACTGGGTCATGCAGTAATGTCCTTCTCCCTTTTGGGCATTTTCTGGAACTGCTGCTCCAGAGACAGCTGTCTCCACAAAATTAAGATAACTTTATTGGGCTGCTTATCGATTTTCTTTCAGTCAGTCCTGGCCAAAATCAAATCTATCCACATCTGTGAGCATGTCACTTATTGAGTGCCTGAAGGTCCCCATTCATGGCAGCTTCTAACCCTTTTTCTGAGCTGTGTAGCTGGGCCTCCAGACAGCCTACCTGTGCCTGGAGGGCCCTTACCTCTACTGCATCCCTCAGAGACAAGCTGTGTAATTCTCATAGCACAGTAAAAAATGCCCATCCAACTCTGCAGGCAAAAGCTCACTCCTTCTAGGTTCTCTGTGCTTCCAGCTGCTTCAGTGCCTTCTCCATGTTCATGGGGGATCCATGTACTGTTGCTCAGGTTTCCACCAGAGCCCCATTCATGCAGCATAGCTCAGGATCCTGTTTGTGATTCCAATTGTCAGGTTCTAACTAAGGTCCGAGGAGAGTCGATGGGCCAGTGGCAGGTAGCTGGCAAAACACTCATGGAATATTTTGACATGGCTTTACTGTCTCTCTGGGCACAGGTGAGCCTGGGTTTGAGCAAGCTCAGGTGCAAGCCATTTGTACAGCATTTGCAGAGTAATTATACCTTTTACAGACAACAGTGGCTCTGAGCCAAGCACAAGCTCATGTGGGTGATCACTTAATATACCTCACATGGCGTGGTCACAAAATGAGCAGAGTTGTGTGCCTGCACTCCAAACTTGCTGAGTCATGCTGTACCGGATGTCTGCCTTGGCCTATTCTTGACTGCAGCATATCCATTTTCCTTACAGTAGTTTATATTGAGTAATATAGACCCTTTTATTAGTTTCTTCTTATGTTTCACAATATAGATTTCAAAGTAGTTAACAGGGGATGAGAATTCAATTGAAAGTGAAAACCTGAAGTTTATCTTCTATATAATTCTTTCAAATAATTAGGGGGTGGGAGAGGCAATAATGACTTTTCTTTCTCAGCTGTCTTTGATCAAATCAATTTATAGGCACAAACTAGCTTTCCTGACTCAGCTTTCTTTGAGCTTCAGTTTTGATGACCAGACTTGACTGAATTCCTTGTGGTTGTTTTTTTTTTTTTTCCTCTCTTTTCTTATGGATATGATCTTGATTGCCATGAGGATACACTTAGGGATAAACTGCACCACAGTCTATTTTGTAAGTGGAATCCGTTACTCTGTTTAGAAGCAATTGCATAGCTCTGAAAGACAGAAGAACTAAGGTGAGTAGAACCAGCTTTCTGAACATTTGGAATACATGGAAAATTTTGGGATCCTTGCTGAGACCAATGAGCTTTCCTGTACATAATATTTCTTTGGTGTTTCCATTAGAAAATATTTTCGCACGTGGAACATATTCGCCTCAAGAGTGTAGAGAAATGGAAGTTAAGCATATAGCTGGATTCCAGGCACTTTGTTAAAATTTTAAAGCTTGCAGGCTAGATGCTTTTCTTTAAATGTCGACTTTTGCTTCTGAGGTAGAACAGACATTATGTCAAGCTAGCTCATTTGTTTTGGATTCTCTGTATTTTTTAAGGAAATTTTTAACCAAATCACCTATCTGGGAAGACCTAGGAAATGAATGTCTTATCTTCTATGGCTTGTAGTTTACAATGCACAAATCATACATCAAACATCAACAGATGCTACATGAGGCAAACTTTAAACTCAAAGAATTATAGCTTCAAATAGTAATTTTGTAGGACAGTTGAAATATAGTCAATGAAGGAAACAAAAGTGATTGGGAGAAAAATAAGCCAAATAGAGCTGTAGACTTCAAGGAAATTCATTCATTATACTATCTGTGTATGGAGTAGTCTGGCTAATATGAAGTGAAATGTATTTGCAATAATAATTAGAGATCATTTGATTATTAGATTTGATCAGCCATAGTAACTTCAAATTACAATAAAACTAGCTTAAAATTTTTTGAAATGATTCTGGAAAAATTTTACTGAAGATAAGATAGATATTTTCTTCCAGGCTTATGGAGAGAAAGTGGTTTGCTGAAAACTGGAAGGATAGCTCTGAGGAATGCAAGAGAATTGGTACTCTGTTTCAAAGTAATTGTCCATAATTCCTCAAACTAGAATTCATTTAAAATAAACTTAAGAGCTTCTGACTTTTCACGTTACAAAGCTCTATCAAAATAGCAGTAAACTCAAGAATAATTTAAATGGAAACTATTAAAGTTTCTTTTACAAAACAGAATTAACTAGCTCTTAGCACACTGGACTTAAGTTTTATAGCATATAATACTGTGCATAAATGGCATTTAAAAGCAAGACACCTAAGGTATTTCATTAATCAGGGCTTTTCATAAAATTAGTATTTCAAATAGAAGCATTTTCAGGTAGGTAACTTTAAGTCATGAAAGCGAACCAATATTTAAATACACATTAACTGTGTAAATATTTTAGGGGAATTGAACCAGACCCTTATCCATAGCTACAGAAAGATAAACCAGGAACCTCATCTCAGACAAAAAGAAGCCCTTGAGTAACGTGTAAATTAAACTCAGTGCTTGAGGACTCTATACTTGACCAATGAGAGGGGAAGCAGGAGCTAAAAGCAGAAGAAATATCACTCTGTTGCTCTTTTCCAAAGGTTTTGGGGATTAACAATGCTGCAATGATTCTAAATGGCTGTGCCTCTTGGCAATAAGAAAAAAGATGATAATCTCTACCCTGTTCCTCATTCTTGTCTATTCATTAATGCTACATTTATTCATTCAACAAACAAATTTGTCATGGACAGTCTTCTAGGTGCCAGGTCCACTGAAGTGAACAGAAACAAGTGTCCAGTCATGGGGACAGATAATCTATTGCACAAAACCTGTCAATTCACTACTCTAATATTTACTCTCCATTAATTGAGTACTATTTACTCAACCATTAATTCATCCCAGTAATTAATTTATTTTGCCAAACATAATAAGATCTAAATTCCGGTCCATGTCTGAGAAGTTTATGATCTAGCCATGCCAAAAAAATAAAAGCTTTTGTAAATCAATATTATAAGTGCTACAATATGGGTGAACACAGGAAATTAAGCAAACAGTTAGGGTGAATGAATAGGTCACATCGAAAGTGTCTGGGAAGACTAGTGAAGAAGGCTCATGTTTTGTTTTTGAAAGGTGAATGCAAGTTAGAAGGAAGAAGGTGAAGGGGTAGAATATTCTAGGCCAAAAAAAGAGCTGCATGTTCAAAATGATAAAGGCATACAGGCTGAATCTGTGGTTAGCTAATGTGGCTACAATACAGGTGGGAATGGGACACCTGGTAAGAAAAGAGGAGGGCAGAAAGGCAGATAAATCTAGAAGGCTTTAGAGTGCAATGTCACGAACTTTGCATTTTCACCTGAGCACTAAGGGGAAAGACTGAAAAATATGTAGAGAAGTCACCCTGGTGGCAGGGTGAAGCCTAAGTGCCCGCTTGACTGTTCTATTATGAAATTCATTATTTAAGTGCAGGTTCTTGCTGTTGTGCTGTTTATTTTACTATTCTTTCTGCCTACATTAGTACACTTTCTCATATCATCCCATCCTAATCACAGCTGTTTCTCAAGGCCTAGTAAAAATCTCACTTCCTCATTCAGCAAAATTCAAGAGATGTTATTGATAACCTGCAAAGTCAAACATGTGGAGAATTTCCTGATTATGCCAACTAGTGAATTATCTTCTCACTCCTACAGGAGTTTGTTCCTACCCCTCATATGACACTTGGAATTTTTTTGTATCCTCAAGATTCTATCAAACAGGCAGTCCACTCAAATTGGGCAATTAGAGAAGAATTGAATAAAAGGACTGTTTACAAAGACGTGTGTAGGTGCTCTGAACCACATCTCTGTGTAACAGACCATCCTAAACTTAGTGACATAAAATAATAACCATTTTATTATACCCAGGGATTCTGTGGGTCAGGAATTAGAGAAAGGCACAGAGATTGATTCTTTTCTGCTCCATGATGTCTGAGGATTTAAAGCTGGGGAGATAACCTTGATGGGTGGGATTAGATTCATTGGAAGGCATCTTTATTCACATGTCTACATTTGTGGTAGAGCTATTGCCTGGAGCACATACATGTGGTCTTTCCATGTGGCTTGGCTGCGCTTCATCACAGGAGCTTTCCACAGGTTAGTGGAGTTTTTTATATGGCCTTGTAGTGCTCCAAGCACAAGTATCCTAACAAGTAAAGCAGAAGTACAATGGTCCTTATGAGATAGCCTTGGAAGGCACAGAATCCTGGTTCTGCTGTATTCATTAGTTATGAATAAGTTATGAACAAGTCTCTAAGGTCAGCCCAGATTCAAGTAGAAGTGTCCTACCCATCACCAATCAATAGGAGAAGTGACAAAAGATTTGCACATGTTTTAAACTGCCACAGAAGGGTTTATGGAAGCTAACAAGGGATAGCATGGTGCCTTAGGGCTAGGAATAGCAGTAGCTGAGTTTCTACTTCTTTGAGCGAAGAAGCAAAGGGAGGAAGAATTTGCCAGATCGAGAGCTTTAGGAGACAGCCACATGATGGTGCTGTAGCCATCGACAGAGAGATGGAGCTAAATGAGGGCAAGGAGGAAGAAAAATTGGCAAAAGTAAACACCTGACTCACTCTGTTCATACCCTCGGGAGCCTCCCTATTGGTCAAACCCAGCTGGCAGCCCAGGAATGTACCCATGTAGATCAACTTCCTGAGGCTAACAGCAGGGTAAGTAAGGGGGAAAGTGGGTTTGGAGAGACAAACAAGATATTCAATACAACCTTTTATTACAGCTAGTTTTTAATTTGTCCTTGGAAGTGGAATTTTTCCACTTCCAAACATATACTCCTATAATTCTTCCCCCACTTGACAATGTAAAAAGAGACAAGGTGTGCTTTATATAATAGGAGCTTAGTTCTTGTTTGTTGAATAATGAATGATTGATAGCCACTTCTATGAATGAATAAATACATAGAGAAGTTCCTTTTCATATCAGATTCCCATGTCTAATTCTATGTGGATTTAGAGATAAGATACTAATTTCTTATCTACTGGATAATGAATAAGTCACATTATTTTCACCAAATTACTTTCTCTTTTTTAGGTTTAAATCATAGAGTTTACAAAAGCTTTTATCAAAAATGTTGAAAATGAAAGCAGCCATGAGCACAGATTTATTCATAATAAACAAAGGGTCAATATTTCTAACATTTAAAATGAGTCAAGAGGATAATAGAACTTTGGGTTAGCCTAATTCTATTGCCTATGGTGGTCCAAGGCAGAATTGCCATTCCTATGCCCACAGAAGCTATAGCATCTCCTCTCTTTTTATCAGTTTTCTAATAGAGCTCTAGGAAAATAATTAGGAAGCTAAGGGAGAAAAGAAATTTATCAGACAAAATATGCAATAGACTCTAAAAATCCAAGATAGATTGAGGGGTGGGAGGCAGTGTAGGCAAAAAGACATCAATATGGTAAATAGCGCTTAATGTATCCTGTTGTTGCATTTCTACCAGATTGGTTTAAACACTGTTAATGAAGAAACTAATGTAAGGAGAGAAGATGAGTTACTTGTTACCAGATACACCCAAGCTGAAGGAAAAAACTGAAAGCATTTATTATCTTTCTTAGCTGTTAGTGATGCATTGTGGAACAAATAAAACAATGTGTCTGAAAACCATAAGGTACTGCAGAAAGATAAGAATTTATTTCAAGACATGCAGAAAAATATTTGGCTGAAATCACAGCTACTTTGTTCGAGGCAATGTTCTAAAAACAAAGTGCTAATCAAAATGGCCAGAAAGCATGTTTTGATCCTGAGTGACCCTCAACTCCCCTAACTATATTTTTAATTGAATGATGCAAATATTTGTCCCCTTCTGATCCCCCAAGAAACTTTGACTGTGAATAAATAGACCAAATAAGTATCAGATCAAGGACAGAGATCCAGAATCTTAAAGTTAATTCTGTGGCTTTTCCCCGTAATCATGTCATCTCCCAATTCATGATTAGGTAGTTCACTAAAAAATGAAAAAAAAAATATGATTTTTTATGTCACTGGAGGGAGGTGATAATTACATTTAGAAGATACCACATTAGTCTGTTTTCACTCTGCTGACAAAGACATACTCCAGCCTGGGAAGAAAAAGAGGTTTAATTGGACTTACAGTTCCACATGGCTGGGGAGGCCTCATGGTGGGAGGTGAAAGGCACTTCTTACATGACAGCAGCAAGAGAAAATGAGGAAGAAGCAAAAGAAACCCCTGATAAACTCATCAGATGTCGTGAGACTTAATTCACTATCGCAAGAATAGCACAGGAAAGACCAGTCCCCATGATTCAATTACCTCCTCTTGGGTCCCTCCCACAACACATGGGAATTCTGGGAGATAAAATTCAAGTTGAGATTTGGGTAGGGATACAACCAAACCATATCATTCTACCCTGGCCCCTCCAAATCTCATGTCCTCACATTTCAAAACCAACCATGCCTTTCCAACAGTCGCCTAAAGCCTCAACTCATTTCAGCATTAACCCAAAAGTCCATAGTCCAAAGTCTCATCTGAGACAAGGCAAGTCCCTTCTGCCTAGGAGTCTATATAAAATCAAAAGCAAGCTAGTTACTTCCTAGATAAAATGGGGGTACAGGTATAGGGTGAATACAGCCATTCCAAATCAGATAAATTGGCCAAAACAAAGGGGTAACAGGGCCCATGCAAGTCCGAAATCCACCGGGGCAGTCAAATTTTAAATCTCTACAATGATCTCCTTTGACTGCAGGTCTCACATCCAGGTCACACTGATGCAAGACGTAGGTTCTCATGGTCTTGGGCAGTTCCACCGCTGTGGCTTTGCAGGGTATAGCCTCCCTCCTGGCTGCTTTCATGGGCTGGTATTGAGTGTCTGTGGCTTTTCCAGTTGCACAGTGCAAGCTGTTGGTGGATCTACCATTCTGGGGTCTGGAGGATGGTGGCCCTCTTCTCACAGCCCCCCTAGGCAGTACCCCAGTAGGGACTCTGTGTGAGGGCTTCAACCCCACATTTCCCTTCTGCACTGGTTTATCAAAGTTCTCCATGAGGGCCCCACCCCTGCAGCAAACTTTTGCCTGGGCATCCAGGCATCTCCATACATCTTCTGATATTTAGGCAGAGGTTCCCAAATCTTAGTTCCTGACTTCTGTGCACCCACAGGCTCAACACCTGGAAGCTTGGAAGCTGCCAAGCCTTGGGGCTTCCATCCTTTGAAGCCACAGCCTGAGCTCTACGTTGGCCCCTTTCGGCCACAGCTGGGCTGTTGAGACACAGGGCACCAAGTGCTTTGGCTGCACACAGCATGAGAACCCTGGGCCCAGCCCACAGAAACACTTTTTCCTCCAGGGACTCCAGACCTGTGATGGGAGGGGCTGCCTTGAAGGTCTCTGATATGGCCTGGAGACATTTTCACCATAATCTTGGGGATTAACATTAGGCTCCTTGCTACTTATGCAAATTTCTGCAGCTGGCTTGAATATCTCCTCGAAAAATGGGTTTTTCTTTTCTACTGCATCATCAGGCTGCAAATTTTCTGAACTTTTATGCTCTGTTTCCCTTTTAAAACAGAATGCTTTTAACAGCACCCAAGTCACCTTTTGAATGCTTTGCTGCTTAGAAATTTCTTCTGCCAGATACCCTAAATTATCTCTCTCAAGTGCAAAGTTCCACGAATCTCTAGGGCAGGGGCAAAATGCTGCCAGTCTCTTTGCTAAAACACAGTAAGAGTCACCTTTGCTCCAGTTCCCAACAAGTTCCTCATCTCCATCTGAGACAGACCACCTCAGCCTGGACCTTCTTGTTCATATCACTATCAGCATTTTTGTCAAAGCCATTCAACAAGTCTCTAGGAAGTTCCAAACTTTCCCACATTTTCCTGTCTTCTTCTGAGCCCTCCAAACCGTTCCAACCTCTGCCTGTTACCCAGTTCCAAAGTCACTTCCACATTTTTGGGTATATTTCAAGCAACATTCTACTTTTGGTACCAATTTACTGTATTAGCCTGTTTTCACACTGCTGACAAAGAAATACCCGAGGCTGGGAAAAAAAAAAAAGAGATTTAATTGGACTTACAGTTCCACATGTGGAATCATGGTGGGAGGTGAAAGGCACTTCTTACATGGCAGCTACAAGAGAAAATGAGGAAGAAGCAAAAGTGGAAACCCCTGATAAACCCATCAGATCTCTCGAGACTTAATTCATTATCATGAGAATAGCACAGGAAGGACTGGTCTCAATGATTCAATTACCTCCCCTTGGGTCCCTCCTACAACGTGGGAATTCTGGGAGATATAATTCAAGTTGAGATTTGGGTGGGGACACAACCAAACCATATCAGGTACTCAGGGCATCAAATTACATATATAAATTATATATATACACACACACACACACACACACACACACACACACAAATATATATGACTTGGCTCTCAGTTTTTTAAAACCATGGTTTGATGGGTTTCTGAAAGGGCATATTATAATGAAAAATCTCTATTTTAAGTAGATCAATATGAATTCAGCATCTTGATTAGCAGCAGTATTGACATTTCTAAAATTCCAGTTTCACAACATCCCAACATCTAATTATGAGTAAAAATGAGTTCTTGGGTGGGTGATCAAAGAGTAACTTTTTCTTAGCCCTTACTGTAATTTGAATGCCAACACAGGAAGCAGAAAGCCTGGATGCATATTTTAGCTGGCAGAATCCAGTTATTTCTCAAGTCCTTTTATCTGCCTTGCATGTCATGTATTAAATATTACATATTGTGTTCCTGTACCACACACTAGATTGAATTTAATGGCATGAAGCTCTAATGAATGAATGTAGTGCATTCAAACTCAATAGTGATAATGTATATTTTTATTTTTATATGCCACCATTAAGCTAAAGCATTTCACAAAAATTTACTGCTTTGTGAGTATGAGCAAGAGGTGGCTTATGTATTTTAACAATATTTAGATTCTCTTTCTCTTAATGTATTGTGTTTCTAAGGTTGAGTTGAGGACAATTAATGTCAGTTTTAAAAAGAAAAATGAACTTACCTAACTAGGGATATGCTATGATGTGGATGGAAATAGTATACTATCGATTCTACTTTCAGGAAGAATAGTTATATGGTAGCAATTTCTATTATGGTGTTGTTTCATCTCAAAGAAATGGCTATACACAGGTTTAACTCCCTTTAGTAAATAGCTTCCTAAACTTTCATGTCATATTTTAAATTAAATCTATTTAGATTAACAAGTTCATATTGGAACATTCCTTCTTCCTTCCTTAATCTTCACTTGCCAGTCCTTATCCCTAACTTCTCTGCCTTTGTCAGTGAGTCTCTATTCTCCTCGACTTAGAGTAATTGATTTTAAGCTAACATTTTTATTAAATAAAGACCCTTTTTAGTCATCATACCCTATAACATTTCCTTTAAAAAGCCTCTCATATTCATATTTTTTTCTGTTTTGTCATTTTTAATGTCATTGTAATTTGTACCTTAGGTAACTTGCAGAATTTCTAGGAGGCTAGGAGAACAATTGTGGATGTCACACTGGCCCCTGTTGCAACCACTGGAAACACCACTAGTTACAGTCTTCATTTATAAAGCACAGAGGCTGAAAGAGAGATAAATTGAGGGTTTTGACCAAGGTTATGAAGTTAGTAACTGGCAGAGTTGGACTTCCAACCTTGGCCCATGTTTATCCCACTCTGCTATCCAACTTAAGAAGAATGGCTTGTCTGTAATTACAATGCTTGTTATTGTTTTTTTGTGTGCTAGTTTTGTTTTCTAACAAATCATAATTTCTTTGAAAGGCAATTTTACATGCTAGGGTTCATTGGACTACCTTAGTACAGGTGTAAGGACATTTAAGGACATAGTGATAGTGAAGCATTTCTTAACATTATTTAAACGCTAATGCAGCAAGCATGAATCTTTGTGACTTTGGATATAATCCAGAGGATGTTAGGAGGAAAATTAAGTTTTTGTTTCCCAGATCCTAAATCTTTAATCTCTGGATATGACATTGTGATGCCTAGGTAAGAGTTCAGCTTATATTGTATTTAATTGATGCAGAAAAGGGGGATATGTTGGAGGTCACGATGGGATATATCAAAACAAATACCAGCCATGGGATTACAGAAGAATCTGTAAGATGTTGAAGGCAGAGAAGCTGGAATTGTTCCATATAGTACTCTAGCTAAATGTTTAATATAATTCTATGTTTAATATAAATTCTATGAATCTTGTGATCAGCAAAGAAATGTGTTACAATTCAGAGCCATACTCTGAAGTGAGAGGTGAAGTGGTTTATATTTTAGTGTACTGTATAGTGGTTTTGGGGTTCAGAGAAACATCTTTTATATAGAAAATATTTATCTAGCCTTTCCAGGGATATTTGAAGATGCTCCTAAAAAGTTAAAATGTTACCTGGGTAATATTATACAATCAAGTTATGCTCATTATTAAAAGTTTAATAGCATGTCACAAAACTTGCTCTTTTGCTCTCTGCTATAGAAGGCAAGGTAATTATTATTCTTAGTAATGACTACTCTCCTTTCCTTTCTTCACCAAGAGCTTAGCCAAACTCTACTTTGATCATTTCTGTTCAATTAATCCCTTCTTTTGCTTAATTAGCTTGTTATCTTTTTTTTTTTTTTTTTTTTTGGTACACACTCTGCTATTGAAAAATAGACAGCTTTCGACTTCAAATAGGGACCAAAGGTGCCTTAGGTTATTTCTGGCTTCAGATTTCTCAGTCTACAGCTAGAGCTTCATAAGTTGTCTCATCAGGCCTACTCATTAAAGAGCAGCCACTGCATAACCCATAGGATTATCTCTTCTCCCGGCTTGTCTAGGGTCAGCGATTCTTTCTAGGTTATTAGTTCCATGGGTCTTTGCTGTTAAACATTTGTGCTTTGCATAATTTTTCCAAGATAATGAAAACATCATTTTTAAAATGTATAATACCATTTCGTGTTTTTTATTTATACTTGTAATATTATATGTGGGCCTTGCAACTGTAGAGAAAGTCTTATAGCTTATCTATCTATCTATGCCGATTTATCCTATAATAGAAAATTCTTCACATTATTTAATTATACATTAATTTATTTGTTCAGAAATTAGTTGTTGATCTCTTTTGTTAGATACTATAGTTATTACAAAGACAGCTGGTAACAATATCTGCCCCTATGAATTTATGATCTCATAAGAATAATAATCAATGTACATTCATGCTTTGTGCTATTATTCATAGTCCAAACCTACTACTTATGCACTGAGATATTGGATAAGCCATATGATTTTACTTGAATAGTTTCTCAGGATGTTATTGTAAGCATTAAACAAGAAATGTTGCAAGCTGCTTAGTATAATTCCTCAATGATCACTATATATCTATGTTATAGAATAGAAAATAGGGATGTGAGAAACATATGCAACCATTCCAGTGCCCTATAGTGAACTGGATTTTCCCACCCTAAACCTCAGAATTACCTGAAAAATCTTCAGCAATCGAAAAATGTATTTCTATTTATTGTAGTCAGTAACCGTGTAATGTACATGAGTGAAAAGTAAACCTCTGCTTTTTTAGGCTATTGAGATATGGAGGTTATTGTTTACCATGACATAAATCTTACCTATTCTAACAAACTGCTGGACTTGCCTTCCTTGGGTAAAATTGCTCTCCAAATAGAACATGTTAAGTGTTCAAAGATCACAGCAATTTTTGACCCGAAGTTTCTCTAATTTCCCAGATGGATAGGGTTATGCCTTTATAGTAACATTCGTACCTTGAAAAAAACCCTGATTTATAGAATAGATAGTTACCTATTATTGCGTTATACAAATAGAGTGATTTATATAGTTTTCTTAAAACCTCTGCTATGTAGTCAGAAAATACAATGTTAGTATTCATTTATATATGTTTGTGATATTGTCAATGTTTAGTTATTCTTCCACTCAGTCCCCAGGTCCTATCCCCTGGTTGGTCACAAAATAATGGATGAAGCAAACAGTCACACAGGTAACTCCAATTCAAGGGTTAACATTATGTCAAAAAAATGCAAAAAAAAAAAATACTTGCCTTACTAATGCATGAACGTTATAGCAAGTATAGGTAACAAAAAATGAGAAGTCCATGGGTTGGGCTCAGGTGACTAGATTTGATCATGAGGATGAGAAAGCAAAGCAGGTCATGAGAGAGAAAGAGATGTCCATTTTATTATTAATCATGTTCTTTAGGTAGACCTTGTAGTCTTCCCTGAGATGAGAGGAATTATTGAGCCCCCCTCCCCCCACCTAGTTAAGGAGATTTCACCTTCAAGGTATGAGCCTATTGAAGACACAACAAAAATGGCCTTTTACAGGCAATTTGTATTTAAGGCTCATTTGTAAGTGCATCATTTCCTCTTTCCTTAGTTGAATCAGGCATATTTTCCCTTCTTTTTATGCCAATCAACTGAAGGGTTAAGCTCCAGGGAAGCATCCAGAGAAAAATCCTAAAAATTATGCAGGCAAAGTTGTTGGGAGCTTATGTCTATTCCCTTTCCTTTCTTAAAGTCTCTTCAATCACCGATAACTTTTCTATATTTTCCACTCTTTATGAATCTTGTAACAAACAGAAAAACAATTTGACACAATTTGAATTAACTTAGTTTCCTTAGACCTCTGCCATTAACTCTGAACACATTCTGTCTTACACTCTTGCTTCTTGCACAATATTTTCATTAGAATTTATGTATGTTCTAAATTATAATCTTCTGGGATTCATGAATGAATATGAGAGTAAACTTTTGATCCCACTGAAGTATCTAACATGTTAACTTGTGTTCATAGGTAAATTCTATCATACTTCTAGCTACTTGGGCTGGACATATTGGAGTCACCCTTATCTCATCTGTCCCCTATTCCACACTACCATCTCTGGTTGGTAAAATCTGGATAATTTTATATCAACAACAGCCTATATCAATATTTTCTTCTAATGCCGTTGCATTTTTCCTAATTTAGACTCAGAATCTGCCTTATAGGTGCTTTTTAGTCTCAAGGTTTATCCAAGTTATTGTTCATTGCAACATCAGAGTAACATGTTTAAGGATCAGCTCTGAGAAAATTACCACATTGTTAGACAATTTTCTTTACTATTGCTTGCAGAGTAAAGTCCAGGCTCTAAAATCTGTTGTAAACAGTTTCTTTTATTTATCCTCGACTGCTTATCCTGCTGTTACTTCACATTGTCCTATTTATGCTCTAATGATTCCATCAAATCCATCCATCTTGTTTTTGGTCCCAAATATGCATGTGTAAGTCCACAGTGATGCCTGTGTTTGTATTTTCCTCCATGCCAGAAATTACTGAATTTTTTCCATCTTTACTTTGGGGTCCACTTCAAATTTTACTTTCTTAATGAAAACGTTCTCTATCCTCTGAATGGCCAAAATATGAACAAGGTGCTTGATTCACTAGCTCATGAGTATTGTACCAATAACAGGTAACAAAAATATGTCACTAATATATTTTTTTAAACTCCCCAAACACTCTTTATAAACTGACCTTTATTAGATTATATATTATATTTACTTATATTACTGGATTGTAATGGCTTTGTGGGTGGTGTTTTTATCTTGTTCATGCTTTTAACCCCACACCATATAGCAAAATTTTCATTCATGTATTCTGCAGTGAGTTCAATAAATTTGAAAAGATTAAAACATATATTTTTCATTTATTTTAAAAATTATGATTTCCCTACTCTTCTTTATTAACTGAATCAATGAGTTTCAATGTTTTCAGAAAAGGAGGAATATATCCCATGAAATAGCAATCTAGAAAACTGTGCTTTTTGAAAGTTAAGAGAAACTTCTAAATTTCAAAAATCTCCTTTAAATATTAAGAGCAAATTTTGGGGAATAGAACATAATGTTTTATTATAAGCCATAGGTACAGAACTTAGACTGCAATGAAAAAAAGTTTCCATCACAGAGAAAAAAACAGAAAAGAAAAAAAAAAACTTGCAGTCAGAAAAGGGAGTGAGTTGACCTAGGTAAGCACGTGGGTGGGTTATTAAGTACCCTTCCTCCCACGGTGAAACTTCAGGAATATCTGAGGTTGTTCTTGGTATTGCTGTTGGTGGTGGTGGTAGTGATGTGTATGTGTGTGTGTAGTCGTGTGTGTATTCATGTGTGTCTTCCTTGATATTCAAGATGTAAAGTGGAAAAATATGTGTATATTAGCTAGGTTTCACATTCAATATGATGTGATAGTATAATGTTACCCATATGGTAGTTGACCAATGGCTGAGAGAAGTTGATGACACAGAGTGACTTTATAGAGCTCCATGGTATGGAGAAGCAGCCTCTAGTTTCTGCCTCCCTCATAGGATGGCACGGGTGATAAGAGGACCAGATGATTAGAGGAAACTTGGGGTAAAAATGAGCCACCACTGAGCTAAGGATATTTTCTGATCTAGGGCAAGGGCCACAGACTTTGGCAATGGTCAACAGCACATCATCCAAAAGAACGTTGCAGTATACATTTTATCTCAACAGAGAAGTGCTGGTGCCAAGAATAAGCCAAGACCAGCCTTCCTACAACAGAGACTAGAAAGAACCCACATGTGTATCCAGGAGTTTCCCCATTTCCTCTAGATGTCACGTTAGATCAGAGAATGTGGAAAAAAAATCCCTGAAGAAAATGATTATTCAAAAGACATTGTTATTTTTAATTTGCAAATTTAAGAATTTTTCTTTTTTGGTATCAGCTGGAATGAACATTTATAAGAAAGATTCTTAAGTTACATTTAACAATAAAATTACTTTGATTTGCACATGAGTACAATGTACATATTTTCATTGTAGCCACATTCATCTATTTAATAGTCAATAAATATGTACTAAGTACCTTCTATCTGGCAAGCATTTTACTAGGCATTGCAGGCCCCTAAACAGTAAGAAATGGTGCCTGATTTAAAGAGTGTACACACTGACAAGAAGAAAGAGAAGATATAAAAATCAAAGATTATAATTGATATTTATAAGTGATAATCACTGCTGGTTATCTACCACCTTATTTTTTTCCTTTTTACTTTTTCCAGAACCCAAATTTTGTTTGGGCATGGGTCACTTTGCAGGGAATGCTGACCCATAGACAACCCCAAAATAAATTATTAGTAGTGTAAATAACTATAATAATTCCACTTTCCTTGTATTTTGCAAGTGGGCAAATACTCTGTTATGACTGAAACCTGAAAGGAAGTTTCTGAGAAAGACTTGCCTTCTTGATGAAAGAATGAGATGGATAAAAAGAATTACAGAATTGTTTTATTCCACTTCTTCTGATTGGATTGCAGTTGTTAGCGGAATTACTGTAGTTATCTATATGATCCTAAAAGAAAAACCAAAAGACAAGAGAAGCAAATTCAGAGTTTTAAGACTCTTGAGCCCTGAACCAATTTTGGAATGACCATCTACCTTTGAAATTAATATTTTTTTGAGAGGTACATACAAAATTTATTAAGGAGAAAATCTATCTCCTATGGGGAAAACAATAATGGGACAGAGAAATATCTAAGAAGCTATCACATCTATAAAAATTTTTAAAGCAATATTTAGTGCATTTATTTCATACTGCTGAGTATGACCACAGATTTAGAATGTTAAAACAACATATATTTGTTTTCACACGTTCCCCTTGAGTCAGGAATCCAGGTACAGCTCAGCTGGACCCTTTGCTCAGGACTTCACAAGGTGCATTCAAGGTGTCTCCTAGATTTAGATTTTTTTTCTTTTTAAGATAGAGTCTTGCATCGTCATCCAGGGTGGAGTGCAGTGGCACTATATCGGCTCATCACAACCTCCACCTCCCGGGTTCAAGAAATTCTCTTGCCTCAGCCTCCCGAGTAGCTGGGATTACAGGCACCTACCACTGTACCGGGCTAATTTTTGTACTTTTGGTAGAGATAAGGGGTTTCACCATGTTGGCCAGGCTGGTCTTGAACTCCTGACCTCAAGTGATCCGCCTGCCTCGGCCTCCCAAAGTGCTGAGACTACAGGTGTGAGCCACCGCAACCAGCCTGCATCTTACCTGGAGCTCAGGATTCTCTGTTCAAACTCATATTATTGGTGGCAGAATTTATTTCATTGTGCCAAGGCAGATTTCTTCTTCAAGGACAGCTTGGAGACAGTCGTTGCCCTCTTGATCCTGTTTTATTATTTTTTTCTTTGCTTTTTTAAGTATACTTTAAGTTTTAGGGTACATGTGCACAACGTGCAGGTTTGTTACATATATATGCATGTGCCATGTTGGTGTGCTGCACCTATTAACTCGTCATTTAACATTAGGTATATCTCCTAATGCTATCCCTCCCCCCCCACCCCCATGCCACAACAGGCCCCTGTGTGTGATGTTCCCTTCCTGTGTCCATGTGTTCTCATTGTTCAATTCCCACCTATGAGTGAGAACAAGTGGTGTTTGGTTTTTTGTCCTTGGGATAGTTTACTGACAATGATGGTTTCCAGCTTCATCCATGTCCCTACAAATGACATGAACTCATCATTTTTTACGCCTGCATAGTATTCCATGGTGTATATGTGCCACACTTTCTTAATCCAGTCTATCATTGTTGGACATTTGGGTTGGTTCCAAGTCTTTGCTATTGTGAATAGTGCCACAATAAACATACATGTGCATGTGCCTTTATAGCAGCATGATTTATAATCCTTTGGGTATATACCCAGTAGTGGATGGCTGGGTCAAATGGTATTTCTGGTTCTAGATCCCTGAGGAATTGTCACACTGACTTCCACAATGGTTGAACTAGTTTACAGTCCCACCAACAGTGTAAAAGTGTTCCTCTTTCTCCACATCCTCTCCAGCACCTGTTGTTTCCTGATTTTTTAATGATCGCCATTCTAAATGGTGTGAGATGGTATCTCATTGTGGTTTTGATTTGCATTTCTCTGATGGCCAGTGATGATGAGCATTTTTTCATATGTCTGTTGGCTGCATAAATGTCTTCTTTTGAGAAGTGTCTGTTCATATCCTTCACCCAATTTTTGATGGGGTTGTTTGTTTTTTTCTTGTGAATTTGTTGGAGTTCATTGTAGATTCTGGATATTAGCCCTTTGTCAGATGAGTAGGTTGCAAAAATTTTCTCCCATTCTGTAGGTTGCCTGTTCACTCTGATGATGGTTTCTTTTGCTGTGCAGAAGCTTGTTACTTGTTTAATTAGATATCCCATTTGTCAATTTTGGCTTCTGTTGCCATTGCTTTTGGTGTTTTAGACATGAAGTCCTTGAACATGCCTATGTCCTGAATGGTATTGCCTCGGTTTTCTTCTAGGGTTTTTATGGTTTTAGGTCTGACATTTAAGTCTTCAATCCATCTTGAATTAATTTTTGTATAAGGTGTAAGGAAGGGATCCAGTTTCAGCTTTCTACATATGGCTAGCCAGTTTTCCCAGCACCGTTTATTAAATAGGGAATCCTTTCCCCATTTCTTGTTTTTCTCAGGTTTGTCAAAGATCAGATAGTTGTAGATGTGTGGCATTATTTCTGAGGGCTCCGTCCTGTTCCATTGGTCTATATCTCTGTTTTGGTACCAGTACCATGCTGTTTTGGTTACTGTAGCCTTGTAGTATAGTTGGAAGTCAGGTAGCATGATGCCTCCAGCTTTGTTCTTTTGGTTTAGGATTGACTTGGCAATGCGGGCCCTTTTATGGTTCCATATGAACTTTAAAGTAGTTTTTTCCAATTCTGTGAAGAAAGTCATTGGTAGCTTGATGGGGATAGCATTGAATCTATAAATTACCTTGGGTAGTATGGCCATTTTTACAAAATTGATTCTTCCTACCCAAGAGCATGGAATGTTCTTCCATTTGTTTGTATCCTCTTTTATTTCATTGAGCAGTGGTTTGTAGTTCTCCTTGAAGAGGTCCTTCACATCCCTTGTAAGTTGGATTCCTAGGTATTTTATTCTCTTTGAAGCAGTTGTGAATGGGAGTTCACTCATGATTTGGCTCTGTTTGTCTTTTATTGGTGTCTAAGAATGCTTGTGATTTTTGTACATTGATTTTGTATCCTGAGACTTTGCTGAAATTGCCTATCAGCTTAAGGAGATTTTGGGCTGAGACAATGGGGTTTTCTAGATATACAATCATGTCATCTGCAAACAGGGACAATTTGACTTCCTCTTTTCCTAATTGAATATCCTTTATTTCTTTCTCCTGCCTAATTTCCCTGGCCAGAACTTCCAGCACTATGTTGAATAGGAGTGGTGAGAGAGGGCATGCCTGCCTTGTGCCAGTTTTCAAAGGGAATGCTTCCAGTTTTTGCCCATTAAGTATGATATTGGGTGCGGGTTTGTCATAAATAGCTCTTATTATTTTGAGATACATCCCATCAATACCTAATTTATTGAGAGTTTTAGCATGAAGGGCTGTTGAATTTTGTCAGAGGACTTTTCTGCATCTATTGAGATAATCATGTGGTTTTTGTCATTGGTTCTATTTATATGCTGGATTACATTTATTGATTTGCATATGTTGAACCAGCCTTGCATCCCAGGGATGAAGCCCACTTGGTCATGGTGGATAAGCTTTTTGATGTGCTGCTGGATTTGGTTTGCCAGTATTTTATTGAGGATTTTTCCATCAATATTCATCAGGGATATTGGTCTAAATTTCTCTTTTTTTGTTGTGTCTCTGCCAGGCTTTGGTATCAGGATGATGCTGGCCTCATAAAATGTGTTAGGTAGGATTCCCTCTTTTTCTATTGATTGGAATAGTTTCAGAAGGAATGGTGCCAGCTCCTCCTTGTACCTCTGGTAGAATTCGGCTGTGAATCCATCTGGTCCTGGAGTTTTTTTGGTTGGTAAGCTATTAATTATTGCCTCAATTTCAGAGCCCGTTATTGGTCTATTCAGAGATTCAACTTCTTCCTGGTTTAGTCTTGGGAGGGTGTATGTGTTGAGGAATTTATCCATTTCCTCCAGATTTTCTAGTTTATTTGCATAGAGGTGTTTATAGTATTATCTGATGGTAGTTTGTATTTCTGTGGGATCGGTGGTGACATCCTCTCTGTCATTTTTTATTGCGTCTATTTGATTCTTCTCTCTTTTCTTCTTTATTAGTCTTGCTAGCGGTCTATCAATTTTGTTGATCTTTTCAAAAAACCAGGTCCTGGATTCATTGATTTTTTTGAAGGGTCTTTTGTGTATCTATTTCCTTCAGTTCTGCTCTGATCTTAGTTATTTCTTGCCTTCTGCTAGCTTTTGAATGTCATTGCTCTTGCTTCTCTAGTTCTTTTAATTGTGATGTTGGGATGTCAATTTTTGATCTTTCCTGCTTTCTCTTGTGGGCATTTAGTGCTATAAATTTCCCTGTACACACTGCTTTGAATGTGTCCCAGAGATTCTGGTATGTTGCGTCTTTATTCTCGTTGGTTTCAAAGAACATCTTTATTTCTGCCTTCATTTCGCTATGTACCCAGTAGTCATTCAGGAGCAGGTTGTTCAGTTTCCATGTAGTTGAGCGATTTTTAGTGAGTTTTTTAATCCTGGGTTCTAGTTTGATTGCACTGTGGTCTGAGAGACAGTTTGTTATAATTTCTGTTCTTTTGCATTTGATAAGGAGTGCTTTACTTCCAACTATCTGGTCAATTTTGGAATAGGTGTGGTGTGGTGCTGAAAAGAATGTATATTCTGTTGATTTGGGGTGGAAAGTTCTGTAGATGTCTATTAGGTCCGCTTGGTGCAGAGCTGAGTTCAATTCCTGGATATCCTTGTTAAATTTCTGTCTTGTTGATCTGTCTAATGTTGACAGTGGGGTGTTAAAGTCTCCCATTATTGTTGTGTGGTCGTCTAAGTCTCTTTGTAGGTCTCTAAGGACTTGCTTTATGAATCTGGGTGCTCCTGTATTGGGTGCATATATATTTAGGATAGTTAGCTCTTCTTGTTGAATTGATCCCTTTACCATTCTGTAATGGCCTTCTTTGTCTCTTTTGATCTTTGTTGGTTTAAAGTCTATTTTATCAGAGACTAGGATTGCAACCCCTGCTTTTTGTTTTCCATTTGCTTGGTAGATCTTCCTACATCCCTTTATTTTGAGCCTATGTGTGTCTCTGCACGTGAGATGGGTTTCCTGAATAGAGCACACCATTGGTTCTTGACTCTTTATCCAATTTGCCAGTCTGTGTCTTTTAATTGGAGCATTTATCCCATTTACATTTAAGGTTAATATGGTTATATTTGAATTTGATCCTGTCATTATGATGTTAGCTGGTTATTTTGCTCATTAGTTGATGCAGTTTCTTCCTAGCCTTGATGGTCTTTACAATTTGGCATGTTTTTGCAGTGGCTGGTGCTGGTTGTTCCTTTCCATGTTTAGTGCTTCCTTCAGGAGCTCTTGTAAGGCAGGTTTGGTGGTGACAAAATCTCTCAGTATTTTCTAGTCTGTATTTGAATGTTGGCCTCCCTTGCTAGATTGGGGAAGTTCTCCTGGATAATATCCTACAGAGTGTTTTCCAACTTGGTTCCTTTCTCCCCGTCACTTTCAGGTACACCAATCAGACGTAGATTTGGTCTTTTCACATAGTCCCATATTTCTTGGAGGCTTTGTTCATTTCTTTTTATTCTTTTTTCTCTAAACTTCTCTTCACGCTTCATTTCATTCATTTGATCTTCCATCACTGATACCCTTTCTTCCAGTTGATGAAATCGGCTACTGAGGCTTGTGCATTTGTCACGTAGTTCTCATGCCATGGTTTTCAGCTCCATCAGGTCCTTTAAGGACTTCTCTGCATTGGTTATTCTAGTTAACCAGTCGTCTAATCTGTTTTCGAGGTTTTTAACTTCTTTGCCATGGGTTCGAACTTCCTCCTTTAGCTCAGAGTAGTTTGATCATCTGAAACCTTCTTCTCTCAACTTGTCAAATTCATTCTCCATCCATCTTTGTTCCGTTGCTGGTGAGGAGCTGCATTCCTTTGGAGGGGGAGAGGCGCTCTGATTTTTAGATTTTTCAGTTTTTCTGCTCAGTCTTTTCCCCATGTTTGTGGTTGTATCTACCTTTGGTCTTTGATGATGGTGGCATACAGATGGGGTTTTGGTGTGGATGTCCTTTCTGTTTGTTAGTTTTCCTTCTAACAGTCAGGACCCTCAGCTGCAGGTCTGTTGGAGTTTGCCGGAGGTCCAGTCCAGACCCTCTTTGCCTGGGTATCAGCAGCAGAGGCTGCAGAACAGCAGATATTGGTGAACAGCAAGTGTTGCTGCCTGATTGTTCCTCTGGAAGTTTTGTCTCAGAGGAGTACCCGGCCATGTGAGGTGTCAGTCTGCCCCTACTGGGGGGTGCCTCCCAGTTAGGGTACTCAGGGGTCAGGGACCCACTTGCGGATGTAGTCTGTTCGTTCTCAGATCTCCAGCTGCGTGCTGGGAGAACCACTGCTCTCTTCAAAGCTGTCAGACAGGGGCATTTATGTCTGCAGAGGTTTCTGCTGCCTTTGGTTTGGCTATGCCCTGCTCCCAGAGGTGGAGTCTACAGAGGCAGGCAGGCCTCCTTGAGCTGCGGTGGACTCCACCCAGTTCGAGCTTCTGGTCTGCTCTTTTTACCTACTCAAGCCTGGTCAATGCCGGGCGCCCCTCCCCCAGCCTCACTGCCCCCTTGCAGTTCGATCTCAGACCGCTGTGCTAGCAATGAGCGAGGCTCCGAGCGACCCTCCGAGCCATGCACGGGATATAATCTCCTGGTGTGCCGTTTGCTAAGACTGTTGGAAAAGCACAATATTAGGGTGGGAGTGACCCGATTTTCCAGGTGCCGTCCATCACCCCTTTCCTTGGCTAGGAAAGGGAATTCCCCATCCCCTTGTGCTTCCCAGGTGAGGCAATGCCTTGCCCTGCTTTGGCTCAGGCTCGGTGCACTGCACCCACTGTCCTGCACCCACTGTCTGACAATCCCCAGTGAGATGCACCTGGTATCTCAGTTGGAAATGCAGAAATCATTTGTCTTCTGCATCGCTCACGCTGGGAGCTGTAGACTGGATCTGTTCCTATTCGGCCATCTTGGTTCCACCCCCTCCTTTGAAATTAATATTGTCTAAGACAGTAAACTCCCATTTTAAGCTACCTTTGTTATTTTGAGCTTGCTGATTGAGTAATCCCAATTGAACTACAAATATAGTTCAAAAAAGACTTCCAGTTATGGCAATTCTTTAAGAACTCAGAGGAACTCTAGTTAAGGCAATTCTTTAAGAGCTCAGAGGAACTCCAGGAATATGATGAAGAAAGAATATTCCAGGCATCTCCTAGGACACAACTTAATACAGTCTCTTCTCACTTATCCATGGGGGATTGGTTCCAGAATCCAACCCACAATCCCCAACCCACCATACCAAAGTCTGTGGATGCTCAAGTCTGTTACAAAAAATGACACAGAAGTTGCATCTAACCTATGCACAATGTCCTGTTTACTTTAAATCATTTCTAGATTACTTATAATATCTAATACAATGTAACAGTTGTTATACTATATTTGTATTTGTGTTATTTTCTATTGAGTTGTTACCTCTTTCTTTTGCCACTGCCTCCTCCTCTTCCACCTCCTCCTCCTCCTCTTCCTCCTCTTTCTTCTTCTTCTAACATTTTCAATTCTTGGTTGATTGAACCTGCAGATGTATAATCTGCATTGAGGCCCACTGTATGTCATGAAAATGAATAAACATATAAATAAACAACAAATCTCAAACAGAAGTTTGAGGCACAGTCAGCCTCTCCAATTTCGTGTTTACTGAGCCTAGAAAATTGTGTTTGAAATTTTTGAATGTAAAAAAAATGCTGATTTTATGGCATCTGACCTTTTGTATTACACCAAATCTCACATTTGAAATTCATAGCTGAAATTTCTGCACTTGGGAAAATTAGTGTTTTCAAGAATTAGAACTTGGCAAAATTATACATTTATAAATACAAAAACATATACAAGTACATAAACTTATATAGCTCAACATTCAGGGTCAGCTGAACTCTACTGTCTTTAAATATGTACAATAAATGATTAGGTTATCTAATTTGAAATCCATTATAAATATAATATTTTATATTAAAATATATTCTAATTAGTTTACCTATACCGAGAAATTTTAGAACCAGTTTGTTGATATGTAAAAAACAGATTCCTGGCTTTTTTATTAAGATTGGTGTTAAATCTAAAGAGCCAATTATGGAGAACTAGGACCTTAAAAATATTGTCTTTTTATCTTTAAAGACAGTATAACTCTTCCTTTATTTATGTCTAAATTGATTTCTTTCATTAATGGTGTGTAGTGTTTATTATATAGACACTCCTTTCATTAGCTATATATCTATTTCATTTTTAAATGCTATTATAAATTTTTTTAAATTCCTATTTTTTATGGTGATATATAGGTATATTATCAACTTTTGTATATTGACCTTGAATTCTGCAATCTGTTAAATATAAACTGTTAATTATATGCCGTAAAATCATGTATTAATTTGCTTCTCTTTTCCTTGTATGCTTTTTTTAAAGGGAGAAGCTTAGGTTATTGATTTAAGACTTGTCTTCTCTAATATAAACACTTACAGTTATAAATTTCCATCTAAGTACTATTTTAACCATATATTACACATTTTGATGTGTTGTATTTAAATTTTTATTAAGCTCAAAATATTTTAATTTATTTTGACTTCTCCTTTGACCCATGAGTTATTTACAAATGTATTATTTAATTTATTATTTAATTTGAGGTATCCAAGCAGTTATTAATTTCTAGTTTATTATAATTATAGACAGAGAATGCCTTGTAGGATTTGTATTCTTTTAAATTTGTTAAGGCTTGTTTACTGGCTCAAAATATGGCCTTAGTGTATGTTACACGCACATTTGAAAAAATGTATATTTTTCTGTTGTTGGGTAGTGTGTGTTCTATAACGTTAAAGTAGGTTTATTGGTTGATAGGGTTACTGAGGTCTTCTGTATTCATACTGATTCTCTGCCTACTTGTTCTATCAATTACTTAGAGTGGAGTGTTGAACTATCCAACTGTAATTACAGATTTACTTGTTTCTCCTTTTAGTTCTGTCATTTCCTCCCTGAATTATTTTTAAGATATATTGTATTGAGTATACACATCAAGAATTGTTATGTCTTCTTACAGAATTCACTTTTACAATCTTGTAATATCCTTAATTAGCCCTGATAATATGCCTTATTATAAAGTCTACTTTACATTATCTAACATTAATATTCTTACCTCAACCTTCTTTTGTTCACTGTTTGCATGGCATATCTTTCTCCATTCTTTTACTTTTAATCTATTTGATATTAAAGTGAGTATCTTGGAAAAAACATATAGTGGAGTCTTACTTTTGTATTCTTTCAGATAATCGCTATTTTACAATTGGCCTATTTAGAGCATTCACACTAAATATAACTACTAATACAATTAAATGTTACTACTTTGCTAGCTCTTTTCTAGTTGTTCCATATCTATGTCTATCTATCTATCTATCTATCTATCTATCATTTATCTATATAAATGTAATCAGTCTGTTGTGAAATATTATCATATTGGTTTATGTGTAGTTGAATGACCTACATTATATTTCCATTTTCTTCCTGCGTCCTCTGTGCTATCATGTTAAACCTTTTAGTTTTTATATGTTAAAAACAGTATATAGCTACTCTTTGTACTTTAAGACAGTTATCTTTTAATGCAACTGCAAAAAATTCTTTCATGTTGTCAATTTTCTATCCTCTTTATTTCTTTGTGTAGATCCAAGATTCAGTCTGATATAATTTGTCTCTGCCTGAAAACCTTCCTTTAACAGTTCATGTGGAGTAAGTCTGTGGGCAATAAATTTCTTCAGTTTTTGTTTGAGAACATCTTTGTTGTCTACAATTTTGAAGAAAAATTTCACTGGATGGAGAATTCTAGGTTGGTGTTATTTTTTCTTTCACCTTTTTAACTATTTCACTCAACTCTCTTGTATTTATGATTTCTTACAAGAAGTCCACTGTAATTAATGTCCTTGTTTCTTCACAGGCAATGTGTGTCCCTCATCTCCTGGGTGCTTAAGATTTTTTGTCTTTGTCGTCAGTTTTCTGCAGTTTGCATAGGATATACTCAGATGAAACTTCTTTTTTTGCATTTATTCTTGGCTTATATCTGTGGTTTGGAAATAATTGGTCATTATCACTTTATGCATTTCTTCTGTTCTTTTTCTTCTTCTGGTATTCCATTTATAACTGTGTTATACCTCTGAAGTTGTCCCACAGTTCTTGAATGTTCTGTTCTCCTTATTTGTTCTTTTTTTTCTCTTGTATTTTAGTTTGGGAAGTGTCAATTGATAACTTTCTCAGTTGTGTCTAGTCTACTGATGAGCCCATTAAACACAAACATTTTATTTGATACTTTACTAGGGTGTCCATTTCTGTATTTATATTTCTTATCTGTTTTTGCATGTTGTTTTCTTGTTCCTTTAGAGCCCTTAATATATGAGTTAGAATAATTTTAAATTCCATCTGATAATTCCAAAATATTGCCATATCTAGTCTGGTTGTGATGCTTGCTTTTTCATTTCAGACTGATTTTTTTGTGTGTGTTTTCTTCCTTTGCCTTTTAACATGCCTTATAATTTTTGGTTGAAAGCCATACATGATGTATCAGGTACTAGGAACTGAGGTAAAAGTACATTAGGGTGAGGTGTTATACTAGTCTGTCTAGGAGTTATAATGTGTTTAATAATTGCTGTAATTAAAGAGTGGATCTCATATAATTACTTATGACCTGGTAAAACCCTTAGTTAAACGTGTGTTCTTCCATATCCATTGCACCCAGAGAAATATATATATATACACACATACATACTGTGGTTGCACATTTTTTCTTATTAACAACTTTATTGATATATACTTTATATATCAAAAAAGTCTATGCATGCACTTAATATGTACATTTTAAGCATTCTTAGTGTATTCACAAAGTTGTAGGATCATTACCACAATAAATTTTAGTGTTTCAACATCCCAGAAGAAAACCCTTTAGTAGTGGCTCCATGTGTCTTAGCAATAACTCCTGTATTGCAGTCCAGGGTAACCATTAATCTACTTTTCTCTTTCTATATGTTCGGCTATCCTGGACATTTCATAAGATTGAAACCATACATTATGTGATATTTTATGACTGTCTTTTAACACTTAACGTTTCTGAGAATCATCCATGTCATAGAATATACAGGCATACCTTAGAGATGTTGCAGGTTCAGTTCCAGACATCCACAATAAAGTGAATATCACAATAGAGCAAGTCACATAAACTTTTGGTTTCCCAGTGCATTTAAAAGTTGTGTTTATATTATAATGTAGTCTACTAAGAGTGCAACAAAATTATGTAAAAATGTACATACCTTACTTAATACTTCCTTGTTAAAAATGGTAATGATCATCAGAGCCTTCAGAGAGTTGTCATCTTTTTGCTGGCGGAGGGTCTTGCCTTGATGTTCATGGCTTCTGACTGACCAGAGTGATGGTTGATAAAGATTGGGGTGGCTGTGGCAGTTTCTTTAAATAAGACAACAATAAAGTTTGCCATATTGATTGATTCTTGCTTTCATGGAAGACTTCTCTGTAGCATGCAATACTGTTTGGTAGCATTTTACCTATAGTAGAACTTCTTTCAAAATTGGAGTTAATCCTCTCAACCTCTGTTGCTCCTTTATCAACTACATTTATGTAATATTCTTTATTCCTTATTATCAACAATGTTCAAAGCATCTTTACCAGAGGTAGACTCCATCTCAAGAAAGCACTTTCTTTGTTCATCCATAAGAAGCAACTCCTTATTCATTCAAGTTTTATTATGATATTACAGCAATTCCATCATATATTCAGGCTTAGCATCTAATTCTAACTCTCTTGCTACTTCCAAAACATCTGTAGTTATTTCTTTCACTGAAGTCTTGAATCCCTCCAAGTTATCCATGAGGGTTGGAATCAGCTTCTTCCAAACTCCTGTTAATGTGGATATTTTTACTTTCTTGAAGGAATCACAAATGTTCTTAATGGAATCTAAAATGGTGAATCCTTTTCAAAGGTTTTCAATTGACTTTGTCCAGATGCATCAGAGGAATCACTATCCATGGCAGCTATCCCTCTATAAAATGTATTTCTAAAACAATGAGACTTGAAAATCAAAATTACTCCGTGATGCATGTGATGCAGAATGGATGTTGTGTTAGCAGGGATGAAAATATAATAACATTAATATCCCTGTACCTTCCCATCAGAGCTTTTGGTGACCAGGTGGATTGTCAATGAGCAATAATATTTTTAAAGAAATATATATATATTTTGAGCAGTAATGACAAAAATGAGCTTGAAATATCCAGTAAATCATGCTGTCATCCAGGCTTTATTCTACTTATAGAGCACAGACAGGGTAGATTTAGCGTAATTATTAAGGGCTCTAGGATTTATGGAATGGTAACTGAGCATTGGCTTTACCTTCACAAGTTACCAGATCAGCCACATTAGCCCTTAACAAGAGAGTCAGCCTTTCCTTTGAAACTCTGAGGCCAGGCATTGACTTTTATCTTCTCTAGCTAAGAAAGTTTTTGATGGCATCATCTTCCAACATAAGGCTATTTTATCTACATAGAAAATCTGTTAAGTGTAACCACATTTGTCAGTGACCTTGGCTAGATCTTCTGAATGACTTGCGGCAGCTTCTACCTTAACGCTTGCTGTTTCACCTTGTACTTTTATGTTATGAAGGTGGCTTCATTTCATAAACCTCATAAACCAACCTCTGCTAGCTTCTAACTTTTCCTCTTCAGCTTCATCACTCTCTCAGCCTTCACAAAATGAAACAGAGTTAGTGCCTTCTTCTAGATTAGGCTTTGGCTTAAGGGAATGTTGTGGTTGATTTGATCTTCTATCTAGACCATTAAAACCTTCTGTATATCAGCAATTAATCTGTTTTGCTTTCTTTTTGTTCATCTGTTCACTGGAGTAGCAATTTTAATTTCTTTCAAGAACTCTTCCTTTGCATTTACAACTTGGCTAACTGTCTGGCACAAGAGGCCTAGCTTTTGGCCTGTCTCATCTTTGGACATGCCTTCTTCACTGAGCATAATCATTTCTAGCTTTTGATTTAAAGTGAGACACGTGTAACTCTTTATGTAAGCATGTAGAAGACACTACAAGGTCATTAATTTGCTTAATTTCAATATTCTTGTGTCTGAGAGAATAGGGAAGCCCAAGGTGAGGGGAGGCGATGGAAGAATGGCCAATTGGTTGATCTTTCAAAATACACACACTCTTTATCGATTACATGTAATTGGTAAAGAAACAATTACAACACTAATATCAAAGATCACTGATCAAGATAACCATAATAGATATAATAATAATGAAAATATATGAAATATTGTGAGAATTACCAAAATGTAAAACACAGACATGAAGTGAGCACATGTTGTTGGAAACACTGCACCAATAGATAGACTTGTACAATGCAAGGTTGCCACAAACCCTTAATTTCAAAAAAATTATAATATCTGTAAAGTGTAACCAAGTGAAACAAAATAAAACAAGGTATGCTAGTATCAGTGTTTGTTTTTTATTATCAAATATTTCACAGGGAAAGGCAGAGCAAGATGGCAGAATAGAAAGCTCCACTGATCATCCTGCCTGCAAGGACACTTCGTTAACAACAATCTACACAGAAAAAAACCACTTTCATAAGAACCAGCATTCAGGTGAGCATTCACAGTACCTGGTTTCAACCTCATATCACTGAAAGAGGCACTGAAGGGATAGAAAAAATAGTCCTGAATCCTCAACACTAGCCCTCCCCAACCCCTGGCAGCAGCATGATGCAGAGAGCATCTCTGGGCATTAGGGGAGGTAGAATACAGCAATTGTGAGGGAGTAAGAAAATGGGACCAACTCAGCTGATGCCTCCCCACAGAGGGAGCATTTAAATGAGCCCTAGTGAGAGGGGAATCACCGATCCTAGTGGTCTGAACTTGAACTTGAGTGCCTCCAAACCTCACCACCTAGGGATAATGTACTGTTGGTCTCTAAGTAAACTTGAAAGGCAGTCTAGACCATAAAGACTGCAAGTTGTGGTCAAGCCCTAGGGCTGAACTAGGCCAAAAGACAGTGGACTGGGGGTGCATGCGACCTACTGAGACACCAGCTAGAGCAACCAAGGGAGTGCTGGCATCACCTCTCTCCTAACCGCATGCTGCACAGTTGATGACTCCAAAAGGGACCCCTTCCTGTCACTTGAGGAGAGGAGAAGGAAGAGGGGAAGGACTTTGTCTTGCATCTTGGATAGCAGCTCAGCCACAGCAGGATAGGGCCGCAGTCACAGTCAAGAGGCCCATGTTCCAGGCCCACAATACAATAGAATACCAGGTATACCTCTAACATTTTTGACTCTAGTCCCTGACTCCTGGACAACTTCTAGACCCACCCAGGGCCTGCAGAACCTCACCACTCTAAAAAGAAGGACACAGGCCTGGCTGGCTTTGCCACCTTCTGATTGTAGAGCCCCAGGGTTTTGAGTGAACCTAGACAGTAGCCAGGGAGTGGTTACAGCTGGTCTTGGGTGAGACCCAGTGCTGTGCTGGCTTCAGGTCTCACCCAGTACAGTCATAGTGGTGATGACCACAGGGGTGCCTATGTTACTACACCCTCAGCTTTAGGTGACTTGGAAGAGAGACCGAGACTCTGTATGTTTAGAAGAAAGTAAGGGAAAGAACAAGAGTCTCTGCCTGGTAATCCAGAGAATTCTCCCTGATCATGTCCAAGACCATCTAAGCAGTACCTCTATGAGACTGCAAGAATCACAGCATTACTAGGCTTGGGGGTGCACCCTAAGGCAGATATAGCTTAGATTACAACACCCAAGCTTTTTTAAGTAACTGGAAAGCCATCCCAGGAAGAACAGCTACAAATAAGCCCAGACTGTGAAGAATATAATAAATACTAACTCTTCAATGCCAAGACATTGAAGTCTATCTACTAGCATCAGTACCATCCAGGGAAACATGACTACTCCAAATGAACTAAATAAAGCACTATAAATTTGGAGAAACAGATTTATGTGACCTTCCAGACAGAGAATTCAAAATAGCTGTGTTGAGGAAAATCAAGGAAATTCAAGATACCACAGAAAAGGAACTCAGAATTCTATCAGATAAATTTAACTGAGACATAGAAATAATTAAAAAGAAGCAGAAATTCTCAAGGTGAAAAATGCAATTAGCATACTGAAGAATACAACAGAGTCCTTTAATAGCAGAATAAATCAAGCAGAAGAAAGAATTAGTGAGCTTAAAGACAGGTTATTTAAAAATACAGTTAAAGGAGACAAAACAAACAAATGAAAAGATTAGAAAACAATGAAATACACCTACAGGACCTAGAAAATAGCCTCAGAAGGCTAAATCTAAGAGTTATTGCTGTTATTTAAGAGGAGGTAGAGATAGAGATAGGTGTAGAAAGTTTATTCAATTGGATAATTATGGAAAACTTCCCAAACCCAGAAAAAGATATCAATATTCGCATATAAGAAGGTTATAGAACACCAAGCAGATTTAACACAGAGAAGACTACCTCAAGGAATTTAATGGTCAAACTCCCAAAGGTCAAGGATAAAGAAAAGATCCTAAACGCAGCAAGAGAAAGAAACGAATAACATACAATGGAGCTTCAACACATCTGGCAGCAGGCTTTTCAGTGGAAACCTTATAGACCAGGAAAAAATGGCAAGATATATTTAAAGAACTGAGGGGGAGAAAAACTTCTACCCTAAAATAGTATATCTGGTGAAAATATCCTTCAAACATGAAGGCAAATTAAAGATTTTCTCAGACAAACAAAAGCTGATGGATTTCATCAATGCCAGGGCCATCCTACAAGAAATGGTAAAGAGAGTACTTCAACCAGAAACAAAAGGACACAAATGAGCAATAAATAACCACCTGAGGGTAAAAAAACTTACTGGCAATAGTAGTTACACAGAAAAACAGAATATTACAACACTGTAACTGTGGTGTGTAAAGTAACTTTATCCTAAGTAGAAAGACTAAATGATGAACCAATAAAAAATAATAACCACAACAACTTTTCAAGTTATAGGCCATACAATAAGATATAAATAGAAACAACGAAAATTTAAAAAGTGAGGAGATTAAGTTAAAGTGAGGTTTTATTAGTTTTCCTTTTTTGCTTGCTTGCTTGTTTATCAAAATACTGTTAAATTGTTAGGTTAAAATAATAGTTTATAAGATATTATTTGCAAGCTTCATGGTAACCTCAAACCAAAAAACATACAATGGATAAACAAAAAATAAAAATCCAGAAACTAAATCATGCCACCAGAGAAAATCATCTTCACTAGAGGACAGGAATGGAAGAAGGAAGAGAAGACCACAAAACAACCAGAAAACAAATAACAAAATGGCAGGAGTAAGTTCTTACTTATCAATAATAACATTGAATGCAAATGGCATAAATTCTCCAATCAAAAGACATAGACTGGCTTAATGGATTAAAAAAAACAAGACCGATTGGTCTGTTGCCTAGAAGAAACATACTTCACCTATAAAGACACATATAGATTGAAAATAAAGGGATGGTAAAAGATATTCCATGCCAATGGAAAACAAGAGCAGGCATCATTATACTTGCATAAGATTGCCACACATAAAATTAAATGCCTAGTTTTTGAGACAAAAACTGTAAGAAAAGACAAAGATGGTCACTACATGATGACAAAGCAGTGAATTCAGCAAGAGGATATAACGATTTTAAATATATATGTACCCAACACTAAAGCACACAGATATATAATAGAAAATTATTAGAGCTAAAGAGAGGCATAATAACAATACAATAAAAGCTGGAGACTTCAGCTCCCAACTTTCAGCATTGGATAGATCTTCCAGGCAGAAAATCAACAAAGAAACATCAGACTCGATCTGCACTATAGACCAAAGGGATCTAATAGACATTTACAGAACATTTCATCCAAGAACTGCAGAATACCCATTTTCTTCCTTAGCACATGGATCATTCTCAAAGATATACCATATGTAAGGTCACAAAGCAAGCCTTAAAACATTCAAAAATATTGAAATAATATTGAGCATCTTCTCTGAAAACAATGGAATAAAACTGAAAATAATTTAATTAAGGAATTAAGGAATTTAAAAAACTATATAAATACATGAAAATTAAACAATATGTTCCTGAAAGACTAGTGAGTCAATGAAGAAATTAAGAAGGAAATGGAAAAATGTTTTGAAAGAAATGATAATGGAAACACAACATACCAAAACCTATGGGTTACAGCAAAAGCTGCTAAGAGGAAAGTTTATAGCTAAAAGTGCATGCATCTGAACAGAGGAAAATCTTCAAATAAACAATCTAATGATGCATCTAGTAAAGCAAGAGCAAACTAAACCCAAAATTAGTAGAAGAAAAAAATAATAAAGATCAGAGCAGAAATAAAGGAAATTGAAATAAACAACACAATAGATCAATGAAACTAAAAGTTGATTTTTGGAAAATTAAACAAAATTGACAAATGTTTAGACAGAGTAACCAAGAAAAAAAGAGAGAAGATAAAAAAAAATAATCATGAATGAAACAGGAGACATTACAACTGATACTGCAGAAATTCAAAGACTCATTAGTGGCTACTATGAGCAGCTGTATGCCAATATATTGGAAAATCTAGAAGAAATGGACAAATTCCTTGATAAATTCTTAGACACACACAACCTACAAAGATTGATCCAGGAAGAATTCTAAAGCCTGAACAGATAAATAATGAGTAATGAGATTGAAGCCCTAATAAAAAGTCTTCCAGTAAAGAAAATCCAGGTAGCTGATGGCTTCACTGCTGAATTCTACCAAGCATTTAAAGAACTAACACCAATTCAAATCAAACTATTCCAAAAAATAGAAGAGAAGATACTTCCAGACTCATTCTATGAGGCCAGTATTACCCTGATATCAAAACAAGACAGACATACATCCAAAAAAAAAAAAGAAAGAAAACTACAGGCCAATATCTCTGATGAATATTTATGCCAAAATCCTCAACAAAATAATGAAATATTAGTAAATTGAGTTTAGCAATATATTAGAAAGATCATTCATCAGGACAAAGTGGTATTTATCCCTGGGATGCAAGGATGGTTCAACACACACAAATCAAGGTGGTACATCATATCTTCAGAATAAAGAATAAAAACCATATGATTATTTAAATTGATGCTAAAAAGAATTTGATAAAATTCAACGTCACTTCATGATAAAAATCCTCAAAAAATGGGATAGAAGGAACATATCTGAATGTAATAAAAGCCATGTATGACAGACCCACAGTTAATAGCATATTGAATAAGGAAAAAAATTGAAACTATTTCTTCTAAGATCTGGAACATGACAAGGATGCCCACTGTTACCACTGTTATCCAACATAGTATTGGAAGTCCTATCTAGAGCAATCAGATAGGAGAAAGATATAAAGAACATTCAAATTGGAAAATAAGTCAAATTATTCTTGTTTACTGATGATATGATCTTATATTTGGAAAAATCCAAAGGCTCCACAAGAACGCTATTAGAACTGATAAACAGATTTAGTAAAGTTGCAGGATACAAAACCAACATATAAAAATCAGTAGCGTTTCTATATGCCAACAGTGAACAATGTGAAAAAGAAATTAAAAAGTAGTCTCATTTACAATTGCCACACATAAAATTAAATTCCTAGGAATTAACCAAAGAAGTGAAAGATTTCTATAATTAAAACTATAGTACACTAATCAAAGAAATTGAAGACGACAACAAAAAATGAAAAGATACTTCATGTTCATGGATTGGAAGAATCAGTAGTGTTAAAATATCCATACTACCCAAAGCAATCTACATATTCAATGCAGTCCCTATAAAGTATCAATAACATTTTTCACAGAAATAGAAAACAAACAAACAAACAAAAAAACAGCCCTACAATTTATGTGGAACTGCAAAAGACTCAGAACACCCAAAGCTATCCTAAGCAGAAAGAACAAAACTGGAGGATTCACGTTACCTGATTTCAAATTATACTACCCAGCTACAGTAACTAAAACAGAATGGTACTGGCATTATTATTATTATTTGAGACAGGGTCTCACTCTGTTGCCCAGGCTAGAGTGCAGTGGTGCAATCTCGGCTCATTGCAACCTCTGAGTTCAAGCAATCATCCTGTCTCAGCCTCCCTAGTAGCTAAGACTACAGGCACGCATCACCACGCCCAGCTAATTTCTGTGTTTTTAGTAGAGACAGGGTTTCACCATGTTGTCCAGGCTGGTCTCAAACTCCTGACCTCAGATGATCTGCCCACCTCAGCCTCCCAAAGTGCTGGGATTACAGGCGTGAGCCACCGTGCCCGGCTGGTACTGGCATTAAAACAGACACATAGACCAATGGAACAGATAGAGAACCCAGAAACAAATCCACCCACCTACAGTAAACTCACTTTTGACAAAGGTGCCAAGAATCTACACTGGGGAAAAGACAGTCTTTTCAATAAATGGTGCTAGGAAAACTGGATATCCATGTGCAAAAGAATGAAACTAGACTCCTATCTCTCTCCATATACAAAAATAAAGTCAAAATGGATTTAAATTTAAGATGTCAAACCATGAAACCATCACAAGAAAACACTGGGAAAAACAACCAGGTCATTGGTCTGGGCAAAAATTTCTTGAGCAATACCTCGTAAGTGCAGGCAACCAAAACAAAAATGGACACAAATGAGATAACATAAGTTAAAAAGTTTCTGCACAATAAAGGATACAACCAACAAAGTGAAGAGACAGCCCACAGAATGGGAGAAAATATTCAAAAACTACCCTTCTGACAAGGAATTAATAACCAAAATACATAAAGAGTTCAAACAATTCTATGGCAAAAAAAATCTAATAATCTGATCAAAAGATGGGTGAGAGATTTGAACAGACATTTCATAAAAGAATACATACAAATGGCAAACAGGCATAGGAAAAGGTGCCCAACATTTTTGATCATCAGAGACATGCAAATCAAAACTACAATGAGATATCATCTCACCCCAGTTAAAATGGCTGATATCCAAAAGACTGGCAACAGCAAATGCTGACGAGAATGTGAAGAAAAGTCAACCCTTGTATACTGTTGGTAGGAACGTAAACTACACTTTATTTTTTATTTTTTGTAGGGATAGGGTCTCACCATGTTGCTCAGACTGATCTTGAACTCCTGGGCTCAAGTGATTTGCCCCCTTGGCCTTCCAAAGTGTTGGGATTACAGGCGTGAGCCACTGCACCCTGCCAGGAATGCAAATTACTACAATCAGTATGGAGAACAGTTAGGACGTTTCTCAAAAAACTAAAAACAGAGCTACCATACAATTCAGCAATCCTGTTGCTCGGTATATACCCCCCAAAAGGAAATCAGTATGTCAAAGAGTTATCTGCACTTCTGTGTTTGTTGCAGCACTGTTCACAATGGCTAAGATTTGTAAGCAACCTAAATGTCCATCAACAGATAAATGGATAAAGAAAATGTGGTAGCACATATACAATGGAGTAGTATTCAGCCATAAAAGAGTATGAGATCCAGTCATTTGCAACAACACAGATGGAATTAGAGATTCTTATGTTAAGTGAATGAATCTAGGCACAGAAAGACAAACATTGCATGTTCTCACTTATTTGTGGAATCTAAAAATCAGAGCAATTGAACTCATGGTCATAGAGAGTAGAAGGATGGTCACCAGAGGATGGGAAGGGTGTTGCGGGGATAGTGGGAAAGTGGGGATGGTAAATGTGTAGAAAAAATTAGAAAGAATGAATAAGACCTTCTATTTGATAGCACAACAGGGTGACTATAATCAATAGTAAATTAATTGTATATTTTAAAATAACTAATGTAATCAGATTATTTGTAACTCATAGGATAAATGGTTGAAGGGATGGATACCACATACTCCATGATGTGTTTATTTCATGTTGCATGCCTGTATCAAGACATCTCTTGACCCCATGAATATATACATCTACTATGTACTCACAAAAACTTAAAAAATAAAAAGACAAAAAAAAATATTTTATTATATGAATATTACATACTTTCTTCATTTATCAGTTCATGGACATTTGGTTTGTTTTCACTTTTTGGTATTGTAAATAGTGCTGCTACAAACTTTTGTGCACACATTTTTGTGTGAATATATATTTTCATTTATCTTGAGATATAGCAGGAGTGAAGTTGTTGGGTTATATGATAACTCCATGTATAACATTTGAGGAATTAACAGACTGCTTTCCAAAGTGGCTGCACTATTTTCATTTCTCACCAGGATTATACAAGGGTTTCAATTTTTCAACACTTTTTACTATCTGCTGACACTTTTTATTCTCTAGCCATTCTAGTGGGTGGGAAGATTATGGTTTTGATTTGCTGTAAGATTATGATTTTAATTTGCATTTCCCTGATGTCTAATGATATTGAGCATCTTGTCATGTGCATTTGGCCATTTGTATATCTTCTTTGGAGGAATGTCTATGCACATTTTTTACACATTTTCAAAAATTTTTTTATTATTGAGTTGTAATAATTTTCACATATTCTAAATACAAGTCCTTCCTTTATCAAATATATTATTTTTAAATATTTTTCTTTCCATGGTGTTTTTCACTTTGTTAATGTCATATCATTTGAAGCACAATGAATCTTAAACCCAATTTTGTATATTTTCTTTTGTTGATTATGCTTTTGGTGTTGTATTTAAAAAGGCTTTATGTAACCAAAAATCATACAGATATAGATTTATATATTTCCTTCTAGGAGATTTATAATTTTCTCATATTGAGGTCTTATATACATATATATTTATATATTTTCTTCTAGGAGATTTATAATTTTAGTTCTTATATTTAGGTCTGTGATCCAATTTTTGTAGATTTTGTGTCTGGTGTGAGAAACGGGTCTAACTTTTTCCTTCTTCATGTGGCTATGCAAATGCCCCAGCACCATTTGTTGAAAAGACTATGCTTTTTCTCTTCGAATTGTCTTGGCCCCATTTTCAGAAATTGATTCACCATACATGCAAAAGTTTATTTTGTGGATTTTAATCCTTTTTAGTTAAAATACACACATACACACACACACACACACGTTTATCCTTATGCCAGTACATACTGTTTTTATTATTGTAGTTTTGTAGTAAGTTTTGAAATCTTTAAGTGTGAGTCCTCTAATTTAGCTCATTTTTTGTGTGTGTGTGTGTGGCTATGCTCTATCACTTGACTTTCTTTTTTTTTTTATACTTTAAGTTTTTGGGTACATGTGCACAATGTGCCGGTTAGTTACATATGTATACATGTGCCATGTTGGTGTGCTGCACCCATTAACTCCTCATTTAACATTAGGTATATCTCCTAATGCTATCCCTTCCCCTTCCCCTCACCCCACAACATGCCCCAGTGTGTGATGTTCCCTTCCTGTGTCCATGTGTTCTCATTGTTTAATTCACACCTATGAGTGAGAACATGAGGTGTTTGGGTTTTTGTCCTTGCTATAGTTTGCTGAGAGTGATGGTTTCCAGCTTCATCCATGTCCCTACAAAGGACATGAACTCATCCTTTTTTATGGCTGTATAGTATTCCATGGTGTATATGTGCCACATTTTCTTAATCCAGTCTATCATTGCTGGACATTTGGGTTGGTTCCAAGTCTTTGCTATTGTGAATAGTGCCGCAATAAACATACGTGTGCATGTGTCTTTATAGCAGCATGATTTATAATCCTTTGGGTATATACCCAGTAATGGGATGGCTGGGTCAAATGGTATTTCTAGTTCTACATCCTTGAGGAATCGCCACACTGACTTCCACAATGGTTGAACTAGTTTACAGTCCCACCAAGAGTGTCAAAGTGTTCCTATTTCTCCACATCCTCTCCAGCACCTGTTGTTTCCTGACTTTTTAATGATCACCATTCTAACTGGTGTGACATGGTATCTCATTGTGGTTTTGATTTGCATTTCTCTGATGGCCAGTGATGATGAGCATTTTTTCATGTGTCTTTTGGCTGCATAAATGTCTTCTTTTGAGAAGTGTCTATTCATATCCTTTGCCCACTTTTTGATGGGGTTGTTTGTTTTTTTCTTGTAAATTTGTTGGAGTTCATTGTAGATTCTGGATATTAGCCCTTTGTCAGATGAGTAGATTGCAAAAATTTTCTCCCATTCTGTAGGTTGCCTGTTCACTCTGATGGTAGTTTCTTTTGCTGTGCAGAAGCTCTTTAGTTTAATTAGATCCCATTTGTCAATTTTGGCTTTTGTTGCCATTGCTTTTGGTGTTTTAGACATGAAGTCCTTGGCCATGCCTATGTCGTGAGTGCTATTGCCTAGGTTTTCTTCTAGGACTTTTATGATTTTAGGTCTAACATGTAAGTCTTTAATCCATCTTGAATTAATTTTTGTATAAGGTGTATGGAAGGGATCCAGTTTCAGCTTTCTACATATGTCTAGCCAGTTTTCCCAGCACCATTTATTAAATAGAGAATCCTTTCCCCATTTCTTGTTTTTGTCAGGTTTGTCAAAGATCAGATAGTTGTAGATATGCGGCATTATTTCTGAGGGCTCTGTTCTGTTCCATTGATCTTTCTTTTTGCTTGTTTACTTTACCTAAAATTTTGTTAACACTGTATGTCTTATTGAAGAAACAACTTTTGGTTTTGTTGGCTTTCCCTATGTCATATTTCTCTGCTCCCTATTTCATTAATTTTCAATGAAATATGTATTATGTCCTTACTTATACTTGCTTTGGGTTTAGTTTGTTCTAGTTTTCTAGTGTCTTAGGTGAAAGTTTACATGACTAATTTAAGAGTTTAAAATATAAGCATTTACAGCTCTTAAGTTTTCATGTAAATACTGATTTTACTGCATCCCAGGGGTTGTTTTTTTCTCCACTCTTCCTTGCCAGCGGGAAGTCACAGAAGTTTTGGTATAATGTGTCTTCACTTTGATTAATCTTGACTGTTTTCTAATTGTCCATGTGATTTCTTCTTTGACCTATGTGTTCTTTAGAAGTGTAGTTTAGTTTCATCATATTTGTGATTTCCCATTTTTTTCTGTTATTTTAAAATACTTTTATTCAATTGTGATTGGAGAACATACTTTACATAATTCAATGTTTAAGTTTTATGAGGCTTGTTTTATGACTAGCTTATTGTCTATCTTGAAGAATGTTCCATGTGTAATTGAGAAGAATGTGTATTTTGCTGTTGGTGAGTAGAAATATCCATAGATGTTTATTAGGTCTAGTTGATTTATAGTGTTGTTAAAACCTTCTTTTTTCTTGTTGAACTTTTGCCTAGTAGTTCTGTTTATTATTGTAGTGGGGTATTGAAGTTTCTAACTGTTATTGTTGAACTGTCTATTTCTTTTTGCAATCCAGTCAGTTTTTGCTCTAAATATTTTGGTGTTCTGTTGTTAGGTGTTTATATGTTTATAGTTGCTTTATCTTCTTGATGGATTGACCCTTTTACCATTGTAAAATATTTCTCTTTATCTCTAGTAACATTTTTATTTTAACATCTGTTTTATCTGATAGTCATATAGGCCCTAACTCTTTCTTGTAGTTGCTTTTTGCATGGTATGTGTTTTTCATCCTCTTACACTTGATTGTTTTGTATTTTTGAATATAAAGTGTGTCTTGTACAGAGAGTATATGGTTAGATCTTACTTTATGTAATCCACTGTGATAACATCTACCTTTTTATTAGGTTATCTAATCCATTAAAATTTGATATTATTATTTATATAGTTAAACATATATTTTCCACTTTATGTTTGGTTTTGCGTACATCTCATGTATTTTTTACTCTATTTCTCCTTCTCTGCTTTATTTTGCATTTAATGAATATTTTCTACCATGATATTTTAATTTCATTAGTGATTTTTTTCATTAGATTTTTTGAGTTATTTTCTTAGTGGTTCTTTTTGTGCTTACCATATACATCTTAGTTAATCAAGATCTGTTTCAGATTAATACTAACTGTATATCAGTGAGACATAGTAATATTAGATTTATATAGTTTTGTTTCCTTCTTCTCTTTTTGTGCTATTATTGTTGTATGTATTGCATCTATATACATAATAAAGCTAGGAATACATTGTTATATTTATAACTAAATATAAGGTTATAGCTATTAAAGTACCTAAGAGAAAAAAAGGAAAGCAAGCATATTATTATATAGTTCTTTATCTTAAGCTACTTATTTACTATTTCTGGTGGAATAATAGACATTGAAGACTAGGAAAGGTGGGACAGTGGGAGGGAGGTGAGGGATGAATGGGAACAATGTATACTATTTGGGTGATGGCAGCACTATAAGCCCAGGCTTCACCACTATGCAGTACATCCCTGTAACAATACTGTACTTGTACCCCTGAAATGTACACAAATAAAATATAAACACTTTCTAATCCCTTAAAATCCCCCCCAGCCCTCCTAAAATACCATATTTTATCATTTTCTAATCCCAATACTTTCTGCCTATCATCCTTCTCCTTTGTGCTGATATTGTTAAGTGCAATACAAGCGTATATATTATAGGCTCCCAAATACAATTACATTCCTGTTTTATACAAATGCTTTTTACAGAAAAAAAGAAAGATAAGGAACTATGCATTTATATTGTCACTCATAATTACATAATTACCTTTTCTGGTGGTCTTTTTCTTTTTGTCTTATTTTTAAATTATCTGAGGCTACTTGCTTTGAGCCTAAAATACTTCCTGTTCCTAAAGTACTTCTTGTTAAGTGAGTCAGCTAGTATTTGGTTCGCTCCGATTTTATTTATCTGGAAAAGTCTTTATTTTGCCTTCACTTTTGAGAGATAACTTTGCTGGATATAACATTCTTGGTTTATATGTATTTGTGTATTTGATGAGACAGTATCATCATAGTTTTACTTTACAAGCAAAGTTTCCTTTAGTTCATTGTATATATTGTAACAGCTGCTTTGACATCCTTGTTAAATCTGACATCAGGACTTTCTTACAGCCAGTTTTCGTTACCTGCTTGTCTTTTATATTGGTCACACTTTCCTGTTTCTTTGTCTGTCTCATATTTTTTTTCTTGTCAACTCACATATTAGATAATGTATTGTAGTAATTCGGTATAATATTCTCTCTGTCCTTTAAGGACTCATTTGGTTGTTTGCTTGTTTATGTTTTTAGTGACTTGGCTGGACTAATTTAGTCAAGTCTGCTGCAGTTGGAAGCCTTTGATATCACTTTTTAGTATGCTGAGTTTTGGCCATGTGTGCAGTCAACCTGCAACGATGGTGATTTTAGCAGGGCTCTCTTTGTGCCTTTCTCTGATTTCTCTAGAAATTAGATCATCTATTAGTATCACACTCAGCTATTAGGCTCTATTAACTTCTTGTTGATTGCTCTATTGTGTTTGAAAATGTCCTCGGTCCTCACTTATTTTACAGTCTGATTCAGTATATCTTGGCTCATTTACAAAGGTCATAATTGAGACCTGTTTTTGAAGTTTATTTCTTCCAGAAGAGTTCTATTTAGCTGTCATTTTCCCTCATTTTCTCTGGGTAACTAATTGGCCTATAGTTTAGCTTGTTGCTGTCATAGAGATACAAAACCTCCTCTTAATTGCTTACTATCAAAATCTCTTTTTCTTTTTAATTAATTTAGGTTTGAACTTCCTGATACTCTGTTTCAAATAAAGTCACTTTCTTTTAGGAGAGCTTCAGTGTTCTCTATTCATGTGAACTGCCCTCCCTACCAAAAAACATCTCTGAACCACTGCTTCAGAATGGAAGGAGCAAATAATACCCATACTTTACAAATATGTCACTGTGTGGGAGTGATAGCTTCTGGCATTTTTTCTAGCCTCTCTTACATGAAACCTCTACCTTCTTAGCTAACTGACCAAAAAGAGGACCCTGTCTTTTGGCTACACCCATTTGAAATAAAGCTCATGTTATACTAAGCTGAAAAGGGGAAAGGGAGGGACCAAGTCTTGGCTTAAGTGCCACAGATTCTCACTGTTCTTATTGAAATGTAGTAGGTTTGCTTTAATAAATGTTTCTTCGTTGCCTCTAAGCCCTCAGGACAATTCCAGAAACTTCAAGTGGGGTTTTTCAAAAGAAATAATTCTTGCCAGTTGTGGTTATTTTACTGGGGAATGGGTTTTTGGAGCTCCTCATGCTACCATTCTAAAAGTCAACCGTTGTTTTTTTCAAGATTCTACAGATCTTAGATTTTGGTTTTGTCTTTCTGTGTATTTCAGTTGAGACTATTTCTGCTGACCTATATTCATAAGAACAGATTCTTTTCTCATTTATGTTAGTTTTACTGATGAGCCTATTTAAGACCTGTTTGTCTTTGTAAAACTTTTTGTATTCTAGTTTTCCTATTTGATTTGTGTGCGTATTAGTCTGTTTTCACACTGCTATAAAGAAATACCCAAGATTGGGTAATTTATAAAGGAGAAAGGTATAATTGACCTTATAGGTCTGCTGCATGGCTGGGGAGGCCTCAGTCATGGCAGAAGGTGAAGGCGGAAGCAAGAACCTTCTTCACATGGAAGCAGGAAAGAGAAATGCAAGCAGGAGAAATGTCAGACACTTATAAAAACATCAGATCTTGTAAGAACTCACTATCACTACAGCAGCATGAGGGAGACAGCCCCATGATCCAATCACCTCCCACTAGGTTCCTCCCTCCACACATGGGGATTATGGGGATTACATTTCAAGATGAGATTTGGGTGGGAACACAGTCAAACCATATCAATGTGATACTTTTGATACATAAAAGACATTTTTTCAACATGTTATTATGGATATTTAAATTACAGAGATAGGTCAAAAGTTGTTACTTAACAATTTTTAGAGTTATCAATGTATTTTTGGTGATTTTTTCAGTCTAAGCATTTACCAGTTTCCAGTATAATCTCTTCTTTGATATAGATATATCTAAAAGTATATCTATGAATTTACAAAATGTAGATTAAAATTTTGTTGTTATTTACTCTATTTTTTGTGATGAATAGTAATTAATCAAAGCCTGTTTTATGGTATACAATGAAACTAAGCTTTTTGTAAATGTCCATTTTTGTGCTTAGGGAGAATATGTATATTTTAAATTATTGTCCACACTATTATACATGTATTTCAATTACATAAAACTTCTAACTGTGTTGTTAAACTCTTATATAGTAACCCTTTAATAACATGGGTTTGAGTTGTGAGAGTCCATTTATACATGGATTTTTTTCAATAAGTATCATGGAAAATATTTTGAAGAATTCTGACAATTGAAACACCTTGCAGAAAAAGCAGGTAGCCTAGAAATTTTTTTAAGAAAGCAAAATTAGGTATGTCAATGCATAAAATATATGTAGGTATTAGTCTATTTATATAATTTACTATCATAAAATACACACAAATCTATTATGAAAAGTTAAAATTTATCAAGAGTTATACACATAAACACTTGCAGACCAAATATGGCACTACTTGTAGGAGACAGAAATGTAAACAAATGTAAAGATGCAGCATAAAGTCATAACTGAAGAAAATTAACTGTAGTACATACTGTAGTAGTGTAATAATTTCATAGCCACCTTCTATTGCTATTGAGGTGAGCTCAAGTATTGTCAAGTAGCTAAAATGCTATGCAATACTAATCATCTCTGAGTGAGATGCTCCTCTCTCCAGTAAATTGGATATCACAGTAAAGATGATCTCTTGAAGTTCTTGTGTATTTTTAATTGTGTTCAGTGCAATATTGAACATTAAATAACATCATGGGACCCATAAAAAATGCCATGAGTGATGCTGGAAGTGCTCCCAAGAAACAGAGAAACCATTTTTCTGGATTGGTTTTATCAATGTTTTGTTCCTAAAGTAAGGAAGCACCTCACCAGTAAGGGACTGTATTTTAAAGTTATTTTGATTTTTGACAATGCCCCTGGCCACTCGGAACCCCATGAGTTCAACACCAAAGGTGCTGAATTAGTCAACATGCTGCCAAATACAATGTCTCTATTAGCCTCTAGACCAGGGAGTCATCAGGACCTCTATGACTCATTGTAGATGAAACCCTTTAAGATTTCTCAATGCTATGGAAGAACCCTGATAGAACGTGAAAGCCTGGAGGGATTACATCATTGAAGATGCCATAGTTGTTATAAGAAAACCATGAAACCCATCAAGCCCAAAAGAATACATTTCTGTGGAAGAAAATTGTGTCCAGATATTATAGATGACTTCACATGATTTCTGTCAGAGCCAATCAAGGAAATCAGGAGAGAGATTGTGGACATGGCAAAAAAAAAAAAAAAAAAAAAAAAAAAAAAAAAAAAAAAAGGTGAGGGGTAAGGGTTTTAAGGCATAGATTTTAGGGAAATTCAAGAGCTAAGAGACACTACCCTAGAGGAATTAACAGAAGATGACTGGATGGAGATGAATGCTTCTGAATCAGTGCCAGATGATGAGGAAGAAAACAGCAGAAGCAGTGCCAGAAAACAAATTTTAATTGGACTATCTGAAAAAGGGCTTCTGATTTTTCAGGACTGCTTTTGACGTCTTTTATGATGTAGACCCTTATACGATATGAGCACTGAAACCAGAACGGTGGAAAGATTGGTACCATATAGAAACATTTGTGGGTAAATGAAAAAGCAGAAAAGTCAGACAAAAACTTATGGTGTATTTCTGTAAAGGTACACCAAGTATACCTGTCTTCCCTTCCACCTCCTCCACCTCTTCCACTTCTGCCACTGGTGAAACACCAAGAGCAATCTCTCTCTTGCTCCTCCTCCTTAGCCTACTCAAGGTGAGGATGAAGATCTTTATGATGATCCACGTCTATTTAATGAATAGTAAATATATTTTCTCTTCCTTAGAATTTTCTTAATAACACTTTCTTTACTCTACCTTACTTAATGGTAAGAATACAGTATACAATAATGCACCATACAAAATATGTGTTAATCACCTTATTGGTAAGGCTTTTGGTCAGCAGTAGGCTATTCATAGTTAAGTTTTAGAAGAGTCAAAAGTTATATGTGGGCCGGGCGAAATGGCTCATGCCTGTAATCCTAGCCCTTTGGGAGGCCAAGGAAGGCAGATCACTTGAGGTCACGAGTTAGAGACCTAAGTTTTATAAAAATTAGCCAGGTGTGGTGGCAGGTGCCTGTAGTCCCAGCTACTTGGGAGGCTGAGGCGGGAGAATTGATTGAACCTGAGAGGCAGAGGTTGCGGTGAGCTGAGATCTCGCCACTGCACTCCAGCCTGGATGACAGAGTAACTCTCCATCTCAATAAATAAATAAATAAATAAATAAATAAAATAAATAAATAAATAAATATTGTATGTGTATTTTCAACTGCATAAAGGGCCAGTGCCCCTAACTCCCATGTTGTTCAAGGGTCAACTGTATATATTACTAATTAATTTGTCTGCTTAATGTATCAGTTACAATGAGTGGTATATTAATATCTCTGAGGCTAATGTGAGTATTTAAATTTTTTTTCTTTAACTTTCATTTTAAGTTTGGGGGTACATATGCAGGATGTGCAGGTTTGTTACATAGGTAAATGTGTGCCATGGTGGTTTGCTGAACAGATCTACCCATCACCCAGGTATTAAGCCCAGAGTCCATTAGCTATTCTTCCTGATGCTCTCTCTCCCCCTGGCCCCCCTCCTAGCCCAGCCCAGTGTGTGTTCTTCTTTCCATGTGTCCATGTGTTCTTGTCATTCAGCTCCCACTTATAAGTGAGAACATGCTGTGTTTGTTTTTCTGTTCCTGCATTAGTTTTGCTGAGAATAACAGCTACCAGCTCCATCCATGTCCCTGCAAAAGACATGATTTTATTCCTTTTTTTGGCTGCATAGTATTCCATGGTGTATATGTACCACATTTTCTTTATCCAGGCTATCATTGATGGGCATTTGGGTTGATTGATTCCATGTCTTTGCTAGTTGGATAGTGCTGCAGTGAACATATGTGTGCATGTATCTTAATAAGAGAAGAATTTATATTCCTTTGAGTATGTACCCAATAATGAAATTGCTGAGTCAAATGGTATTTCTGCCTCTAGGTCTTTGAGAAGTCACCACACTGTATTCCACAATGGTTGAACTAATTTACACTCTCATCAGCAGTGTAAAAGACTTCCTTTTTCTCCACAACCTTGTCAGCACCTAGTGTTTCTTGACATTTTAATAATCTCCATTCAGACTGGCAGGAGATGGTATCTTACTGTGGTTTTGATTTGCATTTCTCTAATGATCAGTGATGTTGAGATTTTTTTACATATGTTTGTTAGCCACATTAGCGTCTTCTTTTGAGGAGTGTCCATGTCCTTTGCCCACTTTTTAATGGGGGTGTTTGTTTTCTTGTAAATTTGTTTAAGTTCCTTGTAGACTCTGGATATTAGACCTCTTTCAGATGGATAGATTGCAAACATTTTCTCCCATTCTGCAGGTTGTCTGTTCCTCTGATGATAGTTTCTTTTGCCATGCAGAAGCTCTTTAATTAGATCTCATTGATCAATTCTTGCTTTTGTTGTAATTGATTTTGGTGTTTTTGTCATGAAATCTTTGCCTGTGCCTATGTCCTGAATGGTATTGCCTAGATTTCTTTCTAGGGTTTTTATAGTTTTGGGTTTTATATATAAGTCTTTAATCTATCTTGAGTTAATTTTGTATAAGGTGTAAGAAAGGGGTCCAGTTTCAATTTTCTGTCGAAGATCAGATGGCTGTAGGTGTGCATCTGAGTTCTCTATTCTGTCCCATGTTTCTGGTCTATGTGTCTGTTTTGTAGCAGTACTTTGCTGTTTTGGTTACTGTAGAATTGTAGTATAGTTTGAAGTTGGGGAGCATGATGCCTCCAGCTTTCTTCTTTTTGCTTAAGATTGTCTTGGCTATATGAGCTCTTTTTTGGTTCCATATGAATTTTAAAATAGATTTTTCTAATTCTGTGAAGAATGTCAATGGTAATTTAATGGGTATAGCATTGAATCTATAAATTACTTTGGGCAGTATGGCCATTTTCATGATATTGATTCTTCCTATTCATGAGCATGGAATGTTTTTCCATTTGTTTGTGTTCTCTCTCATTTTTTAAATCAGTGGTTTGCAGTTCTCCTTGAAGAGTTCCTTCACTTCCCTTGTTAGCTGTATTCATAGGTATTTTGTTTCCTTTGTAGCAATTGTGAATGGGAGTTCATTCATAATTTGGCCCTCAGCTTTCCCGTTGCTGGTGTATAGAAATGCTAGTGATTTTGGCACATTGATCTTGTATCCTGAGGTTTTGCTGAAGTTGCTTATTAGCTTAAGAAGCTTTTGGGCTGAAACAATGGGTTTTCTAGATATAGGATCATGTCATCTGCAAACAGAGACAGTTTGACTTCCTCTCTTCCTATTTGAATATGCTTTATTTCTTTCTCTTACCTGATTGCCCTGGGCAGAACTTCTAATGTTATGTTGAACAGGAGTGGTGAGAGAGGACATCCTTGTCTTGTGCCGGTTTTCAAGGGGAATGCTTCCAGCTTTTGCCCATTCAGTGTGATAGTGGCTGTTGGTTTGTCATATATGGCTCTTACTATTTTGAGGTATATTCCTTCAATCCTAGTTTATTGAGAGTTTTTAACATAAAAGGATGTTGAATTTTATTGAAGGCCTTTTCTGCATCTATTGAAATAATCATGTGTTGTCATTGCTTTTGTTTATGTGATGGGTTACATTTATTGATTTGTGTATGTTGAACCTTACATCCCAAGGATGAAGCTGACTTGATTATGGTGGGTAAGGCTTTGGATGTGCTACTGGATTCAGTTTGCCAGTATTTTATTGAGGATTTTTGCATTGATGGTCATCAGGGATATTGGCCTGAAGTTTTATTTTATTGTTGTATCTCTGCCAGGTTTTGGTATCAGGATGATGCTGGCCTCATAAAATGAGTTAGGGAGCACTCTCTCCTTTTCAATTGTTTGGAATAGTTTCAATAACAATGGTATCAGTGCTTCTTTGTACCTCTGGTAGAATTCAGTTGTAAATCTATCTGGTCCTGGGCTTGTTTTGGTTGGTAGGCTATTTACTGCTGCCTCAATTTCAGAACTTGTTATTGGTCTATTCAGTGATTCAGTTTTCTCCTTGTTGAGTCTTGTGAGGGTGTATGTGTCCAGGAATTTATTCATTTCTTATAGATTTTCTAGTTTGTATGCATGGAGGTGTTTACAGTATTGTCTGATAGTTGTTTTTATTTCTGTGGTGTAAGGGGTGATATCCTGCTTGTCATTTCTGATTGTGTCTATTTGGTTCTTCTCTCTTTTCTTCTTTATTAGTCTAACTAGTGGTCTATTTTATTGATGTTTTCAAATAACCAGCTCTTGGATGTATTAATTTTTTTGAATTTTTTTTGTATCTCTATCTCCTTCAGTTCTGCTCTGATCTTGGTTATTTCTTCTCTTCTGCTAGCTTTGGGGTTTGCTTGCTCTTGGTTCTCTACTTCTTTTATTTGTGATGTTAGGTTGTTGAATTGAGATCTTTCTAGCTTTTTGATGTGGGCATTTAGTGCTATAGATTTCCCTCTTAACACTGCTTTAGCTGCATCCCAGAGATTCTGATATATTGTCCCTTTGTTCTCATTAGTTTCAAATAACTTCTTGATTTCTGACTTCATTTCATTATTTACCCAGGAGTTATTCAGGAGCTGGTTGTTCAATTTCCATGTAGTTGTGTGGTTTTGAGTGAGTTTCTTAATCTTGAGTTCTAATTTGGTTATGCCATGGTCTGAGAGACTGTTTTATATAAATTCAGTTATTTTACATTTGCTGAGGAGTGATTTACTTCCAATTATGTGATCAATTTTAGAGTAAGTGCCATGTGGCAATGAGAAGAATGTATATTCTCTGGTTTTTGGGTGGAGAGTTCTGTAGATTTCTTTTTTATTTTATTTTATTTTATTTTATTATTATTATACTTTAAGTTTTAGGGTACATGTATACAATGTGCAGGTTAGTTACATATGTATACATTTGCCATGCTGGTGTGCTGCACCCATTAAAAGTTCTGTAGATTTCTAACAGTTCTGCTTGATTCAGAGCTGAGTTCAGGTCCTGAATATCTTTGTTAATTTTCTGTCTCAATAATCTGTCTAATATTGTCAGTGGGGTGTTAAAATCTCCCACTATTATTGTGTGGGAGTCTAAGTCTCTTTGAAGGTCTTTAAGAACTTGCTTTATAAATCTGAGTGCTCCTGTATTGGGTGTATATATATTTAGGATAGTAGCTCTTCTTGTTGAATTGAACCTTTTAACATTATGTAATGCCCTTCTTTGTCTTTTTAAAAAATCTTTTGTGGTTTAAAGTCTGTTTTGTCAAAAACTAGCATTGCTTTTTTTCTGTTTTCCATTTGCTTGATAAATTTCCCTTGATCCATTTATCTTGAGCCTATGTGTGTCTTGGCACATAAGATAGGTCTCTTAAAGGCAGCATACCAGTGGGTCTTGACTATTTATCTAGCTTGCCATTCTGTGTCTTTTAATTTGGGCATTTAGCTCATTTACATTTAAGGTTACTATTGTTATGTGTGAATTTGATCCTGTCATCATGGTGCTAGTTCATTATTTTGCAGACTTGTTTATGTGGTCACTTCAGAGTGTCACTGGTCTGTGTACTTCAGTGTGCTTTTGTAGTTCCTTTCTACATTTAGTGCTTCTTTCAGGAGCTCTTGCAAGGCAGGCCTGGTGCTGACATATTTCCTCAGCATTTGCTTGTCTGAAAAGCATATTTATTTCTCCTTTGCTTCTGAAGCTTAGTTTGGCTGGATGTGAAATTCTGGGTTGGAAATTCTTTTCTTTAAGTGTGTTGAATATTGGACCCCAATCTCTTCTGGCTTGCAGGGATTCCACTGAGAAGTCTGCTGTTAGTCTGATGGGTTTCCCTTTGTAGGTGACTTGGCCTTCCTCTCTGGCTTCCCTCAACATTTTTTTCTTATTTCAACCTTGGAGAATCTGATGATTAAGTGTCTTAGGGCTGATCTTCTAGTGGAGTATCTTATTGTGGTTCCTGGAATTCCTCAATTCAAAGGTTTGCCTGTCTTTCTAGATTGGTGAAGTTCCATTGGATGATATACTGAAGCATGTTTTCCAATTTGTTTCCATTCTCCACATCTTTTTCAGGTCCCTCAATTAGTCGTAGGTTCAGTCTTTTACATACTCCCATATTTCTTGCAGGTTTTGTTTGTTCCTCTTCATCCTTTCTTTCTCTATTCTTGTCTTCCTGTCTATTTCAGAAAGATGATCTGCAGGCTCTGAGATTCTTTCCTTTGCTTGGTCTATTCTGCCACTGATACTTGTGATTGTCTTGTGAAGTTCTCATGTTTTGTTTTTCAGCTCCATCGGGTCAATTATGTTCCTCTGTAAACTGGCTATTTTGGTTGTCAGTTCCCATATTGTTTTGTCATGATTCTTAGCTTCTTTGCATTGAGTTAGAACATGCTTTTTTAGCTCAGCAAAGTTTGTTATTACCCACCTTCTGAAGCCTACTTTGGTCAATTCAGACATCTCAGCCTCAGCCCAGTTCTGTGCCCTTGCTGGAGAGATGTTGTGGTAATTTGGCGGAGAAGAGGCACCCAGCTTTTTGAGTTTTCAGCGTTTTTGCATTGATTCTTTCTCACCTTCATGGGCTTATCTACCTTCAATCTTTGAGGTTACTGACCTTTGAATAAGGTTTTTAGGGTCTTTTTTGTTGATGTTGTTGCTTTCTGTTTGTTTGTTTTAACAATCAGGCCACTCTTCCAATAGGTCTGCTGTGGTTAGCTGGGGGTCCACTCCAGAATGTAGTCACCTCAGCCCCTCCCACACCTAGAGGTATCACCAGGGAAGGCTGCAAAAAGCAAAGATGGCAGCCTGCTCCTTCCTCTGGGAGCCCTGTCCCAGGAGGGCACTGACCTGATGCCCATTGAATGCTTCTGTAAGAGGTATCTGGAGACTCTGTCAGGAGGTCCCACTAAGTAAGTCAGGAGGAATGTGATCAGGGACTCACTTAAAGAAGCCGTCTGGTTGTCCCTTGGCAGAGCAGGTGCACTGCACTGACTGCCCAGCCTCTTCAGAGCCAGCAGCCTGGAAAGACTAAGTTGGCTGAATCACAAAGACAGCAGCTGCCCCTGGCCCTGGGGACTTTATCCCAGGGAGAGATCAGAGTTTTATTTGTATAACTCTGGCTGGAGTTGCTGAAATTCCTTCAGGGAGGCCCTACCCAGTGAGGAGGGATGTATTGGGGTCCCACTTAAAGAAGCAGACTGGCCACAATCAGGCAGAGCAGCTGGGCTGCCTTGGGGGGAATACCTCTGGTCCTGGGTGCCAGCAAGCTAGAACTGCCAACTTGAACTGCAAATGTGGCAGCTGCCCCTCCTGCTGGAACTCGGTCCATCTCAGGCTGTCTCCAACCTGCTGCTGCTGGCCAGCTGGAATTCCAAGCCAGTGGGTCTTAATTTGTGAGGTGTTGTGGGAGTGGAGCCTGCAGAATGACACTACTTTGCTCCCTGGATTCAAGGTCCTTACTAGAAGAATCCGTGGGCTCTCCTGCCTTGCCAGAATTCCTGGGTTGGAGCATGCAAAACTCCTGGGTTTCCCTGCATGTCCACGCAAGTGGCCACTCTGCTGATAATCTACAGAGCTCTGTGATTTGGACCCAAGGCTCTGGTGATGTGGGCTCATAAAGGGATCCCCTGATCCGTGGGTTGCAAAGATCTATAGGAAAAGCATGGTTTTCTGGGAAGGGTCACACTATCACTCACCACCTCCCTTGGTTGGGAGTAGGGGCTTCCCTGGCTCCGTGCCTCTCCTGGCCCCACCCTGACTTTCCTTGCTCTCCATGGGTCAAGCCAACTGCTAAGTCAGTCCCAGTGTCAGAACCTGGATACCTCAGTTGAAGATATAGAATTCACTTGCTGTTTTGTGAGCGCCATGGACTGCAGCTGCTTCTAATAAGCCATTTTGGTCCCTCTTGGTACTTAAATTTATTTTTGTAATTTTATCAGATTTTGAACATATAGTGATATACTTTTTATATAACATTATGTAACTCTATTAACATTTTTAATCTGGATTCTTATTGTTGGACTCTGTCCTAGTTTTCCAGTTTTTGTATCTTTAACAAATGACCCTATGCTTACAATAAGGAAGTAATTCTATTGTTTCATCTTCAGGTGTAGACCATAATACTCTTAGAATTGGGAGTTATTCCTGGTTTTTCTTTAGCAATGTACATATTCTTTTTTTTTGCTCTCACTTATGTTTTGCTTTCCCCAGTGCATTTTGGACCCCTAAGACTCTTTACCTTGGTGCATATCAAAATGGTCTGCTTCTGTGCAAATTGAACTTACACACTTAAATGTTGGATTTATCTTCTAGCCTGAGGGTATATTTTTCATTCTGGAGCCTGGGCATTTTACTATGAAGAGTAGAGGTTGTTCTAGTTAATCTAATGTAGTCTGATATTTAATCTGTACAAGAAATAATGAAACAAACCTAAGGGTACACTAATGCCTCTGCCAGAATCCATCAATTCCCATTGTGACCTTTACATTCTGAAATTCATACCACCTTTTACATATTTCTATCTTTAACCACATTGTACTGCTCAGAATTAAGATTCCTGAGAGGTGTTATTAGTAATACAGAAGAAAGAATGAGGTAGTATTTGTTATCCTAAATATATGTTCCTAACCAACATTATTAATAAAGTGGGATTCTGTTTTCCTAGTAGGTGAATAATATACATTCAAAATTGTGGAGGGCAAGTTGAGCATTTTTGGTCTGCTCCTTTTATGAGTAAGAAAGTCTTTTCAGTTTTCTAAAACAGTACCATTAAGTTCATAATCTGAGAAGATTTTTGAGAAGTGAAAACATTACCTTGTAGGACTTAGAAATTTTAGCTACAGAGTACAGCTATTTCAATATAGTCGATAGATTGGCATGCCTTATGGAAAAGTCATTTTTACAGTAATCACATAGTTTTGGAAATCATAGAAATGAAGAATAAATTAAGGAGATAATGTCTGCCTAGTTGTTTTACTCAGTTGACTCTAACTTGATGAAGATGGACAGATGTTAAAAGATGCCATTGCTTTCCATTGTATATATTTGAGAAAAGATGGGAAGCATCCCATAATAGAGAAGGCTTTTCTTGGAATTTTTATGGTAGAAGAGGATTCTTCATTTATAGTATTGATGACATGTTGAACAGATTAATGGAATTTTTCATTTTATCATTATCATTCTCATTGCCAATATTTTGCTGGGTTAGTGTTCTGGACAACTAAAATATTCTGTATTTCTTTCATGTTCTTTATTCTACTGCAGGTATTTATAATCCACTCTTGATCATGTGATGGACTGTTTGTACCAGGCACTGGGATAAAGAGATGAAAACATAATCTGTCCCCCTAGATCAATCTGTTTATAGCATACAGATCATAACTAGAAATTCTTAATCTCTTCTTTCTCTTAGATTCTTAGGTTTGTCTGTAGCCTGGAGCACTTTTCTGATGTCATGAGTATTTGTTTTTTGGTGTTGAAAGTATAGCTTTTATGCCAAACCCAATAAAGTCTTATATTGTCTTTGTCTCTATTTCAATTTTAAAGACCTTCAAGCTGAGCATTTAAATAAATATTAACTGTTACAAGCTGAAGATTTTACTTTGATCTCTATATTTGATTTATTGATTGTTTTTAATTTATAGTAATATGCCACTGATTAAATTCACATTGTACAATTCAGTAGCTACAGTTTCTAGATTAAAAACATATGTGACTTACAAAAAAAGCATGTTTTATGAAAGTTTGGATACTCTGTTTTCTCATGGTTCAATGAAAACCTCAGGTTATTGAATTTCAACTCACAGTGCAAGGCACAACTCTTTAGTTAAGCCTTTTTCAATGTGGCTATAAGCATCTTATTGCTGCAAAAACCTGAAAGCTCAGCATTTTTTTTTCTTGCTGATTTTATACCTAATGTGTTTCCAATGGCAGTAATAAGTGCAACTATTATTATGAGTTTTATATATAAATATACATCTTCTGTGAGTCTGCCAGAAGTAGCAATAAACACAACAAACTGTAGTTTTAGACCCCTGGAGTAAGAAACAAATATGTATTCATTTCTATCTATAAATTTTAATTATGGATATATTACATTAATAATAAAATCCTAAAAAAGTCCTTACATATATCTAAAGATAGCTTTACAGGGAAAGCATAAAAGCATAGCCTGATATAAATGGACAACTACCATATGTAGGAAACCAGGGCATGGCTTTTCTCTCTCAGAGAAAATGAAGATGGGATTTACTATTGAATATCTTTTCCATGTGAGAATTAAAAACTGTCTCAAACACATTTTGTTACTATTAAAATATGATTGTGTGTGTGTGTGTGTGTGTGTGTGTGTAATTAGCTCAATCTTCTAAATGTTTCATTGTAACCTGAACTTGGCCCAACTCTCTTTTTGGAAATCCCATGCTGTTTATGCAACAGACTTTCAGACATCTCTTTCCTTGAGGTTGCGCTAAATTAACATGTCTAATATGGAATCCCTCCATACATAACCATTGCTAAGTGCTTGTTGTTGTTGTTTTTTTATACCAATGAATTAGAACCTGAGATTCATTAAAAATACCACTATTTTCCTGGCTGTTTAAGCCAGAAAATGTCACTCTCCTTGCATCACCAGCTCTATTAATTTAACAGATTAAATAATCTTCTGTATTTCACCACCACTGTCTGGTTTCAAACTTTTAACATTTCTCATAGGAATTTCTGAAATGACTTCAAGCTAGTTCTTCTGGTTTAAAATGAATATCCCCACAATCAATTTTCCACATTTCTACTTTGCCTTCAGGACAAAATACAAGTTTTTATATTTAATATGCTAGACTTATTATGAGGCGCCTTCACTGTATAAATTTTGAGTAAGGGCTAGTCATGTATCAAGGTGCTGGCAATACAATACTCACATTTTTTCTGCCTTTTTTTTTTTTTTTTTTGCCCCTACTTCTTTTAGCCTGTAATGTCCTTCTATATTTCAACTAATTTCTATAGCATCTCTTCTGAGAGCGTGTCCTTCAGTCACACCCTGATTGAGGTACCTCTTCTGACACTGCTGGCATCCATTCACTTCCATGTTTACTTTGTATTATCTGATCATCAGAAGGACCCTGTCTTGAGTCTCACCACCAAGGACACATGTCGTCCTTGAATAGTCTTTTAGTTATGCAAATGTCTTCACTGGCTATCTCACAATCCCTCTTTATGTTGTATTTGCTTTCAGTAGCAGTTGTGGGCCATAGTTTAATACCTAAAGCTTTATCATTCTACTCTACTAAATAACCTACCTTTATACCTTTTCCCAGAGATGACTTTTATATTAAGTGGAATACTGGGCAAAATAACTTCAAAACTCTCTTTTGACTGAGGTTTTACAATTCTTATTATTTTGCAGCCTTTTACTTCCTGTCTATAAAATTGCATTGGAATAAGATGCATAACTGTGTACACTCTGCCAGCACTCTCTGTTTTCACTTGGAGCCTTCTTTTTCTGCATGCATTACATATCTGTCTTTGTCTTGAGTCCCTAAGCAAACTTACTTCTATTCATGCTGCAACTTCCATCCTTTACAGCAGCTCTAGTCGTAACTGCTTAACAGGTAGTCACACTGGAGAGATTAGCCCTGATCTTAAAATATTGCCAGTCTCTTTAGGTTGCTGGTGAGTTTATGTAAAATAATGCTTAAAACATTCTTAACACAGTTATTGCAAGAGTAAGACCTCAGTAAATGTTACCCATTGATATGGTTTGGCTTTGTGTCTCCACCCAAATGTCATCTTGAATTGCCATCTCCGGGTGTTGAGGAAGAGACCTGGTGGGAGGTGACTGGATCATGGGATGGGGGTTTCCCCATGTTGTTCTCATGATAGCAAGTGTGTTCTCAGGAGATCTGATAGTTTTATAAGTATGTGACATTTCCTCCTACATACACTCTTCTCTTTCCTGCTGTCACGTGAAGAAGGTCCTTGCTTCCCCTTTGCCTTATGCCATAAGTGTAAGTTTCCTGAGGCCTCCCAGCCACGTGGAAGTGTGAGTTTATTAAACCTCTTTCCTTTGTGACTTATCCAGTCTTGGGTAGTATATTTATAGCAGTGTGACAATGGGCTAATTCACCCATTCTTTTAAAACGCATTGAAGGTATAATAATATTGTAAAACTATAATACCGTGAGTCTGGAATAGCACATATCTGTGGGGTGGGGTACAAATGTATGCAAGGGTAGAAAAGTTGGATAAAAGATGAGTAAGTACCTTAAAGCGTTTGATCTTCAGTGGGCTCCGAACTGTGTTATCGATAAGGTAAAATCCAAAGGACTTAAAAGATAACGAAGAGTCCTTAAGTTGAATGCCACTGAAATTCTGTCACGTCTTGAAGAATTATTGAATCACTCTAAGAATTAGTTTCTTTAGAAAATAAGAATATATTATTTCATGGCTAATGATCGTGTGGATAAAAGGCAGTTACTGAGCCCTGTTCTATCATAACAAAAGGGAAAGTGTATTCTGAGATCTTGAGCTATATGAATCTGTGGAAAAAAAAAAAAAGATTACATTTGGAGAAAAATTCCTAATTCTCACACCTTCTAGAACCTTTCCTTAAAAGTAATGAGGGGCTTACTTTGTATTTACTATCCTACTGCCAATTTTACTTTCAGTCAGAAAGGTAGACATACCCCCAGTGAAAAGTTCTGGCTAGAACAAACAAGAAAATTAAAAATATGCTCACTTAAATTTCTTTCCTTTCTGTATTATTTTCTTGTCTTTTTCTTTTTCTTGCTTTTCCAAGCTTGGCTTAAAAGTCTGGGGGTATAGGCTACTTATTCTTCCGCTTCTCAACACTTGATATTGTATTCAATTTTGTCACTGATCCATCTCTTAGAAACATACTCTGTCCTCAGTTTCAGATATCACACAAATAGTAACTGTAGATTTCATTTTACCTGTAATTTGAATATGCCTCCTCTAGAACTAAAGCCTTCCTCTACTTCCTAATACTATCCTGACAATCTTAAAAAAGATTCATATAAAAATTGTAGCAAAATGAAAGTGATTTCTAACTATAATTTAAAGCTCCGTGAATCTGTGGTAATGGAGTAGGATTGGAGAAGACAAGTCTAATCCTTCTGACTTCTAGAGCCTTCCATTAAAAATAATTAGTGCCTTACTTTTCTATCTATTATTCTACTTTCAAATTCTACTTTTAAAAATTATCAGAGATAGTGAACGGACTTTTACAGTAAAACAATTCCTAAGAATTGTTCTCCATTTTGGTACTTATTCATTTTATGATGAAAACAAATCTATTTTCTGTAACAAGGCATGTTTATATATAGTATGAATCAAAAGAAAGATATTGTGTATCAAAACAATACTTATTATTCTATAATTACTGATGGCAAAATTATTGATTATCGTCTATACAAAAATAATTATAAATATGTTAATTCCAATCCCCAGAACAATACTGTGAGGAAGCTCCTATTTCCCCCTTTAATAAGTGAAAGAATAGAAGCCACAGGGATAAACTGACTAGCTCAGGGCGACCAAGCAAGCACATGCCAAAGCTGGAAGTCAAACCTAAGCCCCTCTGATTCCAAATGGTACATGTTCAAATTTAGCACACTGTTTTGTTGACTCATAGAAATTGCACATGGAAGAGAAATCCTATAAGACATACACATATACTGGTGAATTTAAAGTAGTTTTTAAGAAGTTTAGGGTTAGGGGAAGTAATCAGGAAAGAATGTGAATATGAAAAAAATTGACTGAGATATATTTTGCATTATCCCTTGCAAAATAAAAGTTAAGTGCCTAAAATACTTGTTATAGCTGTAGTGATAGTGGATACAATTTGCTACTCACTAAGTATAGTTATCAATTTAATCAAAAAGTCAAAATGTGACAGAAATATGATAATGAAGGAGGGGATACTGTTTCAATATTAATTTGTTTTCTTGTTTGTTCCTGCCATTGTGTTAGTATTTTTGCCATTGGAACTTAACTGGCAGAAACAGTGCAGGAAGATGAATTCTCTGCTCACCACTCTCACCCCAGAGAACATAAAGGATTAGATGGTTATAGCAAATTCTAAAGGCATGGCTGGGAACCACAATAGCTTTTTTTATTTTTTATTTTTATTTTTTGCAATGCTCGAGGTGTTTAGAGAGAGAAAGCAATGAATTAAAACCTCCTCTTTTTTTGGCTGGTAACAAATTTCTTCTTGATGCAGAGATAGCCTTGATAGCAAGACAGAACCAAGATTGAATGATAAAGGCAATTAATGAAAAAGGCTGAATATTAAAGAGTGACCTTAGATCAATATTCAGATAGCATTCAGTTCCTAATATTCTTCTACCAAAGAGGAGGTGAGTGGAGCTTGTCACACACAATTGAGAGCATTATACTTTACCCAAATGTTGTAGCTGGGAATAAAACAGAGTAATGTGCTCTGTAAAGGTAAGTCATTAAATGGTAAAGTTTTAAGCAAAAGGCTTTATACAAAATAATTTTGCTAAAATGTATTATAATCTGGCCAGGATGGAGTTAAATATTTTACCTTATTCAATCAGAAAACACACAATTTTAAAAGCAACAGTCTTGCTAAATGCAATAAAAGACTGTCTTTTAACATTAAAAAATGCTTCAAAAATTACTTATTAATTTGATTTGGGTTACACCTTACTGTTAGAGTGCTAACTTTTTTGACAAATGCCTCAAGATTGGTTGTCAATGAGATATCACAATGAGTACTAGATTGGCTAACTTCTCCATCTCTGTGCAGGTTAGTATGAGATGGATGAGAGAAACACAAATTATATCATTTAATAAAATTTGGAATGTTTTCTCACTCAGAATATCGTTAAAACATAGACTTCTCCTTTTCTCAGAAAGCCCACGATTTTTGTTTGTTTTGTTTTTCTTCCCCAAGAGATTGAAAACTTCTTAAGAGCAGATGTAATGATTTTTGCTTTTTCTCCACTCTTCAAAGCTTCCTGCAATGTGTGTATAATGTAGTGAATACTCAGTAGATTCTCTGGGACTGAAATAACCATCCTGTACCACAAAAAGCAAAACAGAACCAAAAACAACAACAAAAAATGTAAATACATAAGAAAGAATAAGAGACATAGAGGATCCAGTGAGAATTTGCACCACCCATGCAATTGATATCCTAGAAAGATAAAAGGGAGACTAGACAAGAGTGATGTTTAAATAGGTAATACCTGAAATATTGTCAGTATAATGAATTGACAATACCTGAAGTGTTGTCAATATAATGAATATCACTGCTACAAATTCATGAAGTACTACAAACCTCTAGCAGATACGTAGAACATTATCTTCTGTTCTACGTATGAAAACCAATGAGAAAGAGAAAAATCTTAAAACAGCCGGAGGCAAACACTTTCAAAGAAAGATAAATTATACTCAAGCTAACTTCTTAATAGAAACAACAAAAGCTAAAAAACTACAATATAATTTTCGAAGTGAAGATGGAAATAAAGGTAAAGACATTTCATATGAACAAGAACTCATAAAACTTTTTGCCGGAAGACCTATACCACAGGAAATATCAAGGGTATTCTCCTGACAAAAGTAAAATGCAAGGGAAAGAGTAAATACGGTGGTTCATCTAAGAGAAAACAGATGATATGATATAAAACAATAATATTAATGTTTTAAGAGTGTTTTTGTATATGCTGTAAATATATAACAACAACAGCATAAAATTTTGGATGGGTTTAGATAACAGTAATATATTTAAGTTCACTGACTTGCCTGTGAAGACAATACCAAAAGATTCAAGGGAATAGATGAAACAAGTTTATTACACAAACACTAACCAGCAGAACATAGCTTTAATATCAAACAATGTAAACTTTAGGGCAAAAAGTTAGAGATAAAACCATCATGTTTTACAACGACAATAAACTTATTCTTCAGGAGAAACATAACAATTCTAAATTTGCATGTACTTTACAACGTAACCTCAAAATACAAAATTCAAACTTTAACACAATCAAAATTGCAGTAGAAAAATCCATAAACATAATGGGATGTTTTATTACCACTCTCTTAGTAACTGATAAAATATGCAGATAAAAAATCACTAAATTACAGAAAGTTAAGCAATGTTATTAACAAAATCAGTCTAACTGACACCTATGAAATGCTGAATCTCAAAACCTGTATTATGAACATTTTGAATCTCAAAAACTAGAGAATGAATTAGGTATACATGAAATATTTACCATAATTGGACATATGAATAGCTTTAACGTACATCTTATAAAACATTTCAAATGGTTGAAATCATACAGAACATGTTGTCTGAACACAAAAAATTAAAATTAGACAATATCAATAAGTTAATTAGAAACTCTTCAAAAGTTTGCAGACTATGCATTTCTAAGAAATTCATGATTCAAAGAAAAAATCACATTGTAAACCAGAAAATATTTGAGCTAAATAGTAATATAAAACTGCATATTCAAAGGATATGGGTCCCACCTAAAGCTATCCTTAGACAGATATTTGGTCTTAAATGATTAATGAAAGAATAGCTGAAAAGAAATGATTTAGGAGTTCATCTCAAGAAGTCAAAATAATAGCAAGTTTGGTCTCGATCGAGGGAAGATAAAGAGCCAGTAGTAGCTGAGGTGGCAGAAGAGGTGAAAAAGGAATACTCTGGCATGCCCTACCCTTACAAAGCCAAACATACTTATCACCTGAAGATCTCCAGAGAGTCGTTTTGAACCTGGTAAAGAGGTTTTGGTTCATTTACTTCCGGTAATTGAGAGGACAGATCCCTGGAAGATGGTAATCTGAAGTTCAGTCTCGGCATATTTAGCTGATGACGGGCCATTGTAGTCCCTAACTCCAGGCTTCGCGAGCTGTGCAGCGTTAGAGATGTTCTTGATTTCTATAAAGTCGCTGTTCACAACAGATGTAAATTTGATGAACTTGATGCCAATAATCTGCCTCTCAATTTGAAAACCACCTGAAGTTACTGAGCAATTCAGAAGAGAAATACTTTAAAATAACTTTTACCCCTGAGCAAGGGAGATGCTTATTAGACCTTTTGATACTTTACCATGTAAAATGCTATCAGAACTGCCCATAAACCTACTTTTTCTGTAGAATTGTGCATCATCCTTTTTTCTCATATCGCGAATCAATAGAGAATAACAGAATTTTCTATGGTCATGTTTGCCAAAACCATTTTTTTTTAAAATGGAACAAAGTCATTAATAACTTAGGAAAATCTTCTTCTTGAGAGGATACTGTAATTAACTTGGATTTAAGAAACGAGGACACTACAAGTTCAGATCCTTCATACGCATAAAGTAGTGGTTGCAAGAAAATGGTTTAATCCTGTTAAGACTCTGAAATCTAAGATAAAATTATTATTTATAGCACACATAAAAATAAGGAAAATTATATTAGGTTAGATATTTATAAAAGAAACATAAAAGTCTGTGTTGTACATTGCTGTCCAATCTGGATTAATTTCTTTTGGAATTAAAGTAGATTTATTAAGGTGAAAAAAAGTGAACATCCTGAAAACCCTGCTGATATTAATAATATTATTATGAAAATGATGTTGGAGAAAGATTATGAGGTTACATAACCATATTTTTTGTAAATATTTCTGTGCCAATACATTAGCACTATAGATGACATGTACAGATTTCTACAAAATAATAATTATTGCTAATTTGAGAAGAAATTAAAATTCTGTGTAGTCTTCTAAACTCTTTTAAAACTGTAATCTCTTAAACTTTAAGTAAATTAAATCTCCAGTTAAAAACTTTCCAGCAAAGTACAGATGCAGATGACTTATTGCTGAATCCTAACAAAGTTAAAATAGCTAACTATATGTAAATTCCAAACAATAAGAAATCTGGCCAGATGAGGTGGCTCACTCCTGCAATCCTAACACTTTGGAAGGCGAAGGAGGGAGGATTGCTTGAGCCCAGGAGTTCTAGACCAGCCTGGGTAACATAGCGAGGCCCTGTCTATACAATAAATAAAAATAAATTAGCCAGGCTTGGTGGTGCACACCTGTAGTTCTAGCTACTCAAGAGGCTTAGGCGGGAGGATCACTTGAGCCCAGGAGTTCAGAGCTAGAGTGCCCTAGTGGGATGATAGCTTCTATCCATAGTGATCCAGCCTGAACGACAGAGTGAGACCTTGTCTCTAAAAAATAAATAAATAAGTAAGACAACTATTTGAATTTATTTTATGAGCTGAATATTATCTTGACATGTTTGGTAAGGGTATTAGGGAAAAACTGTAGTCCAATGTAACTCATAGAACATAGATGAAAACATCTTCAAATACGAGAACCCTAGTCCAGTGATATATTTAAAAAGACAATACAACCAAAGTAGATTCATTCTAGGAATTCAAGTTTGGTTTAACATGCTAAAATCAATATATGTAGTATAATACATTAACAGAAGGAAGAAAAAGGAACATATGACTGAATAGATACAGAAATGGGATTTGATAAATGAAAGTTTAAAAAGAAAAATATTTTAGTAAAGTCAAAATTGGAAGGAAATTTCTCAATTTGATAAAGGAATTTTGCAAAGTACTACAGTGAAAATAAAATTAAATGGTAAAATGTTGCAAGCCTTCTCTCTCTGATTAGGAGTAAGGCAAGGATGCTTGTTTGTAGTCAGCAAAGATGGCAAAAAGAATTAAAAATAATAAGAACTAGATAAGAATAAAATCATCATTATTCAAATATGTTTTTATATGTATAAAATCCAAAAGAATCTATAAATAAGAATGAAGAAGTGAGTTACTGGATGTATATCAAAATGCAAGAGTTAATTGTATTTTTGTGTGCCAGCAAAAACAATGAAACTTTAAAATATTCAATTTACAAATCACATCAAGATGTATCTAAAACCTAATGGTAAATCTAATAGAAATTGAATGAGATGTATTACTATATTCAGCCACTCTGTGTCTTACGATTGGAAATGTTAATTTATTTAAATTCAAGGTAATTACTAATAAGTAAGCATTTTCTACTGCCACTTTGTTCAGTGATTTTCAGTTGTTTCAAAGATTATTTATTTTGTTATTTCACTCTTCCTTTCTGTCTTCCTTTGTGGTGAAGTAAGTGATTTTCTTGAATTTTATGTTTTGATACTTTGCTTTGTGGTTTTTTGTGATCTACTTAGACTGTTGCTTTGGGGTTATCATAAAGCAAACAAAAATCATTTATAGTTACATCAGATTGTTTTAAGCTAAAAACAGGTTGATAGTGATCACACACATACATACACACACACACACATACACACACAAACTATACATTTTTACTCTACTACCCATCCCAAATGTTGAATTTTTGATGTAACAAGTTAAATCTTTTTATATTGCATATCCCTTAAATTATTGTAGGTATTTTAATTTTTATTAATTTTGTCTTTCAACCTTCATAATAAAGGTATAAGTGATTTACTTACCACCCTAACGGTATTAGATTATTATGAATTTGACTGTGTACTTATATTTACTAGTGAGTTTTATGCTTTCAGATGTTTTTGTGTTACTCATTAGCATCTTTTTCTTTCAGTCTGAAGAACTCCCTTTAGCATTTTTTTTGTAAGACGGATCCAGTGGTGAAAAATTTCCTTAGTTTTTGTTGTCTAGGAAAGTCTTTATTACTCCTTCATTTCTGAAGGATAGCTTTTCAGGGTACAGTTTTCTTGTTTCACAGTTAATTTCCCTTTAACACTTTATGTATATTATCCCTCTTTCTACTGGCCTGTGAGGTTTCTTTGAGATGTCTGCTGCTATTGTATAGGAACTTCCTTATAAAATGTGTGTTTCTTTCTTCTTGCTGTTTTCAGCATCCTCTCTTTGGCTTACATTTATGACATTTCTATTAAAGCATCTTAGGGTAGTTTTGCTTAGATTGAATCTGTTTGAGGAATCTGACCTTCTTATACCTAGGTATTTACATCTTTTCTAGGTTTAGAATGTTTTCTGCTACTGTTTATTTTCCTTGATTTTTGTTTAATTGTTATTCCACTCCAAGTCTCTGGAACTGCTACTCTTTCTTAAATAAGATTTCTATTCCTTTATTTTTCTTTTCTCCTTAAATTTCTATGAGTCAAAAATTTGCTCTTTTGATGTTGTCTCATAAATCCCATAAGCTTTCTTCATTCCTTTTCATTTTTTTCTTCTTTTGTTCTTTGACTAAATATTTTTAAATAACCCGTCTTCAAGTTCACAGATCCTTTTTTCTGCTAAACAGTTCGGCTATTGATTCTCTTTATTGTATTTATTGTTTTGTTCATTGTACTCTTTAGCTCTATGATTTCTGTCTACCTTTTAAAATTATTTGAATCTTTTTATTAAATTTCTCATTCTGGTCTCTTGCTGTTTTCCTTATTTTGTTGATTTATTTCTTTGTATTATCTTGAAATTCATTGACCTTTCTCAAAACAATTATATTAAACTGTCAGGCAGTTTATACATTTCCATTTCTTTAGTGTCAGTCACTGACCCATCACTTTGTCTGGTGATGACTTGTTTCCCTGATTTTTGTGATGGAGCATTGATTTTTGCACATTTGAATTAGGTATTATTTTAGTTTTCACACACTGGCTTTGTGAAATTTCTGCAGCAGGCATGGCACTGGGGTGAGCCAGAAGCCCATGGAAGATGCAGGCAGTGAAGTCTTGGGGCATGCTAATGATCTGGGGCACACTGTGACTGGGTCTGGCACTGGCAGAAGCCCAGGGCAGATGCAACTGCCATGATACTGAAATGTGCCAGAATTCCGGGGTCACCGAGGTTCCCTGACACTAAGGGCTGTCCACAGCCTTCAAAATTATTGTTTTACGAAGGCTCAATGAATTTCAACGTAATACAGATAAACACTGAAGGCTTTCCAGAGCCTCGGGCTACCAAAGTAGGCCTGTCAGTATGCAGGCTAGAGATCAATTCTGCCATGCAAGCCTGAAGGCTGGGGCTGTGTGGTCTTGCCTGGTACCAGGGTGGGTCCTGAGGCTCATTCTGTGAGTGCCAGCCTGGAATATGGTGCCAAGGTTACTTTGACAGATCCAGTGTTGCAGTCCATGGCAAAATCCTGTGCTTACTTTCCTCCCTTTTTCCCAAGTACATGGAATCTCTCTCTGTGTATATTGCCTATAGTAGGGGGAATGGTGACATGGGTAGTGTAAAACTGTCCTTCTTACCCTCTTCAGTGTATCTTTTCGTATTATTGTACTAAAACCAGGTTCTGTGATCTTTTACCTGCTTTTCATAGCTCTTGTGAAAATATTTTTGGTGTGAATAGTTGTTCAAATAGATGTTTCTGCAGGGAAATGATAACTGGAGGGTCCTACTCCACCTTTTTGCTCTATCTCTCTCTTTCTCAATGCTTAAATATTTCAAATGTTTTATGCACTTTTGCAGACTTAAAAAATTTATTGTACATGGAACTTCTAATTTTATTCATGACCAAAAGTGAGAAACAATCAACTCTCCTCTGTTACAAAACCACGTTACCTTCAACAATCCAGCTACTTACTGCTAAACTAGTCTATATAGTAATCCATTGTTGCTATGAAGAACAAGGCTGGGCTGTCTCTGAAGTACCATTACGACACTTGAAAACATTTTAAATACTCAGTAGAATAGTCTAACCATGCTTAAAACAATTCAGTACTGGAATAATGCTCCCCCAAACATCTCAGAACTTACTGTTTACTCTCATCTGGACACCTGTGGCTACTGAGTTCTTCTGTCAGAAATGAATGAATGATTGCATCTTCATAGGATCTCCATGGATCATCCTGCAGTTGGTTTACTGAGGCAAATTTTGTCAATCAGAGAATAACTGCAATGAGCAGAAGAGTTGTCATATCTCATATTTTTCCTTTTGCAAATATTTATGACCTTAGGATAGCAAAATCATTTTACTCATTGGAAATTTATGGCATGCAGTGGTCAATCTCAGATAATTTTATTTGGAGCTCTCATAGGGGACTAATTTTTGTCTTATGTAAATGGATAATTAAGCTCCTTTGTTTTATTGCCTAATTGTAAACTAACCATTCAATATGTATAGATTTCTTACAGCAACACTTTAGAGAATGAGGCCTTTTCATCAGCAATATTTGTGTGTTACTGTCATGTATCGATGAGCTATCACCTATTGCAGCTCTGATAACATGCTGACCTGCCATTCTCTGAAATGAACCATTGTTTTTCACTATTAGTTGTTAAACCTTGCAGTTGTTTCTGTTACATTTTCTTGTAAGTAGGGACATCTGTCTGAATTAAATTTGATCTATCCAATTGCACTGATTCTAAAGCACTTATATTTATTTTCAAATTTAAATATCTCTGAGATGCAGATGCATTTTATAGTTCATGATGTCTTACAATTGCTATCAGCTAGGAATAACTTGTGGTCAAAACATGTGAAAATCAAACACAAGAAAGCACCAAACTATTTTAGATTATATAACATAGAGTATTTGAGTTTTTAAAAATTTTTATCAAATTTATATATGTATAATTACATATGATTATATGTATACATACATATATATACGCACAAAAACATAGTTTAAAAATCAAATGGAACAGGCCATATAATGACAAACATTTTTTGCCTTACATCTATATTTTAAAACACATGCTTACTTTGCTGCTTCTTGATTTATGAACTTACTTAAAAAGTAATCTATATACTCCCTCCTATAAATGAGAATTTTGTTGTTTGTTTATACTCTCATACTCTTTCCAGTTTGGTTCCCCAGCTTTCCTCCCACCCTCAGCTCCCAGTTTGTGTCATTTGTACTTCACCTTTTACATTGTAAAGGTTGATTGTGTTTACATTCTATGCCATAACTATAATTTAGGCATCAAATCTTTAGCTCTAGATTAATTCTTCCTCTGCCCCCAAGCACTCCAGTAAAATGTGTTTACATAGTGATGATAGTGTAACTATTATTTACTAAAAATCCCAAGTAGATTTCCATTATTATATTTTCTTTTCTTTTTCCACAGTAAGGTTTTGTGCCATTCCAAGAAAAGAAAAATATTAATATCAATCATTTTTTCTTGTACTTTATCATGCTACTTCAAGCCATATTATGCCTAGCTTTTCATGTATATTATTAATTTTATGTTAAAATTTTGTTAGACTTTCTGATTTCCATCCTTTATTCTTCTTAAAAGAAACATATCTTCTCTTCCATATCCCTGGTAGCTTCCAGTTTTTTATCTACTCCAGCTTTGCTTGGATCCCATTACATTCTTCTCCTTGATAGTCACTGTTCCCATTTGGCCCATTTGCTCGGTGCTTAAGAGTATGATTTTCTTGCCCAACCTTCAATTATTTTTTTGAGCTTTCTGGAAGTCTTTCTTATTTTTAAAAAATTATTTCTGCTTGTATTATATACTTTCATGATAATATACATTTTTACAAACAATCATATACTTCAATTTACAAAATCTTTTATCATCCCATCTATTGCCCTCTTATTTTATTTTTATTTTTTTGAGAATTTTCTTCGAAATTCTATGCTGTATTAGTTCATTCTCACACTGCTAGAAAGAAATACCCAAGACTGTGAGTCAAAAGTGGTCTAATTGACCCACAGTTCCTTGCAGCTGGGGAGCCCTCAGGAAACTTACAACCAGGCAGAAGAGGACGCAGGCACCTTCTTCACAAGGTGGGAGGAGAGAGAGAGTGAAGTAAGAGCCAAGTGGGGAGAGCCCCTTATAAACGCATCAGATCTGTGAGAACTCACTCACCCTGGCAAGAACAGCATGAGGGAAATGACCCCCATGATCCAATCACCTCCCTCCCTCCACACGTGGGGATTACAGTTTGAGATAAAATTTAGGTCAGGACGCAGAGCCAAACCATATCATATGCCTTGTCTCTCTAAATTAAATGTTTTCTGTCTTATGCAAAGTTGTGACTTTCTGTTCACCTATTTTCTGAATTATAAGTCTCTATCATCATCTTTGTTTCATTCCAATAAATCAAATGATTTCCCAAAAGAAGATGTGTTGGAAGTTAAGTCTTCTGATTTTGGATATTTAAAATAACTACATTTACCTTTAATTGATTGCAAGGGTGAATATAGAACTCAAGGAAATTTTTGATGAACCTTTGAAAGTATTTCTTTATTGCCTTCCAGTAAACAATATTGTTACTGAGATGTGTGCTGCCAGTCTGATTGCTTTTTTTTTTTTTTTCTGATAGGTGGCAATTTTTCTTCCGTTCTATAGGTTTCAGGTCTTTGTATTTATATGAGTTTAGAAATTTCACACTGAGTTTGTTAAGTGAGCTGATTGTCATTTCATTTGATGATTACTATTGGGTCCTTTAAATGAGAAGAATCCTGTTTAACTTTAGCTCTGAGTCACTTTTTTCTATTACTGTTATGATTTTGAGAATATAATTATTTATCTGCATTCTTTCTGGAATTTGAAAGATCAATCACTGTACCCACTGAAGTACATTTTCTTTAATTTTTTTGCACATTTTTGTTCTGTATTCTGGAATATTTTTCTTTAACTTGATCATTGGACAACTCCTAAGAACATTATTTTTGTAATATAACTTTAGTTACATAGAACTCTTTCCTGTTTTCTCTTTTTCTATATCTCCATGTTGTTTTTCTATGACTGCATTAAATACTTCATCTATAAAAATAAATATTTTAAAAGTATTTTCATACAAATTACTGTATATATATTTTCCTCTTCTTTCATTTATTATCTGTTTTCTTTTTGTTTTTAATTTTTCACCTGCTCCTTCATGCTTAGGATTTAATCAAATGAAGTTTGTATTTTCTATTCATCCTTAGGGATATGTGAATAAATGAACAACCCTGAGAAGTATGTACATGAATTTCTTTTGACTGGTCAATATCCTGAGGCATGAGGGTGCTTGAATGCTCCCCAAGCATCTTGGGTACCAATGCCCACATTACGTGTCCTAATTCTTTGCTAGAAGGTAGTCTCTTTGTTTGTATAAATAATGCTTTTTCTTTTTTCTCTTTTAAACTTCAGTGTAAACACTAACCTGTAGCTTTGTTTTTTCTCATGATGGAGGAAGTTCCACTAAAGATTGTCAACAAATTCTCCTGTTTTTAGCATCACCTTTCCCTCCTGCATTCCTAGTGTGTGTATTTCCAAGTTCCATATCTTTCCAAGGTATGACAAGAGAGGGCTGAAAATGCCTTGGCTGCTGTCTTCTCGGTGGTGTTCGGAGTAGTTGTTTTCCTATGTGTTTTTCTGATCAATACTTATTTATCTACGTCTTAAACTTTGGGGGAAAAATTAAATTTCTTGCCTGAGATGGCCCTCTTCTATTTTTCTCATTTTTCTGAACTTAGGCCTTTCTATTCATTTACCATCAGTGCAGTAAGTCCTGTGAGATAAAGGACATAATACCATCTTTAATCAAAACACGAATCTTCTGAGTAAAAATATCTGAATTCATGAGAAAAACATGCAACATATGTTGCTAAATGGGCTTTATTTTCTTTAATACATATAATATATAATGTAAGACAGAAGTAAAACAAAAGATTAGAGTGGTAATGGCGTGATGTCTGTAAAGAGGTCCTAGAGGCTAATTCAGTCTTAGACAATTTAGTGCTGTGTGACCTGGAAATATATTTCACCTCTTAAAATCTCATTTTATCACCTGTCAGTGATATAAATAATAAAATTTAACTCATAAAGTTTGGGTAAAATTTAAATAAAATTATGACTGTAAAGAGCTTAGTATGGGATTTTGGTATATAGTACTCTTTACTATTTGGTACCTATTTGTCTTACTGTCCCTATATAGTTTTATTTCTGCAATATATATGTATGGCAGAGTGCTTTGGAAGGATAGAGGAGGAGATAAACACCTCTCCCTAGAGAAGCACCCAGGTTGAAAGGCTTCCATTTATTAGTTAGCCAGTAAATAAATAGGCAGGGTGGAGATGCTCAGTCAGGGGAAAGGTATATGTTAAAGCTTTAAATATTAAAAATTCATTAATAAACTTTTTCACAGCATTTTGAACTGAATGATATTAAGTAAACAAGATTAAAATGAATAGAAGAGTAAGAGTTGAGGAATTAAAATTTATATGTGTAGATTACTATACTTTCAAGTGAAGCTTAAGGGATTCAAAGGAAAAAATGTTTTCTCCTACACGAGGAGACATCGTTATGTTCATTATTATGGTTAAGGCACTAAAGGGGCTGGAGAAATTTGTGGAAGATAGATATGATATGAAACAGCAAGTCCTCAAAGTATGAAAAAATAACTGTATTGTATTAATGTGTGAAGATTTTAGCTTTGAAGTTTCAGAAAAAAGCTTCCTCTGGGAGGGAGTTAAATGCAGGGGCTGGTGCAGCTGATTCTAAAGGTGGAAGACAGGAAAGTTGGAAAAAATTGCTGTCAAAGTAATTGCAAGTATTTGGAACCATTGCAATTTGGCACTAAAGTGAGAGCCAAGACTAATTTCAAAGATTGCTGAGGATATGAGGTCCATTTTAGATTGAATTGTGGTTTTAAAATATAGTCAAGAAACCTTTTTAAAAAATTTCTAAATAATTATACTGTAGATAGAAACCTACGGAACTCACACTACTGACAATGCTCATTATTATGGAATTATATCATCCTATTGAATAAATATTCCTCTGTCTATCTGTGGACATTCAGTTTGTCATCAACCTTTAACTTTTATAAACAATGTGGCAATAGTGTCATAAATGTGGAATTTTTAGAAACACATTTCTAACAGTGAGACTACTGAATCAAATGACTCGATCAATATTACGCAACTTAAATGTTTTAAAAAATTGCATTCAAGAAAGTTGAATCAATTTGGGTTGCCACAAGCTATCCATTATTGTAGCACTTTTACTAAAATCTCAACAGCATTGAGCAATACAATGATTTGGTTTGTTAATATACAGTATGTGCTGTAATAATTATTTTTTAGCATTTATTTAACTTTTTCATATGTTCATTTGAAAATTGTGGTATTTTGGAGTTAATTTTTAATTTTACTCTGCCCTTAATATATTCTATATTAGCTAGGAAAATATATTTTTTATTTTAATTAATTTAAATTTTATCTTTTTTTCTTAATTGAATTAACTACAAAATTCAATGGCAATATTATTGAGTAAATATAACTTATTGAAAATCTATTTAAAACTCAGCATTTAATAGAGCAGGGGTTAGCAAGCTTTTCATAAAATGTCAGATAGTAGATACTTTAAACTTTGAAAACCATAGTGAGTCTTTGCTGCAGCTATTCAGTTCTGCTGTTGTATCTGGAAAGCAGCCATAGGAAAAAAATGAACAAAAGGGGAAGCCTATTTTCAAAAAAAATATTATTTACAAAAATAAGTCACTGGCCCAGCAGTACCTAATTTCAAGATACACTATAAAACGAGAGTAATTACAATAGCATAATATTAGTAAAATAATATGCATTTAGATAAATGAAACAGAATAAGGAAGCCAGATATTATCTATGAAAGGCAAATTGATATTTGACCAAATAACAGGACAATTTAATGAGGGAATGAACATATTTATTTTTTTTTCAAAAGGTGCTGGAGCAATTCTATAACCATGCAGGAAAAAATAAACTTCAATCTTTACCTTTCACCCCACAAGAATTAACTTGAAATAAATATTAAACCTCAACATGAAAGCAAAACTAAACACATTTAGAAGAAAACATAGGAGAAATATAGCCAGTTTGTACAGGCAAACAGTTTTGGATATGACACAAAAATCATGAGGAAAAGACATTACTAAGTAAATGAAAAAGCAAGCCAGAAGCTGGAAGAAAATATTTGTATATCTCACAAAGGATTTGTATCCAGAATATATAAAGAACTCAGAAGACTCAAATATAAGTGGACAGAAATCCAATAGATGAAGTAAAAAACGTCTATCAGTCATTAAGTACATGAATAATCAGTTGTATATCCATACAAATCGGGATTAAATAGGAATGAACCACTGATGCACTCAATCATATGAATGAACCTATCGAACTTTATGCTGTGCTAAAGAAGCCAGACACAGAAGAGTACAAATCATGTAATTAATAGCAGTCATGTGATACTCTAGAATAGGCAAGTTCAATCTATCTATAGTGATTGATAGATAGCAAATCACTGGATGCAAAGATTCAGGGTTGGCGGGGTGGATTGACTGAACAGTCACAGGGTAGCCTTCTGGAGGTAATGAAAATCTTATAGCTTGATGGTAGCAATAATTTCATAATTTTCTTTGTGTCAAAACTCATCAAACTATACAATTAAAATAGTTTATTGTGTACAAATATAGTTCAATGAAGGTAACCCAAAAATAGAGATTATAACACTTTGGCCTTTATACTTTACTTTAGGAGCTACCTTTCAATTTCTGTTCTACAATACACTCATACTAATTAGATCTTTGGACATTTTATTTTTTCCTTTTGTATTTCACATATTCTAGCTGACTTTTTGCTGAGTTCTTCCGCTGTTATTTTCTACTAACAGTTGCTTGCAAGGCAGGATGGTTTACTCATCTGTTGCTACATTAGATCTTAAGCATAATTGTAGCTCAGTTTTTTAGCTTAAAGTTAAAGTTAATTTGTTTGCCCATTGTTGGTAATTCTGAATACATTGGTAAATTCAATAATGACTAATTTTTAGTACCGATAAAATATTTTTAATGACATGAGTATCCAAACAATTTTAAACAGAAACATAACACTGGAGGAATCATAATCCAATTATAATAATATAAAGTTATTGTAACAAAATTATAATGTTATAATCAATATAGTGTGCTATTGGGAGAATGATGATAGATATACAGATCAATGGAGTCGAGTAGGGACTCCAGAAATATACCTATAGAAATGTAGGCAACTGATTTTTGACAGATGTGCCAGGGCAATTCAATGAAGAAAGGACAGTCTTTTCAACAAATGGTGCTGTACAATTGTATATTCATATGCAAACAAAATTAAATAAAGTCTAACTAACTTAAAGCTCATACTTTATATAAAGATGAATTCAAAATGGATAATTTATTTAAATTATAAGTTATATAAAATATATTTAAAATGTTCAATGTAACACTTAAACTTTTAGAAGCAAATGTAGGAGAAAGTAGTCTTCATGACCTTGTGGCAGTCAATGGGTTATTTTATATGATGCCAAAAACATGATCTATGAAAAAAGGATAAATTGGACTTTTAAAAATTTTAAAAACTACTCTATGAAAAACGCTATTAAGAAAATGAAGGCCAGATGCGGTGGCTCATGCCTGTAATCCCACCATTTTGGGAGGCCGAGGTGGGCAGATCACCTGAGGTCAGGAGTTCGAGACCAGCCTGGCCAACATGGTGAAACCCTGTCTCTGCTAAAAATACAAAAATTATCTGGGCATGGTGGCAGGTGCCTGTGATCCCAGCTACTCGGGAAGCTGAGGCAGGAGAATCCCTTGAACCTGGGAGGCAAAGCTTGCAGTGACCTGACATTGTGCCACTGGACTCCAGCCTGGGCGACAGAGTGAGACTAAAGAAAATGATAAGTCATGCACTAGTATTAAATTTTTGCAATTCACATCAGGCAAAAGGCTTTTATGCGTAACACATAGCGAACACCCAACTGAATTAAAAATTAAACTCAATTAAAAATGGGCACATAGCAGACACTTCAACAAACAGTGTAAGAGAAGTCATGTGAAAAGTTGTCCAGTATCCTGAACAATTAGGGAATTGCAAATAAAAAACAAGAAGAGATAACACCATACATCTATAGGATAAAAAAATATTGAAAATACAAGAGCTGACAAGGATGTGGAACACCTAAAACTTTCATTCTAACATGTTGGGAATGTAAAATGATTTATTCACTTTGGAAAATAATTTGGCTGTTTCTTAAAAATGTTATATACATATTTCCAAAGTACCAGATATCCTTTTTTGTATTTGTGAAAAGAAATAAAAACCTACAATAGCTACTATATTTTTAGTAGGAATGAATTGAAAACCATCCAAAGGTTCATTAATAGATGGGCAAACACATCATGGTATATACATACAATGGAATATTATTAATTAAAAGAAATATGTCATCTACCCACACAATTATTAAGACTGTAAATGAATATGCTGAATGAAATAAGCCAGACAATAAGAGTATGTGCTGTTTTTTTACTTTAGGGTCTATATATTTCAAATATATAGTGATAGAAATAAGTCAACTGTTGCCTGAAAACTGTGTACTGAGGAGCAGGATAAAATAATTACAAAGGGGTATGAAAAGTGTATTGGTGGAGATAAATGTGTCCATCCTATTGATTATAATGATGGTATCAGGGTATATACACATATCAGCATTTACGAAATTGCATACTTTAAATAGATACAGATTTTTGTTTGTTAACCATGTCCCAGAAAAAAAGTAAACCTATTTAATAAATGATTACTTTGTATTTATTTATTAAATAGTTCCATGTATTTGTATTAAAACAAATCATTGCTATTGAGATCTACTATTATTATATTTACTATCTGAAAATAAGTATAAATTGTTTATTCTGATCAATGCAGAGTGTAGTATTCATTTAATAATATAGAAGTGGAGGAAAATAGATTGATGTTCAATTTTACCATAATAAAATGGTTAAGTGCTTTTTTTTAAAAAAAAAAAAAAAAAAGAATAATCTTTCTTTATCTTTTGGTGGGGAACTTCAATCTTTACCCTTCACCATACAAGAATTAACATCTTGCATTTAGACAGATATTATAATATGCATGTCATCTAAAAACTATGACTCTATATACCTCTTTTTTATTAAAATTAAACAGGTATTGATTTGAGTACATGCAACTGGAGAAGATGCTCTTCATCAAATTTATTATGAAGTAATGGTCCAAAGAACTAGAGAATTTATCATGCATTATCACAAAATTTTAAACCAGGAACACTTTGCATTTAACGTTGATTAAATCTGAGATTAACTAAATACTTCACTCACATGTAGTGCATTAAATCTGAAGCAAAAAGAGTTCCATCTCATCTAAATACACAAGTATTCAGGCACACACACAAACACAGAAACAAATTTTATCACTGTATCTTACTTCAATTGCATTTTTAAAATGTAGACTAAAACCAGATTCATATCTTTTAGAATATTAAAAATGGCTGAGCCCTTGGAATTTACATTTCTCTTCTAATCATATCATGTAATATAGCATCTGTTCACAGGAACACCTAGGCAATTAAGACCAAATTTTATAAGTCTAGAGAATCTAGAAATAATATTATATAACTCTTGTTTCACATGCAAAATAGATAGCAGTAGTATTTTGTTAAATTTGAAAATTTTTTAACAGATGAAATAAAACATGAGTATCAATTCTGGTAATGGTTAACTATGTAATAAAAATCATTAGAAATGTCAAAAAATATTTTAAAATATCTATTTAAAGACATGAGAGAAGTACAAAGGCAAAGAGATTCCCATGGCAAAGAGCTGTAAAAGGAGAAAGCCACTAGATAGGAGCTTAAGTTTTTTCCACTTTTTTTCGCTGTAAAAGGAGAAGGCCACTAGATAGGAGCTTAAATTTTTTCCACTTTTTTTCCCTGTAGCAATTGTTAATTTCAAAGTATAAGCACTTCCTGAGAGATTGAGAATCTGAACAGAGATTTTGGCAGTCTCATAAGGACAGAGAGGCTAACAAAAATTAAAGTACAATGTATCACCTGAGAGGTGATCCTTGTCACATCCTCAGAATTTTTATTGGATCTACCTAAGTTTACTTAATAGAATGAAGGTTGAATTATTAAATAGACCAGACTTCACAATAATTGGTTTAATTCATTAAAGAAACAAAAATCCAAAATGTGGGCATACAATATAGCCAAGCTGCTAAATCAATAAAGCAAAAACTAACAGAACAGAAAGAAGTGTTACATAAAAGAATTCCTTTATCTAGATATTTTTATACTCCTTAGTAATTGAAGGAATAAGTACACAGAAAATTAATAGAAGTATGAAAATCCTGAACAATGCTATGAAACTACTTGACCGACTGAAATTCATAGAATATCTTACCCAGCCACAGAAGATTACCTATTCTTTCCAAATACACATGAACTTTCATCATAATAGTTCATAATCTGAGCTATAGAAGTCATCTTAATAGCTTTAAGAAAATACAATTATAGAGTATGTTTTATTATTATTAATAGCCCTCAATACAATTAATTTCCAAATTATTAAAATATATGTAAAAATCTCAAAATATTTGGACTACAAAAATGTACTGGCAAGTAAAAAATAGGATAAATTAATTAGGAATTACAAGTAAAATTAGAAAATATTTTTACTAAAACAAAATAAAAACATATCAAAACTGTGAAATATAGCTATGGCAATGCATAGAGGTAAGTTTATAAATTTGGATTCTTTAAGAAGAATCACAGATTATAAATCCAGGAAAAAAACAGCAAATTAAATACAATTGAAATGAAGGAAACAACAGAAAACAGAGTGAAAGTCTGTAAAATAGAAAATGGATAGAGGATTAAAAAAAGAAAATGGACAATGATAAATATATTCAATAAAACTAAAAAATGAAAAGAACAATGCAAAATAAAACTCTATGTAGACTAATTAAAATAGAGAAATGTACATCACCAAATCAGGAATTGAAAAATCACATAATTATAGAATCTACAGACTTGATGTGATTAATAACCAAATATTAAGGACAACATAATGCCAATATATTTAATGACAGATGAAATGAAAAACTTCCTTGAGAGACAAAAGTTACCAAAACTAAGCAAAGAATGATAGAAATGCTGAATAGAGGCATATTCAATAAAGTAAATTTATAATTAAAAACCTTTCCAAAGAAAATTCAAGATGCAAATGAATTCTATCAAATGGGTGAAATCTATCAATTATTTAAAGAAGAATTATTAAGAAAACTAAGCAAATTTTTTCATAAAATAGAAGACAAAGAGCACTTCTAAACTCATTTTAGAAGGCCAACATCACATTAACATACAAACCAGATGAAAACATACAAGGGCCAGGTGTGGTGGCTCATGCCTGTAATCCTAGCACTTTGGGAGGCTGAGGCAGGTGGATCACTTGAGGTCACGAGTTGGAGACCAGGCTTGCCAACATGGCGAAACCCCATCTCTAATAAAAATACAAAAATTAACCAGGTGTGGTGGCAGGCACCTGTAATCCCAGGCTTAGGCAGGAGAATAGCTTGAATCTGGGAGGCAGAGGTTACAATGTGCCAAGATTATGCCACTGCACTCCAGCCTGGGCAACAGAGCAAGACTCTTCTCAAACCAAACAAACAAAAAAAACAACAAAACATACAAGAAAACTACATAGAAATATCTTTAATGTACATAGAGGCAAAAATACTTAATGAAATATTAGCATATAAATATTTAGAATGATCACATTAACCCAGGGTCAGTTAATTTTAAAAAGACAAGGTTGGTTTAATAGTAAAAAACAAAACAAAACAAAACAAAATCAATCATTGTTACACTAAAAAAGGAAACGTTTATCGTTTTAATAAATACAAAAAAAGCTTTTGACAAAATTTAACATCCATTCATTATCAAAAAAATAAACTCTCAGTATATAAGTAGAAGAAACTTCCTAATTAATTTAAAAAAAATCTATGAAAAACCACTTACTTAGTTCTGTAACACTTATAAGATTGGTAAGCAATTAAAGATGTCTGTTTTCATAAATGAAATTGTATTTGGGTCCCAGTCATGAGACAAAGGCAGAATAATAAATAAAAATTATACAGATTTGGTAAGTAACTAATATGATTTGGATGTTTATCTTCTCCAAATCTCATGTTAAAATGAAATTTCCAGTGTTGAAGGTGAGGCCCGGTGAGATTTGATTGGATTATGGAGGCGGGTCCCTCATGAATATTTAAGCACCATCCCCTTAGTAATAAGTGAGTTTTCACTCAGTTCAGGTGGGATCTGGTTGTTTAAAGAGTGCGGCCCCTCCCCGCCCGCTTTGCTCTCTTGTTCCCACATGACCCACTTGCTCCCCCTTCGCCTTCTCATGATTATGATCTTACTGAGTTCTTTATCAGAAGCAGATGATGGCAGAACACTTCATGTACAGCCTGCAGAACTGTGAGCCTATTAAATATTGTTTTTTAAATAAATTACCCTGCCTCCGGTATTAGCGATGCAAATGGACTAATACAGTAAAACACACACACATACACACACCCACAGATTGCATTATTTGAAGATAACATGACCATGGATGGAGAAAATCATTATGAATTTCAAAACAGCTATTACATTATACTAGATTATAATAAGTTTAGCAAGCCTGCAGGATATAAACTGATTTATTAAAATTAATTAATTAGGCATCTTATATAAGAAACATTTACTTAACCAAGACCACAAAAATATTTTTTCATTTATTTTGCTCTAGAATTTTTTTTGTGTTAGACATAACAATACCAACAATATATTATTATAAATAATAATTGTTAATTGAGTGTGTGTCACAAACAGCTATGAAAGGCATTAATATCATTTCTAGTTTACAGATGCATAACTAAGTAAACTGAGACTTAGAGAGGTTAATTAAACAGCTCACAGTTGGCTGGGCACATTGGCTCATGCCTGTAATCCAAGCACTGTGGAAGCCTGAGGCGGGTAAATCACAAGGTCAGGAGTTCAAGACCAGCCTGGCCAAGATGGTGAAACTCCGTCTCTACTAAAACTACAAAAATTAGCCAGGTGCGGTGGCAGGCACCTGTAATCCCAGCTACTCAGGAGGCTGAGGCAGGAGAATCACTCGAACCTGGGCGGCAGAGGTTGCAGTGAAGTGAGATCCCGCCACTGCACTCCAGCCTGGGTGACAGACTGAGACTCCATCATCTCAAAAAAAAAAAAAAAAAAAAAAAAAAAAAAATTGCTCACAAGTAATTTGCATATTGTTTTCTGATTTAAAATTCTTTGTTCTTTCACCTTTACACTGTCTTAGTTCATGATAGGGATGCTGGGCAGTAAATAACTTCTAACAATATTGTTTTAAAACTCATAAAAGTTTTCTGATAAAACCAGTTGATGGGTCTACATTTTGTGACAAAATAACCCAACTCTAAGTTCCAATAATATAGAATAGGCTTAAATAGCCTATGTCCAGCAGCAATGAGAATGTATCTGTAGTTAGAGTAAGGAACCAAGGAACATCTGATGCAATTATTGTGTAATATAATCATTTGCCAACAGTTGCATTTTTCTTTTGCATCTCTCACTTTCTAACCTTTCTCATTTATAATCTTATTCTCTTTGTTCTTTTGTCATTCCTGGGACATTACTGCATAATACTGTTCAGCCATACCCTCAGGAAAAGTATGTTGCTAATCCGCTTGTTAGATCGACTGCCTAGGAACAAAGGCTGGCATCTTATGCTGTTCACATTCTTCAAATATAGTCAGCAATTCTGCAACCTGACAGGCAAATGGTCTAGCAAAAGGTCAGATCCTGACATTAACCATGTTAGGTGACACGAATATGCACTAACAGTAATTTCATTCCCAACTGGCTGTTGAACACCCATATATATGCAACAAGTTGTTGTGATGTTGGAACGGTTAATATGCCTAAACCTGTCATAGCACTGAAGGATTGGCAGCCTTGATTCTTTTTGAAGATTTTGCTTCAAACAGCAACAAAAAATTTAGAGCCAGTAATCTCTGTCTTAGGCTGGTCCCAAACAAAAACAAAGCTAAATGGACTTCAAAGGGAAAAGCCAACTGTCCATCCACTGGGAAAGAAATATAAGGGGGCAATCATGTGGCATCTATAAAAGTGAGGATGACAAGAAAAACGGTTCAAATCAATTTAACTCAATTATCCATCAGTGGAAAAAAACAAAACACAACCATCATTTAATGTAGTCAACCGGTTATTTGGCTCAAAGACTAAAAGTGACCAGATTTTTAAAAATTAGAGTATTCCTAGAGTCAGCTGATCACTGATCTCAATAACAACAACAAAATCTATCAGGTAAATATTTTCAAGACTCAAAATGTTTTAGAATAGGTGTAAGAAAAAGAATCTCAGCAATAAAGTATTCTGTGTCAGCCTGTTGAGTAGATCAGGGCATTTGGGAGCTGCAGTTTGGCAAATGCATCAGAAGCAATCATATTCCAGCACAGCATATTTCTATCTTCAGAGTATTTGCTTGCCTCTATTCCCCTCCTCGTAGAAAACTTTCTGTCTCCCTCTACTCTCAGTTGACTGCCATATTTTCTTTTCCTTAACAAACAGAACGGAGGTAGGCTCATCTGCACTGCATGCTGACTGAACTGTGGGGACCAATGGAAGAGTTTAGGATGATATCAGAAGGATTTGTGTAAAGCCTTATCTATTCAATGTCTTCAGTAACCAGTGAGAAAGAAAAACCGTGTGATAGAATCCTTAGTGCTGCTAAATTGTTTGATTTCAATCATATAGGAAGGCAGAAGAATAATAAAAGTAGATATACAACAATGACGAAAAGAGAAATGTAATATTGAAGGAAAACTCACAAATTCTTTCACAGTAAAATACTGAGCCCCAAATGCTGCAATGATTATTTGTTTTATGAAATGATGGAGTGACATTGGAACTCAATAATTAAGCAAGATTCTAAGAAAGAAGTTTGGGTAATTTAAGGAGGTCAATACTAAACTATTTATTGTTGATCTCTCATTCTAAAATACGTTGCTTACCATGGATGTTTAAATAGCTTTAATATCCCAATGATGAATTAATCCTTTTGTTTCAGTGATAGCCTGATACTCTACACTTCTGAAAGAGTTCATGTAGTTTTCCAAAATATTCTGCAAGTTCAAATGTGAATCAAGCATGATGAAGTAGGTTATAATAAATTTTAAAAAATAATATCATTTTGGTTGTATACATAATGTGCTTGAAAAATAATTTTATTTTTTACATAAGGCAATTTGAAAATAGAAAGCTATTGGCAAATTAATTATTTTATTACCTTGAGCAATCATGAAGGTCGAAAGAGACCTACCAGCAAATCAGGCTCACATATTAAGGTAGGGAGCTTTTGTGAGGAGGCTGGTGACACTTACATTCAGAAACATGTTGGACTAAGGAGAGCAAAAATTTTGATTCTCCAGTCAGTACAAACTTGGGAATTGAAAAGATCAGTTATTTGCAGAGAAGTTCTGGAGAAGAAATAAAATTTCTCTTGCAAAGCACAGTCTGCAGGGGAAAAGGAAGAAGACAGTGTGTTCAAAATCATGAAATGATGCAAAGGTTTTGTTAAAGGATTCAAGAAAGGAAATGGGAAAGGGATGTAGCCAAATATGTGAAATGTCTAATTTAGGTATGTTGGGCAATAGTTCATTTGTGACAATGCTAACAGGATAAAGCATAAAGTGTTTAAGCAAAAGAAAAAAACAGTTAATTAGTAAATAAAGATTTTCTGAGATTGTTGAAATAAAATGAAAGGATTTTCCATAATGAAAAATAAGAACTGTATTGGAAAACTGCAACTGAGTTGGGAATATTATCAACCTTAGCATTAAACATTTTATAATGGTATGTTAGAACAAATGCAATCCTGAGAAACAGATGGCCAAGACTTAATTAAATATACTTACAATAAATGCTCCTTAGTACCTGTGCCTTTAATTTTTGTGAAAAAGGCCTATTCTGAGAGCCAGCAGGAGCTATAATTTTATTACGGCCATGATGCTTTCAACCTAAATTTTAATGGTAAACATAGATATGAATTGATCATGTTCCCTGAAAAGAGTTTACATCTCAAAACCACACATTTTGGCTTGTTAGTCCACATTCCTCTTTTGCCCTTGCAAGTCTTATCATCTGGAGTTCAATAGATACCATTACTAAGAGGCTAGTGCAGACAGCATAAGAAGATTTTTGGAGAAAAGTAGAATGAAAATTCAAAGATAGGCTAATACATTTGAAATTCTTGAGAGACTTTATTTTTTTAATAGTAACAAGTGTGAAGCTGAACAATGAAGGAAAATTTGTTTTCTGGTTGTATTTACAATAACTATAGAAAGTGAATGAATAGAAACATTTTCACTTTAAAGAAACACATCAGTGTATTTGGGTCTCTGTATTTAGGATGAGGGATTTAGAAAGCAATAGATTTAATGGCATTTGATGGATAGGAGATGAAACAATTACTCCAATTCACATGTACAATTAAGGTTATTTAGTTAAATGGAAATTTTGAATTTAGCATGGTGCAAGAATAGCTTGTTTCAGAGCTTTTTGGAGGGAAAATTTGTGCCTTTGACTGAAATATAGACAAAAAGTCAGTTTGATTATCAAGTTGATTAGTTATTTTTTCCCACAGGTAACCGGAAACTATTATTATCACTACATTCTCTCTTGTCCATCTCTACTGTAATGATGCAAATGAGGATTAATAAATGTTTCCATGTGTTGGGCACATGGCAATTGAATCTGTTATCTTGACTATTAAAAATTGAAGGCATTACTCTCCTTCTATGTATCATCATCGTGAAACTGTCTTTTTAAAACATACATATTTGAATTTAAATATATGCTCTTCCTTCATTTGATAAATATTTAATAAGCCACTACTCTTTGCAAGGCATTCTTTTAAGCAAAATCAAGGAGACAGTGACAAGTACGCATGTTCATGCATTATTTAATTCAGATTTCTTTACTTACAAGTCTCCTGCAGCCATTGAATAATTTTCTAGATGCACTTTTACTCATACTGCACTTATCCAGCATTTTATCAAGAAAATATTAAAATATTTTGTAATGGATTCATGAGCCTCTAGACTTAGTTTTGTGTTATATTGTTTATTTTTTTTAAGACTTTCACTTCAGTGATTTTTCTGAATAGTTGTGGATTCTGGATATATACTCCTAAAAATTACCCATTTAGGTAAATATTTCTCCATCACTGACTATGATGAAGCCCTTTTCCCCCTAATTTTTAAATGTATGGAATATTGGGCACTTTGTGGGAAGCTGCTGCCTTGTTTAAGAAGGTTACACGAAGAACTTCCAAGATGACTAATGGAAGGAAGTTTCCATATGAGAAAAGTGGCTGGATCTCTTAACCTTGTCTCCCTGAGAATTACTTTAAAAAAATTCCTTATTCATCACACTGTTACCAGCAGCTGTAAGAAAATTCACTGATTATCTTACAACATAAAACATTCCAGATCATATAAGGTTAGCAATGAAGGAGAAAAACCTAAAGTGAAGTTTTCCCTTTATTACTAACATTTGAAAAATCAGTGCTCAATTTTATTAACTGTCAATATTGATAAATTGTTTCCTCACATAGTTCCTTTTTTAATCATAAATAGATTACTGAAGTTGAGGAAGCAGTAAAATGATTCAAATTGAGAGGCTAGAATAAAAAATCAAGTAAGAGAAGTTCTGCCATTTGGCATTGTTAGACTTCTTAATTTTAGCCATTCTATTGTGTGTGTAGTGATACCTTCAGTGTTCTTTTTGGTTTGTGTGTGTGTGTGTTTTCCTGTTTTTGTTTTTGTTTTTTGACAGAGTTTTGCTCTTGTTGCCCAGGCTGGAGTGCAGTGGTGCAGTTTCAGCTCACTGCAACCTCCACCACCTCCCGGGTTCAAGCAATTCTCCTGCCTCAGCCTCCCAAGTAGCTGTGATTACAGGTGCCCACCACCAAGCCTAGCTAATTTTTGTATTTTTAGTAGAGACGGGTTTCACCATGTTTGGCAGGCTGGTCTCAAACTCCTGACCTCAGGTGATCTGCCCGCTTCGGCCTCCCAAAGTGGTGGGATTACAGGTGTGAGCCACCGCGCTAGGCACCTTCACTGTTTTAACTTGCATTTCCCTGCTGACTAATAATGCTGAGCATCTATGTATATGGTTATTAGCTATTTTTATATATTCCTTTGTGATGTGTATGTTCAAGTGTTTTGCCAAGTTTTGGTTGGGGCTCTTGTTTTCTATTATTGGATTATAATAATGACATATATTTTAGACAAAAAAGTTATTTGTCTGATGTATGCATTGAGAATATTTTCTCCAAAATTGTGGTTTATCTTTCATTTCCTTAATGATGTCTGGAAAAATTAGTTGAAGACCAATTTATAATTTTTTTATGGTGAGTGCTTTTTAAGTCTTGCCTAATAAATAAATTTTTGCCTAAGGTAATATCACTTAGATTTTCTCTTAAGTTTTCATCTGGAAGTTTAGGAGTTTAGCTTTCGCATTTAGGATTATAATCCTACTCCAGAAGCTTTGAAGGTAGAAAAAAATGTTCTTACTATCAACAGGCTGTCTCTCAGTCTTATACAATGCATTTGTCTTTGCTTTTATTTTTCTATTTTTACTGTTATTTTTAAAGTAAATTAGAAGAGATGTTTTTACAGCACGTTAACCATTTGCCACTTTAAATGGAAAATTTGATGCTTTTCTGCAAATTTTATTTACCTTTAGAATTAGAGCTTTTTAATATTTAGTAATTTTATTGTAGTAATTTTTACAGAAATGATCAATCTATTTGCTGTCAGATTTATCAGCATATTCTAACATAAAATATCTTATATTTTACTCTGTTAACTATATATTAATATATCAACTTTATTCTAAATTCGTATGTTTTTCTATTATTTTTACAGTTGAGTGCTATTTCTCTCATGTGTCTATAAGAGTACTAGCTTCTACACTCACTACTTCAAATAATTTTTACTTACAATCTAATGGAAAAATAAAAGATTTTGTTTGCAGATCATGATAGAATTATCTAAAATTAAATCATGGTCCATTTTTTGTATATCTCACATGCATGATATATTTAAGTTGAAACATCATAGTTTACAACTTAAATATCACTTTTATGTTGAAAAAGAGTACCGTTTACTTTCAAAGGAATAAAATTAAATCATTAGTTTAATTCAAGTGTTAACATACAAATATATCTCACTAAATAAACAGGATGAAATAGCATAATTAAACATGATGTAGAATAAACAAGATCTCATCACTAAGTGAATTGTGAAACACTTATCTTTCTTCAAACTCCGTCAAACTCTATTAATAGGTGTTAAGATTTTATAGATTTTTGATAAAATGATCAGAGTGTCCTAAGAAATTTGAGTGTATTTTTCCAATATGTTGATTAAGAAGTGGCTTAATCTGAAGAAAGTGATTTCTTGAACACAGGAGGGAGCATGCTGGTTGGCAAATAATTAGCTATTTTGAATATTATAGATTAGACCTTAGTAGTGAAAAAGAGTAATGCAAGTTTTTATGATAAATATTATGAGAAAAAATTATATGCCTAAATAAAAACATCAAGGAACACTAATAGTTTACTTTTAACCAAAATTTTAATTTACTGCTTCATTTAAAATTTCTGAAAAGTACTGTGAATAACTTTCCAAATTGACAAATTTTGACACATATTTCTTAGCTTCACACGCTTGCCATTTCTTAGTATTCTGTTTTTAGAGCCCATTGAAATATGAAACATAGTAAAATTTGTTTTAAATTGTTAGAACAAGAAATATTCTAATTTCCTGAGTGTGTATGGTCTAATGCTTTTAATTTAAATTTAAGTAGAAGAACTTCATAGCAAGAATGTGTCAGAAGTAGTGAAGTTTTTTAATTTACCTGATTTCTTTCCTCATCCTCCACAATATAGCACTTTAGTTTACAACAGAAAAAACAGAATCAACAGTAATCTAAAAGTGAAATTGCATTGATACCATTCATAACAAAATTAAGTGACAAAGTAAACTCCAAAATAATACTGGATAGTCCCAAACCACCAATAGCAATACAATGCAATTGTATAAATAATTATTCATCAGGAAGTAAGAAAAGCAAAGTAAACGTTGATGACCTTGAGAGACAGACAATCTAACACAAAATCACAAAAAAAATTCTTCCCCAAACTGAGGGGTTCTCTCTCAATGTAGAAAGTGTGAGCGAATCAATATGAGACTAGCAAACTCTGTGCAGTTGTTGCAGGCCCCAATTTACAGGTGGGAATAAAGAGAGGAGGAAAAGGTTGGACAAAGCCAGGTAGGATGGTTCCAATTAATTTCGGAAACGAAAGATGTAACCTTACTTCCGGGACAATGTCACAGATTGAGGAGGAACTGTGAAGAGTAGATTCTAAATTGAATAAGACAGATATTTCATGTGCAGAAAGAAAGCCAAATAAAAGAGGGTGTAGAGAAGAAAGACAAGGAAGTTCAGAATTTAAAGGCGCAATTGTTGAGTGCTTCATGATAGTATCAGGAGAGTAATCAGAAGAGATATAAAGGTGGGAAATCTATCTTAAAGCTCCCTCTCCTGTAAGAGTACAAAATATTTCAGCTGAAATCAAGCAACATAAGATTATGGTTAAATTCTACAAAAAAAATTATTATTTTAAACAATAATAATGAGAATAAGACTGGTTTTATAAACAGTGAAAGTATGAAAGAACAACATGCCCCCAAACAGAAGAAAATGTTAATACAGTAATTCAAAAATGATATGAAATTTAAGGTAATGATGGAGATAATGAAAAAAGAGCATAATTCATAGTTAAACAAATTCTAAAATGACATGATGGGACATAAAAAGACTTGTGAAGAGAGCTGATAGAGCCCTGGATAGAATTAAAATCAAAGATAATTTGCTTTGAAATAAAGACTAAGCTAGGAAAAACACTAGAGCAAATATAATATCACAAGATAAATAGAAGATGAAAAAGAATAAATTTCTTTTACTTAATCAAAAAGAATTAGATAAATACATAAAAGCTTTTACAGAAAGTGGGAAAGATCATTTATCTATATATCTATGTCTATAATTTCATCTATATCCATCTATATCCATATCTATCTATCTAATCCAACATATGTGAAATATATCTCTAAATAGAAAACCAAAACCCTGGTAACACATAAAAATATTAAATATTATAATTTGATAAATCAACTTATATAAAGAAGACTTAAAGTTACTTTTTGAAAAGTCTCACTGAATAGGTGTATTCAGAACAGCCAACACCAGGAAAATTATGATTTTAAAAAATATATAGACAAAAGGGACCAAATCATTTATAAAGAAAAGGACAATCAGATTCACATCAGATTTTCTTAAGAGCAACCATTTTGCCAGAAGACAATAGAGTAAGATATTGAGATAGCCACAAAAAAAGACTTTTAAATATAAAGACGTGCAAGACATGCAATAAACATGAAATAAATTAGGGAATATTTTTCTCATGAGCCCATACTAAGGAATCTACTTCTAACAAATAAATATTAGATGCCCCGCTAGACTGGAGAAGTATAAGCATAAGGACAGCTGTTAAACCGTCAATATACACTTTTTCTTAGCAATAAAATAAAATGATGAATATAGGAAGATAGTTTGTAATGATATGTAACATATATACTGTAGAATATACAGTATAATATGTATTTGAGATACACAAAAACATGTGCTCAGATAACATACATACAAAATATGCTTTTTTAAATGAGGGGAAAATGGGAGATTATATGGAAAGTAGAATCAGATCACTCATTGATTAGGTCTTAAATGAGAAGGAAGGGAAAGGGAAAATAGAGATTTTTACCTCATTTTAATGTTGCTTAATGCAGGGAACCAAGAGACAGGATGAACAAAAAGAGGTGACTAATGATATTATAATAAGAGTATACAAAGGTGATCGTTAGAACAAAAATAAAATTTTTAAAAATATATTTCTAAAATTATTAAATAGCCCATTTAAATAACAAAAGATGTGCCAAAGTAATAAGAAGTCAAATAAAGCAATACATTTATAGAAAAAGGACTATATATATGCATATCAAACAGATATACCAGAACTGAGCTAAATATATCAACCATATCAATGTATATATAAATAAATTTAACTCACCTGTTAAAAGGGAAACCCAAACTTTAAGTTGACTGACAAATTTAAATACAAAACTATGATTTTTGCAAGGTACATAACAAATCAATTGGGTTTAGAAAAATTATGCTAAAACAAGGAGGTTTGGAAATATGAAAAGTAGAAAGAGAAAGATATGCCAAGCAAATTCAATTTAAAAAACCAGACATCACAAATTTGATATTAGACATTGTGGAATTCAGAACAAAAAATTAAAAAAAGAAACAGAACTTTATATTGTAACTGACTAAAAACACAATAAAGGTTTAATAGTTACTAGTATTATGCATCCTGTAAAAAAGGAAAACCTTTCTTCAAGTAGTTACACAGATGTGATGAGAAAGAGAAGATTGAACACTAATAGTAGAAGTAGACTTAATAGATGTAATTGACTAAAAAACACAATAAAGGTATAATAGTTACTAGTATTTATGCATCCTGTAAAAAACGAGAAACTTTCTTAGTTACAGAGATGTGATGAGAAAGAGGAAATGGCACTCTAATAGTAGAAGTACACTTAATAGATGTAATGGACTAAAAAACACAATAAAGGTACAATAGTTACTAGTATTTATGCATTCTAGAAAAAAGGAAAAACTTCCTTAAAGTAGTTACAGAGATGTGATGAGAGAAAATGGCCCACTAATAGTAACAGTACATTGAACAGTACATTGAACACATAGAAGTCAAGTGGATAAACATAATTTTCAGTATACCTCCTTGGCTTCAGTAGGTAATAGTCATAAAAGTTGGCTATGTCTTAAGCATCAAGCGAGGCTTCATAAAATGCAAAATAGAAAAGTAACATAAGCAACATCTCTAAGCACAGTATAACAAAATTATTAGTTACTTTTAAAAGTAATTGAAAAGTAAATTTTAAATTACTTTTAAAGTAATTTAAAAGTAAAATTAAAACTTTTAATTCTCTAAAAGTTAGATAATTATTTTCAACCAACTTTTGGATTAAAAGAAAATTTGGCAAAAAAATTAATTTTTTTAGAAAATAATGACAAAAAGAAATGTATGATAAACTATATAACAAATAAATCAATTAGGAAAAAACTTATAACATTAAAAACTTTAAATAAAAATGTAAAATGATAAAATAAATGCCTTAGCACTTAATCTAAAAAGCAAAATAACAAAAGATTACAAAATAATACAAGAAAAGAGGGAATGTACAAACATAGTATTTATATAAAAACAAGAACACCAAAAACGCAGTAGAACTAATAAATTTTGCATAGGATTGTGTAATATAGTTATACATTTTGAAATAGTCTTTAGATTTTTGCCATGTCTTTTCTCATAATTATATGGTTAGAATGTTTTCTAGTTTATTAACTTTTTCAATAAGATATAGGATATTGTATTAGGCCATTCTTGCATTGCTACAAATAAATGCCTGAGACTGGATAATTTATTAAGAAAAAAGGTTTAATTGGCACAGGTTCTGCAGGCTTTACAGGAAGCAAGGTGCTGGCATCTGCTCAGCTTCTGGTGAGACCTCAGGGAGCATTCAATTATGGCAAAAGGCAAAGGGAAACAGGCAAATTCCATGGCAAAAGCAGAGGCAAGAGTGAGATAGTGGGGAGTGGAGGTGTCACACTCTTTTAAGTGATCAGATCTTGTGTGAACTCAGAGTGAGAAGTCACTTATCACCAAGGGGTTCATGAATGTCTTAAGCCATTCATGAGGGATCTGCTCCCATAATCCAAACACTTCCCATGTGGCCCCACTTCCAAGATAGGAGATTACAACTCAGCATGAGATTTGGGCAGGGACAAATACTCAAACTATATCAAATATTGAATAAAGCAGAAAACAATCATATAATCAAAAGAAAAGTTATGGCACAAATCTAAATATTATTTCAAAATACATGACTGTCTTACACAATTCTCTGTGAGTAAACTATTTTGAAAATCTAAAAGAAACAAGCAATTTTCTGGAAAAATAATACTACCTAAAGTGACACTAGTAGAGATAAAAATTTTAAAAAGACATTTGGCTTAGAAGTTATAGAATTTAAAGTACTATCTCTTAAATGTATCATTTCTGGGAAGTTTCAAAAGGGATTTCTGCCAACAAATACAACCAATACTAATTTTAAGATACCATAAAATAGGAAAAGAAGGAAAACCTCTTATTTCTTACTATGATGTTAATGAAACTTTAATTTCAAAACCTGACAAAAATCACACTATAAAAGAAGACTTCAGACAAATTTCATTCATTATGGATATTGATAAAATAATAAATATGTAAAATATTAACAAACAGAATCCCATGACACATTAAACATAATACATAATGAGTTAGTAGGGTTAATTCTTGTAATACAAGGATAGTTCAATATCAGGAAACCCATCAAAATAATGTATCATATTAATAGAATGAGAAAAAAATTAAGATAATCTCTTTAGATGTAGATAAATAATACACATTTTGGGACCTCTGTATGCTAACAGTAAAAATGAACAGACAATTCAATAACATTATAAAATATATGCATTGTGGTCCTAAGGGCAGTATCTTACTTAATGTGGACACAGAGGCTTTAATGATAAAATTGGAAATGCAGTGAAGATGTCCATTATTCCACTTTTCTTTAATATTGCATAGGAAGTACTACTCAACACTGTGTTGGAAATATTTGAATAGAAAATAGAAAACAATTATAGGTATAAATTGTAAAGAAGTAAAGCTGGAGGGGTAGTGCAAGATGGCAGAATAGAAGCCTACACCATTCATATCCCCACCTCACTTCATAACGAGAACACCAAATTTTAACAACTTACTCCAGACAGAAAAGCACCATCACAAGAATCAAAAATCAGATGAGCAATAATAGTACCTGGTTTTAACTTCATATCAGTGAAAGAGGCTTTGAAGAGTGCAGAGACAGTCCTGAATCACTGATGCCACTGTTCCCCCATCTCCTAGCAGCAGCTATGTGGTGCAGAGAAAGAATGTGCACATGGGGGAGGGAGAGCAAAGTGACTGGGGGACTTTATATTGAACTCAGTGCTGCCTTGTCACAGCTGAGAGCAAGTATTTTCTGGGCTCAGCCAGTGCCTGAACATGGAGGGAGCATTTAGACCAGACAGCCAGAGGGTAATCTCTCATCCCAGTGGTTAGAACTTGAGTTTCTCAACAAGTCTCGCCACTGTGGGCCAAAATGCTCTGGGGTTTCAAATAAACTTGAAAAAACACACTTCACCTATAAAGATACACATAGAATGAAAATCAAGCAGTGGAAAAAGATATTCCTTGCCAATGGAAATCAGAAAAGAATGAGAATAGCTATACTTATATCAGACAAAATAGATTTCAAGACAAAAATGGAAAGAAGGGGCAAAGAAGGTCATGAAATAATGATGAAGGGGACAATTCAGCAAGAGGATATAATGATCATAAATATATATTCACCCAACACTGGAGCACCCAGATATATAAAACAAATATTATTAGAACTAAAGAGGAAGACAGGCTTTAATAAAATAATGGCTGGAGACTTCAACAGTCCACTTTGAGCATTGGACAGATCTCCCAGACATGAAATCAAAAAGAAACATAAGACTGAACCTGCACTATGAAACAAAAGCACCTAATAGATACTTACACAGCATTTCATCCAAAAGATGCAGAATACACATTCTATGTTTCAGCACCTGTCTCAAGGATAGACTACATGTTAGATCACAAAACAAGTCTTAAAACATTAAAAATAATTGAGATAATAGCAAGCATCTTCTGTGACCACAATGGAATAAAACTAGAAATCAACAATGAGAGGAATTTTGGAAGCTATATGAACACATGGAAATTAAATAATATGCTCTTGTGTGACCAGTGGGTCAATAAAGAAATTAAAAATGAAATTGAAAAGCTCTCTGCAAGAAATGATGATGAAAACACAACATACCGAAACCTATGGGATACAGCAAAAGCAGTGCTAACAGGGAAATTTATAGCCATAAGTGCTTACATTTAAAAAAAACACACAAAAGCCTTCAAATAAATAACCCAAGGATACATCATAAAGAACTAGAAAAGCAAGAGCAAGCCGGACCTAAAATGAGTAGAAGAAAATCAATAATAAAGGTCTAAGCAGAAATAAACAAATTTGAAATGAAGAAAACAATACAAAAAAGTGAAACAAAAAGTTGTTTTTTTTTAAACAAACAAAATCGACAAATCTTTAGTCAGAGTAATGAAGGAAAAAAGAGAAAAGACCCAAACAAAGTCAGAGATGAAAAGGGAGACATTACAATTGATACCACAGAAATTCAAAGGATCATGAAAGATTACTATGAGCAACTATAGGCCAATAAATTGGAAAATCTAGAGAAAATACATAAATTCCTAGACACATAAAACCTACCAAGATTGAACCAGGAAGAAAGCCAAAACCTGAACAGACCAATAACGAGTAATGAGATAGAAGCCATATTGAAAAGGCTGTCAGCTAAGAAAAGTCTAGCACTCGATAGCTTTACTGCTGAATTCTAACAAACATTTAAAGAAGGATGAACACAAATCATACTCAAGCTATTGCAAAAAATAGAGGAGGGGAAAATACTTACAAACTCATTATACGAGTCCAGTGTTACCCTGATACCAAAACCAGACAAAGACACATTAAAAAAAAAAAAACTATGGACCAATAACTCTGATGAATACTTATACAAAAGTCCTCAACAAACTGTTACCAGACTGTACTCAACAATACATTGAAAAGATCATTAATAGTGACCAGTTGGAATTTATCCCAGGGATACCAGCATTGTTCAACACACATGAATCAATCAATGTAATATATCATGTCAAAAGAATAAAGGACAAAAGCCATATGATTATTATAATTAATATTGAAAAGCACTTGATAAAATTCAACACTGGTTCATGATAAAAACCCCAAAAAATTAGGTATAGAAGGAGCATACCTTAGCATAATAAAAGCCATATATGATGGACCCACAGCTACTATTATATTGAATGGGAGAAAACTGAAACATTTACTCTAAAATCTGAAAGAGGACTAGTATACCCACTTTCACCCTGTTATTCCACATAGTACTGAAAGTCCTCTCTACAGCTATTGGAAAAGATAAAGAAATAAAGGGCATCCCCAGTGGAAAGGTAGAAGTCAAATTACCCTTGTTTGCTGATGATGTGATCTTATATTTGGGAAAACCTAAAGAATCCACAAAAAACTACTAGAACTGATAAACAAATACAGTAAACTTGACAGATATAAAAGTCCACATACAAAAATTAGTAGCATTTCTACATGCTGACAGTGAACATTCTGAAAAATATTAAAAAGGTAACGTCACTTCGAGTAGCTACAAATAAAATAAAATACCTAGGAATTATCTTAACCAAAGAAGTGAAAGATCCTACAATGAAAACTATAAAACAATGATAAATTGAAAGGGACACCCAAAAATGGAAAGATAATCCATGTATATGGATTGGAAGAATCAATATTGGTAAAATATCCATATTTCTGAAAGCAATCAACAGATTCAATGCCATCCCTACCAAATACCAATGACATCCACAGAAATAGAAGAAGCAATCCTAAAATTTCTATGGAATTATAAAAGACTCAGAATAGCCAAAGCCATCCTGTGCGAAAAGAACAAAACTGGAGGTATCACATTACTTGAATTCAAATTATACACTGAGCTATAGTAACCCAAACAGCATGGTACTGACATGGAAACAGACACATAGACAAATAGAACAGAATAGAGAATCCAGAAACAATTCCATATATCTACAGTGAGTGCAGTTTTGACAACAGTGCCAAGCGCATACATTGGGGAAAGAACAGTCTCTTCAATAATTGGCGCTGGGAAAACTGGGTATTGATATGCAGAAGAATGAGACTAGACCCCTATCTCTCACCATATGCAAAAATCAAATCAAAATGGATTAAAGACTTACATCTAATACTTGAAGCTATGAAACTACTAAAGGAAAACATTGGGGAAACTGTCTAAGATGTTAGTCTGGGCAAAGATTTCTTAAGTAATACCCACAAGCACAGGCAACCAAAGCAAAAATAGACAAATGAGATCACGTCAGTTTAAACAGTTTCTGCACAGCAAAGGAAACAATCAACAACAGCTCACATAATGGGAGAAACTATTTGCAAACTATCCATCTGACAGATTAATAGCCAGAGTAAATAAGGAGCTCAAACAGCTCAATAGGAAAAAAATCAACTATCTGATTCAAAAATGGGCAAAAGTTCTGAATATACATTTCTCAAAGAAGACATACAAGTGGCAAACAGGCATATGAAAAGCTGCTCAATATCACTGATCATCCAAGAAATGCAAATTAAAATTACAATGAGATATCATCTCACCCCAGTTACAATGGCTTTTATCCAAAAGACCAGCAGTAACAAATGGTGGTGAGGATGTGGAGAAAAGCGAACCCTGGTACACTGTTAGTGGGAATGTGATTTGGTACAGATACTATGGAGAACAGTATGGAGGTTCCTGAAAATCTAAAAATACAGATACCAACCTTATGATCCAGCAATCGCACCCCTGGGAAAATGCCCGAAAGAAAGGAAATCAGGGTATCAAAGAGCTATCTGCATTCTTATGTTTATTGCAGTGCTATTCACAGTAGCCAAGATTCAGTAGCAACCTGTGTCCATCAACAGATGAATGAATAAAGAAAATGTGGTGCCTATACACAAAAGAGTTCTATTCCACCACAAAAAAGAATGAGCTCTTATCATTTGCAACAATATGAATGGAATTGGAGGACATTATTTTAAGTGAAATAAGCCAGACACAGAAAGACAAACTTCTCATGTTCTCACTCATTTATGAGAGCTAAAAAGTAAAATAGCTGGACTCATGGAGACAGAAAGTAGGATGATGGTTGCCGGAGGCTGGGAAGGGTAGGCGGGGAGTGGGGATGATTAACAGATATGAAAATATAGTTTTGTATAATGAACAAGATATAGTATTTGATAGCACAACAGGGTAACTAGGTTCAGCAATAATTTATTGTACATTTACAAATAACTAAAAGAGTATAATTGGAATGTTTATAGCACAAAGAGATAAGTGCTTGAGGTGATGGATACCCTATTTACCCTGACATGATTATTATGCATTGTATGGCTGTATCAAAATATCTCATGTACCCCGTAAATTTATACACATACAATGTACTCATAAAATTTTAAAAATTAAAAATTAAGAAAAAATTTGCTTGCTGCCTTTTTTATACATTTTGTAAACTTAAAATGGTTTTGCATTTTTAAATTGTTGAAAAAATAAAAAATAATTTTATGATAGATAATGTTTAATTGTAATTCAGTTTTCAGTATCTATAAATTATGTGTTTTGGAAACACAACCTTGCTCATTTTTAATGTATTATCTCTGGCTACAACAGCATAGTTAAATGGTGTGATAGAGACCATATTGTCTGCAAAATCTGAAATATTTACTATTTGGCCCTTTACGGAAAATGTTTACCAATCTCTGTTTAGACAAAAATATGATATCTGTAATATACAATGAACTTTTAAAAATAAATACATTTTAAGGCTGGGAGAATACAATAAAGAAATTTACAGGCTTATGCCTGTAATCCCAGCACTTTTGGAGGCCGAGGCAGGTGGATCTCTTGAGCCAAGGAGTTCAAGAACACCCTGGCAAAATTGTGAAACCCAATATATACAAAAAAAAAAAAAATCAACCAGGCATGATGGTGTGCACCTTTGATCCCAGCTATTCTAGATGCTGAGGTGGGGGGATTGCTTGAGGCCAGGAGTTGGAGGCTGCAATGAGTTATGGTTGCACCACCGCACTCCAACCTGGGTGATAGAGCTAGAACCTGTATCAAAAACAAAACAAAACAAAAAGAAAAAAAAAACCAACCAAACAAAAAGAATACAGAAATTCAAGAAACCCCAAAACTTAGTAGAAAAGAAGAGAAAAGCTATAGAGTTTACAGCAAAAAACCCACAAATGGTTCTTGAAATATGTAAAGATTCCCAACCTTAGTTAGAATAAGAGAAATGTAAATTAAATTGAGGTGACTATTATATTGACAATGTGGGCAATAACCCAAAACTTTAGTGAGGAAATAAGTACTAGTATATGTTGTTTAAGTGTATGCAAAATATTATAATCTGATATCAAGTATGTTACAATCTTATATCATAAAAGAAGAAATAGAAAAAATATTTTAAAATTATGCATAAATTTACCTTTGACTCAGCAATTCCATTTCTAAGAATTCATCCCACTAATATAATAATGAATGGAAATATTCACAAGACCCTTTAATAGTTCTATTTATATTAGCAAAGGAATAGAAAACAACTTCATGTCCATTAGTACAGTACTACTCAAAGTATGGTCTATTTCTGAATGGATCACTTTATAACTAAGAAAGCAATGAGGGATATTTCTAAATAGTTTTATAGTAGGATTTCTGGATTATATTTAATGAAACGTATCAAGGTAGAGAAAAATACATATAGCATGCTAGCATTTATTTATCTATCCATCTAACAAAGATGGTTGAATATATGTGTATATTTAATTATATCTAAATGGAAAGGTAAATAAGTTCGATTATGAGAGAAAGTATGAGTATGGTAGAGGATAAAGCAGTATTAGTTAGATTTTCCTAAAGGTAACTTGTTTTGTGGATTTTATTTTTGAAAATGTTACATACTATACATAATTATAATTCTAAAACAAAATTTAGTTATAGTTGCTGAGAATTAAGAGAAAAAATAACAGATGACTGACTGTAACTGTGTATAAAGGGATTTGTTAAAATTGCCACATCCCAGGTGGTGTAAACATAAGGACAAAAAGACGTGCAAAACAAAAATCTTAAAGTGTTTTCAAATCAATGACTGTGTTGGTATAATGGTGGTATTATTTTGAGACTGTTACGTTTGTAGCATGTGATGAAGCAAAAAAGGAACTGGGTTAGTGTCATTGAGATAGGGATTTTCAGAACGCAAAAAATAAATTTATACAAGATTAAAGAAGTTAAGTTAAAATTCCAAGTCCTGAGTTTAAACTAAATACCAATGTGAGCTTATGAATTATTTTATCAAAAACTAGTATTCCCTGCTTTTTTTCACTGAAAAGGTCACTGAAAACAATGACCAATCATAGTGCTGATTGTTGTCTCTAAATATCATATCTCACTAAAATGAAGTAGCTGATTCCAGATCTAGAAATACCCAAAATGTACCTGGAGAATTTTGTCATTAACAAAACAACAACAATAACAACAAAAAGAAGCTATCAAAGAGTTCTGAATCGGAGTCAAATGACCAGGAGCCAATTTATTTAGACACTGTTGACAAAATTTGGGTTAATTTGAGCATGAATATAATAACATTAGAAGTGGATTAAAACATTTCAAATATATTTAAAGCCATGAGTTCATAATAAAACCAAAAAAAATTAAAAAGCTCATTAAACACGTTTGAAGGATGCTAGAGAACCAGTTATTTTTGGAAACATGATAAAGAGAAAGAATCAGGAATTTGTCTGCCTTTACTGTATAAGCTATAGCTCAGGATACCAAAATAGTTTATATGGGGAAGCTAATCTCATTACAGAAGCAATTCAGGTAATGGGGCAGTTGGGGAGGAACACGTTCAACAACACCATGGAATGCAATTTGCAAAACACGGACTGTGCAAAATCTGCAGAGCAAATGGCCCAGTTTCTTCAAAGAGCAAATTGCAAGGAGGAAAAAAGGAACAAAGAGGTGGAACTTGCCATGATGGCAGACAGATGATTTCTGAATTTTCTGGTTTCACTCCATGCATTGCCAAAATGTACACGTGAATTTTCTTGCCATACTGGGTTTGGGAATAAATATTGAAGGCTTTTGATCCAAATTATAGAACATATTGGGAGGTGGCACCTCTTCAGTTGTGCCCTGATGTAACTAGAATAGTTACATAGACTGGCATCTGTTTTATGGACACCTTGGGAGTCCTGGCCACCAGCTTTCAGATGGACAGCATATCAAACATGGACAGGGCAGCTTAGTCTTTCAAAACAGCATATTCTAATTAGAAATAGTAATCATAAAACAAAGGTTTTATCTTTTCTTTCTCTCTCCCTTTCTTTCTTGTTTCTTTCTCTTGCTTGCTTCTTTGCTGGAGTGTTTTGTGGAATAGCTGGTGTGATTTAAAAAGAGAGGTTTATCAAACAATCCACAAAACAGACATAACTTTATAGGTAAATTGCCTAAAACCTGCTATTTAACTTTTAAATTCTATTTATTTTTCTAATGCACAAATAGAACATTTCTATAGAAATTTCAGAGTCCATGACTGTGTAACAGTCTGCACTGCCAAGTTTTGGATGGCAGAAATGGTCTTCTGGAAGAGAGAGAGGCAACGCACAGTCCAGTTCCTCTGGGGTCTGAATTCATCCTGCTGTTGTTTTACCACTATTCTTGCATCTTTTCTAATCTAGAAATTAGTAATGGGGCTCATATTGGGAAATTTATAACAAGAAAAGTTAACTGATTACTATAATACAATTAAGGAGGTAAGACAGTGACTATTCCTGTATCTCTACCTTCTAAAAAAGCCTGAAACAACTGAATCAGATAAAGAATTTTTTAAAATCTCACAAAAAACAAAAGCAAGAAAATACAAATGCCCTGATTTAAAAAAAAAATCTTATTATTTTGGAATGTTTGATTTATGGAGAAGTTGCAGTGATAGTACAGAGTTTCCACACACACGTCACCCAGTTTTGCTGATTCTTAACATCTAACATTACTGTGATTTATTTGTCAAAATGAACACACTGAGATCTGTATATAACTATTAACTAAATTCTTGACTTTGTGTTATTTTTGCTGGTTTTTCTATTAATATCCTCTTATAATGTGCTCTTCTGTTTTACAGTATCCATTACTATGTTACATTTAGTTGTCATATCTCCTCAGTCACCTTAGGTATGTGACAGTTTTTCAGTCTTTGCTGTTTTTCATAACCTTGACGGTCTCGAGGAGTACTGGCTACGTATTCTGTAGAATGTCTCATATCTGGTTTGTCTGTTGTTTTCTTAATGATTAGACTGGGATTATGAGTGTTGGGAAATAACATGACCCAATGCCCTTTTTGTCACATGATGTGGGGTGACATCCACATGGCATTACTGATCATGTGATATCCACATGACATTATTGCTGATGCTCACCTTCATTACTTGGTTAAGATAGTGTTTTTCGAGTTTATGTACTGTAAAGTTACTACTTTTCCTATTCCCACTCTATTCTTTGGAAATGAGTCATTAAATCTAGTCCATCCTCAGCATAGTGGGGTGTAGGGATTAGGCTTCACTCAGCATATCTCTTACCCCCTCAAAGTATGCTTTCACTGAATTCACTAATTGTTAAATTATTGTTGAGTGGTTTTTCAATAAGTGTGTAATCATTCACAATTCATTTGAAATATCTTCTCAATTTCCCCCACAATAAAACACAGAAAATGTGTTCATACTTGTTATTTATTTTTTCTAATTTTACTTGGAGTTCTGTACTGCATTGATAACTCTTCTTCCACGTATAATGCGCACCACTACTTAATGCTATTGCCATTCTACTAACATCGTATTTATTTGCAAATAAGTCTCTTATCCATCTAACTTATGGTACAAAAAAACTTTATTTCTGTGAAATTGATAAGGAATTCTATTTTAGTACCGTTTGATCAAGGACTTTAAAATTAGCAAGCTTGAAAAGTGGACAGGTTTCATGCTAAACCTTTAAAATAATTCTAATGATGCAGTTAGAATAAAGACAACTATTCCTGCTATCACTCCTGCCATTTAATATAGCATTGCAGATCACAGTCACTGAATTAAGACAAGAAAAGTGAATAAGATAAAAAGGTTGAATGTATGTGTCATTATTTGTAGACAGTAGTGTAATCTTAACAGAAAAATCAAAATAACCAATATGTAGACTATGAAATTGAGAAAATAGCTTAGGAAATTAGTTGAGTTCAGGGACATCATTTAAATCATGTTGATTTTCTTTTATACCTGTATTAACTAATTAGAAAATATAATAGAAAAAAATTCATTAGTTATGTATCTGGAGTATAAATGAAACATACTAACAAAAATGTGAAAATACTTCATGAAGTATAATTTGAAACTTTATTAAAGACATTTAAAAACACTTGAATAAATGCAGAAATATAAAATATTCATGAATGAGATGAGCCATCAGTATAGCCATTAGTTCTTTGGAATTTCAAAAATAATTTAGTGCAGTTACACTCACAACAAGTTTCTTTGTTGCTCTATTTTTGAGTGGGTGAGTATTGACTGATTCTGTATAAGAAAGATAGTAACAGGCCGGGCGCGGTGGCTCACGCCTGTAATCCCAGCACTTTGGGAGGCCGAGGCGGGCGGATCACGAGGTCAGGAGATCGAGACCATCCTAGCTAACACGGTGAAACCCCGTCTCTACTAAAAATAGAAAAAATTAGCCGGGCGTGGTGGCGGGCGCCTGTAGTCCCAGCTACTCGGGAGGCTGAGGCAGGAGAATGGCGTGAACCCAGGAGGCGGAGCTTGCAGTGAGCTGAGATCGGGCCACTGCACTCCAGCCTGGGCGAAAGAGCAAGACTCCGTCTCAAAAAAAAAAAAAAAAAAAAAAAAAGAAAGATAGTAACAGAAAAATTACAAGAATTTTAAAAAGAAGGCCAAGGTAAAAGAATTTAATATTATCAGATATTAAGAGGTATTACAGAGCCATGATGAGTAAAACAGTACAGTATTCAGAAAGTATTAGACAAATAGAAGAGTAGAACATAACAGGTCAAGAAACATGCCTTCATAGGTATTGCTACATAAGTCAACTGTTGATGAAGTTATTTAATAAGTGGCTAACCATATGAAAAAAATTAGTTTCATGTTATACTGTTTACAAAAACGAGTTCTAGTTGTATTAAATATCTAATAATGAATGTCAAACTCAAGATAATATTAACCAAAAAAGAATATATTTAAAATGTTATTAAATTATACTAAAATCCTTATACCAAAAAAAATGAAAATTGAAATGTCATAGCCAAATAACAAACCATAAGGAAATAGTCTTAACGTCTGTACATGATAAGATGTTTGTACTCAAAAGATACAGATATATTTTCTACAAACTTAACAAGAAAGTGTAAAAAAACTGAGTTTAAAAATTAGCAAGGGAAATAATAGGTATTTCCTAAAATTAGGGTGCCCTTTAGAGAGTGCTATAGCACAAATTTAATGAAACTAAAAATATTTATTTTATGACTCAACAATTCCACTTCCAGTTATATATTCCACATACACTTTCATTTCTCCAGACCAGGAGATTTGTCCAAAAATATTTAGTGCCACATTATTTATAAAGTTGAAATGTTAAAAATATTTAAATGTTCATAGTGGTGAGAAATAATAAATTATACTACCTTTTTGCCACAGAATAGTATAAGAATAAAAGTTAGCAACTAGATTTATAATAATTAACATTGATTGAGTTAAACGTTATGTTGAAGTTAAAGAAAAGCTAAAATGAGAAATGTAAAAGCATTTATGCGTAGATTTAAAAGCACACACAATAGTATTTGACAGTCATGAAGATATATTTTTAAGTTAAGTAGATGTCTTTGAATGTTATCATCTAAGTCAAGAAATGAAAACGATGAATGCATAAAAATTAGAGGATATGAGAACAAAACTAATTGTTTTGTCTAGAATCATTTTGCTGAGAAATAGGTTTCATCAAAATAATTTACTTTGGTGCTGAGAGGGTCAGCCCATTAAACAAATAAAACACCAATTGCCAATTTGCTTCTATAGCATGAATGATTTTTTAAAATTGAATTCTTGGCTCCATTTTCTCAAATGAAGAGTGAATAAAATGCTGAGTGCTTTGCAGCATGACACAAGTACTCACTCTCAAAATTTGTATGTCTATAAAAATTTAGGTGTACATACCAGAACCCTTTTTCAGTGTTTAGTTCATTGTTACAGGTAATTTCTTGAAAGATCTGAGTGCAAAAGTTGAAAGTCAGTGTAATGTAGTGTGTAAGGTCATGGACCCTTTGGCTGGACTGCCTGGATTCAAATACTAGCCCTGCCACCCACTAGTCATATTGGTGTGGGGTAGTTTGTTAAAATAGCTGGGGCTTAACTTCCTTATCTGAAAATGGAGGTAGATAAGTACCTAACTTACGTGGTGATGATTAGAATAGCTAATAAATGTAGAGTACTCAGAAGAGTATGTCGCACATAGTAAACACCATATATAGAGTTAATATTATTATGTTTTACATGTATATTTTTTCTTATTCTAAGATGCTCAAGAAAACTAGGAATTTGACTGTAAGCTTGAACTTCTTTAGGACTGAGGTTGTATTATTTCCAATAGGTCACATGGTGTTTGTCAGGTAGTGACATTAAATAGATGTTGATAATTTAATGGAGCAGAGCCACATAGTAGCTGTGCAGAGCCATATAGTAGCTGGAGATGATATAATAAATATGCCTTGAGCTGGAGATGATATAATGAATATGCCTTGAATAAGTTGAACAGTGGAAAAATCTCTTATAGCTTTTATAAGAAGATTTATTACAATATAAGATGCAGGTGCAAGTTTTAAATATCTACGTCGCTAGCCATTTCTGGCTAAAGTATTATGAACTTCAGTATTGAGGGATCCAAGGTTGAAACTAAGACAGGCATAACTTTGCCATCATACAGACTAGGGCATTTACTGTCACACAGAGCTGTTATAATAGTTCAAGCTACAGTTTCTGGTGAGGTGGCATCTCAAATTATTTCAGTGTGATTTTGTAGTCTAACTTGATCTCAACTGTACAACAAATTCATTTACAAATTAATGCACAAAGTGATTTTCAAATAATCACTTTTTAAAAACTTTGTTATTCAGGCATTATTTCTAGAAGAAATATTTCTGTTTGAATAAATTCTATTACTTGTCTAATCATTGCTTTGTCCCTCTCTGCAATCATATGTACCTATTAAAAAGAAAAAGGGAAAACAAACAATCGGTGCTCCAAACAGGAGTGTCTATTTCTCTGTCCTAGATCAGCGATTCGCCAAGCAACTTATGTATCCATTAGAATGACTTGGGGGAACGTCTTTAAAAATATAGATTCCTGCCTTCACTTAAAAGAAAGAAAAATCTCCCTAACTGGTTATTTTTATGTACACCAAAATATGAGAATTGTGTCCCCTGATGAGAGAACTAATGAGATAACAATAATTTCTTAAATCTGGTAAAATTAATGTAGCGACATTAGGAAATGTAGCTACATATTAAATAAACTCAGACTTATCTTCCACACCCTCTTTCTCTTCTCTGTTCCCTTCTCTCTCTCTTCTACCTCTTCAGCATAGTATTTCTCCAACTTCTCTTTCAATCTCTCTTCTCTTCCAAACTCATCTTTCTTAGAATCCTGGCTTACTGACAAGCATAGTACACTTTTCAGTGTCCTAGTTTTTACCTTTTACCCTGATTATAATTTGCTGCATTTTTTAACACACACACACACACACACACACACACACACACACACACACACACACACACAATTGTTGCTAGCCTTTGTGGAACCATGGCACAGAAATCTACTTATGCAGTTTATGAAATAGTTTAGTGAAAAGATACACATATAATCATATAAATGTTGGAATTGAAATGGATCACTTAAGGGCTCAAGAAGACCATAGCTAGAAGGTGGTTCTGGATTTATGGTATATCTAGGATTCTTGGCAGTAAGATTTGGGTATTGGATATAGTAGGACCCAGGATTGTCAACAGTATTATTTCATTCTGTATTGTCAAGCAACCTTCTCCTCAGCTTCTCCAAGGTTTTAGCTCTGTCATGCCTTGTACATGGCTTTGACCTGCCCAGATCGTGACTTTTCCTCACAGCATTTTCCCAGCTTCTGTCTCATTACCAACTGCCAAGACTTCCTTATCTTCTTCTAGTTCAAAGTTTGAAGGAGTGTGATGGCACAGATAAGCTTTCTGAAATAGTTCATACCACACACAGCTCACAGTACTGTCTAAGCTCTGACTACCCTGACTTAGGGCTTCCCCACTTATCTGTCAGCTGTCCTTATGCTGTAGGAAAACAGGATATGGAAAGTTTTTCTTTAGCAGTAGCCTGAGGAAAAAACAGTTTATCTTACAAAGAGAAGTAGCCTGGACATTAAATATGAACAGCCTATCCACACTGTCATTAACCTCTTTTCTGATAAGCATCAAGCTTTTGGGATGTAAATATGTAAAATTCTTCTATATTTCTTATAAACTATCAGGAGGCTGAGTATGTCTGTGTACAAGAGTTATTTTCAAAGCTTTTTAGGATACTCATGTCTGGAAGGGGTGGGCAGAATGCTACAATGCATGTGATGTGATTTAAAGACCACCAGAATGCCTTCTGCCCCACCCCAAATCTTTCTTTGTTCTTCTACTAGGCTGTTATTTTCTTATACCCATGGGTATGGACTTTTTCTCCAAGAGTACGCCTGTCAAAATGACAATAAAAGCTTTATGATAGAGAGAGGTGAGTACTCTTTCCTCTTTGCAACCATACTTTTCAGTGCTTTCTTGGATAATATTTAGTGCATATGGTGCATTGTTTCCTAATAGCTTTCTGGTCTGAGAACTACTGAGGATAAGGATTTCATTTTGCTCATCTATTTGTTCTCAGCATTTTAGTACAGTACCTGTCATAGAAAATTCACATTCAAAGTATACTGAAATAAATGCAATGAAAGAATAACTAACATAATTTCCAGTCACTCACTAATGTTTCGAACAATAATTTGTTTAATATTATAGATTAACTATAGAAGTATGCATGGAGAATGAGAAAAGAGCAGGTAAATATTCAGAGGCTAAAGGTAGATAGATTGAGCTCGGATTTAAGGAATGCATTTCCATAAGGGGCTTTTAAATTCTTTGGCATGGCAGGAGAGTATTCAGAACTGGATGAGGGGTAAGTGGAGTTAAATGAAAGAAGGAAAATAGAACTATTTAGAAATTATGAGGTCTTGATTTTACTAGAAATTTGCAAGTCCAGAGATGAAAATATTGAAATATTACCCCTAATTAAAGTTCATTTTATCATTCCGAAAATATTAACAATCTACTCCAAAGGGAACAATCAGTATTGATAATCCCAGAGTTTAAGGCCATTAATAAAGTTAAAATAGGGCACAAAAAAAAGACAAATGAAAGACTGCTCTTCTATGTTTTCCTTAAATACAAAGTAAAGTTAAATTTAGTTTTCTTTTCTTTTTTTTTTTTTTTTTTGAGGCTGAATCTTGTTCTGTTGCCGGCTGCCGTACAGTGACTCGATCTCGGCTCACTGCAACCTCTGCCTCTCAGGTTCAAGCGATTCTCCTGCCTCAGCTTCCCATGTAGCTGGGACTACAGGCACATGCCACCATGCCCAGCTTAGTTCTTGTATTTTGAGTAGAGATGGGGTTTCACCATGTTGGCCAGGATGGTCTCAATTTCTTGACCTTGTGATGCGCCCGCCTTGGCCTCCGAAAGTGCTGGGATTATAGGCGTGAGCCACCGCGCCTGGCCTACTTTGGTTTTCTTTAGGCTTATTTTGGTTTAATATTTTGTTGCTGTTGTCTAGTTTAAAAAATGGGATAGCATTCACTACATCATACTCAGTTACCACCCCACCTTTGTCAAGGGATTATTGGCATGTTGAATAATTATTTCAGCAAAAGTTGTTTAAGGCATTCAATTACCTTTCTGTGTCAGGTATTGGAGGTTTTGTCACTATGAATAATCTTTAATTATTTAACAGTGTGTAATTATTGAATAATATATAATTAACAAAATTTGCTAATTAATGTGCTCAGTGAGAGAAAACTCCTCTTAAACCTGTGTGGGCTAAAAATGAAGAGAAACTGAAATAATCTCATTTCTGTGAAAAAAAAAAGTACTAATTCTGTTTTGTTTATTTAAATGTGATAATGTCATTTCACTGTCATAGATTTGTACCTTTGATAATGATCCATTTGCTTTCTATAAAAATTAATTTCTGGCAAAAAAATACATGTGTATGCTTTTGAAGTTATTTGGAAAGTCGTCTTTTCTGAGTGAAAATAAAACATCTTTAGTCACCAATTATGTTTGTAACATTGGAGAGTGCAAAAAGTACATGATACTCTGTTGAACAGGATCCGATATTAGATGGTAAAAAAAATTTCCCCAGGTAACATCTTTATATTTTTATTGTTAAATAAATTCATATACAGTGTAGAAAAAAATGTTAAAAATTACAAAATAGAGGATAAATTCTTATAGCCTTAAGCTGTCCATCTCTGGCAGTATCACATAGTGCTTAGAGAAATGTAAACTAGGATTAACTTTCTGTAAGATAATCTATCCTTTATCTGTGAAAGGTTCATTTTTTTTTTTACCCAGCTGTAAGTATGGCTCTCCTTTATGTAAAAAGGAATCAAAACAACTTGTTAATTCATTTGCTAGTAAATTCAGAGTAGTTAGAAAATGTCAAGGGATCAATAATTCATCATGTTAAAAATATATAATCTCCTTTTCATTACCAATCTTTTCAAGAGTGCTCAATATTTCCTACGTATGCCTCCATGCAGTCCTAACAATGTGCTTTCTATTTTCATTACTTCATTGAGATTTCTCACCAAAGAACTGTTAATTATCTAAACTGGAGGCCTATTCATTTTCTTTCTTGCTCATAATATTTTTGTAATTCTGGGACTTAGGACCTTTCTTCCATTATGGAAAATATCTTCTCCACTGTCTTCCAGGATAATGTATGGCATTGTCCTACCTCCCTGACCTGCTATGCTTCCAAGTAAACTCTCTTTTTTCTCATAAGTATTCCCCAACCCCTACACTTTAGAAACATTATCTCATTTAATTCTTACAACACTCTATAAGGAGTTCTCGAGCTCATATTTTTGTTTTCTTAGTAGAAAAACACTGCTAAAAAAGCTAGTTTCCAATGCTTTTTTTTTCCCCCTCTTGACCAACACATGTGTAGTTTAGAAATCAGCAAATGTTATGAGGGAGTAAAGTGGTAAATGTAGGACTCATCTTATTGTGTTACTTTCTATTAGGGATATTGATCCCTCAAATTCTAACTGCTTTGGTTGCATCCTGATACATGCAAAGCTATTAAAAGTTATATATTTTGTTTTGTTTTATAGTAGTTTCGAGAAGGAGATTTGGTCTGATTCAAGCTGTTCTATCAAGGCCAGAAAGGGAAGTTCTTGGCAGTGTTGCTCAAGTGGACTACCTGACAACTCTATATTAATGGTCCATGGTGAGATCAGAAGCTTGTGCCAGCATATATACCAACACTGCTTCCTTCATATAAAATTCTTCATATAAAAATTCTTATATGTCCCCCACCCTGTAAATGTTAGCTGCACCAAACAGTTAATTTGCTTTCCTTACAAGCCTTAGTTGATTTACATTATGACACAAGGTCCTTAACTCATTACAGAGTATAAAGAAATAGTTCAATGATCATCTGTCTAAGGATCTCACTAGTTATGAGACCAGAAAAATGAAGCATAAAATAGCCAAGAGTAAACCTAACTGCGTGTCAGTAACCCACAGCCTACATTTATAAGGATTCCTTTTTATGGAATGCATATCTTAAGACAGATTTATCAGTTCAGCAAAGTGCTTACAACTACCTGTAATTGTTCTGAGAACTCTTGGCAATTTGATGTTTTTCATAATTATTATAATATAAAATTATTATATTACAATGCAAAATTATTATATTAAAATTATATAATTCGTTTCTCCTGTCACAGGCTAGTTCTCATTTCTTCGCTCAGAACCTCATCCTGAAATGTCAGTGTTATGTAGGACTTACTTCTCTTCTCACTGTGCAGCTTATGGAATTCCTGTAGTTCAAATTGCCCACATTCTGATGGCATCCCCTCATCTGCCTCATTAGCCGTAATCTTTCTCATGAATTTCCTATCCATATTGTCTACTTGTATGTCTCCTGCAGGCACCTCAGTCAACATGTATATAAACTGAACTTTTTATTTACTTCTCTAATTCCCCAAACCTATTTTCTCACTGAGAATACCGCTATCCTTCTTGTTAACCAAGTTATAATTGGTAGTAGCCACATCTATAACTCCAATCTCTCTACTTCTGCAACATCTAATGCATTCTCGATCCCCATTAGTCTATTTCCTAAGTTTCTCTTAGTTTTATTCTATTGTTTTTGCTCCCAGTTGACCCTAGAATAATTCAAACTATATTCTCCTATTTATATTGTCAAAGGAGCTTCAAAATTGGAATCCTTAAATAAGGTCTTGCACTCTTTCTCATCAACATATGAGAAAAATGTTGCAAAAGTAATATTTTAAGTATTCAAATATTATTATATCACTCAACTGTTCAAAATTATTTGTCGCATTTCCGTTGTTTGAGGATGAAATCCAGTTACCTTCATGCTTCTTCCATGGTGTGCCATGGTTTTTATTTCTCTCCCAACCTCCTGAATACCCACTCTCCTCACATCCTATCTCCTAGTTAGACACTGGTTTCAAATTCGTTAAATGCCTAACTTTATTGCATCCAGGCCTTCCACACTTTTCTAGGGATTTTTCCCTTTTATGGCGTTTCTTCAAAATTGGCTTTCTGTTTATGACATCTGAGTCTAGCTTTATATCCAGATTACCAATCGTGTCTTTAGACATATCTGGAATACTACTTCCAGTGTGAGCCATGCACTTCCATTACTGTGGCATCCTCAATTTTATTTGCTAATTTGCTAAGTCAATACATGCATGGCATACATACGCAATAAGGAATTAATATATTTTAATATATTAATTAAAATATCATTAATGTAATCTTAACTTCATGTATTCATAGAATGTTAAGAAAGCTGAAGAGATCAGAGGTTTGGCAAACCCTAAATCTTACCACTGGCTGCCAAAAATAACCTAGTCTCACTTCTTTTCATTACTTTGGATTTCCTGCTACTGTTAATTGAATGTGCTTTATCAGAAAAGAAATTGTCCATTGTAGGTATGTTACAGAAACAAAGAAAACAAAGCCCCTACTTAATTTATTTTTAATAGCCTTATTGGAATATGATTCATATACCTTATAACTCACTACTTAAAATATTTAATTCAATGCTTTTAAAAGTATATTCACAGCATGGTACAACTATCACTGACTTTAGTATATTTTTTTCCTTACTAAAGGAAACAATGTACCCACTAACAGACAATCTCCACTCTGCCCCATCCCCTCCACCTGTTCATTTTATGAGACTAGTGTTAAGCTAATACCCAAACAAAACTGGGAAAGCTAAATAATGGCCTCCAAATACATAGCTTCTGACCCCTAGAAACTGTAAATATTACCTTATATGACAAAAAAGTCTTTGCAAGTGTGGTTAAGTTTCTTGAGAAGAGGAGATTCTTCTGTAATTTCCAAGCGAGCACTAAATGCATAACCAGAGACTTATAAGAGAAAGGTGGAAGGACTGATGGCAGAAGACAATGTAATAATGAAAGCAGAATTTGGAAGATGTTACACTGCTGGGTTTGAAAATGTAGAAAAGCATCATTAACTAAAGAATTCAGCTCTGGAATCTGAAAAAGACAAGGAAATGGATTCTCCTGTAGCACTTCTGAAGGGAGTGCAGCCCAGTCAACACCTCAGTTTCTGCCCAGTGAAACTGATATTTGACTCCTGAGATCCAGAACTGTTATAGAATAAATTTGTGTCACTTTAAGCCATCAATGTTGAGATGACTTTTTATGGTAACCATAGGAAACTAATATAAAAGCAAGGACCTAATGAGAAAACTGCAGATTAGTATGCATATGAATATAGACATAAAAATCCTCAACAAAACACTGGCAAGCCAAATTCAGCAACATTTAAAAAGACTAGTACATCATAATTGAATGGGCTCATCCCCTAAATGCAAGTTGCTTTAACATCCCAAAATCAGTAAAACCCAAGTCTTTGATCATCTCAATAGAGGCAGAAAAAACATTTGACAAAATTCAACAACTTTTCATGGTAAAAATGCTCAACAAAGTAGGAATAGAAAGTAACTTTTTCTACCTAATAAAGGGCATCTACAAAAACACACGGCTAACACTAACATTATTCTTAATGATGAGAGACTCAGCATTTTTCACCTAAAATCAGAAACAAGACAAAGATATCTGCTTTTGCCACTTCTACACCACATTGTGCTAGAGATTCTGGCCAGGATATTTCAGCAAGAAAAAGAAATAAAAGACATCTAGTTGAAAAAGAAAGCAGTAAAGCCATTTCTGTTTACATATAACAAAAATATGCAAATAGAAATTCTTGAAGAATCCACTTTAAAACTATTGGAACTATTAATTTTAATTTCCATACAGTATATAAAATATTACTAAACCGATAAAATAATTGTTGGTGTCATGTTAATTTCAATGACTTTGGTTTTTAAGAGTTTAAACTATAAAATCTGGACTTAAAGTAAGATTATTTTCTCAAAGAATATTTGAATATGAGTGAGGTGTATAATGTGATGACCTCAGAAGTAAATATTTCTCACAATTAATAGCCTGGAGAGTTAAATATTCAGAGTTATAGAAAAATATGAATTAAAGTAGTGGATTCTAGCAGTTAGATGAATAAATATGATGGTTCCAAGGGATTATGTCCATATGCCCAATGCAAAATCCAGATGAAAGAGGCAGAGCCATATGGCCAAATAGCACCCTCCAGTGTTGCTCCTTCCCCACCTCTCCCCAGGAACACCAAATTGAACAACCATTCAGCCAAGAAAGCACTTTCATAAGAACAAAAAATCAGGTTTGTGATCATAGTACCTGGTTTTAACATCATATCAAGGAGAGAGGCACTGAAGAGCGTAGGAAAGACAGTCTTGAATTTCCTACACAAGCCCTTTTCCGTCCCCTGACAGCAGAGGGTGGCATGCAGAGAGAGAATCTGTGCACTTGGGGGAAAGAGGGCAAAGGGAATATGGGACTTTGCATTGGAACATAGTGCTAACGTGTTACCACAGAAAGTTACCCAGGGCAGAATTTGGCCTCTTCCCATAGAGGGAGTATTCAGTTCAAACTTAGCCAGTGTCGAATTGTCCATCCCAGAAGTCAGAGCCTAAGTTCTAGCAAGCCCTCCCACTGCAGGCTAAAGTGCTGTCAGGTTCTAAATAAACTCAAAAGGCAAACTGAGCTTGGGGTACCACCTAATGCACAAATGACTGAAGTAATGAAAGACTTAGATCACAACACTCAACTCCCTTTGAATACTTGGAAAACCCTCTCAAGAAAGCCTGGTCTAAATAAACCCAGACTGCGAAGATGAAAATAAACACCTAAATCTTCCATGCAGAGAAAGTAATGAATGTCTACAAGCCTCAAGACCATCCAGGAAAACATGACCTCACCAAATAAACTACATAAGGCATCAGTGACCAATTCCAGAGTGAGAGATTTGTGACCTTTCAGACAGAGAATTCAAAATGGCTGTTTTGAGGAAGCTCAACAAAATCCAAGATAGAACAGGGAAGGAATTCAGAGTCCTATCAGAAATTTAACAAAGGGACTGAAATAATTAAAAAAAAAAGAATCAAGCAATCATTCTGGAGCTAAAAAATTCAATTGACAAACTGAAGAATGATCAGTTTCTTAACAGCAGAATTGACCAAGCAGAAGAAATAGTGAGCTTGAAGACAGGCTACTTGAAAATACAGTCAGAAGAGCCAAAAGAAAAATAAATAATGAGGCACACATACAGAATCTGGAAAATGGCCTCGAAAGGGCAGACTAAGAGTTATTGGCCTTAAAGAGGATGTAGAGAACTTCCCAAGCCTACAGAAAGATACCAATATTCAAGTACAAGAAGGTCATATATAGAGCACCAAGCAGATTTAACTCAAAGAGGATTACTTCAAGGCATTTAATAATCAAACTCCCGTAGGTCAATGATAAAAAACAATGATCCTAACAGCAGCAAGACAACATAAAAAAATAAAATATAATGGAGCTTCGATATATGTGGCAGCAGATTTCTCAGTGGACACCTTAAAGGCCAGAAGAGAGTGGCATGATATACTTACAGCACTAAAGGAAAAAACAACAACAACAAAACTTTAATCTTAGCATAGTATATCCAGTGAAAATATGCTTCACAGATGAAGAAGAAATAAAGACTTTCCTAGACAAAAACAAAGTCTGAGGAATTTTGTCAACACCAAATCTATTTTACAGGAAATGTTAAAAAGAGATCTTCAATTTGAAAAAAAATTAATGAGCAATTCATCTGAAGGCACAAAACTCACTGGTAACAGTAAGTACACAGTACAGTTTTCTGAATATTACTGAATATTATGTCACTGTGATATGCTTTGGTTCTGTATTCCCACCCAAATCTCATCTTGAAGCTCCCATAATTCCCACATGCTGTGGGAGGGCCCTGGTGGGAGATAATCGAATCAGGGAGCAGGTCTTTCCTGTGCTGTTCTTGTGATAGTGAATAAGTCTCAAGACATCTGATGGCTTTAAAAAATGGGAGTTTCCTGCAAAAGCTCTCTCGTTGCCTGCTGCTATCCATGTAAGATATGACTTGCTCCTCTTTGCCTTCTGCCATGATTGTGAGGCCTCCCTGGTCACATGGAACTGTGAGTCCAATTAAAGCCTTTTTTTTTTTTGGTAAATTGTCCAGTCTTGGGTATGTCTTTATCATCAGGGTGAAAATGTACTAATACACACTGTAATTATGGTGTGTAAACTATTCATATCTTGAGCAGTAATACTAAAAGGCAAACATATATATAAAAAATCTGCAACAACTTTTTAAGGCATAAGCAGTTGATGAAATATAAATAGAAACAACAAAAAGATAAAATGTTGGAGGTGGCTGAAGGTAAAGCGTATAGTTTTTATTAGTTTTCTCTCTGATCATTTGTTAGTTTGTTTTTGCAATCAGAGGTAAGTTGTCATCAGTTTAAAATAATGGGTTAAAGGTGTTATTTGCAAGCCTCAGGATAACCTAAAATAATAAAAAAACCCTACAACAGATACACAAAAACATAAAGCAAGAAATTAAAACATACCACCAGAGAAAATCACATTGACATAAAGGAAGACTGGAAAGAAGACAGGAAGGAAGGAAGGAAGGCAGGAAGGAAGGAAGGGAGGAAGGAAAGAAAGAAGAAAGGAAGGAAGGGAGGGAGGGAGGGAAGGAACACCACAAAACAACCAGAAAACAAATAACAAAACAGCAGTAGTGTCCTTACTTATCAATAATAACATTCAATGTAAATGGACTAAATTCTCTAATCCAAAAAAGGAGTGACTTAATATATTAAAAAAACAAAACCCAACAATCTATAGCCAACAAGAAACACACTTCACTTATAACAACACACATAGACTGAAATAAAGGGATGGAAAAAAGATATTTTATGAAAATTAAAACAAAAAAAGAGTAGCTATAATTATATCAGACAAAATATATTTCAATACAAAACTATAAAAAGAAAGTTCATTTTATATTGATGAAAGTTTCAATTCAGCAAGAGGCTACAACAATTGTAAACACATATGCACCCTACACTGGGGCACCCTGATATAGAAAGCAAATATTATTAGAGCCAAAGACAAAGATAAACCCCAATACAATAAGAGTAGGATATCTTAACACACCACTTTCAACACTGGACAGATAATGTAGATAGAAAAATCAACAAAGAAACTTTGGACTTAAGATAATTTAGATAGAAAAATAAATTTAAAAAAACTTTGGACTTAATCTGCACGATGGGCCGGGTGCAGTCGCTCACACTTGTAATCCCAGCACTTTGGGAGGCCGAGGCAGGTGGATCATCTGAGGTCAGGAGTTTGAGACCAGTCTTACCAATATGGTAAAACCTCGTCTCTACTAAAAATACAAAAATTAGCCAGGCGTGGTGACAGGTGCCTGTAGTCCAAGCTACTCGGGAGGCTCAGACAGGAGGATTGCTTGAATCCAGGAGGCGGAGGTTGCAGTGAGCTGAGATCGCACCACTGCACTCCAGCCTGGGCACAGAGCAAGACTCTGTCTCAAAAAAAAAGAAGAAGAAAAAAAAGAAAAAGAAAAATGTGTGCTATAGATCAAATTGACCTAACAGATAATTACAGAACATTTCATTCAATGGCTATGAAACACACATTCTCAGTGCATGGATCATTCTCGAGAATAGAACAAATGTTAGGTCACAAAACAAGTCTTAGAAAATTGAAAAATTTTGAAACAATATAAAGAATCTTTTCTGACTACAGTGGAATAAAACTGGAAATCAATAACAAGAACAACTTTGAAAACTACAAAACATATGGAAATTAAGCAATAATATCAAGCTCCTTCTCTGATCACATGGAAAAAATCCCCTAGAAATGAATAACAACCAGAATTTTGGAAACATACAAATACATGGAAATTAAACAATATGTTCCTGAATGACCAGTGGGTCAATGAAGAAATTAAGAAGGAAATTGAAATATTTCTTGAAGCTAACAAAAATGGAAACATAACACACCAAAACCTATGGGATGCTGCAATAGCATTACTAAGAGGAAAGTTTATAGCAATAAGTAAGTAGAAAAACTTCAAACAAACAACCTAATGATACATGTTCAAGAAGCAGCAAAACAAGAGCAAACCAAATCCAAAACGAGAAAAAAATAAATATTAGAGCATAAATAAATAAATAAAATTGAAATACAAAAGATCAATGAAATTAGAAGCTGGTCTTTTGAAAAGATAAAATTGACAAATCTTTAGCCAGATTAATTGAGAAAACACTATTAAATTTAAAAAAATTTAAAAGATCATTAAAGATTAATCTAAGCAACTATATGCCAATAAATTGGAAAATCTATAAGAAATGGATAAATTCCTAGATACATACAACCTATCAACATTAAACCATGAAGAAATTCAAAGCTTATGTAGACAAATAATCAACAATTTAATGGAAGGAGTATCAAAAGTTCTCCCAGCAAGAAAAGCACAGGACCCAATGGTTTTGCTGCTGAATTCTACCAAACATTTAAAGAAAAACTGACACCAGTCCTGCTCAAACTATTCCAAAAAAAAAAAAAAAAAATAGAGAAGGGAAGACTACTTCCAAACTCATTCTACAAGGTCAGTATTACCCTGATACCAAAACCAGATGAAGACATATAAAATAATAATAATAATAATAAAAACTATAGGCCAATATCTCTGATGAATATTAATGCAAAAATTCTCAACAAAGTAATAGCAAACCAAATTTGACAACACATTAAAAAGATGATTCATCATAACCAAGTGGGATTTATCCCAGGGATGCATGGATGATTCCCCATACACTATCAATGTGACACATTATATCAACAGAATGAAGACTATAAACTATATGATCATTTCAATTGATGCAGAAAAAGCACTTGACAGAATTCAACATCTCTCCTTGATAAAAACTGTTAAAATGGGTATAAAAGGAACATATCTCAATATAATAAAAGCCATATACAATGGAACCACAGCTGGTACCATACTGAATCAGGAAAAACAAAAGTTACTGGAAGTCCTGTCTAGAGGAATCAGATAAAAGAAAGAAATGAAGGGCTTCTAAATTGAAAAGAAATAGAAAGAAATGAAGGGCTTCTAAATTGAAAAGAAATAAGTCAAACTGTCCGTGTTTGCAGATGATATGATCTTGTATTTGGGAAGACCTAATGACTTCACCAAAGTATAATCAGAACTGATAAATATAGTAAAATTGCAGAATACAAAATCAACATACAAAAATCAGTAACATTTATAAATGCCAGGAGCAGACGATATGAAAAATAAATTTTAAAAATTCCATTTACAATAGCTACAAATAGAATGAAACACCTATAAACGAACTTAACCAAAGAAATAAAAGATCTCAAGAATGAAAACTGTAAAACATTAATGCAAGAAATGGAAGAGACCATCAAAAAAAGAAAGAGAAAGAAAAGATATTTCATATTCATGAATTAGAATAATAAATATTGTGAAAATATTTAAACTACCCAAAGCAATCTACATATTCAATGCAATTACTATCAAAATACCAATGACATTCTTCACAGAAATAGAAACACTATTTTAAAATTTATATGGAACCACAAAAGTCCCAGAATAGCCAAAGTCATCCTGAGCAAAAACACCAAACTGGAAGGAAGAATCATATTACTTGACTTCAAATTATACTATAGCACTATAGTTACTAAAACTGCATGGTACTGGCATAAAAAACAGACACATACATCAGTAGAACAGAATAGAGAACCCAGAAATTAATCTGTACATCTACAATGAACTCATTTTCAACAAAGGTGCCAAGAACATGCTTTGGGGAAAGAAAAGTGTCTTCAATAAGCGGTGCTGGGAAAAGTGGATATTCATATGAAGAAAAATGAAACTAGACCCCTATCTCTTGTCATACTAAAACCAAATCAAAATAGATTGAAGACTTTAATCTAAGACCTGGAACTATGAAACTGCTGCAAGAAAATATTGGGAATACCCTCCAGGATGTTGATCTGGCAAAGATTTCTTGAGTAATACCCCACAAACACAGGCAACCAAAGCAAAAATGGACAAATGGGATCACATCAAGTTAAAAAGCTCCTGCACAGCAAAGAAAAGAACCCACAAGGTAAAGAGACAACCACAGAATGGGAGAGAAATATTTTCAAACTATCCATCTGACAAGAGATTAATAAGCAGTATATATAAGGAACTCAAACAACTGTATAAAGTAAAACTAAACAATCCGATTAAAATACCAGCAAAAGAACAAATGGAGATTTCTCAGAATAAGACATACAAATGGTAATCAGGTATTTGGAAAATTTCTCGATATCATAGATCATCAGAGAAATGTAAATCAAAAGTACAATGAGATATCATCTCACTCCAGTTAAAATGGCTTTTACCTAAAAGTCTGGCAAGAATGAGTGCTGGTGAGTATGTGGAGAAAATGGAACCCTCGTACATTGTTGGTGGGAATGTAAATTAGTATAGGCACTATGGAGAACAGTACAGATGTCCCTCAAAACACTAAAAATAGAGCTACTATATGATTTAGTAACCCCGCTGCTAGGTATATAACCAAAAGATGAGAAATTAGTATACTGAAGATTTATCTACACTCCCATGTTTACTGCAGCACTATTCATAATAGCCAGGATTTGGAATCAACCTAAGTGTCCATCAACACATGAATGGATGTAGAAAATGTGGTACATATACACAGTGGAGTACTATTCTGCCATAAAAAGAATGAAATCTCATCATTTGCAACAACATGGAGGGAACTGAAGGCCATTAGGTTAAGTGAAATAAGCCACGTACAGAAAGATAAACTTCACATGTTCTCACTTATTTGTGGGAGCTAAAAAGTAAAGCAATTGCGGCACTATTCACAATAGCAAAGACTTGGAACCAAGGCAAATGTCCAACAATGGTAGACTGGATTCAGAAAATATGGCACATATACACCATGGAATACTATGCAGCCATAAAAAGTGATGAGTTCATGTCCTTTGTAGGGACACGGATGACGCTGGAAACCATCATTCTCAGCAAACTATTGCAAGGACAAAAAACCAAACACCGCATGTTCTCACTCATAGGTGGGAATTGAACAATGAGAACACATGGACACAGGAAGGGGAACATCGCACACCAGGGCCTGTTGTGGGGTGAGGGGAGGGGGGGAGGGATAGCATTAGGAGATATACCTAATGTTAAATGACGAGTTAATGGATGCAGCACACCAACATGGCACATGTATACATATGTAACTAACTTGCATGTTGTGCACATGTACCCTAAAACTTAAAGTATAATAAAAAAAAATAAAGCAATTGAACTCACAGAGATAGAAAGTAGAATGATAGTTATCTGTGGCTGGGAAGGGTAGTTGGATGGAGGAAAATGGGGATGGTCAATAGGTACGACAATATAGCTATATAGAATAAATAAGATTTATTATTTGATAGTACAGCAGAGTAACTACAGTCAGCAATAATTTGTTGTACATTTTAAAACAACTGAGGGAATACAATTGGAATGTTTGTGTGATGGTTAATATTGAGTGTCAATTTGATTGGATTGAAGGCTTCAAAGTTTGGTTTCTACATGTGTCTGTGAGGGTGTTGCCAAAGAAGATTAACATTTGAGTCAGTGGACTGGGAAAAGCTGACCCACCCTCAAGCTGGGTGGGCACACTCAGCTGCCAGAGTGGACAGAATAAAGCAGGCAGAAGAACATGGAAGGACTAGACTTGCTAGTCTAGATAAAGGTCTTCTGGCCTTTATCTTTCTCCTGTGCTGGATGCTTCCTGCTCTCCAATATTGGACTCTAAGTTCTTCAGCTTTTGGACTCTTGGACTTACACCAGGATGTACCAGGGGCTCTTGAGCTTTCGGCCACAGACTTTTGCTGCACTGTCGGCTTCCCTACTTTGAGGATTTGGAACTCAGACTGGCTTCCTTGCTCCTCAGCTTACAGACAGCCTATTGTGGGACTTCACCTTGTGATCCTGTCAGTCAATAATCCTTAATAAACTCCCCTTCATATATACATATATTATGAGTTCTGTCCCTCTAGAGAATCCTAATACAGTTCATAACACAAATAAATGATGAATACTTGAGGTGATTAATATCTCATATATCCTGATGTGATTATTATACATTGTAGGCCTGTATAAAAATTTCTCAAGTATCCCACAAATATATGTGTGTACTATGTACCCATGAAAATTAAAAATGAAAAAATGGAAAAAGAATTCAAATGAAAAGTAGCATCAAGAAAATGAAGAAAAATGCTATTAAATCATTATAGGGTTGATTTTATTTTTCCGTATGCCATACATGTGGATGATTGTAAACATTGTATTTACTGAATTTTCTTCCATGTATCTTCAGTTATGTGAATGTAACCCTGTCCACTGAATTATATATTTTAAAGCAGAGTGCATTATAACTAGAGATTTGAAATCCAGGATTATAATCCTAACTCTGCCACAGTCTAAATGCAGAACATTTAAAATGTCACCAAATGCTTTTCTCTAAACGTCAGTCAGATGATGGCAATGATTGTTCTTTACCAGTATCAACGTAACAGAAACTGGGCATGGATAAAATGTTTTGAAGCCACAAGAAAAGTTTTTGATGCATCCAAGGTAAAAGTATTAATCAGAGTGATTCCACTTGGCTTTATAAATATTATTCCATTTTTTGTGGGGTCTCCTTCATTCACTTTTTTTCTGATAAAATGAAGAAATGATAGTAGTACCCTCCAGCCCTTATCTGTGGTTTGGCTCTCTGTAGTTTCAATTACCTGTGGCTAACTACTGTATAAAAATATTAAAATGGAAAATTTCAGAAATAAACAATTTAACTTTCTAAACTGTGCATGCACCCTTCTGAGTATTATCATGAAATCTCATGCCATCCCATCAGGATGGATTTCCTTGTCCAGCATATCCACACTGTATACGCTACCTGCCTGTTAATCATTTAGTAGCCATCTTGATGACCATATTGAATATAAAGGAATTGCAATGCTTTGGTTCAAATAACCCTTATTTTACTTAACAACAACCCCAAAGCATTAGTGTAGTGATGCTGGCAATTTGAATATGCAAAAGAGAAGCCTATAATGTAACTCCTTTAAGTGCAAGGTTGAAGTTTGTGATTTAATAAGAAAAGAAATATAATTGTATGCTGAGATTACTAATACCTGTAGTAAGAAAGAATCTTTGATCACTGAAATCAAGAAGAAGGGAAAATAAATTCGTAGCAGACATGGAACCAACCCAGGTATCCATCAGTGGTAGATTGGATAAAGAAATTGTGGTTCATACACACCATGGAATGCTATGCAGCCATAAAAAAGAATGAAATAATATTTTTTAAGCAACGTTAATGAAGCCAAGGCCATAATCCTAAACATAATAACACAGGAATAGAAAACCAAATACCGCATGTTCTCATTTAAGTGGGAGATTACATTGAACACACATGGACATAAATATGGGAACGTTAGACATTGTGGACTACTAGAGGGTTGGGGGAGTGGGTTAAAAAATCTACCTATTGGGTACTATGCTTACTACCTGAGTGACAGATTCTGTACTCCAAACCTCAACATCACACAATATTCCCATGTAAGAAATCTGCATATGTACCTCCTGTACCTAAAATAAAAGTTGATTTTTTTTTTAAAGAAATACTTTTGCTGTTGCACCTCAAACTGCAAAATTACGGCCACAGTGCATAAATGCTTAGTTAATATGGAAAAGGCAATACATTTGTGGGTGAATGACATGAACAGGAATGTGTTTTGATTGGTGGCCATTGGGTTCAGTACTGTCTGTGGTTTTAGACATCCACTGGGGGATCTTAGCATGTTTTACCCCATGGATAAGGGTGGGGGGTATTATTGTCCTGCCTTTTGGAACTTTACACCATAGCAGACTATAAAAGATTGTCTTTATTTATATTCTAAATGTTCTTGTTTGTATCCAGCCTTGTTCATAAGACACAAAAATATGAGTCATTTTATCATAATAACTGCCAATATTTGAGGGCTTACTACCATTCAGAAATTTGAAAAACCTCATTTTTGATTCTTAGGAAAGCCATGTGAGGTAAGTAATATATCCATTTCACAGGCAAGGGAAGTGGAGTGCATAAGTATTAAGTAATTTTTCAAGTCAGACTGCAGTTAATTGCAGCGGAGGGTGAGAGATTAATAAAGCAAAAGCCCAACATGTCTGCGTAACTTCTTAAGAAATTTTCAGAGAAGGCAAGCTGTATTTTGAGATTATAATTCTCTTAGTTCCATTGGTTTGAGGTAAATAAATGTTTCTGGTCTGGTCTTCCCAGATTTCCTGGGAGATATGCTTTGTGAGCAAATGGGGTGGACACTAGGACCCAATCAGTACTCAGTCAAGGAGGAGACAGTCTCCATCTGTTATGTGAGTACAGCCATTGGCCCTCTGTAACCATGGGAGATTGTTTCTAGAGCCCCCCCTATGCATGCCACTGTTCACAGATGCTCAAGTCCCTTTTATAAAATGGCATAGTTCAGTACATGCCTAAGTGGGCAATCCAAGTAAAGTTGAAAAGCAAGTAAGAATTATGATGTCAGAAAGACCTGAGGTCAAATTCTACTGCTTAATTGTTTTAGGACTTGGACAAACTGCTTAATCGCTCTGAATCTCAGTTTCCTCATCTGGAAAATGGTAATAATAACTCAGAGTAGGTGAATTAGTCTGTTTTCATGCTGCTATAAAGAACTGCCCGAGACTAGGTAATTTATAAAGGAAAGAGGTTTAATTGACTCACAGTTCCCCATGGCTGAAGAGTCCTCAGGAAACTTACAATCATGGCGGAAGGGGAAGCAAACACGTCCTCTTCACGTGGTGGCAGGAGAGAGAAGTGCAGAGTGAAGTGGGAAAAGCCTCTTACAAAACCATCAGATCTCATGAGAACTCACTCACTATCACAAGAACAGCATGTGGGAACTGCCCCCATGATCTAATCACCTCCCACGAGGCCCCCCCTCCCCCACCAACACATAGGGATTACAATTCGGAATACAATTCAAGATGAGATTTTGGGTGGGGACACAGCCAAACTGTTATCAGTAAAGTTGTGAGGATTAAAAGGGTTATATATGTAAAGAGCCCAGGACAGGACCTAAGACATAACAAATGCCCTGTAAAACACAGCCATTAGAGATATCTCAGTATCCTACTTCTCCCTGACTCTTATCTCAGCATATAGATGAGAAAAATAATTATTTTGTGTGTTGAAAGGATTTGAGTTATTTCCATTCTTATAATCTTCCAATTCTAGTGACTATGGGAAAAAACAAAACATTTAAATGGTGATTGCTAATTTTCTTTACTTGTGCTTAAAAATATATTCTCTTCATATAACGCATTTTTGAGTGTCTATTATGTGTTGGAAAATATGCTGTGCAGTGAGAATACAGTGGAGAATAAATTGGATATAATATATGCACTTATGAAGAGAGAAAAAGCTATAAACTCATTTACTTCATTTGACAAATAATATTGAACACCTACAATGTGTATCATTCTAAGCACTGAAGATAGAATGAGTAACAAAGCATACAAATTCTCGGCTCCTATGAAGCTTCCATTTTAGTGGATGAGACAGAAAATAAACAGGAAATGAGAAGGATTATCCTGACTCTGATGTACTTATTTATCTGACTTTTGCTTCTTCTCTTCACCATTCTAGGCAGTAGAAGTTGAGGGGATGGATTGGTATGGGCACCTTTTAAAAAAAATTTAATATTTTGTACATCACATTCTCCTAGAAAAAGGTGCATTTTTGGCAACACCATTCAAGCCATATGATTTGAGTCCTCCAGGCTTGGAAAAAAGAATTTTAAGACTCTCTCCCCCCCCACCCTCCTCTCTCTCTCTCTCTCTCTCTCTCTCTCACACACACACACACCACACACACACACAACACACACAACTGCAGGTATCGGAAGACACATATTAACTCCTTCTTTGCATTCCTGCTTTAATAATCCTAACCTCATCATCCACTTTCCATTCACAGACTCTGGCAGACACATGCCTAGGCCTGGTGGTGAGAGGAGCATATATTATTATCACTATTACTCTATTGTTTCAATAAAAATAATGTATGCAAGCACACTGAAATATTTTATTAAGATTTCTATGCACAAAATGGGAAACTAAAGAAATCAGTAGGAAGAAGTTTGTTTAATGTTGGAAGAATTCATGTAATAGTTGAGCTATGCCACCAAACTAACAAAATAACAAAAAAGTTATTTATGGCTACTTTACAAATAGCTCCCCAAATAACATTACATCATATAGATGTAAATAAAATGTTGACTTTTATCACTTTGCCTTAAGGAAGGCAATATGGATGGTTAAATCAAATAGCTTACTATAATTTTCTCTGCCCTGCCATAAATATCCCAAACTATTACAGTGCTGATGGGTTTACTGGCACTGACCACACAATTTTTCTCCACCACTCTCTGCCCAGTGAATTCCTTCATTGAAGGATGTGTTTGATTTCTAAGTTGACAGTGGTATACACTCAAGCACATTTGAAGAAATCACTGAAAATTTCATTTCAGTATGAGAAACAAAATGTACTGTTAAAAATTATAAGGTGGTATTTCAACTATGCCTGCATATTTTCAATAATATATCCTTACTCTTTTTCATCACTGCATCAGAAAGAACAATGAAATGCTATTTGAATAAAGTCTAGTAAGAATCAATATAATCATCAGTAACATCAGCAAAATAAGATTTTACCACACAAAGAGTTTACCATTCTCAGCATTAGTTTTGGTGTGTTTTTTTAAATATCTGCTACATTTATGCAAAAGATTAGAAAATGTTTAACAGCTTCTTTTCTTTGACTATAGATAGGTAAGAAATCTTTACATTGTTGGGAGATTCATTTATTATCATATTTTCTCCAATTTATGTGTAATACATCTTATCTATTGGGAGATTATAAACTCCCTGTTGGTAATAACTCCATCATTTCATTTTTGCACGTCCAAGAGTATATAATATAGTGAAGGGTGCCTACTAGGTATTAAGCAAATATTTCACAAATTTAAATTTAATTGAAAATAAATACTTCCATTACACTCACTATATATAAAAATATAACCACCTCAGTTGCATGGTTACATCTCCTCCCAGTATTTCTTCCCTGCTATTCACTCTAATTAGATTTTTTTTGTCATTGTGAAGAAGGTCCTTAACTCTAAATGGATTTGGAAAAATTTTCATTCCTACAGTAGATTTTTGTAGCAATGGTAATACCAGTTGTTAATATTAGTTTTTATCGTGTGTCAGGGTTTTCTTGAAGTTAACAAATGGCGGGAAGAGCAACAAGTCTTAAACTGTAATGTGACATCTAAATATCAAGTATTGTGATTCTGTCCCAAGGGTTTGTCACACTTTGATCTGCCCGCATACTGGAGCCACATGAGGAGTGACATTAAGGTATTACATCCTATGTGTATACATGCTTTATGTTATTTCTTTTTTTCCCCCCTTTTTTCTTTTCTTTTTATTTTATTTTCTTTTTTTTTTTTCTTTTTTTTTTTTTTGAGATGGTGTTTAGCTCTTGTTGCCCAGGCTGGAGTGCAATGGCGCGATCTCGGCTCACCGCAACCTCCGCCTCCCGGGTTCAAGTGATTCTCTTGCCTCAACCTCCCTAGTAGCTGGGATTACAGACATGTGCCATCATGCCAGCTAATTTTTGTATTTTTAGTAGAGATAGGGTTTCATCATGTTGTTCCAGGCTGCTCTCCAACTCCTGACCTCAGGTGATCCACCCACCTCGGCCTCTCAAAGTGCTGGGATTACAGACTTGAGTCACCACGCCTGGCCAATTCCTACTACTTGAAATGTGGATCAGTAACATACTAATAAGCAGAAGAATGGGATTATTTTTCTCAATTACCATTCCCTGCCCTTTAAAAAAAAAAAGATATATCATTGATTTTCTTGTGGTTTCTCAGCAGTATCTGGCAGAAATTGAAGTAACATTCCTGACCTTCATGATGTTATACAACATGTGAAATTAAATCATGATGACAGAAAAAGGAAGGAAAACAAATTGATGGCATTGTTCTGTAAAACTCAAGTGAATTGAGTAAATACTTGACAGTGTAATGAGACATAGTAGAACAGAGGAAAGATATTAGATTCTTCCATATTCTAGTTAATTCTAACTGCAACTCACTGAAGAAAAAAATGTAGGTATATGGGTGATATGATTTGGATGTTTGTCCCTTCCAAATCTCATGTTGAAACATAATCCTTAGTGTTGGAGGCGGGGCCTGGGGGGTGGTGTATGGGTCATGGGGACAGATCCCTCATGAAGTGTCCCCCTCACGGTAATGGTTTCTCACTCCATTAGTTCACGTGTGAGCTGGTTGTTTAAAAGAGCCTAACAGCGCTCTTGCTCCTTCTCTTACCTTGTGAAAGGCCTGCCTCCCTTCACTTTCCACCATGACTGAAAGCTTCCAGAGGCCCTCACCAGAAACAGTTGCTGGTACTCTCCTTCCTGTACAGCCTGCAGAACTATGAACTAAAATAAACCTCTTTTCTTTGTTAATTACCCAGCCTCAGGTATTCCATGATAGCAACACAAGATGGACTAATGCAATGTGTTAAAATAAAGAGGGATATCTTGCCTAGTTGATAACAGTATGTCTGTAGTCACCAACTAGATAAAGATACCTTCAAAAGCAGCAGACACCTGTTCACCTAGAAATTCATTTGTCATTTTGGGATGGGGTAAGTTATGCATTGACATATACTGCATGAATATTAATGCAACGTTACGATCTTGAACCTTTTAAATGTGCACATTTATCTTTAGTGCTTATTAATATTGAAGAATAATTAGAGCTAACACTAATCTCTTCAGTGATTCTAAAATGATAACTGGCAAAAATGATAATCTTTAATAAAATAACTCTCCAACATATCCTTCCAAAGAGAAACTCATGAAAAATGAACTGTTGAACAATGACATAGTTAGGTGGCTCTCATGAAAGATCTGCGGTTAACTAATTCTATACGGAGACTGTTAGTTCTTCACTTTTTATCAATTTCAAATTCCTTTTAAGAATATTTTTAATTTAACCTATTTTCTTTTATATCGTAGGGGTGTCATGCCCTCCTCTATAGAGCAGTTTTATTCACAGATCTGTCTGCTAATTTTTTTTTTAGTAATTCAAGATCTCTATCTCTATTTCTCTGTCTGTAAAGCAGTTGTTATTCAGCAGCAGTGGTTGTTTAGAGGTTAATGATATCCTATTAACATTATGACAGAAATGGGTCAATTGTGCCCTGTATGAAATGGAGCAAAGTGGCAATACATAATATGTTCATTCCTGGTCAATTATAGTAGTCCAGTGTTAAGGAGGCACTGAAGGGTTTAGGGTTGGAATAGGATTCTAATTATCTGGTTTAGTTTTTCCATTGCAAAAGATACTGAGCATATGAAAAGCCTCTAGTCACCAGAAACTGTTGTAAATTGATGATTTATTCATAGGAGGTATTCAAGCTATGTAAATGTTAAAACTACTGTACTGAATTAGCACAAGAATTTTGAGAAAAATTTATATTTAAATATAATAAATATTAAATTAGATTTGCTCATTGTTTCTGCCTGTGAATATAAAACCTAAGGACAAAAATGTGTGACTGGGGTTGGAAAACTGAAAAATGAATTTAAAAATGACTAAGTATAATTTACTATTTCTTTGGATAGAACTTCAGTCTGCTATTGTTGCTTTTTCTGACTTTCTTAGCAGAATTTGAACAGATGAGAGCAGGTACTATTCATTTATTTGTCTTTAGAAATTAATGCAGTTCCAGAAGACACTGAGTACTGAGTAAATTTTTGAGGATTAGATAAATAAATGGGTCAATGAGGTGTTTTTTTTTGTTTTTTGTTTTTTGTTTTTTTTTTGAGATGGAGTCTCATTCTTTCGCCCAGGCTGTAGTGCAATGGCGCAATCTCGGCTCACTGCAACCTCTGCCTCCCAAGTTCAAGCGATTCTCCTGCCTTAGCATCCCGAGTAGCTGGGATTACACGCGCGCACCACCGTGCCCAGCTCATTTTTGTATTTTTAGTAGAGACGGGGTTTCACCACGTTGGTCAGGCTGTTCTCAAACTGCTGACCTCGTGATCCGCCAAACTTCGCCTCCCAAAGTGCTAGGATTACAGGCGTGAGCCACTGCGCCCGGCCTCAGTGAGATTTTAATTCAATGAAGAAATTTTAGAAGTTTGAAGATTTTATTGGAAATGAAGTTAGGGGTTGGGTTTTATTGTTTTGTTTAAAGGCCCATTTGTGGCCATTGGCTAATGTTGGCTTAGGGTTAGGTTTAAGCCCAATTTATTAGGTACTTATGAGTAGCAATGATCAAAAGTACAGATTTCATAGATTCCTTTAAGTGGACTTTGTGGGTGGTTTATGGAATATAATATTACTACCTTTGTATGCCATGATTCTGTTTTCCATCTTAAAGCATCAATATTCAGTTTCATGGAAAGAATTATCTGAATGATTTGTAGCAGGAACTTTGTCACTCCAATTTACACATAAATATGTGGCTTAGTATTCACTGGGCATCTGAGCATATGTATCTATCTATATCTACATATCTATATCTATATCCATATCTCATCATCTATATCTATATCTACATCGTTAATATACCTTTATCTCCAGCAGGAAATTCCAAAAGGCATCTGAAAACTGGTTATTTGTGGTTTACAATTAAGTGTTCACCACATTTAATGCTCACAGGGGAACTTGATTTATCTTTTGTTCCAATTTGGTACAACTCATCGTTTCCCCATGACTAATATAATGATGCACCTAAATGAGAAAATAGAAGAATATTGCCAAAAAGTTAAATTAGCTTATCTATTATTCTGCTAGGAAAACTGCCATCAATTTACACATGGACTTTCTTATATAATAAACCATGTCAGAACAAGAATTGACTAGATTTTGGTGTGAGAGGTATGGGAGTATGCTTATTTAATTTAGACTCAAATCATTTTACTCTTTCTCTTTTAATTTCAATTTTATTGTTGAGGCCAAATAATGAAAATATTTGCCATGGGAAATGGTGTATTAAATAATTACAAGCTATAACTCTCAATTTATCACAAGGCTGTCATTTAATCTAATGAGCTTCTTTTAGGCAGCCTTTGCATAACACAAAAACAAAATGTCTATTAAAAGAATCTTTTATCTTTTCTTAAATTTTGATAATTAATGAGTGCCTATTATTTGAATGTTTATTTCCTAAATCTGAGGTCTGAGGAGAGAAAGAATGAGGAAGATAATTAAGAAAAGTCTCTTGACTATCAAGAAGTTTATCTTTTGCTTATAAAGAAATGAGACATAAGGACATGCTAAGGGTTTGCTCAATATAGATCTAATTGGTACAAAGGTGATGAGGGAATATTCCTGCCCTAGGGAATATTGCTGCAGTATGGCACACTTTACAGGAGATTTAAAAGAGCCAGGTATAGAAGAAGAGATGCACCTGTATCTTGTCCCAAAGGCATAGTTCTTAGCAACAGCAACATTCTGGGTCTGGGATCTCTTTGTATAAAAGTAACTGGGTGAATGTAAGATGTGAGTAACAGAGGGCACAGATGTGAAAGGGCCACATGTACTATATCACAATGAAATCTATGTTATCAGTTATTGGGTAAGAGAGATACTGTACATTTCTGAAACACATATCTTGACTCGTGCCATTGTCTTAATATATCCTCCAAAATTCATGTGTTGGAAACTTAATTTCCAATGCAGCAGTATTGGGAGGTGGGGTCGTTTGGGAGATACTTGCTCATGAAGGCTAGGACCTCATAAATGAATTAATACTGTTATAAAAGAGCTTGGCAGAGGTATTTCACCTCCCTTGCCCTCTTCTTCTTGCTATGTGAGGACACAATATTTTCCTCTCTGGAGGAAGCAACATTCAAGGCATGGTCTTGGAAGCAGAGAGCAGCGCTCACCAGACACCATTGCTGTAGACACCTTGATCTCTGACTTCTCAGTCTCCAGAACTGTGAGAAATAAAGTTTTTGTTTTTTCTAAATTACTCAATATTTGGTATTCTGTTACAGCAGAACAGAACAAACTAAGATAACTAGATAAAAAATGTTTTTCTCAAAGATTCGTTATGTTATATGCTATGCTAAAGCAGGAAATGGAGTTAAGAGAAAGATTGGTAGAGTTGGAAGAAGTAGGAATTCAACTTCAAGCCAATGAGAAAAAAAAATGAAACAAAACACTGGTATTTCAGTTGAGATAAACAAAGCATGTATTTATTTTTGGATGATAGTTCTGCTGGGGACACAATTCTAGAATAATGGTTATTTTCTCTCACCATTTCCACCAGTCTAATTGTTATTTCTTCACCTGTGATCTCTCTTTTCATTTGGCCCGATTTAATCTTAATAATTGATTTCTGCACTTTTGTTAGAATGTTTTGAGATGTCGATTTCTAATTATTTATTTATTATATAGTATATGACATATTTATTTATAGATTCTAGTGTTTCAAGAATTTTGAAAAATTCTCAGCCATTGTATCTTCTAATATTGCTTCTCCTATGACTTCTCTCTTCTATTTCTCTTGAACTGTGATGAGGTGTCTTCAGATCTTTTCATTCTATACTTCATATCGCGTAAGCCTTGCTCTCATATTTTGGCTCTCTTTAGCTATGTGCTACATTCTTATAAATTTCTCTAGCGCTCACTTTCAGTTCAGTAATTCTCTCTTTGGCTGAACTAATCTAATATTTTACCTATTCATTGAATCTAATTATGTTTTCATCTTTTAAATTTAATTATTTCTTTTATAAGTCATATTGATAATCTTTTTCCTTTCTCATATTTATGATTTTGTGTTTTTTAAGCATTTCATTTATAGTTTTTTTATTCTTTTCTAGTAATTCCAATATTAAGATTTGTTGTTGTTTTTTCTAACTCTCACTTATGTTAGCTTGTTTTCTTGTGAGTTGTTTTTGACAGGGTTAACATTTCATGATCTTAATTTTTTAGGGCTAAACTGGACCTGCTTTTCTCCAGAAAGTATTTGACTTTGCTTCTTCTTGAAGCCAGGTGGTGCTTGGTCTCTGTGTTAGATAGAGCATCTCAGAGACAAACTCAGAGTTGGAGATTTGCAATGGGAAGTTTACTATAGAGTGCTCTTGGGGACAAAACCTGTGAGGAAGAGAGGGAAACAGGAGTTGGCAGAGGGAGAAGTGGAACAGTGGTGAAGTTTGACTTGATCTCACTAGAGTTTGGATACCTTTAGAACTGTCAATCAAATTAAGGCAAGGGGGCTGATCATTTGCATCCCTGCATCAACCAGTTGTTAGATTTGGTTTCAACTGGAGAGGGACTATGAGATTGGGTGACACAGCTCCCTTGGCCAAGGGCAATTCATGCATGAACAAGGACAAAAATGCAAGCCATCAGCAGCCTGCTGTCCCAGAAGTTGGGGCAATAAAGTGCCTTGTTCCTGAAGGGGGTATCAAGGGCACCACAACCTTTACTATAGTTTACCTCTTGCACTGCTCAGATCTAATTACTTATTTTGGTAAGGTCACCTAATTTGGGAAAAAGCTCTTCTAAGATTTTGTTTGGTGCTATATCCTGAGGAAATATTTAAAGAAAGTTGATGGGAAAACTAAAGTTTTCACTTACTGCAGTTCTTAAGGCTTTACTGACAATTTTATTCTGTTCCACTAATCATTCTAGATTTCTCTCACATTTGGTTAGCATCTCTGCTATTTTCAGTGTCTTACCTGGTAATGTGACACAGATCTTTATCACTGAGGAGTGTGTGCTCCTTATCACTATTAGTTGGTAATGTCCTGCTCAATCATATACATATATCATTAAAATTGAGGAGGACATTATCAACTAAAGCCCCAGTGGATTGCCTGGGAGCCACACGTGCTATTTCCTGCGCCACTGTTTAAAAACAACTCTCTTCTTTCTACTGACCAAGTTCAATTATCCCTGACAGAATGCTGATTCTTCCTTATTTGTCTTTTGTTATAAAAAGTTCAAAGTGAGTGGCTCGTAATGATAGCTTGAATTTTAATGGGATTCTTACTACATCCTTTTATGAAAGCCTTCTTTCTTTGGACTTCAGGGCCTCTAAACCAAGACAGCCTAAATTTGCAGGGACAAAAATGATAAATTATCCAAGTGGCTTACTGGGAGTAATGGTAAATGGTACCAATCATACTTCAATGCCTTGGCTTCTAGAAATATGTATGCTACTTAAGGGATAACATCACCATAGAGTGGTCATTGATGAAAGGTATATATTACATCCTAGAAGATGATTTCCATCCTGCAGAACAGCCTTTGTAAGCGGCATCTTCAAAAAGCCATTTCAGTTTTCTATAGGCTGAGAGTGGATACCCTGGACATATGCCAAGTGCTGCATTTCCTTTGTTGTAAAATTGTTACCTATTCCATGGCATTGTTTTGTAGGATCCCAAGTTTTGTAGGATCCCAAAGTTTCAGTGGATGACATTTTCAAAAAGTTTTAGATAGTGGTGGTAGTCACGGCCCTACAAGAAAGTTCAGCAAAAACATTCCTAGCTATGTACTGATTTTGTTATGATAAATACACGTACCTTCCAGGGTAGAAGAGGTTCAATATAATAAACTTGCTGTGATATGGCTGATTGGATTTCTCAAGCTATAATGCTATGTTGAGGATTAAGCATTGGTCTGTTGCTAGGAGACATTGGCAGTGGAAGAAAAGATATTAGCCTAGGTCCTAGGTCAGTAAAAATCCATGTTTTTGAGCTCATGCATAATTTCCACCTTTATCTTTATGGCTACTCCATCCATGGGCTCACCATGACAGCACAGGGGTAGCCAATGGGAGAGGCTGGCTGATAGCAACTGATGAAAATCCTTCTATCGTTTTATTTTTTTTCTTTTTTCTTTTTTTTTTGTTTTTTTTGTTTTTGTTTTTGTTTGTTTTTTGAGATGGAGTCTCGCTGTCGCCCAGGCTGGAGTGCAGTGGCAACAATCTTGACTCACTGCAACCTCCACCTCCCGAGTTCAAGCAATTCTCATGCCTCAACTTCCCAAGTAGCTGAGACTACAGTCATGCACCACCATGACTGGCTAATCTTTTTGTATTTTTGACAGAGACAGGGTTTTGCCATGTTGGCCAGAATGAACTCGAACTCCTGACTTCAAGTGATTTGCCTTCCTTGGCTTCCCAAAATGCTGGGATTACAGATGTGAGCCACCGCGGCTGGCCTGTTGGGTTGTTTAATGTTTCCTCCATAGTGGATCCTCCCTGGTGGGCGTAACTATGTGGTATAAATATCTTTGGTTCCTATCATAATCCCAAAAGATATAATCCCCAATACCATAATCTCAAATGTTAAAAAGTCTCAAAAGATCAAAATCCCTAAAATCTAAAATCCTTAAAGCCTAAAATCAGTTTTAAAATGTGTCATTTTGTCTGCATTGGCAGTCCTTCCAGCTGCTAAAAGCTTCCAGAAGCTTTTAATGAATCAAAGCTACATTTGCCTGAAGAAACCAGTGAAGTTACTAACTGGTTCAAAAATAATCACATGCACAGTAGGATAAGAAGACATGCAAATATTGCTGTTAGAGCAACAGTATTGTTTACTCCAAATCTGTGGTCTGTATAAGAGTGCATGAGAGAAATGTATTTCCATGCACCCAAAACAAAATAGAAGCATGGCACAGAAGATGGAAACATTAAGAAGGAATGATCTTATGGATGTATATCCAATCATAGAAGCATTTGCAAAAGATCAATGCCACATGAAAAATGAATTCAAAAGTAGCCATCCCTTCAAATAAAAGAAGCTACTTATTGCAATGCAAGACTTTAAAATATAGTAATGATGATAAAAGCCAGCCAGCTTTTATGGACTACCCTTATGCCATTGCCCATAATCTACTCCTGTAATACATTTTTGTTTTCGTATGTTAAAGTTAGCATTAGTTTTTCTGTTTTTTTTCACATTTTTTCCTTTCTTCTCTTTTTTTTTAATTTTTGCTGTTTTAAATTGTCAGCATTAGAAATAAATAATTACCCATGCTCTGTATTTCATCTTTGTACCATTTTCAATACTGAAGGTATAAATGAGGTAAAGATGTTTAGAGGATTCTAATTTGTTTTACATATTTTTTGAAAATTTAACTCTATGAAAGTGCATTATCAGAAAATTGACTTTGCATATAAGCATTGGGCATGTATATAAAAATGTTGAAACTTCCTCAATATATGGAGATGTCGTTTTTGCACATCTGGATTGATGAAAGATAAAATTTCTGAAGAGTTCAGCTCTTTTAGTGACTGCATATGTGATTGTGACCCATCATAGTTTTTGATCCATCTTGTCAAAAGACTTGTCTGTCAAAGTATTTCAGGTGATTATAGTTATAAAGCTGGGTGCATGCAATTACCAACCACATTCATACGCATTTGTATTTTTCATTATTTGTCCTATTTCTTTATGATGTGTTTCATCTGCTCATAACTGTTATACCCATGCAACTGTCATTAGTATACCTGTTTATGCTTGCAAAAATAATGTTATTATTTTCTATTTTATTGTGTAAAGTGGTCTATGAAGTGTTCTATTGTGTTTTTGTATGTTTAACAAATAAATCCCCATTTAAGATGCAAATTAACATATTTTAAAAGTGTTTCAGGAATTATTATTTTCAGAATTATATTTTCAGGATTTTGATCTTTCAGGATTTTGATTTTCAAGATTTTAGACTTTCAGGATTTCAACATACTGGATTATAGCATTTGGACTGTTTCTTTTGGGATTATGGCCCCAAACCAAATATCTTCATACCTTATGCACATTTCCATAAGTATGGCATATGCATTTTTCTCCACAACACTGTGCCTGTTTTCTGGGCTAAGGAAGAGGTAATAATGCAGCATTAATTGATTAAAAGTTTCTGAGTCATTTGCTTGTACAGTTTATCTGTACAAATGATTATTTGACACTACTCATGTCAAATCCTGGATGTGTCTTCCATTCTATTACAGAATGATGCTGGGTCTTTTCAAACCTATGCTCATGAATGGCAGATTTAGTCATATGGTCATTTGAGGTCTCATGGTTAGTTTTTTTCATCTTTATGAAACAAAATACAGTGCTAGATGCTGTTTTGATTGGTCTAGAATTTAATACTGCAGATGAAATAGCCTTGCTCCAGGGCCCTAGGGATCTATATTGCTATTCTTTTTTTTTTTTTTTTTTTTGGAATTTGCCATAAATTCCACTAGGGATGTTTTCCTACCACCCATACTCTAATATGGTAAGACCTGCCAGGTCATATGGATCACATTTTAGGACTGTATTACAGGAGCCTGTTTCTCTTACAGGTCTAGTTTTGCTTTGGACTCCACTCCAAGCTGGAAGCTTTCCTTATCACTAGATAAATAGGTTGGAACAAAATCCCAAGAGTAAAATATGCTATTTCCAGAACAAAAAGAGGTATTCTAAGCATTGTTTCTTTCTTATTACAGGAAAGTATAAAGTCAAATAATTTTTTATACATTTGTAGGAATGTTTAATCATGACACAGACCATGGAATACTTACACTTTACTAATGTCATGAGCCCCCGAAACTTCATTTTTTTTATATTTCATTTTCTGAAGTGACTTAACAAGTCATCCAATGTACTTGCCACTTTAACTCCTCTGGTTCAATTTATGTGACACTCTATATGGTACACTAATTAATTGTTTTTTTGAAATGTCTAGATTGCCCAAGTTCCTTTGAGCTATATTAGGATGGAGAGTGGGAGTATTACTATCACTGGGATGAACACTACATGTGTACTCTTATTTATCCCATATGATTGTGAATTGTTTCTGATCTTAATTCCTGATAGAGATAGAAAAAATTCATTCACCTCAAACCACATACCATGCATCTGAAGCTATGTTAATCTATTTTCACGAGATATCATATTTGGGACAGTAACTGTAATTTGGGCTATGACTTGATTAAGTTTGCAGGAGTCAACTTTCATATGCAGGTATCTATTTTTATTGGGGTGGGGGGTATTGGAAAGAAGGCCAGATTTTTGAATTAAGTAGAGAAATGTTGGGAAACACTGCTCTAGTGATCTTTGTGTCTTTAAGATTGCACTAATCTCTGCCATTCTCTCAAGAATGTGATACTGGGTACTTTTCTCATATTTTTAATATCTTAATGTTTATTAAGGTATTATTTAATTACAATAAAATTCATTTGGTTTAAGTACATAGTTTTATGGATTTTGGTAACTGTATACATGCCTATACTAACAATGTGGTTAATATACAGATCAATTTCTTCACTTCAGATACTTCCTCTGTGCTCCTTTGCTGTTGATTTCCTCCCCAATTCTCAGGTAAGGAACCAACTGATTTTATTTCTGTCACCATAGTTTTACCTTTTCTATAATTTTATATAAATTGATTCATATTGGCATATATTGTGTTTGATTTATAATTAGCATAATGACTTTCAGATTGAGGTATGGTGTTGCATTATTAATAATTATTTATTTCTGTCACAGAGTAATAGTTAACCCTAGATGACCAATTGATGGTATTTGAGTTGTATCTATTATAATTAACACTGACATGAATATTTTTGTACACATCTTTGGGTAGAGTTATGTTTTTACTTATCTTGAATGCACATGTACGAATGAAATGTCTATGGATAAAGATACTTGTTTAACTCTGTAAGATACTGCTGTACTTTTTTCCAAAGTGGCTGTACAATTTTACATTCACATTAGCAATGTATGAGAATTGTAGTTCCTCTGCATCTTTCTCAAAATTGTTGTAGTCAGTCTATTTAACTTTGACTGTTCTAGTGGGTGTGTAATTTTACCTCACTGTGATTTTAATTTGCATCTCTCTGAAGCCTAGTGATGTTAATATCTTTTCATGTGTTTATTACTCATTCACATATGTTCTTTTTAAAACTATCTTTATGAATCTCTTACTCACTTAAAAATTTAGTTGTTTAATCTTACTGTTGAGTAATAAGATTCATTTATATATTCCAGGTACAAATCCATTTCATAAGTATTTTATAAAACTTGTGGTATGTGGCTTGGCTTTTTGTTTCTCAACTATGTCATTCAGAAAACAAACATTTATAGTCATGATAAAATCTGTCTTACAAATTTATTTTTTATAGTCTGTGCTCTTTGTATCCTGTTTTAGAAATCATTGTTTAACCCAGTGTTTTATTCTGAAACTTTATCAGATTTACCTTTTACCTTCTGTGTAATCTATTTCAAGTTAATTTTTGTGTACAGTCTGAGGTGAGGGTTGAAGTTCATGTTTTTCCATACTGATATCCAGTTGTTCCAGCACTATTTGATCTTTTGATCTTTTCTCAATTGAATTACTTTGCCATCTTTGTTGTAAGTCAATAGGCCATATAAGGGTGGATCTATTTCTGGAGACCCAGAAATGTCAGTGGTATAATTCATGTAACTAAGTTTGAGTCCAGAGGCCTGAGAAGCAGGAGGGCAGGAGAAGACAGACATCCCAGCTCAAACAGAGAGACAGAGAGTGAATATGTTTCTCCTCTGCCTTTTTGTTCTATTTGGCCCCTCAACAGATTAGATGATGCCAACACACATTGCCCATCTTGATAAAATTTAGTCTACCAGTCTGTAAACATTAGGTGTTCTTCGATTTCCTTGTGACATAGTTTATTGCTGTTTATTGTTTTCTATTTTTTTTTGAGACAAAGTCTCGCTCTGTCACCCAGAATGGAGTGCAGTGGCCTGATCTTGGCTCACTGTAACCTCTGCCTCCCATGTTAAAGCGATTCTCGTGACTCACCCTCCCTAGTAGCTGGGACTACGGGCCGCACCAACATGGCCTGCTAACTTTTGTATCTTTAGTAGAGACAAGGTTTCACCATGTTGGTCAGACTGGTCTCGAACTCCTGATCTCAAGTGATCTACACACTTTGGCCTCCCAAAGTGCTGGGATTCCAGGCATGAGCCACTACACCTGGCCTCTAGTTTATAATTTTCAATGATTTTGCATATATTTTGTTAATTTTATTTATATTTTTATTTTTTATTTTTAGGCTATCATAACTGGAATTATTTTATTTTTAATTATTTGTTGATAAAATACAGAGATGTAACTGTATTTTGATTATTAACGCTACATATTACAACCTTGCTAAACATGCTTGTTGACTTTAGTAGTTTTTATACAGTCCTTATGGTTTTCTAAATAAACAATCATGCTGTCTATAAATGAGATAATCTGAGTATCATTTATTTATTATTCTTGCTTTATTGTACAATATCAACTAGAAGTGGTTAGAGTAGACAGCCTTGCCTTGAGTATGCTATCAGCCATAGAGCCATAGTTTTTTTGTTTTTGTTTTTGTTTTTAGATGCCCTCAATCAAGTTAAGGAAGTTCTTATTTATTTTTAGCTTTTTGAAAGATTTTTAAATTACAGATGGCATGGGGCTTAGTTAAATGCTTTCCTTTGCATGTCTTGAAAAATCTATAAAGTTCTTTTCCTTTATTTTATAAATATGGTAAATTACATTGATTCATTTTCAAATGTTTAACAAGCCTTGCATTTCTGGGATAAAGACCATTTGGTCCTGGTATGTGTATGTGGTTTCATTTGATTAAATTTGGTTAAAGATTTTTGCAAGTTGTTTATAAGGAGTATTGGTTTGTAGTTATTTTGCTTTCAAAACTTTAAATTTTGGCTGGACGTGGTGGCTCACGCCTGTAATCCCAGCACTTTGGGAGGCCTGAGCCAGGTGGATCACGAGGTCAGGAGTTCAAGGCCAGCATGGCCAAAATGGTAAAACCCTGTCTCTACTAAAAATACCAAAAATTAGCCGGGTGTGGTGGTGATTGCCTGTAATCCCAGAGACTTGGGAGGCTGAGGCAAAGAATTGCTTGAACCCAGGAGGCAGAGGTTGCAGTGAGCTGAGATCATGCCACTGCACTCCAGCCTGGGCAACAGAGCAAGACTCCATCTCAAAAAAAAAAATACTTTAAATTTTATTTGGTTTTGGAATTAAGCAAACTGGCCTTATAGATTAAATTGGAAAGTGTTACTTCCTCCTCCTTTTTCTAAAAGATTTTTGCATAGGATTGGTGTTATTTGTGTCCCAAATGTTGAATTGAGCTTACCAGTGATGCCATCTAGGCTGGAATTTGATTGTGAAAATAATTTCAATGAAAAACTTAATATATTTAACTGGTACAGGACTATTTACACTTTCTAATTCTTGTTGGGTTAGATTTAGTAATTTTGTCTTTCAAAGAATTTGTCCATTTCATTTAGGTTATTAAATTTATTCATATTAAGTTGTTCACAATATTCTTTTATTATCCTTTTAATGCTGGAAGGATCTGTAATGATGTCCCTTCTTTCAATTCATAATATTAGTAATTTATCTCTTTCCTTCTTTTTTTGATCATTTTGGCTAGATTTATAATCATTATTAAGTGTTTTCTGAATGATTAAGTTTTGGTTCCATCAATTTTCTCCACAGTGTTTATACTTTTCATTTCATTGATTTCTGCTGTTACCTTCAATAATAGTTTGCCCCTGCTTGATTTAGGTTTAATTTTCTCTTCTATGTTTCTTATCATAGAAATTTGGATACTTGACTTAAGATTTTTCTTATTTTCGAACACATATATTTTAAGCTATACATTTTCCTCTATGTGGCAAATCCCAAAAGTTTTATTTTTTTTAACCATTAGGTTAAAATATTTTCTTTTTTTGTAATTTCTTCTTTGACCCAATCTTTATTTTAAAATATATTCTTTCATTTAAAAATATGTAGAGTTTTTCTGGTTATTTTACTGTTATTGATTCTTAATTTAAGTTTCATTTTGGTCTGAGATCATAATCTGTTTGCATTCAATATGTTAGGAGTTATTGTGGCTTGTTTTGTTACCCAGAATTGTCTATTCTGCTGAATACATTGTGGCCAAATAAAAAGAATATTTATGTTGCCTTTGTTGGGTTTAGGGTTCTGTAAATATCCATTAATTCAATGTGGTTATGGTTATGAAATTGTCTTTTTATCTCTTTAATTCTGTCTTTTTTTTTTTAAATTTATGTATATTGAAACTCTGTTACTCGAGCATGCTCGAGCAACATTTTTTATGTCTACCTCATGAATTGACACCTTTATTATTGCCAAGTGTCTCTATATCTCTGGTTATATATTCATTTTAAAACCTATTTTATCTAATATTCTACTTTCTTATACTTACTGTTTGCATGATATTTGATTTTATATACACTTAATTTTAGCTACTATTATCTTTATGATTTTAGTCTGTCTTTTGTTGTTAGCATAATATTCAATCTTTTTTGTTTTGCCTTGTTTTTAATATTTTGTTAATCTGTGCCTTTAAATAAAATGATTTGGTCTATAACTTTTAACAAAATTATGGATATGGTTTTGTTTGAGTCTACCATGTTGTTTCTCCTTCTCTGCTTATCTTTGTTTTTGTTGTTCCTTTCTTCCTCCTTTTTCTGGGATTATTAAAATTTTTTTAGAATTCTATTTTAATTTTTTTTTGTTATATACTATGGTTCAAATATTTCCGTGCCCTCCAAAATTTATGTTGAAACTTTATTCCCAATTTAACACTATTAAGTGGTGGGACCTTGAAGAGGCGATTAGGCCATGAGGCTTCTGCCCTCATTAATGGATTAATGCTCTTATGAAGAGGTTCAAAGAAACTAGCTAGGTCCCGTTGACCTTCTGCCTTCCTCCCTGTGAGAATACAGAATTCACCCGTCCTGCCAAGTGAGGACCATCAAGAAGGCCCTCGTTAAACCCTGGATGCTGACAACTTTATATTGAACTTCCTAGTTCCTGAAATGTGAGAAATAAATTTCTATTAGTTATAATTTACTCAGTCGCTGATATTTTGCATAGCAGCACAAATTAACTAAGACAGTAAACTACTTTGCCTTTTTAAATGGCTGTCTTAAAGATTTCATATTCATATGGATCTATTCACAGCCCACCTAGATTTAATAAAGTACTGCTTTAAGTAATTTATAGAACTATTACAAACCTATATGTTCACATATACTTGTCTTTATAATTGTTACATGTAATAATGCTATATTAATTATCAACCTAACAAACTTATGATTTTTTGTTTTGAAAAGTCATATAATTTATAAGTATATTAATGAGAAAAGGCAAATAGACAAACACATAATATTTTGCACTAACACAGTTACTTATTATTTCTGAGGGTTCTCATTCTTTTCTGAGGATCCATAATTTCAACTGGCATTATTTCTCTTTAGCTTAAAGAGCTTTCTTTTGTACTTTTTTTGTATAGCAGGACAGTTGGTGATGGGTTTTCTTTCCTTTTTCTGGGTATGTCTTTCATGTGCCTTCATTTCAAAATGATATTTTCACTGGGTGCATTTTTTTTTCTCAGCACTTCAAGAAAGATGTTCTACTCTTACCTGTTCTCCATATTTCTGATGAGAAGCCAGCCATTAATCAATTTGTTGTTCTCTGTAGGTAATACATTTTTTCCTTGCTGCTTTCAGGATTTGCTCTTTATCGTTGACTTTCAACAGTTTGATTACAATATGCCTTAGCACCATGTGTATGCGTGCATGCGCGCGTGTGTGTTTTCTGTTTGGTGTTCATTTAGCCTATTGGATCTGCAAATCTCTGTCTTTAGTCAAATTTGGGCAATAAATTTCAATTTTTTAATATTTATTTTTCTGCTTGATTCTTCTCTCCTAGTATTTCAATTACATATATGTTTTATAGTTTGACAATATCGAGCAAGTGTCTGAAGCTCTGTTTTTTTTAATTATGTTTTCTTCTTCATCTTAGGTAATTTCTGTTGTTCTATCTTCAAATTCACTTACTCTTTTCTGTATTCATTAGCTATTGATAAGTTCATTGGTAAATTTTATTTCAGAAATTATATTTTTAGTTTTAGAATTTCTATTTGTTTTCCACTTCTTTCTGATTAAACTTTATTTTCTTTGTTGAGATTTTTATCTCTTTAAAACATATTTTGTCTTATTTATTGAGGATAGTTATAATAGCTACTTTAAAATCATTTTCTCTTAGTTCCAACATCGGGTCATTTTGGGGCCAGACTTGATTGCTTTTATCTTTTATATTTTATATTTTCTTGTATATCAGGTAATTTTAGAATATATTGTGAACACTCTGGATATTAGGCTATGTAGAATATGAATTCTGTTAGTTTTGTCTAATAAGTGTTTGTCCCTTTGCTTTAACAAGTGATTTTGTTGTCTGGGCTTGAACTGTAAGCCCTTCCTTTGGTCAAGTGATCCAGTCTTGGTTCTGACTTTTTAATTTTATTTTAACTTGGTTGCTTTCAGTCCATTCAACATGAGTGGTTTAAGGGTCAACCAGAGATGTAAAATGACAGAGTTTAGGAATTTCCTCTTTGGAATTTTCCTTCACAGGATTTATCTACTCCAGCATTTCTGGTTTCCTAGTTTCTGTTTTCTGTTTCTCTGGGATAGAAAAATCGGCATGTTCCATTTGGACTCTATTGCTGTTGTGTGCACAGTCAGGATGACCTTTCTCCTGAGGCTAAAATCAGGTAGTAAGGAATTTACTTGTAGAGGCTCCTATTCCCTCGTTCTTCAAGTAAACATGCACAACTCATGTCTTGTATTGCCTTATGTCCAGGTTTTTAGTTGTTTTCTGAATGGATTAATCTCTTTGGGTTTACTAACATATTCATTATCCCCCAGAGTGTTAATCTATTTTATTTGCTGTAGCATAGGCTGTTACCAGCACGGTAGCTTTTATCCCATAGCCAAGGAACAATATGAATTCTGACAACTATCAAGTATGTCCAACAAATTATATATTTTGGAAAAGGAAAAAAAGCACCAGATTGACTTATGGACCCAGTGGATGCACTGTAAGCAAAACTTGAACCCAAACTCCATTTATAACCTTAAATCTATATGACTCACTATAAAGGAAGGAACATGAAAAAACAAAAAGAAACAACAACAAAAATATAAACTTCTCGTCCTGAAAGATTAACGTCAACTCAGACCTATGTCTCACAGTCCTTGAAATAACTGAGTATATATTCATCTTTGCCTAGTGTGTTGTAACATAAGTAAATGGCCATGAGTCTTACTAGAGAAGGACTGGGTGCTTGTCCAAGCTGTGGAGTTGTAGGATCCTTTTATTAGTCAATATGCCCCAAATCTGAAAACTGACTCAGATCTAGACTAAACTTTTTCTTTCTTTTTTTTTAAAGCATCTTCCCTCAGCCTCCAGATGTACAATCCTTGATTTCTTCTGTTTGTATAGATCGTGTTTTCTTTTTTACCCCCCAACATCAGCACTATTGCCATTCTGGCCCAGAAAAGTCTTTGTTGTGGGGAGTTGTCTTGTGCATCATATAATTTTTAGCAACACCCCTGCCCTCTATCTGCTAGCTATGACAGCACCCTCTAGGTTGTGACAGCCAAAAACGTCTTTAGACATTGCCAAATGTCTCTTGGGTGGAGGTGAGGGTGTCATAATTGCTCCTTATTGAGAAACACTGGTATAGATTATCAATAATACTGTGGTTGACTGTGTATCTATTTGGCTTCTGGGAAGTTCAACTTCTATTAACTATCACCATAAATGCTTTCAAGTTAGATAACCTGGCTGCCACTTTTTCTTCATCTACTCATTAAAATAACTGTGCCTCCTTTGCTCTTAATGATTAAGTACCATCATCTGCCCTCTATTACATTTCAGATACTACCTATCATCACCATTTCTATTAATGAGCCCAATACAACACAAGTACCTCCTATAGTTAGACATAGCCTATAGAACGCAGACAAATTAGATTCTCAACAATGCTGGTGGCCCTCTCACTGGCCAAATTCTTATCACTTTGATAAACAGGGTATGCTCCTGGTAATACTGTGAGATATAGTCAGCTTTTGGGTTTTCTGCCTTACACAGTATATTCATGACCACTAGCATGACGACTTCTCTTAGCTTTTTGATTTTTTTTCTCCACTACCTGCCACTGGAGTTCTATTTAGCATTTCTACTCAATTTATTGTGGCTCATCACTTCTATCCAATCTTTCAGTCTTTCCATCCTAGTAGTATACTGTTTCTTGGAATTCTCGCCATGATATAAACATTTTTGTTCAACTGGCAAACTCTCCCTTATCCAACTGATTTTACACCCTCTTTGCTCCATCACCATAAGGATTCAGCCCACATATAGTCCCACAGATCTTGTTGATGCATAGTAACTAGGTCCTACAGCTCTTTTGGAACATAGTCCTTTTCTTCTCTTAGCCAGTCCAGCACTTCCCTACGTAGGTAATGCTAAGATTTTATTTGTATGGGTCTGGTGCCAGAAGAGCGGGAAAGGATAGATTCTGATGGGGGTGAGCAGGTTGGTTTATAAGGTAAAGTTCCCTGGATTAACAATGAGGCAAGAACTTGCCTTTAACAGGGTAGAATGGGTCATTTCTGTAGGCCTAGATGGTTAAGATGGATTTTCTCTATTGCTGCTGAATATGAGTCTCTTTATACACTGTAAAGATGACCCTCTCTGACTATTACACTTTGCCTTACATTGTTGATTAGCTACTTTGAACTTTACACTATTTTCAGTTTATCAGGAGCTCTTAGTTACCAACATCAATTCCATAATTGTTTAGTATAATTAATATTCCTCCATATCTCTCAAACTCTTGAGATATCCCATTTGCCAGTGTGTTGCTTTCCACTGGGTGATTTCCCATCCTAGTATACGATGGAGGAGGTTTTAATCATACCATCACTACGGCATGCTAGACTTATCAGTATTCCAGCTATTACTAAGGCTGAGATCCCCATGCCAGTCAGTCAGCTGACATTCCAACTTTGAAAATCCCATTTTAGAATTTCCTTCCTGGGACCACTTCTAGTACCAAACTGTCTGCTGCGGGGTCTTCAAGAAATAGATTCTGAGATGGAGATTTCCATGCAGAAGGTTTATTATAAAGTGCTCTTAGGAATAATAACAGTAAAGGAATGACAGAGGTAGGATTGGGCAGATGGAGAAGTTGAGCTGCGATACAGTTATAGCACAGGCCTCAGCTGATCACGTGTGAAGTTCTGGACCTGAAATGCCCCTTCAGTGTGGTTCCCCAAATTGAGGGAAGAATGCTGGACTTTTATCTTAGCACCCCTACTCCCATCAACTAGTCCTAAGGTCTACTCTTTCCACAATGGTGCATCACTTTGCATGAATTAGCTTCCTTCCAATGATAGCAGTGCTCTGCACTCTGGCAGGTGGGGGAATGAATGTCTCAGTCTTGAAGAAGGAATCGAGTTTGCACATGGCACTATCCACTACAGTCACCTCTAGAATCTGTATTTAACAAAGAAGTATCAGTTTTAGCCCTTCCACATTGCTTCTGTCCAAGGCTTGCTGTGCAGATTGTGCATAGTGCTGATATTAGCATTTTCCTTAAGTGTATTTCTACTTTTAAAAAAACTTACTTGCTATGCAGTGCTCTGAAGCATCTAGTTCTGAACTCAAATTTGTGTTATCTTTTTATTTTATAAATGGGAGAAGTGTTCTTAAATATTTCTCTTACTTCTTCTCAACCCAGAAGAGAAAGTTATGATTTAGTCTGAATCTGTTTTTCTTTTTTTCTGCACAATAATCTTCATAATATACAGCAAACTGTATAGTTGCAATTAGATGTCCTTTAAGAATGAGAAAAATATTAGAGGTGGCAAGCATCACCCAGATACCCTTTCAAAGAGGAAGACCTCATTGCTCTAATTGTTATGAGGGCTGTTGACAGACAGCCTTCAACTCTCAATCTTTCCAGGACTGTCTTTGCTACAGAGAGCTACCTTTTCCAAAGTCATGCTTTTCCGAGGTCTGAACAGGTCATATCCAAAGGCCCAGCTATTTTGGCCTTCCCTGGGCAACTATAATGTTCAATTTAGCTACAGAATTTTCTGTGCAATCATCTGAGGTTGTTGCTGAGCCTCTATCACAGGTTGACTTCATCTGACCAATTATGTCTCCTTCCCCTCTATTCAACATGTGTTGATCCCAAGTGTTTTCTCTAACAGACATCCTGCAAACTAAGCTCCTCCTCCAGCATGCTTCCTAGAGTACCCAAACAATGGCAAGAGTAAATTTATTTATATATTTAAAACATCGACACGACTGCTTACATTTCTTTTGTATCTGAGTAGAATTGTAATTTTGGACTTTTACTATAATAGTTCAGATATTTACAGGATATTTATACATATAAAAATGGGTTTATTTATACATTTGTCAACAGAAGTGGTTACTCTATTTTTTTTCTCACTATCATTCTTGTGTATACTGGGAGAATATAAAAAATAGCAAAACAAAATAAATTGTGTAATTCAATTTTACTACATTAATAAATAATATTGAATTTTTCATCATCCAATTTAAAAATATGAGCATTTTACTAAAATTTAACATGCTTATTTACATGTGAATTGTTTTGTGGTTGTTTTACATACACTGCTTGTGTAATCGTGGTTAAATAAATGCATGTTTTTCTTCTCTCTTTAAATATTGCTTTGAACAACTAGCTGAGTATGGTCAATTAGGAAAAAACAGATGTTTTGGAGATGATTTTTAGATCCAAATTGGGCATGTGACTGAGTCCTTCCCTTCATTCTCTAGGACCAAAGAGAGGATAGCTCAATTTTCACTTTAAGGTGTTTACTTCTTAAGATGTTTACTTAAGTCCAGCATGCTGTGAGACTGCCTTGTTATCAATAAGAAATGAAGAGTAATCTAACTCTGTATTGCCTTGTTTTATACACAATCATTTTGTTATATGTAAGTCCCCTCAGGAAGGCATACTTTAGAAAAACAAGAGTTTTCATATGTAATTATGAATAAAAATGAATGCATAGCCTCTGAATCCCAAAGCTTAGATTTCTGTGGCTACATTCTACTTATAAATTCAGTTTGTTTCTAATTGTGCTATAGCGAGCCTAGCTTCAGAAGAACATGATGTACTCATAATGGTCTCTTGTCTCCTTCTCTGGGCATTTTCAAGTGGACTATTTTCTCTATGGAGAAAATGGACTCTCCAGAAATTTAGCACTAATCTTTTTGGACAAATCTCTTACTTTGAATTATTATAATTGCTACCATGTAGTTAGCATTTTACCAGGCATTGTTCACCCCAGTTACTTGTCTCACTTTGACAATAACCATTAAAGGTAGGTATTTTAATTCTTCCCCACTCCTATTTTCCAATTAAGAAGCCACAGGCCACACAATTAGTAAATGAAACCACCAACATTTGAATCTAAGTTTGCCTCAATTATCTAACATTTAGTAAATGCTTAAGCAGTGGCTGGCATTCTGCTCTCTGGTTCGTATTCTTTCGTTTATTCACTAAGCTAACTAACTTAAGCAACAACTCTTTACTAAGCTCCCACTATGACCAGGGACTCTTTTAGGTCCTGGAAATTTAGCAGTGAACAAAGAAAATGTCCCTGATCCCAGGAAGTTATATTAGTTCGAAGAGATATGCAACTGCTAATCAAGTAAATATGTACTATGACAAGTGATGATAAGTGTTACAAAGAAAAATAAAGCAAAGGATTACAGAGTCCTCAAAACTGCCAAACAAAGCAAAAAATACCCTTTTTTTATAGTTGAGATATCAAGAAGTTAAGTACCTTGTCCAATGTTAGTCAGAGCTTGTAAATAATGAGTACTGGTTTCATTGACTGCCTAATTGCAGAACTGGTGACCTTTCCAATACCATGCTCATTCTCTTTCTCACCTTGTGTCTCCCTTATTTCTTTGTGCTTCTATAGTCCTCTTTAAACTTTCAATCCAACAGACTTGTCCCCTGTGCTCTCTGCCAATAAGAAAGCATGAAGGTAAAGGATTTCCCTTGGATAAGTACAAAAGCAAAATAAGAAAAGACGACAGCTCACAACTAAACCCATTATGGAGAATAATTTTTGTAGCATGGCAAGCTTGTTTGCAAAATGCCTCCCACACCCTGCCAGTGCTTTGCTCTTTGAGTTCTTGTGATGTCTGTGGCTGCTGACAGAATTATCTACTCATCTTTTCTGTTTCCCCCTTTTTCATCTTCTGCTTCCTTCTATGCTATTTTACAAAAATACAAAATTATTCAATTTAAGATGTTAAAATGGGAAATGGCTTAATCAGACAACAAGATAGACTTTTAATTTTTACAGTCGCCATCAGAGTTGACAATCTGAGTTGACAAACAGACACAGTTCTTCAGACATATAGGGAAGCCATGATTTTGTTAGGAAATGTTTACTGATTTTATGGAATCACACTATGAGCAGCACTGTAATTAGCTTGTGTGTGGAGACTGACTGAAAAGTATTTTAAAAATTTCATAATATCAGTGTGTTTTCATATATTGATACAATTACACCTGTGATTTCTTTGCCTGAAATGGTCTGTTCTCCAAATAGTAAATATTCTATTCCTTTAAATCCAGTACAGGTTACATAATCCTCTGCATGTGTAAAGATCATTGTACTTAGCTTTTTTATACAACTTACTACACTGCATTGCAATTACTGTTTTATATATCAAAGTTCCTATTTTAAGTTCCTTTTTTTCTCTATCTAATGTCTAGACTAACATGACTTTGAAAGTAAAATAAAGTTATGAAAATTAAATATGATATTCCTTTCTCAATATGAACTGGAGTTTCTTTTGTTTTTACCTTATTGTTTAATTTTTAAATTTAGTTTTAACTTTTATTTTTAACTTTCAAAGTATTGTAACCATATTTTATACTGATATTCTTTTCTCTATATTACATTAAATTTTCTCATATTGCTATGCTAATGAATTTCATCAAATTGTTTACATTTATGAATTACCATTTATCACCAGTAAAAATATTGTTTATACAGAAGGTATATACATTGTTTCCAAATTTTAATATCTCATTAATGAATCCAGGAAACTAAAAATACTCCTTTCCCTAAAGGAAGAAAATGTTTACTATTACTGGTGATGACATCTGTTTTCAGAGTCATTCTAAGCAAGAAATTATACTTTAATTGAAGCCATTATTAATGATATGCAAATGAAAATGCTATAAATTTCTGAAATGTGTTTGTGTTTTGCTTTATTGAACATTTGAACTTTTACTGGCTATTAGGAGCAATCAGAGATTGATATTGAGTGATATTGCAAAATCTGCATATTTCAGAAACTGAATAAAAATCACAGACCCATTTATTGATTCTTTTGACTAATTCCTGCTGGGACCAAATTACATTTCACAAATGTAGACATATGGTTCTTTGGGATTTCTCATGCTATTTCAACATCTCATAGTTAAGTTGACAATTATTTTGTTTTTCTATGACCTATGAGAGTTTTATGGGTAGAGTGCTTCTAAAATTGTAATACTGCTCTTTGCAAATATTAATCAATTAATGTTGTTGTACAAGAGAGACTCTAAATGAACATTTGAGAGAGATACAAATCTCTGAAGTAACTGATTAACTTAACTTCCCTTCGGACCCAGAGCTCCTCAGATCCAGAGCTCCTCAGCATTAGACTAATGTAATTGGCAGCTGAGTTCTGAGCCAAAGCAAATTTAGGTTGGCTTCTTGCTCTCCTGGTATTGTGTAAACCCGGGTAAATCTCTGAGGTTGTCGCTGAGCCTCTATCACAGGTTGACTTCATCGGACCAATTATGTTTCCTTCCCCTCTATTCAACATGTGTTGATCCCAAGGGTTTTCTCTAACAGACATCCTGCAAACTAAGCTCCTCCTCCAGCATGCTTCCTAGAGTACCCAAACAATGGCAAGAGTAAATTTATTTATATATTTAAAACATATATATATGTATGTTATATATATAAAATATATAACAGCTCACAACTAAACCTATTATGAAGAATTTTTGTAGCATGGCAAGCTTGTTTGCAAAATGCCTCCCACACCCTGCCAGTGCTGTGCTCTTTGAGTTCTTGTGATGTCTGTGGCTGCTGACAGAATTATCTACTCATCTTTTCTGTTTCCCCCTTTTTCATCTTCTGCTTATTATATATATATGATGGAATATATAAAGTGTTTCCTTCAAAACACTTCTTTGAATTTCAATTTCATCATCTGTAAAGTGGGCATAATACCATCTGTCTCAGGGATGCTGTGAGAATTAAATCTGATAATATACATTGAAGTACTTTTTCAAGTGTAGAATACAATATGTGATGGAATTGAATATATGCACCCTCCTTATTAACTCAATTAAACTAAATACATTATGATACATATGATCCATTGTAAATGGATATGATACACAGCCAAGCTGAATTATATTTTTATGTTTCTCACACTTGTCTGGAGCTAATCAGGTTACATCCATGTAGCCATTCAAGATCTACTTGACAGATTTTTAGACTAAATATAGTTAAGATTCTTTTTCCTGTTTAAAATTCTTTTATCATCTCAGAAATGTTGCCCTAAGAACACATGCTGACAGATGATTGAGGGTTCAACTCTGAAGCAATGTAGAAAGCAAATGCATTCTTGAGGGAAAAAGGAATTAGAAATATTGAATTCATTTGAAGGCACATAAGGTTTTGTGATCTGTTAGTAACATCTCTCTTACTTAGAAAGATTTGATTTATCAGAACTATCACATCAATGAATTCAGAAGCAGGAAATATTAAAATGTGCATTGCAGTTAAAAAAACAAACAAACAACAACAACACTGACTGGGCACGATGGCTCACGCTTGTAATCCCAGCACTTTGGGAGGCTGAGGCAGGTGGGTCACGAGGTCAGGAGATTGAGACCATCCTGGCTAAAATGGTTAAACCCCGTCTCTACTGAAAATACAAAAAAAAAAAAAAAATTAGCCAGGCGTGGTGGCAGGCACCTGTAGTCCCAGCTACTCGGGAGGCTGAGGTAGGAGAATGGCATGAACCCCGGAGGCAGAGCTTGCAGTGAGCCGAGATCGCGCCACTGCACTCCAACCTGGGCGACAGAGCAAGACTCTGCCAAAAAAAAAAAAAAAAAAGAAAAAGTAAAGAAAAAATAACACCAAACACCTCTGGTATAGAGGAAATTAGGTTACCAACATGATAGTTACTGATAAAGAAAAAGGAAAGGGTTTGGAAAACCGTGGGTAGCAATAGCAGTATTCCACTTGCATACTACTTTTAAAGTCAGAAGCATCTATTTAAAATAAATATATGGAGAATAGCATGTATTTCTTATCTGACTTTATTGAGGTCAAAGCAAAGCAAAGAACTATAAAGTAGGCTGGATGTGGTGGCTCACACCTGTAATCCTAGCACTTTGGGAGGCCAAGGTGGGTGGATCACTTGAGGCCAGGAGTTGCAGACCAGCCTGGCCCACATGGTGAAACCCCATTTCTACTAAAAATACAAAAATTAGCCAGGGGGCCAGGCGCAGTGGCTCACACCTGTAATCTTAGCACTTTGGGAGGCTGACGCAGGTGGATCACTTGAGGTCAGGAGTTCGAGACCAGCCTTGCCAACATGGTGAAACCCCATCTCTACTAAAAATACAAAAATTAGCCAGCCCTGTTGGCACATATCTGTAATCCCAGCTACTGGTGAGGTTGAGGTAGGAGAGTCACTTGAACCTAGGAGGCAGAGGTTTCAGTGAGCCAAGATCACACCACTGCACTCCAGCCTGGGCAACAAAGTGAGACTTCTCTGTCTCAAAAAAAAAAAAATTTAGCTAGGCATTGTGGGGCAGGCCTGTAATCACAGCTACTCAGGAGGCTGAGGTGGGAGGTTTGCTTGAACCCAGGAGGCAGTGATTACAGTCAGAGAGCAGAGATCTCGCCACTGCACTCCAGCCTGGGCGACAGAACGAGGCTCCATCTCCCCCCAAACCAAAAAAAAGAAACATAAAGTAAAGCATATCATACACACACACACACACACACACACACACACACACACACACACCTGCAAAACAAATCCAACACAATCTTAATTACCTCTGGGCTCTGCTGTCTCATAAGCATATTAAAATAAAGATGAGAACATGAGATTTTCTGCATGAAGCTAGAACTAGCTATATTAGGTTGCTCTTCCTTTGGTGACCACCAAAAGTGGAAATTCCTCTCAGTGAGACAGTAGTCTCTTAAATGCCTTCAGTTAAGTAACTGAATCAAAAATAATGTCATCAATTCAAACCACCCTAGTATATGTCAGAAGACCTCAAGAACTGGGTAGAGCAGCAGGCTTATTTTAGTACATATATATCATCTAGCTTATGAACAAACGCATCATTTTCACATATATATTTTTGTATTGAAATATAAATGGCAATATTACAACTTAAATGAAGAAGGATTGTAATGTTGATTGATCATGATTGCTCACAGTCATGAGCAAAATTAATTGGGATACCTGGAGTCTATCTTATTTAACTTTATTGTGGGGAGAAAAAAACTGATAAAGTAAAATTCATAACATATGTTTTTAGGTTAAAGTCTGGATTATAGTTCCTAAATAAATTTTGATAATGCCTGTACCAAAAAGTGATTTGGAAAGTGCAAGGATTGTTAAAAACGTTATCATTTTAACACAATCTGGGATCGGTAAAAAAGTATCTTGTCATGTGGATAGCTTTGACCTTAAGTTATAATATGATGGAATATGGGAAAGATGCCAAGAAAGCACTATCTTGGATCCAACAGGTACAGAGAATACCATGTCTTCTGCATAGTAAGTCATGGTAATATAAGGAGGGACATTCCAAGGTTAAATTGGGTACACAAGGGCTTGCCCAGACAGTTGGTCAATCTCCTCTTGACACCAAGTGAAAAACTGTGTGAAGTATAGAAGAAAAAGAAGTGATTGTTTGTGGGTAGATAGTTGACTGGAAAATGGATTTGTTAGTATAAATACACTTATTTGAAAAATTTTGAAGTTCTATAAGCCCATTGCTGCTCATGCTTACTCTAATAAAGTCAGATAAATTAATAAATTGTCTAGTGATTTTTCTACATTTCTTCACTGATTCTACCCAGCTGTAGAATTCACTGCATGAAAGAAAGTGTGGTCTGCGGTAGCTGAGACTGACTGTTGCTCAGGGTCCTGTGCAGTTTCTTAGAGTGGTGGGACAGACCAGAAAGGAGATAGAACCTTGAGACAACACTTTCTATTTCTATTTCTTAATGTAATACTCAGAAGAGAGTGGGATCTCAGTAATGGCTGAGTGAATGAAGTTTTCATTGAACATGTTACATCAGAAAAGATGAGTGTAGGTGTAACAATGTAAATATGGAGAGTGAACAATCATGCAGACTGTGATATGAAGTCCTACTAGTGGGTTTCCCTTGCAATAATGATAGAGATTTGAATTACATTGAAGTAATTTCATTTTCTCTAAATATTAAATACATATAAAAGAAGCTAAGTCTGGTTTTAGTTGTAGAAATTTTACAGAGCATTTGCTAGAATTAATAATGCTTATATCTAGACAAAAGTTATTAAATATTAGTTTTAAAAATGAGAAGCTCTTTGGGATCAAATAGAAGAATTGCAGAAACATTTCAGAATGGAAGTGTGGCTCATTAGCACACTTCTGCAAACTCAGTGTGAGCATTTCATGCATTCATATTCTACAATGTCTTTAGTACTTTTAAGATATTGTGTTACCAAATTACTTTCTATTGTCTTTAGCTTAAAAGGAGAGTTTTAAGGGAAAATCATATTAAAATACTGCAGGCCAAAGCATTTTAGGTTGTTTTCCTTTGCAAGTGGAAAGAGGATACAAAAAATACTAAGTAATATGCAGTGGCCTGTCAATTGGGCCAAATAGAGGGACTAGGTTTTTGGTTTTTAGTTTTCATAATTGCAATTATTTTCTTAGGGAGTACACAATATAATTTCTTCATATATTCAACTTAAATGCAGATGACTTCTGAGAGATGTCTGCTATAAAATTTTCATCTGTCAGCACACTTATGGAAAATGTTTTTGCTTTCTGCTATATGGCAACATTTTAATGTGCACACATACAACATTTTCATACCCTGTCACCTAATTCCCAATTTGCATGGTAACACCATAATAGCATACAAAGAGATATTAAGAAAAAATAACTTGAACTACTCATGATTTCAAAATTGAAGTGATGCTATAAAAGTGTTGTTGCCTGGAAAACGGCTCTATTATCCCCTTCAGGCAGGGTTATGATGAAGACTTAATGATTCATAAATACTAGAGCTTTATTCATCCAGAGAGATCAGTATGTATTTCTTTTCTTCTTTATTCCTAACAAGATCCCTTATCACCAGTTGCAGTCTTAAGAAAGTGGTAGAAAGCTTTCTGTCCTGTAGAAAGGCTGTAGAAGTCTTGTTCACTATGGAGTATTTGTCCTGAGTGGTAGCAGGAAATTCCACAGAGATTTGTTAAATCAACTCTTTACACCACCCCATAGATTCCCTATGTACTAACACATACTATTGAAACACGTTTTGCATAAATTAAGTTCGTTCTTTGCATCCTAGCATCTGGATCACAATAATGTCTTGTTCATGGGCTTTTTCTTTTACCACTGTAGAATTCTAAACCAATGTTTGTGGTCTATTTGCCAATACTTACTAGTGAAAGACCATTGCCTGCATGTATCAAGATAGATTAGAGGAAGCTGTTGTTCCTCCTGATACTCCTTGACCCTTGCATTTGGACTCTCTGTTGATAAGAACAGAGGCAGAATAAAGCTCACATCATCTTTTCCACTTGGTAGAACTAAATGCTCAAGTAGTATGGAACTTAAGTATAAGGTCATCCTCAACATCTTAATATTGCTGAAAGCAGTGAGTGTCAGAAGATTTAGAGATCTAATAAAATTAAATATTATGTACTTAGAAGCCTTCTTGATCCCCTATCTAATTGACGCCGTATGCTTGTAAATGCAGATTTCTACACTGACTTATTGGATTGAATCAGAATTCCTGTTGTTGGGGCCCTGATATTGGGGTAGTCAAGGTAATTTTGTTAAGCATACTAAAGTTTGAGAATAACTTATTTGAGACATTTAATTTTGTGTCACATTTTAGTTGCTCTGAGAATTTCCAGGGACAGTTATGGAGACCTAGGCATCTGTATGGAAGAGCAGAGCAACTAGGTACATTTTAACTTCTGTTTTTCTCCCAGAAACTGATCCCAGGTATGCTTGACTAGCCTGCTTGAAAGCAATTTTCATCATAGTCAATCATAGAAATTGCATATTATGTACTGCAAAGCCCTATAAAAGACTCCATAGTCCGATGCTTGTCAACATAACTTTGTTGTTTTCTTTCTTGTCAGTCTTTACGTATGTTCACAAATGTTCAAGCTTAATAGTTTGTTCCGCTTACAATAGGGTCACTCATGCAGAAGAACAACAAGAAAACATCAAGTTTAAAGTTAACTCTTCTGTATGCCTTTCAGCATCCGTCTGTGAGTGTTACTTAGAAATTTGAAGTTAGTGGTGGCTTCTTATGACTATTGCCTTTCCACAGAGACGCTAATATTCTTTTTTTTTTTTTTGAGATGGAGTCTCGCTGTGTCACCAGGCTAGAGTGCTGTGGCACGATCTCGGCTCACTGCAACTTCCAACTCCCTGGTTCAAGGGATTCTCCTTCCTCTGCCTCCCAAGTAGCTGGAATTACAGGCATGCACCACCACACCCAGCTAATTTTTGTATTTTTAGTAGAGATGGGGTTACACCATGTTGGCCAGGATGGTCTCCATCTCCTGACCTCATGATCCACCCGCCTCAGCCTCCCAAAGTGCTGGGATTACAGGCGTGAGCCACCACGCCCGGCCGACACTAATATTCTTTCAATATATTTTCAAAATATGCTGCTGATTATCATGGAATGCAAATTATAATGTTACATAATAAATTGTCTTTATCATTTAGTTATTTTTGTATTAAGCCTCTCTGTCATCTTTTATGATGTAATAAATTCAATATTTCATTATTTCACCGAGGTAACATCGAATATTGCTTAATAAACACTGATATTTAAATATATTATGTTAGAAAATGTGTAGTACATTTTACATGAGCTATTATATGTTTTCAAAATATGGCTTTTGTGGAGATGAGTATAATTCTTTTATTTATATATTTGCTTAATCTGATTCATAACACTTTACAGCTGTGTCCTCTATGAATTTTTAATTTAGAAGTTTCTTTGGAGATCATTGTTGAATGATCTTGCATTATGTAATATAAAGGTCTTTTTTTGCTATATCTATCTTTTGAATGTATAAAATCAAACAGCAGTAATATTATATGCAATATTTCAATATAAATCACAATTCCCCTTTGCCTTCCACCATGATTGTAAGTTTCCTGAGGCCTCCCCAGACATGCTGAACTGTGAGTCAATTAAACCTCTTTCCTTTATAAATTACCCAGTCTCAGGCAGTTCTTTATAACAGTATGAAAATGGACTAATACAACAAATCGGTACCGTAGACAGTGGGATCCTGCTATAAAAAGATACCCAAAAATGTGGAAGTGACTTTGGAACTGGATAACAGGCTGAGGTTGGAACAGTTTGGAGTCCTCAGAAGAAGATCAGAAGATGTGGGAAAGTTTGAACTTCATAGAGTCTTGCTGAATGGCTTTGACCGAAATGCTGATAGTGATATGGACAATGAAGTCCAGGCTGAGGTGCTCTCAGATGGAGATGAGGAACTGGTTGGGAACTGGAATAAAAGTCACTCGTGCTATGCCTTAGCAAAGCGACTGGTGGCATTTTGACCCTGCCTAGAGATCTGTGGAACTTTGAACTTGAGAGAGATGAAGTAAAAGGGACAAGTTTCTGAGATCTTTTCAGTTTTAATTATATGCTAAGATTTTAATGTATATTATTTTGTGTAACCTTTACACAATTCCTAAAATGTGATTAGTTTTATTTCTGCTTTACAGGCGAGAGTGCTGAAAGTTCTTACAAAGGTGAAGTGGCTGAATTAAAGTTATACATCTGTTCAATAGGAGAGGGGAGACTTGAACAATAGTGGTTTAACTCCATAGCCTATGCTCTTTTTGCAACGCGCTTTAAATAAATTACAAATGTTGATGGGACTGAAATTCTTGCATTGTGTAGGGAAGAGAGATTGTTGAGACTTGATGAGATTGAAAATTTCAACTGCAGCAAAAGTCAGTTAGCTGAAAGCTCTTCTAATTAGCTTAAAAGGGATATATACCCAGAAATCAGGAGTGTTTAAATGAAAGAGAAATATTACTGATAGAAAATTGATTACAAGTTTCTACCTTGTGGATAAAAGAATTTAAAAATATATCATTAATGATAAATTAGCACATGTTAATTAATGTACGATAAGCAACATCTTAGAATACAAGATATATTGAATGCACAGTTATGGAGGGGGGATAGGAGAGAGGGAATTATTCACAGAAGAAATGGCCAGTGAGAGGGAGAGTTAATACATAATTTGTTTCTGCAGGAACAGGGTAAGCATGAAATGAGTACTCATACCCAGAGATTACAGCCTACATGCATCGCTTTTACTTGGATATCAATTTCTTCTCTAACAAAAAATCTATTTAGATTTTGGCCTTACCATGGTTTCTAGTACCTGTTCCTGCCTGACTCCCTGAATCTGTCTGCTTCCCTGTTTGTACAATTAATCTACTTCTGACCATATCTGAATCCCTCATGACAGAACTCATCTACTAGGCTAGAATTTACTTCCAATTTCTGAATATGTTGTCACAGAACTTTGGCTATGAATGGTGTCATTTAAAAATTGACCTCCTCACCTGTCTGTAATTCACGTGAATTTCCATAATCTCCTTAAATATTGCTAAATTCAGTGCCACCACACTTCTAACACAGATCTACCTTTGATCCACCTTCTAACTTGCTTTCTCCCTTCCTGGGTCTAGTTCACCATCTCTGAGGCTGTTACTCACACAACAGAATGATGCATTTTACTTCACATCCAAAATCGTAACAGAGGACAGCTCACTGTATGTGGAATCTGCAATGTTCGAGTACATTTTAAAAATACAACTCATCTGTAGGTCATCGATGTATTTCTTGGCTCATATCTTGTAAAAACCAATTAAATATATATGTGTAGTCTCCCAAGCTAGCTCATACATAATACATATACTTACTTTCTAATAAGTTGAATGACTACATACTAGAATCAAAATTTTAGAAACAAATACATGAACATAAATTATAAAATAAACATTATAGTAACATATTGTTTTGTTTTATATTGATCATAAATAACGATACTGGAGAAAAAGAATATTAAGTAGATATGTACACAAGATTAACAGATTTAGGAAGATTTGAACTTCTAAGGATTATTTAGATAGGTGACACAGATGGGTTAATTTCTAGAATATGATTTGAAAGTTTATAATGTCCCATTTCCTGGGTATAGTGAACCATGATCATCACCTTAAGAATATCTGATGAGGCCAAGCATGGTGGCTCATGCCTGTAATCCCAGCACTTTGGGAGGCCAAAGTGGGAGGACTACTTGAGCCCAGGAGTTTGAGACCAGCCTGAGAAACATGGCATGGCAAAAAGCTGTTCCTAAAAAAATAAATAAAATAAATAAATAACTGTGCATGGTGGCACACAGGTGGAGTCCCAACTACTCTGGGTGTGGGGTTGCTGAGGTGGGAGGATCCTTTTGCCCTGGAGTTTGAGGCTCAGTGAGCTATGATCGTGCCACTGCACTCTAGCCTGGGCAACTCAGTGAAACTTTCTCTCAAAACATAAAACAAAGAATATCTGATGAGTTTGGAAGCATTAAATAAGATAAATGGAATGTGAGAGAAAAGTAAGGAGGTGTGTGGGAAGGGAAAGACACTTGACTATGAAAGATAGAGAATTGTCCTGAGAAGACTAAGTAATTAATAGAAATAGACAATAGTAAGGGCCTTCTCAAGTAAACTTGTTGGCGAACATGAAAACCATTGTTTGAGGTAGAATTTACTTCATTAAAGTTAACAATAGTAAACGAAAATACGAAGCCCATATTATCTACAATATGCTTTTCAAATAAGACAGGAGGAAAGAGATATAAATCAGAGTATTCTTTGAATTACTCATCAATTGCTATCACTATCGGCCAAAAGTTTACTAAAGTTGGGAGGAATAAGAGGCATGGTATTGCTTGTGGTAAAGTGGAAAGGTTAAAAAATAAGTAGGACTGGCCAGGTGCTGTGGCTCATGCCTGTAATTCCAGCACTTTGGGAGGTCAAGGTGGGCGGATCACTTGAGGTCAGGAGTTCGAGACCAGCCTGGTCAGTTTGGTGAAATCACATCTCTACTAAAAATACAAAAATTAGCCGGGCATGGTGGGATGCACCTGTAATCCCAGTTACTTGGGAGGCTGAGGCAGGAGAATCAATTAAACCCGGGAAGTAGAGGTTGCAGTGAGCCAAGATCACACCACTGCATTCCAGCCTGGGCAACAGAGCGAGACTCCATCTCAAAGAAAACAAAAGAAAACAAAAGTAGGCCTGAAAAGATGGGCATGATGGCAAAAAAAAAAAATTATTAAGAAACTCTGTAATGATAAACTACTACATTCAAACTTTTACAAAAATTACAGCATTTTCTTAAGTATATGATTTAAGATAGGGTAATTTGTTTTCTGTTTTATTACCAGTAGAATGTTATTGATAAATTATTTGTCTTACTTATGCTCTCAAAATAAGAAAATCCATGTTTGTACTTACTATTAAGATATTCAAAAGCAAATAAGCAGGTTTCCAATAAGCAACATCTGGAGCAGAAAGGTGTATGGAATACCTATGTGTTTGCATATATAAATATACCACCAATGAGCTTAGTTGAAAAAAATGGATTAGGCAAACCAACAAATTCATGTAAAGGGAGACAATAACAAATAATGTAAAATGTTGAATGAACTATAATTTGCATAAAATAAAATTTAAGTGATAATCCCACTTTGTGAAAGTACTATAGTCACTGTTGATATCAATAAAAAAATAGCTGCTAGGAAAATAGTAGTGCATATATAAATTCTGCACTGTAATTAATATGGCATAACTAGAGATGTAAAAAGAAAATTGAGATGATGGCATGACTAATTTATTCATTCATAATTCTTTTGTATGATTCCTACTCTCCTATTTGTATTCTGTTTTCTCCCCAGCCATCATTTTTGAATTTACATTTTCCAATCATTTTTATTCTATATGTTTATGATCATCATCAAATCCCTCTTTAAAACAACTTGACTATCCATGTATCTTTAGTTAGGTTTTATGCAGCTAATTATCAAAAAATAATGCAGTAAATTTAAATGTATTGCTATGGAATGATTTCTAAGACATAATGTGAAGTGGGAAAAATTTTTTGAGAAGTTTGTACAATTTAATCCCATTTAAGGCAAAAAATATAACCAGTGCTGAGCTTTGCTTTGCTCTGCATTGCTTTGAAATCCTGAGGCCCAGAAAAGAATGGCCAGAGAATAAAATGCTCAGACCACAAACTGTAGATGGAAGGCATTGTAGAGTCGGTCTCAGAGGCTGTGGGAAGGGGCTGAGAAGAATACATTCCCAACCTACATAGCACGTAGATAATCTTAACAGATAGTTTCAGTTGAAAGGGGGTGACTATAAAGAAAATCATAGCAACTATGTAAATATGCCATCACAAGGGGTGCCAGGGTGGACAGAAACCTAACATGCTAATAAGTCAGATAAATAATCCAATATGAAAAATAAGTCCAAGAAGCAGAAGAAAATTCCCCAAGAGAGCTACTCATTAGCAAAGGATGTAGTAAGTATATTAAAAAAAAATCAGAGCTCAAACATAAGACAATTGATAACAGGCTAAAATGAATAATAATTCTTAAGTGCAAAAGCAAACCTGACAGCCAAATGAGCTGCAGTATAAAAGCTAATTAATAAATTCAAAATATCAATGAACAGACTAGACACACCTGAGAAAAAAAAATTATGCAGAAGACAAACTTGCCTTTTTTAAAGTTGAATAACAAGGAAAAGAGCACACAAATTATAGAGAATAGAATAATATATGGAAGAGGAATAATCTATTATAAATATCTCAGAAGTAGAAAACCATACAAATGGAGCAGAGAATGTTGGAATTTAACAGAAGACAATGTTCTGAGTGTAATCTGCTGGTCAAAAGCAAAAATTGTGTTCAAATTATAATAGACACAGACAATTAACACAGAGAATTATACTATTTAAGAGACCAAACTTGAAGAGACAAAAAGAACTCTGGGAGGAAAATTTTCTAACAAAATGAAAAAGAAAAAAAGCCGATCTTAGACATTTCTACAACAACATTCAAAGCCCAAAGGCAATGATGAAACACATCATCCTGAGAAAAAGAAAGTATCATACTAGAATACATATACAAAATTTCATCCAGGTGTAAAAGCTACGGACAGATACTTTCAGATATTTAGATTTCCCTGAGATCCTTTAGGGAATAAAATATCCTTGAGTCCTTGCTGACCAAAAAAGAAAACCAAAATTCCCAAAAGAAAACTACTCAACAACCAAATCCAGCTAATGAGAAAATAGGTTAAAGTGAAACACTCAAGAATGAGAAAACTATAGTAAAAAGACCAGTGGTGTTAAGTATGTCTTAGTTAATTGGGCTGCTATAACAAAAATACCATAAAATGTGCGGCTTAAATAACAAGCATTTATTTCTCACATTTCTGGAGGCTGGGAAGCCCAGACTAAGGTGCCAGATTTGATATCTGATAAGGGCCTTCTTCCTGGTTCATAGAAGGCTGTCTTCTCACTCTGTCGTCACACGGTGGAAGGAGGTTAGGATTTCAGCATATGAATTTGGGGAGGCCACACGCATTCGATCCATAATAATATAAAATCACTTAAATACAGACAAAGACTAAAGACCCTTGATTACAAATCATGATTAGAGAAAGAAGAAAGGATGGCTCGAAACGAGCCCTCATATTATTCAGTTAGGACAGGTTCTGGCAACATAGGACTACATTATCCTTTTCTCAGTATGAATGTTGGTCTGGCAGTTCTGGCTTCTGGTCTCAGTAACAGTTGTGCTCCTATTCCTAGCCCCAGGAATTTTCCAAAAACGTTGTAAAAATGAATGCTTAGTACAAATATAAATTGAGGAATAATTTTTAAATGTCTTTAATGGCGAGATATATTACTTTTAATGTCAAAACCACAATTACTTTTGCACCAATCTAATAATATTTACATCAAACTGTTTGACTTTAAAGAATGCCTATTTTTAACTACAGTCATACATCACATGCAGTGTTTCTGTCAATGAGGGACAACATAAATGACAGTGGTCCCATAAGATAATAATGGAGCTGAAAAAGTCCTATCACTTAGTATTTACTGTAACACACTTTTAGTTGTTATTTTGGAGTGTACTCCTTACAGAAAGAAAATAGTTAACTGTAAAACAGCCTCTGGCAAGTCCTTCAGGATGTATTCCACAAGAAGGCATTGTTATCATAGGAGGTAACAGCTCCGTGCCTGTTACTATCTTTCCCTGAAGACCTTCCAATGGGATAGGACGTGGAGGTATAAGACAGTGATAATGAGTAAAATGGTGGATACAAGGGGTAGGAGGATGGGGTGATGTAAGGTACAAAGTTGCAGTTATGTAGCATGAATAAGCCAAAAGATCTAATGTACGCAGCATGAGAACTCTAGCTAACATATTGTATTCCATATTGGAAATTTGCTAAGAAAGATTTTAGGCGCTCTTACCATACACACATGTGCACACACACACACAAGCAGAAAGATAACTATGTGAGATGATGGATACGTTAATTTGATTGACTGTAGTAATAATTTCATTATATATATATGTATGCAAAAATATTGTGTCGTACCCCTAAAATATATACAGTACAAAATATTATCTGTTCTATTTTTTTTAAGCTCTAGCTCTTTGTATTAGTTTCCTAGGATATTCAGACAAGGTGGACAGTGTTAGGAGTTTTAGGGTACCAGTACACTTATTTCTGACACTCCAGGGGTCCCTGTCAGCTCAAATAGAACACTGCCAAGGCCTCTCCTGCTGTGGTTTCTCAATCTTCAACTCATTCATTTCTTATTTATTGAGTAGCTACTGTGTGCCAGGCATTGTCCTAAGTGCTAGTCATAAAGCAGTGAGCAATACAGACAAATTCCCTACCTGCAAGAAGTTTTAATTTGACTAGATCAGACAGACAAAATGACAATGTTTAGAAGCATTCTTTTTCCACTGCAATAACACTGCCTTTGGGCTAACCAAGGATTTCCCAACATCAGCACTAGTCACATGTGAGGCTTGATAATTCTTTGGGTGATGGGCCACCCTGTACATTGCAGAATGTTTAGCAGCATCTCTGGCCTCTAATGGATTCCAGCAGCACCCCAAGTTTGGGACAATCTAAAATGTTTCCATTGTCAAATGTCAACTGGGGGAAAATCACCCTGAGTTCAGAACCACTGGCCCAGGAAACTCAGAGGGCCTCCCTTTCAAAATATTCACGTTGTTATTCTTCCCAATGCTGTGTTAGCATCTGCTCTTGGATCCTAGCTGATGTTCCTCTTAAATTCTGTTCTAGACAAATGTGGCCATTTTCCAAGTCTACAGTTTTGCAAGCCGAAAGCATCTCACACCTGGGAGTAGATGCCCACCTAGCAGAAATAATTGAAGAGGTTTCTGGCAACGTTACTGTTTTGTTTCAATGGTATATATATTTCATTTGGATTCTAGATGTAAGAGCTGCATATTGATAATCCATTACTTTCTTTAATTGATTCATAAAATGGCTGCTGATATTTTTGTTGTATACTACACAACTGTCTTGCTGAATGTACAACTTTCTGTAGGCCTATTTTCTGGTATATATCTAGATATGCTGGTGACTTAGCCCTACCCTGAACTATAAATTCTTTTCTATAGTTCAGGGTAGGGCTAAGTCACCAGCATATCTACATATATACCAAAAATTAAATATACATTTGACAAAGCAAAGAATGGTAATTACCTTTCTTCTCTTTACTGGGTTAAAAAGGATCAAATCAATGAAGAAATTAACTGTAGTGTTCTTCAGAAACTAGATTCTATATCTCTCTTTGTAGCTTATTATTATTTGGGGGTGAGGTGGGCATTGAGTTATCCCATGATGGAAATTTTTTATTCAGAGATTTTAATAATTTTGCGTGGAATTTTGGACACCTAGCTCTGTAAACATAACTAAATAATCCTGTTATTAATCGCAGCACTTTCCATCCTTCTTTGGTTGTCCTTGGGAGAATAGTTATTGGCAGGGCTTAAATTTCCATTACCAATAGGAAAAAAGATGAGTAAATGTATTCTTCAATTACAAACAGTAGGTGACAATGTATTTATAGTCTGTCAAAAAACTGTGTAAGCTCCTTTGCAATGTTGCTCAATTTAAACCCAGCACTGAATGATATTTATACATACATCACCCCGGTTGTCTCTCCCCTGGCTTTGTGCAATCGGTTGTGCATGCTTATCATTTGTGGGCCTGTTGTGGCACAGGCTCCAATGGCTCACATGCCTGAACTGAGCACCTCCCAGGTTTCCTTGTACTTCTTTTCTTATTGAAAACAATTGCTAAGTGAGAGATCTATTCTTGGTGAACCAGACTGAATAAAACCATTTTGTGAGTAGCCATCACAACAGTAGTAGGAGCAAGGTGACCCAGGAACATCCTACACTCATACAGATGCACACACACACACACACACACACGCATACACACTTTCATCTGTCACACAGTTGATTCAAGAGCTGCAGAACCTGGCTTATAAAATAGCATCTTAACCCTCCTATTGAATCAGGAAGTTGGTTCCTTTGCTCCCTTAAGGAATATGATTAAAGATATGTGTATGTTAGCAAAGTCCTCCTTGAGAAAGTTGTGTCACTATTTTGCAAAGTTCATAAAATATCTGAGAATTTTTTTTTAATCATAGAGCAATTAAAAAAAAAAAAGTTGTGAAGAACGTAGAACCCAGTGGGGTCTCACTGACTTGTACTTTATGCTGTACTGAATGTTCTTTTCTTAATGATCCAGAACATGTAAATTTTGACAAAAATTTCAAGGCAAAGATATGGAACTTCCAGTTGTACTCTGATCAGTGCTCCCTGACTAATGATCGTGAAATTTTCTTCCTGTTTCATCTCTCACTCCAGTATGTAATGTCTAACACCTCTTTATTTTAGCTATAGCAAAAATGGGGTTGTAGCCTAAAGGAAAATGACAACTAGGCAAAAACAGACATTAAAGTCTGCAATAACAGACTTTAACAGCTGTCTATTCCAAAATAAGGGTTATTCCAAATATAAAAATTGCAACCAAATATATAAAAATTGAATTCCTGAAGGGTTTTCAGTACTTTGCCAGCCACTTTTTCATAAAATGCATGAAGATAACAAAAGAATGACAAATCTAAATTGCAGATGGTTTTTTCCTTTTTCTCATTTCATTCATTTTTACTGCAGAGGATGGGATGCTTGGGACATAGAGTCATATTTGACAGCATTTTCATGTTTATTTTGATTGTGGGATATGCTACAATTTGGATTTGAGGCACTCTTTCCAAGAATAAATCATTTGTAATCTATGTATTTTGTTGCAGCAAAGATGTAAATAAGCAGGTTTTATTGTTTCTTTCTAGTGATTTACAGTCTTCTCTATGTGTATCTTTTTCTAACCAAAGACTCAGTTTTCTTCTGATTTTAGTCAAAAATGGTTGGCTATATTTCTGGTTTTAGTGCAGCATTGCTGGCAAGTGTGAAGGCAAACAAAAAAACTATTAAAGTGAAATCCCACTGTTTATTTTAAGAAATAAAAATTCTCCAAATACATAAGTAATGTGCTTTGTGTATTTGTAATGTGAGTTTCTTCTTCAGCATTTGTCTCAGAACTAGTTCCCAACATTCTACACAGTCTAGTTGCACAATAAATGCCTAGTGTCTCACTGAAGAAAACAATCCATTTTATAAGCTCTTCCTGAAGACTAAGATGAACCTCACTATCAAGAAAGCTGTTCTGCAGTATTATAGACCCTTAGGCTATTTCTTCTCTTGCAAAATAAATTTTATTACAGGTATTTCGCTTGTAAAAAAATTGTAGATAACATGTGGTTTTCTTCAATGTGTCAAATTTTTTTTAAAAAAATCTTTATTCCTTATTCCTACATTCCTCTTGTTGCCCGACCAATTTCTCTTCTTATTGTATAGTAAGATTTGAGATGGGGACAGACATTAAAAGACCCCAAAACTGGACAGAATGATTGATATACTTACCTTCTTCTTCCCTTCATGGCAGAGAGCTCTTGTTGCCCAACCAATTTCTCTTCTTATTGTGTAGTAAGATTTGAGATGGGAACACACACTGAAAGACCCAAAACTGGACAGAGTGATTGATACACTTGCCTTCTTCTGCCCTTCATGGCAGACAGCATGGAGTGTGGTATCTCTTCTAAAGGAGAAGTTGGCTTCGAAGTTTATTTAAAAGCATCATAAGAAATTTTTTCTAGTCTACAGAACTCAGGAGGTGTCTATTTTCCTCTCTTCTTTGTGATTTCTTTCTATGCAATGGGTACAGAACTAAGTGTTGACATAGCTGTTAAGATATCTTGATTTTTTTGAAATTCATTGCCTCTTCCTCCTGACATGCTTAACTCCTGCAGATTTTTAAAACTCTCTTACTTAGATAAATACTGTCCAAACTTATCTCTGCTTTCTCTGAAATCTTATAAGGCCTCATACAGTTTTTGGTTATACCATTTATTTGGAACTTCATAAACTAAACTGAGAGCTCCCAGAGAGCAAAGACCATGCCTTATAGTATTTAATCATCCATTTCTGGTATTTACTATTACATTAAAAAACATATTAAAAATTCTAGTCCCAGATCTGCTAACAATGAATAATATATCTTTAATGTATCCAGATGTCAGTTTCTTAATAAATAAATAATTGAACAGACAAGTAAATAAATGGAATATGCAGATTCCTCTTGTAATACCAAAGAGGTCATCAGATTATTTCTACTCTGGGCTGTAAGAACTGGTTGAATATCATCTGTTAATGATATCAAAGAAAATCCCAGTTTCTTGAAAAAATAAGCTGATAGAATTTTCTTAGTTTAACATTTTTTTCTATGTATTTGGACTTTACAATGAAGGCATCTGCTATCGTTATCCTCTAACGAGTGCTAATATATTATCATGTGAATGAAACATAGCAAATTAATATTAGTTAACCAAATTAGAAATAGCCTATAATGTATAATTCAACTGCTTGAATTTTTTAGTAATCATGGGTGCTTGTAAGCTTAGTGTACTATTAAGACTTGGTGTCATATAAAACTGATATTCTCTAAAGTCTGCCACTTATTTTGTAAAAGGGGTAACAGAATCTCTGAACCTCTATAAAATGTAGAAGTAATGCCACCATCTCCACTGGAACTGGCACATAGAAATTTATGTGTGCTTAGAAATACATCAAGATAATAGAACCGTAAGAATACTTGGATCAACTCACTGGCTAAAGACAATTTAAAGAGCTACAAAAAATATATTAAAAAATTCTTAAGTCATAGAAGAAGGCTGTGATGAATAGGTTACAGCAGACCAAAGTTGCTACTAAATACAATGAGAAAAACAAGGGAAAATACATGTTTAGGTCTGTTCGAAGTCATCCAGGGCTACCAGGTAAACAACATCAAGACACCAAGATCTTAGAGAAGAGGAAGCCATTGGGAGAAGAGTCCACCATTTTGTCATAGTTTACCAAATAACAGAATTACGAAGTCTTAGTGTTAGGTGGGAGGCTGCGAAACCAGGCAGAGTGGAGCCACCAAGAGCCAGAGAAGCGAGCAGCTTTGGCAGCCTGACAGTATTGGAATGCAAGAGTCCCAAGGCTGGCAGGATTTGAGAGGCCAAAATGTGGGAGAAAAGGTAGGTCCTGAGAAACGAGCCAAATGTGTGGTTTTTTTTTTTTTTCTTCTTTTTTTGCTTGTGTGTTTGTTTTTGTTTCTTTTCCTAGTAGCGTTTGTTGAATTCCTAAGGTGCTTGGGGAAAGAGACAAACTGAAAGCATACTTGAAAATCAATACAGTTATAAAGCGTGACATGGTAAAGGGGAGACAAAAATGGGAGTTCTTCACCAGCAAAGGAGCAGGGCCTTCCGTAAACCCTCCTCAGGCTGTCAGTTGAGATCTCTGAGAGCTAAACTAAGGAGCTGACAAATAGAGGTCCACAAAGCTTTCCCAAAACTGTACCACATCCTGAAATCAACTCATTCCTTGGTTGAATAAACTAATCTGCTCCTGCTTAGGTTGCCTAAAAAAGGATAGAATCAATTCTACCTGAAAGAAACAAATATTACTTAACCACTCTAAATTTTTCATGCACAGTATCTAGCACTCAAATAAATAAAATATTAAAAAATAGGAATATGGAAAAAGCCAAGATGAGAAAAATGAAACTAACAAGAGCAACAAAACACAGATGGTCCAGTTGTAGTTCTGAGACTAGACACGCATTCTTGATTAATATATCCAAGAACACAGATAATAACAGGAAGGATTTCACTACAGAACTGTTGTCTAATGGAAAATAAACAAATGGAAATCATTGAACTAAAATGTAATAATGGAAACTAATAACAGCATTACCTACAGGTTAAGCAAAACTGAATAAGTACTTTAAGCAATAATTAGTAGAATATTAAGTGAGTAAAAATAATCTGGGCTTAAGAAAGGAAGAAAAAAAAGTATGTGGATATTAGAGAAGAGAGTATAAGTGACCTATGGGACACAGTGAAGACTGAAGGGAAGGGCATATAGAGGCAGAAGCAATATTTGAAACAATAATTGTTGAGAATTTCCCCAACTTGTGAAAATTCCCAAGCTGCACAAAAAATACACATTATGAATCCTAAGCCCATTAAATATGAAGAAACTCATTCCTAAGTGTATTCCTGTGAAGCTTGATAACAGAAAACAAGGGGGAAAATCTTGCATGCAGAGATGGCAAAAGGCATTGAGATTGACAACTGGCTTTGAAACAGAAACAAAAGAAGTGGTAATACAATGGAATGATATTTTTAAAGAGGCAAAAGAAAATAACTATCTCGAAATAATTCCATTGCAGGTGAAAATATCCTTTAAGAATACAGATGACATAAAAATATTTCCACTCAAACAAAAACTAAAAAGGTTACTGCCAGCGGATCTGCACTTAAAGAAGAAAACACTAAGAAAAAAAGGATTTATTAGACAGAAATGTGATTGATCATAGTTAGAAGTTAAGAAATGCATGAGGGAATGAAAGGTCTAGTAAAACTTATTATATGGGTAGATATTGATTGTACAAAACAATAGTATTAATGTATTGAGAAGCACAAAATATATATGGAGTTAAAAATACATTATGAAATAACACAAAAAGAATTAATGGCATAAATGTATTTCATGATAATCACATTTGCAGATAAGAGGTAAAAAATAATTTATTTCTAACTATAAGAAGTCAAATTTACATATTGTAACCACTGAAATAATTTTAAAAAATGTATAGCTGACAAGCTAATTAAATGAAAGTTGATTAATAATTTAAAAAATTGAATCACAAGGAGAGAAGAAAGAACATAAAACATGTGGGACAAACAGAAAAAAAAACAGTAAAAGCTAAATATAAAGCCAACTATTGTCAAGCAATACATTAGGTATTAGTAGACAAATGTTTTGATTAAAATAGAACAATTTTAAATATGTATTTTTAAAATACAGATTTTTAAAAATATAGTCAAAATTACTGACAAAGACAATTTAAATATTGTGACACATAAAAGGTTAAAAGTAAAATGTTGGGAAAAGATCTATCACACATGAAAGCTACCTTGTCAATAATAGAAGTTAAGGAGATAAGAAATATGACAAGAGATACTTAGCAGCAGTTCACAATGATACAAGGGTTATTGTAATAAAAGGACATAACATTGTTACATTTGTATAAACTTGACAACAGAGATTAAAAATATATAATAGTAATATTAACAGACTTACACAAGAAATTACAAATCAAAATCATAGTGTAAACTAACAGAACTCTCCTGGTAACTGATAGTACAAGCCAACAACAACAACAACAACAACAACAAAAAAAAAAAACAAGAAAACAAAACAACAACAACAACAACTGTAAGCGTATAGAGAATGTAAACATTGTGATCAAAATAGTTGCCTGGTTGAAATGAATGGATTACTTCCTTCAACAATGAAAGAATGTACAGAATTTTCCAGGGCATGTAGAACATGTGTGTACTGAATTTTGGAAGATGTTTATGAGCACTTGAAATATTTATGTACCCAGATATTTCTTGGAAACTAAGAAATGCAATTCTATAAAATCCATAAGTCAATAAAGAAATAAAAATGAAAGTTAGAAAATACTTTAAACTAAATAAATTAAATAAATGTATCAAACTTGTGGCTAAATCTGTGTTTTAAGATAAGTTTATAGTTTAGAATTCATATATTCAAATAAGTTTATAAATATTAATTATATTTAGGTATCCACTATAACAAGTTGTAAAGAGATAATTGAATTCAAGGAAAGTAGAAGGAAGAAAATAATACAGATAAGGGTAAAATTTTGAAAGAAAATAAATATATAATAGAAAAACTCATTAGGCTTATCTTTGAAAAGATATAAAATTGACATGATCATCTCGACTGCGATAAGAATGATGGAGAGAAAGAGAGAGTGAAAGAGATAGGAAAGAGAAAAAGAGAGATATGAAAGAAAGCAAGATGGGAGTGCAAATTATCATTATTAGCTAATTTTATTAATATTAATTATGAAAGGAAGCGAGATGGGAGTGCAAATTATCATTATTAGCTAATTTTATTAATATTATTAATTATGAAAGACAAGAGCATCAGTAAAAATCCTCTATGTTGAAAATAAGAGTGTATAATGAGCAATGTTTTGTTGATAAATTTATGTATGAAACCAATAACCTCCTAGAAAAATGCAATATATCCAAACAGAAGCAAAAAAAATTTAAAAATTAATCTTCCAGTGTTATGTTAAATTAATCTCAATCCATATATTTTTATTGAGTTTTTCAAAATATTTAAAATAGACATGACAATAATTTTACGCAAAACTTACATCAGCAAAGAAAATAGGTAATGTTTACAAATCATTTTAAAGGGCTATCATAACCTTGTTAGCAAGTTATCACAAGAATATTGTAAGAAAGAAAAAATATATAGCCAATTCCTCTCATAACAATACATGTTGCATCAAAAGCAGTTCCAAGAGGGAAGTTTATAGCAATAAATTCCTACATCAAAAAATAAGAAACATTTCAAATAAGCAACTTAATGTCATAACTGAAGGAACTAGAAAAAGAACAAACTGAGCCCCAAGTTAGTAAAAGGAAGAAGTAACAAAAAGCAGAAATAAGTAAAATAGAAACTAGAAAAACAATAGAAAAATCACTGAAACTAAGTTGTATTTGTAAGGATCAACAAATTGACAAAACTTCGGCTAGACTAACACACAAAAAAGGAAATAAAGCTTGAATAAATAAAGTTAGAAATGAAAAAGGAGATATAAGGATGACACCACAGAAATATAAAGGATCATATAAAGCTACTATGAGCAATTATATGCCAACAAATTGAATATCCCAGAAGAAATGGATAAATGTTTAGGCACATAAATCTGTCAAGACTAAATCATAAAGAAATAGAAAACTCAAACCAATAACAAGTAAGGAGAAATTCTTAGACACATACAACCTGTCAAGACTGAATCATGAAGAAATAGGAATATCCAAACAGATCAATAACAAGTAAGGAGATTGAATTAGAAGTCTCCCATCAAAGAAAGGCCCAGGATCTGATGGTGTCTCTGCTGAATTTACCAAACATTTAAAGAAAGGCCCAGGATCTGATGGTGTCTCTGCTGAATTTACCAAACATTTAAAGAAAAACAAACACCAGTCCTTCTCAATTTCTTCCAATAAAATAAAGAAAGAATACTTTCATACTCATCCTATGAGGCTAGCATTATCCTGACACAAAACCCAGACAAGGACACTACAAGAAAAGAATATTACAGGCCAATATCCCACTTATACATAGATGCAAGAATTCTCAACAAAATACTAACAAACTAAATTCAATATGACATTAAAAATATTATTCAACATGATCAGGTGGGGTTTATCCCAGTGACACAAGAATGGTACAATATCTGCAGATCTATAAATGCCATATTCCAAATTAACAAAATAAAGAAAAAAAAGATCATTTAAATAGATGCAGAAAAATTATTTGACAAAATTCAATATCCTTTCATTAATAAAAACTCTCAAGAAAGTAGGTATAGAAAAAGAAGAAATATACCTCAACAAAGTAAACACCAGGTATGACAAATTCACAGCTAACATCATACTCAATGAGGAAGGGTTGAGGGCATTTTTTCTAAGATCAGAAACAAGACATAGATGTGCACTCGTACCACTTCTATTCAACATTATACTGGAAGAGGTAGTTAGAACAATCAGGCAAGAGAAGGAAATAATAGGCTTTCAAATTGGAGAGGAAAAAGTTAAATTTTGCCTGTTTGCAGATGATATAATCTTATAGAGAGAAAATCCTAAAAAATCTACCAAAATCTGTTAGAACTAATAAATTTAGCAAAGTTGAATGATACAAAATCAACGTACAAAAATTCATAGCTTGTGCACATGTACCCTAAAACTTAAAGTATAATAAAAAAAATAGCATTTCTAAATACTAACAACAAACTATCTGAAAAAGATTCAAGAAAAAATATCCCATTTGCAATTGCAAATAAAACAAAACACTTAGGAATAAATTAACCAAGGAAGTGAATACCTGTACATTAAACTGTAAAACATTTATGAAAGAAATTGAGGAAGACACAAATAAATGGAAAGATATGCCATGTTTGTGGATTGAAATAATTAATGTTAAAAAATACCTCTATTATCCTAAATGATCTAGATTCCATGCAATCCCTATAAAAATTTCAGTAACATTTTTTCCGCAAAATAGAAAAAAAATTAAATCAATATAAAAATTAGATATGAAAATGGAAAAATTATATCCCCAATATAAGGAAATCAATTCTAGCAATATTTAAAAAGGTTAATATATCATGAGCAAGTATAATTATGCAGAAAAGATAATTTGAAATAAAATTTAAAAATCATTTAAAGTTAGTCACTACACAAAATAAAGGAGGAAAAACATAGATTCAGAAAAGGCATTTTAATAAAATTCAAAATTCATCACTCATTCATGGTATAACTCTTAGCAAAGTAAGAAGCTAAAAAAATTTATTAATCTGATAAGTTATCAATAATAAACTGCATTAAGCATCTACTTGATGGTAAAATATTGAATATTTAAGTAAAAATTTGGAGAATATAAAGATGCCTACAATGATCACTTCTGTACAACACTTTATTGAATGTCTCAACCTATGCAATAAGGCAAGGGGAAAAAAGTTTTAAGCAGTAGAATAAAAACTTAAAAATTATTTGCAGAATACTGATTTTATAAATGAAAAATCTAGACGTGTTCATGGATAACCTGTTAAATTCGGTAGGTGAATTTTAAAAAGTCACTGGATAAGTCAATACAATAAATTCAGTTGTATTTCTGTACATTTTAAACAATCAGAAAACTATAAAATATTGTTTGAAAAATCAACAGAAGGATAGCATATACTCATAGATTGGAAGACTCAGTATAGCACATCTATTAATTTCACTAACATATGTCTTCAGATTACAATATACAAATGCAATTCCAATTAAAATCAGAACATATTTTGTTATATAAACTGCCAAGTTGATTCAAGTTATGTCTAAAATGTTCATACAAATGTAAAGAGCCAAGCATAGCCAAGACAATACTGAAAATGGACAACTATTAAAGAGGAAATAACAGGTTGGTAGGGTCATAATACTATATATTAAGATTTATTACATGAATCCAGTAATTAAAATTTTTATTAACACAAACATAAACAAATAGACCAAGAAAACAGAGTAAAGAGTTCAGAAACAAGCCAGAACTTTTATAGCCAACTGATTTATGACAAAGGTGACACAAGTTCTACCATAGTGAAAGCATGACTTCCACAATGAAGGTTGTTAAACTGACTGGGTATCTATTTGGGAGGAAACAAACCTTGGCTTCACTTCACACAATACACAAAATTCAATCCCAGATGGACAGATGTAATTACAAAAGGTAAACAGTAGAACTTTTGCAGTAAGCATAGGAGACTATCCTTATTCCCAAACAGTAAACTATAATTATTCATAGAGGACACGTAAGGGATCACTAGTAAAAGCAAAGCTTGATAAATTGGACTTCACTAAAATTAAGACCTGTGTCCATTAAAAGACACCATTAGCACCTAAACCCATTCTAATCCTAGGAATATTATGCAAGTCTCAACTGAGCAGCATTCTATAAAATACCTGACCAGTATTAACCAAAACTCATCAAGATTATTAAAAACAAAGCCTGAAAAGTTGTCACAGCCATAAGGAACCTAAGGAGGCATGATAACTAGACATAATGTGGTATGATGAATGGGATCCTGAAACAGAAAAATTAAACTGTATATATTTTTTAAAAAGAACATTTGAATATAATAAAGACTTTTATAAAAGATAATTATGTAAAAGTTTTGAGTAATATCTTAACAAACCAGACTTTATATAAAAGTAGAGAATATATTATTCCAGAACACATAAAATGTTTCCAAAAAGTGAGCATATGCTGGATACAAAGTCTTAGAAGTTTTCAAAGGATGGTAATAATGCAGATTACTTTTTGATCATAGCCTAATACTTCAATTAGGCTAGAAATCTATACTTAGGAGATAATTGGAAAAACACTATATGCTAAGAAATGATGGAACACATTTTTCAAAACAGGTAAGTCAAAAATGAATTCATAATAGAAATTAAAATTTTGAACTGAATTATAACAAAAACACCATAATTCAAGTTTTGGATGAAGTTAAAATAAACCTTAAGGAAAATACATCGCTTTAAGTGACTATATTAGGAAAAGTAAAAGTGCATAAAATTAACTAGTAAACATCTATTAAAGAAAAACTATATATTTGATGAAATTTACTTATAATTTTCACTTTGTATATTGCATACACACATGTGATAAATCCAAAGAAATATACTGAAAGCAATAAAAAGGATACAGGATACAGGTACATATTAATAAAATATAAATGAAATAATCACTTAAAGGAAAGATTAATCATTTGAAAAGAAGAACAATAATGATTGACTTTCAGTGATCCTAATCATGAAAGAAGATGTAAATCCCAAATGAACAACTTTAGGATTAAAACAAAATATAAAAATAAATGTTACAGATTTAAAAGGCAATAAAAGAACTTAAAAATTATTTTATGCCAATAAATCTAGAAGTACACATAAGAAAGGTTAATTCAGAATATATAACATCAAAATGAATTCAAGTAGAAATTGAAATGAATAATATTGAAGATATTTAATCAATCATCAAAAATATTTTCACTAAGTTAAGTTCACATGGCTTCACTAGTGAGAGGTAATAACTTCAGAAACCTAACTCTGGTGTACACAAAATATTATAGGAAACAAAAAAGGGGAGGCTGTGGATAGATTGCTCCAATTAAATTGATAGGAATACAGACACATTTTGTACAGAAAAGGAAAATTACAGGTTAATTTTATTCAAGAACATTGATGTAAAACAAAATATTTGCAAATCAAAGTCTAGGCAACATATATAAAGGGTCATACCATGACCAAGTTGGAAGGTTCATTATAGAAATAAAAGGATGTTTTAACTTAAAAAAATTTATTAATAAATTCCACCAGATTAACAAATCAAAGAAGAAAACTCATATGATTATTTTAATAGCTGCATAAAAAACTTTCAAAAATTCAACAACATTTATTCATTTTAAACTCTTAGAAAACTAGGAAGAAAAAGAAACTTCGTGATTTAAAAATAAAACATACCATTTCATAGGATGAAATTTATTAAATTAATGTTCCATATCATTTCTTAAAGGACATCATGATATCCAGTCATTTTACTATCTGAACACATTAAAAAACAAACTAGTAATCTAATGAATCTCATTTTGTAGAAAGCATTGCTTTGTCAAGAAACTCCAAAAATTTTTTGTCTGTTTTGATAAAACATTGCTTTGTTGAAAAACTCCAATAATTTTTTGTCCAAAAACATGCAATGTTAAGCATTGCTTTGTCAAAAAACTCCAATAATTTTTTTTTGTCAAGAAACTCCAATGTTTTGCTGTCAGATTCTTCTTGCTATTACTGAAGGATGAATGCCATAAATATGTATGAAGGAAAAAAGCTCTTGTTCATGTTTTTCAAGTAGTTTTCAATAAAGTTAATTTCTTTTTCTTTTTTTGTTTTTTTCTCTTTTGCATTTAATACATAATTAACATACGCTTAGAAAAAAATGAATATTTACCTATTAAGCCATTGTAAGTATAAATTCTCAGTTTACTCATCTGTTTTTTGTTTTTAGGGTTTTGTTGTTATTGTTGTTTGTCTGTTTGTTTGAGACAAAGTCTCCCTCTGTTGCCCCGGCTGGAGTGCAGTGGCCTGATCTTGTCTCACTGCAACCTCCCACTTCCCAGGTTCAAGCAATTCTCATATCCCAACCTCCTGAGAAGCTGGTAATACAGGCACATGCCATTATGCCTGGCTAATTTTTTTAATTTTAGTAAAGACAGGGTTTCACCATGTTGGTCAGGGTGGTCTCCAACTTCTGGCCTCAAGTGAGCCGCCCCCTTTAGCCTCCCAAAGTGCTGGGATTACAGGCCTGAGCCACTGCACCTGGACTTTTTTTAGGGATTTTATGGTTTATTTTTATTTTTTTATTCTCATCTGTTTTATTCCCCATTATAGCACACACATGGTTGCAGATGATTACCTCTGAACTTCTATGCTCATATCTTAGTGTCCAGAATCATTCATGCCTGAAAGATGATACTTTCTAAATGAAAAATTACCGTACTTTATAAAGTACCCATAAAACTGAGTATTTTATTAAATAGGAGACATATTATTTCCTGTATGAGAATACATGAAGATGGAAAGTGGATAGAAGCATGGTAAATGATGTAGTAAGAGAAGAGGAAGAGCAACTCTACCAGGCTGCATCATAGCCAGAAGAATGTCTGTTTCTATAGCAGAATCTAAATTTTCTCAGAAATCAGGTCAGTATGTTTCATGAAAGAAAGAGGATTGGAAACAAAAAGGACATTTAGAAGTACACACATGGAGCAGTTAGAACCCCGGGTCTCCACCTCCTCCTTGGATAATCAAATGGCTATCCATCCTTTCCCACTGCAGAACATGAGCAGTGTATTCTCAGGATAAATTGAAGCAGAGAGATTTCTGATTCCAAGACATCTGGCCAAAAAGGTGGGAAAGAGTGTGATTATCAAAATATTTATGCTGAAGAACGGGAGGTTCCAGTTTGCTTTTCAGCCCAAATCCCTGTGCAATAACAGAGACTTACATTTTCCAAACATTTCTACCTACATCTCCAAAGAGGAGACTCAAAATTCTTTTCTAGTAAATGGAGTACTCAAAAAAAAAAAAAAAATCCCTAAATGGTGCTATGTGGATGACTGGAGGTGAAAAACCTTGCTACATTCCCACCACTACAAGGAAGCTCAATGGTTTATACACAGGCCTCATGCACCCAGAAGTTTTTAATAGCAAAATTGAAAGCCATGTCAAAATACTGAGTGATTTGAATTTCAAACAAGGGTTCAAGTACTAAGTCGCTAAAACATTTGCCCCCATCTTTTACTATTTTTCAGGGAATAAATGTAAGTTGTGCTTTACTAAAACGAGGCGGTAAACCAGAAAAAGAAGGTAAAACATGATCAAACCAGAGGAAAGGTGAGGAAAATTCCCTGTATGATGGGAAATGGAAAGCCCATGGTGATACCTGTGCTGAAAGCCAGGAGAGTAATCAATCCAACTGTAGAGGGAGAGTTGGAGGATGCCTAAACCGATAACTTCAAAAGAAAGGAGATTATTAGAATTGCTAATTATTGACAGGTTTTTATGAAACTATTATAGCGAGTTGGAAAATTAATTTACATATGCAAAGAAAACTAAACAGATGCAAAAATAAAATAAAACTATTTTAACTCCAGGAAGAAAAATTAACTGCAGATCAAAAGATATTCTACAAGACATTCAGCAGTGAACAATATTTACAGAGATGTAATGCTGGAAACACTGATTATAGCTTTCACCAGAAGCAAATACGATAGTGGAAGTAAGTGAAATTGGATCATCACCTACCATGTTAGGTAGTCATTTTGTAATGTTGAATGGTAAACACCAGATAGCAATACAAAAGCAGTATTTAGAAATTCGGAGTATCTGCATTTAATACGTTGTCAAATACAAATAAATCATGAAGATAAAAAATGAATTAATGCCATATGAATTGTGAATAGAGATTAAATATGGTACAATTTTACTTACTGATGAGCTGTTTCTTCCTATGATAGGTTATTAGACATTCAACATTATTTTAAGAAAACTTTCTTGTTCAAACTATCTTATTATACTTTCTGCATTGAAGGATACATCACCACCCAGTAAGGAATACCTCAAATATCCTACATTTAAATAAACTGCTAAACGTTTCTATAGGTAAAAGAAAAATCCATTTGCAATCATTTGAGCCTTGAACTTAACTCTGTTTTACATATAATCACCAATAGTTGGTTTTAATATACACTGCATTTTCCAGGAATGAAACTTCTGTGTAATTCCAGAGATGACAATGTTCTTTGTGGTATTCACCTAGCTGATACAGCATACCTAGATCACTCTATATTTGTAACTGTCTTCTTTATAATAAATAATTTGCATTATGGATAGTGGTGTAGCACTGGCCAATATTAAGGTATCTAATAGATGGTTTTTATCACAAATTACATTCTATTTTTCATTTATATTTATATTATAATCTACTGATAGCTTTTAAATTATACATGTGGGGAGATTACACTATCTCTGAATTTAATTGAGGATACTACAGGGGGATTTGCAAAACATCTGCTTTCAACAGTGTTATTCTGTTCTATTTGGAATAACTACTGCATAAAGATAACACATGCGCCTTGGTCTTTCCCTACCGTTTGATGTTTCAATATCCAATCCTTCCTGACCTACCTGAAATGGTCTTTTTTGAGACAGAGTCTGGCTCTGCTGCCCAGGCTGGAGTGCAGTGGCGCATTCTCAGCTCACTGCAACCTCCACCTTCTGGGTTCAAGCGATTCTCCTGCCTCAGCCTTCCGAGTAGCTGGGATTACAGGCAGCTGTCACCATGTCCAGCTCATTTAGTATTTTTAGTAGAGATGGGATTTTGCCATGTTGGCCAGGCTGGTCTCGAACTCCTGACCTCAGGTGATCCACGCACCTCGGCCTCCCAAAATGCTGGGATTGTAGGCATGAGCCACGGCACCAGGCCCTGGGATGGTCTTCAAATAGCAATTAATTAAATAGTAATGGTGCTCTTTCCTGTTGGTTCCAGAATCCTTTTACACACTGTACTTGAAGTACATTTTAATTTACCCACATTGATACGTAATATGGAACTTACTTGTCACTTCTGAGTAGAGTTGTGCCATACCACATATTCATTATTCCCTCCTTACAAATCTGCTGTGCATTCTGGGGAAACAGGATTTTCCAAAATAGTTCTGAGACTTTACATTAAGAAGAGATCAAATTTAATTTTTTTCAATTCTGATATAATCTCATTGTTTATAGATAATATTTCTGGTAAATTACCATGATTTTCCCTTTTTCTGCATAACAAACCACTCTAAATTTTGTAGCATAAAACAGCAATCATGTTATTTGCTTATGATTCTGTTGGTCAGCTGTGCCTTACTTCTGATCTACAATACTTCTGCTCTGGGCTGACTTGTGAATCAGTTGATGACTCAGGCGGGCCAAAACGTTCTAGAAAGGCCTCCCTAACATGTCTGACAATTGTCAGGGTCATTGGCTGGGGCAGTTAGCCTCTGCTACAGGTGTGTCTCATCCTCCCCTAGGTGATCCTTTGTTAGATAGTGGTCTCAGGGTTCCAACAAGAAGGAAGAGAGGGCAAGACCAAATGTGAAACATTTTTAAACTCCTGCTTGCTTTGTGTTTGCTAATATCTCATTGGGCAAAACAAGTCACTTAACTAAGACCAGATTCAAAGGCTTGAGAAACAGACTCATCCCCTGAGAATAGCTGCAAAATATTGCAGCATTGGTTTCTTCAATATAACACCTCCCTCTGAATTCTTAAGTATTATAGATAGAATCCTTATTATCTAATTGTTATATACATATATATATACACACACACATATGTACACATATATCTATATGTGTATATCTATCTATCTATATCTATCTATTTATCTATCACACCTTAGTTCTGTTCACAATCAATTTAATGACGTTGGTTTAAATTTTGAATTTAAGGGTTCTTTGTGTGTGTTAATTAAACACACTTACACACACACATATGAACCAATCTTCCAAAGAGAGAAGAGTCAAATTTTATGAAGGGTTTATTTAATCATTAATTTCTGTCCCATTATTAGATCACATTTGCTGAATCAGATTGTGTTCCCCTAGGCCAGAGTAAAACCCTGCAGTATAAAAACAGTTTAAGATACAATTCTGTACATGCATTTTGGTCACCATGTACATTTATTTTGAAGGGTTTAAATAACCTAGTAAAAAGTAAGGCTATAATCATAGGCTGACATCTGTTGCTGGCATTCTTTTGGTCACTTATTTAGCCATGCCAGACAGAAACCATAGATAGCTAAAGATAACTAAAAATAATTCAGTATGTTTTTCAAATCACTTACACAAAGAGATTCAAATAAAATCCTTTTTTTTCCAATGCAGATGCATTTAGGAAGACTATTAAGTGTGAATCTAATAAAAATAGTCCTATGGAGCACTATATAAAATAATTAAATACACAGGTCAAATTTGGAATCCTTTATAATTTACATTTCTAAATTATCTTTTTCTCCTACATCTAACTTATTTATGCTTGGTTTAATCCTTTGATCACACTGAGGGAGCTTCGTCACTTACCCCATATCCTTACCTTGAAATCAAATACTTTACAGGACAGGCAGCACAGGCTGGATGGGTCAAAGTCTTTCCTAGGGTGGCAGCTTTTCTTTATGCAGCTACAAATAGCTCTTTTCCATACGTAGAATTCTAGGGGAAAAAAAATGCATAGGCTTAGTTGGTGCTTTGGTCTTTTGAAGAGTAGAACTTTGCCATTCTTTCTAACTCTCATTTTACTACAGATGAAACGTAAAAAGAGTATGCCTATTTAATATAATTTAAAGGAAGAAAATGTCACTTAAATCAACCTGACTATATTTTTCAAATTTGAAAAGTATACTTTTCATTCTGCCTTTACAGAACAGAAACCTGCTCTCTTCTGAAAGATGATAAGGTGTCTTTTGAAATCCAAGTACAACCCCTAGAATTAAGCTGAAGTTGTAAACATCTAAGGACTTGTCTTATAAGACAGTTCAAGTTATCTTCTCCTATAAACTGCTATAATTAAAGAAGCAGCATCACATTCCCTAGATTGCAAATATTGAATAATGAAATTAAAATAAAGATTTAAAACATACTTAAGATAATTTCATCATAAACCCAAATAAACAGATTTTTTTTCTTTTTTTTTTTTTTTGTGACAGAGTCTCGCTCTGTCGCCCAGGCTGGTGTGCAATGGTGGCACAATCTTGGCTCACTGCAACCTCCGCCTTCGGGGTTCAAGCTATTCTGCATCAGCATCCCGAATAGCACGCCACCACTCCCAGCTAATGTTTGTATTTTTAGTAGAGATGGGGTAGATGCTGGGATTACAGACATGAGTCACCGTGCCCAGCAGAACTATTATAAGTTGTAGAATTTCAAGTTCTGGTGTACACACGAGTGCAATGTAGAGTGAAATCTAATTTTTTTCACTTATATCACTATTGAAATATATGGATTGCAAATGAAAAATATAGTCACTGTACATAGTGTTTGATGTTATAAGTCACATAAGGGTATCTCAACATTTATTTTTGACTTAATATTATTTTTAACAGGAAGCTCATTAGATTATAATAGGTTATCTGATTTTCCTTACATCTAAGAAATAATTGCTGATTGTTTTTAAGTTTTGATATGTCTATCCCATTAGGAAAAATATTCGTCAGATAAAGTTTTACTTTATAGGTGAAGAAAAGTCAACTATGTGATTTTTTAAATTAAGGTTTCAGAGCAAATTAGAATGTGCTTTAGGATTGACAACTTAATTCAAGACTGCTTTTTCTCATTTTCACATGTAGAAATTTTTACTGTGCATTTTAGTCATTGGCAAATTGCCAAAATACAGTAGACAAGGCTTCTAAATGAGGTGTAGATTGATGACTGGAATTTAAGGGTTATAAACAAGACCACCAAGGCCCAATTACCATCATTAGGTAAATAAATTCCACCCTTGAAAGTGGCTTGAGAGAGGAATCCCAAACTCCCTATGCAAAGAATCCCGAGCTGAACAGAATCAGGAGAGAGGGAAGCAAAGATGTATGTGCACTGGCAGTAGTCCAAAACTTTATGCAAAGGTTTACTGGTGTCCACTTGAGCTAAGGAAGAGGGGAAAAAATAGTACTAATAAATTTTTAGTGCTGAAAACATGAAATTTACCTTCAAGATGAGAGAGCAAATCCATTTGCTATTTGGATTATTTGCACCTACAGCTTTTTGCCTTTAAAATGGTTCTGCCAGAAATTGCTTTTTTTCTCAGTAGTTGTACATGAAATTTTCATGGAAAATGAATTCAATTTTACCTTGATTTTTTTTCAAGATGCATATATATTGCTACAGTCATTCTTGTGGAATTGGTTCCTCATATACCCCATTTTATAACACGTAATACCCTAAAGTAGCAACGCAGGAAATGAAGAACTGTGGATTTTGCCTTGGTTTTGGTCAGGCTGCCTTCACATCAGGAACAAGTGGGGACAGAGGAGACGAAAACTGCGAGGAGTTTTGCAGCCAATGAAGAAAAACAGAGGATAAATGCCCGTTAGCCACACTTAGGCAATTATATCATTCAGTTGATTTCCCTTTTTTTTTTTTTGTTTTTCCTTTGTACAAAACATTGCGAGCACAGTAGTTGCTCTCAATAATTTGACACTGCAGTGTACAGAAAAGAAATGTAAACTAACGGTTCCATTCAAGAGGTTCTAGTAAAAAACCAATTTCCAAATTTAAGCGGTTGAGATGCACTCTGCCAAAGGCCTGGGCTTACTCTCTAGGGCATCTGTCCTCCATGAGGTGGCTCAGTATTGCAATTCTTTATCAAACTGTGATTCCACTATTACCTCAACCAAGAAAAGAGAGAAAATGGAGAGTTGGGCACGGGCAATTTAATGCCTCTGCCTAGGTCACTTCCTCCAAGGGTTCACTGTGCGTTTCAAGTCACAAGGTTCATACCTACCTCAAAGATATGGGGAAGTACATTGTACCATAAGCTCAGAAAGAGAGGATTCCTGTTCACTAACAATATTTGTCACTTACTAGTTACAAATAAAATGCCAAAATGGTACAAATAGAGATTTGTAAATATTATAAAAGCTAGAAGGAAGTAGCATTTTAAAGGACAGTGTAGAGAATTATCTTGGAGCATAATTATGCATATGGTAAGTGAATATGGCAATTCTGCATGGGAAGAATACATAAATGAGGAAAGAGGCAGTGTTTAAAGCTATGAGAGTTGACTTGAAAACGTGTCAATTTTATCCCAAGGAACTTGGAATTTTTCTTGTAGGAAGAGGGGAGCTCTCTAGGGTTTTCAGGAAAGGAGCAAAGTGATAATATTTGTTCTTAAAAAAATTACCCTTCTAGGAGAAGAGAAAACCGATTTGAGAGGGATGAGTGTGGAGGGTATTATACTTTGGGCCCAAGATGATGTGGCTCCAAAGCACATCACCAAAGCATCTACACTAAAGATGGATTTGAGAGGCACTGGGAGGTAGAAACCAACATGGTCATTGATAGACTCCTGTCTATTGGAAACTTCACTGTCAATAAGAATATGAAAAGACAATATCTCCGCCTCTAAATAGCTTATAATCTAGCAGAAAATCAGACATGTAAGAAACAATGGTAAAAGAGTAGGTGTTCTGATGGGCAACAGAGTCTTAAGAGAAAGCCCCAGAGAGAGAAACATCAGATTCTGGAGTCATGCCAACGTTTTCTACCTTTTCAGATTGATATGCCCCAGGGTTATTTTTTGCCTTTATTCTTTCTTAGTTTCATATAATGACATTGAGCTGTTTCATACATGTCTAGCAAAGAATATGTTCTTACCTGCAGTGATCTGCAGGCCAATTCATTCTGAACCATCCTGTCCCACGAACACTGCCTGAATGCTATTGTCATCTAGAATTACCACACTTCTGAAATGATGAATTTAATAACTCTTATTCTGTGACCATGTCCTGAGATGATAATGTTTGAAATCTGGACACTTGATGGGGGCAAGTAGGTTGGGATGCAACTGAAACAGAACCACTCCTCAAGTCTTTAGTGTTTTATTAATATTCTGAAAAACCAGCTTAACTTGCACCATATAATATTAGTGTTCTCATCATACATGTAGACCAATATAATTCAGAGGACACTACTGTCTTATTCCTGGTCTTCATTCTTTCTATGTCTTTTTTCTTTTTAGTCATCTCTGAGAATTTCCTCTATAACCCACTGCAAACAGTTTCACACTACCACACTCTTTTTGTGCAGTGGTGTCTGAAGAGATTCTGAAATCTCTCTGCTTTCTCCTTCCCTGCCATTTCCAAGTTCTGCCAACCAAGAAAGAGCATTAGAAACTTAAGCAATTATCTCTAGCTAGTATATGATCCTTCTCTTCCCAAGCAAGGTAAACTTTATTATTAAGTAATAGTTGAAATAAATAAGCTAGTATTTGTGGCATAGAAATCATTCATGGTAATGTTATTTAGTGTAATGGAACTTGTCCTAATTAGGTTCTGTTTTCTTTATGCCATTTACTTATAATCATGTCGCATTTTTATGACCACTTTAAATTTTAAGTTCACAAAGGGCAAGAAGCCCACCCCGGTTACTCTAGATAGCCTTGCAAAGTCGCATCCATAAGCTCATGATGGTTTGATGTTCCTGGTTTTGTTGTTTACATTAAAATTATTTGAAATTGCCTGTAATCTCAGCACTTTGGGAGGCCGAGGTGGGTGGATCACGAGGTCAGGAGATCGAGACCATTCTGGCTAACACGGTGAAACCCCGTCTCTACTAAAAATACAAAAAAAATTAGCCGGGCGTGGTGGTGGGCACCTGTAGTCCCAGCTATTCAGGAGGCTGAGGCAGGAGAATGGCGTGAACCCAGGAGGCAGAGCTTGCAGTGAGCCAAGATAGCGCCACTACACTCCAGCCTGGGTGACAGAGTGAGACTCTGTCTCAAAAAAAATAATAATAATTTGAAATTTTGGTGCAATAGTGCCAATTTATCACTAAAAAGGCCTTGCCATAAAAATAAATTTATTTACTTCATTAGATGCTAATATTCATTGGTGAATGTTAATTTTCATAAAAAATTAATATAAAGAGATGTTGAAATTCTATCTAAACCTTTCAATAATCACCAAAAGACATTGATTAAATTTATTTTCACCTTAAGTTTTTTTGCAGAAATATTTTGAAATAAATATGCTGTTAACTCTCCATAATTTTTTTTTGTTGTCTTTTTCGTTTTTGAGATGGATTATCACTCTATTGCCCAGGCTGGAGTGCACTGGCTCAAACTTGGCTCACTGCAACCTCCACCTCCAGAGTTCAAGTGATTCTCCTGCTTCAACCTACTGAGTAGCTGGGATTACAGGTGTGTGCCAACATGCCCAGTTAATTTTTGTATTTTTGGCAGAGATGGGGTTTTGCCATATTAGCCAGGCTGGTCTCGAACTCCTGACTTCAGGTGATCCTCCTGCCTCGGCCTCCCAAAGTGCTAGGATTACAGGTCTGATCCATTGTTCCCGGTCTCTCCATAATTTTTTTAAAATAAAACAAATATTTCACTTGTTCATCAAATCAATCTCTATATATATGTAGAAATGTAAAAGATTTGTGCTATTGATACAGTACTGAATTATAAAACGTAATTCAAGAGAGACCTTGGAAGCTATTTATATTATAAAGATGAAAAAAATAAAGCCACAAGAGGTTAAGTGACTTTTTCAAGATACTTGACAAAGAGAAGCATGATTCAGTGGCATGAGCACTGGCTTGGGCTGAAGCAGGAGAATTGCTTGAACCCAGGAGGCGGAGGTTGCAGTGAGCTGAGATCATGCCATTGCACTCCAGCCTGGGCAACAAGAGTGAGACAAAACAAAAACAAAAACAAAAAGCACTGTGTTGGATGTTAGAAACCTCTAATTGTATTTCTAGCTATGCCAAATATTTGTTATACCTGAGTGTTCTAATCTCTTGGACAAAAAGATGGAAGGGCTGCAAAATCTTTAAGCCTCTTTAATTTTAAAAGTCCAAATTTGAAGTTAAAGTCACACTACAATTAAAAAGATTGGTCAATGACTGAATTCCTGAGAGTTCAGTGTCAAGTAGACAGTCATCCCACCAGCCCTTTGTATCTGCATATTCTGTATCCACAGACTCAACAAACCATGAATTGAAAATAGTTTTAAAAATAATAAAAAATAACAATATGACAAAAATGAATAGGAATTACAAAAAAAATCTAATAGAGTATATCTACTATTTGCATATAATTTGCATTGTATTAGGTGTCAACAGTAATCTATAAATGATTTAGAATATACAGGAGGATGTGCATAAGTTTATGTAAATACCATGCCATTTAATAAGGGATTTGAGGATCTACAGATTTTGGTATGAGACAGGTCCTGGAAATAATCCCCACTGGATACTGAGGGATGATTCCATGAATGACTGTGTGATAGCTAACAGTGGCAACAACAGGAGAAGGCAAGCAAAAATTGTTAGCATTAGGAGGCAATTAGACAAGATGAACATGCTTGTTACCAATAACAATGCATGTGAGAGAGGGTCAATTCAAAACCTGGCAACCCAGGCAGGTCAGTGCATACAGGATCTGGTGGATAGGAAACTCTAAGGCCAGGGAAATCAGAGAGGACAGAGCAGGAGTTATGAGAAAAATTTGCAAGATCTTGAGTGACTAGACACTGGTTCTCAAGTGGTCTGCGTAACCAGAATAGTTGTATTTCAGCAGCTAAACATGCAGTTAATAATAATCGTAGGGTTTTGAGTCCAAGGTCAGAAATAATCTCAGAGGGTGGCCAGTCATGAAACTACAGAGAATATGCCTTATTGGAGACAGAAGGAGGCACAAAGGGACAAGGCAGAATCTGACACGGGCATATACATATATTTCATTTACTTGACTTCTCATTAGAAAAGACCTGAGCCAAGATGAAGAAGCAGTGAGACAACTAAATAGCTCTGAATAGAAAGGGGATAGCAAGATTGGGTTGATGAATTTCTTATAGAGGGTGAAAGTCTTGATGACTCACAGTTACAATTCGAAAAAGAGAAGAGGAGCTGAGCTGGTGCTCCAGAAAAGATACTTGAAAAGGATTTTTCTGAAAGATACTTTGCAGAATTTGTAATATGCAACCCTTCTAAAAATATTTGATAAAATACCAATTTCATGAATACAATATGGGCACTTTGAGCATGTGTCAAAGACAAATGCTGCCCTTGTGTGCCCAGTTCCACTTGTTCTCTGGAAATATTCCCTTCCTCTAGGAGAGTGATTGTTAAAGCAAGGTTTGTAAACAGTAGACTCTTTGGGGAAACCTACTGTCAAATTACAAATATTCCCCACAAACATCACACAGTCCTACATCCATACACTGTGTGCAGACATACCCCATATCCTGCCAGAGCTATACCAGGACAATGTAATGATTCTGGTATCCCTTTGATTTTGAAAAACTGTACTCTAAGAGATATTTGCTTATTTGTTCTGCTGCATAATAAACATGTTTTAATGTGCTTATCATAGACTTTTTTACTCAATGTATAAAACACTTTTATCTCTTAAGGTATCATTTGTTCCATCTCATTCCAGATAACCATTGAGTTAAATTCTGGTTGCAGCTGAAAGGATGCTGGTAATTGAACTTCTGAGGTATGGAAAGGAGGGCAAGATCTGTGTGCACCTGAGAATTCTCTGGCTCTTGCCCATAGCTATGTTTCCAACTGGGATAGGTACAGCTTCCTTAACAAGAAGAAAATATTTTCCACTTTTCAAAATTCATTATCTGTTCTGCTACAGATAAAGCAGGATGTAAACCTGACCCACTGGCAGCCCATCAGGAGAAATTTATCTGGAAACTTCCCCTGAGGATCCATAGCACAGTTGAAAACAACAGGTGAAACCAACACCTGAAAAGAAAGGGGAAAAACTGGTTCAACTTCTCTGAGCACTGAAATACCATCCTCTTTAGCCAGCCCCCTTCACTCCTCCTCCTGTTTCTTCTGAGAGTTGAGTACACCTTTATGAATTTCTTCTCAAGATTCTCTTTCTGTTTAGCACCCCTCCCCCATCTTTATTTACAATTTCATTTTTTGCTTTCTCTCATCCACATAATTTTATTTCGTGGTTTCCCCAATGTAAAATCTTCCATTCTAGCAATTTATGCCATTTCCAAAGTCATATTGTTTTATTTCTTCCTTGTCTTCCCACTACTACTGTCACAGGATCCTTGGAGTGATTCCTTTCCAGCTGGAAACCTCTGTGGGCAGAGGCGCCTTTGCCCAAGTTTTGCTCAGGTGCACTGGGCTCGTTCTGCCCACTCAGCTGCACTCAGCTCATGCTACTGGCCTAGATCCCATGCCCACCTAGGCCAAGTGGAGCGGCAAGTGGTGTGTGAGCTAGTGAGCATGGGGTCCAGCCCCTGTGCACAGCCACGCATGCTGGTGGCAGAAGGCAGGCAGCTTTAGGCACTGGCCTGGGCAACAGCTCCCTGTGAGTTGCATCTGGACCAGGCATACTGCAAGCAGCTTTCATGGCTGGTACCAGGAAATGCAGTGATGCCCAGAAGCTTGGAGATGCCAGAAACTGCAGAACACCAAAGAGAGTGTCATAGCCTTGGCTTGGGGAGCTTCTAGGTCTGGGCTCCCTGAAGGGCCACAGCTCTTCTCTCCTTTTTTCTCTCCTTCTTGTTGCCCACAACGTGGCAAACAAAGGGCATGTTTCAGCTCTATTTGTGTTACAGCTCTTTTAGCCCCACCATTCAGCAGGTCCTGAGTCCTGGTCCTGCATCTAGGAAGAATGAGGTACACAGACAAGTTGGGGGTGAGCAAGGTGAAGAAATTTATTGAGCAAAAGAACAGTTCAGGGGAGACCCAAATTAATTAGCTCCTTTCTGCAGGCAGGGTGTCTTAAAAAGTGTTTAGCTCTCAGCAGAGAGGAGACCCTGGAGTAGGTAGCTCTTCTCTACAACTGGTAGTCCCAACATCTGCTCAGCTTTCAGCAGAGAGTAGACCATGGAGTGGGTAGCTCCTCTCTGCAGCTGGTCATCCTGTCTCTGCTCAGCTCTCAGCAGAGAGGAGACCCTGGAGTGGGTAGCTCCTTTTTGCAGATGATTGTCTTGTCGTCTCCTCCAGTCTGGCTGAGTCCAGGGTTTTTATGGGCTTCAGAAGGAAGGAAGTGTGTGCTGATTGGTCCATCAGCAGCCATGGGCAGCCCCAGAGTAAGTACCATAACTTCTCACTCCTGTTCATGGGACTTACAGCCCAGTCCCCAGGCTTCAGTTCTTTCCTGGCTTGAAGGTGGGTCTTCATCGAGGACCCATCCCTTTTTGCAGCAGAGTCTGTCTGCCTCCTGCCTCTCTTCATAGTAACAAGGCTGTTCAGGCTGAGGGGTGATGGCAGGCCAGCATGGAGCTGCCCTCAGCACCCCCACCCCCACCTCCCATGCTTGTCAGTGCCCAAAGTCCAGAGTCAACACTTCCCCAAGCATTCACACACCCATCTGGGTTGCTACAGCACCTGGGCTTGGCCTCAAATTTGCTCAGAGATCAGAGCAGGTGCCAGAAGTGGGGAGAGGCCAGACAGTGAGAGCAGGCATTTCCAAGCTTGCAGGGGAAGAGGGGGGCCTTCCTGGATCCCTTACAATGCATAGATACCTGGGTCTGCAGCTGAGGCTTGGGCAGCTACAGCTGTGCCTGGGGGGGGCAGGATTCCTTCTGGCTCCTGAACCCAAGAGCACAGGGATGCCCAGGTCCACAGCAGTGGTTTGGGAAGCTTGGGTGTCTGCCGCTCTGCCTGGGAGGGTGGGGCTCCTGCCAGCTCCTGGCCCCCAAGAGCACAGGGATACCTGGGTCTGCACTTAGGGCTTGGGCAAATGCAGCTGTGACCTGGAGGGCAGGGCTCCTGCCTGCTCCTGGCTCCCACTGGCCTTATGGAGCATGCTGCCCCACTCCCATGCAGTGCACCTCCCCCACTGCAGCCAGCATCATGGCAGTGGCGGCTCCAGATAGGCTGACCCTGCCATCACTACTACCCTCAATAAATTATAACTTCTCATTTTCTCCTGAAACTATTTCCCAAAAACAATTCTCTCAAGTAGAGGACAGCCTTCCTCTTACTCTTTTCACATTTTGGTAAAATGGAGAGCACTTTCCACATGTCCGATACTTCTTTTAGCTTTTAGTATTACCAATATTATGTGTCAGCCCTTTTCCTTTGACTTCTGTCCTCTTCTGTACCACTTATTTGTATTATCCTCTGCTCATCCCTATTTTTATTTTACTGTCACCAAGTTGAGTGCCTATAATGTGCAAAATATCATGGTTGTTATAGTGCATAGGTATTTATATTAGTATGAGACAGAAGTATAGATAAAGTACCATGTGGTGTCAGAAGAGACAGACATTTCATCTTGTTTGTATAATAAAAAAAAGTCTCATGGGTAGAGGAGACAGTGAGATCAAAGTTAGTCTTGTAAAATAGAAGGGAAGTGTGTGGGAATAACATTTAAAGGCTTAGTGTATGCTCCAAGAAAGCCAGGCAATCCGGCTGAACATCAGCAAATGCTGAGGATTGAGAAATGCATGTGGAGGTTATAATGAAAGTATGCCAACTGGGGAGGGTGCTCAGAAAGATGGCAAAAGAAAAGGATAGCTGACAAGACAATGGAGAGTGCCCTTGTTCAGAAGGTGAGAGAATGGAGGGGAGCCAGGTCAGAGGACAATTGTAGATCAAAAGTCAATGGAAGATAAGAATTTTATAGATAAATCTGCTATCAAGATCAAAAAATGAATGTAGATCAAGTGGATTATGATCTGAAAGGAAGTTGTTGGTTTGATTCCTAAGAGGTCATTAGTGAATTTCAAAAGCAGCATCTTAACAGAGTTGAGGGACTAAGTGCACTGAATTAAGTGATGAGTTGGTAATGCATAAACAATTCATTTATTATAAGGCAAATATATAAGCATATTTCTAATTAGTGAGAAAAAAATTGGATTAAATGTTTAGGAACTTACTGATTCAAAGACAGGGCATTTAAAAGTTACGCTGTACTGCAATAAACATACGTGTGCATGTGTCTCATTCTCAGCAAACTATCACAAGGACAAAAAACCAAACACTGCATGTTCTCACTCATAGGTGGGAATTGAACAGTGAGAACACTTGGACACAGGAAGGGGGACATCACATACCAGGGCCTGTTGTGGGGTGGGGGGAGGGGGGAGGGATAGCATTAGGAGATATACCTAATGTAAATGATGAGTTAATGGGTGCAGCACACTAACATGGCACATGTATACATATGTAACAAACCTGCACGTTGTGCACATGTACCCTAGAACTTAAAGTATAATAAAAAATATATATATATATAAAATAAAAGTTACAATGTAAAATAAAAATCTCACTATGTTATAAATTTTGTTATCTTTTTCCCAGAACCCTACCTTTCCAGAATGAGAGGATTCTTGCTTTTCCTTTAACTTACTAACTTCTCTGACTTCTATAGAACCTACATAATGGGGAAATAGAGATATTGTAAGATATAAAAAGGATAAAATATATTAAATAAAGACCTGAGCAAGAGTGAGAGTTGAAAAAGATAAAAGCCTACTCAAGTGGATTTTTGAGAGTGTTTTTAGAAACTAGGAATTGTATGGGATTGATTGGAGACAGCTGTAGTTTGTGAGGCATTGAGAGTGAAAACTCAGCTGTAGTTTGTGAAGCATTGAGAATGAAATTAGATGAAGAGACTTTTAGAGAAGCAGCACTATGTCTTATAAAGACGCTCCTCTTTTGGTGACTTTGCCATAAATTTTCAGTTAAAAAATTTAAATTAGGAATTGTTTTGTATGCTAGATTAATAATTCTACAATGCCACATCCTGCTGATAATGAAGTCAGTGGCTCTGTTACATAGTGTTTACATAGGAATGTATGCTGTAGTCAGGTATATATTTTGGTGTGTATTTTGTATTTAAATGTGTGTAATTTAGTAGAGGCATATGAGAATGCCAAAACAAAAAGGATAGCTGATGAACTAGGCAGGGAGCATGAAATCAAAAGCAGAAGAGGACAAACGCACAAGAAGGAGGGAAACTGCATCCTTTGAGATGAGAAGGAAGCTAGAAAGAATTCAGAGAGAAAAAAGCTAAAGATTTTTGTGTAGAGAAGTGGGTGAAATACCCTCTATAGAGAATGAGGGGTTTATGCAATAAGTGGGAAAGAGTTGGAATAGGCAGGTTGGCAGGGAATAACAATTTGTTTAGAAGTATTGCCAAGCAACATTGTCAGACCTGATGGAAATGGAAAATATTCATTTCTAGGGGATTTTCTCAAATGTCTTATGAACCTCTCCCACAGCTGTCGTTATGGAGAAGTAGAGGCAGGAGAATTTTATAGTGTAAACTTTACAATGAACTGTAAGCAAGGATGAACTGATGGTAGTTGGCAGTCTGCTGTTAATTACTGGTAAGTAACTGGCTCTAAATTCCGTCACATACATATAAACTCCCACATTCTTTCTAGGGTTTTGAAACTGAGTATAGTGATAGTAAAACTGGCCTAATTGTCCCATAAAACCACGTTTATGATTTCTTTTGAATAAACATAGAAAATTGCCAGTCTTAAAATTTAAGAAAGTTACACTTGTCTTATGTGAGTTCTCTTCTCGGGAAACCAACCATAAGGACTTCCAGATAGTATCAAGGAACTGAAACTTACCAGATTATTGCATCTGGAAAATGAGACGCAGACCCCTTAGGCATCATGGTTGCTTAACTGACGACCTGCTTCCTATAGACCAACTCCTCTACCTTGCCCTTACGTAATTCCTTTTTTCCCATACCTGATTGCTATATAAACCCAAAATTTTAACCAGCTGACATGTATTTGAGACTGATCTCCCATCTGCTCAGCTGCAGCACCTGAATACAACCTTCTTCCCTGGCAATACTTGTTGTCTCAGTGATTGGCTTTCTATTGAGTAACCCGTGGTGTTTTGGTAACAATAGAACAAATGCATTGAGGAAGTCAAGCTTGCAAATGTAAGAAAAGGGAAGAACGAGCTGATATCAGCTGATACAAGTCCACAGCTGGATCTTCAGATACATGAAGAAGAAGGGAAGAAGGAAGGATAAAAAATAGCTCCTAAGCAAACAGATTAAGATATGTATAACCTTACCACAACCTCGTGGACAGAGGTCCATTGCATAGATATTAAATATAAAGCACTCAAGCTATGAAAAATCCTGGAAAGGGCATTTTCCAATTCCTAAGTATTCCAAATGTACATTATTGACCAGAGATATTGGATAGCATATATGTTTTGAATTTTTAGTGCTGGAAAGTTGTGATTTTGTGGACCACTGCTTAGTGCACCAATAATAAAGTTCTGCTTGTGGAATGACTACATTTTTATACTCATCATTATGTCCTCTTCAGAATCTAGCACTTCATATTGGGAGCTCAAGAACATTAAAAAATAATGATCACATGGAAGTGAACTTTGCCAGAACCCCAAATTTACAATTTTACTTGCCCTTTTCTCTACTGTCACCTTATTTTTAGGTTTCAAATGATCATTAATAAGATAATCATGTATATTATAATAACTATATCCACCTCAGCCTTTTGACAGCCTTCTAACTTTGCTCTTAAGACCTTCCTTCTGACAAAATCAGTTAATGAGTGATAACTCTAACATTGTGTTCTTATTGAGAAAATTGCCTCAAATATTTATAGCAAATGCCAGCTTTTTGGGAAATAGTGGAAGAGTAATAATATTGCTACTACCAATAATAATATTGATAAAAATAATTTTGAGTCCATTCTATATAAGTTATGTACAATTATAAGGGTTTTGCCCATGATAATACAACTCAGTTTTCCAAGCGTCTGAGGACAGTAACATTATTACCCCCATTTTACAAATGTACATGAGAAATAATTGTTGTATACATGGACTCCTTAACACCTCAGGTTGTTTTCTTTACTTCTTGCCTTTACTACATGCCAAGTGATGGTGAAGAATAGACAGCCATTTCATCTTTTCAAAAATAATCTTTTCAGGCTGAGTGCTACTGCTTTCATGCCTGTAATACCAGCACTTTGGGATGCCGAGACAGGATTGTTTGAGCCCAAGAGTTCAAGACCAGCCTGGCCAACATAGTAAGACCTCTTCTCTACAAAAAAAAAAAAAAAAAAAAAAAAAATGTAAAACATTATCTGAGTGCTACATGCCTGTAGTCACAGCTACTCTGGAGGCTGAGGTGGGAGGATTGCTTGAGCCTAGGAGACTGAGGCTGTGGTGAGTCACAGATGCACCACTGCATTTAAGCCTGGGCAACAGAGTGAGACCCTGTCCCAAAATAAAATAACATAAAATAAAAATAACCTTTTTATTTTGAAATGGTTTCAGATTCATGGAAACGTGGTGAGAAAGATCTCATATATTTCATATACAGTTTTCCTTACTGTTAACATCTCACATTAGTATGGCACAACTGTCACATATAATGGACCAATATTGATGCATTATTATGAACTACAGTTCATATTTGATTCGAATTTCCTTAATTTTCGCCTAAAGTCTCTTTCCTATCGAAGGATCCCATTCAGGATTCCATACTTCATTTAGTCTGCATGCCTCCTTAGGCTCCTTGAAACTGTAACTGTTTCCCAGCCTTTCTTTTTTTCTTTTTTTTTAAATGAACTTGACAATTTAGAAGAGCATGGTCAGGTATTTTGAAGAATGTAGAACGTCTTATGGATTTTGCCTGGTGTTTTTCTCATGATTAGACTGGCATGATGGATTTTTGGAAGGAATGCCATAAAGTGACATTCTTATCATATCATTATCAAACATATGTACTATAAGTATGATTTATCACTGGTTATGTGGACCATGATTGTCTGGCTGTGGAATTATTTGTCAGTTTTCTCCCCTCTAAAGGTACTCTTTTTGGCCTTTCTCTATTCTCCTCTTTGAAATGAAGTCACTGTGGCATCCTGTAGTCAAGAAGTTGGGGCTATATGCCATCTTCTTGAACTAGGAGTATACACATACTTTTAATTTTGGAACTCTTCATGGAAGATTTGTCTATTATTTGCTATTTATTTATTTATTTACTTATTCAATTGTCTATTTATATTAGTATGAACTCATGGATATTTATTTCATATTTTGGCTTATATTCCCATACTAGCCATGATTTATTTTTTGGCTCAAATTATTCCAGCTTTGGGCATTGGGAGCTCTTTCACAGTTGGCTCCTGTGTTCATTTGGCATACAGTACTTTCACTGTTGTGTATTTAAGGTCCACTTTTGAAAAGAGAGGGCACTTTATATAGTCTCTCAATTTTTATATCTCTATATAGAAGATAATTTTAGATTATCTGTGTTTTCTATGTCAATAAAGAGCAATGCACAAAGAAGTACTTAAGCTGAATTAATATTTACCTTCCTCTGATGCCTACTATGAGCATTTGAATGCTGGGTTATGTTATTTTTTCATTAGACCTCACAGTGTGTGCATTTTATAAGTAAATAAATACTTAATGCTTGAACCTGAAAGTCTTTGCCTGCTATATTTTTAAAAAGTGTGAATTTAGTAGAAGGGAACCTTAGTTACATTACCTTATATAGCAAAGAAATTTGCCATTGTCTAATACTTGGTTAAACTCCCATCACAATAATCTTTATAATGCATCATTTGAAGAGAATTTTGAAGTATGCATGATTTAAGCATAAACTATTGTATGATAATAGATGTTCCCTTTGATACCACCGAATTTCATTTCAGACTATATTTATTATCATCTACTTATTATATTTTGCCATCAGAAATTGTATTTTCACATCTATTTTTAATTTATCAGTTCTGGTGTGTTGTTTATAATGTATTTGCAATAAAATCTCAAATTAAAATATATTTTTGTGAAATTAAGCACAATTTAACAGTGGAACAAAATACTATTTGTTAAAAATTATCACACTGTTGAAATCCAGAATATTCTGACTGTACTTTTTGATCACACAGTTTTTTACCGTAGTATTTTGATCTTAAGAAGGTTTGTATACCAAATGTTTAAAGTAAAACAGTAACAACATGAGTGCCTTTTCATTGTGAAGCATTTTCTGGAGTAATAGTCATTTGATTCACTTAATTTTTTTTTATTAATCCTCTCTATAATGCTTTTAAGAACTTTTCAGGATCATATGGCAGGCAGGCCCAAAACATCTTGACTCTTGTTATTCATTTAACAACTATTTAATGAATTTTATGTTCCATGCAAAGTTACATTTCCATGGGATACAGCAGTAAACAAACCAGTGACAGCGCTTATCTATGACACTTGAATATTCTCTATACAGTGCTGCTCATCAGAATTACAATGTTGGCCACAAATATGAGCCAAACGTGCAATTTTGTATTTTCTAGTAGCCATGTTTAAAAAAAAGGTGAAATTAACTGTAACATTTCTATTTAGTCCAATGTATCGAAAACATTACTTGTGTAATAACAGAGGTAGTTAATAAATACATTTTTCTTCTTCTTTTTTATATTAAGTTTTTGAGATCTGGTGTGTGTTTTACACTTATAGCACGTTTCAATTTAAACCAGACACTGTTAAAGTGCTTACCAGCTACATATGGCTGGTGGCTATTTTATTAGTCAACATATTTCTATGCTATAAACACCACAATCCTGGATAATTTTAGGGTAATTTAATTTAAGCTTGGAAGATTTGAAAGTGGTTATCTCTTATTCCAAACCATAACAGAATCTGAAGCACAAATGTGAATTTCTTATATTCTAACAGAAGGTTTTATAAAATTCTTCAAACATGAAATGTTTTTAAAATGAGAGTAGGAGAACATATATTACACATTTTTATAATATCTGAACACCAATGGTATCATTTCCAATTTATTAAGGAAATAAAATATAACAATTTACTTAGCATTGCTCACAGAAACTGTGCAGAAACAGAGCTAGTTTTGAAGGTTCTCATGTATGAATTTCATTGATAATTGATTAGGTTGGCGAACAATCCCATAAATGCGTTATTTATCCGGGTATTTCTTCCCTCTCACTGACTGTACTATTTTTATTTCAGGATTTTGTTATTCCTTCTTTATTGGTTTCTGAATCACTCAAATACTCTTATCTTCTTGGACTGTATCTTTTATCTACTGCTTCAACAAGGTGAATGGCTTAGTGATTGCTAAAACTTTTTCAAAACTTTGATTCTTAGCTCAATATCGAATGTTTTTCATGCAACTTCTATTTTTTTTATTGGCGGGAGAGTTCGGGGGAGTCAGTGATGATTAAAAAATTCAGGACAATTAGGAGAGGTAGGGCAAGGGCCCGTAAGAAGAAAATTTGGCCAAAGTGTTTTGACCACAATTCTTACTGTCAAAGTTTATGTTATCTTCACTGACATACTTCTTTCAATTACAGCAGGGCTGTTCCTGGTCTGTTCCCAAACCTCCATATATTATTAGAGACAACTAGTAAAAGCAGATTTCTCCTTAAATGTTGAGTTAATATATATGTGCCTTCAAAAGTGATTACATAAATAAATAAGATAAACTTTTGCTGCCTAATGAACATTGAATTAGTAGGTAATATTCAGAGTTCAATTTGTTCAACTGTAATATGGCAATATTACATGTAAGGTGTGTGACAAATTAATGATATTTTGCCAAATCGTATCTAACACTTCTCCTATTTAAATCTGCCACTCACTGCGTGCAAAATTTCTTCTCTTCACCTTGCTTAACTACCTGATCATCAGGTCCAGGGGGATGGGGTGGTGGGGGTGAAGGTTGAGGTCCTTGGGTGGCCCTGTCTCTATTTCTAAGTGAATATAGTACTCTGAGCTTCCTTTGTGACTTTCTCCCTGTTTGTACACTTAGGAAATTAGCTCAAGATTTTCTTTCTTCATTTAAAAACACTAAGATAAAAATTACTGTATTTTGTCCTTAGAACTTGAATTTAATGACTTAAAAGGAGAATAATTATCACTGGAATTCATTCCCTTTCTGCTCTACAAATGTCACATTAGCCTGAACTTCAGAACAGAGAATAATTATTTTTATTTTGCTCTGATTCTACCTAATATGTAATTAAGTTTTTCTTGTTTACTCTTAATTTTACTTCTTGATTATATGTGTGTAATTCATTGTTAAGGATGTATTCAAAATTTAACTTCAGCTGGGAGTAGGAAAAAAAAGGCTTAAGGAAATTAGATTGTGTGTGTATGTGTGTGTATAATAGTAAATTGTAAAACAGAAACAACACAAAAGAAAGAATATATTTTTCTTATACTGCTTTCATGTGTAGCATTAAATTTTATAGAAATTAATATCAGAAAGTAGTTTTCAATTATATCTTTTAAAATAGATCCCCGTATTCTAAGTCTGGTCCTTAGGAAACAGCAAAGGGAGTGTGAGATGCCCATGAACAAAGTCTGGCATTGGCCATATTAATAAGGCAAATGCGAATTTACTGGGCTGAATGGTATTTTGTAATCACACAGTTAGAACAGATTAGTAAAACATATCTGCCAGCATGGTATCTTTTACAAGTAGGAGACCTTCACGAAGCTTTTAAAGCAAAGAGTAACTTAAGAAATAATCTTTTTAGACAGAGTATGTTCTCTGAATTTTGTGCTTTCTTTTTTACAGATAAAATATAATAAAATTAATTAAATATAACATTATTTTTCTACACCTCCACATATTGAGCTATGTCTCATCTAATGTTGCATTTCTATTCACCCACCCAATCATTCACCCATCTGTTTGTATGTACATTTATTGATGAAACATTTTTGGAAGAGTTCACAGTTGCCACCATCTCTATTCATAACTAAGAGGCTATAGTAGCTACGTAGAATTCTTCAACGGATTCCGTTCATTGTAATGAAATTTGCTTGTATAGTAAACTTCTTCAGCTACAGTATTCAGATGTTAAGTTTGGATGTTAATATCAAACGAACCCATAAAAAAGTGAGTGGCTAACTTCTAGTCTCCTTGGTTCACTGGGCATTGTGATCTACATCCCCTTTTTATTATTGCCCTTCCTTCTTTTACTTATAATATCTCAATGTTTCCTCCAGTATGAAACAAAAATTACTTAGCGACTCAAGCTCTAAAAAATTCCTGTCTCCCCCTTATGTGAGTGATCTCCAAGGACTTATTATCAGGACCTGTGATTTATAAAGAAGAAAGAATAACAAAATATTCTTACATTATGGTCTTCTAAAACATCCCCACTAGCTAATATTGGTATGCCCATATACCTCCCCAAAACTTTTCTCCAATTAAAAAAATATGGTAAAAGTAATTTTAGAGACATACAAAAGAATCACTGGCTGAATATCAATGTATTTACCCCTAGCATAAAACATAAAATACTACATACAAAGTTAAAACTCCTCATGAATCCTTTTTTGATACCATTACCCTCTCACCAATAGAGTGTCTTTTATGTGATTGGAGCCATTTCAAATTCAGCATAGAGGAGAAACTCATTTTCTATTGCAACACCATTTGGGTTCAATACAAATCAGAAAGCCAACAGATTTGGCCTGAAAATAGTTCTATATGTTATAATGATATTTTACCATTAGACTTATTTTGTAAAACAGAAGGAAAATGGGAGAAGGTCCCTTATGTACAGGTTTTGATGGCCCTTTACCGTCTCATGTTACTTTCAGAAAGCCATGCCTAAAGGATTCCCTCCAAGCTACTCCCCATAGAAGGCCTGTGCCCTCTCCAGGGTCTCTTCAGTCCTTCAATTATCAGGGAGTGGTCCCGTCAGTTCTCTAATGAAGAAGAATTCCACTCCAAGGTCATTAGGTACCTCTCCCCCTTATCCAACTATCCCCAGCCTAGGCCCCACACTGCCCAAGAAATTAAGCCCAAGAAGTACCACCATGAATGGCCTCATATTAGCCCCTGAAGTCAAACCTAAATCCGTGGTGGGAGGTAGCTAATGGAAGTGAGGGAACACTTAGATTACATATGCCATTTTCTTTGTATAATTTGGCTTTATACCAGGAAAAATCTGGACAGTGTTCAGAGAATCCAGAAAAGTTTATAGAGGAGTTTGTGAAGTTGCCCATGTTCTTTGATTTAATATCTCATGACTTACAAATATTTTCATCCGCTTGCTGTGCTGTGGGAAAAAAAGTAGAGGAAAAAGTGTATGGTTAAGCCAGTGAATTATGACAAGTTTAGAGAAATAACTAAGGGCAGAGAAGAAAACCTCACTTTGTTTCAGGGATGTTTGGTGAGGCATTGAGGTAATATGCTAATGCAGACCCAGACTCCCCAGAAGGACAAGCTCTCCTGAATGTACATTTTATTACTCAACCTGACCCTGATATTAGGAGGAAGCCACAAAAAGCAGCAATGGGACTTCAAAGCCCTATGAGCCAACTCCTAAATAGAGCCTTTAAAGTTTGCAATAGATGAAAAGCAGAAAAGGTGAAAACAAACAAAAAATGAAACCAAAGAAATGCCCAAAAAGAGCAATTGTTAACAGTTGCTTTAATCCCTTCCCTCTCTGGGTTACCTGTCTTGAGAAAATGTCACAAAATCTGTGTCTGGGATGCCCAGAAAAGAGCCCTGAACTCACCAGCCCTGGGCCAGAATCAGTGTGCCTACAATGAGCAAGAGGGCCATTGACAATGAGAAAGTCCTAACTGTCCCCAGTAAGAGATGCAAAAAAAAAAAAGGCTCCCCATCAATACTAGTGCTAACCTTCTTCCACTAGTTCCAATAAGCTGCCTTGCTTATTTTTACTGGAAGTCTTGGACCCTTGACCCAAGCAGCTTACTGCAGTGGCAGACAAGCAGCTGCCTGAACATTTTTCTTTGGTTTCCCCACCGCTGAGTGAGCTCTCTGGTGGCTTGGGGACTCTGGGTTCTCACCTTGAGCAACGCAGTTTGCCCCCTACCTTTGTTATTTGATGCTATGGGATTCCCTTCTTTGCCTCCTCCTCTTTTCCATACATATTGGGGCAAACACAATTTGGCCAGGTAGATAAGTCCCAATTTTGTAAATAACTTGAATCCAGTTGTCTTGTATGGGTAGTTTTATTTAATGTGTTTGTTTAGGTGTACATACAGGTATTGTGATATGTGTCATGTCTATCATACTATCAAATTGGCTTATGGATAAAAAAAGTGCTCATAAATTAAACAAGACTAGTCAGAGCTTATTGGTTTGAAGAGAATGTTATGTCTTAAATTTAACATTAAGATTTTTACTTAGGTATCACTGATATTCATAGGCTTTAAAATGGTTAAAATCACTTTCAATGGTGACTAGCTTTGTGTGATATATTGGTTCTTAGAGGTAGTCTAGATAAAACTGTTGAAAGCGAAAGAGTTAAATACATGCGAATGGAATAGATGCTTAAATATTGAGTTTACTGTGTGGTTTAAAGTCTTAATTGTGCAATAATTTTCATCTATAGAATGACAATATCTGGTGGGCAGTTCAGGATTTCTTGCTTCCTAGGTTTATATAAAATGTACCAAAGAAATGTATTCTTTACTGAGAAAAATTGTCTAATTCAGAAGTTATTAAAGGGGAAGTTCAAAATATAAGAGAACCAGTGAGTTAAAAAGAGAGATGTAAAGAATGTAATGGATAGAAAATGCAGGGGGTTTTTTTTGTTTGTTTTGATTTTTTTTTTTGCAAGGAAGGATATAAAGAAAGAGTAACCTTATATGAAGAGGGATATTATATAGTAAAGTTTTGTCGTAGAGTAAAATGACTGCTTATTTAAGAAAGAGGTAGTATAGGACAAGTCAGAAAGTTCAGGCATGTTGTAGACGGTCTGTGTAAGTCACGATGAGATTCATAAGGGGAATCCATGAAAGGAATTTTGTGTATAATTAAACTTGCTAAGATTAAAGAAAATCGTTTGTAGTCGACTCTAAAAACTGGTCTCCATATCGGAATCAAATTTTCTCAAGGTATTAATTTGCTACATTACCAGAAATTTTGCTTTTCAATCCAATCCTCTGATTTTTTTCAGGTTTCTCAGATTCATTTAACTCTGTTTTTAGCAATTTTTGTCAGCTCCTGTCTTTTCTTCCTTGATCATAACTGCTATTGTGGCCTAATGCTACACTGTTTTGTCTTAGAGGTCTGTGGGAGCAGTGTTTTCCTTCAATATAGCTTAATTCTATGGTTTATTCTTGGTTTTTCTTTATGTGTAACTTTAATTTTAGCTTTTGGTTTTTCACTCTTATATTGCTTAGAAGGGGTTGGAGGCTAGTTGGGGCCTGCCAAACTTCATTCCTTTCAGCTAGGAGTGTGGTACTCATTCAGTCTGTTGGGGGCTATGGCCTAGTCTGGGAAAGTGGGAGTACTTCCCCCTCCAGAAAACAAAGACTATCTGAGAACCCCCATTGGTACAGGGGAAAAATATCTCTACAGACCCAACTTGGCAGCAAAGGATAAACATTACGCACTGTAGGGTTTCTTTTTGTGCCACACCTGGGCTTATTTTTGTTTGTGGCAATGAATAGGAAGAAGTCATACCCTGTAACCATTCCAGTCACCTTTTGTCCTAGGACCAGCTTCCTCATATATGTCAAAAACCTGAAACAGAGGTGAATGTATATTGGCCACCCTTGCCCCTCCTGGGGTCATGGTCTCTAACCTAATAAGACTCAATTATGCCAGAAGTAAGCAAGGAATAGGATTAATTCTGGCAGGAATTGGGACCATGATAGGACAAACAGCACCCTGGGGTAGCTTTGTCTTCCGTGAGTCAACCCTAAGAAAATTGACTCAAACCCTAGAAATCTTTGCCACCAACACAGGTCAGGCATTAAAGGGAATTTAAGAGTCCTTAGACTCTTTGGAAAATGTAGTCCTCAATCACAAACTAGCATTGGATTATTTACTAGTTGAACAAGGTGGAGTCTGGGCAGCTATTAATAAAACTTGCCGCACATATATTAACAACTCTGAGCAAGTTGAGATTAACATTAAAAAACCTGGCCAGGCATGGTGGCTCATAACTGTAATCTTTGCACTTTGGGAGCCTGAGGTGGGTGGATCACCTGAGGTCAGGAGTTTGAGACCAGCCTGACCAACCTGGTGAAACCCTGTCTCTACTAAAAAAAAAAAAAAAAAAACAAAAAAAAAAACAAAACAAAAATTAGCTGGGTGTGGGAGCAGGCACCTGTAATCCCAGCTACTCAGGAGGCTGAGGCAAGATAATCACTTGAACCCGGGAGGCAGAGGTTGCAGTAAGCCGAAATCGCGCCATTGCACTCCAGCCTGGGCGACAGAGCAAGACTCTGTCTCAAAAAATAAAGGAAAAAAAAATTCAAAATAGCTATGAGTAACCTACCTGATTACATAGATGTAACCAGGGCACTGACCCCCAACTATCTCTGGCCAACTATCAAAGATGCCTCTGCAAGTCTCACCTGGTTTTTAACTCTCTCAGCACTTTTGATAACTATCTTATTGTTACTAATCTTTGGCCCTTGCTTGTTTAAGCTCTTAGTAAAGTTTGCGTCTTCTAAATTACAACAGTTCCAGGTAAAAACAATGCTGGCACAACGCTTCTAACCTATCCCATCTACTGACCTGGAGAATAAAAGCATCCTGCCTCTTGGCACCTTAGATCAAGTAACCAGAGATTTTTACTCTTCTGGTACTAGGCAGGGCCTATGTCCATAGGCCTATGTCCATAAGCTCAGCAAGAGCAGTTACAAAAGACATACTTCTGCCCTTCTGCATCACCATTAAGAGTAGGAGTAGGCCAGGCGTGGTGGGTCACACCTGTAATCCCAGCACTTTGGGATGCTGAGGTGGGTGGATTGCCTGAGCTCAGAAATTCGAGACCAGTCTGGACAACATGGCAAGACCCCATCTCTACCAAAAATACAAAAAATTGACCAGGCATGGTCACACACGCCTATGGTCCCAGCTACTCAGGAGGCTGAGGTGGGACCATCGCTTGAGCCTGGGAGGTGGAGGTTGCAGTGAGCGGAGATTGTGCCATTGCACTTCAACCTGGGTGACAGAGTGAGACCTCTGTCTCAAAAAAAAAAAAAAATATTAGAAGGAGTATCTAATCTCTGAGAGGGGAATGAGGTAGGAAGCAGGAGGCAGAACTTGACTCATTCACACTGGTTTAAAGATTCTTAATGCCTTGTCATAGCATTAAACACATTCCTTATATTATAAAATATATTAGATTATATAAATACATAGGTAATATACTTCTGTGACTACTGAGGCATAGTGTTTCTGCAACTTGTTCAAAGTTTTGCATCTATCACAGAGGGAGCCAGATACTAAACTTAGTTTTTCCTTTATTTGCCGCATTATGACATTATTATAGTATAATCTCTTGCATGCTATTTTCTCAAATGTGGTCTTTAACAGTGTTCATTACTATTAGTCTCTCTCCCCATTCATGAACATAAAATTTGTGATGATAATTCATTACATTTAGCCCCAAGAAACCAATGGACTTCCATGTTGGCTGTGCATATCTGCATAATTTTTTTCTGCTTTGTGGTTTAGATGAAGTTAGCTATGCAGTTCGAGTTATGCGAGAGATGTGTGAATTAGTAATGGTGAGAAGAGATGGGCATCAAATAGACTGGAGGCCAAAATGGGCATTGTGGCAGGCATTCATTTGTGAAGATGTTAAACTGTGCATGTGGAGAACCAGTGCCCTCAGGAGAATTGACAAAGGCAGGAGTGGAGAGTTCCTGGTGATTTAGAAGGAGCAATGCTAAGATTTGCTGGTAAATTGTTAGAAAATAAAACATTTATAATCAAGAATTGGGATTAGTATTTGACTTAAGCTTTGGTTTAGGGTTCAAGTTTTGGCCTAAATTACTATAATCCAATATTTTGTGCCCAGTGATCTAGGAAGATAGCAGTTCTCTTGATGAGAGGCAGCAGAATGTAAAAATTCAAAGCACTTGCTCTAGAGCTCAGGCTTCCTGGGTTCAAATTTTGCCTTTACTACTTTCCAGCTACGTGATCCTGCTTAAGTTATCTTCTGTACTTCATGTTCCTTATCAATAATTGGACATAATAGTATTTCAACATCACAGGGTTTTGATTACTGAGGATTATTCAAAATTGCTAAGCATGAAAACTGCTTAGCAGAGTGTATATAATGAACGGTATAAGTGTATTATGATTCTCATCATTATCAGTGATAGAGAATATATGATAAATCAGCACTTTCAGGTGTCTTCTAATAAACCATTTTCCTGATAGTGTATTTTAATCTAGATCAGGGTACCTGAAAAATAGTTTTATTATTAAACTGTCTAGAGAATTAAACAACAATTTGGTCTCTGAGTGAAAAAATTACGAATATTCTGTGAAACAAAAGGAGATTTTCTTTGAAATGGCAGATATTCAACATCAGGAAACACAATGCAGCTGGAACATGATGAGAGAAATAAAAACAGAGTAGTGACGAGACCTAGGTCAGCACATGCCAGAGAAGCCCCTACAACCAACTATGGATTTTTAGTCTGTTGTTCTATTTGGGACTCTTTTTTGCCTGGCTTTTTCTAATACATTCACAGAGGCTACCTTGACTAAGTTGAAATCATTTAATGTAAAACTGTTGTAAGTTTTTAAAGTGACTTGTTAATGCTGTTATATTTAATGACTCTACATTCCCTGGAATGGCATAAGCCTCAGGTTCCTTGTGTTTTTGACTTGTTTCTGATTCATAATGGCAGTTGGTACAACAGTGAACCTGGTATCAGAATATTTTATTGTTTTATTAAAAATTTTCTTGTAATAATAGACTCATTATTTTATTATACATACGTGTATTATATAATTTGTCTATCATTGAAAGATATATGTGTTATAATTTTATAAGTATATTATTACAATGATATATGTAATATTATATTTGTACTATATTTACATATGATCATCTTCTTTCCCACCTAACAACTGTAAGAAGCATGTATAATAAGGACCAATTGCTACATCACCTATTTCCTTCCCTCAATTTGGGCAATAGAAAAATAAAATAAACAAAACAACAACATCAATATTTACCATTAAAAAACAAGTATCTATTTTTTAAAAATTAATACATTTCTTTGGAACTTATCTACCCAAAGAGCCTAAGAAAGATTGATTTAAATTAAGTAATCATAGTTGCCCTTTTGAAATTATGTCAGTAGGCTTATTAAGCATTATGTACACAAGGAAACAATTGGAAACAAATTAAATACCCCAAAACAGATAACTGATAAACTATATGATGGTAGGTTCATATGTACTGAATCCTTAAAAGTCATAGTTAAAGAGAATATTCAATGGCATAGAGGAATACTTCTACATTACATTTTAAAAATCCAGAAAGTCAAATCTCTGTACCATACAGTTTTTCTCCCCTACCCGACATGTGCACACCCCCCTCCTTCTGTGTATACACAAAAATATATGCTCATACAGATTTCACCTTCTTAGAAAAAAGACTGGAATGATATCACTCAGAGAGTAACAGTGCTTATCATTTGACTGTGGGATGATAGATCATTTTAAATTTTGAATCTGTCTTTTTTTCTATTGTTCCCCACAGGATGTGCATGATTTTATAATGCATTATAAGATCTGTAGTGCATTTTTCCCCAGTGGATGTGTATTATTTTCTCATTTTATAATGAGAAAAAATGTTATTTTTTAGTAAAAAAAAAAAAAATCAAGGTCTCCTAGTATTTAAATACTTTTCTAGGTGAAAAATTCAGATGAGGTTTATATCCTAAAGAATCACCCAATCTACCAGAGAACTGAAATAGTTCAAAGTGTGATGAGCTTTTATAATACATAAAAACAGCATGGGGTAGAACTACAGCAGAATATTTAATATAGTTGTGAAAGAAAGCCCTCCCTGTGGAATAGATATTTGCATTGAGGCCCAAAAGATAAATGTGGGTAGGATTCTTTTGCGTGGAGAGAAAAAGCTAGTATGAATGCTCTGGGAGCATACTTTCACCTGCAGAATTACATGGGTAAAGGCCCATAGTGGGAGAAAGGATGACACATGAAAAGAACTGAACTAGGAGCGAGGGAGAGAGGAAAGCTTTTCTAATATGAGAATGGACATGTCGGTGGGAGTCCAGATGTGGTGGCTCACACCTGTAATCCCAGCACTTTGGGAGGCAGAGGCAGTTGGATTACTTGAGGTCAGGAGTTCAAGACCAGCCTGGCCAACATGGTGAAACCCTGTCTCTACTAAAAATACAAAAATTAGCTGGGTGTGGTGGCACGTGCTTGTGATCTCAGCTACCTGGGAGGCTGAGGCAGGATGATCACTTCAACCCGGGAGGTGGAGGTTGCAGTGAGCTGAGATTGTGCCACTGTACTCCAGCCTTGGTGACACAGTGAGACTCTGTCTCAAAAAAAGAAAGACATGTTGGCAGGTGCCAGATCCTGGAGGAGCTGTACGCTTATTAATTGTATTGGACTTACACACCAAGGGCTAAAAAAAAAAATAAAAAAATAAAAAGTTTAAAAAGCATGAAATAACCAAGTCTGCAATTCTAATTGACCACATTGACTGTGAGCAGATAACAAAACAAAGAAGACAAGAGTTAAATCTGAGAAACCAGTTAAAAGATTATTTCAGACCCAGGAAGAAAAACAAATGACTTGAATTAAGGAAATAGTAACAAGGGATAGATGAAAGGAAAAATTAAGAGAAACTTAGTAGTTTACCTTGAAAGGCTTAGGACAGGTCTAGATGGTGGTGTGAGGAAGAAAGAGGAGTCAACAGTGGTTTCCGGGATATTGGTATGAGCATTGAGAAATAAACACAGTCTTTGTAACAACAATCTCAATATAAAAGGAAGAAAAATTTTATTAAGCTACTATCATAAGTAGGCAGTCGAGTTTCATATAATTTCCAGAACCACAATACAAATGAGCTCCAAATTGTAATCCAGGGCAAATTACAATATTGAAACCAGCCCGATTGTCTGGTAGAACTGATGTTTATGGTTTCTTTTGAACAAACATAGACGCTTCGAAGTCCTAAAATGTAAGAAAGTTACATTTTGTAAATCTTAGTTCCTTTCTCAGGAAACCAATCATCAGGCCCCTCAGATAGCATCAAGAAGTTGAAATTTACCAGATCACCGCATCTAGATAGGAAACATCAAGACTCCTCTCTCATCAAGATTGCCTAACTGACCATCTACTACTGAAGACCAACTCCTCTCTCTTACCCCTCCCTAATTTATGTTCACCTACATGTAGTTACCTTCTTTCCTCACTGGATAAACCCCCAATTTTGGTTGGTCAAGGGGATGAATATGAGACAGATCTCCCATCTCCTCAGCTGCAGCACCTAATTAGAACCTTCTTCCCCAGCAATACTCATTGTCTCAGTGATTGACTTTCTGTGTGGTAAGCATCAGGGCCTAGATGGAACCCCTGGTGTTTTGGTAACAATATTCAAGCGACTCAGATCAATTTAGTCAAACCTAAATACTGTTTGAGTGTTGTAACATTCACCCATTATCTAATGAGTTTCAATACAATTAAGTTTGGCAAAACACCCTTTTGGTTTCCATGATTATCTCAGTTCCAGAGCTCCTTAAAGAGTCAGCTAAGGCCTTTGCTGTGATTGCATGCATTTCAGCTTCTCCCTCTGCCCAATCTTGCCTCCTTCACTCTTTCTGCAGGTGTTAATTCTGAAAGCTCTCCCCAATACATTTACTTCAGGCAAATCTCCATTTCAAAGTCTTCTTCCTGGGGAAATCAAAGGGTGGCATCATTTCAGCAAGGCCTCATTTTCTGTCCTTTCCATCTATGATACTGGCAATATTTCTTAAGCATATATCTGTGATTTTGCAGCTTATATTCCGGGATTTAAAAACACTGGACTTTAGAAATTTAGTTGCATATGCTGACCTTTCTTCAGAAGTTAATGGTGGCCCTATAAAATTGGTATTAAGGATTAACACACTTTTGAACAGTTAATTCTTTATAGTTTTGGCTTTAACTATTAAATCTTGTTAATGGTCTTTGGGCAATTTTGATAATACTCGAATCTTATTGGTGAAGTCAAATATGGTTTAAAAACAGGAATAACTATATGCCAGTCTTCAGACAAGCTTTCCATTATGGTGGTAATTATGTCAAAAGTCATATTGTCTAGCGCTGCAGCTATGTGTAAATTAACACCTAGTTTTATAAATTAAGTGTCTCTTAAAATTAGAAAATCTCAAAACAAGGACTGCTGAAGGTAATGCCGTAGTGGAAGAGAGGCTAATTATAGAGGCTTTAAAAAAATCCTGTTTGCAAACCAATGTGGCACCTTCTTTAGCTTCGACTTCTCATTCCCTAAAAGGCAACCATGGACCTCCAGCTGTGTGTTTATATTTGATGTCAGGAAAACTGCTGGAAACTGGCAAGAGAAAAGCTATGTTCATCTCCAAAAAGAAGAGATATCCATGTCTCGCAGGGCTGTGAGAGGGTGAAGCATTATTTGAGGGAAACAACACTAGAAAAATATAATGTTATATTTTGCATCTTTGTGCTTAAGATGCAAATGCTTTGGGAAGGAAAAATAAAATGGGAGGTGTTAAAAATGGATAGATTAGGTAACATGAAAAATGGCTTTCTGAATTAAACTTTTAGGTTTAATTCATAAAATGAGACATACTGGAGATGTGGTGTTGGCTGCTAACTTCAGGGTCCTATCATTCTGTAGCCCTGTGTTGAGCAAAAGATAGATTTTGTTTTACTTGTTCTGCAGAATATTGACTGCATTGACATGCACAGATGGGCACTAGATGAGTACCATTTGATGAGTGCTGCTAAGTGTCTGCAACTGGGCTTCCAGGTTTGTCTTTAACATGGCCTGAAGGGCAAAATGTGATCGTAGATTCATCTATGCTCATTGTTCTTGTTTGTATGGGAGGGGGCTCCTGTATCAGACAGATAACAACTTGAAAAACTGAATAAGAAATATTCACTAAGAATAAATTGCTTTCAGTGAGTCTCTGGAAACTTTAATTTTTACCATAAAGTATTTTAATAGTTGTTCTGTATATATAGCAGGCTACATCCTTTCTACCAACTTCCTCAAAATGGAGACATAAAAACAGAAACAACATCAAGGAATGTATACAACCTCAAAATATATATTTTGTAAAAAGACAACAAAAACATTAAACATAGTGAAACCAGGTAAAATATTAAAGAAATACCCAGAACATCATCTAAGCAAGCATTTGTTTCAAATGTGCAGGGCATGAACTATCATATGACATTGAATGGAAGCAAAATGTGCATAACTCATTGAAAAAATATTTGTTTTCTTCCTAGGACAGTTGAAATTGAGAAACAGCCCTGGCTGTCCAAGATTAATTTTTATACTGAGCCGTAAAGCTGACAAAAACTGCTGGTGTGTATGAATTCATTTTCAGATCTAAAACAGAAACCTGAGACATTTCACGATGTCATGCTTCATGCTGAATACATTTGAGAAACAAAGCTTTTATATGATCTAAAATTCTCATTGTTATATAATGTCTGCAATTATTTTAATAGTTCTTAGTTGTTTTTCATTTGTCTTTCAGAGTTTTAATTATTATTAAGTTATTGGGCTAAATCCCTGTAAAGCATGTTACTGTGTGTAACAGATAAAGACACTGAGTCTCAATCATACTGAATATTTTCCCCCAGGAATGAGAGCAAGTCTCCTGCAAACCGAAAAATGAATTTATAGCCTTTAACATCATCACTTGCTGAGCTTATCTACTTTCTATCTGCATGAAGAAAGCTTGATGTCATTACAGTAAAATTTGTAATTTTGAGAAAGTTTGTTTCTCACTTATCCTTTCATATATTTGTTTCTTTTTTATTCTCAGTACATAGTATTATTTACCAATTTAGATTCCTTAGGAGACCCAGACCAAGAAACATATATTTTTTCTACAGATAGACATATCTGTATCTAGACAGATAGAGATATATAGATATATATATATCGGTATATATATACAGATATATATGTGTGTGTATATATAGATACAGATTTATATGTTTATATACATATGTATCTATCTATATATCTGTAGAAAAAGGTAACCAAAGACAGGCAATTCACATATTTTGGGAACTCTGGTGTTTTAAGGGTTCCAAAAGAACAAAGTGATTTTGGAGCCGATTATCATCTTTATCCTAAATATCTGTGATTGAAATTTCATTTTATTCTTGGTAGGTAAAAACAAACAAAAACAGCTGATGTCTATGTCAGCCAGAGTATTACATTCTTTACATCTGTATTTACTTATTCATTCATTTATTTAGTTAACATTTATTGAAAGTATTTTTTCATGAATGATTTATCGCTCTATGGGAGAGAAAGACCATAAAGAAAAATTATATAACAAATACTGAGGCGGAGCACAGTGGCTCATGTCTTTAAAAATCAATACTAGCACCTGTAATCCCAGCATTTTGGGAAGCTGAGGAGGGAGGATCACCTGAGGTTAGGAGTTTAAGACCACCCTGGCCAACATGGTGAAACCCTGTCCTACTAAATATACAAAAATTAGCTGGGCATGGTGGCATGCACCTGCAGTCCCAGCTACTCCAAAGGCTGAGGCAGGAGAATTGCTTGAACCTGGGAGATGGAGGTTGCAGTTAGCTGAGATTGTGCCACTGCCCTCTAGCCTGAGCAAGAGAGCAAGACTCTGTCTCCAAAAAAAAAAAGAAAAAAGAAAAAAAAAAACACAACTGTATTAATACATAATATCCTTTAGGGCATCAGGGAGCATGTTAACTAGAACTCTGACTGTAAGAAAGAGAACATCAAAATGGCTGACTAGAAGCTTTCAGCACTCACCTCCTAAAAAAAAAAAAAGAACTAAAACAGAAAATAGATAACTGCACATCAAATAGAGCGTCTAAAAGGAGAACACTGGAATTCAGCAAGGAAAGAAAAAACCCTCTGAGACACGTAAACTCGAAACGGCAGCATAGAGAAGGAAATGAAGCAACTAGCCTGGGTCACCTTGCCTTTAGAGGGACTCTCCATTTCAGGGATAAGGTAAGTGGGAGATCCCCAGCAGTCCACAATCCCACCACAGACACCTGCAATTCTAGCTACAGAAAAGCCTCTGAGGCCTCACAGGCCCTAGGTTTGTAAAGAGAGCTGCCTGGAGTCCATCTGACTGTACTATTCTAGAGTGGGAATTTTTGTTGGATACCCCCACACCCTATGGCCCAGGCTGCAGCATGGTGACATGTTGAGAGGAAGGCTACCCCCAGAGTACATTCTGTTCTGGGACAAACAGCCCTTGAACCTCCATATCCCTGAGGCCCTGCTGACATTCCCCCACATCCACCCAAAGTGCTGCAGCATCCTGATATCAGCTAGACCTGGGGTTGAAGCCACATCTCCGGTATCTAAACCCATGCAGCATCCTACACCCTGAGGAATAGGTACCTGAGAATATCAAAGTGGCTGCCCTCAGAACACAGGGAGCCAATGCACGTGCTCCCCAGAGACTGAGAGCTGCCTACCTGGGGCTGCAGCTGCTGACAGCAATTCCAGTGCCTCCAGTAGTGGGATCACCATGTGCCTGAATGCACTCCTCAGTGGCATGAAGACCAACCCTGGGGTCCTGCTGCTGCCATGGCCATTGTGGGCACACACCACCCAGGGTCCCAAGGACTGGCCCACTGCTGACAGCAGCAGTGCCTGCACATATCCTACAGATCAGCCTGCCTGTAGCCCAATATTGCCGACATCAGTGGCTATGCATACTGTTCAGGAGCCTGAAGATCAGCCCATGTAGAGCCCATTGCCACCACCACTGGCATCCATGTGCACTTCCTAAGAGCTTGAAAACCACCCTACCTGGGGCCTGCTGCCACCATAGCTGGTGTCCATGTGCACCCCTCAAGTGGCCTAAGACCAGCATGTTGCTGCCACCACTGGCACACGAGTATGCTGTCCCAGGGCCAAAAAACCAGCTTACTTGAGACTGGGCACTGTTGGTGCCTGCCAACCAGGGGCCTAAAGATCAGGCCACTTGGACCTGCCACTGCTACCTCTAACAAATTTATCCCTCCAACACTGGGGCCACTGCCCACCCATGTGCACCCTCAGGGGTCTAGCATTTCTCTTGCAGCAAGTCATGCCATTGCCTCCAGAAACAATAGCATCCTAGGTCACTGAGTAACACACAGACACAACTGACATTGATGATAGACTCAGAATTTCTATAGAGACTACATTACTGTGCACATCCACAACCAAAGCCAAAATACCATATCCAACTGACACTATAGACAAATCTACAAGAAAAAGCCTTTTCTTACAAAAGCTGCTGTATAAACTTTAAAGAGGTGACTATTCAACTAGATTCACAGACGTTAATGTAGGAACCCAAGAAACATGAAAAAGCAAGGAAACATGAAAACTCCAGGGGAACAGAATATTGTCCAGTAACAGACACCAGTGATCTTAAGGAAACTCAGTGAGATACATGAGAACATACATAGATCTCAAATAAATCAGGAAAACGATTCATGATCAGAATGAGAAATTTAACAAAGAAATAGATGGCACAAATAAATATCCAAACAGAAATCTTAGAACTGGAGAATTAAAAAAATAAAATATAAAAAATATAATTGATAGCTTAAATGATAGAGTCATTCAGTCAGAAGAAATAATTACTGAACTGGAAGACAGGCCTTTTGAAACAACACAGTTAGACAAAAAGAAAAAAAAATAAATATTTTTAAAATGAGGAAAGCCTATGTGTTACATGGGACAACATTAAGCAAACAAATATTTGCATTTTGACAATTTTAGAAGGCAAAGAGATACAAAATAAAACATAGAAAACTTATTTAGTGAAGTAATAGCTGAAACTGTTCCAAGTCTTGGGAGAGATATAGACATCCAGAAACAAGAAGCTTAAAGATCCTCAAATAGATTCAACCCAAAAGTCCTGTTTGAGGCACTGTGAAGTCAAACTGTCAAAAATCAAAGGAAGAGAGAATTAAAACAAACAAACAAGCAAAAAAAAAAAAAAATGAGATAAAAAGGGTTGTACCATATATAAGGAGATCCTCAACAAATATAGGCCAGAAGAGAATAAGATGATATATTCAAACTGCTGAAAAAAATAAAATTGTTAGCCAAGAATACTACATATTCCAAAGCTATCTTTCAGAAACAAAGAAGAAATAAAGTTTCTCACAGTTATGCAAAACCTGAGAAATGATTACCACTAAAATGTTCCTCCAAAAAAAAATGTTTAAGGCAATCCTACATTGGGAAGTAAAAGGATGATATCTACCATCATGAAAACACATGAAACTGTAAAACCCACTGGTAGACCAGATACACAAAAGAGAAAGAGAAATAAAACCAACATCATTACTACAGAAAACCACCAAATGCAAAGATAACCAATAAGAGAGGAAGAAACAAAGAATAAATTTAAAATATCAGAAAAAAATTAAGAAAATGACAGGAGTAAGTCTCCACCTATCAATAATAATGTTTAATGTAAATGGTTGAAATTTTTAATTGAAAAGTATAGATTGGCTAAATGAATAAAACTATAAGAACCAACTGTATGCTGTGTATAAGAAACTCACTGTACAATTAAAGACACATGACTAAAAATGAAACATAAAAAGATATTCCACACAAAAAGAAAGCAAAAGCATGCAGGAGTACAAATATTTATGTCAGACAAAATAGATTTTAATTCAAAGAACAAGGGAGACAAAGAAGGTCATTACATAATGATAAGGGGATTGATTCAGTGACAAGATATGACAACTATAAATATGTATGCAACTAATCCCAGACCACCCAGATATATAAAGCAAAAATTATTACAGCTAAAGAGAAAGATATATCCCAATACAATAATAGTTGGGGAATTTAATGCCACTTTCAGCATTAGATACTCTCAGCATTAGATCATATAAACAGAAATTCAACAAAGAAATACTGGACTTGAACTACAATAGATAGATCAAATAGACTTAGACCAAATGGACATACCAGATATTTACAGAACATTTCATTCAACAGCTTCAGAATATACATTTTTCTCATGAGCACATGGAACATTCTCAGGATCAACCATTATTTCATTACTTATTTTCATTATATCATCACAAAACAAGTCACAACAAATTTTAAAAAATCAAAATCATATCAGATATCTTCTGAGATGACAAAGAAAACTAGAAATCAATAACAAAAGGAACTTTGGAAATTGTACAAATACATGGAAATTAAAAAACGTGCTTCTGGATTACTAATGTGTCTAAGAAGAAATAAAATACATTTTTTGAAATAAATAAATTTATTTAAAATAGTGTGTTTTAATTTAAAATAAAATAAAACAAGACACATCAAAACCTGTCAGATACTGGAATAGCTGTACTAACATCAAGTTTATAACAATAAACACCTACATCAAAACAGCAGAGAGATTTTAAGTAAACAACATAATGATGTACCTCAAGGAACTACAAGGCAAGAACAAATGAAACCCAAAATTAGTAGAAGTAATGAAATAAGAAATATCGTAGCAGAAGAAATAATAAAACCATTTCTCTAAACAAAATAGAGACTAAAATGCAAAAGATCAATGAAAAGTTAGATTTTTGAAAATTGAAACAAAATTGACAAACTGTTAGCTAGCCTAAGAAAAAAGTTGAGACCCAAATAAATAAAATGAGAAATGAAAGAGGAAGCATTACAACTGATACCAAAGAAATTAGACTGTAAAAAATTGATATATGAAAAAATTGTGAAACCTACAATAAATGGACAAATTTCTAGACACATATAACCTACCAAGATTGAACCAGGAAGGAATAGAAAACTTGAACAGACCAATAATGAGTATCAAAATTCAATCATTAAATAAAATCTCTCACCAAGAAAAGTACAGGACCAGATGGCTTTAATGTTGAATTCTAACAAACTGTTAAAGATAATTCAACACAAATTCTTCTCAAACTATCCCAAAAATGATGAGGATAGAATTCTTCCTAACTCATTCTGTGAGGCCAGCATTAATCTAATACCAAAACCAAACAAAATCAACAAAAAGAAAACTCCAGGCCAATATCCCTGATGAATTGATAGATGCCAGAAACCTCAGCAAAATACTGGCAAAGTGAAATCAACAGCACATCAAAAAGATAATACACTGTGATTAAGTGGAATTTATCGTAGGGACGCAAGAATGATTCAACATACACAAATCAATAAATGTGACACATCACATCAAAGAATGAAGAATGAAAACAATATAATTATCTCAACTGATGTAGAAAAAGCTTTTGATAAAAACTCTCAACAAATTAGGTATAAGAGCAACATACTTCAAAACAATAAAAGCCATATGTGACAAAGCCAAAGCTAACATCATACTGAAAAGCTTCCAGAATTTCCTCCAACATAGTATCTGGGACGTCCTAGCCAGGGCAATTATGCAGGATAAATCAATAAAGGGCATTTAAATTGGAAAGAGTAAGTCGAATTGTCCCTGTTTGCAGATGACATGACATTTTATATAGAAAATCCTAAAAACTCTACCAAAAAAGCTGTTAGAACTAATTGACAAAGTTAGCAAAGTTGCAGGATTCAAAATCAGCATACAAAAATCAATAGCATTTCTATACCCCAATAACAAACTAGCCAAAAAAGAAACCAAGAAAGCAATCCCTTATAAAAGTAAAATATCTATAAATAAATTGAATCAAGGAAGTAAAAGTTCTCTACAATGAAAACTAAAAAACACAGATAAAAGAAATTGGAGAGGAAACTAAAAATGACTATGGATTAGAAGAATTAAGATTGTTAAAGTAGGCATACTACCCAAAGTCATATACAGATTGAGTGCAATTCTTATCAAACACCAATGACATTCTTCATAGAAATAGAAACATCTACCCTAAAATTCATATGGAACCACAAAAGGCTCTGAAGAGCCAAATAAATACTGAGCCAAAAGAACAAAGCTGGATGCATGACACTACCTGACTTCAACATATACTACAAAGCTGTAGTAACCAAAACAGCATGACACTGGTCAAAAACAGACACATCGACCAATGGAGCAGAATAGAGTACCCAGAGGTAAATCCACATATTTACAGCCAACTGAATTTCAACATGCATTAGGGAAAGGACACCCTCTTCAATAAATTCTGCTGAGAAAGCTGGATATTCATACGCAGAAGAATGAAAGTAGATCCCTATATCTCCACATTTACAAATATCAATTCAAAATGGATTAAGTACTTAAATGTAACACTGAAGCTATAAAACGATTAGAAGAAAACATAGGGGAATGCTTCAGGGCATTGGAATGCACATATACTTTATCGGTAAGACTTCAAATGCACAGGCAACAAAAAAGTGGACAAATAGGACTATATCAAACAAAAAATGTCCACATCAAGGAAATCAATGAATAGAATGAAGTCAAAACCTGTAGAATGGGAGAAAGTGTGGCATGCTTTTCATCCAAGAGACAAATATCTAGAATACACAGAGAACTCAAAAGCAAAAACTCAACAGCAAAACAACAACAACAACAAATAATCTGATTTAAAAATGGGCAAACGTTTTGAATATATATATTTTAAAAGAAGATATACAAAAGGTCAAAAAGTACATGAGGAAATGCTCAATATCACTAATCATCAGAAAAATGCAGATCAAAACCACATTTATCTCATTTCACACGTTAGAATAACTATTGTCAAAAAGATAAAAAATAACAAAGGCTGGAGAGGATGAAGAGAAAAGGAAATCCTTAGACACTGTTGGTGTAAATGTAAATTAGTACAGTCATTATAAGAAGCTGTATGAAGGCTTCTCTAAAAACTAAAAGTAGGACTACTGTATGATTCAGCCATCCCACTACTGGGTACTTATCCAAAGGAAAGGAAATCAGTAAGTCAAAGACATATCTATACTTCCATTTTTATTGCAATGCTATTCACAACAGCCAAGATACGAATCAACTTTAATGCCTATCATTGAATACATGGATAAAGAAAGTGTGGTACATATACACAGTGGAATACTATTTGGTCCTAAATAAATGAAACCCTGTCATTCATAGCCACATGGATGAGCCTCAAGGACATCATATTGACTGAAATGTCAGACACAGAGGGATAAATACTGCATGTTTTCACTCATGTGGAAGCTTAAAAACATTGAAGTCATAGAAGTAGGGAGCAGAATAGTGGTTATGAGGCTTGGAAGGGTGGAGGGAAGGGAGTATAGGAACAAGTTGGTTAACAGATACAATTACAGGTAGACATGAAGAAAAAGTTCTAGTGTTCTATAGCAATGTATGGTGAATACAGTTAAAATAATTTAATACATATTTTCAAAAACATAAAAGGGGACTTTCAATGTTCCCAACACAAAGAAATGATTTTATTTTATTTTTTGTAGAGACGGGGTTTCATTTTGCCCAGGCTGGCCTTGAACTCCTGGCCCCTAGCAATCTTCCTGCCTAGGCTTCCCAAAATTCTGGGATTACAGATGTGAGCCACCACACCCAGCCCGATAGCTGTTTGAGATAATTAATATGCTAATTATCCTAATTTGATCATTACACATTGTATACATGTATCAAAACATCACTCTGTTTCCCATATATGTCCAATTACACTTGAACTTTGAACAACACAGGTTTGAACTGCATGGATCCACTTATACACAACATTTTTTCAATAAACATGTTAGAAAATGTTTTGGAGATTTGCAGCAATTTGAAAAAACTCGGGGGGTGGAGCCAAGATGGCCGAATAGGAACAGCTCCGGTCTACAGCTCCCAGCGTGAGCCACACAGAAGACGGGTGATTTCTGCATTTCCAACAGAGGCACCAGGTTAATCTCACTGGGGAGTGCTGGACAGTGGGTGCAGCATACCGTGCATGAGCTGAAACAGGGCGAGGCATCACCTCACCCAGGGACGTGCAAGGGGTCAGGGAATTCCCTTTCCTAGTCAAAGAAAGAGGTGACAGACAGCACCTGGAAAATCGGGTCACTCCCACCCTAATACTGTGCTTTTCCAACGGGCTTAACAAACAGCACACCAGGAGATTATATCCCGCACATGGCTCAGAGCGCCCTATGCCCACGGAGCCTCGCTCATTGCTAGCACAGCAATCTGAGATCAAACTGCAAGGCGGCAGGGAGGCTTGGGGAGGGGCGTCTGCCATTGCTCAGGCTTGAGTAGGTAAACAAAGCGGCCCGGGAAGCTCGAACTGGGTGGAGCCCACCACAGCTCAAGGAGGCCTGCCTGCCTCTGTAGGCTCCACCTCTGGGGGCAGGGCACAGACAAACAAAAGACAGCCATAACCTCTGCAGACTTAAATGTCCCTGTCTGACAGCTTTGAAGGAGTAGTGGTTCTCCCAACACGCAGCTGGAGATCTGAAAATGGGCAGACTGCCTCCTCAAGTGGGTCCCTGACCCCCGAGTAGCCTAACTGGGAGGCAGCCCCTAGTAGGGGCAGACTGACACCTCACACGGCCGAGTACTCCTCTGAGACAAAACGTCCAGAGGAACGATCAGGCAGCAGCATTTGTGGTTCACCAATATCTGCTGTTCCGCAGCCACCGCTGTTGATACCCAGGCAAACAGGGTCTGGAGTGCACCTCCAGTAAACTCCAAAGGACCTGCAACTGAGGGTCCTGACTCTTAGAAGGAAAACTAACAAACAGAAAGGACATCCACACCAAAAACCCATCTGTATGTCACCATCATCAAAGACCAAAGGTAGATAAAACCACAAAGATGGGGAAAAAACAGAGCAGAAAAACTGGAAACTCTAAAAATCAGAGTGCTTCTCCTACTCCAAAGGATCACAGCTCCTCACCAGCAACAGAACAAAGCTGAATGGAGAATGACTTTGATGAGTTGAGAGAGGAAGGCTTCAGAAGATCAAACTACTCCAAGCTAAAGGAGGAAGTTCGAACCAATGGCAAAGAAGTTAAAAATTTTGAAAAAAAATTAGACAAATGGATAACTAGAATAACCAATGCAAAGAAGTCCTTAAAGGACCTGATGGAGCTGAAAACCAAGGTACGAGAACTATGTGACAAATGCACAAGCCTCAGTAACTGATGCAATCATCTGGAAGAAAGGGTATCAGTGATGGAAGAAGAAATGAATGAAATGAAGTGTGAAGAGAAGTTTAGAGAAAAAAGAATAAAAAGAAACCAACAAAGTCTCCAAGAAATATGGGACTATGTGAAAAGACGAAATCTACGTTTGATTGGTGTACCTGAAAATGACAGAGAGGATGGAACCAAGTTGGAAAACACTCTGCAGGATATTATCCAGGAGAACTTCCCCAATCTAGCAAGGCAGGCCAACATTCAAATTCAGGAAATACACAGAACACCACAAAGATACTCCTCGAGAAGAACAACTCCAAGACACATAATTGTTAGATTCACCAAAGCTGAAAAGAAGGAAAAAATGTTAAGGGCAGCCAGAGAGAAAGGTCGGGTTACCCTCAAAGGGAAGCCCGTCAGACTTACAGCTGATCTCTCGGCAGAAACTCTACAAGCCAGAAGAGAGTGGGGGCCAATATTCAACATTCTTAAAGAAAAGAATTTTCAACCCAGAATTTCATATCCAGCCAAACTAAGCTTCATAAGTGAAGGAGAAATAAAATCCTTTACAGACAAGAAAATGCTGAGAGATTTTGTCACCACCAGGCCTGCCCTAAAGAGTTCCTGAAGGAAGCACTAAACATGGAAAGGAACAACCAGTACCAGCCACTGCAAAAACATGCCAAATTGTAAAGACCATCGAGGCTAGGAAGAAACTGCATCAACTAACGAGCAAAATAACCAGCTAACATCATAATGACAGGATCAAATTCACACATAACAACACTAAACTTAAATGTAAATGGGCTAAATGCTCCACTTAAAAGGCACAGACTGGCAAATTGGATAAAGAGTCAAGACCCATCAGTGTGCTGTATTTAGGAAACCCATCTCATGTGCAGAGACACACATAGGCTCAAAATAAAGAGATGGAGGAAGATCTACCAAGCAAATGGAAAACAAAAAAAGGCAGGGGTTGCAATCCTAGTCTCGGATAAAACAGACTTTAAACCAACAAAGATCAAAAGAGACAAAGAAGGCCATTACATAATGGTAAAAAGGGATCAATTCAACAAGAAGAACTATCCTAAATATGTATGCACCCAATACAGGAGCACCCAGATTCATAAAGCAAGTCCTTAATGATCCACAAAGAGACTTAGACTCCCACACAATAATAATGGGAGACTTTAACACCCCACTGTCAACATTAGAGAGATCAATGAGAAAGAAAGTTAACAAGGATATCCAGGAATTGAACTCAGCTCTGCACCAAGCAGACCTAATAGACATCTACAGAACTCTCCACCCCAAATCAACAGAATATACATTCTTTTCAGCACCACACCATACCTATTCCAAAACTGACCACATAGTTGGAAGTAAAGCACTCCTCAGTAAATGTAAAAGAACAGAAATTATAACAAACTGTCTCTCAGACCACAGTGCAATCAAACTAGAACTCAGGATTAAGAAACTCACTCAAAACGGCTCAACTACATGGAAACTAAACAACCTGCTCCTGAATGACTACTGGGTACATAACAAAATGAAGGCAGAAATAAAGATGTTCTTTGAAACCTACGAGAACAAAGACACAACATACCAGAATCTCTGGGACACATTCAAATCAGTGTGTAGAGGGAAATTTATAGCACTAAATGCCCACAAGAGAAAGCAGGAAGGATCTAAAATTGACACCGTAACATCACAATTAAAAGAACTAGAGAAGCAAGAGCAAACACATTCAAAAGCTAGCAGAAGGCAAGAAAAACTAAGATCAGAGCAGAACTGAAGGAAATAGAGACACAAAAAACCCTTCCAAAAAATCAATGAATCCAGGAGCTGGTTTTCTGAAAAGATCAACAAAAACTGACAGACCGCTAACAAGACCAATAAAGAAGAAAAGAGAGAAGAATCAAATAGATGCAATAAAAAATGACATAGGGGATATTACCAGCGATCCCAAAGAAATACAAACTACCATCAGAGAATAGTATAAACAACCCCATGCAAATAAACTAGAAAATCTAGAAGAAATGGATAAATTCCTCAACACATACACACTCCCAAGACTAAACCAGGAAGAACTTGAATCTCTGAATAGACCAATAACAGGCTCTGAAATTGAGGCAATAATTAATAGCTTACTAACCAAAAAAGGTCCAGAACCCGATGGATTCACAGCCGAATTCTACCAGAGGTACAAGGAGGAGCTGGTACCATTCCTTCTGAAACTATTCCAACCAATAGAAAAAGAGGGAATCCTCCCTAGCTCATTTTATGAGGCCAGCATCATCCTGATACCAAAGGCTGGCAGAGACACAACAAAAAAAGAGAATTTTAGACCAATATCCCTGATGAACATTGATGCAAAAATCCTCAATAAAATACTGGCAAACCGAATCCAGCAACACATCAAAAAGCTTATCCACCATGATCAAGTGGGCTTCATCCCTGGAATGCAAGGCTGGTTCAACATATGAAAATCAATAAACGTAATCCAGCATATAAACAGAACCAATGACAAAAACCACATGATTATCTCAATAGATGCAGAAAAGGCCTTTGACAAAATTCAACAACCCTTCATGCTAAAAACTCTCAATAAATTAGGTATTGATGGGACATATCTCAAAATAATAAGAGCTATCTATGACACCCACAGCCAATATCATACTGAATGGGCAAAAACTGGAAGCATTCCCTTTGAAAACTGGCACAAGACAGGGATGCCCTCTCTCACCACTCTTACTCAACATAGCGTTGGAAGTTCTGGCCAGGGCAATCAGGCAGCAGAAGGAAACAAAGGGCATTCAACTAGGAAAAGAGGAAGTCAAATTGTCCCTGTTTGCAGATGACATGATTGTATATCTAGAAAACCCCATTGTCTCAGCCCAAAATCTCCTTAAGCTGATAGGCAACTTCAGCAAAGTCTCAGGATACAAAATCAATGTGCAAAAATCACAAGCATTCTTATACACCAATAACGGACAAACAGATAGCGAAATCATGAGTGAACTCCCATTCACAATTGCTTCAAAGAGAATAAAATACCTAGGAATCCAATTTACAAGGGATGTGAAGGACATCTTCAAGGAGAACTACAAACCACTGCTCAACGAAATAAAAGAGGATACAAACAAATGGAGGAACATTCATGCTCATGGGTAGGAAGAATCAATATCGCGAAAATGACCATAATGCCAAAGGTAATTTATAGATTCAATGCCATCCCCATCAAGCTACCAATGACTTTCTTCACAGAATTGGAAAAAACTACTTTAAATTTTATATGGAACCAAAAAAGAGCCCGCATTGCCAAGTCAATCCTAAGCCAAAAGAACAAAGCTGGAGGCATCATGCTACCTGACTTCAAACTATACTACAAGGCTACAGTAACCAAAACAGCATGGTACTGATACCAAAACAGAGATATAGATCAATGCAACAGAACAGAGCCCTCAGAGATAATGCCACATATCTACAACTATCTGATCTTTGACAAACCTGACAAACACAAGAAATGGGGAAAGGATTCCCTATTTAATAAATGGTGCTGGGAAAACTGACTAGCCATATGTAGAAAGCTGAAACTGGATCCCTTCCTTACACCTTATACAAAAATTAATTCAAGATGGATTAAAGACTTACATGTTGACCTAAAACCATAAAAACCCTAGAAGAAAACCTAGGCAATACCATTCAGGACATAGGTATGATCAAGGACTTCATGTCTAAAACACCAAAAGCAATGGCAACAAAAGCCAAAATTGACAAATGGGATCTAGTTAAACTAAAGAGCTTCTGCACAGCAAAAGAAACCACCCTCAGAGTGAACAGGCAACCTACAGAATGGGAGAAAATTTTTGCAACCTACTCATCTGACAAAGGGCTAATATCCAGAATCTACAATGAACTCCAACAAATTTACAAGAAAAAAACAAACAACCCCATCAAAAAGTGGGCAAAGGATATGAACAGACACTTCTTAAAAGAAGACATTTATGCAGCCAACAGACACATGAAAAAATGCTCATCATCACTGGCCATCAGAGAAATGCAAATCAAAACCACAATGAGATACCATCTCACACCATTTAGAATGGCGATCATTAAAAAGTCAGGTAACAATAGGTGCTGGAGAGGATGTGGAGAAATAAGAACACTTTTACGCTGTTGGTGGGACTGTAAACTAGTTCAACCATTGTGGAAGTCAGTGTGGCAATTCCTCAGGGATCTAGAACTACAAATACCATTTGACCCAGCCATCCCATTACTGGGTATATACCCAAAGGATTATAAATCATGTTCCTATAAAGACACATGTGCACGTATGTCTATTGCGGCACTATTCACAATAGCAAAGACTTGGAACCAACCCAAATGTCCAACAATGATAGACTGGATTAAGAAAATGTGGCACATATGCACCATGGAATACTATGCAGCCATAAAAAATGATGAGTTCATGTCCTTTGTAGGGACATGGATGAAGCCGGAAACCGCCATTCTCAGCAAACTATTGCAAGGACAAAAAACCAAACACCGCATGTTCTCACTCATAGGTGGGAATTGAACAATGAGAACACATGAACACAGGAAGGGGAACATCACACACCGGGGCCTGTTGTGGGGTGGGGCGAGGGGGGAGGGACAGCATTAGGAGATATACCCAATGCTAAGTGACGAGTTAATGGGTACAGCACACCAACATGGCACATGTATACATATGTAACAAACCTGCACGCTGTGCACATGTACCCTAAAACTTAAAGTATAATAATAATAAAAAAAAGAAAAAACTCATAGGTGAACAGCATAGCCTAGAAATATCATAAAATCTTAAGAATAACTTAGGTATCTCATGAATGCATAAAATATATGTAGGTACTAGTTTACATTATCATTTGCTACCATAAAATACACACATCTATTATACAAAGTTTATATTTATTGAAACTTATGCACATAAACACTTATGGACTGTATGTGATGCCATTTGCAGTAGAGAGAAATGTAAACAAACAAAGTTGCAGTATTAAATCATAACTGCAAAAAATTAACTGTAGTACTGCTGTAATACTATAATAATGTCATAGCCACCTCCTGTTGCTGTTGTGGTGAACTCAAGTGTTGCAAGTGCAAGTTTCTGCTTAGAATACTGTGAGATGCTAATCATCTCTGCATGAACAGTTCATCTCTCCAGTAAATTGCGTATTATAGTAAAAAATTGGCCTCTTTCAGTTCTCACGTAATTTTCATTGTGTTTAGTGCAATACCATAAAACTTGAATGACACCAAGGGACCCATACAAAGTGCCACTAGAGATGATGAAAGTGCTCCTAAGAAGCAGAAGAAAAGTCATGACATTACAAGAAAAAGTTGAATTGCTTGATATGTACTGTAGATTGAGGTGTGCAGTTGCAGTTACTCACCATTGCATACAGGTAATTCATCTTTTAAATAGACTATGTAAACTTATGGTATCAATAAATATAGCACAGTACTGTAAATGTTTTTTCTTATGATTTTTTAAATAACACTTTCTTTTCTCTATTTTCTGTGTATAATAACACTTTCTTTTCTCTACTTTCTGTGTTCTCTACTAAGAACACAGAAAATAACACATACATAATATGTATTAATCAACTCTTTATGTTATAGGAAGGCTTTAAGTCAATAGTAGCCTATTAGTAATTCAGTTTTGCAGGAGTCAAAAGCTATACGAAGATTTTCAATGGCACAAGGAGTCAGCACCCCTAACCCCAGCGTTGTTCAAGGGTCAACTGTATTATGTGTCGACTAAAAATATGGGAGAGAGAAAAAAATAAAGGCAGAAAGAGAAGAAATAAAGCCAGGTAAAGGAATTGAAAAAGAACTAATTTCCCAAATATTGTCAATACTATATGTTTCCTGTTTCCATAAACAAGCTTCAAATATTTTAATAACAAGTAAATCTGATCATAGTCAAATCACTGCAGTGAAATAAAGAAAACTAGTAAAATGAGCTAGTAAAACTCAGGCATTAAACAACTGAGAAAAATGAATTAAAGGTCTAGAAAGTAATCTCACATATAAGATAGATATAAAAGTACATAGTAAGGTATTCATCACTGGAGTCCAGAAATATAATATCAATATATAATTACCAGAGAGTCTTCAGGATGCAAATGCATAATGATTCAACACAAAGCACCTCAATGAAACCCATAGTATAATAGAAAAAAATTAAAAAGATCATTTTATTAACAATTTTAGTAACTTTTATTTATAAAACTAAGAGATAAATCAATTACTCCCATTTTTAGATGAGAAAACTGTAACATATAGAGTTTAATTTATTTGTTGTGAAGTTATATTTAATTTTTGATTTGTGATAATGTTAACATATTTAAAACAATGAGCCCTTGTCTTTTTAGTGATACTTATTGAAATATTAGCACATATGAAATAACAGTTATTAGAATTTGCTTCAAAATAAATCGGGTCTTTTAAACCTAGGCAAGGACATAGATGAAGCAAAAGTAGTCACGTGTTGATAATTATTGAATCCAGGTAATGTAAAAAAAATGTTCATTGTACTATTCTTTTTACTTTTGGGTATGTTTGCAATTTTCCCTAACAACAAAAATCATAAAATACACTCATCTTAGGAATAAACTTTAGGGGATCCATATAAGGAGAATACAAAATTCTAATAGCAGGCATTATCAAGTTGCATAAATCAAGAAACAAATAATTGCTTGAAAAGGAATGTTAATGAAGAGATTATCTCAAAATTAATTTTAAAATTTAACAATTATAACTTTAGCACATTTTTTATCTCCATTGAAGGGTATTTACAGTGTAGCAAGAGTCAAGAAAATCCAAAAAGAAAAACCGTAATGAAATATTTGCATTAATCCTTTTACTCTACTATAGACCTGAATTAATTATGACACAAAGACACTGAAAATAATAAATGAAGAGATGGTTGGAATAGCAGAACCAGAAAAATAACGAAGAAATAAAGATAATTTGTTCTGATAGACACAGCATTTAAAATCAACATGAAAGAAAGATTTGTGCAGTGAATAAACTTAGAAAAATTGAATAATCACTGCAGTAAAAATTAAATGAAACTCCTACTCAGTCATATCTCTAAAATAAACTTTAGATAAAATAAATATAAATGTTAATAGAAAAAACATAAATATAGTAGAAAAATATTTGTAAATATATATGGAATTGTGTGTTGAAGGAGATTTTATAAGTATGGAAACAAAGCCAGAAGACATAGAGTTATAGTAAATAGCTTTCACATATAAACACTTATAACTTTTTTTAAAAAATGAAAGCTCTCATTTAAAAACTCGAAATACAACTTGGAAACCAATTTTTATGGAAACATAAGAGATAAGTCATTAATTTCCTACAAGATTTTTAGGTGGTGAAATGAAATTGTAGAAAGCAAAAGTGCTTTTAAAAATACAAATGAAGAAGTTTTACTCCCAGAGGAATATCTAGATACTGAAGGACTCTACTGCAGAAAAACAAATAAAACCTTTAAAAAGCATACTTTTAATGTTGTGTTGACTGGGCTTGCAGAAGTGAGGGAACTTTCAAATACACACTAACCAATTTCCAATATCAAGAACCCCCCAAAAATGTGTATTAGTTGGTTCTCACGCTGTTATGAAGAAATACCCAGGACTGGGTAATTTATAAAGAAAAGAAGTTTAATTGACTCACAGTTCTGCATAGCTGGGGAGGCCTCAAGAAACTTACAATCATGGCAAAGGCACCTCTTCCCAAGGCGGCAGGATAGAGAAGGAGTGCCAGCAGGGGAAATGCCAGACACTTATAAAACCATCAGATCTTATGAGACTCACTCATTATCAGGAGAACAGCATGGTGGAAATCACCCACATGATTCAATTACTTCCACCTGGTACTGCCCTTGACACATGGGGATTATCACAATTCAAGGTGAGATTTCAGTGGGGACACAGAGCCAAACCATATCATTCCACTCCTGGGCCCTCCCAAATCTCATGTCCTCACATTTCAAGACACAATCATGCCCTTCCAATAGTCCCCCAAAGTCTTAGTTCTTTCTAGCATTAACCCAAAAGTCCAAGTCCAAAGTTTCATCTGAGACAAGATAATCCCTTCTGTGTATCTATAAAATCAAAAGCAAATTAGTTACTTCCTAGACACAATGGGGGTAGTCATTGAGTAAATACACCCATTCTAAATGGCAGAAATAGGCCAAAACAAAAGGGCTACAGGCCCCATGCAAGTTTGAAATCCAATAGGGCAGTCATTAAAGGAGATCCAAAATCATCTCCTTTGACTCCATGTCTCATGCCCATGTCACGCTGATGCAAGAGGGGGGTCTCACAGCTTTGGACAGCTCTGCCCTGTGGCTTTGCAGTTTACAGCCCCCCTCCCAGCTGCTTTCATGTTTGGCATTGAGTGCCTGCAGCTTTTCTGGCTGCATGGTGCAAGCTGTCGGTGGATACACCATTGTGGGATCTGGAGGACAGTGGCCCTCTTCTCACAACTCCACTATGCAGTTCTTTAGTGGGGACTCTGTGTGGGGGCTCCAACCCCACACTTTGCTTCTGCACTGCCCTAGCAGAGGTTCTCCATGAGGGGTCCACCCCTGCACAAACTTCTGCCTGGACATCCAGGCACTTCCATCCATGCTCTGAAATCTAGGTGGAGGTTCCCAAACCTCAATTCTTGACTTCTGTCCACCCTGGCCTAACACCACATGTAGGCCACCAAGGCTTGGGGCTTGCGCGCCCTGAAGCAATGGCCTGAGCTGTATACTGTCCCCTTTTAGCCACAGCTCGAGCTGAAGCAGCCAAGATGAAGGGCACCATATACAGAGGCTGCACAGAGCAGAGATGCTCTGGGCCAGGCCCATGAAATAATTTTTTCCTTCTAGACCTCCAGGCCTATGATGGGAGGGGCTTCCACAAATGTCTCTGACATGCACTGGAGGCATTTTCCCCATTGTCTTGGTGACTAACATTCTGCTCCTCATTACTTAGGCAAATTTCAGCAGCAGGCTTGAATTTCTCTCTACAAAAATGGGTTTTTCTTTTCTATCCTATTGTCAGGCTGCAAATTTTTCAAACATTTATGCTCTGCTTCCTCTTGAAGTTTTTGCCGCTTAGATATTTCTTCTGCCGGATACCCTAAATCATCTCTCTCAGGTTCAGAGTTCCACAGATCTCTAGGGCAGAGGAAAAAAGGCCACCAGTCTCTTTGCCTAGCAAGAGTGATCTTTACTCAAGTTCCCAGCAAGTTTCTTATGTCCATCTGGATAAGCTCAGCCTGGACTTCATTGTCCATATCACTATCAGCATTTTCGTTAAAGCCATTCAACAAGTCTCTAGGAAGTTCCAAAGCTTCCCACATCTTCATGTCTTCTGAGACCTTTAAGACTCTAGGAAGTTTCAAGATTTCTCATATTTTCCTGTCTTCTTCTTAACTGTTCTTCAAACTGTTCCAGCCTTTGCCTGTTACCCAGTTCCAAATTTGCTTTAACATTTTCAGATGTCTTTATAGCAGCACCCCACTCTCTGTGATACCAATTTATGGTATTATCTGTTCTCACACTGCTATGAAGAAATATATAAGACTGGATAATTTATAGAGAAAAGAGGTTTAATTGGCTCACAGTTCTACATAGCTGGGGAGGCCTCAGGAAACTTACAATCATGACAGAAGACACTTCTTCCCAGGGTGGCAGGATAGAGAATGAGCGTCAGCAGGGGAAATGCCAGATGCTTATAACACCACCAGATCTTGTGAGACTCACTCATTATCACAAGAACAGCATAGGGGAAACCAAACCCATGATCCAGTTATTTCCACCTGGTACTGCCCTTGACACATGGAGATTATTACAATTCAAGGTGAGATATGGGTGGGAGCACAGAAAAACCATATCAAGATGTAAAAACAAAAAAAGGGTCTGAAATTGATACTAGATGCATTGAACTGAAACAGAAAGGACAAGCAGTGTAGCTTTGTAGGAAAATGCTGATAGCAGCCTCCAAAATCCTAAAATGAAGTTGTGCCAGCAAGAAGGAGACGCAGGTATTGAACATCAGGCTACTGCATTAGCTGAAACTTTCAAAGGGAGTAAAAGACAAAAGAGTTCTTAAAAGCAGCCATAGAAAGAAAGGCAGATAATCAACACCTGCAAAATAATCAAAATGTGATTAATAGAAGCCTTCCTCATAGCAACAATGAAAATAAGAAGCAAGAAAAAATATTTTCCAAGTTCTGAGGAAAAATAACTGTCAAATAATACACTTTCAGGTAAGAATGTAAGATGATACATATAAGTCCAAATATATCTGTAGAAAGAATAAATTTACATGAACACAGTTACCATTGATTATCAGATTAGAATCTGATGCAGAAGAATATGTTATATGTCATACAGAAGAGACACATATAAACGTGAAGCATGAAAAGTTTGAATGTAAAGAAGGACAGAAATGTTATACTAGATAAATACTATATAAAATAAAGCTGAAGATGCAATATCAATATCAGAAAATGTGGGCTTTCAAAGATAAAACACATTATTGGCAATAGAATGAGTCATTACTGAATGACCCTTATAATTATCTTTTAAGAAAAACCTCATAGTTTTTATAATGATAGTCCTATGATTATCATTATAAGAATAATGATAATAACTAAAAAATAGCTGATGTCAATATAGCATACACTATGTGCTAGATATTTTCCTAAAATCTTGGATACATCATTTTATTTTCACCACAATTCTATATCTACTATCATTATCCTCATTTCACCAATGAAGAAATTAAGGCACTGAAATGCTAGCTCATAGCCATACAACTAGTTAGTGAAGAGGCAAAGAGTCAAACCAGGAAGATAAACACCAGTCTCTATGTTCTCAATTCTAATCCATAAATTTATTAAAATATTATATTCACTGAAAAAATGTAGTGACTAGGCCAAGCATGGTGGCTCACACCTGTAATCCCAACACTTTGGGAGGCTGAGGCAGGTGGATTACTTGAGACAATGGAGTTCAAGACCAGGCTGGCCAACATGGTATAACCCCATCTCTACTAAAAATACAAAAATTAGCTGAGCATGGTGGTGCGTCCCAGTATCCCAACTAATCAGGAGGCTGAGGCAGGAGAATAGCTTGAACAAGGGAGGTGGAGGTTGCAGTGAGCCAAGAACGCACCACTGCACTCCAGCCTGAGTGACAGAGTGAGACTCTGTCACACACACACACACACACACACACAAAATATAGCAACTATGAATATGAATGTACCTATTTTTTAAAAGCCACAGGATAAATGAAGCCCAAATTAATAGAACTAAAGAGGAATGTTGATAACTCCATTATCATAGTGTAAGTTTTTAGCAGATTTCCCCCGATTATTAATCGATAAAACAGACAAAATATTTATTCATAAATGTGATGTGAATAATGTAATGAATAAGCTTGATTAAACAAACATATAGATTTCAGCATCCAACAAGTGGAAAATGAACATTCTTTTCAAGCACAGATATTTTTACTATAGCTTTGACCCTGAGTCTTTACTCTTGTATAAATAGAAATGAACACCAGGTCAAACAGAAATTTTTCTCAGGCAAACTTTAATAGGCTTGCAGGTTGAGCAAAGCAAGGGAGCAACGCATGGGAAAAGGACCCCAGTGCCAGCTCTCTAAGGGGCTTTGCTCTTGTCAAGAAGTTGAGGCCAGAAAAGGAGTGGCATGTAGGCATCTACAGGCAGGGAACTTTCAGCACCTGCTGCACTTTAACATGTGATATGGTTTAACTCTGTGTCTCCACCCAAATTTCATGTGAATTTTAATCCCCAAAGTTGAGGGAGGAACTGGTGGGAGGTGATTTCATCAGGGGGTGGATTTCCCCCTTGCTGTTATCCTGATAGTGAGTTAGGTCTCATGAGGTCTGGTTATTTGAAAGTGCGTAGCACTTCTCTTCCTCTCTTTCCTGCCAGCCATGTGAAGACGTGCCTACTTCCCCTTGGCCTTCTGCCATGATTGTAAGTTTTCTAAGGCCTCCCCAGAAGCAGAAGCTTGTACAGCCTGCAGAACCATGAGCTGAGAAACCTTTTTCATTTATACATTACCCAGCCTCAAGTATGTCTTAACAGCAGTGTGAGAATGGACTAATACAACATGTTTCTTAGTGTGTTGTATGTGACATTAGCATGTTGAGTCTCCACCCCTGGGTGTGATTTTCAATACTATAATGAGATTATAGTGAGGAAAAACTCCCTGAAAGGTCAGCACTGTAGTCTATCTTGTCTTTATGCTGCCTGGATCTGGTCTGGTTCTTTCTGGAAATGCCAAAGTCTGGCTTTAGTAACCTCAGAAGACATTACTCAAAGAGGTAAAGAGTTGGTTTCTTCTTTTTATGGTTAGGAATTCAGCCTGGTCAGCTGAGTTAGGAGAGGCCTCTCTTCTGGCATGTAATTTGTGTCAGCTTGTTAAGGGAGGCAAAAAGTAGTTAGAGGAGGAAATATCCCTAGACATGTGTGACCCATGGGAACTTGGTTACCTTGTCTCTTATCTGCCAGGACCAAGTCTCTTCTTTATACTGTTTCGATATCACTCTATAGATTGCTTCGTGAATGGGCTTCCAGTAGAGGACTATTTCTCTAATAATTATAGCTGACAAAAAAGGGCCAAATAACCTCTATGTAACTATGTATTCAAGGACATTTCCTGTTCAGAAGAGTGACCTTAACAGAAAGGGGGACATTTCCCAGCTGTACTGACACAGTAGTCCCTAGTGATGTATGGCCATTGAGTACTTCCAATGATGTTAGTCCAAAGTAAGATGTGCTTTAATCATACACACTAGAGTTTGAAGACAAAATTTGAATAAAATGCAAAATATCTCATTAATTTTTATATTGCTTTAATGTCAAAATAACATTTTAGATATAGTAGGTTTAATAAACACTTCATTAAAGTTAAGTTCATCTGTGTCTTTTTACTTTTTAAATACTGTGGCTACTAAAAAAGTTTAAATTACACATGTGGCTTGCATAATGTATTTATTGGAAAAGACGATGCTGGTCTAGAGCTTTATTGAATTCATACCAGCTGAGCCAGAATTTCGCTAAGCTATAAAGTTGGTGGAGGAGATCAGCCTCCAGATCAAACCAATTTTTCTGAAGGACCTAAAGAAATGAAGATCTATACTATTCCTATAAAAACGAAAGCTCAAAATCATATACATATCAACTGTCCTTTAATTTATCTGAAATTCAATGCAATTTTGATCAAAATACCAACAGGGTTTTTCATGAATCTTGACAAACTAATTTGAAAATTTATCTGGAGGAGCAAAAGACCAAAAATGGCCAAAACTGAAGAATGTATCCTACCAGCTATCAATGTATATTATAAACCTCTAGTGATAAAGTCAATATGTTATTGGCACAGAAATACAAAAACATTGACCCATGGAACAAAATGAAGATCTGGGAAACAGACTGTGTTTTACAACTTAATATATCTCAAAGGTGCAACTGAAGATCATCGTGGAATAAAGAGTATTCAAAATGTGAGACTGAACAATTAACTGCCCACGTAAATTGGATCCTTAAATTGGATTCTTATTTTCCACCATACCAATAAGTTAATTCTAGATAGGATAAGGGGAATGGTTCAAGGGGAATATTTGAGACCTTAAAAGAAAATAAGAAATAATATTTTTTTCTAAATTCGAGCTAGGGAAAGACAAATTAAAATACATGTTAAGCATTTAAAATGGACAAATTTCACTATATGTTCATTAAAAACTTCTTTCCCGCAGAAAAACACCTAAAGACAGTGATAAGACAAAACACAAACAAACGTCTGCAGTACATGAAATTTGCAAAGGATTAGGAAGACTCTTACAAATCAATTAGAAAAGAACAAAACTCAATAGAAAATTGAAAAAAGGACACAGGCATCTCACAGAAGAGGAAACATGTTGCAAACAAGCTCATGAAAAGATGTTTAACTTTATTAGTTCTAAGGGAAATACAAATTAGCATTTAAAAACTATTGGCCTGATTTTATTCCCACTGATGATAATCCCACAACAATTACAAAACCAGACAAATCCAACAATCAGAGAGGAGATGAGTCAACAAATTGCTGGAGGAAGTATAAATATGAGTAGAAATAACCTGTCATTATTCTTTGAGCCTGAATATTTGCATCAGCTATGATCCAACAATTTCACTCCCATGGAATGCATTCTATGCTTTCTCTCTGTCAAGTATCAAGACAGCTATAAGAATGCTTATTGTAAAACTGCTGTAATAAGAAAAAGAAAAAAGGGAAAAAAAGAAGGAAGGAAGAAAGGATGGAATGAAACAAAGAAGGAAAGAAAAGAAAAAAAAGGAAGAAGAGAGGGAAGGAAGGGGAGAAAATAAAGAGAAAGAAAGAAGAAGGGAGAGAAAGAGAGAGATGCAGGAAAGAAAGAAGGGAAAGAGAAATAAGGAAAGAGAGACCTCAAATGTTCAGAAAAAAATGGGCATGTAGAAGGATTCATTCACCCACTCAGCTATTTTGCATGCGTAAATGAATGAAATAAAGATATGTGGTACAATACGCATGAATATGATATAATCAATCCAGGAGACCTACTTACAGTAAGATACTGCTTTTACAAAGGTCCAAAAGAAGATAAACTGGCAATTGAATGTTTATGAATGAATATATAAGTATTGTATGTAAATAAAAATAAAAAAGGATATAAAGATAGCATTCATAGTGCACTCACATTTGTGGGAGAGGCAATTGTAAGGAGGAACACTTAGATGAAACGGTATTGTAAAATTTTACTTTATAAATTAGATGGAGGTTTCATGGATATTCATTTTATTATTGTGCTTTAGTATATGATACAGGTATGTTACACTTTTTCATGGATCAAATACTATTACATTAAAATGTAATACCTTACATTATTAAACATAAACAAATATGTAAATACGCACACCAACAAATGGTGAGTTGAGAAGGAAGATGATAATGTCATTTTCTTTGGAACTTTCTTACGACTCCCTGAACCACTGTCCCTTTCCTACCTCTTCCATATCTCCATTATAGCGCCATTTGTTTAATCTCCTTACGATTTCCTCTTTGGCTCAGCTGTTTAGTGCAGAACAATTCATGAGTTTGTTCAATCTCTTCTCAGTGTGGTGCCTTACTCCTCATTAGTGGATGCACAACAGATGAGAAATGATAAATGAGTAACTGTTCCAGATTGTGGAAATATTGCAAGTGATAATTCTATGGAATTTTTTAAGCTGAACACCCACCTATTTGGTTCCAAATTACATAAGTCATCTTGAAAGTAGGTTTTGTTCTAGCTCTCAAGAAACAGCACGGTCTGACATATCTGTAGGGAAATTGGATTTTTCATAATATTTTCTTAAGAGAAAGCAGTAAAAAGAGCTTCATAAAAAAGAGAAGCAAAACGCATATGCACCCTTCTGAAAATGTAAAAGCTGATGATGATATTTCTCCTTTGGGCATTAGATCAATCTCATGCATAAACACTGAAATAGAAAGAGACTTACTAAGGAAATAGATCATTGGATGTCTAAAAGCATTTGTATTACTGGACTAGCAGAAAAACAGAGAATATCTTCTGTCCCTGCAATATAATGCAGACATTTTCAATAGGAAATATATGTTGCCCATAGTCAAAATTCACTGGGAAATAGAACCTCAGCTATATAAGGGTCCAAAATTAAATAATTAACATTTTTTTTCAACTTTATTATTATAAGAAATGACAGTTAACCTCAGATAGTATTCTGAAGGAAACAGTTTTGGCTCAATGATTCTGCTTGCAGGTATCTTATTCCATCTTCAGAGAAGCTTATGATGTGCCAAGTAAGATCATGTTTCCCTTCAGTGTTTGTATATTATCTTGAGAATGACACCACATTCGCTGATAATATTATCAAAATACCCTTATGGTATTGACCTGGTAAATGTACTGATATGGTTTGGCTCTGTATCCTCACCCAAATCTCATCTCAAATTATCATCCCCATGTGTCAGGGGAAGGGCATGGTGGGAGGTGAGTGGATCATGGAGGTGGATTTCTCTTTTGCTGTTCTCTTGATAGTCAGTGAGTTCTTATGAGATCTGATGGTTTAAAAGTGTGACACTTCTCCCTTTGCTCTCTTTCTCCTGCCACCATTTAAGACATGTCTTGCTTCCCCTTCACCCTCTACCACAATTATGAGTTTCCTGAGGCCTCCCTAGCCATTCAGAACTATGAGGAAATTAAACCTCTTTTGTTTATAAATTACCCTGTCCCAGGTGGTTCTTTATAGCAGTGTGAAAATGGACTAATACATGGACACAATTAAAAACTACATTTCCTAAATTCTTACTTCTAGCCTAATTTCTGCCTTTTGTAAAGATTATTAAGTTTCCTTGCTCTTTGATAGATCCTAATGAATGTGACCTTCTTTGAGCAAATATAGAGACAAAGGCTAAAAGAAATTTCTACCATCTTTTAGTATTGGAGATTACATTTTCAATATGCCTGGTTTACTAATTATTTTTTATTAAATGTGGTTTGATTTTCCTTTGTTGGTTTATTTCAGATCTTATAATGTAAGGAAGAAAGAGTTGTCTTAAATAATTACCTCTCATTGTGAGGGAGTATAGTATATTGTTTGAAAGTGCAGACTGGAGTGAAATAATAATTATTTTTAATGGAAATATATCTAATAGAATAATATTATTGGTAAAACTGAAACACTAATTGGTAAAACCAATAAACACTAATAACACTAATTATATACATCTCTCTGTCCACTTCATGCTGTCACCCACATAGCTGAAGGGGGTTGTAGATAACACATATCCATGCTGATTAGTCTTATTTTGAATATGTGACTTCAAACTTCAAATGGCCCCAAAATGCTGCCTGACAATCACACTACATTTTTCTGTTTCATTTATTCTGGAACTCTATAAGGTGACTCATTCCTTTTAATCTCTTCTCAAAATCTCAACCCTTTTAAGATTGTCATATTTAGCCAAAGAAATACAGGATGCTCAGGATTTGAATTAAATCTAAATGCTTACGTATATGTACACTGTGATAAAAGAAAAAGATGGCATGTTAAATACTTAAACAATAATTGTTTGCCTAAAATAAATAACAAGTATGTAAATCACCTACCTCTGTTTTTAAAAATCATATTCTCTGATGGTTTGGCTCTCCCAAATGGTTTTTTGTTTCACAGAGTTTGCTTATAAAATTCCTTGCAGTATGTATTCCATTTATATGTCACTCCATAATGACACAGTTTCTATAGTGGTCATATCCAATTAATTTTGTTCATTTGTTCACTGAAAAATTGTTAATGATATAACACATTCAATGTTGGCACTATGAACCAGTATATTAGCATGTACTGGCATAAAGTTCACAAAGTCTCTGGCTTTTCAAACTTGATTTGTTGAAACTTACAATGCCATCTTTTTTCGGCCTAACTTTATTCATTCCTTTCCATTATCAGGATTTTGTAGCATGGACTTATAGATGACTTTTCAAATGCTGTGGCCTGAAGAGAAAGAATATTGTCTTCAAATTGTATTCCCTTGTTGTTGAACAGTACACATGAGGATGCCACTTGTTCCCATGTAACCATTAGGTAAAATCAAATTCTTCAAAGTAGAAAATATATTCAAAAGATATTCACGGCAAATGCCATAATAATGATACATTTAAAGATGAAATTTCTTTTCTTGTTCATAAGTAATATCTCTTTTGAAACAGCTTTGACACTTAAAGGGATATTTTTCCATCATTTTTTGCTTTAACATGTTCAATAAGTTTCTTAAGCAATGGAGCACTTTTATGACACAGTTTGCTTTTCCTTCAACTTGCATAATCCTATTGTTAAAGAGATGTTGAAAAGTATTAACAAGGAATAAATAGAATTCATTCAATGAATTACTTAGAAAATCAACAAGCATTGGGAGGGGCCTGTTCAGAACTAAAGTATGATTTCAATAAGCTGGATATTCTCTCACTGTATTTGTTAAAAGAGAGCCATGGGTTTCTGAATATGAGAGAACTGAACAATCCTGAATTCCAACAAACTCTTGAAAGTCCTTTAGTCACTGGGTTAGACAGCATACATACTGAAATTAGAAAATAATTTCATGTGATCTCTGTAGTGCCAATAGGAAATATTCAATGCCAATAGCATGAGGTTCTTTGAGCAGTGTCATGTACAACATGGATCAAAAAGCTAACACCTTACAAAGAATCATTGATGCTTTGATTCAACTTTAAATAAATCTCGTTTCCATATTTACACCTTTACTTTTATTTGTATTTTTATTACTTCTACTAAAATCAGTACAACTTTTCTTATTATGTCCTAACTAAAAAAGAGTCTGCAAAAATTTGCTGTTGTTTCTGATGTGTCATCTAAAAGGGATTTTACACTTCATAACCTTCTAAGGAAGTCTTTTTCATGAGGAAAATATTGCACAGGCAAAGGTAATATTTTTCTGCATTGCGATTATTTTCACCATGGCTCTTTTGTAAAATGGTGAATCATTTTGATATTTTATTACCTCTGCCATAGTAAATACACCTATTGTATATTTGTATTATTGCAGTAGATGTCATTTTGGTACTTAAAAACTTGCTCATGATTTTAGAATCAGAAAACACTTTTAGTAGCTGTATGTTCAAAAGATATTTGAGCTGAAATACTGATGCTGATGTATATCATATGGAAGGCATTCCAACTTCTACTGCTTCACATGAATTTCCCTTAATCAGAATTTTATTTTTTGTCACATTTATAGTACTAGTTAAGAAATTATATATCACGTATGCCAATATGCTGGTTTATATCTGATTTTCCACCATTTTCCATATTATATGAGTAATTGTATACTACACACAGAGATCCAGAAGAGCATTTTCTTTATTTAGTAAATGTCACTCTTCAGAAAATTTATCACAAAGTTTATTTCTGTGTTTTGGCATTTGAGGATTCAAATATACAAAAACACAAATAGATAATAGAAACCACCACAAGAATTGAAAAGACTGAATTTAATAATCTCAGGGAATCTACATTGCATTTGTCACTCACGAGTCCAAATTAATAAGTAACCATAAACAAGGGTTGAGTTGTTGAAAGGGCTGTGAACTTGCAAACTAACAATAAAATTGACTAATATCTGGAGCAAAAGGTGAAGTTTTCCTTTGCTTACAAGTAATAGCAATATCTGTAAGGCATTGTCTTTATGTAATGTCACAGATGACATTACATAAGGTTTCAGAAAGACTGGCTCATCAAAGCTTGGCAGACTTTCAGAGGTAAGAATGTTTAGGGATTACAGAACTTCATACTCTGCTGGTGTGGTCATTGTACTAAGGCTGATGTTCACCAGCTGACTTAGAAACACAGAAAATAAACTGAAACATTTGTTGATTGACTAATGTTTAGAAGCATGGGGTTATCACTGATTAGTCTATTTTCAAAAATGAAGTTTAATGATTGATTGGCTGACTTTCAGAATTCATAGTTACATGAATCAGGCTGGTGTTTGACTGATTTTCAGAGCACGGGTACTAATCTGATCTTATCTCTGATGATGGTTACTTATGCACGACTTGGAACCTTGGCCAAAGAACAATCTTTCATATCTTAAATATGAAAAATAAATAATTTTAATCCTTACTTATTTCTTTTGACTTTCAGCCAAAGCTGCAGTAAGAAACTTAAGAGACTCTCCAGATCTTTACTTATAGAGGTATGACTTTCAACTTGTGTTGCCATTGAAGTGATTTAAGCTGCCAATGGGTGTGACTGAAAAATCACTCTAAAAGCCAATTTTTTGTTATGTATTGGAAAAAATACTGAATATAGAACATCTAGAGTGTCCTGGAAAAGACAATACAAGACACACGGAAAAAGTATTAGATCCAGAACATGTTTGCAATATAAAAAAATACTTGGGAACCCTAAACCCTCATCATCATTCTTAACTTTGTTTTCTATTTCATTGAGAAAATAATGGAAGATTAGAGAGAACTTCTACAAACTGTCTACTACATCTAACCCTTACTTGAATCTATTCCCAATTATTCTAACTTATTCACTTTGCTGCTGATAAAAGCAATCAATTCCACTTACCTAATAGATCTTATTACCTCTTACATGAATAAGGATGTAATTCAATCAATTCTCATATTTTTCTCAAATTTATATCTATAGGTAAGGCCTCTTCCCAGAACATCAGACTTGTATATCCAACTGCCTGGTAGACATTGCCACTTGATTGTCTAATAAGCATTGCAATCTTTACGTGTATATGACCAAGATCCTAACCCATCCTTCAAGAAGCTCACAACAATTTACTGCCAAACCTGTATGCCACAGTATTTTCTATGTCTGTCAAAGACAACACCATCATTACAGTTGTTCAGGCCAAAATCTCTACATTCACACTGTCAGAAAACCCGATTTTTCTACCTTTAAAATGTTTCTAGAATCTTACCACTTCTCATTACTTCCATCATAACACCTTGATCCAAACCAAATTTAGGTTATTGCCACATCCCTTTTATAGTCTAGCTGTTTTTTTCTTGGACTTTCCTCAGTCTTTTCTTAAAATAGAAGTCAAAGAGATTCTAATAAAGAGTCCAAGCATGACATAACTGTTCTCAATTCCTTTCAATTATCCAGCATGTCACAGAAAGAAAAAGCCAAAGGCATTGTTGTGACCATCAAGGTTGAACAGGATTTACCTGCTGTAAATTCTCTGACGTTTTCTCCTATTTCTCCTTTTTTTTTTTTGCTCACTCAGCTCTAGCCACACTTCTCTCCTTGCTGTTCCTCATATACTAGGCACCCTCCTATTCAGGACATTTATATTTGCTGTTTTCTCTTCCTAGAATTATTTTCAGGATACTCCAGTTCCTCTCTCACCTGGTGTGGATCCTAACTCAAATGCAACCTTTGCCCTAGATCACAGTATTGAGGATTACCACATCCCAATATTCTGTTTTCCCTTTTCCGACTTTTTTTTTCTCTGTGGGATCTATCATCATTTAGCACTCTATATATTTTATGGTTTATTGTCTGCCTCCCCCAACTGGATAGTAAATTCAGTGAAGGCAGAGGTTACTGTCTAATTTTTTTTCTGTATTCTTGGTGCTTAGAATGTTGCTCAGGTATTTAATGAATGTTTACCATTACTGTTTTTACTTTATTTTGTCACTGTCATTGTTATAAACTGCAGCAATCTCATTTAAAAATCGAGGCTATTAAACTGCTTTCAAATTCTATTTCGAGTCTCGCTTGCATAGCTTTGCCCTTTCTCCAAATGAATTACCTGACTAGATTTATTCAATTTAACATAATGAGTACTCTTCAAATATCTGTTTTTTGCTTAATTTTAAACTACTTTGATTAAGGGAGGAATAAAAAATACGAATACTCTATTCTTAAAGGGCTTAAATATTTTTCAGGAAGATAGAATATGCATATATAAAGAAAGAAAAGAAAATGTATGAATAATAAAATAAATATTCAGTCATTGTTTCAAATATACAATAAATATTTCTTATGTATTTATTGCCATCCATGGCTCAATCTAGATGTTATTAATATAAGTAAATGGAGAGTACACTTCCCTTAGAAACTCATAGTACAATCAAATGCCCTAAATACATTTGAACAGAACACAAGAATGATCAGTACTAATGAGAGAGAGAAACTAAAGATGAAATTCAGGAAAAAGGTGGTATAGGACGTTTTGTCTGGACCATGTAGAGTAGACAATCCCCAGTGGAAACTGAAAACTCAGTGTGTCAGTTCATTACCCAGGAAATACCCCCATCTGTTTCATCGCCTTAAACTATGATTATTGTTGTCAAGATTTCCTTGATTTTTGCTCTGGGTATAAAATATTACTAAATAGGAATATTTCTACTTTACAATGGAGCTTGTGAGAAATATCATAACTTTGAAATAAAATTGGGCTACATTCAAATTTAATTTACGGATGGACTATAGATGTGGGCTAATAAGATTTTTTGACTATTCCCCTCCTCTTTTCTTCTTTTTTCTGGCTCAGAGTATGTATAAAGTGAGGTTTCTCTGTACCTACAAGGCTATATTTCAAAGTTTGTGTTGTTCCCTGACATAGGCTGCGAATCTGTTCCGCTTCCATCTCTGCATGGATGTGCAGGGCTGTTATTCTGGAAGAGTTACCCACCTAACTACTCCAATGCACTTAGTTTCCCTTGTTTCCTAGCAACAAGCTCCATCTAATTTGTTTTCCTGTAGCATCCCTCCTGCATCAGACTTTCTTGTTCCTCTTTCTCTGGCTAAATAGATTTACAAGTGTCTTATAGTCTTTATGCCATATGTGTATCAAACAAGTCTTTCCCCAGAAAGGTAGAGAACTGGATAACACCATATACCTTTAGGAGAAAAATTTTAAATTTGGGGCCTGAACATAAATTTCAGAGAGCTCTGGTCACGTACTTTGGTAATACTGTTTTATTTTTTAATATTAAAATAACTGTGGTGAGAAACCACTTTTACCCCCAAGGGCTCCTTATTAAAAGCCACATAAGAAATTTTTCCTTTCCTAAATTCAGTTTGTGACTAATCCAAATTATGTGAATTTGATCGAGTGTGAGCAAATCATTTAATTCTTTATTGTTTCCATGACAAGTTCTCTCCTTGTTTTATAATAACTGTTAAGGAGCGTCAACTTTACATCAATTAATGGGGAACTGATAATGCATGCACATCCTTTTTATAGGGTGGTGCACCACTTTCATAGAGGAATGACAGATAAGCAGCAACTCACTTTGCCAATGGTCAAGTTATACAGGCCCAATTCAAACAATAATGTACTAATACATATAAATAATAAATTATGAGCTACTGTTTGTGTCATATATGTAAAATGTAGGGGAATGGCCATGGTAAAACTTATTCCATAAAGTACTTTTTAAAGAGGCATCCTCCGAAGTGAAGGGAGGAGTGCTGTGTCAAACATCTACATGGCTCTCCAAGGCACTACAACTCTCTACTAGCAGAGTGAATAAAGAAGTGGGAATAAGCCAGTGTTATTCTTAGGGAAAATTCCATCCTCACAGTAATTGGTAATGGTTAAATAATATTCCACTTTAACTATAAATGTCATTGGTGTTATTTTATGGATGAAGACTTGGGTAGATTGGATTACAAGTAAATATGACAGCCTTGTGAGGTAAGTTGAAGACCTTAGACTATAAAAGCAAACACTGGAAGGCTCCCCTATAGCAATGGTTTGTAGTTAGAAAGGGACTTCAAAACCACCTGAAGATCTTTACCAAGCATTTGCTGAAGATTTACTCATGGGAAGATTTTTTTCAGGCAAAGTGGGGTTACTGAGGCACATCATCAAAAAATATTAAGGGTAAGCTTTTGTAATAATAAAGACATATAATCTGTACCCAAAATAATGCTATTCTGAAATTAGGACTAGATAACAAATTTACTGCATAATTAAGAGATATTCTAGATAAATAGTTTGAGGTCACATATAAATATTGATTACTTACTATAAATTAGGTATAAATTACATATTTTAGATATACAGAATGATTTGAATTATATTTTGTCTTTAAAAAAATTACTATGCTGGAAAGTCAGTTTCTCCGTTCTCTTTTTTGATTCCAGGATTGCTCAGTAGCAACGCTCAGAATTCCAACATGGATGGAATTCTGAGCCTTGAAGACAAGTAGCCTTGTGTTCAAGGCTCAGAAATTCTCCACGGTGATTCTAATTGAAAGAGTTCTTGCTATCTTTCAAAAAGCCATTTGAATTGCCAGCTCTTACTGCAAAAAAATTATTGATAGCTCAAGTCCACGGACAATCAGTATTGTCTGTATATATTATGTTATGGTTAAAGGCATCTGGAAAAATGCAATCATGTCTAACACAGAGAGAAATGTATTATTTCCTTTGCTTTTTTTCTTGCATGTTGACAAATTATAGTCGTATATATTTATGGGATAAAAAGTGGTGTTACCATTTTTGAACAAAATGTGGAATGATTAAATTAAGCTAATAAACATATCTATCACCTCAAATATTTAACTTGTTTTGTGATAAGAATATTTGAAATTTACTCTTAATGACATTGTAATGTGCATTACTCAGTTATTAGCTATATTTACCATTCTGTGCTATTGATCTAAAAATATATAATTTATTCCTTTTACCAGACTTAAGCTTTGTACTCTTTGACTGTCAATTCCACATTCCTCACCAGCATCTGGTAACCACCATTCTACTCTTGCTTCTATGAGTCCCATCGTTTTAGAGTACACATGTAAATGGGAACATGCAGTATTTGTCTTTCTGTGTTTGGCTTATTTCACTTAGGGTGATATTCTCTAATTCCATCTATGTTGTCATGAATAACATAATTTTTTCCCTTTTTATGAATGCATAATATTCCACTGTGTGTATAGTCATTTCTTGGTATCCATGGGGAATTGGTTCCAGAACTCCTGTATACCAAAATCCATGGATGCTCAAGTCCCTTATATAAAATGGTGTAGTGTCTACCTATAACCTATGCACATTCTCATTCTTCTATATATTTTAAATTGTCTCTAGATTTTCTATAATACCTAATACAATGGAAATGCTATCTAAATAGCTGTTACACTGTATTTTTAAGATTTGTATCGTTTTTATTGTTCCACTGTTAATATTTATTTATTTCAGATTTTTTAATCTGCAGTTGGTTGTTTCTGCAGTTGCCAAACCTCCAGATACAGAGGGCTGACTATAAATACCATATTTTCTTTATCTATGCATCCCTCGATGGACTCTTACATTGATTCCATAACTTGACTACTGCGAATAATGCATCAGTAAACATGGGATTGCAAACATCTCTTCAACATACTAATTTTTCAGATCTTTTGAATAAATAACCAGAAATTGAATTGTTGGATCACTTGGTAATTCTATTTTTAGTTTTTGGAGGAACCTTCATAATGTTTTCCATAGTGGCTGCATTAATTTACATTCCCATCAATAATTCACAAATGTTATCTTTTCTGTATATCCTTGCTAATACTTATCTTTTGTCTTTTTAAAAATTTTCTAAATTAGCCATTCTTATAGGTATGAGGTGATATCTCATTGTGATTTTGAATTTTCTCCTTCCCAGTGATCAGTGATATTGAGAATGTTTTGCTTATCTGTTAGATATACACATGTCTTCTTTTGAGGAAGGTCTATTCAATTCCTTTGCCTAATTATTAATCAGATTGTTCATTGTCCTTGTATAAAATTTATAGTTTATAGATTCTTTTAGAATCTTAAAATTTCTCCCAATTCATAGGTTCTCTTTATTCTGTTGTTTTCTTTGCTATACAGAAGCTTTTTGGTTTGATTATACCATTGGTCTATTTTCTTTTGCTGCCTGCACTTTTGGGGTCAAAATTAAAATATATATATATAGCTGAGACCAGCGTTGTATAGCTTTTCCTCTGTTTTCTTCTGTTAGATTGGTGCAAAGGTAACTGTGGTTTTAGGCCAAACACCTTTACTTTTGCATCAAACTAATAGTAGTTTTACAGTTCTTGGTCTTATGTTTAAATCTTTGTCCCGCTTGCCTACTTCTCCTGATATGGGGCAGGTAACTTCAAACACAAAAGATAATCAAATGTTTTTTGAGTGAATAAATAAATAAATGAGTTAATGAATTGAAAATCTTCTATGATATTTGCCAGAATCTGGCCAAGACCAAGTTTGATGCTGAATTTGTTAAATGTTTACTATTTTCTAGAGTTGGATAATTCTATCATATATGCCCTAAGGGTTATCTTTTTCGTGGGACAATCAATTAACCATTATCATCTGTTATCTCTATACTATCCTCTGGCCTCTACCATCCTCTGGTCTCTGTTGCCTCACATTATCATCTTCTGCCATTAGGGGGAAATTGGTTCCTTCCCAGTAAAATAACACAACTTTCTAATTTGAAAGTAAAAAGGAAAGGAAGGAAGGAAGGAAGAAGGGAAGAAGGAAGAGAGGAAGGAAGGAGGGAGAGAAGGAAGGAAGGAGGGAAGGAAGGAAGGAAGGGAAAAAGAGAGATAATGAGGGAGGGAGCAAAAGGCTATTGGCCCCCATCTGTGTTCAGCCCCACCCGCAACATTGTGCCTTCCTATCCTGCCTCATGTTTCCTTTACTCTGATATGACAGTTGGAAGGCCTTCTGCCATATGATAAAATGAAAATCCAGAGCAACAAGAAATTTCTTACTGTGTGGAAAAAATAATATAAAATCTTTTAAAATTGTATTAATACTTTAGCATACAATGGCTGGGCATGGTGGCTCATGCCTCTAATCCCGGCTCTTTGGGAAACTGAAGTGGGCAGATTGCTTGAATTCAGGAGTTCAAGACAAGTCTGGGCAACATGGCCAAACCCCAATTCTACAAAAAATACAAAAAATTAGCTGGGCATGGTGGCACATGCCTGTGGTCCCAGTTACTCATGAGGCTGAGGCAGCAGGATTGTTTGAGCCTGCGAGGTGGAGGTTGCAGTCAGCCAAGATTGGACCACTTCACTCCAGTCTGGGTGACAGAGTAAGACCTTGTCTCAAAAAAAAAAAAAAAAAAAAAAAAAAAAAAAAGCTTTGACATATAAATAGGATTGAGTGAAGAAGTCCCAGATTTCTCCCCATAAAAGATTCAGACTACCAAAATTTCACATTTGGAATATAATCTAGAAGTGTCTCGTCCTGCCTGATCTGCTGCAATTCACTTAGTTCATTTGTCTTCATTATAATTTGTGTGGATCAGGCTAATTAACTATAATTTATTCTGCGAATTTCTGTCTAATTAATATAATTTACTTTGGCTGTAGGCAGCTAAAAATGATATGCCAAACTCTCTTTGTCAGAAACTTTACCAACATTTATCTTGGATTCAATTACTAGAATTTAACTGTAGTTTCAGCATGAACTGAAGATCTGCTAGCTTCTCATGCAGAGCAGATATTATCCTAGGTCTAACATTCTTGTGAATCGTAGATATACAGTACCTTTTGGAAGATGTATTATTGACCCTCTGGTCCCAAAGCATAATCTCCATCCTCTTTAAACATATTTCAGACAGTCTAGCTAACTTGTAACAGTGTAAATTGATCCAGCTCTCATTTAACAAATTCTCCTTCATCACTTAATAAAAAACTCTATCATCAAACAATTTTATATGTATCTCTTGAAGGTAACTCATGTTTCTTGTGGCATTTAACATATTACATTATGTAATATAATTTCCTAAACTCTTTTCTAGAATTTAAGTCAATCTGTGCTTTTGAAGAGGAGGAAAAAAAAAAGAATTCTTCCAATGGATGAAGCTGATTTCCTTTTCCTGATAAATGGAAATTCATTATTACTGTAGCAAATGTAACATTTTTGTTTACATGAATCTAGTGTTAATTAATTAAGCTGAACTTTGAACTTTAAATCTCACTGAACTCCCATGCTTATGGACTCACTACAATTTTGTGTTCATGGAGCATCATTGACTCTGTGTGTGAATGAATCATCAAGAAACAGAATATTGCATGTATTTCCTCTGCCCACATGCATGCCCCATTTTTAAAATCACCTTCCACTTACAAAACACAATTTCTAAGATAAAATTAAGAACTTGAAAATATAACAGATCATCAAACCAAGTGAAGAGCCCTTCTGAGAGCAGCATCCCATGTGATTATACAGGTTTCACACCTATGAAACTGATCTACCAAGATACATCTCACAAACAGCATAATGTCAGTAGAATGTTAGAAAAGACTGAAGATTGGTTAGAAGTTTATTGATATTATTCCATCTAGAGACCTCAATATCCCAAAAAAAGGCAAGAAAACAAAACAAAATAATAGATAATTATTAAAACCTTAAAATTAACAGGACTAATGAAGTTTGGGAGGTTTGCTATAGTATAATAAAACACCATTTTCTCCTTCCTGGTTCTTAACTGAGAGAGTAGTTATAAGGAAGCATGAGCTCAAAATTAAATATCTGTTTACTCTGCAAAGTATAAAACTCCATGAGAAGCAAAATAAAAGAATGAGTCAGGAAGAAGAGACTAATATGATGATTCTTTATTTTATTCATCCCCAAATAAAGGCAGTCAGGGACATTGTAAAGAGCTGTCATGACTTATTAAATCAGTCAGGGTTAGAGAAACTGGACCTAGGAGAGAAAAATCTTAACCAGACCTTTTAGAACTAAGTTTTTCTTTTTCTTTTTCTTTTACATCTTCTACATGCAGTAAAATGAGTTCATCACATTTGAGTACAATTAGACCTAAGAGGCTAAAGGGGCTAACAACAGGGAAAAAGAGGGTAAGCAATGTGAAGGAAAACCATGCACAAGCATTGGTTTTCATATTAGTCCACCTAATAAAATAATATAACCTACTTCATCAATTGGAGAAGTCACCTCTTCCTCATTGTGATAAGCAAATCAAGGTACTGAAAATTTAAATTGGTAATGATAATGAAAATTTTGTCCCCACCTGGAAATAAATGGGGAAGTCATCTTTAGGCAACGAGAAGTTGGAGAAAGAGTAATTCTTTGTCTTTGAGAGTGATCAAATGTGAGAAGTGAGGGAGGAGAACAGTGAGAGATGACTCCACATTTCCTTGGGTAGAAAGTGAGTTATTCAAGAGAAAGGAATGCATAGCCAAAAACTTTAAGTAAGAAAGGGCTTGGGTGTTTGTTTTGTCGCTAGAGTATTTATTCTGCCATTTGGAAGAAACTCTTATAGTGAAGAGAAGTGGTTCGCTGACTTCCCCATACTCAGACAATAGGAGTTATATTTTCATTTTATAGGTATTATCTTTAATAAGTAATAATAGTACATTACTTATTAAAGGTTTTCAGAAGCAGTTTACTTACTGTGGTTTTCTTGATCAGCTCTGTCCCAAGCTACTTATAAAGAGCTCTATGATAATGAAATAAACTAACATCTCCAGTGAAATCAAACATTGATAGAAAATTTTAATGAAAAATAAAAACTAAAAAACTTTCAGAATCCTTGGGAATAGTAAAATAAAACTGTTTAATTTAAGGAACTTCCAAATTACTCTTCTAGCCCTGCTACTTATTTCTACTTGCCTATTTTTTCTAGATTAAGGTGTGTAATTGTTTACCCATCTCCCAATTTTTATTAAACAACTGAACTGCATAATCCATGTTCCACTCCCTTCTCTATCCTGGCACAAAAATAAGGACTACCGTTGGTTAAACTGTCCCTATAAGACACCACTGGAGGATGTTTATAATATTTCAAATAGAGTTCACAATGAATCTTGACTACAATTCCTATATCACAACAATGATTACAGCATGTTAGAGCCCATGACTCAGTTACAGTAAATACCATTATCCACATTCTGATTTCTCCTTGCTTACATATTGGGCTCAGTTTAACACTTTGCCATGCATACTTTAGACTGGAACCTTAAAAATGTTTTATCAATTCAACAATCACTTATTAATTGTCTTCTTTGTGCTAGGCTTTTTACTACATGCTTGAGATTCAATTTATAAATGCATCACTCAACCTTTTACACATTTGGCCCTCTTGCGCCACTTTGTTTCTTCATACTTTTCTGTTTTGTGGTCTTTCCCCACTAATTATGGTGCTTGCTATATGCATCTCTCTTTCCTTTCTTGCTACAACAATTTGTTCTTCCATTTGCCATCTTGGATCTAGCAAGAAATAACTCTTAGATACAATAAGGGGATAATTGTCCCATGAAGACGTTTGTTGACTTTCACTGGCCATTTTTGAAAGTGCAATAACAATTTTACTGGTTTCCTATTATGACTGCCCTCACTCTGATTACCGCCCAAAGCTTGCAAAGAAAACCTGACAAATCAGGTAATTTCTCCTTCAATCCAGTAAAGGGAAATAGAATTAAGTCAATTTACCTATTGCTTAATTGGTTCATTGTCCCATGAGGCCTTTACCAGTTTCTTGTGGTTGCTCTAACAAATTACCAAAAACCTGGTGGCTTAAAATAATATCCTTCTGTTCCTTTACAGTCCTGGAGGCCAGAAGTCTGAAATTAGTTCCACTGGAACAAAATCAACGTGTCAGCTGGGTCATGGTTTTTCTTGTAGGGGAGAATCACTTCCTGGACTATTCCAGCATTTGGAGGTTACTGGAATTTCTAGGCTTGTGGCTCCATCACTCCCACCTCAAGAGTAACATCTCTAAATCTCTCTCTGCTCCATCTGCATATCGCTTCTCCTGTCTGTCTATATGACATCTCCTCCTGCCACTCTCTTATAAGGACACTTGCAATAACATTTAAGACCCACCTGAATAATCCACTGTAATCACTCCATCTCAAGATCCTCAATTTAATCACATCTTTGAACCCTTTTTCCTTATAAGGTAACAGATACAGGTTCCAGGAAATAAGACACAGATATCTTTGTGTGATTACTATTTGGCCTGCTACAGTGATAAATACAAATCAGCACATGAACCTGAATTAGACTTGCACAGCAGAATCGTATTGTCATCTTCATCATCTAGAGAGCTGTTCTCAAGGATTCACCAGAATCCCTTAGGGTATTGGTTAAAAATACAAAATATATAACATCAATCCTAAAATTCTGTTCAGTTGATTTTGTTTTCAATACAAGATTATAGAAATTTAAGAAGCAAATCTGAGTTCTTTGACCTAGGTGGTCTTTAGGAAAATACACTGGAAAATAATGACCTGAAGTACTTTGGTTTGTACTATATAAAAAAGGACTTCCTATAGTAAGTTTCTGTTTTAGGATTTAAAATGAGAAAAACCAGATAAATCAGATTATTTTCTCAGTGGCTTATAGGAAGTCCTGTAATTCATCAATGAAGAGTGATAGTGTAATGGTTATCTCTGTGTCATAACTATGTCAGGCAGTCATGTATCAAGGAAAGAATCAAAGGAATATTTTGCCTTTGCTTTGGAGGGGCTGTTCAAATGGGTGATCTGTGTCAAATTTCCCAAAGAATCAACTGGGCTGAGGCAGAGTTATCTAATATTATTTCCTACCAAATCTCTTAAATCAAGTCTCAGAATCTTACTATTGACAGAGTGTATCCTCGTCTTCTTCTCCTTTCCTTGCTCTTTTCTTTATTTCTTCTCCTTATCTTAGGTACAAGTGGTTGAATGAAAGATGGTCTTCATGTCATACTTTATTACCATTGGTCTATACATGTACTTTTATTCCTATCTGTCTATATATTTATACACACATATATGCACAGACATGTGTATATATATATGCACACACACACATGCACACACATTACTTTTTTGGCATATCACACTCACGTTTCCCTCCTTGTTCCTTAAGAAAATATTACTTTTTTTTTTTTTTTTTTGAGACAGAGTCTCAATCTGTCACCCAGGCTGGAGTGCAGAGTGGTGCAACCTCAGCTCACTGCAACCTCCTCCTCCCAAGTTCAAGCGATTCTCCTGCCTTAGCCTCCCAAGTAGCTGGGACGACAGGCGCGTGCCACCATGCCCAGCTAATGTTTATATTTTTAGTAGAGACAGGGTTTCACCATGTTGGTCAGGATGGTCTTGATCTCTTGACCTCATGATGTGCCTGCCTCAGCCTCCCAAAGTTCTGGGATTACAGGTGTGAGCCACTGTGCATGGCCTAGGAAAACATTATTGTTTGTGTGTTTAATGTTTACATTTTATCTGTTCCTGTAAAAGCTAAATTTTGCATTGTATGGCTGCCTGTATCATTTTTTAATAAACTCAAAGGATTTCTTTAATTTGAATTTTAACATGACAATAAAAGGATCAGTTAATGACTCAAATTGTAGTAGATAATGAAATGTTCAGATTTAACTGAACAATTTAGATGAATAAGATATATGGGAACCTACTAGTGACATAACCATGTAATTTTGGTAATAACTCTTAAGTGTTTGTAATAAGGGAATTTGTGAGCTCCATTTGGAGAAATTGTTAAGAGAGAAATGTCTCTTCTTGTGTTATTCTACTGGTTCTCCTGTTCTGCATTCCATTTGGTCTATGTCTCAGGCTGATATGTGTTATATGACTTACATAAATTCTGTAAATCTATACTTGGAATTGCTCCAGTGAGAACTTTTAAGTGTAGTTTCTTCATCTATCATTGAAAGGACATTTGCTGTTCGGAAGTCACTCTGCCACTGTGTATCATGAGTGACAGTAGGAGGTGTCATCCTGGTTGTAACAGCATAGATTTTGCTATTTAGCTAAATGCTTACCTATGTTCGAGGATACAAACATCACAGTGTAGTATTTTCCCCTAATAGACCACAAATGTGTTGGAAAACACCTAGTTCCAAATAAATTGACTTTTTTGAGATCCCCCCAATTAGATATGAGATCCATTATGATTGACTTACTCAAGACCAATGTTTGGCAAAGCATAGTTTGAGGGCCACCTGCATCAGAATCACTGGTATTCTTTTTTTTTTTTTTAAATCAGTTTCCAGAATACAATAGGAAACTACAACACAGAAATATTTTGGATGTGATCTGAAAGATGCATTTTTAATAAGCTCCCCAGCTTATTCTGGTGCATAATAGAAATGGGGGAGCATTTAGATAAACATAACAAAATGACCTGGAAAGTACTTCACATTATGGATAAAGATAAATAAATTGGTTATCAGCTGATAGTTTTAAATAATATATTAAGTATAATGAGTTCAATGAAAAGCTGAATTATCTCTGACAGAATCATAGTCATCAAAAGACATTAAGCCAACAGTGTTCAATGTTCTCTAGCAAGTATATACACACGGTCACTGTATGAGTCAGACAAATTTTAATTTAAAGATACGTACAGAACAGGTCAAGTTTTGGAAATCAGATGGCAAGTAAGACTTCAATTTTTACATATTTTAATTAAAATGTTTTTGACATTGTTGTTAAATAAAAATAATACATTTATAAGTTTTGAGAATTCAACTTGTTTAAAAAGCTAAACATGATGAGAGAAAAATCTCTCATACCTTCAAATATTTTGTTCCAAATGTAACCACTAATAAGTTTCTTGATTTAATTTAGGGAAACAAGTTGTATGTTCTTGTACATATTTTTCTTTGTGTGTGTGTGTGTGTGTGTGTGAAAACAGAATATACACAGAATGTATGTATATATATATATATATATATACACACACATATATACATATTTATGTATATATACTTATATACTATGCTTTTTAAACTAGTTTTACTGTGGAATAGTTTACGTATCATAATCCTCTTTACTCTAAGTATATAATAAATGATTTTAGTAATGATTTAGTCCAGTTTTAAAAATATTTTCATCAGCCCAAAATATTCTCATTCTCATTTTCATTTAAACACCACACTCTACCATGGCCCTTGGAAACCATTGATCTACATTCTGTCTTTATAAATTTTTATTTTCTAGACTTTCTATATGAACAGAATCATACAATTTGTTTTGTATCTAGCTTCTTTCACTTAAAATGATGCTTTTCATATTTATCCAAGTAGTAGCATACATTAGCAGCTCATTCATAATCCCAGCACTTTGGGAGGCTGAGGCAGGTGGATCACAAGGTCAGGAGATCGGGACCTTCCTGGCTAACACGGTGAAACCCAGTTTCTACCAAAAATACAAAAGATTAGCTGCGTGTGGTGGTGGGAGCCTGTAGTCCCACCTACTTGGGAGGCTGAGGCAGGAGAATGACATGAACCTGGGAGGCGGAGCTTGCAGTGAGCCCAGATCGTGCCACTGCACTCCAGCCTGGGCGATAGAATGAGACTCCGTCTCAAAAAAAAAAAAATGTTGAATAGTATTCCATTGTATGGAAATACCACATTTCATTTATGTATTCACAAGGTGATAATTTGAGTTATTCTCTTTTTGGCTATTATTTATAATGCTGCTATGAGTGATAGTGTACATGTTTTTGTATAGACATGTGTTCATTTCTCTTTGTTAATATTAATTGTCTAGATTTATACAGAAAAAAATTTAAAGACTAACATTGAATATATTTGTTTCTACATTAGTAAGTAGATTTTTTAGGAGCTAATATGTTACAGGCATTGTCTTAGGTCCTTAAATAAAGAAATAAAGAAAAAGACAAAGTTTTCTCTCATAAAGCTTTGTTTTATAGTGTGGAAGACTAATAATGAGTACAAGATAAAAATGTATTATACTGTATTTTAAAAATTTATTATTTGTCCAGAATTCTGATTGGTGAAAAAAGAGATTGCATTTAATTTTTCTTATTTTATTTTATTTTATTATTATTATACTTTAAGTTTTAGGGTACATGTGCACAATGTGCAGGTTTATTACATATGTATACATGTGCCATGTTGGTGTGCTGCACCCATTATCTCGTCATTTAGCATTAGGTATATCTCCTAATGCTATCCCTTCCCCCTCGCCCCACCCCACAACAGTCCCCGGAGTGTGATGTTCCCCTTCCTGTGTCCATGTGTTCTCATTGTTCAATTCCCACCTGTGAGTGAGAACATGTGGTGTTTGGTGTTTTGTCCTTGCAATAGTTTGCCGAGAATGATGGTTTCCAGTTTCAAACTATACTACAAGGCTACAGTAACCAAAACAGCATGGTACTGGTACCAAAACAGAGATATAGATCAATGCAACAGAACAGAGCCCTCAGAAATAATCCCGCATATCTACAACTATCTGATCTTTGACAAACCTGACAAAAACAAGAAATGGGGAAAGGATTCCCTATTTAATAAATGGTGCTGGGAAAACTGGCTAGCCATACGTAGAAAGCTGAAACTGGATCCCTTCCTTACACCTTATACAAAAATTTATTCAAGATGGATTAAAGACTTAAATGTTAGACCTAAAACCATAAAAACCCTAGAACAAAACCTAGGCAATACCATTCAGGACATAGACACGGTTAAGGACTTCATGTCTAAAACACCAAAAGCAATGGCAACAAAAGCCAAAATTGACAAATGGGATCTAATTAAGCTAAAGAGCTTCTGCACAGCAAAAGAAACTACCATCAGAGTGAACAGGCAACCTACAGAATGGGAGAAAATTTTCGCAACCTACTCATCTGACAAAGGGCTAATATCCAGAATCTACAATGAACTCAAACAAATTTACAAGAAAAAAACAAACGACCCCATCAAAAAGTGGGCAAAGGATATGAACAGACACTTCTCAAAAGAAGACATTTATGCAGCCAAAAAACATGAAAAAATGCTCATCACCACTGGCCATCAGAGAAATGCAAATCAAAACCACATTGAGATACCATCTCACACCAGTTAGAATGGCGATCATTAAAAAGTCAGGAAACAACAGGTGCTGGAGAGGATGTAGAGAAATAGGAACACTTTTACACTGTTGGTGGGACTGTAAACTAGTTCAACCATTGTGGAAGTCAGTGTGGCGATTCCTCAGGGATCTAGAACTAGAAATACCATTTGACCCAGCCATCCCATTACTGGGTATATACCCAAAGGATTATAAATCATGCTGCTATAAAGACACATGCACATGTATGTTTATTGCGGCACTATTCACAATAGCAAAGACTTGGAACCAACCCAAATGTCCAACAACGATAGACTGGATTAAGAAAATGTGGCATATATACACCATGGAATACTATGCAGCCATAAAAAATGAAGAGGTCATGTCCTTTGTAGGGACATGGATGAAACTGGAAACCGTCATTCTCAGCAAACTACTGCAAGGACAAAAAACCAAACACCACATGTTCTCACTCATAAGTGGGAATTGAACAATAACTTTTCATATAATATATGAATTTAAGAGTTTTTGGCTAATTACTTAATATACTTTATTCCCCAGATGATTCAGATTGGCATAATGTACCTAATATATTAAATACATAGGGTTCAATTAGGTGAAAAAAGAAAAAAATCAAAATGAAAACATATTGCTAAATTTGGAGGCAGAATATAAAGCATAAAGGAATGTTCATGTATAACATATTTCAAATTTACTTAAAAGCTATCTAAAAGCAAATTCAGCTATTTACTTATTTTTAGCTATTTTTAAACTAAGGCTTATTTTAATTATGATAACACAACATAAACATCACCTTGAGAATACTTGGTTTTCTGTATATTTTAGAATTTTCAACCTGCCCAGTGAATTTCTTCATTTCCAGCTGCCACCAAGTTCCAGAGGGACATATGAGAATTTCCATTTGAAATAAGAAAATAAATTTTTTGCAAATATTTTTATTTGCAAACAAAAACAAAAATTTTAGCACAATATTTAAAACAACTTCTGGTAATGTTTATTCATTTCCCTATTTAAAAATAAAGCTTTTCTGAGGGGCAGATCAAGATGGACAAATAGAAGTTTCCACTGATTGCTCCCCCCACAGGAACACCAAATTTAACAACTATCAACACAAAGGAAATACCATCATAAGAACCAAAAACCAGGTGAGCACTCACAGTAACTCTTTTTAACTGTGTGTCACTGAAAGAGGCTCTGAAGAGGGTAGAAAAGACAGACTTGAATTACACCACTACTCCTCAAACTGTTGGCAGCAAAGGTGTGGCACAGAGAATCTGTGTGTTTGGGGAAGAGAGAGTGCAGCGATTGGGAGACTTTGCAATTGAATTCAGTGTTGCCCTGTTACGGCAGGAAGCAAAACTGGGCTGAACTCAGCAGATACCCACCCATGGGGGAAGAATTTAGATCAGCCCTAACCAGAAGGGAATCGCCCATCTCAGCAGTCTAAACTTGTTTTGGCAAGCCTTGCCATAGTGGGCTAATGTGCTCAGAAGCCTTAAATAAACTTGAAAAGTAGTCTAGGACACAATGCAACTTATAGATGAGTCCCAGTACTGCGCTAAGCTTGAAGACAGTGACTTGAGGACCATGTGACCTACTAAGACACCAGCTGGGGTGACTAAGGGAGTACTCTCCATGATCACCAGCCAGCGCAGCTCAACTTCTAAAGACACCCCTTTCTTTCTCTTGAGGAGAATGAAACCAGACCAATAGTCCCAATAGGTTTGTTTGTTTTTTTCCTTAGTAAATGGAAATTGACCCTTCTGGTCTTAATGCTTGAAACTTAAATTTGTTTTATCTGAGGTTTTTCCTCAGGAAATGAACTTCAGGCCTTAAAAATTAAAAAAAAAAAAAAGTATCAAAGATCTGAAACTCACCAGATCACCACAGACACCACATTTGGCAATGTGATGCCAAATCTCTCAATCATCATGATTCATTCCTTGCCCCTCACTAGTTCCCATTTACTTATACGTCGTTACATTTTTTTCCTGCTATATAAACTCCTACTTTTAGTTGGTCAGAGAGATAGATTTGAGACTGACCTCCCATCTCCTTGACTGCAGCACCTGATTAAAGCCTTCTTCCTTGACAATACTCATCACATCAGTGATTGGCTTTTTGTGTGGTGAGTAGCAGGACCTAGACCAAACCCCTGGTGTTTTGATAATATAAGAACGGGACAAAGAAAAGAGGACTTTGTCTCGCATCTTGGATACCAGCTGAGCCACAGTAGGACAGGGCACTGGGCAGGGTTGCAAGGCCGCCATTTCATGCCCTAGATCCCGAATGACATATCTAGACACACCCTGGGTCAGAGTAGAACTTGCTGCTTTGAAGGGAAAGACCTAGTCCTGGCAGGATTTAATCACCTGCTGACTAAAGAGCCCTTGGGTCCAAAGTGAACACTGGCGGTAGCTTGGCAGGGATTCCTGTGAGCCCGTGACAGTGTTAGCCAGGAAGTGAGGTTCCTCTGCCTGTGCAAAGAAGAGCGAAGAGTGGGAAGGACTTTGTCTTGTGGTTTGAGTGACAGATCACTGCAATGGAATACAGAATGAGGTAGATTCCTGTAGTTTTTTACTCTAATCCATGGCTCCCAGCCCGCATCGCTAGACCAGCCCAGTGCCTAGGGGAACTTGCTACCCTGAACAGAAGGACACAAGACTGGCTGTCTTCAACACCATCTGATAGTAGAGCCTTAGGGCTTGGAGCAAAAATAGGTGGTAGCCAGGTAGTGGTTAGATTAGGCCTTGGATAAGACCCAGTGTTCTACTGGCTTCAGGTCTAACCCAGTGCAATCCCAATGGTTGTGGTCACAGGGATGCTTATGTGACCCCTTATCCAACTCTAGGTGACTCAGCATAGAGAGGTAGACTCTGTTTCTTTGGGAGAAAGTAAAGAAAGGGAACAAGAGTCTCTGCCTGGTAACCCAGAGAATTCTTCCAGATCTTATCCAAGACCACTGTCAAAGGAAAATAAATCTTGAGGCCCCCAAATCACTAAGCTAAAGGGAAAAGTCAAGCTGCAAACTACTTATGGCCAACCTGCCTTCCATTCTGTTCAAAGTTACCCCTCTGCTCACTGAGATAAATGCATACCTGATTGCCTCCTTTGGAGAGGCTAATCAGAATCCCAAAGAAATGCAACCATTTGTCTTTTATTTACCTATGACCTGGCAGACCTCTCCCTGCTTTGAGTTGTCCTATCTTTGCTTCTAGTCATCTCACCTTTCCAGACCAAACCAATGTTCATCTTACGTATGTTGATTGATGTCTCATGTCTCCCTAAAATGTATAAAACTTAACTGTGCTCTGACCACCTTGGGCACATGTTGTCAGAACCTCCTGAGGCTGTGTCGTGGGCGTGCATCCTCAGCCTTGGCAAAATAAACTTTCTAAATTAACTGAGACCGGTTTCAGATTTTTTGGGTTCACACCACCAAGGCAGTACTTTTATAAATCTTCAAGAACCAAAGTGTTACTGGGTTTGTGGTGACCCCTAATGCAGATATGGCTTAGATCACAATACTCATCTTCTTTTGAATACCTGGAAAGACTTCCCATGAAGGACATGATACATAATTCTTCAATGCCCAAATAAAGACAAACATCCACAAGCGTCAGTTCATCCAGAAACACATGACTGCACCAAACAGACAATGTAAGTTACCAGAAACCAATCCTGGAGAAACAGAGATATGCAACCTTTCAGAAAGAGAATTCAAAATAGCTGTTTAGAGGAAATTCAAAGAAATTCAAGACAACACAGAGAAAAATTTCAGAATTCTATCAGGTAAATCTAACACAAAGATTGAAATCATTAAAAATAATCAAGCAGAAATTCTGGAGTTAAAAAAATATAACTGACATACTAAATAACGCATCAGAGTCTGTTAATAGCAGAATTGGTCAAGCAGAAGAAAGGATTAGTCAGCTTCAAGACAGGCTATTTGAAAATATGTAATCAGAGGAGATAAACAAAAAAAGAATAAAAATCATAAAGTATGCCTACGAGATCTAGAAAGTAGCCTCAGTGGGCCAAATCTAAGTTATTGGCATTAAAGAGGAGGTAGAGAAAAAGTGGTAGAAATTTTATTCCTAAGGTTACTAACAGAGAACTTGCCAAACCTAGAGAAGATATCAATATCCCAGTACAAGAAGGTTATAGAACACCAAGCAGATTTAACCCAAACAAGATTATCTCAAGACACTTAACAATCAAACTCCCTCAAAATCCTAAAAGCAGCAATAGAGCAAAAAGAAATAACCTACAATAGAGCCCCAGTACAACTGACAGCAGACTTTTCAGTGGAAAGCTTAAAGGGCAGGAGAGAGTGGCATGACATATTTAAAGTGTAGAAGAAAAAAAGTACCCTAGAATAGTATATTTGGTAAAAATATCCTTCAAACATAAAAAGAGAAATAAAGACTTTCCCAGAAAAACATAAGCTGAGGAATTCATCAACACCAGACGTAACCTACAATAAATGCTAAAAGGAGTTCTTTGATCAGAAAGAACTTAATAAGATACAGGAACCTTGTCTGTAGGTACAAAACTCACTGGTTATAGTAAGTACACAGAAAAAACACAGAATATTATGATACTGTAATTATAATGGTGTAAACTACTGTTAAGTAGAAAAATGAAAAAATGAACCTATAAAAAATAATAACTACAACAACTTTGCAAGGCACAGAAAGAATAGAAACTACAAAAAGTTAAAAAGTGTGGGAATGAAGTTAAAGTATAGAATTTTGATCAGTTTTATTTTTGCTACTTCGTTCATGAAAGCAGTGTAAAATTGTCACCAGTTTACAATAATGAGTTATATGATAGTATTTGCAAGTCTCATGAAAAGATACAATGGATACATACACACAAAAATAACAAGCAAGAAATTAAAGCATACCACTCGAGACAATTATCTTCAATAAAAGGAAGACAGGAGGGAAGGAAACAAGGAAGAGAAGACAATATAACAACCAAGAAACAACAAAATTGTGGGACTAGGTCCTTACTAATCAATAAACACAAGGAATGTAAATGTACTAAATCCTCCAATAAAAAGACATAGAGTTGCTGAATGAATCCAAAACAAGACCTAATGATTTGTTACCTACAAGAATTACACTTAATCTATAAAGACATAAATAGTTTAAAAATAAAGTGATGGAAAAAGATATTCCATGCCAACGGAAACCAAAGAAGAGCAGGCAAAGCTTTACTTAGAAAAGATATATTTCAAGACAAAATCATAAGATGAGAAAAGGTCATTATGATAAAGGAGTCAATTAATCCAGAAGATTTAACTATTTTAAATATATATGCACTCAACACTGAAGCACTCTGATATAAAGCAAATATTAGAGAGAAAGAGAGAGATAGACTCCAATACAATAATAGCTGGAAATCTCAACCAACCTCAACACACACTTTCAGCACTGGACAGATCTTAACACATGCTTTCAGCATTGGACAGATCTTACAGACAGAAAATCAACAAAATAACATTGGACTTAATATGCGCTACAGACCAAATGGACCTAATAGATATTTACAGAATATTTCATCCAACAAATGCAGTATATACATTTTTCTTTTCATCACATGGATTATTCTCAAGGATGGACCATATGTTAGGTCACAAAACAAGACTAAAAACATTCAAAAAATTGAAATAATAACAGGAATCTTGTCCTACCACAGTGGAATAAAACTAGATATTAATAACAAGGGGAATTTTGGAAACTACACAAACATGGGAATTAAACAATATGCTACTGAATGATCAGTGGGTTAATTAAGTAATTATTAAAAAATTGAAAGATTTCTTGAGATAAATAATAATGGAAATATTCAAAAACTTATGGTAGATAGCAAAAGTAGTACTAAGATAGGTTTGTAGCTAAAAGCTGTGATATCAAGAAAGGAGAAAAGCATCCAATAAACAACCTAAAAATGCATCATAAAAATTGGAAAAGCAAGATCAAATCAAACCCAAAATTAGTAGAGGAAAACTAATAATAAATGTAAGAACAGAAATAAATAAAAATGAAGAAAACAACACAGATGATCAATAAAACAAAAAAATTGTATTTTGAAAATATAAAACAAAATCAAAAAAAGTTTAGCCAGTTTAAGAAGAAAAAAGAAAAGACTAAAATAAATAAAATCAGAGAGACTTTACAACTGATACCACAAAAATTCAAAGGTTCATTAGTGTCTACTAGGAGCAACTATACAGCAATGAATTGAAATATTGAGAATAAATAGATCAATTTCTAGACACATTCAATATACCAAGATTTAACTATGAAAACATCCAAAACCTGAACAGACCAATAAATGTAAGATGATCAAAGCTGTAATAAAAAAAAGTCTCACAGCAAAGAAAAGTATGGGACCCAATGGCTTCACTGCTGAATTTTACCAAACATTAAAAGAAGAGCTAATAAAAATTCTACTCAAACTATTTCAAAAAAATAGAGGAGGAGGGAATACTTCCAAATGCATTCTCCAAGGCTGGTATTACTCTAATATCAAAATCAGACAAAGACACAACACAAAAAGAAAATCAATGGCTGATATATCTCATGTATTTTCATGCAAAAATTCTCAACAAAATACTAGCAAATCGAATTCAACAACACATTAAAAAGATCGTTTATTAAAACCAAGTAGAATTTATCCCTGGGATGCAAGGAGAGTTGAACATAGGCAAATCAATAAATGTGATAAATCATATCAAGAAATGAAGGACAAAAACCACATGATCATTTCAATTGATGCTCAAAAAGCATTTGATAAAATTTAACATTCCTCCATGATCAAAACACTCAAAAAAACTCAGCATGAAGGGAATATAAACATAATGAAAGGCATAGACAACAATTTCACAGCTAGTCTCATTCTGAATGAGGAGAAACTGAAAACCTTTTCTCTAGGATGTGGAACATGATAAAGATGCCCCCTAACACCACTGTTACTCAACATAGTACTGGAAGTTTGAGAGCAGTCAGACAAGAGAAAGAAATAAAGGGCATCCAAACTGGAAAGAAAGGAGTCAAATTATCCCTGTTTGCAGATGATATAATCTTATATTTGGAAAACCTAAAGACTCAAGCAAAAAAAAAAAATTAGAATAAACCATTTTCGTATAGTTGCAGGATACAAAATCAACGTACAAAAATCAAGCATTTCTCTATTCCAATAGTGAATAATCAGAAAAATAAATCAAGAAAGTAATCTCATTTACAGTATCTACAAATAATATTCAGTACCTAGGAATTAACTTAATCAAGGAAGTGAATGATCTCTACAATGAAAAGTATAAAATACTGATGCAAGAAATTGAAGAAGACACAAAAAATGGAAAAATATTCCATATTCATGGACTGGGAGAATCATTATTGTTAAAATGCCCAGACTATCCAAAGTAATCTGCAGATTCCATGCCATCTCTATCCAAATACCAATGACATTCTTCACAGAAACAGAAAAAATATATATAAAATTTATATGGAACCCCCAAAGACCCAGAATAACCAAAACTATCCTGAGCAAAAACAACAAACCTGGAGGAATCATATTACCTGACTATTGTAACCAAAATGCATGGTATTGGCATAAAAAGAGACACATAGACCAGTAGAGCAAAATACAGAAGGCAAACAAAGGTGTCAATAACATACTATGAAAAAAAAATGGTCTCTTCAACAAATGGTACTGGGAAAATTGAATATTCATATGCATGAGAATGAAAATATCACTTTTCATATGCAAAAGTCAAATAAAAATGGATTAAATGCTGAAATCTAAGACATTATACTATGAAAGTACTAGAAGAATACATTAGGGAAGCTCTCCATGGGACTGGACAGAGATTTCTTGAGTAATATTCCAGGAGTACAGGCAACCAAAACAAAAGTGGGCAAACGAAATCACATCAAGTTAAAAAGCTTCTGCACAGCAAAGAAAATAATTTAAAAAGGAAACAGCCCACAGAGTCAGACAAAATAATTGCAACCTACTCATCTGACAAGGGATTAATAACCAGAATATTAAAGGAGCTCAAACAACTCTATAGGAAAGAGAATCTAATCATCCAATTGAAAAATCAGCCAAAGATTGGAATACACATTTCTCAAAAGAAACATGCAAATTGCAAACAGGCATATGAAAAGGTGCTCAACATCATTGATCATCAGAAGAATGCAAATAAAAACTACAATATCATCTTACCCCAGTTAAAATGGCTTTTATCCAAAAGACAGGCGATAACAAATGCTAGCAAGGATGTGGAAAAAAAGAGAACCCTTTTATATACTGTTGGTGGGAATGTAAATTAGTACAACTACTACGGAGAACAGTTTGATGTTTCCTCAAAAAACAAAAAGTATAACTATTGTGCAATGCAGCAATCCCACAGCTAAATGTGTACCCAAAAGAAAGAAAATTAGTGTTTTGAAGAGATATCTGAGCTCCCATGTTATTGCAGCACTATTCACAATAGCTAAGACTTGGAAGAGACCAAGTGTCCATCAACAAACAAATGGATAAAGAAAATGTGGTACATATACACAATGCAGTGCTATTTAGCCCTAAAAAGAATGAAATCCTGTTATTGTCCACAAGATGGATAAAACTGAAGGTGGTTACATTAAGTGAAATAAGCCAGGCACAGAAAGACAAACTTTGCACATCCCCGCTTATTTGTGGCAGCTTAAATTTAAAACAATTGGATTCACAGCGATACAGTAGAAGGTTGGTTACCAGAGGCAGGGACAGGTAGTCTGTGTGTGTTGGGGGGTAAGTTGATATGGTTAATGGGTACAAAAAAATAGCTAGAAAAAATGAATATGATCTAGTATTTGCTAGTGATAGATACAGGCGGCAGATGTGGGAGGGTCCCCAGAGAATCTCTGACCTGCCCCACAGTGTTTATATCAGATGCTTTTGTGCTGATGAGGGAACCTGCCCAGGGCCTTCTCTGGGCATGCCCACAACGGACTAGGGGGCCCACCTGCACACTGGGGAAATAGGGTGGAGCCACCAGGAATTCGTGCCTTATGATGAGGGGAGGAGCCTGGCCTCTTCAGCTCATGTATGGTGGTCTAGTATTTAATCTGTGAGATGAGAGCCTGTTGGCAGGACCCTTTATTTTCACTGAGCACTTTCTTTTAATAAATTCCACCCTCCTCACCTTTCAGTGTGTCTGCATACCTAATTTTTCCTGGTCGTTAGACAAGAACCTGGATTTTAGCTGAATTAAAGAGCAAAAAATCCTGCATCATTTTGGTGGACCATATGGGGACATGAGGAAAGGTGAGTAAAATGCAGACCAAAAAATCTCTTTCCCTTTTGTTTCTGAGCTTTTTCTTGTCCTCAGAATTCTTCTAAAGGTAGAAGGAACTGCGACCCCTCACCCACCCCCACTGTCACTCTTGGGAGTTGGGAATGTCGGCCTCGGTTCCACCCAGTCTTTTCTATAGCATTTTCCTTATTTTGGGGACTGTAATGGCATGTATCTTTTTTTACCCCAACAGCCGCAGGCACATGCGGGATGAACAGGCAAGCAGTGGTTCCCCATCCCCTTTCCCTCATGACTGGGGCTGGGACACATGGCACAAGGGCCCGGCAGAGCAGGCTGGCTGGCATTCCCTCCAATATCCATGGTGTCTTCCCCTTCCCTGGCTGAGGAGTCCAGCTCTGTGCAAGCCCCAGGGAAGAAACAACAATTAAAAGTTTCCCTCCCTGTTGGAAGAACTCATTTGCATAAGAATAAGAAGCTTTTCCTCCAGGCATCTTTCCAGGGCTGTACTTTAACTGTTTTTTTTTTTTTCTTCTCTCCACCCAGTCAGCAGTTAACACAGCCTTGAACTTTAAGCTATTTGTTTCTTTTCTCCATCAGGTCAGCAGTTAATTTTTATACAGAAGGCTTTTTTTTTTCTTTTTTTAGAAGACATTTTACCAGGCTAGGACCCCAACTATCACTGTCTATATTCTCTGTAAGGTTTTAATTGTGAAAAAGGATTTGTGAGTTTGGTCTTAAGCTGTAGCCAATCTGGTGACTTTGTGTATCTTTCTATATGGTTCTGCCAGAATGAGGGGTACCTTAGGATGGGATGCAGGCCTAGGATTCCATACGCCCACTGTTCAAGGCTGACCAGCAAACTGGTCAGTGGCAAACTTTGCTGCAGGCCTCCATCTTGTTTTACTTTCTTGGAAGCGTCATGCTTTAACCAAGTGGCACTGCTTTGTTTTAGTCTCCGCCATTTTACAGTGGCAGCCCGAGTTCAATCCTGGCTTAGGGAATGAGTCCTTTGCGGCTTGATATCTGAATGACCTTTGCCATTTGCTGATTATTTTTCCCTCAGTGAACTGCCTTGAATTTTCCCTTCTCTGAGCACCCGGAAGGTTACCTTTGGTAAGTTCAAGAGCCAGAAATATTGGCTGCTTGGTGTGGCTAAAGTCAGGTAATAGAGATTTAAACAAATTTTCTTTTTTTCTTTTTTTTTTTTTTTTTGAGACAGAGTCTTGCTCTGTCGCCCGGGCTGGAGTGCAGTGGCACCATCTCGGCTTACTGCAAGCTCTGCCTCCAGGGTTCACACCATTCTCCTGCCTCAGCCTCCCGAGTAGCTGGGACTACAGGCGCCCACCACCATGCCCAGCTAATTTTTTGTATTTTTAGTAGAGACGGGGTTTTACCGTGTTAGCCAGGATGGTCTTGATCTCCTGACCTCGTGATCTGCCCACCTCGGCCACCCAAAGTGCTGCGATTACAGGCATGAGTCACTGAACCTGGCCCTACAAATTTTCTTAAAGTGTGCTCAGCTTAATTAAAAGTGGATATGCAAGTTATAGGCAATAATTGAAAGGCCTTTATCTTTTTATTTTCATGGGTCTTGTTTTGCTGGAAAAGTTTTTTGTTTTTTTTTTCTCAGTAGACTGAATTATTCTTCTCCATTTTGCATTCCCACTCTTTTTTTTTTTTTTTGAGATGGAGTCTTGTTCTGTTGCCCAGGCTGGAGTGCAGTGGCGTGATCTCGGCTCACTGCAACCTCCATCTCCCGGGTTCACACCATTTTCCTGCCTCACCCTCCCGAGTAGCTGGGACTACAGGCGCCTGCCACCACACCTGGCTAATTTTTGTACTTTTAGTAGAGATGGGGTTTCACTGTGTTAGCCAGGAAGGTCTTGATCTCTTGGCCTCGTGGTCCACCCGCCTTGGACTCCCAAAGTGCTGGGATTACAGGCGTGAGCCACTGCACCCAGCTTGCATTGCCACTATTAATGCACACATGAGACGCTGTAAGATAATTTCTTATGGCCAGGAACTCCTTGGAAACAGCAGGAAAGGCACCATGGATTCCATTTTGGGAGAGACCTCTGTTTTCCTCATGGAATCCCAGGAATTAGAGGCAGATAGATTCCTCTCGAAATCTGTTTTTGTCTTCCAGCTATACCTGTATATTGGGCCCTGGAAACAGCATGCTTTCCTATCATTGCTCTTAAAGGGCTCCACCCAGAGGCCAATAATCCAACTGGGAGATTGGCAAATGAAAAATCTTATAACTACTAGATCTACTTCTGTTTGTCTGTATGGTTATATATGTGTTGTGTGTAGTGTCTATGAAAAAGAGCTCTAATTAATTGACTTCAAGAAGGACAAACGCTTGGATCAAATATTTTTTAAAGGTAAGATAAAAGCTGTGGTAACTTTTGGCTCATGTGACTTTAATCTTTGACAAATTAAAACAGCTTAAAGATTATTGGTAAAATGCAGATGTCATAAAAATGTAAATTTCTGCCTGGGGTTAAAGGATAGTTTAAAATTAGATAAGATAAAGCTATTTAAACAAGTTGTGGAAGGACTGTAAAAATTAATCTTGCAAAAGTTCCATGTGTGAACATTGACTAAATTCAAAAGGGTTATAAAAAGTTTTTGATTTTTTTTAAATTTCTGCATCATCATTTTGGCGAAATAAATAACTTATGGTAATCTGGAGTTTTATTTCATAACATCAAGTGTTTTAAACCTCTAACATCTAATAGGCTTCCAAAATCAAACTTCAGTTTCAAAATTGTCTTTCCTTGCCCCTGGTTTTGGATACTACAGAGGGCCCCCAGATCATCCAGAAGAGAGGTAAACAGAATTAGCTGATATGTTTAGGTACATTGGATTGCCAAAATGATGTTTAATCTTCTTAGGTTATATTTTAGGGAATAATATTAATGTATGTTTCAAAATTGTATGGGATTTATAAAATTCTAATGTCTGTGCATATGCTATCAATCACAATTAAGGTTGTTATTTTAAGTTATTGTAAACCGTGGAGATAACCAAATTTCTTTGTCAACCATGCTTTTAACTGTAACTACTCTGGACATTTTGTTATCCACAGACAATTGTTGTCTTGTTTTGATCCTCTTCGAAACATGATTTATAACCTGCTATAGAACTTTGACAGGTGTTCTCAAATGCATGTTTCTGGTAATTTGGAGATTGTGACACTGGAATAAAGAAAAAACTTACAGGACTTTTGAAGAGCTGAAATGTTCATGAATATCAAGCAGAACAAGAGTTAACTGAATGGCCTGTGAAAACTGAAGTAATCTTTTTGACTTTTGCTTGGAACATTCCTGATCCTGGTTTCGTTTTTCAGAGTCAAGGAAACTTGTTTTGAGCTATGTATGACCTTTAATAATTGAGTGAGGTATACTCCTGTGAACAAAATTTGGAGCATATTTCTCTCTCTCTTTCTGCTTGGCTTCTCCAGAATTTGGAAACTAGTTGTGAGTATTCTTAACTTATGGCAATATAGTTGTTTACATCTGTGCAATAGGAATCCATTTTTTTTTCTTTTTTTGCAACAGGATACAATTGGAGAAACTGGTTGTTTTACCAAGGTTTTGACTGGAAGAATATGCTTCCTCTTAAGGAGTTAAGTTTGACTTGCAGAGCCAATAACAGTCCCTCACAGAGGGAAAACTGGCATCACACCTTGTCTACACAGTCCCCTGTACATGGTTCCTAACATGCGGTGAGTAAAGAATGTCACTTTCCAACAGTCCCAGGAACCCTATGCTCTTGAAATCTCAAGAAGAGAGGAGTTTACCTAAGTCACAGGTATTTGAGGGTACAAACCCATGGATGGGTGCAGCTTTAGAAAGTTCTATCTCAGATTCCTTGTGGAACAGAGTTCCATTAAAGCCAATTTTAAAAGCCTACGTAGAAATAATAATTCTTGCTGCACTTTATGGAAATAATCAGGCCAAGCATAAGACTAAAGTTTATTTTGCAAATGACCCAGTCCTATCACGATTTGTTTTTAAGAAAAATGAGGACTAGAGAGAGAGAAATTGTGTTTCAAAACTTAAACATTTGTCATTAAATTCTAGATTCAGTAGTCGTTTTTAAGTTTTTGTGTACATTTTAGACTAACCCTGTTTGTTCCAGTGGACCAAACAGACATCTCAGATGGCAGCTCAGAAAGAACAAAAGGGATGGGTAATGTAAAAATCTGGATCCATATTCTCGTTCTGAGCAAATATCCTGCAAATCCTGCCAGGTGATGGGAATAAATAGGGTGCCCATCACTCAAAGGTTTCCTTTTTAGGAAAGTAAGACCAAGGGAGCCAGTCAAAGCCAAGCCCCACGCACCCAGATCTTTGCAAGCATACCTATAGCCAACAGTTATCTGGGCATGTCACAAGACATCCTTTTCTCTCCCTTATTGGAGGACTTTATTACACAGCTTCACCTTAGTATTCGGCTTATGTTAAGGAATCTATGCAACCCCCCATATTTTTACCCCAAACTCCATTCCAAGCTTCCTGTCAAAGCCCTAGGAAAGAAAACTGGACCTGAGGGATCCAGAGGCAGATGATAACAGAAGTTAAAAGGCACAGCACTGGTGAGCATGACTGATTCCTGCCACTTAAGCCAAGCTTCCTATTTCATGGATAAAGGCCATGCTAGTATCCATGGCATAAATGAAGTCTAGGGAACTCAAAGGCTACTGACAGCAGGGAAGACAGGATGTATATGAGTAAGAGCAAATATTCCCACTCCCTAGGTCCCCTTGTTAACAAGGGCGAAAGCCACCTTGACACCCATGGGCAGTACCCTGTCATGGTTGCCGGGACTTGGGGATATAACGACAGAAGAAAGAAAGAGAGACTCCTCACTTTCTCTCCTTCACATACCCCAGGTATTCACTAGGAAGAGAAGGGATCCTGGGATGCCTCACTCCCCTCTTTCTAGATGAGTAGCCATTCATCTTCAGTCTGTACCCCTTTGGAATTCATCCTGAACCCCTGGGACTCCTTTGAAAAAAACACTTTTTGTTTGTTTGTTTTCCCTTTTCCTCCTCTGTCCTCTCTTTACAGATAGGTAACGGTGTCTCCCCACATGGGACACTTCCATCAGATGCACCCTCCAACCTGGGAAAAGTTAATTTCCCAAACCTTAAACTTGTCTTAGAATTGGGCTCAGGGGAAAGGAACCCAGAAGCCTCACATATCAGCAAAAGGGTAAAAGCTTTTTTTTAACCAGTTGGTCTTTTGGCTTCCTTCTCCCTGTGCAAACAGGTAAAAGATCTTGAGATTTTTGAGCTGTCCTTACTGCCCCCTTATTTCATTTTGATACATGCTTTCTAATAACCTGGTTTATCTCTTCTAGTCTTCAGGCCATCAAACTCTAGTCATGCATCCGGAGCCTCAGACAATGGCCCCTTCTGCTGGGGACCCTTAGATAGACCTCTGAGGGAGCTGTGACTGCCATTTTCCCAAAACAGTGCCCCCTGTGAGCAGGAAGCAGTTAAGATTGGTCTTTGTCCCTAGACTTATTTCTAAGGGCAGTTAGATGTGCTTCTTTAGAGGGGGGAATGATAGATGCAGGAGACAGATGAGGGAAGATCCCTAGAGAATCTGCAACCCACCCCACAAGTGTTTACATCGATGCTTTATGTTGATGGGGGAACCTGCCCAGGGTCTTATCTGGGCATGTCCGACAACAGACTGGGGGCCCACCTATGCACTGGGAGAGTAGGGTGGACACACCAGGAATTCATGCCTTATGGAGCGGGAAGAAGCCTGGCCTCTTCAGCTCTTGTGTGGTGGCCTGGTATTTAATCTGTGAGGTGGGAGCCTGTTGGCAGGACCCCTTATTTTTGGCTGAGAGCTTTATTTTATTTTACTTATTTATTTATTTATTTGAGACAGAGTCTCACTCTGTCTCCCAGGCTGGAGTGCAGTGGCACGATCTGGGCTCACTGCAAGCTCCACCTCCTGGATTGAAGCAATTCTCCTGCCTCAGCCTCCCGAGTTGGTGGGATTACAAGCGCCCACCACTATGCCCAGCTCATTTTTAGTATTTTTAGCAGAAACGGGGTTTCACCATGTTGGCCAGGCTGGTCTCGAACTCCTGACATTGTGATTCTCCCGCCTTAGCCTCCCAAAGTGCTGGGATTACACACGTGAGCCACTGCACCCAGCCAAGAGATTTATTTTAATGAATTCCACTCCTCAACTTTCAATGTGTCCATGTGCCTAATTTTTCCTGGTCATTAGACAAGAACCTAGATTTTAGTTGAACTAAGGACTAAAAAATCCTGCATCACTAGCACAGCATGGTGACTCTAGTCAATAATAATTTAATTATGCTTTAAAAAAATCTTAAAGAGTATAACTGAATTGTTTGTAACACAATGGATAAATGTTTGAGATGATGGATACTCTTTTTACCCTGATGTGATTATTATGCATTGCATGCCTATATCAAAGTATCTTATGTACTTTGTAAATATATACATCTACTATATGCTCACAAAAAATGAAAATAAAAATGTTCAAAATTAAAGTTTTTCTTATAACCATAAAATTTTAGTTTTTTATTGTTGAATATTTTTAAAATACACGAATTTACAAAAAGTAAAATAAGAATGTAAATATCACTACCCAGAGACATAGCTATTGATATTTATGCATTTTCATCTAGTTCTTCACCTTTGTATATTTTGCAAACTTCATGCATTAGTAAATATTTAATTTTTTAGTCTACCACTGAACTCAATATTTGCAATGCAGAATTTTGTCAAAGATGTCATAATTCATCCTAAACATTTTATTAATGGGATCATATTTTGTCCTATGATTTTAGGATAATCTTTTTTATATCTGCCTACTTGTAATTAATTAGATCAATTTTATAAATCATGCTGCTAGAAGCATCTATGTGCTAAAATATATTTTAGAATTAAGAATAATTTTGTAATATAGTTTATCATAAATGCAATCACACAGCCAAAAGGGTACCAACACTTCAAAGTCTTAATATATATTTTTCAAAAAAATCTAATATCAATTTAGACTCCTGTCAGCAGATATTGAGAGTATGGAAAGTACTTATCTCATAATACTCTGAAAGCTTTGAAAATTTAACTTTATTTACTTCTTTAAGTGTCTGTCTGTTACACTATTGGTAGCAATTAACAACCTGACACAGGATGCTATATCAAGATACGTATTTATATATAAAAGCAATACATTGGGATCATATATTAAATTGTAATTAAAATTCAAGTATGTGAAGAGGGAATTGAGAAGAGATACAAGAGACCTAAATCAGCATTTGTGAATTTTACTTGGAAATAATTTAAATCTCAATTCAGGCAGAACATCTCTGAAGTAGATTCCAGTTTTGTGACTGAGGAAAACAGGGAAAATGATAGGGATTGAGAAATGTAAAAGTAGATGAGTTATAGAGATTCCCAGAGGCAAAAAACATCACCCCGTGTAATGGCATTTAAAGACCCTAATCTTGAGAGGATGCCAGGAAGTCCTTGAGTGGCTAAAAGACAGTTTCATAAAAAATTTAATTATATAGAAATGTTGATTAAAGAAACTTCATTTACAAAATTCAGCTGGGTCTTTTGTCATTAATACAACTGATATTCAAATGGAAATGACCTCTCTTTACCCACCAGAAAAATCCCACAAGCCACTCAGACAGAACTACCTCACAAAACATTTGTATATTTTTCAATAAATTATTATATAAAATTTTTATAATTGACACAAATATATTTTCACATTAGTCTAACAAATCTAACAGTTTCTATCAGCTGGCTTTTGGATTATCACAACCATTAAAATACCTAAATTGTGTTTACCACCAAAGATCTTGAATTAAAAACATTTTCTAAATGGAGAAATAAAGGTGAACCTAGAATAATGTTAGAATGAGAGTTGGAAGGAACTTGAAATACTAGCTCAGTCTAATGTAAATTAGAAACCCTACTTTCTAAATTTCATTTTATTATTTATTTTTGAGTCAGCCTGGATTTTATTGATTTGATGTAAATGCTGCAGGCATAAATGTGTGAGCCAATGAGAGTCATCTTTTAATTGATTAGGATATGTGTGTATTTAGGCAAGCTAGAGCTTGACATTTTGCGTAGATGACTCACAGTTTGTATTTTCCTCTTTGTACTGGTTTGAAACCCATAAAATGGGTTTGTCTCAAACCAGTACAAACCCATTCTAAGCTCCTTCCAGTTTAAACCCAGATAGTAAACCAGAAGGCGTATAAAATTTTAAGTGAGGGTGGAAAACACTTTCCCAGATGTGTGACTACAGGTAGATATTACCAAAAGCTACCAGAAGACAAGAAATAACTAAGATCAGAGCAGAACTGAAGGAGATAGAGAAACAGAAAACCCTTCAAAAAATCAATGAATCCGGGAGCTGGTTTTTTGAAAAGGTTAACAAAATTGATAGACCATTAGACAGAGAATAAAAAAGAAAAGAGAGAAGAATCAAATAGACACAATACAAAATGATAAAGGGGATATCACCACTGATCCCACAGAAATACATACTATCATCAGAGAATAGTATAAACACCTCTACACAAATAAACTAGAAAATATAGAAGAAATGGATAAATTTCTAGACACATACATCCTCCCGAGACTAAACCAGGAAGAAGTAGAATCCCTGAATAGACCAATAACAAGTTCTGAAATTGAGGCAGTAATTAATAGCCTACCAACCAAAAAAAGCCCAGGACCAGATGGATTCATAGCCGAATTCCACCAGAGGTACAAAGAGGAGTTGGCACCATTCTTTCTGAAACTTCTCCAAACAACAGAAAAAGAAACAGTCCTCCCTAACTCATTTTATGAGTCCAGCATCATCCTGATACCAAAATCTGGCAGAGACATAACAAAAAAAAAATATTTTACACCAATATTCCTGATGAACAGCTATGCGAAAATCCTCAATAAAATACTGGCAAACTGAATCCAGCAGCACATCAAAAAGCTTATCCACCACGATCGAGTTGGCTTCATCGCTGGAATTCAAGGCTGCTTCAACACACACAAATCAATAACGTAATCCAACACAAAAACAGAACCAATGACAAAAACCACGATTGTCTTAATAGATGCAGAGAAGGCCTTCGATAAAATTCAACACCTCTTCATGCTAAAAACTCTCAATAAACTAGGTATTGATGGAACGTATCTCAAAATAATAAGAGCTATTTATGACAAACCCACAGCCAATATCGCACTGAATGGGCAAAACTAGAAGCATTCCCTTTGAAAACCGGCACAAGACAAGGATGCCCTGTCTCACCACTCCTATTCAACATAGTATCTGAAGTTCTGGCCGGGGCAATCAGGCAAGAGAAAGAAATAAAGGGTATTCTAATAGGAAGAGAGGAAGCCAAATTGTCTCTGTTTGCAGATGACATGATTGTTTATTAGGCGAAAATCTCCTTAAGCTGATGAGCAACTTCAGGGAAGTCTCAGAATACAAAATCAATGTGCAAAAATCACGAACATTCCTATACACCAATAACAGACAAACAGAGAGCCAAATCATGAGTGAACTCCCATTCACAATTGCTTCAAAGAGAATAAAATACCTAGGAATCCAACTTACAAGGGATGTGAAGGACCTCTTCAAGGAGAACTACAAACCACTGCTCAAGGAGATTAGAGAAGACACAAACAAATGGAAAAATATTCCATGCTCATGGATAGGAAGAATGAATATCATGAAAATGACCATACTGTCCAAAGTAATTTATGGATTCAATGCTGTACCCATTAAGCTACCATTGACTTTCTTCATATAATTAGAAAAAACTACTTTAAATTTCATATGGAACTAAAAAAGAGCCCAAATAGCCAAGACAATCCTCAACAAAAAGAACAAAGCTGGAGGCATCACACTACCTGACTTCAAACTATACTACAAGGCTACAGTAAACAAAAGAGCATGGTACTGGTACCAAAACAGATATATAAACCAAAGGAACAGAATAGAGGCCTCAGAAATAACTCCAAACATCTACAACCATGTGATCTTGGACAAACCTGACAAAAGCAAGCAATAGGGAAAGGATTCTGTATTTAATAAATGATGTTGGGAAAACTGGCTAGCCATATGCAGAAAACTGAAACTGGACCCCTTCCTTACACTTTATATAAAATTTAACTCAAGAGGGACTAAAGGCTTAAACATAAGACCTAAAACCATAAAAATCCTAGAAGAAAACCTAGGCAATACCATTCAAGACATAAGCATAGACAAAGACTTCATGACTGAAACACCAAGAGCAATGGCAACAAAAGCCAAAATTGACAAATGGGATCTAATTAAAGAGCTTCCACACAGCAAAAGAAACTATCATTAGAGTGAACAGGCAACCTACCAAATGGGAGAAAATTTTTGCAATCTATTCATCTGACAAAGGGCTGACAGCCAGAATCTACAAATAACTGAAACAAATTTACAAGAAAAAAACAACCCCATCAAAAAGTGGGCAAAGGATATGAACAGACACTTCTCAAAAGAAGACATCTGGCCCACAAACATGAAAAAAAGCTCATCATCACTGGTCATTAGAGAAATGCAAATCAAAACCAAAATGAGATACCATCTCATGCCAGTTACAATGGTGATGAATAAAAAGTCAGGAAACAACAGATACTGGAGACGATGTGGAGAAATAGGAACACTTTTACACTGTTGGTGGTAGTGTAAATTAGTTCTACCATTGTGGAAGACAGTGTGGCGATTCCTCAAGGATCTAGAACCAGAAATACCATATGACCCATCAATCCCATTACTGGGTATATGCCCACAGGATTATAAATTACTCTACTATAAAGACATGCAAACATATGTTTATGGCAGCACTATTCACAATAACAAAAACTTGGAACCAACCCAAATGCCCACCAATGACAGACTGGATAAAAAAAATGTGGCACATATATACCATGGAATACTATGCAGCCATAAAAAAAGGATGAGTTCATGTCCTTTGCAGGGACATGGATGAAGTTGGAAACCATCATTCTCAGCAAACTAATACAGGAACAGAGAACCAAACACCGCACGTTCTCACTCATAAGTGGGAGTTCAACAATGAGAAAACTTGGACACAGGGAGGGGAACATCACATGCCAGGGCCTGTCAGGGGTTGGGGGACTAGGGGAGGGACAGCATTAAGAGAAATACGTAATGTAGATGACAGGTTGATGGGTGCAGCAAACCACCATGTCATGTGTATACCTATGTAACAAACCTGCACATTGTGCACATGTATCCCAGAATTTAAAATATAATAATAATTTTTAAAAAACACTATGAAACTTAGAGCCTTATTAATTTACCAGCACCTGGTGAAGGATAAGGAGGCAGGATATATACAACTCTTATGGCTCCATAAATTTAATGCCTTCCCTACCTCCTTTCTTTCTGTTCTCGCTCTATGCCTTGCATTATTCAGCATACCCTTCAATCCTTCAGAACGTTTTGTTTCCTAATAGCTATATTTTTCATGGCTCCCTAAAAATCTATTTACAACTCCTCAAACTCTAATCAGGTGGCTCATCAGAGCTTTTATCCTTTTCATAAGATAAGTAAAATTCAAAAATTGCATATATTTGTACTTCTTTACAATTTGCTTGTTTTTATGGGAAAGAAAAGCATTTGCCCTGGAAGGTGGCTTTTTCTCAAGGGTTCCCACTGCAAGTGAAAGAGTCAACGTGCATTTTCCTTATTATTAATTTCAATCTAGCATCAGCTCACACTGTCATCTGCAGAATATTGATAAGTAGAGTTCTACATTGTGTTTCATTTCCAAGAGGGGGATCTTAAATACAGTTCTGGAGGTATGGGATGTCCTTATTCAATTGAATAAATGGCATATTGAGCACCTGTTATGTGCCAGTCACCGTGTTGGTCACAAGGAACACACACATAAAGATTCTCTGTGTTATCCAAGGCTTTTACAATTGGATATACCTGCTACATAGCAATTATGTAATGTAATGCCTGCAATCTGACAGGTGTGTGCTGAAATATGCTTAAGGATAGGTTCATCGAGGGGGTAAAATTTAAACTCATAATGAAGTTAGAGTTTGCCTTTCAAAGACTGAGGCTGGGTAAGTGAGATAATTGCATTTTAGTCAGAGGAAGGAAATGACATGTACAAAGGCAAGGAGCCAGGAATGAGCCTGGCATTTCCTGAGAATGACAATTAATTCAGCATCAGCAGAGCCTAGGACGTGTGTAGGAGAAGGGAAAAAGATCAAATTCTACAAATTCTACAGATAGGCAGCAGTTGTGTCCTGACGGGGAGTCTATGAAACTTTTATAGCAGAAAATTTGCTTGATTGGATTTGCATTTTAGAATTAGGGCTCCGGAGGCAGTGATTGTGGAGGATGAATTGTAAGGAGTCAAGTCTGAAATTGAAGGGTCAATTTTCTGGTCTATTGCAATAGACTCCAGGCAAAAGATAACAAAGGATAGCAGAATGTGTAAGATGAAAAGACCAGGTGGGGGGTGGTGGTTGTCCACATTGATTAAGATCATACACTTGAGAAGCATATTACTTCAGAATTGTGCTTAACCTTTCTAATTTTCTGTTTTCTCATTCATAAAATGGAGATTATGCAACTTACCCTATAGAGTTGTAGAAAAAATGGAGCAAGATGGAGTATGTACTCAACATAATATCTGAGATATTGACTGATATCTCAGATTGATAAAATAATGCATTTTCAATTATTAGTATTTATGTGGTAATATAGAATGTTGTTTTGTACTTGAACAGACAGCAGAATTAGGAAGAAGAAATGGCCAAGATATCCGCCACTTATTTATAGAGAGGCAGGTTTTGATGGTTGTGATTTCAACTTTGGTCATGTTTAGTTTGAATTGCCTAAGGCACAATCAGCCGAAGTTGTCTGCAAACATGTGGATATGTGTTACGTGGAGCACATAAGACTGACCTGAAGACATCTCCCTGAAAAGCACTTGTTTCTTTATTCTTCACCCTCCATTGAAAGAAAGAACCTTCCATTTTTGATGGAATACTATTAGAAGAGTACATTCAGCCATTTCTTTACTCATTCTTCCATGTAAATGGGCTGATAAAACAGGGACTCAGTAAGTATAGCTTTGGCTCTATCTTCTCTTTCTTCATTATTTATTGTCTCTCTCTTCTCTTCTATTTCTCTCTCTCTCCCTTATCCTTTGCTCCTGTCTGTTTGACATTGGTCCACATGTGCTAGATACTATGGAGAGTTTGCTTCTTAACTAACACCTGAATATATTTTCTTTCTTTCTCTTTAGGAACTCAAAAGAAGAGAAGCAGGAAATGAAAGCATTTGCTCTGAAGAGGTAGGCAGAGCCTGCAAATGTGTGAAGGAGGAGTGCCGGAGAAATAGAAGAGCTGAGAATGAGAATAAGTCCTCTGGCATCAGAACCAGTTTAATGCAGGCTCTTTCCAGTTAAAAACAAAAACAAAATAACACGAATGGCAGGCCATGCTCAAGAAGGGTCTACTATTGCAACACCCAAGACCTCATTTTCCCAACAAACATTCAAATAAAAAAGTTCCAAGTGGAGAGAGGGTAAAAATATTGTAAAATGTTAGAATCACAAGGTTTGGAGTGAAGTAAAGGGGCCATCAGAGCATCATGTCCAATCAAGAACAGGCCCACTTCAACTGTCGATCCTTATCACCCCATTGAAAATTATTTGTGTATCTATGAACTGATCTAAGCCTCCAGATACCCATAAAGATAGTATACAATGTTCCTTAATGTCAGGTGTTGAGTTGGTACTCATTCTTTCATTAGACAAATATGAAAAAGACAAGTAATTGTGGAAATACAAACTTACAACCATGTAGAACAGACTTTGAGAAAAAACAAGAAGAAAGCATAGACAGTGACAGTGATCAAATTGGGTTGATTTTAGAGGTGGTATAAGAGGACAGGTTATGAAGTCCTGTTACATTACTCTTATATGTAAATAAAATATCTCAACACATTGTTTTTGATGAAGCCAAATTGCTAGAGACACTGAACCAGAGTAGCCAGACATACTGAGACAAGCTGATATGGAAGCATCTCTTTGAAAGACACACCCCTTTCACTTTAGAAATTCAGTGATTCTTCAAGTACTTTATTGAGAGACAGAAGCCAGAAAAAATAGTGGAAAATAGAACTGCCAATTTAATAATGATGTCTCGGAGAAGTAGAAAGAACGTAATAAAGCTACCAAATGTTGACTCTTCCTTTCCAAATGAAACCATCAAAACATCTCATTTATCCAGGCCACATCCTTTTCCTGTGTAGCCTGGGACATTGAGAAGAGTTTGATACATTTTCTGTTTCCACAGATAATTTACTTTCTCCTCAGGTATATGGAAGGTTTGGGTGACATAAAAGTCACTGAATATTAGAAATGTAACAGTCGCTCAAAAAAGTCATTATTAAAAAGTATTACTATTTTATAACCTATTCCAGCCACTAAACTACATGCATTGCATGCATCATTCACATTAATTATTATGATGATTTTTTGAGACAGAGTCTTGCTCTGTTACGCAGGCTGGAATGCAGTGGTGCAATCTTGGCTCACTGCAACCTCTGCCTCTCAGGCTTAAGCAATTCTTCTGCCTCAGCCTCCCGAGTAGCTGGGATTACAGGTGGCTGCCACCATGTCCAGTTAATTTTTGTATTTTTAGTACAGATGAGGTTTCACCATGTTGGCCAGGCTGCATTCATATTAATTTAAACCAATCCTTTGTACTAGAAGATATTATTTTGTACCTTGCAGATGAGGAAACTGAGATCTAGAACATTGAGTATCTTGCTAAAGATTTTATAAGTAATAAGAAATAGAGCAAGAATGTCTTTGGGCTTCAAAGCCATTATCATAATCTTTCCCTTTTATTTTATATGTTATGCAAATTATTACTTAGTTTACAACACTAATGATTGTGACAAAATTAAGAATGGTGGATAATTTAATCAAGAAAAACAGAATAGTGAGGACTGAGACAGGTAAGTGATGAGAAATGAGATCAGTAGCTTCTGAGCGTCAGAGTTTCTCTCCCCCAAACTCTCAAGCACACACTCCCACTTAAACTTGTCTGATATAGACCAAACAGATTGAGAAACCTCACAGGAATGTTATAGGCAGTAAAGAAGAAACAACAAAGATAACAACATCGAATGAATTTATATCAACCGAAAAAGAGGCAACGTCAGATGGGCTGAGCCAAGCTGGGAAAATGCCTGAATTTTAGGATTATTAATGTTGGAGAATAACATCATAGCCTATCAAGAGTTTTTGCTCACCAAGATAGACTGATGATGAAACAATTTTGCAGGTAGTGGTGAAGAGTCAATGTGGAATATATTTGAAAGCATGTGCTCGTTAAGGACGAGTGAGTGCTATAAATCGTGAATATCTGACCACTTCATGTTCATAGCTGGATGCCACAAATGGCAAACCTAACAACGTAATTGAAGCTACTATGTCACCAAACAGATTGGAATTTAAAAAAGAACCCCCCTAAAGGGACATTGTTTGTTCTCCAGGGATTTATTAAGCGTGATAGAGGTAGTCAGCTCATAATTTTTCAGCCTTTTCGTTTCAGAAGATAATGAATTTTAATTAGTGTAGAAGACAGCTTTCCACTAAGGAGAAGAAAGCAAAGAAAACAGGAACACTGGTGTGTTTGGAGAATAATGTTAAAGCACATAACACCCCTTATTAATGCTAAATTGATGAGCAAAGCTTTTTGCCCTCTGCTGTTGTATAACATAAAAATAAAAACACAAACTGAGAAAATGTGCTATAGATTGTGAGAAAAAGGGAAAAAAGTATGACTAACATTCATAAACAGATTTTTTCCAGATCACAAAGTCCTTAACACACTGATCATCACTCTTAATCAATAGTAATTGATGGTGGCACATTTTCAACAATGCTTGTTCTGCCTACTGAACATTCTGTCGGTCCTCTTTGTACTAGAGAATTAATAAGTAATAAGATGGGCCTATTATGAGATAGGAATTTCTTTCTTTTGTTTTCCAAGTATTTTAATTAGGCCTAAATCGTCCTGTATTGGCTATCCGGGAGAACTTGCAAAAGGTAGAAGATACAATGGTAAGATATGGCTTGACTCATTGTTAGCTAAGCTCCTTTTTCCCTTGTTGATTTCAGGTGTGTGTGTCTGCATGTGCACAAGCACATATGTTATACATAAATAAAATATCTCAACACATTGTTTTTGATGAAGCCAAATTGCTAGAGACACTGAACCAGGGTAGCCAGACATTCTAAGACAAGCTGATATGGAAGCATCTCTTCGAAAGACACACCCCTTTAACTTTAGAAATTCAATGATTCTTTGAGTACTTTACTGAGACAGAAGCCAGAAAAAAAACAGTAGAAAATAGAACTGCCAATTTAATAATGATGTCTCGGAGAAGTAGAAAGAAGTTAATAGTAAATAAAAGAAAGAAGTTTAGTGTTTGGGGGAGGAGTACTGATTACAGTAATTTGGAAGGAGAAGTTGGTTTTAATTTGGTTTTTGAAGCATCTTTCAAACGATGAATAAGAAGATACCCTCTTTTGTCATTGTTTAGTTATATTGATGGTCCTTGCAGTAATTCTACTCACAAATCCTGGGACCCCCTTTGCTAATAAGGCTTTCATTCAGTAAGCATGCAGTGCCCATAAATTATTTGACATCTACTGTCCAAAATTACAACCAAGTATATGCAGCTTTGCTTTAGTGCCCTGATATAAATTCACATGCAAATGCTGTTTGAATTATGCGTGTGATTGATTTTCAGTGATGCCATTTGAGGAGACTAGTGAGTTTATTGTGCTTTTCTGGCCTCCACTGTGAGTATCTCGCTACTCTAGATGACAGCCCTAAATACTCCCAGTTAGACCCGTTAAAAAAGACATATACTCACTTTCTATTCAGGACAGCTTGAAAAAAACTGGACATGTCCTTCGGCCTGTGTCACTGCTATTACCAGCTATATAACCTCTTGACCGAAGTGAAGTTTCTCTCCTGACCAGAAAGGATAAATTTGAGTCGCTCAAGAATCCAAAAGAAGTAGAAGACTCCTATCCCCCTTTATCTATCCCATAAACTTGTGTGCACTGTCTAAAAAAAAAAAAAGAATTGTAATTTTTTTTTCATAAGAAATAGGGACTATCTGTTCCATCCCCTTCCACTAAGTTTTGGTATCCAGAAGGTAAGAAGTGACAAATAAAACTTGTTTTGGTTTTATGCCTCTCTAGTAATTCTTTATGGCCTCTGTAATCTCTAAGGCCGTCTTTGGCTAAAGGACTAGACCCTGCTCTTAGACACCAGGAAATCAGTCTTTAGCAGTCTAAAACAGTAGACTAGTGATTTTCAAGTTACAGATCCACTAGTGAGCCAATAGGGCCTTCTTAATACGTCAGGTATTTATTCAGAAACTCAAGGTTTTTTTTTATTTATTATACATAAATAATGAACAATTTCATTCAGGTCTATTTGGGGTGAAGAGCGAGGGCTAGTTCTTTTGGATACTAAAAGTTGGTGTGCATAAACCAATATTAGCTCAGTAGTAGAACCTGATGAGAAGGTAACACCGTATTATATTAACATATAAAATTGCAAAGTTGCTCCTACACAGTCATGAATGTAGTTGGAATTCTTCTGAATTTTCAAGAATTATCAGTGCTCCATTGACTTAGTTGTGATTGTCATAAGCCACTAGATTTGCTTCAGAAAGATCAGTTGTGGTTAGTTTATCATTTATCTTTTGCCACTTTGAGAAAGACAGTTCTTGGTTGGTACAGTTGTCCCCTGCATTGCATACATTTTGACATTCCTGGAATGACATTCCTGACTGTCCCACAATATTTCCCAGACAACATAATGCCCCCAAATCATCCTCAGATTTTCCCAGCTCTAGTCTAAATGGGCATGATTGTTACTGGCTGAAAAATTAGTTTTACCAATTAATATCAATATAATTTGTGGGCATCATTTGCTTAATTCCAAAATGTGCTCAGATAAGCATATGACCTTTATTTTATAATAAACATATTTAAAGTTATTAAACAATATATTATACATTTATGAAACTATATTTTATAAATAAAAAAATTAAATATTCTTTTAATTGTGCTTATACTGAAAACATCATTGATGTTATGCACCCATGACTATGTACTATTCATATAATGTAAAATTTTATTAGGCAGTGTTGTGGATTGAGTTGTGTCCGTAGAAAGAAATGTTGAAGTTCTAACCCCTTCCCCCAACCCTTTAGAAATGGGGTTATGGCAGACATAATTCTGTTAGGATGAGATTATACTGGATTAGGATAGATTATATTCCAATATGACTGGTGCCTTTATAAGAAGGGGAGAAAAGATAGGAACACACTGAGATAATGTCACGTGACGACAGAGGCAGAAGTTTCAGTGATGCATCTGCAATGAAAAAAGATGCCAAGGATTCTAGGAAAAGCTAAGAAGAGGCGAGGAAGGATCACCTCCTAGAGCTTTCAGAGACAGCATAGCACTGCTGACTACTTGATTCTAGACTTATAGCATCCAAACATGTAGAGAATAAATGTATGTTGTCTTAAACCACCCAGTTTATGGTAATTTGTCATTGCAGTCCTATGAACTGATATAGACAGGTTACCTAACTTCTCTATGTTTCCAATTCCTACTCTGTTGAATAGAACAAGTACAGGAGTTCTGAGCAATAATATGTTAATATGAATAAAACATTTAGAATTAATGTATGATACATGACTGTAACATAATTAGAACTGTATGTATTAGCTATATATACTTTAAGTAGGTGCATTAAACAATATTTCATAATTTCTGCTTCTAGGATATTTTATTCATTAAAGCTTGAGGTTGGCAAACTATGACTCATGGGCCAAGTCAAAACTGCCACCTGCTTTTGTAAATTAAGTCTTTTTTTCATTTTGTAATGGAGCCATATCTGTTTATCTATTTTGACATAAATGATTTATTTATATTACTAGCCACAAGTTTCCTGCAGCTTACTTCTTTTGTTTTTCTATAATTTGGGCTCCATTCCAACTCAAAGCAGGAATGAATAGGGTAGATGAACTGGTGGGTCACTTAGTCTACATAAGTTCTCAATAGTTAAGTGTCTAAGGCCAGTGATTCAGATTTATCTTTAGTAGAACTGATGATTAAAATGAGGACTAAAATAATACATTTTATTATCTCTGCATTTGCTAATAAGGCTTTATGTAATGATGACTCACGAGAGTTTAGTATGCTTCTAACTAGAAACCACATTTTCGTATTGAGAATCATCTTTGTTTAAACATTTTTTCAAGCTATCGATTCTCATATCCAATACTGCCAAATGAATTAAACAAAGCAGTAAAGTAAAAGTAATGACCCCAAACTCAAAAGCTAATTTATAAAGTGAAAATTACAAGCTTTTAAAGCAAGAACATGGGTGATATAATCATTGGATGAGGAGATTTATCTGTGCCAGCTTGCTCAGACTTTTATATGCACTTCCTGAGGAAGGGAACAAGATCCTATTGTCAAAGAGCTGAGAGTCTACCCCTTTGTGACCTTCAGGGGATTGCTAATTTTCATGTTGCTTGTATGGCTAGCTTTTCAGCTCTTACCACGAAATTATTCTTTCTAACCCTAAGGAGAGTGAAAATTCTAGGTTGAGGAGGGCCTAGGTTGAGAGACTACATATATTTAATTTTTTTCCTGTTTCAAAATTCATGGATGAAAGATGGGCCAATTATAAGCAGTGGTTTTCTACTATATATTCACCTCTTCATGAGGCTAATTTATTTTTGTAATAACTAGTTTCGCTCCTTGGAAGGATCTGTTCATGGTGTAAAGAACAGAACATTGCATTAGGGTTTAAGAGGGCTCAACCAACTCCAGATCATCTCAGGTCAGGATAACTGTCAACACTAAATTACTTGGAGATCATTTGGGGTTTCTATATTATATGGGCTAGAGGGTTCTGAGACCTAATTAAAATATCAGTGCTTTCTGAAAAATTATTCAAATTATTGGTAAGGCCTAAGAATCACCTAGCAATGCACCTTATTTGTGAAAAGGTTTGCAGCAGTCATTTAAAACAATTTTAACTCACTTCTAAAGGGTTTTATCCAACTGGGCTTACCTCAAGGTAATTTATTCGATAAACACCAATTGAAGACTTACTAATTAGTAGACACTGTGCTAACTTAGCTTATAGTGAAGAGAAAGAAACAATAAACAAAATAATGTAAATACCATTTTAGAAGGTCTTAAGTACTATGGAAGTGTTATATAATTGCTAAGAGTAGGAAGTGTTATAAAATTGCTAAGATAGGTCAAAGAGTTGGAATTTTAGAAAAGATAATCAGGGAAGGTTTTACTCTGAAGGTAAACAGTTAAACAAAAATTTGATGGACATTTAATCAAACATCATTTGGGGACCATCTGTTTACCCACAACTCCCAAGGACAAATGTGGGCTTTGCCTCTAGCTGAAATGAATCAGTGGTAGAAGCAGAACTTCTTTCCGTAGAATGGAAACCCCACATAGAATCCTTTAGCAAAATGAGCTTGTATAAGGATTTGTCATGGAAGACATTAGCAATCATAGCATTTTGACTGTTTTCAAATAATAGAATTAAGGGGGAAAGTTTTTGATCCTAGGAACAGGGACTTCAGCCCCTGCCCCAAGATCTGCAGATACAGCCTCCCCACCTCCAACCATCACACATTTAAGCCACCACAAAATAATACCATCTCAGTTAAAACAACGTGATTTGATTGTTATGTTAATATAGTTTCAAGAGGAGTCTCATAATTTGAACATAACAACAGAATGGCAGATGGAGGCTAATGTATTACATTTATGACCAAGTAAATCTAATTTTGACCATGTATTAAAGTAGGAGACCCATATGGGCTAATCCTCAGAATTGCATGGACCATGCAGAAATCAGAGGTAAAGTAGTAAAGAATGTGAAAGCACTTTGCAGCCATTAGTAAGGCAAGAATAAATATGCTCAGAGAAATATAAAGTTCCATGAAAAGGGAGTAGAGAAAATGAAGACTGGTATAGTTCTCTGAGGATATTACAGTTAACAAGAGGCCAATTAATGTATGTGCAGAAATACTTCTGGAAGCAAAATGACTCTGGATTGAAGGGTAGAATAAAACAAGAAGAATTGGACCAATAGTTCTATCTTAGAACATTCCGAACGTGTGTCATTTTTACACAAGAAACTTAAATGTTATATCATTTTATTTGTTTTGATTAAGCTCTATTGAAGAAACAGAATCAGTATACAGAGTCAATAAAGCTTACTGAAAGGGCGTATGTGCTTCTATGTGTCAGAGGATGCTAAGTTTAAATAATAAATATAGCAATCTTGAAAAACACAATAGAGAATATGTAAATGAATAAACAGTGGGTAAGGATAATGATGCATATATTCCTTTAAGTCTCACAAATAAAACGTGTTTAGCATATAGGAGAGCCTTGTAAATCTAATAAAATTATTGGACAAATTTGATGTGGAGTTGTTGGTTAAGAAAAAAGAATGAGAAGTATAAAACAGTTAAATATGTGCAAAATCAGGACTGTAAATGCCAAAGCAGGTAGGAATTGAGCAGAGTTGCTTGACGAACTGAATTTAACACAGGATAAAGGGAATACAATGACTAAGAGGTTGAAGTGTCACAATGTACTTGAAAAATAATTAGACTTCCCTGGAGATATATCAGACAACGATGTTTGATGACTCACCTTCATAAATTAGTAAGAATATCTAACAAGAAACTTATCTCGCGAATTGCTAGAAAATGGGAGAAAGTAATGAAGGCAATTTGTGCAAAGAATTTCAAGATTTTAAAGGCTGGGCTGAGTTTGCTCAGAAAGTTTACTCGCATAAGCACAATCGTTTCCTTGCCCCTGAAATTAACATTTGGGAATTTCACAGGAAATTGAAAATACAAATCGTCTTGGTTCTGTATGTCTGACTTTGTCATCTCCTTTCTCCTGCTCTTCCTCAGCTTCCTTCTCCTCCTTCTCCTCGTTTTCTGTTTTCCCTTGTCTTCTCCTCCATTTGCTTTTTAAAAATTTTTCTGCAAGTTATTGTGTTCTATCTTTTTTTTATTTTTGAGACAGAGTCTCGCTCTGTTGCCCAGGCTGGAGTGCAGTGGCACAATCTCGGCTCACTGCAAACTCCGCCTCCTGGGTTCACGCCATTCTCCTGCCTCAGCCTTCTGAGTAGCTGGGATTGCAGGCTATTATTGTGTTCTATCTGTGTGAGAGTTCTAATTAGAGAACAAAACTGCCATAGGTAGGCCTGAATAAATTAAATGTTGTCAGACGAGAAACATTTGAAAATGACCATAAGCTCATATTTATGCTTAAACTTACCTTCTCTTAAAAATTTTATTTAAAATTATGCCTTCAAGGGACAGGGAAACAAAATGGTGTAGCTCTCATCCTTTGCTTGATTCTTCTCACAGAAACAAAACTGTATGGCTCTGATTAGGGAGAAAGTGAAGCTTTTTTTTTTTTTTTTTTTAATTTGTAGGTGGTTTTTTGTTGTTATTGTTGTTGTTGTTGTTGTTGTTGTTGTTGTTGTTTGAGACAGAGTCTCGCTCTGTTGCCCAGGCTGGAGTGCAGTGGCACGATCTCGGCTCACTGCAAGCTCCGCCTCCCGGGTTCACGACACTCTCCTGCCTCAGCCTCCAGAGTAGCTGGGACTACAGTCGCCCGCGACCACGCCCGGCTAATTTTTTGTATTTTTAGTAGAGACGGGGTTTCACCATGTTAGCCAGGATGGTCTCGATCTCCTGACCTCGTGATCCGCCCGCCTCGGCCTCCCAAAGTGCTGGGATTACAGGCGTGAGCCACCGCGCCCAGCCTGTAGGTGGTTTTAATATAGTCTGCAAGGATGGACAAATAGAAATTCTGGATCATCAATCTTTTGTTGGATATTCATATTGTAAATACCCCTTCCAAATGTAAGTGTAGGTTGCATTTTTTTTCTCTCTTAGTGTTTTGACGAACTAGAATTAATTTTGATGAAGTAATCTTTCCTGTTTTGTTGGTGGTTGGCACTTTCTGCAACTTTCTTCTTCTTCTTTTTTTTTTTTTTTTTTTTAGACAGAATCTCACTCTGTCGCCCAGGCTGGAGTGCAATGGTGCGATCTCAGCTCGCTGCAACCCCTGCCTCCAGGGTTCAAGCGATTCTCCTGCCTCAACCTCCCAAGTAGCTGGGATTACATGTGTGCACCACCATGCCCAGTTACTTTTTGTGTTTTTGGTAGAGATGAGGTTTCGCCATGTTGGTCAGGCTGGTCTCAAACTCCTGACCTCGTGATCTGCCCGCCTTGGTCTCCCAAAGTGCTGGGATTACAGGCGTGAGCCACCGTGCCCGGCCTCTGCATCTTTTTTAAGAACATTTTGCCTACTCCAAGGACATGAAGATAGCTTTCTTTCAAAAATTTTTTTAACCTTTTAAATTTATATCTACATTTAATATGAAACTGATTTTTGTCTGTGTTCTGTAGGAGGGGTCCAAGTTCTTTTTATTCTTCTTTTTCCTTTTTTCTTTTGAGATGGAGTTTCACTCTTGTCGCCCAGGCTGGAGTGCAATGGCGCAATCTCGGCTCACTGCAACCTCTGCCTCCCAGGTTCAGGTGATTCTCCTGCCTCAGCCTTCCAACTAGCTGGGATTACAGGCATGAGCCACTACACTAGGCTAAGTTTGTATTTTATTAGAGACGGAGTTTACCATGTCAGCCAGGCTGGTCACAAACTCCTGATCTCAGCTGATCCTCCCACCCTAGTCTCTCAAGATGCTGGGATGACAGGCGTGAGCCAACGTGCCCGGCCTCAAGTTCTTTTTCCACATAGAAAATCATTGTTCCAGTATTGCTTATTGAAAAATACTATTGTTTTTCTACCTTGTTTAATATCACTGTTGTCATAAATTTGGTGACCATATACATGTGGGTTGATTTATAGAATTTGTTTTGTGTCTTGTGGCCTATCTGCCCAGCCCTGTGCTAATAGCAGTTTTAGAAATTATTGTAACTTTTAAGAGGATGTGATATCTGCTATTGTAAGTCTTCTAACAGTATTCTTTCCTTTCAAGATTGCTTTGATTCTTCTTGATCATTTGCATGTCCATGTAATGTTTGGAATCATCTTGTCAATTTATTTATACCCATTGACATAATAACGAATAATAGCAATTTTTGCAGTATTAAATGCTCTAATCTCTGCAACATTATTCTTCAATTTAAGTCTCCATTGTTTTTCATAATGCTTTGTACCTACCATATAGATGTCTTGTAGTTATTTCATTAGTATTATTCCAATGTGTTTGGTGTTATTGGTGAAATGGACTCAATTTTAAATTAATTTTCTAATTATTTATTTACTTTGTAGAAACAATCTTCGTTACACCAAATCTGATAGTTTCTAAGAAATTTAAAATTTTTTAACTACTTTTAACCTATATAACAACACTGCAAATAATTTTTTCCATTAAAACTCTATCCCCTTTTCTTTTTTAAAAAAAATTACCTTGACAAAGTTACCTACTACAATGTTTAATCCAATTGGAAATACCAGAGATCTTTGTGTTTTTCTCAATCTCAAAGGAAATTTTAATAATTTACTATAAATGTGATTTTTGCTGTAGTTTTTTGTAAATATTTTTTATCAGAATAAGGAAATTCTTACGAATATCTCCTAATTTTATTCAGATACTTTTTGTAGATCTATTGAAAAGATTTTATGATTTCTCCATTTTTAGCTATTGATTTAGTAAATTATATTAACTTTTAAAAAATGTTAAACTCACATTCTTAACTGAAAGGTAAACAAGTTGGCTATATACATTTTATGTATCATGACATGAGATTTGCTAATAATTTACCAAGGAGTTTAACACTTATTTTCATGAAAAATATTTGAAAACTACTGGTAAAACCAACTTTGAAATTATGATAGTAAAAACACAAGTAAATTAAAAATTTATTCAAAAATATTTTCTTTTTATTATTTTTTTAGAGATGGGGTCTCACTAGGTTGCCCAGACTGACCTTGTACTTCTGGGCTCATGCAATCCTGCCTCAGCCTCCCAGTTGCTGAGACTAAAGACATATCCCAGTGCACTAAAAAATTGAATTTCTAAATAAAATACCTATCGGATACCACACTTATCACTGAAGCGATGAAATAATCTGTATACCTACCCCCGTGACATGTAATTTACCTGTATAATACACCTGCACGTGTATCCCTGAACCTAAAAGTTAAAAATAAAAACAAGTTTTCCCACTCATTAAAAATATATTATTAAAAACAAAAACAAAAAATAAATATATAATTTTTAAAATTTTCTATATTTTACATCAATTTTAGTAAGTTTTATTCTTCACATAATTTGTCTATTTCATCTTAATTTTAAAATATAGACATAAAGTTTCATATGATATCCTCCTACTATCTTTGCAATGACTGTAGGATCTGTAGTTATGTTCTTTTTTCTTTTGTTTATACTGGAAATTTGTATTTTTCTCTTTTTGTTTTGTCAGTTTTAGTATGGATTATTTTAAATTAGAAGATTAGAAAAAGTGTCCTACTGTAGACAGATGCAAACTTGTATTAGGGTACACAGTTTGGCAAGCAAGTGCCAGCTGCATTTCAACTCCTAACTTAAACACTCAGTATTTTCTGTAGTAGATTAAATGTATAGATATACATCATGGCCAATGTACTAACATTATACTGTATATATTCCCGACATATAGACTAGAAACATTAAAGCACCTTATAGTTATAAAGACTCATTCCTCACCTGACCTGTATCAAGAAGTTTCCTCACACATGAAGGCAATGGCTGTCCCTCTGTATCAATCTTACAATTGACATTTTGTGATTTGCTTTTTGTGTATTTCCTAACATATCCAATGAAACAGAATATAGGCTATGACATTTACAGTGGAGGTACAGTCATCAAGAAAATTTGTTTTCTGGTGCTTACCAGTAGAAAAGTAGAAGATAACTAGTGATGATCAATTTAAATTATGTTAAAACAGAACCTATCAGATATATATTTGTTATTTAGAAACTCAGGTGTATCACATAATAAATGGAAATTGGTGGGAAAATAATGAATTTTTAAAACTCTGTGTGAAGCATTTATTCAGGCAGCACATTTACATTAAAGTAATAATTAGTTCTATCTTAGACAGCCAAAAAATTTTATGTATTTTTTCTGTCAGTATTTAGATAGACTCATGGTATGTAGGGTCATATTGTTCAATCATAGAATTATAAATGTGTGTGTGTGTGTGTGTGTGTATGTGTGTGTCTTAGAGCAAGCACTGTGATGTCACAGTGTTAGAATCTAAAAGTGAGATTTCAAGGCCTGTGTAGGTGCTTAATAAAAATCTGATGTTAGATTATTCCTTGGAGATTATTTTGTTAATGTGGTAATTTGAATTTCTACCTGTACCGTTTTGTTTGGACATAAGGTATAACATAACAAAATTCCTGGTGAACAGCATAATACCTGCATACTCATGTAACATACAAATTATTGGATATAATGTGAATAAACAATCTTGCTTCTTATTTCATTATGGGGTTAGGGGATTAGAAGAAATAATTTTAATGATTTACAAAAGAAGAATCTTGTTGCTGCCCAGACATGAGAGATTGTGTGAATTTGTCTTTTGAAACTCAGTTTTTGATCAGGAAGCTACTTGTAACACTACAGAAATAGTTCCTTTGTAAATATTTACAGCAATCAAAGCTGTGACAGAAAACATGATGTGTTGAAATTATGTAATACACATAATGTTTCAGAAAGTAATTACAAGTGGAAATGGAGAATAAAGGCCTATAATCAAACAAATAATCCACATATTTTTCAATAAGAAATATTGGGCAGTGGCAAGGGAAATGTTAGAATATTTATAGCTATGGTAAAAACTTGGGATTTCATGTACTCCACCAGGCATTTTTTAAGCATCTGTCATAATTACGTTTTAAGACTGTCACTCAGGTAATAGGACAGATCTAAAGATAAATATTTGAGAATCATGATTTCAAAGGAATAATTATAGCAATGAATATTCATGAGCCATTTGAAGTAGTGAAATATGAGGAGCAGAAATGCAGATTTATCCTGGGGTACACTCAACTGTGAGGAGAGAGAAGTATGCTCAAATGAATTGACAAAAAGCGAGGCTAATGGAGAAACATAAAGCAGTTAAAGTCTAGAAGCCACAAAAAGTTGAATTGTTAAGTAGAAAGAGTTAAACTTCAGCACCAATTACTTCAGATAGACAAGAATGTAAAGTGGAAAGATCCTCAAATATTTAATAATATATTTCATTTACAGAATTTACCTCAGGCATTTCACAAGAAGAGATTTTAATAAAGTGAATATTTGCAGATGTCTGGGCAGAGTTAGGAAACAAATGAGAGATGGTGAAGTATTAGAAGTTTAGCAACAATGAAAAGCAGTTCTTTACCCCTCCCTCACCCCTTGGCTGGAGGGAATAGTTACCTATCAAATAGGTGCTACTTGGTGAGAACTGTAAACATGGAGAGTTTTTCCATCTGCTGCTTCCAGGGAGCACTCTCTTTAAACTACAGCTCTGTCTTTAAGTTCCACTAGCTGCCCTCTCACCTTCACACTTGGAGGTGGTAACATCTTTGTGCTGCTGCTTGCCTTGAGGTGATTTACCATAATTCTTGGTTTCTCCTTACTGTACCTACACACATGGAAAGAGATCCTTTGCTGAATTTCCTTAATTACTTTGAGTGTGCCATCCTTTTCCTGGATTGCCTCATCTCCATGGTAAAAAAGCAGTGATGTGAGATGGATATTTTTACCTCTCCCCATTTACACATGAAGATGTTCTTAAAGTCATTTAACATCTTCATTAGGAAGATGCTATTAGGAAAATATTATTGTAGTCTTGTTTGTTCTATGCACTTGTGGTTATCAGTTAAAGAAATCTAGAAAGTATTTAATTTATGTGGACTTAGATCCTAAATCTGATCTTCTCTTGATTCTTTTTATATTTATTATCTTTGCTACATTCTTTAGCTTCTGTGCCTGCCAGTTTCAGGACCTTCTCAATCAACACTTCTGATTTGAAACATACTTAATTTGCTTCCTAACTATACAGTATTTTCTTATTCCTGTCACTATAATTATTTTATTTTATTCAACATCTTCATTAGGAAGATGTTAAATGACTTTCCAAAGGCAAATGATCGCAATGATCATTTCCATCGCGAATGATAAAATCTCTCTCCTTTCTATGCATTATACTGCTTATTTCAGGACAAAGAGAAAAGAAACAATAGAAGAAAAAAATATTTTTCATCAAGAGTCATGAAATGATGCAATGTAGGTGAAAGTTAGGAGAAACTGTTTTTTTCTTTTACAGGAAGCAGCATGTCTTTTTCAGTTTAGAAGGAAGACTGGAATAATTGCTGTAGAAACAGAGACATATTGAAATATGCATGAATACTGAAGGTGGTGTATTCTCATAATTATCAGGAAAGGGTTAGTGATCGACTTCTTAGAAGAAAAGTAGTAAGATTTGCTGTATGGGTAGCAAAGAAGAGAACCATTCCATGATCAAAAAGGGCACCTTAATAATGGCCAGACCTTTTTGGAAGTATGTGACATGTCAAAAGGAATACCAAATAGACACTTCTAGGTGAAGCTATGTGAAACCATATGTGGTTATCAGTTAAAGAAATCTAGAAAGTATTTATGTGGACTTAGATCCTAAATCTGATCTTCTCTTGATTATTTTTATATTTATTATCTTTGCTACATTCTTTAGCTGCTGTGCCTGCAGGTTTCAGGACCTTCTGAATCAACACTTCTGACTTGAAATATACCTAATTTGTTTCCTAACTATACAGTATTTACTTATTCTTGTCACTATAATTATTTTATTTTTATTATTTTATCTAATTAATTAATTAATTTATTTTTTGAGACAGAGTCTCTGTCTGTTGTCCAGGCTGGAGTGCAGCTGTGCAATGTTGGATCACTGCCACCTCTGCCTCCTGGGTTCAAGCGATTCTCCTGCCTCAGCCTCCTGAGTATCTGGGAATACAGGTGCACGCCACCATGCCCGGCTAATTTTTTTTTTTCTATTTTTAGTAGAGACAGGGTTTCACCATGTTGGTCAGGCTGGTCTCGAACTCCTGACCTCGTGATCCACCTGCCTCAGACTCCCAAAGTACTGGGATTACAGTTGTGAGCCACCACGCCCAGCCTCCTGTCACTATAATTCTTTAGGTTAATAACCAATAAGGTAATCTGCCTCTCCCAGTCCTGCTGCCTGATTTTTGGCTGGGATCTAAGCTCTCATATCTATGCACAGCCCTTAAAGACTCACCTTACCAAATGAGCTGGACTTGCCAGCTTCTTGATTCTGTCTAATGTAAAGAAGTAGAGTCAGATCTCCATATTCAAGTTAAGGAGAAAGTTTGCTAGCAGGCATATGATACCAGAACTCCCTCTGCTGATTAAATGAATTAAACAAAACAAAGGGAAAAAACGTTTTGTGCCAAGATAAAAGTTCACACATCTTTTTCATTAAAAGTTACTAGGCAAATCTTCTGCATTCCAGATTATATCTAAATGTATGGTACCTGTGTTGATTTTCTACTGTGTCTCACTATGTTATTTAGGCATTACCAGTATTAAAAAATCATAAAATGTCAATGGGATACATAATTAATTAATTATTAATTAACTTCCAATTATTCAGATCCACTAGGAGACTCTTCTGATCTGGTCCAAGCTTGATTTCTTTTGTTTAGGCTAATTCTTACGTATGTGATCAGCTGGCAGGATGGCTAAGGGATGGCTTATCTAGATTGACCTCATAGCTTTGGAGTTCTAGCGGTTATTTTCTGGGGTCCAGAGAGTGAGGGAGCCATATGTCTCATATCATCCAGCTGGTTAACCTCTTTTTCTCATGTTGATTTTTCAGGTTTCCAAGAGAACAAAGAAAAGCATACAGGATCTCTTAGGGCTAAGTCTAGAACTGACATACTATCACATTCACCATATTTTACTGTCAGGGGATAATTACAAGGCCATTTTAGATAGCATGGGTAGGTAAATAGACTCCACATCTTAATGGAAAAACCTATCAAGTGACAGGTTTGTGGACAAAGGAAGGGGAATAATTGAGACCACATTTGCAATCAATCTACTTCCTGTCTGATGGACATAGGTTCTGCTGACTGGACAGTCCCTATGTTTGCTGACTACACTGCCTATCCCAAGACAGTAACTCAGTCCGTCTCGGGATGCCAACTGCTTTGGTTTCTTTCCAGTGTAAAATCTGCTGTAGTCTCTTCCTCCTCATCTAGACTCCTGGACCCAAACCCTACTGAGAATCCCTTTTGTATTGCTGCCAAAAATTCCTTGCAATAACTTAATGGAAAATAAAATACTTTATTGCTCAATTTTTTTCAGTCAAATTCAATTTTGCCTTGGAAATAAGTCTTCATCCAGAGAGTGAAATATCTATGATTCTTTTTACTTTCTGGATGTTAATTCACATGACACAAAGGCAGGCCTTTTTCATCAAGAGCATTGATTATTCAATTAATACCTTTGATGAACACCAACGAAAATTTAGAACCCATGCAGCTGCATGAATATTAAAAAGTCACTGGAAGAGAAAACATGACTGAGCAAACATGGTAATTACTATAATCCTGTCACTACACCTGGATGACTTACTAAACCCACCCTGTAATAAAGAAATTACTAACCTGTTTTAAAGCTCTATATTGGGTGAGAGAAGCTATGAGTTGCTTTTTTTGTGAATGCTTGGAGTTTTGATTATATTCAAGTTTTTAGACCCCTGCCTTATTTGGGAAGGTAAAATATTCTACAAATACAGTTTGTGGATCAGGGAAAGCTGAATTCCAAGTTAGAAGATAGGCATATATCATGAGCAGAAAAAGACCATGCGTGGTTCAGTTTCAAAGGCTAGTTGTGTGCATAAGCACATGTAAAATCAAAGAAAAATATTATGTCAGGGCCAGAAGGGTAAACTAAAAGTTAACGGTTTAAATATCAGAGTGTCTAGTAAAGGGAAAAAGCTGTGTTTGGGAAGAAGGTACAAAGCCATCTAGCCAAAAAGCTGTGGGAAAAATGTGTAGGAATGTAGGTTGAAATATTCATTCGTCAAGCACTTGCCATGTGACAGAAGCTCTACTAGGTGCCATTGTGGCGTGAAGATGAATAACTATTCAAGAAGGGGATAATTTACTGAAGAAGCCAGATACATTTAGTACAAACCATCATACAATGTGGTAAGTTTTTGCCAAAGAAAGAGTAAGTATTCATTGGAGGCATATATGAGAAAAATATTTTTGCAGGTGGGATACTTACATCTGAACTGAACAAATGGTTTTTTTTTTTTCAGACTGACAGAAAGATCATTCTAACTACAGAATTAGTCAGCCAAGAAGTGTAAGTGTGTAAAATTATATGGAGAATTTCAGAAGCAGTGAGTTCTCAAAAAATATCCTGTGTATTGTGGAGTGTCAGGAAATAAGTTTGGAAAAATAAGTTCATACAAGATTTTAAAAGACCTTAAATCATTTTCTAAAAATATGCAAAGCTGATACATGGTTACAAAATCTAACAGACCGTCTTAGTTGAAAAATATGGAATTCCTTATGGTAAGAAGGTTATAGAAAAGGTCAGGTACTTGGAGTTGAAAGCAATGCGATCATCTGATTAAAGTGAGGAAGACTAAGATATGGAAAAAAATGTTGTCCATCAAACCAGCTCTCCCACAGTTAATAATTACAAACTCCGGACAAAATATTTTAAAAAATTATCTAAAGAGTCAATAAAATCTGGATGACAGTCGACACTTTGAAGAAAAGAGTGCTATAGTGTGCTTTATTTTGCTCTTAAAATTGAATACCAGTGAGCACCATTTGAGGTGGGTCAAAATCCAGTGGAAAACCTGCTGTCTTATTGGCAGAGAGTGCTACTGGGTTTGTCCTTGTGGCTGGCCTCTGATTGGCCTCCAGAGGCCAGCCACAAGGGCAAACATGGTAGCCAGACAGTGAAGAGGAAAAATCCAAGAAAGGAGAGAGAAAGTAGAGTCACAAATTCTGTGCATAACCTCTGCAAATCACATATCCATCAAATGACTTGTATTCAGACTACACACTAAATTCTCTGGATAATCCCTAAATTGTGCAATGTAGGGTAACCTCCATTCAACTCATCTATGGCTAAATAAAACTGAAATTTGAGTTGCTGGCTACTATAAGGGGAAAGAGTTTTACAGTCTGAGTTAGGCCGAATTACCTGCTTACTTAAACATCGAAATCAAGATCAGTACTCTTCAGAAGAAGAAAATATAATGGAGAGTTTCTATAGCAGTTTGCTTCCTCATCAGCATTTGGAATTATTGGATGCATTAGTTAATCATATTTAATTTAGATATTGTAACAATTGTGTAATGGTATCTGATTGTGGCTTAAATTTGCATTCTGCTAATGAGTGATGATGTTGAGTATCTATTCGTGCATCTACTTGCTTTCCATATGTCTCCCTGGATGAAGTCACTGTTACCTTTTGCCATTTAAAAATTATAATTATTTGGTTTTAAATGACTTTTGAGGGTTCTTTTTATAGTTTGAATACAAATCATTTGTTGGAAAAGTGGCTTGCAATTTTTTTTCTTAGTTGATCGGTTGTCTTTTAATTTCATTAACGGCAGTGGTAGCTGTTTTCTTCTTTTCTTAGAGCAAGACTAATAATTTGATTAGTTCATGCATCTGCAAGACTCAGGAAGAAAAGCACATGTCAGATTCATACAATGTCAGCTGGGGTGAATTGACTGGAGACTACTGGATTTGTTTCTAAGATAACTCACTCACAGGGTTTACAAATTGCTTTTGACTGTGAAAGTCTTTACAGAGATTGGGGGCCACGGAATTTAGATTTTTCGATATGGTCTTCTCTGTAGGCTACTTGACCTTCCTTAAAAAATGGTGGCTGAGTTTCATGAGTAAGTTCCAAGACACAGAGAGTGGATATTGCCATTTTGCTGTTGTTGTTGTTTTGTTTTTTTAAGTCTTGGGCCTGAAAATTGGCCTAGCCTCACTTCTGCTGTATTCCACTGGTCATTGTTCATGTTGTATAATTCTTATTATGCGTTGGTGGTCTAATTTGTTAATTCTTAAGGATATTTATATCTAAGTTCATGAGAGATATTTGTCTGTAGTTTTCTTTTTATACTATCTTTGGTTTGGCATCAGTGTTATATTACCTCACACAATTAATTGGAAATTATTCTCTTCTACTTTCTGGAAAACAGTGTGTAAAATTTATGTTAATTCTCTGTTAAATATTTAGCAAAATTCTCAAAAGAGGACATCTGGGTTTAAAATTGTTATTCTTGGCAGTTTTTGAATTATACTTTCAATATATTTAATGGTTATAAGATTATTCCAGTTATTTATTTATTTTTTAGAAGTTTGGTAATTTGTACTTTTTGAGTAATTAGCCTACTTCTATGTTATTGAATTTATGAAGATAAAGTCATTTGTAGTATTCCTTGTTTATTCTTTTGATGACTGCAGGATCTGTAGTGATATCTCCTGTTTCATTCCAGATATTTGAAATGTGTGTCCTTTATATTTTTATCATTCTTGCTAATAGTTTATGAATTTTATGGATTTTTTCCAAAAACCTGCTTTTGGTTTCATTAACTTTTTAAATTTTTTCTATTATTAATTTATATCCACTTTTTGAGTTTTATTATTTCCTTTCTTCTTCTTTAGATTTAGTTTACTCTTGTTTTTCTGTGTTTTTGAGGTAGATACTGAAATCATTTATTTGGAATCTTTTCTCTTTTATAATGTAAGCAAATGGGGTATAAATTTAACTTTTAGCACTGCTTACTTGTATTCCACATATTTTGATAGGTGGTATTTAATTTTCATTCAGTTCTATGTATTTTTAAATTTCCTTTGGATTTCCTCTTTGACCTATATAATGTTTGGAAATGTGCTTTTTAAATTTCCATGTATTTCCAAATACTTGGAAATACTTCCTGTTTTTCTGTTATTCATCCCTAGTTTAATTTCATAACATCCTGAGAATACATTTTGTATAATTTCAGTTAACTTTGTGAAGGTATTTTTGTGACCCAGGATACTGTCTTTTGTAGTGAATGTTCATTGAGCCATTGATAAGAATGTGTACTTTGCTGTGTTTGGAGTGCTCATCAGTATCAACCAGATCTTATCATTGGATAGCATAGTTTAGTTTATCTATATATTTGCTATTTTCTTTTTTGTCTAGTAGTTCTATCAATTGTGAGAGAGGAGTGCTCAGATCTCCAATAATTAAAAATTAGTATATTTTTCCTTATAGCTCTATCAGTTGTAGTTTCATATATTTTGAAGCTTTTTTTTAGTTTATATACATTTAAGATTGCTATGTCTTCTTCACTGATTGATCCTTTTATCATTGGGTAATATTTCTCTTTGTTCCTAGTAATTTATTTGCTTTGAAATCTACTTCACTTGATATCAATAATTATTGCTTTAAAACTATTTTTTATTAATATTAGTATATATTTTTCCACCCTTTATTGTCAGCCTACCTATACCCATTGTGTTTGAAGTAAATATATTGTAGGCAGCATACAGCTGTTATTTTTAAATTCATCCTCTCAATTTTTGGCTTTTAATTAGTGTATTTTGAATATTATATTTAAAGTAATAATCAATATATTAGGGTTTAAGTTTGTCATTTCATTCTGCATTTTCTTTTTTCTATTTTGTTCTCTGTTTTGCGTTATTCTGTTTATCATTTATTTCCTTTCTGTTGATTCATATTTTGTAGGATTACATCTTGTTTTATTTATACTATTTCTAAAGAAACCAATTCTGGTTCTGTTCTTGTTGTTGTTTCTATTTCTTTGTTTTATGTTCTTATTTCCATTTTTTAAAATTTGCTTTGGACTTACTGTGATTTTCTTTCTATGATTCCTTAGGTCAATAATTTTAGACTTTCTTCATTCAAAAATGCAAGCATTTTAAGCTACAAATTTCCCTCTCAGTATGCCTTTACTGCATCACACAAAATTTGATATATATTTTTCCTATCCACCAGTTTTAAATACTTTCTTATTTTTCTTAAGATTTCTACTTTGGGCCGGGTGCGGTGGCTCCTGGCTGTAATCCCTGCACTTTGGGAGGCTGATTCGGGCAGATCACCTGAGGTCAGGAGCTTGAGACCAGCCTGGCCAAACATGTTCAAACTATAGTAATCAAGACAGTAAATATACAAGGATATAAAATGGATCAATGAAGTAGAAGAGAAAGTTCAGAAGTAGGCCTGCACATCATGTATCTTTAACTGATTTTCAACAAAGGCACTAAGTTAATTCAAAGGAGATGAACATATTTATTTCAACCAATAACGCTGAATAAATAAAAAGATACCTATAGGGATATCCATATGTAAATATATAAAATTATATTTATGCTTTGCTCCACATGCATAAATGATCACCAAATGGAACAAAGACACAGATGTGAAGCCTAAAACATAGAACTTCTAAAATACATTATAGTAGAATATGTTTGTGTTTTGGAATAGAAAACTATTCTTATACATGATATGAAGAGCACAAATCATTTTTTAAATATGACTAATTTGTCTTAATTTAAATAAAAAGCTTCTGTTTTTTTGAAGATATTTTTAAGACTAAGTCTCATTGTAGCATAAAATATTTGCAAAACACTTATTTGATAAGGAACCCTCAAAAGTCAATAATTTAAAAAAATCAAGCAGTAAATAAAAATGTGTGAAATTCTTGAACAGGTTCTTCACCAAAGAAGATAAAGAAAGCAATTAAGCAAATAAAAAGATCCTCAACACTGTTAGTCACTAAGCAAGTGAAAATTAAAACCACAAATGTCAACTTCATGAGAGATAAACAAGACAGAAATAATTTTAAATTGAAGAAGGGTAAGAAACACAGATTCAACATGCTGTCTTGAATTCAATTCTAAGTATACATGACATTCTAGAGAAAACTGACAAAATTTAAATAGAGGTTTTGATTAGATGGGTTTTTAATAAGTAAATATTACTTTTTTGACTTTGATGATTTGTCATTTCAAATGAGAATGACAGGCTTTTAAAAAGTGAAGAATCTAAGGCCGGGCGCGGTGGCTCACGACTGTAATCCCAGCACTTTGGGAGGCTGAGGCGGGTGGATCATGAGGTCAGGAGATCGAGACCATCCTGGACAACATGGTGAAATCCCATCTCTACTAAAATTAGCCAGGCATGGTGGTGGGCGCCTGTAATCCCAGCTACTTAGGAGGCTGAGGCAGTAGAATCGCTTGAACCTGGGAGGCGGAGGTTGCAGTGAGCTGAGATCATGCCACTGCACTCCAGCCTGGCAACAGAGCAAGACTCTGTCTCAAAAAACAAAAAAACAAACAACAAAAAAAACCAAACAACAACAACAACAAAAAACAACAAAAAAAAGAAGTGAAGAATCTGAGTAAAGTATATACCAAAATTGTAGTATTTTTGCCACTGCTCTATACTTTTACTTTTTTCAATTTAAAAGTTATGAAGAGTAGAAGCAAAATATACATATTTTTAAAAAAATACTAAGAGTAATTCTGGAAAAGAGGCTTTTTCTAAATGAATTTTAATTTTATAATAATAATAATAATAACACAAATGATACACAATATGGATAACAGAAGTGATTGCTGGCCACTGAAGTACACCAAACTCCATATAGTCAGAGGAAATAAAGAAATATCGATTAACATTAGACATTGTTGATATGTCTGTTGAAAATTTAAAGATAAACACTGAAATAAGTTGAATGCATAATTTTCAAAACAGTAAAGTGAAAGAGAAGAAAGAAAACTGAAAATAATACTGGGTTAATCCATATGATTCAAACAAAAATATAAATAAAAATAGCACATAATATGTTAGTAGAAATCAATCCACAGAAATTAACAATTGAAGTTATAGGCAAACAAATTAAAGTTGCAAACAGAAAGAAGTGTGCTATCTAACGGTAATAAATAAATAACCAATAAAGTATAAAAATGCTTAACTTGAATATCCCCGGGTCACATAAATATATATATATATATATATATATATATATAGATGGATTTGCATACACACATACAGTCACACACACATATATGTAGCTTATCCTTGAATAACATGAATTTGAACTGAGCAGGTCCATTTACACATGGATTTTTTTTCAATAAAAGTGATACTCAGTGTGCCTACCTCTCCTGCCTCCCCTTCCACATCCTTCATCTCGTTTGCCTCTGCCACCCCTGAGAGAGCAAGACCCAGCCCTCCTCTTCCTCTTCCTTCTCAGCCTATTCAACATGAAGACAACGAGGATGAAGACATTTATAATGATCCACTTCCACTTAATGAATAGTAAATAATGACTTTTTATGATTTTCTTAATAACATTTTGTTCTTTAGTTTACTTCATTGTAAGAATACAGTATACAATACACATAACATACAAAGTATGTGTTAACTGACTGCGTATGTTATCAGTAAGGCTTCTAGTCAAAAGTAGGCTATCAGTAGTTAAGTTTTTGGAGACATTAAAGTGACACAGGCATTTTCAACTACATAGAAGAATGGCACCCCTAACCCCTGTGTTGTTTAAGGGTCAACTGTGTGTGTGTGTGTGTGTGTGTGTGTGTGTGTGTGTGTGTGTGTGTGTGTATAGATTTCAAATAGAAACCTTAACACTCTGTTATTTAAAAAAAACAAATATTTTTAAGGCTTTCATATATTATTAAATACATATATATTTTCCTACCCACTAAATAGAACATGTACTTTAAAATATTTCAGAATATTTAGACAAACTAACAATTTCTATGTCACGGAGAAAATACAAACCTTAACAAGTATCATAGGATAAAAGCTTATAGACTTCATTCTTTGACATCTATGAAATAAAATATCATTGAATACTAATAAATAAATATTCATACTCGAAGTTAAAATTTAAAAATATATTTCTACATTGTAAATGAAAAATAATTAGCTATAATAAATAGGAAATACTTAGATCTCAATGTCAACACATAACATGGTACATTCCTAAACTTACAGTGTACAGCTAAAAGAATATTTATAAAGAGACATGCATGCTAAGTCCTTGTGTTAAAAAGTCGACAGTGTGCTAGCTTTGCAACCCAAGAGTTTAGAAATGAAATAATGCATCCTTGCAGAAAAAAGCAAATAAAAATATAAGAGCAGAACACTTACAAATAGAAAGTACAGGAACAACAGAGAAGACTAACATAACCCAAAGTAGATTTTTTGATTAGCCTAGTAAAATATATACATTCCCAGCAAGACTGATCTTTCATAGAAATAAAAACAAGGAGAGACAGAAGAAAAAAGAGAATAAAAATCATTGACTACAGAAGTGACAACAATTTTAAATATTACTAGAAAATGTGTATAGTATTGTGCTAATAAGTTAAAGACATGAATATAAGGGATAGTTTACTAGATAGTTTAAGATCCAAGGATGAACAAATATTCAAGAATCTAAATTTTACTATAATTTGTAATTTAGAAATTCTTCCCTATGTAACACAGGGACTAGATGATTTTATTTATTTTTAATTATATTTTGTTTTCTTTGCTTTAGTTTTTCAAATTTTTATGGTGGTAAGAGTACTCAACATGTAACTTATCTTCGATAAACTCTTAAGCTCACTCTGTAGTATTAACTGTAGGTACAATGTCGTAGAGCAGATCTCTAGAACCTATGCATCTTGCATAGCTGGAACTGTTTAGATTATGGTAAATGCTTATTTTAGCTTATTTTAAGTAAGATATTTTGTATGTTTTAACACTTAAAAATGAGGTATCATTCTCTTATTCCATTTTATGAGGCAAATGTAGCTGTGATAGCAAAAGCAGACAAGGACGATACGAAGATGCCATAAGGTAATTGTGATTATAAATATAGATACAAATATTTTAAATTAAATGTTAATAAGCTGAATCCAGCCATTATTTAAAAATACATCCTAATGACATTGCATTATTCCAGGAATACAAAGATGACTTAACATTAGAGTATCCCTTAATATAGCTTCCCATATTCAAAGTTTAAACAAGGATTTTTATATGACAATGTGAACAAATGAACGCAGAGATTTGATAAAGTTTAATAGCAGTAAAAATCGGTTACTTCTGGAAATCTGGAAAGTGACAGAATTTTCCTAACGGCTGATAAATTTAGCTTTTAAAAGTAATAGCAAACCTCAACCTTAATGAAAAATATTAGAAGGGTCCCTGTAAATTAGAAAAAAAATCACAGAATATCCTCTGGACTGTTTGTCTTCAACATTGACCTGAAAGTTGTCTTAGCCAGTGAAAAATAGCAAGAATAAATTTTAAAAAGTATAGTGATCAAAAAGAGAAATAAAATGATCATTAATGACAGATGATTTTCCAAATAGAAAATTAAAGGAAAATCTTCTGACAAATTTCTAGAGTTCTTGATGTTGGAGAGGGTACAACTTTTGCATCAATTGAGAGCATTGAAGAGATTGACAGAAGTCAAAACACCTTCTTTGTTACTGAAAGGTTTTTACAGCTAAAAGCATGAGTCAGAAGAGCCTGCTTTTACTCCTTGTCTCATCACCCACTCCCTGTCTAGATGATCCATGTAAGAAAAAGCTTCAGTCCCCAACGTAGGTAGACACGCTGGCCAAGTCTCCCATCTTTCAGTGGTCTGGGATGGAGAGGAGAGTGAAAAGGTGGAGAAGGGGATGCTGCTGTGTTTAGCACTTTTGGTAGGGTCGAACCAATGGAAAAGTATTACAGTAGCTATCCTCCACTAAAAGATCATTCTCTCTAGTCCATTATAAGAGTAAATGATGGTATAGCATAAATTTTTAGAAAAAATTCATCCCCTTAGATGTCAGGAAAATGAAGAATTATCTCTCAATAAACAGAAACCAATAAACTAATAAATTTAAACAAAGCTTCTGGATACAAACTAATTAGATTTCTGTATCTATAACAAATTTTAAAGTGTAATAAAAATAAGAAGATACCATTTACTACAGCAACTAAAGCTATAAATATAAAACTATAAATCAATTTAAAACAAAAATATGCATAAGAACTTCATAAAGAATATAAAAAAACTTTATCAAAAGACTTACAATAAATCCTAAATAAATGGAGATATAACATGTTCAGGTTAAGGAAGTCTCAATATCATAAAGACGGAAGTCTAAATAAAACTATAAATCAAAAGCAAGCACAGTAAAAATTCAACATGGCTTTCCATGAAACTTGAAAATTCTCAGAAGCAAAAGGAAAGTTAAATTTTTTGACAACAGACTCAGGAGAGGATATCTTATGTCTCTAGACAAAGAAATGCAGATTAAAATAAAATATGTATGCACACTCTTAACACTGGAAAAAATGTGTATGTCTAAAATGACCAAGTGCTGCTGTGCATGAAAAAAAATTCATTAGATATTGTTGAGGGTGTGTATATACTTAAAACAACTTGGGAGAATAATTTGATATCTAATATATATAATATATATGAAATATATATATTATACATAAAAATATATAATATATATGAAATAGATATTATATATACGAAATATATATATGAAAACATATAGATGATATCGATTACTATTTGAAATGATGAAAACATGAAAAGCACCTGGCTGTCTGCAATAGGGAACTGCAAAGTTATCTGATGTTTTCGCAGAAGAGAACCATAAAGGCTAATTGAAATAAACTTTTTCTAAATGTTTAAACATGTATATATTTCATAACCATAATATGTGAAAAATTCAAACAGTATATAACAATATTTACCATATGATCTCATTTATGTATGTTTAAAAATAATAATTCAAATGTTTTATTACTGCTACCACCAAATAAGGTAAAAATTTAAAAACATACATGAATATGATGCATATCAGCATTAGGATATTATTAATTTATGAGGACTGCTGGGTTTGAAGGAAAGCAGTGGGGCTTTATTAGACTCTCTAATACTGTATTTTATTTTTAAAAAGATATCTGAAACAAATATGGCAAATTGTAAACACTAGTTTATTTTCAGCATAGGTACCACACTGAGTATCATATTACTTTATATATAATTTTATATTTTCATAATAAAAATGTAAAAAGTTAACTGATTATAAGAAGAATAAAGCTTTAAATTCAAAATATTTTTAAAAACCGGTGACAGGAAAAATGAGGGGCAAATACCCTCATACAGCCTCAAAAATAGAGGACTTCATGTTATATTCTATTAAAACTTTTGGAAAAAACACTACAGAAATAGCTTTCCCTTATTTAATAATGTCTTTTTTTGGAAAAACAAATTAAAAAGTGAACACATTTGAAAAAGAGAAAAATACAAAATGAGCTAGGCTATTTCTTTTATTTTAGAGGTATATATATATATTACTTTTTTTAAAATTTTACTTTAGGTTCTGGGATACATGTGCAGAATGTGCAGGTTTGTTACATAGTATACATGTGCCATGGTGGTTTGCTGCACCTATCTACCTGTCGTCAAGGTTTTAAGCCCCAAATGCGTTAGGTATTTGTCCTAATGCTCTCCCTCTTCTTGTCCCCCACCCCCCAACAGGCCATGGGGTGTGATGTTCCCCTCCCTGTGTCCATGTGTTCTCACTGTTCAACTCCCACTTATGAGTGAGAACATGCGGTGTTTGGTTTCCTGTTCTTATTAGTTAGCTGAGAATGATGGTTTCCAGCTTCATCTATGTCCCTGTAAAGAACACGAACTCATTCTTTTTTATGGCTGCATAGTATTCTGTGGTGTATATGTGCCACATTTTCTTTATCCAGTCTATCACTGATGGGCATTTGGGTTCATTCCAAGTCTTGGCTATTGTAAATACTGCTATATAAATGTCTTCTTTTGAGAGTGTCTGTTTATATCCTTTGCCCACATTTTGATGGTTTTTTTTTTCTTGTAAATTTGTTTAAGTTCCTTGTAGTTTCTGGATATTAGACCTTTGTCAGATGGATAGATTGCAAAAATTTTCTCCCATTTGGTAGGTTGCCTATTCACTCTGATGATAGTTTATTTTGCTGTCCAGAAGCTCTTTGGTTTAATTAGATCCCATTTGTCAATTTTGGCTTTTGTTGCAATTGCTTTTGGTGTTTTAGTCATGAAGTCTTTGTCCATGTGTATGCCCTGAATGGTATTGCCAAGGTTTTCTTCTAGGGTTTTTATAGTTTTAGGTTTTACATTCAAGTCTTTAATCCATCTTGAGTTAATTTTTGTATAAGGTGTAAGGAAGGGGTCCAGTTTCAGTTTTCTGCATATAGCTAGCCAGTTTTCCCAGCACCATTTATTAAATAGGGAATCCTTTCCCCATGGCTTGTTTTTGTCAGGTTTTCAAAGATCAGATGGTTGTAGATGTATGGTGTTATTTCTGAGGACTCTGTTCTGTTCCATTGGCCTACATATCTGTTTTGATACCAGTGCCATGCTGTTTTAGTTACTGTAGCCTTGTAGTATAGTTTGAAGTCAGGTAGCATGATGCCTCCAAGATTTTCTTAGCTATACGGGCTCTTTTTTGGTTCAATATGAAAATTAAAGTAGTTCTTTCTAATTCTGTGAAGAAAGACAATGGTAGCTTGAGGTGGATAGCATTGAATCTATGAATTCCTTGGGGCAGTATGGCCATTTTCACAATATTGATTCTTCCTATCCATGAGCATGGAATGTTTTTCCATTTGTTTGTGTCCTCTCTTATTTTCTTGAGCAGTAGTTTATAGTTCTCCTTGAAGAGGTCCTTCATGTCCCTTGTAAGTTGTATTCCTGGATAATTTATTCTCTTTGTAGCAATTGTGCATGGGAGTTCACTCATGATTTGGCTCTCTGCTTGTCTATTTTTGGTGTATAGGAATCCTTGTGATTTTTACACACTGATTTTATATCCTTAGACTATGCTGAAGTTGCTTATCAGCTTAAGGAGATTTGGGGATAAGATGACAGAGTTTTCTAAATATACAATGATGTCATCTGCAAACAGAGACAATTTGACTTCCTCTCTTCCTATTTGAACCTTTTGTTTCTTTCTCTTGCCTGACTGCCCTATCCAGAACTTCCAATACAATGTTGAATTGTAGTGGTGAGCTGAGAGAGGGCATCGTGTCTTGTGCCAGTTTTCAAAGAGAATGCTTCTAGCTTTTGCCCATTCAGTATGATATTGCCTGTGGGTTTGTCATAAATATTATTTTGAGATATGTTCCATCAATACCTAGTTTACTGAGAGTTTTTAGCATAAAGTGGTGTTGAATTTTATTGAAGGCCTTTTCCCCATCTATTGAGATAATCCTGTGGTTTTTGTCATTGCTTCTGTTTATGTGATGGATTACGTTTATTGATTTGTGTATGTTGATCCAGCCTTGCATCCCAGGGATGAGGTCGACTTGATCATGGTACATAAGCTTTTAGATGTGCTGCTGGATTCAATTTGCCAGTACCTTATTTTATTTTCATCAGTGATATTGGCCTGAAATTTTCTTTTTTGTTGTGTCTCTGCCAGGTTTTGGTATCAGGATGATTCTGGCCTCATAAAATGATTTTGGGGGGAGACCCTCTTTTTCTATTGTTTGGAATAGTTTCAGAAGGAATGGTACTAGCTCCTCTTTGTACCTCTGGCAGAAATAGAGTGTGAATCTGTCTGGCTCTGGCTTTTTCTGGTTGTTACTGCTCTATTCAGATATTCGACTTCCTCCTGATTTAGTCTCGGGAGGTTGTATGTGTCCAGGAATGTATCCATTTCTTCTAGATTTTCTAGTTTATTTGCATAGAGATGTTTATAGTATTCTCTGATGGTAGTTTGTATTTCTGTGGGGTCAGTGGTAATACCTTCTTTGTTATTTTTTATTGTGTCTCTTTGATTCTTCTCTCTTTTCTTCTTTATTAGTCTGGCTAGCAGTCTATCTATTTTGTTAATCTTTTCAGAAAATGAGCTTCTGGATTCATTGGTTTTTTGGAGGGTCTTTCATGACTCTATCGCTTTCAATTCTGCTCTGATCTTAGATGTTTCTTGTCTTCTGCTAGCTTTTGAAATTGTTTGCTCTTGCTTCTCTAGTTCTTTTCATTGTGATGTTAGGGTGTCGATTTTAGATCTTTCCTGCTTTCTGATGTGGGGATTTAGTGCTATAAATTTCCCTCTACACATTGCTTTAGCTGTGTCCCAGAGATTCTGGTACATTGTCTCTTTGTTCTCATTGGTTTCCAAGAACTTCTTTATTTCTGCCTTAATTTCGTTATTTACCCAGTAGTTGTTCAGAAGCAGGTTGTTCAGTTTCCATGTAGTTGTGAGGTTTTGAGTAAGTTTCTTAACCCTGAGTTCTAATTTGATTGCACTGTGGTCTGAAAGGCTGTTTGATATGATTTCTTTTCTTTTGTATTTGCTGAGGAGTGTTTTACTTCCAATTATGTGGTCGATTTTAGGATAGATGCTATGTGGTGCAGAGAAAAATGTATATTCTGATGATTTGGGCTGAAGAGTACTGTAGATGTCTATTAGATCTGCTTGATCCAGAGCTGAGTTCAAGTCCTGATTATCCTTGTTAATTTTCTGTCTCGTTGATCTGTCTAATATTGAGAGTGGGTTGTTAAAGTCTCCCATTATTATTGTGTGGGAGTCTAAGTCTCTTTGTAGGTCTCTAAGAACTTATTTTATGTATGTGGGCGCTCCTCTATTAGGTGCATATATATTTAGGGTAGTTAGCTCTTTTTGTTGCATTGACCCCTTACCATTATGTAATGCCCTTCTTTGTCTTTTTTGATCTTTGTTTATTTAAAGTCTGTTTTATTAGAGACTAGGATTTCAACCACTGCTTTTTTTTTTTTTTTTTTTTTTTTTTTTTTTTTTTTTTTTTTTTTTGCTTTCCATTTGCTTGGTAAATATTCCTCCATCCCTTTATTTTGTGCCTATGTGTGTCCTTGCATGTAAGATGGGTCTCCTGAATACAGCACACTGATGGGTCTCAGCTCTTTACCCAATTTGCTAGTCTGTGTGTTTTAAATGGGGCATTTAGCACATTTACATTTAGGGTTAATATTGTTATGTGTGAATTTGATCCTGTCATTATGATGCTAGCTGGTTATTTTGCACACTGGTTGATGCAGTTTCTTCATAGTATCATTGGTCTTTATATATTGGTGTGTTTTTGCAATGGTTGGTACCGGTTTTTCCTTTCCATAATTGGTGTTTCCTTCAGGAGCTCTTGTAAGACAGGCCGGATAGTGACAAAAATCCCTCAGCATTTGCTTGTCTGTAAAGGATTTTATTTCTCCTTTGCTTATGAAGCTTAGTTTGGCAGGATATGAAATTTGGGGTTGAACATTCTTTTCTTTAATAATGTTGAATATAGGCCCTCACTCTCTTCTGGCTTGTAGGGTTTCTGCAGAGAGATCTGCTATTAGTCTAATGGGCTTCCCTTTGTAGTTAACCTGACCTTTATCTCTGGCCGCCCTCAACATTTTTTTCCTTCATTTCAACCTTGGAGAATCTGATGATTACGTGTCTTTGGGTTGCTCTTCCCAAGGAGAATCTTAGTGGTTTTCTCTGTATTATTACCAGAATTTGAATGTTGGCCTGTCTTTCTAGGTTGGGGACGTTCTCCTCAATAAAATCCTGAAGTGTGATTTCCAGCCTGGTTCCATTCGTTCCACTCTCCCCATCACTTTCAGGTAAACCAGTGAATCACAGGTTTGGTCTTTTCACATAGTCCCATATTTCTTGGAGGCTTTGTTCATTCTCTTTTATTCTTTTTTCTCTAATCTTGTCTTCATGCCTTATTTCAGTAAGTGTATCTTCAATCTCTGATTTCCTGTCTTCTGCTTGATTGATTTGGCTATTTATACTTGTGTATGCTTTACGAAGTTCTCGTATTGTGTTTTTCAGCTCCATCAGGTCATTTATGTTCTTCTCTAAACTAGTTATTCTAGTTAGCAGTTCCCGTAACCTTTTATCAAGGTTCTGAGCTTCCTTGCATTGGGTTGGAACATGCTCCTTTAGTTCAGAGGAGTTCGTTATTACCCACCTTCTGAATCCTACTTCTGTCAATTTGTCAAACTCATTCTCCATCCAGTTTTCTTCCCTTGCTAGACAGAAGTTGTGATCACTTGGAGGAGAACAGGTATTCTGGTTTTTGGAATTTTCAGCATTTTTGCGCTGTTTTTTCCTCATCTTCATGGATTTATCTACCTTTGATCTTTGAGGCTGATGACCTTTGGATGGGGTTTTTGGTTGGCTGTACTTTTTTGTTAATGTTGATGTTATTGCTTTCTTTCTGTTAATTTTTCTTCTAATAGTCAGGCCTCTCTTCTGCAGGTCTGCTGCAGTTTGCTGGAGGTGCACTCCAGACCCTGTTTGCCTAGGTATCACCAGCAGATCTTGCAGAAGAGCAATGATTGCTGCCTGCTCCTTCCTCTGGAAACTTCATCCCAGAGGGGCACTGGCCTGATGCTAGCCAGAGCTCTCCTGTATGAGGTGTCTGTCGACCCCTGCTGGGAGATCTCTCCCAGTCAGGAGGCACAGCGGTCAGGGACCCACTTGAGGAGGCAGTCTGTGCATTAGCAGAGCTCCAGTGCTGTGCTGGGAGAATTCTCCTTGTCATGATCTGCTGCTCTCTTCAGAGCCAGCAGGCAGGAACATTTAAGTCTATGGAAGCTGTGCCCCCAGCCACCCCTTCCCCCAGGTGCTCTGTCCCAGGGAGATGGGAGTTTTATCTATAAGCCCCTGACTGGGGCTGATGCCTTCTTTTCAGAGATGCCCTGCCCAGTGAAAAGGAGTCTAGAGAGGCAGTCTGGCCACAGCCACTTTGCCGAGTTGTGGTGAGTTCTGTCCAGTCTGAACTTCCTGGCCTTAGCATTTTCAGGGGAAAACCACCTACTCAAGCCTCAGTAATGGTGGACACCCCTCTCCCTGCCAGGCTTAAGCATCCAAAGTTGACTTCAGACTGCTTGGGCTGGCAGTGAGAATTTCAAGCCAGTTGTTCTTAGGTTGCTGGGCTCTGTGGGAGTGGGACCTGCTGCGTGAGACCACTCACTTGGCTCCCTGGCTTCAGCCCCCTTTCCAGGGGAGTGAAAGGTTCTGTCTCACTGGTGTTCCAGGTGCCACTGGGGTATGAAAAAAAAAAATTCTGCAGCTATTGACCTAGGCTGTTTCAAGTGAATACATGGAGGTGGAGAGAGGAGCTAGCAACAAAAATAACAACAAAAAAAGATAAAATATTTATCCGAGATTTTAAATATCAATGATGATGTTTTATCTTTTTTGTAACTTTCATATACAAGCTTAGATAAGTACTTTTAAAAGAAAACTGAAATAATCACTCCGATAGTAAGCTTAGGCTTCATTTTTTTATATTAGGTATATGCCAAAATAAGTTGCGTAGCCCATCCAAGAGAATGTCATTAACTTTTTAATAATAGCCATTCTGACTGGGTAAGACAATTATCTCATTGTGGTTTTTATTTGCATTTCTCTAATGATTAGTGACGTTGAGCATTTTTTCATTCACCTGTTGGCCATTTGTATGCCTTTTTTAAAAGAAATGTCTATTCATGACCTACCACCACTTAAAATTTTTCTTGCACCCTATAAACTTGTAGAAAAATATTAATAATAAAATCATAAATTTGTGATAGACTTTCTGTTATACATTTTATCTAGGGCTACATTTAATATTCAGAACATAACTGAAGGGATAATATAATGATATAAATGTTTGAATGACTTGTACAGATGCAAGTTTCTGTAAATTAAAACAACTATTCGCTATAAAAATGAGTATTTTTTTTTTTTTTTGAGATGGAGTCTCACTCTGTCCCCCAGGCTGGACTGCAGTGGCTCAATCTCGGTTCACTGCAAGCTCCGCCTCCCAGGTTCACACCATTCTCCTGCCTCAGCCTCCCGAGTAGCTGGGACTACAGGCGCCCGCCACCACGCCCAACTAAGTTTTCGCAATTGTAATAGAGACGGGGTTTCACCGTGTTAGCCAGGATGGTCTCAATCTCCTGACCTTGAGATCCGCCCATCTCGGCCTCCCAAAATGCTGAGATTACAGGCGTGAGCCACCACGCCTGGCCTGAAAATGAGTATTTGATGTTTTTTAATCCATTAACAATAACGAGGAACAAATAAATTTAACTGGATTTAAAATAAATATGCATCCTTAAATTTACTAGAGTTTCTTTGAAATATCTGTGACATGCCAATAATAGTTAAGTATTCGATCTTAACTTGCATAACATTTTAAGTAGTTCATAATGCTTTTCCATTTTATTAAGAACCTTACTCATAGGTTCTTAAAAATGACATTCTGAAGTATCCAAAACAAATGCTAGTATTCCAGTTTTACGGATGAGATAATTTTATAGATGAGATAACCAATAAACGATTTTTAAAAATAAAAGTTTAAAAAGTGAAAATTTTTGATTCAAAATTATACCAAGTTATCTGACTTCTAATTATCACTCATCTAATCATATTATCTCATTCAAAACACAATTTTTAAAAATTGTTCCAGATTTTTGCTTAGCAAACTTTGTCTTTTGACAAAATGTCTGTGCAAAATTACATGTATCACAAATGCTTATCTTGGATTTATGAGTATAATCTAAGGCAGTCAAAGAATTACACAGCTACAACTTCATACTGCTAGAGACTTGACACAATTCAACTGAGAAAAAATAATAAAATAAACTTCTATATCTATTTCCCATGTTTATTATCAGCTAGTGGCTGGACAAAAAAGCATGGGATCAAGTTATGCGGTAAGAGAGGATTAAATTATTCATTTTTCATTAGGCTACCTGTAAACTACAGTAGAAGTTGAGGAACAGAACAGTTAATGGGATTGTAATTAAACTGTGAAAATATATTGCACAAAAGATTTACTTTGATGTTTTGCTTGTATCTACAAGATTAGAGACTCTTCAGTCTTAGCTGCATTCACTGTTTCTTCTTAGTTCTCTCTTTGCCCTTTAAAGTATTGCTTTCTGTATCTTTTATCCCCGTTCATCCTTCCATTTTTCCCTATTTACTTATTGTCCTTCATTACGTTATATGCCAAGCTCAGGTATTCAAATGTAAAGATTTGTAGGCAAATATGTCATGTTGCTTAAGGAGATCTAATTTTCATTCTCAATCTGTGCCTTAAAACTAGAACTTTCTGAGCAATATTAGTAAGAGCATTTAATTCAATTTGATGTGAGGTATGCCCTGAAGAAGATGCATTTACTCTGTTTCCAAACTGGTTCTTGTTCTCTCTCACTCCCTACTTTTTTTCAGGCTCTTTCAAACTTATCTTTTAGTTTTTCTCTGGTTTCAAGCCATTTACCCTCCTGTGGCCATTTGAAATCCTGCTTCTCTCATTTTACCCTCAATGCTTCCTATTCTTTGGTGTGTAGCTACTCTTTGGTTCTTGAGGTAACTTTATGTCAGTGAGTTCCAGTAACCATTTTGTTTACTTTAAGCCTCCCCTGGAAACATCCCACTAGACTGGTTCGCCCCCAACCCTCTGCAAGTAGCAAAGGTAAGGGATTATTTATTCTCAGTCTGTATATAAATAACTAGCAACCCAGATAGAAATTACGTTGCCCTAAATAAATGCGAAATAAGAGTTGGTTTAAGAAGGAAGCAATTGATGTTGGAGCTATATTGTAAAATAGTATTCATAGTGACATATCGGGTAATAATAATTTCACTGTTTGAACAGCTGACTTAAGGAAAAAGAGTAGCTTAGTGAGGTGAAGTTCCATTCCTGTGAGATTCTTCAGTAAAATTCAAGTTTGCATCCAACTGATCATTGGTGTATTGCAAGCATTTTGTGCTCACTGTAATAATGACAAGTAATGATATATTTTGTACTGTGATATTTAATATAAATAATCTGTGCTCTAAAAATTATTCCATTTTGTGTAGCTCACTTAATTTCCTAATATTAAAAAATCTCATTAAGAAAGCCACACTGGGAAATAAAATGCCTCATACATATTATAACACACCCTGCTTTTATCTAGAATTTACACTAACAGACAGTGGGTAAAACAACATAGAATCATACAAGCGATCCAAAAAATATTCAATTGGAATAGATATATTAGGAACGATATAAACATTTTAAATAATTTAGAAATAACAATTGATAATACTGTATGTAAAATAGAATGTTGATTATAAGAAAGACTATAATTCTCATTCCTAAATCTTTTTCAAAAAATAGGTGATTTTCCTGTACCTAGCAAGCAATTTTCTTGAATAAATAATCAGAGGCTTTTGGATCTGAAAGTAATTTTAGAAGTCATCTATTCAAAACCTTTAGAGATGAGAAAACTTCCTTCCCAGAGATTGATTTTTGGCAGGGACATATGACTAAATAACAGCAGAAAAAATAGGACTATACTCTATACATTTTGCTTTCCTGGACAATATTCATAATATTATTATTATCTTAGTAATATATTTTTTCTTAAGTAATTTGGTTTGAAGCTTTGAGAAAAATAATTACTATGAAAAATTTAGGGTATTACAAAAAGAGGTGAAGTTCAAGCCCAGAGATCCTGTCTCCAAGGCAGTTTTACTCTTTAAAAATATGATACCTAATAAACATAATTTCGATGAGGCTTTCTTTTATTCAGAGGGGGTCAGATTAACTATGCTTATAATAAAGTGGTGCTCTATTTTATTCTAAGTAAAATGTTTGCTTTAAGTCAGAAAAACATACAGAAAATGAACTTACCTCTTTCCACTTAAATCTAAAGCAGTTTGAACATTATAACTCATTACTTAAGAAATAATGATATTAATAAATAATTTTACCTAAAATGAAAAAAAATCACAAAAGAGATCAAATGGTTAAAATTACTTTGATAATAATTTAAACTTTAAAAGAGAAGAGCACTAAATAATACAGTCCAATTCCTACATGAAATGAACCGAAATTTTGACGTAGGGCTTTTTGTAATGTTTGAAGTTAAAAGACAGAGATCCTCATTTGAAACTCCTTGGGGAAATAACTTCCTCAACTGCAAAATGCTCATGACAGACTAGGAATCACAAGAATATAAGACAGTCTTGCAAAAGCAAGAGTATAACATGGCAAGAGAATGAATGTGCAGAACAGAATACTGGTTATTGTTAAACTGTTAGATCCACTTACTAACTAAGAATATAGGAGCATGAACACTGTAAAACTGTGCCAAAACTAATGACATTTGGATATTGAAAAAATAGAACTCAGATTACAAAATCAGTTGTTCAGAATACAAATAGGTCAGTTGAATGAATTTGTAAATGAATAAAAATTTCATTCCCTAGGAAATATCAAATTAAAAAGGGGTTATTCAAATATCTGAACTTGGACCAAGAGGATGTGTATGTCAAACTATAATGAAGTGGATAAACATATTATAGTACCTAAAGCAGTACCAGTTGTTCCTTTTTTTATGGGTAACAAACAAAATGAATTTAGTTACTGTTATTCCAGACCAGAAGACTGGAATACAATGACTCCTATCAGTTTACATTTCCTATTTGAAGGTAAAAGAGTTGTTTCTCTATATCATCTATTTGATCTTTCATTTCTCTAGATAAAGTTCACTGATTTCTGGAGGAATTATAAATAGAAGTAATCCATTTAGCTAAGACAAAAAAGACAATAGGACGTACTGAAATTTTATTATAAAAAGTAACCAAATTTATATCCAAATAGAAAAAAAAGTTTCCCCATCATTCATGCATTATCCAGAAAATCTTAAAATTTTTAATAAAATTACCAGCCTCTCACCTGGGAATAGGTGTGTAAATATTTTATATGTTGTCTTTAACTTAATGAGTTATCATGGAATAGGAAGTTTTTAAGCCTGAATTACTCAGCACTATTCTACTTTTCCAATTCATTCAAATCTAATTTACTACTATTAAATTAGTATTAATTTATTTATTATTATACTTTCTCAATGGGACCAAGCACAATGTTAAACATATGATATAGTTTTATTTATGTTTCATAATGTACGGTTTAATGGACACTAATAACCATTTGTGGATTTCTTGCATAATAACATACAGAACTCTAATAGTCATAGAAAACCTTCACTGAGTATTACCTATGTATCAGTGACCATAATTTGTCATGTTCATGTGATATATTTAGCGATCTTCACAAGCTTATAATGAGGGAAATACTACCGGCATTATTCTTCTCAATAAAGATGAAGAAACAAATGCTTAGAGAGATTAAATAAGTTGCCCCAAGTCACTAACCCAGATATTAAGCAGCAATGTTGATACTGGTAGCAGACACGTCTGCCTCCAAAACCTGTACTTCTAACCAGTTAACATCTTTGTTTCTAATGTGTATGGCTTCTATGGGTACCCACATAGAATGGGTACATTGTTGAACATGACACATTTGTAGCCATACTTCCCTCATTAGTCCATATCACAAAAGAAGAGATGGTTTTGCCCATGTCTATTTCTCATCCCTCCGATTGTGCTCTGCCTTCCCTCTGTGTGTCAACTACTCCCAAATATTTAGGATATTCCTAGTTTTCTCCTCAGTGCATCACAACTCTGTATTCAGGGTTGTGCCTACCTGATAACCTTAACATCCATGCCATTGTTTCCCTTTTGATATGTGAGTTATCCTTAATAACTCATTCATGCTTACCACTCATGTAAGTAAAATATGTCAATTCTAATTTTAAAGTAAAACACACCCACTTGTCTCTATCTTCATGTCTTCCTTCACTTTAGTCCAATTCATAGGCTTCTAAACCAGCCATCTAAAATCCCTTTGCCTTCATTTTTTCTCCTTATATTTGTTCTCCACACAGCAGCCAGGTTGATTTTTTTTTAAAACATACAAAGTTAAGCAGTTAACAGACTGGGGCCATACTCCATGATGGCTGAAAAAATTCACCATTCTGTAGGAACTAGGATTTGTATGGCTGCCTGAAGATCCATGAATATTGACTGCCGTGGAGCAATCCCCCTTCCCACTCCAAATCCTGGTTTCTGCACCATGCCTCCACTGGGAGGGCCTCTCATTCTACCACCCCGCCCACCTCGAGGGCTTCCAGGAGACTGAAGACAATTATCTCATGGGAAAAATATGGAACGCTTCATGAATTTGCATGTCATCCTTGCACAGGGGCCATGCTAATCTCTATATTATTCCAATTTTAGTATATATGCTGCTGAAGCAAGCACCAAACTAATTTTTTACGTGAGTAATACCTACATATAAACTACAACATACATGCACATAAACACTAAAACAGTACAAACATAGAGTGAAAAGTTAAAATTCTTCCCACAACTGTTGATTGTATTAGATTGGTGCAAAAGTCATTGTGGTTTTCGCCAAGTTACTTTCAAAAACCACAATTACTTTTGCACCAACCTAATAGTTGACACGTATGTGAAAATTGTTGTGTTTTGATCCTGGATCCTTATAGAATTCTTGTAACTTTGCTTTACCACAACTGAGTACATTGACTCTTGGAATAAAAATTATATTTTCTGTAAAATATATGTTTAGGTTATTTATTAACTATATATAACTTTTCCTTTTGATTTATTGTATTGGCTAGATCCTGAAGATGATGCTGGGTAGACACTGTGAAAGAGGGCATCCTTCTGTTTTTCCCAATTTAATGAGAATGCTTCTGAAAGTTCATATATGTGTATTGAAGTTTTTAAAGGATTCCATTCATTAAACAGAGGAGTTGCTTTCTTCTCTCAGCGTGGTAAATGTTGGGTGAATGAAAAAAGAAAATGTACTGTATACACACAATGGAAAACCCTTCAGCCATAAAAAAGAAGGAAATCTTGTTCCTGACGACAACATAAATAAACATGGAAAACCTACGTTGAGAGAAATGTCAGGAACAGAAAGACTTATATATGGAATCCATAATATCACTTATATATGTAATCCAAAAAAGTTGAACCCACAGAAGCAAAATGGTGGTTTCCAGAAGCTAGGGGATTGGTCTAGCAAGATGTTAGTCAAAGGATACAAAATCTCAGATGGAAGAGATAAGTTCAAGCATTCTATTGTATAGTATGATGACTATAGTTAACAACAATCTACTATATGCTTGCAAATTACTGAGTACACTTTAAATTTCTCACTACCAAAAAAAAAGTATGTGAGGTAATGTATGTATAAAGTAGCTTGATTTAGCCATTTCACAATGATTTGACAGATATAGCAAAATATGTGGAACACCATAAATACATACAATTTTTATTCGTCACTATACAAAAGGAGTTGATCAATAGTAACAATTGTTGAAAATATTTTAACTGGATCTGAGATATTATGAATTTTTGTAGAAGTGCATTAGGGAAGTGCCTTAGGAAAGAAAATTTTTTTATTCCAGGTGTGGTTGATAGAGTTGAATTACAGTAACATTTTGTTTTAAATAACCTTTTTAAAAAATACATAGCTAGGTGTGGTGGCACAGAGCTGTTGTCCCAGCTGCTGGGGAGGCTGAGGCAAGAGGATTGCTAGACCCAGGAGTTTGAGTCTAGTCTGGGCAACATAGTGAGAACCCATCTCTTAAAAAATAATTACTTTTTTAAACCTAAGAAATTAGCTCTAGTTGGTCAAAAAGTATAATTATTTTAAAATTACTGCACTTATTTGATATATTTTAAAATGTGAGTATTTGTATTCATGTTCACATTGAACATCATAAATGAAATTTTCATCATATATGAGATTATTTTATAGTTTTTGTTTGTTTTCCTTTGCTAATTCTGTTTTGCATAAAGTTAAATGTCAGCTTCTAAGCATTCTTATTTCCCATATTTGTGTCTAGATTAAGAAAAGCAAATGTTTGTTTTTTAAGACTTTAAAGTTGGTTAGAAGCAGTGTTTATGTTATAAATTAAGCTTTCTCGTTCTTTACTTTGGTCATCAATATATGGTTTATAAAAATAAATATTTTCAATATTTTCATAACTTTTTAAAGTTGAAAGCAAGAATTTAATGTTCTATACTCCTCTCTTGGTATCTTTAGCTTTAAAAAATACATATTAGGTTTGAAATTGTCTTTTGATAATATCTTTGGTACTTTTCTCTTGGATTTGATACATAGGGCTCTTATTTTTCATATATAGATGAGTGTACACAGATATGCATAGAAATTACCAAACTTTAAACATACATACAAGTGTGTACGGGAATAAATATGGGTTGTTTGGCCAAGTTTAAAAATTTCATTTAATCTTCATATTAAGCCAATATACGTGTATGATATCATTCACAGATTGATGGATATTTTCTTTGTGGCCTAATGTCATCAATGCCTTCCAATTCTATAGGTCTCATTGTAAAGAAAAGTTAATGCTTCTTTGGATTCAGAGTTATCCATGTATTTATTAAAACATATATACAGCTGTGTTATTCAAATTCTTTATTTTCTTCTTGGTCCCTCCTGTGTTCTGACAAGACCCTGTTATTTGTCTCATCAAAATATTTATCTCTGTTTGTATTAATTGCCCATGTATCTGTCATTTTCTTCTCTATTTTGTAAATACTCCTTGAAGGCAGTCAACATTTTGTCCCCAGTTTAGTACATGGCTCACAATAATTAGTATGTCAAGTATAGTACATGGCTCACAATCATTCTCAATATTATTTGTTGAGTGAATGAACATTCAGTAATTGGCTGATGTTCACCATTATTTTAAGGGTTTCAATAATCTAGAACTTACTGTGAACAAACTTAGTATGAACCTGAACATTTTCTCATCCCACCTTGATGTCAATGGATTAATTCCTCACAAATATTAAACTATTATAAAAATTGTACGTGATTATTTTCTTTTTGTTTTGCTGCAAAGCTAGTGTAGTTAGCTTTGGGGGGTTAATATTATTGATTACTTATTAGCTAATCCTGATGACTGAAACATAATTGCAGTTAACTCTGAATATCTAAAATATATTAGGAAATTAAGCAGATATTTAAGTTTAATAAATGATTTACTCCAGTATCTGATAGAACAATTCATCTCAGACATCCTTTCTCAGGAAGTCTTATACATTTCCCTGATTTGATCCTTCATGACTTCTTTTAGTTCGTGTGGAATTGTACACATTTTCTCAGCTCTTTGATGGAATGAGTCAGATTCTACTAAGACTGATATGCCCAATTTCCCTTTGTGTCACTTATAGTTAGTCTCTTCTACTTCAGTGATATACAAAGAAACCCTGGGGGGCTTTTACCTCAATAGTAAAACGTTTCCACTGGCACAAGTTTTTCACTAGAACGGCCCACCAGTGAGCTTTAGAGCACATATAAAAGTTGTTTTCCCTGTAGCAGCCTGGCTGACTTTCCCTTTCATCGAGAACCCCAGGGATTTGATGTGAATCATTCCCATTGAGGTTAATTGGACAACACATTGAGAAAACTGGCCATAAACTCAAACATCATCTGCTCTGATGCTAAAGACCAAATAGCACAATTGTGGTTTATTTTAATTGGCACCCTCCTGTGAAGGGAGAAAGAAGTCAATTATCAGATTATTCTAATTATCAGAAGCATGCAAGCATACCCCTGTGTTGAAAGCTTTTTTTCCTTCTTCATTCAACAACCTATGTTGTTCCCTTACATTTTATTTGACAGAAAATATTTAGATTAATAAATACAGCCCCTATTAACTATTATCACATGTACTGAAATGGAAATAAAATATCTTTTAATCAAAAAATGGCTTGGATATTTTATTTATCAATGTAAAACTTAGTTCACTCATCCATTTCATATCTTGTGGACTTTTACTATGTGTCAGACATATTTACTTGAGAAACTATTTTTCAAATATACATATTTGATGCATATTTTTCTGGAGACATTTTTCCTGGTTTATGTTTATTAATTAGAAATACATAAGGAAGCCTAGCTCCTCTGCGAATGGACTTTATCTTCTGCAGCACCTGGGTGCAACAAACTCAGTCACCTGGAGACAGGAGTGAAGACTTTGTTTTGTAGGAAATATTACTGAAATTGTTTTAAAAATACAATTAAATAACGAAAAGATTGAGATGTAAAAGGTGAGGTCAAAAATAATAACAATCTCTTTTTTATTAGAAAAACTTTATTTTAACTTTTTAATGTATTATCATTGACTTAATCACATAGCTTTAGCTTTGTTTCTAAGATGCTAAATTATCTTCATCATCAAACATTCTTTAGCTCAGGACACTGGACTGGCCGCTGAGATGTTGAGAAATGATCACTATATTCAGGATGTGTTAACAGATCTTTAAGTCAGAATATGTGTGCAATACATTTAAGTTAGTATCACCAGATCATAAACTGCCTGACAACATGGACCATATACTGTAGTATTTATCTTTTACAACTTCACATTAAGTTGAGCATTCTGAGGAACTCATTCAATGCTTACTAGAGAACTGAGTTGAGAGTAAGTTTATTTGTCTTAAGAATCTACTATATTCTCATGATCTGAAATCATTATTTCCTCTAACATGGCTTATTTTTATAGAAAATCTGGAGGTGTTTATTTTGGAAAGTGAATTTACAGAGCAGTCTTTATTAGCATCACTCATTAAGCCATGCCAATAAAGGAATCAGTCAAAGGAAACACAGAATATTGTATGGGAAATAATGCTCCATTTTTTGCATCATAAAACAATGAATTTAGTCCTGACTCAGTTGCTAGTTATATGATTTTTCTCTCTTTCTTGTTATATAAAATGAGAACAAAATCTAGCCACTTCAAAGGTGGTTGTGGTAATTAAATGAGCTATTATAGTACCTCGGTGTCAATACATGAAATCTGTGTATTGGTGTCAATCTCATGAAAGTTAAGCATGTTATATATTAAAAGGCCATCATTTCTCTAGCTTCACAGTGGACATTATATATAAAAAATCACCCAGCTTGTCTCTATGTGGAAATAATAAGGTAATATATTTAGTTGGATTTGTATTCTTTCCTGATGTCCCTCCCCCACAAACACTGTTCCAGAATAATCACAAAACTCCCCATAATATTATCATATTTCAGATTTAATTTGGTTATTATGATGGTGATAACAAAATAAATCCAAATGATTTAAAGTGAGGATGGAACACTTCAACTATAAAGTCCTTTCAAGTATGCAAAATTTGCTGTCAACAAGGTTAATTATTCACTCCGCTCAGCTGGCACCATCTGAACCGTATCCCTGGAGAGAGTAGCTTGATTCACTGTGGCTATATTTTGTGAATTACGAGTAAGTCATTTCCATGGCAAGCCCAAGGTGTGACCAAACCAATATAAGAATCACATCTTTGGCAGGGCGCGGTGGCGGTAACCCAATACTTTGGGAAGCCGAGGCGGGTGGATCACCTGAGGTCGGGAGTTTGAGACCAGCCTGACCAACATGGAGAAACCCTGTCTCTACTAAAAATACAAAATTAGCCGGGCGTGGTGGCGGGCGCCTGGAATCCCAGGTACTCGGGAGGCTGAGGCAGGAGAATCGCTTGAACCCGGGAGACGGAGGTTGCAGTGAGCCGAGATCACGCCACTGCACTCCAGCCTGGGCAACAACAGCGAAACTCCATCTCAAAAAAAAAAAAAAAAATTGCTCACAGTTAGTAATTGGCATATTGTTTTGATTTACAATTTAAAAAAAAAACTCATCTTTGAAACTGTGTCTCCTAGAACTACTTCTTTTACCAAGGTATCAGTCAGAGACAGAAGTTACTCATTGTTAGTTTGAACAACAACAACAAAAATTATTTAAAGAATGGGTAGGCAAACTTTTGTCTGTAAGGGGTAAGACAATAAATGTTTTAACCTTTGCAGGCCATAGATATGTGTTCTGTCTCTACTCTATCAACTCTGTCTTTGTGGCATAAAAGCAGCCATGGATAATATGGGTGTTTCAGTAAAACCTTATTTGCAGAACAGGTAACAGAGAGCAGGCAGGATTTGGTCTATTGGCCATATTACTGCTGACCCCTGCTATAAAACGTTGCTAACTAGTATATATATATATAAAAAAAAAGGTTAACTATCATCAAAAATAGAATAGTAAAAGAGTACTTCAAATAATTTACGAATAGCAAATATAAGGAGACTACACTACATTTAAGGATGACAGAATACTCAAGGAAGAATCAAATTTGGAAGAGCCTCTATCCCCACCCTCACCCCTGAGTCTGGCTTTTAGATCTCATTGGAGAGGGTGTGGCTGTAGTCCACTGTATAACAGAGGAATTTTCTGAGGTGCCGTGGCCTGGCGCTGAAGCACATGAAGCTGCTTGCAGGGGTGCAATAGAATCTGCTGCAGTTCCAAGGGGCTAGAGTTTAATCCAAATGCAATTAGATTAAGATTACACATTAAAGACGGAAATAGAAAAAAAATAAACAAAGAAGAACAGCTTCAAAATTCCAAGGGAAAATATTTGCCAATTTAGGGCAAAATACAGAAATCTACATATATAAAATACCTGTATTATATTTGCCCAAAGAACAACTAAAGGAAACACTTTGTTAAAAAAAAAGGAAATACTGAGATATAAAATGCAATTTTGAGCAAAATAATACGGTAAGATATATTGTTAAATCCAAATAAGAATTGGCAAATAAGAATAATAATCTTTATTTAAAGATTATTAAATAAAAATTTAACAATTTTTTTGCATATTTCAAAATAAAAAGAAAATAAGATCTATATAATGGCATTCTCATGAAAGGGATTTGAATCGCTGTTTAAACCCTACTATTACTTTTCTTCGCTATGAGGAATACAGAGCTACTGATGAACTTCAAACATTAATGGAAGTGTGATATAATATATAAAATGAAAAGAAGGAGGATAGCTACTGAAAGCACAGATTCAAGGAGGTTTGAACATGGACGCAATGTCAAGATCTTTCAAAGAGGCATTGAGGAGTATTTAGACAATCCAGCCGTAGGCAATACATTAAATTGCAGAAGACTGAGTAATTATGAGGACTGTAGTTCAGACCCAAATTTGGAATAGAAAACTGAAATCAGAACCAAAGACAATGGGACACAAGGTAGGCAGTCTGCCATAAAACCCTGATTGGATAGAAATATAGTCTTTATCATGGGCAATGATGTAAACCCATAGTAAACTCAATAATAACTAGGACTTTATCCTGTCCTCAAATATTAATCTACTATAACATTAGCCAGGTGCTATTACTTTCACAGGGATAAGTCGTAGAGGAGCAATGAGGTCCAAAATACGGTACTCTTGATAGGAAAAACACCCAGACGGGTACTTAGAAGAGCAACATATTGAGACACATTACATAGTCTGGGGACAAGTGAATTAGTCAAGAGCAGGACTTGACAAACTACTCGTCCAATTTAGTGGCTTGTTTTTGCAAACACAGTTCTGTTAGTGACACCCATGCATTTGCATATTGTCTATGGCTGCTTCTGCTACTGTGACAGAGTTGAGTAGTTATGATCAACATTATATGGACAACAATGTCTAAAATATTTAGTATTTGGTCCTTTACGCACAAAGTTTTCCAACCCCTAAACAAAAAGAACATTACAAAATAAAAAAGGAATGATGGAAGTGGAGTTGTCTGCTATGAGATTTTCACTTAACAAAGGATGAAATATTCAAACTGAAGAAAACAGAACTCTTATTCTCACCTAAAAAGAAGCATTAAAAATAGAAAACCCTAAAATAAGAGATAGGTACTGATTCAAGTTTCTGAGTCTCTGTACTCTAAAATTATGGTCAAAAGAGGAAGTTCTGATCAAGAGTGTGGTCACAGCCAGAGATCATGAGAGGATAAGTGATCAGAGCCTGAGCTTTGGAATGTGGGTAAAAATTCCACCTTCCAAATTTCTTCCAGTGAATTCTTCCTCTGACTATCTATGTCAAGATTTTGGAAACTGCTTTGTGGCTATAAGTTGATGATATTTTTTTTACCATATCAGGGTTGTTTCGATGTATTCATTACCTTAGGATAAAACTCAAAGTCCTTAATATAGCTTGAGAATCCCTACAAATTCTAGTTCCTGTCTGTGTCTAAAATTTCTATCTCAATACTTTGCCTTTGTCCTTGCATAATGGAATTTCATTCAGCACCTTCTACTTTCTTTCTTGTCCATGGACTTTTGGATTCTCATCTTCCACTAAATGTTTTTCTAACTTCTAGTGTTTTGTTTAAATATCACTTTCTGATGTGAACCTTCTCTGACCCCTAAATGGATTGCCTTCCCCATTTCCTGCATATATCTTCATATCTCACGTGTTATCCTCTTAGCAAGCATAATTAGTTCCACCTCTGTATCCTCTTTATAGCCAGAAAATACCTTCAGTAGGGTAGAGAACATGTATGTCTTGTTCAAAGTTCTATGCATGAAACGTGGTTTATGTAGATAATTAACATTTTTTAAAAAATAGATAAAACTATGAACAGATGCATTTATTATTATTATTCTCATTGCCAGTAAAAATGTGGCATTTCTTAAATCTTCTGTTGTCTCATATTCTTGTTTAAAATATTTAGAAGAATGGACTGATTATTTAAAAATGCATTACTCAGCTTTATATAATGACCTATATGATAACTTAAATTAGGTCAACATTTTGGTGATCAAAAAAGATAATCATACAAAGTGCTCAAGACAGCATCCAGTACCTATTAACCTGCTCAATAACAGTTAACCAACGTTAGTACAAATTCCTCTCATCTTTTATTCTTTGCCTCCTAAGGAGAAGAGAAGAAAAAATAAGGAATCCAGTCCATTTTGTGGGCATAATGATAATTTCTTCAGTCTGTGCAGACTTTCTAAGTTTGAAGAGAGAATTGCTTGCAAAGACAAATTATCTCAGGGGTTAACATTGTATATACATGACATATGGAAGAATGTATGTGGTTAAATCTTGGTGTTTCCAGTACATTCTTAGCACAATTTTTAAATAACTTAGCACTCTATCACGAGATATTTGATGAGTTAGAAAGTTGGAATTATTTCAGAATGGTAATGACATTTTGTTTCTATCTTTTAAGGAGCTGCAAATTCCTCACATTCATCACTTTAACCTTTACCAAGGTCTTGGTTGTGTGATTCAGTGCCCTTTTCAGAGAGCTTTTAGCAAATATTATTCTACTGTTAAAGAAAAAGTGAAGACAAAGAGACCAGAGATTGAGGGCTGAGTGGCAAAGTTTTACCACTAAGCAGGGAACTCAGTTTAGCACAGAGCAGGGTGAAACTGAAGGAGGAGAAAAGAAAGATGTTTGTTATGACTGAAGATTGAAGACTCTGTTTTGTGCATATATGAAAATATATGCGGGAAATGGGGAAGGCAAAGTGAGTGCGGCTGATCAGTTGGTTAGGTAAGCCCTGGACTGGCTGGGGGAGATTGGATGCATGAGTGGAATATCTATTTCTGGATCACAGCATACTCATCTGCCTTTGCTAATACAGAAATATAAACTTCAAGCAGTTTCAACACAAATTTTTTGCTTGATGAACATGATTTTGTTCTAGTAATGTAACATAGTCACAGTCAACCACATAATTTATCAATTATTAACTGATAGAAATAAAAATTGTCAATTATTTTCTACAATAAAACTTTATTGAAAATATTTCTATCTGTACCAGAGCATGAGACCAAGCCATCCTTATGTATACATGTCTTCAAAGATGTATGCTAAAGATGTGAAAACTGTATTTGCTCTAATCAGTAAACAAGTCAATGTGTACTTTGTAAGTTACAGAAAAGAAAAAGCAAACATAACCAAGAAAAAAAATATTCTATATATAGTTTCTGTGTTTGTTTGTTTGTTTTCATGACCCATAACTGATATCTGAAAATGCAACTAGCATTTGTGAAATGTATACGATAACCTGGTTTGTTGCAACCTTCTTCTGAAATGCTCCCACACATTTTTTTACTCCTCTGTTCTAGATTCCCAGAACTCTCTTTTTATTTAATCACAGGATATTTTACTATAGGGATAGATAAGTAAGTGTATCAACATTTCAACCAGAAAAAAAAAAATAGGCATGAAACCAGGAATACAAAACCTATAATTCCCTAAAAGCATCTCTTTGGCCCCTACCCATTTCACCATTGTTGGACCACTTCTGGGGAAAGTATGTAGTTCTCAGCTTTGTAAATTCCCATTCTTGCGTTCTTTATACATTATACATTTCATTATATGTAAATGAATTTATTGGCAATTGGCAAACATACACAATGTAATACCATGTTTATTTACTGTTGAAGGGATTAGAAGAAAATTGGAGAAGGTGGCTTCTATTTAAGGAACAGGAGAAGGAACATTAGTATAAGTGGTAAAACTAAGCCACATTAGCTGATATATTTCATAGGATCCTTTGGTAACTCCAAAGAGCATTTCTGTTTCCTGATTTTGTGGAAATAATTTGTTAGTAACTCTTGGGTTGATCTCAACCTCCTTTCCTTATGCACAACCTCCAGGCTGTATGGCATCTCAAAGAATACTGAACTGGGAATGCAAACAATGTGCATTCATATTGCTTGTAATATAGAGTGTGCGCCATTTTTATTTTCTCAAGGAATCTTTACTCCACTATGGTCACACTCAGAAAAGTCATTACCTCCCAAAAGATAAAATTCTTCTTCCTTAAGTCAAACTCCGTGTTAATATCAAGAGAATATTAAAATGTTCTCTTTGCTTTTAGTCTATATGATTATGAATGACAAAGGGGAGGACCCCAAATTAGAAATTGCCTCTGGGGCTAAATATATTAGTTAGCCTATGATTAACACCACCTCATTAAGACAGAAAAGGCAATTATGGTGAAGAGACTGGAGCCTATATTGACCTCTCCCTAGCTGTACTCAATGCCACACCACTGTGATAATTGAAAGACTTGTAAAACTTTGCCTTCAAAAGCAGAGGCAACCCAGCCATACCAGGGAATGTCTTGGGTGCTTTAGAAGATTTTCATATTTACATTCTACATTAATATGTGAATCCAGTTAATAATAAGCTGATCATTAGCTAGGTTTATAAAGAGCAACTGCACAGTACTCTTGAGGATTTGGCTTGACTTACAATTTATTATTGTCACAATTCTTCTGTCATTGAGTGCTTTAGTGTCCTGAACTATATTTTAAATTCTTTCGATTTGGGACTTATGGTCTAAGGACTAAACCTAATGAATTCTTGCAGCAAACACAATTTCCAATTACTGTTTGGAACGCACTTTGAATCATTCAGGGATTTTACCTTATAAACAAAAGGGAAAATAGAGATTGTAAATAGGAAAATGGAAAAGAAAACTGTTGAGAGCTGTGAAGATAACTAACTATGAGACTAAGAAATAGCCTGCCTGAAACATAATGGGAATAAGTGGAGAATCTCAAGTTTTAATAAATGCCTTATCTGTGCTTTTATTAAGAAGGATTTTGAAAAGCTCTTAACTGAGTTAAAAGGCCACATTTGAAAAAGTGGATGAAAAACTCTACTGGCTTTAAATATGTGAGATATTCTCCTGTGTGAGTAATTGACTAGTCTAATTAAAATGAAAAGCCTTACAGAGAGAATCAAGCAGACAGGAAATTGGAAGGAGATTCAACACAAAATAGATGCCTATTAATCTACTCTGAAAGGAAAATGGAACCTCTGCTTGTTCAAGGGCAAAATTTGATGTCAGCAAGGAACAGACAGGTTGTCCAGAATGGAGTTGGAACCTCGCTGTAAGGGCAAGATATTTCAGCAACATGTTTGCTCTGACCTGGCTTGAACATTTATAGGAAAACAAAGGAAAAAAAATTAGTGTTTGACCTATACTCCTAGAAAAAAAAATTATTAACAATTTCCAAAGTCCTAAATTCTGTAGGGAGTTCATATGCATAGAATATCAAAGACATAAACCATTAGAAGGTAGAAAGATCTATGTCATTACATAAACTTTTTTATTTGTTTAGTTTTAAATCACTTTTTGAGGTGTGATTGACATGCAAATATCGGTACGTGTTTATTGTATGAGTAGATGAGTTTGGAAATCAGTTTACACCCATGAAACTATCACCACCATCTATGCCATAAATATAGCCATCACCTCTGAAAGTTTTCTCTCACCGTCTTTATTTATGATTATTTCTTGTGGTAAGAAAACTTAACATAAGATCTAACCTCGCAGCAAATATTTAAGTATAAAACACTACATTGCTGTATGCAGCCATAAAAAATGATGAGTTCATGTCCTTTGTAGGGACATGGATGAAATTGGAAATCATCATTCTCAGTAAACTATCGCAAGAACAAAAAACCAAACACCGCATATTCTCACTCATAGGTGGGAACTGAACAATGAGAACACATGGACACAGGAAGGGGAACATCACACTCTGGGGACTGTTGTGGGGTGGGGGGACGGGGGAGGGATACCTTTAGGAGATATAACTAATGCTAAATGATGAGTTAATGGGTGCAGCACACCAGCATGGCACGTGTATACATATGTAACTAACCTGCACATTGTGCACATGTACGCTAAAACTTAAAGTATAATAATAATAAAATAAAATAAAAAATAAAAATAAATAAAATAAAATAAAATGAGGCAGGAAAAAAAACCACAACATTGCTGACAATAGACACAATTCTTTCCAGCAGATCTCTAGGACTTATTCATCTTGTATAATGGAAACTTTGTACCCTTTCACTATTACTTACCCATTTTCCCCTCCCCCCAGAAGAATGGCAAGCACCATTTTACTCTGTTTTTATTAGCTTGACAATTTTAGATTCCTCATATAGATGAAATTAAGTAGTATTTTTCTTTCGGTGTCTGGCTTATTTCCCTTACCTTAATGTCCTCCAGGTTTATCCACATGGTTGTAAATAGCAAGATTTTCTTTTTTTTTTAAGCTGAATAACATTCATTTTATGCGTATCACACATTTTCTTTATCCACTCATTTGTCAATGAACATCTAGGTTGCTTCCATATCTTGGCTCTTGTAAGTAACCCTGCAGTGAACATGAGGTACAGATATCTCTTCATGATTCTGATTTTAATCCCTTTAGATAAATACCCAGAAATAAGATTGCTAGATTTTGAACCTCCATATTATTTCACATGGTAGCTACAAAAATTTATATTTCCACCGAAGTATAGAAGGATATCCTTATATCCACATCCTTACCACCTGTCAATACTTATCTCTTTTTTTGATAATAGACATTCTAACAGATGAGAACTGATGAACTGATATCTCATTGTGCTTTAATGTCTGTTTTCCTGATGACTGGGAATGTTGAGCATCTTTGGTCATATTTATGTCTTGTTTGTTCATTTTGTGTCTTCTTTGGACCAAGGAATATTTTTTCATAACAAAACAAGCAAGGCAGTGAGTTCAAATCTATGTGATTCACAGGTCTTACCATGCAGTCACCACCCAGAAATAGCTGGCCTTAGAAGTCAATAGAATGGTCTTCTAAAACAAAGTGACACTTCTAGATGGGAGAAAAACCTTGTGGATTTAGTGTTCTATTATAGAGCATATGATCTATTCTCCAAACCAATTATTACTCTGTGGAACTCTTCCTCTTGTGACAGAGAGGACAAAAGGCTGGAAATCGAGCACAGCAAGTCATTTCCTAATTTTTAATAGGGATTTTTGTTTGGTTCTTTTGCTATTAAGTTGTAGGATTTTTTTGTCTATTTTGGATACTAACTATATATGGGATATATGATTTGCAAATATTTTCTCCCATTCTGTAGGTTGCTTTTCATTTTATTGATTGCAGCATCTTTTTAGTTTAAAGTAGTTTTACCTTTCAATTTTTGCTTTTGGTGACATAGCCAAGAAATCATTGCCAAGGCCAAAGTCGAGAAACTTTTTCTACTTGCTTTCATCTAGTTAATAGCAAGCTGATCACTAGCTAGACCCACAGTTTCAGGTCTTATATTTAAGTATTTTATCCATTTTGAGTTGATTTTTCTGTATGGTATAAGATGATAAGGGTCCAATTTCATTCTTTTATATCACATAATGTTAGATGCTTAGATATCACAGGCACTTTAAATTCTGTCTCATTGTGGCAAGAGGACAGCTAAGCTAAAAAGGACATAAGGAAAAGGAGGGTCATAGGGAGAAAACTAAAACAGTACAGGTAATTGGACAAGAGGGAGAAATGAAAAGGAACAGTAATAGGGAAATAAGTCCACCTTGAGAAATAAATCCACCTTGAGTCCTAGTTTCCTTGTGGGACGCAGACCTTTTCAGGCTTTGTTCCAGAGAAACACATTTGTGCCTTTCTCTAGCACACAGCCCTATGTATCTTACATACTCATTGTGTATATTAACGATGCTATTTCTTATATGCCCATCACCCTTCAGACAAGTTTCATTTTCAAACATTCCTCTCCCATGCAAGAAAATTGTTGTGTTTACAATTCAGTATTATAAAAGAATTGGTCCAAAGCACTTTACCTATTAAAACACAACTTAATGCAGGAAAAAGCATTAAACAATGAGGTTCTAAGGGAAAACTGCTCTCCTGTTACCTTATACTCCTTCCTACCAGTGGTGAAAATCTGACGGAAGAACAACAAAACTTTGCTTTCCCTAGTGGAGAGACCAGCAAACACATTCTAATATATGTTAATAGTGTGTCACAAGACAATATTTGACTCTTCTGAGGCAAAGAAAATAGCTACCATTAAAAAAATCTCAAATAAAACTGTTACTTTAACACTATGAAATGACTATTTAATGACTATTATTCCAGTCATCTATGCGAAATATTGATGGCCACTTAGAACAAATGCTTTATTTAAGACTTTTAAACATAGGAGAAAAAAATACCGATTTTTAAATTAATATTTATCTTGAACTAAAGTACAGTTAATGCTTTCTTTACAATGCTTTTCTTCTTCTTTTGGTTAGTATAGTTTCATAATTTGATAACACAAGAACCTACATGCTGGCTTTCACTTGTTGTGTTTCCAGATGTTTAACAAATACAAATATTTCTTTACAATAACTTTGTGCCTTTATTTCCAACTTCTTATGACTAAAGATAAGTTTGAAATACAACTAAAGATGACTTCTTAAGGCTGGCAGGCATTGTCTTTCTAAGTACAGTATAACTTTTTAAATGAAGTTAGCCAAATAAACGAGAAACTAGAAAATATTTCACAAGACCTTTTATTAATTTACAAATCACAATATACCTCTCTAGATTGGGGTTCTCAACCCCCCAGGCCACGGACCCTTAGTAGTCCATGGCCTGTTGATAACTGGGCCACACAGCAGGAGGTGAGCAAACATTATCGCCTGAGCTCTGCCTCCTCTCAAATCAGCGGCAGCATTAGATTCTCATAGGAGCTTGAACCCTATTGTGAACTGCACATATGAGGGATCTAGGCTGTGTACTCCTTGTGAGAATCTGATGATCTGAGATGGAGTAGTTTCATCCCAAAACCATCCCCACTACCTCTGTCCATGGAAAAATAGTCTTCCACAAAACTGAATCCTGGTGCCAAAAAGGTTGGGGACAGCTGCTCTACATGAGGAGTAAAAGGTGGTATCTTGCCATTACAATTCCAACAGAAAAATACAAAGAAGTTTGACTTGGGGAATTTACAAAGTCATTAGAGATCATCAGAAAGCACTTAGAGTGACTGGATCATTTAAAAAAATCAATGTAATTGTTACAACATTTCCCTACAACTGATCAAAGTAGTCGTATTAAGCTAATAGAAAACTAAAATCCAGTTGTTACTGGAATATGCAAACAGCAAAATTGACCAGACACTTAAACAAACATGTCTGTGATTTTTCATTCACAGTGACAAAAATTCTACTATTAAATACATAAGACTTGGGTTAGTATATATGTGAAGGTATAGATGTAGATATGGCATCTTTTATACAGTTAGGGAATACTAGTATCTTTTACACATTACAGCAGCAGTCCCCAACCTTTTTAGCACCCAGGGACTGGTTTCATGGAAGACTATTTTTCCACAGACAGAGGTGGTGGGGGGATGGTTTCAGCATGAAACTGTTCCACCTCACATCAGATCATCAGGCATTAAAGTCACATAAGAAGCACACAACCTAGAGCCCTGGAATGCGGAGTTCGCAATAGGGTTCACGCTCCTATGAGAATCTAATGCCACCGCTGATCTGATCTGACAGGAGGTGGAGCTCAGAAGATAATGCTCACTTTTCCACAGCTCACCTCTGCTGTGTATCCCAGTTCCTAACTGGCTGCGGAACTTGCTGCCTTAAAGGAAAGGGCCCAGTCTCGCTAACTGAAGAGCCCTTGGGCCCTCTATAATGGTGATACTCAGGTACTACATGGAGGGCATTGGGTGAGACTCTGAGACTTGCTGGCTTCAGGGGAGACTCAGCACATTACCAGCTGTGGTGGCTATGGGACAAAACTCCTCTTGCTTGAGAAAAGCAGAGGGAAAAGGGACTCTTGGATGGTATTTCTGGACCTGCCCTGGGCCAGAGGGAAGCCCACTGCCCTGAAGGGTGAGTCACAGGTCAGGCAGCATTTACCACAAGCTGACCAAAGAAACCTTAAGCCTTAAAGGAATATGGGTGGTAGTCTGGCAGTACTCCTCATGGCCTGGGGTGGCGTTGACCAAAGGGTGAGGCTCCTCTGCCTTTGGAAAGGCAATGGAAGAGTGGGAAGAACTGTGTCTTGTGGTTTCAGTGCCAGCTCAGCCATGATACAATAGAAGAGCAGGTAGACTTCTAAGATTATTGACTCTAGTCCCTGTCTTCCTGACTGCACCTGTGGACCCACCCAGGGCCTGGGGGATTTCACCACCCTGAATGGAAGGACACAAGCTTGGCTGGCTTTGCCACTGGCTAATTGTAGAGCCCCAGGGCCTTGAGTGAACATAGGCAGTAGTCAAGGAGTGGTTAGAGTAGGCCTTGGGTAAGACCCAGTGCTGTGCTCGTTTCAGGCCTGACCCAGGACAGTGATAGTCATGGTGGCTATGGGGTGCTTGAGTACTCCACCTCCAGCTTTAGGTGGTTAAGCAGAGACAGAGAGAGAGAAAGACACTCCATCTGTTTGGGAGAAAGTAAGGGAAGAGATCAAGAGTTTCTGCCTGGTAATCCAGAGAATTCTTTGAGTTCTTGTCCAAGACCATAAAGGCAGTACCTCTAAGAGTAAGCAAGAACCACAGCATTACTGGGCTTCAGCTGCCCCCTAAAGGAGATACACACACCACTCAAGTCTTTTTAAATACCTGGAAGCCTTCTGAAGAAAAATGGCCACAGATAAGCCCAGACAGTGAAGACTACAATAAATACCTAACCCTTCAATGCCCAGACACCAAAATAACATATACTAGCATCAAAAACATCCAGGAAAACATGACCTCATGAAATGAACCAAGTAAGCTACCAGAAACCAACCCTGGAGAAACAGATAGAAACAACAAAAAGTTAAAAAGTGGGGGGATAAACTTAACACATAGCATTTTTATTAGTTTTCTTTTTGCTGATTCACCCTGCCTTCCTCTAGAGATAGTATTTGCCAGCTTCGTGATAACCTCAAGTCAAAAAACATACAATGAATACACAAAAACAAAAAGCAAGAAACTAAACCATATCACCAGTGAAAATGACCTTCTCTAGAGGAGGCAGGATGGAAAGAAAGAAATAAGAGAAAACCATAAAAAATCAGAAAACAAATCACAAAATGGCAGAAGTAAGTCCTTACTTATCAATAATAACATAGAATGTAAATGGACTAAATTTTCCAATCAAAAGACACAGGCTGAATGAATGCATCAAAAATTAAGGCCCATTGCTCTGTTGCCTAAGAGAAACACACTTCACCTATAAAACACACATAGACTAAAAAATAAAGTGATGGAAAACAATATTTCATGCCACTGGAAACCAAAAAAGAGCAGGAGTTGCTATATTTATATCAAACAAAATACATTTCAAGAGAAAATTATAAGAAGAGATAAAGAAGGTCACCATACCACCAAGACGGAACCAGGAAGAAATACAAAACCTAAACAGATCAATAACAATGAACAAGTCTGAAACTATAAAAAAAACTCTCCCAACAAAGAGAAGCCTGGGACCTGGTGGCTTCCCTGCTGAATTCTACCAAACATTCAAATAACTAATACCAATTCTACTTAAATTACTGAAAAAATAGAGGAGGAGGGAATACTTCCCCAGTATTCCCTCCCCAGTATTAACTCAGGCTAATATTACCCTGATACCAAACCAGTCAAAGACACAGCAACAACAACAACAAAACTACAGGCCAATATTTTTGATGAATATTAATGCAAAAGTTCTCAACAAAATACTAGTAAAACAAATTCAACAATACATTTGAAAGATCATTCAGCATAACGTAGAGAGATTTATTCCTGAGATGCAAGGATTGTTCAACATGGGCAAATTAATCCATGTGATATGTCATATCAACAGAATAAAGGATTAAAAACCGTATGAACATTTCAATAGATACTGAAAAGCCATTAGATAAAATTGAACATCGCTTCATGATAAAAACCCCCAAAAAACGGGAATAGAAGGACTATACCACAAAATTTTAAACGGCATATACAACAGACTCACAGCTAGCACAATACTGTTAGAGAAAATGCTGAAAGCCTTTTCTCTAAGATCTGGAAGAAGACAAGGATGCCCATTTTCATGACTGTTATTCAACATTGTACTGGAAGTCCTAGTTAGGGCAATCAGATAAGAGAAAGATATAAAGGGCATCTAAATTGGAAAGGAAGAAGTCAAATTATCTTTGTTTGCAGGTGATATATTCTTATACTTGGAAAAATATAAAGATTCCACAAGAAAACTATTAAAATTGATAAATTCTGTAAAGTTGCAGGATACAAATTCAATAGCATTTCTATATGCCAACAGTGAACAATGTGAAAAAGAAATTTAAAAACATTTATTTTCAAGAGCTATACATAAAATTATACCTAGGGATTCACTTAATGAAAACTACAAAACAGTGATGAAACAAATTGAAGAGCACACCAACAAGTACAAAATATTCCATCTTCATTTATTAGAAGAATCAATATTGTTAAAATATATATGTTATCCAAAGCAATCTACAGATCTAATGCAATCTCTATCAAAATGCCAATTACATTCTTCATAGAAACAGAAAAAAAAATCTTAAAATGTATATGGAGCCACAAAAGATCCAGAATAGCCAAAGCTATCCTAAACAAAAATAACAAAACTGGAGGAATTCCATTACCTGACTTCAAATTTACTACAGAGCTATCGTAACCAAAGCAGCATGGTACTACATAAAAACAGACACATAGATCAATGGAACAGATAGAGATCCCAGAAACAAATCCACAAAATCACAGTGAACTTATTTTTAACAAAGGTGCCGAGAACATATGTGGGGGAAAATATAGCCTTTTCAACAAATGGTGCTAGGAAAACTAGATATCCATATTTAGAAGAATGAAGCCCTATCCCTCACCATATACAAAAATCAAATCAAAATGAATTAAATACTTAGAGCTAATACCTGAAACTATGAAACTACCACAAGAAAGCATTGGGGGGAATTCTCCAGGACATTGGTCTTGGCAAATTTTTTTTTGAGCAATACCCCCAAAGCAGAGGCAACCAAAGCAAAAATGGACAAATGGGATCAAACCAAGTTAAAAAGTTTATGGACAGCAAAGGATACAATCAACAAAGTGAAGTGAAAACCCACAGAATGGGAGAAAATACTTGCAAACTATCCATCTGACAAGAGATTAATAACCAGAATATATAAGATACTTAAACAACTATATAGAAAATAATCTTGCCAGGCATGATAGCTCACGCGTGCAATCCCAGCACTTTGGGAGGCTAAGGAGGGTGATTCACAAGGTCAGGAGTTCAAGGCCAGCCTGGCCAACATGGCAAAACCCCATCTCTATTAAAAATACAAAAATTAGCTGGCCGTGGTGGTGACGCCTGTAATTCTCAAGCAGGAGAACTGCTTGAACCCAGGAGGCAGAGGATTCAGTGAGCTGAGATCACGTCACTGCACTCCAGCCTGGGTGAGAGAGGAAGACTCCATCTTGGAAAAAATAATAATAATAATAAAAGAAAAGAAAGAAAAAATCTTATAAAAAATGGCAAAGATTTGAAGAGACATTTCTCAAAAGAAGACACAAATGGCAAACAGGCATATGAAAAGTTGCTCAACATCATCGATCATCAGAGAAATGCAGATCAATAGTGCAATGAGGTACCATCTCACTCCAGTTAAAATGGCTTATATCCAAAAGACAGGCAATAACAAAAGCTGGTGAGGATATAGAGAAAAGGGAACTCTTTTTTTAGGGGGTGTGGGAGGGTGGCAGAGACGTGCAGTCTTGCTCTGTGACCAGGGTACAGTGCAATGGCGCAATCTAGGCTCATTGCAACCTCCACCTCCCGGGTTCAAGCGATTCTCCTGCCTCAGCCTCCCTAGTAGCTGGGACTACAGGCGTGGGCCACCACGCCTGGCAACTTTTTTGTACTTCTAGTAGAGACAGAGTTTCACCGTGTTAGCCAGGATGGTCTCCATTTCCTGACCTCGTGATCCGCCTGCCTCGGCCTCCCAAAGTGCTGGGATTACAGGCGTGAGCCACCGAGTCCTCTTGTACACTGTTGGTGGGAAGGTAAATTAGTACAACCATTATGGAAAACAGTTTGGAGGTTCCTCAAAAACTGAAAATTGAGCTACTGTATTATCCAAGAATCCCACTGTTGGGTATATACCCAAAAGAAAGAAAATCAGTATATCGAAGAGGTATCTGCACTCCTATGTTTGTTGCAGCACTGTTCACAACAGCTAAGATTTGGAAACAACCTAAGTGTCTATCAACAGATGAATGAATCAAGAAAATGTGGTACATATATGCAATGCATTACTATTCAACCATAAAAAAGAATGAGAGCCAGTCATTTGCAACAACATGGATAGAACTGGAGATCATTATGTTAGGTAAAATAATCCAGGCACAGAAAGACAAACACTGCATGTTCTCACGTATTTGTGGTATCTAAAAACGAAAACAATTGATCTCACAGAAACAGAGAGTAGAAAGATGGTTACCAGAAGCTAGGAAGGGTAGTGGGGGCTGGGGGTGAGGTGAGGATTGTTAATGGATTAAAAATAATAGTTAGAAAGAATGAATGAGACCTGCTGTTTTACATCAGAGTAACTGAAGTCCATTATATCTTAATTGAACTTATTAAAATAACGCAAAGAATGTAATTGGATTGATTTTAAATCAAAGGATAAATGCTTGAAATGATGTATAGCCCATTCTCCATGATGTTCTTGTTTCACTTTGTGTGCCTGTATCAAAACATCTCCTGTACCCATAAAATATATACACCTACTGTGTACCCACAAAAATAAAAAATAACATAAAATAAGATTTTATTGGTCAAAATAACATAGGTATAGTAAGGGCTCTTATTTTTTAAAAATCTAGTTTTGGATCACAACACCAGCTCAAAAACCCTGGCTAGTAAATGCATTGGGCGAAGGGAAATGGAACTTGAATTAGGTAGTAAAGAAAGGAAACAAGGTCTTTAGTAGCTTTTCATATTTCATTGTTTGATCTGTAGGAAGAATGCATGCACATATCCTTATCTCTATCCCTAACTCAATTTCATCTGCTTTTCCTCTTTTTCTACTGCCATATTTTACAAGGTGTATCGATAATTAACCTTTAAATTGATCTCTGCGTTACAGGACATCAACGCAGAATTGCGATGGGAACAGAAGAGATTATAATCACCAAGGACATATTTAGTAACTTCAGGAACATTGTACCATCCCATTGAGGGTAAGAATATATTTCATTTGATATGAAAATTAATTGCAGTATGTTACTTCAGTACTTCAGGACTCTGTTGTTACTGCTATTATTGTTTGGAAGTTAAACGATTGGTAGAAGAGTGTATGAGTAGCTAAAATGACTAGACTCTGGTGGATACACTAGAAAACTCACCAAATTTTATTTGAATTGGCTTCTAATTGAAGATGTTGGAAAGCTCAAAAAAATTCAGACTTCTTTGAATCCAAATGCAAGGTATAAATTAAACTCCAATGTTAGATGTAATATCATATGTTTAAGAATATGTTAATGAGATGCTGTCCATCTTCCTGGTGTTTTCTGTCACTTTTTATATTAGTGAGATAGTTTACAGATATGTGAGGTTTCTTTTTTTGAGACAGTGTTCAATTGTTCAGTAATGAGTTGTTTTGCTTTTGCTGCTTTTGGTGTTTTTCTCCTTGTATTCGGCTGTCTGCATCAATCTGTGATGTGTCTGTTCGTGGATCTCTCGCATTATATTTTTAGTTAATTGGACTGCTCAGGTGTGTAGATTATTGTTTTTAAAGATATAGGCATACCTCATTTTATTGTGCATTGCTTTGTTGTGCTTCACAGATATCGCATCTTTTACAAATTGAAGGCTGTGGCAACCCTGGGGCGAGCAAGTCTATTGGTGCCATTTTCTCAATAGCATGTGCTCACTTAGCATCTTTGTGTCACCTTTTGGGAATTCTCACAGTATTTGAAACATTCTCGTTATTTTTATATCTGTGGTGATCTGTTATTTGTGGTCTTTGATGTTTTTGTTGCAATGGTTTTGGGACACCATGATCTGCTCCCATTTAACACAATGAATATAAACAATGAACAATGTATATTTTCTGACTGTTCCACATATCAGCCACTCCCCAACCTACCCCTATCCTAATTGCCTCCCTGAGACAGAACAATAATGAAATTAGGCCAATTAATAACACTACAGTGGTCCCTAAGTGTTGGACTGAAAGGAAGAGTCATAAGTCTTTCACTTTAAATCGAAAGCTAAAAATGATTAAGCTTAGTGAGGAAGGCCTTTCAAAAGCCAAGATAGTTCAAAATCTAGATCTGTTGCACAAAACACTTAGCCAGGTTGTGAATGCAAAGGAAAAGTTCTTAAAGAAAATTAAGCATGCTATTTTAGTGAACACACAGATGATAAGAAAATAAAACAGGCTTATTGCTGATACTGAAAAAGTTTAGGAGTCTGAATAGATCAAACCAGCCTCAACATTTCCTAAAGCCAGCGCGTAATCCAGAATAGCACCCTACCTCTTCAATTCCGTGAGAGCTGAAAGACTGAGGAAGGTGCAGAAGAAAAGTTACAACCTAACAGAGGAGGGTTCATGAGGTTTAAGGAAAGAAGCTATTTCCACAACATAAAAGTGTAAAAGGTGAAATAGCAAGTGATGATGGAGTAGATGCAGCAAGTTATTGCAGAAGATGTAGCTCAGATCGCTGATGAAGGTAGCTACACTAGAAGACAGATTTTCAATGTAGATGAAAGAGACTTATTCTGGAAGAAGATCTAGAACTTTCATAGCTATAGTGCAAAAGTCAATGCCTGGCTTCAAAGCTTCACAGGACAGCCTAACTCTCTTGGTAGGGGCAGATGCAGCTGGTGACTTTCAGCTGAAGCCAATGCTCATTTATCATTCTGAGAATCCTGAAGCTCTTGAGAATTACACCAAATCTACTCTGCCTGGAATCTATAAGTGAAACAACAAACCCTGGATGACAACACATCTGTTTATAACATGGTTTACTGAATATTTTAAGCCTACTCTTGAGACCACTTGCTTGGAAAAACATTTCTTTAAAAGTATTACTTCTCATTGACAATGAACCTGGTCACCGAAGAGCTCTGATAGAAATGTGCAAGAAGATTAATGTTGTTTTTATACCTGCTAACACATCTATTCTTCGGCCCATGTGTCAATAATTAATTTTGACTTTTGAGTCTCAATATTAAAGAAATGTATTTTTTACAGCTATAGATGCTATAGATAGTGATTTATCTGATGAATTTGGGCAAAGTAAATTGAAAACCTTCTAGAAAGGATTAACCATTCTAGATGCCATTAGGAACATTCATAATCCATGGGAGAAAGCCAAAATAGCAACAGTTTGGAAGAAGTTAACCTCAACCCTCATACGTGACTTTTAGGGGTTTAAAACTTCAGTGGAGGAACTCAGTACAAATGTGTTGGAAATATCAAGAAAACTAGAATTAGAAATTGAGCCTGAATGTGTGATTGAATTGCTGAAATCTCATGATAAAACTTGAAAGGATGAAGAGTTACGCCTTGTGGATGAGCAAAGAAAGTGGTTTCTTGAGATGAAATCTGTTCCTAGTGAAGATCATATGAACATGGTTGAAATGATATAAAATGATTTAGAGTATTATAACTAAGTGATAAAGCAGCAGTAGGTTTCAAGAGGACTGACTCTAATTTTGAAAGAAGTTCTATTGTGGGAAAATGTTATCAAACAGCATCTTAGGCTACAGTAAAATATTTCATGAAAATAAGAGTCAATTGATGTGAAGAACTTTATTGTTGTGTTATTTCAACTAATTGCCACAACCATCCCAACATTCAGCAACCACCATCCTGATCAGTCAGCAGCCATCAACGTGATGATCCTAGCATTTTTTAACAATAAGGTACAATTAAGCTAAATAGATTTTTTTTCAGAAATAATGCTACTGCACAGTTAATATTCTATATTACAGTGTAAGCATATCTTTTAGATGCACTGGGAAAGAAAAAAACTGCGCAATTCACTTTATTGAGAAATATGCTTTATTGTGGTCATCTAGAACCAAACTCACAGTATCTCCAAGGTATGCCTGTACTTGGGAAGTTTCCACCATTATTTGTTAAAATATATTTTCTGTCCCCTTTCCCTTTTCCTTTTGGTACTTCCATTACATGCGTGTTGTGTGCTTAATAGTGTCCCACATTTCTCTGAGACTCTGATAATTTTTATTCACTCATTTTTCTTTCTGTGCTTTGGCTAACATTCTATTTATCTCAAAGTCTGTTAATACTTTCTTTAGCCAGTACAAATCTGCTGTTTAGCACAAGTAGTAAATTTTTTTATTTCAATTAGTGTACTTATCCACTCTGGATTTTCCATTTGGTATGAAATGTAAACACACACACACACACACACACACTGCATAATGATATTTGTCAGTTATTAACCTTGGTCCTATAGATTACAATACCATATTTTTACTATGCCTTTTCTTTGTTTAGAACTGTTTAGAAACACAAGTACTTACCACTGTGTTACAATTGCCTACAGTATTCAGAACTGCAGCATGCTGTACAGTGTTGTAGCCTAGCAGCAATAGGTCATTCCATATAGCCTAGATGTGTAGTAGGCTATACCATCTAGGTTTGTGTAAGCACACTCTATGATATTTGCCCAGTGACAAAATCGTGTAATGACACATTTCTGACAACATATCTCCATTGTTAAGAAACATGTGACTGTCTATATATACAAGTATATGTGTATATGTATATAATTTCTATCGCTTCATTAATAGTTTCCATTTGATAATGTATTGTCAATGTACCTTCCTTCACTTTTTTTGTTTTTTTTTGTTTTTGTTTTTGTTATTTTTGAGACGGAGTCTCACTCTGTCACCCAGGCTGGAGTGCAGTGGTGCGTTCTTGGCCCACTGCAAGCTCTGCCTCCCGTGTTCATGCCATTCTCCTGCCTCAGGCTCCTGAGTAGCTGGGACTACAGGTGCCCGCCACCACGCCAGGCTAATTTTTTTTTTTTTTAATTTTTTAGTAGAGGCAGGGTTTCACCGTGTTAGCCAGGATGGTCTCTATCTCCTGACCTCGTGATCCACCTGCCTCGGCCTCCCAGATTGCTGGGATTACAGGCGTGAGCCACCGTGCCCGGCCCCTTCTTTCACTTCTTTAATCATAATTTCCTTCAGTTCTCCATATTTATAATGGCTACCTTGAAGACTTTGTCTGTTAAACCTGACATCTGATTGTTTTCACAGTTTCCTTTGGTTGCATTCTGTCTTGTTTAAAGGTCATGCTTTTCTTCTTCCTTGCATGTCTTATAATATTTTTTGAAACTGTACATTTTATATAAGATATTTTCATAACTTTGGGTACTAATTCCCCCTCTAAAAGTTGTTTTTTGTTGCTGTTGTTTGCTGGTTTTTTTGAGATGGAGTCTTGCCCTGTCACCAGGCTGCTCAGTAGAGATGGGGTTTCACCATGTTGGCCAGGCTGGTCTCCAACTCCTAACCTCAGGTGATCCACCCACCTCAGCCTCCCAAAGTGCTGGGTCCAGAGGCATGAGCCACCGCGCCCAGCATGAAGACTGTTAATTTTATTGGCTTGTTGCTCCTCAGGGGCACAGACTTCATTATGGTCCACAGTCACCATGGGGCCGCAGCGTGCTTTTGGCAAGGCTCTGGTCTCCTTTCCTACCACACTCTAGTGCTAAGCTCCAATTACCAGCTGATTGCTCTATTGCTTCCTACAATGCCCAGGGGCATATGTTGCACCAACAACTAAACTGAATGTATTCAGTTTCCTTTGAAGGGATAGTTGTACAGGTTAGTTATTGAGATTTCTTCTGACATCAGATGGGTTCCTCTCAGCTCTCTCTTATGCAGAATTTCTGCTTCTCCCCTCAGGTAAAATTTCTGAGCCAAGGCTCTGAAAGCTGGGAATGGATAAAATGGAGTAGTTCTCTCTGAGCGACACTCCCACTTCAGGACTAAATACTTAGTGAGCATGAGTGAGCAGTAGCCTCATGTCTTCTTGGCTTGCCTCCTGGGTATGGACCTGCCATCATAGGAGGCAGGGCAAAGGCTATACAGGCACCAGCATTCTTAGTAGAGCTGAGCCCAAGGTAGAGCCTCTATTTTATAAATGGGGGCTCAATGGAAGGTTGCACCCATCGCAGCACTTGCCTTCTCTCTAATACTTTCTTCAAAAATATAATCTCTGCCTTTCTCAGTGAAACTACTCTCTTGTTTTCTCCATCCCTGTGCTGCTATCTTGAAACATCCAAGGCAGAAATCTGGAGCAATCCTGGTGTGGTGCTCAATATGTTTCTTTTACTTTTCTTAGGGAGAACATTACTGAATTGCTTAGTGTCCAATAACTAAAAATAATTTTTTAAAGATATATTTTGTCTAATTATATTGTATTTACAGATGGATGGGAAGTTTAGTGCCAGTTATTTATTCATGGCAGGAAGGTGATATTCTCATTAGATGATTTTGAAAACATCCAATACATAACTTCAACCTTCATAAATAACTTTTAGGGGTCCAAAATTTATTAAATCTTTTTTTGACTTCCTCCAGGGAATTCCGCACCTGCAGCCCTTCTGAACAGCTCTGCAGGTCTCAGGGCGGCTTCTGCACCTCTGAAGGCTGGTGCAAGGGTAAAAGCAGAGTCTCAAGGGCCTCAGGGGTCTCTGGGGAATGGGGCATGTGTCTTTCCACTTGGTGGGAGCAGAAAGGCTGGTGGATCTCAGGTGGATGGGCCCTGACATGCAGATGTGAGCAGTGGTCCTGGGCGGGGTGGTGGGGGGACTTAGGCTGTGTTTTCAAGCACTGCTTGTCAGAAGACAGCACATTGCGAGAATGGCAGGAGTGGGTTCCAAAGGTTATAAAGCTGGTTCCGAAACTCCACCATTGCCGTGGTGAAGTCTAAGATGGCGAGGAGGACAATGGGGGATGGAGTCTGCAAGTGGTGTGAGCTTGAGAGGTCCATAGTGTCAGTTCACATTCCAGCTCTGAGACTAGATAATCCTGTTACTAACTTACACGATATTCAGTTTACCCATATGTACCATGAATGAGTTTATAAATAGAATAATTTATAAAAAGAAATGCCCCCAAATTCTCAGAGAAGTAATTATGAAGTGTATACAGACTTATCCTTTACTATGTAACAGTTGCATTTGTGAGGTTTCTTGGTGTCTCTTCAGCAAGTGAAGTTTCCAGTCCCCTCCAGCACTTTGTACCCTACTTTACACTCCTGGCTTGAGTTTACAGAAATTTATAGGAAACCTAGCTTCCATGGACAGTGGGTTCTTAAAGGGAGTTAGTGTGCTGGATGATGGTCCTGTTTTCTTTGGAATCAAATAGGTGTTACAAAGTCTGAAGAAGCACAACACAACTATGGCCTGAACCCTCCCACTAGCACTTCCAAATAAAGGCAGAAGGATCACAGAAAGGTGAAGATGATAGCTTTACATGGCCAAGCAACTATTGATCCTGCTCCCTAGATTTGTTTAATCATTCTTTACGCAAAAGTTGTCAAAGACTGAGTGATACAGCAAGGTTTTGATCAACTTTCAGAAGAGAGAGATGAGTTGGGTTTAGAAGATTAGGCAAGAGCCTAGGAAATGTTATTTACTGGAGAGGGCTTAAAGGTGTGGTCTGGGATGGAGGAATAACCTGTCATGCCTGAGAGGATCTGTCTATAGTGCTCTCTAGATACACTCCCATTTCTTCCATCTTAACTCTAGGTTCCCAGTGCCTGAGGTCTCTTAAACCTAATCGCCATAGTGGGCATGTAGAGATCTGCTGATACTTCCTGTCTTCTATTAGTTCTTCTTGGCAGTTCTGGAAGTGTTGGCCAAGATATTTCTGCTTTATAAAGCGGTTGAACAAATTGATTTGAGGAGATTTGACTTGTCTGGGGTCACATGATTTTTAGATGTTAGGCAACCTTTTTGGCTAGTGTTATATATTTTACCACAACTAACTTTAAGAAAATATGGGGGTTTTCTGGTTTATTTTTACTTTTGGGACCATTTTTGTGACACTGAAGTCAACTTAGGAAAAACATTGCTTTAAAATAACTTTTCTTAAACATCCTTATATTATTTCCAACAGTTTCTGTGGATTGTGTGATCTCAAAAGGTCATTAGCACAACAGCTTCCCACTTTTCGTCTGTAATCTGTTCCCACATAGGAATTTATTTTACATCATTTAAAATGGGAAAATTGGAGTGCATCATATTTCTACTCTAAACCAAGTTTCTAAAATGTAAATAAAATACAGTACAATGCTCAGTAACAAATAAGCAGCTTTTTTATTTTTTTATTTATTTTTATTTATTTAAAGCAAACAGACTGTTTAATGAAACAAAAAAATTTGAAACAGTTTATTATATATTTATTTTTAATTTTTTTTATTTTTTGAGATGGAGTCTTGCTCTTTTGCCCGGGCTGGAGTGCAATGGCACAATCTCGGCTCACTGCAACATCTGCCTACTGGGTACAAGCAATTCTCCTGCCTCAGCCTCTTGAGTAGCTGGGATTACAGGTGCCTGCCGCCATGCCTGGCTAATTTTTTGCATTTTTAGTAGAGATGGGGTTTCACCAAGTTTGCCAGGCTAGTCTTGAACTCCTGACCTCAAGTGATCTGCCCTCCTCGGCCTCCCAAAGTGCTGGGATTACAGATGTGAGCCATATTGATCTACAAACATTTACTTTTTGTTATTTACATGACCTCTATTAGTGCCACTAACCTCACTGAAGTCCATCTACTTGAAATTTATTGTGATTTTCAATAATTCTACGTATTGTTGTGAAGTTTTTTTTATTGTATTTGACATGAAAATTAAAACTTCGTTTACTACATAATTTTGTTAAAAGCATGGAGTTCTGGGGGCATGGATATATCCATTAGTATTTGTAGTGTAAGCAACAAACCAACATTTACTGATTTTAAAAAATATATTTCTCAAAGTTCCACAAATGTTCCACATCGTGGCTTAGAAATATTAACTAGGCCAAGATTTGTCATTTAGATATGGACTTTTCCAAATTTTTAAAAAATCTACTTGTTTTAACAAATTACAGAAGAGTATTAATTCTCCAAATATAATTGTGGATTTGTCAGTTTCCTGCTTTAGTTCCGTCGGTTTTGTTTCAGGTATTTTGAGGCTCTGTGTTGAGGCATAAGTGCGTGTATAATTATTATATATCATCTTCCCATCTAATCTTTTTCTTATTATGAAAGTACTCTCTTTATTCCTGGTAATATATTTTGTCCTGAGGTCTCTTTTTTATAGTATCAATGTCTCTATTTAAGCTTTTTATGATTACTGTCTGTATAGTATCTTTTTCCATCCTTTTATTTTGTCTGTTTGTGTGCTTGTATTTAAAGCATGCCTCTGTTGGGTCTCGCTTTACCATCAAGTCTGACAGTCTCTGCCTTAAAAATATTTAGTAAAGGATTGTCTTGGCTATACAGGCTCTTTTTAGACTTCATGACTAAAACACAAAAAGCAATTGCAACAAAAGCCAAAATTGACAAATGAGATCTAATTAAACTAATGAGTTTCTGCAGAGCAAAAGAAACTAGCATCAGAGTGAACAGGCAACCTACAGAATGAGAGAAAATTTTTGTAATTCACTCATCTGATAAAGATATAATATCCAGAATCTACAAGGAACTTAAACGAATTTACAAGAAAAAAAACAAACAACCCCATCAAAAAGTGGCCAAAGGATATGAACAGACACTTCTCACAAGAAGACATTTATGTGGCCAAGAAACATACGACAAAAAGCTCATCACGACTGGTCATTAGAGAAATGCAAATCAAAACCACAATGAGATACCATCTCATGCCAGTTAGAATGGTGATTATTAAAAAGTTAGGAAACAATAGATGCTGGCAAGGCGGAGGAGAAATATGAATGCTTTTACACTGTTGAGGGGAGTATAAATTAGTTCAACCATTGTGGAAGACAGTATGGCTATTCATCAAGGATCTGGAACCAGAAATACCATTTGACCCAGCAATCCCATTACTTGGTGTATACCCAGAGGATTATAAATCATTCTACTATAAATACATATGCACACCTATGTTTATTGGAGCACTATTTACAATAGCAAAGACTTGGAACCAACCAAAATGCCCATCAATTATAGATTAGATAAAGAAAATGTGGCACATATACACCATGGAAAACTATGCAGCCATAAAAAAGAATGAGTTCATGTCCTTTGCAGGGACATGGATGAAGGTGGAAACCATCATTCTCAGCAAACTAACACAGGAACAGAAAACCAAACACTCCATGTTCTCACTCATAAGTGGGAGTTGAACAATGAGAAAACATGGACACAGGGTGAGAAACAACACATACCAGGGCCTGTTGGGGGATGGGGGGCAAGTAGAGGGAGAGCATTAGGACAACTACCTAGTGCATGCTGGGCTTAAAACCTAGACGATGGATTGAAGGGTGCAGCAAACCACCATGGCATATGTATACCTATGTAAAAAACCTGCACATTCTGCATGTGTATCCCAGAACTTAAAGTAAGATTTAAAAAATATTTTAGTAAAATTGCATTTAAGCTAATTATTTATAAGATTGGAACCAGATTGGCCATTTTTTCTACTTATTTTCTATTTGTCTCATCTGCCTTTTGGTCTTCTGTATTTCTTTTCCTAACTTCAAATATATCTTTAATATTCTTGTTTGATTCATCTATTGGTTTTAACTAATAATTCTCAAAATAATATATTTTTAATTTTGTTAAAAAGCACATAACATAAAACTTACCATCTTAACCATTTTTAAGTGTACAGTTCAGTAGAAATACATTCACATTGTTGTGTAGCAAATATCCAGAATTTTTTATGTTGGAAAACTGAAACTGTATACCCATTAATAGACAACTTTTGGTTTCTCCCTCCTCCCAGCTTCTGGCAATTACCACTCTTTGTGTCTGTTAAAAATTTGACTGTTGAGTTGGTAAAGAAAGTGTTGTACATACACAACATAGAATACTCTGCAGCCATAAAATAGAACAGGAATATGTCTTTGGCAGGAACACGGATGGAGCTGGTGTCTATTATCCTTAGCAAACTAATGCAGGATCAGAAACCAAATACCACATGTTTTCACTTATAAGTGGGAGCTAAATGATGAGAACTCATGAACACAAAGAAGGGAACAACAGACACTGGGGTCTATATGAAGGTGGAGGGTAGGAGGAGCAGAAAAGATAACTATTGGGTACTGGGCTTAATACCTGGGTGATGAAATAATTTGCACAACAAACCCTGTGACATGAATTTACCTATGTAGCAAGCCTTCATATGTACCCCTGAAGCTAAAATAAAAGTTTAAAAAAATTGACTGTTATAAGTAAGACCATACAATATTTTTTGTTCTGTAAGTGGTAGAACAGAAAATATTGTAGGGTCCCACTTACAATAGTCAATTTCACTTTTCACGATATTTCAGTTTTCATAATGTGCTCAAGATTCTATGTTATAGAATATGCCAGGATTTCCTTTCTTTTTAAGGCTGAATAATATTCCTGTTTAGGAGTATACATTTTGTTTACCCTTTCATTTATTGGTGGGCATTTGGATTGCTTCTACCTCTTGGCTTGTGAATAATGCTGCTATGAACATGAGCATACAAATATCTCTTCAAGATCCTCCTATCAATTATTGTATGCCCATGTTCATAGCAGCAACATAGAAGTTGGATTGCTGGCTCAGATGGCAATTTTATTTCTTATTTTTTGAAGGCCCACTGAACTATTTCCCATTGCAGCTGCAACATTTTGCATTCCCACAAACATTGTATAAGGGTTCCAATTTCACTAAGCCTTGAAATTTTTTATTTGTGAAGTGATATATCGTTGTCATTTGGATTTGCATTTTTCTAATGATTGGTAATGTTAAGGAAGTTTTTATTGCTTCTTGGCCATTTATATATCACCTTTGAAGAAATGGCTTCAAGTCCTTTGCCCCTTTAAAAAAATCAGGTTATTTGCATTTTTGTTGAATTATAGTTCTTAATATTTTCTGAATGTTAACATCTTTTGAAATATATGACTTGTAACTATTTTTTTTATTCTGTAGCTTCTTTTTACTCTGTTGATTGTGACCTTTGATGTGCAGAAGACTTTATGTTAGCTCTACATCTTATTTATCTATTTTCGCTTTTACTGCCTATGCTTTTAATGTCATATAAAAAAAATCATTGCTGGATCTAATGGCATTAAGCATTTTCTGTACCTTTTTTAGAAGTTATTTCTTCATGATGCAGTATGCAAGTTTATGTGTTTCTAAGAATTTATTAATTTCTTTTAGGTCGCCCAATTTGGGGCACACAATTGCTTGCAAAATTCTCTTAGACTCTTTTTCATTTCCTTAGCATTGGTTGTAATGTCACCTCTTTAATCTATGGTTTTATTATTTGAGTTTTTCTCTACTTTTTTTCCCCTTAGTCTAGCTAAGGTTTTATTTACTGATCTTTGAAGAAAACTCTGTTTTGTTGTTTTCTCCTGTTCTCTTTATTTTATTTATCTGTGCTCTGATCTTTATTATTTTTTCTCTTCTGCTTGGTTTGTCATTAGTGTGATCTTCTCTTTCTAGTTTCCTGAAGTATAAAGTTGGGTTGTTGATTTGGGATCCTTTTAATTTAAGCATCTGCAACTCTAAGTTTCCCTCTTAGCACTGCTTTTACTGCATCATATGAAATTTGGAATGCTATATTTTTGTTTTCAAGATACATTTTTTGGCCCAGTGCAATGTAATTTTATTGTTTTCAATAAAGATGATTAATTAAACACAAACAAAAAATTCTTTTCTGCTTAGAAATATCTAGAGTGATTTTAGTTTTGTTAATTAAATCCTGATCTATTCAGAAACAGTTGAAATAAAAGCCACTTCAAAAACCTGGACGTGAACCTGGAAAATGGACATTGTTGTTCTGGTGTAGGCAAATGTCACCTATGCATCATTTTGCTGTCTGACTAAAACATGAAGAATTTTTTCCTTAATTATAGGTATTTAATATATTTTACTACATAGAATCCAAAGCATTTCTATTGACATGCTAACACACATCATTTTGTTGAATTGTAAATAATTTTAAAATGTGTTGTTAAATGAAAATAATTCAATTATTATTGAATGTCCATTTTTATCGTATGTGTGTATATATTTTTATAAGAAACTAAAGCAATATATAAGTGTTAGCGGGGTTGCAGTTTTGGAGGACTTATGCTAAAGTTCTTATAGTTATAAGAAGCAAGAATTACTTGTATAACAAAATAAAGAGAAAAAGTAATATTGTTGCTACATAAAATTTCTATAGCTATTGATTATGCTACCTTAGAATATGAAATGTACATAAAATAGTAATAAGTAAAAAGGTAAGTTTTATATTGGAATTCATATCATAAATTTAAAGAGTTTTAAATTAAACTGTTTTAACAAACTAGAATGATACATGTGAACATGTTAAAAGTTAACTCCAAATTCTTTTTGGGCAATACAAATGCATGATATTTTATTTTTTATTTTGTGCTTCCCTGTTTTCTATAAATGCTCTATCAAGGCTATATATTTCTTTGTAATAATAGAAAACATATATTACTATTAACGAAGTTTCTCAGAAATAAGTTTTTACACTGGGTTATATGAATAAGGGTTATATGGATAATAAGGGTAATATGAATTCAGATTAGACATTACCTTTATTGGTAAGAATGCATCCTTAGCTGTACATAGATGTGAACAAGCCAACGCTACTTCTTTTTTCTTTTTTATGATAAGAATAATTAAAACTTATGTGAAACATCCTATATTCTGTATAGCATAAGCATCAAATTTATTACAATTATAGTCAACAAATATTTCTGTCATTATATTATTATAAAGAACTTAGATATTAGAGTATTTTACTATTCTCCATACAGTTGAAAGAAATACATTTAAGTTTTTCTTCTTGCAGCATTAATTGGTTCATTTGACATTCCTATCATAGCACTTATTTTCACAGATGTTTCTAATGATTTTTAAATATTACAATACTTTTTTGGCTGTCTATATTTAAAATTAAGGTATAATTTCAGTCCTTTAATATCAGTAAGTATTGTGGCATATTTTGCTCAGCATTTATTTTTAAAATATTTTATGGAACAAAGTTTAAAACACAGCAAGCCAGAATATATTAGCAATATATTAAAATACAACATTAGGTAAAAGATTGCTGACAAAATATTCCATTAATAATATCTTATGCCTACTAAAGTCATGTTTTGTTGGTAAATTGACACTTTCTAGTTGTATAAATTTATGGGTTATGATAAGGTGTTATAATTTATTAACACAATGTAGAATAATTAATTCAAGTTAGTTAACATATTTATCACCTCTAATACTTAGCATGTTTTGTTTTGAGAACATTGGAAATGTATTTTCCTAGCAATTTTGAAATATACAACACTCTATTATTAACTATATTTACCACACTGTGTGTATTTGTGTGTTCAGAATCATTTTCCTAGCTATTTTTTGGCTAAAATATTGTAATATTTCAAAATGCATTACTGTCTGACATCTATCACATTTGTTTAATTATCTAATTCCAGGGTCAAATGGTATGTGAATATTTGGGTGACATACTATTATCCCTCATCAGTGAGAGCTTGGGAAGGTTGAAGTCCATTTCATACTTTGTGATATTTTAATAAGCCTTTATTTAGAAGAAAATAGTAATGCTCCATTTGTCACCATATTGAGCTAGGCAAAAGACAATAAAAGAGACTTGTGTCACTTTAGCCTTGATAGCTTAGGGAGCATCTAAGTAGCTTTTAAAAAGTATGCTACAATCACTGTGAACAAATGCTAAGTATTCACATACTTTAGAAAATGAAGTCTATACTAACTGCTCATTCTTTGGGCTAAAAACTGTAGCAACTTTTGAGATAGTGGAATGGGACATTTTTACTTAGTTTGTGTGAAGGATCAAGCAAGTTGATCACAAGAAACTCTAACTCAACTGACTCAAACATAAAAGGGTATGTTATCACAAATAGCTGAAGTCTATACATAAAAAAGTTTCAATTGTGCTGTAATTGGACCTTTGCACTGATTTGCTGCAATTCCCTTAGCTCTGCTCTTCTGCCATATACTGGCTTCATCTTGAAACTGAAAATAAAGCAAGTCAACAGGAACAGAAGAACCATCTCTGCCTTGTGCACTTTTAATTGAATAAACAACATGATTGCATCATTTCAGGAGACACATGTTGTCAGTTTAACCTTCTTTAAACGTGATCGCATAGGTGGTAATCACAAAATAGTTACCATGTCAAATAATAATTCTTCTTTGTAATAAATAATGATTTAATTGAGACCCACTTTGAGACCCTACAAATATTTTCTACCTGAAAACCCTTTAGGATCTACCAATGATAATTGCTTAAGTTATTAAACTGGTGATTAAAAAATGATTTCTAATTCTGTCCTTCCTTCTGTATTTGATAGCTAGCATTATTTTTTAAAGACATGGTTTATACCCTCATCCTATGTTACTGTCTCTTGCATTCTTTCTCGTTTTCTTTCTTTCTCTGCCCCCAACCCTGCCCCTTGACTTTATCTCTGTCTCCCATCTATTTTTTGTTATTGTTGTTAAAAATAATATAACATTATGAACATATACATCTTGTACTTGTAGTTGTTAAGTATGTTGTAAGCCTTCGTTTTAATTGTTTTATTTGGTACTCAAAGTGAGTGCCCATATTTGGCCAGTAGGAATGCCTTCAAGCTTCCTTGTAGTGCTTAGACCTAACTTGTTTAGTTTTAAACATTTCTAAGCTTACCTTGTACTTTTCCTACCAGATAGCTAGCATCAGCCATTTGGCATTTTCTTTTTTTGTGTGTTAGAAACCATGTTCTCAGCACTATGTGTATTTACTGTTATAGAGTTGTCATTGCCTATAAGTGCTATTTTATAATTGTAACTTAGACTGACTTTAAATTTAAATCCAACATCACATATTTTTCTTCATTCCATATTTGTGTGGTTTCATTTTTCTAGGATAAGTAATATGCACAATCACAAAATTTTTGCATGGCAAAATATACTTCTGCCTATGATGTTTTATATTTGTAGATATTAATCATTTAGGTAAAATTCTAGAAAAAATCTTGTTGGGGCAAAGGGTAAATACATGCATAGTATTGTTATATATTGATAAATTTCTCTCCATATACTTACAAGGTTTTAACATATTTAACATCCTTAGTAGCAATATGAAAAATTACTGCCTAAAAAACTCTCACCAATAAATTGTTAGCAAGTTTATAAATTTCTGCCAATCTGGTAGGGAAGAAATGGCCCTATCTTAGTCCATTTTCAGCTGCTTATATAACAGAATAGCACGGACTAGGTAATTTATAATAACAGAAATATATTTGGTTCATGGTTCTGAAGGCTGGAAAGTCCAAAAGTATGACACTGACATCTGGAGAGAGTCAACCCAGTGTGGTGGAAGGCATCACATTGCAAGGAAGTGCATGCAAAATAGAACAGACTTATCCTTTTATCAGGAGCTCACCCCTGAAATAACTATCCTACTCCTGCAAGAAACAGCATTAATCTATTCATAAGGGCGAAAGACTCATGACCTTATAATCTTCTATCAAAGGTTCCATCTCTCAATACTGTTACAATGGCAATTAAATTTCAACATGAGCTTTGGAGGGGACTTCAAACTCTAGCAGTACCACAATACATTTTAACTGGCATTTTCTATTTTTTTCTTTTTCTCATCTTCTTTGTCATAGTATAATTTGCATTTTATTATGAATGAAGTAGGATATACTTTATATTTTGGAGGTCCTATGGGTATTATTTTCCTGTAAAATTTCTGATTGCATAATTTATCCATTTTCTGAATATTTTTATACCTTATAAAAACCTATTATAGATAAAGAATATTAGTTTTATAATGGTCATATAAATTATGAAATTTTATCCTAGCTACTTATCTTTTGTCTTTGCTTATGCTGAATTTTGGCTTGAAACTTTTTAATTTTTGTTATAAAATTTATTAACCTAAGCTTTTCTTGATTCTAAAGTCAGGACATTAAAAGATTTCTCTTAAACTCAAGTTAGACAATAATTCACTTAAGCTTTCTCTCAAAATGTGTATGTTTTCTTTTTCCTTAATATTTATATGTCTGCTCTATCTAAAGTTTACTCTGGTGTGTAGGGTAAGGATCCTATTCTACATATTTCCAAAGGGTTATTCAAAAGGATCAGTATCTGTATCTGTAAATATACAGGCAGAATAAATCTTAGTCAAGCAATAACAAATAAATATTTGCAGTTTGTTTATTCATTTAAAATTATGCTATTAATCTTACCAAAATCATAGTTTAGTAATGTGTATTGAGAAATTTTGTTGTTCTAGCTTGTACCTCTAAATTGCTCAACTTTTTGTTTTAAATATATATATAGGTTCTTTATATATATATTATAACCATATATACAATAAGTCTCATATATATATGAGTCTCATTTTATATATATATATATATAAAATGAGTCTCATGTAGAAGATTTTTATCCTGACTCATTTTCTGTCTCTTTTCTTAAGGCTAAAATTGATTTGTGATTTAGGTGGGCACAAGATTACTGATGTGGCAAATAACCCACCTGAGACTAAGAGTCTAAGGGCCCTTAGTGTGCTAGAACTTTGGAAATACGCACACACTATAAAATTCAGTATAATACATGCATTAAAATTATTATTCTACAGATGCAACCATATATCTCAGTGCTTGCAGATTTACAAATGAATACATTCAGGAGAAAAATATTATTTTTCATCTCAAATGAGAAAAGAAAACAATTATTATGCCTCTTTCCCTCAAAGATACATATGATAACTTTAGAATTTTTGAAAATGATTACTCTAACCTAAAAAGGCAAATTCCTAATTATTTACCAATTCAGTTTGTCCATTTGGTTTTCCGTAGTATTATTAAACTTTTCTTACAACCGAGTAAGATTTCTGCCCCAAACAACCCATTTTTGTCACCAATTATTTATTATTTTAAATTGTGTTCTAAGGAAACCAATAATACCAAATGAATCAGGAAGTGAATAAGTATTATTTATATTTCACAATTTCAAAAACTCACTGGTGCCTATTACAATAAAACTGGCATCACTTCAGCTTACGCATCGTCTTAGGTTTTACAAAAGAATAGGATGATGTTTAAAACTGCTAGATTTATTATTTCTGAGTAGTTGTATTCTTTCAAAGAAATGATTTTTATTTTTCTAATTTATGTATGTAATGAAATTTATTCCCAATCTATTTAAGAAGTTTTGGCATTTTCATATTACTTTATTTCATGCCAATAAAAATAATTCTTCTCGGGCAAAGTACAGCAAAATAAAGATAAAAAGAAAGTTAGATAAATAGGTTATATTTGCAGCTTTAGCATTATCAAGTAATATGGCTTTAAACATGAAGCTGCTAATTTGTGAATTATAGTGTTACAACATACAAACTGAATATACTAGTATTTACCTAAATAAAGCTGCTTTAATGATTAAGTGATATACAAATCATGAAAATTTTCTTATTGCTATGTCATAACTGGATTTTTAAAATAATTATTCATACTCTTACTATATTAATAGTTCTAGATTTGATGTTTGCCTGGATTCATATGGATGTTGTACAGTTTGTATAAAGCAGTCAGTTAAGGGAGGTAGGAGCTCATTAGTTGATGTTCTTAGGAACTTATTAATACTGAAGACAACCTCATCTTATAATTGTAAACTTTGTCAATATTGTGTATATTAGTTGAATTATGAGCTGAGACTATCATTGTATATGTTATCTCTTTCCTATCAGGTGAAACCATTTTCTGTCTGCACTTGTGAATTTGATTGCATTCACACGCTCTGAGATGAGATCTTGTTCAGTAATGGAATTTGCTTATGAAAAGCTGCTAGATAAAAAAAAAGACCTAGCTTAGCAATGAAGTTCACTGCCCAAATTGCTTATGCTTTCACCTGGTTTACGTGTGTACTTGGATGTTGACCTTTTCTCTAATGTTAAACACCTGAGTCTTCTACCTTGGGTTGAGTTGGTGGTTTCCATCAGGAGAAAGGTAGGTTGAAAGCTCAGTTGAGAGATAACTCTGAGTGTGTTGGATTTTATGTTTGCCTGGATTCATACTGATGTTGTTCTCGAAGGATTTAGTATAATCCTTTCCAGATAGGTATACTAAAGCAGCACTGCCCACATAGTGTTTTATAGGATAGTGCTTCTGTAGGATGTTAAGAAGTATAATAACAACAACAAAGGAATCAATCATGGAATGGAAAGGGATGGGTTAGTACTGTAGGGTAGAGAGCTGTTAAAACATCAGACAGCTAAAAGCACACTGGAGTGTGCTTGGCTGAGATGTGGAACATGAGCTTGGGTAAAAGAGCAAGTCTTCTGTGTTCTTTTCCTTTTCGCATGTTCTTTTCCTTTTACCACCATGAGTAATTTTTCTCCTCAATTTCCTCTCAAGTCAAATAGAGAGAGGGGCATAGTGAATGAAAATCCCAGATAATCCAAATACAATTAATCAGGAATACTCTATATTCTAATATTATAAATTATGAGTAAAGTAACAAAACGAAGTTTATGTTTTGGGGGCTTGAAGAAGATTTCGATAACAACAAATAGACATGTTTGTTCATGAGAATGAACGAATTTTACTTGAGAATTTGTTTACATGGTTTGAAATACTGCAGTCTGTATCTTTAGACACAGATATCATTATACATGCAGATTTTTCTTTTCAGATATTAAACTAATGTAATATGCTCAGAGCCCCTCAAATGATCCTTATCAGGAATTAAGTGAGTTACTGTTGCCCTATGATTAAACCTAACATGCTTTCTTATTATAGTTGAAAAAAGAAAGTCACATAATTACTTTCCAGTAAGTCATTTCCATTGTTATTTATAAATATCATATGACTACTATACCATCCAAATAAAAGAAAAGTATCCTCTTAACTCTTGTTTATTTAAGAATCAAAATTCATTGCTTTTAGAACTTGTTTATTCTGTGGTCCTAGTTGTATTGCTAAATAATGAAAGCCATTTTCTATCTATTAGATATATTGAAGATAATTTTGCAAAATGTTAAAAGGAACTATACAAGGTATTAGCCTTACTTAAGACTGCATTCTAATAGGCCAAAGACCTAGAATGCTAAAAGAATTTTTGTACTTGATGCAAGTAAACTGCAAACAATGTTGTTTTACTTCATTTTTATACTTCTCTTTCTGTTTCTTTAAAATTATAAAATCATACCTACACTCCTTGGTCTGGAGTCAGTAATTTTTTCTTCAGTGTTCCAAGCCTTATTTCCAAATTAGTCCCTGCATTCAAACTCACATCATGAGTGTGCTTTCAGCTATGTGATGTTTTAACAGCTCCTTACCCCAGAGTATTAACCCACCACTTTCCATCCCAGGACTGAGTCCTTTGTTGTTGTTGTTATACTTCTTAACATCCTACAGAAGCACCTTCCTATAAAACACTATGTGGGCAGTGCTGCTTTAGTACAGCCATCTGGAAAGGAAAATACTAAAACTTCCTATTAGCAAACATACATTTTGCCATTTAGTAATTCAATTGAGATAAGCAGTCATAGGATGTAGACCTTTAAGGAAAGAGGAAGCTTTAGGGAAATGATAGTTTTTACTTATTACCTTATAAAATTCTAGGGGTCAAATCCTGTGCCATGCTCTTCTCTGTATCCTCACATATTACCTAATATAATGAAGCAGTGCAGAGTAATAAAAACAGATGCTAAAGACAACTGCCTAGGTTTGAGTCTCAGCTCTGCTAATTTCTAGTTTGTTATCTAGGTGAATTGCTTAACCTTTCTCTGAATAATTTGCTTCACCTGTGGAAAAAAATAATAGTGCCTAACTCCTGTAACAATGGTGGGGCTTAAATGAGTTAATATGTGTAAAATGCTTAGAACAGTGCCTGGCATGTAGTAAAATTCACTCAAATATTGCTATTATAACAAATTATGATACACAAAGTACGTAGGAAGTGGTAAGTATAAGACATCAATAATTGAATACACTTTAATGATTCTTACATTATTTTCATATTTACTGAACACTTTTAGCAACTGCCCAAAGAGAAAAGGAATTTTCTGCAACTAGTATAAAGAAGGTTGACATAAGAGAATGGCTACCCTGACACAGGGCACAGAAAATCAGTGGACAGTGGAGGAAAAATAAAGAAGTGAAATTTTTTAAAAAGTAGAAATTTTCTTAGGTGCAGCTACCTAAGGATTTATGTAATACTTTAGTACAGTCAGATTTCTGTTTAAATTCTGTTTGGGAGAAGAGAATGATAAAAAACGAACAATAGTATGAAATGCTGTACAGTTATTGAAATTTTATAACAAAACACACTGATTTTTTTCTGCAGCATGGTATCTCTGTAAATATAACCATAGAGATTACATCCCAGACCCAGAAGATTAATTATAAATGCTCATTTTATTTCTGCCCCCAAGATCACTGGAGATGAAGTTCAATACACTGAAGGAATACATGCGGAAAACTCTTAAACAAAAAAGGACATACAACAAATAATCTCCCAACATTTGGAAAAATGCAATATCTCATTCAACAAGAGAGGCACTAAGGTCAATAATCATTTTTAAAAGAGAAAACAAAAGTTTAATTTGCGGTAAAATAATATGGGATCTCCTCAAATAGACAAGATAAATTTCAATTTTATATTTAAAAAAAGGTTGTGAAATAGAGACATAACTCTTTTATTGTGATTCATTTTATTGTGCTTTGCAGATAATGTGTTTTTTATAAGTTAAAGTTTTGTGACAACTTTGCATTAAGCAAGTCTATCAGTGCCATTTTTCCAACAGCATGTGTGTTATTCCAACAGTATGTGAAGAGATTTCTGTCTGAATGTCACATTTTCCTAATTCTTCCAATATTTTACACTTTTAAATTATCATTATATCTTTGATTGTATTTGTACTATCGTTGTTTTGGAGTACCATGAACTGTGTCCATATATGATGGTGAACTTCTAAGTGTTGTGTGTGTTTTGACTTCACTAACCAGTCGTTCCCCTGTCTCTCTCCCTCTCTTTGAATCTCCCTATTCTCTGAGACATTACAGTGATCAATTTAGGCTAATGAATAACCCTCCAATGGCCTCTGTGTATTCAACTGAAGAATGACACATCTCTCACTTTAACTCAAAAGCTCGAAATAACTAATCTTAGTGAAAAAGGCACGTTGAGAGCTGAGACAGGCCAAAATCTAGGCCTCTTGCACCAGTTAGCCAAGTTATAATGTAAAGGAAACCTTCTTGAAGGAAATTAAGTGTTATTCTATTAAACCCACAGATGATAAGGAAATGAAACAGCCTAATTGCATATATAGAGAAAGTTTTAGGAGTCTGAATAGATCAAACCAGTCTCAACATTCCTAAAGCCAGAGCCCAACCCAGAATACCACCCCAAATCTCTTCAATTCTGTGATATCTGAGAGAGGTAAGGAAGATGCAGAAGAAAAGTTAGGAGCTAGCAGATGTTGGCTCATGAGGCTTAAGCAAACAAGTTGTCTCCACAACAAAAGTGCAAGGTGAAGCAGCAAGGGCTGAGAGAGAAGATGTAGCAAGTTAGCCAAAAGATAGCTAAGATTGCTGATGAAGGTGGCTACACTAAAAGACAGGTTTTCATTATAGATGAAAAAGCCTTATTATGGAAGAAGATGCAGGACTTTCATAGCTCAAGAGGGGATGTCAATGCCTGCCTTCAAAGCTTCAAAGGACAGGCTGACTCTTTTGTTAGGGGCTACTGCAGCTGATTACTTTCAGCTGAAGCCAGTGCTCATTTATCATTCAGAAAATTCTGAAGTTATTGAGAATTATGCTAAATCTACTTTGCCTGGGCTCTATTAATGGAACAACAAAGCTTGAATGATAGCACATCTGTTTACAGCATAGCTGACTCAATATTTTAAGCCCACTGTTGTGAACTAAGAAAAAAATATTTATCACGAAAGATAAAGACCCATTGACAACGAAACTGGTCACCAAAGGTCTCTGATGGAGATGTATAGGAGATGAATGGTATTTTAATGCCTGCAAACACAACATCCATTCTGCAGTCCGTGAGTCAGAAGTAATTCTGACTATCAAGTCTTAGTATTTAAGAAATATATTTCAAAAAGCTATAGCTGCCATAGATAGTGATTCCTCTGATGGATCTGGAAGGAAGCTGATAATCTTCTCAAAAAGATTCGCCATTCTAGATTTCATTAAGAACATTTGTGATTCATGGAAGGCCATCAAAATATCAATATAAACAGGAGTTTGGAAGAAGTTGATTCCAACCATCCTGGATGACTTTGAGGGGTTCAAGACTTCAGGGGAGAAAGTAACAACATATGTGGTAAAAATAGCAAGAGAACTGGAATTAAAAATGGAGAGTGAAGATGTGACTGAATTGCAATCTCATGATAAAAGTAGGATGGATGAGGAGTTGCTTCTTATGGATGAGCAAAGAAAGTGATTTCCTGAAATGAAATCTACTCCTAGTAAGAAAGCTGTGAACATTGTTGAAATGACAATAAAGATTTAGAATAATACACGAACTTAGTTGATAAAGTCGCAGCAGGTTTTGAGAAGATCAACTCCAAGTTTGAAGGAATTTCTATTGTGATTATAATGCTATAGAACAGCATCACATGCTGCAGAGAAATCTTTCATTAAAGAAGAGCCAATTGATGGAGCAAAATTCATTGTTGTTTTAAGAAAAGTCACAGCCACCCTAACCTTCAGCGTCACTACCCTGATCAGTCAGCAGCCATCAAAATCAAGGCAAGAACTTTCACCAGCAGAAAGATGATGGTTTGCTGAAGTTTCAGATGGTCGCTCACATTTTTTCACAACAAAGTATTTTTAATTAAGTTATCTATATTGTCTTTTAGACATAATTCTGTTACACACTTAAAAGACTACAGTACTAGTTAAATATAACCATAACTTTTAAATGCACTGTGATACCAGAAAAGTTGTGTGACTCTCTTTATTGGGATATTCACTTTATTGCTATGGTCTGAAACCGAACCTGCAATACCTTTAAGGCACGCCAGTACACACAGAAACACACACAAATATTCTCCCACAAAATTTCTGCATGACTCACTCCTTCAATTTCTTTAGGTTTTTGGTTAAGCGTATGAGACATGTTTTAACCACTCTGTAAAGTAGTATTTCTTTCCAATTTCTCCAACACACAGAAAGCTGTTACCTTCTTTCTTCCCTCCTTCCCCATCTTTATTTTTCTTCATAGAACTTATTATCACTTGATTTATTGTATTTTTTGTTTATTTTCTGTTTCCTTCCAGCAAAATATAATTTTGCATGAGGGCAGAGTGTTCGTCTGTTTTATCCCTTGTTGGAACATCAATGAAAGAAAAATTCCCGGCCTGTACTAGGCACATAATATGTTTTTACAATCACTCACAACTTTTTTTAAAGAGGTTGTTACAATGCTGTCATTTAAATTCTGTTATCATTAATTGATGTCATTTAAATTTAGCTTTTCATGTTTTACCTCACTTAAATACATAAGCTAGAATTGAACATTTTATCAACAATTGTGAGATTATAGATATTCTTGGGAGATTTAAAATCATTAATTGGTATTTTAAGTATGAACTATTTCTGACAAATTTGTGTAAAGATAAATAATTTCATTATTCAACTCCTCTTTTTAGGACGGGAGAACTGTTATTGTTTTATTTCAATTCTTTTGAAGGAATGGAGGAATAATGATTGGCTATACTTCTTACAAGGCTTTCTTTTTGTTCATAGTATGAGTTCCATCATTGTCAGAGGATGTAATTTATTCTCCTTAATGTTCCTCTATTTTACAGAATGTCCAGCTCAGAGTAGACGATGAATTAATGTTTGGTGAATTAATGGTTGAATAAGTAAGCAATTTTGTTTTCTAAAACATGAAGATTCATGTTAAATCACCTCACTCTGGTTTTTACCCTCATACCTTTTTCCTTCTGATTTGTTTTTACATAACAAACTCTCTAGGTACTTAGGCATTCAGACTTTTTAGCATATATATTATCTCTTTGAGCAGATATAAGCTAGAGGGTAAAATGTCTCTGATCTTGCATGGTGTTTATTATCTACTCTCTAAATATCCTCAATGAGCTTAAGGCTAAGAAAGGAGACAAACAAGTCAGCAAATGCTGGCAATAACATTTTGTGTTGGGCGATAGAAATCTGCATAGGGCTCTAAGGAAGGCAAATTAGCAGCAGGAAATGTTTCATGAAGGTATTGAAGATTAGGGATATTTGTAAAACTGAAAAGTAATAGAGGAAAAGGAGAGTGAGGAGCAGATTTCTGGAAACAGGCAGGAACATTCAGAGCTGAAGTGTAGCGAAACAACTACATAAAAGAAGTTGAAAAGCAAATTGGGCCAAGATGACTGGGGCCTTTGCATTATTCCATTATACATGCACCCAACACACATGTATTAACAGTCAATTATGTTCTAGATTCTAGCACAGAAGCTGTGAAGACAAATCATAACCCTAATGGATCTTACACTCTAGTGGTAAAGACAAATTTTTAAAAAGAGAAAAAAAGTACAATATGAAAAATAGCAAGCAATAAGTGAAAAACAAAGCAGAGAAGAGAAATAGAGAATATCAGAGTAGAGAAAATAAAATCTTAGAAAGGGCAGGCAGGAAAAATAACATTGCTATAAGGCCATAAGGAAGAGGAAAATAGAGCACTTGGATATGACTGAATGTGAAGCGGGGACATTCCAGCCATACAGAACAACCAGTGCAAAGACAAAGAGGCAGAAATGTGCCTGGGCAGTGTAGTGAGAGAGAGAGAATAGATTGAGTCTGAGAGGCAGTGATACCCTACAGCTCAGGGGGACATGTAGGGCAAAAATGACTTTGGCTTTCACAGTGGCTGAGCAGAATGACATTGAAGAATGTTAAGCTGAAGAGTGGCACCATGTAACTTATATTTGGACAGGGTTACATGAGGGCCCAGAGAGAAAAGAGGGAATCCAAGGAAGTCATGCGTCCAGAAGTCAATGAAGAAAATGTATTTAAAAAAATGATATGGTCAGTTGTGCCCAATGTCATCAATAGGCCAAACAAAAGTTTCCTGAAAGCTGATCATTAGAAATAGCAAGCATGATGGCATTGCTAAATTCACTAAAGCTGCAGATATTTTGGAGATGGCTGGCTGATGGTGGCTCATTTCAAGACTCTCCTCTTCCTCTTGAGCAGTGGGAGGTAGTTATTGGCTTATGGGTTGAGTTAAAGGTTCAGATAGTGATTGTTAAGTTGCATTTTTCCTTGTGCAAAGCTAATAAACCCACACACGGATGGAGGCAGAGCCCTTGGCCTCATCAGCACAGTTTTCTAATTTTGCTGCATATTCTTCTCTTTGGAACACATATGCTCAGTGTTGCCAACTACTTCTAGTTTTTAAAATTCTTTCAAGGTTGTATCTTTCATTTCCTTTCAATTAAATCCTATGTGTTTCTATTTTTTAAAAATAGAACTTCATAAAGCAGTTGCATAAGGGTTCAGAAAACCCTGACCAAGTGCCCCAGGCAAACTTGTCATAATGTGAAGAATTACTGGTAGGCCTGAGTGTTTGGCCTGCCCTGAAGAATGCCCTTGACTGTGAAACTACAGGAATTTCCCTTGACTCATATCATCCAGGTTTTCCCAAATGCAGTAAGATATTTTCCTTTGAAACAAGAGTTTGAGCAGTTTGTGGGCTCATTATGAAAATAGACAATAGCTTATGAAATAGCTTAGGGTGAGTGGATATTTAGAATAAATTTTGTGTGAGACTTTACTTAATAATTTGGAAGTTATATCTGTATGATAAGCTTTGTCATGTGTCAGGGGCATAGATTTGAATATTTTCAACAATCAGGCAGAGATAATAAAAATGAATGAAACTGGCTCAGATATGAAAATAAGGAGTGGTGTGGCCTAGAGAAACAGAGAGCACCTACCTGGCCCAATGGCTTAGGAGTTAAGATTTGGCCAGGCATGGTGGCTCATGCCTGCAATCCCAGCACTTTGAGAGCCTGAGGCAGGTGGATCATTTGAGGTCAGGAGTTCTTGACCAGCCTGGCCAACATGGTGAAACCCTGTCTCTGCTAATAATACAAAAATTAGCCAGGTGTGGTGGTGGGTGCCTGTAATCCCAGGCACTGGGGAGGCTGAGGCAGGAGAATGGCTTGAACCTGGAAGGTGGAGGTTGCAGTGAGCCAAGTTTGTGCCACTGCACTCCAGCCTGTGCGACAGAGTGAGACTCTGTCTCAAAAGTGAAAAAAAAAAAGGCAGTTAAGGTTGGGAATGTGGCACTAGAAGGATGGATCAGAATCAGAGACATCATCCCTTTGAATGCATGTAAAGGGAGCTGGCATTTCATTATTGGAACTCCGAGCAGGACACAACACAGGAGCGATTGGGCATATAAAAACGGTAGTAGGAGAACACTGGTATCCTCAGCCTACTGGTATCTACAGCCTGGAAAAAAGAGTTTTTGATAAGGTTGTCATGCTAATTCCCTTGGCATGGGATGGGAATTCACCTCTATAGAATGTTTGAGAGTTGGGCTCCATCTCCTGTGGATAGACTTGTTTATTTTTTTGTGATCAGAAGTTAGCAACTTCTTTTTTTTGGTAAAGAGCCATATAGTAAATATTTAAGCTGTGTGGACTGTGGACTATATGGTATTTGTCACAGCTAGTCAACTCTGCTGTAAGTAGTACACAAAAGCAGCTACAATATGTAAACAAATGAGTATGGCTATGTTCCAATAAAACTTTATTTACACAAAGGGATTGTGGGTCTCATTCAACTCATGGGGCATAGCTGCAGACTCATGTTATAAATGATGAATTTGCTATTATTTCAAGAGATGCTGGCAATAATTTAATGCTTAGAGTAGTTGTTTTCTCTAAAGTCCCTCATTTCTACATATTCATTTGAATATTTGTGTACAATTCTTAAGGAAGTTCACAACTACAAATAAATCTTTAAATTTTCTAGTAATTTTCATCATATATTCACTTATTTATTAATCCAAAATATTTATTTGGTTCATATTTTGCACCAGGCATAATCCTTGGCAGCAGAAATGTAGGAACAAAAGGGATGCAGTCCCTTAGGTCAGCTTATTGGAATTGCAAATTAATTGGTGAACATAAAAGATAAAATTTTCAGTCATTTTTGTAAAATTTCTTTCTGGCACCCAGGGGAAAAAAAATAACACATGTTGAGCAAAATAAAGAACTGAGAGATAGGAGTCTGAACAAAGAGCATTTCCAACTATAAGCTTCTTGTTGACTCTTGCAAGGTATAACAGTGGCATCAGCCCCTAAGCAACAAGAAATATGTGTCAACTGCTCTTCAGCTAGTGCTAATACAGCATAGAGGAAAAAGAGGATCTTTCCAGTCAAGAACTTTAAAAAAATATTTCTGGTCGTTTTACTCTCACAGAAAATTCCATTATTATAGAACGAGAAGAGATATTCTAAAATATGATCAAAATAAGGATCTTTCTTGGGATATGATGTCAAAATATTCTTTTTTTGAGGCCATAATAATGGTTTCTCATCATGGTCTGAAAGCAAAGAATAAACTGGTTAAAATACTTGACAGATCCCACAGTATCTGCACAAGTGCTTAGCAAAAATGCTGAGGGCTAAAGTGTCCCATAAAGCATTCCATAGTAAAAGCGATGATAGTTATAGTAAAATAAAACAGGATGGTAGCCAAAGTGAAGATTTACTGCAGCTTCTCAAACAATATAATAGCAAAAAGAGTGGGATGGATTTTTTTTCTATATGGTAGTTCAGCAGCCCACAATTCTTCCTTATTTTATTTTCAAAAATAAATCTTTCACAGTTCTTAAATGTGCCACTTCCTCATCATAACTGTGCAGCATTATAGTTTCAGATAATCAAGAGCCCTGAAGGCAAATACTTTTCAAAGTTTTTAGATCAAGCATGAGAACATAATCCTTGTGAATATCATTTATGCTACATTTCTATCATGGTATCAATTATTTACATACAGCCTCTGATCTTGATGCATTTTACAATGAAGGAATAGTTGTACAATGGATGTGTGTGCAAGATGAGGGAAGACATATATAATGGGACAGAAATAGAGTGGTTTCATGAGCATAAAAATGAACTAGAAATATTTTTTAAAGTAGTACAGTGAAAGCTTAGAATATTTCATTTCAGTAGGTACTTTTAATGCTATAACTTTTATATAAGCTTATTAAACACACAGATGTGGAATTAATCTTCCTTTCTACTTGGTTTACTCTCTGACAATTGGGGACATAGCCTGGGTGATCTAATTTGACCTTTAAAATAGAATAAGATAAAATCTGATTACTTTGCTTTGTTTAATGAAATATTGGTTTAGTTATTATATTAGTACTAATTCATATTTTTAGCTTCTTGAAATGATTGTTTAAGCATGTGATGAGATTTTCAATCTGCCCCTCCATATAGCAGCTTCACAACCCTCATTTACCCACTTGCATGGATAAATTTAATTATGCACTTCACTGTATATACTCCTACTATGTTTAAGGCAATACATATTAATTAGTTAATTAATATTAGATTTTTATATATTATATATGTTGCCTTCAGCATAACAGAAGTTTTATAATTTAGGTATTGAAACAACAAATAAAAAGAGATACAAATGTATGCTCTTATTTAACATGAATCCAATTAACATTTTTGGAGTAGATCATTGTCATTGTCATTTCATAATTGTTCCCAAGGAAAGGTACATTTTCATGTTAGGAACAATTCAACCAAAAAACTTTTGTGAGGCTCCATGTATGTATGGTTTCACTGCCTGAGGCTGCCATATTAATATTAACAAAATAATCAGATCATAACTTAAAAGTATGTGAGGTAATCAAGCAAGACTACAAAAGTACTGAAGGCTACCACCTATAAATTCAGAACTCACTTAAAGTGGAACTTCATAAGATTTAACACGGATAAATTGCCAATGTTGGAGCCTTACAAAAATTTTTTGGTTGAATTGTTCCTAACATGAAAATCTAATATTTCAACAGAGTTTGAAGATATGTGTATATTACTTTCTCTGATAAGCAACATTTGAAGGAACACCAAAATCTTTATCATATACTTAATTTTAAATTTGATTTTTGAAACACTGGTTCATTTCTTTTCACTTTAATACTTTGAATATATTATAGACTTCATCAGCAGAAATACATATTTGGAGGAATAATAGGCATATTACCTAAATTTCTAATTAGTTTCTTTTATGCAAATATTTTTGAGGCAACTATTTTCTTACTTAAATAACCACTTTATTGAGGTATGACTGAAATGCGAAAAGCTGTACATATTTAATGTATACATCTCAATGAATTTGGGGATAAATATATACACTTGAAACACCACCATCAAAACCATAACCTTCTCACCAAGAGTTTCTTTCTACCCCCATTATTATAATTTTGATAACGCTTAATCTAAGACCTGCCCTCTTAGCAATTTTAAGTACAAAATACAGTATTGTTAGCTATAGGTATTACACTGTATAACAAATCTCTAGATTTATCTTGAATCACTGAAACTTCATACCCTTTGACTAATACCGCCCCACTTCCCACTCTTCCTAGCCCCTGCCAACCACCATTCTACTCTCCGCTTCTACGAGTTTGACTATTTTTTGATCCCTCATATAAGTGGGAATATGTAGTATTTTTCTTTCAGTATCTGGCTTATTTCACTTAAAATAATATCATACATGTTGATGTGAATGACAGGATTTTCTTTTTTAAGGCTGAATAATATTCCATTTTATGTGTATATACATAATATATAATTACATATTATATATACATATACAATATTGCATAAATTATATAACATATACATATACAATATTTTCTCTTATATATATTATATATAACATATTATATATACAATATTATGTCTTATATATACGATTACAATATTTTATTGTAATATATATTACATATATACATATATGTAATATACGTATATATGTATATATGTAATATACGTATATATGTATATATGTAATATACGTATATATGTATATATGTAATATACGTATATATGTATATATGTAATATACGTATATATGTATATATGTAATATACGTATATATGTATATATGTAATATACGTATATATGTATATATGTAATATACGTATATATGTATATATGTAATATACGTATATATGTATATATGTAATATACGTATATATGTATATATGTAATATACGTATATATGTATATATGTAATATACGTATATATGTATATATGTAATATACGTATATATGTATATATGTAATATACGTATATATGTATATATGTAATATACGTATATATGTATATATGTAATATACGTATATATGTATATATGTAATATACGTATATATGTATATATGTAATATACGTATATATGTATATATGTAATATACGTATATATGTATATATGTAATATACGTATATATGTATATATGTAATATACGTATATATGTATATATGTAATATACGTATATATGTATATATGTAATATACGTATATATGTATATATGTAATATACGTATATATGTATATATGTAATATACGTATATATGTATATATGTAATATACGTATATATGTATATATGTAATATACGTATATATGTATATATGTAATATACGTATATATGTATATATGTAATATACGTATATATGTATATATGTAATATACGTATATATGTATATATGTAATATACGTATATATGTATATATGTAATATACGTATATATGTATATATGTAATATACGTATATATGTATATATGTAATATACGTATATATGTATATATGTAATATACGTATATATGTATATATGTAATATACGTATATATGTATATATGTAATATACGTATATATGTATATATGTAATATACGTATATATGTATATATGTAATATACGTATATATGTATATATGTAATATACGTATATATGTATATATGTAATATACGTATATATGTATATATGTAATATACGTATATATGTATATATGTAATATACGTATATATGTATATATGTAATATACGTATATATGTATATATGTAATATACGTATATATGTATATATGTAATATACGTATATATGTATATATGTAATATACGTATATATGTATATATGTAATATACGTATATATGTATATATGTAATATACATATATGTATATATGTAATATACGTATATATGTATATATGTAATATACATATATGTATATATGTAATATGTAATATACATATATGTAATATACATATATGTATATATGTAATATACATATATGTATATATGTATATATGTAATATACATATATGTATATATGTAATATACATATATGTATATATGTAATATACATATATGTATATATGTAATATACATATATGTATATATGTAATATACATATATGTATATATGTAATATACATATATGTATATATGTAATATACATATATGTATATATGTAATATACATATATACAATATTTTATCTTATATATTATATATTATATATGCATTATATCTTACATATTATATATAACAATATATTATATAATATACAATATTTAATTATATATTATGTATAATTATATATACATAACATATATTATTTAATTTTGTTATAATATATACATAATATATAATTATACATTATATATAAATAATATATAATTATACATTATATATAAATAATATATAATTATACATTATATATAAATAATATATAATTATACATTATATATAAATAATATATAATTATACATTATATATAAATAATATATAATTATACATTATATATATAATTATACATTATATATACTAAATATATAATTATACATTATATATATAATTATACATTATATATACTAAATATATAATTATACATTATATATACTAAATATATAATTATACATTATATATACTAAATATATAATTATACATTATATATACTAAATATATAATTATACATTATATATACTAAATATATAATTATACATTATATATACTAAATATATAATTATACATTATATATACTAAATATATAATTATACATTATATATACATAATATATAATTATACATTATATATACATAATATATAATTATACATTATATATACATAATATATAATTATACATTATATATACATAATATATAATTATACATTATATATACATAATATATAATTATACATTATATATACATATACATATACATATGCCACATTTTCTTTATTCATTCATCTGTTGATAAATACCTAGGCTGTTTTCACATCTTGGCTCTTGCGAATAATGCTGCAATGAAGATAGAAGTGCAAACATCTTTTTGATATGCTGATTTTAATTCCTTTGGATAAATACCCAGAAGTGGTATTACTAGATCATGTGGTAGTTCTATGTTAAGTTTTTTCATGAACTTCTGTACTGTTTTTCCTGGTAGCTTAAAAAATTTATGTCCTTACCAACAGTATTTCTTTTTCTCCACATTTTTGCAGGCATTTTGTTTGTTTGTTTGTTTTAAACAATAGCCATCCTAATAGATTGAAAGTGAAAGGTGATATCGTGTGGTTTTCACTTCCATTTTCCTGATGATTAGTGATGATGATGTTCATGTATGTATTGGTCATTTGCATGTCTTCTTTGGAGAACTGTCAAGGAGCTTTGTTTCTGTTTTCTTCTAGGAGCTTTATGATTTCACCCCTTATCTATTTAAGTCTTTAATACATTTAGAAGTTTTTGTTTTTTAATGCTCTAAGATAGGCATTCAATGCCATTCTTTACGTATGGTTGGATATTCAGTGTTCCTGAAACTATTTATTGAGACTAGCCTTTCTCCCATTGTGTTTTCTTGGTAGCCTTGTTAATCAGTTCACTGTTTATTCATGAGTTCATCTCTGGGCTCTCTGTTTTGTTCCATTGTTTCATGCTGCTTTAATTCTCATAGCTTTGCAATACAATTTTAAATTAGTAAGTGTGAGGCTGCCAGCTTTGTTGCTCTTGTTTATGAATGTTTGGCTATATAGTATCTTTTATGCTTCCATACAAATTCTGTGCTTCCAAGCAAATTAGGATTGTTTTTTCTATTTTTGTGAAAAATGACATTGGAATTTTTATAGGGATTGCATTAAATCTGTACATTGCTTTGTGTAGCATGGATATTTTAAAAAGAAATCCATGAACTCAGGATGTTTTTCCATTTAGTTTCTTTCGTCAATATTTTGTAGTTTTTGGTGTACAGATGATTCACATCCTAGGTTAAATTTATGGCTATGTATTTTATTCTTTTTGATGTTATTATAAATGAGATTATGTTCTTATTTTTCAGTTAGTTTTTAGTGTATAAAAATGCTATTGATTTTCACATGTTGACTTTGTCTCCTGCAAATGTACTGAATTTGTTAGTTCTATAGTTTCGTGGTTTTCTACATTAAAGACTCTGTCACCTAAAACCAGAAAAATTGTATCCTCCTTTTCCAATTAGGAAACCTTTATTTCTCCTTGTCTAATTGTTTATTTTAAGACTTCCAGTACTATGTTGAATAGAAGTGTGAAGAGTGGATACCCTTGTCTTGTTCCTTTCAACTTGTCACTGTTGAGTATGGTGTTAGCTGTGGGGTTGTGTCATATGACCTTCATTGTACTGAGGTATATTTCTTGTATACTTAATTGACAGTTTTTATTGTAAAAAACTGTTCAATTTTGTCCAAATGCTTTTTGTGCATCTATTGAGATGATTATATCCTTTTAACTTTCATTCTGTTAATGTGGCATACCACATTTATAGACTTGCATGTGTTGAACCATTCTTGCATCTCTGGGATAATTTCCACTTGACTATGGTAAATGAATCTTTTAATGTGCTATTAAATTTGATTTGCTAGTATTTTGTGAGTATTTTTGCATCTACATTCATGAGATATTGGCCTGTCATTTTCTTCACTTGTAGTGTTCTTATCTGGCTTTTGTGTGAAGGAGTTACTGGCTTTATACAATTTGAAGTGTTCCCTTCTCTTCGATTTTTGTGAATTTGAGATAAATTGGCATCAATTTTTTTTTTTTTTGAGTTTGTGTTTTTTTTATTATTATACTTTAAGTTGCAGGGTACATGGGCACAACGTGCAGGTTTGTTACATATGTATACATGTGCCATGTTGGTGTGCTGCACCCATTAACTCGTCATTTACATAAGGTATATCTCCTAATGCTATCCCTCGCCCCTCCCCCGACCCCACGACTTGCCCCACCCTGTGTCCAAGTGTTCTCATTGTTCAATCCCCATCTATGAGTGAGAACATGCGGTGTTTGGTTTTTGGTCCTTGTGATAGTTTGCTGAGAATGATGGTTTCCAGCTTCATCAATGTCCCTACAAAGGACATGAACTCATCCTTTTTTATGGCTGCATAGCATTCCATGGTGTATATGTGCCACATTTTCTTAATCCAGTCTATCATTGATGGACATTTGGGTTGGTTCCAAGTCTTTGCTATTGTGAATAGTGCCGCAATAAACATACATGTGCATGTGTCTTTATTTGTTTTTATTTAATTATTCATAATAGTATCCTGTAATTCTTGGTATTTCTGTAGCTTTATTGATAATGTCTTCTCTTTTATTTATACCTCTATTTATTTGAGTTTTTCTCTTTTTTCTTAGTCTAGCTAAAAGTTTGTCAAGTTTATCCTTTCAGAAAACCAACTCCGTATCTTTGGTCTTTTTAAATTGTTTTTCTAGTCTGTATTTTATTTATTTCTGCTGTAATCTCAATTATTTTCTCCTGTTTACTATGGGTTTAGTTTGTTCTTTTTACAGCTCCTTGAGGAATGAATTTAGGTTGTTTGAGATTTTTATTTCTTTTTTTTTCCCTAAAGTAGGCATTTATCACTATAAACTTCCCTCATTATCAGCTTTTGCTGGATCCCATAAATGTTGATATCAAATATTTAATGCACAGATATTGTTATGATTGCCTTAGAGGGTTAATATCTATTTAGATCTGTCTACATATTTATCCTCAGTAAATGTAATTTCTTCTTTTTTCTGTTTTAAATTATTTTTCTTCTACCTTAACGGTTTTCTTTAAAATTTTTGGATGTGATTTCTTGGTGATAACTTTTCTCAGATAGTTTGTTTGAAAGTGTCTTTATTTTTCCTTAATTTTTCAACAACATTTTGCAGGTTATAAAATTGTGGGTAGACTTGCTTTTCCTTTTCAACACTTTGAATATGTAATTTCATTTTTTTCTGACTCTTGAGAAGTATGTTAACAGTCTTATTTATTCTTTTCAAAATAATATTTCTTTTTTTCTTTTAGAAGTATAACTGCAATATACCTAGATGTGTTTTTCTAAATTTAATCCTGTTTAGTAATTAATACTTCTTGAAACTATGGTTTTATAAATTTTCCAAAATTTATCAGAACATATCCTATCAGATATTCTGTCCAGTTCTCTCTCTCTTCTCTTTTATAGGACTCCAATTATACATGTTAGAACTATTTGCCATGTTACACGTATCTCCTATTCTGGCTTTACTTTAGCTTCAACTTAAATATTTTTTAACTTAGCCATTTCCCATTTCAATAAGCCACTATTCATTTCCAGCCAATGTGCTGTTTTGCATGTTTAATGATTTCAAATATTGTATTTTTAAAAAATTCCATTTGAGTATTTCCTATATATTTCTGGTTTTCTCCAGAGACTCTTCATCTTTTTGTTCAATTTTTAACATGTTAATGAATGTAATATAGAGTTCTTCTGTCATAAATTTAATATCTGGACCATTTTTGGGTCGGTTTCTGTATTTTTATTCTTTTTCTCAGTTTTGCCCTTAGGTCTGTTTCCTATCATGCCTCACAACTTTTGATTGATTAACTTAGTCTATAACTAAAATTATATGGTCCTGGCATGGTGGCTCACACCTGTAATCCCACTGCTTTGCGAGGCCGAGGTGGGTGGATTACCAAGTCAGGAGATCAAGAGCATCCTGGCAAACATGGTGAAACCCCATCTCTACTAAAAATACAAAAAAAATAATTAGCCAGGTGTGGTGGTGGGCACCTGTAATCCCAGCTACTTGGGAGGCTGAGGCAGAGAATTGCTTGAACATTGGAGGCAAAGGTTGCAGTGAGCCGAGATCGCGCCACTGCACTCCAGCCTGGGTGACAGAGCGAGACTCCGTCTCTAAATAAATAAATAAATAAATAAATAAATAAATGGAAGCTGAGCTTTAGTTTCTGGAAAAAAAAATCATTCTCTTTTTTAGTAAGACTTCATCCTGGGTATAATCCTTTGGCCTCAACTAAAAGTTTTTACCAAGTCCCCTTTTTGCTTAGCTCTACCACCATTCCTGGAAGCTGGTTAAAGATTTGTTCAGCTTTTCTGTTCTTCAGCTACCTTTTCACAACCAGCGTGTGTTTTGTGGTAAAGCAAATCTGAATGTTGTACTCATCTCATTGATTTATTTCCCTTAGGCATCTTGATCCCCCCGCCAATTCCAAGTCCACTGAGGCTTTCAAACAAATGTTTTTATCTTGTACTCAACTTTTCTAATTCTTAGTAATATACAAGCTTGTCTCTCACAGCTGGAAGTTGCAGTACATTCCCGCTTTTGCTTTGGTCTATATAATGTTTCATGGTCAATGGGAGTTCCCCTGGAATTATCAAATATATCCTTGGTCATATCTGCAATATTAATAAAAATATGGAAAACAAAACATTCATGTAGGTAGGTGAGTAATCAAACAACTTATGTATCATTAAATAGTACTATCATGGAGAGAAGACAATAATGATTAAATATTCCTGATTAAGGTTAAACATTTCTCAGAAACATTTTGATACTGTTCATGCACCAATGAACGGCCAACATATAAAAATAAAGAAAAGTGTGTTTAACATTTGATGAGGGTAAAATCTGAGCACTAGAGAAGTGTTGATGTGGTTATTATACTTGGTTTTACTTAGAAATAAATCGTTCTCTTTTCTGTCCTTATTTTCTTTGTTAATCTATTAAGTGTTATTAAACATATGTTTCAGTATCAAAATGTTTCTGAGAAATGTTTAACCTTAGTCAGGCATTGAGCTTGAAACATTGTTCTGTGTACTTGCACTGAAATCTCATTCTAAGTTTTATTTCACACAGACCTTTCAACCTGATTGTAGTGTTTAAATATTTATTATTTAATATAAATATTTAAATATTTAATATAGGTAGCTGACCTCTGAAAAACTGCTGATGTTGAAGCAATCACTAGGCATTTGTCTTCTTTTTTTTCTTTGTAGTTTGCTGAAAACTCTTCAATACAAACTATTTTCATGGCAAAGATCCTTATGCAGTGCACAAGATACATGTAAAAATATACCAAATGTGAGCTGAATAGATGAGTAGAGTACTAGACTTGGAAATATAATGAATTGATGTTTACATTTTAAAATAAATAAAACTCCTATAGTGAATAATAATGTTGGCTCTTCTATTAAAGTTCTTGAATGTGCACTCTCTGAGTTGCATGTCATTGTATTAGTTTATGCTTATAGAGTGTCTGAACAATACTTGTAGGTGAAGCTTACAGGTAACAGGCTATCACACAGAAACCCGTAAGATATCAGTTATAAGTATTTTAATTGCATAGATGAATTAATTGGCTCAGAGAAGTTAAATCCTTTCCAAAATTCAATCTGTTGTTGGCTGATTAATTGCCCTTTCACTTTCATTCATTTTGATTTCTAAAAGGATTATTCCTCCTTTTAGAGTTTTCAAATTGACAAGGAATTTGGTGGAAATGAAGTTCAATCTGGCCCTCCTCTTATCATATGTTCAGATTGAAGTCACGTAATCTCCATGACACTGTTCCAGCTGTAAGCTAAGAGCAGTAAGATCTGGACTCTGTGCTTTTCTCAGAATTATTAAAAATGGCTAAGATTGATCACTTCTTCTTGTGGAGTGCAATAAATACTTGATGAACACTGAACATGTGATAATAAATATAAATCTTGAGCCACATATTTGAGAATTCAAGTAATAGAAAACTTATTTCTTGATTACAATATTCAAACCAAATAATCATTCAGTCTTTTGTTCTGCCCCCCAAAAAATAAAATTTCAATCAATTTCAGGTTATTTCTACTCTTTCTTCAAAGAAAATCTAAATTATGTTGGAGTTTTCAAATTGCCAAGGAATTTGGTGGGAATGAAGTTCAATCTGGCCCTCTCTCTTAACATATGTTCAGGTTGAAGTCATGTAATCTCCATGACAGTGTTCCAGCTCTAAGCTAAGAACAGTGAGTTCTGGACTCTGTGCTTTTCTCAGAATTATTCAAAATGGCTAGGATTGATCACTTCTTCTTTCATGTCTCCTTTCCTATGCTGAGGACCCAGATTTGATTCCCTGATGTTCTCCCTGTCCCCTCAACCCTGGTTATCTGGTTATCTTACTGTCTTTTATCTTTCCTAGGAAAAGGAGAGTAGAATAACGGCCTGACCATATTTGTAGGTGAAGCTTACAGATAACAGGCTAATATATGGATATATAGCAGCAAACAAATGATTGAATTCAAATAGTGCTTTGTTTTTTTCTATAATGTTTTCCTATACAATGCATTAGATTCACACAGAAACCCATGAGATATCAGTTATAAGTATTTTAATTGCACAGATGAATTAATTGGCTAAGAGAAGTTAAATCATTTCTAAATTTAATCTGTTGTTGGCTGATTCACTGCCCTTTCAGTTTCATTCATTTTAACTTTTAAAAGGATTATTCCTCTACTTGGTTATATGTGTGCATATATATTATAGATATATTTTATATCTATAATATATATGTATATATACACATGTAGAATATCTGATTTTATTTATTTTTGCATTTAGTAAGTGTGCTTATTTTGTATCCTGTGCCTAGGGGAATTTTTGTTTGCTTTTCTGCTTAGTCTCATCTGTGCTTTGTTTCTTCACTTCTTTTTCCCTAATTGTTAAAATCAGGCTATTTGGAGTTTCAAGTGAGGCAGTCCTTTGAGACTCCTTTTGAAGTTGGGTTACTCCCTAAAAATTTTCATTGTCTACCAGATACCTAAAAACACAGGAAATCTGGGGCTTATTGAAATCAAATTCTTGGCTTGACCTTTTACAGATCACCTTTGTAGTGTGAATTTGGAAGGGGAAACTGCATGAGATAGATTTCTCCTTTCCTTCTATCCAGGAACAAAACTCAAGATTTTTCTTGAGCTTTTTCTTGTTTTCCTTTTTCCTCTTCTAAGAATATATTTTATGTGGGTGTGGAGATTCGATGGAATTTTTGCTTCGCCCAAAAATTGAGAGATTAGACTATTGTGATCCTAGTTCTATGAAGAGCATTTCCTACTAGATCTTCTATATCTCATCCCTGAGGGGCTGCAAAGCCATGAAAATCAAAGTTAAAGTTGATTGGATTGAAAAATGCCCACAGGGCAAATGTTCCTTCACTGCTACACTTATTTCTCTAGATTCTAACTTTCACTGAGTATTTTGCCCCTGAAAATGCTTCTTTTCTTGACAGTTTCATGATATATTTTTTAAAAATAGATAAAAATGTATTCAATACTTCTAGTTGTTGTATTCAAGACATTCAGTATAGCCAGTCTTCTAAATTATCAGAAGAGCATGTCTAATTATCTGTTGTTAGAATATTAATTTAGTTTTTATTATAGATGTTACTAAATCTTTGTGCTCATTTTTAAATAGATATATAGGAATAATCCAGTAAGTAAAATTGATTAGTCAAATAGCATGCATATGGTTAAGACCTTTAATTATGTACTGACATATTGAGCATCAGTAAATTTTACTATCATACAGGGCCAGAAAAACAGGATAAGAGACTAGATATAATTCCACCATTTTACTTTTGAAACATGGGAAATGAAATGGTACATTTATTTTATGTAATACTTGACAACATTGATGAGGATGAATTAGATTTAAATGTGCTACCTGATATGGAAAATATCTAATGTGTATTGTTAAATGCAAAACACTATAGTGTATATATTTTATTGCTCTATTTTGCAGTTCTTTATTAGTACAGAATAATTAGCCATTTTTTTGTGCAATGACTTTTCATATCCTATTTTTTATCATTATGTAGAATATTTTTGAATTTGAAATATTGTATATTTTAAGAGTACTTGATTTTTGCCATATACTTAAATAACATCTCAGTTATCATTGAGGTTTTAGTTTTATGTCATTCCTGATATAAAGAAATTTTAAATATTAAAGTTTAAATGTTAAACATTTATTGTTTACTCTCTATATCCTTCTTTTGGCAATACACTTAAAATATTTTTCTTCTTACAAGTTTTTGTTATTTTCCACATGTTTTTATTATAATACTTTATTCCATTTTTACCCATAGAAATTTAATTAATCTGGTTGGGTTTTGGTACAAAGAATAAAATGGTAAGTCTGACCCAAACCAATTATTTAAAAAGTCTTTATCTCTCCACTTATATGAAATATGTTAAGATAATTTATTTTATAATAATCTTCTATAGCACATGAATATTGTTTATAAAGTGGTTTTGTTTAAAAAGAATACTGTGTTTTTTTTGCTTCTAAAGTGCAACTGAGTCAATGAAGTTGCACTGATATCTTGACCATTTAGATGACTGTTGGTGAAAATTTTTATGTATATAAATTCATTCTTTTTTTTAACACATATATTGTGTTTTTCTTTGAATCCAGCAAGATATCTCATAATAAAATCTGTGTTTTATCAGGAGTTCTTTCAGATGCTATTGGCAAAAACCTAATTTCAAATAACACAGTAAATGAAAAAAATTAAAGCAGTGAGAAAGAGAAAGTTTTACCAAATTATGGAAAGGTATTGTACTGAACCAGATGGCACCCTCTAAAAACATATGTTCCTATCCTAATCCTTGGATTCCAAGTAAGGAATGCTGCCTGACTTTGAAAAAACAAAAAACTAACAAACATACAAAAACCCCAAACAGAACAACAACAACAAAAAAAACCAGAAAAGTCTTTTCCAATGTGATTAAGTTAAGGATTCTGAGAGGGGTAGCTTATTCTGGATTATCTTATGTAGGGGGGTCCCTAAATACAATCACATATACGTTTATGAAAGACAAAGAAAGAGAGAGAGAGAGAGATCTTAACAAGTCATCTTCGCCTTGAGATAAGATACCATGACTGGTTTAACATGAGTTACATAACTATTCCTTTGAACAGAGAAGCAGCAGCTGTGACTATCAGACACTGATAATACCACCTGAATAGTTCACAAAAAAGGGAGAAGCTTTTCTGAACAGATAAAATAAAATAAATAAATAAAAGTTTACTCTAGCTCATTCCTTTATTCTGTACACACACATACACCCCCTACACGCACACCCCTGCAGTGATAACTTCAACGCCTGCAAAACGTTGGGCTTCCCTTTCAAGATCACTCTTTTTGTGTCACTTACGTCTTTTTCAACCAGAAATCAGCACCAAATTTCTATAGCCAATGGGTCAGTCTGATTCAATATATGGCCTACATTGTAGATAATGAAGATGAAAAGGGTGGTCTATTTTAATAGCAGCCCTGCTATTACCTACTTTTGGGCAATGAGAAACCTATCTCAATAAAAAATAAAATAAAATCTCAAGGTCTGTAGGTATAAAACAAAAATACATAGTTGAAGGCGAGGTCAGTCATTACTGTCAGTTACATTAAGTGGCCTGCCTGATGTTACTTAATTATGATGTGAAGAAAATACAATATTAGAGAAGTAATAAATATTTAATATATATAATCTATTATTAAGCAGAAACAAAAACATGTATTATATGAGGATGGAATGGATTACACTATTAACCATCAAATAAAATTTTGCCTCTGATTTTGCTGCCTAGCAGCACAGTTTACATTCCAAAGATGAACTAGTCAAAAATGGATACATTTCATGCATCACATAAACTATAGTCATGATGTCAGAGATCTAGAGAAAAGTCATATGACATTCTGAGATACACTTAGCAGATGAGAGAAATGATATACTAAAGGCACCAATTGCATAGTAAGTTGTGGGTGAAGCAGCATAAAACATTAGCTTGGAATTTGATGTGCCAAAAATACAAAATTAAATGTAATAATAAATAAATCTGAGAGCCATTACATCTCAAAAGCAATCCTCATATTTTCAACAGGAGAAATGATAGATCAGCTTGTGACTTCTTTAGGAAGAAATAACAAGATTTTTGAATTCTCTGACCTGACAGATCAGCAAATAGCAGGGGAGAAAATAAAAACATGCAAAGCTAGGAGGTGATTAAAGGAAATTACTTTTTATGATTAAAAATTAACTTTTAGCTACATTTAACAGATGTTTATTTCCAGAAAAATCATGCCCACACACATAAAATGAAGTAACTGCCTGAGACTAGAATTATGAAAATTGTGTTTTGTCCACTTAATTTTAAACATTAATGTTAAATTAAATGTTAAATGTTAAATTAAAATTAATTTAAACATTAATTTTAAACATGATGTGGCATATAGAATTATACAAAAAGTGGGTACCTACAGTTTTAGGTCTCTGTGTCTAGAACAATGTCTAGCACTTACATTTTTTTCAGTGAAATTTACTGCTGAATTTCATAGGGACAAATAGAAGGTCGAACTATTTGGTTTGCCTACATCCTTCATCCACAGTCTGTGACAGCACAGATAGATGGCTCCGCTTACACAATGTCAAACAGTCAGATTTAAGCTAAATATATTCAATCCATCTGTTGGGTATTTTCAAATATCAAAATGTAGGGTTTTAGTAAACTAAACACTCAAATAATGGAATGACTCACTTTTTATCTAGTTCAGTTATTTGTCATTGTATAAATCAAGAGTTGGCAAACTATGACCCACAGGTGAACTATAGCCCACAGGTCAAATCTGGCCTGCTGCTTGTTTTGGTAAATAAAGTTTCATTGGAACCCAAACATACTCATTCACTTATGCATTGTCTATTGCTGCTTTCAGTATAATTTGGCAGTTTCAACAGAAACTATAGTCCACAAAGCCTAAAAAACTTACTGTCTGTCCTTTTACAGAAAAAGTTGTTAACCCCTGGTCTATATCTAGTCAACTGTAAATATTTGGTTGGAATCTCATTAGAGATAAAATAACACTAAAAGTTAGCATGTATGTCCTATATTAAAATTTGAAATTCCACCACCACTGGAGCACATGTAGGGTAATGGTAACCAAAACAGTTATAAAAGACAATTCAGGGCTCGATGTGTTGCTAATGAAAAAAGAAAAGTTTTATTTAGGAAAACACTTCAAATTAAATAGTGAAACCTCAGAGACATGGAAGCCGTTCGGGTCAGGTATGACCTATGACCTCATAGCTAAAAGATTAAAAAGAGATAAAAGTTTTTTTTCTTGTGATTAAGAAGTGGTTTGGGAATGCTTAACTATCTAAAATCACAGGTAAGAAGGAGATTATTAATTCTGCCTTTTCATACTACCTCACTCCCTCGTATGCATCAGAGTAAATGATTGGTATGACAGTATGGACATTCTGGTTGATCCATGTTATTTTAGACAATTCAATCACAAAATTACAGTGATCAGGTAGTAATCTAATTGATTGTTCACTGATCTGCAATAATAGTTTAAATAAAGAAGCAGACTGACCAGAATGTGATTGATTTCTTTTGATCATGTCCACAGAGGCAGCTATAATCTCTTTAGCAGTTGTTTAAGCATGATTCAGAATTATCCACCTAAAGGATTTATGCAAATGTGCTAAAACTGTTCTACAATTTCAACTTCCAAAATATATCACAGAGGAAAAAAAAGACAGATTTCTTCTATTTATTTATATATTTATTTTTGAAATGGAGCCTTGCTTTGTCACCCTGGCTGGAGTGCAGTGGTGCAATCTCGGCTCACTGCAACCTCCACTTCCCAGGTTCAAGCAATTCTGCTGCCTCAGCCTCTCCAGTAGCTAGAATTACAGGCACCTGCCACCACACTTGGCTAATTTTTATATTTTTGGTAGAGACAGGGTTTCACCACATTGGCCAGGCTGGTCTTAACCTCAAGTGATCTGCCCACCTCGGCCTCCAAAAGTGCTAGGATTACAGGCGTGAAGCACCACACCTGGCCACAAAGACAAATTTCTAGCAAATAACACATTGAAAAATAAATTTCAAAGGCTTATGCCATATTTTTAAGTGTAAATAGTGGAATAAAAATTGCATTTAAGTAATTATTATAGCTGTGGCTATGACTGTGTGTGTGTGTGTGTGTGCCTTTGGACAATATTTTGACATTTTTCTAATACTGTATGGGGAATGACAAATAAAACCTTGTTGTGATAGAAAGCATAGGACTTAGAGTAAAGAAAAAATAAAGAACAAACAAACAAACTTGGGTTAAAATTTCTGTCCCATCCTGATGGAGTGACTTTTCAAAGCGTCACAAATATGGTGTTGGCTCACCTCCTTTTTAGGCTTATCCTTCCCTCTGACCCCCCCCATGGAAGGAAGGTTAGCAGGTGTCAGCTGTCAACCTCTCAAGAAATTCACCTTGGCTAAAGACAGCTGTCTCTCTCAAAGTCACACCCTCTTCCCAGGACAGCCCTCACCCACTGGCAAGTCAGTAAGTTGTGCAAAAGACTGGACCTCATGTCCCAACTTGAGACAATTCTGAAGGACTAACCTGGCTTCAGAATTCCATGTAAGGTTGTCTGAAGCCTTATTGTGCCTTCTCCACAACCCAAATTATCCCCCTGTCCAATCTTGATTCTTTTCCTTCCCCAAAGTATTAATTTCAAGAGCACTCCTGAATTAACTTTCAGCATGGTAATCTCCATTTCAGAATCCTGCTTCCTATAAGAGTCAGTACTAGGTGTAGTCTGAGAAAGCACATGAGATTTTGGAGCCAGAGCACCCAAATGCTGCTGGAAATGAAGAAACTGGTGGTAGGTGGAGAATCTATAGCCGTTAGCACAAATTAGCTGGTAAATGTGCCCTGGTTGATACAGAGTGACTGATACAAAGTTATCATGTGACCAGAACTACCCACCATAGAGCTTGTTTGGTAACCTACCAAGTCATGAAATCAAAGAGGATTAGCAGAAATCTGTTGTGATGCGGAAGTTGTGCATTTGGGATTGAGTATTAGCAGAAGCAGAAACCACAAATAAGTTACATAAGCATGTTACCCAGACTCCTTGCCATACACTCTGTGGATTCAGCATCTCTCCCTTTGCTCGCTTTTGTGGTCAGATGGTTGCTCTCATATGACAAAATGATAAAGGAAAACAAAAAAGACCATGTTTATTTCACTGATCAGCGTGCTTAGCGTAAGTCACCAAAAGCTGAAAATGGATCACAGCTGGTGATCCACTTTGGATTCAAATAGAAATGGCCTGACATTAGTATATATATAGATGCATAAGCATTGGTAAATGGCTTAAGGAATGGCCAGAGGCTGAAAAGTGAAAAATAAATGGCTTGGTAACTTCAACAGAGACCTAAAAGAGAAAAAGTGGAACATTGGTGAGGAAGTCTTGAATAGTTGCAATGTGGATGGGCCTACAGGAATGGGTACAAAGTGTAAAAATCTTTGTATTGAATGTCAATGCTTGCTAGTGATTATTCACCATGGACAAGGGACTAAATAGCCAAATAGAGAATGCCTTGGCTATTTGACATCAACCAGCCTCTGTTATTCCTCCCTCCCCCAGTTCTGGCACAATGAATAAGTGAACAGAATAGTGATGGAGGCAGAGATGGGCTCAACAGTATCGATTCCCACTTAGCAATCTGGTACAGATACTACAATTGATGAATATCCATTCTATTAGCTACAAAGTCTAAACCTAACCTCTAGATGTAGTCCTGTCACTCAAAGAGACCAATTATCCCCTTTGAAGCAGGTTTACTTCATTAAGTTGCTTCATTCTAGAAGGGACAGTGGTTTATTTTGATGAGAATTGATATATATTTCAGGTATCGGTTTTTAGTTCCTGCTTAAAGGCCTCAGCTAGGACCATTAACCAGGGACTTACAAGTATTAGATACAATTATATGGCATATTCAAATAATATTGTATGTACATTTTATAGCAAATAAGATATGCAGTGACCACATCATAATAGAATCCTATTGTTTTATCACATATTATATGGTCCAAGAGCGGCTAATCTGTAACAACAATGGGAAGACAGGTCTCAGTTCAGAAACAATATCCTGTAAAGACGAGGCAAAATCCTCTTGACAGCGCCTAAACACTGTATCAATGACCATTATATTGTGCTGCTTTCATAATAGGTAGAATTTGTAGTTCAGTGAAGAGGGGCCCTTGTTGCTCACTGTAAGTGACTCTTTTGGAGAAATGGGTTTTTCTGTCCCTACAGCTCTAGGTTATCTGGGCTTAAAAGTTATGATTTACAAAGAAAAAACACTTCCACCAGGAGACTTAGTAAGAGTCAAATTGAACTTTAAACTATTAATACATTTCCACCTGGGTGTTTTGAGTCCTTATAATCTAGGACAATGATGCAAGAAGAAAAATAACATCTTAACATAGGTAATTGACCCTGATGATCAGGAGGAAACATAGCTGATGCTAGATAAAGTTTCTGCCAGGGCAGGGAGGAATATTTTTAGGATTTTAGAGATCCATTTGGAAATTTCATATTACTCTTGTATCCAACTGATAGTAAAAGTGCACCAGTCTGGGCCTGAGATGTTATGGTAAGCAAGAGATCATACCTCTCAAGAATGAGGGTCTGGATGACCCCACAAGGAAAGCTAACTAAACTAGTAAAGGTGCTAAACAAGGGTGAGTGAAATCTAGAATGAACATTTTAAGAAGTTTATATTAAGCATTAGTTACATTCTTAAGACTAACTGCAGGGGCAGGGCCTTAATTTGACTCACTATCCCTCCTATTGTAAGAACCTCCCAAGGAAAAGGGGCCACAGAGGATAAAGTTTTGAGAGAAATACTTCTGGAACTCATCTGAATCAAGTGTATCAGACAGCTCAATAAATTAACTTTAGATGCTTAACTTTTTTTGTCCAGATTTCTCTTCAGTCCAGCTGCTAGGGAATTTGCCAGTGGAGGCTGTCAGTTGTCAGCCCTTTCTAGTAATTTCCCTTGGGCCAAAAAAGTCTAGTAATTCCCTTGGAAATAAGGTCACAACCGTATTTCAAGGCATCTTGTATCAAATGACTAGTCAATGCAGTAGTATAAAGCATTTGGCTCCCTCACCTCCAAATCAGCACATGTCTCCAGGGACATCCACAGCTCTTCATAATTGACTGAATCTTTTTCAAGACAGCATTCAGTCAAGTTATTTCTTTGCCGGTTCTGCTTTCTTTACTTCCCCTAAAGATGGTGATTTTAGGAGCACTACCTAAGAAACTTCTTGTATGCTAATCTTTGACTTGGAGTTGACTTCTAAGCCCCATCTTACAACAAAAAGTTCTTTACCTTCTCTTATTCTCAGATAATTTTCTATTTTCTTGTTCTAAATGATGGATAATAGTCTAACACAGAGAGTTGTCATGGTGATTGAGCAATACACAATAAAATGCCCAGTAAATTGCCTTGAGTATCTGGATATTCAATTAACTGCTAATTGCCTTATTTACTTTGCCTCCGAAAGTAACAAAGTGACAATTGATAATTAGCAGAATTGATTATTAAAAGTATGTATAATTTCTTCTGATTTGCAAATGTCTTTTTGATGGTGTCATGTATGATAATCATTTTAAAAATAGATAACTATTTTTGTTTTAATTACTATTGTCATATTATCAGAATACAGTTCAACAGCAAACTTTACTTCAACAACTCCTTTAGCCTATTTATGATTCTAACTCATCCTTTAAGATTGAATAGTCAATAAGGATCAACAGAGCACATTTTTAGCAACTGTGACCATGGTTTGAAATTATATACCTTAGGACTTGAATGTAATTCAATTCAACGATGTTTGCACCTATTACTTGGGGTTAGTTAATACAAGTCTACCAAGGGAAATGTATACCTGAATTTGAGTTTAAAGTGTAAGTAGTAGTTGATTAGATGGAAAGAGAGAAGTCATTTAAGTAAAGAGAACCACATGTGTAAAATTTTAGGGTGATGAAAGGGTGTGTACAGATGGCTGTGAATGAGCTGAGAGGTGATAGGCCATGAAATGTAACAGGTGTAAATGTAATATATTGAATTTAGGTTGAAAAAAATCATTGTCACCTATACAGAATATGGTTTGCTTTGTTTCTGAAAATTTATATGAATTATGTAAAAATCTTGGGCCACAGACCTCATGTGGTTCAACAGTGACACCGCTCTGGTAGCTAAAACCAAACAAAACCTGTTGTGCAAGTAGACACATGACATTTGTCTATTTACTCCACATAGGAACTGTTGTGTTCAGATGTGGTTATCACATTGAAAGAAAGACATTTAAAAACTTGAAAAGGGAAAGTTGGATCTAGAACATTCTGGAAAAAAAACTCCACTTGAACAGCATGCAAGTAGTTTTTAGACAAAATTCTTGAAGATAGGAATTTATTCCAATTAATGATTAAAATTGTATTCTTGGACATCAGCATTATTTTGTAATTAGTCATGTTAGCCCTCTGCCGCTATATAATTTCACAAATTGTCTAATGTTTTCTATAGCTCAAATACGAACTTTTATAATAAACAATGAGACCAGAACAATCAGCTAAACAACAGATAACTCTGTGGGCCAGAATGTTGGTCAGACCTACTTTTAAAAAGCCTAGAAACTCTTAAGCAGATTTGTTTGGTATGTACCTGCCTACGAAGTTCCTTGTTATTTCCTTTGATCTTACTTTTTGTCTGATTCTGATCATTGCATTGGCTTTCAACTCTGTTCAGTTTAAACACATTGCTGAGTGTTGTGATTGTTGTTCTAGAACTTTAAAAATCTATCCTTTCTTTGATTTGGAGACATGTGGGTAAAAGAAGCTGGCTAGGAAGCATGCATAGCTGGTTGCTCTTGTGAGAATATGAGACAAGAAATGGCAAAGTATACCTCTTACCTGCAACTAAAGTGCATGAATCTTCTGGAAAAGATTGTTGATTGATGTCAGCATTCATTTTCTACTTATTCAGTTTAGAACTGGGACGCTAAGTCCCCTCTCTGTTTCAGCTAGATAACCAGGATTAGCAATTTCAGACTACATTTTCCAGACTCCCTTGCTGTCAGTTTTGGGTATCTGAGCAAAAGTGATGTATTCATGTCTGGATCATTTCTTTAAAAAGGAAACTGCTTGCTCTTCACTTCCTCTTTCTCTTTTCTGATCTCCAGAAAATAAACAAACCCAGAAATAGAAGCTACATATAAAGCATGAGAGCAATTCCTCAAAATTCTATCTTCCCCTTATGACCTTACTATTGGAAATCTGTTGTTATACCAGCTTAGTTTAAACCATATAAATTAGTGAATCATAGAAATCAATCAATAAATTAAGAGAAAATAGCAAGTGCTGTGACTTGGCATGTGAGTGGATCACTGATATCAGCCATGGGAATCAAGAGTAAATAAAAATATTTTTTCCAGAGTGAGATGACAGGTCCACAGTATAAGTAGAAGCAGGAATCCAAAGGGAAATCTAAAGATGTAGGAAAGCTGAGGAGAAGAAATGGCAACAGTAGAATTTTGCAAAATTGACTCTATTATTTAAATACATGGCCAATGCTCCTGGCAACTTTATAAGAACTCCTAATTGGAATAGCATGGACACCTCGACCATAATAGATATTTAATTTTAGGTTTCCATTACAGATTCCTTATTATTTTCCCAGAGTTCAACTCTAAGCTGTGACATAGAGTCACGAAGAGGAGGGACTCTTGTATACTATTTAAAAGCATGTGCTGTAGAGTCACTTAGACTTAATTCAAAATATCTGTTCCTTCTCTTACTGTAACCAGACTTTCTGAAATTGTTTTTTATTCCATAAATCAGGACGGTAATTGTCAGGCCTCTGAGCCCAAGCTAAGCCATCATATCCCCTGTGACCTGCACCTACACATCCAGATGGCCGGTTCCTGCCTTAACTGATGACATTCCACCACAAAAGAAGTGAAAATGGCCTGTTCCTGCCTTAACTGATGACATTATCTCGTGAAATTCCTTCTCCTGGCTCATCCTGGCTCAAAAGCTCCCCTACTGAGCACCTTGCGACCCCCACTCCTGCCCGCCAGAGAACAACCCCCCTTTTTCCTTTACCTACCCAAATCCTATAAAATGGCCCCTCCCCTATCTCCCTTCGCTGACTCTCTTTTCGGACTCAGCCCGCCTGCACCCAGGTGAAATAAACAGCTTTATTGCTCACAGAAAGCCTGTTAGGTGGTCTCTTCACACGGACGCGAGTGAAATTTGGTACCGTGACTCAGATCGGGGGACCTCCCTTGGGAGATCAATCCCCTGTCCTCTTCCTCTTTGTTCCATGAGAATGATCCACCTACAACCTCGGGTCCTCAGACCAACCAGCCCAAGAAACATCTCACCAATTTCAAATCCGGTAAGTGGCCTCTTTTTACTTTCTTCTCCAACCTCCCTCACTATCCCTCAACCTCTCTCCTTTCAATCTTGGTGCCACTCTTCAATCTCTCCCTTCTCTTAATTTCAATTCCTTTCATTTTCTGGTAGAGACAGAGACACGTTTTATCCGTGGACCCAAAACTCCAGCGCCGGTCACAGACTAGGGAAGGCAGCCTTCTCTTGGTGTTTAATCATTGCAGGAACACCTCTCTAATCAGAGAGGTTTCAGAGGTGTCAGGCCCCACAGGGACGCCTGCCTTGGTCCTTCACCCTTAGCGGCAAGTCCTGCTTTTCTGGGGGAGGGACAGGAACCCAACCTCTTATCTCTGTGCCCCGATCCCTTATTTCCATGCCCCAACCCCTTCTCTGCTTTTCTGGAGGGCAAGAACCCCCCACCCCTTCTCCGTGTCTCTACTCTCTTTCCTCTGGGCTTGCCTCCTTCACTATGGGCAAGGTTTCAGCTTCCATTCCTCCTTCTTCTCCCTTAGCCTGTGTTCTTAAGAATTTAAAACCTCTTCAACTCTCACCTGACCTAAAATCTAAGCATCTTATTTTCTTCTGAAATGCCGCTTGACCCCAATACAAACACGACAATAGTTCCAAATAGCCAGAAAACGGCACTTTCAATTTTTCCATCCTACAAGATCTAAATATTGTCATAAAATGGGCAAATGGTCTGAGGTGCCGGACATCCAGGCATTCTTTTACACATCAGTCCCTCCCTAGTCTCTGTTCCCAGTACAGCTCCTCCCAAATCTTCCTTCTTTCCCTCCCGCCTGTCCCTCAGTCCCAACCCCAAGCATCGCTGAGTCTTTCTAATCTTCCTTTTCTACAGACCTATCTGACCTCTCCCCTCCTTGCCAGGCCGAGCTAAGTCCCAATTCTTCCTCAGCCTCCGCTCCTTCATCCTGTAATCCTTTTATCACCTCCCCTCCTCACACCCGGTCCAGCTTACAGTTTGGTTCCGTGACTAGCCCACTCCCACCTGCCCAGCAATTTACTCTTAAAAAGGTGGCTGGAGCTAAAGGCATAGTCAAGGTTAATGCTTTTTCTTTATCCCAAATCAGATAGCGTTTTCATCAAATATAAAAATCCAGCCCAGTTCGTGGCTCGTTTGGCAGCAGCCCTGAGACGCTTTACAGCCCTAGACCCTAAAAGGTCAAAAGGCCGTCTTATTCTCAATATACATTTTATTACCCAATCTGCTCCCGACATTAAATAAAACTCCAAAAATTAAATTCCGGCCCTCAAACCCCACAACAAGACTTAATTAACCTCGCCTTCAAGGTGTACAATAATAGAGGCAGCCAAATAGCAACATATTTCTGAGTTGCAATTCCTTGCCTCCACTGTGAGACAAACCCCAGCCATATCTCCAGCACACAACTTCCAAACGCCTAAACCACAGCGGCCAGGCGTTCCTCCAGAAACGCCTTCCCCAGGAGCTTGCTACAAGTGCCAGAAGTCTGGCCACCAGGCCAAGGAATGCCCGCAGCCCGGGATTCCTCTTAAGCCATGTCTCATCTGTGCAGGACCCCACTGGAAACCGGATTGTTCAACTCACCTGACAGCCACTCCCAGAGCCGCTGGAACTCTGGCCGGAGGCTCTCTGACTCCTTCCCAGATCTTCTCAGCTTAGCGGCTGAAGACTGACGCTGCCCGATCTCCTTGGAAGCCCCCTGTAGACCAACACGGATGCCGAGCTTTAGGTAACTCTCACAGTGGAGGGTAAGTCCGTCCCCCTAATCAATACAGAGGCTAACCACTCCACATTACCTTCTTTTCAAGGGCCTGTTTCCCTTGCCTCCATAACTGTTGTGGGTATTGACAGCCAGGCTTCTAAACCTCTTAAAACTCCCCAACTCTGGTGGCAACTTAGACAATACTCTTTTAAGCACTCCTTTTAGTTATCCCCACCTGCCCAGTTCCCTTATTAGGGCGAGCCACTTTAACTAAATTATCTGCTTCCCTGACTATTCCTGGATTACAGCTGCATCTCATTGCTGCCCTTCTTCCCAATCCAAAGCCTCCTTTGCGTCCTCCTCTTGTATTCCCCCACCTTAACCCACAAGTATAAGATACCTCTACTCCCTCCTTGGCAACCGATCATGCATCCCTTACCATCTCATTAAAACCTAATCACCCTTACTTCTCTCAATGCAAATATCCCATCCCACAGCACACTTTAAAAGGACTAAAGTCTGTTATCATTCGCCTGTTACAGCATGGCCTTTTAAAGCCTATAAACTCTCCTTACAATTCCCCCATTTTACCTGTCCTAAAACCAGACAAGACTTACAGGTTACTTCAGGATCTGCGCCTTATCAACCAAATTGTTTTGCCTATCCACCCCATGGTGCCAAACCCATAAACGCTCATATCCTCAATATCTCCCTCCACAATCCATTATTCTGTTCTGGATCTCAAACATGCTTTCTTTACTATTCCTTTGCACCCTTCATCCCAGCCTCTCTTTGCTTTCACTTGGACTGACCCTGACTCCCATCAGGCTCACAAATTACCTGGGCTGTACTGCACAAAGCTTCACAGACAGCCCCCATTACTTCATTCAAGTCCAAATTTATTCCTCATCTGTTACCTATCTCGGCGTAATTCTTGTAAAAACACATGTGCTCTCCCTGCTAATCGTGTCCGACTAATCTCCCAAACCTCAATCCCTTCTACAAAACAACAACTCCTTTCCTTCCTGGACATGGTTGGATACTTTCGCCTTTGGATACCTGGTTTTGCCACCCTAACAAAACCATTATATAAACTCACAAAAGGAAACCTAGCTGACCCCGTAGATCCTAAATCCTTTCCCCACTCCTCTTTCCGTTCCTTGAAGACAGCTTTAGAGACTGCATCCATCCTAGCTCTCCCCGACTCATCCCAACCCTTTTCATTACACACAGCCGAAGTGCAGGGCTGTGCAGTCAGAATTCTTACACAAGGACCAGGATCACGTCCTGTAGCCTTTGTCCAAACAACTTGATCTTACTGTTTTAGGCTGGCCATCACGTCTCCGTGTAGCAGCTGCTGCCGCCTTAATACTTTTAGAGGCCCTAAAAATCACAAACTATGCTCAGCTCACTCTCTACATTTCTCATAACTTCCAAAATCGATTTACTTCCTCACACCTGACGCATATACTTTCTGATCCCCGGCTCCTTCAGCTGTACTCACTCTTTGTTGAGTCTCCCACAATTACCATTGTTCCTGGCCCAGACTTCAATCCAGCCTCCCACATTATTCCGGATACCACACCTGACCCTCATGACTGCATCTCTCTGATCTACCTGATGTTCACCCCATTTCCCCATATTTCCTTCTTTCCTGTTCCTCACCCTGATCACACTCAGTTTATTGATGGCAGTTCCACCAGGCCTAATCGCCACACACCAGCAAAGGCAGGCTATGCTATAGTACAAGCCACTAGCCCACCTCTTAAAACCTCTCATTTCCTTTCCATCGTGGAGATCTATCCTCAAGGAAATAACTTCTCAGTGTTCCAACTGCTATTCTACTACTCCTCAGGGATTATTCAGGCCCCTTCCCTTCCCTACACATCAAGCTCAGGGATTTGCCCCCACCCAGGACTGGCAAATTAGCTTTACTCAACATGCCCCGAGTCAGAAAACTAAAATACCTCTTACTCTAGGTAGACACTTTCACTGGATAGGTAGAGGCCTTTCCTACATGGTCTGAGAAGGCCACCGCAGTCATTTCTTCCCTTCTGTCAGACACAATTCCTCAGTTTAGCCTTCCCACCTCTGTACAGTCTGATAACAGACCAGCCTTTATTAGTCAAATCAGCCAAGCACTTTTTCAGGCTCTTAGTATTCAGTGAAACCTTTGTATCCCTTACGGTCCTCAGTCTTCAGGAAAAGTAGAAAGGACTAAAGGTCTTTTAAAAACACACCTCACCAAGCTCAGCCACCAACTTAAAAAGGACTGGACAATACTGTTATCACTTTCCCTTCTCAGAAGTCAGGCCTGTCTTCAGAATGCTACAGGGCACAGCCCATTTGAGCTCCTGTATAGATGCTCCTTTTTATTAGGCCCCAGTCTCATCCCAGACACCAGACCAACTTAGACTGTGCCCCAAAAAACTTGTCATCCCTACTATTTTCTGTCTAGTCATACTCCTGTTCACCGTTCTCAACTACTCATACATGCCCTGCTCTTGTTTACATTGCCGGTTTACACTGTTTCCCCAAGCCATCACAGCTGGTATCTCCTGGTGCTATCCCCAAACTGCCACTCTTAACTCTTAAAGTAAATGAATAATCTTTGCTGGCAAGGCTATGCTGAACCTCTTTAAGCACACTCTAATTAGATGTCCTAAGTCCTCCCAATTCTTAGTCCTTTAATACCTGTATTTCTCCTTCTCTTATTCCGTTTAGTTTTTCAATCCATAAAAAACCGTATCCAGGCCATCACCAATACATGACAAATGTTTCTTCTAACAACCCCACAATACCACCCCTTACCACAAAATCTTCCTTCAGCTTAATCTTTCCCACTCTAGGTTCCCACGCCGCCCCTAATCCCGCTCGAAGCAGCCCTGAGAAATATCGCCCATTATCTCTCCATACCACCCCCAGAAAATTTTCACCGTCCCAACACTTTACCACTATTTCATTTTATTTTTCTTATTAATATAAGAAGACAGGAATGTCAGGCCTCTGAGCCCAAGCTAAGCCATCATATCCCCTGTGACCTGCACCTACACATCCAGATGGCCGGTTCCTGCCTTAACTGATGACATTCCACCACAAAAGAAGTGAAAATGGCCTGTTCCTGCCTTAACTGATGACATTATCTCGTGAAATTCCTTCTCCTGGCTCATCCTGGCTCAAAAGCTCCCCTACTGAGCACCTTGCGACCCCCACTCCTGCCCACCAGAGAACAACCCCCCTTTTTCTTTTACCTACCCAAATCCTATAAAACGGCCCCACCCTGTCTCTCTTCACTGACTCTCTTTTCGGACTCAGCCCACCTGCACCCAGGTGAAATAAACAGCTTTATTGCTCACACAAAGCCTGTTTGGTGGTCTCTTCACAACGACGCGAGTGAAAGTAATACCTACTACAGAGAGTACATTTAAATATGAATAAATAAAAAATATCTAAAGGGATTAGCATATTCCCTGGCACATAGGAAACTTGCATTTAAACACCTTATTGTTATGATGTGTTACTGACAGCACCACCATTACTGATGCCTGTTTCCTTCAATGACTAAACTAATTGTTATTCAAATATATAAATGTGGATACATATCTTTTTTAAATTTTTTATGGATCCCATCCCACCGTAGACAAGGAAAAATATGTAACTAGAAAAAGAAGCAGTGAGAAGCTTACATCTACTTTCCTAACTTGTAGTGACTACCGACCCAAAGACATTTTTAGTGTGGAAACGGAAGTCTTTTCTCTGGAGTTTTTCATCTAAGCAGAGTGCTGTACTCTTTCTCGGTTTTCAAGTCACAATTTCATATGGGTCAAGGTCCTGATGTTTAATGATAAATGACAATGAGAACAGCTTCATCGAATGACAACAAATTAATTAGCAAAGACCACAGGTGTCCCTGTTTTGCTTACTAAGCTTTGAATCTAACAAATAGCTCCCTGCATGTATATTAGAATTATTATGAATAGATTTTCCAGTACAAAGAAATATCATGTTTATAAGTATTAATATGGACCGTTTTAAGTTCTAGTAACTTTAAATGAGATAGGTAGAGCTCCTGAAGAATGCAATGAATCACTGGAGCTGAACTTTAACAACCTTTCAACATCTAATCAGTTGAATTAGAGCCATTTTGTAAGAGAGTTAATCAATTCTCTAGCTTTAGCTGCCCCAATGCTTCTGAAATTTGCTGATGTTATCATATTGGAAGGAGACACTCTGCATTTTAATAGAAGCATTTCTTTTAGAACCTCAGTGGTACAACAGAGACCAAACATTAAAAAAAAATATTTTCTGTAAAATGAGGGCTTTACTGGGACAAGATTATGTCCTTATCTGCATAATAAGATGAAATAATATATCAAACATTATAACTTCCTGAAGTGCTGCTTGGTAGACACTATGTGTAATGCAGTATCTGGCATAGATTAGGATTTATGTAAACATTTTCTAATATTGTTCTTCATGTTAATGTTACCACAATTGTCTGTTGACCAAACACCTGAATACAGTGGCTTGACCACCATGTTATGTAACATAAAGGCCTCAGAAGAAAAGTAACTTTTTCATTCCCAAAAATATATTTTTCACTAAAATTCTCATATTAACTTATCATTAAAATATTATGTGACAAAAAGCAAGAGAAGGAAGTTTTTAGTTTAAGAAGAACCTATATATATATAGAACAACTGTTAGCAGATACAAATCTGTATGGGTCTGCAGCAACTCATTTCTTGCCACTTGAAAGGAAAGATTTTGTCCCTACCATAAGGCAGAGTGAGAGACTGAGGCAAGTTTTACAGTGGAGTGAAAGTTTATTAAAAAGTTTTAGAGCAGAAATGAAAGGAAGTAAAGTACACTTGGAAGAGGGCCAAGTGGGCAACTTAAGAGATCCAAATTTGTTGTATGACCCTTGACATGGGGTTTTATACATTGCCATAGTTCTGGGGTTTATGACTCTTCTGCCCTGAGTTTTCTCTTGGGGTGGGCTGTCTGTATGTGCAGTGGCCTGCCAGCACTTGGGAGGAGCTGCATGCACAGTGTGTTTACTGAAGTTGTACACATGCTCATTTGAGGCATTTTCCCTTAACAGTAAAGCGTTGGAAGGTCATATACAGTTAAATGCCGTCATTTTGCCCCTTAGTGCACATGCTAGAGGCCACTCACCCAACTCCTGAAATCTTATTGGGAAGCTGCTGATCACCAGATTCAGGTGTTTTCTATCTATTGGGAGCCCATTTCCTTGGCATGGCTGCAACAAATCATTATTTTAGAGAGACAGTTTAACAACCACCTGACTGTCACCTGATGGTTGCCTGACATTTGCATAACTAGCTATTCTAAGACAACTACCTATCAGGCATGGGATTGAGAGCTGTAGATATAGTAACTCATTTAATCCTTACAACACTAAACACTATACCGTATTATTACCATTGCCAGTCATTAATAGCTAATTTTAAATGACTTTAAAACATTAATGAATTAGTCAAGCTAGTAGGGTTCTGAGGATGCTGGGAATTCAATGCTGGGAAACTGTTTTAGAAACCTAGGTATATCTAGATTTTAAATGTTATATTAAGTCATGTATTAATGAATTTTATTGTACCTAATTATGACTTAGCAGTTTCAAAATATATTGTGCTCTTCTAAGTTTGACCCTGTACCTCAAGATATATGAGGCTAACAATGCAAGACAGAGAAATGCAAGGCACTGTATGTAGTATATTCAAGAGATGATGAGCAAAAATGCCTTAAGGTAAAATGTGTTGCATTTATAAGATGTCTCCAGCTTTATATACTGTCTACATTAAACTATCATTAAACATTCTTTACATATAAGAAAAAATTATAGAAATCTTTTTGTATCCTCAAAGGATGCCAGAAAATAATCTTTTTATAAAACAAGAGAATACCAAAAACATGAAAAGAAATGTGGTTGAGAAAAAGACAGCTTCTGAAGAAATAGGAAATGCATGAATATAATTAATGAGAGATTACTATGTGCTAAGGACTCTTCATGCTTCATATGTATTAAGTCATTTATTTCTATAATCAATCTATAGATTTGGTACTTTTAATATCTGATATAGTTTGGCTCTGTGTCCTCACCCAAATCTTGTCTTGTAGCTCCCGTAATTCCCACGTGTTGTGGGAGATACTGATTGGGAGATGATTGAATCATGGGTACGGGTCTTTCCTGTGCCATTCTCATGATAGTGAATGGGTCTCATGAAATCTGATGGTTTTAAAAATGGGAGTTTCTCTACACAATTTCTCTTTTTGACTGCCGCCATCCGTGTAAGATATGACTTGCTTCTCTTTGCCTTGCGCTGTGATTCTGAGGCCTCCGCAGCCATGTGGAACTGTGAGTCCAATTAAGCCCCTTTCTTTTGTAAATTGCCCAGTCTTAGATATGTCTTAATCAGCAGCACGAAAATGGACTAATACATATCCCATTTCAAAGATGAGATAGTCAGAAAATAAAGAAGTGCTGAAAAAACAAACAGAAAAAATAAAAATAAAAAGACCTACAAGAATCAAGCTGGAAGAAGATATGTCATGGCCAAAGTCTGACAATTTAAGCAATGAAATAGTATTGAATTATAACCTAAAGTATGAAATAAATATACAGGAGTCCATATGATACAAATAAATTATTGAAAAGATAACAATGTAGAAAAGAGTCAAATCTTCTTTACAGAAAAATTCCAAAAGTTTATGTAGATATGTAGATATTCCCTCTCTGCCCCTGCAAGTGAAGCCAAATTTCCCATTCTCTCTTCCCTCCCTGTGTTCAGGCTGTATTTAGTGACTTGCTTTCAAAGACTAAGGTATGAAAGGGAAAACTTTAACCTTATAATGGAGAAACCTGGTAGGCACTATCTTGGCCAGGTAATAAAGGATAACATCATTGGTGATAAGTCATGCCAATAGCTTATATCCCTAATATAATGTGATCAGTAGGGCATTTTACTTCTGAGTTATTTTTTTCCTAAAAATCACAACCCCATTATAACTATGGAAAAGGCATCACAGAAAACCACATCGGGTGCCATGCTACAAAATACATGATCAGTAACCCTCAAAATTGTAAAGAGAATAAAAAACAAAGAAAAAAACTAAAAAATCTGTCAAAGACGGGAGCTAACTTAGGAGACATAATGACTAAATGCAATGAGAAATCCTAGATTGAATCCTGGAACAATTTAAAAAAAGCATGTTAGACAAACAATAAATGAAATATATATAAAATCTGAAGCTTATGAATAGTACTGTAACAATGTTGATTTCTTAGTTGTGACAAATCTACCACAGTAATATGAGAAGTTAATAATAGGAGAAAATGGTGGGAGTATATGGGAACTCTCTGCTCTCTTTGCAAATTTTCTATAAATCTAAAACTATTCTAAGGCAAAAAAGTTTATTTAAAGATATAATTAGAGTCTGTTTCTGATATCACTCACTGTCCCATAAATAAGACCAACTTGTACAACTTCTTGATGTACAACATCAGGAAGTGAAAGCTACCTGAAGGCACTGGATAATTAGCAAATATAAGCAGATTATAGAGGGGTGTTGACACTTGGAAATGGGGATGGCTCAGTGTTACCTGTGTTTATAGTTTTCAGCTGAGGACAGCCACAGACACAATGCAGGGTGGCCAAAACTTCAATAAAAACATCCTCAATCATGTCCTTCTGATCTTAAAGAGCCAAAGGACATGTTTCAGACAACCATAGTTGTTAGAATGCAATGAGAGGAAGGAGGATCATGAAGAAGAGACAGGCAGAAGGAAAGCCCCACATCCTGTGTATAAACTCTGTCCCAGTCTCTGGAGGAACCTGAGGCACACATACAAACAGCCCATCTAATGATAAAAGAACTGAATTTCAGATTTGAGCTGATTCCAAAGAACAGAGTTTAAAGTTTGAGTCCAACTATGGGAATTGCCTGAAATGACAAAGTCTACATTTTTCTCAAGAATGATATAATTAATCTGCAGGAAGTGAAAGTGTCTACATGTATTATTATTACTATTGGGGGTTCTCCTATACAGAAGATTTTTTTTCTCTTCTCCTCACATTTAATTGTTTGTTTATCCAATCATTTATCTATATATGTGGGCTCACATACATTGATTTTATATTTTCTGCTATAATCCAGCACCACCTTATTTATTTTGTTATTCAGATATTTCCTGTTTTGTCCATTGGGACATCTTTCAGTTTGGCTTCTAAGTCCCTTTAACATGTTCCCACCCTTTTGTTTGTTGAGCACTGCTTATTTTCTAGCATGACAAGGGGTTCCTTGTTCATCTTACATTCTCCCTGTACCAACGTCCTGCCTGTGAGCTGGATTCAGTAAAGCATACCAAAAAGATTGTTTTATGTAATCTGACAAATCAATGTAAAAATATACATGGAGTAGATTGTAAGGGTAGCCAAAAACTTTAGGAGAATTGGTGGGGAGAGTAAATTGCATGGGTTCATAGGAAACAGGAAGGTTATTGTACCCTGTAACTATATATATTTCAAATGTATAGTAATTAAAGTTGTGCTATCAGCATTTAGATTTATACATAAACAAGTAGCAATGTAAGAAAATACATAATATGGAGCTCAGAAATTCATAAATATAACACAATTTAATGTAAACATTATATATATAGTACAGAAATGGCCAATAGTATAGATCATTAGTATAGAAATGATCAATTAGTCAACGAACTGTGTTAGGAAAATCGTCTATTGGAAAAATTAAGTTAGCTTTATATCTAATACCTTCATAAGAATAAATTCTAGATATATAAACCACTGAAATAGATATTTAAAAAGATAAAATTTACATGAGCACTCTAAATAAGATATTTGTTATTTAAGAAAATATTAAATGAATACAAAGAAAAATATTCTCATGGCTTTTATGGAAGGGAAGAACTAAAGAAATAAAAATGGTACAATATGGGAAGGATAAAAATATGTAAATTTATGTAATTCAATATTTAAAACATCTGAATACTAAAAAGTTAAAGAGAACAGAGTTGAAAAAATATCTGAAACCTATATCAGACAAATTATCAGTGTTCACACATTTCGTTAAAGAAAAATATTTCAATTTAAAAATGGGCAAAGTGTATGCATAAGCAATTCAAACCCAACAATGCAAGGGTCAATGAAAATATGACTGAAACTTAGTAGTGACCAGAATCATGTCAATCATTAAATTAATCAGATATCATTTTTCAGTCCACCATATTTGCAAAGGTTTTAGTCTCATCATATCAGTTTTGGCAAGAATATGGGGAGATTGGTAATCTCAATTGGTGCTGGTGGTATAAGTTTTGGAGGCAATTTGGAAGATTTTAATAACTTTAAAAATAAATATATCCTATGACTCAGTAAAACCATTTCTCAATATTGATTATAGATCCTGTGCACAGGACAGCATGAACAAAAAAGTTACCTTTTAGTAACATTTATTATGGTAAAATATTCAAGCAGCCTAATTTGGGAAATGCTTCAATAAACTGTGGTGTGATAATTGCTATAGAAAACTTAGCAGCAATTAAAAAGAATAAAGAATGTGTGCATGTACTATTCAGAAAAGATACCCAAAGTATATGTTTAAGACAAAAATTGTTTTAATAAAATATACATGATATGATTTATATAAAATGTAAGCAATCATAATGATAAAAATATATTATATGGTCATATATGTAAATATATAAAAGTTCGTAGAAAGAAAAGGCGTATAAGCTTCTACAGCTACTTAAGGATTTGAGACAGAAATTTGGGATGAAGTGAGGACTTGAGTCTTAACTGACAAAGCTTTGTTTTTCATGAGGGAAACTTACTAAAATATTCCTTATAAAACCAAAACTGTCTTGAAATGACCACAAAAAAGTATATACTATTTAATTCATAAAACCAGTGTATTAAATGACATAACGTGGTTAACATATAGCCTGGTTGACAGAAGGATGTGGTAGATGCATATGATATGTATATAATAGTATATGTGTATATGATATGAGAGTATATGATAGTAAGAATAGAACAGTTTAGAAATATGTAGCAAAGGCACTAACAACGTCTCCAGCCTTTGTTTCAGAAAAGAGAAAACATAGTCCTTAGATATCTAAGAATTGAAAGACCCACCCCTAATATAATAAAAATGTTTCTCTAAAACACAATTATCACATTATTCTTAACAATCGCCTCTACTAAAACTAGGACAAGATATAGATTACCTAAAATTACTATAGTATTGTTAAAAAATTCTGGCCAACGAGAGACAAATTCAAATTAAACAATAAAACAAGGGATTATACTCACATAGCCACTGGAGAAAAAGAGCCTCATTATTTATTATTATTATTCAGTGTAAGTTTTACTTGAGTGAAAAAGAAATGGGTAGAATTACAGCTGTTGTTCTAATAATTGTGTCTAGCTCTGACCACTTCCATTTTAATTTGTCACATATGTGAATATCATCAGCGATGACTTTTTCACAGGGGGAAAAAAGTCCAAAAGATTAAAAAGGTATTGAATTACATAGTTCAATAAATGCAAAGCCTGCAAGTATGTGCAAAAGAATCAATAAACATCATACCATGGTCTACAAGGCCCTACATATTCCTGTCTCAGATACCACTTGGATCCCACTGACAGTTGGAGAGAGTATTCTTGAAATTCTTGTTTTTCTTTTTGTTTCCCAACATTTTACAGTACAATACACAACCAGCAGAACAGCACACATCTTGACATCTTTTTACACGTGACTGCCAACATTTTGCCTTAAGCCTGTCCCAACCTTGAATCCTTGACAGGTTACATTTGTGTAAATAAAAGTGATTCCAAGGTCTTTGGCCACAGTCCTATAATTTCTTCCTTTCTTTTTCTTTTCTTTTTTTCTTTCTTTCTTTCTTTCTTTTTTTTTTTTGAAATGGAGTCTTGCTCTGTTGCCAAGCTGGAGTGCAGTGGCGGGATCTCGGCTCGCTGCAACCTCCGCCTCCCAAGTGCAAGTGATTCTCCTACCGCAGCCTCCGAAGTAGCTGGGATTACAGGTGTGTGCCACAACGCCCTGCTAATTTTTGTATTTTTAGTAGAGATGTGGTTTCACCATGTTGGTCAGGCTGGTGTCGAACTCCTGATCTCCAGTGATCTGCCAGCCTCAGTCTCCCAAAGTGCTGAGACTACAGACATGAGCCACAGGCCTAATTTCTTCCTTTCTATTGTTGGAATAGATTCAGGTTTTGTGGGCCCTGGTGCTTACACTCTTTGGAGGGTCCTTTTTAAAAAAGTAATTTAAAACTACCAATACCAAATTGAGGATGGAAATGAATATTTTTTTTTAGAATGAGAAAAATAATGAACAAGTTATAACTGTTGAAAAGCTGACAAATACCACAAATATCACAAAGAAAACCAAAATTACTGTTATTATTATTAACTAGAGAATCCAGCCCCTTGCTAGCTTGAAAGACTCTATAGCTTCTGACCCAGCGGCTGGTACAGCTTGGCCAAGAAGCAATGGGTTGGAGTTGGACTCCGTCCCAGCAGGGGGCAGAGCAGAGCTTTCTTCAGGTCCTTTGTTCATCTTTGCCAAGTTGTTAGGCTGATCCTTTACTTCTGTAATTTGACCATTTGCAGAGTGGGACTATAGTGAAGGAGAATATGAAATCTTCCTTCCCCTTTAGTCTTATAAGCAGTGATTTAATTTTTTTTAAAGTCTTGGTATAAGTAAATGCATGCTTACTATACAAAAAATGAAAGGTATAGAAAATATAAAGTAACAAGACCCTATTGCTTGGAGGCAATCACAGTTAATATTTTCATTAGTTTTCTTCCTGTTTTCTTTCTATCCATTTTACATACTTATGAACACGCTGAATAAATACTTATTATTCAGCTTCACCACTTACCACTTTATTATGAATTTGTTCCCAAGTCATTAAAATTCTCTTAAATATTTATTAGGCTTATAATATTTTATTAACTGTATATACCATAATTTATCAGTTATAATATCTATTGATGGATATTTAAATCATTTTGTCACTAATATAAATAACACTATCCTATCATCTTTGTATTTAAACATATGTCTGTATCTCTGATTATTTTCATTACATAGACTTTTAGAAACAAAATTACAGGTTTCAGAAATCAAAATATTTGTGTGGCTCTAGGTGCACATTACCAAGAGTCTTACCAATAACCTTTCACTGCCACTGGCAGATTGTAAGATTACCTAGTTCGCAGCACCTTTTCAGCACTACTTAATAATTTAAACACATGTACCAATTTGAGAAATATAAAAAGGAACCTTTTTAACCATACATTATGTGATGATTGTTTCATGCTTTCCTTTTACTTTCAACTGTATATAATTTATTGACCTGGATACTTCATTTTATGATCACCTGATAATGCACATTAAGGATCGTCAAACTGTTCCTCTGCTATCACCACCTATTTCTTACATAGATGAATATTATGTCTAAATATGCGTTTTTACTTGTATTTTCCATTTTGAAAAATGTGCCTACTGCTGCTGGCCTAATCTTAAATAAAATAACATTACCATAATTGACAAACACATTTTATACTGACACCATTTTGAATATTATGTTTACAAAGAGTTAAGAAATGCAGTGCCAATGTTCAAAGCAGTGGGGAATTAAAGGCAGAGATAGGGTCTATCAATCAATCAATCCATCAATCATCTATCTTCTTTACATATATCAATGCAAAGTAGCACATGCTTCAGATTTACTGCCCACAAGCAAATATAGGTTTGACAGAAAAAAGTGGTCATTAAAACTTCGATTGCCTCAGTCAATTTCATAGAGGAGGAGAGTCATGAATTTTAGAAAAAGGATAAGTCAGAGCATAAGGGGGAGGACTAGAGAAAATAGTAACATTGACTTGAGCAAGAGTTTTTAGTTGAGTAAATACCTGGCATGAATTGGTAAGAAGATGTGGGACTGATCTGACTAGAGCTATAATTCAGTTGTTTTCAGATTTGGCTTCACAAGCATTGTATAGCACACTCTCTCACCTATGCCCCTGGTCTACTGTAGTGGAAAGGAGAAACATAAACGAGAGAGGGTCTTTGAAAGGTATATCCTATCAACATTCCTCTATCCCCAATTCCCACTTTTGTTTGTTTGTTTTTTGAAACATGTTCTCACTCCCTCACCCAGGCTGGAATGTAGTGGTGTGATCTCAGCTCACTGCAACCTCCTCCTGCCTCCTCCTTCTCCTCCTACCTCCCACAAGAATCAAATGATTCTCCTGCCTCAGCCTCCCGAGTAGCTGGGATCACAGGCATGTGCCACCACGCGTGGCTAATTTCTGTATTTTTAGCAGAGACAGGGTTTCACCATGTTGGCCAGGCTGGTCTCGAACTCCTGACCTCAAACTATCCGCCTGCCCCAGCCTCCCAAAGTGCTAGGATTATAGGGGTGAGCCACCATGCCTGGCCTCCATCTCCAACCTTATCCATAGAAACTTTTCTCTTCTGTTCACATGCATATAGGGACCCAATGTAAGATTTCATTTAAACATACATGTGCTTTGTTAAAACAAGTTTGAAAAGTTCTGCTGAAGTGCTCAGAGGAGCAGGAGTATGGAAGGAAGCATGTAGAATAAGTGGACAGTAATAGGTTGGTAAGAAAAATCCAGCAGAATGGTACAGGATAGATTTAATTGAAAAGAATGTGTTATGATGAGATAAACTTGAAGATTATTGCAAGTGTTCAACATTAATTAATCACCAATTGTTGGTGAGAAACCATTAGTTCAAGAGTAAAATGATAAATTCACTCAGGGATAACAGCAGTTGGGACTAAAAGAGAGGACATATAAGAGACATAAACATAGAAAATCTCAGATTTGCTGAGAGAGAGAAAAGGAACATTCTAAAAAGAACTCAAATGTTTCAAACTGGTGTACAAATAAAAATGCTAAGTTTGGATTTTCACAGTGTAAATTTATTAGTTTGAAGAAATGTCAGAATAGTTAAGTGGAGTTGCTTAGCTGTAGAAAGAAACATAGGGCTATTTACATCTCCTACTGAGAGAGATTTTTGCAAATCTTCATAAAAACAATAACAGAAGACTAATGGACATGTCTTCTAAACAAGAGAGTTTAATATAAAAAGAGGGGATATAATATATGGAAGCCTTAGATTCTTTCTTGCTGAACACTGGAACATAAATAGATCCATTCAGGCAAAGAATGGAGTCAATAACAACTACTCCACCGCCACCACCCTATGCAAAAGTCTAGACTTCTTGTTAAAAAGCTTGTTTAATTTGTTTTTGTTTGTTTGTTTTGGAGTGGAGGAGAGGAGGGTAATTGCATCAAATGTTAACTCCCCTGCCTGGTATTCCAGTTATTGTATAATCTCTTCACACATTTCTTACTAAATTCCCAGGGGAGAACTGGAGAACTAGCTTCTCCTATCTATCCCTTCAGCATTGTGAAATTGTTCTGAAGTTCTACCTGAAGTGAGGATAGTAAATCTATTACTTGTGCGTGTTATTTGTGCCACAGTTGATTCTACTTAGCTGGCTGTAAAGCAGTCATGAGTTTCCAACTCTTCCACTCCCCATGCATCTCTTTGTTGAAGAATGCAACCTTCCGGATAGAGGAAGACCCTTCCTTACTTAGATGCACCTCTGTGATGGTTAAGTGTCAACTTGATTGGATTGAAGAATGCAAAATATTGTTTCTGGGTGTGTCTGTGAGGGTGTTGCCATAGGAGATTAACATTTGAGTCAGTGGACTAGGAAAGGAAGACCCACCCCCTATCCAATTGGCTACCATGGTGGCTAGAAAAAGCAGGCGAAAGAAGGTGGAATAAGCTGGCTTGCTGAGTCTTCTGGTTTTCCTCTTTCTCCCATGCTGGATGCTTCTTGTCCTTGAACATCAGACTTCAGGTTATTTGGCCTTCGGACTCTTGGACTTATACTAGTGGTTTGCCAGGGACTATCCAGCCTTTGGCCACAGACCGAAGGCTGCACTGTCAGCTTCCCTACTTTTGAGGCTTTGGGACTGGAACTGAGCCACTACTGGCTTCCTCGCTCCTCAGCTTGCAGACAGCCTATCATGGAACTTCACATTGTGGTCATGTGAGTCAATTCTCCTTAATAAACTTTCCTTCATATATACATATATCCTATTAGTTCTGTCTCTCTCGAGAACTCTGGCTAATACAACATCTATGAACCATCAAAGAAGCTCACAAAGATCTGTTCGTAGGATAATATGGGACAGAAATGTTTACATGCTTCACTTTTACTAGAATGGTGCTTTTGCACATTTTCCTTTGACTTGCTTTTACTTTATGCCTATCTAATCCTCACTAAGTCCCAGTTCCAATTCATGCAAGAAAACTATTATATCCAAACAGATCAAATCTCTGTATTGTGTTGTACTGCAGTTTATAATCAGTATCACATAGTTAATATTTTTTCAGAGTCTTTGGGTCTCCAATGATAGGAACTTTATTTTAATCTCCTTTTGTTTTTTTATAATGCCTACTTTGGTTTTATGCATATAGGATGCTCTTTACAAATGCTTGTTCACTTATGGATTTATTTATGGTGGGTTGAAATAACAGACTATTTGGACAAAATTAAATGCAAATATCATTAATATTATTAATAAAAAAATAAATTAATGAAATTATTTTTAAAATGTATTAATAAAACTGCTTTCTAAAAAATATTTAAACTTGTAAATATAAATGTAAGAAAATAATGAAACTAAGATAAACAGCTGACACTTAGTTAAATTAAAGAGCTTTTGCATGGCAAAAGGAACAGTCAGCAGAGTAAACAAACACTCCACAGAGTGGGAGAAAATCTTCACAATCTGTACATCTGACAAAGGACTAATATCCAGAACATACAAGGAACTCAAACAAATTAGCAAGAAAAAAACAAACAATCCCATCAAAAAGTGGGCTAAGGACATGAAAAGACAATTCTCAAAAGAAGATATACAAATGGCCAACAAACATGAAAAAATGCTCAACATCACCAATGATTAGGGAAATGCAAACCAAAACCACAAAATGATACCAACTTACTCCTACAAGAATGGCCACAATAAAAAAAAATCAAGAAATAATAGATGTTGGCATGGATGTAGTGAACAGGGAATACTTCTACACTGCTGGTGGGAATGTAAACTACTACAACCACTATGGAAAACATTGCGGAGATTCCTTAAGGAGGTAAAAGTAGAATTACCTTTTGATCCAGTAATCCCACTACTGAATATCTACCCAGAGGAAAAGAAGTCATTATACAAAAAAGATACTTGCACATGCATGTTTACAGCAGCACAATTCGCAATTGCAAAAATGTGGAACCCACCCAAATGCCCGTCAATCAATCAGTGGATAAAGAAGCTGTAGTATTATATATGATGGAATACTACTCAGCCATAAAAAGGAATGAATTAATGGCATTCACAGCAACCTGGTTGAGATTGGAGACGATTATTCTAAGTGAATTAACACAAGGAATGGAAAACCAAACATGATATGTTCTCACTCATAAGTGAGAGCTAAGCTGTGAGGATGCAAAGACATAAGAATGACACAATGGACTTTGGGGACTCAGGGGGAAAGGGTGGGAAGGAGGTGAGGGATAAAAGACTACAAATTGAGTGCAGTGTATACTGATCGTGTGATGGGTGCACCAAAATCTCACAAAGCACCACTAAAGAATTTACTCATGTAACCAAACACCACCTGTTCCCCAATAACCTATGGAAATAAAAAAATTAAAAAACAAAGAAAGAAAATAATCATTCTAGTATGTTCTTGTATCTCCTTTTTATTAAAAAAAAAAAAGGCTTTCACCTAGATCCATGTTTCTTAGCACTTAAAAATTAACAAACTGTCAGGAATGGAAGTCATCTAGGAACTTCTGTGGTTTTAAGCCACCAGACACGCTCCTGATAACACCTCTTCCTGATCTCATCTCATTGTCAGTCCCTTTCATCTCCATACTTCACTGATGATGACTCTCCGTGTGCTCTCTCCTGCGTCCTGGACTTCCGGGTTGCCTGTTTTAGACACTTGTCTATGCCCAGCTCCTGGTTTATGGTTGCTCCATTTGTTCCATGCTCTTACACCAGCTTTTCTCATTCTGAACTATGTCCTAACTTGAATTAATCTTACCATAGTACTTCTGAAAGAAGAGCCCAAGCTCTTTTCATTGATATATTTATGTGCACCATTTTGAATTATTATAACACTACAAAATTATTGGATTGAGTTGTCACAAAGTTAATGTGATTTCCTCTGCAAGGCAGAATATATATATATATATATATATATATATATGAAACATGGCCACATGCTGCTATGTTAGCCCTACTATTTTCTAAGTGTTGATGGCAATAAGAAAAGCCTCAACTGAAAAATGGGTGATTTGATGGTATATAACTATATAGTATAAGATACCACAGATAAATTGATTCAGGATGACAAAGAATTATCTGTGCACTATCTAATGTGTCTCTTTATATTGTTAACTCAGCAGGATGAGGAATGTCTTTAGCTCTCTGCACATAAACTTATTAGGATATTCAGTATTGTGTGGTACTGAATAGAAAGAGTGCAAGCATTCGTCTCAAATGACCCAAATTGAATCCGTACTCCGTCACATACCCACTGAATTACCTTAAATAAGTCAATCGTATCTGAGTTCCAAGGTTTCTACAAAGTTTACATAGGGCCTGATATCACCTAAATTGCTTCAGTCTGCCTGAGAGATGCTTAGCAAAGACATAGATAAAACCAGTATAACCATATATAGGTAGTTTTTCTTTTTTTTTTTTTTTCTGTCACTTTTAACTCCAGCCAGTAGGGCAACCCTCTTTTCTCCTCTCTCTTAGCACTCCTCCCCAATTCATTCACTCCCATGTTACAGGTGAACAACCATGAAAAATGGAGACAATAATTTTTAAAGTACTAGTAAAAGTATGAGTACATCTATAGCATACAATTCCCAACGATACTTAAATGTAGCTATAGCTCATCTCCAATTCCACACAATCTGCATACGCTCTCTATTTTCCTAACTTTCCTAAAACAGTGATTCCATTTTCTACCTACATGAAAATTATGTATGCAGCTAAATTTGCTATTTTTCTTGAATTAAAAAAAATTGTAGGTTTTACAGAGGAAGAGTTAGAAGGGCAGGCCCACAAATGTCATACATAATTTTCATCTATAATTCATTGGCCAGATTACATGACAACAAGGAAAATGAAAACGTACTCTAGCTGTGTGTTAGATTGAAAAGAAAATGGGGTTTGGTAAACACATATTAATCCATGTCATAGTTCTCCTTTTCCAGCCCCAAATACTTGTCTCTTTCTTTAACTACCCCCTCCTGTAAGGATATCTTTCTGCAAGCCAATATAGTCATCTTTCTGCAAGTCAATATACCCATTGCAAAGTGTAGAATCTCTAGAAGAGTAATAAGTTGCCTTTGCAAAACTCTTGTGGCCTAGTGATCCTACAGCACATAACCAATGTACAGTGATAGAAAACATAACTGAAAGAAACAATAGTGGCTCACAGTAAACAGGATGAGAGTGGAGACACAGCAGTTATCAGTCCATAGTAAGTCTGAAATCTTGCTAGACAGATTTTGTAAATACCTTTCACCTGTTGTGCAATTTTGCTCTCTGGGAATTATTCCCCCAATCATTGTGTTTGGTGTTGTTCGATTGCATCTACTCTCTGAAAATTTTCCCCCATCCATTATTATATTGCTTAAATTTGAGGTTGGGAAAGGAGTTTGTGAATTTTGAGGGGATTCTTATGACTGAATTGTGTTCACCAAAATTCATATGTTGAACTTCTAACCCCCAGTACCTCAGAATGTGGCTGTATTTGGAGATAGAGTCTTTTAAAAGGTAATTAAGTTAAAATGAGGTTATTAGAGTGAGACTTGATCCAATATAACTGGTGTCTTTATAAGCAGAGGAAATATGGCATTGATTCATAGACAAAAGAGGAAAGATCATTTGAAGACACAGGGGAAGAGAGCTGTCTTAGTTCATTCCTGCTGCAATAATAAAGTACCTTAGAGTGGGTAATTTATAAACAACCGCAATTTACTTTTCACAGTTTTGAAGGCTGTGAAGTTCAAGATCAAGGTCTGTTTCTCATAGATGGCATCTTCTTTGTTTCCTCAAATGGCAGAAGGAAAAACAAGCTAACTTATACCTGGTTTATGAGGGTACTGCTATAGTTTGGATAGAGTTTGTTTGTTCCCACTAAAACTCATGTTGAAATTTGATCCCCTATGTGGCAGTGTTTGGAGGTAGGCCCTAGTGTGCGATGTTTGGGTCATGGGTGCAGATCCATGGATGGCTTGGTGCCCTTCTTATAATGGTACATTCTCTCTTTGGGGAGACTGCATTTGCTCTGATGGGAATGAATTAGTTTTTGTGAGTCAGTTATTACAAAGCCAGGACACCCCTCTGACTTTTTTTTTCCTTCACACATGTCTGCTTCCCCTATCACCCTCTCTGCCATGTTTTGACCCTTGCCAGAAGTCAAGCAGGTGCCAGCACCAGGCTTGCATACTTCTCAGCCTGCAGGACCACGAGCAAAATGAATCTCTTTATGGATTTCCCAGCTTCAGGTCTTCTGTTATAGCAACACTAAATGGATAAAGACAGGCACTAATCCCATTTCTGGAGAGGGAGAGGTGACCTAATCATTTCTCAAAAACCCAATTTCTTAATAATATTCTATTGAGGATTAAGTTTTAATATATGAATTTGGGGATGAAACAATATTCAGAGAATAACATTCCACGTTTTGCCCAAAATTCAGGTCTTTCTCACATGCAAAATACATTCATTCCATCTCAGTAGCCACAGAAGTCTTAACTTGTTCTAGCACCAACTAAAAAGTCTAAAACTCAGAGTCTCATCTAAATGTTGTCTAGATCACAAATGAGTAAGGCTCAAAGATATGATTTATCCTGTAGCAAATTCCCCTCCAACTGATAGTCTGTGAAATACACAAGTTACATGCTTCCAAAAATACAATGGTGGGATAGGCACAGAACAAACATTCTCAAAGGGAGAAATAGGAAAGAAGGAAAAACGAACAGGTATGTACCAAATCCCAAACCCAGTAGGGCCATCATTAAGGCTTCAGAACAATATTATTTGACATGAAGTTCCCCAGACAAACTAGGGCTGGGGTTGGGACCCCCAAGGCTTTAGGTAACCCCACCCTCATGCTTTCCTGGGCCCAGCCCACATAGCAGCTCTCATACCTTAGAGTTGCATACTTGAGGCTCTCCGAGGCTGGAGTTGCATGCTGGTGGCCCCACCAGTATGGGTCTCAGAGGAACCCTTGATCCCATGGCTCCATTAGGCATTGTCCTAGTGGGGACTCTCTGCAGTGGCCTCACCCTCACAGCTCCACTAGGCATTGTCTTAGTGGAGCTCTCTGCAGTGGCCCTGCTTTGTGGCAGTTCTCTGCCTGAGCCCTGAGAATCTCTGGGACATCCTTTGAAACCTAGGTGGAGTTAGCCGTGCTCCCACAGATGTGCATTCTGTGCACCAGTGGAGGTAGCAACATGCAGATATGGCCAAAGTTTACTGTTGTGCCCTCTGAAGGGGTTTAGGCTCTTAAAAAAAAAAAAAAAAAAAGACAAGTACAAAGTGACACTAGATTTTTAAAGATCAGACACACGAAATCTTTCAGACAATGCAAAAACAATACTGATCTCTTTCCAGTAGTTCCATGTGCCAGTAATCACTCGTAGGGTTTCTTAGATATAGGTTTTAAATGTATAGTGTATCTTCGCTTCTTTACCGTGTGATATTCTTTCTCAACTTAATGACAGCTAACTGGAGGCTGTCTTGAAGTCCCTTAACATGTTTATTGTCCATTTGATATACTCATGTGAAATATCTGATCAAGGTTTTCGCCTAATTTTCTACTGAGTCATCTCATCTGGCTTTCTTGATGGTAGCTTTTTTAAAAATTATTTAACTTTTAAGTTAAAGGATACACGTGCAGTTTTTTTTTTTATGTAGGTAAACTTGTGTCATAGAGTTTTTTTATGCAGGTTATTTCATCACCCAGACATTAAGCCTAATACTCATTATTTTTCTTGATCCTCTCCCTCCTCTCACCTTCCACTCCCTAATACGTCCTAGTGTATGTTGTTTCCCTCTAAGTGTTCACGTGTTTGCGTCATTTAGCTTCCACTTATGAGTGAGAATATGTGGTATTTGGTTTGTTGTTCCTGAATGAGTTTGCTAAGGATAATGGCCTCCAGCTCCATCCTTGTCCCTGCAAAGGACATGATATCATTCTTTTTTATTGCTGCATAGTATTCCATGGTATATATATATATATATATATATATATATATATATATATATGTATCTCCAATTATATATAGAGAGAGATAGATATATAGATATATAGATACATATATCTCCAATAATGGGATTGCTGGGTTGAATGGTAATTCTATTTTAAGCTCTTTGAGAAATCTCCAAACCATTTTCTACAGTGACTGAATTGATTTACATTCCCATCAGCACTGTATAAGAGTTCTTTTTCTCCACAACCTCACGAAAATCTATTATTTTCTGACATTTTAGTAATAGCCATTCTGACTAATGTGAGGTGCTATCTTATTGTGATTTGGATTCGCATTACTCTAATGATTAGCTATGTTGATCATATTTTCGTATGCTTGTGGGCTGCATGAGAAGTGTCTGCTTGTGCCTTTTGCCCACTTCTAAATGGGTTTTTTTTTCTTGTTCAGTTATTTGAATTACTTGTAGATTCTGCATATTAGCCCTTTGTCAGATGCATATTTTGCAAATTTGTTTTTCATTCTGTAGGCCATTTACTGTGTTGATTGTTTCTTTTGGTCTGCAGATGATTAAGTCACATTTATCCATTTTTTGTTTTTGTTGCATTTGCTTTTGAAGACTTGGTTATAAATTATTTAGCTAGGCCACTGTCCAAAAGACTTTTTCCTAGGTTTTCTTCTGGGATTTTTATAGTTTACAGTCTTACATTTAAGTCTTTAATCAATCTTGAGTTAATTTTTGTATATGGTGAGAGATAAGAGCCCAGTTTCATTCTTCTGTATATATTTGTCCAAATTCCCTAGCACCATTTATTGAATAGAGTGTCCTTAAGCAAAATTTTAAAACAGTCCTGAATGGCACAGTATTAGACTTCAACAAATGTGGACTGGTTTCATGGGACATAAAAAAAATAAAACAGAATTACCAAAGGATAAATGCAAAGATTGTTAGGTAACCCATATGAGGTCTATACAAATATATAGATGAAAATGCCTGATTTTCTAGTGACTGCTCTCTCTCTCTCTCTCTCTCTCTCTCTCTCTGTCTCCTTCCCTCCTTTATTCCTTCACTGTGTTTATTCCTCCATGATGTTCTTTCTTTCTTTTTTATTGTGATATATTTTGTTCAGATTTTGGAGAGTTGGAAAGGAGAATTATGTATCCTGAATCTTTTAGTTCCTTCCTCATCTACAGAATTGTGTCATGTCTATCCAGTTTTAGGACCCTATATTCATACTTCATCTAAATCTCTGTTACCTCATGTACTGTCATTTACTGGTTTTCTCAGGGAAAAAAATGACTTATTGAAAAAATAATACTTTTATGTTTGGCTGAGTCACAGATTAGAGTCAAAAGTTCACAGAATATTGCTCTCCACAAGGTGCCCATCTGCTTAATGATTTATGAACAATTTGAGGATAGGGCAAGAGTGCCCTTCAGTATATGTTAACATGGAATTACATAACACAGCTATTCAGAAACCTCTATGGTTACAATTTCTTAGTAAATTATTGTTAAATTTATAATAACAAAAGCACAAGAGATTACCCTTTGTTCTTAAATTAAATGATGTATGCACATAGACACACATGCATACACATATATTTATATACACACTGGCTTAAAACCAAAGGAAAAAAAAACTTTATATTGCTAGTAGTTACTTACGGAGCCTCAAAGTCTAAAATTTAATGTTATAAACTTGTCAGCAGGTGCTCTGTTAATGCTGAAGTAAACAACGTTCTACAAAATCTTGCTGTGTCCTTTGGAAAAAAATCCCAACAGCAATGAAGGAAAAGAAAATTAACTATGAAGACACCTCCACATATGCTTTTAGAACCAGAATCTTAGTATTTTTTATTTTCTTTCCCTTGCCAAAGATTATTCTTTGTTATACACAAAGGACTTACTGAGAAAGTAGTAAGTGACACATGTTTTCTAAGCTCCCTTGTGATTTTGTTTGGCTCTGAAAATGTGGAGTTGAAGCCAGAATGCTGTGCTTTATATAATAATATTATCTATTTTTGCTTAATAAAATAACGTTATCTATTTTTGTAAGTAAAATATATTGAAAGCTAGATTTTTAATTCCATCGTTTATTATTGTTTCAGGTACAACATAGCTATGCTCAAATAACAGACCTTTTTTCTTTCTTTCTTTTTTTTTATTGTTCTTTCTGAAAGTACTCTTCCTTCAGAAACATGTGTTTGTTTTTGTTCATTTTAGCTAGGATGCACACAAAAGCAGTTTTCAGGGAAATTTTTGCTCTAGAAATATTAGCTGTTGTTAAAGTAGTTTTATCTGTCTGTTTTGGCAATACTTTAGGATTATTGGCAAGGAGGATGCTATGCACTGGGAAAGAGAATTTATTCATTCCATGGGATAATTTTTTAAGGCAATTCCTAACTTAATGTCTTTGAAACTGAGGATTCTTCTAGTGGGAATGTCATCAGGTTAAATAACAAGCAAAATGAGATAAATGGAAATTGACTGTGGTGTAATTATTTTTATGTGTAGAGGATAGATAGGTAAGAATAAAAACGTAAAAAATAAATGGCTACCTCACTTTTGGCTGATTGATACATTCCCCACCCCCTCAAATGTTATGTATTGTGAAGTTGTCATGTGGGAAAAAATATTTTAATGCTTGACTTAGCACATAAGAACTTTACAACTTATAAAGCATTCATAAAAGGGATGAATCTTATTCCTTGTGACACAGGTACCTTCATCATTCCCACTGAGCAATGATTTATTTCCTCACCACTGCCAGCACAGTGCCTCACAGGCAGCACATTTAGCTGCAACTCAATGAGCTAGCATGTACAAAATATAGAACTCCATACAACTCATAAGACAATTTGGTATTTCTCCCTGAGTTACACTGGGGGGAGTGAGTCAGGGGGTACACAGGGAACGAGGAATGCCTTTAGAAATGACTGTAGCGCGTTTTCAAGTTTTCTTGTCACTGGGAGATGAAATGTGGAAAATAAGTGACAGCTTGATGGTGCTCCTTTTCAAAGAGAGAGTGGAGAGGACAAAAGAAAAGTATGATTTTATTTGAGAGCTTACACTGAGAACTGAATTCAGAAGTAGGAATTGGTCATTGAACTCCTTCTCCACAGTTCGGTTTTCTCCTAGCAATCATTTTTTGCATTTAAATAACCCTGTTTCTTGGCTGTAGGAATATTTGAGTGTGGGGCAAGGAGATGTGAAAGAGGCAGTTCTATTTTCTGATATTTCTATGGATGTTTGTGGGGTGAGATAGAGGAGGAAATAAGAACATCTATATAGAGTGCCTATGAAAGATACGCAAAAATGGTTGAGGTGTCATAAAGAGTCAGGAATAAGAATAGAAGAATATTAATGCCTCTCAACATTATGCCAGCAATTCTAGTAGCTGCCACCAGGTGCAGAGTAAAGGAGAGGCATGGCATAGAAAAACAGGTGAAGTGTTTCATCACTGGATAATGGAAAAACTAAGTTCAGTGATATAATCTACCTGAAGATGAGTTTAATAAATGAAAATCAAGTTACTGGAGTTTAAATTATTTTACTGATTAATCCCTATGTATAAAAATCATAATAAATACACCAAAATTAAAGTTAATCTATCTTTAAAATCCAAGGGATAATTTAAAACTCTTTGTTATAAGTAAGCTACAAAAATCTTTTTGACTTCATGTTCAATCTCTACTTTCCCAATAAATTTTTTTAGAATCTCTTCATCAATTCCTTTTTGCCTGTTTGTTTATTCTTGACAGCATATGGGAGGTTTTTACGTCTTTGTCTTTCCATTTTATTTTCTTTTACATATATATATATTTTTATTATACTTTAAGTTCTAGGGCACATGTGCAAAATGTGCAGGTTTGTTATGTGTGTATATATATATATATGTATATATATATATATATATACATGTGCCATGTTGGTGTGCTGCACCCATGAACTCGTCATTTACATTAAGTATATCTCCCAATGCTATCCCTCCCCCTTCCCCAATCCCACAACAAGCCCCGGTGTGTGATGTTCCCCTTCCTGTGTCCATATGTTCTCATTGTTCAATTCCCACCTATGAGTGAGAACATGCAGTGTTTGGTTTTTTGTCCTTGCGATAGTTTGCTGAGAATGATGGTTTCCAGCTTCATCCATGTCCCTACAAAGGAGATGAACTCATCATTTTTTATGGCCGCATAGTATTCCATGGTGTATATGTGCCACATTTTCCTAATCCAGTCTATCATTTTTGGACATTTGGGTTGGTTCCAAGTCTTTGCTATTGTGAGTAGTGCCGCAAGGCAAAAGAACAAAGCTGGAGGCATCACTCTACCTGATTTTAAACTATACTACAAGGTTACAGTCACCAGAACAGCATGGTACTGGTACCAAAACAGAGATATAGACCAATGGAACAGAACAGAGCCCTCAGAAATAATACCACCCATCTACAACTATCTGATCTTTAACAAACCTGACAAAAACAAGAAATGGGGAAAGGATTCCCTATTTAACAAATGGTGCTGGGAAAACTGGCTAGCCATATGTAGAAAGCTGAAGCTGGATCCCTTCCTTACACCTTATACAAAAATTAATTCAAGATGGATTAAAGACTTACATGTTAGACCTAAAAACCATAAAAACCCTAGAAGAAAATGTAGGCAATACCATTCAGGACATAGGCATGGGCAAGGACGTCATGTCTAAAATACCAAAAGCAATGGCAACAAAAGCCAAAATTGACAAATAGGATCTAATCAAACTAAAGAGCTTCTGTACAGCAAAAGAAACTACCATCAGAGTGAACAGGCAACCTACAGAATGGGAGAAAATTTTTGCAATCTAGTCATCCTACAAAGGGCTAATATCCAGAATCTACAAAGAACTCAAACAAATTTACAAGAAAAAAAACAAACAACCCCATCAAAAAGTGGGCGAAGGATATGAACAGACACTTCTCAAAAGAAGACATTTATGCAGCCAACAGACACATGAAAAAATGCTCATCATCACTGGCCGTCAGAGAAATGCAAATCAAAACCACAATGAGATATCATCTCACACCAGTTAGAATGGTGATCATTAAAAAGTCAGGAAACAACAGGTGCTGGAGAGGATGTGGAGAAACAGGAAAACTTTTACACTGTTGGTGGGACTGTAAACTAGTTCAACCATTGTGGAAGACAGTGTGGCGATTCCTCAGGGATCTAGAACTAGAAATACCATTTGACCCAGCCATCCCATTACTGGGTATATACCCAAAGGAATATAAATCATGCTGCTATAAAGACACATGCACACGTATGTTTATTGTGGCACCATTTTGCTTTCTTAGTCCAAGCCTCCAAAATTAGGGATTGATTATCCTTAAAGGCACATGAGGCTCTGCCAGAGAATTTAAGAAATCAGAAAATACAATAATACTTTCTTCCCTTCCTCTTTTCTTCCTTCCTTTCTTTTTCCTTCCTTCCCTCCCTCCCTCTCTCCTCCCCTCCCCTCCCCTTCCTTTCCTTCTTTATTTCTTTTCTACTTGCCTATAGTTCTGATTGAAAACAAAATGTCTTAAAATAAAACATTACATCTTCTTCTTTTTTTTTTTTCAAGACAGAGTCTTGCTCTGTGACCCAGGCTGGAGTACAGTGGCGCGATCTCAGCTCACTGCAACCCCCACCTCCTGGGTGCAAACAATTCTCCTGCCTCAGCCTCCTGAGTAGTTGGGATTACAGGCACCAGGCACCACACCTGGCTAATTTTTGTATATTTAGTAGAGACGGGGCTTCACCATGTTGGCCAGTCTGGTCTCGAACTCCTGACTTCATGATACACCCGCCTTGGTCTCCCAAAGTGCTGGGCTTACAGGCTGAGCCACCGTGCCTGGCCTACATCTTCAATTTTATATTTTTATTTGACCAAACATTTAGCATTAAAAGTTCCATTTCATGAAATGAGCAGTTGAAGAACATTCTAGGCAATGAGGACCCAATCATGACTAGAACTGATATGCTTTTACCTTTAGGAAGTTTACATTTTAGTTTCAGGATCCAGATAATGAATACATAATTATATTTCAAAAATCATTTCTGATAGTTATAAATGCAAGGAAGAAAAATAAGCAAATAACACATGACAGTCTGGGTATTTCGTGTGAGTCTCCTCTACATAAGTTGGGCAGATAAATATTTCTGAGGAAGTTGTTTTTGAACTGAAATCTGAAGAATGACAAAAAACCATAAAGCAGGCAAGGCAGAGTTTTGGTAAGGAGAGAAAATAACAAGTACAAAGACTGAAGATGGAGAAATGGTAGTGCTAATCAAGGAAAGAAAAGAGTGGCACTGTGGTAGGTAGAGTCAGGGGAAGTGGCAGTAGGCATAAGATACACTTGAAGTGTTAGGCAGAAAATAAATTATGTAAGACTCTCTAGGCAGGTCTTCTGACAAGTGTGGACTTTATTCCAAGTGGAGTTGGAAGCCTTCAAAAGGCTTTAAAAAGGGAAGTCACAGGATATATGCTTAAAATATTCTTGCTCAGTCGGGGAACAGAGAGGAGGAGGAAAAAGTGTCAACAGAGAGGCTGCTTATGGGCTATTACAACAATTTAAGTGAGAGATAACTGTGCTGGGAAGCAGAAATAAAGAAAGTAAACATGTTTGATTAGACTGTAGATCATATGAGATTGTAGAGTGTAGTAGCTAAAATCATTGAATCTGGAATAAAAGTGGCTGGGTTTAAGATCTAGCTTTAAATCATACTAAAATTTCAACATAGGCAAATCCTTTAATGTGTCTTTGTGTTTTCTCATCCTTATCACATAAAGAATAATAGTTCCTAGCTGTTTTATGAAGATTAATAAAATGTTCTCTATCAAGCACTTAGAACAGAGTCTGAAACATAGCAAGCAGGAAATATATTAGCTATTGATGCCACTCTTTTAGAATCAGTAAACTTACCGATTAGAAATGAAGAAATAGGAGAAGAAAAAAAATCAAAGAATGTTGGATTGAATATTGAGTAAACTCTCAATATAACATAACTTCATGGTATGAGGAAACAGTGTCAGGGCAATGATAAAAGGTAAAATGGTCAAGAGCTCTTTTGTAGGTATATTTTACTTATACGTGCTGGATGTTAAAGTGCAGCTCTCAGGAAGCATATTAGATACATGAGTGTGAAACCTAGGGTAGAGAGTAAAACTATAGCTATAATTACAGAACTTATCTTCAGGTAAATAAACAGTATAAAATGAATTTAAGCTGGGAGCTTGCTTTGGGATAGTCCATTGGAAAAGATGGAAGCCAAGGATTAGAGTACTGTTACACTACTGTATTTTGAATTCAAGAAGGGGAAAATGATACAGCAAGGAGGCAGGCAAGGATATATTTATTACATTCACATGGAGTAGAATGTAAAGTTTATATTAACTTTAAAGTTAAAATGAAGATAATGAAAAGATGTTTTGCACTAGCATGTGACAGCTTGTTCTAGATTCTCTGAACCCTTTAAGGGGTGTTATGGTAAAAATATTGGCAAAGCATGGTACTTTCTCTAAGATAAAATAGTTTCTATTTCTTATAACAGAAGTCAACCATGACCTTTATCTCTATGCTTTAGGCCTCACAAGATCATTGAAATCACAAGAGTGAAAAGGTTACTCAAATATGGAAATAAAAAGGGCACTGGATTTTCTATATTATAATTTCCTCCGTCTCCAGCTATGTCTTCTTCATCTGTTTTAGTTAACTTCTTCCAGATATTTTTTATAGGAAACTAGAATTTCTGTCTTTGAAAATTTTTAAGTATTAAACAAAATAAGACTATTACTATTTCCAGAAATAATTAATTTATTATAATTAAATTTAATAAATTATCTTAATAAGTTAGAAATAAAATATTCAGAGAGAATATTGTGTCAAGATTCTACATGTTCTGTTCTATTTCTACTATTAAGGAACCATAGCTTCCTGTTAAAATACTTATATTCCTTGTTAAAACATAACAGTTCTAACTGATCATATTCACTGTACACTTACTATCTGCTGACATTATAATATCAGCTTTCTAATTATAAATAATCAGATGATTAATATTAATTCAGAAACAAATATATGGGCTCTGCAAAAATGGAACTTTATGGGAAAAGAAAGCAAGGTCAGAATACACGCAGAAGGATCCCCCAGCCAGCAGGGGGCGCAGCACACTGACACAGAGCCGCAAGATTCCCCAGAAGTTCATACTAGAACTAGGATACAAGATTGAGATAAAAAAAGACAAACATCTTTCCAAGCTCTCCAGTGATAATTCAGGTATTTTTGCTCATATTAAGTTTTTAAAAGAAACACGATAGTCTAGTGATAAAATGCACTGCGTCTACTGACAAAGATTCTCTGCTTAGCCAAACCTTAGTCAGGCTCCTGAACATTCTCTGAACATCGGCGTAGTTCCTTGTAAAATCCAATTTTAGCAATCCAATTCTAACTGACTTTGCTAAGTCAGTTTGTCAAGACATCCCACCCTAATATCTGATCTCCCTTTACATCTGATCAGGTTCCTCATTTTCCACTATCCCCAGGTGATTCGAATTACCCTGGTTTGTCTTCAGCAAGAATACTGTTAGGTCACTTTAGGCAGAATCCCTCTTACCCCTTGTTAGTTCGTTCTCACACTGGTATAAAGATACCACCTGAGACTGGATAATTTAGAAACAAAAGAGGTTTAATTGACTCACGGTTCTGCATGGCTGGGGAGGCCTCAGGAAACTTACAATCATGGCAGAAGATGAAGGGAAAGCAAGGCGTGATTTACATGGTGGCAGGCGAGAGAGAGAGCAGGGGAAATGCCAGAAACTCATCAAACAACTAGATCTCCTGAGAAATCCCTGACTATCATGAGAACAGCATGGGGGAAACTGTCCCCATGATTCAGTCACCTCCCACCAGGTCCCTCCCTTGACTTGTGGGGATTACAATTCAAGATGAGATTTCAGTTGGGACACAGAGCCAAACCATATCACCTCTGACTTTCTCTTAGTAATTTTTCATCCACTGACCCCCAAGCTGATCCTTGGTTATAAATTCCCACGTACTCATGCTGTATTCAGAATTGAGTCCAATCTCTCTTCACCACTGCAAGACCCTGTTTCAGTGGTCCCTATACCTATCAGCATGGTCCCAAATAAAGTATTTCTTACCATGTTGTTACAAGTGTCATTGAATACTTTTTTTTAACACCATACAGACACTAAGTTTTTGTCTTGACTCCTTACTTGGTAACCATGTGGCTTTAGACGAGTTACTTTCTTTGAGCTTAAGTCTCTCTCATTTGTAAAAGAGTAATAAGTATTTATTTCATACTGTTCCTGGGAGGATAAAATAAGATATTAAATGAGCAGAAGCCTTGACATATACTAAGCTGTCGATACATGTTCATGTTATTAATATTCAGAAAATGACAAGTCACTGTCATTATCTTTTATTACTTTCATTCAAATAACAATTGAACCAACTCTTAACCAACCTTCTAGGGGGAAGAAATGGCACAGATATTTTAGAAGTACTGGACTATGTATTCAATACAGGTACTCAGAAATAACTCTGAGCACATACAATAGTCTCCTCTTGTCAGAACGGTATACCTTCCAAGACCCCCAGCAGACGTCTGAAAACCATAGAAAAAGTGCTGAAACGTAAACACACACACACACACACACACACACAGTTTTTTCCTGTACATACACACCTATGATAAAGTTTAATTTGTAAATTAGGCAAGTAAGAGATTAATGACAATAACTAAGAATAAAAGAGAACAACTATAACAATATACCATAATAAATGTTAGGTGGACATGATCTCTCTCTGTTTCTTTGCAAAATATCTTATTGTACTATACTCACCTTTTTTTCAGATTGCAGTTGACAATGGGTAACTAAAACTTTGGAAAGCAAAACTCAAGATAAACATGAGGTACCCTATTCACATATCCTAGAATAAGGAAATTGAAAGTGAGCTGGGCCTCACAAGGAAGACAACTAATGATTTAAAATTGTTCTTAGCCAAACTATACTCTTGTATTCAACTTGATTGCATTTGTCCTAATTTTACAGATGTTAGTTAAAATGAAAGTATTTCTCAGTCATAACAATAAGTCTGATGAAATAAAGTGCCCATATTATGAAGAGTGAAATCCAGCTGCTTAATATTTATTGTAACACCTTCTGTTAGAACAGTAAAATATGGTGATTCTGAACTCCTAAGGGGAACCTCCTGTAGGAATGAGTAAAACATTACCTATCCCTATAGGAGGTACCCTACAGGCAGTAAAGAGCTCTCCACAGGAGATGAAGGAACTCACCCAGAAACCAGACTACAATGAGGAGTGCATTTATTCAAAGCAAATTTTGAGCTCTCAACATTTTTTTTAGATGGGTAGCTGTATGAAAAGCAACAAAAACAAATGCAAAACTATTTCATTTTCTCTAAAAAATGGACTATTGAACAGTTACCCAACTTTCCAAAGTCTGACTTTATAAATTTAACTCTTCTAAATACTCAAACATGAAAACTCAATCTGTGTCAACACCAGCCAACACACACACACACACACACACACACGCAAACTCACACACCCACAGAGCCCCTGACCGTGCAAGAATTTCATAAATCACCAAGACTAACAGTCACTTTCTGAGGATATTCCAAAGACTTGGTCTTTTGAGTCCTGTTGCCCTGTCTAATATCCCAAGTTTCCATGCCATCAAAGGACATTCATGATTACTTGTGCATTGTTAGCACTCAATGTTTTAATCTCATAGACTAGTGAAAAATTAATATTCCTTTAAACATTAAAATAAGTGATCGTCTTTTGAATATTGAAATGCATTTTATACATCTAATAAATCAACACTTGAAAGCAAGAACTTTGTTTTCCCAAATATTAAAGTTCACAATATTATTTTATTTTTCTGAAAACTGAACTATACTTGTATGTCGAAAATAGCACTTACGCATTTCAAGTATGTTAAAAATCCATCAAAACACGTGTACTTATTACAGTGGTTATAAACCATATATTACTATATGTTTATTAAAAGTGGTTACAATGAAAAAGTTTCCTATTTGGTTTGAGATTTACTATTTTTATCAACATTGTCATCATTATCATAGTATGTTTTTTAAATTGTTTTTTATACATTTATCTTTAATTGAGTTGTTGGTAAGCTTAACGGACCACAAGAATAAAAAATTAAAAGGTTGCCATTGTTCCTTTCCCAAAGGGAAACTAGGCTACAATCTTGATCTCTAAGGGAAATGTTCAGACAGATACTAAAAGATTTATTTTCTCTTTCTCAACTCAGGATTCAGTTTTAGTAATATAGTGGGCTATGTACCTGGATTGTCCCACTGGCATCAACTAAAATCTAAGGTACAATTTTTTAAAAGTCTTTTCACTGTATTAATGAGCTAGCAGGAAAGAAAGCAATTCTTAGATCAAAAGATAAGTGAAGACAGGAACTGAGCTAGGTAAGTAGAAACTTAGGTCAAGTTTGTCACTCTAAGGCTATGTGCTAAACAATCATGACTTTGAGTTTTGTTTTTTATTGTCTCAGAGCACAGAGGAAACAAGAAGGTCCACCCAAGTTGGCGAATCTGGTGAGTGTCTTGATCCAAGAAGCTGGAAATATAAAATTTACAAAATTAGTATAAGAAAAACAAAAACAGGCCAGGCATGGTGGCTCACGACTGTAATCCAGCAATTTGGGAGGATGAGCTGGGCTGATAACCTAAGGTCACGAGTTCGAGATGAGCCTGGCCAACATGGTGAAACCCCATCTCTACTAAAAAGATGAAAAGTAGCCAGGCATGATGGTGGTGGCCTGTAATCCCAGCTACTCTGGAGGCTGAGGTAGGAGAATCGCTTGAACCCGAGAGACAGAGGTGGCAGTGAGCTGAGATTGTGCCACTGCACTCCAGTCTGGGCAACAAAGTGAGACTCTGTCTCAAAAACAAATACATAAATAATTTCATTACAGATGCTAACAAAAGAAAAATTTGTTATTTCAAATCTAGTTATTAAAAAGAACAGAATTAGACTGGGTGCAGTGGCTCACGCCTGTAATCCTAGCACTTTGGGAGGCAGAGGCAGGTGAATCACTTGAGGTCAGGAGTTTGAAACCAGCCTGGCCAACACGGTGAAACCCCGTCTCTACTAAAAATGCAAAAATTAGCCAGGCGTGGTGGTGGGCTACTGTAATCCCAGCTACTTGGGAGGCTGAGGCAGGAGAATTGCTTGAACTCAGAAGGTGGAGGTTGCAGTGAGCCGAGATCGCGCTACTGCACTCCAACCTGGGCAACAGAGCAAGTATCCAAAAAAAAAAAAAAAAAGAACAGAAGGAGGGAAAGAATACCATGAGAAGTTGGAAAAACAGTTGAGTCTTCCCCCAATTTGTGGCCCAAGTACATATCATGTGGTGCTGTAAAAACATTCAAGGGAAGAAATCACTTTAACATGACCTAGCTCTGATACCCTCTGTCTCCTGGAAGAAGAAGTGCAAATTTCTGGAAGAAATTAACTTTGTCTCATATCTCAAGTAGTTTTCGTAAAGTTAGTTTTCTGGAAAACAAGTAATTCAGAGGGAAACAAAACAAAACAAAACAAAAAACCCAGTAAGCTAATGAGAAAAGGGAAACACGTGAGAGAATTTATTTAAAACTTCTTACCCGGGAAGGTGGGAAGAAGTGTATCGTGTTCCTGCTCCTGGATTTAAGACTCTGCTTCTTCCCACCTTCCTGGGTAAGGAGCTTTAAATAAGCCATATCCTCAGACTGCAATGAATCACAGGCTTTTCCTAACCTTTCTACAAATATATGGGAAGAAGCTTCAGAGCAAGGCATTCTTTATGAGGCTCTCTAAATCCCTGACTTCCCTTCTGGTACTGATTCCATTCCCTCTGCCTAATTCTGGTTAGAGGTCAACATGATCATACTGTAGTCATCTTTATCTTTTTGTATTTCTCTCCTTGTATTACATTAGAATTTGTTCATCTTTTTATTCTGGACACCCATGAATTTTTATTTTTTAGGTTTGTATATTGTTATGGGATAAATGTTGGTGTCTCCCCCAAAAAATCCCATACACTAAAGTTCTGTTTCCCTGTGTGATGTTATTTGAAGGTAGTGCCTTCCAGGGGGTAATTAAGTTTGGATTACATCATGAGGGTGGGTCTTAATGATGGGTCTAGTGACTTTAGGACAAAAAGAAGAGAAAGAAAGATCTCTCTCTTTCGCTGTGTGCAAGCACTGAGGAAGGGCCAAGTGAGGAGGACATAGTGAGAAGATGACCATGCAAGCCAGGAAGAGTGCATTTGCAAGGAACCTAACTGGGGGGCACCATGATCTTGACATCCAGACTCTAGAACTGTGACGCATACATTTCTGTTATTTAAGCCACTCAGTCTATGGTATTTTGTTATGGCAGCCAGAGCTAAGATATATATTATCCACATCTGACGAGTATTTACAGTAAAGAAAGTGCCCTTATCACCTCTTAATGAATAATTTTCATTGTCAATTTAGCGATAAATGAGCCAAAGCAATAATAAAACTCGATCCTATGCAAGGTGAAAATAGAACTTGAGTACTATCCTAGTGGGAATATAAACCGATACATCCTTTGTTAGAAATCATATTGGTAGTGTACTTCACAAACAATTGTACTCATTAATCCCAACTTTCAGAATGTATCCCAAGGCTAGTATCAGAGATTTAAAAGATTCACTTCCTGCTCATAGTCCAGACAGATTCCCCATTATATTGTCTTTAAAACCCTCCCAGCCAGCTTCTGAAAACATAACAACATCATCAGTATCTTGGCACACAGCTACATTATTATTTACTATGCAATATTGAATATGTTACTACAGAATTAACTTATCTCTGTATGGATATTCATTTACTGATTCAATAAACATATGAGAAATCCTGTTGTGGGCCAAATTTATATTTCCAGTCCAGACCAGTTCCCTCAAATCCAGGTTTGTTTGACTTCTGCCTACTGGACCTTTTAATTTGAAAGTCTAATAAGCATCTCAACTTAACATGCCCTGAACTAATTCCTTCTCTCTCCACAAGTTCCAGTTTCTCAGGCTAAAAGTTTTGGATCATCCCTTACTCCTGTCATTCCCTCATGGTCCACATGCAATACATTAGCAAATTCTGTAATTTTTCAACCACTTCCACTGCTACAAAACTTTTGGAAACTGCATATATCTCACCTGGATTAATGCAAAATCCTAACTGGACTTTCTTATCCATGCTTGGCCCCTGTAGTTTATTTTCAACATATTTCAACATAGTACACAGAAAGATGATCTTTAAACAAGTCAGAAGAAACCCATCTATCTATCTAGACTTTGCATTTCTTGAACTATTAGATCTCCAGAGGAGCTAAGATTCTGGAAGAAGCTCTCCACAATCACTATACCCAATCCTACTCTCTTAAAACAGTCTTACTCTTGATGGGTATACCTTGCTATATCACTAATAAATTCCTGAATTTAGTCAATTATCTGTATAAATTTAGAAGAAAAAGAATGCTCTATTTGGTGTTAGATATCTATGAAGTTGAGCTATAGCTCAGGTAAAAGGGTTCTCAGGTTTAAAAAAAGTCAGTATAATTTCCAAAGCTGAATTCCCAGAAAGACATAAAGACAAATCGTCTTTATATGGTGAACCAGGCCACAATTATGCTTTGTTTCAGATTTAACTATTTCAAAGGTGGAGATCCTTTTGGTGTATGTTTGTGTAGTGGGCAAACAGTTCACAGGTATATTTTCAGCACCTAGTCCAGTGTTTGGCCCATTCATTATATGCTTATTAAATAAGTGAATGGACCCCAAATGTTCTTTTATTCGGATGGTCTGTCATCATAGCGCATTTAGAGAAGAGCAGTATATTATTTTAGTGAACTGGAAGGCAGTTTGGGTTGCTAATTATGTGCCACCAAGAAACCAAATTCTCATGGCCCTCATATGCAATGCTGAAAACCTTGCTTTAAGTATTTGGCATATTTTTATAATCCTTTCTAAATATTAATTAATCTCCAACCTCTGCTAGAAGAACTTACCTTCGAGAGATAAGACATTATCTGTCTTGTCTAAGCCCTGGAATTCTTTTTTATTTTTTCTGCCATATTTGTTTTCTAGTAAGGTTTTGAAATTCAGATTCTCTTTGAAAATGATCTATTTTAAATTGCTTTTTCCTTACATTCATGCCTTAAATGATATATTTGCATATGTTTATTAACAAGTCTTCTATATATAATGACCACATAGCCATTTCTTGAGGTTGTATTGTTCGAGGTATCAACCAGGAGTGTGGGAGCGAGGAGTTCAGAGAAACAACATCTGTCATGCCAGTCTTGAAACTGATAGGAACATCAATTCATTGCAATGAAGTCTTATTAACCAGTATCATTTTTACATGGCTGGAAGATGATTTGCTTTAGAAAAGCTCATAGGAAAAATAGCAACAGCAAAAAGAAAAACCTGACAAAATGTATCCTTTTGTTTTGTTAGACAACATTTAAAAATCTGGAATTATAGTATATCTTCAGATATCTCTCTGAGAAAACTGGGCCCACATTCTCTATGGTAACACCTGAAAGGAGCTGAAGAGCAGTGCTCCCTCACCCGTTTTCAAATGAGGCAAAAAATAATTTAAAGAGAGATATTTAATCATGGACCTTACCTACCTAGACGTTATTGACATTTGAGTTTGCAACCTACATGATTGAAATCTACCATCTCCACTAAATCTATAATTTAGATTTAGTGTATAGACATTTTTAGTAGGAATAGAAACAGAATATTTCAGAAAACCTTTATTGAACCCCTGCAAAAATAAAATAGACTAGAGCAATACCCCTTATTTATCTAAAAGGTGCACTCCTTGAGAATCCTACACAGGGAAAGCTTTATATTCTGTGTATTTTCACCGAAAGCAAGCCTGCAGCCTCTAAGTTGAAAGCGGCAGAAACAGAATTTGGGATATCATACAGACTTATACATTGATATAGAGGATATTACGATTTTCTCAAGAGATACTGGTCATAGAATTCTAGCAACCATAAAATACTGATAATTCTTTTACAAGTACTTTTATAGTAGCCTAAATTGATTTAATAGAGTACCGTCAAATCAATTCATTCTCTTAATTCTTAGGCTGCTTCATCTTAATTTGAATTGTTGGTGAACCAGGCCATCCAGCAATTATAGGGCCACATAGCATCTGATATATGATTCATAAGGCCAGCCACCTGAAGAATGAAAGCAGAGGTATAGAAGAAATTGTGAACTGAGCTCTTCATAAATTGGACCTCACTGAATGATAATTCGGTATTTGTAGGCACACTAAATACATACCTTTATACCAAAAAATAATTATCACATGCATTTATGTTTGTAAAGGGTTGAAAATGTGGCAATTATACCTCATACAGCACTAGATAACACAGAATATACTGTTTTAAGCAATACTTTAATATTTATGAAGGTGGTCTTCTTTAGCGTGACATATACATTTTATTCTCTTCGAGTCAAAATATGCCTTTGGGGATAAACAACGTGTGATGGAAAGGCATGGGTCACCAGATACACACAAAGTACCTTATTTATGGCTAATTATAGCAGTTAACGTATACTAAGTGTTTTTCGTGTCCTGAATAGTTTGCTAAGAACTTTGCACATCTTGTTTCATATAGCATTAGGAGTAGCTTCTTATAAGTATGATAAATGAGGCTTGGTAAGGCGGTATGACTTGTCCAAGGCCAAAAAAGTTAATAACCATTGGAACTGGGGTTGGATTCTGGAAGACTGCATTGGATGTGCTGTTGACTATTATACATAATGCCTCTTCAGTGTGTTATTACTGTAGAGTCAGAGGCCATGACCTTGGAACCCAAATATTTTTCAGTTCTTTCTATGTTACTAGGTGGGTGTTAGGTGCTAACAAGAGTCAGATGGATGACAAACTGAAAATTTCAACTGTGGCCTTTTGTTTCCCAAGAAAATCTCAAAATTTTGTGTTTATTTTGTAAAATAAATTTTAAAGCCTTTTTATTGTTCAGTAAATAAGCTCTTTATTTAAATATATTCCAAAATTGCTTTAATAATATTTTGTGTCTTTTTCTAATTATTTAAAAGCATCTACTTGGTTTAGTCACAGTCTAAGTACTAAGAGTGCAAAAATAAATATAGTATATGTATAACTTCATTATCATAGTGATTTATAATATTGTATAATAAAATAGGTGCTATATAATAATTTGCAGTGCTCTAAGCAAGCCACAGTTTTTAATTTTTAGTTTATTAACAATCTCAATGGCAAAAGCATAATCACTCATTAAAATGGAGATTTTAAATGGCTATAGGCATATTTATTTTAAAAAGTATACTTTTACATTGATAATCAGTCAGAATGCATTACAGTTGGATTAAGTCAGTCCACTGTTTCAACAAACATTCTAAGTCCAGAAAAATTATTGATTTAATATTCCAGACAAATATTACAGATTAAATATTGAAATCTAAAGAATAAATAGGGAAAGAAAAAGTTATAGAAGAGCAGAAGATAAATGGGTAGGGTTTGACCAGTACACTCAATCACATCCAGTGCAATGCCTATCCATTACAGATAGGGTATCTTTTTCTAGTTCCCTCAAAAGGGAAATAATTCTTTTAAACTACTATTTCAAGTATACAGTTTTTATGGTAATGCTTAAAATCTGCTTAATATTATAATTATCTGTGCACCTGTTTTACTTACTATCTTTGACTATCAGTACTTTGAAGCCAGATCTGTGTTTTTGCATAACTAATGATCAGGGAAATACAAATCAAAACCACAATTCAATACCATGTTACTCCCGCAAGAATGGCCATAAAGAAAAAATAAAAAAGTAATAGATATTGGCGTGGATGCAGTGAAAAGGGGGAACTTCTGCACTTCTGGGAGGAATGTAAAATAGTACAACCACTATGGAAAACAGTGTGAAGATTTCTTAAAATACTAAAAGTAGAAGTACCATCTGATCCAGCAATCCCACTACTGGATATCTACCCAGAGGAAAAGAAGTCATTATACGAAAAAGTTACATGCACACGTATGTTTATAGCAGCACAGTTCACAAATGCAGAAATGTGGAACCAGTCCAAATGCCCAAATCAATGAGTGGATAAAGAAACTGTGATATACATATATGATGGAATACTACTCAGCCATAAAAAGTAATGAATTAATGGCATTCACACAACCTGGATGGGATTGGAGACTATTATTCTAAGTGAAGTAACTCAGGAATGAAAAAACAAACATTGTGTGTTCTCACTTATAAGTGGGAGCTAAGCTATGAGAATGCAAAAGCATAAGAATTATACAGTGGACTTTGGGGACTCTGGGGTAAAGGGTGGGAAGGGGGTGAGGGATAAAATACTATGAATTGAGTTCAGTGTATACTGCTCGGGTGATGGGTGACCAAAATCTCACAAATCACCACTCAAGAACTTAGTCATGTAAGCAAATCCCACTTGTTCCCCAAATCTATGGAAATGAAAAAGAATACATTTGTGGTAGATGGCATATTACAAATAGTTGTTCCATTAAATTTACCTAATGTGGTTTATGAAGGACTATTAAAATAATTTAAAAGGCATCAAATTAGATTTTTTAGAGTTAACTTTATACAAAATTCAATGAGGACTTGAAGCCTTCCACAAATGAACCTGGAAGTGAATTCTACCACAGCTCAAACTTGAGATGATTGCAATCCTAGTGGACACCTTGATGCAGCCTTGTGAAAGAAACTGAGCAGGCCCCCACCTAAGCCACACCCCAATTGTGGGGCAGTTTGTCACATCAAGGGATAACTAATGCATAATGACATTTTACCTCTACTGTATGATATTGTATATTACACATTAAATTACATATTGCACATCTTATTATATGAAATAGAAGCTAGCATTATAAGCAGAACAGATAATTTGCCTGGAAAGAAATCTTTGAATTTGATTCCTCCAAAAAAGTTTGGTAGAATGAAAACAGAGAGGACAGGAGGAATGTTGCTATGGTCCAGGAGGAGCAGGAATTATGCATCTGTATAACTGGCTAATAGAAAAAATATGGTGGTGACAATTATGTAGTTAAGAGGATGGGTTCTTTTCTCAGAGTGTCTATACCAAAACCCACATGAACTACTTGGTAGTTGTATTACCATGGCAAATTTTTCCATTGTCATAGAAAATAATTTCCTAATCTGGGAAATAAAAAATGGTCACTGTACTTATTGCATTGAGTTGTTTGGAGGTTTGATGTACTGCTACAATCTGATTACTCACCAAAATATCTGGCACATATGGAAAAAGAAGGAGCCAGAATAATAAGGACATTTGGATACTTTTTTGCTTTTTCTAAAAGAGAATATATGTTTACTAAACACTGTAAAGCTGTGTACTCTATTTTCAAACACATGTTTAGTCATGTTTAGCATCGAAAGATGTGAACGCTGAGGCAAAAAAGAGTTCAATAAGGACAAAGCATAGCAAAATAACCTCATTTTCCTTTCACAACAGGGGTATTAAACTTCCAAATGAAGGGAATGAATTAGAAATATTGTATCTTAACTTCAGTAGAAATGTTTTACATGACAAATTGATAGAGATTATCGTAAAAAGCAGTTGATGACACTGGGTGAGGCTTTTGTTGCTAGTTTCACAGGCACATCTGAAGATTATCCATTTATTTTTTTGTTATCCCTAAGAAAGTTTTTGAGTGGCAAGCCTTAGGCCTGCTTTCTCTCCTCAGTCATGTCTCAACTCGTTTTGTTAATGACATGAATATGAATTTTATATTTGTCGATGCCAAAAAGTTGAGAGATAGTGCACATATTATAAATGAAAAAAAGAAAAACCTTCTAAATGTGTGGAATAAAACTACAGACTAAAATCATAAGATGAGATTTTACTGAAGTAAGTTAACAGTTGTCAAAACAATCAGTCTCCCACACATAAGATGTAAAGAATCATCACCACATCGTACTTCCCATGAAAATTTATGAAAAATAACTAGAGTTAAAAATAAGACTGTGTAAAGTTAAGAGTGTCAAAAACTGAAAAAATAGTTTCTGATATCTTTTCCTATTTGCAAGCAAGAAGTTAGCCTGACAGTTTTATGGACTGGCAGAAGACAAGAGACACCCAGATCAAAGATAAAGGTTAGTTTATTACGCATCAGTAGCAATGACCAGAATGTCATTATTTTTAACAGTTTCCCAAACTCCAGTTCTCGCAGGATGATGTAAAGAGAGCCAGGCTACATCTGCACATTCAATGAGCTGCATTACAGGAGAGAAATTCTGAGGTTTATCATGTACAGTAAACAAACCTGCTCCTAGATGTGGATTCAGACAGAATATCTTCAAAGGATATTTGCTATACATACATCCCTGAAAGAGTACTGTGGCTCAGGGTGGTGGCTCATGCCTGTAATCCCAGCACTTTAGGAGGCCGAGGAGGGTGGATCACTTGAGGTCAGGAGTTCAATACTAGCCTGGCCAACATGGTGAAACCCTATCTGTACTAAAAATACAAAAAATTAGCCAGGCGTGGTGGCGGTCGCCTGTAATCCCAGCTACCTGGGAGGCTGAGGGACGAGAATCACTTGAACCTGGGAGGCGGAGGTTGCAGTGAGCTGAGATCGTGTCACTGCCACTGCACTCCAGCCTGGGAGACTCCATCTCAAAAAAAAGAAAGAAAGAAAGAGGGGGGGGAGAGAGAGAGAGAGGGAGAGAAGGAAAGAAAGAAAAAGAAAGAGAAAGAAGAAAGAAAGAAAGAAAGAAAAAAGAAAGAAAAATAAAGAAAGAAAGAAAAAGAAAGGAAGGAAGAAAGGAAGAAAGAAAGAGAAAGGAAAGGAAGGAAGGGAACTCTGGAAAAAAGGGCAATTACAGTTTTTGCTTGCTCGGCATGCAGAAATATGAGAGCTCCCATGAAGAATTGTATCTTGGCAATGGAGCTTTGAAAATACAAATAGAAGCTGACATTAAGATCTCACACAATCATCATTTGGCAGCACATCACACTAGCATGATTAATAATATGATAACATTATATTATTAATGATTATAAAAATGCTTATTTTGTTCAGTTTTAAACACCATATTTTGAAGCACATATGAGAACGTGCAGAATGTTCACCCAAACATTGAAGGGAATGCCAAATGAAGAAAATTGTTCACTTGCGAATACACTTCTATACTACGAAGTATTGAAGAAAAAACTACAAGTAAATTATTAACCTCCAATAATTAAATACCTTTTCTTTAGAGAAAGCCAGATGTCACATTTTCTCTACTTCTTCCCAGTTCTCAGCTCTGCTACTCCTAATGAATGCTTCTCACTAAAAGTCCTATTTCTTCAAGCATGCTCTCTGACTTGAACTTGAGTCAGAGTATTTAAGAAATTTGTGATCTTTCAAACTCGAAAATCATTACATACGGCATACTTACCTCACCATAAGACCAAAAAGAGATCATAACTCTGGAAATACAAATAATCATGAGTTAAAGATATTCCAAATCTAAAGATATCTGAAGTGAAAGGAAAGGAAATTCAATCAGTATCATGAGACAACTCTGATAAAATAATGGTAAAAAATGTACAGTTTAGAAAGAAGTAGAGAGGAAAAATGCAGGACTGTATCTGAGAATTATGATTATTATTATTAATACTTGAGGGATTTAGAATGCCATCTACTTCAGAGATTCTATTTTCAGGATAATTGCCACTGAATCACACTTATGGACCTTGTATCATGTCCTCTAATTGTTTTCCTATATACTGGGAAATGCCAGCATGGAAGTCTGTAAACATAGCGTTGGAATTTTCTCAACAAGTGAGAATTCAGCAAAAACAATCTATGTGGTGTAAATTTTAAAAAGTAAGAGAGATTCTTAAGTTTATGATAAAATAACTTACTAAAATATGCAGCACATTTCACCAGGGGTAGCAAGAGAAGAATAAAAAGAAAAAATGACTCAACCCAAAGACAATGAATTTCAATCTTGTGCAGGGATCAATACGTAACCTGTGAAAAAGTAGTAACTTTTTATTGACAAACACATGCAAATAAATATACACAAAATCCTGGTCATGTATAAAGTTCTAGAGAGACAAATCAATACACAGAATTGGAACAAATCTTTAGAGTAAGTTTATCAATGGCTTCTGAAATAATCATATTCTATATAAATATAAATTAGCTACAGGAACAAAAGAAAGTTTAGGACAATGTTTTGTGTTTTCAACCTCTACTGCAGACTGGAATCACCTGAGAATCTTTTAAAAATACTGATCCCCCAAGGATTGTTATATACTTGGTTATATTTCTGGCACAGACATCAGGATTTAAAATGCTACTCATGTAATTCTGATGTGAATCCAAGGTTGAGGACCATTACTTAGAATGAGAATAGGAACCATTTACAGAGAGTGAATTGAGAAGTATTAAAAGGCTTACTAATGCAAGGAATTCTTACTATCAGGAAATAGAGCCTGTCAGTTAAAATATTAATTTAGGACAAGTGGCCCGGCGCGGTAGCTCACGCCTGTAATCCCAGCACTTTGGGAGGCTGAGGCGGGCGGATCACGAGGTCAGGAGATCGAGACCATCCTGGTTAACACAGTGAAACCCCATCTCTACTAAAAAAAGAAAAATACAAAAAAATTAGCAGGGAGTGGTGGCGGGTGCCTGTAGTCCCAGCTACTCGGGAGGCTGAAGCAGGAGAATGGCGCGAACCTGGGAGGCAGAGCTTGCTGTGAGCCAAGATTGCGCCACTGCGCTCCAGCCTGGGCGAAAAAGCGAGACTCCGTCTCAAAAAAAAAAAAAAAAAAAAAAAAAACACCTTAGGACAACCTTAGCGGAAATACAAATGCTATCAAGAGAAAAAAACAATGTAAGCATACTGAAACCTAAAAAATAGTAAACACTCAACAAAGTTATTATGAGGGCTGATAATTGGATGACATATACATTGTGAATGTCACAGGCTCTTATCCACGGTATACAGATTCCTTATGTATTATCTTTTTTTTTTTTTTTTTCTTTTTTTGAGACGGAGTCTCACTCTTTCACCCAGGCCGGACTGCATTGGCGCTATCTAGACTCACTGCAAGCTCCGCCTCCAGAGTTCACGCCATTCTCCTGCCTCAGCCTCCCGAGTAGCTGGGACTACAGGCGCCCGCCACTGCGCCGGGCTAATTTTTTGTATTGTTAGTAGAGACGGGGTTTCACCGTGTTAGCCAAGATGGTCTCGATCTCCTGACCTCGTGATCCGCCTGCCTCGGCCCCCAAAGTGCTGGGATTACAGGCGTGAGCCACCGCGCCCGGCCTGTATTATCTTACACATTATATATAATAAACATATTGGTAATTCCTTAGGCCTTGTTGATCTTTAAATGTCTTGATAATCATCAGTATTAGCACCAGTCAACATTTGTCATAAAATTTCTTCCCATTTAGCAATAAAGTGAATTAGACAGATGACATCTTGGCACTTGAGGGAGATAACCTGGCTAAAGGAGGATTCTACAACAAGTACATGATAAATGTTGCACTTCAGACTACTGGAAAATAAGTGTACAGAGTCTAACTTTATTTTCCACTCAACCTCTAACTAGTTCATTTTTGTTTAGCTTGAGTTGACCAAACTCTCCCCTATCTGCCAAAGAGAAAAAATAAATGGTGTACTCTCCCAGGGAAGAAAAATATTCCTTTTAGTCTTTTGGATATTTTGTACTTAATATCCATTATACTACAAAAATATGAGATATATCAATATACAGAAAAATATGAGTAATCAAGATGAAAAAGTCAATAAGAGCAGAATCTCAGTTAATACAGTTATTAGAGTTAGCAAACAAAGAGTTTAAAACAACCAATAACTTTCAGCCAACTGGCAAACTGGACAAAAATACATAAGACAACTCTTTTTAGATACGGGATAATAGGCAGTGAAAGAAAATGTTTCTGAGACAATGGAAACAAACCAAAAAAATAAAAATAAATAAAACCAAGGTGAGCCCTATGATTATCCCAGTTTTCTTACTTGAGGCATTTTCTGCACCCTGTATCACAGACAGGGAATCAAATGGAGCATGACAGTCTTGCTGAGTTAAGGAGACAGAAATAAAATTTAGAAGAGGGTTTGACAGTTAGAAGTGGTGGAGCAGATCACTGGAGAATAGGGAGCTAACACAGAAAGAGTTCTAGAAGTCTTCATCAGGTACTCTTAAGCCTTTCACAGAATCCAAAGCTGTTCACATGTAGGATGAAACTCCATGAGGCCAGGAAAAGAACAAGTGCTGGGGACTGCAACCTGAACAATCTTCACAGCTCACACAGGCATGGGAAATGTTCAAACTCTTACCAGCCACAGTAGAGAAACTTCACTGAATGCCCAGGACATTCAGTGTTGGGGTTGTACCTTATTCGTAATGATTAGTAATGCTAAATAATCTCCAGCCTAATGGCTATTGTAGAAACATCCTGTCTAAAATCATGCCTTGAAAACATCAAGCTGATCTGAATGTGACATAATGGTCTACCAAAATAACACTCTCTAAAGGAAGCTGACAGAATATAAATACTCCACAGTGTAACATATTCATTGTCCAGAATTCAATGAAAATAGAACTCTAGAGAGGGGTGCAGGGCAAAATGTGATCCATAACATGAGGAAAGTCAAGCAATAGACACAAATGACAGTGATGATGGAATTAGCAGAAAAACAAAATAAAACAAAAAAAAAACTTTAAACCTACTCTAATAAATATCCTTGAGGATTTACAGGAAAACATGAAAGCTTCTCAGCATTTTGGCTAAGATCAAGTGTAAAAGACAACATGAAAACAATGTGATATATGGGGACTATAAAAAGACCCAAAAATGGAATTGTATTAAAATATATAATATCTGAAATAAAAATTTATTAAATAGGTTTATCAGCAGTTTGTACATACTGTGAAAGTTAAGTTGAAGACCTAGCAATAGAAACTACCTAAAACAAAACCTAAAATGAATTGTATTAAAATATATAATATCTGAAATAAAAATATACTAAATAGGTTTATCAGCAGTTTGTAGATAATGTGGAAGTGAACTTGAAGACCTAGCAATAGAAACGACCTAAAATGAAACATAGAAATAAAGGCTAAGAAATAATTAATAGAGTTTCAGTGACCTAAAGGATACCATCAAGTGACCTAACATCTGTGTCCCAGAAAAAGGTAGCGTTTGAAAAAGCAACAAAAGTTTTTCAGATGTACTAAAAAATTATAAACTCACAGATCTGTGAAACTCAACCACAGTCAAGCAGGAGAAATACAAAGAAAACCACACATAAGCTCATAAAAATTAGATTTCTGGAAACTAATGAAAACAAGAAAAGCATAAAAGTAGAAAAATCAGACATTTAAAAAAATCAAGATAAAAGCATTCGTTGATGTCTAGGTAGACCCTAAGCAGGGCAAATAACAAAGGAACGGTATCTGTGAAGTACTGTGAGAAAAAAAATTCCCAAACACCCTCAGTCTATTATTCCCTGTCCAATATAAAATATCCTTCCAAAAGCTTAACTGGAAACATTTTCAGACAAATGAAAGTTAAAAGAATTAGTGGACATCAGACTCATGCTGTAAGTACTATCAGAGGAAACTCTTCAGGCTTAAGGAAAAAGACAGCACATGGAAAACTCTGACCTACTCAACAGAATGACGAGGAGAATGAATAGCAAATATGTACATAAATATAAAACTGTTTTCCATTAAAAATCTATAAAATATAATTGACAATTTAAAGCAAAAATAACAACGTATTAGTCATAGTAGCGTTATCATAGCACCAACAAGAAACAACTGTCCAAAAACAATAAAATTTATGTGTAAAATGGAATATCATGCAGCATTAAAAATAATGAATTATCATCATAAGAAATAACATGAGTCTCGGCCAGGCACAGTGGCTCACGCCTATAATCCCAGCACTTTGGGAGGCAGAGGCGGCGGATCACGAGGTCAGAAGATAGAGACCAACCTGGCTAACACGGTGAAAGCCCGTCTCTACTAAAAATACAAAAAAATTAGCTGGGCATGGTGGCGGGCGCCTGTAGTCCCAGCTACTCGGGAGGCTGAGGCAGGAGAATCGCTTGAACCCGGGAGGTGGAGTTTGCAGTGAGCCGAGATCGCGCCATTGCACTCCAGCCTGGGCGGCAGAGCGAGACTCTGCCTCCAAAAAGAAAAAAAAAAAAGAAGAAAAAAGAAATCACATGAGTCTCATAGAGAAAATATTGAGCAAAGGAAACAAAGTAAAAAACAGAATAATTCTTGTAATTCCATTTATATGAAGTAAAAAACAGGCAAAAATAATTAAAGGTGATAAAAATCAGAATACTGATAATCTTTGGAGAGGATTTGGCTCATAGATGCACGGAAGAATATTTCGCTTGCTTTATATTTTGGAGTTTTTAACCTGGGTAGTAGCCATGACAGTGTTGTCCCATCAGGAGGCGCTGCTGCAAAGATGCGGCTGCAGCGGGAGAGGTGCGGCCGGGGGGCTGCTTGCTCTGCTGAGCCAGCGGGGCCAGGACAGGCTCCTGTCCCCTACTGAGTCAGCGGGACAGGAGCCCTATACTCTCTGGCACAACTGCAGCCACCCAGCTGCAGCTCCAGACCTGGGCATCCCTGCACCCCAGGCGGCCGGGAAGCCCCTGCCCCTGCAGTCTCTGTTTCCCCTCCCTGTCCTCTTCCCCTCTCATGGTCCCCACTCAGGTGCAGAGCAAAGTTGTAGCTGAGCCCAGGAACTGTGGCGACCTGGCCTGTTGTGAGCATGCGCTTAGGGCAGCACTGACAGACCAGCCCCCTGCTGCCTCGGCCTCCTCTGGATTTTGGGTACCGACAAGCACGGGAGGAAGACCAAGGAGGTGCTGAGGGCAGCTCAACACGGGCCTGTGGCACCCCTCGGGGCAGTCAGCAGGGGTGCTGTGGATGGCATGGTGATGCTGGCAGGAGACAGACAGCCTCCTGGGTGGGAAGGGAGAGGTCCCTGGTGAAACCCCTCCTTCAAGCCACGAACAGCCTGCAGCCTGAGGGCTGGGCTGCCAGTTCGGATGGAGTCGTCAGCCTGGAGTGAGAACTTATGGTGCTTTTCCCAGGCCACCCATAGCCGCCCATGGACCAGTTAGCATGCACTTCCTCCCTTCTGAGCCCATAAAAACTCTTACTCAACCAGCCTCATACAGATAGGGGAACTACCAGCTGCAGGAAGGAGCTACCCACTTCAGGTCTCCTCGACTGGTCGGGTGATCTGCCTGCAGAAAGTAGCTATCCACCATGGGTGTCCTGTCTGCTGAGAGCTGGACCCTGGTTGGGACCACCTGCCTGCTGATAGGAGGTACCCACTCTGGATTTCCTGTCTCCTGATAGCTGGACACTTGTCTGTACGACCTGCCTGAGGAACGGAGTTACCCACTTCGGGTCTCCTGAGAGCTGTTATTTTCCTCAATAAAGCTTCTCTCTGCCTTGCTCACCGTCCAACTGCCCGCATACCTCATTCTCCCTGGATGCGGGACAAAAACTTAGGACCCACAGAATGGCTGCTGGGACTGAAAGAACTGTAACACAAACAGGGTTGAAACCACCCCCCTTCCCCAACACCCCCCAAGGAAGTTGCAGGCGATGAGAAGGAGAGAACAGGCTGCAACCATTCAGAGAGCCCAGACCTAGGGGCTCCTCAAGCCAGGGATGTGACACCCTTTGTGGGGCTCTGTGGTTTCTAGCATCTCCAGGCTTTCAGGCACCACTGTGTTACCCTCGTCCAGACACGGGTGCCTGCAGCAGCTGTTTGCGGTGCATCGGATCCAACCAAAGGTTTCACGGAGCTATTGACTGTGCCTGTGCCTGGAGCTGCCCTCCCTGCCAATCGAGATGCAAATGATCCCTGTTCTGTAAAAACTTAGTTCCAAAGTTAGAGTGTATTGTAGGGCATTAACTAATTATGCCTCTAATTTTGTAAACTTGTTTTAGTATGTCCCTTTTGGTAGCATATATATATAAAACACATTTTTCTTAGTTCTTCTTTAAACTAACTTTTTCATTCAACTGGTATCCTCAATAATTTAGATAAATCTTTGACATATATTCATTCCGTAAATTAGTCACATTTTAATTTTTTTGCAATTATACTTTGGCAAAAGAAAGGGAAAATATGAAGCATTATGTAGATACAGTTAAGAGGACTTACTGAGCCAGTGAATATAAGTAGCAAAGTATCAATGAAGATATAGGTCATTGCATTTAAGAGTCAATATTGAAGTCATTTTGTACCTCCTCTGCAGAGTATAGTTTGTTCTCTATTTTTTTAACCAAGTATTTTTTATAATATTATGTGTTTTCTGGTTGAGAATCTGTAACAGTAGAATATTCATATTTTTTCAATTACTCTATTCAATTTTTAAACTTCTTACTTATTTAACAACATTTTCCTAATAATGACTTAAATTTTTCTACTTAATAATATACAATTTTCAGCCTTTTCTTTAAATTATAAGCAACAGGAAATATATATACCTGCTTTTTGATATGGCCAGTTCCTCAAATCTTTTGAAAATTATAGTTTGCCTAAAATTTTCTCTTTTCTTAGTCCAAAAAACCCCATAATTACTGTAATTGACTCTCTTTTGAAAATATATACAGTTCTACCATCATCTTAATAGTTGCTCATTGTACAGTCTCAATTTACATTTTTTCAAGGATTTTTTTTGTTATTATTATTATTTTTGACAGAGTCTCACTCTGTTGCCCAGGCTGGAGTGCAGTGGCGCAATCACAGCTCCCTGCAGCCTCAACCTCACAGACTCAGGTGATCCTCCTACCTCAGCCTCCCAAGTAGCTAAGACTACAGGCACATACCACCACACACGTCTGGTTAATTTTAGTATTTTTTGTTGAGACAGAGTTTTTCCATGTTGCCCTGGCTGGGCTCAAACTCCTGGCCTCAAACAATCTGCCTGCCTTGGCCTCCCGAAGTGCTGGGATTACAAGGCCTGAGCCACCATGCTCAGCAACAGGTTTAAGAACGAGGTTAAACTTGACAGTTGGAATACAAACAAAACAGTGTCTAGAGAGGACAGAAAAAAAATGCAACAGAAGTTGAAAGTTTTAAAGTTAGTTATAATCTGTGAAAGAGAAACCGTGAAGAATGGAAGTTGATATCCCATAAAACAGCTTATTTTGAGTAATCTTTTAAACTTTCAAAACACTGACAAAACTTCGTTCATTGTTTTTAAACTTTAGCTTTATGAGGGATGTGTATTGTGGCATCCCAGCAGGTAGATCTAATCTTCATTAAAAATAGCACTCATAGAATAACTAACATATAAATGTGACCTCCTCAAAGAAAACTTTATGACTAGCCACTCACAGCAATCTGAAGTTTCTATTATAGCAAGTTATCCCTTCTAGTTTGTGTGTATGTGTGTCTTTTGGTGTTATTTGTCTTAAGGTAAATGGAACTTCCATGGCAATGAGTAAGGTAAATGAAAAAATATTATCCACATTTTACAAATGATGAAGTGGTTGCTTAGAAAAGCTAATTAAATGTATTGAGGTCACACAATTCATAAGTGGGTGGAGGCAGAATTCAAACCCTGGTCTCTGACAGGAGTGATACAACTTTCAGCCACCTTATTATTTCATATTTTGTGCACTCTGCATTTAATGAAGCATCAAGCCGGGCCATGAAGTAGCACATTTATTTTTGTTATTTTTCTGTACTTTCCTACACATGGCAATTTCCATATGGATTAATGTATAATTATATTAAATTAGGAAGAAATTAACAAATAAAATGACAATATGTTTAAAAATGTCTAAAATGAAAACAATTACAAGTTTTAGCAATAGTACTATAATATACAAATTGAATGTACTTATATTTGCTTCTTTCCAGTAAAGCAAGTATAATAGCCAGTTTGGCCATCCTTCTGAACAAATCTAATAAAAAATAATTATAGATATTTAGCAATGATTTCACTATTTTAGCCAGAAAAAAAAAGTACTGCCAATACTTGCTCAAATAATTGTTTTAAAGATAAAAAAGAATATAATGGATAGAATAGTGATTGCAAAGCTAGAAAAGAAAATTATTTCAGAAATTGGGGGTAATTATCTTAGTATGGCAGACAAGATAATTTCTATTGAATTCTTTTTAATCCATTTTTGTTGGTTTTTAAAAAAATATCTTCTATTTGTTCAAACACTAGATAAGTTGTTAATCTTCTCCACCTATAGTTATGGAGTTTAATATTTATCTTAATTTTTAGAAAATGTTCCCAGCCAGTCTAATTACTATACCATTCATATTAGGCAATTTTTAATGCCTAATTTTTTTCCTATTAAATTACTTTTACATTACCTCTTAATATTACATACATATATTAATAAAATTTTCCACTACTGATTTGACTTTTTTCTCATATACACAAAAAACAGAGTTTGACTTCCTATTTTAAATAATATTTAATAATATATGTAGAGAGTCCACTATTTCTCAAAGCAAATCTAGCCCATAGGAGTTCTCAATTTCTTTCCTTTTTTTTTTTTTTTTTTTTTTTTTTGAGAGCCACTTTCACTGCTCGCTGCAAACTTCACTCCTAGGCTAAAGCAATCCTCCCACCTCAGCCTCCAAAGTAGTTCGGATTACAGGTTTGTGCCACCATGCCCAGCTAATATTTTGTATTATTATTATTGGTAGAGATGGGGTTTTGCTATGGTTTATAAATGAGCAACTATAGTACAATAGCGATCCCAGGCTCGTCTTAAACTCCTGAACTCAAGTGATCCTCCTGCCTTGGCCTCCCAAAGTGCTGAGATGACAGGTGTGAGCCACCACATCCAGCCCTTCAATTTCATTTACTCAGTTTTTAAAAGACATTTTTCCCTGTTAAATTTATTTACTTTCTCACATTTTGTATTTAATGTCCTTGACCTCGCTGTGCTCATGTCAATGGACGGTATTTGAAAGCCTCCCAAAGTCCCTCTTCTCTATACTTAAGTATTCTGGGGTAACTTATTATTTCAAATCATGAAATCCTCCGTCCTTCCCAAATTTTCCTTGAATCGTCATAATTGCAACATAAAACACAGCATTTTCTTAGTTATTCATATCCCTCTTTCTGCAAAATTTTAAGGGAAAAAAATGAGGTAAAGTCAGCACAGGATTGACGGCTCTTATTGAAAGCAAATCATCAGTGCATCTGAGACAGTTGTCTTAAAGAAAATGGAAAGTATAGTAATCCTACCCCAAGCCATACATACTCAGAGCAAGGAAATACATTTCTGGATAACATTTTTAAAAATCCATGAAAATTATTTCTTTTTGTAGGAATTTATATTATTAATATTTTATCAATAAGAAACATAAAAGATTAAATAGGGAGTAAAATAACGGACTTGTCATAAAAGAAGTGAGCTTTTCCCGCAATGTGTTGGAAAATAAGAAAGACGATGAGTGATATGGTTTGGCTGTGTCCCCACCCAAATCTCATCTTGAACTGTAGCTCCTGTAATTCCCTTGTGTTGTAGGGGAGAAGCAGTGGGAGATAATTGAATCATGGTGGCAGTATCCCCCACACTGTTCTTGTGGTAGTGAATAAGTCTCACAAGATCTGATGGTTTTATAAGGGGAAACCCCCTTCACTTGGCTCTCACTCTGCTCATGTCTGCCGCAATGTGAGATGTGCCTTTCACCCCCCCGCCATGATTGTGAGGCCTCCACAGCTACGTGGAACTGTGAGTTCATTCAACCTCTTTCTTTTGTTAATTGCCCAGTCTTGGGTATGTCTTTATCAGCAGTGTGAAAATGGACTAATACAATGAGGGACAGTTAACATTATCCTTAGAGCTACTGTCCAAGTAGTGATATATTTAAAATTCACAGAAACTGGGACCTATAACAGTGATTGAAGGCATATACTTTGGCATGAAGTCATTAGAGTCTCTCTCTGTGTGTATGGAGATATATATATATATCTCTCATGTACTTGAGGAGATATATATATACACACACACCTCACATTCATATACATATACATATATATGAATATATATCTGTATAACTCACATATATATGGATATATATGTACAACTCACATACCTCATTTCATATATATATATATAACACCTCATATACCCTATTCCATATACAGATCTGCATATTTCTGCAGATCTATCTATGTAGAGATATATATGTATATTATATGAGTAGAAAATAGGGTATGGGTTATGTGAGGTGAGAAGAAAGCAGAGAAGGGTAGATTCAATTTTGGATATGTTGTATTTGAAATAGCTATGAAGAGATCATTAGACCATGTGGTAAACAGGTCAGGACCTCAGAAGAAAGTGTCTCGGTAAAGGTAGAGTTATAGGGACTTCCAGGACCTGGTAGTGGTTAAAGCTATAGGTGAGGATAATAATGCTCATAACACATCGGATATAGGATAAAAATAGAAGCACATAGAGTATAGTAATTTATTAAATTCCAATATGCAAATGCAGACCAAGTAAAAGAACAGTAGTTTCTAACATTATATTTTATTATGTTTTGTGCTTATTTATGGTATAAAATAAAAGAAAAGGTTTTAGTATTATAAAAAACTATAATGGAGAAATATTGTGACAAAATTATACATGGAGGAAAAATTAGTCATTGTCAGGGATTGGGGACAGCGAGATGGGCTGGAGTAAGGTCAGTGGGTTATAAATGAGCAACTATAGTACAATATCAAAACTAATAAATTTTATAGTGATATAATCCATTTATCTTATTCAGATTTCCCTAATTTTACATTTGCTTATGTGCATTTAAATCACAGTGTTGATTTGTATATCCATCACTACAGTCAAGCTCCAAGACAGTTTCATCCCCACAAGGTGATGGAGTTTCCTCCACTAGAGATTCTCTGCTAAACCGTCCTCATATTTCAGCCCAAATCTCAGCCACTCAAAGACCCCAGAGGAGAAACTGGATGTCAATCTCAGCTCAGTGAAGAATAGTTCTTCCTTCTATAGGATTTCGTTTTATCTAGTCATTTTTGTTTCCATAGCTCTCTGATGTTTTTTAGAAATGTGATTCTTGTAATTTATCAAGATACTTCTAGTTACTACAGAAAGAATAATGGCCAGCCACTAGTTACTACCTATCACTTTGAGGTAAATGTACTGCTTTATTTCCTGCTAGCATAACCATAATGGTATTTTTTGCTAATAAAGTTGTTTAGCTCATATATTTGTAATTAAGAAGTTTATATATATACATATATATACATATTCAAAGAGGAATATTTTAAAATAACCATTATCTTATGAATTAGAGATAGGTATATCAAAGATGAAGGTTAAGATTTTTTTGGTACACATTTATCAGGTTTTCAACACTACTTATTAAAAACACCTCCTTTTCCCAGTAAACTGCCTTCACAGCTTAGACAAAATCAAATGATTATGTAAGTGTGAGTCTATTTTTGGTATGTATACTCAATTATACTGATACATGCCTGTTCTTATTTCACTACTACCTGTTGTAAATACTGTAGGTTGTACCACATCTCTAAATAAGCTAACAAGGCTTCCACATTTGTTTTTCTTCTTTAAGATGCTCTAGGCTATTCCAGATATTTTCCATGTAAATGATAGAATCAGCTTTCCAGTTTCTATCAAACTATGTAGAGATTTTGATTGTGATTTTATTTAACTTATATATCAGTTTGGGGAGAAATGACCTCTAAACAATATAATAGTTTCCAATCCATTGGTATAACATATTTTCATTTATTTGTTATCTTTTATTTCTCTCAGCAATTTCTCAGTTTCTGTGTAGGAGCATTGCAAGACTTTTGTTAATTGTATTTCCAAGTATTTTACTTTGCTTTAATTCTATTATATATAAAATATATAATATAATATATAAATATATATGTATATATATTTTTTTGAGATGAGAGTCTTGTTTTCCCTCCCAGGCTGGAGTGCAGTGGCACAATCACAGCTCACTGCAGTCTTGACCTCTTGGGCTCCAGTGATTCTCCCCGCTTAGCCTTCTGAGTAGCTGGGACCACAGGCATGTGCCACTATGCCCAACTAATTTTTAAAATTATTTGTAGAGATGAGGTCTCTTTATGTTACCCAACCTGGTCTCAAACTTCTGGGCTCAAACAATTCTGCAGCCTCTGCCTCCCAAAATTCTGGGATTATAGGCATGACCCACTGCAATGGGTCAAAAATTTTAATTGTCATTTGAAAATGGTTTTCCACTGGAATGTAAAAACTACAATTATTTTTTATATTGTCCTTGTACACAATGACTTTGTCCAATTTATTAGTTTTATTAGTTTTGTTTTTATATTTTTCTACACAAATAATGATATCATCTGTGATATTTCAGTCTGAAGATCTTTTTCAGCACTTTTTAAAAACAAGTGTTGTTTGCATCTTAGACTTTATTACTCTGAACATATCTATATGTCAACATCAATTCAGTTTTATTCTAAATACAGAATTGTAGGCTATTTGTTTTTCATTTTAAATATGTCATTCCATTGTCCTATATGTCTATTGCTTCTATTGATAAGCTGGGTAAGAATTATACTTTTATTCCTCATTATATAATATATTGTACTCTTATCCCATCAGTTTTTAGAATTTTATTTTCATCTTTGATTTTCAGAACTTTGAATATGATGTGCTATGGGTGGTTGTATTTGTATTTATCCTGCTTAGGGTAGCTTAGATTTCTGTATCTGTATAGTAATATATTTCACCAAATTTGGGAAGGTTTCAATTATCATTTCTTCAATTGTTTCTTCTCCCCCATTTTATTTTCTCCTCTACACATCAAATTACACATATCTTAAAATGCAGGGGCCGGGCGCAGTGGCTCACACCTGTAATCCCAACACTTTGGGAGGCTAAGGCAGGCAGATCACAAGGTCAAGAGACCGAGACCATCCTGGCCAACATGGTGAAACCCCATCTCTACTGAAAAAAAAAATACAAAAATTAGCTGGGCATGGTGGTGCACACCTGTAGTTCCAGCTACATGGGAGGCTGAGGCAGGAGAATTGCTTGAACCCGGGAGGTGGAGGTTGCAGTGAGCTGAGATTGCACCACTGTACTTTAGCCTGGTGACAGAGTGAGGCTCCATCTCAAAAAAAAACAAGCAAAAAAAAAAGCAGTTAATCAAAGCTTTTATTCTTAACTTTCTCTGTGTTTTCCAAAGTATTGTCTATTGTTCAGCCTTAAAGTTTAATAAATATTAATTCTACAGTCTCCAATCTCCTATTTATGCCAATCCATGGAATTAAAAAGATTTATATTGCAGTTTAAATTTCTATTGGGATTCCTTTTACACTCCCTAATTCTCAGCTGATATTCTACACCTATTAACTCATTTTGATAATATTTTTTTCTTTGAACATATTTATAATAGCTGTTTTAAAGTTCTCATCTGCTGATTTCAAAATCTGGGTCATCCCAGTGTCTATTTTTATAGATACTTTTGTCCATGTCACATTTTTACGGTAGTTCATATATCCTTTTACTTTATAATGGACATAATGGATGATATGCTGTAGACATCTTTTAACCTATTATTGTCCTTTTAACAATACTAAATTTTTTGGTATTAAACACTTAATAAACTGGCTTATCACCTTGAACTTATAGAGGCTTGATTTTATATTTGTTAGGCCTGGTCTCTTTAATTGTGTAACGTAGTCTTTACTCCTGTAGCATGTCACTTCCAATATTTCAATGCAAAGCATGAGATATTTACCAAGGCATTTTAACTTGGTAGCATTGAAATGACAGTATCTGTTCTTTTTCTGAGATTGATGACAGTTGAAACTTCTGCTTAACTTATTCAGCCTTCCAGGGGGTGTATCACATCAGATTTCATAATATCCACCCCCTTCACATGCACAACTCATGAACTACCAAAAATTGGAAGAAAGTTTATAAGTAGGTTTGTGAACTCTCCATCCATGGCCCCCTCCTTACTGGGATTCTCCTCTTCAATTTCTAACTTCTCAGGCAATCCTGAACTCTGTCTCCTGAAGTCTGAAGACAGTAAGACTGAAGTTTTCTGCTTGAGTTCTTCATATGCTGGATCATGTGAACTGGAGAGTTCTCTTGGGGAAAACCTGTGAAGTAAGTATGCCATTCAATCCCTCATTGGCATTTCTTCTTTCAAAGAACAAAATCTCTCCGGATTGTACTTGCTTTTGTTCACTCTCTAGTATCTTCAAATAGATGTAGGTGTGAATTGGAGTGTGTATGGGTGGGGGGATATGAGTGTGTATGTGTGTGTTTGCCTTTCTATATTTTGCCCACAGTTTATAATGCTTTTCATGGGAGGATCAATCCTTACAAAAGCTACCCTGCAATTATCAGAAGTGAAACTTCTCATTTCAAAATGAAATAAATGAAAATAATTTTTACAAAATATTAGCCAGACTTTTCATGTCTTTTCTCCATATAGAGACTTATCATTGGAATTACAGGATTTGGATGCTTACTAAAAAATTTAAATATATTAATGTGACATTAGATTGGTAGATTTTCTAATATTGTGGTGCATTTTTATAAGAAAATCCACATAACTGCATATATTTTTATTTTGATATGAATGATTTTTGTATTCTGTATCTACAATGAATCAGTAAGCTTTCTATATTTTCTGTTTAGGAACACTTATAGAATAATCACTTTTTAAACATTTGAAAAGCAATTGCCAATAAAATTATATGGCATAGAATATTATTTTGAATCTAATTTTTGATAGTTTTGTAAGTTTCATGTATCAGGTTTCCCATTTTTTAGTAAATAACATTTTCTAATTAAAACATTAATTTTGCTTATTTGAAAATTAATTATATATGTATGTTATTATTCATAATTAAAATAACCGATTAATACTTTTTGCTATATTTATGCTTTTATTTATTCGTGTGTTATCACAAAATTAATTTTGTAAGAATTTATTCATTTTTATTATCTTTAATTTCAAAAACCATTAAGTTATGACATTCCCCATTTTCCCTAATCAGAGGAGTTACAAAAATGGTAGAAGATTTACTGTAATTCAAATCACTTCAATTGGAACAATATGCTTTATTTTTGCTAGTAGGCTTAAGTTTTCATTTTCCATGGAGTTTTATTGGCCTTGAAGTCAGTAAACACTCTAGTCATATATTGTGTTTAGAGCATCATAAATAATTTGGTTTAATTTGCACAGAATAAACTTCACAAATATTAAGTGTACATTTATGTAAGTACCACAATAATCAGGCTATGGAATATTTTTATCTCTCCAGAAAGCTCCCTGTCCTCTTTGTAATTTCTTTCACTAACTCTTACCCAACGCAATGATCTGATTTTTATCACTATTAATGAGGTATTATTATAAGTAATCATCTTTATCTGGAAGGTTGGCCCTTGAACAACATGGGTTTGAACTGTAGAGTTCACTTATACATGTATATTTTTCAATAAAAAGTATCCCAAGTATGCCTGCCTCTTTTGCCTCGCCTTCCATCTCTTCCATCTCTTCTGCCTCTGCCGCCCCTCCTCTTCCTCCTCCTCCTTAGCCTACTCAACGTGAAGATGAGAACAAATATCTTTATGATGATCATTTCCATTTAATAAATAGTAAATATATTTTATCTTCTTATGCTTTTCTTAATAACATTTTATTTTCTCTAGCTTACTAGAGAATACAGTGAAAATATAATATGTAATACATATAACGTGTAAAATATGTGTTCATCCACAATTTATGTTATCAGTAAGGCTTCCAGTCACTGTAGGCTACTAGTAAAGTTTTGGGGGAATCAAAAGTTATATATGAACTTTTGACCCTGTGAGTGAGGGTTTGGTGCCCACAATCCCTGTGTTGTTAATGGATCAACTGTATTTCTTAATATAGATTTTGGAGGATATTTTGCTATACAGATTACATTTTTAATTTAGGTCAACATTTATTGAATTATAGGTTTAATATACAAATTATCATTTCAATGCTTTTAAGTTGCTTACTAGTTTTTCTCCAACCAGAGACACAGTTCAAATTGTAACTAAACCTTACAGGAAGAAGTATAGGAAGATACGAGGGATGAAACTAGAGAGATATAGACAGATATCATTGTGAATGTGGGCTGTACTTTTCGTAGTTACGTGACTCTGAGTTAATTAATCTTTTCAAGACTGTATATGCTAGCATTAAATTGGTTTAATAATGCTAAATTCAAAGGCCAATTATGAAAATTAAATGAGATAATACATTGAAGTAAATTATCTTAGTCTGTTTTGTGGTGCTCTAACAGAATACCTGAAGTTTGGTAATTTATAGTAAATAGATATTTTTTGGCTCAACTTCTGGAGGTTAGGAAGTCCAAGATCAAGGGGCTGCATCTGGTGAGAGCCTGTTTGCCAGGTTATCCCAGCAAAGGCCAAAGGGGAAAAGAGTTTACACAAGAGAGGAAGCAAGGAAGCCCAAATTCACCGTTATAATAAACCCACTCCCATGGCAATGACATTAATCCATTCATGAGTCCAGAGCCCTCATATCCTAGACACCTGCCATTGGGCCCCACCTTCCAACACTGTTAAATTGGAGATTAAGTTTCCAACATATGAACTTTGGAAAACACATTCAAACTATAGCATAAATCCTTGGCACAATGTTTGGCATACAATAGGCACCTCACAAATATTTCTGGTTTCTTACTGCCTGGGAGAAAACTGCATGTTTTCAAATAAGTAAGGTGCACTGTGACTATGTGATGTTTTTCCAGTGCAACATAGCTGGTGTTCAAACAGATGCAAGATAGAGGCAAAGGTGTAACTATTAGAATATTCTTAAATTCTCCTTAAAAAAAAAAACACCACACACACACACACACACACACACACACAACGAACTAAGAAAAAATAAGCCCTAAGTCACATCTTAAATAAAACGTAGTTAGCAAAGTACCCCCAACAAACCCAACAGATGAAGACATATTGTTATTGGCTGCAATTCACATGTTAGAAAATCAGTTCAATAGTATATATCTCAGGGGCAGGTTTAGGGGTGGGGCACAGGTTTGATTGTAAAAAAGGGAATTCTTTGGGAATGTTAGAATCATTCTATATGCTTTCTGTGGTAGTAGTTAAAACAATCAATGCCTGTGTACAAACGTATGTAACTGTACACCAAAAAAGGAAAATTTACCATATGAAATCTTTGAAAATTAAAAATAAATAGAAACATTAATTATATGTAAAGTTGGCATCTTATTCACATAAAATTATTTCAATTCATGGTAAAACCTAGGGTTAGACTATATAAGGTTTTGAATATATATCTTAAGAAACAAAGGACAACAAAGAATTTTAAAATTTTATTCAGTAGCATTATTTTTAGAGTAATATTAATATTGCTATTTTAAAATTCATGTATCGGTCATTTACCTACAGTACACATAGTATATCAGTAGTTAATTTAATTTGACTAGGAACCAATATTTTTAGCATAAGAGAAAATACACACAAATATAAATAAAATCATCCAAGTTAAATAAAATCCCTAAAATATTAATGTATTCATCTGGAAATATCATTATAAACTCAAATATTTTTCTAAAAATATTCACTTATTTTATTATTTAGAAACAATAAAAGCATTAGCAATAAAAACATCTAGCATCTCAGCTGTAATCTCCAAGTAGAATTTCCCACAAATACAAACATGTTCTTTGGAGAAATAACTGATTTCAGGACTGTGACTGGAAAGGGATAGAAAGAAATTTGGACCAGAAAGCAAGGAATCTATCAAAAGCTATGGGATTACATCAGATGAATACCAAAACTAACAATGGTCCCCACTGGCCAAAAATGGGACAATTTGGCATCAGAACCATGGTTTTCAATGATAACAACTGAAATATATAACATTTCACGAGTTGGTAGTGATACTAAAAAACTTAAAATATAAAAGAAAACTAATAGATAATTTTGGGGATTTGATGCATAGCACTTCATTCTGAAAACGTGTGTATAAAAATGGAAAAATAAACATAATCCTGTTTTTTCTATAGGAATTTCCACTAGAGGAACCAAATATGTAATAAAATAAAGTTCTTCCTTGTAGAAGAGTCCCATCTAGTATCGAGAATTATGAAAGACCTGATACTTTACTTGAAATCCCAGAAGTTAGCCTGCCAGGTTTGGGGCTGCTGGCAGGAGACAAGTGTCTCCTGGGGAACACCAAAAGGACAGTTGATTACTCTAATCAACAGCAGTAGCTATTTTCTTGCATTGGTTCCCCAAACTCCAATTTCTACAGAGTAATGTCATGAGGGTCAGGTGATGTCAGCATACACAGTGAATTCTGTTAAAAGAGAGGCACTTCAAGCTTTGGAAATGATGATCTTTTATAATGGACTTCAAACAAACTTATTCAACTTTTGCTACGGAAGAAGTCATTATCTTTATTACACCAAACAGCAAACAACAACAACAACAAAAAAAACACACAAAAAAAACCCTGCTCTATGCTCCAGACAAAGTTGTCATCCCTATCTTTTGAACCTGTTCATTATACATACATCTTTGAAAAGGTGTTTTGGAGCAAAGGTATATTTGCACAACTGCTCTCAAAATGTGAAGAAATGCAGGAAACCCATGAATCATTGTCTCACGACAATAAATGCAGAAGGAGTAAGGAATTAGAAAATCACCATTTTTTAACTCCTAATAAAATAATGTATCTAGGCAGTCATTAAGAGTGGTTGTGGCCAGGCATGGTGGTTCATGCCTGTAATCCCAGCACTTTGGGAGGTTGAGGCAGGTGGATCACCTGAGGTCAGGAGTTCGAGACCAGCCTGGCCAACATGGTGAAACCCCGTCTCTACTAAATATACAAAAAAAATTTAGCCGGGCCTGGTGGCAGTTGCCTGTAATCCCAGCTACTCGGGAGGCACTCCGGCCTGAGCAACAAGAGCAAAACTCCGTCTCAAAAAAAAAAAAAAAAAAAAAAGTAGATGTAAAACCATTAAGGCAATGGTTGGTGATTAATTTATAATGAATGGATTAGGCTGACAACACCTAAGTCCACTGACCAAAGTCAAAATCATTAAAAGTGAAATAGACAGAAAGATATCATACTCTCTGGTATGATGCAATTGGAAGTACCGAGTGACACCTCTTATTACAAAAATAATTTAACCTAAATATCACTAAGCCTTTAGATCTAACTACCTGGTTAAGAAAAGAAAGAAAGTATAGATTTTTTATATATACATATAACATTGTAATCATTAGGAAGTGCAAAAGCCTACAGGCCAAATGATCTAGTTTTATCAACAAATAAACTAGTTACAAATTTGCTATGGGAAACTAAAAAAATTTAGAAGACGTAGCAACCAAATGCATATGTATATTTTGTTCTTATCCTTATTTGAACAAACTTAACAAAAATATATTCTTTGAGACAATTATGGTAATTTTATTATAAACTGGTTATTGCATATTAAGGAATTAAGATCAATTATTTTAGGTGTATCTTAAAAATTATGGATTTGTCTTTAAGGAAAGTCTTCATTTTTTTAAAGATAGCCTGAAGTAATTTATTGACAATAAGCTGCCCAGGATTCACTTTAAAATATTTTAGCAAAGAGAGAAGGAAGCAAGGAAGGGAGAGAGGGAGGAAGGAAGGAGGGAGGGAAAGAAGACAGGTGGGAGGGCAGAAAGTAGATGCAACAAGATTAGCAAAATATTAATAACTCTTTGATAAGTGTGTTTAATATACTATTTTATCAAATTTTCTGTGTGTTTAAAAATTTATGTTAAAAACACTTTCTAAGATATAAAACATTCCTGAAGTAAGGGTTTACCTACTGTTATTCACCCAGCAAATGTTTCTGGAATAAACAATTGCCCTGTTATAGCTCGAAATATACCTTAATTATATGTATAAAAAATAGAGGTATAGAGTCACTAGAAGGTTTTGGGGTGAAGTATCACAATCTTGAGAAAATAAGCCCTAATATGATAGTGTAAGTACTGTACCCAAACTTGATATGGTTTACAGTTTTTTTCAGCTATCAGGTTGCTAAAGAGTTGTGTTGTGTGATTGTTCTCTCATTCCCTTGTTATTTCCCACTGAAGTCGCTCTGAGGAAGCACCAATGCCCTCTGCGAGGTTGTGATGCCTCCTCTTTTTATGGGACAAACACACACAGCATGATTTATGATAATTTGCTTCTTCCTCCACAAAAGGGATAATAGAGCGAAACACCATTTTGATTCTGGCCAAAGGGTTTTTCAAGCCCGAAGAGATCACTTCAAGTTCCTGCTTCTATTTTCCGGCAGGACTGCTCTTCAGTTATTTCAAATATGCCTCCTGTTCCATAGAGCAGCCTCTGCAGTCTCTAGATGGTCCATCTTCATGAGTCAGGATGTTTATAGGTAGCTTATTAAGGTGTGTTTATCTTGTGTACTGAATTCTAGCTTTTGAGGGATTTAGTTGATTGAAGTGCCCAATCCATCACTGAAGATTTTGCTTTTCTCTATAAATTCTTATTTACTGCTTCTTCAGCATATGCTTTGTAGTATTTTAGAGTCCTCCACACTTAAATTACATATCACTTTGGTATTTAAATCAATGAATTTAAACTACTGCATAATGAATACTTTCAATTTGCCTTCACTTAAGGAAGATGATATAATTAAATATGTTTGCTTGATCCGGTCTTGCAAATGAACCTATACATTTACATTAGGTCTCTATGAGACAAGTTAATTCTCTTGAGCTTTTAAAACTATTGGAAGTGGTTGCATGTGCTATGGCTAAGTCAGCAGTCTTTCTCCCCTTCCTTTTCCTTCCTTTGGTCAAACTGCCTTCCCTTCTTACTTCTTCTTTTCTGTATCCCTTTACTCCTATCCCTATCTCTATCAGTTTTTTTTCACTTCATTTATATTATTGCATGCTTACACTGTGCCAGACACTGTGTTAAATCTATAAATAAAATATTTAACTCAGAAGCTGATCTTGACTTGTGTCTCCAAGCAGCGACCATTTAAGCTTGCCATTACTTCCTGTGACCATTTAAGCTTGCCGTTACTTCCTGTGCCCAAGGTACCTGCAGTATTGGTCAGAGAGGTCTGTGAAAGTTGAAGGGAAAAAGAAATTTTAAATAAATCTTAGTATGTATGCTCTAAGCTGCTAAGAAGTTGAGATAAATGAGAATTATAGGCAACTAACCTGAATGATTTTGTATTTGCTATTTCATCACTAGAAGTTCAATTTGGGTCTTTTAAATATCTTCCATGTCTCTTTAACATTTTCATGCTTCACTCTACCTTCTTGAATATACAGCATATAGCTATAAAACCTGTTTTATACCTTATTCTATCAGCTGTTAATATTTTGGTTTAAATCTATTGCTTGGTTTTCCTCCTTATCATGGGTTATATTTTCCTGATTCTTTTAATATCTGGTAATTTTTAATTGGATGCCAGACATTAGTTATTATCTTTCTGGATACTGTATAATTTTGCAGGTTCTTTTGATAGTGAGCTTTTGACTTGTATGAAATTAACTGGAAACATTTCAAGCCATTTGAGGCATGCTTTTAAAATCTGGTAAGTGGAACCAGAGTGATTTCAAGTCTGGGGCTAATTTTGTTCCACTACTGAGATAAAAAACTTTCTGAGAACTCTACTTAATGGTCTATGTATGATGAGGTTTTTCACTACAGCTGGTGGGAACCTCAGCCATTCTCAGCCCTTTGTGAGCTCTGAGGACTGTGTCACCTTGTCCTTTCTGGTGCTTCTTTCACAGTCTTGAGTATTTTCTTTATACGCACCGAATTTACGTGTAACACAACTGAGGCCTCAAGAAGAACGCTTTGCATATTTCAAGGGCTCTCGCTCTTGCAGGTTTCTCTCCATGCAGCATTTTCTTCTTCATGTGGTTCTTTCCTCTTTATCCAATTCTGTCCTCTTTGTACTGTGCTCTGCAAGTTCTAGGCAAATTGGCTTTCTGACATCTCAAATGTATCTTATCAACTGAGAGAATCTGCCAGCCCTATTTGGGTTCTGTTTGCTGTGCTGTTCTGTATGTTTCCCCCAGTTTGCCTGGGAACTGTCTCCAGGCAGCAGTGTGGAACAATCATAGGAATCATTTTGTTAGTTTCTTTTATCTTGCAGATCACTGCCTTGTGCTGAAACTACTATTTCATATATATTTTGTCCAAATTTTTTAAATGTTTAAGGCTGGAGAGTACACCTCATTTTGATTACTTCATATTGGCAAGACATATATATGCATTCCTATCTTTATATATGTATGGAATTATTACTATATCCTTTTTGATAAATAAAAGAACTGAAGCTCATCTAGAATTAATAACTTGCCCAAAATTGCATATTTAGTACAAGCCGAGCCAACAGGCAAACCCTAGTATCTCATACAGAATTCATATTCATTTCACACTTGAATTACACCACACATTTTTATCTTACAAAATAGCTTCGGTATGATGGAATGGATAGAAACTCGTTTCCAAGAATGCAGAAGGAGGTGGTTCCCTACTGAAGATGGTAAATGTAGACTTGTTTTTCTGAAGGATTTGGTAGTGAAGAAGGAAATAAAAGAAAACATGAAATAAAGGAAAGGAATGACAATCTGAAAAGAATGTGCTAGAACTGAGGAGAGCTTATATATCATATGTAGGTACTCTTAACCTGACTGCTCACTAGTCAGTCAGAGAGACTAACAGAACCCCCTACTCACATCTCAAAGGAATCAAGGGTAAGTGTATTAGTGTCTTCTTGCTCTGCTATAAAGGCATACCTGAGACTGGGTATTTATAAAGAAAAGAGATTTAGTCAGCTCATGATTCCGTGGGATGTACAAGCTTCTCCTTCTGGGGAGGTGTCAGGAAACTTACAATCATGGTGGAAGTGAAAGGGAAAGCAGGTACATCTTTAAATTGCCAGAAGGAGAGAGAGAGAGAGAGAAGTGAGGAGTGCTACATACTTTCAAACAACTAGATCTCATGAGAACTCTATCACAAGAACAGGGGTAAGTCTGTCTCCATAATTCAATCACTTCCGACCAGGCCCCTCCTCCCATACTAGGAATTTCAATTCAACATGAGATTTGGGTGGGGACACAGGGCCAAACCATATCATTCTGCTCCTGGCTCCTCCCAAATCTTATGTACTTCTCACATTTCAAAACACAATCATGCCTTCTCAATAGTCTCCCAAAGTCTTAACTCATTCCAGCATTAACTCAAAAGTCCAACTCCAAAGTCTCATCTGAAACAAGGCAAGTCCCTTCCACTTACGAGCTTGTAATATTAAAAATGAATTAGATATTTCCAAGATACAATGGGAGTACAGGCATTGGGTAAATGCTCCCACTCCAAAAGGGAGAAATCAGCCAAAACAAAAGGGCTACAGACACCATAAAAGTCAGAAATCCAGCAGGGAAGTCATTAAATCGTAAAGCTCCAAAATAATCTCATTTGACTCTATGTCTCACTTCCAGGTCACATTAAGGCAAACGGTGGCTCCCAAGCCTTGGGCAGCTCTGCCCCTGTGGCTCTGCTGGGTAAAGCCCCCTATGCTGCTTTCACAGGCTGGTGTTGAGTGCCTGTGGCTTTTCCAGGCACACAGTTCAAGCTGCTGGTGTATCTGCTATTCTGGGGTCTAGAGTACAGTGGCTCTTCTCACAGCTACACTAGGCAGTTCCACAGTGGGGACTTTCTGTGGGGGTTCCAACCCCACATCTTCCCCTCACATTGCCCTAGTAGAGGTTTTCCATGAGAGCTTATGCCTCTCCAGAAGACTTCTGCCTGGACATCCAGGTGTTTTCATACATCCTCTGAAATCTAGGCAGATACTCCCAAGTCTCAACTTTTGCCTTCTGTGAACTCACAGGCTTATCACCACATGGAAGCTACCAAGGCTTGGGGCTTGCACACTCTGAAGGAATGGCCCAAGCTGTACCTTAGACCCTTTTAGCCACAGCTGGAAATGGAGTGACCACGATGCAGGGTGCCATGTCCTGAGGCTGCACAGAGCAGTGCAACACTGAGCCTGGCTCATGATACCCTTTTTCCCTTCTAGGCCTTCAGGCCTCTGATGGGAGGGGCTGCTGTGTAGGTCTCCAAAATGCCATATGAAGACTTTCTTCATTGTCTTGGCTATTAACATTTGAATCCTCCTTACTTATGCAAATTTCTAGAGCAGGCTTGAATTCCTCCCCAGAAAATGGGTTTTCTTTAATATCACATGGTCAGGCTGCAAATTTTCAAAACTTTTATGCTTTACTTCTCTTTTAAATGTTAAGTTCCAGTTTGAGATACTTTCTTTGTGCACATGTGAGTGTACACTGTTAGAAGCAGCCAGGCCAAATCTTTAATACTTTGCTGCTTAGACATTTCTTCTACTAGATATGATAAATCATCTCTCTCAAGTTCAAAGTTCCACAGATACGTAGAGCAGAGGGATAAAACCACCAGTTTCTTTGCTAAAGCATAGCAAGAGTGACCTTTAAGTCACCCAATAAGTTACTCATCTCCATCAGAGAACTCCTCAGCCTGGACTTTATTGTCCATATTACTATCAACATTTTGGTCACAGCCATTCAACAAGTCTCTAGAAAGTACTAAACTTTCCTTTTTCTTTTCTTGTCTTCTTCTGAGCCCTTCAAACTCTTCCAACCTCTGCCCATTACCCAGTTCCAAAGCTGCTTGCACATTTTCAGGTATCTTTATAGCAATGCCCCACTTCTCTGGTACCAATTTTCTATTATTTGTTTGTTCTCACACTGCTATAAAGGCATACCTGAGACTGGGTAATTTATAAAGAAAAGAGGTTTAATTGGCTCATGTTTTTATGGGCTGTACAAGCTTCTGGGGAGGGCTCAATAAACTTACAATTATGGCAGAAGGCACAGAGGAAGCAGAAGCATCTTCCCATGGCCAGGAGGAGAGAGAGAGAAGAGGAAAGTGTTAAACACTTTCTAACAACCAGATCTCGTGCTAACTATATCACAAGAACACCAAGGGAGAAGTCTTGCCTCATGACTCAATCACCTCCCACCAGGACCCTCCTCCAACACTGAGAATTACAATCCAACATGAGATTTGGGTGGAGACGCAGAGCCAAACCATATCAGCTAGAGAGCATTCTCTAAAAAGAATGTAGAAAATGCTTGCTGGAGGAAGTAAGACTCAGGTAAATCTCTGAAATACTCACTCAGGATACAGAAGAATAAAAGACACAAGGGAATTTATTACAATCAGAGTAGGGGAAGGGGAGGCAGCTGTGTGAAAATGTACAAGCTGTGTTTGCAGGACAGTGAGAGAATAATTCCGTGTTTAACCAAATTCAGCTTCTTCTCTCAGTTTCTGGATATCATATCAAGAAACCTACCCATCAGAACAGACTGTGGCCAGGGATGACAGACCAAAACTGCCCATTGGCTTCTCTCCTTGTAACTCTCCTTTCCATACACATATCCTCAGCTATTTTCTAATATTCACTGTAATATCTTTACAAGGAAATTTGGATGTTTTAGGTGGAAACCATTAGGAATACAACTATAAGCCAATCAATATGCATTTGATAATTCTGTGAATAAATGAGCTCAGTTTTTGTATGCCGAATAATCTGAAAAGTATGTCCCTTGTGTCTATGTTCTATATTATTCAGGAGAAATGCTTCAAGTTGTCATCTCTTTGCAGGTATATATTGGCCATCCCTCCTCCAGACACACATTTTCATTTTTCTGTAGAAAATAGAGGAGCTTTGAACAATGGGTAGGTGAAGATTGAATTCATTTTGCACTTTTGAACTTCTATGAAACGTCTAGTTGACAACCACTTTTCATTAACACACACACAATAACACTGGATAATCACAATATAATTAATGTATGACAATTTATTTCTATTTTACAGTAGGCTTACCCATGAACTGTATATTGCCTAGCTAGAAGAAGAAAATGAAAAACAGTCTATTGGAAGGAGCTTCAGATTACCTGATTTTCTTATCATAGGGCTAAATGACTATTTTGAAGAGAGTATTTTAAGAAGCCTAGAGTCTGAGAAATTAGTCTCCTCTTTTAAAGTCATTTATCTTGATACAAAAGTCAATTAATATTTCTGGACTACAGGTGACTCATTTACAAAATAGGAATACATTTGCTGGTTTATTTACCTTATAGATGAGTATGCCTTTCTTCCTGTGAGGAGGTCATGCTTGCTGCGAAGGAGTCAGCATGGTCATAGCTAGAGGTAAGGAGTGAAAAGAGATAAAGGTAAAATCACCTGGGGAGAGAAGGAGGTATACAATGGTGTGATCACCGAGTTTGTAGAATGTTGTGCTGACTAAGAGAAACAAAGCCGGAACCAAGTTAGTCACAACTGAGGGGCGTGAGTACTGGCTTTGGCAGGAGGTACAGTGAGTGTCTGTTTTGTGTGAAGATGGATCTTCTTAACTGCCAAGTTTTGGGCTCCCCACCTCACCGTCCCACTTTTGATAAACATGTTGGAGCTAAAGATAAATTGCTGGTACAAAGTTCACAACTTGAATACTGTTATTCTTTATTTATATAACACCTGGACTATTTTTAATGTTGAATATTTATGAAATATAGACTAGGAGGAGCTCCAGATAAATAGCATGCCTATCTTACTCCATGCCAATGTCTAGCCCTGCCTTTCTCCCATATAATTATGGAGATGAAAATAAATCCGTGTGAGGATAGATACAATAAAAATTTAACTAACATCATCCTTAAGAAAAAACGTATTTCAGTGCAGCAGAAGGACTGATACCCAACTCCATCCACCCAGGGTATTTAACCCCCAGGCCCTTGCCTGGAAAAAAATCTAGTTATAGCGTGTTATGCTAGGAGTCTCACCAAGATACATAGACTAACTGAGGTTTTGACGTGTGTTTTCATTTTATGGGCAGGAAATATGATGTGATGTATAAAAGGGTTTCAAAGACACATCAGATGTTGTCCAAGATATGAATTGAATGCAATGCATTTTGTTTTTGTGAGAACATAATTATAACTTTGATTTCTATAGAAAATATCTGAAAGAACAGTGTACAATAAAAAAAGTCCAATCCTACCCAAGAAAGGCAGCTGCAGTCAGCCAAAATTAAAGGCATTACAGGAATTGATGGCTTCTCTTAAAACAATGACAGGGAAGCTACTTGACCTTCAAAAGAAGGAAAACATGAAGGAGGGACTTTTAGCAATAAATGGAGAAAAATAAAATTTATTAATATTTCCTATGGTGGTTGTGGTAAACGAAACAAAAAGAATAAAAATAAAATACTAGAAATAAACATTTTAAAAAGTAATCCAGAACATAGCAGAAAGAGATGAATTTTGAAGAAAGGTAATAAGATCTTTGTTCCTTCTAAATATTTATATATGCATAATCTTGAAGTCCATAGCAAAGAACAGAAGAGAAACATGAAAGCAAGAAGAAACGCAGAATGGGCGGGGCCAAAGGAAATGAGGCTAATTGTCTCACTGGCGATTGGACTGGAGCCCTTGAAGGAGGAATTCAGAAGTGGGAAAGTAAACAACAAAGTGGCAATAGGAGTCAAAGAGACAAAGGACAGTGTGGCCAAAGAAAGCCTCAAAGACTTGTAAAAATAGTCACGTATAGGTATGTTCAACATAATTAGATGTGATTTGGCAATGCGAATCTCCCAGGGACTGAGAAGGTTGGAGTCAAAGCCTAATGGGTCATGAAAAAACGAATTTCAGGTTCTTTTGATTTTAGGAAAAAAAATTAAGGTTTCATTTTATAGGAATTTATTAAATATTACACCTCCTTTTATAGCGATTTTTATAAAGTTATCTTTACTATCCTGAAATAAAATTCTTACATAATTTAGCATATATACATGATTTAAAAAAAATCCATACAATATTCTAAAGATAATAATAACAGGAGATAATAATTTAGAATATACTAGCTTATATTTCAGCATATTAATACTCAGTATTGATAGTAGTTGGAAATCTAATATAGTCAGAACCCTGGTAATTGAATACACATAAAACAAGTACAAGTATCTACGTATTTGTATGTTAAATTTAAAGTCCTAGGCTCAGATAATTAGCATTAGAATTTCCCTTTAAATTTACAGAATGTAACGGGGTATGTAGGGGAGAATAACGCTACACTATTGGCAGTCACCATATGATGGGTTTGTTTTCAGGGCACTTCACATTAGTCACTAAAACTAGTGAGTTACAGGGGGTAAAACCTTAAGATTAACATGTAATGTGGGACTGTTAAAATGTGTGATATGAATTTGTTTGTGTTAGGTCAAGGTGTGAATAGAGACTAGAAAATATCAATTCTGTTACCATATGCTGTTACAAAAAATACAAAAGATAAACATTATTTAAAATTACCTGTATTTTCTCCAAAAACAACAACAACAACAGAATGTTGGAATAAAACTGCAGAATATATGCAAGAGTTGAAAGTAACAAAAATGCCTTATCAAGCCAGGTACTAATAATTCTGTAAGAATGTATAATTAACACATACACATGTGTTTGTGTGTGTGTATATATGTGTGTGTATGTGTGTGTGTGTGTGTCTGAACACATACATAGTACAAAGTAAAGAATCCACTGGACTTATATGCAAAGAAAGCAAGCCCTAAAATATGAAGCAAAAGCTGTTTTTAATCTTTCTATGATAATAGTAAGATTACATTTTTCCTAAACTGAAAATAAGAGAGGTATATATAGGATGCACTAAATACAAGTATAAATTTTATTTAGTCCATCAGGCAAATACTTGCTATATGACAGATTCTGAACCAAGCCCTGTGGAAGTAAAAATATGGAATCACAGCCTCTTCTCTCACGATGTTTAAGTCCACTGGAAGAAACACATATATGTAATAGCTAATGTATTAAAAAATGTGCCGTTGGGACAAGCTCTAAATATCTTGGCAGTAGTTTTTAAATAGATTAGAAGCAAATATGTGATCCACCTTTAGCAATTATGTAAAATCCTAAGGCTTATAATTTGGGCTCCTTCTGTGATGAAAATCTTATTTATTTTTTACATAGTAACCCTGCTTTTAATGGGCAAAGATAAAGGTTCCCAGAATGTAACATCCTAAATTTCTAACTTAACCTTTTGCAATGTACATATTCAGTCCTTCAGTGAACATTCTCAGTGAGCATTTAAAGCAAAAGTAAGGTTCATTGGTGTATTCATCCATTTTCATGCTGCTGTTAAAGACATACCCAAGACTGGGCAATTTACAAAAATGAGGTTTATTGTACTTAGTTTCATGTGGCTGGGGAGGCCTCACAATCATGGTGGAAGACAAGGAGGAGCAAGTCACATCTCTCATGGGTGGCAGCAGGCAAAAAGAGAGCTTGTGCAGAGCAACTACCATTTTTAAAGCCATCAAATCTCATGAGACCCATTCAAAACACAGGAACAACACAGGAAAGACCCGCCCCCATAAGTCAATCATCTCCCACCAGATCCCTCTCACAACACGTGGGAATTATGGCAGCTACAAGATGAGATTTCAGTGGGACACAGAGCCAAACCATATCATTCTACGCCTGACCCCTCCCAAATCTCATATGTTCACATTTCAAAGCCAATCATTTCTTCCCAACAGTCCCCAAAAGTCTCAACTCATTTCAACATTAACTAAAACAGTTCAAAGTCTCATCCAAGACAAGGCAAGTCCCTTCTGCCTATCAGCCTGTAGAATCAAAAGCAAGTTAGTTACTTCCTAGATACAATGGGGGTACAGGTATTGGGTAAATACAGCCATTGCAAATGGGAGAAATTGGCCAAAACAAAGGGGCTACAGGCACCATTCAAGTCTGAAATCCATCAGGGCAGTCAAATCTTAAAGCTCCAAAGTCTCCTCTGACTCCATGTCTCAAATCCAGGTCACGCTGATGCAAGAATTGGGCTCCTTAGGACTTGGGCAGCTCTGCCCCTGTGGCTTTGCAGGTTATAGCCCCCCTCCTGGCTGTTTTCACAGGCTGGTATTGAGTGTCTGTGGCTTTTCCAGGCGCACAATGCAAGCTGTCAGTGGATCTACCATTCTGGGGTCTGGAGAATGGTGGCCCTCTTCTCACAGCTCCACTAGGCAGTGCTACAGTAGGGACTCTGTGTAGGGGCTCCGACCCCACATTTCCCTTTCACACTGCCCTAGCAGAGGTTCTCCATGAGGGCCCGGCCCCTGCAGGAAACTTCTCCCTGGGCATCCAGCCATTTCCATACTTCTTCTGAAATCTAGGTGGAGGTTCCCAAACCTCAATTCTTGACTTCTGTGCACCTGCAGGCTCAACACCACATCCGAGCTGCCAAGGCTTGGGGCTTCCACCCTCTGAGGCAACAGCCCTAGCCATACTTTGACCTCTTTTAGTCCTGGATGGGAAAGCTGGGATCCAGGGTACCAAGTCCCTAGACTGCACACAGCAGACAGACCCTGGGCTCGGCCCACAAAACTATTTTTTCCTCCTAAACCTTCAGGCCTGTGATGGAAGGGGCTGCTGCAAAGGTCTCTGACATGCCCTGGAGACATTTTCTCCATCGTCTTGGTGATTAACATTTGCTCCCCGTGACTTATGCAAATGTCTGCAGCCAGCAACAATATTTTATTTTGACCCTAAATTTGCACTGTAAGCAGGATGTAATAGGAAATGGTTTCCTCTGCTCCATCTAGTGTTTAAGCTGGGAAATGGGAATAGGAGTGAATCATTTCATTCACTTTCACAATGGCCTCTTTCATACGGGTAACATACTGGTGCTTCCTGGGAGTTTAGTAATGGCAATAGGCTAGGGACTTCAGTTACATTTTGTGTGGACCTCTTCATGAGGCTGCTTGGGCTTTCTTAAAGCATAGCATCTGGGTTCTAAGAGTGAGTGTTCAAAAGGACAGGAAATAGAAATTAACAGTCTTAAATCTTCATCTAAAAATGTAGCACAGGCTGGGCGCAGTGGCTCATGCCTGTAATCCCAGCACTTTGGGAGGCTGAGGAAGGCAGATCACAAGGTCAGGAGTTTGAGACCAGCCTGGCCAATATGGTGAAACCCCATCTCTACTAATATACAGAAAAAATAATTACCCAGGCGTGGGGGTGCACACCTGTAGTCCCAGCTACTTGGGAGGCTGAGGCAGGGGAATCGCTTGAACTCAGGAGGCAGAGGTTGCAGTGAGCCAAGATGGAGACACTGCACTCCAGCCTGGTGACAGAGCAAGACTCTGTCTAAAAAAAAAAAAAAAAAAAAAAAAATATATATATATATATATAGCACAGAGTCACTTGTACTATATTGTTCAAAGTTTTGACAGGGCCTACCCAGACTTAAGCAGAGGGGCCAGAGAATCTATCTATCAATGAGAAGATTGTGCCCACTTTGGTCTGCCACAACTCAGGACCCATGACAGTATCTCTAAGAGAGCATCAGAGGCAATACCATAGTAACTATATGGTGGCCTGAATACCAGAAAGTATTTCTTTGGGGCCCAAAATGGGATCATTCTTTATTAGTTAGGGGTTTAGAGGAAGATATGCAGGGATGTGTGTAGAAACCATCTGCAGAATGGAAATGGAATGTTACCCATTTCTAGAGTCTGGGAAAACTTAGGAGCCATTAGCAAGCAGAGTATTCATAAATGTCTTGATAGAATTATAATCACATCATATTTAATTGGTGCTACCACTAAGGATCTACTTAGGTAGAAAATCTGATTAATTTGGTTGGCTCATGTAGCTCTTTTTTGTACTAATGAATTTTTGTATATTTAATATATTCTCATGAACAATCGTCTTAAGTATAATATGTAATAATGGAAAGATAACTATAATAATACTGCCTAAAATATCTGAACACTTTGTGAGAGTAGTAACAGAAAAAATAAAGTAAGTATAAAATGGAGTCAGGGGATAAATATTTGTAAGTTAAATCCTTTACAGTTGAGCCACAATTACTAAATCCCTACTATTCACCAGCACTGTGGTGTGAACTAGGCAAACAAAAATGAAAAATCTTGGAGTCTGTCCAAAAGAAATTTTTTCATGTATCTTAGAGAAGACACAAATGTTTAATCTAATGATTACTATGCAAGTACAGTAAAAGTAGTGTATATAATGTACAATTTTGTCATTGAAAAATTCTGCGTATTGGGAGTTTGGGTTTAATGCCAGCAAATATACATGGTCAAAAAAGTGAGTGAAGAAAGTTTTGATACAATAACATCGAAGTTGCAATCATTCAATGAGAATTCTTGTGGAAAAGAAACATGCACCATAATTTTTTTTTAATGTAGTTACAAGAAAGACAGTAAATCTAAGTGGCATTTCAAAGTTGCAAAGTGAAAGTATCTTAAAACCTATTAATAAAATCATGTGACCAAACATATTGATCATGTGTGTTTTAACAGTTTCACTTAGAGATGAGAATGAAAGATGATTTCAAATCCTTGTTTTATTTTGAGAGAGAAGAGGTGAAGGAATCCAAACCAGTCAGAAACTAATGGCAGTAAAGAATTCAGTGGAATATACAAGTTTCTGACAAGTTTAAGCCATTAGAGAAACACAGTGTGCAATGGGATTTCAATTTTATTCCAACTGATAGATAAATTCTGTTTTAAAAATAGCTATTTGTGACCTGAGAAATCAATGATCAGAAGAAAATTCTGAGTATGCAAACAACCATAATAAATCATCTGCATATAGAGAAACAATATATCAAATGATGCCAATTTCAATATTTCACAAGGAATTGAATTAATATCACCATCAAGAAGCTCAACTTAAATTTAAAGCACAAGGTGAGATAAAAGGCAGGCAGTGGCCTGGTTCCCTTTGCTATTGACTGGCAAAACATCTTGTTCTATCTAGGGTGCAAGACCAAGGGTTCCCATCTCAACTCTGAACACTTAATAGTTTTGTAAATGCAGAAGACCTGCAATTGCATTTACGTTTTCTGAAATGACATATGAAATTTTTATGTTGCGACAAATGATTTAATATTTTTGTTTTATTCACCAGTTATCCTGGTTAGATTTGGCTACAAATTCCAACCCACCTTCTGTGCACTATGGTTCCAGCAATGAAAGCTAGTTAAGCTTTCAAAGCCTTTGCAGTGCTATTACTAATTTATACCTGTTGGTCAGCCTGGGACTTAGATGGAAGTCCACCCATTAGCTCAGTTCCCAGAGTTTTTTGTATAATAATTAGGATCAAATACACAAATATGCAGCTAGAGAGGTCAATTTATACATTTTAGTACAGTCCCTAAAGAAGCATAATTTAGTAAGTTATGGGAAGCAGGTAAAATCATGGGTTCATAAGCAACATTATGGAATTACCATTTTGTGACTGGGGCTAAGCAGTAAGATGAGTGATAAATGGTGGAGAGAGAAGGTAGGAGGTGGGGGAGGTGAAGAGAGAGAGAAAAAATCAGTAGAATTGGCCTTGCCTGTTGGAAGGACAGCTGCACTGGTAGTACTTTGAATTCTGTTGCTCTTCTCCAATCCACTAGATGGTTTTGAGTCCTCAACTATGTGTTCCAAGCTCCCTGTCCAAGCTCCCTGTCCTGTTTTATATTTGAATTCAGTGGGAAGGAAATTTGCCTTCTCTACCTCACTTAGAACTGGGGGTCCCACACTCAAAGCTTCTCAAATAATTTTTACATGAAATACATTTATTTTAAACTCAAAAAATGCCAACTTACGCTATTTACTCACCTTGCCAAAGTGCTACAGAAAAAAAAATTAAAAAGCTCAGAAACTATGCATTTATGCAGATGTTTGAGGCAGCATAAAGACTGCTTATTTGGTTCTTTACCAGAGAGGTTTTATGTCATTAAAACGTACACTTACTAAATATCTTCCTTATTACTTCTATACATTTTAGTATAGTCCCTAAAAGAGCCTAATTGAGTAAATTGTGGGAAGGAGAATCTGCCTCAGCAAATATTAAATAAATATTTATTTATATTTGGAACCAAAACACTGTCCTTTATAAATTAAAAAAAAATTGTGCTTGAAAAAAGTAGATTTTCAAAGCATATTTTTGAATGCTAAATGAATAAAAATAAAACCAATATTAGCATATTTCTAATATAATTTAGGAGGCTTTATAGTATTGACAACTACTTAGAAATACATACAATAATATAATCAATTTTTATATGCATGTAAATCATCTGTTGTGATTATGTAGATTAGAGATTTGACTTCAAAGGCTTTCATTGCTCTAATATATATAATAGTAATTATGCAGTGTAAAATTCTTCTTTTGAAAAAATATTCATGCCTATGTCTTCCACATATTTATTTCACAGATAACTATTGATGCAAACAAATTAGTTCCATGTATTCTACATTGGAGAAAATGAACCAGGGATATCTCACTTTATAAGATCTATAAAAATATAAGTAACAACACTTGACAAGTTATTTTTTAATGTAATATTTTTATATACCCTTAGAAATACATAAAATGGAAATTTATATTTTTCTTACTTGAGACGCCACTCTATGGCTAACAATGTGAAGTCATCTTGAAAACTGAAATATTTCAAAATGAAAACTGAGTTCCTTAAATATATTATGCCTATTAATAATTAAATCATGTGCCATGTTAAGAGTTACATTCTCATATTTTTAGAGTGTAATTATCCAATTAACTCTTTTTCTCTACAGTGTTGACTATGAATTTAAATATAATTTTCAAGTGCTCAGTGAAAATAACCTTTATTGCAAAGTTGTGTTTGATCAACTTTCTTATATTTACATTCGAAGTTGATGCAATGCATTTATTAAAAGATAAGTGAAAACAAAGTCCATTAATTTATTAGAATCATGCACAGTGAAAAGCTAATGGATCCTCCCTAAAGACTGGTATTATTTATTATAGGCATTTTTATGTTTGCATAATATATTGTACTTTTTCTACCTCAGACATACAATCTTTCAAGAGGAGATTGGTTTTAATGGTCAAAGATAAACTGTGTTTGATGATATAGTACAGATTTGCACTGATTTTATATGTTCATTTAATTAATTTATTTATTTATTCATTTTGAGAGGGAGTTTTACTCTTGTCACCCAGGCTGGAGTCCAATGGTGCAATTTCGGCTCACTGCAACCTCCGCCTCGCAGGTTCAAGTGATTCTCCTGCCTCAGCCTCCCAAGTAGCTGGGATTACAGGTGCCCACAACCACACCCAGCTAATTTTTGTATTTTTAGTAGAGATGGGGTTTCACCATGCTGGCCAGGCTGGTCTCTAACTCCTGACCTCAGGTGATCTGCCCACCTCAGCCTCCCAAAGTGTTGAGATTACAGGCGTGAGCCACTGCGCCAGGATTGGTTTTATATGTTTTTAAATAACTCTTGGAGTTTATACAACATTAAAAGTTTTAACTTAATTTGCTGCCTTAATTAGCATAATGGAGAAAAGAGGTGAACAGTAATGAAGGTTAAGTGGTCTCAAGAAGGTCTAGAAAACTCATGTTTATTGCAGATATCCTCATTATCGTACATGTAAGATGACCCCAAATAGCATTATTTTTCTGTAGATATATTGATATGAGAACACATTAGTTTTAAGCAGTTATTAATGCTTTATACCCTATTTTTATCATCAACAAATCTTAATCTATACTTAGTTTCCCATGTTCTTATATTTCTTTGATACAAAATAGTTTATTAATATAAGCTCATTAAAGTTAATTAACTTTCATAATTTTGTGTTTCTATTTTCTTTTCTTAATCACTAAATTTAGATTTCAAAGAAATACAATCTAATTGGGCTAATTCATCTTCTCATTCTAAGGCTATTATAAACAAATAACCTTATTATTGATTGGCTACTTTAAATCAGGTGCCTTCCTCTGTCTGACACATTTATGAGCCTCCTATGAAAGAGGAAGTCTAAACCATATATTGGTCTCTGAATGAGCAGCAACATCTTAATATTTCTAGGTGGAGGGCCATAGAATTAGCATTAGATATATAGTTGATGTCAGGCCAGTTTATTCAGAATCAAAGTATCATATTCATTCTCACTAGAAAATATTTTGGAGTCCTAGCAGTTAAGAATTAAGTAACATTACAGCCTTTTGTCTTGGTTTGTCTTAGCTATGCAACAGAAACCCCTGCATGTTGCACTCTTCCTCCCCTCCACACCAGGTAATGTGAAAAAGTCTATGTAATCCTGAGCTTTCTTCTCCTTTATAGTCACTAAACATGTTACTTATATACTAATAAAGTGAGGTGAATGTTCTCAGAGGCTATGGCATGTAAGGAAATTATTAGAATTCCATAACAGAAAATTTAAGAGAGAACAATCGGCAAACCAAACATACAAGGGAAGATTTAAATCTTAACAAATCAGTAATTACATTAAATATTAATGGCCTAACTGCTCAATTAAAATACAGAGATTGGCAGAGTGGATCAAGAAATCCACCTAACAACTAAGTATGTATTGTTTCAAGAATCTCACTTCAAATATTTTGATATAGATATTTTGAAATCAAAAGAATGTAAAAATACATACACGGAAAATTGATCAAAAGGAAGTTATAGAGGCTATATTAATATCACATAAGGTGGACTTCAAAGAAAATTACCAAGAAAAGGGAGAGATATTACATAACAATGAAGATCAATCTGCCAAAATGTAGTAATCCTAAATGTGTATAATAGAACAAAAAAAGCTATAAAATATATAAAGCAAAACTCACTGAACTGAAAAGAACAAATCCACAACTCATACCTTAATAAACTGTTTCAAGTCAAATAATTTCGCAACCATCATATTGGTCAAGAAAAAACTTTGCCAGCCACCCCAGAATTCCTACCCCATGTGCTTCTTCCCAAACACACCGCCCTCTCTTCCCCCACAACCTATGCTGTCTTTAATAGTACTTGCTTCCTTGATACTCTCAAATTTGAGGACAGATTTCTCTCATCACAATGTTCTTAATATTCTTCCAAATTTCTGCCTGTGACAACAGTTTGTTTCTTTTCATTGCTGAATACTGTCCCATGGTATAGATATACCAGAATTTGTTTATACAAATGACGCTTTAAAGGTCATTTGGGTTGTTTCCAACTTCTAGAAATGACAAGTAAAGCTGCTGTAGATATACATGTATATGTTTTGGCATGAACAAATATTTTCATTTTTCAAGGGTATAATACTCAGGAATGAGATTGCTGGATTAAATGCTAAGTCTATGTCTAAATTTATAAGAATTGCTAAACAATTTTCCAGAGTGGCTATAACATTTCACATTCCCACAGGCAATACCTGAAAGTCCCAGTTGCTCTGCATCCCTGTCTGCATTTTGTGTTGTCTGTAATTTTATTTTAGTTACCCTAAGAGTTGTGTAGTCTTACCTTATTGTCATTTAAATTTGTATTTTCCTAGTAGCTAATGATGTTGGACATCTTTTTATGTGATTATTTGCCATTCTTATATTATCTTTGGTAAACAGTGTATTCAAGTCTTTTGTTCATTTCTTAAATTATTTGTTGTCTTGTTAATTGAGTTTTTGAGAGTTCTCTGTGTGGACTTGATACCAAATTCTTTGTGGATATATGGTTTGGAAATATTTTATTTCAATCCATATCTTGTTTCTTCATTTTCTTGATAGTACCTTTGACAGAACAAAAGCTTGTAAGTTTGATAAACTCTTATTTATCATGTTTGTCATAGAACATGCTATTAGTATTGTTTCTCAGAACTCTAGTCCTGATTCTGGGTTATGATAATTTTCTACTGAGTTTATTCTAAAATTTTTATAGTTTTTCATTTTACATTTAAATCTGTGATCTAAATCCAGTCTATCATTGATGGAAATTTGGGTTGGTTCCAAGTCTTTGCTATTGTGAATTAAGAAAATGTGGCACATATACACCATGGAATACTATGCAGCCACAAAAAATGATGAGTTCATGTCCTTTGTAGGGACATGGATGAAGCTGGAAACAATCATTCTCAGCAAACTATCACAAGGACAAAAAACCAAACACTGCATGTTCTCACTCATAGGTGGGAATTAAACAATGAGAACACTTGGACACAGGAAGGGGAACATCACACACCGGGGCCTGTTGTGGAGTGGGGGGAGGGGGGAGGGATAGTGTTAGGAGATATACGTAATGTAAAGATGAGTTAATGGGTGCAGCACAACAACATGGGACATGTATACATATGTAACAAACCTGCACATTGTGCACGTGTACCCTAGAACTTAAAGTATAATAAAAAAAAATCTGTGATCTATTTTGAGTTGACTTTTTCATGAGTTTGAAGTTTAGGTCATAGTTCATTGTTTTTGCCTATAGAGAACCAATTGTTTCAATACCATTTGCTGCAAAGACTATCCTTTTTATTTAATTGTTTAACCTTTGTCAAATATCAAATGGCTAAATTTGCTCAAGTCTATGCATATGCTGCTTATTTCATTTCAGGAACCTATTTCTTTCTTCACCAATACCGTTTTCTTTATTAGAGTAGATTTATAGTAAATCGTAAAATCAGGTATGGTGATTCTTTTGACCTTGTTTCTTTTTAAGTTGTTGAAATTATTCCAGTTTATTTGCCCTTGCATGTAAGTTTTAGGATAGCTGAAACAAACCATTTCAAAAACAAAAATACCTTGTGGCCTTAATCTTAACCAACCACCCACATAGTGGTGAGATCTATTTCATTGTCTCTTAAGAAGAAAGGTTGATATTCTATGGTATTTTTCAAATAACGTTTATTTGATGTCTACAGAACATGTCATAAAATGTTTAAAGTGTGTGTGTGTGTGTGTGTATTTGTGTGTATTAACCTATTAGCCTCATCTACCAATTGCCTGTTATTCATTTGTTTGGAATTGGCTTATTTCCCACAAACATAAATTACTGGGTTTACATAGAAATATACAAATATTATGGTAAAAGTGAATTTAAAAGCTAAAATATGAAATTCTACAATTGAGTTCCTGAAAGTTTAAAAATATCTTGTAAATACCATTACAAATGATAATATTTGGATTTTGGTAGCCGTTAGGATGAATAATGGTATCTGTTTGAAATACCTGCACTTCCTATATGTCATACACTTTCTGTGGCCCAATCACTCTACTACCTTATTTATGCTGAATCCTATCTACCTCCACAGAGCCCAAGATTCTAGATTCTTTCTTTCTCAGCCTACTATATGAAAACCCATTCTGGACAATGGGATCAGAGGAAAAGCCAACTGGTGATTTTCTGGAAAAAAATTTTCTCTAAAATGACACAAGGAGAAATGCTTATCTTCATCTTCCCTGGATGTAGCCATGTCTCATGTGTCTTATGAAGCAACCATCCTGTGACAATGAGAGAGGAACATGACCATGGTTAAGGTGGCTCAATGTAACTATAGAAACGTGTCATTAGTTATACTTCTGAGTTGATGAAACCAATTATAGAAAAGCCACGTGCCTCCAGAATTATTATTTAAGGTAAAAAATACCTTATCTTCTAAGCCACTTTTGGTTGGGCATCCTGGTTTTTGCAGTCAAAGGCCTCCTAATAGATAAATCTCAATAAATGTGCAACCAAGAATAACATAATTTCCCTTTTGTCTCTTCACTTATCTTCTGGAGATACTCTGATTCCTTACTATAAGACACCTACTCAGAGACTTTTAAAAGACTGTAAGGTAAAAAATGATGCTGTTCAAACAACTTGTCTTTTTTAATAGAAAACTATTTAATCATCTGGAATTTTGCAGTTGTGATTTATAATTAAAGTGGGAAAATATGGTACAAAAAGAACTGCGTTGGAGCTCTCAGATTTTAATCCTGCTGCTGAGTTTGCTAGCAATTTACTCCATTGATTAGAATAATTCATTAACCACTCTGTACTTCAGCTTCCTCAACTTGAAACATGACTTCTTCTGGAAATACTGAAAACTCTATGAGAAATTAACCATACCACCATATTGCCACCCCCCAACACATGAATACACTTGAATTTCAAGGAGCAGGAGCCCTGATAATGATGGCAGCAGTGACCCATCTGGAGCAGCCACTGTGGGAATGCCAGCTGCAGTGGGGGAGGCACAGCTGGGGCTGTGTGCTCTGCCAAGCCAGTGGGGGCTAGGAAAGAGTCAGAGCCTCACCCCCTACTGAGTTGGCAGGGCAGGAGCCCCATGCACCCAGGTGCAGCTGTAGCCATCCAGCCACCTCTGGACCCAGCATCCTTGTGCTCTTAGGGGCCCAGCCCCCCTGCCTCTGCAGTCTTGGAAGTGCCTGCTCCCTCTCCCTAGACTCTCCCTGCTCCTGCTGTCCACTCTGGAGCAGAGCAAAGTTGTGGCCAAACTGGGGTGCTGTCACAAACTGGCCGGGTGTGCACATGTTCATGGCAGCACTGACACACCAGCCGTCTGCCACCTCGACCCCCTCTGGACTTTTGGACACTTAGAAGCATGGGTGGGGTACTGGGGGAACTGAGGGTAGCTTGGTGCTAGCCTGTGGGTGTGTTTCTACGTGCACAGCCTGGGTGCTATGGATGGCATGTTAAAGGCAAACAGGTTCCTAGGCAGAGGTGTGGGTCCCCGGTGAAACCCCACTTTCAGGTTAGGAACAGTTTGAAGCCTGGGGAGTGGGCTGCCAGTTCCAGGCAAAGTTTATGGCCCAGAATAAGAACTTCATTGATGGGCCGGGCACGGTGGCTCACGCCTGTAATCCCAACACTTTGGGAGGCTGAGGCAGGCGGATCACGAAGTCAGGAGACTGAGACCATCCTGAATAACACGGTTAAACCCCGTCTCTACTAAAAATCCAAAGAAATAGCTGGGCATGGTGGTCGGCGCCTGTAGTCCCAGCTACTTGGGAGGCTGAGGCAGGAGAATGGCATGAACCCAGGAGGTGGAGCTTGCAGTGAGCCGAGATTGGACCACTGCACTCCAGCCTGAGCAACAGAGCGAGACTCCGTCTCAAAAAAAAAAGAACTTCATGGATGATGCTTCAGCCAATTGGATGGTGCTTTTTCCAGTCCTGCCCCTGGCCACCCATGGACTAATTAGCACTCACTTTCTCTGTTCTGAACACATAACAACCCCAGATTCAGCCAGAATCACACTCATTGGGATGACCTGCTTGCGAAAAGGAGCTACCCACTTTGTGTCTCCTGAGAGCGGTCCGTTGCTCAATTAAGCTCCTCTCCACCTTGCTCACCCTCCAGTTGTCTGCATACCTCATTCTTCCTGGATGTGGGACAAAGACTTGGGACCCACTGAATGGTGGGATTTAAAGTGCTGTAACACAAACAAGGCAGAAACATGCTCCCCACTTGCCATGTTGTGAGTGATGAGAGGGAGAGAAGAGCTGTGGCCCTTCTGGGATCCCAGACCTCAGGGATCCCCAAGCCATGGCAGTGACACACAGCAGAGGCCCCTTGTGGTATGTCTGGTCCAAGAGCTGCCTACCCCACTGCAGCCGGCACACCTGGGCTGTGAGCAGTGGTCAGATCCCATACTCACTTGCTCACACACCCCTCACCGTTCTACCCCTGGCTCACCCTTGGTAGGCATGGGATATGGGCTGGTTGTGCAAGCTGAGTGCAGCCTCCCAGGCCGAGTGGGCAGAATAAGCTCAGTGGGTGGAATGAGCCAGTAGGCACAAGCAAACCCCAAGCACAGGTGCCCCCAGCCACCGAGGTTTCTGAATGATGAAGCAACACCCTAAAAATCCCATGACAATAAGGTCCAAAGACAGCATTGTAGAACTAATTGTATGTAAAAATGGTTACAATGATCTACTTCCACATGGAGTGATATTTGGAATTATTCTTTTGGAAATAAAAAAATCTCTATTCTCCTTTGGATTGCTTATTTTTGTGTCATTGATGGAGTGTGATAAGCCCAGCATTGTCTCCCATTTATCACTGCCACCCACCTAGACAAGAACAAAGTAGCTCAGGAAACTTGTGTTATTGAACTTGCATAGAAAGATTATTATTTCTAAAATTCTTTTTTCTACTATAATAGAATAAAAATTTAGCTTACAATTACTGTGTAGGGATGAAATTAGGAGGACAAGCAGTTTATTTCACCTTAAGTCAGAGGAGAAAATAAAAGCAGTGCTTGTTTTAAATCAGGCCACAACTTCTTGATGTGACTCGTTATTTTATTCGCTTGCTGACTTTCAAAACTTCCACAATTTCCTAGTCTTTCAAATAATCAGATTCTATAATCTGGATATCTGAATCATCATATGCAATAATTGTGTAGGCGATTGGCACAAGCTGATGGAAACGCCTACAATTTAACCTGAAGGGATATGATTTCTATTCTCTCATTAAGTAGGCCTCAATCTTTTCAACAGATTGACAGACTCTTGCCTAATCTCTAGATATGCATATCTCTGAAACACATAGTGAGCAATGCATATGAACTCTCACAAAGATATCAAAAAAATACCCTAAGATATCTTAGAAAACTGGTTGTGAAAGAGGTGAACAAAAATTGGCAGAAGTGGAGGGTATGATAAGAAGAACATGTTTTTGAAGGAGGCCACATGAATGGCAATATTGTAAAGTGTGTACCCAGGGGTCTCATCTATTGGCTCAGATTTTAATCAAGACTTGCATGAACATCAAAGGTACTGGTTTTTATATCATATTTAGATTATATTTAAGATAGCCAAAGTTTTAACAATTTCTTAGTTAGCAAACACACATTTTTATTTGTAACCAAGATACTCTAATAGCACTGGGGGTACAAAAAGTATAAGGTTTTAATCTTTGCCTTTAATATGCTTAAAATCCATACAAGAAGACTAATAATCAAATGAGCATGATGCAATTTTATATATTGTGTAGTAGGCAAATGTCCATCACAAAGCCTGGTACATAGTAAGTACCCAATGAATGTTTATTGAAAGACAAATAAATGAATTGTTGTAAGTATGTGCATGGCAAATTGAATGATGAATTATTGATCAGATAAAGGTTTAGGAAATATTAATTACAGCAACTGGATCTAGGAAAAATGACAGGAATTGATTGTGGTGAGCAGAGAGGAGGATAACATTACAGGCACAGGAAGTTGTGACCAAAGACTCAGAGAAGAATATTGTATTTACATTTACATTTGGCTCAGAGCCTGTCCCAGAGGATGCCTAGGCATTTTTTTTTTTTTTTTTTTTTGAGACGGAGTCTCGCTCTGTCCCCCAGGCTGGAGCGCAGTGGCGTGATCTCGGCTCACTGCAAGCTCTGCCTCCCAGATTCACGCCATTCTCCTGCCTCAGCCTCCCGAGTAGCTGGGACTACGGGCGCCTGCCACCATGCCCGGCTAATTTCTTGTATTTTTAGTAGATGCGCTGAGTAAGTATTTTGGTAACTCCTTACCTTTCTAAAATGAGAAGTATTTTTAGTTAGCTGCCTATGGAAACTTTCCCAGGTACTGACATTGTGAATTTGCCTAGTTATCTTTGAGACAGCTATTTGTTCATTCATGAAATCATACATTCTTGCATTCAGGCACATTTGTTAAGTGAATACTTACATGAAAATCTGCGTGACTAAGTATGTAAAGCTTTGCAACTCAAAATGATTCTTACGGCAAGAAGCATTTATGTCACCTAGAAGCTTGTTAGAAATGCAGATTATCAGGGCAGCCTCAAACCAACTGAATCAGACACTGTGTATAACAAGATACCTGGATAGTTCATATGAAGCTAAAGGATACAAAGAAAGCTTGTGTATAGCTTTGTAGGACTTCCCAGTCCAATGGAGGAAATACATTCCATGTATAAGCAATTATACTATAATATCAGTGCTCACATGGTAAATGTCTCTATGTGTAACACAGCTAGTTTTATAGAGCCTGGCACTATCTTTCAAGTCAGACAAAGAATAATTACAAGAAAAAATATCTCAGGTCCTTGTCTTCTGTGTGATTCGGACAAGTTATTTTTCCTTTCCCTGACTCATTTTCTTCACCTCTAAAGGAAAATTAATGATGTCCACTTTATAAGGCCGATTGAGTTAGGAGCAATACATGTAAGGACGTAGCACAGTAACTGGAGAAGAATAAGCGCTGACTGAGTAATGATGATTATTGTGGAAATTTAAAAGTTCACTGTTTGGCTGGGCGCGGTGGCTCATGCCTGTAATCCCAGTACTTTGGGAGGCCGAGGCGGGCAGATCACAAGGTCAGGAGATCACGACCATCCTGGCTAACGCGGTGAAACCCCATCTCTACTAAAAAAAATAAAAAATAAAAAAATAAAAAAATTAGCCTGGCATGGTGGCGGGTGCCTGTAGTCCCAGCTACTCGGGAGGCTGAGGCAGGAGAATGGCGTGAACCCGAGAGGCGGAGCTTGAAGTGAGTTGATATCGCGCCACTGCACTCCAGCCTGGGCGACAGAGCGAGACTCCGTCTCAATTAAAAAAAAAAAAATTCACTGTTTGCAGTTAGATATGCTGTTGTAGATACATTTTCATGAAAAGTTGACACATTAGCTGTATATCATATACATAATTTTAATATAAGGGTTTAAAAATGAACAAACGTAAATATATTTAACCTTCCAATCATGATTTTCAACTATAGGGAGTTATATTTCTCACCCATATAGACACTATTTGAGAGTCACGGATGGTACGTGTTAGAACATCTATCATGCAATTTAAACCTGATGGTCAGTTTAGACTAATCGTCAATTTAGACGGAACTATATAGCATAAACTAGATAGGTTGTTTAAATGCATTACTAATTTTATTGTCTCAAAATACCTGTAAAATGAAATTCTTTTCAAAATAAACAAGTTGCCTGTTATAGTCTTTTTATTTAGTTTAGAATTGACATTAAATAGTTCTCTCTCTCTCTCTCTCTCTCTATCTCACCCAGGTTGGAGGGCAGTGGTGTGATCTCGGCTCACTGCAACCTCCACCTCCTAGGTTCAAGGGATTCTCCTGCCTCAGCTTCTAGAGGAGCTGGGACTACAAGTGCACACCATCATGCCCAACTAATTTTTTTGTAATATTTGTAGAGATAGGGTTTCACCATGTTGGCCAGGCTTGTCTCAAACTCCTGCCCTCAAGTGATCTGCCTGCCTTGGCCTCTGAGAGTGCTGGGGTTGTTATTATTATTATTTTTTCATGTTGGAAGCACAGCAAGCTTTATAAAAATCATGAAATTCAAAGATGAATTTTCACAATGAGTGAACAAATATAAATCATGCATCTTGGAATGTGCTGCAATTTGTCAATTTATGGATTTTTCTTGGTAAAATATAGACTTCTATGTATTATACATTGATTGAAGAAATTGTAACTGAGTAAAATCATTTCATCAAACTCGCCTTGATTACCAAACCCAGCATGGGTGATACTAACCTGCCTTCTCAGTATGCATTAGCAGGAACTGCCAGCTCTCTCACATAAAAGACTGAGAAAGGTCTTTACCTGATCAGTCACTAATTGAACTGATCAGACACTAATTATTTTCTGATTCTAGCTGATTAATTACTTCATTGCAATTTTGGCTAAGTTTCTAGTTAAAATTGCTATGGCTAATGCTCGCTGTAGAACTGTCCAATGTATAAGAGAAAGCAATAAGGATTGTTCTCAGTAAGAGGTGTGCATTTTTATTTACTGTTCTAAACTCTTTCTTCGTCTCCCAAAGGACTGTCCAACTAATATGAAAGTGTCTTCAGAGGGCAATAAAAATTTGCAGGGAGGCCAGACAGAGACGCAGAACACAGAAGTTAGGGCTTTCTTACCAAATACTACAGTGATTCCAAGGTTTATGCACTTCCATCTGGCTCAGATTCTGCTTTTTATCAATATGCAGCAATTCTTTTATCTTTTTCTCTTTTTCCTTTAAGCATCTGTAAGAAGGGATGTTAAGGACTTCCATCTGTCTTCCACCTGGTTACTTAAAAGAGTGAAATATTTGCTACAGGCAAGAAACAGATGAGCTGCTGAAAGCTTTTAGCTTTTAGGATTTGGTAGGATTTGGAGAAGGCCATAAAGCAGGGATTTCCAAAGTGTGTTCAGAAGGTTACTGGTGGACTCTCAAGTAGTTTATAAACAATTTGGCAGTTTGGGGGTAAAAATTAATGATATATTTGTCCCTGGTTATTTCATGGATTTCGTTGTATGTAAGATTCAGGTTTTCACCAAAATACCATTATACATTTAAAAATTGCATCTGTTTGGATCAAGGACTACTTTGAGTAGTTTTTCTTATATAGCTTTCAGTTTACAGGTTGATCCTTGTCTTGGCCAAAGTATTTTCCCATCTCTTGAGGGCTATTGTTTACATTTTCCAAATTGGCTTTTTCATTTTTGTTTTTTTACTTTATGTCCTAAATTGTAGTAAGCATTCCTCCATTAGCTCAAAATGATACCTTGAAACTTGAAGTTATCAATAAAGCATAATAAAGTTCAGAAATATGATTAATTAAAAAAATGAACCTGTGTGTTCTCTAAAAGTGAATATGCAGGTGGGGTGACTATGTATCTAAAACAAAAACAATTGAGTTATGTAATATAGATATCTACAAATTAGATTTCTTTTTGTAAAGACAATCACTTTTCCCCTAGTCCCCACCATCTTGTCTGCTAAACAAAATTTGTCAAAGTGCCTTGAAACCATAGATTATTTTTCTGTCATTCTCAAATAAAACACGGTAAATTTTCTATTGCATCAATAGATTTTCCTGAACATGTGCAGAGTAATGCTATCCAGGATGATTTTGCTAGCTAAAACTCACAAAAGAAAGAGAGGATATCAAATTTATGAAACTGCGTTTTGAAGTTGTTTTTCTTTTAACAGAAATTAGTCAATTGCTTGTAAAGTAGCTCAGAAACCAGCAACAAAGTTAAATTGTGTCCTTGTAGAAAAACAAAGGGAACTATTGCCAAAATATTTTATCAAATGCCATCATTGAAAATCACATATTAAGTCCCTTAATTGGAAACGCAAGTACTATCATGTGTGCAGACTTGCAGACATTTAAACTTAAATTTGGCTACAATTGTGCAATGTATGAATCCATTCTTGGTACGTATATAGTGAGTACTACATATTTATTATTTGTAAGCCTTGATGTAGATATACATGGTTTTATTGGAATCAAGGCTGATGGAGCGATGATGCAAGAGAGGGTGCTGGGACATGAATAAAAGTTTACATCTAAGTGCCCGTGCACTCACTGCTTTATTCACAGAAAATAGTAGGAAGATAACAAAATTCTACCGCATCTTGGTTCTATATTAAAGATAATAATGTAAATTGTAAATACAGTAAAACCTCAGCCATAGAGCAATCATAGTTTTCAGTGCACTCTTTGGAGAAATGGTCGGTAAGCGAAAAACTTTGCTTTACCATTTTTAAATAAACCAACAGCAAACAGTCAACGTACTAAAATAATCATTGCAAATAATGGATAAAATAACATTTTTTGTTGATATTAATGCTAGTAAAGACCATTTATGTGATTTCTTGTACATTGAACAAATGGAACATTTCAGTAATATAATCTATTTCTTGAAGAGTTTTAACCTATTATTTTGAGACTGAAATTGAATTCAATGTAGTAGATAAAATACCTGGGCTTAGTGGGCAAACAAAAACTTGATGCGCGTACGTAACTTTCTGAGAGATGTGTTCTTTTCCACAACGTGATGGTTGTTATCAGTCATCTGCAAATCATACCTGAATGTTGAGACAAAATGTGATGAAATCATTTCTGGATCTGAAAGCAATAAATAAATGGATTATGAATTGTTCATCCCTAATTCCCAGGTTGAATCATTTTAAGTTCCCAGTGTTTTAGTTTAATATGCTTGCCAATTCAGCTTGTGATAGAGCCCATGAAAAACTCAGATGTAAGAAAATCCTATTAAAATGATTTAATGTTTGATCCTAATATAGAGACTTAATATAGAGATTGAATAGTTCCTCTCATTCCAGACCACAAATAAATGTAAGCCAGGGTAGTGAAATGTATCAAAAGTAAAGAATAACAAAAGAAACGAACAGGATCACAAACAAGCTACTTATCATGAAATCAGATAAAGGCAATTTATAGAAAAAAGCAAAACATGTCATCTAAGATAAGAAAATAATTATAATTTTTAATGTTATGATATCTAACTGTGATGAATATACATTTTAATTTGACAGATAATATATTGTTGCTAAGCATGTATACAAATGGTCTGCCAAAGCTGGGTATTTAGAAATATTGCAAGAAATGCAAACCTATGGCAACTGGTTGTGTAGCCTTTTACTGTCTCAATCAATACACAGCTGCCATGTCAGCCTGGGTGCTCTTGTTTTCATTGTAATAAATAAGATATACAGCTGATGAAATGTGGGTGAGTAGTATATTTGAGGATGTGCAAAAATGTGAGCAAGCAGGAGGCTGGTTAATGTCCTTCAATATTTAAAAGTAATACATCCGATCTCACTTTGTGAAAAGTAATCCTTTTAGTCCTGTACATGTGAAAACTATTATTTTCAGGACCTGATGCTGTTTTCCAAACCAAATCTTTTCAAAAATAAAAATAATATAACAGATTTTATCTTTGATATAATACAGACACTTTAGCAAGTCAAATAGACTGTAAGATACAAGTAAAAAACAGCCAATTGGTACCTCATCCATATCCATCTATGAATCTGCATCAACACATTTTTTTTCTTAATTTCCATAGGTTTTGGGTGAAAAGGTGGTGCTTGGTTCCATGAGTAAGTTCTTTAGTGGTGATTCGTGAGATTTTGGTGCACCCATCACCCAATCAGTATATACTGCACTCACTTTGTAGTCTGTTATCCCTCACTCCCCTCCCACACTTTCCCCCAAGTCCCCAAAGTCCACTGTATCATTCTTAGGCCTTTGGATCCTCATAGCTTAACTCCCACTTATGAGTGAGAACTTACAATATTTGGTTTTCCATTATTCCTGAGTTACTTCACTTAGAATAATGGTCTCTGGTTCCATCCAGGTTGCTGCAAATGCCATTATTTTGTTCCTTTTATATGGCTAAATAGTATTTCATGGTATATATCGATCACAATTTCCTTATCCACGCATTGATTGGTCAGCATTTGGGCTGGTTACATATTTCTGCAATTACTAATTGTGCTGCTATAAACATGCAAGTGCAAGTATCTTTTGCGTATAATGATTTCTTTTCCTTTTGGGTAGATACCCAGTAGGGGCATTGCTGGACCCAGCAGCACCACATTTTTAAGCCATCACTTCTGACATTTGCCTCCACATCCCTAAATAATTTGTTTATATTTGTATTTTTTAGTTATTACTATTTTAGACCTTACTTATTCTGTTCTTATTTTTATATGTCTTCTCATAAAACTATTTTTGGTTATTCGAAGTTCAGTGTTTATAATTTTTAATGAAGAATTATTCACACCTGCATCGACTACTATAATTATGTTACTTTATTTTGCAACGTTCTTCTTTTTTTCACTTAGTTTTTCAATTTCATTATCATTTCACTCCTATTATTCGTTCATGCTGACCTTTAATATTATAAACTCTTGGTCAAATCTATCAAGTGTATTATCTGTCTTATAATATTTTCTTGGAGACATTGCTCCTTGTGTCCCCTTATTACACTGAGTCTCTCCTCTAATCCCTTGATTTCTAGGTCATAGGTCTCCCATTTGCTTTTCTTACACTTTTATATTGTTGGATATATCTTCTAATATTTTTCTAAGAGAAGTTACAGTAAAAGTAAAATTTTGAGAACTTAAATGCCTGAAAAATGTTTCATTGTGCATGCATACTCAATGATTTTCTGAAAATATAATTCAAGGATGAAAGTATATTTTTCTTAAAATGTTGAAGAGATTGTTCTATGTCTTCTGAGAAATTAGGTATCATTCTCCTTTTCATTCCTTTTTAGGATTTGCTTTTCTCATTAGAAGACTTTATATTTCAAGGGTACTGAATTTGGTTTTATTTCATTTATTATACAGGGTACAATAGAGATAATTCAATTTGAAAATAATTTTAAACAGTTTTATAAAAAATAAACTTTTTAAAACAGTTTTATTGAAAGATAATTTTTATCTTTAAACAGTTTTATTGAAAATTACTATATAATTCAGACATGTAAATTATACAATTTAAAGGCATTTAATATATTCAAAGAGTTGAGCATCCATTATTACCAGAATCAATTTTAGAACATTTTCATTATCCCTATGCCCCCCAAAAATATTCAGTCTTCTGATCCATAAAAGTCTTTCAATTCATATAGTCTTCTTTAATTTTTGTCAACAATGTTTTGTGGTTTCAAGGTATAAGTTTAGATTTCTTTTACTACATTTATTTGTAAGTAGTTTTATTCTTCTTGATGCTATTATAAATATAACTGTTTTCTTCATTTCATTTTTGGCTTGTTCCTTGCTTCTTTATAGGAACAAAATAGACTTTGCTATATGAGCTTGTGTTCTGTAATCTTGCTGAACTTATTTGCACTAATTATTATTTAATGGGTTCCATAGGGTTTCCATGTACAAGAGATTATCCTATGCAAATAAAGAGTGTTACTTCTTCCTTTCCAACTTAGATGCTTTTTGCTTATTTATTTTTCTTAAACAAATTATCTGGCTAGAATCTCTAGCACAATGTCAAATAGACACAATAAGAGTGGGTATCCTTTTCTTATTTCTGAGCTTAAGGGGAAAGCATTCAGTCCTTTACCAGTTAGCATGATATTAGCTGTGGGCTTTTTGTACATGATGTTTTCTGTTGAGAGAGTTCCCTTCTACTTGCAGTTTGTTGAGTATTTTTTTTTTAATCCATAAAAGGGTGTTGGATTTTCTCAAATGTATTACTGAGATCATTGTGTGGCTTTTGCCCTTTATTTTATTGAGAAGTATTACAATTATTTATTTTTAAATGTTAAACTGAACTTGCATTACTGAAACAAATCCCTTTTTAAATGGTGTATAATTGCTAGATTTCATTTGCTAGTATGATGAGAATTTTTAATAGGTATTCATAAGAAATAATCTTCTTTAGTTTTCTTTTCATGTGGTATCTTTGTCTGGCTTTGGTATCAAGGCTAGCCTCATAAAATGTGTTGAAAAGTGTTTCCTCCTCTTCTATTGTTTGAAGAGTTTATCAAAAATTGTTAATTAATTCTTCTTTGGTGGAATTTACCAGTGAAATATTCTGGTCCTGGGCCTTCCCTTTTGATAAATGTTTTACTTACTAACTCTATTTATTTTGTTAAATATCTATCTGAATTTTTTATTTCCTCTAGAGTCAGTTTCAGTAGTGTGTGCCTTCTAAGGAATTGGTCTATTTCATCTAAGTGTTCTAATTTGTTAACATATGGTTTTTTTATAGTATTCTCTTAGAATTCTTTTTATTTCCTTAAGGTTGGTAGTAATGTCTATCCTTTTATTATTGATATTAATAATGTAAATTTTTCTTCCTTATTTCTTGTTTAGTCTAACTATAGGTTTGCCACTTAAAATTTTTTTAATAAGCAGCTGTTTATTTTGTTTACTCTCTTTTCTATCCTCCATTTCATCATTTTTTGTTCTAATCCTTATCACTTTCTTCCTTCAAATTGCCAGGTATATATATTTTTCTTTTTTCAGTGCCTTAAGTAGAAAGTTAGATTGTTGATTTGAAATTTTTCTTAAAATACGCACATTTATGGCTATAAATTTCCATTTATGCACTACTTTAGCTGAATTCTATATGTTTTGATAAGTCGTGTCTTCATTTTCATTCTCTCAAACTGTTTTCTAATTTTTATCATGACCACTTTTTTAACTTGTTCTTTGTTTAAAAGTGGGTTAATTTCTATATTTTTCTTAATTTCCCCTTTTTTCTGCTATTTATTTTTTAAATTTCACTACAGTGTGATCAGAAAATGTACTTTATATTTTTCAACTAATTTAAATTAACTGAGGCTTGTTTTGTGGCCTAACACAAGGTCTATCCTGAAAATTGCTCACAGTGCACTTGAGAAGAATGTGTGTTCTGCTGTTTCTGGGTGACGTGTTCTATAGATGTCTTCTAGGTCTAGTGTGTGTGGGTTTTTTTGGTGTCTTCTAGTTTCTTGCTGATCATCAGCCTAGTTCTATACATTGTTGAAACTTAGATATTGAGGATTCCACTATTATTGTTGAATTGTTTCTTTCTTCCTGCAATACTTTTAGTTTTCATTTCACATATTTTGGGGAGTTTGTAATTTGCTTTTGTTGTTTGGTACAAATGTTCATCATTTGTATTAATTCCTGATGGACTGACCTTTTTAACATTATAAAATTTCCTCATCTATAGTACATTTTTCTTTGCTTTAAAATCCATTTTTTTCTGATATTATTATAGCCACTTTAGCTTTATTATGCTTGAGAAATGGGAAAAGTTCCCTCATCCCCCTCGCAGGGCATGTGATGGGGGTGTGGCTCACTTCTTTCAGTGCACTGCTGCTCAGACCTCTAGGGGAAGCATGCAGATGGGCAGGTTGTGAAGGCTCCAACCCCCCAGCAGTGTCTAAGGGTGAATGCCCCAGTGGGCGTGTGTTACAGGGTGGTCTTTGCAAGGTTTATACACCTTGCCTTGCAAGGTATACAAAGCCTGCACATATGGGGCCTCAGACCATCTGTCCTCATGTCTACAGAAAAGTTTCAACTGTTGGATGGTATTGAAATGAATGGTTCCTTCCTGAGTCCAAGCCACTGCTGGCTGTAAATTATAATTTGAACAAACCTGTGTGCAGAGAGCTATGAGGCACTTTTCCTCCAGATTCTGAGGGTCAAAGCAGTCCCAATGGTTCAGGACACACTCTAGAGGAGTATAAGCTGGGGATGGTGAAGAGAACTGGTTGCCCATTCTGAAAGACAGGGAATAGAGGTGTCCCTCATTTCTCTTCCTTCTTTCAGTAAAAACTCAGGGTGTGATGGAGAGAGAAAGCAAGCATCCTCCCCTTCTATTCCACCTCTTATCCCTGAGCCCCGATGACTTTGGCAGGTGCTGACCATAGGTACGGATGTGGTATGTACCCATGAAGCAGGGAAAACCTAGTGAATAGGAATCAACCGCCCTCAACTATGCCTCCCTTTCTTCCTGCTGTCGGCAAACTTTGAGTTCCCTCGGCCTATTTATGCCATGGACCATGGGCTCCTTCTGTGGGGTGGGGGCATTTAGTCTGCAGGAATTGGTCCTGCCTGCTTACATTGTGCCTGTTGCCTGGCTTCGGATCCCTCAGACCTGGTTTTTCTTTCTAGGGCCTCAGCCTGAAGCTTGGAATCAAGTTCGGGACTGAAAAGGTATTTTAGGGGCTGGTTGTATCTGTTTAGAGTGTCCCAAATGTGCCCTGCCTAATTTGCAGTTATCAGCCAGCAGGGGTCGTACCTCCATTAACTTCCCTATCAGAAACAGATTTGGGAGGGGGAGCCCTCTCAGAAAAGGAAAAAAAAGAAAAGCAGTTTAAGGGGCAAAAGGGGGAGACCCTGGGGGAAAAACCTCTTGCTCAGTGCAAGTGGGCCTTTCTAATCCTTGTATCTTTCTCCCAGTTCAGATCCGGTTGAATTCCTTGACCAGGGAAGAAAAGGTTCCATTGGCGCAGTGGGCAAGAAGTGCCCGTCTGTGGGAGGGTGGCCCTGTGGAATCACGGGTGCTGCCACAGCTTTCTTCCACGCCTGTCTCCTGGCTGTTGGGTATGGCCTTTGCCTGCTGCAGGCACACTAGATGCCCGAGCTGGGAGGGGAAATGATAAGGAGAGGTGCCCTGAGCCGTGTGTGCCTACAGCTGTCATGGTGGAGGCATACATGGCACCTCTAGGAAAAATTGGTCTGATTTGCACCTTTGGTGGCTGGAACCAAATGCTCATTTTACTTAGTAACATTGCTGCAGCCGGTAGCAAAACTCTTAACATTATAATGGAAGAGATAAAAGCCATTTTAAACCGTGAAAGAGACAAAATAAAAATGAAGTCTAAGGGTTTTGACCGGCCCTGTTAGGGCAGAGTTTTTAAGACTCTGTGAAGGGAAACAGAGCCTCTTACCTGCAGGAAAGAGAGAGAGGTGGTAGTGTTTTGGAAGAGAGGCAGGCCTTACAGTTTTGTATTCACTCACACTCACCTTCCAAGATCCAGGATGAGCCCCCAGTTGAAATGGGAAAAGTTCCCTTATCCCCCTCTCAGGGCATGTGATGGGGGTGTGGCTCACTTCTTCAGTGCCCTGCTGCTCAAACCACCAGGGTGAGCATGCAGATGGCCAGGTTGTGGGGCTCTGCCACCATGGCAGTGTCTAGGAGTGAATGTTTATAGCTGAAGCCCCAGTGGGTGTGTGTTACAGGGTGCTCTTTTAGTTCAGTCATCCGTAGGCAGCTGTGTTAGCTCAATTAGACCCCCGCCTCTTCAAAAGGATAGAGGCCTTTCTGTATCACAAGGTTTTTTGCCTTGGTGTACTGGAAGAATTGGATCACACGTTGGCTTGGAGAATGAGTGCAAGGTTTTATTGAGTGGAAGTTCTCAGCAGACAGATGGGGAGCCAGAAGGGAGTTGGAGTTGGAAGGAGGTTTTCACCTGGATTCAGGCCACTCAGCAGCCCGGGCTCTCCTCTGACCGTCCCAGCCAAACTTCCTGTCATTCAGCTGGTTGATGGCCTGCTGGCTTGCTGGCATCTGTCAGCATGCTCTTCCACCAGTGTCCTCTTGACATCCAGCTACTGTGTCTTCTTCCACCATTGTCTTCCTCTTGACATCCAGCTGCTTGAGTGGGTGGCCACTGGGTCTCAGAGTTTTTTATAGGCACAGGATGGGGGCATGGCAGGCCAGGGTGGTCTTGGGAAATGCAACATTTGGACGTGAAGGAAGGAGTGCGTGTCCTCACCTAGGTCCGTGGGCGCAGACCCGGCAGCGGGGCCCTAAGCCAGGGACCACACCCTCCTCTGCCCAGCACTTCCCTGCCCTCCTTCCATATAAGTTGCTGTTTGTATGGTATCATTTTATATTCAACCAATTTTTCTTTTTAAGAGAGGGGTGTCTCACTCTGTTGCCCAAGCTGGCCTCAAATTCCTGGGCTCAAGTGATCCTCCTGCCTCAGCCTTCAGAGTAGCTGGGACTATAGGTATACAACATCATATCCAACTTATTTGTATTTTTTAATCTAAAGTATCTCATATTGACAGTATATAATTTGATCCCTTTTTCTAATCCAATCCACCATTCTCTGCCTTTTGATTAGATTGTTTAATCTATCCAAAATTTTATATTTTAATTGTTATAATTGCTTTACAGCTGTTATTTTTGTTTTTAGATATTTTTTATATCCCATCTCTTTTTCTTTCCTCTATTCCTCCTTAACTGCTTTCTTTTGCATTAGGCAATTACCTACTGTAACATTTAAATTTCCTTAATTTTTTCACTATATTTATTTTTAGTTATTTTTAGTGGTTGCTGTAGTGGTTCCAAATACCTCTTAACTTATCAGAATATACTTTAGATCTATACCAAGTTAATTCCAGTGAGATACACAAATATTACTCCTATATAGTGCTATTTCCTCTTCCCTATTTTTATCCTAGTAATGTTATTCATACTATATGTTGCAAACTCAGTACTATAATTATTACTTAATATAACTTAATATTAGTCAGAAGAACTGATAAAAAAGGAAAACATGCTTATTTCATAGTATTTCTTATATTTACTTTCCTAGTTACCGTTTCTGATTCTCAACATTCCTGTTGAGAGATGACTAGTGTCACTGTCTTACTTTGATACAACTTTAATTCTCCACTTGTTCTTTGTTATGTTATTGTTAAATACTCTATATTTGTGTATTTTATAAGGCAAGCAATAAAATCATGTATACAATGTTTTAAACAATTGCATTTTAAACCAGTTAGGAGAATAAAGATGAATATATATGCATTTATACTTAAAAAAAATTACATAATTAATATTTATTAGCACTCTTTTTTTTAGAAAAGGAATTTAAGTTTTCATCTGGATCTACTTGCTTTCAGCCCGAATAACTTCTTTTAGAATTTCTGTTAGGCCATGCAAAGTAAAAACAAATTCTCCGGTTTTTGTTTATTTGTCTTTTTTTTTAATATATTTATGTTGCCTTCATTTTTGAAAGATTGTTTCTCTATACTGTTGTTGATAGTTTAGAAAGATGCTTGGCTGATTTTTTTCTTTGTCAGTTTGTGTATAATATCCCATTGCCCCTTGGTTTTCATAGTTTTTAATGGGAAATTACCTGGCAGTTGTATGGGGCTTCCCTGAAACATAATGAGTTGCTTTATCCTGCCCCTCTCAATAACTTTGTCTTTTAGCATATTTACCATGATTTATATGGTTATGTATGTTGTTACATTTATCCTACCTATAGGAATTGAGTCTTGGATATGTACATTAATATATTTTAGACAATTTGGGAAGTTTTCAATTATTATTTCTTTGAATATTTTTCTTCTCATTTCTTTTTCCTCTCATTTTAGTACTTCCATTACACTATAGTTGGTGCAGTTAAATTTGTCCCACAGTTCTCTGAGGCTCCCTTCATTTTCCTTCATTCTACTTTTCCTGCATTCTTCAGATTGCATGATCTCTATTAAATTGCCTTTGAGTATGTTGATTCTTTCTTCTGCCAGTTCATATCCACTGTGCTATTTATGTAATATTAAAAATTTTTATTATTGTTTTCAACTCTAGAATTTTTATTTGGCTCGTTATAATTTCTATCTTTTTATTAATGAGATATTATCTTAATTTTTTTTTTTACTTCTTTTAGCATGGGTTCCATTAGTTGTGGGTACATATTTATAATTATTACTTTGAAGTATTTGTTAAATGTGACATCTGGCTCCTCTCACAGGCAGATTCTGTTTCTTGTTATTTTTTTCCATTGTGTGACAGTCTTTCCCATTTATTTGTCTCTCTGAAAATGTCTGTTGTTGTTGAAATCTGAACAGTTTAGGTAATACATTGTAACAACTCTGGATACTGATTTCCCTCCCTTATCTCTGAGACTTGGTCTTACTGCTTTTCTGTTAATTCGTTTTGTGACTTCACTAGGCTATTTTAATTAAGCCAATTTCCCTCACAGTTAGTCTTTGTTGTTCTTCTTCAGAAGGTGCAAACATGAACCTGCACACAGTTCATGTGTGTCATTCCTGCACTCTGGAGTGACAGTAATTTTTAGCTGGCTCTCTTTGTCTCTTTTTCTAATGTCTATGTTAAACTATGTAGCTCATGTGGTATTAGACTCTAGGCTCCACTAATTGCCAGCTTAACAATGTAGTTTTCAAGAATGCCCTGGAGTATAAATTCCCAGCTGTCTGATCCAATTAAATTCTGGCAGGGGTAGTTTTTAGTCCAGCATTTGAGGTTTGCTCTGATTCTAGTAGTGCTTTTGCTAGCCGTCTCTTTTCCTGATCTTTCTGGTGAACAGTCTGATTTATAGTTGAGCTTGTTGATTTAAATGAAAATAAACTATTGTTTTTGAGAGTGTCCTTAAGCCATGATTTCCTTACCCTTTTTCAGATTAATTTCATTAAGGAGAGTTTTGAAGCTCTATTTTCTTATGGATTCCCTCTCCCCTGGGCAAAGTTTCTGAGCCTGGGTGGTATGGTAACCACTGGTGCTCTCAGCCTGCCTCACTGTGTGTGGAATTTCTGCCCTGCTAGGGCAAGGGCAATAAAGAATCCAGTATTCTTTGCCTACCGTGCCAGGGTAGAGCCTTCATGTATGATTTCAGGTTGAATGGACAAAAGAGTTCTTGACTTCTTAGCTGTTCTAAGAATTTGGCCGCTTCAAACTGAAATTGCAGGTGACAAAATGCTGGAGGTCTGTTTTTACTAGTAGACTATGGTAACAATTTATTTGCATGTAAGGGAAAACAGAGCCTTGTCTTCTTGTTTACTTGGAGCTTCCTCCAAGATGAGCTGGCAGTATACGAGGTACAGAAAGAGTTACGGCTCAAATGTCACACATTCTCACTGTTCTTACTAAGTCTTAGTAAATTTTCTTGAATAAATACTTTATCATTTGCTATATTTCTTTAGAATAATGTCCAGAGACTTTGATCATTTTTATTAATTAATTTAGAGCAGTTTAAAAATTACAGTGAATTTAAGGATAAAGCACAGAGAGCTCCTAAATATGCCCACACCCTCACTGCACAGTTTTCCCTATTATGAATATTTCACATTAATCGGTATATCTGCTATAACAAATGTTAATTTGCTGTTATTAACTGGAGTTCATAGTTTACCTTACAGTTCACTCATTTGTTGTACAGTTCTATGGGTTTTGAAAATATAGGCGTGCCATGGAGATGGTATGCTTCAGTTCTAGACAATGACAGTAAAGCAGATATTACAATAAGGTAAGGCTTAGGAATTTTTGGGTTTCTCAGTGCCTATTAAAGTTAGCTTTGCACAATACTATAGTCATTTGAGTGTGCAATAGCAACTTGTTTAAAAAAGTATATACTTTAATTTAAAAATGTACTTTATTGCTAAAAAATGCTAACAATCATCTGAACCTTCAGTGATTTGTAATCCTTTTGCTGCAGGAAGGTCTTGCATTCACACTGATGACTGCTGACTGATCAGGATGGTGGTTGCTGAAAGTTGGAGTGGCTGTTTCAATTTCTTAAAATAAGACAACAATGCACTTTGTAGGATCAATGGACTCTTCCTTTCATAAAAGATTTCTCTAGAGTATGTGGTGCTGTTCGATAGCATTTACCGGCAGTAAAACTTTTTTTCAAAATTGAAGTTAGTATTCTCAAACCCTGCCACTGCTTTATATATAAAGATATTATGAATCCTTTGTGGTTTAACAATATTCACAGTGTCTTCATTAAGAGTAGATTCCATCTCAGGAAACCAGTTCTTTTGCTCATCAGTAAGGGACTCTGCATCTGTTCAAGATTTATCATGAGACTGCAACAATTCAGTCACATTTTCAGGGTCTACTTCTAATGCCACTTCTCTATTTTCATCACATCTTCAGTTTTTCCTCCATTGAAACTTTGAACCCCTCACAGTCATCCATGAAGGTTAGAATAAACTTCTTCAAACTCCTTTTAATGTTGATACTTTGACCTCATTGTATCAATCACAAATGTTCTAAATGTCATCTAGAATGGTCAGTCTATTCCAGAAAATTTTCAATTTAATTTTCCAAGTTTCGTTAGAGGAAAACCTATGACAGCCATCACCTTAAGAAATGTTATTTCTCAAATAATGATACTTGAAAGTTGAAATGACTCCTTGATCTATGGGCTGCAGGATGGCTGGCTCTTTGTTCTTCTCCATTAGAGATCTTGGGCTTCTTTGTGCATTGTAAATAAGCAGTAATAATTTGAAAGGAATTCTATTTTTTGAACAATAGGCCTCCATAATGGGCTTAAACTATTCAGTAAACCATGCTTTATAGAGAGGTGTTATCATTCTGACTTTTTGTTGTTCAATTTATAAAGCACCGACAGAGTAGATTTAGTGTAACTATTAAGGACTCCAGGATTTTCAGAATGGTAAATGAGCAGTGGCTTTAACTAAAAGTCACCAGCTGCATTAGCCTCTTAACAAGCAAGTCAGCTTGTCCTTTGAAGACTTGAAGCCAGGTATTGACTTCTCTCTGGCTATAAAAGTTATAGATGACGTCTTCTAATAGAATGTTGTTTTGTCCACATTGAAAATCTTTTATGTAGTGTGGCCACCTTCATCAGTGATTTTAGTTAGATCTGATAGAAACTTGCTGCATCTTCTCCATCAGCACTTGCTGCTTTACTTTCCACTTTAATGTTACAGAGCTGGCTCCTTTTTATAAGCCTTTCAAACCAACCTCTACTAGCTTCAAACTTTTCTTCTGTAGTTTCCACAACTCACTCAGCCTTCACAGAATTGAAGAGAATTAGGACCTTGCTACTGATTAGGTTTTGTCTTAAGGGAATGTTGTGGCTGATTTAATCTTCTACATGGACCACTCAAACTTTCTTCATATCAGAAATAAGACTGTATTACTTTCTTATCATTCTCATGTTCACTGGAATGGAAATTTTAATTGTCTTCAAGAACTTTTCCTTTGCATTCACAACTTGGCTCTCTGTTTGGTGCAAGAAAGCTAGATTTTGGCCTCTCTCAGTTTTCAACCTGACTTTTCCACTAAGCTTAATTATTTCTAGTTTTTTAGTTAAAGTGAAAAATGTGCAACTCTTCCTTTCACTTGGACACTTAGAACCCATTTTGGCGTTATTATTTAGCCTAATTTCCATAATGTTGTGTCTCAGGGAATAGGGATGCCATTAATTGTTGATAATATTCTTTCAGTTTTGTGGGGTTTGTAGGCGAGAAAGCTTAGACAAGAAGAGTTGGGAATAGGTACTGGAGATCTAACTAAGCAGATTGTCATCAAACCCCTTTTTTGTCAACCTATGGTTCATTCTTACTTCTCAAGGTGCATGGCTGCTGCAGATTATTTTTGTAAGTGTCTATGTCTCCTTTCAATTTCATTTACTTTGGTCCATCCTCACTGTAAGAGTCCTGCATTACTTCTGTTCTGTGTCACTGCAACAGCCTCCCTAGACCTTGTACTCTAACTGCTCATAACTTTCCAATCTTATTTCTGTCAATAATAATTTTCTGTGTCATAAATCTAATGTTACAACATTGGAGAACTGCAATGACTTCCTATTGATGTAACAAGTGTATTTCTATTTATTAATAATGTATGTTGTATATATGTATGTTTTAAGTAAAATATGTGTATTTAAATGTATGTATGCAATGTATATATTAGCTATAAAATATAAATTCTACGTATATAATCAGATCATCACATATAAAATTGCATCTACCTATTGTCAACCTAAATAGCAAACAGAGAGAGGCTCTCTAAAAGAAAATGATGCTTATTTGAGAATAGAGCATTGCAATGGAAATACACATTTCATAGTAACATATGAGCATATTTCAGGGAGGTAAAAGACGACAAAGGTTTTTAAAGAAAAAAATGAAAATGGTTACATAATTGTTTTAAAAGTATTATCCTTGGATATAAAGATTAATAACAAGAGGGACCAAGGTTGAAAAGGCAGTTGCTTGGCAGATTTGCTTGCAAAAGTATTTTTCTTTTTTTGTAAGGGTGTAATGGCCTTCATGCAAATTTTTGAGTTTGTAGAGTCATTTTTAATAATTTTTGTTATTATTCATACAAGTGTGAGAACACTCTCTTCACATCTTATCTAGCTCTATTTGGCAGGTTTTTTAAAATAGTAACTTTATTTTTATTCTGATATCTTTCACATTTCTTCCTTCTGATCACAGTATTTCTCCAAAAACAACTGATCATCCTGTAGTTAGGTTTTTGTATTCTGTGGTGGCAGCATGGACCTTGTTGTTCTTGTCCCATGTTTTGGTAGAGTGATTGGCAACTAGAAATCAGTGTCAAAACTATTGTTAGCCACATTTAAGCAAAAAGGGAGGTTTGAAGGGAATGGCTTTCAGGCTAAGTTCACCTGGAGTCCAGGATTAAGTTTAATTTAGTCTGTTCTGTAGCCCTTTACTATTATTTCAAAGTACTAGACCAGTGATTATTCTGTTAGTAGTTTTAATTCTGCAAAAATTTAACAAGTAACAGATACAAGGTTTACAATAAAAATAAAATAAGAATTAATAGTAATATGACAATTCCAGTTTGCAAAATGCATTTGACCCATAAACCTAGGCTTAAATACAGCCAATTGAATAAATTAAAAGACCATAAGGAATTAGGTGAGACCTGTTGTAACCATGTGGCCAGGGGTTTTTGTATTGTATATATGGGTTTCAACTTTCCCAAAAAAGTTTATCGAGGTCAGTATAGTATTGACAATAGTTTTAACCAATGGATACTGAAGAATCTTCTAGGCCATGTTTTTTCATGTTACCAGCAGAAGATAATTGTGAAATTTCAATTACACTGTTATCCTGCCAAGTAAAAAAGGTACCATTAAGGGGGGTAAGAGTCTCACAATGATGATTGTTGTACTGATGTCTTGGTCAAATATCTGATCTTGGTTTCTAGTTTGAATATCTCTGGTCATGCCACTGGGTGGTTTGGTGAACTTTTGTGTGGCTTATACATCAAGCAGAAACCCAGTTACTTAAAATTTATCTAATTCAGCTTATAGGGTCTTAGGAACAGAACAGTTTCCATTTTTAGTAACTTCAGGGAAGAAAACTGGGTTGGAGGAAGCTAGAATGATTCAGGATCTAGTGTAGTCTACAAGTAGATAAGAAGACTGTGAAAACAGTTCACAGGGCTACAATCCAGTAACAGTTTTATATAGTTACAGTTATAACTATAAAAATTATATCTATATAAAAATTATAGTTTTCTGTGTGTGTGGTTTTTTTTTAGACACGTAATTATTTCTCGCTACATTGATCATATAGAAGTCTCAGATTTAAAAACCTCTTGAGGATAGGAAACCAAAGCAAGACAGACTTTACTTAAGTTTCCTGGGCCTGATGGGAAATGACAATTTTTATTCATTCACTGTTAAGCTGGGAATCCTCAAAATCAAGCATTCGATGCACCTTCTTAAATATAGTATTCTTGATAAAGCCTTGGTAAATGCCTAATGTTTCAAATTGTGTCTTGCTATAAAGAGAAATGAGACTTCTATTAAACTTCTGCAAACCCCATTGTCACAAAAAGTAAGAATGCTCACAAACAGATTCCAAACTTTGGAAGAATCAAGTAAGGAGAGAAACAAAATGCTTCCACCTTTGTTCACAAAAGTATACTTTACCAAATTTATGTAAACTAGAGAAAGCTTAAGAAAGACAATATCCTTAAATCTGGAAAGCAAAACATTTAAGTAAAGAACTAGTAAGGTTACATATAAAAAGTCTTAAAAAATATCTTCATTATTTATTCAATTTCATGTAATTAATTTTTGCTCTGCTTGATCTTGATTACAAGTTTCATGAACCCATGAGTTTTATTAGAGTTCTGGAAAGTTTTTTGTATTCTATTAATGTTAAAGTTATTAGAAATCTGTATTCAAGACTGTTTGTTAGAGTTCTTTCCATGAAAAGCAATTTTAGACTATAGGTAATTGAAAAACATGACAAAAAAAGATGACAAACACTTATATTTGCCATAGCTAAAAATCTGATGAAAGTTTCCAACTGAAGAGAAAATTAAGTTATTTTAAGATTACTTAAGATTTTTTAAAGCATTTTAAGATAATAATAAGAATCTTGACTGACAGCACCACCTCAGGACCATCAGACCTTTATAAATTTTACATAACTTTCAGAACACTTGCCTCAATAAGAAATCCATATTAATGTAACTTTAAAAAAGATTTAACATAACCAAAACTAGTACTAATATATCATATTTCTATAAATGTATATACTTCTTGAAACATTTACATCAATAACGTACCCATAAATGTAACTGAAAGAGTATCTAGTATCACCAATTATTTGAAAATGCTTCCCATATAATTTACCAAATAAGCCTAACAATTTAATTTATCTACAAGATGAGAGATACATTCTTTAATGCCTTCCAGGGGCCCAACTGGAGAATCCTAAAGTTAATTCTAGGTCAAAAGACTTAACTTAGGATTTTGATCCTGGGGAAGCCTGCCAAAGACATCAAAATGTTCAAAATACTCGACCAAAACAGAATCACAAGTCATTGTGGAAATAATAGTAATTCATTTAACCAGAGTGATAATTGAAAGACTTCACATTCATCACAGAAAGTTAGATGTATGTAAAAAACCTTAACCATTTTAAAGCTCAATTTTTCTAAGTTATCAAAAACCTAATTAAAACAACATAGGAAATAACATTGATAAAACATAAAATCTTTGTGTTTTTTAGGTCAGGTACCAAAAAAGTAAAGAAAAACCTCCTGTGTGGATGCTTCTCCTTATGGAAAGCCTATTTCTATAACATGAAAGTCAAACCTGATGAAAAGTTACTTAAAATTAATCCGACAGAAAGAATGTGTTCAAGGTTATGAGTGTACACTATATTATAGAAGAATGGAAACAAGAAAACTAGTCCATTGAGTGGGGAAATATATATGAATCTTGGTAACAGTATGAGAAGTATCCTTATTACATGAAATAATTTCGATACATTGACAAAAGCTAAGAGTACAGAATTAAGTTATACTGGAGGAAAAGCATTGCTTTTCTAGGCCTTCATGCTAAACATTTTTGGTTCATTTGATTGTGTTTTGCTTTTATTGCTCTTTGCTTTATTGCACTTCACAGACATTGCATCTTTTTCAAATTGGAGGTTTGTGGCAACCCTCCATCGGGGTTAGAAAAAAAAAGCTACAGGAGTTGATAAAAACGTTGAAGAAGAAAGTTTTCACCCCAGCCCAGAAGACACATAGCTTTTTAAGGGTAGAAAGAGAGTTGAAGACAATAATGCATAATGAGTAAATCTCATGTAGTGTGAGATACAGCAAAAGTTGAATCGAGATACAAATTTGAAAAGTTGTAAACAAAACTTACTTCAAGAGATAAAATTACCATTGTGAATGAAAAAAGACAACATTTCTAAAACAAAACTGGGGAAATTAAATGGATCTCAGGAAGAACTGTGGCAGAGACAGAAATTGCTTGCATTTTAAAAATGGCAGTTAAAGAAACAGATGTCAGAGTTAAAAAATCAAAACCTCTTGTCATTTGCCTAACAGCAGGTACATATTTCAAGAAAATCTTACTGTTCTAATACAGGGACCAAATTTTAAATTTTGTATTAGTGTATTTTTAATATCAAAGCTCAATCTTTAGCATATATAATTCCCTTCTAATTACAGCCAACTCGACCACACACAAAATTCCTACCATAAACTCCCTCTTTATGAACTTTTTTCAACCTGCTCAGACATTTTGATGTCATACTTATATTTCTCCTTTCTGCTATAATTACTCTTTCTTAAATAACCAGGCATTTTACTTTAGGACGAAAATTTGTCAAACAAGAAATTTTGTCAAACAACCTTTAAATAGCCTCTGAATTAGACAATATTATTTTTTCTTTCTCAATAATGAGCATTTTTTGTCTTAGTACTTTTTTCATTAAAAACACATCTTACTTTTTGGCACGTTTTATATAGATAATTATATTTATTAATTATAATTTTTTAATTTCAGTGAACTTAAATATTAGTCAAACCTTAGTAAGCAAGAAATCTTGAATTGTCAGTCACATATTAGTATTTTAAAAATGAGAACCATTTTATAATTTTCAAAAGTATGTTTCCCCATAATATATTTTTTATGTGTATTGATAGATCCAAATGTATTCAGTCTTTACATAAAGTCTAAACAGCCAATAACAAACTTATATTTAGTAAGTTGTTTCAGGGTTTCTTTTTAAATTTTACTTGGAAATGACCTGGACATTTGATGAGTTTCCTTTATTTAATATATTATCTAATATAACATAAAGTTTTAAAATTACATGAAAAGTTTACTTATAGACATCTATTCCACATAAATTTAACTATATTATTTATTTCTAGCATTTTATTTAAATTACTTATGAAAAATAAACTATTACCCAAAGCTAGCCATCATTTCAAGTTATTTTCCTGTAATCATTTTTATAACCTGTGAATATCAGGTATTCACCTAGTAAGAACCTTAAAGACATAGGTATATTGCCAATAACCCAGAAGATACAGCTGTTTTCATTAAACCAACAATACTAAATTAGGCTAATTCATCAAAAATTGCACAAACAAATGTCATTCTCTTTTAGGCTGGGTTTATAGTTTTATATCCTTTATGTCAAACACTAACAGTTTAAGATATCTAGCTGAAACAAATATAAAGCAAACCATTAAACCCAGGCAAAAATGTATGCTGATAATTGTGAAAACATTCCCTTTTTTATTTCACCAATATTTTTAAAAACTGATTATTTATTAAGGATTTACTTATGTCACATGAACTAAAAGGAATATGGGTTAATTGGGTTAATTACTATATATTTTAAATGAGCAGTCATTTATCTAAGTGCTCATTCATCTAATTATCTAAAAATTTCTAAGGGGTTTCTGGCTAACTACACCAGATTTTAAATCTCTAAGTAGCCTTGAATCCATCTCTTTTCTGTTGGTGTTGTTTGTTTGACTAGTCAAATGTGGATGGAGAGGTATTTTAACCTTTTTTTCCTGGCTTTCTCTTTTTGGATCCTGCGTGGCAAATAAATGAAAACTTTTATACCAGACAGAGATAAATTACGCTATTTCTCTGAGCTCAAGATTTTGACTTGTTTGATCTGAGAGCCTAAAGTTTACACATTTTTCTAGTTCTTTACTTTTAGATCATTAATCTTTCAATTAACAATTCCATCACCCTAAGTTATTGTTAGTCAAGCAAATCTAAATTTACATTTCCAAAAGATGTCTAGGTTGTTGGTTACCATGGTGCTATGGTAATTTGTAGTCATTAATTTGAAACTTTTAAGACTTCTTTTTTTTTAAATCTTGACTGGAATGCCATAAATAGTGACTTTTATCTCAACACTAGTAGAAAAGTCAGCAAATTCAAAGTAAGCAGAAAAAAAAGCAGAGAAAACTTAGATGGCTCTACATCTTAACTGTATAGTTGCAGGGTTTTTTAGAGTTCAAATACTGACCATTTAATCTATGAATTTTCCTTGATTAAATTTGCCCATCAGTTTAAAAATGTGCACAAGAATGAGCCATCATTATATGTAACCAGCTGTAGTCCCAGAAAATGTGGCATGCCTTAATGACTCAGAATCCCATTCAAGTTCTTATTAACCTCTCAAAAGCAAAGAAAGTCTTAACTTATTCTGTCAGAGAATGTCAGGAGTTTAAATCTGTGCTTTAGATGGCTTTTAATTAACCATCCTGCACCAACCATTTATGATGTTCATTTTTCTCTCAAAAAAGTTTTAGAAATAAACAAGGGAAAAGAATCAAACTAAATTAAAAGGACCCATGATGAGTACTCACAAAAGCTGTAACCAAAGCATGCGGATAAAACAAAAGACTAAACTAGGTACACAGATGAAAAGTGCACCTAGATAAGCCCTGCATTACAGGCAGAATGTAAATTCTATGGAAGTCAGAGTACTCAACCCAAAAAGATATACTGTCTTCACACCAGGAAGGACCTACCAGACAAAAAGCATTTTATCATCTCAGGAGGAATGGAAGGTCCTTTGTTTAAGGCAGGTGTATCCAAATCAAATCCTAAATAAGATAAAGAACTTCTACAAAAAGATGAAGGCTCAGCCTGAGATAAGACTCACCAAGGCAGAAAGCCAAGCTGTGGTTTCAGACACCATGTATGTCAACCTAAATAACAAACAGAGAGGGGGTCGCTAAAAGAAAATGATGTTTATGCAGTAATAGATCATTCTAACGGTAATACACATACCATAGTAAACTATATGAATATTCAGGGAGGTAAAGGAAGACAGTTTTTAAAGAGAAAATGAGGACTACATAATTGTCGTGAAATTATTATCTTTGGCTGTAAGGACTAAGAACAAGAAGGACAGCAGTCCGAGGTTGGACAGGCAGTTGCTGGGCAGATACCCTTGCAGAAGTGTTCTTCGTGTAAGGTTGTGATGGTCTTTGTGCAAGAGTGAGAATTTTGTAGAGTCCTTTGTGATAATTGTTATTAGTCATACAAGTGTAAGAACTCTTTCTGTGTGGCCTTTCCTAGTGCTATCTTTTTTTTTTAAACATAAGTGACTTCATTTTGACTCTGACAACTTTCACACTGTGAACCACTTTTCTATCTTATCTTAAAAATTGTTTATTTTTCTTAATATTGGAAGAATACCTACATAAGGCATTGTTTATTTAGATTTTCTTTTTGGAGGTCTATTAAAAAACATATAAAACTATTTATGGTCTTCTGTGTCTTATTAGTTTTTACTCAATTTTATGTTTTGACATTTACTTGTGTTGTTCCATATGGTATGGTTTTATTAATATTTTATTTATGTCATATTTCATTTTGTTAATGAGTTACTTCTGATTTTTTGCTATAAAAATTATACTTCTATAAACATTAATGTACAAGTCTTCTGATATGTATGTGCAAGAATTTCTCTAGATCATATGCCTGGAAATGAAAAAATGTTTTATATGTTTTATTGCTTCTGTGAAGCTGTGAAGAGTGCTAGTAGCAACTTGTTTTAAAAATGTTTCTTCATAGTGACTAGAATATTATATGGTTACTGGCAGTGTCTTTTCTAAGCTTTATTAGAGTAATTTCTCCGTAGATTCTTTAGGATATACTGTACAGATAATTAAATCATCCACATCATTACACTTTTGATTCTACTTCTCCAATTCTTATAAACTTATGTTGTTGTGTTTTAAAATTTTATTACTGCCCTTCCTAGCACTTCTAGTACAATGTAGAATAAAAGCTGTCATAATAGATCATTATTTTGTCCTGAAATTTAGATAAAATGCTTCTGATAATTCACCTTGAGGATAAGATTCGAAGAAAAATTTTAGTAGATATCCTCTGAAGTATTAAGTAAATTCTTTTCTGTGATTCTCCTGCTAAGGTTTTTTTTTTTTAATTCTTAATATGTGTTTCATTGTATCACATTCTTTGCATATATACAGATTATCAGAAATCTTCTGTTAATCATTAGGTGATTAATGTGTTGGTAATATGTTTTATGTATTCTTAAGCTACAAACATGACTATTTCTATTAATTATCTGTTTTGTTATTGTGGTAAAATTCACATGACATGGACTTTAACTTCTTAGCCATTTAAGATGGTACAATTCAGAGTTGTTAAATACTTTATACTGTTGTGCAACTATCAACACTATCTAGTTTCAGATTTTCTCATGGCCTCACACAGAGACACTATACCCATTAAGCAGTCACCCCCTATTCCCACCTGTACTCACTCCCTGAGAACAACAAATTGTCTTTCTGTCTTTGTGGATTTGTTTATTCAGAATAGCTCATCTAAATAGAATCATGCAATACTTACCTTTTATGTCTGTCTTCTTTTACTTAGCATAATGTTATCAAGGTTCATTCATACATCAGTACTTCATTCCTTTTTATGACTGAATAATATTCTGCTATACAAATATGCCTTAACAAATGACATTGAACATCTTTTTATTTGCTTGTTGAACACATGATTAGTCTCTGGAGAAATGTCTACTCGTCTTCTGCCCATTTTTTAAATGACATTTTTTGTCCTTTTGTTGTTGAGCAGTGAAATGTTTTATGTACTGTAGATAATAGACATCTATCAGACATATGATTGCAAATATTTTCTCCTGTTCTATGGATTGTCTTTTCACTTTTTTTCATAGTGTCCTTTGATGTACTTTTTAAAACATTTTTGTGAATTATGATTTTCTCCTTCTTTTGTTGCTTGTGCATTGGGTACTATACCTAAAAAGCTATTGTAAAATCCAAGTTGTAATGATTTATTTCTGTTCTATCTTAGGAGTTTTAGAGTTTTAGCTCTTTTATTTACTTCTTCAATGCATCGGAGTTAATTTTTGTATGTGATGTGAAATAAAGATTCAACTTTGTTATTTTGCATGATATGGAACTATTACAACCATTTGTTAAAGAGACTACTCTTTTGCCAATGAGTGGCTGTGACACTTTCAAAAGTCAATTGGCTATAGATCATATGAGTTTATTCATCAACTCTCAGCACTCTTGTATTAGTCTATGTGCCTATCCTTTTGCCACTACTACACCCTTTTGATCACTTAGCAGTAAGTTTTGAAGTCAGGAAATCTAAGCCCTCCAACATTATTATTTTTCAGTTTTTTTTTTTTGGCTATTCAGGGTTTCTTGCAATTTCACATGACTTTGAAGACTGGCTTTTCTATTTCAGCAAAAACAAGACCATTGGCATTTTGAAAGAGATTGCATAGAATCTGTAAGTTGCTTTGGGATGCATAGACATATTAACGTCCTCAAATGTTCCAATCCAGGAAGAAAGAATGTCTTTCCAATTATTTAGGGTTTCTTTAATTTCATTTAGCAATGTTTTGAAGTTTTCTTTGTACAAGTCTTTCATTTCCTTGATTAAATTTATTCTTATATTATTTTGTGTGTCATTGTAAATAGAATTATTGTTTAATTTCTATTAGAATTGTTCTTTATAAGAGTATAGAAAGTTGACTTTGTATCTGGAAACTTTTTTGAATTTACTAGCTCTAGTATATTTTATTAAACTTGTTTTGCAGATTAATATATGTGCTATCCTAGAGATTGGTCCATGTGCACTTGAGAAATGGTGTATTCTACTGTTGTTGGATGGAGTGTTCTATGTATGTCAGTTAGGTCCAGTTGATTTCTAGTTTATTTCTTTTTTCAAGTCTTCTTTCTTATTTTTGTCTAATTATTATACATGCATTGAAAATATGACATTGCTGTTCCCAATTATAATTTTATGAATGTCTATATATCCCTTGATTCTTTCCATTTTTCCTGCATATATACTGTGGTTCTGGTTTTAGGTGTATATGTTAATATCTGTTATACTTCCTGATGCCTTGTAACAATTTTTGACTTAGAGTATATATTTTCTGATATTAGTATGACAGCCCATTTCTCTTTTGTGTATTATTTGCATTGAATATATTTTTTCCACCATTTCACTTTCATCCTATCTGTGTCTTGATTCTACACTGAATGAATATCTTACAGACAGCAAGACAGCATATAGATGGATTTATTTTATGCGTCCATTTTGTTCTTCTTTGCCTTTTAATTGGACAGCTTAATTCACTTACATTAAAAGTAACTGGGAGGGAGCCAAGATGGCCAAATAGGAACAGCTCCAGTCTAGAGCTCCCAGCGTGAGTGATGCAGAAGACAGGTGATTTCTGCATTTCCAACTGAGGTACCGGGCTCATCTCATTGGGGAGTGTCGGAAAGTGGGTGCAGGACAGTGGGTGCAGTGCACCCAGCATCAGCTAAAGCAGGGCGAGGCATCACCTTACCCAGGAAGTGCAAGGGGTCAGGGAATTCCCTTTCCTAGTCAAAGAAAGGGGTGACAGACAGCACCTGGAAAATCGGGTCACTCTCACCCTAATACTGCGCTTTTCCAATGGTCTTAGCAAACAGCACACCAGGAGATTATATCCTGCACATGCCTCGGAGGGTCCTACACCCACGGAGCCTCACTCATTGCTAGCACAGCAGTCTGAGATCAAACTGCAAGGTGGCAGTGAGGCTAGGGGAGGGGCACCCGCCATTGCCAAGGCTTGAGTAGGTAAACAAAGTGGCCAGGAAGCTCAAACTGGCTGGAGCCCACCGCAGCTCAAGGAGGACTGCCTGCCTCTGTAGACTCCACCTCTGGGGGCAGGGAATAGCCAAACAAAAGGCAAAAGAATCCTCTGCAGATTTAATGTCCCTGTCTGACAGCTTTGAACAGACTAGTGGTTCTCCCAGCACGCAGCTGGAGATCTGAGAACGGGCAGACTGCCTCCCCAAGTGGGTCCCTGACCCCTGAGTAGCCTAACTGGGAGGCACCCCCTAGTAGGGGCAGACTGACACCTCACACGGCCGGGTACTCCTCTGAGACAAAACTTCCAGAGGAACGATCAGGCAGCAACATTTGCTGCTCACCAATATCCACTGTTCTGCAGCCTCCGCTGCTGATACCCAGGCAAACAGGGTCTGGGGTGGACCTCCAGCAAACTCCAACAGACCTGCCGCTGAGGGTCCTGACTGTTAGAAGGAAAACTAACAAACAGAAAGGACATTCACACCAAAACCACATCTGTACGTCACCATCATCAAAGACCAAAGGTAGACAAAACCACAAAGATGGGGAAAAAACAGAGCAGAAAAACTGGAAACTCTAAAAATCAGAGTGCCTCTCCTCCTCCAAAGGAATGCAGCTCCTCACCAGCAACAGAACAAAGCTGGATGGAGAATGACTTTGACGAGCTGAGAGAAGAAGGCTTCAGACGATCAAACTACTCTTCAGCTAAAGGAGGAAGATTGAACCAATGGCAAAGAAGTTAAAAACATTGAAAAAAAATTAGACGAATGGCTAACTAGAATAACCAGAATGCAGAATGCAGAGAAGTCCTGAAAGGACCTGATGGAGCTGAAAACCAAGGCACGAGAACTATGTGACAAATGCACAAGCCTCAGTAGCACATTCGATCAACTGGAAAAAAGGGTATCAGTGATGGAAGATCAAATGAATGAAATGAAGTGAGAAGAGAAATTTAGAGAAAAAAGAATGAAAAGAAATGAACAAAGCCTCCAAGAAATATGGGACTATGTGAAAAGACCAAATCTATGTCTGATTGGAGTACCTGAAAGTGATGGGGAGAATGCAACCAAGTTGGAAAACACCCTGCAGGATATTATTCAGGAGAACTTCCCCAATCTAGCAAGGCAGGCCAACATTCAAACTCAGGAAATACAGAGAACGCCACAAAGATAATCCTCCAGAAGAGCAACTCCAAGACACATAATTGTCAGATTCACCAAAGTTGAAATGAAGGCAAAAATGTTAAGGCCAGCCAGAGAGAAAGGTCGGGTTACCCACAAAGGGAAGCCCATCAGACTTATAGCTGATCTCTCGGCAGAAACTCTACAAGCCAGAAGAGAGTGGGGGCCAATATTCCACATTCTTAAAGAAAAGAATTTTCAACCCAGAATTTCATATCCAGCCAAACTAAGCTTCATAAGTGAAGGAGAAATAAAATCCTTTACAGACAAGCAAATGCTGAGAGATTTTGTCACCACCAGGCCTGCCCTAAAAGAGCTCCTAAAGGAAGCACTAAACATGGAAAGGAACAACCGGTACCAGCCACTGCAAAAACATGCCAAATTGTAAAGACCATGGAGGCTAGGAAGAAACTGCATCAACTGACGAGCAAAATAACCAGCTAACATCATAATGACAGGATCAAATTCACACATAACAATATTAACCTTAAATGTAAATGGGCTAAATGCTCCAATTAAAAGAAACAGATTGGCAAATTGGATAAAGAGTCAAGACCCATCAGTGTGCTGTATTCAGGAAACCCATCTCATGTGCAGAGACACACATAGGCTCAAAATAAAGGGACAGAGGAAGATCTACCAAGCAAATGGAAAACAAAAAAAGGCAGGGGTTGCAATCCTACTCTCTGGTAAAACAGACTTTAAACCAACAAAGATCAAAAGAGACAAAGAAGGCCATTACATCATGGTAAAGGGATCAATTCAACAAGAAGAGCTAACTATCCTCAATATATATGCACCCAATACAGGAGCACCCAGATTCATAAAGCAGGTCCTGAGTGACCTACAAAGAGACTTAGACTCCCACACAATAAGAATGGGAGACTTTAACACCCCACTGTCAACATTAGACAGATCAATGAGACAGAAAGTTAACAAGGATATCGAGGAATTGAACTCAGCTCTGCACCAAGCAGACCTAATAGATATCTACAGAACTCTCCACCCCAAATCAACAGAATATACATTCTTCTCAGCACCACACCACACTTATTCCAAAATTGACCACATAGTTGGAAGTAAAGCACTCCTCAGCAAATGTAAAAGAACAGAAATTATAACAAACTGTCTCTCAGACCACAGTGCAATCAAACTAGAACTCAGGATTAAGAAACTCACTCAAAACGGCTCAACTACATGGAAACTGAACAACCTGCTCCTGAATGACTACTGGGTACATAACGAAATGAAGGCAGAAATAAAGATGTTCTTTGAAACCAATGAGAACAAAGACACAACATACCAGAATCTCTGGGACACATTCAAAGCAGCGTGTAGAGGGAAATTTATAGCACTAAATGCCCACAAGAGAAAGCAGGAAAGATCTAAAATGGATACCCTAACATCACAATTAAAAGAACTAGAGAAGCAACAGCAAACACATTCAAAAGCTAGCAGAAGGCAAGAAATAACTAAGATCAGAGCAGAACTCAAGGAAATAGAGACACAAAAAACCCTTCAAAAAATCAATGAATCCAGGAGCTGGTTTTTTGAAAAGATAAACGAAATTGATAGACCGCCAGCAAGACTAATAAAGAAGAAAAGAGAGAAGAATCAAATAGATACAATAAAAAATGATAAAGAGGATATCACCACTAATCCCACAGAAATACAAACTACCATCAGAGAATACTATAAACACCTCTACGCAAATAAACTAGAAAATCTAGAAGAAATGGATAAATTCCTCAACACATACATCCTCCCAAGACTAAACCAGGAAGAAGTTGAATCTCTCAATAGACCAATAACAGGTTCTGAAATTGAGGGAATAATTAATAGCTTACCAAACAAAAAAAATCCAGGACCAGATGGATTCACAGCTGATTTCTACCAGAGGTACAAGGAGGAACTGGTACCATTCCTTCTGAAACTATTCCAATCAATAGAAAAAGAGGGAATCCTTCCTAACTCATTTTGTGAGGCTAGCATCATCCTGACACCAAAGCCTGGCAGAGACACAACAAAAAAAGAGAATTTTAGACCAATATTCCTGATGAACATCCATGCAAAAATCCTCAATAAAATACTGGCAAACCGAATCCAGCAGCACATCAAAAAGCTTATCCACCATGATCAAGTGGGCTTCATCCCTGGGATGCAAGGCTGGTTCAACATATGCAAATCAATAAATGAAATCCAGCATATAAACAGAACCAACGACAATAACCATATGATTATCTCAATAGATGCAGAAAAGGCCTTTGACAAAATTCAACAACCCTTCATGCTAAAAACTCTCAATAAATTAGGTATTGATGGGACATATCTCAAAATAATGAGAGCTATCTATGACAAACCCACAGCCAGTATCATACTGAATGGGCAAAAACTGGAAGCATTCCCTTTGAAAATGGGCACAAGACAGGGATGCCCTCTCTCACCACTCCTATTCAACATAGTGTTGGAAGTTCTGGCCAGGGCAATCAGGCAGGAGAAGAAAATAAAGGGTATTCAATTAGGAAAAGAGGAAGTCAAATTGTCCCTGTTTGCAGATGACATGATTGTATATCTAGAAAACCCCATCGTCTCAGCCCAAAATCTCCTTAAGCTGATAAGCAAGTTCAGCAAAGTCTCAGGATACAAAATCAATGTACAAAAATCACAAGCATTCTTATACACCAATAACAGACAAACAGAGAGCCAAATCATGAGTGAACTCCCATTCACAATTGCTTCAAAGAGAATAAAATACCTAGGAATCCGACTTACATGGGATGTGAAGGACCTCTTCAAGGAGGACTAAAAACCACTGCTCAATGAAATAAAAGAGGATGCAAACAAAGGGAAGAACATTCCATGCTCATGGGTAGGAAGAATCAATATCATGAAAATGGCTATACTGCCCAAGGTAATTTATAGATTCAATGCCATCCCCATCAAGCTACCAATGACTTTCTTCACAGAATTGGAAAAAACTACTTTAAAGTTCATATGGAACCAAAAAAGAGCCCGCATTGCCAAGTCAATCCTAAGCCAAAAGAACAAAGCTGGAGGCATCACGCTACCTGACTTCAAACTATACTACAAGGCTACAGTAACCAAAACAGCATGGTACTGGTACCAAAACAGAGATATAGACCAATGGAACAGAACAGAGCCCTCAGAAATAATGTCATGTATCTACAACCATCTGATCTTTGACAAACCTGACAAAAACAAGAAATGGGGAAAGGATTCCCTATTTAATAAATGGTGCTGGGAAAACTGGTTAGCCATATATAGAAAGCTGAAACTGGAACCCTTCCTTACACCTTACACAAAAATCAATTCAAGATGGATTAAAGACTTATATGTTAGACCTAAAACCATAAAAACCCTAGAAGAAAACCTAGGCATTACCATTCAAGACATAGGCATGGGCAAGGACTTCATGTCTAAAACACCAAAAGCAATGGCAACAAAAGCCAAAATTGACAAATGGGATCCCATTAAACTAAAGAGCTTCTGCACAGCAAAAGAAACTACCATCAGAGTGAACAGGCAACCTACAGAATGGGAGAAAATTTTTGCAATCTACTCATCTGACAAAGGGCTAATATCCAGAATCTACAATGAACTCAAATTTACAAGAAACAAACAAAGAACCCTATCAAAAAGTGGGCGAAGGATATGAACAGACACTTCTCAAAAGAAGACATTTATGTAGCCAACAGACACATGAAAAAATGCTCATCATCACTGGCCATCAGAGAAATGCAAATCAAAACCACAAGGAGATACCATCTCACACCAGTTAGAATGGCGATCATAGAAAGTCAGGAAACAACAGGTGCTGGAGAGGATGTGGAGAAATAGGAACACTTTTACACTGTTGGTGGGACTGTAAACTAGTTCAACCATTGTGGAAGTCAGTGTGGCGATTCTTTGGGGATCTAGAACTAGAAATACCATTTGACCCAGCAATCCCATTACTGGGTATATACCCAAAGGATTATAAATCATGCTGCTATAAAGACACATGCACGTGTATGTTTATTGTGGCACTATTCACAATAGCAAAGACTTGGAACCAACCCAAACGTCCAACAACAATAGACTGGATTAAGAAAATGAGGCACATATACACCATGGAATACTATGCAGCCATAAAAAAGGATGAGTTCATGTTCTTTGTAGGGACATGGATGAAGCTGGAAAGCATCATTCTCAGCAAACTACTGCAAGGACAAAAAACCAAACACTTCATGTTCTCACTCATAGGTGGGAATTGAACAACGAGAACACATGGACACAGGAAGGGGAACATCTCACACCAGGGCCTGTTGCGGGGTTGGGGGAGGGGGGAGGGATAGCATTAGGAGATATACCTAATGTTAAATGATGAGTTAATGGGTGTGGCACACCAACCTGGCACATGTATGCATATGTAACCAACCTGCACGTTGTGCACATGTACCCTAAAACTTAAAGTATAATAAAAAATAAAAAAATAAAAATAAATAAAAGTAACTGATAGTAAAGCAGACTTTTTTTATTTAGGTTTTTTCTTTATGTTTCGTATCTTTTTTGTTCCTCAATTGCTTTATTCCTGTGTTATTTGTGTTTCATTACTTCTTGTATTTATGTATCATTTCCCCTTCTAATTTTATGTATATTTTGTATTGATGTTTCTTGGTAATTACTCTGAGTTTTGCAATTGACATCACACACACACACACACACGCAGACACACACACACACACATTTTACATTATATATAATGTAAAATTTCCTTCCAGGCTTTTGGCACATCTGTTCCTTGCCCTGAGTGTTATGTTTTGCTCTATGTAGGAGTGGCTTATTTACTTGCCCTCTAATATTTTAGAACATATTCTTTGCAAAGTCATTTTACCAGCATGAGAGTGCCAAGTTAGGTGAAACAAAGTAAGCCTCTTGTGTTTGTTACTCCTTCAGGGATTTTCACAACAGATCAGACAGACAAAAAATTCCTCGGAAACAAGGTTCACTCTACTTTCTTCCCAACCAGATATCTGCATTGGGCACATGGTCTATCCTCATATTGGGAAGGGAAGAGATTGAGGCAAGGGCAAGTTAACATACCACAAAGCTTTCCCACCTCATTACAGGAAGCTTTATTCTGATTAAGCATTTGTTTGGCTACTGTAAGTCCTTGACTGTCTTCCAAAGTTCCTATGAGGTTTATTCTGATAGTTTTAACCAGTTGTTCCATGTTTTGGAAGAGGCATAGGCCACTGGAGCTCCTTACTCCCCTGTTTTTGCTGACATCACCTATGCGATGTTATCCTTCTGCCTCTAGAAATGGTATATTGATTTTGTGTTTAGGATGTCTTTATTCATGAGTGAATGAAGATTCTTAACTGAGATTATTCCAATAATTTTATGGAGTAGTACAGTTCTTATTTGCTTTTCATAACAAGTGATTTCTCTGGTACCACAAATGCACCAGATCTGAAATAAGTATTACTTAGAGTACTATGCAACTGGTATCTTGCATTTTCACATAATAGTACGTGTCTTCATTGTTTATGTAATATTACATTCATGCTACCAAGCCTGCATAAAAAATTTCAGTTGTATAAAACATAAGCATTCATTTATTTACTAATCTGTGGTTTGTCTAGGTTATTCTATTGATTTGGACTGAAATTACTCACATATCTGGGTGTCAGCCGGCTGTTGGCCAATTTAGAATGACCTTGACAACTGAGGAAACATGAGTGCTCTGTATATTTCTCTTTCTCCAACAGGCTAGCTCATGGTTATAGCTAATGTAAAATAGGCAAGCAAAAATTGGCAAGCATGCTATCAAACTTCTGTTTATATCATGCATCATATCTGCTAATATTCTATTGGTCAAATAAGTCACAAAGTTAATTTCATATTCAAGGAATGGGGGCATAGACTATGAGAACGCACAAAGTCACACGTCGAAGAATATGGATATGGGGAGGGGGTAAAGAATTGGTCCACAAATGCAATAAAAACAAAACCATGATACGTATTTAGGAGAAAAGCTAGATGGATGTATATTAGTGCTAAGATTTTTCCTGAAATCACTTTTTGACAGGTTTAGTAAAGACAAAAGCAGGAGAACAAATAATGTGCTAAGGAGAGGATACCAATTATTGAGGAGCCCTGGCAACTGAAGCAGTGGGAAAGCAATAGTCAAATTTTTTAAACTGATTATTTGCAAATGGTGAGAAACCATTTGTAATAATTTTAGATTCCATGTACATTCTGGTAAATCTGAAAGCCCATATTTTTCTAGGATATTTTATTCACATACTTAGAGTCAAAAATTTAACTAAACATGGGATCACAGAGCAGTGCATAAAATAGCAGTTCTGAACTCAAGTATCCTAATTCTAAGTGTCTTTACCCTATTCCAGGGTAAGTCAAGGGATCAGGTTAAGGTAGTATTTTGGGGTATGGTTTAAATTACAAGACAAAAGTAGCCACTTACTCAGACATGCCTAAGGAAAAGTATCCTTTGCTTGAGAACAGCATTTCAATGCACACTTATTCTTTGATGCCTGCAGGAACCTCTTCTGCCCACAGAAATCTTATTCTTTGAAATTCCTGTCATTTCTTATGTATCTCCACAGTTTTCTTACTTTTCTGTGCTTGGCTTAGCTTTTCTTATTTGATTTATATTCATGTATTCTCTTTTCGTAAGAGGACAAACTACTAGGACAAACTATGCCCCATGGGCTGCCTGTTTTTCAACATAATGGTTTATTAGAACAAAACTACACCCAATTATTTATCTTTTTCATAATATATATTCAGGTCGATAATGGCCGAGTTAACTAGTTGCTACTGAGACCATTTAGCCCAGGAAATTTGAAAAACAAATTAATGTTTGCCCATTATAGACCCTTGTATTAGAGTATAAATTGTTTAAGGCCAGAAATGTACTCACTTTTTTCAAACACAATGAATGGTCTCAGGGTTAATACCATCTGAAATTTCTAAAATGAATTTATTCCATCATCTATAATTACCCTTAGGATACTTTGACCAAGGATGTCACTCATATTCAAACTATCTTCAGTCAAGTTAAAAACCCAGTTTGAAAGCTATGAGCAGTTACGCATGAATTATAGGTGTTATCAGATTTGCTGCTGGTTTGGTAAAGTAAGTCTGGTAAGTTCTCATGGGACTGGAGCAACACATTTTGACAATTTCCAATTAGCAGCCTCAGACTGATTCTCCAAAATATGACTGCAACTCCTCAAAAGACCCATGTTCTCCCCAGGCAGAGTTGAGTACCATAAATCATAGTGACACAGTGCACTCACCCATAAGACCTAATATAAGGATAGTCTCCTGAAGCACATTCCAATTCAACCTTATCATAAAAAGCACCTTGGGGCATACTGAAAACTCTATGGCCACTCAAGTCTTTTTATCAGTTATAAGTGAATGATTTTTAAATGCAAAAATGTGTTAAGAGAGCAAAGTAAAACCTGCATGTTTTGGAACATTTTAAGATTAATAGCTTTGTGGATAATGCAGACTAGGTTCAGGATTATTACATTTTCAGTCACATCCAGAACTTCCAAGCTGTAAAATTAAAGTCAGCTTATTTTTAAATTCTTGCAGCAAATACCTATATTCATTTACTTACCAAGATTTTTAGTTCTTCATTTGCTTACTGGAATAATATGTTTATTTCAATCATGTGGCCAAGAAGTGTTTCATTAGCTTTGCACATATCAAAAGAATATTACTGATACTTGAAGAATTCAGGAGCAAGGAGATATTTAAATGTTCAGGTATTTTAAAAAAATCAGACTACTAACTTGTATTTAAAGTCATAGATGTTTAGAAATAGAAAAGATTTTAAGGAATATCTAGTCAAATATACTCATTTTATAGATGGAGAAAAAGAGTAAAGCAACATGTCCAAAGTCAAATAGCTAGCCACTGAGAAGGCTGGGAAGAGATACCTTTGTCCTAATTCTTTATCAGACAATTACATGCAGCTGTCTTTATATGATATTAATTCTTAAAAAGGATTTCAATCATTTTACATCTCTTTGATAAGAATTGGATGAGATTTCAATGAGTCTGACTGAAAAAGAAAGGCACCATTATTTACACAAGGAAGCTAATAAAATTGGAGGTGAGATCTGAGAATAGATTTGCCCAAAGTCAGGCTGCAGGTGAGGGCTTGCGCCCTTCTCCACTGTTCACTTCACTGGACTCCCACTGAGGTTGTTAGTTTGTTCATGAAAGCTTATATCAACAGTTTTCATTTCACAGATGATCAAATGGTGTATTTTGTAACTATATGGCCAAAGGCTACGATTAATTGCAGTATGGGCTGATTTAGATGTTGTGGAAATGAAGAGATAATTATGTGTCACTAAAATTATCTGCACACATCACCAATTACCTTAGACTCCATAGCTGGTAGTAACACTGTCCTTCAGAAAAACCTAATGTGAGAAAATTCATTTCTCTAGGATAAGATTTTTATTTTCTACTTATCAAGATTGCATATACCACTCAGATTGTGAGAATTCTTGATTTATGGTACTGGACTCTCTTTTTTTGGCATATAAAAGCCTTAACATACGCTTGTAAAATTATAGTCTGCCTTATTTTCCACAGTTTACACGTCTACATGTTGACTTCAGTCCTCATTAATTTTGGAGCAGTACATTGTTAAGGAAGAAGAACTATAACACATGTCAAAGCATGTATTGAGTGAATTATTGAGTCAATACATAAATACAAATCTAAACCCTGGCACTTCATCCTAATAAAGTCTTCTCCAAGAACCTCTTGGAATTGTGCAAAGGGTGGCTCCCAGTGCCACTTTCATGAGTTGCTTTCTTTTTGACATCTTTTTGATGTGTTCCTACAGATTAGAAACAGACATGAGGAAATGGAAGCAATATTTTGACTACCAAAGATTTTAAGACTCTACTAAATCTGTATTATAAATTAGTTAAATGTGTATCTTCATGCTATCATTATTTTTCAGAAACAGATCAATTTCTATGTAGCATGTACAAATTTTAATAACATTTTCAGTTCTAATGATTAGTAAGTTATGTTCTAAGCTTAAAATAGTGTTAGTAATATTTGTTGGGGAGGAATGGAAAGACTGAATGGTGTGCATGTGTTTTTGCCTGTGTGTGTGTGTGTGTGTGTGTGTGTGTGTGTGTGTTAGGGAGGGGATAGCTACTGCTGATCAAGCCAATTTAACTGTCATGATGGAGTTAGATATTTTTATCCTTAGTCTTATTTTGGGCAATTAACATCAAATCACAGAGTGCACCATTTTATGTTTTCTGTGGCAGATGCTGATTATATGACTTTTAATCCAGAGAAGAAGAATATATTTAGTTGTGTGTCATGGAGGGCAGTTTTTAAAATTCTAGGTGCCAACCATGCTGCTTCCTTCTGAGGAAACCAGCCACAGAAAGTTAAGTCTGCATACTTTTCTTACTTTTTTGGTGTTCTTTTGCCCTGGTCACAATACATTGAATTGCAAGCCACAGACAATCATGAATTAATTGGTAATAAAAAAAAAGATCAACTACCAAGGGGTGATTTGATGTAAGACTGCCCAATGGTGATGTTCTATATTGAATCAGGAAACATTGAAGCGCGATCCACATAGAAAAAATAACAGGAGGAAATTATATGGTCTTCTGAAAATACTTAAAGAGAACTGGGTCACTGGAGTTGCTAATATACCCTAAGGAACAAAAAGAAACTTTTCCTATCATTCTTGAAATTCTGATATATTTTAGTTTCTAAATTTCTGGGGAACAAAATTGGCTATGTTTTTTCAAGTATAATAACCACATGATTCCTAATTTCTCTATGATTCTTTGCAAAAAAAACCCTCATCATATCAAAGAAACCAGACAATGGGAAAACTTGGAAGTGTAAAAAAAAAAAAGTCCAATTACTGTACTTCAGAAGAAAACTCATGACATTGGAAGGGAACACTGACGTCATCAGTGCTAATCTGTTTATCTTCATTAGTTACTAGCCAAGGCTTCCTAGAATCTATGTTTTCAATAGTCTTTCAATAGTCTTTCTCTGCTAACCTAGCTTTCTAAACTTGTCTCAAATTATAACCCTAACTTTCAGTATTCATTCTGAAATAATTACTCTATGATCCATCTATAAATAATAGCTCTTGAAGCATACTCAGCTCTTTTTGCTCCAGCTCTATTCAATAGTCTTCCTTTATCTTTTGACAAAATCCTAATGACTGGTTAATGTCTGGCTAGAATGTTTTGCTCACCAGCAAATTATCCATGGTACATAATCTACCCTTCTCCCTCCACACATCTGTATCTCTATTCTGTCCTGCATGACAGTAGTTTCAGCACTTATCTTCTTCTCTCAAGTGATAATCACATTTTAGGGAAGTGACACTAATTCCAAATCTCTCTCTCTCTCCTCTCTCTCTCTCTCTCTCTCTATATATATATATATGTATGTAGTTCCCTGGAACTAAAACTATATGTATATATAGAGAGGGACTATATATATGTGTGTGTGTGTGTATATATATATATACACACACACACACATATACACATATATATACATATATATGTATGTATGTGTATATATATGTATGTATGTGTATATATGTATGTGTATATATGTATGTGTGTATATATAGGTATGTATACATATATGTGTGTGTATATATATGTGTATATATACACATATAGTTGTATTCCAGGGAACTACAACAAAGGCCACCATGTTCTTAATGCTTGAAAATTATGTTGATCAGAGATGAATTGACTTTCATTCTGTCCGTCCAGTGGCATTGTGTTTGCTCTTTTAGTAGTCTCGATGGAGTGAAAATATTATAAACCTTATCCTTTTTAGGACATCATATTTCAGAATAGTTATTTGTCTTTAATTATTTTCAATATATGGTTCAAGAAAAATAAAAATAAAAATGTTCTCCAAGAAAACCATACAGTAACTAGAAATAAAAAAGTAAAATATTTTCTAACCGGGCGACACACTATAACATTCAGTAACCCAAATCATGCCACCAGAATAACAAAACTCTTATTGTTCTTGTATCTTTCATGAATTTATTATCCCTTTCAGCCAGTGTGTGCCACAGGCAGATTTAAGAAATTTCTCTCTGAATAATTCTCATGGTGGAGAACAAATTATGAATTTACTCATGAAGAGTATTAATGATCCAAGACTGTGACTAAAACATTAATTGTTCTTCCTTGTTCTACTTGTTTTAAAGATTTTTTAAAACTATATTGCAATTATCTTAGACTTTTTATATTTTGAGAGCTGGAATAAATCTCAGATATGATTTAGCTACTATTACAGGCAGTGAGTAGCTGAATAGTAATGGTCTATGGAAACATTGCTTTACTCCCCTCCTCTTGATTATGGTACCTTCCATTTTGCTTTTGAGGATACCGGTGTCTCCACTTCTCCCAGAGTAATTGGTGGTCGACTTGCCTCTTCGCTGCCCTGCTCTTTAATTTATTTGAATTTAGGTGCCACATCTCACTAAAATGTGTGTCTTCAGAAACTACGAAAAATATTCTGAGAAATCAATAAATGTTTGGTGAAATAATGAAATGAATTGTTTCAAATACATAAGATATGGATCTTATTAATGTCTATTTCCAATTATATACAAGAACCCTCAATGAATTGTTTAAATACAAGCTGAACTAAGCCGCAAATGAGATTTTCAAATATTCATTAGTCTTACATCAAGCAGTAAATTACCTTAATCCTTTTTATCTTTTCTATTTTCACTCTAATTCCCTCTTTTAGAAAACCACACCAATTTGATAACCAAAACAAAATGATAATAACTAAATAATTTCCAGAAATTTTCTGCTTTAAAAATCCCTACAGTGTAGTTATGGCCAGCACTATTTGATCTCTAGATCACGCAGGGAATAATTTCCAAAAATACATTCACTTCAAACAAATTCACAATAAACACATAATTGACACCCATCAATTTCATCTTTTTTCATATAGTAGAATGTGTTCTCTAGTTACTTAGTGTAAATCGTGTATGAAATTAATTTTAAATGTTTTGAATACTTTCATTTTATTATACTAATAGTTTAAAAATAAACTAGTACTTGTAAAATATCTGTTTTGTGCTCTCATGTTTACTGAAATGTGGCTTACCAGTTTTATGGTGACCTGAAGTCAACGAATAGCTCCTGTTTGTTTGTTTGTCTGTTTTCTAAAGGAAAAATGTGGAAAAACTCAAAGAGAGCTGGCTTTTGGATTTTTACAGAATGGCCACAATGCATTCCCTCAACCTTAACCTCTCCATTTTCATTTGTCATTAGTTGAGCATCTATTGGTGTTACTGGGTGCTCTCTGCAACTGAGGCCTAGGTACTCCAAGTATAAACCTTTCTAGGATGGCATCAGAATTGGAATTTGGAGGAGAGAATGCCCACCTATAAAGGAAGAAAAAAATATATCTCATTTTCCTATTTAGTATAAAAAGTAAATAAATCATGGGCTTCTTTTAGTTCCTATTTCATTTGAGGGCTATAAATTATATCTCTGCTTCTATGTTTCATTAAGGGGGGGTGTAATAACCATTAGGACAGGAATTCTTCTATGTTTTATTTACTATTGCATAACCCTGGATTTAGTAAAAACCTACTACATGATAGATAAATTCATATGAATTGAATCAAAGAAAATAAAGAAGTGAGTTAATTACATTCTTTGAATTAAAAAGCTTTTAATTCAGTGCCCTCTAATATCCAATTAATTTACCAGCCTTATCACATTTTATACAAACAAAAAAAGTCAGATTCTTCTTCAGTCTTCAAAATGACCATATGCTGTAATATTTCTAGTTTCAGCTAGTTGTTCAAGTCAAATGCCACCTCCTAGATAAAGTATGTTCTGATCTTCTCCACAGCATTTTGCTAATTGTCATACCATTGCTTCTACATTTCATTTTGAGGCTCCATCTTTGTTAAACCTTTAAATGAAAATAATTTACAAGGACAGATTTTCTGGGCTCAAGACCATTTGTTTAAACTATTTGAACTTCTGTAAATACTTTCCACATCTCCATATACACCTCTGTCTTCTAGGAACATCAGGTCTATATTTTATTTTGATTCTAAATTTAGATTCCCTGATTTCAACAGGGTTTAGTTGGAATCCAGTCATTTTGTCCTTCAAATTGATCATCATCTGGGTTTCCAATTTGATTAATAACTTCCGAGATACCAATGCCAATACCTTGGGAGTTACATTTTATGTTTATTTTTTATCTTCTACATCAGTAACTCACCACATGCGACTCTTTTATTTAATGCCTCTATTCTCATCTCTCTGATATTCGACATAGGTGCCCCAGGTCTTAACCATATTTATTCTACCCTATTGCAATTAATTGTCTCTGCAATTAATTACTCACAAGCCAGTTATCCTTGTCTTCCTAAAATATAAGACAGATAGCAATCACTCCCTTCCTCAAGATTCTTCAATGTCTACTAATTACCTATAGAAGAAACCCTAAACTATTTTGACTGTCCTTCAATGCTATTAGCCAGCCAATTTCTTAACCTTACCTCATTTTATTCATCTGAAATAAAAAGTCAGAAGCTTTTCCTTCAGTCTTCAAAATGGCCATATGCTTTATATTTCCAGATTCAACTAATGGTTCAAGTCAAATGCCACACCCTAGATAAAGTATATTCTGACCTTCTCCACATCATTTTGCTAATCTTCTATTATAGTAACATTTATTTTCATTGACTGCAATTGATTATTTGTCTATGCCTGTATCTATATTGCATGAGAAGTGTCTAGGAATAGGAATTGTGTCTTATCTAGCTTTGCACCTTTCACAAACTATAGCATGATTTACACATAGTTTTATTTGAGGAATTTATTTGGGCATGCCATTTTGTCCCCCACAGAGATTAGCGTACTACATTTTCAATCCACTGATTAGTTATTAGAAGCTCTACCTATGCTATGCATGGCCCAATTTACCCTCTAAAGCAGTGCTCTTTCTCAGATGTGAGCACATGTCTGCTGTTGTCTGCATTAGATAACCTGTTAAGACAAATAACATAATAACAGTTGAGCCCACTATAATTTCCTTATCAAGAAACATCATCCAGATATAACTTTTATTTATTAGTTAAAATAAGTATCATAAGACATGACCACAATCTTAGCATGGAATGATGGCTTATAAATTGTCACGCACAAGGGCTTTATGGCCACCTCTATCATTACCAAAGTTTTAAGCATATGAACCTATTTACTCAACCGGTGGAACAGATGCCTGAATGGAGTCCCTTGACCAGTCCGTGCTACACTAGCATTTTTTGTTTGTTTATTATGTTTTCAGGATTTGTTGTTTCAGATTTATAATGTATTTAATATGTATACAAACATGACAGTTTCAATGAAGAACTATCCCAGGTAGGGCAACTTATGGCACTCAAAATCTTGAGTTCTTAAAAAACTGCAAAACGAATCAAATGCAAAGAAATAAAAAACTATTTCCTTTGTGAAAATGTAAATAAGATACGTTAGCCTGAGGCTGAAAGTGCATAAAAGCATTGGCTTCATTTAAGGGTCATCTGTGGAGGTTTCAAATAGGTATATTGGCTGTAAAGCCAACAACAGTAACACAAAAAGAAAAACAAAATAAGTCTCTAAAGTGAGGTCTCAGAGTGGAAATGTTTTATTGAACTTTCATTATCCAGATCTTTAATATGAATGTCTACACTCTTATAATTTTATTTTTCTAGGTTGTTGGACAAAACATTCAATGAGAAAACATGTTTTCATTGGTTGCACTTTCTTAGGGCTTCAATTGAATACATCTCCCCAACTACGGCAGTCAATCAGTCTTTTAGAAAACACTGAATGGACAACAAATATTTCTTAAAAGCCCTGACAGAATAATATGATGGTTGAAAGATCAGCAGATACATTTTGCCACAAAAATTGTCTTCATGGAAGTTTCCTCTGGTGCCAGGCAGATTTGTTGCTCATGCTTCCCTAGTGTCTAATAGTGCTATGATAAAGCCTCTCCCATTATCATATCCGAGCTTCTTTACATATATGACTTCTTCACTTAACTGCAAATTTTATTCCACTGATGTCGAACAAGACGAGAAAGTGAATATAAAAAGAATGAATTATTCCATGGGTGGAAGGAGAATGAATTACAGCACACTTTCTATTTTCAGTCCATCCTGTGTTCTCAATTGTGTTTGTGTGTGTGTGTGTGTCTTTATGATCACTATTTATAAAAGCATTTACTAAATAGCAACTGTGTAATAAGCATCAGAGATACAAATATGAATAAGGAAAGTTCAATGAATCTTACCTTGAAGAGGAAATGATACATTTCATAGAATTGAAAGCAAACTTTTGTACTTTTCTATAATCTGGACGTTTGTTTTTATATGAGATAAATACATTCTCATTTGGGCCATTATTATAAAATATAATTTTGGGTAAACTTACTCTAACATTGAAATCTGCCTTTAAGTACAGAAAAATATTAATTTCAAATCTCCTACCAGATCTTTACAAAGTAAACCATTAATATATTTGTAATAAGCATGTGTCTTGTGTTTATAACAATGAGGAAGAAATATTTTGATTCTAGTTATTTTGAAGTAATAATCCCATTATGGGCAGGGTACCAAACAGAGTATATTATGTTTAGGAAAGTGATTTTCTTCTTTTGACTGTCTTTGAGCATATGAATACGGTCAATATTTGAGATGTGGTGTGTGTGTGTGTGTGTTTGCTTGTTAGAATCAATATTGAGGTTCCCAATTAGATAACCAAGGAGAATATGTAATACTCCTCACAGTAAAAAAAATAATTACCTAAAGTGACAACATTTATTTTAAACTTTTCTACTCTATCCCACCCTTTCAGATGATGATCTACTAGACTGAACAGTTTTGGTTCGCAAAATATGCTGCTGAAGATTATTGCATTTCGAATACTTAAAATGAAGGAAATGGGTGGATCACTTACGTGACTAGTAATTATGGGGAGAGGTGGGGCTTTCTGAAACGCAGTCATACTTGCTTGGTGGTTTGAAGGAATCACTCTCACGGGAGTGAAAAACTCAAAGGTAACTATGTCCTGGGGTATGCATAAACAAATCCCCTCTACAAAGTTGATTGTTGTCTTTATATATTTTTCTCTAGTCTGTGGGGACTGTCATGTGAAGCATATAGTTCTATATTATGCCCATGCTGCATGGATTCCCTTAATTTACTCCCAACCCTTGATAACAGTGTATAAGGATCAAGAACCTATGCAGTAGACCACTGAAGCCACTAGTTTAGGGAAGTGCTAAGCCTCAAAATGTAAAAAGACCTGGGACTGAACAGTCAGCCGTGGGGAAGAGCAACAACTGGGTAATGACCAGTAATGGATTTCAGACAATGCTCTTCTCTTTTAAATATATTAGTAAAAGATAATCCTGACCAGTCTGTGGCAGCAGGGGGTCAGAAGGGAAGTATGCTGACCCTTGGATTACACACATTTAATTGACAGCTCTATAAGACAGTGATCCTACATACGAAAGATGACACAAATACGACATGCGTAGAAGGAATGGCCTGGTTTGGAAAAGTTTCATGGAGGCTCATTGTTTTAAATGGGTCTTGAAAGGATATTACAACTTTGACAAGTGGTGTTGTAAAGAGATGAATGTAAGAAAAAGCTAGAAGGTATATTTCACAAGGTAAATTATTTTATTTTACCTTTAAAGATATTGTGTATGGCTGATAACAATGTATATAAACAACTTTAACTAAAAAAATACAGTGAGGTGATCACTTTCTTTTGTACAAATCTTCTTCTTTTTTTTTTTTTTTTTTTTTAAGATGGAGTCTTGCTCTGTCGCCAGACTGGAGTGCAGTGGCGCGATCTCGGCTCACTGCAAGCTCCAGCCTCCCAGGTTCAGGCCGTTCTCCTGCCTCAGCCTCCTGAGTAGCTGGGACTATAGGCGCCTGCCACCACGACTGGCTAATTTTTTTTTTTTTTTTTTTTTTTGTATTTTTTAGTAGAGACAGGGTTTCACTGTGTTAGCCAGGATGGTCTCGATCTCCTGACCTCGTGATCCACCCGTCTCGGCCTCCCAGAGTGCTGGGATTACAGGCGTGAGCCACTGCACCCAGCCTGTACAAATCTTCTTACTAATCTAGTTCTCCTTTGGCTTTCGGTAAAGCCAGAAATAATTTATAGAGTTGTCTCCTATAATGGCTTCATGTGAGAATAGCATATCAAAATAAATGAGAAATATTTAGTTAATATTTCCAGATGTTTTATCTATGTGATACTAAATGCCCAGATATTAGTCTCAGCAGGAGTACTATAAATAAAAATAACAATAACAGAGGACACTATCTTTTCCTACTCAGCAGCCATCGCAAATACTTTACCACAGTAAGTCAAGACAGAAACAAAATTCACTCTGAATAGAAGATTTTCTAATACTGCTCAGATTTTCTTTTTAAAATTTAGATGAGGAATTGTCATTATCTACATTGTTTGTCAAATGATACAATCAATTCATGACGATTCCACTACCTACTTTTGAAATACATTTCGATAAGCTTTATATTGGAATATAAATTGGTGTTTCAAGCACTACTGTTTACTTTGCAGTATTCTTGCCTGAGTCCTTCTTTAAATATAAAGCCTCTATAGAGACTTAGAGAAATGCATTTAAAAATGCCATCTGCTTTCATGTGATATTTAGCTTTTCTTCTTTAATTAAAACATTGCCCATTTATTATGCATTTCCAAAGTTTAAATTATTATATTTGCGTAACTAAGGTACATTATGATGAAAAGTCATTTTATTAAGCATTTTTTTCTGAGTGCTAAGAATTACATATATATTTTAAATTTGAGAGTTTACATATTCTCCCTCATAAGAGAATTGAAGCTAGCAAAGATTAAAAGGAGGCAATCTAATTTAATGGCTTGCAAATATAGTTGATGAAGAAACGTGTTAATCAGGAAAAAATAACTCAAGTGACTTCTGTTGAAAAATACCATGAAATCAGAGCAAGTAAAATGAGAATTCTTAGCTTTATTTTTTTTTCTTTCCCATATTGACATAGTAGAAAAGACATATGCCAAGGAAAGTATCAAGCAAATGGATTCCCATTCTAAAAGTACACCTAGATTGTTTGAAAATTATGTCTGTATAAAAGGAACAAAACTATGTGTGAAACTGTTTAGGCTGTTGTGAATAAAATGACTAAATGTAGTGTCATAGCTCATGAAAATGAAAACAAAATGAATCCTTAATCAAATTTATAAAGTAAACTGAAGAATCTATTCTATCTCAGCAATTCCTAACAATGTGCTGTCTTGAATTATCAAAGGTCATAATAGGATTTTTTTGTCATGTTGTGAAATTATGCTGTATTCAAAATGTGAAATACTGTTGCCAAAGACATAAAAACTTCCATCATGATCTATGACTGTCAATCTCATTATAATAATAAAAAGAAGATCAAGTGATAGTAAAGAGATGATATTTAATATGTATTTTTATGAAATTGTATACAGGTTCAATATAGAGAGTTAGAGCATTTTTCGACCTTGAATTGTGTTTGTGGACTGTCTTCTGGTGATAAATGAAACTCATTCACAAACAGTGTAGCAAGGTGTCTGGAAAAAGGATTAGCTCGAATTCCGGAAAAGGTAAGAAATGTTTATCTCACCAAATCAAAAGAATTGTAAGAAATGGAGGTAGAAATGATTTGGAGTTAACAAAAAATTTTATAAACTACTGAGCGGGACCAATGTAGAATGTTTTGCAGGTTTTCTAAATGGCAATGGTCACTCAATAAAGAGAATAATAAAGATTTTGAGGCACCTAAGAAAATAAACTGGTAGAAATCTTTGTATTCATCATACCAGATTCAAAAACTGATTTTGATATAAAAAATCAAGCACAGTATTATTTCAGTCTGCTAACTTGAGGGAAATTAAAATAAAAATTAAAATGACATTCCACACTCTCATTATTGCCACAGGACTTCTTTTGGTGTGTTAGCACTTAGTCAAAAAGGAATATTCTCACATTTCTAGTGCCTGGATTTAAATGGATAAGTGTTGCTATCTCATGGCAAAACTAATGGTCTGTTTAAATGGCGTGAACCATACTTTTCAAGTCACATTTGTGGTCACAGAATACCTACGAAGAGCTTCCACTTCACTCTCAAAACACATCTCGATTGGAACATAGAGTCACTATACATGTAGGAACTCTGAGGCTGGCATTTCCAAATATATATAAATTTGCTTTTTTCCCCATAGTTTGTCTACATTCTGTGTCTTGCCCTATGTGTACCTAGCTTGCATTGAAAGATTCATAATAAATATTGTTAAATAAAAATGTACATTCAGTGAAAAATATTTATTACAACATAGAAAGACTTCAGATCTCTCCAGCATTTTTTTGACACATCAAGTCTGTAATATAATTTTGTTGTTGTTAATGACAATGTTGATTTGGTTTTCATTCTCATCACAGATTCGGATGTAATTTCCCATAATATAACAAGAAAAAATGCAATTTGTAATGCTGACCACATATTTTTCAGGTTACTATATAAGACATATATAAGTAATTTGTTCATCTCATGCATTGTTAAAAAATGCTTTGAATTAATTACGTGGTGCCTGCACTCTCCGCCTCATGTGCTTCCTCCATCATTCTATGCACAATGAAGACATTGATACTAGCTGTCTGATTCCTATAATTTTGTGTTTGTGACAAATGTTTGAGATTTAAATTAGTAATAAAACTTCAGTATAATAAAAGGAAAAAAAAAGTCCTAGACTACAGTCAGGAAATCTGGATTCTAGATTAGACTTTACTACCAATTAGTTTGATAACCATGGCATTTCTTGCATGGGTGTCTCAGTTTCTCCTTCAGTAACATGATATTGATAGCACATAACTCTTCCAATATATACAGATTATCGGAAGTGTGACAATAAAGTCCTATACAACTTATATATGATAGCCTATTTTCCTGAAACTCAAAAAATATTTCTAGATAATAAATTGCAAATATAGTAAAGTTCCCATCTTTCTGTATAAATACTCAGTCTGATACTTGGTGACCACGGAAAAGATTTGAAAAACCAGAAAATGAATCTATCAATTTTCCCCCCAAGGGTGCTCTTTTGTTGATTCTAGGGTTTTGCTCATTCACTCCATTTTATGATAAGATCATTTTCTTATCAAATGATTTAGATGAGCAGGTGGCATGTGTTTTGCATCTGTCTCACGAGGAGGTGAAATACGCTACATGAGTCTTTCCAAGGACACACGCCAGAGCTCCCTATAACGAGAGGTGCTGTCCCTTCCTCTTCCAGTTTTTCTGTTTAGCTGGGCTCTAATGCAGCATCAGGCCTCTGACTGTTATTCTCTGCTTTCTGTTTCTAGAGGTTTGAATGCAGCCTTCAGCCAGTACATTTTTAAATTTGCTCTTTGGTCATTTCCACCCACATTGCCATAGGGAGACAAAGCTTGAAAAAGTAGCATTTGGGATGAAAGGAATTAAACACACTCCAATATTTAAAGAACACCAATTGGCCCTTTTCTCTCTTTTGTCTCTTTTGTTGTTTTTTCACCCAGCAGCTGAACTGACATTCACTTTCTACCACTGATCCTAGGAAATCCCACAGCCATCCCTGGGCCATCGGAGAAATGTGTCCAGGCTAGCCATTCTCTCTACCTAGCTGGTTCTTGTCATGGTCATTGATGCAGCTCCCTGCTTTTCATCTCTGTGAATAAAACTGGCCAACTCTTCGTTAGTTAAGCTCTCTCGGATGACTGAATGCCACAGTAATATTTCCCAAAGATGTTCAGAGAGGAATCGAAAGGGCTCGGAGTAAGAATAAGCAAATAAAATCAGTGAAGAGTGACAGACAAGTAATCCCGAGTTTGATTGCTTGCCCATATTTAAATGTTGAAGTGGAAAATTCCCAATTCTGCTACAATGTGGCTACCTCCTCGAGACCCATAAATTCAAAGACGATTGGTGAAGCTGATTCTAAGAGTCACAATGTGGCTGAAAATAAGAAAGCCAAGATAGTTTGTAGCTTAAAATTTGAAATCTCTTCTATTTCTTTTTGGGGGATACAGATTTAAGTGGTGCTTTTAATTTTTTTTAATTTAAAACTAAATATTATTTATGTTCATCAGTGCAAGATAAGAACAAGCAAAATATAATTAAATAAAATGATATTTTAAAATCTATCACACATTTAGATTATGTTTTTTCCAAGTTAGTTGGGCCCTCAAAATTTAGTTTAACTCGACATCCAATTCCACTACTTTTGCAGAAATTTCTGATTCTAATTTGCCTTGAAAATCTTCAAGATAAGGATTCATGATCTCTTTGGCTGTCCTTTCAGTATCTGAAAAATTTTAACCAGATAGCTACTAAGTGTCATCCTTTCTTGGGCATAGAAATGATCTAGATAGATCATTTCTAAAAAACATTTTTTTATCTTAGAAAAAATTTTAACAACATGTCAAAAAACTAATATGGTGAACTCCTTTTTATTCATCACTCCGAATTAGCCAACATTAAGAAACTCTCATTCATATTTACTTCAGATCAATTTTAACATAGTAGAAACAGTAGAAAAAGGTAAAACTCTCTCTACAGTCCTCCCCAAACCCATTTCCTTCACATGCTTCCCAGAGAAAATTATTATTATAAATTCAACCATAAGTGTATTTTTTCAACTATGGTTTGTTCTTATTTCAATATTTATCAATATTGGCTCATATCCATCCAGCTCATTTATTTATTTGAACTTAGATATAGTGGTCTACTGCATGGTTATAATGTCTTTATCTATTCACAGTCACTGTGCACGTAGGTGGTTGTTATTATGTTTCTAACCAAAAATGGTGTTATGAATGTTGCTCTGCAAGTCTTCGATAGACCTAGAGGTAAAATTTCTGAGTTGGCAGCAGTACTCTTAATTTAATAAAATTGTTGAAAATCCCTATAAAATATATGTAGTGAACTATATTTCCGCTAACAGTATATGAATTCCTGTTATCTCACATTGTCTCCAGTAATTCGCAATTTGTAAATTTTTCAAATCATATGGATAAGAGAGAAATATATCCCTGTTGTTTTCTTGATGAATAGTGATTTGAGCATCTTCTTATGTGTTTATTTTCCAAATGACTTTTGTATTATGTGAAATGATGTATATATACATTGCTGATATTGAACTGTGTGACCTCTTATTATTGATTCAATAAGTTCTCTTTACACTTGGATAATAACCATTTTTTTCAGTGATAAGCAGTGTAGATGACATCTTGCCATCTGCCACTTGTTTGGAATTTGTTGAAATTTTAGCAATACATTTACTTTAATTTTTGTAATCAAATTTATTATTCATTTATGCATTGTGTCTTCTTTATATGTTTTAGGAAATTATTTTTTTTCCAAAATCATAAAGATATTCACATATATTTTGTTTGTTTGCTATTTATGTCTTGTCTTTTTTCTGCAATGTTTTATCTGTATAATTTGAGAGACTTTTTTTCTTTTTTTTATATAGACAACCAAAATTTCTTTGGGTGATTATCCATATGGTAATCTTTCAAATAAAAATTATCAACTTATTTTGAGTCTTCTTTCTTCTAGGCTTACCATTCTCAGTTTCTTCATCTGCTTCTCCTTGTAGTTTTTAGTCTCTTTAATATTGTAATTGCTTTCCTTAGAGTGTGCCCCAGCTTTTCTATATCTGTTCATGAATATGCTAAACAGAACTTCACAGAATAAATTACTGTATGATTGATTTATTTAACACAGGATGGAATTATTCCTCCTTTGCTTCAGATGTTGTATTGCTCTTAATGCAGCCAAAATTCTATTACTTTTCAGTAGTCACATTACAAACTTGAGTCCTTTTGAGCTTCTGCCAACTAAAACCCTTTTGTCCTTTTGTACATGGTACTATTAACAACACCTTCTCTTTCCAATTCTTGTGAAGTTTGCTGGAATTTAATATATAGATAGGTTTTTAATTAATACCAATTAACACTCTGTTTTAAATCATAGCACATGTAGTTTTAATTTGACATGAACTAGCTCAATTCTGATTCTGTCATCTAGTATATATTCCATTCTCCGTGTGTGTGTGTGTGTGTGTGTGTGTGTGAGAGAGAGAGAGAGAGAGAGAAAAGAGTATTTTCCATTTAGCTTCATTTAGTATTCTAGCTCATTTTCTCAATCGGAGAAATTATGTTAAGTTGGACACTTTTTTCAAGTTCCAGAGTATCTGTAAAAGGGGGATTACAATATCTCTCACTGTGTGAGTCTTAAATTAAATATTAAATTCTTAAATTAGATATAAAGACCTAACACACACTGTCAGGCTTAAAATGGGGACTTGTTAAACATTATTTTCCCTCATTCCTATACTAAAAGACATGAGTATGTTTGGGTGTGTGTGTTTGGGTCTGTATTATGATTGCTTTTACTTGAGAAACTGATTAAATTGGTTTTTGTACTCTTACATTTTAATTCCTGCACCTCGGCTGTCCCCAGAAGCATAGGATGATACTCCCAGGTTTTCAGTGCATTTTGCCATGCTATTTCACCACCTTTGCTTAAGAGATTTTCTCTTCCCTTCCCATGAGAACTGACCTGCTATTGGTGCCATTAATGCCATATCCCTGCCACCTCATTACTGTGTTAGTCCATTTGCAATACTGTAAAGGAATACCTGAGGCTGGGTAATTTATAGTGAAAAGAGATTTATTTACCTCATGGTTCTGCAGGCTATACAAGCATGGCACTAACATCAGCTTCTAGTAAGATTCAGGCAGCTTTTACTCATGATGGAAGGTGAAGGGGAGCTGGTGTGTCACATGGTGGGAGAGGGAGCGAGGGAGTGAGAGAGAGAGAGTGGGGCAGTGCTACATTATTTTAAACAAACAGCTGTTGCACGAACTCAAAGCAAGAACTCGGTTATTACCACAAGTAGAGCACCAAGCTATTCATGAGGAATTCTCCTCCATGACCCAAACACCCACCACTAGACCCCACCTTCGACATTGAGGATCACATTTCAACATGAGATTTGGAGGGAACAAACATGCAAAACATATCAACTGCTTATCTTGTCTATTAAATTAGATTACACCATATCCAACATTTAGTAGTTCTTTTATGTAATTCACCAGTGGTTAATGATGATTTAATAGTGAATTACTTTTGTGAGACAACATTTTGAAAAAAGAGAGATAAAAGATTAAAGAAATTTTAGGATTTGAGAAGGAAACATTAACATACAGATTCATATACATATATTTTACTTTGCTGACCTGTGATGAGAGGCTGAAACTCCCCCACTGCCCTTCAACATAAACTTAATGGAGAGTTATACTAAGGAATGTTTCAATTTAACATCCAGGTAAAATAAAAGAAATAGATTTTCTAAGCCTGTCTGTGGTTTTGACATATTATTTAATAAGAGCAGTGCCATAAGTTGTCTAAATAGTTTCAGGCTGTGTATATGATGATGATACATTACCACTAAACTCAATCACGCCCACCCATCAAAAAAAAAAAAGAACACTGAAATTTAAAAATCCATGAAAATTGGTGGGACTAGAAAATAAGTGAGTGTTAGGAAACTGTGCTATTTACATCAGCCCAGAGACCTCCCTGCTTTCCAGCCCTCATGAGCAAACCTTGGCATCTTTATGTCTAATTGGCATCTCACCCTCAGGGGTTTTCATTGAATTTTCTACTTTGCTGACATATTTGAACAGTGTTGGCACCAATATTTGAAAGAGAGCTTTAATCTCATAAAGGTGATAGACTGCTGTCATCCTCAGACAAAGTATCTGTCACAAAATGTTCTGAACAATACAACAGATTCAGATGCTAATATGGGGCTGACTCTTGAGTTTCTCTGTGTATTTCTGAGATGTTCTCATCTTGTCTTCATTGCAACAGAATGGATGTTTATTTACTTTTTAGTATTTAAACAAAAACTGTTGCTTACAAACATTGTAACATAAATTTGCACATATTAATACATATTTTATAAGTCACTTTAAAATACAACATATCCCTAAGTTAAGTATTAGATCATTACTGCCTGATCTTGACTTTCTTAGAGGTCACAGAATTCTGAAGTTCATTCTTCTAAAACTTAACAGATATGTTTATCAAAGAATTAATTTCATTTAAAGAATGATGATTTTATGGATTATACCTGAGATTTTTGTATTCAGTGTTAGAGTTTATTGTTTAATTGACAGCTATTGTTTTTATTAGTCTGTTAATACATTGAAAATGTTTTGGTAGAACCAAGATAAGAATACATCTATGCAGGTATGTGGCTTCTGCAGTAACGAACAATGATAAATGTCACTTTAGTTTACTCTGCTTCCCAAAGTCGCTTTTTCTCTTTTTTAACTTTTTAATACATATACAGTGTAATAACAGAACTTTTGAAGTGCTATTAAGTAATCAGACAATTGAATTAACTTAGTAGAAAACCCATCAATGTCAGCACAGTTCAATGAGTTATTCATTCAGTCAGCGATTCAATGAACATTTTTGAGAATTAGTTTATCCAAGTATATTGATATGCAGCAAAGATTGTATAAGGATGTGTAAAATTTCAATCTTAAAATCAGACAAAAGACCCAATATAATGCATGCAAATACTCAAACAGGTTTACATAAACATATCAGGACTTTATGTAACCTCATTAGGGAAAGCATGAAGTTTGTGCCACTTTCTTCAGAAAAGAGGAAGCCACTTCTAGGCTGAAGGCACTGGGGGAGTCTAATGGTTAAGATTCATTTAAATTGTACCCTACATCAGAGATTAGAGTTCAAGTGGCAGAAATTGGGTTTGAGAAAAGAGGATATTGCTATGGCACTATCAAAGACATAATGCGAAAAAGAACAAGACAGTTTTAGAGACTGCTAAACTTCAATTTTAGAACTATAATTTGCTTGATTTGCAGAAGGGAAAAATATAGGTTCAGTACACAGGGGAGGCTTTGAGCACTAGATTCAAAAGTTCATATTTTGTTTGAAAGGCCAAAGGAACTCTCAAAGTTTTTGAGGTAGAGGAGATCTGATTCTTAAAAGATCAACCTGGTTACTTTGTAAGTAAACTTGGTAAAATTGATTGTGGGAGGAACAATGAGAGTGAGGAGGGATCTCAAATAGGCAGGGACTGAAGTGAGCTGTCCAGGAAGTCCTATGTCAAGAAGATTTTATCACTGGTTAACAAAGTTTACAGATAGGAGGCATTACATGAGTTTAAAAAAAAAAGAATACTGCATAAAATAAAATTCAGTGTGACTCCAAGGTTTCAAGTCTTGATTTCTGTGAGCCAGACTGCCTGAATTTAAATTCCTACCCCATTATTTACTATCTGGAGGACCTTGGGCAAAGCTCCCTGTGTTGCAATTTCCTTATCTGTAAAATGGGGATGATAAAAATTGTGGCTGTATTGTAGATTGTTGAATGAATAAAATGAATTTGTATATATAAAGCTCTTGGAGTGGTTCCTGGTTCGTAGAAAGAGAAATAATAGGCATATTGGAAACTATTCCTATTTTGTTAGTAATCAGCATCACCAATGAATAAGGTCAAGCTTATATTTAAAGAGAGGAAGCAGCATTCTACAATGTAATATTATACTTAAGTTTGCAAGATATTTTGCAAAATTCTATCTAAAGGCTTTTCTCACATGGAAAGATGGTAGCCAAGATGCTTGTGAGCATTTTCCTGCACTGGTGTTTCATTGTCTGGCCCTTACCACAGTTAAAAGTTCTTTGAGGTGCATTTAGCATCACAATTGTATACATTAGCAAATAAACTTAATGGGGTTATATGATTTATCTGAGATCATACCTAGTGAGAAGTAGATACAATACTTGAACTGTTCCTAATTCAGAAGTTCACAGAGTTTCTTTTTTAGCCCCTCATTTCAGAGATGCAGTACTTTCAAGCAATTAGTATAAAGCTACTTTATGGCCTACAATCAGAAGATCTTGGGTCAACTCCAAGCTCCATCTCTTAAGTTCTATCAGGTAAATCATAATTGTTTCATAATAGCTTAAAGACTACAGGACTCCAATATAGGGCTGTTTACACTATACCTCATTTTAAATATGTTCTTCTTTTTTTTCTCTGTAGACAACTAAAGCACTACAAACACACACAGGTAATGCAGGTAATGTCTGTATCTATGCACATAGATGCTAGTATGGTAAAGACTTACTTCAATTCACTTATATTCTGCTTTGTTGGTTTTAACAAGTGACCCCCTCTATGATCTTGCATGTACACATTCAAATATTAACCTAGTTGGAGAGTTTGCATTTCAAAATGAATTCAAGGAGAGTAGTTAAGGTGGAAGATTCCCAGATAGAGATTTATCTTTTTAAAAAAAAATCTAAATCAATACAACTTTTGAGTAAGGGAAACAATAGTGAGCATTTTGCTCCTTGTAATCCTATGTTCAAGTAAGTGGCGAAACATATTTTTTTGGACTCTATTGCTATTCAGTCATGTAAATGGCCTAAAGCAAATTGGAAGGAGCAAACCTTTCAACCATGTCAGATCCCAGGGGCCTGTATACACACAGTCTCAGATCTTGGCAGCCTTTCCACCAGTCTTTTGCCACTGAGTCATGCCTGTGTTCAAGATGATAATTAGCATCATCAGATATGTCGTTCAGCCAAAAGCAATACATTCTTCTGCTGCTCTAATTCAACTTCCTTTGGGCCTTGGCTGACGGAATGACAAAGTTCTATTTTTATTATTTTTGACAGATCATGCTTGGGATTTTTTTTCTCTAGGGCAATTCCCACAACCATTTTAAGTTTACATGCTTAGTTTATATATTAAAACTGTCCGACATGTTGAGGGCAACACCAGGAAAATTTTTTTTGTTGTTTTGGTTTAAGAAGCTGAGCTCTTAACCCATCCTTCCTTCCTCTCTTCCTTCCTTCCTTCTTTCCTTTCTGCCTCCCCTTCCTACTCCATATGTATTCTTTCTCTCCCACCACTCTCTCTTTACTTTTAATAAGAAAGAATAAATTCCAGAATATTCCTTGGTAATGACCAGTGAAGTTTAGGTGGTGATTGTTCAGATTACCCAGAATCAAATATCTGAAATCCATTATAGAGGATTAAATACCTACCTACCTCCTACAAAGCTTTTGAATTGCTTGATTTGAGAGAAAACACTTGCAAACTGGACCCAATAACCTTTGATAATTTTAAATTTCATGGTTATTAATCACATTTTCAGCAAATACCTGTGAGCTTGTATTATTTAGCCTACACCAACTGCATATGCAATGCACATATTCCCTTTTAAGTCTATTTATGCTGTTTATCCTCTTCTTTTGATACAGAAGGTCAGTTCTCATCAGCTTTTCATGCAGCCTTTAGAAATGCCTCCCACTATATTGAAAACTAAAAATAAAATCCTAAGTTGCCACTGACTGAACAGACCCCTTCTTGGCCAAGGGGATCCCAGAAAAACCTTACAAACTGAATTCCTGCTCATGATGGGAAGGGAGATTGGACACACCTTGTAATATTTCCTCTCTTTTGGAGTTTACGAAAACTGACCAGTGTTAATGTTAAAATAGACATCAAAAGACTAACAAAATGGATTCTTTGTGACAAGAAGATACCAAAATATAAACATGACTTAAAGTCGTGCCAGACAAGAGTTAAGCCACACACTCCTGCAGGTCACTCTGACCCAGTATATTGGTTAACAGGCTGCCTTATCGTAAAGATTCCATTCTGTTGACTCCAAATTTTTATACGGAGCTTTAATATTTTAAACAATTGCCAATTAAGGAATATCTGAATCCATCTGTAACCCGTAAGCTCCCACTTCAAGGTATCTCACCTTTCAGGTTAAATCTATGCATATGTCTTTGCCTGCAACTCCTGTATTCTTGAAACATATAAAAGCAAACTGTAACCCAACCACCTAGGGGATACTTCCTCAGGACTTTTTGAGACTGTGTTTCCTCAGGCCATGGTCACTCATATTGTTTCAGAATAAACTTCTTTAAAATATTTTATAGTTTGTTTTTTTCCATTTACGGTATTAATGAAAGTTACAACTTTATATACATTTAAAACAAATGCATAATTAATTTCAAGTGACCTTTATAACTAAATGATAGATCTATTCACAGAAATGGATTTTTAAAATGTGCATCATTTATAAGAACATATATGTACCTATCAACATATTATATATATATATATATATTTGAGCAACTGTTCATCAATATAGAACATTTGAGAAAAAGGACTGTAATAATCTGATGACTAGTACAATCAGATATTTTTGGAAACAAATTAATATGTGACCTATAAAAATATTTTAAAAATAAACTTGGGACTAATTATTCTCATAAGTCAGAAAAGATATTTTAAGTAACATACTTACTCACTAGGAAGGTCAATTTTATGCTAAATATTAAAGAATGTTTTATGGTAATTGCTTTACTGTGCATTAGCTACCCCAAACCTTGGATCCCATGGCAGTAGAAATATGTAAAGTACTGCTGAATGATAATAAAGGGATTTATAGGAAACAAAATAAAATTAACTTTGATGGGAAGCTGGATAAATAATTAGTTTCAGATTTCTCCATATCAGAAGCTTTCTTTTTTTTATTATTATACTTTAATTCTAGGGTACATGTGCACAACGTGCAGGTTTGTTACATATGTATGCATGTGCCATGTTGGTGTGCTGCACCCATTAACTCGTCATTTACATTAGGTATATCTCCTAATGCTATCCCTCTCCCCTCCTCCCACTCCACAACAGTCCCCAGAGTGTGATGTTCCCCTTCCTGTGTCCATGTGTTCTCATTGTTCAATTCCCACCTATGAGTGAGAGCATGTGGTGTTTGGTTTTCTGTCCTTGCGATAGTTTGCTGAGAATGATGGTTTCCAGCTTCATCCATGTCCCTACAAAGGACATGAACTCATCCTTTTTTATGGCGGCGTAGTATTCCATGGTGTATATGTGTGACATTTCCTTAATCCAGTCTATCATTGATAGACATTTGGGTTGGTTCCAAGTCTTTGTTATTGTGAATAGTGCTGCAATAAACATACGTGTACATGTGTCTTTATAGCAGCATGATTTATAATCCTTTGGGTATATACCCAGTAATAGGATGGCTGGGTCAGATGGTATTTCTAGTTCTAGATCCTTGAGGAATTGCCACACTGTCTTCCACAATGGTTGAACTAGTTTACAGTCCCACCAACAGTGTAAAAGTGTTCCTATTTCTCCACATCCTCTCCAGTACCTGTTGTTTCCTGACTTTTTAATGATCACCATTCTAACTGGTGTGAAATGGTATCTCATTGTGGTTTTGATTTGCATTTCTCTGATGGCCCGTGATGATGAGCATTTTTTCATGTCTGTTGGCTGCATAAATGTCTTCTTTTGAGAAGTGTCTGTTCATATCCTTTGCCCACTTGCTAATGCAGAAGCTTTCAAATTGGCCTCCATGTGAGCATGAGACTTCTTTTGTGTAGCTTCTGTAGAGTCTTTGTCCTGGAGAGAATTTGTGTCAACCCTTTCCAGTTTAAAGCAGGTCACATTGGATTTGACTTGTTTTATTTTATTTTATTTATTTTATTTGGTATGTGGGAGATGGAGTCTCACTCTGTTGCCCAGTACAGTGGCACGATCTCGGCTCACTACAACCTCCACCTCCCAGGTTCAAGCAATTCTCCTTCCTCAGCCTCCCCAGTAGCTGGGACTACAGGCGTATGCCATCACACCCAGATAATTTTTTGTATTTTAGTAGAGACAGGGTTTCACCGTATTGCCCAGGCTGGTCTTGAACTCCTGAGCTCAGGCACTCCGCCTGCCTCAGCTTCCCAAATTGCTAGGATTACAAGCATGAGCCACCGCACCTGGCTTTGACTTGTTTTAGGTATTATAATTTCCCACACAATTTTATTAGAAATATTTATCTTTATTATTAAAAGAGTGATGGAAACCAGTGATTCAAATATTCTCTATGTCTGCTTTTCCTTAAAAATCTTTAAATGCTTTGTACTTGTAGGTCTGAGCCCTTTATTGGGGCGTAAGACTCTCCCTTGTTCTTTCCTATGCCTGTATTCAAAGCTCCCAGCAAATTGAACTAAACTATATGTAATTCCTCTTGTGCTTTCTCAAGCTTCCATTTTTAAATACATTGTTTTTATTTCCTTGGACCTGACTGTCAGTTTTCCCATGCTTACCTCCTTTTTCTTTAGTTTTTGTCAAGTCATGATTAAAAAAGCACTTGCGATTGTCTTGTTACAGTTTCCAGGGTTTAAATATTTATTCAACTTTATTGTGTTACCTGTTTGTCTATCTTTTTCCCGTTCTAATTTTAAAGGCTTTTCAATTCTGTCTGTTGTTCTTAATATAGAGTTTAGTACACATTAGACAGTAAATAAACAATGCCACATTAACGAGAACCTTAGTAACATTTTTGCAAGGGAATATGGGAATGAGCCAAATTCCTCAAGATGCTGACAATCAAATATTTAATGAACATCAACCATGTCTTCAGCACTGACTAAAGGACAGCTTACTGAACAATAGTTTATTACTGTAAACAGCTCTGCGGAACAGGAACAAAGTAAAATACTAACGATGGTTGGGCCTAAAGTCAAGATCCACTGTGCTTCAGGCCTCAAATTGGTCACTGTTTTTCAATCCTGACTGTACCAGAATCATCAGTGACTTTCAGTTACCCTTACTAGTCCCCACTCTAGAGCAATTATAAAAACAAGACTGGAGAATGAGTATGGAGTCTGAGCATCAATTTTTAAAAAAGTTCTCCAGACACTTCTACCTTAATGCAAAAATGAGAATCATCCCTGAAGTATTCCTTATTCTTCTGAGTGAGAGCAGACTCCTTTCTGTAGGATAGGAACTGGAGCGGCATTCCCTGTTCCTGAAGGGGTATACAAAAGCTACAGCTTACCATCGTTTGGGGCAAACACTTAAAGACAATTTTGAGATATAGAGAAATGGGACAACAAAACACAGCTGGTGACCAGTCACTAAAACATACTTTTCTCCAGCTATGGGTTAAATATTGCAATATCAGTGACCCAACAATGAAATAGAAATCCAAAATATCACTATAAGATTTATTCTGGAATGGTGGCCAGGACACTGGTGGAGCCAAAACAAATTTTGTTAGAAAATGAGGAATGAATGCAGAGAGAGAGAAATTAAACAAACAAGAAGACCTCTTGTCTAACATGAGATTGCAAATCAAAATGGAAAGAAATACATCAAAACTACAATGAGATATTATCTCACACCAGTCAGAATAGCTATTATTAAAAAGTCAAAAAAAAAAAAAAACAGATGTTGGCAAGGCTGTGGTGAAAAGGGAATGCTTATACACTGTTGGTGGGAATGTAAATTAGTTCAGCCACTGTGGAAAGCAGTTTGGAGCTTTCTCAAACAACTTAGAACTACCAAAAAGACACTTGCACTCGTATGTTTATTGAAGCACTATTCACAATAGCAAAGACTTGGAATCAATCTAGATGCCCATTAACGGTGGACTGGATAAAGAAAATACACCATTTTATTTTCCAAGATGGCAGATTGGAGGCATTGTTAGCATGCCTCTCTCACCTGGAAAGACAAAATAGCATGTAGAGATTCATACTGTGAACTTTTTTCGAGGAAGCAACACAGGAACTTAACAGGAAAACTGAAAGAAATCACAGACCCTTTGAAAGACACAGCAGGTTGCAGCCTACACTGTTAAGCCAGGCAGAAAACTGTAAGTTTTCAGAGTGTGAGAGGGGATAAACTGCCTCCAGGATAAACACTCCCAGGGGGGAACCTGGCAATTCAAGCCACAAAGGAAGGCCTTAACCCTACCCAGTAATGGAAAGGATTTAGGGAGTGCTAGGGAAAATAAAGGTAGAAGCAGCAGCAGGAAGAGCCTTGCATGTATTCCCTGTCTCCAACAGGGGTGGAGAGAAGCCATTTATGATTCTACCTCACAGAGGACCTTGCAGAAGTAAGCCAGCTAATTAAGGCAGCTATACTAGGTTGAGAGGAGTTCCCATCTGAAATTCATGTTATAGTCTCCAATGGGGCCAGAATCTCTTGACCAGGACTTGGGGGCAGATGGGAAGTGTGCTATAGCCATGAAGGCAGGAGCTAGGTACCCTGGCTTTGCAGGAGGACTGGGAGGGGCATGGCCTGAAAGCCACAGTAGCTGTCTTCACTGGGAAGGCTTCTGATCTGGGGCAGTTTTGTGTTCTAGGTGCAGACTTCCTAGAACTTAGCTAGCTGCTGCCTGTGGAACACTGCCATATGAGACCTGCCTTGTCAGGTGCATGGCAGATGGGTGGGGCTTACTGCCATCTGCTACTCTCTACTTCCTGTGTGAATAAGGTGCAACAGAGGCCGCTGCACTCATCTCTGGAAGATGATCCCAGTGGCCAGACAATCGCTTCCCAATCCCCACTGGGGCCACTGCTTGCCCCGCACATGAAGAATCAGAGCACAGACCTGCCTGCCCCTACTTCCACCTGGCTTTTCCCCTCCACCCACCCTAGTAGTTTAACACAAAAAAAATATAGAAACTTTTGGGAACTCTCTGGCTTTGCCCATTGCCTGAGAATCCAGAATACTATCCCAGGATAACCTAAGGCAAGCACAAATTCCACTGCTACTACCACAACTGGTATTCTTTTGTAGGCATCACCTATTGGCTGCAGGCCAACTGACACAGTCCATTATAGCATCTCCAGGTAGAACAGCATAGCTCCAAGGAAGGAGAAAATTTGTGCATGACCTCAGCTTTCACCATTGCCTGCAGCACTCTGGCTAACCAGGAGGTCTTAACCCTGTCCCCATGACCAGTTCATTACTACTGCAACTGTCATTTGAGAAAGCCAACGCTCTAACACACTAAGGTTATTTATAACCAAGGAATCTCACAGAGTCTACACCACTCCCCTTCCACCCTCATCAGAGCTGGTGCTAGTACTCATTACTGGGAGATTTGATGACAGATCACATCACTGGATCCCTTGCAGGCATTCCACAGCACTAGCCTGAAGTGTGGCATCCCCACTCGGTGGTGAAACTCAGAGGAGCAGCAGCATTTATAGTAGTCTTGCTCTCAGGGACTCCTACTCCTAGGGAAAGGGGGAGTACATCTCATCAAGGGAACACCCCGTGGGACAAAAGAATTCAGACAGCAGGCCTTGAGTCCTAGAACTTTCCTCTGTTGGGAAATTTATTTTAGCAGAGGCGCGGGTGCAGTGCTGGGCTTGGTGGGGAAAGTGTGCAGCTTTACCCCAATAGTCAGGTAGCCCTGCTACTCATGAAAGGTCTTGGCAAAAGGGTCTTTCCCCCAGCCCGTACACCCCTGCAGACACAGCTAGCACAGCTGGGGCTTCTTCCATGGGAGCTCAGCCTGGGTGCATCTACAGACAGCCTTTCTGGAACATTTCAGGGTGACTGCATCCCCACAGGTGGAGTGGCGTCCAGGTTAAGGCTTGCATGAGAGGTAGAGTCACAATTCCTCTCTACTTGAAACATTAACATTCCTGCAGGTAGAAAGAGGTGCCTGTCTCATCTGAATAGTCAGAACACTGGGTAGGGAGCAAGACTGGGAAGTGAATAACTTTCCTGCTGAACTGGCAGGGGATCTGCCCACCATTGGGTATTTCATTTACCCACCTGCCTTAGCCACAATTGATTTCTATGCAAGAAAACCTCACCTACTGGCCCAAAGCCTTAACTATTCAACCCAGTAAATACTGGGGAAATATAAATAAATTTAAAAGGGCACACCATAGTGGAATGAGATAAGTTTCAAGAGACCTCTGCCATTCCATCCTCACAGGAGATACTGAACTTACTCATACACTGAGCACATTGCTACTGCAACCAATCTCTGAGAAAGCTATCATACAAAGACTCTCTATGACCAAGATACTTATACAGTCTTCACTCCTGAAAGCACCAAGAGCCAAGCTAGGCTACAATAAACTATAAACATTAAAGTCACATCTTTAAGGGAGAAAATAAATTAAAACAAATACAATCAAATTGAAAATAAAGTCAAGAACAATGATAAGAATACTCTACCCAAATGAGAAGGAATCAGAACAACAATTCTGGCAATATGACAAAACATGGTTCTAGGATATTCACAAAAGATCACACTAGCTTTCTAGCAATGAATCCAAAACAAGATGAAAACTTTGAAGTACCAGATTAAAAATTCAAAAGGTTGATTATTAAGCTACTTCAGGAGATACAAGAGAAAGGTGAAAACAACATAATGACATTTAAAATAGCAATTCAAGATATGAATGAAAACTTTTCTAAAATGAATTTTTTTGAAAAAACGAAAAACAATCAGAACTTCTGGAAATGAATAACACATTTAGGGAATTACAAAATGCAGTGGAAAGTTTTGACAACAGACTAGACCAAGTAGAAAAAAGGATTTCAAAGCTCAAAGACATGGCTTTTGAATTAACCCAATCAAACAAAAATAAAAAGAATCAAAACAAATAAACAAAATCTCCACGAAATATGGAATTACATAAAATGGCCAAAACTAATAATAATTGGCGTTTCTGAGGGAGAAGAGAAGATAAAATGTTTGGAAAAATTATCCGAAGGAATAATTGAGAAAAACTTCCCTGGCCTTGCTAGAGATATCCAAATACAGAAAGCTCAAAGAACTTCTGGGATTCATTGCAAAAAGTATATCACCAAGGCATATAACCTTCAGGCTATTTGAAGTCAACATGAAGAAAAGTATTCAAAGAACAGTGAGAAAAAAGCATCAGGTAACCTATAAAGGAAAACCCATGAGACTAACAGCAGACTTCTCAGCAGAAACCTTACAAGCCAGAAGGGACTGGGCTCCTATTTTTAGCCTCCTTCAACAGAAAAAGTGTCAACAAGAACTTTGTATCCAGTAAAACTAAGTTTCATAAATGAAGGAGAAATAAAGTAATTTTTAGGTAAACAAATGCTGAGAGAATTTGTTACTAACAGACCAGCCCTACAAGAAATGTTGAATATTTCAACTCTTGAAACAAAAGGTTGATATGCACCAGAATACAATGTCTTGAAAGCATAAAACTCACAGGGCCTATAAAACAATAATACAACAAAGACTACAAAGAGGGTAATAATCAACATGAAGACTGGAACACTACCTCATGTCTCAATGTTAAATGTAAATGGCCTACATGTACCAATTAAAGGATATAGATTGGCAGAATGGATAAAAAAATCAAAAACCAATTATCTAATTATCGGCTGTCTTCAAGAGACTTACCTAATATATAAGGATTCATATAAGCTCAAATTATGGGGGTAGAAAAATATATTCCACACAAAGTAAGCAGGAGTACTTATTCTTATATCAGATAAATCACACTTAAAAGCAACAGTTGTAAAAAAAAAACACACAAAAAAAGGTCATTATATAATGAAAAAATAATCCAACAAGAAGATATTATAATTTTAAATACTTATGTACCTAGCTGTGGCACTCTCAGATTCATAAAATAATTACCACTAGACCTAAGAAATGAGATAGACAGCAACACAATGATAATAGTGGGTATTTTAACATTCCACTGACAGCACTAGACAGATCATTGAGACAAAAAGTCAACAAAGAAACAATAGATGTAAACTACACTCTAGAAAAAATGGACCTAGCAGATATTTACAAAACATTCTACCCCAGAACTGCAGAATATATATTCTTCTCATCAGCACATGGAACATTCTCCAAGTAGACCATATGATAGGCCACAAAACAAGTCTAAATAAATTCTAATTTATTTTAATTTTCAAAAATCAAAATCATATCAAGTATCTTCTTAGACCACAGTAAAGTAAAACTAGAAATCAGCTTTGAAAGGAATGCTCAAAACTACAGTAACACATGGAAATTAAACAATCTGCTCCTGAACGATTTTTGGATTAATAATAAAATCAAGACGGAAATTAAAAATTTCTCTGAAATGAATCACGATAGTGACAGAAGGCATCAAACTTCTGAGATACAGCAAAAGCATTGCTAAGAGCAAAGTTTATAGCACTAATTCCCTACATCAAAAAGTCTGAAAGATTACAAATTTACAATCTAAGGTCACACCTCAAAGAACCAGAGAAACAAAAACAAATCAAACCCAAAGCTAGCAGAAGAAAAGAAACAATAAAGATCAGAGTAGAACTAAATGAAATTGAAACAAAAAAGACAATACAAAAGATCAATGAAACAAAAAGTTGGTTCTTTGAAAAGATAAATTGATAAACCATTAGCTTAACTAAGAAGAAAGATTTAAAAAATCTCAATTATAAACAAAAATGGAGATGTTACAAATGACACCACAGAAATACAAAAAATCATTCGAGACTACTATGAACACCTCTATGAAAACAAGCTAGAAAATCTAGATGAAATGGATAAATCCCTGCAAACATACAACCCTCCTAGATTAAATCAGAAAGAAATAGACCCTGAACTGATCAATAACAAGCAGTGAGTGAATCAGTAATAAGAAAATTGCCAACAAAAAAAAGCCCAGGGCCAGATGGATTCAAAACTGAATTCTGTAAGACAGTCAAAGAATTTGTACTAATCCTACTATTCCAAAAGATTGAGAAATAGGTAATCCTCCCTAAGTCATTCTATGAAGCCAGTATCACCCTGATACCAAAACCAGGAAATAACATAACAACAACAACAAAAAAACTCTATTGACCAATATCCCCGATGAACATAGATGCAAAAATCCTCATCAAAACGTTAGCTAACCAAATCCAACAGCACATCAAAAAGATAATACACCATAATCAATTGAGTTTCATTTCAGGGAGGCAGGGATAGATTAACATATGCAAGTCAACAAATGTGATACATCACATAAACAGAATTAAAAAACAAAACCATATAATTATCTCAATAGATTCACAGAAAGCATTTGATATAATTTCACAATGCTTTATGAAAAAAGCCCTCAAAAAACTATGCATAGATAGATTATACCTCAAAATAATAAAAGCATTACCTGACAAACACACAACCAACATCATACTGAAGGGGAAAACGTTGAAAGCATTCACCCTCAGAACTGGAAGAAGACAAGGATGTTCACTTTTACCACTTCCATTCAACATAGTACTGGAAGTCCTAGCCAGAGCAGTCAGGCAAGAGAAATAAATAAAGGACATCCAAATTGGAAAAGAGGAAGTCAAACTATCACTATTCACTGATGATATGATTGTATACCTAGAAAACCCTCAAGACTAATCCAAAATGTTCTTAGATTTGATATACAAATTAAGTAAAGACTCAGGTTAAAAAAGAATGTACACAAATCAGTATCACTGCAATATGCCAATACTAACCAAGATGAGAATCAAATCAATAACTTAATCTCTTTTACAATAGCTCTAAAAAATACCTAGAAATATTCTTAACCAAAGAAGTAAAAATCTCTACAAGGAGAACTACAAAACGGTGCTGAAAGAAATCATAGATGACCCAAGTAGAAACACATTCCATACTACTGGATTGGAATAATCAATATCATGACAATGACAATACTGCCCAGAACAATTACAGATTCAATGCCATTCTTATCAAAATATCAACATCATTTTTCACATAATTCAATAAAAATCCTGTAATTAATGTGGAACAAGAAAGGAGCCCAAATAACCAAAGAAATCCTAAACAAAAATAACAAATCTGGAAGCATCATATTTCTTGACTTCAAATCATACTGAAAGACTATAATTACCAAAACAGCAAGGCACTGGTATAAAAGTAGATACACAGACCAAGGGAACAGAATAGAGAACGGTAATATAAAGCCAAATACTTACAACCAACTGATCTTTAAGCATACAAAAACATAAATTGGGGAAAGGACACCCTATTTAGTAAATGGCACTGGGAAAAATGGTAGCCACATGTAGAAGAATAAAACTGGATCCCTATATCCCATCTTATTCAAAAGGCAACTCAAGATAGATCAAAGACTTAAATCTAAGATCTGAAAACATAGTAATTCTAGCTGACAGCCTAGGAAAAACTCTTCCAGACATTGGCCTAGGCAAAGAGTTTTTTACTAAGACCCTAAAAGCAAAATACAACAAAAACAATAAATAAATAAATCAGATCCAATTAAACTAAAAAGCTTCTGTACAGCAAAAGAAGTAATCATCAGTATAAACAGACAAACAACAGAATGGGAGGAAATATTTGCAAACTATGTATATGACAAAGGACTAATATCCAGAGTCCACAATAAACTCAAACAAATCAGCAAGAAACATATAATGCCATCAAAAAGTAGGAAAATGACATGAATAAACATTTCTCAAAAGAAGATATGCAAATGATCAACAAACATATGAATACATTTTGCTCAACATCACTAATCATCAGGGAAATGCAAATTAAAATCCCAATGAAATACCACCTTACCCCAGCCAGAATGGCCATTATTGAAAAGTCAAAGAACATTAGATGTTGGCATGGATGTGGTGAAAAGGGGAATGCTTATACACCACTGGTGGAAGTGTAAAGTAGTAAAACCACAATAGAAAACAGTCTGAAGACTTCTTAAAGAACTAAAAATAGATCTACCATTCAATCCAGCAATCCCACTACTGGGTACCTATCCAAAGGAAAAGAAATTATTATCTCAAAAAGACACCTGCACACATGTTTATTCCACCACAGTTTGTAATTACAAAGATATGGAACCAATCTGTGTGCCCACAGACCAATGAGTGCATAAGGAAAATATGGTATATATACAACATGGAATACTACTCAGCCATGAAAAATAAAATAGTGTATTTTGCAGCAACTTGGATGGAGCTAGAGGCCATTATTCTAAGAGAAGTAACTCAGGAATGGAAAATCAACTGCCTAAAGTTCTCATTTGTAAGTGTGAGCTAAGCTATGGGTATGTAAATGCATACAGAGTGGTATAATGGACTTTGGAGACTCAGAAAAGTGAGGGTAAGAGGGCATTGAGGGATAAAAATCTACATATTGGCTACAATGTACTCTACTTGGGTGACAGGTACAAAAAAATCTCAGATTTCACTACTATACATTTTATCCATGTAACCAGAAACAACTAGCAACCCAAAGCCATTGAATTTTTTTAAATTATGAAAATAAAAATTTTAAATATGGTATATATACATCATGGACTATTACACAACTATATACATCATTGAATACTACACAGCCAATAAAAAGAACGAAATAATGTCCTTTGCAGCAACATGGATGCAGCTGAGAGCCATTATCCTAAGCAAAATAAGGCAGGAACAGACCAAATACTGCATGTTCTCACTTATAACTGGGAGCTAAATACTATGTATACTTGGACATAAAGATGACAGCAACAGACACTCGGGACTACCACACGGGAGAAGGAGGGAGTGGGGATGAGGGTTGAAAAACTATCTATTGGGTACTATGCTCACGACCTGGGTGACAGAATAATTCATACCCGTAACTTCAGTGTCACACATATTTACACATACATATTTGTGTGACAAACATGCACATGTACCCCTTGAACCTAAAATAAAAGTTTAAATAAAAATATTTAAAAACCAAAGTCAATAGAAATGAGTGCTTTTATCCAACATTTGAAAAAGTTATAGAACACATAATATGATTTTGCTATATCCATAATTTATATCATAAAATCCATAATCAATCAGTGGGTAATAAAATATCTATATTTAAAATATCTATATTATATACAAACAAGTTATGAGAAATAATGTTTAGGTTCAGTTACTAAGTAGAACTTAATATTTTTTCTTTTTAAAAAATCTGTGAAAGTTAATTTTTGAAAGGCATTTGATGCTGTATCAAATCTTTTTTTAATATTGCCTTATTTTTCCTAACTTTCCTTGGTTATTAACTTCTTTCTCACCTTTTTGCAATTATTCTCTATTTACCTTCTCTATTTCCATGGATGTTCACCTGATTTTATTTTCTCATTCATAATGTGGAATTTTGATCACTAGATGTAAGCTCAGATCTTCTGGATAGCTTTCTATTAACACGATGTTCTTCAAATACCCAAGGTCGAGGATCACCAGCACTTTAAGATTTTTTTCCGGAAATTATGAAAGTATTCCTGCATATAACTAGATCTTTGGATTATTATTTATATAATAATATGAATAATAGCTAATTCTCCCATGAAATTAACTGTTTTAAAATAAATTTCATATACTATACATATTGATATACATAAATCTCATAGTCCTAAAAGATGTACATTAATAACAATCTCATTAAACAACATAAATAAATGTCATCTGAAAAATTCATTAATTATGTTTTTAAAGTGAAGGGAAATTCCTGAGTTAGAAAATATAAATTAAATAAAACACAAATAATTCCTACATACATACACCTGCACACACGTATATGGAGGAGTGAGAGAAAGAGAGAGAAAAAGAAAGGTTGTGTGTATTTATATATATACGAGTATTATGATTACATTTTGTGTCTTTATAGATGATTAAGTGTTTCTGTCTACTTTGTTAAGGTACAATAATTTACATATTTCTTATTTTTATTTAGAAAAAAAATAAATATCTCTATTCTTCTACCTTTCCAACCGGCCAGAAATGCAATCTAAAGTATGTTGTACACTCATTTCTTTCTCTGTGGAATATACAAGAATCACAGAATTCCAAAAAAAAAAAAAAATCCCTCATACATCCACAACCAGCAAAAAACAAACCACACCTTTGGTCCACAGTAACTTTCATTTCTATTATTGTTCCTTCAGCTACATGTCTTTGTCAAGGAGTCTTGGCTGCTTCTCTCAAGTTAATTTTGTCCAATGATTGCCCATTCAATCTAGAAACATTTTCCCCAGTCATTCATGTAGGCACTTTGTCTCTGGAACTTAGTTATAAATAAAACAAAAAAGGTATCTTCTTCATAGGAACTTACATTCTATTGGGAAACGTGAGAAGGACAATGAAAAGCTACCTCAGAAAGATTATTCTGGAGCTCAACAACTGTTATCAAACAAGCAATGTGATAGAGAGCTAAGAAGGGTAGCTATGTAGCTTTAATGATCAGAAAATAGTATCTTTGAAAAGATCATAATGAGCTAAGATTTGGGTAATCAGAAAGTGAAATTAAATATATTTGAAACCCTAATTTGAACTTGTTATTGTAAAGGAGCAGGACTTATGGGATATATGCAAAATATATTTTCATTTTTTGCCCCTTCTGTCTTGCAAATGTTTTACTGCATTAGTTATCATTTTGCCACTGGATAAAGACTCGGGGGAACTCAGGAATTTCCCATCACTTTAAAGAAATGCTAGCGTCCTTCTAAATCAAGTCAGTAATTACAAGTATTGTAATTGTCCAAAGTATTGATCAATTTAAATTTTTATTCACAGATAACACAGACCAGCTAGGGCTGGTTACATGTATGTAGGTACCACTGTAATCCCCTCAGGGATGGGGATATAGTTGGCTGTTTCTCTTTTCTTGTTCCTATTATTTCTTCTCTTCCTTCACACTAATAACCACAATTTTTCATTCTATCAGCGTCTAAGTTGGGGTAGAGAGAAGAGGTAAGGGGAATGTGAGGTTCACACCAGTCTGAGAAAACTCTAGGGGTGGATTTGTGCTTTTTTGTGCAAGGTAAGTCTTTAAAGTTGAGTCTTTCTCTTGAGAAGAGTCTCCATGGGTGCTTCAGAGGACTTGCTCTGCAGCAACCAGCTGCGTTCTTGGTGATAATGAGTAGTGCATTTACACCTCTTTCTCTGTTGCTCAGTTTTTTAAAAAATATTACTTCCATTTTCCTCTTTTCCAGACTGTTTCTGATGGGTCACAGGTATTTTTATAGTTGGTCCTTTGGGGCAGAATATTAAATGATGTTTTGTAGCCTTTCTCTTCTGCATATGCCACTTCTGTTCTATGAAACACACACATACCCCATGCCACTAATCCTCTTCCATCAGAAGAGTAGCTATTTCCCAGTGCAACAAAATCTCTTCTCTGCCAGCTCAGGTTCATTGCCATACATTCACACTTTTAGATTTCAGGATCCATGTCAGACACTAGTCCATTGTTCTCTATGTATCTGCAGGGGATATATACCAAGCACACTGAGAGGCCTCCATGAAACCATTCTCACTAGGCTTGAGGTAAGCACAGGACAATCCCATCTTTTCCCTTAAAAAAATAAAACATACAGGATTATACATATAGTACAGACATCATTGGTCTGAAATTTCTCACAATAAAAGGGGTTCCTTTTTAAGTACCTACTATAATTAAGACAAATGTAAAAAGTGGGTTGTTATGGTAAGAAATACATTTCAGTCCTTCACATTTCTCCTTATTCCTCCTCCTTCAAGATAGCTCTTAAATAAAGAGCCACCTTGAGAAAGACAAATTGAAAGGGTAGGACATCGTTTATCAGGAAAGAGCATTTCTGCCTAATGGCCCCTTGAGTAAAGTGTTTCTTTAGGACATCACAGCTAGTGTGAAGGCAGATTTAAAGGCCAGGGCATCAATTAGAAATCCACAGTCTTGCTGCCTAATCGCTCTTTTTACAGTTTCTTTTAGCAAGATAAAAATACCATCAAAATGGAAAATGAGACTTGCCAAACAATTTCAGCACTTCCCTTAGGCCACAAATGCTCAATACTGACAGATACAGCATTTCTGAGTCCCTGGCAAACTTGAAAAGGTTTACATAATATTTTATTTTGTTTGTTGCTATCTGCAATGCTGATTTAAAGAGACAGACATCAGTAGTGAGAAGTTCAGTACTAAAACATCAGCAATGACAAGTTTCAAAATCAAAGTTAGCAGACTATCCAATTGTTTCTTTCCTATAATGCTATAATTGAACTAATGCATTGACAATACTTATGTGTGCATGTATGTATATGGATACAGATTTGTGCATATACATGTGGGTTTTAAATATGCCCATATTTGTCATATACATGTGAGTATTAGTCTTAAAATTTTTAAAAAGCCATGCACCCTAAAGAAGCAAAACATGTATAAGAGTAATAAGGTTATATGCATCACTGTAATATTCAAAATGTTTGGGAAATTTTCTCTCAATCTTTTTTTCTAGGGAAACATTATAAAAGCTGTTCATCTTATTCCTTAGCTACATTTTGATTGTCTTTAGGCCTTATGTGTAGTCACTTCATTATGCTCTATATAAAACGCATTGACGTGAGATTTTTAATCCCGTAGAATATAAGGTCAATGACTGTATTTAAGGCAATAGAATGTATCTTATTCATCTATTGAAACCTGCCAGAACCTGGAACAAGTAGCACATTTTAGTTCTCAATTAATACTTATTTTCTTGATAGCCCTGTTTACATTTGACCTGATAATTATTGCAACTCTTTACATTCGTTTGGTTGGGTTCAAAAATCCCTTAATATTCAATAGATCCATTTTTAAATTAAGGCAAAATGTGCTTTTTTCCATTTCTTCTGCTGACTCAAAGGTCCTAGGTAATGAAACAATGCTCTGGCCTCCTCTGCTCATAGCCACAGAAGTTCAACTGCTTCTGGTTAAAGCATTCTTTTGAGGGTATTTGGGTATTTGTTTTCCAGCTCTTGCGCTGTTCCCTCTGGTCAGGGGAAATCTCACTTGCTGACTGTTCTGACAATTTCATAAACGACCCTCATCTCCTCCTCTAACTGCTACATCTCTTCAAGGTTGCCTGTGCATTTGCGGGGGAGTAGTTTGCTGATATTTGCTCTTAATCATTATCTAGGTCTCTAGTCAAATCACTTGATCCAAAGTTTCTCAGGAGAAGATGAACTAAATTATTATTTGGGTAAAATATACAGGCAAACATATCACTTTTTAATTGCATTATTCAGTGTTTACCTTTTCTCTATATGTAAACAGCAATATGTGTTCATTGGTGGGTTTGTATTTCTGTAGTAATGGTTCCTAGAATTTTCATTTACTTTGCTTTCTATCTCATTTCTCTGTACATTTGTGAAGGTAAGGTATGTGTGAAAGGGGTTAGTTGAAACTGTTCCACTAAGAGTTGCAGTATAGTGTGTACTTTCTCTATAATTACAGTGAGTACTTTCAGATAACTCACTATAATTGTAGAGAATACTGATAGGCTTTCATAAAATCATACAACCACTTGAACTATATTGTATGGTTATAGACTATTATTGCTCCATGCCAGGATAACACTTTTCATAAATCTAACCATAGCTTCTAACCAAATGAACACATCAACAGCAAAAAGTTGACAGCATTTCTACTGACACTACAGTTTTTTTTGACGATATTGCACAGTGGCATATACTTCTTTACAGCAATAGTAGCAATAAGGATATCCAGAAGGCTCAAAACCCAGAATGGCATTGTGTAGTAATCATTGAATCAATTCCTTCTTGCAGTTCCACTTCTGAGAGCCTTGAGAAAACAACGAAATAGCTCATGGGGACATTAGGCTTCCATTTTTCAGATGTCTCTACCATAAAAAGTATAGAATATGAAAATCATGTGTTATCTTCAAACTATATTGGGCCAAATTTCTAAATTCTGATAGAATCTGGCCTATAATACTCAATTCCATATTAAAAAGTGACCCTTGAACCTCTGTAATTGTCTCTCTTTTTTAAACATACTGATTAGTGGAGGCTTTCCTCTTAGTTTGGAAAAAAATATTAAACATATTTTAAAATAGATTGAATATCCACAGGTGCATTTTCTTTATGGTTTAAAACCTTTTAGTTTGTCTTAGTGGAATTTTGTATGCGTTGCAATTTTATACTTCAGTGGCTCAGTAAAAGCACTCTTTAGAATTTATTCCAAAGAGTAAAGTGATGTGAAATTAAAAAAATAAAAAATAGAGAAACATTAAATCGGTGAAGTGGGGCTGAAATATCAACTTCAAACTTGGTAAGATTTGTTTGCATTTATGAATAAAATGTACATCCATTTGTTTTTAATTTGACACCAAAGTCATCTTGTTATATTAGTAGGTAATATAGTTTGGGTATGTGTTCCCTGAAAATCTCATGTTGAAATGCGACCTTTAATGTTGGAGGTGGGGCTTAGTGGGAGGTGTTTGGGTCATGGCAGCAGATTTCTCATGAACGCCTTTTGCCTTTGAGGTGACTGAGTTCACACTCTCTTAGTTCACAGGAGAGCTAGTTGTTTTTAAAAGAGTCTAGTACCTCCTCTCTCTTTCCCTTGTATTCCCTCTCTCCATGTAATATGCCTGCTCCTCCTTTACTTCTCCTATGATTGCAAGCTTCCTGAAGCCTTCACCAGAAGCAGGTGCTGATTTCATGTTTCTTGAACAGCCTGCAGAACCATGAGCCAAATAAATCTCTTCTTTATAAGTTACCCAGTTTCAGGTATTTCTCTATAGCAATACAAAATGGACTAACACAATATGTTACATTGATATTTATTAGGGTCATATTTTGCTGGAGAGTAGTTGGTATCATTAACTTTCACTTAATAAATTATTTTTAATTTATAAAATATTTTAAAATCAAAATTATATAAATGGAGAACAAGTCAGTGGTTAGCAGTTAGGGAAGGAGTGGGGATATGTGACTAAAATGGATTTTGGCATGAGGAAGTTTACTGATGGTAACAAGGGAGTTTTGTACCTTGATTGTGGTGATGGTTTTATGAATCTATGCATGTGGCAAATGTGATAGAATTATGTACAAAGACATACAATAAATGAAATCATGCCAAAACTGCTGAAATCTCAGTAATGCCTACAGTCTTTTAAATCGTATTGTTTTATTGTCAAGGTCTTAATTTTGGTAATCTACTTTAGTTTTGCAAAATGAAAATAATAGAAAGATTGGTGATGAGTACATGAGAAATCTTTATGCTACTTTTGTAACTTCTTGTTAGTCTATAATTATTTCAATGCACAAAGTTCATTAAAAGCTTTAAAAAGTAACAGAAATGTTAAAACAAAATGTTACAAGCACTCTTCAGTCTATTTCTGAGTATATATCCAAAAGAAATGAAATCAGTATCTCAAAGAGATATATTTACCCCGGTGATTACTAAAGCATTATTCACAATAGCCATGATATAGAAACAATCTATGTATTTTTCAATGAATGAATAAAGAATATATGATTTACACAATGGAGTATCATTCAGCCATATAAAAGGAGGAATTCCTGCAATTTATGAAAACTTGAATGAACCCTAAGAACATAATGCTAAGTCAAATAAGCCAGACATAGAAAGACAAATATTCTATAATCTCACTTATATGTGGCATTTAAAACATGGTAAACTCATAGAATAGTGTTTGCTAGGGGGTGGGAAAGCGGAGAGACATTGATCAAAAAGTACAAACCTTGCATCACAAGGTGAATAAGTTCTGGAGATCTAAGGTGCACCATGGTTACTGTAGTTAATAATACTATATTTAATACTTGAAATTTGCTAAGAGAGTAGATATCCAGACTTCTCACCACAAAAATAATAACTGCTGGAAGTAGTCCTCTTGAGAACTGGAACAAGACAAGGATACCCACTTTCACCACTCCTGTTCAACACAGTATTCAACATCCTGGCCAGAGCAATTAGGCAAGAGAAAAAAATAAAAGGCATCCAAATAGGAAGAGAGGAAGTCAAATTATCTCAGTTTGCAGACGATATGATTCTATACCTAGGAAACCCCATTGTCTGTGTCCAAAACCCCCTTGATCTGATAAACAACTTCAGCAAAGTTTCAGGATTCAAAGTCAATGTACAAAACTCAGTAACATTTCTATACACCAACAATACCCAAGCTGAGATCCAAATAGAGAATCCAATCCCATTCATAATAACCACTAAAAGAATAAAATACCTAAGAATACAGCTAACCACAGAGGTGAAATACCTCTACAGTAGGAATTACAAAACCCTGCTCAAAGAATTCAGAGATGTCACAAAAAAATGGAAAAACTTTCCATGCCCATGGATAAGAAAAATTCATATTGTTAAGATGGTCATACTGCCTAAAGCAATTTATAGATTCAATGCTATTCCTATCAAACTACAAATGACATTCCTCACATAATTAGAAAAAGCTATTCTAAAATTTATATGGAACCAAAAAAGAGCCTGACTAGCCAAGGCAATCCTAAGCAAAAAGAGGAAAGCCGGAGGCATAATGTTACCCAACTTCAAACAATACTACAAGGTGACTATAACCAAAACAGCATGGTGCTCATACAAAAACAGACACATAGACCAATGGAGCAGAATAGATAGCCAAGAAATAAAGCTGTACGCCTAAAACCATGTAAGTTTTGATAAAGTTGACACAAACAAGCAACGGAGAAGGGACTCCCTATTCAATAAATGGTGCTAGGATACCTGGCTAGCCATATACTGAAGATCAAAACTGGACCTCTTCCTTACCATGTACAAAAATCAATTCAAGATGGATTAAATGCTTTAATGAAAAACCTAAAATTATAAAAACTCTGGAAAATAAACTAGGAAATACAATTCTGGACACAGGCCCTGGCAAAGATTCCATGACAAAGTTGCCAAAAGTAATTGCAACAAAAACCAAAACTGACAAATAGGGCCTAATTAAACTAACAAGCTTCTGTGCAGCAAAATAAACTATCAACAGAATAAAGAGACTACTTACAAAATGAGAGAAAATATTTGCAAATTTTGCATCTGACAAAGGGCTAATATTCAGAATCTTTAAGCAACTTCAGAGAACAAGCAAAAAAAAAACAAAACCAATACCATTAAAAAGTGAACAAAGGACATGAATAAACAGTTTTCAAAAGAAGATATACATGCAGCTCACAAGCATATTAAAAAAATGCTCAACATCACTGATCATTAGAGAAATGCAAATAAAACCACAGTGAGATACCATCTAATGCCAGTCATGGCAATCATTAAAAAGTCAAAAAATAACAGATGTTGGGGAGGTTCTAGAGCAAAGGGAACACTTATACACTGCTGGTGGGAATGTAAATTAGTTCAACCATTGTAGAAAGCAGTTTAGTTGGTGATTTCTTAAAGAACTCAAAACAGAATCACTATTCAACCCAGTAATCCCATTACTGGGTATATACCCAAAGGAATATAAATTGTTCTACAACAAAGAAACATGGATGTGTATGTTCATTGCATAACTATTCACAATAACAAAGACATGGAGTCAACTTAAATGTCCATCAACACTAGACTGGGTAAAGTAAATATGGTACATTTACACCATGGAACACTACACAGTCATAAAAAAGAATGAGATCATGTCCTTTGCAGTAACATGGATACAGCTGGGGGCCATTATCCTAAGTGAAATAACAGGAACAGAAAATCAAATACTGCATGTTCTCACTTATAAATGGGAGTTAAACACTGAGAACACATGGACACAAAAAAGGGAACAACAGACACCAGGGCCTACTTGAGGGTGGCATGTGAAAAGAGAAAGAAAATAGAATAAAAACTTATTGTGTACTACACATATTACCTGGGTGACAAAAAATTAGTACATCAAAGTCCTATGACACATAATTTACCTATATAACAAACCTGCACATATATCCCTGAAACTAAAATAAATGTTAAAAAATTAAATAAAATGGTCAAAAGATTAAATAAAATTCTTTAAAAGGGTAATTATGTGAGGTGATAGATGTATTAATTAGCTAGATTGTAGTAACCATTTCATAATATATACATACATCAAATCATCATGATTCACACTTCAATATAGAAAATTTTTATTAAAGCTGGGCAAAAATAACATTTTTTTAAAATTGGAGTTACATAAATATTTATTTATTTACTTAAATTATTTTATTTTATTATTATTATACATAAATATTTTAAAATAAGGTTGCCCACATCAATTTTTCAACCATTTTATTTAAGTTATGGTAATATTTTGCAGAGTTTATATAATTTGTAAGAAAATTAAAATTCTTTACAATTAAGATTTCCTTTTGTCCTTTCTTATCCCATTCTTCTTACTGTTTTATCCAATGTAATTATTTTGTCTTTTTTGAATCCATCTTTAAAATTTACTGCATATACATATATATGCTGATAAAAATATACAATTTTATTTTATGATTTAAAAATTACAGAATTGATTTGTTTATAAATGTATTCATATGTAACAATGTATTAGTACTGAATAGTACATTTGGTGTCAAACCCATTTAGATACACGTGCACTTAATCTTATTGATAGTAATACATTCTTTAAATATATAAAATGTCTTTTCTCTAATTGAATTATATTGTTTCTAATTTTTCAGTAGTTCCACTTGATTTTATTTCAAGGATATCATATTTAAAGTACTGGTATTTTAAAAGGCCAAGAGGTGAATTTTATTCTAAAATCTAATCATAGAAACTTTGTCTTGCAATATATGAATTTACTTACATATATATGGAATATACAATACTCCATGTCATGAAAAAACTGCAAGGAATTTGGACTTTAAGAAAAAAAGAAATAGGTAGAGTGACTTTCATATTTTAAGTTCAACTCCCACAAATTTCAAGGGGTTTACTAAATATTTCAATTTTTTAATGAAAACTCCAGTCCATACTTCAGGATTACAGATACTACCCAAGAACTGAAGGATTTTAAGACTAAGGAAAAACGGAAATAGACCTATTCTAACAGGGACTGAACTAAACTTCCACAATGTCAAATGATCACCTGCATGAATAAAAGGCAGTGATTTTCAGAAGAAGATAACCGAATAGTCAAAATAGTATAAGAGTATCCAGATTCTGTACATTTTGCACAATATGTAATATAAAATCACTGACATGTAAAGAATGGGGAAATAAAACATAGAGTTAAGAGCCAGATCTATCATTTGAAGCACATCCAGCGAACCAGGTAAAAAAATAAGCAGAAAATAACTTTAAGAAAACTCAGATAACTCTAATAAAGGTCTATAAAACAGAACTGATATATGAAAAGCTAAGAACCATTAGAAGACATTTATAAATATAAAAAGAATCAAATGATATCTGAGAAATAACTTACTTAAAAATATAATAAAATTTCATGCAACAGGATTAGTGGAGGATAAAACACAACAGAAACATTTTTTAAAAAAATTAGTAAATGTCAATAGAGGTCATCCACACTTATGGACAGAAAAAAATTAATTAAAACATAACATCTGTTTTGAGTTACTTAAGTTGATTTTCTGCTATAAATAATTACAAAAATAAGGTGAAAATTAAGATGAAAAATACAAATTTCTTGGAAGCACAAATAATGAGAATTTACTAAAGAAAGACTACAAAATTGAATCTTAAACAGAGACCTTCCCCCAAAGAAAATTCTAGGCCAAATGAATTCTGTGACACATTTAAGAATAAATAACACATACTACAAAATCTTTAAAACTTAAAGAAATAAGTAATTTATTGTTAATAAGTAAATATCCTTCTCAACTCATTCTAGCAGGTCTGCATTGTGCTGATAACAAAACCAGACAAATATTTTACATGCAAGGAAAACTATGAATCAAAATCCTTTATGTAGATAGACAAAAAATATTAGCAAAATATTATCAAAACAAATCCAGTATAATTCAAAAGGATGAATGGCATGAACAAGGTTATTTACTACTATCAAATCCATTCAATATATGCTGGGGGTCCTAACATATAAATAATTTTTTAAAAATGTATACGAATTGGAAACAAGTATACATGTCTTTATTTATAGAAAACATGATTATCTAGGTAAAATATTGTTGAAAAGCAAATACATGACATTAAACTAATAAGGGAATTTAGCAAGTATGTGGGATATAAAAATAAATTTTACTATATACTAGTAATGAAAAATTGGAAAATGACATTCAAAATAGTATTTATAATGGCATAAAAACATAAAATATCAAAGAATAGGTTTAGCCATATATGTATAAACCTGTATATTACATCTATGAAATATTTCTGAGTGTTATTAAACTGAAATATATGGAGACATGTACTAGGTTCATGTATTTAAAGGATTAATATTGATATGTCAATTTTGCCCAACTTGCCAATAAATTCAATGACATTTTAATCAACATCTTTGTAAGCATTTTTTAAAGAAAATGTTAATCAGTTCAGAAAATGTGTATGTAAATACAAAAAAAAAGATAGTAAAACAATCTTGAAATATAAGTATGTAATAGGAAGAATTAAACTACTTAATTTCAAGACTTAATGTAAATCTACAGAAATGAAGACAGTGTGGCATAGGCCAGTTATACAGAAGAGTGTCAGAATACATACATACATATGTTTATTAATTTTTTGTAAAGTTACCAAATTATTTTGATGAGAAAACATTAAGCAATTCCACAATATTTCTGGGAATCTAAGCAGTATCTGAATTTTTTTTTTAAAAAGGAAAACTTTAACCTTATACTATACACTAAAGAAACATTTTAAAGACTCAAACTGAATTGTATTTCTAAACAGAAAGGCTGAAAGTATTGTTTTTTTAAAAACTAAAAATTATTTGCAAATTAAATATGCCAGTATCTCTTAGGACAGAATGAATTAAAGATAAAAGAAAAAGTCAGTATATTGGACTTCGTAAAAATTAATATATACAATTATTGAAAATATGGCATCAGGGAAAGATTATAAAAATAAGACACAGACTGGGAGAAAATATTTGCCATACATTCTTCTGTGAAAAGATTGCATTTTACTTTGTTATAGTTTTATTGAAAAAATTGACAATAGACATAAGCACTTTGGTTGAATGTATATAAGAATATTTTTTGCTTTGCAATCCTACTTGTAATGTCACCTAAAAGCCAAAACAAAGCTGATTATGTTACCTTATATATAAATGAACAAAGCCTCAATGAAATATGGGACATTGTCAAGAAGGCTAACAAAAAAAATGTAATTGGAATCTCAGAAAGAGAGAGAAGGAGAGTGGTATAGAAACTATACATAAGGAAATTTTAATGAAAAATTTTATGAATTCATTAAGAACAGCAGCCAACAGATCCAGGAATTTTATTGGACCCCAAATTGGGTAGATGCAAGGAAAGCCAGGCATGGGTATCTTAATTATAAAAATTTTACCTGTGGTCAGCTAGATGGCTGATGAAAGGTGCCTGGCACTCATCTTCGGCACAAAATAAGAACAAAAACAAGAAACAAGCAACTAAAATTTGCCCAGAATATCTGCAAAAGAGTGCTGGAGTACAGCAAGCAACTGGCAGAATCCCTGTGTAGCACAGAGACAAAGGATGCCAGCATAGAACAAAGAGAGAGGAAACAAAGTACCCTGTCTCTGCCGCCCCATTTTTCTTGCCAAGAGTGACTCAGAACTAAGACAAACTTTCCCTTTTGGGAAAAAGGTAAGCAGGAGGCCCCTCACAGCCCCATTACCACTGCAGATACCTGCAGTTCTTGCTACAGGAGAAACCCCCACTCCTCACAAGTTCTGCACCCAGTTTGTGGAGCTGCCTGGAGTTCACATGGATGCATTGATCCAGAATAGGAGCCTACATTGTGTACCTCCAAATCCTGGTTATCTAAACTACTACACCATGGCATCATCGTGAAACCAGAGTTACCTCTAGAGTGCCCTTTGTTGTATTGGTTTGTAGTCACTGATTATCTTAATCCTTGAGGCTGTGTCCTCATTCCATCATGCTCATATATGTTGCCACAGTACCAAGACCCCCCAAGCTACTCAGAGCTGAGGCGTAGCAGAATGGCTGTGACTCTGGTGCCCAATCACATGAGGTACACTGCCCCCGAAGGAACAGGTAGTCCTATACAGTGAGAAAAACAACTCCAAGTCAGCTGAACTGCCATGTGCTATTGTGCACCTTTGGCCTGAGAATGAGACCAGTGGCCTTGTCCCAAGCAAGCCCATTCCTTAGCTGACCCATAACAGACACATACTCCTTGCCTGGAACTAGCCCAGTACCGTGCCCCCAGCAAGGTTGACCCTGAGTTGGTGAATACACCACATGAGCCCACACAGTCTGAAAAGCAACAATGCACCCAGTGCCTAGCTCCTAGAAAAGCCACATCACTGCCACAATAAACTTCCACAGACTAGACTACTGAGGCACTCCCGTAATGACTGACCCAAATTACAGATGAATAAACTGCTCAGATACTAAACTCCTGTGTCTACCCAGAATCAAGTCCAATACACTCTACCCAACTGACATCTTAGAACCATGAAACTGAAAGGGGTGACTGTTCCACCAGATGTGCACATATCAAAGTAGGGACATAAGAAACATGAAAAAACAAGGAAACATGGCAGCTTTAAAATAACACAATAATTATCTAGTAAGAGACCCCAGACAAAAGGAAATTTATAAAATATCTTTAAAGTAATTTAAAATTATCATTTTAAGGAAACTTAGTGACACACAATAAAATAGATTAATAATTCAATGAACTCAATAAAAGAATACATTATGTAAATGAGACTTTTTTTTTTTTTTTTTGAAACAGAGTTTCCCTCTTGTCACCCAGGCTGAACTGCAATGGCACAATCTCGGCTCACTGCTCCACTTCCCAGTTTCAGTTGATTCTCCTGCCTCCCGAGTAGCTAGGATTACAGGCATGTGCCACCACACCAGGCTAATTTTTGTATTTTTAGTAGAGACGGGGTTTCACCATGTTGGTCAGGCTGGTCTCAAACTCCTGACCCCAGGTGATCCACCCACCTTGGCCTCCCAAAGTGTTGGGATTACAGGCATGAGAGCCAATGCACCCAGATGTAAATGACAAAAGTAACAAAGAGTTAGATAGAAAAAAAAGAAAATAAAAAAACAGAAATCTGGAACTGAAGAATATAACAAATGACGTAAAAACACAATCACAAGCATCAACAATAAACCTGATCAAACAGAAAAAAAATTCTAAGATTGAAAATAGGTCTTTTGAAATAACCCAAGCAGAAGTGAAATGAAGTAAATAATAAAAATGAATGAAGAATACCTAAAGGTTACCATTAAGCAAACACACTTTGAATTATGGAATTTCTAGGGTGAGAAGAGATGGAAAAAAGCACAGAAAACATATTTAACTAAATAATAGCTAAAGTCTTCCCAAATTTTGAAAGAGATGAATATCCAGGTCTTGGAAGCTCAAAAGTCACCAACTAAATTCAATGAAAAAATGTCTTCTTATAGGCACGGTATAATCAAACTGCTGAAGAGCAAATGCAGAGAGAATTTTTAAAGTAGCAAGGGAAAAACATCTAGTCACATAAAGGAAATCCCCATGGTACTATCAGCTGATTTCTCAGCAGAAAACTTGCAATCAAGGAGACAATGAGATAATATATTCTAAAAAAAAAAAAATAGAAATTGAGAAGAAAAGAAAAACAGAAAACTGTTAGCCAAGAATATTATACGCAGCAAAAGTATTCTTAGAGAATGAACAAGAAATAAAGTCTTTACCAGACAAACAAAAGCTGAAGAAATTTACCACCAGTAGATTGACTTTACTAGAAATGTTTATGGTAGTACTACAACTGAAAATGAAAAGAAAATAATCACAACCACTACTATTTGTGAAGACATATGAAAGTATAAAATTCACTAGGAGAGATAAATTCAAAATTAAACTGAGAATACTCAAGCACCATATTGCTTATTTATAATTCTTTCTAACCTCTAGTAAAAAGGTTAAAAGTCAAAATGGCCAAAGATCATTAGAGCTACAATTAGTTAAGAAACACACACTGTACGAAACTGTAAATTAAGACAACAAAAATATAAATTTTAGTGTAGAGGGTAGATTAAAATTCTAGAGTACTTTTATGTGACCAAAGTTAAATTATCAGCTTCAAATAGTTAATTATAGATATAATATGTTTTATATTAACCTCATGAAAATCACACAAAAAATTGTGGCAGATACACAAATAAGAAAGAGAAAGGAATCAGAAAACTACAGAACGACAAAGGTAATCAATGAGAGAGAAGTTAAAGAAGGAACAAAGAATTTAGAAAATAATCAGAAAACTATCAACAAAGTGGCAGGAGTAAGTCCTTACCTATCAATGATAACATTGAATGTAAATGTAAATTGATTAAATTCTCTAATTATAGAGTGGCTGAATGAAAATAAAAACAAGACTCAACTATATGCTGCCTATGAGATATTGGCTTCACATATAAGAACACAAATGGACTGTATGTGAAGGGATAGAATAAGATATTTCATGCAAACAGCAACCAAAAGAGAGCAGGAGTATCTGTATTTAAATCCGATAAATGTAAGTCAAAAACTATAAAAAGAGACAGAAAATGTCATTATTCATTGAGCGGATGTAACAATTGTAAATATATAGTCATCCAATAATGCAGCACCCAAATATATAAGCAGATATTATGAGACTTAAAGGGATAAACTAAAATACAATAATAGTAGAAGACTTCAACACCCCATTTTCAGCCATGGAAAGATTATACAAACAGAAAATTAACAAAGAAACATCATACTTAAACTGCTCTCTAGAACAAGTGTGCGTAACAAACATTGACAGAATCTTCCATATAACAGCTGCAGAATACACATTATTCTCAACTGCAAATGAAAAAGTCTCCAGGATATATAATATGTTACACCACAAAACACTACTAAACTCTTTTAAACACTTAAGAAAAAACTAATCCCAAGTATTCTCAAACCATTTCAGAAAACTGAAAAAGGAATGCTTACAAATTCATTCTCTGAGGTCAGTATTATTCTAATACCAAAACCAGACAAGTAATGAAAAGTGAAAAAAATAGTCCAGCATCCCTAGTGGACGTAGATGCAAATCTCTTCAACAAAATGCTAGCAAACTGAATTTAATAGCACATGAAAAAGATCATTCACTATGGTCAAGTGGAATTCACTTCAGGGATGCAAAGATGAATTAATATATATAATTTAGTAAATGTGATATGTTACATTAACAGAAAGAAGGGGCCAGGCACAGTGGCTCATACCTGTAATCCTGGCACTTTGGGAGGCTGAGGCAGGTGGATTGCCTGAGCTCAGGATTTTGAGACCAGCCTGGACAACACAGTGAAACTCTGTCTCCACTAAAATACAAAAAATTAGCTGGGCATGGTGGCATGCACCTGTAGCCCCAGCTACTCGGGAGGCTGAGGCAGGAGAATTGCTTGAACCTGGGAGGCAGAGGTCGCAGTGAGCCAAGATCGTGCCACTGAACTCCAGCCTGGACAACAGAGGACTTGAAAAAAAAAAAAAAAAAAAAAAAAAAACTAAAACACCAAGCCAAACCCAAAATTAGTATAAAAAAAGAAATCATAAAAATCAGAGCAGAAATAGAGCCTGAAAAAAAATTTACAGGAAAAAAAAACATAGTTTTTTGAAAATATAAACAGTCAACCAAACTTTAGACGAACACAGAAAAAAAGAGATGACTCAAATAAATAAAATTAGAAATGAAAACAGAGACATTGCAACTGATACCACAGAAATACAAAGGATCATGAGAGACTAGTATGAGCAATTATATGCCAACAATTTTGAGACCCTAAAATAAATGAATAAGTTCTTGGACACATACAATCTACCAAGAAAGTCCTATGAAGAAACAGAAAATAGAAACAGTCCAATAATGAGTGAGGAAATTGAATCAGTAATAAAAAACTACCCACTCAAGAGAAACTCAGGACCTGATTTCACTACGAAACTCTATTAAACACTTAAAGAAAAACTAATTATTATAAATCAAATATTCTCAAACCATTTCAGAAAATTGAAGAAGGAATACTTACAAACTCATTCTATGAGGTCAACATTGTTCTAATACCAAAACCAGACAAGTAATGAAAAATGAAAACAATAGTCCAGCATCCCTAGTGGTCATAGATGCAAATCTCTTCAACAAAATGCTGGCAAATTGAATTTAATAGCAAATGAAAAAGATCATTCACTGTGGTCAAGTGGAATTCACTTCAGGGATGCAAAGATGATTTACATATAATTCAGTAAATGTGATATGTTACATTAACAGGAAGAAGGACAAAGACAATAATCACTTCAATAGACACAAAAAAAGTATTTGATAAAACTCAACATTCATTCATGATAAAAGCCCTCAACATACTAGGTACAGAAGGTAAGTGCCCCAACACAATAAAGACCATGTATGACAGACCCACAGCTAACATTTTACTAAATAGAGAAATATCTAATGCTTTTACTCTAAGATTTAGAAAAAGACAAGGATGTCCAATTTCATACTTGTATTCATCATAGAAGTGGAAGTCCTAGCCAGAGCAATTAGGCAAGATAAGTTAATGATAGGCATTGAAATTGAAAAGGAGAAATCAAATTGTTCTTGCTTATAGAGAACATGATCTTATATATACAAAACCTTGAAGATTCCACCAAAAACTCTAGTTCAAACAAGAAAATTAGTAAAGAATCAGAACACAAATTAAATATATGAAATATCAGTAGCATTTTTATATGCTAATATAAACCATTTGAAAAAGAAATCAAAGAAAAAAATCCTATTTTCAACAGCCACAAAAATATACCTAGAAATGAATTTACCAAAGAAGGTGAAAGATCTCCAAATTGAAAACTATAAAATACTGATGAAAGAAATTAAAGGAGACACAAATAAATGGAAAGACATTTTGTGTTCATGGATTTAAAGAATTAATATTGTTATAATATCTGTATCACCCAAGCAATCTAAAAATTTGATACAATCCTATCAATGTATTGATGACATTCTTCATAGAAATAGAAAAAAAAATCCTAAAATTTGGGACCAAAAAAGACCTCACATAGCCTAAGCAATCTTGAGCAAAAAACAAAGTGGGAGACATCACACTACCTGACTTCAAAATATACTACAAAGCTACAATAATCAAAACAGCATTTCACTGACATCAAAACAACACATACACCAATGGAACAGAAGAGAGAACCTGGAAATAATCCAAGCATCTACAAACAACTTATTTTCAACAAAGTTGCCCAGAAAACAAATTGAAAACAGGACAGTTTCTTCAATAATTGGTTCTAGACAAATTGGATATTCACATTCAGATGAATGAAACTGGACCCCTACCTTTCATCATCAACATCAACTTATGATGAATTAAAGATGTAAATGCAAAAACTGAAAGTATAAAACTACTAGAAGTAAATGCTTTCTAAAGTTGGACTGGGCAAAGATTTTTTGAGTACGAATTCAAAAGCAGAGGCAACAAATGCAAAAATGAAAAGATAGGATTACATCATATTTTAAAAGCTTCTGCACAGGAAAAAAAAAGCAATCAAGAGAGTGAAAAGACAACCTACAGAATGGGAAAATATATTCACAAACTACACATTTAGCAAGGGATTAGTATCCATAATATATAAGAAACTTAAGCAAATCAATAGCAACAAAATGATTATCCAATTAAAATACGATCAAAAAACTGGCATAGTCATTTATCAAAAGAAGGCATAGAAATGCAAGAGGTATGTGAAAAAAAATACTCAACATCACTAATCATCAGAAAAATGCAAATCAAAACCACAATGAGATATCACTTCACTCCAGTTAAAATGGTTATTATCAAAAAGACAAATGTACCAAGTGTTAGTGAGGATGTGGAGAAAAGGGAACATTTACACACTATTGGTGGGAATGGAAATTAGGACAGGTGTTATGAAAAACAGTATTGAGATTCCTCAAAAAATTAAAAATAGAACTACTTTATGATACAACAATGCCACTATCAGATATATAGCCAAAGGAAATAAAATCAATATGTTGAAAGCACAACTGAAGTCCTATATTTATTGCTGCACTATTCACAATAACCAAAGGATATAGTAAACCTGAGTGTCCAACAACAAATGAATTAACAAATGATTAAGAAAATGTGGTATATATACACAATGGGGAGATACTTAGCCATGAACATGAAATTCTGTCTTTTGCAACAGCACGGATAAACCTGGGGGCTATTCTGTTCAGTGAAATAAGCTGGACACAGAAAGACAAATATGTTCTTACTTATAGGTGGAATCTTAAAAAGTTGATTTCACAGTAATAGTAAATAAAACAGTGGTCACCAGAGACTGGGGAAAGCAAGCAGGGGAAAGGGAGAGAAGTTGGTCAACCAGCATATTGTTACAATTAGAAAGGAAAAGTACGTTTTTATGTCCTGTTGAAACAGTGGGATTACTGTAGTCAACACATAGGGATTGTATGTATCAAAATAGCTAGAAGAGAGAATTTTGAATGTTTCCACTACAAAGAAATAATAAATTTTTGAGGTGATAGATATACTAATTACCTTTATTTAATCATTACACAATGTATAGATGTATGGCACCATCACACTGTACTCCATAAATATGTACAATTATTATGTGTCAGTTAAAAATAAAAATAATTATAAAAATTCACCTCCTGATAAATGTTATACATGGCTTCTTCAATTGTACATGTGAACAGAAGAAAAAATACACATTTGTCATACTTCTACCATTGTAATTCATAGTATACAGATTAAGAAAGTTCATGATTGCAGCCACAAATATCCAGTAAAGTAGGAGAATTATCTAAGGAAGAGGGATTAGATAAAGATAAATCTTGAGCTAAATTTGTCTTTTAATTATGACAGAGTATAACATAGAGGATTATAAAACACACTTTAAAGTTGAGTAGTTTCTGTGTGTTTAAAGATTCGTAATTCTCCACATATCATGAAAGTACTGAAATATATTTAAAATATGAATCCAAAATTTTACCTTTTCCAGAAATTTAATCATATATTTAGGTTTAGCTATACTAGGAAAACATGTCATATAAAACTTTCATCCTTAACATATTGTAAGTATGATTTTGCTAGTAATTTTTCTGCATGATTTAATTTTCAATGTAACATGGACACTGCATTTTAGTTCTTTAAAAACAATACTATAATCTTGTTTTATAGCTCTCTAAAAAATCGAGTATTTACTAGTAAAATAATAAAAGTATATGTAGCATTTTGAGGTGTTATTTTGAAATGGGAAATGCTCAGTTTAACTAAAATCACCCACCCAGAAGAAAAAGCATCAGAGTTTTGATCCCATTTGATAAGCAAATAAAATATATATGAGCTAACAACCCAAAGCAATAACATGCAAGAACATTTAATGTACCCATACTAATTATTTTTCAGAACAGTATTAGAACTCACCTTCAGGATAAGTTTCAATACTAAGCACACATAAATAAAAAGTATGATGTGTCCAAATGAAAAGCTAATGGATCTCAGAAACCACTAAAACTTCTCCCAGCAAAGAGAACTGGGAGCTAACAGGGCAGGTACTCAGGGGGCCAGTACTAGTATGCCAAAAATACAAAGATGCAAAGGCAAATAGAAACTAAATTCTCTAAGGATTGTTGAGATTCAATACGGGGAAACCAAATACATAGTTCAAGAATAGGAAATATCAGGAAATTTTTAAAAGTTTGTTATCTAAAAACAAGTCAAAATAAAATAAACCAGACGGGAAGTAAAAATGTAGGGGGCTAAACTTTGACCACTAATTAAGATAAAGGAAATCAAACGAACATATGCTTCTCATTCTAACCACAAAAACTTGCCTGATAATCTGCAAAGTCAGAGACTTAAAAGAATCAGAGGACTGAGGTTGCAAAAAAAAAACCTAAGCTAATTAAATTACCACAAGCAACAAGTCTCATCTTGGAGAAAAATGAGAGTTTATATTTACCAGACTAATTTCGCTCATGTGCTTTTTCACATGCATGATATAATATGATGAAGACTAGATGCACAGTAAGAAAGCTGAAAGAGTCTGTTCTGAAGCAAATAAGATTTTTTTCCAGCGAGAACCAGAGCCTTCTTAAGAACGTTTCAAGGCCGAGCAGCTCAGAAAAATATTTCTGAGAAACCTTGGGCCTATCCACTAAACTGCAACAACCTTTCAAGTTTAGGTAAAGCAGCAAGGCAGAAAGTAATTTCTTTAGGTGCAGAAAGTCATGGGTAGAATTAAAAAGCAGAAAGAACTTGTAGGAATCCAAAAAACTAGCAGTTGGGTTGAAAAGCAGAGCAAAATCCTCCCTCTTTTGGGAAAGTTGAGGGTTGGGTAATTGAAAAAAAAGTCTCCAGAATGTTGTTCATGCTTACATTTTAAGATCTAATGAAAGAAAAGTCCTGATTCTGTATTTAGAATATTTGCATTTAATAGTGAAATTAATCCAAACTAATTAAATTAAGTAGAGATTCATCTTAACTACAGACTGGATTGACTCAGCACTCCAGAGTTGAAGCATTACTGAAAAGATTTGCCTTCAGTGGGGGAAAATAGTATTTACTTCAGTCTCTACATTTCCTTGTCTCACAATGTATAGTATACAGTAATAATAAAAACAAAACAAAAAACTACAAGTCGTTTCATGAAACAAGAATATGTGATCTGTGGTCAAAAGAGAAAAGGAAATGTTACAGATGTTCTAATTATAAGAAAAGGTTGTAAAGTAAATCAGATAACTATATTAAAGGATGTAGTATAAAAAGTGAAAACTATTAATGACCTTACTAAAATATTCTGCAGATAGAAGCTTAAAATAGAACAATATCAAAATATTAGAAAAAATAAGATGTAAAAATGAAAATCTCACTTGGAAGGCTTAGTAAGAGCCTAACAGCATGAGAAAATATGAGTAAACCTGAAGACAAACTGATATACGAAAAAAGAGTGAAAAACCAATAGAGCCTTCAGTGCACGTGGAGAAATATTAAATACCCTAAAATATGCACAAATTGAATCTCAAAATAAGAGGAGGTAGAGAATGGGGCAGAAGAAATATTTGAAGAAATTAAGTCTAACGGGGGAGAGGAAGTATACCTTGGGATGTCCTAGTTAATCTGCTGAAACCAAAGAGAAAGAACATTTCTTGAAAGCAGCTAGAGGGAAAAATAAAGGCATATTATAGACCACGTAACATTGACAAAATATGGCTGACTTCTCACCTGAAAAACTGAAGGTTAAAGATTATCAAATGAGAGCTTTAAAGAGAGAGAGAAAAAAAAAACTTGTCAACCTACAAGTCTGTGTATAGAAAAAAGTATCCTTCAAACATGTAGGCCAAGTGAAAATATTTTCAGTCAATAGTTTAGAGAATTGATGTACAGCAGACTTCTACCACAGGAAATGTGAAAAGAAGTTTTTCAGGCTGAAGATGCATAAGATGCATAAGATGAAAGCCAATAACTGCAAAGAAAAACAGCAGCAGAAACTACAACTGTATATTTAGATATAAAGCTATATTGATCAAGAAAATGTAGTATGCTTTGAATGTGGACAGATAAATGGAGCAGATAGAAAAATTCAGAAAGATACTTATCCTTATGCAGTAAATGTATTTATTTTGAATGATGATCGAAGTTAATTCAATAGAACATCTTTATGACATATGGTGCTGGAACAATTCTACATATAAATATATGTGTGTCTGTGTGTGTGTATATATATATACATATACACATATATACACACACACATATATGTATATATACACATATATATGCAAAAGAATGAATAGATAAAACTTTACCCATCTCACTTCATATACAAATTAAATGCATCATGTAGTAACTAGGAACATACAAATTCTAGAAGACAATCAGGAGACTATATTAGTGCACTTACAGTAAGAAAATATTTCTTGGATGTAATCAATACATTAAACACAGAATGATAGATTCTGACTTTATCAAAAGACACAAATAAAATGAGTAGGACAGTTATAGAATGGAAAAATATTCATAAAAAATTAATACACAATTCTATTAAGAGTAAAAATAATTCATATCAAATATATGTATGGAGCATTAACAAATATATAGTAAAAAGGCAAACGATATTGTACACATGGGCAAAAAATAGAATCAACCTTATCTGTGATCAAGAAAATTCACATTACAACAAAAATGTATTATCAAGTCTTACACAATGGAACTGTTAACATATAAAAGACTGACAATAACAAGTACTGGTGAATATGAAGCAACTAAAACACCCACATATTGCTGATGGGAGTGTAAAATGATATGACCATTTTGTAGAACTATCTGGCAGTTTCCTCTAAAGCTAACTATGTATTAATCTGTGAGACAGGCCTTTTACTCCTAGCCATCAACACTAAGAAAAATTTTTTTTAAATTTCTTTTTTACATAAAAAGTTAAAAAAAATTAAAAAAAACTTGTATAAACATGTTCAGAACAGATTTGTTAATCAGCAAAACCAGAAAATAATCTAAATATCCACAAACAGGTGAATGGGGAAACAAACTGTGTTATGTCTTAGCCATGGAGCACTACCACAGCAATAAAATTGTCACAAACAGGTTTGTCAAAGATCAGATGGTTGTAGATGTGTGGTATTATTTCTGAAGTCTCTGTTCCATTCCATTGGTCTATGTATCTGTTTTGTTAACAGTGCCATGCTGTTTTGGTTACTGTAGCCTTGTAGCATAGTTTGAAGTCAGGTAGTGTGATGCCTCCAGCTTTGTTCTTTTTCCTTAGGACTGCCTGGACTATACGGGCTCTTTTCTGGTTCCATATGAAATTTAAAGTAGTTTTTTTCTAATTCTGTGAAGAAAGTCAATGGCAGCTTTATGGAATGTGGGGCTTAAAACCTAGATGACAGGTTCATAGGTGCAGCAAACCACCATGGCACATGTATACCTATGTAACAAACCTACACATTCTGCACATGTATCCCAGAATTTAAAGTAAAAAAAAAAAAATAACAAAATAAATGGACATAGTAACATGTATTAGTCACAAAAAATATGTTGATCAAAAGAAAGCAGGCACAAAATAGTATATACTGTATTTTTTAGTTTATTTGAGTTTTTAGAACAGACAAAACCAATACGTGGGAACTGAAATCTGAATATTTTCTAACCTGTGCGGAATCAGGACCTACTAGAAGGGATTAAATTGCATTCTGAGGTGAGAAAAATGTCCAGTCTTGAACAGGGTGGTGGTAATCTGGGTGTATACATTCATGAGAACTCATTGAATTGTAAAATTTAAGATATGAGCATTTCAGTATATGTAAATTTTACCTCAGGGAAAACCATGAGGAAATTTAGAATAACTGCATTAATGATGCTGAAGGGATTTTAACGGCTGTTTCGGCATAAAGTCAACCCTACGCACATTCCAACCTGACCATACCACATCTTGATTACTATATTTTATTTCAAAAACCAAATTTGTAATGTTTGCCAATGTGTGCATTTATAGAGGATTATAGTCCTTAAAATATTATTAAAGAAGAAAAGAAGAAGTAATGGCAATGCTTATTATGGAAAATAGACTGTATCTTGGTGCAAAACTACTAGATGTTTTCAAATAATTGAGGAATAATCACATGAAGCAGGAACTAAAATTGCTAAGTATGAGACAAACAGACATAACAATGACAAATTGATGGAGTCTACAGGATAAAATATTTTTATTATTTATTCATGCAAACAGTAAATCAATCTGAATTTATTTTGTAATAGAAAAAAACATGGTATGTATTTTTGGTTTTGGTGGTATTCAAAGACAAGGAAAGAATCTGCACCTGGCTGGAATGCTGTAGCTGCATTTAAAAATTGTGGTTAGTATGCTAATCAACTTTGTTTCCTTTCAATATGGGAGTTTATTGCTGTTACTACTGTTGTTGTTGTTTTTCTTTAGTATGTTCATATCACTGTACTGTGTAGCAACAATTTACTTTTTCAGACCTAAAACATTAGTAACAATTAGTAACATATGGAAACCAAATATATATATATACACACACACACACACATATATATATATACACACACACATATATATATATACACACACATATATATATACATATTTGGTCAGAGCAATGTTTATATCTAGAGGATCAAAGTGAATATACATATATAAAATATATATAATATGTACATAATATATATATGCAATCAAGTTTCATTTTTAAGACAGTCAAATTATTTTTTAAATAACATTAATTGATGTTGTTTTGTTTCTAGTAAGACTAGTTTGTGCATAGCTTCCAAAATATCTGTGATGCTAGAATTTCTATAGTAAAGGCTAACTAGAAACTTGTCACTGTCAGGAACTGGGAAAACACTACTGGGATGCAGTTCGAATTTTATGTAAACCCATGGCATAATTATTATATTTTTAAAAATTTCTCTTCTAACACCCAAATTAATATACTACTATTTTAGCTGGAGCACATTTAAGTGTATTTTCTGATTCCTGGACCGTTTTATTCTTACCAATAGTTCAACTGAATGTATCAGCAGAGTTGGGGATAGGCAGCAGGAAATGGAATGGCAACTACCCGTTAGTATTGGCTCAAAAGACAGGATCATGCCATTCCGTATCAAATCCAGTATACATTAACATAGCTGGAGGTATACTCCAGAGATAAATATTGAAACACAGTAATCAAAGTGGGTCAGAGAAATGTTTATATCTAGAGGATCAAAGTGAATGAAATGGGATGAAATGTGTATTCTGAGTAGAAGTCAGAGTTCAGGTAAATGGGTAATTCTTAACCAGAGAGTAAGGTAGCACCTAGCATCTCCCCAGAGTATTTTTGATATTCTGATGACTTTGTCATGATCAGAACTTAGAATTTCAATTTTTTTAAATGTTAGTAACTCAGAAGAATTTTTAATGTCATTACAAATTCCCAGCTGTTACAGGTTGTATTATTTGTCCACAGTTCTTCCTGCTTCCTCCGCTTCTGCCATAGCTTCCCTGTGGGTAGAGTATACATTTTTGCCCACTAATTTGTGGTTTTGTCATGTAAGTTGCTTTACACTATGGAATGTGTACAAAAATCATAATTTCAACATGAGACTTCAGAATTCTTGAAAAGATACCACCAGCTTTCTTGGGGTTGCTGGCCTTGGTTATAAAGAATGCATGCCCAGGAAGCCTTTGTTTAGGCCCTAGAATGAAGATTTTCCTGTAGCAGATCTACACATAACTCAAAGCCAGTAGTTTATCCCAGTTCAGCAGAGCCCAGGTAATCCTACCTGAGTTTAATCAAATTGAAACTTACCTACAGATCCATAAGTATTAAATAAATGATTGCTTTTATGGAAGGTACTAGATTTTTGGCATTGGTTGCTATGCAGCTTTATCACAGGAGCTGTGTTACCATCCAGAACCAGAGCCTAACTAAACATTGTTTGTTCATAATGATTGGAGGCTTAGCTGTGATATATGCTAGTTCAGTTAGAGCAAAGATTATATGTTTATTCTAAATTTTTTTTTTCTACGTGACTACTATGAGTTAGACAATGTTCACAAGATTTTAAGTAAGACTAGACATGGTCCATGCTTTCATGTCACTTACTTACTGTATAAATAGACAGTTATTAATTATAATTCTGCTAATACAAATGTAAGTTTCCAACTGTTCTAAGGACTACTAAAAGAGTACCTTGAGATGAGGTTTAGACCCAGAAAGAAAGGTTAAGAGAAACTTTTCTAAATATGTAATACTCAAGGCACAATGTAATCATTTCAAGGAGTTGGTTGATTGAGGACAGAAGGGCATTTTAGCAGAGGTACAATGTATGTTGGGCAAGGTATATCATGGTAAATACAAAAAAACTAACATAATGCTAATTCTGGGAGTGTGCAGGAAAGCAGATGGGACATGATTTGGGATAAAGATTAAAAAGTAATTAGGATAAAATTATAGGACCATTTTAGGCTGAATTTGAGTTTTCGCTTTTTTCTCTGGGAGCACTGGGAAGCCCTTGAAATGATGGAAGCAGCATGATAAACATAATCAATTTTGCATTTTAAGAATATGGGAATTATTGAAGTGAGAGATTATGTTAATTTGGACTGATATAGTGGCGATGGAGATTAAAAATGACAAAATTAAGGATGGTTATTAGGTAAAATAAAGAGTAAATGTTATAATTTATTATAGAATGAAAGAAAAGACAGAGGCAGGAATGACTCTTAGGTTTTTGGCTAGTGTCATTGGGTGCGAAGCTAATAAATGGCTAACTTAAAATACAGGCCCGTATACAAACTTAATGTGGTATTGATGTATTTTGCAAGCAAAAATGTATTCATAAATGTCTCCATATTTTATGGTCCCTTTATCTACATATATTTGATCTTAAAAGATCCAACATTGAAAAAAAATTTTAAATAGGAATCAAGGCTATGAAAATCACTAAGAATCATGCATTTATTTACATGGGAATTAAACAACATGGTCCTGAGAGATTTGGAGTGGCTAAATAATGAAATTAAAGCAGAAATCCGAAAGTTCTTTGAAAATAATGAGAACAAAGTTACAACATACCAGAATCTATGGGACACAGCTAAAACAGTGTTAAGAGGGCAATTCATAGCACTACATGCCCACATCAAAAAGTTAGAAAGATCTCAAATTAGCAACCTAACTTCACAAATGAAAGAATTAGAGAAGCAAGAAAAAAACCAACCCCAAACCTGGCACAAGATGAGAAATAACAAACATCAGAGCTGAATTGAAGGAAATCAAGATATGAAAAACTATTCAAAAGATCAACAAATCTAGGAGTTGGTTTTTTAAAAAATAAATAAAACAGGCCACTAGCTAGAGTAATGAAGAAAAGACACAAAATCAAAATAAACACAATTAGAAATGCCAAAGGGAATGGTACTACTGACCCCATAGAAATAAAACAACCATCAGAAACTACTACAAACACCTCAATGAACACAAATGACAAAAAAATTATAGAAAGAATCCTCATGGCTCTGCCTGTGTAGAAATCATAACAAATAAATCTGTTTCATTGAGCAAATTCAGAAACAGTTCAACTTTAAAAAGAGAAAAAGAATAGCAGCCACAACAACAACAAAAGACAAAGTATCAGCAATTGATTTGAATATCTGGAGAACATGATTTTCAAGAGCTCAAAAACTGTGTGGTGAGAATAACCACGAGTCATTGATTTCTTATGGTCAATTATGGAGTAGATTGTACAAATATTTATCATTGCCTTTTATTAGTTATACTTAAATGAGTTTCATTGAGAAATATAATGTGATAAAAATATTTTAGATTTAATGTTAGAAAACTTGGCTTTTGTTATTGCTTTGTGTGAAGAGTTACATGATCTTGGTAAAATCTTACCTTTCTTGGTTTTAGTTTTTGTACTTAAAAACTTGGATGCTCATTGGGAGGCTGAGATGGGTGGATCACAAGGTCAAGAGATTGAGACCACCCTGGCCAACATGGTAAAACTCCATCTGTACTATAATTACAAAAATTAGCTGGATGCTGTGGCACGTGCCTGTAGTCCTAGCTACTTGGGAGGCTGAGGCAGGAGAATCACTTGAACCCAGGAGGCAGAGGTTGCAGTGAGCCGAGATTGTGCCACTGCACTCCAGCCTGGGTGACAGAGCGAGGATCCAACTCAAAAAAAAAAAAAAAAAAAAAAAGATAATTAGACTAAATTAATGCTGGCATACTTCCTCTACCTCCACTTCTATCATGATAAAATTCTGCACTTCTGAACATATAGTTTAGGTTAATTTTTCAATATGGTAGCATGATAAGAGCAGCAGATCTTTTGCAGAATGAGTCTAATTAAACCGTTTGGCCAGAAGCAATAGCTGGAAATAGCTCTGAGATTCATTTATGACATGTATGTTAATATCTTCCACTATGTTTATGGATTTGCCTATTTTTTCAAGTCTATATATTTAAAACTATATTTTTGGGTACATGCTGTATCATTTTCTATGATTTATTATTATATCCTCTCAACTGTTTAATGATTTGTATATAATGTGTCTCTCTGATAAGATGCATACAATTGAGTTTTGTAGAATTCTCCTTAGAATTTTCAGTTCAATTTGATTTAAAGTAATCATCAATATGTTTATGTCTCTGTATATCATGTTATTTTCTATTTAATGCATTTTTAAAGTTCCAGTTTCTCTCCTTTATTAGTTATGTGGAATAATTAAAAATTTTAATTGTTCCTTTTGCCTTTACTAATCTTAGTTGCCTTGGAGGATTTAATTAATACATATTTTAAGAGTTCGCATGAATTTTTTACAGCATAAAAGAGAATATTATACTTATCATTTCCCCACTGATGTTACTAAGCACCAGAAACACATTGACTTCATATAACCTGAGTTATTCTTGCATTTATGTTCTCATGAATTTTAATTCTACTTATCCCACAACTGTCATTTTTTGCAGTTAATACTGTCAATATTTACTAATATTTATCCACATATATTCCATTTTAATTGCTTTTTATTCTTTCCAAAATTCCAAGTTAATCTCAAAGATCATTTCTTCATGCTTAAAGAAACTTTAGGATTTATTTTATTTTATTTTCATTTTTTTTGAGACTGGATCTCACTCTGACATGCAAGCTGGAGTACAGTGGCACAATTACAGGTCACTGCAGCCTCAATCTCCCAGGCTTAAGTGATCCTTTAGTCTCCAGCTCTTGCATAGCTGGGACCACAGACACAATCTACAATGCCCAGGTAAAATTTTTATGTTATTTGTAGATATAGGGTTTAGCCCTGTAACCTAGGCTCGTCTTGAATTTCTTGACTCAAATGATCCTCCTGCCTGGGCCTCCCCAATACCATGCCCAGCCCAGTATTTCTATTAGAGAACATTTCCAGGCAATAAAGACTCTAAGGTTTATTCTTTATCTTCATTTTGTTTCCCTGCAATTTTTTTTTAATTTTGAAAAATAAGCCAGACTTAAACATTGCAAGAATAGAAAAATAATTCCTGGATACCTTTATTTTTACTATATTTACTCTTTCTCTCCCTCAATATCTTTACTGTCTCTCCACATTCACACACACACACACACACACACACACACACACACACACATCTTTCTTAAACACACACGCACTTACACACACTCATATAATTATACACGCAGCACACAAATATATTTTTGAAGCATTAGAAAGTAGGTTGCATATATGATGTCCCTTTCTCATTAAAGAGTTCCATGTGTTTCTCCTAAAAATAAGAGCATTATCTTAGATAGACACATGACAACTATCTAAATCAAGTAATTAAAGGTGATACAATATTACCTAATATCAAATGTTATTCAGGCTTTGTCAACTTTGCAAAAGTCCTTCTTCAAAACAAAATTCAGCATTATTAATCTAATTCAGGCGTAATGCATCTTTGTTACTTTTAAATATAAAATAGCAAGTGATCCTTTTGTGTATTTCATAATATTGAAAATTTTGAAAGTTACAGGCAAATTACTTCGTATATTGTGTATGTATGTACGTATATATAAATAAATATACATATAGTATCTTGTCCTTTAGTTGGTTTTTTAAATGATATTACCTCATTAGAATCAGGTTATATACTTTTGACAGGAATACCACAGATGTAATATGGTGTTGTTTTTAGTAGATTATATGGGACGGGGAAGCATGTGCTATCACTTTGACTAAATATTGCTGATATTCAACTTGACTATTGTTTAAGGTGGTGTCAGGTTTCTTCATTGCACAGTTACTATTTTATCTTTTATACTTAATAAGTCACCTGTAAGAATACACTTTGTTACTATGTAACTACCTTGTTTCTCTCAAAATTTGCCCACTAGTTTTATAACTCATTAATAATTCTTGTCTAAACCCAGTATTATTTGATGCCTGCCAAAATGTTATTTTCTAATTTCATTTCAATATGTACTTTTATTTGCTAGGCTTTTCATATCAGTGTCTACTCATGTACTCTTATTTCTTTCAATGGATTATAAGAATCTAAATTTTACATTCATTTTAATTCTCTTATAATCCACTGGGCCCAGTTTCTACTGTTTTTATTTTATCTTAGTGTTCAGTCATATGTTCAGTCTTACAGCTTTCGAGATAACACAAACATTTGGACTGTCAAATTAGCCTTAACACAAATGGCATATTTTAAACAGTATCACGTTTCCTAATATTTTGAAGGTTACTGGCAAGAGGGAAAGACAGGCCAAGTATTCTCTTAGAAAGGTCAGAAACAATCAGGCACAAATTCTTTACTTTATAAAATGTCTTTTTAAAAATCCACTGAAGGATTCATTTTGCTCTAGCTTTAGTCAGAATGATAAAGATAGATATAAGCAATATATATGACATATTGCTTGAATAGAATGAGCCAAATAATTTATTTAAGGATCTTATTTATATTATTTTAATTCTATGGCTTACCTAGCATTTTTCAAGGAACTTAGCCATACTTTCACTGCAATAAAAACTGCAATAAAATTGCAGGTTTATTTACAATAAAGAGCCTACACAGACCCAGTATCTTCTGTTAAAGGTACTCCATATACAAAAATACTCTTACTAGTAAACAGTCAGGAGATATGATATGGTTTGGCTCTGTGTCCCCACCCAAATCTCATGTTGATTTGTAATTCCCAGCGTTGGAGGAGGGGCGTGGTGGGAGGTGATGGAATCATGGGGTCAGACTTTTCCCTTGCTGTTCTCAGGACAGTGAGTGAGTTTTCACAAGATCTTGTTGTTTAAAAGTATGTAGCACCTCCCCCTTCACTCTCTGTCCTGCTCCACCATGTGAAGATGCACCTGCTTCCCCTTTGCCTTCCACCATGATTGTAAGTTTCCTGAGGCTTCCCCAGCCATGCTTCCTGTATAGCGTGTGGAACTGTGAGCCAATTAAACCACTGTTCTTTATAAATTACTCAGACTGGGTAGTTCTTTATAGCAGTGCGAGATCTGATGTTACCAAGTTTCCATCTCTTTCTTATCCAGGATGTTCCCAGTAAAGATGAAGAGTCTATTTCAAGCTGCTACCATTTTTTTCTAAGCCTATTTAAATATTTTTGATTGTTTATATCTTCACTTTTTACACTGGCTCAAGATTATGTTATCTTTTTAGAGAATGAGTTCACCATTATTTCTACTACTAAGCCAATACAGTGGTGGCGACCACCTTAATTCAATAGAAGGGTATGGGTCTCATGCCACATGAGGCTCAGTCAACCTCCAGGTTACCAGTGACCTTCCAGGGTTTTCAACATAAATCCTGGTACATTTTGAGACTCCTCACTCTGGAAGATTTCAATTTCTTTTTCTTTCTTTTTTTTATTTCCCCATTTCCAAAAGCTCCTCTCTGCTTTTCCAAGATTTTGAACTTAAGTTTTTACTCTATCACTCCATGTATTTGCAGAATAAGGTAGCAAAAGTGGCCATATGCTTGAAGCCACTGGTTTCCACCAAATGATTTTCTGAGTAAGGTTTGTAAAAAACTGAATTTTCAGCTTCCTTTGCACACATAGTATTAACAAATAACCACCTGGTAAAACTAATGTTTGTCCCTATCCACAGTTAGCTCTTCTAGTTCTACTTGCCTCAGTAACTCACTACTACCTTCGTACAATTGATTTCTGTATTTCTTATAAGTTTACTTATTGCTCTTGTCATGGTACCTCATCCTGAAACAGGAAATTTTCCTTGACCCCTGCATAAGTATCACAACAGGGGTGTGCCTCATTTACTCAGCCTGCAGCTCTCAACCCCTCACAGGAAGGGAAGCACACAGGTGAGTGGGTAGGGGAGCCTGAGTGAGCACTTTTGGCCACCATCAGGAGCAAAACTTTGTGCGGCTTTGCATCAGCATCTAGGAGGGTACCCATGACCCCTGAAGCCTCAGAGGGTGTGTGTTACAGTGCTCTTTTAGCTTTGCTGCCTGTGGACGGCTTACGTATTAAACAGCTCAGTGGGCCCTCGGCCTTTTTGGGAGGACAGAGGGTCAGTGTAACAGCCTTCAGTGTCTACACCTATAGCACCCAAGCTCTTGTTCATTGTTCAGGAAAAATCAGGTCACATGAATGAATTGAAGGGTGGTGAATACAGAGGATTTTATTGAGGGAAGGGGAGCTGGAAGGAGAATGGAGTGGGAAGGTGACTTTCCCCCAGAGTCTGGCTGTCCCTGGTCAGACTCCTCTCTGAAGCAATGCCATCAAGCCATCCCTCTGAAGTCAAGCTGATTCTCTACAATGTCAAACCACAGTCTCTGACATCCAGCTGCTTCTCCTCTTCTCCCTTTCTCTGCCCTCTGATAGTTGGGTTAGGGGTTTTTATGGGTACAGGATAAGGGGCAGGGTGGAACATGGGTGGTTTTGGAAAAGGTAATATTTGAGTAGTAAAATAGGAATGCGTGTTCCCACTTTGGGCTCAGTTTCAGGCTTGAGGGTGGCGCTTTGCCAGGGGTCCCACCCTTTTCTGCCTAGAATTTCTCTGCCTCCTGTCCCTATCAATTTTACTTCAAAGTAGAAGTCCTATTTGCTTAAGTGAAGCGGTGTTCCTCAAAATTTCAAAGTTATAAGAATTCTCAAAATAAATCTCTACAGAATGTAGTTTATTAAGGTATATATTTAAAACATTTTAAGAAATTACATTATCTAGTTTTGTAAACACTAAGTAAGCCAAAATGCACAGAAATTAATTTGCCACATAGCATATATTTACATTGATGTACTATTCCAATGTGTTAATAACATGTAAATAGGTATTTTAATAGCTATTTGACAAGAAACAAGTTATTATTATGAATATGATCACTTATACTTACACATTAGCTTTGGGCAAAATATATGATTGTCTCTTAAAATTTACATTTTACAAACCAATTTAGATAAGTAACCATGAAGATACATACATCAACAAACCATTCAGAAGGAATACTATTTTGCATAATTACTGCCTGAATAGTAAGAGGTGGTTAGTATCCATGGTTACAGCATCATTGTTGAAAGGTCTATCCCTTCTAACAGAGTAGTGTGATACCCTTTTATCACTGAAATGTTGCAGGTGGGAGAGGATGGAATGGTATGGAAAGATATAGGAGTGAATTATTCATATTTCACATCGTACCATTTCCCTGAGTGTTTACAAATTATCTAGGATTTCTCGGTTGTGTTAAATACCACATGGGGAGACAAAAATGGGATAGTTAGCTGACCTCTAAGGGGATCACAATTTGAGAAGTAGGAGAAAGGCTGAGTATAGTTTGAGATATGCTGCATTTTTAGATCAATTGGGATTTCAAAGCATACAATTATGTCATCTAAAGATGGTCAAAATGTTGTCTGTGTTTCCTTCAACATTAAACTCTTATTTCTGTTTCAAGTCATATTAAATTGATTAAAAACCTAAAATTATGTAATTATACAGACAGGCATTTTTATGTTTCTTTTGACTTTAGTAAGAGTGCTTTTACAATTTACCATCAATTTTTTTTTTGCCATGTGTCTTGAACTTAATTTTTTTTCCAATGCTCAAGAAGTATTCTGTGCTTCAAGATTTCAGGAGGATTAGTGTGTGTGTGTGTGTGTGTGTGTGTATATTCAATTATGAATGAGTATTGAATCAAATTTTTTAAATGATTTTTTGTTTGAAGTTATGGTAATCATATGTTCTTCTTCCCTATTGTTGACACATCAATACACTTTATTGTATTAATATATAGCTTAATATTATTCATTCTATTAATATAATTCATCATTATATATTTTATTCATACTCTCAGAATTGAATTTGTTCTTGACATCCAAACGTAGAGTCATGGATGTTAAAAAAAATAGTAAATAAAATGAAATTTAAATGAAAATAACAACTATAAAATACGAAGAACGCTCTAAGAGAAAAATGGTCTCATGGTTATGAGTCAAATATAGATTATATATGTGGAGCAGGAGGTGCCCCTGAAGGGGTAACATTTAATTTGAGACATGAAGAATGTGTCAAATTTTAGTGAGATGAAAAGTTAAAAAAAATCCAGGTTATGGAAAGTGTGTGTGTGTGTGTGTGTGTGTGTAACAGAGAGAGAGAGAGAGGAAGGGAGAGAGGAAGAGAGAGAGAGAGCAATCACTTCCAAAAGTAAAAGAATGATAGTCTTTGTGGCTTAATGTTGTGAAACAACAACTAGGGCTGGCAGAAATAGAAACAAAATCATCATTGTTTTATTGGGCTAAACACTATTTGTGATATGTCACTAAAGTGAAATACAGAAAAATTTGAGTCACCAGTAGTAATTTTAAATTTTCACATCTGTATTATAAAATTAGTGTGGTCTATAGTCAAATACTTAAATCTATTTTGGAGATCAAAGATTCATTTGAAGTTCTGACACAAATAATGATCTCTCTCCACTACATATTGTTCATGTATGAGTACACATTTACTGACATAATGGATTTGTTTATTGTTATAATCATCATCTTTTTCTGTGCTTCTTGCATTTTGTTCTTCCTTTGTGCTTGCACTTCAATATATCATGTTTACAATTTCAACAATATATGATTCTAACTTTGTTGAAATAACATTTTAATAGTACATATGAAATAATACTGTTTAACATAAAAATAAAGGTTTTCACATAGACATTTTATAAAGCATGGTTAATCAAAAATTAAGAAATGAAAAATTACCCAAGAATCTTATGTAAAGACAACTTATACTCTGTGTTTAATTTCCTAACTTTATCTATGCATACAAATGCATTTTAACAGAAACAGTTATATTGAGAATAATTTTCTCTCTTTCATTGCAATATAGTATTCTTTTTGGCTATTTAAGTATATTCTAAAAAGTTAATTTTAAGAACATTAGTGTGTCATTTTCTAAATGTGTAACAGACAGATTTTCAGAAAATAGGCAGGGTTGTTCCCCAACCTCCTAGTCTCTTAGCTCTGTACAACTGGATCCCAATACCCTTTATTAGAAATGAAATCAGCAATGATTATAATCTCTGTACACTACACCTAGAGAAGGAGCTAATATAACTGAGAGATAGATATAATTTTTGTCTTTGACTTCAAAAACAATTTCTTGAGACTTATTTTAGAGGCAAATCAAAGCTTATTTAAAAATAAATATAGGGTGGACACGGTGGTTCACACCTATAATCCAGCACTTTGGCAGGCCGAAGTGGGCAAATCGCTTGAGCTCAGGAGTTTGGGAGCACCCTGGGCAACGTGGCGAAACCCCGTCTCTACAAAAAATACAAAAACTAGCCAGGTGTGGTGGCATGCACCTGCAGTAGTCCTAGCTAATAGGGAGGCTCAAGTGGAAGGATAGCTTGAGCTCAGGAGGCAGAGATTGTAGTGAGCTCAGATTGTGCCACTGCACTCCAGCCTAGGCAACATAGCCAGCTGATGTCTCAAAAAAAGTATACTCTCTCACTCTCTCTATATATAATATATATTACATACATCATACTCTTTCTCTCTCTATCCCTATATATTGAGAGGAAAAAGAATATAATATATATATATATATATATATAGTGTGTGTGTAATTTTTAAGTTCTAAGTAATTATATTAAAGTTTCAGAAGATAACATTTATTCCACAGAATATAAAAGTGTGAAGATGAAAGATTGATTTTTCCCTACACAAAGAGAGATAAAATTTTGATTATAGAATAAAAGAAAAACAGTTCAATGAAACAGGAGGATTAATGTCCCTGTGATAGGACCTAGATCTCATCCCTGCACTACGAGTGGGAGTTGTCATTAGAAATCACGGAAAAGTATGTGGTATCTGGGAGAAGAGAGGACTTATTCCTGGAGAGAAAGTGATGGAGCCAGCAAGTCAAAGAGAGTTCACTTTGTCCAATATGATTCTATAGGAGTCACATTGGCAAGCCTGAAGTAGGCAAATTTATTGAGGTTTGACTGCATGATCTTCTGTGCAAGAAAATTCAGCTATTCAATATACCACAAAGATTTGGAAAAGTGGGATTTATATGAGGAGGAGGAAAGAGAACAATTACAGAATTGACATCTGGATAACAAAAGGAAACATGGACATGTTGACTGCAATGCATTTGGGTGAGTTACTAATGACCAAAAGCCTTTGGAGGCTGTATATTAGAATGAAAGCCAGCATGCTCACATGCTACTCTACAGGAAGAAACTTCTTTGTGCTTAGAATTTTTAAGCCTCACAGGAGTCACAGCATTGTAGGGAGAAATGAAGAAGGAAAAATTATTTGGCCTCTCCAGCCATGCTGAACTGTGAGTCAATTAAACCTCTTCCCTTGATAAATTACCCAGTCTCATGCACTTCTTTATAACAATATGAAAATGGGCTGATACAGTAAATTGGTATGAGGAGTGGAGTGCTGCTATAAGGATACCCAAAAATGTGGAAGCAACTATGGAACTGTGTAACAGGCAGATATTGGAACAGTTTGGAGGGCTCAGAAGAAGACAAGAAAATGTGGGAAAGTTTGGAACTTCCTAGAGATTTGGAAGGCTCAGAAAACAGGAAGATGAGGGCAAGTTTGGAACTTCCTGGAGACTTGTTGAATGGCTTGGAGCAAAATGCCAATAGTTATATGAACAATAAAGTCTAGGCTGAGGTCGTCTCAAATGGAGATGTGGAACTGTCGGGAACTAGAATAAAGGTCACTCTTGCTATGCAAAGAGACTGGTAGCATTTTGCCCTTTATCTAGAGATCTATGACACTTTGAACTTGAGAGAGATGCTTTAGAGTATCTGACAGAAGAAATTTCTAAGTGTCAAAGCATTCAAGAGGAAGCAGAGCATAAAAGTTTGGAAAATGCACAGCCTGATGAGGTGACAGAAAAGAAAAACTCATTTTCTTGAGAGAAATTCAAGCCTGCTGCAGAAAGTTGCATAAGTAACAAGGAGTTGAATGTTAATTACCAAGACAGTGGGGAAAATGTCTCCGGTACATGTCAGAGTCCTTCACAGCAACCACTCCCATCACAGACCCAGAGGCCTAGGAGGAAAAAATGATTTATTGGGCTCACCCCAGGACCCCCCTGCTCTGTGCAGACTCTGTACATGGTGCCCCGAGTATCAGCTGCTTCAACTCCAGCCATGGCTAAAAGGGGCAAAGATACAGCTCGTGCTGTTGCTTCAGAGGGTGCAAGCCCTGAGCCTTGGTGGCTTACATGTGGTGTTGGGCTTGCTGGTGCACAGAAGTCAAGAACTGAGGTTTGGGAACCTCCACCTCAATTTCAGAGAATGTATGGAAATGCTTGGATGCCTAGGCAGAACTGTGCTGCAGGGGTTCTCTCTAGCATGCAGAACCTCTGCTAGGACAGTGCAGAAGGGAAATATTGGTCAGAGCCCCCCACAGAGTCCCCACTGGGGCACTGCCTAGTGGAGCTGTGAGAAGTGCAGAGCCTATAGCTGGCAGTGAATGGCAAGAATGAGTTCTCAGACAATTCCAGCTGAGTGGGGCGGGGGACCACTCTTCTGAGAGAGTGTCACCCCAGAATCCATTGCCAAGTATTTATTGAAAGGGTTTATTAAACTACAAACAGTGACTAGATGGCCATTTGAGGTCAGGTTGTGAGATAACTATGGCCTTGTAAAAGCACTCAAACCGTATTCTCAGGAGGCTGTTTCCAGCGTTCCTTATCACACACTCAACTCCTTGTCCTGTTTTCAGGGTCAAAGAGTGACACTCCCATGCACAAATAACATACACACAGTGCCTCAGTATTGTTCCATGCCCCAACCTCAAATGCCTTGTACATAAGCTTGAATATGTTGCCATGCACCCCCAACAAGAAGAGGGCGACCATTCTCCAGACCCCAGAATGGTAGATTCACCAAGAGTTTGCACTGTGCACCTAGAAAAGCCACAGGAACTCAAAGCCAGCCTGTGAAAGCAGACAGGAGGGAGGCTGCACCCTGCAAAGCCACAGGGGCAGAGCTGCTCAAGGCCATGGGAGACCACCTCTTGCATCAGCATGACCTGGATGTGAGACATGGAGTTAAAGGAGATCATTTTGGAGCTGTAAGATTTCACTGCACTGCTGGATTTCAGACTTGCATGGGGCCTGTAGCCCCTTTGTTTTGGCCAATTGTTCCCATATGGAGCAGGAATATTTAACCAATGCCTGTATCCTCATTGTATCTAGGAAGTGACAAAGTTGCTTTTGATTTTACAGGCTCATAGAAGGGACCTTCCTTGTCTCAGATGAGACTTTGCACTGGGACTCTTGGGATAATGATAGAATAAGTTAAGACTTTTGGAAACTGTTGGGAGAGCATGAATGTGTTTTGAAATGTAAGGACATGAGATATGGAAGGGGCCAGTGGTGGAATAATATGGTTTGGCTGTGCCCACTGCCCTGATAAAAAAAAAAAAAATCACCTTGAATTGTAATAATCCCCGCATGTCAAGGGCAGGACCAGGTAGAGATAATTGAATCCTGGAGACAGTATTCCCCATGCCACGGGGGCAGCATCTCTCATGTAAGTTTCCTAAGGCCTTCCCAGCCATGCAGAACTTTGAGCCCATTAAACCTTTTTTTTTTTTAAATAAATTACCCAGTCTCAGGTATTTCCTTATAGCAGCATGAGAATGGACTAATACTAGTGAAACTGGGGAGGAAGGGAGAGTATATTTCTCTACAGTGAAATTCATTTTTGTGATCTAATTATCTGTACTTCCTATGACCATTATACCTGTCAGCCATGTTCATACAAGACTGCTGAAGATCAGTGCTTCTGATATTAAGTTCTGTCTTTCTGTCACACAGAATCTGAGTTAAGTGACTTCAGAAGGAGTTGATGTATTGTGAATAGGAATTGCATGGTATTCTGCAAATAAAAGTTGGTATTGATGACTGAAGTAATGTCACTAGTCACTACTGGGTTAAGGTCATGTTCTAATGACAATCCTCATGTCAATCAGAAACACCTTCTGGTACAAGATAGAATGCATATTAATCTCCCTCCGGGGAAATGAAAACAATGGATATGTTTCTAGTGATCAACCCTTGTGTCAAGATGGAAATATTTGCTGGCTGAAAGTGTCATATTCAGCAGGAAGATAATTCTGTATAGGCTTCTCTTTTTCTTTCTCATGAAGACTATTGTATTTTATTAAGGATGGGTTTCTAAAATAATTATTGCCATTAGTCTTTGAAATGGAATTTGCACAGGCCAGCTCTCTCAAACTATTTTGACATTTTGAAGGCCCCTACTCATTTTTCCTCATCTTATTAAACCTGTGGCCCAGATAGCAAGCTGATCTCTGCCCTGCCTGGGCATATGATATAGTCATTTATTTCTAATAGGTTTTAAACATCTTAGGTAGTACTTGTACTAAAATACATAAAGGTGGATCACAGCCAAGCCTTTCCTATGTCTTGTCTGAAAGAAGGTGCTGGTACAGGAAGTCCAGGTTCAGCTAAGTGCTGAGTTATCTCATGGTGAGTCTGAAAGTAAGAAAAAAATGTCTTTCTTTGTGACAGAAGTAGTGAAACGAGGGAAAGCAGGTTTATCCTTAAAAAGATCGTTTTCAAGATATTTTCTTGGACTGTGTTTCTTCCTGGGTATAAAATCATTTATGGGTATGATTTACCTGTCTTAGATCCTAGCCAAGGCAATAGGATAAAATGAGATGAAGCAGGAAAAAAAAAAAAGCAGGTAGATCACTCTGACCTACTGCTGTGGTTCTCTGTCTTATGGGGCATTTCTTTCTGTACATGAGGTTTGCAGATGAGAAAAGTTGACATATTCCTCCTTCTTCTGAGCTTCTGTCATATTTCCACATTAATGACAGGTAAAACCTACTTAAGAGTTACGTTACAGTTCCTGGAATATGAACTATAAACCACCTGTTCCTATGTGAATGTATACATTGAATTTATCTTTAGCGTCTACAGTTTATTCATCCAAACAATTTTGTTCTAAATAAAACTCAGCACTGTAGGTGTCATAAAGTCTTTTACAAAGTTCACTGCCACTAACGGTTCATCTGAAATATTCAAATTCTATCACTTGAGATCTTAGTCATGTGACACATTTTGTGATGCTTTCAAAGTTAAATATTTGTCACAATCTAAGTTTTTCAATTGTTTACAGTGTATGTAATCATTTTTAATTCATTTTGTTGTTATTGTTGAAGGGATATCTGTGTCTGTTAGATAATATGGCATGAATTTATAACTCTTTACACATACTGTTTATTTCTGTTGAAATGGTATATGGACAGTCAATAAAGGCAGTCTCCAGTATATAAATGGGTTGCATCAGAAAAATTCATACATAAATTGGTTGCCTAGAAGTTAGGGTAAATTTTCTCACATAATCAATACAATAAATTTTGATTCCCCCGTCAGATTTCACTAACATAAATTCCATATCCTGGGATCAATGACATTATAATGTAAAAGACAGTGAAAAATGGAGAGACTAACTTCGCCTAGGGTAAGTATAAGTACAATTTTTAAAACAGAGAACTATGATTTTGATAACTTATCCTGTCCCTTTAAGGATTTTATGTACCCTTATCTTTTCAATCCTACTTCCTCAGACCTCTAGGTACACGTGTACTGCCTATGCCTGCCCTGGATCAACTCAATCTCTTGCACTGTGCCTCACATTCCAATTTAAAATCCCTATCATCCTCAATCACAACATTGTGTCTTTACAAAAATACTAATTCAGCTAAGAAATAAAAGAAGTTAAATTAATTTCAATAAGACTGTGAGGGCCTCATAGGTATAAGCTACGTTATGGAAGAGACATGCCTACTTATTCCTTCATTATTTTCTCCCATTTAGGCTAGTACTTATATGACACTAGTATCTACTCAATAATGATTTGATTATAAAATAATATCTGCTAATTCTACATTTAATAATATGGAGTAATCACAATAGTATATATGATCTAATATTATTTATTTTCTAACAAAAAGAGTCTTTTTAAATAGATTCTTGCCTTAAACAGTGGTTTTTCTGTTTTAAAGAAGTTTGACAACTTCTTTAGGTAAAGAAAAATAACTTGAAGACCTAGTATGTCCTAGGAATAGTATTAGGTTGTTGCAAAAGTAATTGTGGTCTTTGCCATTATTTTTAATGGCAAAAGCTGCAATAACTCTTGCACGAACCTAATAGATGTTTTACATAAATTGACTCAAGTTAAAGTAGTCTATGAAGTACATATCATCCTAGCTTTCAGATCAGAAAACTGAAACTTTGTTAGTTCAAGAAACTAGCTAAGGATGGTTACTATTAGAGTTGGCATTCAAAACCCAGTTATATCTGACTTCAAATATTATACTCTTTCTGCTAAAATAAACTGAGGGAGGTAAATAATGATGAAGCATGGACATAGAGTGTGAAATGACAGACATTGGAGACTCCAAAGTGTGGGAGGGTGGGAGGGTTGCGGGTGATGAAAAAGTACTTCATGGGTACAATGTATTACTGTATTATTTGGGTGATGTATACATGAAAAGCCTAGCCTTCACCAAAACCCCATATATCCAGGTAAAAAACTGCACTTGTACTACTTAATTTATACAAATTTTAAAAAGTATCAACTTCTGGAAATGAGGAAGAAGCATGTTGCTGATAATTTTTATTTCCTTTGTTTGTGGTGAAACCACTCTGGTCTTAAAACTTCTGGCAGAGTCTGCCTGCATTAGTTTATTCTCATGCTGTTATAAAGAACTGCCCATGTCTGGGTAATTTATTTTAAAAAAAGGAGAGATTTAATTGACTCACAGTTCAGTATGGCTGGGGAGACCTCAGAAAACTTACAATCATGGTGAAAGGTGAAGGGGAAGCAAGGCGTCGTCTTCGCAAGGTGGCAAGAAGGAGAAGTGGCAAGCGAAGAGGGAAGAGCTCCTTATAAAACCATCAGAGATGTAGGTTTTCTTTTAAAATGATCTTTATCAGGTTTATAATTTGTTCTTACATTTCAATGCTACTTAGCATTCTTAATTATGATTGGATGTTGAATGTTGTCAATTGCTTTTGTGCATCTACTGACATGGTGATATGACTTCTCTTCTTAAGCTGTTGATAACAAACTACATTGATTGAGTTTTGGATGTTGAAAAATGCTTGCACTCCCAATGCAAACACCACTTGGTCATTACTATCTTTTCATACCTTTATAGCTTCTATGTAGTATTATTATGTGGAGGAGTTTTTCTTGTTGTTGCTGTTGTCTAAATTTTTGGAAAATATCAGACTTAAATTTTCTTTTATTTTAATGTCTGTTACATTTTCTATCAGGATAATGCTGGCTTCCTAAAATGTGATGAAAGTTATAATTTTCAATATAACTTTATGCAAGCTTTTTTGAAAAATGTGATATTGTTTCTTCCTTGAAAGCCTGACAGAATTTCCTTCCAGAAAGTTTTGTCTGATTATTGTTTGTTGTGTAGTTGTTAGGAGATTCTTAACTAAAATTTATTACCTTAATAATTTTATGATTGTTCCAAATATTCCTCATTTTCCAGTGAGTATTGTTAGTTTCTTTTTCAAGTAATTTGTTCATTTTATATAAGATTATGCACTCGTTGGCACATAGTTTAAATTTTTTTTTTATTGTCCTGTTAATGTCCTCAGGTTCTATAGTAATATCTCCTCTGCCATTTCTGATAGTGGTAATCTGAATGTCTCCACTTTTGTAATAATTAAAATCTAGAGATTCATTAGATTTATTGATTTTCTCCATGTATCTTTGATTTCAATTTCATTGATTTCTTTTTTATCTTTAATATTTTCTTTAATGTGCTGCATTGATTTTAATTTGGTTTTCTTTTCTCATTTCTAAATACAGAATCTTAGGTCATTATTTGATTTTTTTTTGTTTCTAAGATAAGCATTTAATGCTATAAATTTCATTTTCACATTATTTTATCTGCAATTCCCAAATTTTGATGTGTTGTGATTTCATTCCCATTTAATCTAAAATGTTTTCCAATTTCTCTTGTGATTTTGATTTTGGCTTATGGCTTATGTAGAATTCAGTTGTTTAATTTCTAAATATTTTGGACATTTCTGGATATCGTTTTATTATTAATTCCCAGCTCAACTTTATTTTGGTCAAAGAACATACTGTGTGTGATTCCAATTCTTTTAAATGTGTTGGGTTAAATTACAAAAAATTAATGGTCTAGAATACCATGAATCTTTGCTATATGTACTTCAAAGAATTATAAATTATGAAGTTATTAGGCAGGGCATTTGTAAAAACAAGTTTAAAAAATTGGGATCACAGTGTTCAAGTTTTCTATATATTTAGTTATTGATTTTCTAGTTGTTTTATTAATTACAGACAGATGAAAGTTGAGGTACTAAGCCATAGTTATACACTTGACCATTTATTCTTTTCAATCCATTGCATTCTGCTTTATGCATTTTGAGGCTTCTTTCAAAAATCATACTTGTTTTAAAAGATCATATATTCTTTGTGAACCGACTATTTTATCACTAAGTAACATTCTTCATTATAATTGTTAGATTTCATTTTTGTTAATCTATTTAGTCTGATAATTATAGAGTCACCCCAGCGTTACTTTAATTTTTTTAAAGGTATATCCTTTTTTTATCCTTTTACTTTTAACCTATCAGTGCCTGTATATTTAAAGCATATTTCTGATAAGCAGCTTGTGGTTGGATCTTGCTTTTTTTGGAGTTTTAATGAATTGTGAGTTACTCATTATTTCAATTAATATCCATCATGGCTTTATTTTATACCTCATTTTCTGCTTTTCAGTGGTTTACATACAGTTTATAATATATAATTTAACACAGTCTAACTTTAGATAGTATTCTATCACTTCATGATTTATGTAATAACTTTACAAAATATTCAAATTCTTTCTTCCAATTTTTCATGTATTTTTGTGATATGTGTGTATGAATTATCACAACATGTTACTATTTTGGGGTTTGATAGTAAATTGCCTTTTAAAGTAATAAAATTAATGAAAAATACATTGATATCTATTAAGTTTTATTATTTCTGATTCTTTTCATTTATTTGTAGAGATTCAAATTTTAGTCTGGTATCATTTTCTGCTTTTTTAAGAACTTTCTTCAGAAATCTGCATAGCACAGGCAAGGAATTCTCTTATTTCCTTTTTTCACCCCTCAAGATATCTTTATTTCATCCTAATTTTATTTTCTTAAATTACTTTTTTAAATAAACTTTTAAATTCAGAGGTACATGTGCAGTTTTGTCATATAGGTAAACTTGTGTCATGGAGGTTTGTTGTACAGATTGTTTTTTCTCCCAGGTATTAAGCCTAGTACCCATTAGTTTTTCCTTCCTTATCCTCCACCTACTCCCACTCTCCACCCTCCCATAGGTCCCCTGTGTGTTTTTCTCCTCTCTGTAACCCTGTGTTCTCATCATTTAGCTCTCACTTGTAGGTGAGAACATGCGGTATTTGGTTTTCTGTTTCTGCATTAGCTGGCTAAGAATAATGGCCTTCAGTTCCATGCATGTTCTGGCAAAAGACATGATTTCATTTTTCTTTATGGCTGCTTAGTATTCCATAATGTATATGTACCATATTTTTCTTATTCAGTCTACCATTGATGGGCATATAGGTTGATTCCATGTCTTTGCTATTGTGAATAGTGCTGTGATGAACAGAGCCATGCATGTGTCTTTATGATAGAAGGATTTATATTCCTCTGGGTATATATTCAATAATGGGATTGCCAGGTTGAATGGCAGTTCTGTTTTTAGGTCTTCAAGGAATTGCCGCACTGTTTTCCACAATGGTTGAACTAATTTACAGACTCACTAACAGTGTATCAGCATTCCTTTTTCTCCACAACTTAATTCACATGTTATTTTTTTTACTTTTTAGTAATAGTCATTCTGATTGGTGTGAAACAGTATCTCATCATTGTTTTGATTTGCTTTGCATTTCTCTAATGATCAGTCATGATGAACGTTTCTTCATACGTTTGTTGGCCTCATGCATATCTTCTTTTGAAAAGCATCTGTTCATGTCTTTTGCATACTTTTTAATGCAGTTGTAAGTTTTTCTCATGTTAATTTGTTTGTTTCTCATAGTTATTGGTTATTAGACCTTTATCTGATGCATAGTTTGCATTTTTTCCCATACTGTAAGTTGTCTGTTCACTCAGTTGATAGTTTCCTTTGCTCTGCAGATATTCTTTCATTTAATTACATGTCATTTGTCAATTTTTGCTTTTGTTGCAATTGTCTTTAGCATCTTCATCATGACATCTTTGCCCATTCCTATGTCCAGAATAGTATTGCCTAGGTTCTCTTCCAGGGTTTTTTAAAGTTTTTGGTTTTACATTTAAGTCTTTAATCCATCTTGAGTTAATTTTTATATATTATGTAAGGATGGGTTCCAGTTTGGATGCTCTGCAAATGGCTTTCCAGTTATCCCAGCACCATTTATTAAATAGGGAGTCATTTCCCCATTGCTTATTTTTTTCAGGTTTGTCAAAGATCAGATAGTTTAGGTGCATATCCTTATTTCTGGGTTCTCTATTCTGTTCCATTGGGCTATGTTTGTTTTTGTACCAGAATCATGTGTTTTGGTTACTATAGCCCTGTAGAATAGTTTGAAGTCAGGTAGTGTGATTTCTCCAGCTTTGTTCTTTTTGCTTAGGAATGCCTTGGCTATTCGGGCTCCTTTCTGGATCTATATGAATTTTAAAATATTTTTTTCTAGTTCTGTGAGGAATGTCGTTGATAGTTTAATAAGAATAGCATTGAATATATTAATTGCTTCAGGAAATATGGCCACTTTAATGGTATTGATTCTTTCTATCCATGAACATGGAATGCTTTTTCCATTTGTTTATGTTATTTCTGATTTCTTTGAGGAATGTTTTGTAGTTCTCCTTGTGGAGATATTTTACCTCCCTGGTTAGCTGTATTTCTAGGTATTCTTTTTTGGGGGGAAATTGTAAATGAGATTGTGTTCCTGACTTGGGTCGTGGCTAGACGTTGGTTGGTGTATAAAAATGCTAGTGACTTGTGTACATTTATTTTGTGTCCTGAGACTTTGCTAAAGTTGTTTATCCCCTTAGAGTGTTTGGGTCAAGACTAAGGGGTTATCTAGATATAGGACCATATTTATTTTCTGCAAACAGTTATAATTTGATTTCTTCTCTTCCTATTTGGATGCTCTTTATTTATTCCTCTTGCCTAACTGCCCTGGCCAGAACTGACAATACTATGTTGAAGTGGTAAGAGAGAAGATCCTTGTCTTATGCCAGTTTTCAACAGGAATGCTTCCAGCTTTTACCTGTTGTGTGATGTTTGGTGTGGGTTTGTCATAAATGGCTCTTATTATTTTGAGGTATGTTTCCTTAATACCTTGTTTGTTGAGAGTTTTTAACAGGAAGCATTGTCGAATTTGATCAAAAGTCGTTACTGCATCTACTGAGATATCACATGGTTTTTGTCTTTAGTTCTGTTTATGTGATGAATTAAATTTATTGATTTCTATATGCTGAAGCAGCTTTGCATCCCAGGCATAAAGCCTACTTGATCATGGTGGATAAGCATTTCGATGTGCTGCTGAATTTGATTTCCCATCATTTTATTTAGGATTTTTGCACTGATGTTTATCAAGGAGATTGGCCTCAATTTTCTTTTTTTTGTTATTGTGTCCATGCCAGGTTTTGGTATCAGGATGATGCTCACATCATATAATGAGTTAGAGAAGAGTCCCTATTTCCTTAATTTTTTGAAAAGTTCCAGCAGGTATGATACAGCCTTTCTTTTACATTTAGTGAAATTCAGTGTGAATATGTCTGGTCCTCGACTTTTTGTGGTTGGTAGGCAATTTATTACTGACTCAATTTCAGACCTCATCATTGGCCTGTTTAGATATTCGATTTCTTCCAGGTTCAGGATTGGGAGGGTGTATGTGTCCCGGAGTTTATTCATTTCTTTTAGATTTTCTAGTTTGTGGGCATAGAGTTCTTCATAATATTCTCTGATGGTTATTTTTATTTATGTGGGGTCAGTGATAGTATCTTCTTTGTCATTTCTGATTGTGTGTGTTTGAATCTTCTCTCTTTTCTTCATTAGTCTAGCTAATAGTCTATCTATTTAAATAATTTTAAAAAATCAACTCCTGGATTCATTGATCTTTTGAATGGTTTTTCATGTCTTGACTTCCTTCAGTTCAGCTTTGATGTTGGTTATTTCTTGTCTTCTGCTAGCTTTGGGGTTGATTTGTTCTTGCTTCTCTAATTCTTTCAGTTGTGATGTAAGGTAGTTAATTTGAAATCTAACATTTGGATGAGTGCATTTAGTGCTGTGAACTTCCCTCTTAACCTACCTTAGCTGTGTTCCAGAGACACTATATGTTGTATCTTTTTTCTCATTAGTTTCAAAGAACTTCCTGATTTCTGCCTTAATTGTATTATTTGCCCAAAGTCATTCAGAAGCAGGTTATTGAATTTTCATGTAATTGTATGACTGTCAGTGAATTTTTTAGAGTCGAGGTTTTTGTGTTTTTTGTTTTTATCACACTGTGGTCCAAGAGACTTTTTGTTATGATATCAGTTATTTTGCATTTGCTGAGGAGTGTTTTACTTCTGATTATGTGATACATTTTAACCTGTGTGCCATGTGGTGATGAGAAGAATGTATATTGTGTTATTTTTGGGTGGAGAGTTCTGCAGAGGTCTATCAGGTCTGTTTGATCCAGTGCTGAGTTCAGGTTCTGAATATCTTTGTTAATCTTCTGTCTCTATGATCTGTCTAATATTGCCAGTGTGGTGTTAACATCTCCCCCTATTTTTGTGTGGGACTCTATGTCTTTTTGAATGCCTCTAAGAACTTGCTTTATAACTCTGGGTTCTCCTGTGTTGGGTGTGTGTATATTTAGAATAGTTACATGTTGTTGAATTCAACCCATTACTATTATGTAATGCCTTTCTTTGTCTTGTTTGATTTTTCTTGGTTTGAAGTCTGTTTTGTCTGAAATTAAGATTGCAACCCCTGCTTGTTTCTTTTTTCCATTTGCTTGGTAGATTTTTCTCCATCCCTTTATTTTGAGCCTATGTATGTCATTGCATGTGAGATGGGTCTCTTGAAGACAACATACCATTGAGTGTTGGTTCTTTATTCAGCTTCCACTCTATGTCTTTTAATTTGGGGATTTAGCTTATTACATTCAAGGTTAGTGTTGATATGTGTGGATTTGATCCTGTCATCATGATGTTAGCAGGTTATTTTGCAGAGTTGTTTATGTGGTTGCTTTATAGTGTCACTGGTATGTGTACTTCAGTGTGTTTTTGTAGTGCTGGTAATGGTCTTTCCTTTCCATATTTAGTAATTCTTTCAGGATCTCTTGTAAGGCAGATCTGGTGGTAACAAATTCCTTCAGTATTTGCCTGTCTGAAAAGGATGTTATTTCTTCTTCGCTTATGAAGCCTTAGTTTGGCCAAATATGAAATTCTAGATTGGAAATTCTTTTCTTTAAGAATGTTGAACATTGGTAAGCTATTAATTATTGCCTCAATTTCAGAGCCCATTATTGGTCTATTCAGAGATTCAACTTCTTCCTGGTTTAGTCTTGGGAGGGTGTATGTGTTGAGGAATTTATCCATTTCTTCTAGATTTTCCAGTTTATTTGCATAGAGGTGTTTATAGGATTCTCTGATGGTAATTTGTATTTCTGTGGGATCAGTGGTGATATCCCCTTTATCATTTTTATTGCATCTATTTGATTCTTCTCTCTTTTCTTCTTTATTAGGCTTGCTAGCGGTCTATCAATTTTGTTGATCTTTTCAAAAAACCAGCTCCTGGATTCATTGATTTTTTGAAGGGTTTTTTGTGTCTCTATCTCCTTCAGTTCTGCTCTGATCTTAGTTATTTCTTGCCTTCTGCTAGCTTTTGAATGTGATTGCTCTTGCTTCTCTCGTTCTTTTCATTGTGATGTTAGGATGTCCATTTTAGATCTTTCCTGCTTTCTCTTGTGGGCATTTAGTGCTATAAATTTCCCTCTACGCACTGCTTTGAATGTGTCCCAGAGATTCTGGTATGTTGTGTCTTTGTTCTCATTGGTGTCAAAGAACATCTTTATTTCTACCTTCATTTTGTTATGTACCCAGTAGTCATTCAGGAGCAGGTTGTTCAGTTTCCATGTAGTTGAGCCGTTTTGAGTGAGTTTCTTAATCCTGAGTTCTAGTTTGATTGCACTGTGGTCTGAGAGACAGTTTGTTATAATTTCTGTTCTTTTACATTTGCTGAGGAGTGCTTTACTTCCAACTATATGGTCAATTTTGGAATAAGTGTGGTGTGGTGCTGAGAAGAATGTATATTCTGTTGATTTGGGGTGGAGAGTTCTGTAGATGTCTATTAGGTCTGCTTGGTACAGAGCTGAGTTCAATCCCTGGATATCCTTGTTAACTTTCTGTCTTGTTGATCTGCCTAATGTTGACAGTGGGGTGTTAAAGTCTCCCATTATTATTGTGTGGGAGTCTAAGTCTCTTTGTAGGTCTCTAAGGACTTACTTTATGAATCTCGGTGCTCCTGTATTAGGTGCGTATATATTTAGGATAGTTAGCTCTTCTTGTTGAATTGATCCCTTTACCATTATGTAATGGCCTTCTTTGTCTCTTTTGATCTTTGTTGGCTTAAAGTCTGTTTTATCAGAGACTAGGATTGCAAACCCTGCATTTTTTTGTTTTCCATTTGTCAGGCCTAGATGGATTCACAGCCGAATTCTACCAGAGGTATAAGGAGGAGCTGGTACCACTCCTTCTGAAACTATTCCAATCAATAGAAAAAGAGGGTATCCTCCCTAACTCATTTTATGAGGCCAGCATCATCCTGATACCAAAGCCTGGCAGAGACACAACAAAAAAAGAGAATTTTAGACCAATATCCCTGATGAACATCGATGCAAATATCCTCAATAAAATACTGGCACACCAAATCCAGCAGCATATCAAAAAGCTTATCCACCATGATCAAGTGTACTTCCTCCCTGGGATGCAAGGCTAGTTCAACATATGCTAATCAATAAGCATAATCCAGCATATAAACAGAACCAAAGACAAAAACCACATAATTATCTCAATAGATGCAGAAAAGGCCTTTGACAAAAATCAACAACGCTTCATGCTAAAAACTCTCAATAAATTAGGTATTGATGGGACGTATCTCAAAATAATAAGAGCCATCTATGACAAACCCACAGCCAATATCATACTGAATGGGCAAAAACTGGAAGCATTCCCTTTGAAAACTGGCACAAGAGAGGGATGCCCTCTCTCACCACTCCTATTCAAGATAGTGTTGGAACTTCTGGCCAGAGCAATCAGGCAGGAGAAGGAAATAAAGGGTATTCAATTAGGAAAAGAGGAAGTCAAATTGTCCCTCTTTGCAGATGACATAATTGTATATCTAGAAAACCCCATCGTCTCAGCCCAAAATCTCCTTCAGCTGATAAGCAACTTCAGCAAAGTCTCAGGATACAAAATCAATGTGCAAAAATCACAAGCATTCTTATACACCAGTAACAGACAAACAGAGAGCCAAATCATGAGTGAACTCCCATTCACAATTGCTTCAAAGAGAATAAAATACCTAGGAATCCAACTTACAAGGGATGTGAAGGACTTCTTCAAGGAGAACTACAAACCACTGATCAATGAAATAAAAGAGGATACAAACAAATGGAAGAACATTACATGCTCATGGATAGGAAGAATCAGTATCGTGAAAATGGCCATACTGCCCAAGGTAACTTATAGATTCAGTGCCATCCCCATCAAGCTACCAATGACTTTCTTCACAAATTGGAAAAAACTACTTTAAAGTTCATATGGAACCAAAAAAGAGCCTGCATTGCCAAGTCAATCCTAAGCCAAAAGAACAAAGCTGGAGGCATCATGCTACCTGACTTCAAATTATACTACAAGGCTACAGTAACCAAAACAGCATGGTACTGGTACCAAAACAGAGATATAGACCAATGGAACAGAACAGAGCCCTCAGAAATAATGCTGCATATCTACAACCATCTGATCTTTGACAAACCTGACAAAAACAAGAAATGGGGAAAGGATTCCCTATTTCATAAATGGTTCTGGGAAAACTGGCTAGCCATATGTAGAAAGCTGAAACTGGATCCCTTCCTTACACCCTATACAAAAATTAATTCAAGATGGATTAAAGACTTAAATGTTAGATCTAAAACCATAAACACCCTAGAAGAAAACCTAGGCAATACCATTCAGGACATAGGCATGGGCAAGGACTTCATGTCTAAAACACCAAAAGCAATGGCAACAAAAGCAACAATTGACAAATGGGATCTCATTAAACTAAGGAGCTTCTGCACAGCAACAGAAACTACCATCAGAGTGAACAGGCAACCTATGGAATGGGAGAAAATTTTCGCAACCTACTCATCTGACAAGGGCTAATATCCAGAATCTACAATGAACTCAAACACATTTACAAGAAAAAAACAAACAACCCCATCAAAAAGTGGGCGAAGGATATGAACAGACATTTCTCAAAAGAAGACATTTATGCAGCCAAAAGACACATGAAAAAATGCTCATCATCACTGGTCAGCAGAGAAATGCAAATCAAAACCACAATGAGATACCATCTCACACCAGTTAGAATGGTGATCATTAAAAAGTCAGAGAACAACAAGTGCTGGAGAGGATGTGGAGAAATAGGAACACTTTTACACTGTTGGTGGGACTGTAAACTAGTTCAACCATTGTGGAAGTCAGTGTGGCGATTCCTCAGGGATCTAGAACTAGAAATACCATCTGACCCAGCCATCCTATTACTGGGTATATACCCAAAGGATTATAAATCATGCTGCTATAAAGACACATGTACACGTATGTTTATTGCAGCACTATTCACAATAACAAAGACTTGGAACCAACCCAAATGTCCAACAATGATAGGCTGGATTAAGAAAATGTGGCACATATACACCATGGAATACTATGCAGCCATAAAAAAGGATGAGTTCATGTCCTTTGTAGGGACATAGATGAAGCTGGAAACCATCATTCTCAGCAAACTATTGCAAGGACAAAAAACCAAACACCGCATGCTCTCACTCATGGGTGGGAATTGAACAATGAGAACACATGGACACAGGAAGGGGAACATCACAAACCGGGGCCTGTTGTGGGGTTGGGGGAGGGGGGAAGGATAGCATTAGGAGATATACCTAATGTAAATGATGAGTTAATGGGTGCAGCACACCAACATGGCACATGTATACATATGTAACAAACCTGCACATTGTGCACATGTACCCTAAAACTTAAAGTATGGGAAAAAAAAGAATATTGAACATTGGCTCCCAATCTCTCTTGGCTTCAAGGACTTCTGCTGAGAGGCCTGCTGTTAGTCTGCTGGGCTTCCCTTTGTAGGTGATCTGACCTTTCTTTCTAGCTGCCTTTAACGTATTTTGTTTCACTTCAGCCTTGGAGATCTGATGATTATGTGTCTTGGAGATGATCTTGTGAGTTGTCTACTGGGGTTCTTTGCATTTCCTGAATTTGAATGTTGGCCTTTCTAGCTCGGTTGAGGAAGTTCTCATGGATGATATCCTCAAATATGTTTTCCAAGTTGGTTCTTCCATTGGTGTCCCTGAAAAATATTCTCCCCATCCTGCTGGGGTTCCAGAGCCCTGTGGTGAGAGTGGGTTGTTCCCTGCCAGTTCAACTCACTCATTCCTCCAGAGCCACTTGGGGCCAGGAATGAGTCCAGTTGCACAGTATCCCCATGTAGGGTTCCCAGCTTTCTCCTCCTTCAGCCAACCTTTTGTGTTTCCTTCCATCCACTCTCAGTGCTTTCCTTCTGAAGATCTATTAGGAGTAAGCCAGTCATCTTGATCCCTCAGTGGCAGGTATTTCACCGGCTGCATCTAGTTGGCCATCAGGCCTGCCCTCCACTCTCATTTTAAAACATATTTTTACTGAGTTAAGAATTCTGTGTTAACAGTGTTTTTTTTCTTTACAATTTAAATGTACCTCTGTTTTCTTGTAGTGTTCCTATTTTCTAACAAGAAAAATGCTTCAATCATTGTTAGTTATTCTCTATAAAATATGTTTTTGTTTCTCCTTGATCAGCATTTCAAATCTTGCCTTTATCTTTTGCTTATAGCAATTTAAATATAACATGTCTATATGTTGGTGTTCAAGGATCTTCTTATTTCTGAGGTTGATCATTTTCGTTATTTCACAAATCTATTGCCCACCATGTTTTTCTGCCTTATTCTGTTTCTATTCTCTCTCTAGAGCTCCAATTACACCTACATTCAATCACTTGATATTGTAGGACAATTCACGGCTCTTAAATCTTCTTTTTGTCTTCCTTTTTAAATTTTTTTGTTCTCTTTAGTTTCAGTATTGTTGATTTTGTTTGACCTATTTTTAAGTTCACTAATTTTTCCTTTTTAAGTCTACTGATTAGTCAATAAAGCAAAGTACTCATCTCTGATATGATGTTTTTATATATCCACCATTTCTATTTGCTGTTTGAAAAATATCTTCAATCTCCCTGCTAGAACCTCTATCTATTAAGGCAAGTAATTTACCATTTCCAATAAATCCTTTAACATATCATAATTATCTTAAAATATTTGTTTTATATATTTAATATCCTGTTTTTCTGTCACTCAGATTCTACTGATCACCTTCTGTCTTGGCAACGGTTTGTTTTCATTACTCTTTTGTGTATATATTTAAGTTTTTAATGATTTTATGCATTATTTGTAGAACAATGTAGACTAAGGTTAAAAAATATTCATATTAGGTAATGAAAATATCTCTTTTTTCTGTCAGGTCATTAGTTGAGACGGTCTAATCAGGAATTGTGCTAGGTTTGAATGTTGTTGCTTTTTTGATACAGTTAGGGTATGCCTATAATTTAATTATATTTTAAAAATATGACTCTACTTACTTTCATTAGTTAGTATTTTTCTTGTGAAATATTCATGAGGAAAGACTGGCCACTGCAATTAGATTTTAGGGATTTTTTTTCTTTAAAGATAGACTGTTATTTTTTCCTGTTGATTGAAGCTTGTGTTTTGTGGCTGGAGCTCTAGAAGTCATCTTGATGTTGAAAACCAATGAGATGCATAGGAAATAGATGAAAGAATCTGAAAACAGAAAATGGTGTTTGTGTTTTTGTGTGTGTGTGTGTGTGTGCACGTGTGTGTGTGTGTTTTCATTCATCATATTTAGCCATCATACTTCGCCTTTATATATCTAACATTAGAAAAATTCATTAAATTAAGTTACTTTTTTAAGGAAATATCACTATTGATTACTCTCCTCTCTCCTTCATTTCTATCATTAGATTTTGTCCTATTATAAAAATATTGTCCATGATTAACTCTAACCTTAACGGTTGGTCACCTTAAAATCTTACTCAATTGTGAAAAATGTTCTTAACTTTATGTTTGACATTTCCACTTTGAATTTAGCTTTGTTCATTTTTTAAAAATGTATGTCAGTTTGTTTTGTCTGTAAGCCACCATATTTTTAATTTCTATACTACTTCAAAAGAGTGTGTTAGTCCATTTGTGTTACTATAATGGAATATCTGAGACTGAGAAATTTATAAACAAAAGAGGTTTATTGGCTCAGAGTTTTGCAGGCTGTACATGAAGCATAGTGCTGTCATCTGCTTCTGGTGAGGGCCTTGGGAAGCTTTCATTCATGGCAGAAGGTGAAGGGGAGCCAGCATGTCACTTGGTGAGAGAGGGAGGAAAAGAGAGAAGGCGGAGGAGCCATACCGTTTTAAAGATGAATTCAGAGTGAGAATGCACTTATTACCATGAAGAGGGCACCAAGCCATTCATGAAGGACCTGCCTCCATCACTCAAACACCTCTCACCAGCCCATATCTCCAACAGTGGTGATTACATTTCAACACAAGATTTGGAGGCTATAATGCCTCCAATACATATCAAGAAGGTTTTTTTAATGAATGAAATATCTTATAATATAATAGAAACTACCAATTTTTCCTTTGATTTCAAATCTCTGATTTTTATTTATAGTTTGTTAAGCTTTTGTATTCTTGAAAGGATAGTAATTATAACCTCTAAGCTCATTCCATATTGGAATGAAACCTGAATGTCCCTTTTTTATTCTAAACTAAAGCAGAATGACTCAGCATGACTGAAAATAATGGAATAGAAAAATACATACAAGAAATAAAAATGCAGAATAACCCAAAGACAGTTAGTGTAGTTAGTTGATAATACCATGATATTATCAGATAAAAAGCACTAACATCTGAATCAAAAGATGTAAAGCAAAAAATAATATTATAAGTAGAATCTGATAAATTCATCTTCGTTTGTAAAGACTTGTAACAGTATCTAAAACTGACAGGCAATAATTAGTAAACAAAGAGAAAATTAGAACTGTATTATCATACTTTTTTTTCTAATGAGTAGTTAGAGGATTCTATACCCAACAATTCTAGAAGAAACCATACTTTGAAGCACATATGAAACATTAAAAATAAATTGACCATATATTTATCACAGATAAACCCTCAACTAATACAAAAGAATCAATATCTTATAAACCATGTAGAAATAAGTAAAAAATACATTTATGATTATGTGGAAACCATTCTACTGTGAGGACTTTTACAACCCTTTTTCAAATCTATTCTCTGTTTTACTTTTTCAAACTTTGAAAAGTTCAATGAATACGGATTAGACAGGGATGGAATGAATCTGGGGGATATAATTATCAAAGAAGCATAGAAAACAAGTGTGCCCACCGTAAAGAGATATGTATCTGCAGAGGTCTTCATAAATTGTTGTATTAGTTTCCACAGAAAGTGATATTGAATCTGCTGCCTTAGCCACCAATTGTTTCTTTCCTTACTATAAATCTAAATCCTGTGGGATTGCCTACAATCTTTCAGAAATTCTAGACTTATTAGATTTAAAATTATACAAATCCTGCTTTGTTATATAGTAATCAAGAGAAAAATTGTTAAAATTTTGAGAAAATAATGCAATAAAGATTTCACAGGATGGTACAGTTTAATAGATGATAATGAAATTGAAGCCTTAACATTACTTAAACCAATAAGAAAGGGAGCTGAAACATTGCTAATCTTGAAGAATCAAATAATAGGAATCTTAAGGAGCAAAATCAGCACCTCTAAAGCAAAGAATCCATTATAACTCTGAGATGCATTATTATTATTACTTTTCAAGAATTCCCAAAAATAGCTGTAGGCTAATTGGCACCAAGTGGTAAATATACTGTCCCCCAGGAGTTAGAATTTATATTTCTATCAATGTGGTCTACAATTGCATTAGTCTTTTAGGCAACCACATCACCCTGATGTCTCAAAGAGAAATTACAGCCAAGTAAAAACCCCAGAGTTTGCATAAACTTTTGCTAATTGTAGTCTCTTCTCCTAAATAACTTTTCAGTTATTTTATTTAATTTGTTGACAATAGGACTTTATTTCTATTAAATTTCCTTTTGTTAGCTGCAATGCACACCTCAAATTTTTATGTGCCCATGGAATACACGTTATATCCATGAACTTTAGAACTTTATAGCTGACCAGTCTGCAGTGCTAAAAAGACAGACAGAGAGAGAGAGAGAAGAGAGAAAGAGAGAGAAAAAGAGTGACAGAACATATTCACGCACGTCTTGGTTTGCCCATGTGTATGTACTTTTGTGGTCTTATACTGGATACTTACAGGAAATGGCCTTATTCTAAAGCAGCTCTTCCACAAAATGGCTATGTGGGCCAGAATTTTGTATCAGTGAAATTTGCTAATGTAGTTCCTTACTGAGTGACTATTAAAACTTTTTATTTCCTATGCCCAGTGCATATTTATGTGACCCTTTAAAAAAGGAAAAAGAAAACAAACTGTCAGATGCTCACTTCAACTCTTTGAAAAGGTTGTCTTTGTCTTTTAGTTTATGTATTCATTTGTAAATGATGTTTTTCCCTGAGTCACATTGTAAGAATTCCACTGATGAGGGTAGAGGTGTCCCATCCATGGAGCTTTAAAAGCTGATATACATTTCAGTTACTTCAAATAAAGAAGGTATCTTTACACTCATCACATTATTCCTTTACATTTAAATAAATTCTACCCACAAAAAGCTCATGTTGATGTGAAATTTATTTGAGGATTATAAATATTGTTATTAAGGGATTAAAAATAAGCAAGGTTATAGAAACCATAATAAATTCTTCAGGAGTACCCTGATGTTGATATAGTTACCACACTGGTAGCTTCATCTTAGTGAGCAGTACTTTGACAATTATCAGGAATACCCCCAAATTACTTTATGAGAGACATCCATTAGTTATTTTGGATTTATATAAGTCAGTGTTTGTCAATCAGAGACTTTTTTTGTCATCACACGGCAGGTGGGAACAGTATCTGCTATTGGTAACTTGTGGTAGAATCCAAGGACATTGCTAAACATCCTACAACGCACAGGTCAATCCCCTGCAATGTGGAATCATCTGTCTCCAAATGTCAATAGTGGCATGGTACAGAAAGTTTCGCCTAAATAAAAATTCTCATTTCTTTCTTTTTCTCTTTTTTCTGAAAGTGTTACTAACTCCAAAAACCAAAGAATAATACTGAAAACCATTTTTTTGAGAAAGATTATTAAGAATTATGCCCACATTCATGAAACATCAATGTTCTAGTTAAAGCTCTTTAGAGTATTACTTTATTATATAAATTATTATTGCAATTAGATTTTCAATATTTTGAGAATAAACCTGATAAGATAGATCCCCAATTGAAATTAAGTGAAAATTTCTTAATTATTTCCATAATTCACTAAATCATTTTGTGCACAACAGTATGTATTTGTGTGTAAGTTTTATATATTTAGTTGTGGGTTTTACATACTATGATTTTTTAATACGTAAGGCAATGTGTTGTTTGCTTTTAAATACATTATCTCAGATAATTCTCAAAATAACTACATTGGGTAGAATTATTTCTATGGACATTCTTCAATAAGAAAACTGACAATATGGAGGCAAGGTGGCTCACACACTTATATAATTAATAACTTGCAAAGCCATATTAAAATTATGGTCTTATGAATGTAAGATAATTCTCTTACCAATTTTAGAGACCAGTGAGGGAGATTCATGAGATTCAAACTTAATAGATGGAAAGTATGGATCCCAAATTTAGCCAGGCTTGTTCAGTTGGAAGTGAGTGTACTAATTCAGTGGAAGGCTGGGGAAAGGAAGCAAAGAGAAAAGGGAACATATGGGAGAGTCTTAGTTAGGCATACTAGGCCACAGGGAAGATGTTAATATGCCAGTCACAAGGTAGAGGGAGGATACAAAAGAAGACAGTACCAAAGAGTAAGTCTGTGTATGTGCATGTGAGAAATGGTGGACGGAGTATTTGGGAATTAACTCTAATCATACTTCAAAATAAGTAGTGACCCCATTCATTAGTAAATGTGGCCCATCTATATCACAGAATATGAATAAAAGATAAACAATTTCTCACTAGTTAGAGGCAAATGAAGGTAGGGTTAATTATGAGAATTTCAAGAATTCCTTATATTATCTAAGCAAGGTAATCATGTCAGGATTTTCAAAGTAGAGAGAAGAGCACAATCTAAACCGTGGAAGCTATATTTGAAATGATGTCGTAATGAAAGTAAACTCTGAGACATTTAAATAGTAAGGAAGAGAAAACAGATTATCTGAGCAGTTCACAAATGTTTGGCCAAGAGTTTTGACGTTATTTTAAAGGCAAAGGGAAACCACTTACAGATTTTATTCAAGAAAATAATTATTCAATTGCTCTCTTGAAATCCAGCAGTATGGCAAAGTGCTTAATTTCTAAATTTCTGGAGTCAGATTTCCTTTTCTACCACTTACAGTATGACTTTTGACAAATAATTTTTCACCTCTAAAGTAAGAGTAATAATACTACCTATATCACCTTGCATGTGTCTGTGCATAGTCAGTTAGATTACCTACATTAAATTATGCCTTACATATAGTACATTCAGAGTAGATGGTAACCATCAATATCACTACCACCATAATAATAAGTATTTTTGTTGTTGTTGTGGAAACAGTACTTTGATTTCAGTTTGGAGAAAGTATTGTAGAATAGACAGGGATATAGCCTGTTTTTCTTTATTTTTTTGTTTATGTTTTATTTATTCATTTTTTATTGATACATAATAAATGTATAGATGATCAGGGTACATGTGATATTTTGATGCTAGGAACATTTGAATTATTCTCCTTCAGCCATTTTGAAAGGTACAATACATTATTATTAACTATAGTCACTCTATTGATCTATTTGGCACTAAGTCTTCTTTTTAGCTTTTATTTTCAGTTCAGGGTTATATGTGCAGGTTTGTTATATAGGTATACTTGTGTCATGGGGCTTTGTTATAACAAATTATTTTGTTATAACAAATTATTTCATCATCACCCAGGTATTAAGCCTAGTACCCATTAGTTATTTTTCCTGATCTCACCCTCTTCCTACCTTCTACCTTCCAGTAGGCTTCAGTGTCTCTTTTCCCTCACAATAGGTCCATGTGTTCTCATCATTTAGTTCCCACTTATAAGTGAGAACATGTGGCATTTGGTTTTTTGTTCCTGCATTAGTTTGCTAAGGATAATGGCCTTGAGCTCCAACCATGTCCCTAAAAAGGACATAATCTCATCCATTTTTACCGCTGCATAGCATTCCATGGTGTATATGTACCACATTTTCGTAATTCAGTCTATCAGTGATGGACATTTAGGTTAATTCATATCTTTGCTATTGAAAATAGTGCTGCTATGAGCATACACATAGGTGTGTTTTATAATAGAACAATTTCTATTCCTTTGGGTATATACTCAGTAATAGGATTCCTGGGCCAAATAGTATTTCTGTGTTTAAGAGTTTGAAGAATTGCCACACTGTCTTCCACAATGGTTGAACTAATTTACACTCCCACCAACAGTGTGTAAGTATTCCTTTTTCTCCACAACCTTGTCAGCATCTGTTATTTCTTGACATTTTAATAAAAGCTCCTCTGCCTGGTGTGAGATGACATCTCATTGTGGGTTTGATTTGCATTTTGGACAAAGACCAGTTTTAAATGCCTTTGTTGGTATACAGATATGAAATTAAGACATGAAATAAGTCCATGATAGAAGGAAGGCATTGTAGAAAGAGCTAAGATTAAGTAATAGTTAGAAGTTGACCTGATAGGTTTTGTTGACCAAGTACATGTGGGAAATGAAGTAAAAGATTGTATTTTTCAGTATTTTAAGAATTAGCTACATAATATGTTATTCACTGATACAGGAACAAAAGAAGAGAAAAGTGATGGTAGATTATGGTAAGTTCAATTTTGAACACGCTGAATTTAAAGGTTCAGTTACAGAATTGAGTAAAATTATTTTAGTTTATAGAATTCCTGAGACTACAGCTTAGAATAGAGAATTGCATTGCAAATACTGATTTGAGAGTTATCATTCATGTTAAGGGTGGAAAGGAGTTTCACTGTGGATGAGATTACTTCTGAATCACTCTTCCTTCTATCCATCTTTTTATTTACATCTGAGTATTTAAAAGGAAAAAGTGAGTGTACGAAACTCAGAATCTTTGACACTGTCTTGTGTGTTGAGTGTCATCTTGTCTACAGAAAGTATGTTGTCTTCGATGTTCTTTGCCGTATTGTGTGCTAATGGAGAAAAATCATTTTTCCACAGAGCAGACCACAGTGGTTCACTACTGCCAGTGAGTTGGTGGGCACAGTTGGATATGTAGGAAAAAATAATGAACCCAAATATAATAGGGGATTCCAAATAATGAACCCCCTATTACACTGGGATTTATTATTTTGTCCTACATATCCAAGTATATAGGCCACAAAACATGACTTTTTCAATAACATAAATTTGATACTCTTATTTCTACATGCCAAAGTCTCCATCTTTTTTTTCTCTGTATGGCCAGAAATGAGCTGGAGAGAAAAAGGTGTCATTTATTGAGCCCCCTGTAGGATTTTAACCTGCAGGTGGATAGCAGTCAAAGCTACTGGTATGAATGAGGGGAAAGTTTCCAGAGGAAGTACCTTAAAAATGAAGAGAAGAAAAGATAGAAAAGAGGAGTGAAGAGCAGTGAGTTAAGTTGAAGAGAGAAGAGGAGGACCTACTTCTTAGGGAAATTAATGTTGAAGAATCAGGACTATACATAATATTGTGAGAAGAAAACTTGATGGGATATACAAATATTGGAGTTTGAAAACTATAGAATAACAGAAAGGCATTTAAAAAAAGCTCTTCAAAAAATAGTGTTTGGGGGACAGGAATAAGGACCAGTCAATAAAACCAAGCACTGAAATATACAGTAGGATAGGGGCTAAAACATATCCTTAATATCTGGTAATCAGGATGTAATTGGGGCCTTAGAGTGAGCTTAAATTGGAGAAGAGAGCAGAAGAGGAGAGGGGAAGTGGGCTGGACCAGGTTGTGTCATTCTTGCTACTATTAGGTTAGCGCAAAAGTAGTTGCTGTTTCTGCACTTAGAAGTTTGGCAAAAACTGCAATTACTTTTGCACCGGCCTAATATAATTGTTTATGCACGTGTGTATAGGCAAGCAGATAGATGTATGCATATTTTCATCTTCTTCAGCTTAATTTTATTTAATCAGCAAAAAAATTCTTGCACGAGTCCTATTAAAATTGTTTGTGGTCAGAATTTTAAAATCAAACAATGATATAAAATGCATAAGTATGTTTGTTTATATCACTGATATCAGTAACCTTAATCATACACACTAATCCAGGAACAAACTTCTTGTCACACATAGAGCTGATTTTTAGCAAACCACAAACATATTCTGTGTGGGACAATTCTAGGAGTAAAATATGAACATGAGAAAACATACTCTGTCATCTTCTATATTTTTTAAAAGATTTCTTTTTTCTCAAAAGAGATAATTTTTTTAGCTGAAATATGTAGTTTACTCATAGTACACAAAATTTTATGCCTGCCTGTTTGTAAACCATCTCATTTTACCTAACAAAGGCAAACAACCATAGACAGATCAGCTATGTTAGTCTCTGCCAGTATTTAAAGTGCCAACTTCAAAAATATTAGGTTAAGCCATTTTCTACTGTTACTTGTGCGACTTAGAGCATGTTACAGTGAACCTGAATATTTAGTCAGCATCAAAAATCAAAATGTAAAGAAATAGAACCAATGGGCTACTCTTCTAAAAGAGTGTTGTTTCTGGAATACAAAATTCATGCTTTTTCAAAAAGCAAAAGGATAAAATTGTACATGATTGGACTTTAGTTTAATTTATGGGGAGTCTAAAACAATTTTAGGAGCTTAACACTGAAATAGCCCTTTGGGGTATTAACTCTGTCAACTGGCTTGCAAATCAGAAAATTGATAGCTCTATTATGAAGGCATGTGAAATATCATATACACAGAGGGGATAAAATGCTTAATTCCTCTGTGAGATGACCAGAAATTGCTGACTGATTTGTTGGCTTAAATCCTGCTGAATAGGTCCCTTTCAATGCCTTAAGACTATTCTATTAAATAATTTAAAATAGCTGGTACTAAAAAGGAAGAAATACATAAATTCAAATGGATTCTATTCAAATTAGAGAGTATTTTTGAGGCAGATTTTCCTATCAAAATGATTAGTATTTCAGCTACACTTAAAAACTAAAACCTAAAGCTGAGTAGGGAAGAAGAGACAACTGGGTTTTTTTCTCTGCTATTTCCTGTTCTTTTCTTAATCATCCCCACCAAACTGAGAATATTATTACAGTATTTTTATTGTTCAAATATAGTATTATACACCTACTGTCAAGCCAATAACCAGATTGAACAAAAATAACACATTTATTGAACATCTACCATGTGTCAGGCATTTTCTTAGGTATGCAGTATAGTATGGTGTATAAAACACTGTCCTTGCCCTAAATCAGCTTATATATTGCGTGTGAGACGTAGACATCTTCAAAAAATTTTATTCTGAGAATTTTAAAAGATATATCATATTACGACTTTTTGAGTAATTTTTTCAATAAGTTGCTTTCAAATAACTAACTTTAAAATAAACTTAAGACTTCTTACATAAATACAAATTGCTCATTAATGTAATTAGAGATAGCAATATAAAATGGAAATAGGAATGAGGTTATAGTACCAAATACAATGATGTAAAGTCCGATAAACTCATCAGAGGTGGGAGATGTATTGATTCTTAGCTTTCTGGCAGCATGTTTTAATATTACTTAGGCACTGATTAGGATCTTGTGCTCTGAACTTGGTAGATGGAATTGGTAGGTACAGATGTGTATAGACAACTTATTATCAACTTTAAAGATTCTCTTTAAAATTTCTCCATAAAACTCTTCAACTTTGCCTTACAACACATTCACAAACCTGAGAGATTGACTAATTATTTTCCAATTCCTTCATCATATCTTATTCACCTCATAGAATCAAAATTGCATGGTCTCAATTAAGCATTGTCCTATCTTGGGGCAGTCTCCAGCTTCCAACATTTTAACTCGATCCTACGAATTTATTTAGAGAATGTGTGAGTGTGTGAAAACGAACAGGATGTTTCTTGAAATAGCACTAACTAGTGTTAGAAATATCGGGCTAGTTTCTGCTCTCAGATGAGGACGAGACATGGTGAGCTAGCACATGAACCCACAGAATTTTCCATCAAAGGGGATAAATATCTCTTATAATCTATGCTGGCTAGTTACAACTACTCTACACATTATGTGCATGCATAAAAACAAAACAATGATAGAAAATAAATTCCTCTCAGAAATTCCCAAAATCATGTGTTCTCAAAACTTGTCCTTATTTATACTCCCCTGCTCTTTCTTGGTCTCTTGGATTCCTTGGGTCATCTATGCGGGCATTTTGTTAAAATGTATTTTTAAAATGAGAAAGGCTGTATGACTATTCCCTTTGTCACACATGCAGAACTAAATTGGCTCATAATTAATTCATTACCAACTGAAATATGTTGTGACAATTGGGTTGGGTGTGTGATGGTAAGAGCCTTTCCAAAGTAAAGTGTGATAGAAGCTCACCATAACTATTACGCTCAACCTTGCCTTGATCTCAAAACACAGGAGATACCTGATTCAGAACATTCACAGACTCACCATTATTGTACAATGATAATGTAGTGTATAGTGTGTGAAGTCTAGCATTAGCACAACATTGCGGATGCATTTAGTAAGGGCCTTGCCCAGCTACATTCCATTTTGGCTTAGAATTTTTGTGTTCATTTTGATTGAAAAAAGTCTGTTATATTAAAAAATAAAACAAAAAAACCAAAAACCAAAAATAACTCTTCAACACATTAAAACTCTGAAGAACTAAAAATGATTCTACCATACTCTAAGCATTACACTCAATCCTAGTGAAACTTTGTTCTTCATATGGTTACTTTGACTCTTATTAGGCTACCTGAATTATAATATAGAAAGCTCACATCAGAATAGAATAGATATGAGAAAGTTGAAGGGTCTCATATCTCCATTAACTTTTGTTAAGGAATCTAATTACTACCCTATGGAAAAGACTTTCTGACTTCAAAAAAGAAAGAAAGAAATCACCCTATCATTGAAACCACTTTGGCTAAAATTATGACAGCAAGATAAATCTAACAGGAACAGACTCCATCTTGCTTCTGACCTCACAAGCTAACTGCCCTTCCTCATTCTTGAATGTAGGCTAAGCTAACTATGGTAGAAATTTAGTTTATAGATTAACTTAAAAGCAAGGATGATAAAAGACTCTTCCGGAAAATAAGGTCCTCCTCGTTCAGAGACTGAAAATGCTTTTGTAAAACTAAGAAAAGGCCACTATGTTAGAATTATGGTGGTGCCTGAATTCTGCAATGCTAGAAGCATAGTTAAGCAATAACCAGTCATTGTTCTCTGGCTTGCTTACTGCTCAGGAATCATGTAGCTGGAGGTCACAAGATTTGTAACTTCCCCAGTTGCTCCTAGTGATAACATCCTCGCTGTGAAAACCTAAGATTGGTCTTTGAGGTATTTTTCAGCCTTCTGCATTCGGGCATGCAAACTGATGCCACCCAGACCTGTGACTCATCCCAAAGAACTGACTCAACTGGTTCTATGACCCCCACGCAGAAACTGACTCAACATGAAAAGGCAGTTTGGACATTGATTTCATCCTCAAGCAATCAGCAGCACCCATTCCCTGGTCCCCTGCCCATCAAATTTCCTTCAAAACCTCTAGCCTCTGAGCTCCTGGGGAGGCAGATTTGAGAAATATATCCTGTCCTACTGCTCACTGCCTTTTAATAATTAAACTATTTCTGTGCGACATAACCAATGTCTCAGTTTGTTGCTTTACCTGTGCAGGACAAGCTGTAACATCTTATTGGTTGTTGAATGATGCAACTCTTGGAACAACTACATTCAAATAATATCAAGAGCAAGATTCATGGATCATTGGGGAGAAGAGACTGATATCAGATTTCCCTAGGTGTTTTGATAGCCCAGATGAGAAGAGATGTTAGGGAACAAGAATGGAATATTCATGATCCTTTGTCTAAGTGGATTTTCATTAAAATAAAATTTTATTAAAAATTTTCATTTTGATGAAATTTTATTTTAGCAAAGTTAAAATTTCATCTTAATGAAATTTTCTACCAGCCTCATCTTAAGAAGGAAAGAACATTCTTGCCTAAATAATAAAATAAAAATGGTAGTAGAAAGTGAGTATTACAAGTATACAAGTTATTTTAATATATATTTTTTTCTTTCATACAATTTTGGATATATCTACAGTTCAGTTGTAGATTTATTTTATTAATCATCTTTAGTACTGAATATGATTTTTAAATCAGAAAAATAATTATTTAATAAATTATTCTTAACCTTCTCCTGTGCCCTGTTTATATTATGAATCTACTGGAATTTCTAGAACTAATCCTGCGGTAGCTTGAACTTTCTCTTGTTTTTTAATTCTAAGCTCATTTGTTTAAATTTCTTTGAAACTTCCTTAACCTTATATACAATATTATTATATTGACCCTCAGCCTTGCCCATTTTTTTTTTGATTTTTAGCTTTTATGTTAAAATATACTAACTTTGGTGTGCTTTGGCTATAAAGATGATTGGAGACATCCTGCTGTTTGGGACATTGCTGATGAATGCCGGGGCAGTGCTCAACTTTAAGCTGAAAAAGAAGGACATGCAGGGCTTTGGGAAGGAGGCATGGGAGCCCAGCACAGGTGACAACACAAGGGAATTCTTACTGAGCCTCAGATACTTTTGAATCTTCACCAGCCTGTGGAACGTCTTCATCATGTGCTGCATGATTGTGCTGTTTGGCTCCTGAGTCCCAGATATGGAACCAGGAACTCATCTTCTCAGATGCTGAGTCTCTGTTCCTCCATTCCTGATGACTTCAAGAATGCTTTTAACCAGAAAACTAATAACCTTCACAGGAAGCCCAAGCTCTTGATGTTGCAGTCTGCTTAGTCCCTAGTTCAGCTAGGTCCAAGTTCTTGTACCAAGACCAAGAAGAACAAGGCACATGGACAGCAGAGAATGAGTAGAGTAGGATTTATTAAGCAGAAGGAAAGCTCTCAGCAAAGAGAAGTGCCCTGAAAGCAGGTTGCCAGAAATGGGGCTGAGTTCTTTTATATGGCAAAGACAAGGTATTCTTCTGTGGTTTCTGCCCAAATGGGAAGGGTAATGTTCTCCCTTGATATTGCATCTGCGCATGCTTGGGGTTGGCCAGAGTGACTGAATCTTGGTTATTACCCATGAATGGCTAAGCAAAACACATTAGGGGACTAAAACCACAGTGCTACTGTCATGTTAAGGACATTATAATGACTCGGGTCAAGTTAAGGACACTTAGGTTGATCTATTGCACCTGCTCCTAGGCCAGGACAGTCCCTTCTTAGCAGACATTTGGCATTAGAGGAAGTTCTTAATCAAATTTCTTTCCACTAGCTACAGGGGCTGTGCAGATGTGGTCTCACAGGTATTTTTCCACTCCCAAGACCCTCCCTCTCTATCTGCCTAACTAGCCTCTAACTGCCTCCTCTCTCGCTGGTAGGTTGAAAAATGTTTGCCAAGATGTGCACAGTCTCCCAGCCACCTCACAGTTTTCAAAGATATTTTCACTTTGGTGACTGAATTGGAATGCTATTTACTGAAGGGGTTTCAGGAGGGTTTATATAAGGGGCTGTGATAAAATTGCATTTCCCATAGATAAAAGAACATAGTGAAATCATTTCATCATATTGGAATGCCTCCTCTACCAAGCATTCATGAGAAACCTGTTTCTGGATATTTATTGGCTTATTTTTAATAGCCGTCCTTTTGGTAAGAATCATATAGATTTTTAAAACCATTTTTTAATCCAGGGATCTGAGCAGAAAGGTTGGCTTTTAAGTTTAACACAGCCTCATTTTTGAACAATGTTTATAAGTCACATGGACATTCAGCGTTACTTGCTGAAATTGACAGCATCTGGGGTCAGCCAGGAGCCCTGTGACCAAATTCCTTTCCCATGTGAACAGGGTCCACTTGGCCACTCAGTGCAGCTGAAATTATCCCTAAGACTTTAAGAAGAGGGTCACCTGAAACAGGGACACCAGCCTTCCTGTTCAGACACTAAACTGTTAGCAAAAAGGAAGAGATAGTTCCAGGTGAAGTATTTCCACAGAAGAGGAGTGTAGAACAATTGTGGGGGTTTTAGGATAAATTTTGTTTTGCCTTGCACCCGTTGTCAAATGAAATGACTTTGGGGGCCATTAAAAATACATATTAAAAACATGTGTGTGTGTGTGTGTGTGTGTATATTAACATAGGCAAGAACTTTTTATCTAGTTGCTCATTTTAGCCTTTTCATATTTTATAAATGTCACATTATTTTATATAATAAGTGCTAATATATAATGACTGATTATGCTGCACCAAGCACTATTCTAAGTGCTTTAACTATGTTAAATTCCACATCACCTCGATTAGTTATCCAATCTTACAGACTGGAAAACTGAAAAGAACAGGGTTAAGTAACATGTCTAACGTCTCACAGGCAATGAGTAATCCTTAATTCTAAGATTTCTAATTTCTCTTCTAGTTTCTTCTAAGATATAGAAGAAAAAAAATATAAGAAAAAGAAAATTTCTACTTTGTTGATTTATATTGTCTCATCTTGCTCCCTAATTTCCCTCTTTGTATTTTCTGGATGTTACCAATCCCTTTATTTATTTACACATTTCAAATATTTATATTAAAGGTCTTTTCAAGTGACATTAATATATCGAATCCCCAGATATAAATCCTTCCAGTTATTCAATTTACAGTTGTCTTTCTTAGCATTGCACTTTCTTATATGCCCATATACATATCTGTGGTCTAGGAGTTCAAATTCCATGAGGTTAAATCCTCAGTAGTCTCATGTGGTTCATGCCTTGTGGATGCCTTCCAGAGCATGTTTTTTATGGTTGTTTTCTCCTCTTTCCTATTGGGTTCACCAATTCTTAAAAATTTGAAAATTTTAGACTTATGGTTTCTTTACTATGTGGTTTGCACAAAGTTGAGCCCTGAAATTTTATATCTTATGCTCAGGGTTTCCATTTTTTGTGATTTCATTTACTCTCACTTCCAGAATACAGTCCTAGACCAGTGTTTATACATGAGGACATTGTTTCCTAAAATCCAGTTTCAGACTGGGATCTTCATTCTTACTACTGAATGTACATAGTCCTTTATTCGTCTTTTGTAGGTGTCTCATTTTCAACCTACAATTTATCTTATATGGTCTTTGTACTTTATGCATTGTTTAGCTTTGACCCTTGGTTAGCAAAATTGACGTGTTATTTTTGTTGTTGTTGTTTTGTTTTCTTTTGCTTTTCGGTCAGTTAGGCTCTTCCTTTCCAAGTCTGTGGGCTCAGATATACTTTCAATAGTTTAAATGCATGTACTCTAGCATTTTATATGATTTGGACAAGGAAAACTTTTTAAAATTCTGTTCAATACAACAATTTGATCCCATGTTACTTTGAAACTTAAATCAGTTGGACAGTAAATGTCCTCTAGGCACAGATCACCAAAACCTTCCTGAGTGAATGTCTGTGGTTTTGACCCTTTAACATTAATCTTTCTCCTGAAGAGAACAGATATATTCATTTTTAATGTAGGAATTCAAGGCTTTTTATTTATTATTTCACCTCTAACAAGGAGCCAACTCTACCTTATATGAGCAATGGGAAAGCAATATAGTTGCTCATGATTTTACTGTTTCATGGAAATGTGAATATATGCTTCAAAATTTATTTTATTTTCCATTGGTTTGGATAGTAAGGAATCAGGCAGGATGTATTATCTGCAGAAAGAAACATATGAAATGAGTGGCTTTTAGTAAAATGTGGGTAGAGAATGTTTATCAATATGAAATTCTATGTGATTATCTATTGAGTAGTAAAGTTTCATTATGCCAATCTGAATCTGGGCCTTCAACATCTAAAAAATATTTCCAGAAGTGTTATAATAGCAAGGAAAAAGAAAATTGAGCCAAGTTTAAAAATCTTTAATACTATTTATCTTTATGTCCATCAGCTTTCTGCCAAATATATTACATGCAGAATTAAATAGAATTAGAATATTCTTAATGATCTCTTTAATTAAGAACCTTTTAATAGAGCATAATGAAATGACAGGGTAGTGTATCCTATCTGAAGTAATCTCGGAATATGGAGAGGCTTCTTCAGTAGCCAAAGGCTGACAATACTATAAAGTTTCAGATTTCCAGGTCTCCAAAAAAAATAGCAAATTATTGTGTGTCACTTAGATTCAAAATAAAGTCTTTCATTGTTAAGATTCTTCATTAAAAAAAATTTACAGTCCCACCAACAGTGTAAAGTGTTTCTATTTCTCCACATCCTCTCCAGCACCTGTTGTTTCCTGACTTTTTAACGATTGCCATTCTAACTGGTGTGAAATGGTATCTCATTGTGGTTTTGATTTGCATTTCTCTGATGGCCAGTGATGGTGAGCATTTTTTCATGTGTTTTTTTGGCTACATAACTGTCTTCTTTCGAGAAGTGTCTGTTCATGTCTTTTGCCCACTTTTTGATGGGGTTGTTTTTTTCTTGTAAATTTGTTTGAGTTCATTGTAGATTCTGGATATTAGCCCTTTGTCAGATGAGTAGGTTGCAAAAATTTTCTCCCATTTTGTAGGTTGCCTGTTCACTCTGATGGTAGTTTCTTTTGCTGTGCAGAAGCTCTTTAGATCCTAGTTCAACCATTGTGGAAGTCAGTGTGGCGATTCCTCAGGGATCTAGAACTAGAAATACCATTTGACCCAGCCATCCAATTACTGGGTATATACCCAAAGGACTATACATCATGCTGCTATAAAGACACATGCACACGTATGTTTATTGCGGCATTATTCACAATAGCAAAGACTTGGAACCAACCCAAATGTCCAACAATGATAGACTGGATTAAGAAAATGTGGCACATATACACCATGGAATACTATGCAGCCATAAAAAATGATGAGTTCATGTCCTTTGTAGGGACATGGATGAAATTGGAGATCATCATTCTCAGTAAACTATCGCAAGAACAAAAAACCAAACACCGCATATTCTCACTCATAGGTGGGAATTGAACAATGAGAACACATGGACACAGGAAGGGGAACATCACACTCTGGGGACTGTTGTGGGGTGGGGGGAGAGGGGAGGGATAGCATTAGGAGAGATACCTAATGCTAGATGACGAGTTAGTGGGTGCAGCGCACCAGCACGGCACATGTATACATATGTAACTAACCTGCACATTGTGCACATGTACCCTAAAACTTAAAGTATAATAATGATAAATTAAAAAATAAAATAAAATAAAATAAAATAAATTTAAAAGGGACAATTGGAAAATATTCCTCAACAATATTATACTTCGAGATGTCCCTGCATGAATACTAAAGGAACTTTCTACGCTGGATTTATTTGCTTGTTCAATGTTATGGCAGGTGTACTTAAAATGTAGAAATGGCTAATCATCAATATAATTTGACAAACACTTACTTAATAGGAACTCTGTGCCAGGAATCCTGATAAATTTTCTAATGAATAAGATGCAGTCCATGCTTTGGAAGAACTCCCACACTTATAGATGATATATATGTATAAGCAATTAACTTCAAAACAATGTACTAACTGTTATAATAGCAGATTATACAAAGCCAAATAGAGCTACAAATTAAGTTGGCCTGTTTAAGGGGAATCAAGGTCTAAATAGTAAAGCATATCCAGATCACTTAAGGATGGAAGGGTTAAATTTTATTTATGAGTCCAATATCTAATACTTTGTTGTAGGATTTGAAAAGGAGGCAGTGCTTTTTCTACTAGTGAAAATTACTCCCTGTGACCAAATTGCTTTTCTGAAACTGATAGAAGTATATTATATCACTCAGGCATATTGAAGACCCTCCCAAAAATAATTGACTGTGACTTGGCTTATTATCTCAATATGAGGGAAGCAGAAACTGTGAGCAAAATTAGTCAAACACATGCAGAAAACCATAGAATCCTTGAATGCACTTGTCCCTGTAATTCATTTATTATTCAACTCTTATTATAGTAGTGTTTAATTAATTTCCCACTTCATTCAAGTATGTTCATGTGCCAACTCATACATGAGAACTTTCTTGATCATTTTATCAAGAAAAAAGTGAAAGAACAACCTTCGTCACTGTTGATTTACTTTACTCTTTTTACTTTTAGCACAACCTGACATACTATATTTGTTTCACTGCTTGTTATTTTCTTCTTCCTACCAGAATATACACTCCCTGAGGTTGGAAATTGTATTTGTTTTGTCTACTCATGTATTTCCAGTAACTTAAACAATGCCTTTATATGGTAGGAGCTCAATGTACATTTACAGAATCACTGACTTAATTAATTGTATTATAAAGTACCTATTATACATTATGTATTATGCTAAAATTGTGCCAAAGATAGCTTTCTGATTTGTAAAATAACTTATTTAGAAACGGAGAGTCTAGGCCCAAACAAATAATTGGAATGTTGACTTACGTGAGAACTTATAAAAAAGATGTGTGCAATGTCCTTTGAGCATTCGGTGGGACAGATGACCACTAAGCCAGGGAAAAAGGGGACTATAACCAAAGATCAATTTATACTGAGACTTGATTAATAAGGAATCCCCCAAAAAAATGCTTATGAAATAAAAAGCTTAATCCAGAGAAAGACTTTCCCAGAAGACAAAAGTGAAATCCCATCCCTGCTAGAAGTTAATTCCATTCCACCCCAATTTTAATTTAGCCTCCCTGTCTCACCTATGTGTGGGGGGGATGAGAAGTCATGAACTCTAGGGGAAAGATCTCAAAGGCATTGACTAGAGACCCTAGAAAACACTTGCTGCAGTCACAGAAAGAACTAGAAGATAAGGGCAACAAACCTCTTCTCCTGCAAGACGGATATTTGTGAAGACCACACCTTTAAGACAAAGACCAACAGTGCACTCCAAAAATTTAGACTTAAAAAGAAGATTAGAGAATGCCCCTCCCCTACATTCTAGCACCAGGCTAGTAAGCCTTCAATGGACAGTGGATGTCAGTTAAGAAAGCTGCAAGAGACAAACTTTCTCTGAGGGACAACAAAAAGGGACATTCCAAAGCTAATAAAGGAATCACAAAAATGGTTGTTGGGATATTAGAAATCTCTAGAACACAAAGCTATAAAAATACTTCAAACAAAACCCACTAGTAGCCAGATCAACATAAATCCTCACACAAAAGTCCTATTTTCCAAAGAAAAAGAGAAAATTTCAAAGTCTTCCAGCAGGAGGGTGGGTGACTTCTTATCTACTCAAGAATAAGAATTTAAAAAGACTTTTTGTAACAAATTCTGCAAACAAGAAGACAGTGGAGTAAAATCTTTAAGTCTTGGGAAAAAAAATCTGCCAACCGAAATTTCTATACACAATGAAAATATTGTATGTTGGAAACATTGAAAACATCAATTGAATACCACATGCACCCACCTAAAATGTTCCGACATCATATATCAATACCTTTAAAATATAGAAGTGAATTAAAGACTTTCTTCAGAAAACAAAATAGATAACTTATTATCCTAATTGCCAGCTGACCAGCCTCAAGAAAAATGCTAAAAGAACTCCTTCAGGCAAAAGAATGATATAGGTAAGACACATGGAATTACACTGAAAAAAGAAAGGGCATGAGAAAAGTTATAAATGAAGGTAAACATTTTATATTAATTTTTCTTATTTCAAATTGATCTAAAAGATAACTGTTTAAATAGTTCTATTTTAAGATAAATTTCTATGTTTTAAAATTACATGTGTTATGTAAATAATATAATATATTGGGTATTTAAAGGCTATATAAAAGTAAAATAAATTACAACGATGTCACAGGAGATGGGAGGGAGGAACGTGGAGTATTTTACTATAAGGTACTTACATTACAAATGAGCACTAGAATGCTATTTTAGGGAGGATTTCAACAACAGTCTACATTATAAATCTTAGAGGACAATCTAATTTTCTAAATGTACATAAGTTAATAGCTTACATAAAAGGAAAGCATAAAAATCTCAGTGAAAACAGAGAAGGCCAAAAAAGAAACAAATGCAATAAACAGAACAGAGTCAGTAATACTTTAATATAAATATATTTTAAATAACTGTACATGTAAATGGCTTAAACATACAGTTAAAAAGGAGAGACTGACAGATTGGATGAAAACAAGACCCAACTAGATGATGTCTACATAATATTTGTAATAAATATTTAAAAAGCAGATAGATTAAAAGTAAAGAGATGAGATAAGATAAAACATACTAACTGTAATCAAAAGGAAGTTGGAGTAGCTATAATAATTTCACACAAAGCTGATTTCTGGTCAACAGAGATCAGGAATTAGGGAAAACATTACACAATGATCAAGGAATTAATTCTCCAAAAAGACATTAGAATCCTAAACATATGTGTACTTACCAACTGCTTCAGCCATATTACCTTAGATATGGTATCACGAAGCCAGACCCAGATCAAGAGGGAGAAACTTGAAAAAGTTTATAATTTCATAGTCTCCATGCCATAGCATAGTAGGTCACACAGAACCACTAAGGTTTCTTCAGAAGGAAACGGCAAGGCTGTGTAAACAGGCTGAGGTTTGGCTAGTTTGAAAAATATCAGTAGGCGGCTGGGCGTGGTGACTCAGGCCTGTAATCTCAGCACTTTGGAAGGCCCAGGCGGGCGGATCACGAGGTCAGGAGATCGAGACCATCCTGGCCAAGAGGGTAAAACCCCGTCTCTACTAAAAATACAAAAAAAGTAGCCGGGCGTGGTGGCAGGCGCCTGTAGTCCCAGCTACTCAGGAGGCTGAAGCAGGAGAATGGCGGGAAATGGGGAGGCGGAGCTTGCAGTGAGCCGCGATCGCGCCACTGCACTCCATCCTGGGTGACAGAGCGAGCGAGACACCGTCTCAAAAAAGAAAAAGAAAGAAAAAAAGAAAAATATCAGTAGGCTCTGGAAAACAGAGGCTGTTCTTATATCTGGTACCTGGCCCTGGGGCAATTAGAGACTGTATATAGTGACTCTGAGAGCCTACGTGGTTACCAGTGTGAACTTAGATACTCAAGAAGATGACCGACCAGAGACTAACCAGGTTCCTCAGAAATTGGTCATGACACATTTTAAAAGACTGTATTACACCAGCAGAGTATCAAAAGACATGAGATAAAAAATGATCAAAATAAAAGAATGCACAAATCCAGAACTATAGTTTGAAATTTCAATACCACGTAGCAATAACTGATGTATCAAGCAGGCAGAAAACCAGTAAGAATATAGATGATCTGAACAGTGTTACATATCAACTTAATTGACATTTATAGAACACTCCAAATTCAAGCAACAGAATAAAAACACATTTTTCTGAAGTTCACTCAGAACATACACCAGAATAGACTATGCTAAGGGATATAAAACATAGCTTGACAAATGTAAAAGAATAGATATCACACAAAGTAATTTAAGACCGCAATAGAATTAAACTTGAAATTAAAAAAGAAAGATAGATGAAAAATTTCCAAGTATTTGGAAACAATCCAGCACACCTGCAAATAACCCAAAATAAGATGTCTCAAGAGAATATAAGATTTCTTTATAACCAATTAAAATTTAAAATATAACATCAAAATATTTAGAATATTGCTAAATCAGTGCTAAAAGGTATATTTTTGTAGCATTAAATGTCTATTTAAAAACTAGAAGAGCCTACAATTAATAGCTTAAGTTTTCATCTTATGATACTGAAGAAAGATGAGTACATTAAATTTAAAGCAAATAGAACCAAAGGGAAGAAAATTAATGCAGAAATTAATAAAATTGAAAATAATAAGAGCATAGAGAAAATTAGTAAGACACAATAGTGTTCTTTGAAAATAAAACTAAAAATAATAACCAATAAGAAAAAAGAGAGAAGAAAAAATTACCAACAGCATATTTTTTAAAAAAGTAATCATTATTACAGATCCCACAGCAATGAGTAACATTATAAGAGAATACTGTGATCACCTCTATGTCTACAAATCTGATAGCTGAGATGAAATGGACCAATTTATTGGAAGAAACAAAGTACCAAAGCTCATTCAAGGATAGAAAACCTATTTAACCCTGTAACTTAGAGGTAGTAAGGACTGAATTAGTAAATACATTCCAAACGCAGGACAAAACAATAGAAAGAGAACATCAGACTAAGATAGTTTTACTGGTGAATAGATATTTAAGAAGGACAATATTTTAGCAAGAAATCATAAATAAGAAAGAAATCATACCACCTCTACATTATCTTTTTCAAAACAATAGAAGTGGATAGAACATTTCCCAACTTATGAGGCCAGCCTTACTTAAATGCCAAACCATATAAAAACATTTCAAGAAAATTACAGACCAATATTTCGTGAACATAGGCACAAAGCTCTTTGAGAAAATAAGAGCAAATAAAACAGGAATATATAAAAAGGATAATACATGATCAAATGTGGCTAATACTAAGAATGCAAGCCTTATTTAACACTCATATGTCAATGAATGCAATATATAATTACAAGAAAAACATGAAGGGTTTCTGGAAGGCTTACATGGTTGAGGGAACAAGAAATGAAGATAAGTGTCTGCTAAAGAAGAGGTATCTTAACAGACTTTCAGGGTCTCATTTGGAAGTCCTGAAGAACTACATTCTAGTAGAAATTGTAAGCTATACATAGACTGATTTCACACCCCTATCAACCTAATCTTCAATGGGATTATTATGATTGTCCTATACTCTAGCATGTCTGCCAGAGCAAAGTCAGTACTGGAGAAATATAACATGGTCCAAAGGCTTAAATGATCAGTTCAGTTTCTCATGCACAATCTCTTCAAATAAAAATACTCTCTCTTAATTTTTTAAAAGAAGTATTGAAGAGAGATAGTAGCAAAGGGGCATGATTTTCATTCTTCTTAAACCTTAACTCTAATAGACGCACCAACAGTAGTAGCAAAACCAAATACTCATGGGTAGCATCTACAGCAAAACTGGAGAGTAAGATGGTAAGTTGTATTCCAGGGAACTCCAAAATGGTGAGGACAAATCACCAACTACTGTAAGAACTGCACATTATCAGCATCTGTGCAAAAAGAAGTAGAAGGAAACATCAGAGAACCCCATAATTTAAAAAAATATGAATCGGAAAGACCAATGTACCCACTTGAAAATAGCAGCTGAAACTGGAAGACATTTTACGTGTGCCAACAGCAGCTGAACATAAAATGTCTGAGGAAAGTGTGAAGGGGCTGTAGCAATCTGGAAAATCTAAACAACTATGACCAAAATTTCCTTCCAAGAAAACGCCCCACCCATGAGAAGAAATAGCTTGGGGATCTAATTCAACTTATCATAGAAACAAGAAAGGCAAGGGTAGGTCCAGATAAAAGTGTGAGATGGGCTAAAAATAGCAACACCTTATGATCCAAAAATTACACTCCTAGGTACACATATGTTCACCAAAGAACAGGCAGTAAAATCTTCATAGAAACAATATTTAGGCATAAGCCCAAACTGGAAACTACCCAATTTCCCCTCCACCACAGAATAGATAAATAAAGTATGGCATAGTCATAATAATCAATGTATATAATTGATTATTTTGTGGAATGATAGTAATTATATGAACACAGATATTCATGACAGATTTCCTCATAATTGTCAAAAATGCAAATGATTAATATGGTATTGGTAAATATTTTTCTCTATTCGTGAAATGGTAAATTATGAATTTCTTTATTTTATAGAACTTTAGCACTAAAAATTCTCATTATACATATGTGAAGTTAAATGGCAGGTTTTAAAACATTATTAATTGCAATCCCAATTCTGTTTAAAATTGCTAATAAAAGAGATGATAAAATGAATGAGAAATTGAAACCATTAAACTAATAAAAAGTCAAAAATACTTCTGTCTCTCAAAGTTATGAATGTTTAAAGATTTTAGAATTTCCAAATTTTTATTATTTTTGTAATCAAAGTAAAACTTGATGTATCAGTAAATATTGTGCCAAAAAAAAAACCATTTTCCTTAGAGAATCTTAAACCCACAAATTTGTCTGCCTAATGAATTTCCATCCATCAGTAGTTCTTTTATCTATGGTAAATTCCAGATATCCTCCGACTTTAAGGAAAAAGTGTGGGTTCCCATATCCTTCTGCCTCCTTTCCCTTTTTGCTGTACGCAAAGAAGACATGGAAGCTTATGAAAGCTTTTAACTAGAACACAGTGAGAAAGCTTATTTCAAAGATTATATTGACACATCAAACTTACCCAGATCAGAAATTTTGCCCACTGTCAAGCTTCACTAACAACATCAGAGAAACACAAAATAAGAGCACAGGAAAAGCAGGGCGAGGGAGAGCCATTCCAAACAACTCTCTGAGTTCCACATGTCCTCACTGGACACCCTATCTGCTCCAGGGTAATAAATGACAATAATTTTTCACAGCAGGAAGATTTTAGGTAATGAAATGTATTCATTTTCTACCATAAATAATTGCTTAGTTTATGTGACATTTTCAAGGAAGCCAGGCATCATAAATCCATAGATTCTAAGAGTGTTTACCACAATTTATCCCAGATGAGAAATATTCCGTTACAAATAATCAACAGATAAGGACTCTCCTTCTAGAAAATATTAGGTCTAGTTTTTTGGAAGTAAATATCAGCAAGTTTGCAAGAAAATTAAACAAGTTTATCTCCTTTTTTTTCCCCTTTTGTGAACATCACCCAAGAATTAGTAGAAAAGTGTGCATATCAGACCAAGTGTTTCAACTCCTCTTTCCCTAAGTTAGTTTTTAGCTAATGCCTTTCCTCTCTCACTCTTGGAAACTTTTGACCATGGACTAAAGTCATGGCTGTGACTATAGGCAATGAAGGCTTTTACTTCCCTACCTAGATTCAGAGCTTTCCTGGTCTCCTGCTGTTGTGGAAACTAGTACTGTTGTTCTGGCTCTGTCTCATCCCAACTGTTACCTATATGGTCACCATTGCAGGTCTAATCTCAGATATGGCTACTGTTTACTTCAAGTGTCTGTGTTACAGCCTTTTCTTTAGTGCTGTGAGCTTCATCAGTATCTTCTCATGAGAACAGAGTGGTGAGCCTTAAGTACTTATTAGTGCAGAATCACTAGACAGTACCCCTTACAGCCTGCTTAGTGAGACATTAGAGTTGAAAATGATTCTTTCTTCAAGGCCCAACTTTTTTTTGTTGTTTTCTTCGTTATGATGCTTTTAAAGGACTCCACCCCCTCACTTTGGATGGAGAGGCTGACAATGAACAATTCATGGTAATGATGACAACGATAGACATAAATGTGAGTTAAGAGAGAAATTCACTTTGCTCTAGATATCAGGGAAGACTTTCAGTAAATGAAGAATTTGCCTTATTTGGTTATGCATTTACTCTGAAAGCTGGCTCTCCAGTAGGAGATTCAGATGTCATAGTTTGTTACCGGTTGAATTTTGTCCCACAAAAATATACACTGGAGTCCTCACCCCAGTACTTGTGGGTCTGACCGTATTTGGAAATTGAGTATTTGTAGATATAATCAAATTAAGATGAGGTCATCAGTGTGAGTCTATTCTAATATGACTGGTATCTTGGTAAGAGGAAAACAGCATGTGAAGATAGAGTCTCAGGGAGAACACTTTGTGATAAAAGCAGCAGAGATTGGAGTCATGTAGTTGCAAGTCAAAGAATGCCAAGGATTGATGGACACCACTAGAAGCTAGGAAGATGCAAGGAAGGGTTCTACTCTATCCATAGTCCCAGAGGGCACAAGGTCCTGACAACACGTTGACTTCAGAGCTCTAGCCTCCAGAAGGTAAGAGAATAAGATTCTGTTGTTTAAAGCCACCTAACTTGTGTTAATTTGTTATGGCAGTACTAGGAAACTACTACATAAGCTGGTTAGGAACTCTAAGCCTCTGAGACAGTTTAATAATGCTACATAACAGGAGCAAAGTATCAATAATGACAAGAATTCTGAATGCATGGAACAAATCAGATATATCAATACGGTAGTCTGGCTATCCATAATTCTGATAGAAATCAGACTTAAACTCATGGAAGAGGTTATTGGTTAAGAAGGAGAAATGACTGCCTTAAGAAAGAGGAGAGGCATGGCCTGGACACAAATCATCCATCCAATAGGCATACAGCATCTCATACCTGTGAGATAGGATTGTGGTGCAGAGGTTCTGTTTGAGGCAATAGGGTAGTTTCCAGCAACATATAAAACATCCAGAGGCAAGCTACTTTTCAATATTCAGGTAACAAGCAAATATTGCCAACTTTCACCGAGTGGCATACATGATTCATTACTATTTTTAAAGAGGGAAAATGCTATATCCTCTTCACCCTACATATCTGTCATATATGGAAAAAAAATGAGTTGATATTTATGTCCCAGCAAGCTAAGCGATACACAGTGACAGGCATGACAAGGTGCTTATCCCACTCCTCTCCCAGCACCAAGGGCACTGTCTTTAGTGTCTAGCACTGTGCCTGACATATAGCATATGCTCCATAAATGTTCACTGACTTAATGGGAACTTCTGCCAGTTTTATCACTGAGCTACTCTACATGAACAACAGAAGTCTAGGAGAGTAACCTATAGATTTATTTACCCTTATTTTGCCATTTTAAATTAAACCTAATGCATTCACAGAGAAACTGCACTGACTATGGCTATCTGATACGTGATTCAGATTAATTGTTGCTGCAGTCATTCATGAGTTTTGGCACTGTTTGTATTTTGGTAAGCAAAAGTAGGGGAATTTATTTTTGGCCATCTACATCAAATCTTTATTTGGACAACTAAATGAATCACTATAAAACTCCACAGTCAAAATGGTTAATGTGATATGGTAATACGCAGAGTCGGTGATTACCTGGCCTTATATTTCCTCTGGGTTTTTTGCTGTTGATACTATCACCTGCATCTTTTTATTGCAAGTATTTGGGGCATGGAGCCAGTTTCCCTTTCAGTACATAAAGCTGATCTGAGCATCCAGAAACCGTAACAATCAGCACTTTTTAGAAAATGAAACCATTTGCAAGGTCCTGAATGATAGATGGCAATGGGGAAATGCATTTTATTGTGCTTTCAAAGTAAAATTTCAGCAGTAACTTTGCTTATAAATATGGTGACTATACTTACCTGTTTGCCTAGGAAGGTTCTGGGTAATACCAGATGCCTTGCTGTAATTATTGAGAGAATTCACTTTGAGCCTCAAATTTTGCCTGTGTGATTGTAAATTGTATGGTCACCACACTTATTTTTAGCACCTTTTTTGGAATTCAATAAGCAGACAGATTCTAGCAGCCTGGGAGGAATTACATGTAAATATTTACAGCCCTCCAGAAGCAGCATGGCAGAAAAGATGTAGCATACACAAAAAGGCTCAATCAAGAGAATGATGGGTCAAGGATAGTAGGGTAGTTGATAGAAGAATAAGCAAAGAAAGCAGAAACAGGAGATTTTATATACTGGAAAGAGTAAAAAAGTACCATGGTACAAGAACGAACAACAGTGTTAAAAAAAAAAACAGAATGTCAGCAAAATTTGGGTGTAGCAGTTACATAAGCTACTGTTTATTGAACATCTACTATGTGCCAGAAACTAGGCTTAATGATTTATGTAAAAAATACATTAAAACTCCTCAAAAATCCAGGAAAGACTTTCTGTCCACGGTTTATACATAAAAATGGAAACAGAGTTAAGTAAGCTGCTAAATGAGTTAGATTGTGAGACCAGTTTTGAAGCCAGATCCGCTTGGCTTTCAAAATTCTGTACTCTTAAATATTATATTCTATGACTTTTTTCCAAGCTCTAAGATTGACGACTTCTGATTCCAAGACCTTATGCTTTATGTTGCATGAAGACTGGCAAAATCTCTCAGGATTTGTAAGAATCCCAGAGAGAGAGAGAGAGAGAAATGGCAGGTAACTACTTTTTCCAAGGCCTAAAATCGACAGGGACAAGACTAGAACTGGGCACAAGTGGTTTTAATTTAATAATAATAAAACTTCTACATAATGATAAAAGATACTCATTCCTCAGCAACAGATGATAAAAAGAAAGGAATATACATATATATATTTTTATATATATTAAATAAATATATTTATTTAATCATGACTTCAGAATTTTGTTGACATTTTCATACAACAGGCAATGGTATGGAGAATTTCTATTTACTCATAAGTTTTATATTTGTTTTTTAATATTGGTTTTATATTTATTTTATACATTGTTTTAAAAATTATGTGTATGATTAATATTTTTCAATAGAGTAAAAACATAAATTCTCTCATGGTCATTTATTCCTTCATCACTGTAAATGGTGAAATGTCAATCAGTGAAAATTGTCTTTGAAGTTGTCTCATATTCCCAGGACTCATTTGGTATCTGCCTTCACTCAGTTTCTAGTTAATTTAGTGAACTTCCCTTGCTCTGTTAAATCCATAGTTGCCTTCATAGTAATATGAAAATCACCTGCCACCAGTATCTCTACTTTAAAATTCCCTCTAAATAAAACTCAGAATTTTGTCATGAAGAAAAGATTGTGGAATAAAAATATACAGCTCTAGAACAGTTTTGAGGATGAAGGATACTCTCACTGAAGAAAATCACACCTCTACTTAACAAGCAGGAATACTTATTAACCTCCTACCATCTTTGGAGCATGTAGAGATGATCATAGCATCTACTGCAGTGTGTTGGTTAATATTGAGTGTCAACTTGATTGGATTGAAGGATGCAAAGTATTGTTCCTCCGTGTGTCTGTGAGGGTGTTGGCAAAGGAAATTAACATTTGAGTCAGTGGACTAAGAGAGGTAGACCCACCCTCAATCTAGATAGGCACCATCTAATCAGCTGCTAGCGTGGCTGGGATAAAAGCAGGCAGAGGAACATGGAAGGACTAGACTGGCTAGGTCTGGCCTCCATCTTTCTCCCATGCTGGATGCTTTCTGCCCTTCAACATTAGACTCCAAGTTCTTCAGCTTTTGGACTCTTGGACCTACACCAGTGGTTTGCCAGGGGTTCCCAGGCCCCCAGCCACAGACTGAAGTCTGCATTGTCATCTTCTCTTCTTTTGAGGTTTTGGGACTTGGCCTGGCATCGTTGCTCCTCAGCTTACAGGCGACCTATTGTGGGACTTCACCTGGTGATTGTGTGAGTCAATGCAGCTTAATAAACTCCCTTTCATATATCCATCTATCCTATTAGTCCTGTCCCTCTAGAGAACCCTGATTAATACATGCAGAAACATTTCCTTTCCTCTAAAAGTTTAGAAATCACATTATCTAAAATTATCAGCCATTAAGGGGTACTGCTGACTATTTTGGTGAAGCCTTTAGTCTTCTTATATGTGACCAAACCATTCCTATTTTTTTTCTTTTGTTTATTTCTACAAATGATTACTGAACAAATCTTGTCAAGTCTATCTCATTCAACACCATCACCATGCTTGCCAGAAGCACTGCAACAACCCCTCCATTGGTCTTCCTGCTTTTATATTATCTTCTTTGAAGTCAGCAAACTTTCTATAAAAGACCAGATACTAAACATTTTTGGTTTTGCAGCCCATCCATTCCCTATCACAGCTACTCAAATCTGCTGTAATACCAAGAAAGCAGCCTTCCATCATGGAAATTAATAGATGTGGTTGTGTTCCAATAAAACTTTATTTACAAAAAAAGAACAAAAACAAAAAGAAAAATAGTAAACAGCTGGGGAGTTTGATTACCTTCACATTGTATTAGGTTACATATTACATTAGATTTTGTCTCTTCTTAGGAAAATAAAAAGCAAATAGTATTTTGTGACTTAGAACAAAGTTTCATATTTGGTGCATATTGTTCTGTGTAGCCTTTTGAGGTTTAGTCATAATAGATCTTATCTGTCTCATCCCCTGAAACTCTCACCCAGGCAAACTACATTCCAGTTACTCTTCACTGCTAATTATTGCCTAAACATAGATATTTACTTTTTAAAAGAACTTTCAAATGCTTCTCCTGCTGTAATGAATACATAATAAGATATCTAGGGGATGGGACCAAAGTCTAAACACAAAATTTTATTTATGTTTCATATATACTTTATACACATAAGCTGAAGGTAATTCTATACAATATTGTAAATAATTTCGTGCATGAAACAAAGTTTGTGTACCTCAAACCATCAGAAAGCAGAGCTATCTCTGTCTTGGCCATCCAAATTAGCACTCAAAAAGTTTGAGATTTGGAGCATTTTGTATTTTGACTTTTCAGATTAGGAATGCTCAACCTGTACTTCAATCATTGACAGCAGAGCTCACATCCTTCTCATACTCACATAAAAAAATTCACCAAGAGAGATCAAATTCTGGACCAAAAACTACACTTCAACAAATTTAAAGGTAGAAAAAGTTACGTAAAATATACTCTCAGGCCAAATGAAATTTAACCAGCAATCAATACGAGAAAGATAGCTGGAAAATTCCAAAATGTTTGTACATCAAACAGTGTGCTTATATATGGCACATAAGTGAAAGAAAAAATTTCAAAAGAAAATTTAAAACTATTTTGAACTAAGTGTAAATGAAGATACAATTTATCAAAATTTGTGAGACCCCATGAAATTAGTGGTTAGAGGGAAATTTATAGCACTGAATGTGTATATTAGAAAAGAAGAAAAATCTAAAATTGATAATTTAAACTTGCTTCTTAGAAAACTGAAGAAAGAAGGAAAATGTAATCCTAAAATGACCAGAAGAAAATAAATTACAGAAATCAGAGCAGAAATTAACAAAATTAAAAACAGTAAAGCAATGGAAAAAATTAACAAAACCAAAGCTTATTTATTGAAAATATCAATAAAATTGACAAACTTCTACATATGCTAAACAAAAAAAAAGACACAAATTACTAATATTATAAATAAAAGAGGAGTCATTTCACTGACATTAAAGAGATAATAAAATCATATTATATACAATTTTATGTCCACAAACATAGTTGGAACACTGATGGAACAAACCATTCCGTAAAATTTTCAGAGGAAATATGGCCCTGCCAATAATTTTATTTCAAATTTCTAGGATTTATAATTGTGAGAAAATAAATTTCTGTTAATATGGGCTACCCAGTTGGTGGTATTTTGTTATGTCAACTCTAGAAAATAAATATAAAAAAGAAGACCAATTGGAATTTGAAATTAAAACTACAACACCATTTACATTAGTACAAAAAAATACTTAGGTAGAGCCTGGCATGGTGGCTCACGTCTGTAATCCCAGCACTTTGGGAGGCCGAGGTGGGCAGATCACGAGGTCAGGAGATCGAGACCATCCTGGCTAACATGGTGAAACCCCGTCTCTACTAAAAATACAAAAAATTAGCTGGGCGTGGTGGCAGGTGTATGTAGACCCAGCTACTTGGGAGGCTGAGGCAGGAGAATGGCGTGAACCCAGGAGGCAGAGCTTGCAGTGAGCCAAGATCGCGCCACTGCACTCTAGACTGGGCAACAGAGTGAGACTTTGTCTCAAAAAAAAAAAAAAAAAAAAAAAAAAAAAAAAAAAAACTTAGGTACAAATTTAACAAAAAATTGACAACATCTACTTAGGAAAAACTTAAAGACTCTGAAAAAAAAGAAAAATCCACAAAGATCTAAATGGATGGAGAAATTCTCCATATTCATGTATAAGAGGATGTCAGTTCTTCTCAAAATGACCTATAGATTTAATATCATCCAAGTTGAAATTCTAGCAAGCTATTTTGTAAATATTGAAAAACTGGTTCTAAAAAATATAAAGAAAGGCAAAAGACATAGAATAATCAATACTGAAGTAGAACAAAGTTAGAGGACAGACATTACTCAACTTCAAGACTTACTGTAAAGCCACAGTGATCAAGACAATGTCTATTTGTGACAGAACAGACAGACGTCATCTGAACAGAGAGCCCAAAAATAAACCCATACAAATATTGTTAACTGATCTTTGACAAAGGAAAAAAGACAATCCAAGTGAAAAAAAAAAATTGCCTTTTTGACAAATGGTTCCTGGAACAGACGGACATCAACATGCCAAAAAAAAAAAAAATTGTCAACACATACCTTATGTCTTTCACAAAAATTAACTCAAAATGGATCATATACCTAAGTTGAAATCAAAACAATAAAATGTCTAGAAGGTATCTTGGAGAATATTGAAGTGACCTTGGATTTGAAAAGAGTTTTAAGATGTAATACCAAAAGAATGATTTGTAAGGAAAAGTTGATAAGTTGGACTTCATTAAAATTAAAAACTGCTCTGCAAAAGAAACTGGTAATAGACTGAAAGGACAAGCCACAGACTGGGAGAAAATGTAAAAAGGACGCATATCTGATAAACAACTTGTAAACAAAATATACAAAGAACTCAAACCTCAGCAGCAAGAAAACAACCTAATTACAAAGTGGGTAAAAGATCTGACAGAAACCTCTCCAAAGATACCTAAATGACAAATAAACCTATTAAAAGATGCTAACTATCATATGTCATCAGGGAATCGCAAATTAAAACACTGACATATCCTTATGTACCGATCGGAGTTGCTAAAATTGAAAACACTACAACACCACATACTGGCAAGAATGTCAAACAACAAGAGCTTGTATTCATTTCTGATGGGAATGTAAAAGGACACATCCACTTTAGAAGACAGTTTGGCAATTTCTTACAAAGTAGTCTGTTATCACGCTGCTGATAAACACATACCTGAGACTGGGTAGTTTATAAAGGAAAGAGGTTTAATGGACTCACAGTTCCACATGGCTGGGGAGGACGCACAACCATGGAGGAAGGTGAAGGGAGAGCAAAAGCACGTCTTACGTGGTGGCAGGCAAGTGGGCATGTGTAGGAGAACTCTCCTTTATAAAACCATCAGATCTTGTGAGACTTATTCACTATCACAAGAACAACATGGGCAAGACCCGCTCCCATGATTCAATTACTTCCCACCTAGTCTCTCCCACAACACATGGGGATTATGGGAGCTACAATTCAAGATGAGATTTGGGTGGGGACACAGCCAAACCATATCATTCTGCCCCTGGCCCCTCCCAAATCCCATGTCGTCACATTTTAAAACACAATCATACCCTTCCCAACAGTCCAACAAAGTCTTAACTCATTTCAGCATTAACTCAAAAGTCTACAGTCCAAAGTCTCATCTGAGACATGGAAATTCCCTTCTGACTATGAGACTGTAAAATTAAAAGCAAGTCAATTACTTCCTAGATACAATGGGGGTATGGGCAATGGGTAAATACACCCATTCCAAATGGGAGAAATTGGCCAAAATGAAGGGGCTACAGACCCTGTGCAACTCCAAAATCCAGCGGGGCAGTCAAATTTTAAAGCTCCAAAATGGTCTCCTTTGACTCCAGGTCTCACATCCAGGTCACAATGATGCAATAGGTGGGTTCGCATGGTCTTGGGGAGCCCTGCTTCTGTGACTTTTCAGGTTACAGCTCCTCTCCTGGCTGCTTTTATGGGCTGGCATTGAGGGTCTGCAGCTTTTCCAGGTACATGGTACAAGCTTTCAGTGGATCTACCATTCTGGGGTCTGGAGGACGGTGGCCCCTTCTCACAGCTCCATTAAACAGTGCCCGGGCAGGGGACCCTATGTGGGGGCTCCTACCCCACATTTCCCTTCTGCGCTGCCCTAGCAAAGGATTTTTATGAGGGCTCCGCCCCTGCAGCAAACTTGCCTGGATATCCAGGCGTTTCCATACTTCCTCCGAAATCTAGGCGGAGGTTCCCAAACCTCGGCTCTTGACTTCTGTGCTCAAAGCCATGTGAAAGCCACCAAGGCTTGGTGCTTGTTTCCTCAGAAGCAATGGCCTGAGAGCTCTATGTTGGCCCCATTTAGACACGGCCAAAGCAGCTGGGACAGAGGGCACCAAGTCCTTAGGCTGCATACAGAAGGGGTCCCTGGACCCAGCCCAGGAAACCAATTTTTCCCTCCTAGGCTTCTGAGCCTGTAATGGGAGGGGCTGCCATGATGGTCTCTGGCAAGCCCTGGAGACATTTTCCCCATTCTCTTGGTAATTAGCATTTGGCTCCTGGTTACTTATGCAAATTTCTGCAGCAGGCTTGATTTTCTCCCCATAATATTGGTGTTCTTTTCCACTGCAATGTTTTCAAACTTTTATGCTCTGCTTCCTCTTGAATGCATTGTTGCATAGAAATTTCTTCCACTAGATACCCTGAATCATCTCTCTCAAGTTCAAAATTCCACAGATCTCTAGGGCAGGGGCAAAATGCCACCAGTCTATTTGTATAGCAAGAGTGACCTTTACTCCAGTTCCCAACAAGTTCCTCATCTCCATCTGAGACGACCTCAGCCTGGACTTTATTGTCCATATCACTAACAGCATTTTGGTCAAAACCATTCAAGGAGTCTCTAGAAGTTCCAGACTTTCCTGTATTTTCCTATCTTCTTCTGAGCCCTCCAAACTTTTTAAGCTCTGACTGTTACCCAGGTCCAAAGTCGCTTCCACATTTTCAGATATCTTAACAGCAGTGCCCCACTACCTGGCACCAATTTGCTGTATTAGTCTGTTCTCATGCTACTAATAAATACATACCTGAGACTGGGTATACAAAAATCTACACATGAATGTTATAGCAGCTTTGCCTGTAACTCAGAAAATTTGAAAGTAATTAAGATGTCTTGCAACAGATGAACATATAATCAAACTGTGATATGCCCATGCAATCAAGTATCATTCTGTAATAAAAATAAATATGCTATCAAGCTATGAAAAGATTATGTACATTACGGAATTTAGTGAATAATAATGGATCAAAGGTAATGGCGGCTCATCAACTATACAAATGCACTATATTAATGCAAAATGTTAACAGTAGGAGATATTTTATACAAACATAGGGGAAAGGGAGTATATGGAAACTCTGTACTTTTGACACAATTTTACTGTAAACCTAAAACTGCTCTATGAAACAAAGTCTAATTAAAAAAACAAAAACTGCTCTATAAAAGCCAAATTAAAAGAAGGAACAAAAATATTTTATAATCTTACAAATCATAGTGATCAGTATAAGCATCAATATATTTTAGTCTAGAATTTCCTCCATATTTGAGAAATTTACAAAGATAAATATTTTAATTTTATATATTGTTTTAATCTATATTATAACACAATATTCCATATAACATTAGAAGTTTTTATGATTTTGCAGATCTTTCCCAAACTGAGTAAGAGTCTCTCATTATTACTACTCGAAGGTATATGACCATTATAGAGAACAACACAAATGTAAAGCTAGTTGGTTGAAACTATATATATATATATATGTATCATATATGAGTGTGTGTGTCACATGTTTATACATATATATGACATATGTAAAAACACTATTTTAATTGCCTACCATATTGTCAATTAAAAAAGAATGGGAAATGGTGTCACTGTGGAAATGTTTGAGGGAAAAAACGTAATCAAATTTTTTTTCAAATTGATAATAACATTAAGTAACATTATTCAACCTTTATTATATATTAAGCATCAGAATAAGTCCTTTCATGTATTTTATGACTTAATCACAACAGTTTTATTTTAAAAGTACTAGTATTATCTTCATTCATGCATGAGAAAACTGAGTCTCAGTAACTTGCGAACTGCCATATAAAAACTAAATGAGAAAGCCAGAACTCAAACAGTCTAGCTTAACAGCTTATGTTTATCACCAGTATTTTCTATTGTTTCAAACCACTGAATGATCCTCATTTGTGGCTGTGGGAAAACTATCACTATTGTTATTTCTTTCATGGAATTGTCCAGTAAATTGTCCATTTAAAGGGCCAATAAATTAATGAGTTTGTTAGTCAGTAAAATGTCATTTGTATGATAGGCTACCGACTTATAGTAATCTATTTGTCACATTTACTCTTTAACTAGATGATGTTAGAGATAATTATATGGTTAATTTTGTCCAAATTAATTATTAAATAAGAAAGGAGATAAAGGGAAAAGGAGTGACAGAGAAAAAAAGAGGAAAGGGGTAATTGATTTTTTGAATTCTGAAGATTGAATGTATGTTTGAAAGCTTCCACCTATAGATTTACACTTAAAAGATCTGTCAAGAATTCAGAAAAAAAATAACAGAAGTGAGCAAAACCAATGGAGAGAAGTGAAGAAAACACCCCCCCAAAATAAATACAATTTAAAAAAGGAATTTCTGGTATAAATTTTATCTCAAAGTAAAAAGAAATATATCTCCTTCCTTCACTTATATAAATTTCACTATGATTTCAAAATTCTCTTTTATTGTGTTATTTGGGATAATTTTATAAATCCAATACTTAGTAATGCTAAAGAAGAAAAATTTAAACAAATTCTGAAGCAACATTCATGAGATATGCAAAAAAATAAGCAAAATATAAAATCCCTAAAGAAATTTAAGTTGCAATTTACCATTTTTTTAGTTTAATATTTCCTTGGGAAACTTTTTAAGCACTTTTTATATTTCTTAATATGTTCTATCTGCTACGGAGCTTTCAAATTGCTACAGTACAGTTGTAGAGAGAATGCCTTGGACCTTTTTAATATGTGACTTACACCCTGGTAGGAAATTACCTTGCTGCTACGGTTCACTTGATAGCACTCGGTGGGCCAACAGGTCATGGTTTAAGGACTTATGCCATAGTGATAATTCATAACCAGTTCTCATTGCACTTCAGCATGGTTCTGGGTCAAAAACACCATTATCCTTCACTTCAAGTTCACACATGTTTTGACCTATCACTTTTACTTTGATAAATCTTCTCTTGCGAATAGAAAGTGCTGTTTATCTTGAAAAGATACACTTAAGGCTATAGACAGTGGATAAGAAATAGTATATTGAAATACTTCTAAAAATTTTTAAATGTATTCAATTTAGTACACACACACATCCTCAAAAACACCCTCAGGAATGCAAAATATATGGGAGACTGAATAGCAGCTGAGAGCAACAATTCACATTCCCGTGTTTGCTAATAGTTACATAATATGTTGTCTCCATTAAAGTCTTGCTCTTACCAACCCTTCACAACTGATGACACTGCATCATACTTTAGTGAGTAAATAAGAGTACTTAAAGAGACACTCTCTTTCTTTGCCTATGTCCATGCACATGTTCTCTTTTTTCACTCTTCTATAAGACAAGAAAGCCCCTTGCTCCTGTCAGTGGAAAATCCCAGGGCTTTGTAATGAATATCAAATCCTCACTCCTCACCTTACCAAGGACTTCAATCTTACATGTATTTCTTTTGCTTTTATCATGAATTTCTCTCTTTCTCTTTGACTCTTCTTAAAGTCAACAATTTCTGATACCTTGAAAGTCAACTTGTTTAAAAAAAACACATCAATAAACAAACATAACAACTTTAGTTTTTTTCTCTCATCTGCTACTATGTTAGTGTTCTTTTAGAGAAAAGAAAAAAAAGGAAAGAGTGGCATCTCTTTTCTGACTCCAATCTGTGCCTTCACACTTATATTTTAAACTAATATGAAACGTAAAATGATAAAAATTCTAGATTATAACATAGTGACAGAAATACAAATAGCTTCAAGACCTTGAGGAATATGAAGATTGCTTAAACAGCACACACATAAAACTATGATAGAAGTATTGATAAACTGGACTATACCGAAGTTGAATATGTGTGTTCATAAGGACTCTCTTATTCTAGACTGTTCCATGACACACTTAGAATGAAAAGGCAAACTACAGAATGGGAGGATATATTTCCAAGTAATAAATCTTAAAAATTAGTTGTATCCAGAACCTATAAAGAGCTTCTACAAATAAATAAGGAAAAGACAGCCCAATAAAATTGGGCAAAATACATGGACACTTCACTAAAGGGACTATTCAAATGTAAAATAGCCATAGGGACATGACGATTTGCTTCAAATTTACTACTAACAAGACAGTAAAAGTTTAAACAGCAGTGTTATGCCAACACCACCAATTCTCTGTGGGGAGACCTAAAATTAGAAGTGTTGACAAAGATGAGGAGCTACTTGAACTGTAGTACATTGCTAGTGGGAATATATCATCTACAGTCACTTTATTTATGTATCTATTTATCTTTTTTCTACCTTTATTTTAGGTTTGGGGGTATATGTACAGGTTTCTTACATGGGAAAACTGCATGGCACTGAGGCTTGGCGTACAAATGATTCCATCACTAAGGTAGTGGGTATACTACCCAATAGGTAGCCTTCCAACCCATGTCTCTCTCCTACCTTCCCACCTCAAGCAGTCCTCAGTGTCTACTGCTCTTAGGTTTGTGCCCATGTATGTTCAGTGTTTAGTTCTCACTTAAGTGAGAACATGAGGTATTTTGTTTTCTGTTCCTGTGTTAGTTCACTTATGATAATGGCTTCTAGCTTCATTATTGTTGCTGCAAAGCACATTATTTTATTCTTTTTTATGGGTGTGTAGTATTCCATGGTGTATGTGTGTATATATATATATACAAATTATATATATTATATATAATGTATATAATAAATACATAAAATATTTTCTTTATCCATTCTATCATTGATGGGAATCTTGGTTGATTCCATGTCTTTTTACTTTAGAAAACTGACATTATCTCTTAAAATTGAACCTACTATGCCTAGATATATGCTGAAAATAAAGTGCCAACATTTATGCAAAAAGTATATACAGAAGCATTATTTTAAATTTGAAAGAACTCAAGTATATATCAAGTAGAAAGAATGAGTAAATCAATTTTAGTATATTCATTCAACAAAACACTGTACAGCAATGAAAATTATGTCATACATACATTTCTCAATGTTAATGAAAACAGCGATAGAAGCCAGATATCTAACAATACATGCATATGACTCCAATTAAATTTAATTATAAAAGGCAAGTACTTTGTGAACTTCCAACACCATAAATTTGTTTCCTATAAATAATAATATAAACTCTGGGCATTATCATAAAATGAAAATATTTGTGTGATCACCATCCAGGTCAAGGCTCCTTAATATCCCACACCAAACATTATGTCTATGTTGTAAATTTCTCATCTTTATCAACAACTGAAGCAAGCAGCTAAAATTTCAAATTCCAAAGGCAAGGTCATTGATATGCAAATGGCATGTATTGTGGTAGACATAGAAATGTTTCTACTATGTTAACCTCAAGAATTTCTATGAAGAGCATGAAAGAGGACCTAGTTAGCAGGAGAACCACTTCAGACTTAATGTGATTCTCTGTGATGTTTATTCAAGCCTTCCAATTCCCTTTCATTCTGTCAAACAAAAGTTACTCAAAATTATATGTCTGAAATGTTTCAGTGTTACTAGCATCCAGAGAGATGGCAACAATAAAATGTCTTTGCAAATACATGTAGCTTATTCTGTCTTTAATGTTTTACATGACCTAGGCTTATTTCCAGTAGTTAATAAACAGCACCTTGGCCACCCATCTGAACCTAGCTAGGAGTTATGGGGACAATGTCTTACAGTACTTCCTCAATATGTCCCTTTAGTTATAACATACTACTCCCATTTTAAAAGTGGTAAAACTGAGGTTCAGTAAGATTTATAGTAAGTAAACGTTTTATTTGATTTTAAAAGCTTTTCTCTTACTTTAATTCTTATACTGCCAATTATTACAAGCCATTTTAGTTATTCTGCATTTTATTTCTGATCTACTCACTCTTATATAGACATGAGATTATTCTGATAATTATGTTTCACAAAATGTCTATTAATTTATCCCACCAATATTTATTGAGCACAGTTTGCAGACATTGTTCTAGATGTTGAAGACTCAAAAGTAATATTGCATGCTTGCAGTTTATATTGCAGTGGGGAGTGTTGAAAGGAGAAAAATATAACAAACAAAAATTGTATTGAATATTAGAAATTGATACATTGTGAAAAATATGAGGTTAAAATTATTGGAAATTCTGAAGAAGGCACTGCAACATGAAATAGGGTGGTCAGATGGATCTCTCAAGAATGAAGAAACTATACAAAGACTTGAAGAAGGAAAGGGAGTGAACTCTGCAGATATTTAAGGAAAATATGTTCCAGTAGGGAAAAAAGAGCTCAAGGCTGGAAGTTATTGGTGTAGTTGTAAAAAGTAAACAGGAGATAAGATCAGAGATATAAAGGAGGGTGAAATTGTGAGAACCCTTTATACCATTATAAAATGTTTAATTTTTATTCTGAGAGCAATGGTAGTTAGCAGCTAATCCTGTGATATGATCCAATCTATATTTTAACATAGTTATCTGGATGTACATATATTTTAGGAGGACATAAATGAAATAAATGTGTTGGATATGAAGCTAATTCAACAGTCCAGGAGAGATTTGATTAGTAGCATTGGAGATGGTGAATAAAACCTGGTCACCAACATATTTCTTAATGGATTAGATGAGAGTGAAAAAATGGAGTCAAAGATGACTCCATCCAAGTGTTTTTACTTGGAAAAATTAAAGATGGTTGTCATTAACTGAGATGTTCAAGCTCATGAATAGAGCTAACTTGAGGAGATCAGCAGTTTAGTTGGAGATGCAAGTTCAATATAGGAGTGATTACGGTGACTAGGAGGTTGGGAATATGAATCTGGGCCATAGGAGAGTGAACTCTAGGTTTATACTGGAGATATGAATTTGGAGATCAGCAGTATGCAGATGATACATAAATAAATAGAATAGATGAGATTACCAAACAAGTGACAGTAGGTTGGTAGAGGAGAGATGTTTAACAACTTAGCATTTGGGCACCCAAACTTAGAAGACCTAGGAAAATAGGTTGCATGATAAATTGAGACTAAGGAACACTAAAGAGTCATGAAGAAAACTAGGAGTGTGTCCTAGAAGCCACATAAAGATCAACCTTAGTAAAGGCTTTTGCTGTCAAGTAAAATTATGTCTGAGAATTGAATAAGGGTCTTAACAATATGGGTTATTTGGTATTCTTGGATAGCAGAGTAGACTAGAGAGATAGGAAAGAATGTCTGAGTAGACTAGAGTTAAGAGAAATTGGAAAAAAAGAGATTCAACTACAAACAGTAAGTATAGAAAACTCTTTGAAGAAACTTTCCTATAAAGAGAGGAGAGAATTGGGGAGCTGAAGAAGAAAGTGGGTTTAAGAAAAATATTTGTAATATTATATATTTATTTTAGGTGGGAGAAATAACAACATACATCGATGGAAATTATAAGGGTAGAGGAACACCTAAATAATGTAAAAGAGGACAGAGAGAATTCTGTAACATTTGTCACCAAGCAGTAGAGAGAGAACGTATCTGATACCATGTTTCCTCCCCTATATTCGTTTCTCAACTTGTCCTATCCATGGTCAAACTATTCCTCATCAACATGATTTTCTTCTGTTACTTTATGTCATGTTATATCTGACTGTGGTTTCCACTTTGAAGGCCATGTTAAAGACATTCCAAATTTACATACACTTTCTACTACTCAGTAATAACTATTGAAACAAAAAAGGTCACTTCCAGAACAAATTCCAGAATATGCTAAGTAACTGAAAAGTCTAAAAAATTATGCAGACTAGCATTGCATCCTATGGTGTATTAGTCTGTTTGGGCCGCCATAACAAAACAGCACAGACTGGCTGGATTAGACAAGAGAAATTTACTTTCTCATGGTCCTAAAGGCTGAAAGTCCAAGATCAAAGTGTCAGTAAGGTTGGTTTCTGGTGAAGCCACTCTCCTTAGTTTGTAGATAGCTGCCTTCTAATCTGTCCTCACATGGCCTGGCATTTTCCTTACACAGAGAGATATCTGGTAGTGCAGGGAAAAAAGAGAGTGTGAAAGAGAAAACAAGCTGGTGATATTTGATCTTTCAACTTTATTGAGAACATTTAGGGGAAAACTTTTTAAGTGGCTGTGAGTGTTGATTCTAAAAGATTTTATAACAGCAGTAGTAGGTATTTATAGAGCAAGTATTGTGAACTAGGCAGAGAGCTAAGTTTATTGTACAATTATTTCATGCAATCTTCCTAACAAATTTAGGTAGTAGCTGAGATTATCTCTATTTTTAAAGAAATTGACAGGTTATTTACTTATTTACACACGGCTTGTGTCTTAGTTTGTTATGGCTGCTATAACAAAATAGCTTAGACTAATTTATAAATAATAGAAATTTATTTATCACAGTTCTGGAAGCTGGGAAGTTCAAGATCAAGGTGCCAACAGATTCAGTGACTCTCAGCTTCATAAATGGAGCCTCTTGCTGTGTCCTCATATGACAGATGGGGTGGAAGGAAACTCTCTTCAATCTCTTTTATAGGAAACTAATTTTGTTCATAAGGGATTAGCCCTCAGGACTTCACTTCCAGGAAGGTGCTACTTTTTAACACTATCACATTATTAGGTTACAACATAACAATTCTGTATTATAAAGACACATACACAAGTATGTTCATTGCAGCACTACTTACAACGGTAAAGACATGCAATCAACCTAAATGCCCATCAGTGATAGACCAGATAAAGAAAATATGCTACATATGCACCATGGAATACTACGCAGCAATTAAAAAAAAACAAACAAGATCATGTCCTTTGCAGGGACATGGATGGAGCTGGATGACATTATCCTCAGCAAACTAATGCAGGAACAGAAAACCAAATACCACGTGTTCTCACTTATAAGTGGGAGCTAAATGATGAGAACACATGGACACATAGAGGGGAACAATACACACTGGGGCATTTCAGAAGGTGGAAGGTGAGAGGAGGGAGAGAATCAGGAAAAATAACTAATGGGTACTAGGCTTAATACCTGGGTGGTGACATAATCTGTAAAACAAACCCCCCACGACACAAGTTTACCTATGTAACAAAGCTGCACTTGTATCTCTGAACTTAATATAAAAGTCAAAAAAAAAAGATAAAATTAAAACAAAAATTTCTGGCGGTCACTAACACTCAGACCATAGCATTTTGGAAGTAAAATAAATTAACTCTAGGAAAATACTTCTTACCATGCTAAAGTAATTGTTCTTTATCTTCTTGATGATAGCATGATTGTTGTCTGGATCTCGTTGGGACAGATCTTTGGTTCATGGATACTCAGTGCTTTCTCTGATCAATACCCTTGTAACTTTAAATTAGTTTGTTGTCCTTCTTGTCCTTCATGTTAAAAATATGGCTTTGTGAGAAAGATGATATTTGTGGCACTCCCTACTAAGTCTCTGAAATTTAATTATCAAGCAAAAGCATAATCCAAAGGGGAATGGAAATGTAACTTTGTGATTAGAATAAGATTCCAGTGGAAGCCAAATTTGGCAAATGTTGTCAAGCAAAGAAGATGATGGGCTCCATGGTGAATTTGGATATGAGTAAAATCTTCAGTCTAATTCAAGTTCATTTGCTCCTCTTGTACATTAGTTCATCATATGACATTGGACCATGAATTTTCTGCCCATTCCCCTATTTCTAGAATCCCTTTCTGACTAATCCAAATAGTTTCTATCTGAATCCATACATGAGGATAATCTAGCTATGGCTTATCTCCCATTACAGGGCAGACTACTCTTCATCCAATTGGTAGTCTGAGAAAATGGAATCTCTCTTTTTCAAACTTTGCTCAGAGCATCAAACCATAGCAGAGAATCAGAAGTAGTAAAGCAATAGCAGAATTGTGCAAAAAAAAAATTACTTTTCTAGGAAGAAGAGACATGATGTATGTATATATCTGGCTAAATAGGCAGAATAAGAAGAGATGGGAGAAATTTTTGTACTGAGTTCAGAAACGGTGATCTTACAGAGGCTTTAACTTATTCCAATTTCCAAAGACACACAGATATAAGTGCATTTAACCTGGTTCACAGATAATGATCCACTGAAGCTTGATATTCCTTAGTACACATCAAATAGGTCAGCCAACATTCTCTGGCTATGCCTTATCTGAATTGTATAAAACATCTTTAATGAGCAAACTTTCTTCTTCTATCATTTTCATTTATTTTCCAGGTCAAATTATGGTCTATAAAATGATGAGAACTGACAGGTTAATTTCTGAGGAATTAATTAAAGGAAGAAATTAGAAATATATTTCAAAAGTGTGTAATAGCAGATAAATATTAAGAATTAAACGATAAAAGATACGTTTCTATGACTAATGTTATTATAGCCATAGGCCTTATTTTAAATTGCTTTTCAATTTAAATGAAAATGCTTCCAATCATAAATTTTCCCCTTTGCTAGTTATTTGTTAAACAACTAAATGAAATTTTAGTTACATTCTACAAAAGCTTAATCAACACTACAGTTGTAAATCACCAGGCTGAAGCTAGGACATTAGTATTTCAAAGCCTCTTCTATTACTGTATTTATAACTTTATTTCTGAAATATATATACAGATTTCATTACATTGCCAATTATTTATATTTGTTTCATGTCCACAGAAAATAGAGTATCATCACAAAATTTTAGGTTCATCTTTTTTTTTTAATTGAAAACTAGTGAAATTATCTGAATGTTTTAAGGAATATGCTATTTTAATTACTGTATTTTTATTGGTTATTGTCAATATTTTAGTTATGTTTGTTATTGATTAGTTAATAAAATTCATTTAAAAATAATCCAAAACCATTTCCCAATATTGCCAAAAAATGGAATAACTATACATTTACTGGAAACATTTAAGATAAAGTTGTAGATCCATTAAATGTAAAATTTTTCAAACTACTTCCCTAGTCATATGTCCTCTTAGAGGATAATATCTAGAATTTATATTCAATGGTGCATACATTTAAATTTATTACAGCCTGAACAGTTTTACAAACAAGAAAGAAAAACTGGCTTCATATAGTTCATAAGACCAAATGCAGACTCAGCTTAAAGAATATAAAATGCAAAGCAGGAAATAAAGCAATTGCTTTCATTTGCAAAAAAAGAAACTACCAATCTGATCTTTTTTTTTTTTTTTTTTTTTTTTTTTGAGACGGAGTCTTGCTCTGTCGCCCAGGCTGGAGTGCAGTGGCGCGATCTCAGCTCACTGCAAGCTCCACCTCCCGGGTTCACGCCATCCTCCTGCCTCAGCCTCGCAAGTAGGGAGTAGCTGGGATTACAGGTGCCCACCACCATGCCCAGCTAATTTTTTTTTTTTTTGTATTTTTAGTAGAGACGGGGTTTCACCGTGTTAGCCAGGATGGTCTCCATCTCCTGACCTCGTGATCCGCCCGCCTAGGCCTCCCAAAGTGCTGGGATTACAGGCGTGAGCCACCATGCTGGGCCCAATCTGATTGTTCTAAGTTTACCAAACTTCAAATGGAAAAAAAAAAAAAAGTGCTGGTGAAAATCATAAAAAATTAAATCTGGGAAAAGGAGAGCTCAAATATTGCACAGACATTCTCAAAATGAGGATAATTCCTACTGTTTTATTATCTGGAGTGTTTAACTATAGTAATTTGTATGGCAAATAAAGTACTATGGAATGTATTACATAAATACATGCATTTCAGACAAAAGGATACTACTTTGCCCACTGCCATTGTTTAACAGAAAACTGTTCCAGTCATTTTGAGAAGAAAAGAGAAATGTTTCTAAAAATCTTTTCTTCTGGACATTTGGGTCTCCATTTTAGGTAGCCTGAGTATCATATATTTTCTTTGTCATTTTTTCCTCTCCCATGGTTAGTCAATTACATCTTTCTGAGCTGCATGTTAACTTTAACTAGGGAAGTGAATGAAAAATATGAGTTCAGAACAGTTGTAGTCCTGTTTCATTATAAGCTAGAAGAGTACTGTGATAACTGCTTTACAGAATAGGTTAGACACTTGACAATGAATTAGGTGACGCAGTGACATGTCATCCCATTATATGTAACAATTGTTACAGAAAAAAAAACACCTTGTTTACATTCTAGGCATATTTGTCCTCAGGATTAGTAACTTAAAATAGATAAGGTAAAAGGGAAAAAAACATTTATCTAAGACTAATGGGTGTTTTCATTTTTAGTGAAAGGGCCATGTCTGTACTTTTCAGTAATAATAGAATCTATCTCCAACTGTCAGTGTTGAGGAAAAAAAAATGTCGTTCATATAAAATTCATAGAAATAAAGGGGTTGCTGTCATAATGCTTTTGAGAGAGCACTGTCAAATCTCTCTAAGCCTTTAGTTTAAATGTCATTTCTAGTCAACTGTGGAGATTTTTTAAGTATTTCAGAACTGGCATTTTTCCTAGGGGTATATTGGATATTTCAAACAATTTGTATTTTTTTATAAAAGACACTCTATTGCCAATTTTTGTAAGATGCCTACCCACATCATGTCATTTGTAAATTAATTGTGGAAGAAAATATGCAGAAAATTTTCATTGGTTTTCAAGTGGTAGAAAATGGACAAAGATTGCCAGGATAAGGGCTTCATCAGTAAGACAGTAAACCATATAGGGAAATTACAGTGGGATGACCCTCTCTTCTTACTCTGTATAAAGAAGGGTTAATTGTGAGTCAAAATTGTCCTGTGACTCCTCCAAAGGGAGTCTATTATGAAGGATGAAAATGATTCATTACTACAGTAGATACACACAAAAAGGCCATCCAGTTATGGTAAGACAAAAACTACCTCATAGGGAAATTGTAATATCTTAATCTCCTTCACTAACACTTTCTAGTACAAATACCCGTATAAATTTGGGCTATTGTCTTTCTCACTTGACAACTTATAATTCTTTATGTCTTTTGTAGATGTGTGTCATAAAAGAGGTCTTTTCTTTCTTCCCAAAATACTTTGGAGTGGTTTCTTCCACCGGGCTTGGTCTTAGGTAGATTATAGTCTTGTAAGCAAAACATTTATGAAGTCATTTTTTTGTCACCTACCAATCCAAAAACAAAATTGCCTTTTTAAATGACTAAAACTATCCACAATAGTAGTCCCCTCTATATATGTCAGTTCTTGTTAATATGTGTATTTCAGTTTATTTATTAACCTTCACAATTCTTGTTGTAAGTTATTTAATAGCCACCAAATCAGATCAAGAGAATTAAATATATGCTGTGTAAATAAAGAGAAATGATTTGAACTGAAATCAAATGGAGATAATGATTCCATCATTGTTATATGTATAAGTCTGAGTCCAATCTAAAGATAGAAACCACAAATAGTTTAAATGAAGAAAGTTTAACAGAAAACATTATTAAACTATGATAGAGTAACTCTAAAACTATCAAGAGAACTTTAAAGAATTTCCTAGGACTAAAGAAGAGTACTCAAGGAGGAACAAACTTGAAAGGAAGCCTCTTCCTCTGGGTTGGGGTTCAGACTTCATTGGAGAGGACGTGGTTGTCTCCCATTGGATGGTAAAGTTCACATGGTTGTGGTAGAATTTCCAGGAAAATAGGAAACAACTCTCTGGGGTACAGATGACCAAGGCTGGTGAGCAGTCATGCAGAGGGACTCAGAGTCCCACTGTAGGATGAGTACTGTATAGTACATGGTACAAGGGAGACAAGCCCCTTCTTCCTGAAATGAGCCTCCAGCATATTGTACTGACAAAGCTTCTTAATATTGTTCTCACTGTAAAGAAGTCCTTAAATGGTGCAATCATTATAATGAAAGAGATACTGAAGAATGAACTCTTTGCTAAGAGGCAACACTTGATAAACTGGCACGCTAAGATACTGAACACTTTTATATTTTGTCTTAAATATAAGGATTCTATTTTTTAAAATATTAGGCCAAACAGAAAATCTCTGATTTTAGTTTTTTGCTTTGCTTTTTTGAATTGAATTATTTCCAATAGGTGATGCAATGAAAGTTGAGACATTTTGCAAACTATTAAATTAGTTAATTGGTGTTTCAGTGAATGCAATGCTTGTATAAGAACCATTAAATATAAAAACATAAAGAAATATCTATTTCCTCTTGTATAATTTTTCAGAAGTTGTCTCAGACAAAGAGGGTATAGTGAAATAAGTCTAGAAATAACTTCTAACTTCTAGCACAGTCCTTTTTTTCTTTAACATGATTCAAATCATGGGTTGCTTGAAATTTAATATTTGTTACTATGTTGACTCACCTTGCCTATCCAAACACCTAAGAAATGGGAAGATGATTAACTGAGAAACCATTCAGCATACCTTATCAATGCAATAAACTTAAATAGATAATTTGAAATTCCAACATTTGCACTGAGACAAAGTGATATAGAGGAAATGGAGTTATTTTTGAAGCTGATATCTGATATTGTATTCCACCTCTTCCATTTCTTAGCCATTTAACCTAGAGCATGTTTTACTTCATTATGTGATATTTGAAATGCAAACAACCTTACATATGTATTTTTTAAAAATAGTACTAGGTGTAACACTCATGAACTCTAGGAAATAGAATATTAATAGGACCAGTGAAGAAACCTGTGAGCTCTATGTCCATCCCTTTTACTTGTTTATATTCTAAAAGCTAATGTAAAAAACATTCAAAGCTAAACTGAATTTTGTGTTTATTATTTTACCTTTTTGTTCTTACAGATTTATAGGGAAGAAACAGTCATTTCTAAATATTATTTAGATTGTCCTTGTTAAAATTACCATAATATAGTTTCTACTTTTTTAAAATCTTGCCTCATTCTAAGATTCAACTATACTAGTGTATAACAGTTCATTTTTTTTCTCATTTGTATAATATCCAGTTGAGTCAATCTGAAACTATTTATACATGCTTCTATACATAGTCATCGTTTTTAATTCATTGTTCTTGGTTAGAATGCTGGTTTGAATATTCTTCTACATATTCCTCAGTAAAAAGGGGAAGATTCCAAATACTTTATTTACTTAGTATGGGGAATACCAGGTTGTAGGCTATGTGCATGTTATAATTTCAAAGAAACTGTACCAATATACACTTCTATCAGCGTGGTGTAAGCATTCCAGTTGTTCCACATTGTCCAGACACCAGATATTTTCACATCTATGGACATGAAAATATGGTTCACCTTATACAAAAATTAATTCAAGATGGATTAAAGACTTAAACATTAGACCTAAAACCATAAAAACCCTGGAAGAAAACCTAGGCAATACCACTCAGGACATAGGCATGGGCAAGGACTTCATGTCTAAAACACCAAAAGCAATGGCAACAAAAGCAACAATTGACAAATGGGATCTAATTAAACTAAAGAGCTTCTGCACAGCAAAAGAAACTACCATCAGAGTGAAGAGGCAACCTACAGAATGGGACAAAATTTTTGCAATCTACTCATCTGACAAAGGGCTAATATCCAGAATCTACAATGAACTCAAACAAATTTAGAAGAAAAAATCAAACAACCCCATCAAAAAGTGGGCAAAGGATATGAACAGATACTTTTCAAAAGAAGACATTTATGCAGCCAACAGACACATGAAAAAATGCTCGTCATCACTGGCCATCAGAGAAATGCAAATCAAAACCACAATGAGATACCATCTCACACCAGTTAGAATGGTGATCATTAAAAAGTCAGGAAACAACAGGTGCTGGAGAGGATGTGGAGAAATAGGAACACTTTTACACTGTTGGTGGGACTGTAAACTAGTTCAACCATTGTGGAAGTCAGTGTGGTGATTCCTCAGGGATCTAGAACTAGAAATACCATCTGACCCAGCCATCCCATTACTGGGTATATACCCAAAGGATTATAAAACATGCTGCTATAAAGACACATGAACATGTATGTTTATTGCAGCACTATTCACAATAGCAAAGACTTGGAACCAACCCAAATGTCCAACAATGATAGACCAGATTAAGAAAATCTGGCACATATACACCATGGAATACTATGCAGCCATAAAAAAGGATGAGTTCATGTCCTTTGTAGGAACATGGATGAAGCTGGAAACCATCATTCTCAGCAAACTATCGCAAGGACAAAAAACCAAACACCACATGTTCTCACTCATAGATGGGAATTGAACAATGAGAACACATGGACACAGGAAGGGGAACATCACACACCGGGGCCTGTTGTGGGGTGGGGGGAGGGGGGAGGGATAGCATCAGGAGATATACCTAAGGTTAAATGACGAGTTAATGGGTGCAGCATATCAACAGGGCACATGTATATATATGTAACTAACCTGCATGTTGTGCACATATACCCTAAAACTTAAAGTATAATAAAAAAAAAATTTAAAAAAAAAGAAAATATGGTTCACTACTAGACCTAATTTTTTTTTATTATAAAGTTTCCTGATTATCTCTTTATATATTTATTTGCTGTTATGTATTCTCTTATGTGGAATTCCTGTTCTATTTCTGGCCCACTGTTCTACTTGTTTATTGAACTAGTTTTTATTTATTTAGTATGCGAGTTACACAATCTCCCAGTCTTGGGCTTGTCTCAGGAAATAATAGATTTTTGAGATAAATTGAAATCTGTAATTTTAGTTGAATGTATCAATATTTTCTATTCCAATTATTGTGTCTTTTGTAAAAACTTTCTTCTCTCTATAAGGTCACATGGCTTTTCATTTTCTTTTGAAAATTTTGCCATTATTTTTACACTTGAAATTCACTTAGTATCAGTTTGTATTTATTATATTTTATCTATGTGGATAACTAATGGGCTCTGCAGTATTGTCGCTGGGTTCAGCCTTTCTCAGGAATATGCAATATATCTTTATAAAAGTGTTAATATATGTATGAACCTGTTTCTTAGCTGTTTATACTGGTTTATTGATAATTTTTGCTATTATTTCACCTGTGCCATATGATATAAATTACTCTAACTTCATAATGTTTCACCAATTATTATAAAAATACATAATATTCTTTTTCTAGGTTTACTTCATTCTAAGGTTTGCACATTTTTCCATTTACATTTTAGCAGTAGCTGGTCAGTTTCCTTTAAATACTGAAATTTTGACTGGAATTACATAGAATCTGAAAATCAGTTTGAGCAAAATCAACCACCTTAATGTAATAAGTCTTTTTTCCATGAAGAATATATATGTCTTCACTTATTTAAGTGTTTTTAACTTTCTTTTGATAAATTGTAGCATTATCTATATTAATATTTTGAATATATTTTGTTAAAATTATGCTTTATTTTTGCTGCTCTGATTTTTTGTTTAAATTATCTTCTTTCTTATGGACATAGAGTTGATTTTTATATATTGATTATAGAAATATCCCCCTGGCAAAACTCTAGCATTAATTCTAACCATCTGCCTGTATGTCATTTTTGAAATGTTCTCTAAATAGTTTTAGTCTTTTCTTTCCAAAGTTTTCATGTTTTTTGTTTGTTTACCTACATTGGAGAAGATTTTCAAAATATTGAATAAGTTTTAATTTTGAAATTTTTTTCTGACTTTTAAAAGATGTTTCTTGTGTTTGACCATGGAAACAGTATTTGTAAGGTTTTTCTAGGTACTATTCAAGGGTTATTGATATGGTCAGGCTTTCTGTTCCCATCCAAATCTCATCTTTAATTGTAATCCCCATAATCCCCGGGTGTCAAGGGAAAGACCAGGTGGAGGTAACTGAATCATGGGGCGGTTTACCTCCATGCTCTTCTTGTGATAGTGAGTGAGTTCTCACGAGATCTGATGGTTTTATAAGGGGCTCTTCTTCCTTTGCTCTGCACTTCTCCTTCCTGTCGCCTTGTGAAGAAGGTGCCTTATTCCAATTCACATTTCACCATGATTGTAAATCTCCTGAGGCTTCCCCAGCCATGCAGAGCTGTGAGTCAATTAAACCTCCTTGGTTTGTAAATTACCCAGTCTCAGCCAGTTTTTTATAACAGTAGGAAAATGGAATGATACACTTATCTACAAAGAGAGTAATTTCATTCCCAGTCTACTAAGCATTTTTAAAACATATATTTATGTGAATTTTAATGAAATGTTGTTTTAAATGCTACTTATTTGAGAGTTCTTTTTCATGAACAAATTTCCAGAGGTTTGTTTATATTATTAGTTTCCTTCAAATACTGAATTCTGTTTCTGTTAAACCTATGTCCATGTATTCTATTTATTAAATATTATTCCTATCTTCTCAACATTTTTCTTTCTCCCTTCTTTATTTTATTCTGTTGTTATACAGTTGAAAACATACCTTACTAAATATAATCATATATCATTTTCTAAGTATATAAGGATGTACATATTTATCAAACTATTGCATTTTCTGTGTTTCACAGTTTTTATCTATATCTTTTAAATTATTATTTTGTTACATTGTTATTTTCATCATGATTTAATATACTAATGTATACCACAGGACTCCAAGTGAATTCCACTTATCTGTCCTGCTTTTTGGATACTGTCTCCGTGCACTTAGCCCTCAAATTTTAGGGCTCATCTGTTTCTTCTCTCTCAGGGATTGCTGGCTTCTATTGCCACATGCCCAATGTCTTGAAGATTGTTGTGTGAAGTGGAAGTAAACCTGATTCCTTTTACTCCATATTTTCTAGAATCACATGTCATATCATAATGTTTTAAAATATTTAAAGCCCACCAGAAAGCTGATAATTTAGAGAATGGTAAAGGAATTTGAACAAGAAAATGATTAGCCCCTCCATGTAAAGAAAAAAACTAAGTTTGCTTTTATTCTGAGAGGAGTAGTAAATAAAATAAGGTTGGAGATGCTATAGAGGAAGATTTTTTTTAAAAAAAGGTTGAATTTTTGACAACTGTCTAAAGACTAAGTGCAGTCTAGCATATTAGTTTTAGGAACCCTAAGAGAACTACCTAAAGTTACAATTTTAAAAGTTAAAACCTGACCATATTCTCTCTATAAGAAAAACATTTTAAATATAAAGATACAGATATGCTGAGAGCAAATGGATGGAAAAAAGATATACCATACAAATGGTAATAATAAAAATAAGAAAGCAAAATGGGTATAAATCACATAAAATAGATTTCAAGACAAAAAGTACTACATAGACACAGTAAGAATTTCATCTGATAAAAGTGTAAATTCATAAAGAAGAAATAAATGTGTGTGTGGGCTAATAGGTGCTTCATGAAACATGCCATAAAAATAACAAAATTAAATGGAGAAATAGGAAAATGCAAAATTATGACTGGAGATGTTATCAACTATGGTAGACAAAATTCTAAAAATTTTCCAACAAGATTCCTGTCCTTTGCTAAATCAGTCAAACACTAAGCTAATTATTGCTACAAAGTGACTTTGCAAATGTAACTAAGGTTACCAAACAGCTGATCTTAAAGTAGGGAGATTATCCTAGACTGTCTAGGTGGGCCCAGTACAGTCACGTGAGACCTAAAAAGCAGAAGAGGAAGGCAGAAAAGTAAGCCAGAAAAAAAAGCATAAGAGAAAGAAAGAAAGTAGGAGATGGGGATGAAGCCCAAGGGAGGTCAGAAAGATTTGAAGCATAAAGAAAACACAAACTGTTATTGCTGGATTCTGAGATGGAGGAAGGAAATCCTGAACTAATGAATGGCTAAAAACAACTTCTCACCAGTAGCCAGCAAGCAAATGGGGAAACTCATTTCTGCAACAGCATGAAAATGAATTCTTCGAAGAACCTAACTGAGATTGGAAGCAGATTCATACTAAGAACACCCAGAAAGGAGCACAGCCCTGCTGACACTTTCCTGGGGCCTGGGAAACCCAGAGAACAGAAATAGCTGAGCCATGCTTTACCTAGACTGAGGAACTACAGAGCTGTTAGTTAGTAAATAGGAATTGTTTTTAAGCCACTAAATATGTGATAATTTTTGACAGCATCAATACAAAACTAATTCAATATATTTTCTAAGCAAATGATAAAGCAACTAGAGAAATAATTAGAAGAGGCATAGGTCTGAAAGACACAACCACCACCTTTACTTAGTTGATACGTGTAGAACAATACATCCAAAACTTGTAACATACTTGTTCTTTGTGGATACACATGGACTATTTTCTAAGTTAGACCATATTGTGGCCCATAAAAAAATAATAAACTAGAAAAGATTAAAATCAAATATTGTGTTCTCTGAACATAGTAGAATTAAAATTGACACCAACTGCAGTAAGACAACTAGGAAAACTCCAATTATTTGAAAATTAACAACATAATTCTAGATAATTCATGAGTCAAAACAGAAATCATAAGAAAAATAAAAACATTTTTATAACAATATGAATAAGAAAATATGAATGATTAAAGTGAAATTTATAAAGATGCATGTTTAAAGAAGAAAGTTCTAAAAATCAATAATCTAATGATAGAAGTTCCCACCTCAAGAAACAAGAACGCAAATTAAACCGAAGTAAAAAAAAAAGGAATACAATAAAAAATAGAGAATGTTAATGCAATTAAATGATTATTAGTAAAGATCAATATAATTAATTGGCCTCTAACTAGGCTGATAAAAATACAAAATCTAAAATACAAATTACCAATATAGGTAATGCAAGAGAATGTCATGACAGATCCAGCAGGTTAAATCTTAAAATACAGGATCATGAAAAAGACTGGATAATATGAGAATATTATGAATAAATTATACCAAAACATTTGAGAATCTACATGAAACAGAAAAATTCTGGAAAGATACACAGTGCCAAAACTGACTCAGAAGGAGATAACAAATAGAAATCTAAATATCTATGCCATTTAAATAAATTAAATTGTAATAAAAATCTCCTAACAACTAGGAAACAAAAGTCCTGGCCCAGATTGTTTCACTGATAAACTCTATCAAATATTTAATAAATAAATAATACCAGCCTCAAAAGGATTTTAGAAAATACAGTTAGAGGAAACATTTTCCAATTCATTTTGTTAGGTCAGCATTACTCTGATACCAATTTCAAACAAAGACAACAGAAATGAAACCAGATTTTTTAAAAATCCTTATAAAATGTTAACAAATGAATTGCAGCAGTTACTTTAAAAAGATAATGCATCATGACCAAATATGGTGTATTTCAAATATTGAAAATATTCTATTAACTTTAGAAAATTAATTACCATATTTAACCATATTAATAAAGTGATATGTAAATGAATGCCCAAGAAATATTTGATGTAATTCAAAATCTATTCATGACAAAAACCTCAGCATACTAATAATTGAAGAAAACTTTATCAGTGGATAAGGGCATCTATAATATAAAACCGTTATATAATCATACTTAGTGTTAAAATCTGAATCCTGCAAGTCAGGGAAAAAAATGCAAAAATGTTTGTTCTATTTTCATTCCGCATTTAGTCATAATTCTTAGCCAGTGCAATAAAGCAAGGTAGAAAAGAAATGTCGGCTGGGCGTGGTGGCTCACGCTTGTAATCCTGAAATGCCTAACCGTGTTTTTACTTTAACTGGTTACTTTGAATTTTGTCCTGCCTGTCTCTTTAATCACCTAGCCTTGCTTCTCATGTAAATAAGACTCTCTCTAGCTAGGAAAGCCGAACAAACTCCAATTGACCCCTTACTTTACAAGACACTAGGGCTCCTCACCCAACCCCCTTTTGTGAGGAGTTGGCCTGAGTAAACAGATCCTCAGCATTTCAAAGGAGCCCAATTAACTGATAAGGTACCAACACCAACAATGTATGAAGTTCCCAGGAATTTTCTCCAAGAGATAACAACATAAAACCTTGAGTTCCTGTCCGGCATAGACCCTATATCTAATTATAATAAAAGATTTAGAACCTTGCACCTGGTACCGTTGCTCATCTTGTAACCATTTGTCTTTTAAGTTGTTTATCACTGTGTAACCATTTTGATTCTTTTGATTCTGGCATGTTTTTACTTCTGTAGAATTATTACATTTGAGTCCCCCTCCCCTTCCTAAACCTAGGTATAAAAATTAATCGAGCCCCTTCCTCGTGGCCGAGAGAATTTTGAGCATTAGCCGTCTTTTTGGCCACTGGCTTAATAAAGGACTCTTAATTCGTCTCAAAGTGTGGTGTCTTCTTAACTCGCTGGGTACAACAATCCTAGCACTTTGGGAGGCTGAGGCAGACAGATTACCTGAGGTCAGGAGTTCGAGACCAGCCTGGTCAACAAGGTGAAACCCTGTCTCCACCAAAAATACAAAAATTAGCCGGGTATGGTGGCACACACCTGTAATCCCAGCTACTTGGGAGGATGAGGCAGGAGAATCGTTTGAACCTGGGAGCCCAGGAGGCAGAGGTGGCAGTGAGCCGAGATTGCACCACTGCATTCTAGCCTGGTCAACAGAAACAGACTACTCCATCTCAAAAAAAAAAAAAGAAAAGAAAAGAAAGAAAATAGAAGAAGAAAAAGAAATGTCATATCAAACAATTGAAACAAAAGAAACAAAACTGTTTTATTCAGACTGTTTAACTGTTTATATAGAAAAATCCTAAGAAATCTATACAAAAACCACCAACTCTTATATATGAATGTACAAAGATTTTCAGATATAATATTAGCATTCAAAAACAAAGTTTCACTGAAGTCTAATGATAAAAAAAAGTTTAATTATTATTAGTATCTAGAAAAATATACTAGGAATAAACAACAAATGTATAAAATTGGTAAATGGAAAACTAGAAAACATTGGAAAGAGAAATAGAAAAAAAGTAAATGGAGTAAATACATCATGTTTGGGAACTGAAAAATTCATTATTGTTGAAAATGGCCGTTCTGTCCAAATTGACTTGTAGATGTAATTCAATCCCAATTAAAATTCTAGTAGGCTTTTTTTGTGAGAGGTTGAGAAGCTGATTTTAATATTTACATATTAGCAAATTATTTAGAAAAGTCAGAAGAATCTTTGAAAAGCAGGACACTTTAGAAGACATTTCAAAGTGTAGTCATCAAGACAATGAAATCCAGACAAGGCATTGGCCCAGTAGGGAAATGGAAAAAAATAAAATCCAGAAATAGATCTACATTTACACGGTCTATTAATTATTGGCAAAGTGGTGAAGACAATTTACAAGATAAAAGAAGCTTTTTCAACAAGCGGTGTTGGGATAACTGAATATCCTCTTTGGGAGGAAGGATAAATGTCAACCTTTTCCTTAAGTCATGCATTTAAAAAACCTCAAGATAAATTATTCATCTATACTAACTAAAATTGTTAAATTATATGTGAAATATGAAAAAAATGTATTTCTTCATTCTCACACTGCTATAAGGACACACACGAGACTGGTAATTTATAAAGACAAGAGTTTTAATGAACTCACAGTTCCACATGGCTGGGGAGGCCTCACAATCACGGCGGAAGGCAAAGGAGAGGCAAATACCCGTCTTACGTTGCGGCAGGCAAGAGAGTTTATGCAGGGGAACTCCCATTTATAAAATTATCAGATCTCGTGAGACTTACTCACTACCACGAGAACAGTACTGGGGAAACCGCTTATATGATTCAATTATCTCCACCTGGTCCTGCCTTTGACACCTGAGGATTATTACAATTCAAGGTGAGTTTTTTTTTTTTTTTTTTTTTTTTTTTGGTTTTCAGATAGGCAAACAACGTTTCTTAAATAGAGAACAACAAGTACAAACTATTAAAAAATAGATACATTTGTCCGGGCGCGGTGGCTCATGACTGTAATCCCAGCGCTTTGGAAGGCCGAGGCTGGCGGATCACAAGGTCAGGAAATCGGGGCCATCCTGGCCAACATGGTGAAACCCCGTCTCTACTAAAATACAAAAAAAATGAGCCAGGCATGGTGGCACGCACCTGTAGTCCCAGCTACTCGGGAGGCTGAGGCAGAGGAATTGCTTGAACCCGGGAGGTGAGGTTGCAGTGAGCTGAGATCGCGCCACTGCACTCCAGCCTGGGCAACACAGCGAGACGCCGTCTGGAAAAAAAAAAAAAAAAAAGATAAATTTTACCAAAATTAAAAACTTTTTCTCAAAACAGCTAATAAAAATGAAAAGACAAGTCATGATTGAGAGAAGTTATTTACAAATATACATCATAAAAAGGCTTATATGTAGAATATATAAAAAACATTTACAACTCAGTAATATCAAAACAAACAGTTAAATGAGAAAGGGTAATCATCTTGAACAGACACGTCACAAAAAATATCTATATGGACAATAAGCACATGAAAAGTTACTCAACATCATTAGTTACCAAGGAAATGCAAATATAACCCTATGACTATGTCAGTGGAGGCAAAACAATTATTCAACAAAATTTGGTACTTATGAGTAATAAAAGTTCTTAACACACTAGGGTAGAAGAAAATATTCATTTTCATATAGGGAATCTATCAATACCTACAGCTAACAGACTACTTAACAGTGAAATAATAAGAGATTGGAAAAAGGCAGGGATGTTTGTTAATACCACTTGATACTTGAGGTCGTAGCCAGTACAATAGGCAAGAAAAGAAAAGAAAATGAATACCGATTAAAATGAATAAGGCAAACTATTTTACTTGTAACATAATTGCATGTGTAGGAAATTCTAAGAAATGCCTTTTAAAAACTTACTAGACTAAATTAACAATATTGCAGGATACAAAGTCAATATAAAAATGAATTGCCTTTCTATATGATAAAAACGAATGACTGGAAAATAAAATCAAATATATATCATTTACCATATTATCCATAGTAATAAAATATACCTTTCTTATTTACTTAAATTGATTAATGTATCATTACTTTGGATTTTGTTTAACACTCATTTCCAGTGAAAGGTATTTTAGGCTTGGAGAGTGCTAGTGTCTCCCATGTAAATGTTAAACTTTATGAGAATTATAGGTCCATAGAGGGGCAGTGTTTATTTCTAATAGAGTTTTCTAGATTATTTCCCAGGGACTCTAACCCTGACATTCTGTCCCTTTGCTTGGCACTTATGGAAACTCATCAGCTTGATATAAGGTACCACCTGTTTGACCCTGTTATAAGTGTTCAGTGCAGACAGCAATTGCAGTGTTGTAGCAAAAAACACTCAGGAAATCTAAATCTCCATGAAGGTAAGTATTTTTGTATCTTTGTTTCTTTGTTTTCCTCCAATATCACAGTGTCTACAATAATATCAGACATATTTTGGGTGCTCAATATTCTTCTTTAATTAGCAAATAAGTGCATAGATAAACAGGAGATTATTATTCTTTTCAGAAGAGAGGTCTAGATGTATGAACTCTTAAAGGATACTTTTTTATCTCAAGTATGGAGCTGAAGAGGAATACAAATATATTTGTATATATTTACTACTTCTATATACACTAATTATATCTATATGTACTGCTATATATATATACTTACACATATATAGCATATATATACACACACATATATAGCATATATATACACACATATGTTTATAGTAGTAAGTATATATATAGACAGAGAGAGAGAGGGAAAAATAATTTCTTTTCTGCTTGATTGTATTAATATGATCAATTTAAGGGCATCAGGCCACAGAATATTTTCAGCCTTGTGGTCTGGTAAGGTCAACAAGAGAAGAAGCTTCACTGCCTGCCCCCAGAGAATTTGTTCTGAGTCACAGTGGTTGTTATTGACTAGTAGCATTGGTGTCAAGGGGGAGGTCATTCTTCTTCAGTACATCAATCTTTGGGAGTTAATCAGCAGCCACTGAACAGGTTGTTTCTGGAAGCACACACACAAAAAACAAAATACCGTCAGGTATACTCATCTCAGCATTGTTGACTTTTTCTGCCTATGCAAATAAATTTTCTAATAACTGAATGCAAGGTGAGGAGATTAGGAGTATATTTATTCTGAAGAATTGTTTTACACACCTTTACTTGTCAGAAATGAGCAGTCAAGATAAGCAAACAAGTCTGAAAAGATCTAAGAGACATCCTTGGGGAACTTCAAATTCACATATATTCAGAGGAGGTAAATAGTCCAAAGTAAAGCCAACAAACTGAGCAATCCTCTTATTTGCAGTGTTATGTAATATTTAGAACAAGCTTATTATAATTATACTTTAAATATGTATATTCATGTTAATATACTTTATAAATAAAAAAGTGTATTATTGTCTCACTATTATAAAATTATTTTTATCTATTTTTTCTTGATTTCTCTCTGTTTAGGATATGTGAAATAATAGTCATCAAATAGTAATGATGGATGTTCCTTCATTACGTATATAAGGATGTTTTTAACTTTGTTGATTGTATTTTTATATTGTTAAATATTTTACAATGCCTATGTATATTTTTTCCAAAGAAAAATAATGCCATTATTCTTAAAAGTAAATATATAAAATTAAAGCAGAGTAAGCCTAAAACCAATACTATTTTTTGATTCTAAAAAAGCAGCAGCAATAATAATAATAACCAGTAATGGCAGCAATAATGCATAGGAGTAAAATTTTAAACAGATTTTTCTCTGAAAACACCCATTAAAAAGCAAATGATAGGCTTATCATAAAGAATGAGTGGATGCAGAATGACAGAGTCTGATTTATTGACTATTTTAATAATCTACAGAATAGACTATATAGATTTTATAGTCTAAAATATATTTCTGCCAAATATTTGAGTGAATGAACAATGAAAATATAGAAGAAGGAGTTATAAAAATGAGCCTCAAGTCTGTCATTAACAAGTGTACAATTAAATACAAAAGCTAAGGTCTATTCAATATTAAATATAAATAAAGTAGAGTATAGGGAAGGGTAAAATTATATATTGTTGAAGAAATTAGGAATGAACAGGATACAGATGTATTGGGATTAGTCAGGAAATGTTGATCACTAAAAAATGCCTATATATGGCAAGTACTCTGCACATATTATACATGTAATCTCCACAACTAATTAATATGGTTATAATCTGTCTTACTTTTAATTGCTGCTGTGACAAATTACCCTCAATTTGAGGCTTAAAACAATATAAATGTATTATTTTAGAATTGTGTGTGTTAAATGTCTGGGGTGGATTTCATGGTGTCAGCAGGAATGCATTCTTTTCTGGAGGCTCCAGGGGAGAATCCACTGCCTTGACTTTTCTAGCTTCTAGAAGCCACCCATAATCTTTGACTCAGGATGCCCGTCTTCCATTTTTAAAGCGAGCAACACTGAATTTCTCTGACTATTATTCCATAATCATATCTCCCTCTGACTCCAGCCAGGAAAAAGTCTTTGAATTTAAGGTATCATGTTATTAGACTGAGACCACTAAAATAATCCAGAATAAGCTCCCCAACTCAAGTTCCTTAACCTAATCATATTTGCAAACTATATTATATTTGCAAACTATAAACTATATTATGATTACACATTAAATGTGTAAGAAACACATTTCCAGATATTTGGGATTCAAACAATGGTATTATTGGGGATATTATTGATATTCTGCCAACCATAGTCTGCCCTCTGGCCCCCAAAGATTCATGTCAATTCCACATGCAAAATACATTCATCCTAGCCCAAGGTTTCCAAAAGTCTCAATCATTACAACTTAAATCTCAAATCTCATCTAAATTTTATCAGCTAAACGGCCTCACATCTCATTATCTAAATTATCTAAATCAGATATGTCAGGTGTGAGTGACATTTTGGATCTGACCCATTCTGGGACCCAATTTGTGAACCTATGAAACTCAAAATACAAGTTAGCTCTTCCCAAAATACAATGATGGGACAGTCATACAGTATCAGTGATAGATATTTTGGGTCAGATAATCTATATTTTCTTTTGCCATAAAAAAAATTTCCCTTAACCTGTGTTTCATATTTTAAGCTGAATATTAATATGTATCTGCTCTCCCAATACAGGCCATAGATGAAAACTCAAATATCAGCCTTTCTTTTGAAAAAGCAATAATATCTGGGCATTATTTTGTATGCCAAGAACCCAAAAAAGCAATCAGTTGCTATATGAGGTTTTAAACAAGAAAATTATTTCCTAGTTTTGGAGTCAAAGTGGAAAGGTAAGCATGTCTCCTTTTATTTCTTCTGATGCCTCCTAATATTTCTTCTAGTCTCATTTGTTTCTGTTAGGGTCATGCGAGGAAGGTAAAACTGAAGAAGATGATATTATATGGTTGCAATAGAATACAAAGATTTTGACTTACATAAATCTTGGTCAGGTTTAATCCTTTTGGAACTAGGCTTGAGAAATTGCTGCCTCTGCTCCCATGATAGTTGTAGCAATAACAAAATCAATAAGCCTTTCTAAGATGCAGTAAGCCAACTGTCTTGTTACCTCAGAATGCTGAAGTACTGCAGGGGTGGGACACACACATTCTAATAAACAATATAAATTGATAATAATGTTATATTTTATATCTTTATATATAATTATAGTATATGGAACAATTTTCTTCTATAATATTTACTACATTTACAGAGAGTGGGCAATTATATTTACATAAACTTAGCTTATAATTAAAATAGATTTTGCCTCTATAAAATGTAATACATAAAAGAAACATACTTTGGCTTATTCCTCTAAATTGGAATGTTTTTATTTGACCAAAAAAAACTGTCACTATTAGAATTACTAATCCATAGAAAGTCTAGTCTTTCCTTTTGGCTCGAGAGCGATTCTAAATGTTACACCCAGAGATGTACCCATTATGATGTCTTTTTCCTCACTTGCCAGTTTCTAAGAAGTGTCTTCCTTTATCCTTAGACTCCATTAACCAACCTCTAAGGAGTGCCTGGGAAATGCCTTTTTCTGTGATGAGAGGCTAACTTCAGGGATTCATAGAAATCACTACAGCTAGTTGCTGTGGATCTCTACTACTTTCAGTGCCGGGTTGAGCTACCCTGAAACACCAAAAGGCAATCCATGACTGTGGCAAAAATACTACAGACCCTTAACTCTAACATCCTTCTGCAGGTTTAAGAAGCCATGTACACTCAATCACCCTTCTGCCTCCCTTCAAACCAGGGTTGCTCTTTCCTTTGAGTGTTTTCCTTCCTGAGTTATAAATAGAGACTCAATTTTTCAGTTTCCTAACATCCATTTTAAACATTGGAGAAAAATATGAATCAATACAAATTAAAATATTTTGATACTTGATATTTTATATATCTGTCTGGTATATTAGCACATTAACGGTCAGAAAGAGAGTGTTACTATATTGTTAAAGCATTAGATAAAATTCTAATAAAGACAATAAAAGTAGTAGCTTCCACATGATTTAGTAAATGGAGTTGCACTACAGCAAATTTACTCTTAATCACTGAAAATCTACCAAAAAGAACTTGATTTCAGCTCAGGTTACTGGCTGAAATCTTCCTCCTATGGATCAATAGGTTCAACCTGAATTCCCAACCATTTTCCTTGCTGTATAACTTTTCCTATTGATGCATACATCACTTTGACTTTCAAAAATAACAGCCAAGTTATACTAAAGACAGATGCTTGCTATTAGTAGCAGGCAATTACTTAGTGAATTTTTTTTATCAGATTGTCAGTTACCTTCTGGTTATAGTGGATCAGCTTTCATTTCAATTTAAATAAGTAAGTCTATGGCAGAATACAGAATGTACTGTCGGTACCAAGTCCTTTGTAATGTTTTTCTTCTAGGTGATGCACATTGTTTCCCGTCCATAAAACCTTCATTAAATGGTGCATTACCCTTAAGAAGATTTGATAACAGATCTCATCCTGCCCCTTATTGCTTACTGTTGAACACTTCATTCAAAATAATAGTAACAATAATAAATGTTCAAACACAAAAGATTAGTGTATAATCTATAGCCTTAAAATACATATATTATATATACACATATATTTATATAGTTATTTATTTACTTTAGAGGGAGAAATTAGACAAAAATATATTATCAGTGAAGAATCTACAGCCAGAGATTTTTACCCTACATATACTTTTGCTAGAGAAGATTGCCCTCTGCTGTTGAAAATTTGTGACATTTCAGTTGGGTTGATTGGCACCTGTCTTGAAAATATTTATCTTTATTATTCAGAAATTCTCCCCAAAAATAATCTTCCTCAGAATAGAAACATGTTATTATTGAATATAAAAATATTAGATAATGAGAAATCTCCCTTATTCAACCTTCCAAATATTATAATTACCACCTTGGTAATTATTGCTAAGGAAAATATTATTGTAAAATCTGATTTGATACTAGTGTTCAATATTGATATTGGATATTGAACCAATCTAATATATGTACTGAAGTTTCAGTTTTGGTCTTTGTTAGAAGAATTCTACCAAGCTGTGTGAAGAGGGGAAAAGATCCTAAACTTAGTATGGATAACATCCAAGTTGTTAAGTTTTCTCTCTGCTTCTATTGCCATCAGAAATATGTAATTGCTTGACTTTTGATAGATACTGTTGGCAATTTATAGGAAAATATAATTTCTCATTGAGAAATAAGGAAATGATAATTGAACATGTGGGAACAAATCTTTCTGTTGCCATGCTGCGATGAATTTGAGGTTGATCGAGCTTGCTTGGTTATGTGGCAGTAGAATGAAAATGGGATGTCAGTTCCAATAGTAATTAACCAGAACGATTACAAATGTCTAAATGATGGAACATTAGAGTTGACATGTTTTTGAATACAACTTGACATAGAGTCATGAAGAGTTGTCCTGAGTTGACTCCAAACTGTAATAGAAGCTGCCAGAATAGATAGAAGTGTGGCATATCTGCTCATTGAGCAATCGTCAGCCTTTACGTCAAGTGCACTGGCCTTATCAGGTGTGTCACAACATCAAATGTGAAGACATCCATAATTATATTATTTTGTACTACATATATTTGGAACTCTAATGCAGTCATTTCTTGACAATGAGAAGAAATGGATAAGATTCCTTTCCCAACTCTGTATTTTGAAGATAGATTTTTGAATCCATTTGTTTTCCAATTTTTCTCTCTAAGAAAAGAACATTTCTAAAGATGCCTAGGGAATTGACTTGCTTTCATGTTCTGTGTGCTGTGGTCCACACTGTAATAACAAAAGTCTTTAATGTGAAAATACTTTCTGTTTGGATTTTAACCTAAGAAATATCTGATGAATTAGTCATAAAAGTTTACATTTTTTTTTTAGTTCAGGAATAGAAATTGTTTTAAGGTCACAGAAAACAAGTGATATAGCTAAGATAGAAAATCAGGCTTCCTGTTTCATAGTACTCTTGATTCTGAAAGTCTTTCTATAGTTTTAATGTAAAATTGCTAGAAAAAAGTTAATACTTGCTTGACTGGAATTTTATTTCAAAATTTAGTTATCACTGTCAGGGAAGTGTGACTTTTCTCTGAGTGTTGTTAAAATTATTAAAATACTTGGAGAAAGCAACTTTTTTTTTCAGTTTGTATCTATTTTCAGTATGTTAAGTCTTCTATGTAAATAAAGTTGAGTTATATTGTGCTTTTAGAAATAAATTCAATATTTGTTATAATTTAACAATAATCTATCGAATACACATTTTTAGTATCAGAGAAAATACCTAAATGTGAAAGAAAATCCATGTCCAGCAATAGATTACAATTTCACTGTGGCAACAGAGCATAATAGGTAAAAATGAATATGAGTAACATTTAAAACAAATAATAGACATGTATATGAATAAATGTTTAAAATAAAAATACAAAGCAGTGCTTTTTCAGCTTTATTGAAATAAAATTATGATACAAACTGAACATAATTAATGTATACAATTAACTGTTTGCACATGTGTATCCACTTTACCACCACTGCAAAGTATAAATATATCCATCCCCTCCAAAAGTTTCCTTGTGTCTCTCTTTGTTTGTTTGTGGCAAGAACATTAAACATAAGATGTACCCTATTAACAATTTTTAAATGTACAATACTTTATTGTTAACTACAGGTGATATGTTGTACAGCAAATCACTGGAATTTACATACCTTTTATAACTGACTTCATACCCATTGAACAGGATTAAACATATCCCCCTTTCTTCACTTCCTGGTAACCACCAATCTATTGTCTACTTCTGGATGTCTCACATAAGAGGAATCCTCCAGGATCTGCGCTTCTGTGACTGAATTATTTCACTAAGTAACATCCTCCACATTCATCCATGTTGTTTCAAATAGTAGAATCTCCTTCTTTTTTAAGGCTGAATAATATTTCATTTCCCTCTATAACATTGAAAATATTTAGAAATTTCTAATACTTTGGTTGAATATCTTGCTTTTAAGAGTACCACTTTATTTATTTTGCAGATGTTAACAAAAAAGGAAGGCCTTTAATGAAAAGTTTATATATCATATAAATTTATAAATATCTATATATTATGTACACAAAAATGATAAATATATATCATGTTTACATATATAATTCATATATAACATAAGTTTATATGTATAAACTTCATTATATAAATATAGAGAGAGAGAGAGAGGGAAAGGGAGAAAGAGATGGATCAGGTTTCCAGCAACTTTGAGGCTCTCTGTCAGAAATCATCTATTTTTCTACAATTGTTGGAAAATACTATTTTTAAACTTATACAAATAAAATTGTCAGTGTTCCTAATAGTCACTCTAAAGTACTGTATATCTTAATTTGATTTCAAAACGCTAACTGGATAACACAAATTCCATTCCATATATCATGCCTTACACTATACAGACACACATACAAGCCAGTGAACGTCATAAAGCCCTCCCAAAAGGATGGTGTCTTTGTTAAAGGAGGTATCTCAGATAATGATATATAACTTCGTCTTTTTATTTGCACCTCAATGCACTATAAAAGACTGATGATGACTAAGACTCATACTTTTCTTCATAAGTGGGAGAAGACAATAATGAAAAAGGGGATATGAAAAGAGAATCAATATGAATCTTAGCTAAAGTAAAGAACTTGCTTCGTTGGGTAAGAGATATAGTTAGCAAGGTCCATTGTGCCTTTACTTGTGGAAGGCAATGACTAAACTTTATTCTGTAGAATAACACTTGTGAAACTTTGGACCACCTGCTTTCTAATCACCCTGAAGTAATATTTAAGAAGCAATATTGGCCAGACAATCTTTTCAAACAGAGTATCTAGAGTTGTTTCTAGATATTTAATACCTGCATTTAAATCAAATGCCCAGGTGATGTTTATATAATATACAGATGCTGAACCACTCTTATAAATTTTTGGAAATACTGAAGGTTTATGAACATGGAAGAACACTTATGACACATATGTTTTGAGAACATAAAACTGATTATAGACTGGATGGATGGAGAAAAGGCTGGAAAGTAAGAAAAGCAGTTGATCATGTGCAAAGGTTGTACCTAGACTGAGTTGTGTCAGGATCAGTGCAAAGGGTGAGATGAAGTGGAAAAATATTTCATTAGGTGAATCGACTGTACCAGAAGGAACGTATCATTTAGCTGAATCAAGGGAGACTTTAGGTTTCACATCTGAGTGACTATAAGGTGATGTTGACATTTGTGGAAGGAAGACCATCATTACTAAGAAATAATGAGGTTCTTTGTTTATCTGGTCAATATTTATCCACATAATCTAATTTTCTTATTTCTGTTTGAACTTTAGACTTCAATGACTTAATCATTTAATTATTCATACCTGATTATTTCACATTCAAATTTATGCCATTTATGTTTCTCAGAACAGAAAAAAATAAACTAACAACCGAAAACTATTAGTTAATACATATTACCTAAAACAAATCAGAATACTGGATTAAAGATTATTTTACATGCTGTTGTATAAAAAACTGCATTTTTATGGTCTGCAAAAGTAAAAGAAGTAAGTGCATTAACTTGATTTCTCTGTTACTGTTAAGAAATGCATCATTCATCCTTCCTTCTAAATCTGTTACCATTTGATCTGGCCTTTCACTGACCTTAATTTCTCTGGGAACAGGCTCTTGTGAAAATGCTTCATGTCATGTTTGCTCAAGGAAATAGACAAGTGAGAAAAAAAGTTGTAATAAAGGTTTAGTAATGAACTAACTGACATTAAAACAGCCTATTCTTTTCAAAATCTTGATTATTGGCCAGAAAGTTCAGAAAAATATTAGAAAATAATGTAAAGGTTGATGGGGAAAAAGAAAGGAATAAAATGATGAAGACTCACTTTCATTCTTTAATTTTTTTTAACTCGAGGAACAGTAAACTCTGGGTAAGAAAATACTCTATATAAGAATTCATTTCCTCAAAACCTGAGTGTGAATATGTATAAGTTTAGCTTTATAAACAACTAAAGTATGATCAGTCTGTCTTACCTTTAAGATCTTCAATTTGCTGTCAACACTTTTTGTTGTTTTAGAGAAGACTCTATCAATATGCTGAATAAGCAGTAAATTCATTGCAGTGCTTCCCAAGTGCTCCTATTTCACCCTGGAACACTTGACGGGAGGTATTAAAATGCAGCCAGGCATAAAATATATTCATATAAATTTTACATATTTTAAAGCATATGTGATCATGAGAGAGAAAATGATGCATATGAAAGAGTAGTCAAGGGACTCATGTAAGAAGAGTTTCAAGAAATTAGGATAAAAAAAACTTTCAACCTGCCCTCCCCTATTGTCTGCCTCCTTCATATATATGCATATTTTGTTATCTAGATATAGTTATGACTATTAATCAGCATACTGGGGTTAATTTCCAAATTCTGAGTACAATAGAGGATGTAGAATATTGTATTTATTGGGAGAGATAAAACTGGAAAGAAAAGAAAAGAAAGAAAAAAGAGTATTGTTACAATTGACAATGACACAGCATCCAGGAATGAGAAAACATTAAAAAGTGTTGGTTTATCATGCCACTTTATGCTTTCATATTAATGTGGCTGAGCTGTGATAGAGATACTTGGAGATAGAGAGTCCAGAAATAGTAAAGGCCAAGTGTAATTGCTCTCTGAGGCTTACACACGAGGAGGGTACTATTGGCCCAAAATAGAGATTCCAAACAGATCTGATATTAAAATATGAATCACATTTGGGTCAGGAATTCTATCCCAAATCTGGAGGTAGTAAATGGAAACACAGGTCTCTATCCAAGTGGTGAAAATATTCAAGCGAAGAGTTTTAATGTTCAAAAGGGTCCATATTAGATACAATAAAGTCTCAGAAAGTTGAGGCCCAAGAGATTGGTCCCTGGGTCTCCCTGGTCCCTGTTCCTTGGAAAAGGACCGGTGAAGTTGAAACGAAATTACCGTCTCCAGGCAGGAGGCTAACAGAGCTGGACCAGTACCTGGAAACCAGGCTATGAGATGTCAGAGAATAAACATCACATCTTACTCTCATATATATATTAAGTACCTGGAACATAGCAATTAAAAATGTTTGACAGAAAAAAAAATAATGAAGCCAAGAAAGAAATTAAGTATGGACCAGGCCTATATGTGAATGATTACAACTTTAAAAAATGAAGATTAATATATATGCTTACAGTTTATGCTTACCCGTACACAGTGTGATTTGCAAATTAGCCTTAGTAGCTGAAGACAACAGGATAAATTTCAGAATCCACTCAGTTGAGAGACTGAGCTTCCTTGCATATCTTCTGCTTTAGTCAATATGCAGAGTAGAAGTCTTCAGTTGGAAACAGAAAAGCTAGTTGGAGAATCATGGACTGACATATCAAATCCTAGGACTTTCTTGATTCACTCTGGTACATACTTATCTTTATTTTCTGGATCCATGTGGCTATCCATCAATGTACATCCATCAAAATCTGCCAAAAATAACTACATTTGTAGAAATAATTAGAAAAAGATTTTTCTTGTATCCAAAATTATCCTTTAGAAAAAAAGAAGATTGCCTTATAGAGCTCCTCATGAAATAGAAAGTTTTATCAATTGGTTTATTTTCAACAACACACTAGTGCTTGAGTTAGACCTTGCAGGACACTCCTTGCTACTCAGTGTGGACCTTTCAGATCCTAGTATTAGCATCATTCAGGAACCGATTGGGATTGCAGTGTCCCAGGCCCACTCCAGTCCTACTGAGGGAAGATTTGCATTTTCTTAAGATCCTTAGGGGATTCACATCCACATTAAACTTTGAAAAGCAATGGCCTATTAATTAGTGTTGGCTTAGAATTATATAGAGGTTTTCTGACTAAATCAAGTAGGAGGCCAAGAAATTTAACAGAGATTTAGTTATTTTTCTTTCTTAGTGTTGTAGTTTCACAACTTAAATCCTTTGTGTCAGTCTCTGTGTGTGTGGTGGGGGCGCGGGTATGTGTGTATGTGTATAATTTTTCTCTCAACCATAGTGTTTGAATAAATAAGTAAGAATAAAGACTTGATGGGCCGGGCACGGTGGCTCAGGCCTGTAATCCCAGCACTTTGGGAGGCCGAGGCGGGTGGATCACGAGGTCAGAAGATCGAGACCATCCTGCCTAACATGGTGAAACCCCATCTTTACTAAAAAAATACAAAAAATTAGCCAGGTGTGGTGGCGGGCACCTGTAGTCCCAGCTACTGGGGAGGCTGAGGCAGGAGAATGGCGTGAACCCGGGAGGTGGAGCTTGCAGTGAGCCGAGATAGCGCCACTGCACTCCAGCCTGGGTGACAGAGCAAGACTCCGTCTCAAAAAAAAAAAAAAAGACTTTATGATAAAAGGAAACTCACACCCTTGTTCAGTGTAGTGGAAACAACAGCAAGCAGTAGGACTGTAACTAATTGCAGATTTGGAGACTGAAGCTCCATCTCAAGGAAGCTACTGACACAACCCATTCAAATTGGAGCCATCTAAGAATGCAGCCCCCGAGTTGCCAGATCTTCAGATTTTTCAACATATAAAAAGAAATTGTTTCATGCAAAATTGTTCACTTGTATTTACATTTAATTAAATGTTATTTAAGAAAGAAAATAAAAACTACCCAGATCAACACTTCATGGACCATAAAGAGTCCAATGTTCAGGTTACTATTTTTTATCTGTTTTAGTATTGTTGAGTACCTACTTATTTGAAAATCCATGCCGTGTATTGATGTTGATATTTTCTTATATTATTTTAAGTCTACCCTTAAAATAATACCCAAACCTATTCTTAGGAAACCTAATTTGAAGTCTCTGGTGTCAATAAACTTCACACTAATATTTGCAGGCTCTCTTTCACAAATAATATATATCTATAAACTTGTATTACCATTTATGTTTCTCTGAAACTGCTTACACAAAAAATATTTCAGAATTTCATTTATTGCAAGCTTGATATGTATCAGTCACTCTTTTATCACTGTAGAAACTCAGTTAATCTTCAAAACAACCCTGAGTAAGCAGTATTGTTTTCTCTGTTTCACATTTAATTGAATTAAGGTCGAGGGTGGGGGGAAAGTATTCAGAAAAAGAGAAAACAGAGACTTCCTTCCTATTAACTCGGGACAGCTGAAGTCTCCAGGCTATCTAGGTGGTTTCTAACTTCTAGAGTTGCCAGAGGCCATCTTCCCACCTAGGCCAGCTTAAGTCCTGGAGCCAGTCAAATCTCTCTGGCAGCTAGATCGGTGCCTATCGAATTTCAGCCTTTCTTTCTTCTAAGGGAGGGCAGATATCACACATTTTCTCACTGTAAGAGTCATGTCTGACACTCCTATTAACAAAAGACAAATGAAAAGCATAATGTACTTAATCAAAAGTTTTGATTTATTTAATCAAAATCGTAATAGATTCATTTAATCAAAAGTTTATAGCAGCCTTCAGAATGAAGACCCAAAGATACCGGAAAAACTATTTATTTTTATGCTTAGATTCAGTGAAGAATGGATAGCCATGCAGAAATATGATTGGACACAAAGGGTCTGATCTAATGCTAGTAGACTGAGGGGTAAACCCAATAATGCCTTTCTGTTCAGATCCTTCTGGACCTGTCTGTAGCATTCCTTCCTCCCATGTATGGGGAAGAGCTCCTTGGAAATGAGGGTCTTATGACCTACTATTGGAAAAAGATTATAACTAGAACTGCGGGCATATACAAAAAGCAATTTTGAGAAGATTTCAAAAAGTAAACCAAACCAGAAAAATCTGAAGAGGTGACTCATACGATTGTGTTTGCCAGTTTTTATTTGTTGTCGTTGTTTTGGTCCTATTTTAACTCCCTGATATGACCATGCAACAAGCAGAAGGCAGCTTCAATGGAAGCAAAAACTCCAAGAGAAGCTTTTCTTTTTGTACAGAAGGTGAAGAAAGGGAGTACTTGGAAGAAGGTAAATATGGGAAAATCTGCCTGTTTTCATTTTTTTCTTTTTTATTCTCTTATAGTTTGGCCCTAGAGGCAGGTAAGCATTTTGAAGTTGCAGCTGCCATAGCAGCATAGAAAACTAAAGCTCCAAGAAAAACCCACAGTTTGTTGTGAGAGAAGAGGTAAAGGGACCTCATAAGACAGAGTATGAAGAGTGTTCCTTATAAAAGAGAACTGAAGATAAAACATCCCCTAAATCGGTGTATGAAATGGCCAAGCTCTCATGCTCAGGATATGTCCAACACTTGCAGGCTATAACTACATCAGCATAGCAAATACATGAAAAATAAACAATCATATAAACCACTGCTCAAAGTCCCAACAGTGCTACGTGCATGGAGCAAACCTAAATTAGCGCAGAATAGGTTTTGAAAACTGAATTGGTGCTAGTACTGCTGTCCACAGAAAGAAGACAAAACTGTGGTCTAAAACCACCTGGATTAATTGTCTGCTAAAACAAGACTAAACAGAATGAAACAAAAAGTTAGTATTCTTCAGAGATTTTTAACAAGACCTAGAATCTCACAATTTAGTATTCAAAATGTTTGAGATACCACCTAAAGTTATTAACACACAAAGAATTAGGACAATGTGAGAAGAGGGAAAGGGAAAAGTAGCCATTTCTCAAAGAAAAAGCAATTAATTGAAACCAACCTCGAGATGATTCAGATGTGGGAATTATCAAGGACTCTAAAGCAGCTATTATAACTGTGCTCCATCAAGTACAGTTATAATCCTGAAATAGATGAAGAGATAGACATTCTCAAAGAGACACAGAAACTTTAAAAGAAACAAATGCTAGTTTTGACATAAAATATACAACATTGGACATAAAAATTTCACTGGATACCCCTAATAACACAATAAAGAAGACAGAGGAGAGACGTGGCTTTAGGATAGAGAAGCAGAAATTATTTCATCTAAAGCACAGAGAGAATGAAGATTACAAATAATAATAATAATGAAAAGGCAAATAAAACTGAGTCTTGGACCTGTGGACAATATTAAAAAGGCCTAACAAACATAACTATGGAGTCCCAGAAGGAAAGGCCATTGAGTTGATTCAGAAAATTTATATGAGGAAATAATGACTAAAAATTCTAAAATTTTATGAAAAATATAAACTTACCATGTCAGGAAGCTTACAAACTCCATACGAAAAAACTCCAGAAAACCATGGTCAGAAGAGTACTATGAAAGCCTGAAAACCAACGCAAAATATTGAAAGTAGTCAGATAAAAATTACATATTATATGCCATGAAATAAAAATACAAGTAATTATGATTTTTTCATTAGTAACCATGGAGGCAAGGAGACAGTGGAACTTCTATAAAGTAATGAAAAGGAAAGCACTGTCAACCTAGAATTCTAAATCTGGCAAAAATATTCTTTAGGAATGAGGCGAAATAAATACATTCTTAAATAAAGGAAAAGTATGAAAAATTTTCAACAGCAAACATGCTATAGAAAAAATGCTAAAGCAAATTCTTTATGCTGAAGTGAAATGCTACCACAGGGAAACTTAGAACTTCAAGAGGAACATAAACCAGTAAAAAGTAGTAAAATCTGGGTTAATCAACAGTTTTTCTTCTAATTTTTAAAAAATATAAACTGCTGAAAGCACAAGATATAACATTGGGTGGCAGAACTTCAGTGATTATAAATATAATACATATAAAATTATAACATAAAAGGGGAAAATAAAGGGAGATACGGTTTTAAGTCTTCTACATTTTACTTGGCATGGCATAATATTAAGACTTAGTAGTCTGTGAAAGGTGATATATATATTTTTAACCCCTAAAACTGCTTAAAAAATAATAAATATTAAAATCAAATACTAAATAAAACATTAAGTTAATCTAAAGGAAAATAATTAAATGAGATTTTTCATTTAAATATTTTCATATACTTTAATATATGTATCTAAATAGGGACTGTTTAAGAGGATTGTACATTATGCATAATTTCCAAAATTACTTGACTATGTAAACTAAATGCTTAGAGGAATATAGATGTGATATAAGCATAATTTATTATTCTAGTGCAGGAAGAAAATTGTATGAGATATTCAGTTCTACTGAAAAGATGATAGCTAAGTTTTCATTCAGTTTTAATTTCATTCTTCCATGTGCACAAATGGAAATAGAATGAATTAATTATAAAGAGCTGGCACAGAACTTGACTGTTGATATTGACCCAATATATAGACAGTGTTTCTTGTGTGCCAACAGTTTATCTATATATGAGGATACAAACAATAATGCCATCAAATCTCCTGCCCTCTGAGGCAATTACTTCCAGAATTATGAGATAGAAAATATACTTATATACAATTTAAAACTAAAACGTGTCTGATTGTATTAAGTTATGTGAAGAAAATAAAGTTGAGAAATATTGTAGAGGGTGATGTTGGATGGTAACACATGATACTAGAAATGAAGGATAAAAAGAAGGTATCCGTGCAGAAATATATGGGGAAGGTTATACCAGGGAAAGAAAGTACAACATTTAGAAGTTTGGTAGAAGAGAAGAACTGAACAAAAGACAAAACAAAAATGACCACTGAAGTAGGAAAATTTGTTGTTATTGAAATGAATGAAAGAAATCATTTCAAAAGAAGAGTGGCAATCATATTATATGCTACTGATAGATTTCCTAGGAAAGAACAGGACATTTTTTATGGCTTTGGCATAGGGTAATCATGGGTGACCTTGAAGAAGGATTCAATAAAATTGTGGATATAAAAGTTTGATTCGAGCTGGTTGCAGAGCAATAGGGACATGACTAAGTGAATGCAGCAGGTACAGAAAGTTGGAAGAGCTTTGTAATTAGGCTAAACAGAGAAATAGGAAAGTAGCTGGATAGAAATATGATGGCATGATTTAATATTTTTTTAAATGAAAGCATGTTTTTGATCTGATGGGACAATACTAAGTCAATAGGGAGGTAAAATTGATAATCACAGCAAAGACAGCACTGGCAAGAGAAAAGTCCTAAGTGGTATAGATTCAAAACAAAAATGGAATATTAGAGGAGGAATAGGAAGGAAAGGAGCAATCTAGGTGTAGAAAAGTGCTAAGATATATCAGTCAGGGCACTTAGATACAAATAGCAGAAATTAGCTTTCATCATTTAAGAAAAAGAGCAAATTAATACAATTGTATCAGGTAGCTCAAGGTATTGCTTGAATCCTGGAAATTTGGGTTTAGGGACATGCAGGCAAATATAATACAAAAACAATTATAATTGATCCAGGGGAGATATGCTGCTTTCAAATAACACCAAATGCTATCAACAGAGGTAGAATTAGACATTATATGGCAGTGTAGCACTCCTGAAACTTCAGCAAGAATTCAGTCTTTTCTTAAATTTTGACCCGCCACTGAGAGAGTTCTTTGTAGATGCCTTGACTCTAGAATGGGGGTATTTGATTGGTAAAACCAATGGCACAAGCTCAACATAGAGGTTTTTATGTAAATATGTGATATTCATTTCACGTATGCTCTACAGGCAATCAGTTATGAAAGAGAAATGCACATTCATAGGGGCTTAGCTATTATTACATCAGAAAGGCGACTCTCCAAGCCCAGCTGCTACAAACACTTTATAATATTTTTATCAATTATCCTATATAATACACAATGTTGATAAATTTTCTTTTGAAATACTAAACATGATAATTAAACCTACTATCACACTTCTTCAATATTATAACTAGAGTTATCGGAGTTAATGAAGTTTCTTACTAGTCAATGAAGTAAGGCAAGTAAAAAGAAAAAACTATAGATTACAGAGTGAAAAAAGAAAACAATTATTGTTTGTAGATAATAGGATTATAGTACATAAGAAATCTTAGGACTCAACAGCTAAATGATTACAATAATAAAAATGTATTCCATAAAAATAAGTATACATATCTCATATGTCAAATATATTTCATAAAAATAAGTATGCAGAAATCATTGATTTATAAATATTAACCAATGTAAAATAAAAAATAATAAAATGTATAAAGTCACCAAAATTTTGAAATGCCAAGAAATAAACTTAACAATATTTGCATAAGAATTTTGTGATAATCATAAATAAATGGACAGTTTTATCATGGTTATGGATAAGATACATCACTACTAAAAATATTAATTATATCTAAACTAATTTAGATGTTTAATTAAATGACAATAAAAAATTTCAATATGATTTTAAACACTGTTCTGAAATGTATATGAAAATGCAACTAATTAAGAATAGCCAAAATAATCTTTAAGGAGAATATAGATACTTTGGTAAAAACAATGCAGAATTGTATAATAAGAGCCATATAGATCACTCTAACACAATAGAGGTTAGAAAAAGAGCCACACATATATGGACAACTTATATGCCATTTGAAGTTTTATATACCCCATGACCCAGTAAGTATACTCTTAAAGCCCTATAATTTTATAACCATAAGAAGAAATATAGAAGACAGATTTATTCATAATGTCCCCCATCTGGAAATGTTTCAAATGTCTATCAAGAGCAGAATTGTTAAGTGAAAGGTGGTACCTAAATGCGATGGAGTACTATACTCCATTACACTACTATATTTCATTATGCAAAAGAAAATGAATTAACTACATCTTCAAGAATCAATATGTATGTGATTTACAAATATAATATTGAGTCAATAAACTAATGGAAGAATGCATAATTATTCTGAAAAGTTAATAAACAGGCAATTTTTAAAAAAATCTTATTTTTTTTTCCTTCAGGGTTAGACAGCGGCATATGATCATGAAGGAGCACACAGGGAGACTTTAAGTTATTGGCAATATTATGGTTAATTTTATGTGTCCACTTGCCTGGACATAGGATTCCCAGATAACTGGTCAAACGTTATGTGGATGTGTCTGTTGAGGATGTTTTTGGATGAGATTAACATAGTAGACCCAGTATCACAGATTGCGTTCCCTGATGTAGGCACACCGCCTACAATTATTTGAGGGCCTGAATAGAGCAAAAAGACTGACTTCCTAGAGTAAGAAGAAAATCCTTCTGCCTGACTGCCTTTCAATCTAGGACACAGGTTTTATTCTGCCTTCAGACTCAAACTGAAACATTGGCTCTTCCTTCGTCTGAAGCTGTATGTATGTATGCATGTTTTTGTGTACATATCAATAAACATACAACATTGAAACATATGACTTAATATTATTTTATTTTTAAAAACATTTAAACTTTTATTTTAGATACAGGGGATACATGTGCAGCTTTGTTACATGGGTATCTTGCACCCATGTGGTGAGCATAATACCCCATAGGTAGTTTTTCAGCCCACATCCCTCCTACCTTCCTCTTTTCTCCAGTAGTCTGCAGTATCTGTTGTTCCCATGTGTATGCCCATGTGTGCTCAGCGATTAGCTCCCACTTACAAATGAGAACATGCAGTATATTGTTTTCTGTCCCCGCTTTAGTTCACTTGAGATTATGACCTCCAGCTCCATCCATGCTGCTGCAAAAGATGTGATTTCATTCTTTCTTATGGCTACGTAGTATTCCATGGTATAATGTACAACATTTTCTTTATCCAATCTATTATTGACGAGTACCTAGATTGATCCCATGCCTTTGCTACTGTGAATCATGCAGTGATGAAACATGAGTGCGTCTGTCTTTTTGGTATAATGATTTATTTTCGTTTGGGTGTATACTCTGGAATGGGAATGCTAGGTCAGATGGTAGCTCTATTCTAAGTTCTTTTAAATAACTTCAAACTGCTTTCCACAGTGGCTCAACTAGTTTACACTTCACCAACAGCGTATAAACATTCCCTTTTATCTGCAGTCTCAAAAGCATCAATTTTTTGTTTGTTTTTTACTTTTTAGAAATAGCCATTTGACTGGCTTGAGATATTATCTCATTGTGATTTTAATTTGCATTTCTCCAGTGATTATTACTGATGAACATTTTTCATGTTTGTTGGCCACTTATATGTCTTATTTTGAGAAGTATCTGTCCATATTCTTTGCTAATTTTTAAATAGGGTTATTTGTTTTTTGCTTTTTATTTGTTTAAGTTCCTGGTAGATTCTAAATATTAGACCTTTGTCGGAATCATAGTTTGCAAATATTTTCTTCCATTCAGTAGCTTGTGTGTTTTTTCTGTTGGTAATTCCTTTGCTGTGCAGGGGCTGTAGAGTTAAATTATGACCCACTTGTCATTTTTGTTGTTGTTGTTGTTGTAATTGCTTTTGGGGACTTAGCCAAAAATTATTTGTCAAGGTCAATGTCAGGAAAAGTATATCCTAAGTTTACTTCTGGGATCTTTATAGCTTGTGGTCTTACCTTTAAATTTTTAATCCATCTCGAGTTAATTTTTGTATATGGTGAAAGGAAAGGGAGTAGTTTCATTCTTATACATAGAATTATCCAGTTATCTCAGCACTATTTATTGAATTGAGAGTTCTTTCCCTATTACTTGTTTTTGTCATTCTTGTCAAAGATCAGATGGTTCTAGGTGATCAGTTTTATTTATGAGTTTTCTATTCTGCTCCATTGGTCTATGTGTCTGCTTTTGTACTTGTACTATGCTGTCTTGGTTACTGTAGACTTATAGTGTAATTTGAAGACTGGTGGTGTGATGCCTCTGGCTTTGACCTTTTTGCTTTGGATTGCTTTGGCTACTGGGGGTTTTTCTTGGTTCCATATGAATTTTAGAATAGCTTTTTTCTAGTTCTGTAAAGAATGATATTTGTAGTTTGGTAAGAATAGAATTGAATCTATAAATTGCTTTGGGGATTGTGGCCATTTTAACATATTGATTCTTCTGATCTATGAGCATGGAATGTTTCTGAATTTATTTTCATCATTTCTAATTTCTTTCAGCAGTGTTTTGCAGTTCTCCTTGTAGAGATCTTTCACCTGCTTGTTTAAATGTCTTCATAGGTATTTTATTGTCTTTCTGGCTATTGTAATTGAAATTGTGCTCTTGATTTGACTCTCAGCCTAGACTTTATTTGTATATACAAATGCTACTGATTTTTGTACATTTATTTTGAATCCTGAAACCTCGCTAAATTTTTTTTATCAGTTCTAGTAGCCTTCGGCAGAGTCTATACAGTTTTCTAAGTATAGAATCACATTATCAGCACGGAGAGATACTTTGAGTTCTTCTTTTCCTATTTTACTGCCTTTCATTTCTTTCTCTTGCCTGATTACTCTGGATAGGACTTCCAGTTCTGAGTTTAACAGGTGTGGTGAGAATTGGCATCCTTACCTTGTTTCAATTCTCAAGGGGAACATAATGATAAGAGGTATAATCCACAAGACTAACCTAAATACATACATGCACAGAATTGGAGGACCCAGATTAATAAAGCAAGCTCTTCTTGGCGTACAAAAAGACCTAGACAACCACATGATAATAGTGGAAGACTTCACCACCCCACTGGCAGGTTTAGACAGATCTTTGAGGCAGAAAACTAACAAAGGACTAAGGAATTAGACTCGACACTTGATTAACTGAACCTAACAGACATCTACAAGACGCTCTTCCAGCAACTGCAGTATATATATTCTTCCCATCGGCACACAGTCACATACTCAGTCATGAAGTAAGTCTCGATAAATTTTAAAAAAAAATGAAATCATAGCAAGCACATTCTCAAACCACAGTGCAATAAAAACATAAATCAATAGCAAGATCTCGCAAAACTACACAAATACATGGAAATTAAACAACTTGCTCCTGAGTAACTCCTGGGTGAACACTGTAATTAAGGCAGAAATAAAAAATTATTTGAAATTAATGAAAATGGGGACACAACTTACCAAAATTTCTGGAATGCTGCTAAACTAGTATTAGGAGGTAAGTTTATAGCCCTAAATGCCTTCATCAAGAAGTTGATGAATTACAATTTTAACGTTGTACCTAAAGGAACTAGAAAAAAAGAAAAAAGAAAACCCAAAGGTAGCAGAACAAAATAAAATTAGAGAACTTAAATAATTCAGATGCAAAAATCCATAAAAATAATTAATGAAACCAAGAGTAAACTCTTTGAAAAATGAACAAGATCGACAGACATCTACCTGGAATAATTTTTTTCATTATGAATTTAGAGTTAAGTACATACTATTACAGTTTATATACTGAAAATGCTATTCACTAGGCAGAAACATTTAAGAAACCAGAAGAATGAGCTATCATACTCTGATTTTGATAGAAATGTATACTTTACAGGGTCTTTTAACATATTTGTGTAATTTAACCATGTTTTGACATTTCAAAAAGCAAAGTAGATGTAATGTATATTCCCAATTACTGATGCAATTATTTTTGTGTTGTAGTATTCTTTTAGAAAGTAAAGTGGCACTCTGGGCAGCCATATGACATATGTCAAGTAAAAAAGAGATAGTGTAGTAATTTGAAGCATTTGTTATTCAGTGTGTTTCATCATCTATCCTGTGAACCAAGAAACAATATAATTGATACAAAATTGGCTGTCCTTCATACTTCCTATTCATTTCCATATTCAAGTCAAACATATAATCTAGTTTACTTATAAATATATCTTACAAGAGAGAAACTACATTATGATCACTTCTGAGGGACAGAAATTATAACAGGATTTGTCATGTTATATTAGTAATTCAAATACCATATTTAAGAATAGTATGGAATAACTAGAACTTCCAGAACATTGAAATAGTGGCTCATTGTGAAGGTTCTGAGACAACTTTGAGAATATAATGGAAGCCATGTAATTTCTGACCAAAAATATACAAATACACAAAAATTTGCATAAATCGCAAATTGTTTAAAGATGCTCTGAAACCACTGTAGTAATGAGAGTCCATCAGCCCACTGAGATTTCAGATATGTGGTGGATTTGCCAGTGAAATAATATGTCAGAGATATGTTTCTCTCAGAAACTTTCGTCTTATCTTAAGCTAAAATTAAACTACGTATCTTGATGGTTTCCCTTTCTTTTGCCACTTGTGTTTGTTTAGAAGAAGAAAGCTTCGGCACAAAAAGGCGAATATTTACATACCAATGTTTTATGAGAACTAAAGCTCACTACCTAGATTACTGCGGATAAAAATAAATGAATATTCCGAAACAAAGAAAAGTAAAATATGTGATGAAAATTAAAAGTTTAACTCCTAGGGAAGAATTTTATTATGTGCTAGCCATTTCTGTACTAGAATTTAAGCAGATTGTGTAAGAGACTCCAGAAGAAAAGAAGGTGAGAGAGCATTTGTAAGTATACTTTTCAGGAAAGATTGGCAACTATTTCTTTTGTTTGTATGTCTCATGTTTTTATTGTGGAATACACAATACATAAGATAAAATAAAATGTATATATAGATTTTGAAGAATGATTTATGAAGACAAAATTCTTACAAGTATTTCTAAAATAACATACTGACTGTTACCTATAATAGTCTGGGTTTCCCAGAGAAACAAAACCAATAAGATGTATATATGTATAGAAAAAAATAATTATAAAGAATTGGTTCACACAATTTTGGACACTTATACATCCCAAGATCTTCAGTCAGCAAACTAGAGAGAAATATATATATACATATAGTGACATATGTGTGAAGATAAATGTGTTTAGATGAGCTAAAAAGAACAAAGCATCTCTATCTGTTTATACATATGTACATAAATGTGTATGTATATAAGTATATGTAATCATTAATTATAAACTAGAATCTCCATGCATAAGTATAGAAGCTCTAAATAATACTTTAAATTACTAGGGCATTGAAAATGATTGCACACACTCTATTGATGAGCATTTATAATGTTAGGTGCTTTACTCAAAGTACTTAATTATTTGAGAGGTAATTATGTATTTTCAAAATTTTAACATTAAATAAAATGTACTTCTCTCTAAAACTGTAATAAAAATTTATTTTTGATAACTTTGATGACATACATTATCAATACTTCCAATTAACTCTATTTGCACATATAACTTTTTCTTATTATGAATGCAGATGTATTGAGTAATAGTTCCACACTCCACAATGCTGAAGATTAGCCAATATCGTACAGACCAGACACAAGGCATATAAAATGATGCCAAAAATATGTAAATTAAATAATTTTTATTTTAGTTTGTTAAAATAATACCATTTGACATTTTTATTTTGCCTTTAAGTGTTCATTACAGATTCATAAGCTTAAAGGGAAAGTCCCTGTATACATCGTCATTTTGATGTGCATTTTCTCTTTTGTGAATGGACTTTAAAATGGCAAAGAGAAATTGCCTTGTAATATTAACAAATTGATCAGGTTTTAGTTAAATTGGGAAAAATATGTTAAAATAAGATAAATAATCCATAGGAAACTAGGGAAATAAAAATATCTTTTCATGTCACTTGAAGTACGAAGGCCGTAGATCTTTACAGTCTCACTGAGATAAATGATCTCGGTGAAAAGACAGGGCTTACTTTCCATGAAAATATCTGACATCATGGGATTAATTTCATTTTATATAAATATATTGTTAAAGATTATATTCTGCATAAAAGCTAAAATACATTTATTTCTAAACGTAAAAGTAAATAGTAAATAAATCACTAAACATTCTAGATTTATAATGTTCTTATTTTATAGCTAGAATGGTAATTTAAAATGTTTACAATCAATGATCTCAAAGTCTTTATAGTTGATCACAATTATAAAAATACCAATACCAAGGTTCCTCATATCATTAAGCAGGAGCTAGAAAGGAAGATACGTGAAAATAAAGATCAGCTTGAAGGGAATGATATATGTAAATGTTTTTAACCATTTGAAAGTTTGACAGAAGATAACATTTATTTCATTTTGGTGCAAAAAATTTTTTCTTTGCAAAGTCAAAAAAATAGGCTGTACACATAAACACTGTAATATTACAGTATGTGCTACCTATTTTCCTATGGCAGAAACAATTGCCTCAAATATTTTGTCCATATATAAAATTATTTGTGGCATGTTTGATACCGGTTATTTGGTTACAGATAGAAGTGGAAGGTGCCATTTAAATATTTTGTTCTTGTTCCAAGAAAACATAAGACAACTCCTTTATATATGAGACAGAGGTGGCAGGAATGGAATAAAGAAAGATATTTTTAATTCTCATTTAAGACAGAATTTAATAAAATAGAATGTCACAAAAATTATAATTAGAAACAGATGATAACGCTTTTATAAATTAAATGACTAAATATTATCAGATCTGTAACCTTTAAAACATACTGTGAAATAAAATATAGAGATTAAAAAGTAGAGTTAATTTTAATTTTTCAGAAGAAAGTTTAAATAATAAAAATATAAATTAAAAATAAACACTTAAAATGATACAAGGAGAATGAATTGACTAAATTTTGACAAGTCCAGTGTTTACTCGGAGCAATCTGTCATCTTAATAATTTAAGATTTTGTTGAACTTTTGTGTCTTTTTCTAAAATTTATTGATCATATTTTAATACTCTTTTAAATAAATATTGTTAAAATTACAGTAATGATATGATATATACAGTCTAATTTGGAGAAGTATTTTTAAAAAATATTTGTTATGGAAGTTTACAACTTCCCATAACATTTTGCTCCTTTTGATGGTGCTAAATTTTCCAACTATCAACTTCTTCTCACAACATTTGTATTTTAATTTGTTCTTTATCAAGAACAGCAAAAGCACTTCTTAGATGTTCCATTCACATAACCTGTTTACCAGTGTGTTTGTGTTAATGTTTGCATATGTGTGTGTGTGTGTGTACTCTGATAATAGATGAAACTGGCATGTCCCATCTCCAAAGATACGTTTGCTAAACAGGATCAAAATCTTAGGTTCTAAAATGATGAAATGTTCATGATTGTTTAGGTTTCCTCTGGAAAATTAGAGAGCAAATAGGATGAATGTTTGCATCAGGGCCCTTGTTGTCCCTGAAGTTGAACCATGTAGTGACTGACTGCCTTGCTCACACTTTTCAAAGTAGGAAAAAAAAAAATCCTAGCATTCTGTATCGAAGATTGAGCTCACTTAGACAAACAAAATGTTTTCCATATATAATGACCCTGTATCAATCTAAATTTTTCACAATATTAAGAATTTTTAAAAACACACTGGCAGGATTAAATTTTTAAAAAGTCAAGGATGAATATCTTTGACTAAATATCTAAAACATTAAAATGTACCTAATTCTTAAGTGCAACCAAACTTGAAATTTTTAGTTGTCATTCTTTCTTGAGCTTTTAGCTCTGGTTTTGTTTGGAGTTTAATTGGTCTTTTCACCATAAAAGACTTCAGATTCATGGTGTGCTATCTTTAAAACTATTCTTTAAACAATACTGCAATTTCATTTTTCTTAATTACAATTTTCATTGAGCAGAATTAGCTCTAAATGATTTTTGACTGTTTCCAAAATTTAAACTCATTCTTAAATAGTAAAGATTCTCTATGATCATAAACATAAAAAGGAAGCAACAACCCCCAACAGTGCTATAAAATTGTTTTTATACAATGATAGCATGCTTCCAAGGTAACTGTTAGACATGGACCAGTGCTTTTGGAAATGTGCAAGTTCTGTTATATTTTTCAGGCAGTTTTATTTTATAGTGACTAATAGTAAGTAATACTATAAATAAGGAAGTATAAATTATAAATACTCTCAAACTTTTTTTGTAATAGTGGAAATAATTTGTATCTTAAGTCAGCAATTCAATTCTCCTAAATTGGAACTGCTGCGATTTAATCTAGATTGAGTTTATGTTTACTGTTGTACTTTTTAAAAAATAAAAGTGTTAAAATGCACTGGAGCATACAAGATTTCAAGAGGCATCTTTAGCATACATAAAGGAAATTCTTTGAAAACTTTAACAGCATTACGGTTAATTAAAAGCATTGCTCATCTTATGGTGAAAATAGTCTTTAAAGGATCTATCTAATTCAAAATTATTTTATCCACAAGATTTTAAAAGAGTATGCTTTTTAAAAATGTTTGCAGTATTTGGAATACCTACACTTTCCAAATGTAATTAATATATTGACAGATATATACACACATATATATATATACACATACATACATGTTTGTATATATATGTGGTTGCATATTATATTGCATATTATGCAGATTATGTGTTTGCATATATAATATGCAATATTTAGCTTTAAAGGAGAAAGTATTATAACTTTATACATGGTTACATATGTAATATGCAATATATAATATATAATTATATATGCAACCACATATATAAAGTTATAATATTTTCTCCTTTAAAGCCAATATATACATTTCTACTGGAAGTGAAATAGCCACACAAATCAGGAACAGAGGCAGAATCTCTCAATAGAGCATCTTTCAGAGATGTTAAGGAGGGGTGGCATCTGGCAGTGACAGCACAAATGCAAGGTGAGTCCTAGCTAGCCTCATTAAGTTTAACCTTTGGTATGTCACTTAAACTTTGATACTTGGAGCTAAATAATCATGATCATGAAGAACTGACACAAATAACTGATACACCTATACACTTAATAGGAAATGTTTGGAGACATGCATAACCTGCTTAAGCCCAACATGACATCAACAAAGCCGCATCCTCATCCAGAGGAGAAAGAAGAATTGGTGCTCTCGAACAATGCCACTGCTTTCAGCTTTGTAGATCTATGGAAAGCCCATTTCTTCACAAGGTATGATTCTAACTGAATTGTTCTGATTCTGAATTTGGTCTATTGATCCTAATCCTTTTACATACATGGACATTCTCAAATGTGAAAGATTAGCTCCAATTTCAATATTTATAATTCTTGATCACTTTTTAGGTCTACAAACATCATATCAGCCAATTTAAAATGTATTTTTATTACTTTAAAAATGGCTATGTAAGGTGGAACTGATATGCTTGCCAGTAAAGTATGATAATTTATGTCATGTTGGTGGTAAATTCCAAATCAATAAATTGTTTTAGCAGGCACTCATTTTCCTTGAAATGCTAATTTCATTTTTCTGCAGTATTATGGATCTCTTATAATAACCTGAAGTTGTAAATTTTCACCACTTGAAAATGAAAATAAGTTTTTTGTTATAAAATTAGTGTTTGACAAGGACATTGAAATAATGATTGTAGAAGTTTGTACTCCTTTTTGAATTCATCTTCTAGTTATTCTATGCACTTTCAATGGTATAAAATATTATTCTATACATTTTAGATTTTCAAACTGATAAAAATCTTTGAAGGAATAAAATATATTACATGATTTCACTGACTACAGTTCTTTACAGAAGATCTCAATCCTAAATACTTAAAAATTTGTGCAAACTAAGAGTCAAATATTTTCATAGTTCAGTAATAGTGTTACTATTGTTAACAATAGTAATGAACTAATAGATAATATTGATAAATTTATATTATTTTATGTGTCTAAAACAGGAATTCATAAACTGTGTATAAAGTCAGTATAGTCCCTCTGGGGACAGTAAATTGGCTTGAGGGATTGGTAAACCTAAAAATTTTGTGTGTGGATATTGGCAAACGTGAATATACACATGTTTATTTTCTGTTAAGGAACTTCATTCAATGTACAACTATACATTTGGCCCAGGAAGAATTAAGAGGGGTAAGACTGACTTTAAACCTGGATGTAATATGTGGCATTCCCACAAAAGATATGATGAGAAAGAAAAATGCCTATTTCATATTATTTGCTTGACTAACTTTGTAGTCAGAATGACCAGGTGTCCTTGCGTATAGAGCAGTCCTAGTTTACATATGTAGTGCCTCCTTAACTATTAGTAAAGATTGCTTTGCTCCCCAAAGTGTCCCATTTTGGAAAATAAATTATAGGATTACATTCAGGAGCACAGAATTTGAAATCAAACTATCTGGAATCAAATGTCAGCTCTGCCAGTTCCTAGCTTTGTGACCTGGCACAACTTAGTTAAACGTTTAACTTATTCATCGAAACAAAGCTATTAACATCTGCTTCATAGGACTGGGATAATTATAAGCAGACTAATGTTTCTAAAGTGTTAAGAACAGTGGTATATACAAGTAGCATATATATTTGTTAAATAACTCATTTTAAAGAAAATAAATTAAATTGGTTTGTATTGCTGTTATCAAGAGAAACCTTCCAATTTTCTACCTTCACATTATTCCTCATTGCATTACTTTTGAAACCCCATATCCTTTCTCTGCTTGTCCAATTTCCATTTTCCTTTAACTCAAATTCACTTCCTGCATAAATTGTTCCTCAATCCTCTGTGTGACTTCTTTTGAAATTTTATACAACTCTCTACGTCTATTGGTTTACCAACTGAAAGAAAGTCTCTTTTGGTATTCCTGCCATTTCTGCAATATTATACTATTGTTAGATACCAAGACAAAGTTTTTATTTTCTTTTTTAAAAAAATCTATTTTAAAAATCTAATCAGGGATGAGAAAAGTTCTTTTAGAGAACTATGATCAGATAGAAGAAACTTGGAAATAATTGCAATATTCTAATCACTACAGTAAGCTAGCCACAATGGGAATAGTCAGCCTTAGAAATAGCCACATCTTGAGACTGACAACTCAAGGAGTAGAAAATGATCTTACTTTGAATAGAGTAGACCATTTAGTTCTTGGGAAAAGAAAACAGTCTCCCTCTCTTCAAACTTCATTTTCAATTGTGGAATTACATTTTATCGCCTTTGGAAAGCCATAATGATACATCTTTATTCAGCAATAACTTCAGCAAAATAAAGAGACATATAACCTGAAAATAAGACTTATTTTGTGGCCCCAAGTTGATAAAACTGTTGCATCATTTTACAGTTTGTTAATTAATTTGGCCTCTAAGTTATAATTGAACTTTGTGAAAATAGTATTCATGAGAACATCTTAAACTCATTTAGTTTTTGATTAGAATAGTTATAGCAATTTTAGATGTGTGGAAGACAGCTTAAATATCTTTCCTTCAGGTTAAATGGAGCTAGCAGCTCCAAAATAATTCATTGGAAGTCTCTAAAATTTTTGATCACATATTTTAAAAACAATTTGTGAATTGATAAATTATAAATGTTATTTACTTAAAACTACACATTCATATTAATACAAACATTGAGTATCATTGAAACTAAACATTGTTCTTTTATTAATAATAAATATTTATAGACATAATATTTTTAGCTTCACTACTTGTGCTTCAATTTCTTCATCTGAAATAAAATATCTATACTCTAGGGTTGCTGTGAGAATTTTATTGATAAATATATATCTAGTGCCTAGAATAATAACTCAACAAATACTAGCTACTCATTATTATATCACAATAGACTGTATTTTCTACCCTCTGGGGTTTACACATGCCACTGTGAAGATCACTCTTTTAAAAATGTTATTTTCTGTAATTATAAATGTTTTCTAGTTTTTCACCCAATGTCTTAATTTTTCACTTTGCCTAATATTTCAGATGTCACTTGGAATTGAGAAAATACAATGTACTAGCAAGTTAAATTATTTTATATTTATAATATCAGTTATCGATCACTTAATATTAGCTAGAATATGTATGCTCTATATATAGACTTTGTATCATCTGTAAATTATAATACTTATGTATTCCTTTCTACAATAAATACAGTTGTAAGAAATGGAGTCTAGTATGTAAAATTATTTGAAATCTATTAAAAGAGACAAGGAACCTAGTGTATATTGAATACTTATTAGATTGGAGGTAGTATGCTAGATGATTTATATGAAACTCATAAATAATGAAATGATTATTATCATATTCTTTGGAAAAATAACTATACCTAGAAGAGTTCTGCAAATGGTTATCAAATATATGTGTTAATTGTTTAAATATTAAAGCCCTAAAATTAATAATACTGTGCTGGTAAGAATATTAGAGGGTATGATCAAGCCATTCAAATTTAAATGAATTTTTCCATTATTTCATCTCAAAAGACCCTTTTGGTACTCACACTATCTTTTTATTCAAAAAAATTAATGTTAGGCTAAGGAGAAAAATTGCATAAGGCTTTTCATCTCCTCTTTACCCATATTCTCCTGAGGCTCCCACCACCACTACCACCAATTTACAAGAATTTCAGGGCTTTGCCTGGGGTACTTAACAAATCTGGTTCTTCACTAGCAGCTACATTTACTCTTTTACACTCTCCAAAGCAGAGTATTAGTTTAGAAGCAAAAAGTTAGGAAATAATTATATCCGGATTTCTAGCTGCTTTCTAAATCAATCTAGTTACGTACATTAAACATGTCAGAAGAAATACCTAATTTAAAAGTAAAAGTATTTCCCTTTTAATGTTCTACCATAATGAAATAGCTTCCCTCGCTCATTTCATTGGTACCCCTTCAAAAAATTTATAAGCTTACAATAAATGAAAGTAGAAAGAACAATTTCAAAATCATATTACAAGGCAAGTATTACCTTGACACTAAAATCAATCAATGACATTACAAGAAATATAAACTACCAGCCATATACATCACAAATACAGTACCTGGCAAAATAACAGACACTCAGATCAGTGAAGCAGAATGGAAAGTTGCAAAACAGGCCCACATACACAATTAATTGATTTTCAATGAAGGTACAAAATAAATGCAGTGGAGAAAGAATGGAGAGAGTGGAAAGAGTCTTTTAACCAATTTGTGCTGGAAAATATGAACATCCATAAGTAAATTTCAACCCATAGATTGCATCACATAAAAAAATTACAGCACTTTGGAAGGCCAAGACAGGTTGATTACTTGAGCTGGGGAGTTTGAGACCAGCCTGGGCAACATGATGAAACCCCGTCTCTACTAAAAATACAAAAATTAGTCGGGTGTGGTGGTGTGGTGTCTGTAGTCCCAGCTACTCGGGAGGATGAGATGGGAGGATCGTGTGAACCCAAGAGGCGGAGGTTGCAGTGAGTGGAGATCTTGCCACTGAACTCTAGCCTGGATAACAGAGTGAAACCCCGTCTCAAAAGGAAAAGAAAAATAAACTCAAATCTAAAATTGTTAATTTAAAAAGTCTGGTAGAAAATCTTCGTGACCTTGGATTAAGCCAAATTGTATCAGTTATGGCGTCAAAGAAAATAAATTGATATTAGACTTCATAAAAATTATAACTTCTGTTAATGTGGTGTATCATATGATTTGTGAATGTTGGACCATGGTTGCATCCCACTAATAAAATCCCATTTGGACACAGCATATGATCCTTTTAATGTGCTGTTGAATTCAGTTTGCGAGTATTTTGTTGAGAATTTTTTCATCTATATTTATCAAAGATATAGACCTATAGTTGTTGTTTTTTTCTTAACTTTTATCTTAAGTTCAGGGGTACATGTGCAGGCTTGTTGTATAGGTAAACTTGTGTCATGGGGGTTTGCTGTACAGATTATCTGATCACCCAGGTATTAAGCCTAGTACACATTACTAGTTTTTCTTGATCATCCCACTCCTCCCACCCTCCACTCTCCACTCTCCAACAGGCCCCAGTATGTATTGTTTCCCTCTGTGTGTCCATGTGTTCTCATCATTTAACTCCCATTTATAGGTAAGAACATGCAGTATTTGTTTTTCTGTTCCTGCATTAGTTTGTTAAGGATAATGGCCTCCAGCTCCATCCATGTCCCTGAAGAGGACATGATCTCATTCTTTTTTATTGCTGCGTAGTATTCTGTGGTGTATATGTACCACATTTTCTCTATCCAGTCTACCATTGATTGAAATTTAGGTTGATTCTATGTCTTTACTATTATGAATAGTGCTGCAATGAATACATGTGTGCATGTGTCATTAGAAAAGAATGATTTATATTACTTTGATTATATATCCAGTAATGTAATTGCTGGGTCAAATGGTGTTTCTGTTTTAGGTCTTTAAGGAACCGCCACACTGTCTTCCACAATGGTTGAACTAATTTGCGCTCCTGCCAACAGTGTATAAGCATTTCTTTATCTCCACAACCTTGCCAGCATCTGTTAGTTTTTGACTTTTTAGTAAGAGCCATCCTGATGCATGTGAGATGGTATTTCATTGTGGTTTTGATTTGCATTTCTCTAATGATCAGTGAGCTTCTTTTCATATGATTTTTGGCCACATATATGTCTTCTTTTGAAAAGTGTCTCTTCATGTTCTTTACCCACTTTTTAATGGGGTTGTTTATTTCTTGTAAATTTGCTTAAGTTTTTTACAGATGATGGAAGAAAACATTGCTGACTAGACAAAAGCCAGGTGGAACAACTCCCACTATGGGAATGAGATGACTAGCATGCTCCTAACAGATCTTCAGAGGGTAAAGCACTGAGAGTCTATGGAAAAAAGGCACAGAAGCTGGGTTGAAGGGGGAGAAAGCTGATAATCCTATATGGAACTACAGCACACTTGGACTCGTTCTTGACCCCCAAAAGCTCTGGGGGGACTGATGAGTTGAACTGGCAAGGAGAAACCTGCTCTCACCATGGGCCTCTGGGACCCTGGCAGGAGGAGACCCCTTGATTACCACAGACACTCAAGTTGGGAGGGAGAGCTGCTTAGATAAGAGGTGGGGGCAGAAACCCAGCTGATATGGAGCCCAGAGGATTTGGTGTAGTGTCTTTAGCAGAGCATGGCCAGGGATGCCCCTCTCCCTAGGCTGGACTTGCTCCCAGAGTAGACTTTAGCTCTAGGGGAGCGATCAGTCTTGAAATTTGCAAAGCAGTTTTGCCCATTCAACGGGGTCAGTCTTACCAAAGCACCCCTTGATCTTCTACCCTTTTGGGGGGGTCCAACCTAACCACACCTGCTTACAGGGGATCCTTGGGTACCCTGGGTGCTCACACAATAGCTTCTGTGCTGGTGGACCATGGCTGATCAGTGGAGAGCTCCAGCAAGGCAGCCCCTAGTACCATGCACCAGGCCACATCTTCCCTCCCCCTACTGCAGCTTCTTTTGGGCCCAGAGCAACTCCCTATATCAGTTTTCTGGCACTTGTTTTTGCAAGTGAGCTCTGCTTTCCCTGCCCCATGAACACACAGGAGTGCAGTCTCCCTCCAACCCTGCCAAACCCCCTCCTCCCCTCTTGCCCTGCCAACTACCATTGCTGATGGAGCCCTGGCAGGCAAAGAGCCAGCCATCCCCACCCCTGCCAGTGCCCCCACCCTTGCATTAACACTGCACAAAGAACAGCAGATCCTCCCCTGCCCTGAGTGACTATTTCTGATTGCAGGGCACAGAGAATGCACCCAGATATGTGCCCACCAGTGCCCATCCCTGAGCCAACACCACCTCCAACATCACTGCACACACAGTCAGTAGCAGGGGCCCTCCATCCAGCTGCATTACCTCCATCTCTGTGGTGAATGCCCACAGGGAGGCAAGCACTCCAGCACCTGCTAGCACTCTGCCACAGCTACCACTACACCTGCTGGTGGCACATGCACACAAGGATGAATCCTGCTGTCACTACACAATGAAATGTTTTGGCTGACACTATCCTTTGGAATGTAGTGACAACACTCTAGGAGCACCTCCCTCCCCCCAGCATGATGGATTCCTAACCTCAAGGGGACAGAGAACATAGTTGGGTCTCAAGACAAGTCCCACAGAGTTAGAACCCACAGTCCAGGAGTTGGGAACTGAGTGTTAGCCTCCTAAAATATTCCAGAAAGCAAGCCACAAGGCTGAATCCACCTTTTGATGACCTCACGGTCATCAAGTAGGATTTTTAAAAAATCAAAAATTAGCAATTTCAAAGACCGAAGAAAGATAAGCCCACAAATATGAGAAAGAACTCTGACAACTCAAAGAGCCAGAGTGCATTCTTTCCTCCAAAGACTGCATAACCTCTCCAACAAGGGTTCTGAACTGAGCTGAGATGGCTGAAATGGCAGAAATAGAATTCAAAATATGGATAGGCATGAAGAGCATTGAGCTACAGGAGTATGCTGAAACCCAATCCAAGGAAGCTAAATATCATGATAAAACAGTGCAGGAGCTGAAAGACAAAATACCCAGTGTAGAAAAGAATGTAACCTACCTGATCAAGCTGAAAAACATACTACAAGAATACAATAATGCAATAACAAGTATTTATAGCAGAATAGACTAAACAAAGAAAAGAATCTTGAGCTTGAAGACTGGCTTTCTAAAATAAGACAGTCAGACAAAAATAGAGAAAAAAAGAATAAAAAAGAACCAACAAAACTTCTGAAAAATATTATATTATGTAAAGAAACCAAATTGGTGATTCATTGGTGTCCCTGAAAAAGATGGGGAAAATGGAACCAACTTGGAAAACATATTTAAAGATATCATCCGTTTGAACTTCCTCAACCTAGCTTGAGAGGTGAACATTTAAATTCAGGAAGTGCAGCAAACCCCAGAAAGATACTTCACAAGAAGAGCATCCCCAAGACACTTAATCATCAGATTCTCTAAGATCAAAATGAAAAAAAAAATGTTTAAGGCAACTAAAAAGAAAAGTCAGATCACCTAAAAAGGTAATCCCATCAGACTAACAGCAGGCCTGTCAGCAGGAACTCCATAAGCCAGAAGAGATTGGGGACCAATATTCAACATTCTTAAAGAAAACAAATTCCAACCTAGAATTTCATATTGGCCAAACTACGCTTCATAAGAGAAGGATAAATAAGATCCTTTTCAGACAAGCAAATGCTGAGGGTATTCATTACCACTGAATCTCCCTTACAAGAGCTTCTGAAGAGAGTACTAAATATGGAAAGGAAAGTCTATTGCCAGCCACTACAAAAACACACTGAACTACACAGACTAGTGACACTATACATCAACCATCAACAAGTCTGCAAAATAATCTGCTAACATATTGGTAACAGGGTCAAATCCACATATATCAATACTAACCTTGAATGTAAATGGGCTAAATGACCCAATTAGAGGGCACAGAGGGGCAAACTTGATTAAAAAAAACCAAGACCCATTTGTATGCTGTCTTCAAGAGACCCATCTCACATGCAATGGCACACGTAGGTTCAAAATAAACGGATGGAGGAAAATCTGCCAAGGAAATGGAAAACAGAAAAATAATTTTCCTTTCCTTGTAGTTTGATTGCCAGACTTTGGTATCAAGATAAATGCTGGCCTCATCAAATGAGGAAAAGTTTGACAATAATTTGTGTTAATTCTCTAAATGTGTTATAAAATTTACTACTGAAGCCTTCTATTCCTAGGCTTCTCTTTGTTGGGATGTTTGTGATTACTCAGTCTCCTTACTTATTATTGTTTGTTCAGATTTTTGTATTTCTTTATAATTCAGTCTTGGATAAAAGTCACATGATCATCTTAATAGATACAGAAAAAGCATTTGAAAAAATTCAGCAGATCTTAATGACAAAAGGTCTTCACAAACTAGATATAATAAGATCTTAAACCAAAGTAAGGTCATATATGAAAAGCTTCCTGCTAACATATTTAATGGTAAAAACCTGGAAGCTTTTCCTCTAAGATTCAGAGTAAGGCAAAGATGCCCATTCTTGCCACTTCTGAAGTCTTCGCCAAAACAGGTAAGCAAGGAAAAGAAATAAAAGACATTAAAATCAGAAAAAAACACTAAGTAAAATTATGTCTGTTTTCAGACAGTAAAATCTTAGGGGAGAAAACCCTAAAGACTACACACACACACACACACACATACATGCACACAAAACATTAGGACTAATGCAACAATCAGTAAAGTTTCAGATACAAAAGGAACATACAAAAGCTAGTTGAGTTTTTATACACTAACAACTATGCAAAACGTAAATTTAAAAACACAAGAAAAATAGCAAAAAATATAGAAAAGTTGAATTACGTCAAACTAAAATTGCTCCTGTGCAGAAAACGAGATAACAGAGTGAAAAGGCAATGTATGGAATAGAAGAAAATATTTGCAAACCACGTAACAGAGAAGAGGTTAGTTTCCAAAACATGTAAGAAATTCCTACTACTCAATAGTAAATTAAAAAAAAAACCTGATTAATAATGAGTAAGGGACTTGAATAGACATGTCACCAAACAAGACATACATTTGGCCAATAGTATATAAAAAGATGCTCAACATCACTATTCAAAAGGGAAATACAGATCAAAACTGCATTATAGTATCACCTCTCTCCTGTTCAATGGCTGTTATATGTTTAAAAATAGTGTTGGTGAAACATGTGAAAAAATTGGAATATTTATGTACTATTGGTGAGAAAGCAAAATGGTTGAGCTGCTATGAAAAAACAGTATGGAGGTTCCTCAAAAAATAAAAATAGAATTATCATATGACCCAGCAATCTCACCTCTGGAAATACATCCAAAAAAACTGAAATCAAGATCTGGAAGAAATAACTCCATTCTTTTATTCACGGCAGCATTATTCACAATAGCCGAGATACAGAAACAATATAAATATCCATTGACATATAATAGATAAAGAAAATGTGATATACGCAGAAATTGAATATTATTCAGCTTCAAAAAAGAAAAAAAATCCTGCCACATGTGACAACATGGAGGAACCTGGAGGACATTATGGTAAGTGAAGTAAGCCAATCAAAATCAAATACAGATACTGGGCCAGGTGCAGTGGCTCATGCCTGTAATCCCAGCACTTTGGGAGGCCGAGGGGGGTGGATCACCTGAGGTCAGGAGTTTGAGACCAGCCTGACCAACATGGTGAAACCCCATCTCTACTAAAAATACAAAAATTATCCTGGTGTAGTGGCCGGAGCCTATAATCCCAGCTACTTGAAGGGCTGAGACAGGAGAATCACTTGAACCCAGGAGGCAGAGGTTGCAGTGAGCCAAGATTGCACCATTGCACTTCAGCCTGGGTGACAAGAGTGAAACTCCATCTCAAAACAAAAAAAATACAGATACTGCATGACTTATATACGACATATTGAAAATAGTCAACCTCACAGAAACAGTAGAATGAAGGCTGACAGGGGATAAATGAAGGCAGAAATGGGGAAGGTGCTGATCAATAAGTATATGTATTCAGTTATGCAATTTATAATGATTATAGAGATCTGCTGGCAACATTGTGCCTACAGTTAACAATTTTGTATTGAGCACTTAAAAATGTGTCAACAGGATAATTTTCATGTTGTGTTTTTACCACAATAAAAAAATCTTCCACTCTTCAAAAGACATTATTAATAAAATTAACATACAAGCTACAAGCTGGAATAAACCATAGGTAAAACACATATTTGGTGAAAGACTTAAAATCAGATTTTTAGTAAACAAATAACCCAATATAAATTTGTAAAAGATCTGAACAGACTTCATCAAAGAGAATATACAGATACGAAATAAACACATGAAAAGATGTTGAACATCATTATTCATTAGAAAAGTATAAATGAAAACCACAATGAATCATTATTATACTATTAGTGATTATTGAATGTAATAAAATTAGAATAGCTAAGTAAAAATAAAAACAAAACCAAAAACATTGAAATTACTAAGTGCTAGTGTATCCATGATGCAAAATGGAATGTTTATAAATTACTGTCTGGGAATGCAATATCCTATAGTTACTTCGGATTGGCAGTTTCTGTTAAAGTTAAACAAACACTTACCATATTATTGAGCAATTTCATTACTAGTTTTTTGCCATAAAGCAATGAAAACTGACATTCATAAAAATCATACACACATCCGGTTTTTTAGCAGCTTCATTCACGATCTCCTCAATCTGGAAACAGCCCAAATACACCTCTACTAATGAAAGTATAAATAACTTGTGGTACATCCAAAGAACAGAATATCCAGCAGTAAAGAAAATAGCAACTAGCATACTTACACACAAAACAACAGGAATAATTCACAAACACATTATGCTAAATGAATGAAGCCATATTCATACCTTATACTGAATACTATATATTATTCCATTTATGTAACATTCTGGAAAAGCGGAAACTACGGAGACAGAAGGAAGATTCGTGGTTGTCAGGGGGCTGGGATGATGAAAGGAATTGACTACAAAAGGATAAAAGGAAGTTAATGGTGGGGTGGGGGATAGAAGTGCTCTTTATTGGCCTGGCATGGTGGCTCACGTCTGTAATCCCAGCACTTTGGGAGGCCAAGGGGGGCGGATGACGAGGTCAGGAGATCGAGACCATCTTGGCTAACACAGTGAAACCCCATCTCTACTAAAAATACAAAAAATTATCCGGGCGTGTAGCACTCGTCTGTAATCCCAGCTACTCGGGAGGCTGAGGCAAGAGAATCGCTTGAACCCGGGAGGCGGAGGTGGCAGTGAGCGCGATTGCGCCACTGCACTCCAGCCTGGGCGACAGAGAGAGACTCTGTCTCAAAAAAAAAAAAAAAAAAGTGCTCTTATTTAAATCAATATTGTAGTTAAGCAAGTATATATGTTTCTCGTAACTCATGTATCTGTCCACAAAATGGTGGATATTGCTGTGTGTTTATTATGCCTTAGTAAACCTGACTTCAAAGCCATTCAAATCTAGTAGTGTACATTATCTACTCCCATTCTATAGATGTTATGCTATTGAATTTTTCTTAAAGTGGAATTTCTTAAACCCAATCTTTTATGTATTTTGTTCAAAAACAGAAATCTATTTTTTGTTATATTTTGACATTGAGAATAAAAGTTAAGAAAATTAGTGATTCTATATTTAAGTCAAACTTTTGAATGATTTGACTTATTAATACATTTTTTATACTCAGGGTGTTATTGGACGATGAACATGTTATTCATTGTCCAATATTTAATAACATGTTTATTTGTACTTTTTTGGTTCTCAGCAGTAATTAGAGCTTCCCTATGTCACCTTCATGTGAATAAGATAAACAAAGGAGTATCAGTAATTTATCTTAAGATCACAGCCAGTAGATAGTGAATGGCCATCTAAATTTAGATTTCTAGCACTACATTTTGTGATGTCTATGCATACAAGCCTTCCTCTAAATTCTCGGTGTGAACTAATCTTAATGTTTCAGTGAAAAATGGTGCCTTATACGAAGCAGATTAAGAGACACATCTAAATAGAAGCCACTAAATTAATAAACATTGATCAAAGTGAAAAAGTCAGAATCAAGAATATTAAAAGAAATCCATGAAAATGTAAAAAATATTACTCACATTTTTGATTATCATATTAAGATAAGTTACCTATTACAGAAGATTTTCTTGTATACACTACCTTACAAAAATATACTATTTCTTTGTATTTTTTTCTAATACTACTTTGATAATACAATCAGCATGAGTAATTGGAAACCAATAATGTAATAAGATTTGGATGTCTAAGTATTTTAATGGAGCAGAAAGAATATCATTAAGATTTACTTAGTTTGTTTTATGAGGCTTAACAAAATAACACATATAAATATAGCACTCTTTAGTTTACCAAGTGCTAATCCAATTAAAATAAATTAACCTGTGTAATATTTGTTAACTTAACTCCATTAACATATTATTCTTATTGTTGTTATTATTATCATTTCCTATACTTAGTTGAAGAATGTAAGATACATGAAACAATCTGTGCAGAGAACCATAATGGACTCCTTCTAATGGGACTTTGGAAGAGTTGCCCTGTTCAAGTAAAGAACTGGGAAAGCTTCACCCTCCAGCTAACTAATACAACAAGGAAGATTGTCTTTTCTAAAGCTTTTATAAATGGAGATTGATATGGTTGGGCCGTGCCCCCACCCAAATCTCATCTTGAATTGTAACTCCCACAATTCCCATGTGTCCTGGGAAGAACTCGGTAGGAGGTGATTGAATTATGGGGGCAGGTCTTTTCTGTGCTGTTCTGTGATAGTGAGTGAGTCTCACAAGATCTGATGCTTTTAAAAATGTGAGGTCTTCTGCACAAACTCTCTTTGCCTGCAGCCATCTAAGTAAAAAGTGACTTGCTCCTCCTGTCCTTCTGCCATGATTATGAGGCCTCCCCAGCTACGTGGAACTGTGAGTCCAATTAAACCTCTTTCTTTTGTAAATTGCCCAGTCTCAGGTTATGTCTTTATCAGCAGCATGAAAATGGATTAATACAGTAAACTGGTACCAGTATAGTGGGGTGCTGCTGAAAAGATACCCAAAAATGGGGAAGCAAGTTTGGAACTGGGTAACAGGCAGAGGTTGCAACAGTTTGGGGGGCTCAGAAGAAAGGAAAATGTGGAAAAATTTGGGACTTCCTAAAGACTTGTTGAATGGCTTTCAACAAAAATGCTGATAGTGATATAAACAATAAGGTCCAGGCTGAGGTGGTCTCAGATGGAGATGAGAAACTTGTTTGGAACTGGAGCAAAGCTGACTCTTGTTATGATTTAGCCAACGGACTGGTTGCATTTTGCCCCTGCCCTAGAGATGTGGGGAACTTTGAACTTGAAAGAGATTATTTGGGATATCTGGCAGAAGAAATTTCTAAGCAGCAAAGCATTCAAGACATGACTTGGGTGCTGTTAAAGGTGTTCAGCTTTATAAGGGAAGCAGAGCATAAAAGTTTACAACATTTGCAGCTCGACAATATGATAGAAAAGAAAATCCCATTTTCTGAGGAGAATTTCAAGCTGGCTGCAGAAATTTGCATAAGTAATGAGGAGCCCAGTGTTATTCCCCAAGATAATGGGGATCTCCAGGGCATGTCAGAGGTCTTCACGGCAGCCACTCCATCACAGGCCTAGAGGCCTAAGAGGAAAACATGGTTTATTGGGCCAGGCCAAGGATCCCCGTGCTGCGTGCAGGCTAAGGACTTGGTTCCCTGTGTCCCAGCCCCTCTAGGTGTGACTAAAAGGGGCCAAGGTACAGCTCGGGCCATGGCTTCAGAGGCTACAAGCCCAAGGTTTGTCAGCTTCCACATTGTATTGAGCCTGTGAGTGCACAGAAGTCAAGACTTGAGGTTTGGGAACTTCTGCCTAGATTTCAGAAGAGGTATGGAAACACCTGAATGTCCAAGCAGAAGTTTGCTGCAGGGCAGGGCTCTCATGGAGAACTTCTTGTAGGACAGTGTGGAAGGGAAATGTGAAGTTGGAGCCCTCACACAGAGTCCCTACTGGGGCACTGCCTAGCGGAGCTGTGAGAAGAGGCCCACCATCCTACAGACCCTAGAATGGTAGATCCACTGACAGCTTACACTGTGCACCTGGAAAAGCTGCAGACACTCAGTGCCAGCCCATGAAAGCAGCCAGGAAGGAGGCTGTACCCTGCAAAGCTACAGAGACAGAGCTGCCCAAGACCATGGGAACCCACTTCTTACATCAGCATAATCTGGATATGAGACATGGAATCAAAGGAGATCATTTTGGATCTTTAAGATTTTACTGCCCTGCTGGATTTTGGACTTTCTTGTGGCCTGTAGCCCCTTTGTTTTGGACAATTTCTCTCACTTGGAATAGCTGTATTTACCCAATGCCTGTACCCCCATTATATCTAGGAAGTATTTAACTTGCTTTTGATTTTACAGGCTTATAGGCAGAAGGGACTTGGCTTGTCTCAGGTGAGACATTGGATTGTGTACTTTTGAGTTAATGCTGATATGAGTTAAGACTTTGGGAGACTGTTGGGAAGTTTTGTTTTAAAATGTGAGGACATGGGAGGGGCCAGGGGTGGAATGATATGGTTTGGATGTGTCCCCACCCAAATCTCATCTTGAATTGTAACTCCCACAATTCCCACATGTCACGGGAGGAACTCAGTGGGAGGTGATTGAATTATGGGTGCGGGTCTTTCCTGCACTGTTCTCATGATAGTGAATGAGTCAGTCTCATGACATCTGATGGTTTTAAAAACAGGCGGTTCCCTGCACAAGCTCTCTTTGCCTGCCGCCATCTACATAAGAAGTGACTTGCTCCTTCTTGCCTTCTGCCATCATTGTGATGACTCCCCAGCCATGTGGAAGTGTGAGTCCAATTAAACCCCTTTCTTCTGTAAATTGCCCAGTCTCAGGTATGTCTTTATCAGCAGCATTAACATAGGGACAGACTAATATAGGGACAAACTGCCTCCTGAGCAACTGACACTCCAAAGCCTTGCCTCTTATGAATGTGGCATCCGAATTTACTCTACCTTTGTTATTGAGAAATCCCAAACTAAGAAATGAAACACTGATACTACACTGGGAAAAGTACTAAAGTAGTAATCGTAAGCTAATGCAAACCTATTCTCTGAAGAAACTTAAACTAACTGGATCACAGGATAGAAAAATAAAATTACAATGAAAAGCAAAACTTACCGGAGAAATCGCAGAATGAAAAAATGAATTGGATTATTTAAAACAACTAAAATGAACTTTTAGAAATAAAAAAACTAGTATAGTTTTTTATTAAATATGAATAATTAAATATTGAATAATACACAGCTGAGGGGATAATTAATCATATAGAAAACAGATCTGAAGAAATTATCCAGAATGCTGCACAGAGATCTGTGGAAGTGTAATTAAGAGACACAAAAAATAAGACAAGATGTTCCAAAATACAACTAAAAATTGTCAAAAAATAGCTTTGTGAGGCAATATTCATAAAGACAATGCAAGATGGTCTTAAAGAAAACTGGCACGTCTTTATAATGCAAAAACACTCACCTGGACATATATAGTAGAAGTGTTGAAAACCAAAAACAAAAACTAATTTTAGAAGTGATCAGACACAAAAAGAAATAATCACAAAAGTTAAGATGATAACAGACTTCTCATCTACAAAGTAATAAAAGGAAAAATACAAAATACTGAAGAAAATCACTTCCATCCTAAAGTTCACACCCTAAATTATTCCCAAGGAGTAAAAGAAAAGTGAATATATTTTCAGAAAAACAAAGAAACACTAATTAGTGCACTTCAGGAAGAAAGAGTATCATCTAGAAAACAGTGAGATAGCAGTGACAAGCAAATAAACTGCAAATCCATGTTGAGTAAATCTAAATTACCATTGACTTTTTTTTTTAGAAAATAAATTGATAAAATTTACTTCATCAAAATAAACACTTATACTTCTCAAAAGATACTGTTAAGAAAATGAGAAGATAATGCCATGGCTGAGAAAAAATATGTATCTCCTAAAGGACATATGTCCAGAATATATAATGACTACAACTCAGTAGAAGGAAATCAACCTGTTTTAACATGGGGAAAATATTTGTCAGTCTTTATCATCATTTTCTTTTCTTAATTTTTTTCTTTATTTCTTCTAAAAAAATAAAAACAGGATATATATGCAGAACATGCAGTGTTACATAGGTATATGTGTGCCATGGTGGTTTGCTGCACCTATTTACCTGTCCTCTGTGTTCCCTCCCCTCAACCCCCATCCCCCAACAGGTCCTCCTGTGTGTTGTTCACCTCTCTGTGTCCATGTGTTCTCAATCTTCAACTCTCACTTATGAGTGAGAACATGTGGTGTTTGGTTTCCCGTTCCTGTGTTAGTTTGCTAGGGATGATGGTTTCCAGCTTCATCCATGTCCCGGCAAAGGACATGATCTCATTCCTTTTTATGGCTGTATACTATTCCATGGTATATATGTACCACATTTTCCATATCCAGTCTATCATTGATGGGCATTTGGGTTGATTGCATGTCTTTATTATTGTAAACAGTGATGCAATAAACATACATGTGTGTGTGCCCTTATAGTAGAATAATTTATATTCCTTAGGTTATATAATGAGTAATGGGATTGCTGGGTCCAACTTTGTTTCTGGTTCTAGATCCTTGAGGAATTACCATACTGTCTTTCACAATGGTTAACCTAATTTACATTCCTACCAACAGTGTAAAAGTGTTCCTATTTCTCCATAGCCTTGCTAGCATCTATTATTTCCTGACTTTTTTATAATCGCTATTCTGAGTGGCATGAAATGGCATCTCATTGTGGTTTTGATTTGCATTTCTCTGATGATCAGTGATGTTGAGGTTTTTTTCATATGTTGAGCACATAAATGTCTTCTTTTAAGAAGTGTCTGTCCATATCCTTTGCCCACTTTTTGATGGGGTTGTTTTTTTCTTGTAAATATATTTAAGTTCCTTGGAAACTCTGGATGTTAGACCTTTGTCAGATGGGTAGATTGCAAGAATTTTCTCCCATTCTGTAGGTTGCCTGTTCACTCTGATGATAATTTATTTTGCTGTGCAGAAGCTCTTCAGTTTAATTAGATCCCATTTGTCAATTTTGGCTTTTGTTGCAATATTTTCATCATTTTTGTCATGAAGTCTTTGCCCATGCCTATGTCCTGAATGGTATTGCCTAGGTTTTCTTCTAGGGTTTTTATGGTTTGAGGTTTCAAATTTAAGTCTTTAATCCACTTTGACTTAATTTTTGTACAAGGTGTAAGGAAGGGGTTCGGTTTCAGTTTTCTGCATACGGTTAGCCAGTTTTCCCAGCACCATTTACTGAATAGGAGATTCTTTCCCCATTGCTTGTTTTTGTCAGGTTTGTTGAAGATCAGATAGTTGTAGATGTGTAGTGTTATTTCTGAGGTCTCTGTTCTGCTCTGTTGGTTTATATGTCTGTTTTGATACCAGTACCATGCTATTTTGGTTACTGTAGCCTTGTAGTATAGTTTGAAGTCAGGTAGCGTGATGCTTCCAGCTTTGTTCTTTTTGATTAGGATTGTCTTGGCTATACAGGGTCTTCTTTGATTCCATATGAAATTTAAAATAGTTTTTTTTCTAACTCTGTGAAGAATATCAATGGTAGTTTGATGGGAATAGCATTGACTCTATAAATTACTTCAGGTGGTATGGCCATTTTCACGATATTGATTCTTCCTATCCATGAGGATGGAATGTTTTTCCACTTGTTTGTGTCCTCTCTTATTTTCTTGGGCAGTGTTTTGTAGTTCTCTTTGAAGAGGTCTTTCACATCACTTGCTAGCTGTATTCCTAGGTATTTTATTCTGTTTGTAGTGATTGTGAATGGGAGTTTATCCATGATTTGGCTCTCTTCTTGCCTATCGTTGGTGTAAAGGAATGCTTGTGATTTCTGCACATTGATTTTGTATCCTGAGACTTAGCTGAAGTTGCTTATCAGTTCAAGAAGTTTTTGGACTGAGATGAAGGGGTTTTCTAAATGTAAAATCATGTTGTCTGCAAACAGAGACAGCTTGACTTCCTCTCTTCCTATCTGAATACCCTTTATTTCGATCTCTTGCCTGATTGTCCTGGCCACAGCTTCCAATACTATCTTGATTAGGAGTGGTGACAGAGGGTGAGATCTTTCTAGCTTTCTAATGAAAGTGCTCTAAATTTTCCTCTTAACACTGCTTTAGCTGTGTCCCAGAGATTCTGATACGCTGTCTCTTTGTTCTCATTGGTTTCAAAGAACTTATTTATTTCTGCCATAATTTCATTATTTACCCAGGAGTCATTCAGGAGCAGGTTGTTCAATTTACATGAAATAGTGTGGTTTTGAGTGAGTTTCTTAATGCTGAGTTATAATTTGGTTGCACTGTGGTCTGAGAAACAGCTTGTTATGATTTCAGTTCTTTTGGATTTGCTGACGAGTGTTTTACTTCCAATTATGTGGTCAATTTTGGAATAAGTGCTATGTGGCTCTGAGAAGAATGTATATTCTGTCAATTTGGAGTAAAGAGTTCTGTAGACGTCTACTAGGTCCACTTAATCCAGAGCTGAGTTGAAGTCCTGAATATCCTTGCTAATTTTCTTTCTCATTGATCTGTCTAATACTGACAATGGGGTGTTAAAGTCTCCCACTATTATTCTGTGAGAGTCTAAGTCTCCTTGTAGGTCTCTAAGAACTTGCTTTATGAATCTGGGTGCTCCTGTATTGGGTGCATATATATTTTAAATAGCTAGCTCTTCTTGTTGAATTATTCCCTTTACCATTATGTATTGCCCTTTTTTATCTTTTTTGATCTTTGTTGGTTTAAAGTCTGTTTTGTCAGAGACTAGAATTGCAACCCCTGCTTTTTTTTGGCTTTCCATTTGCTTGATAAATTTTCCTCCAACCTTTTATTTTGAGCCTGCATGTGTCTTCGCACATAAAATGGCTCTCCTGAATAAAGCACGCCAATGGGTCTTGATTCCTTATCCAATTTGTCAGTTTCTGTCTTTTAATTGGGGCATTTAGCCCATTTACATTTAGGGTTAGTATTGCTATGTGGGAATTTGACCCTGTCATCATGATCCTATTTGGTTATTTTGCACACTAGTTGATGCAGTTTCTTCACAGTGTCATTGGTCTTTATATTTTGCTGTGTTTTTGCAGTGGCTGGTACCAGTTTTTCCTTTCTATGTTTAGTGTTTCTTTCAGGAGCTCTTATAGGACAGGACTGGTGGTAATGAAATCCCTCAGCATTTTCTTGTCTGGAAAGGATTTTATTTCTCTTCCACCTATGAAGCTTGGTTTGGCTGGATATGAAATTCTGGGTTGAAAATTCTTTTCTTTAAGAAGGTTGAATATTGGCTTCCAATCTCTTCTGGCTTGTAGAGTTTCTTCTGAGAAGTCTGCTTTTAGTGTGATGGGATTCCATCGTAGGTGACTTGGCCTTTCTCTCTGGCTGCCTTTAACAGTTTTTCCTTCATTTTGACATTGGAGAATCTGATAATTATGTGTCTTGGGGTTGATCTTCTCGTGAAGTATCTTACTGATGTTATCTGTATTTCCTGAATTTGCATGGCGGCCCATCTTGCTAGGTTGGGGAAGTTCTCCTGGATAATACCATGAAGTGTGTTTTCCAGCTTGTTTCCATTCTCTCCTTCTCCTTCTGGTACTCCAATCAATCGTAGGTTTGCTCTTTTTATGAAGTCCCATATTTCTTAAAGGCTTTCTTCATTCCATTTTATTCTTTTTTCTCTTTTCTTGTCTGCATGTCTTATTTCAGTAAGGTGGTCTTCAAACTCTGATATCCTTACTTCTGCTTGGTTGATTCAGCTATTGATACTTGTGTATGCTTCACGAATTTCTTATGCTGTGTTTTTCAACTCCATCAGGTTGTTTTTGCTTCTTTCTAAACTGGTTATTCTAGTTAGAAATTCTTGTAGCCTTTTATCAAGGTTCTTAGCTTCTTTGTATTGGGTTAGAACATACTTCTTTAGCTCAGTATAGTTTTTTATTATCCATCTCTTGAAGCCCACTTCTGTCATTTCGTCCATCTGATTCTCCATCCAGTTCTGCGCCCTTGATGGAGACATGTTGCAATCATTTGGAGAAGAGGCACTCTGGCCTTTTGGGTTTTCAGCAGTTTTTTTTTTTTTTTTTTTTTTTTTTTTTTTTGGTGATTCTTTCACGTCTTCACGAATTTGTCTAGTTTTGGACTTTGAGGCTGCTAATCTTTGGATGAGGTTTTTGTGGGGCCATTTTTTGTTCTTGTTGTTGACACTGTTGTTTTCAGTTTCTGCTTGTTTTTCTTTCAATAGTCAGGTCCTTCTTTTGTAGGGCTGCTGCAGTTTGCTGAGGGTTCACTTCAGGCCCTATTCATCTGATTCACTCCCATGCCTGGAGATGTCACTCAAGAAGGCTGGAGAACAGCAAAGATGGGTGCCCACTCCTTCTTCTGGGACCTCTGACCTCAAGGGACACCAACCTGATGCCAATAGGATCACTTTTGCATAGGGTGTCTGACAACCCCTGTGTCTCACCCAGTTGGATGGCACAGGGAGCAGCATCCATTTGAGGAAGTACTTTGTCCCTTGGTGGAGAGGGTGTGCTTCACTTGGGGGGAAACCCACTCATCTGGGCTGCCCAGATTCCACAGAACTACCAGGAGGAGGGGCTAAGTCTGCTGGTCAGCAGAGACTGTGTCCCTCCCTCCCACTAAGGCTCAGGCCCAAGGAGATCTGAATTCTGTCCCTGAGCCTCTGGCTGGAATTATTGGAGCTCCTGCAGGGAAACCCCGCCCAATAAGGAAGGATGGGTCAGGTTTAGGCCTGAAGAGGCACTCTGGCCACAGACAGCCACAGCCGGTGTGTTGGGCTGTGGGGACAAGTCTTGGGACCAAGCCATCCAGTCTCCCTGGCTCTAGCAGGGGAAAAGCGCAGCCTGGGGCTATAGAAATGGGTGCCGCCCTTCCCCTGCTCAGGGAGCTTAGCCTGTTAGGCAGTTGTGAGGCCCAGCGCTGGCTGCTGCCCCTTCCCCAAGGAGACCAAAAGGCTTAGGCCTCAGGCAGGCGCAGCCAGTGCTGGTTGCCCCTCCCCACTGGTAGGCTTAAGCAGATTCTAGCTGAGAGACTGTAAGAATCTGCATGTTCTGGGGTTGGGACACTAGGCCCCAGTGGCGTGGGTTTGAGAGTGGGATCTTCTGATCCGTGGGTTACAGAGTTCTGTGGAAAAAGCAGTTTTCCTGGCTGGGTAGTATGCTTACTCACTGTCTCCCTTTGCTTGGGGGAGGGGCTTCCCCTTTTCCATGTGGCTCTCAGGTGGGCGGCTGCACCACACTGTTCTTCCTTCTCTCCCTGGGTCATGCTAGCCTTCTAGTCAATTTTGATGAGAGAACCAGTTACTTTGGATGCCAGTGAAGGATTCACATGCTTATTATGTTTCTTTTTTGTGGGAGTCTTCGAACGCTGCTGTTTCTAGTCGGCCATCTTGGCCCTGCCCTCCATTGACTTTTAAGATAGAAAAAATGATGGCTAATCATGAGAGTTGAGTAAAATGAGGTAAAACGAGGTAAAACTTACGTACTATGAAAACCATGTGGGCACTGATCACCGATATTTGACTGCAAATATCGGTGAGCAATGTTTGATCCTTTTTAGTTCCTTACACTATCTGAGAATAACAAAGGTAAAAAGTAATTTTAACCTTTATAAATCAAGTATGACAGAAACGCTGAAATATTTCCAATAATTAAATAGATTGTATACATTATGAGCTAAGAAAAAAAGGAAAATAAAAAATGGTGTATAAATACTTCATTAAACCCAAGAAACGCTAAAGAGAAAAAATTAATCTAATAAAATGCTTTTAGCATACTCTGAAATAAATAATATATATGCTTTATGCTAATATATTAAAAACTGAAGCCTGGGCACAGTGGCTCACGCCTGTAATCCCAGCACTTTGGGTGGCCGAGGCGGGAGGATCACGAGGTCAGGAGATCAAGACCATCCTGGCTAACATGGTGAAACCCCATCTCTACTAAAAAAATACAAAAAATTAGCCGGGTGTAGTGGCGGGCGCCTGTAGTCCCAGCTACTCGGGAGGCTGAGGCAGGAGAATGGCATGAATCTGGGAGGCAGAGCTTGCGGTGAGCCGAGATTGCACCACTGCACTCCAGCCTGGGCAACAGAGCGAGACTCAGCCTCAGAAAAAAAAAAAAAAAAAAAAAAAAACTGATAAAGACAATGCTTTAGGTATCAAAAAATGTGCATTTAAAATGTAAAATGTGACATCAAAGAAGTTTCTTATTTAATGTAATGCATCATACATCATTGAGCATATGAGATACATGGGATCATGTATGAAAGGCCATTTGGTTAGAGGGGTTTTAAAAATGTAAATTTTCAATTTGGAAATATTCACAAAGTATAAAATGTTGGCATTGGTAGAGCTAGCACATTGTACCTAAAATAGTATTTTTCTTGGTTGAACAGACAATAGCTGTATAGGCTTATTTTCTTGAAGATAATGGTTATATTCTGTTGTCACTGTACTCCCTGCATAACTAATTACATTTCCTTGAATATAGTAGGAGTTCAAATAATATGGACTGTAGCATTGAAATTGCATTTATTGTCTTAAATATGGTGTAGGGGGACAATTACCTCATCTGGATAGTCTGTATTCTTTTAATGACTGATGATATGTGGCTTTGCTGAATTTTGTTACCAAAATCTGCAGATTATTGGATACGGTCATTAGATGTGTTTGAAGATGCACCTGAACATATTTTACAATTATTAAGAGCAAGTAGTTTGTTTGGTATAGTAGATATAGTGAAATTCTAGCAAACAGTTCACACAAAATTTTAAATCCAGAGGCTGAATTAGACTGACTACAATGTCTACAATTGTATATTCAGTCATGATTTCTCATTTATATTATTGCCGTACATTGAATTGACAATGTTTGATCAGAGTAATAGAGTATATCCATTAACACTTTAGCATATATTAATTTAACCTTAATAGTATAACATAATAGTTGAAGAAAAAGAATTCTAGTGTAGGATAGAAATTCTAATTCTAATATAGGATAGTAAACAGTCAACACATGGGGTGCTGAATATTTGGTCTGGGTGAGGTAGAGGCTACAGGGTAAATTGCTTCTGGGGCATACAGCATGACAACGATGTCAAATAATTGAATGGGCCCTGAACAAGATTTAGAGGTGTGTTTACTGATTTTTCTTAAAAAGGGCCCAAGTCATTGTTTAACAGTTCTGTTTTATGCCTATCTTTTAATGTGACTTTTCCCATCTGAAAAATTATTTTATTTACCTATTAATTTAGGACTGTATATGTACACTTAATAAACGTATTTGAAGAAAATCTTTGGAAATAATCACAGCTATTGGTTTGGGTAAAGTTAGCACATTATACCTAAAATAGTATTTTGCTTGGTTGAGCAGGCACTGGCAGTATAGAATATTATTTTCTTGAAATTAAGTATTATTATGTTTAGATATTGTATTAAGAATTATGGGGTTAGAGAATTAAAGAGATACAATTTTTACATTTAAGCCTCCTTTGTCTAAGGATACTACAAATAGTAATTACAAAACACATGATAAAAACAGTGAAAGCACTTGAAAGGTACAATCTCCCTGCAACCCACAGCTGCAATCTCCTGTGTAAGCATTGAAAGCCCCTAATTTGCCCCTTATTAGTCATTTAATACATTATTTCATTTACTCATTCATTCAGTTATTCACTAAATACATATTAAATACATTCTAGTGCCAGATACAATTATAGATTCTGACAATATGGTGATGACTAAAGAGAAAGGACCCCTATCCTCACTGAGATTATAGAACAGTAAAGTAGAGATCTAAAAAATTGGAAGTACTACAATTAATGTCAGTGAATCACTGGAGCATATAGTGGAAATGAACAGTGGCAGGAGACAAGTGTATGAAGTTTGTTGATGATATATGAATTCATTCCCTGTGTAGTATTAACAGGACTGACCGACACACTGAAGATAATCTCAGGAATAGACCCTGTCTGGGTAGCAGAGGGAATTAAGATCCTAATGTGACTTGACAGACAGGAAGATCCCTGGATGTATGGTAATTCAGAATCTTAACAACTGTTAGATTTATCCAGCAAATCTAGAAAGGTGTAACTAATTATCATCTATACAACAGCATTTATATTGGATGTTAATATGTTGTACAGGAAAAATAGGTTCTATGATCAATTAAGCTTGGAAAACTGCATAGAAGAGTGGGATTCTTCATTGTAGGGCTTTTCAGAGCTTATAATTTTATTAATATTGAATATCAAGAAGAGATACAGAATATGCAGTATTTGCTGAATATATTGCAATGAGAAACGTTCCTTTATAGAATATTTTTTAAATGTAATGTTCTGAAGAGCATAATTTGTGAGACACATGACTATGGATACTAAACCAGTGCTGGAAATAATGCTACGCCTAATGATCTTTGATAATAATACTTTATGCTGAATAAAGAAATGGATGACCTATTTCAATCTATCATTGTAATTTACACAGTGACCTGAAAGCAACTGAAAAATCTGAATGGCATGGTGTATTTTTGCACATTTATAATAGATGGTTGTGGATAAATGTTTCACGATGTTGAGTTTATAGTCAGAGGACATAATTGATTATTTAACATCAAAACTACTGTTAAGTAATAAAGAGTAAGAAATATGTTTATGTGAAAGTGTCAGTCATAACCAACTTTTAACAAGCAGTTTTTATTGTCCAGTGTACCTGATTAACAGAGAAAAGATAGGTAGGGTGAAGGGAGCACTAGATGTACATCCAGGAGGCCTGGGCTCCTTGCTCAGGTCTACCATTAATTATCAGTGTGTTCTCGTACAAATAATCTCTTCATCTCAGAATTTGTAGGCTTCTTAGAGATCATGTAGTCAAATAACCTGATTGGTCTGAATCCTCCAAATGCACATTGGACTAAAGAGTGCTATTCAGACATTCTATTAGGTTGGTGCAAAAGTAATTGCAGTTCTTGCTATTATTTTCGGTGGCAAAACTGCAATTACTTTTGCACCAACCTAATAAGTTGCATCTTTATTTTCAGAAATCTCAGTGCTTAAGAGAATAAGATTTAGACTTTTAATATCAATTAACTCCTATTATTCATAATTTGACAGGTGTGTTAGTTCCGTGTTTCTCAAAATTTATTGTATAAACAGGAGAGTACAGATATCTCTTTCATATACACATTTCCTTTTGTGGGGTATATACCAAGCAGTGGGATTGCTAGATCATATGATAGTTTGATTTTTAGTTCTTTGACAAACCTCCATATGTTTTCCATAGTGGCTGTACTAATTTATATCTCCACAAACAGCATATGAGGGTTCTCCTTTCCCCATATCCTCACCAGCATTCATTATTATTTTTTGTTGTTGTTGTTGATAAAAGCCATTTTCACTGGGATAAGATGGTAACTCACTGAGGATTTCTTTTATTTCTCTGATTATCTTCACTACTGGGCATTGTTTCATACACCTGTTGGCTATTCATACAACTTTTTGAGAAATGCCTATTCAGACCTTTTGCATATTTTTAAATCAGATTTTTATTTGCTATTTAATAGCTTGAGCTCCTTATATTTTCTGGTTATTAAGCCTTTATCAGATAGATAGTTTGCAAATACTTTCTTCCATTTTTTGTGTTGTCTCTTCACTTTATTGATTGTTTCCTTTGCTGTGCAGAAGATTTTTGGCTTGATGTGATACCATTTGTCTATTTTTGCTTTGGTTACCTGTGCTTCTGAGGTCTTAGATTAAAAAAAAAAAAAATGCCAGGACACATGTCCTGGAGTATTTCTCCATTTTTTTTTCTGGAGGTTTCAAAGTTTCAGTTATTATTTATGACAAATTCACTTTTATTTGATTTTTCATATGGCGAGAGATAGAAGTCTATTTTCTTTTTTCTGTGTATAGTTAGCAGTTTTCCCAGCAATATCTATTGAAGAGACTGCTCTTTCCCCATTCTATGTTATTGCTACCTTTAAAAAATGAAATGGTTGTAAATACATGGATTTCTATAACATAGGTCTTTCACTTCTTTGGTTAATTTCTAGGTATTTAATTTTATAATATTTGTGTCTATTATAAATGAGATTACTTTCTTAATTTCCATTCAGACTGTCCACTGTTGGCATACAGAAATGCTACTGATTTTTGCATGTTGATTTTGTATACTGAAACTTTAGTAAATTTGTTACAGTTTTTTTAATCAGTTATAGATTTTTTTGTAGAGACTATCTTTTAGTAAGTACAAGATTATGTCATATGCAAACAAGGATAGTTTTACTTCTTCTTTTCAAATTTGTGTGTCCTTTTTTAAAAAAATCTTTTTCAGTTGCTCTAGCTAAGATATCCAGTAATATGCTGAATATCAGTGGTGAAAGGGGCAACCATGTCGTGCTCTAGATCTTAGATGAAAGGCGTTCAGTTCTTCCCTGTTCAGCATAATACTAGGTGCAGGTCTATTGTATATGGCTTTTTATTTATTTATTTATTTTTGGTGTTGAGGTATTTTCCTGCCATACCCAGTTTATTGAGGGTTTTTGTCATGAAGGGATGTTAAATTTAATTTTTTCTTAGTATCAAGTGAAATAATCATAAAATTATTATTTATTTAGTTTTGAGATGGAGTCTCACTCTGTCCCCCAGGCTGGAGTGCAGTGGTTCAATCTTGGCTCACTGCAACCTCCACCTCCCAGGTTCAAGCTATTCTGCCTCAGACTCCTGAATATCTGGGACTACAGGCACATGCTACCACGCCTGGCTAAGTTTCCTTTTTTTTTTTTTATTTTGAATTTTTAGTAGAAACAGGATTTTACCATGTTGGCCAGGCTAGTATGGAACTTCTCACCTCAAGTGATCTGCCCACCTTGGCCTCCCAAAGTGTTAGGATTACAGGTGTGAGCCACTGCATCTGGCCAATCATAGAATTTTTGTCCTTTATTCTGTTTATATGATGTTTTACATTGATTGATTTGTGTATGTTGAACCATCTTTGCATCCCTGGATAAATCCCTCTTGGTCATGATGAATGATCTTCTTAATGTATTGTTGAACTTTGTTTGGTAGTATTTCATTGAGAATATTTGCATCAGTATTTATCAAAAATACTGGCCTGCAGTTTTGCTGTTGTTGTTGCTGCTGTTGTTGTTGTTTATTGTTGTTTTTTTAATGTGTCATCTGTTTTTGGTATCAGGGTAATACTGGCCTCATAGTGTGAGTCTGGAAGTATTCCCTCATCTTTTATTTTTTGGAATAGTTTGATTAGGATTGATATTATTTCTTCATTATATGTTTGGTAAAATTCAGCAGTGAAGCCATCGGATTGGAGGCTTTTCTTTATTGGGCGACATTTTAGTATGGCTTTAATCTCATTACTTGTTATTGATCTGTTCAGGTTTTGGATTTCTTCATGGTTCAATCTTGGTAGGCTGTATGTGTTAGGAATTTGTTCATCTCTTTTAGATTTTCCAATTTATTGGCAACTGCTCATGGAATTTCTAATGATTCTTTGAATTTCTGTCATGTCCACTGCAATGTCTTCATTTTCATCTGTGATTTTATTTATTTGGATCTTTTTTTCTTAGTCTGGCTAACAGTTTGTCAATTTTGTTTAACTCTTTAAGAAACCAACTTGTCGTTTCATTGATTTTTTATATTGTCTTAATTTTAATTGTAATTTATTTCTGCTCTGACTTTTATTATTTTATTTCTCCTAAAAATTTTGAGGTTGGTCTGCCCCTGCTTACTTAGTTATTTCAGATGTATCCTTAGATTATTTATTTGACTGTTTTTAATTATTTGTAATGTAGGCATTTAGAGCTATAAACTTCCCATTTAGTACTGCTTTTATCATTACATATTGCTCTTCTTTTTCTTTTTATATAGTTTTTGTCATGAAAACTATTTTGTCTGATATAAATATAGCTACTCCTGCTCTTTTTTGGTTTCCATTGGCACAGAATATCTTTTTCCATCACTTTTTCTTTCAACCTACGTGTGTCTTTATAGGTGAAATGTGTTTCTCGTTGGCAACAGATCATTTGGTCTTTTTTTTTTTTTAATCTATTCAGCCACTCTATGTCTTTTGATTGAAGAGTTTAGTCCGTTTACATCCAATGTTATTATTGGTAAATAAGAACTTACCCCTGCCACTTTGTTATTTGTTTTCTGGTTGTTTTTGTAGTATTTTCTTTCTTCTTCCTTTTCTTCATGTTTTCCTTTTGCTGAAGGTGATTTTCTCTGGTAGTATGCTTTAATTTCTTGATTTTTACTTTTTATGTATCTGGTTTTTGTTTTGGTTTGAGGTTACCATGACACTTGCAAATACAATCTTATTTATTATTTTAAGCTGATAAAAACCTAACTGTTTATATAAACAAACAAGCAAAAAGTAAACTAATGAAAACTCTATGCCTTAATGTCATCCTCCCACTTCTTAACATTGTTGTTTCTATTTATAATTTACTCTACTATCTGTCTTAAAAGGTTGTTATAGTTACAATTCTTAATTGGTTCATAGTTTAGTGTTTCTACTTAAGATACTAGTAGTTTACATACTGCTGTTACAGTGTTATAATATTATGTATTTTTCTGTGCACTTACTATTACCTGTGAGTTTTGTACCTTCAGATGTTATCTTACTGATTATCTTTCTGATTTAAGTATTCCCTTTAGCATTTCTTGTAGGACAAGTGTGGTGTTGATGAAATCCCTCAGCTGTTGTTCTCTGTACTTAAAGGGTATTTTCTCTAAATATCCTATTCTAGAATAAAAGTTTCTTTCCTTTGGCACTTTAAATATGTCATTTCTCCTAGCCTGTAAGGTTTCCATTATAAAGTATGCTGCCAGATATATTGGAGCTCCATTTTGTTATTTGGTTTTTTTTCTCTTACTGCTTTTAGGATCCTTTCTTTATCCTTGACATTGGGAGTTTGATTATTACATGCCTTGAAGTAGTCTTCTTTGGTTTAAATCTGCTAAGTGTTCTATAACCTTCTTGTACTTGGATATTGGCATCTTTCTCTAGGTTTTGGAAGTTTTCTGTTACATCTTTTTAAATAAACTTTCTACTCCTATCTCTTTCTCTACTTCCTCTAGGGCCACTAACACTTAGGCTTGCCATTTGAGGCTGTTTTCTAAATATTGTAGGTGTGCTTCAGTTTTTTTCTTTTCTTTTTGGTCTCCTCTGTGTGTTTTCAAATAGCCTGTCTTCAATATCACCAGTTCTTTCTTCTGCCTGATCATTTCTGCTCTAAAGAGACTCTGATGCATTCTTCAATATCCTAGTTGCATTTCTCAGCTCCAGGATATCTGCTTCATTTTTAAAAATTTATTTCAATCTCTTTCTTAAATTTGTCCGATAGAATTCTGAATTCCTTTTCTGTGTTATATTGAATTTATTTATTTTCCTCAACACAGTTATTTTGAATTCTTTCTCTGAGAGGTCACATATATTTGTCTCAAGGATGCTCCCTGATTCCTTATTTAGTTCATTTGGTAAGGTAATGTTTTCCTGGATGGTCTTGATATTTGCATATGTTTGTTTGTGTCTGGGCATTGAAGAGTTAGGATTTATTTTAGTCTTCTCAGTCTGGGCTTGTTTTAACCCATCCCTCTTGGGAAGGCTTTCCAGATATTTGAAATGACTTGGGTGTTATGATCTAAGCGGTATCTGCTTATGGGGTACCCCAAGCCCCATAACACTGTGGTTTTTGCAGATTCATTGAGGCACCACCTTGATGGTCTTGGACAAGATCTGGAGGAATACTCTGGATGATGAGGTAGAGACTCTTGTTCTCTTCTCTTCTTTTCAAACGAACAGAGTCTCTCTCTCTCTGTTCTGAGTTACCTGAAGCTGAGGGTGGAGTGACACCAGCACCCTTTGGCCACCAGCACTAGGACTGTACTGGCTCAGACCTGAAGCTACCACAACACTAGTTCTCACCCAAGGCCTGCTGTAACCACTTCCTGGTAAAAACCTATGTTTGCTCAAGGACTTAGAGCACCACAATCAACAGGTGACAAAGCCAGCCAAGCCTATGTCCTTTTCTTTAGGGTAGCAAGTTTTTTCAGACCCTGGGCAGGTCCAAAGTTGCCATCCAGGAGTCAGAGACTGGAGTAAAACACTTAGAATTATTCCTGGTGTTCTACCAGACTGTGGCTGAGCTGGTACTCAAACTACATGACACAGTCCTTCTCACTCTTCCCTCCCCTTTTCAAAGGCAGAGAAGCCTCATCCTGTGTCTATCACTACCACAGGCCTATGGGGTCTACCCAGACTACTACCAATGCTCCCTTAAAGTCCAACAGCTTTTCAGTTAGTTTGTGTTGAATGATGCCTGGCCTGGGACTCATCCTTCAGGGCAATGGGCAACCCTCTGGCCCAGGGCAGGTCCAGATCTGTGGTCCCAGAGCCAATGCCTGCAAATGGGGACCACAAGTGCCCACTTGGCACTCTAACTCTGTGTGGCCAAGCTGGTACCTAAGGTGCAAGGCAGAGTCTCCTTAACTTTTCCCACTTTTCTCAAATAGAAGGAGTCTTGCCCCGTAGCCACCACAGCTGGCAATGTGCTGAGTCTCACCTGAAACCAGCAAGTCTCAGTGTTTCACCCAAAACACTGGAGGTAATACCTGGGCATTGCTACTTGTTATTTAGGGCCCAAGAGCTCTTCAATTAGCAGGTGATGTATCCTGCCAGGACTCGGTATTTCCCTTCAAGGCAGCATGCTTCCTTCTGGCCCAGCGTGTGTCTAGAAGTGTCATTCAGAAGCTAGGGCCTGGAAAGGTGGGTTCATGACTCTGATTGTGCCCTATTCTCCTGTAGCAGAGCTAGTAATCCAAGATGCAAGACTAAGTCCTCCCCACTTTTCTCCCACCTCTCCTCAAGTGGAGGAAAGGGTTCTCTTAGAGTCACAAGCTTTACAACCTGGGGTTAGGGCAGGGGTGATACCAGCACTCCTTTAGTTGCCCAGCTGTCTCAGTAGGCAGTATCTGCCCCCCCTCCAACCCCCACCCAGTCCACTGGCTTTGGACCCAGTTCAGCCCTAGGACTTGCCTAGGACTTGTAGTCCTTGTGGCCTAGACTTCCTTTAAAGATTATTTGGGGTCCCAGAGCACTTTTGTGTATGGTGGCAAGGCTTGTGGGCACTCAAGTTCAGCTTGCTATTATCAGTGAATCCCCTCTGGCTAGTGTTGGTTTAAATACACCCTCTGTGGGTATGCATCAGCTGAGTTTGGTCCGGTTTTCTTTCCTTCTGTAACAGGGTGAAACTGACTTCAATGCCTCACAATGGCTGTGTGCTTTCCCTCTCCCCAGCCAACAGAAACACTCGCCACATCATGCTGCCACTGCCACTGGGTGGCGGAAGGGTGGTGACAGCAATTTAAGACTGATTTTCTTACCTCTTCAGGGTCTCTTTCAGCAATATGAAGTTAAACTCAGGTGCTGTGAGTGAGAGTACTCACCTGATTTTTGGTTCTTATGAAAGTGTTTATTTTGTATAGATAGTTGTTAAACTGGTGTTCTTGCAGGGGGAATGATTCTGTCATCTTGCTCTGCCCCAATCCAACTTTGTTGGTTTTGCTCAAAAGTGCTTTGGCTATTCAGTGTCTTTCGTGACTGCACATAAATTTTAGGATATTTTTCTATTTCTGTGAAGATTGTCATTGCTATTGATAGGGATTGCACTGAATTTGTAAAGTGTATTTTATGTTGTTATCATTTTAGCAATATTAATTCTTCCAATACAATATCATGAAATATCTTTTCATTTTCCATGTGTCTTCTTCAATTCCTTTTAGCAGGATTTTATAGTATTCCTTGTATAGATCTATTTCTTCGATTACATTTCTTTTTAGATATTTTATAATTTTTGTAGCTATTGTAAATGGGATTGTGTTTTTGGTTTCTTTTTCAGATTGTTCACTGTTGGAGTATATAAATGTTATTGCTTTTCATGTGTTGATTTTCGATCCTGCAACTTTACTGAATTTATTTATCAGTTATAATAGTATTTTTGATGGATTCTTTAGATTTTTTTAAGTATAAAATATGATATCTGTGAACAAAGCTAATTTGACTTCTTCTTTTCCAATGTGGATATCCTTTATTAATTTCTCTTGCCTAATTTCTTTGGCTGGGACTCCCAAAATTATGTTAAATAAAAGTGGTGAAATTGGGCATCTTTTTACTTTTCCAGGTCTTAGAGAAAGGGCTTTCAATTTTCCCCATTTACTGTATTACCTATGAGTTTGTCATACATGACCTTTACTATTTTTATGTATGTCCTTTTTATAACCAGTATCTTGAGAGTTTTCATCATAAGTAAATGCTGAATTATATCAAATGCTTTTTTAACATCTATTACAACTATAATATGATTTATAATTGCTGATTATATTAATGTGACATATCATTTTATTCATTTGCATATGTTAATCCATATTTACATATCTGAGATGAATCCAACTTGATCATGGTGAATGGTCTTTTTAACATGTTCAATTTGGTTTGCTAATATTTTCTTTAGGATTTTTGCATCTATGTTCCTCACTGATATTGGCCTATAGTTTTTTCTTCTTCTTGTAATTTTGGCATTATGGTAATATTGGCCTCATAGAATTAATATGGAAGTATTCTCCCCTCTTCAATTTTTTGAAATTTTTGAGTTGAGTAGGTATTAGTCTTCTTTAAATGTTTGGTAGAATTCAACAGTGAACATATCAGGCCTTCAGCTTTTCCTTAATGATAAACTTATTACAATTTCAATGTTGTTACTAATTATTAGTTGGTTCAGTCTTCATATGTTGTATGTTTACAGGAATTTTTTAACCTTATAAGTTTCACAAATTGTTGGCCTATGGTTTTCCATGATAGCCTCTAATAATTCTTTCTATTATACTTTTGTAACCTCAGTTGTTTTGTCTCACTTTTCATTTTAATTTATTGTTGTCTTCTCTCTTTTGTTCTTATTATAGCTAAAGGTTTATTGATTTTGTTTGTTTTCAAGCAAAAAATTTTCTGTTTTGTTGATATTCTGTATTTTTTTAGTCTCAATTTCACTTATTTTCTGCTCTGATATTTCCCATTTCTTTCCTTCAACTAATTTTGGTTTTGATCTTTTCTTGTTTGAGATATACCATTAGGTTGTTGATTTGAAGTCTTTCTACATTTTTTATATACATTTGCTGTTAAAAAATTTCTGTTTAATACTGCTTTTGCTGCATTGGATAGATTGTGGAATGACGTATTTTCATTTCTTTTTTGGGGGTCAAGAAATTTTAAAATTTACTTCTTAAAAAATTGATAAGGGAGGAGCCAAGATGGCCAAATAGGAACAGCTCCAGTCTACAGCTCCCAGCGTGGGTGACTCAGAAGACGGGTGATTTCTGCATTTCCATCGGAGGTACTGGGTTCATCTCACTAGGGAGTGCCAGACAGTGGGCACAGGACAGTGGGTGCAGTGCACCATGCACGAGCTGAAGCAGGGCGAGGCATTGCCTCACTCGGGAAGTGCCAGGGGTCAGGGAGTTGCCTTCCCTGGTCAAGGAAAGGGGTGACAGACGGCACCTGGAAAATCGGGTCACTCCCACCTGAATACTGCGCTTTTCCGATGGGCTTAGGAAATGGCACACCAAGAGGTTATATCCCGCACCTGGCTCAGAGGGTCCTATGCCCACGGAGTCTCACTGATTGCTAGCACAGCAGTCTGAGATCAAACTGCAAGGCAGCAGCGAGGCTGGGGGAGGGGCACCTGCCATTGCCCAGGCTTGCTTAGGTAAACAAAGCAGCCAGGGAGCTCGAACTGGGTGGAGCCCACCACAGCTCAAGGAGGCCTGTCTGCCTCTGTAGGCTCCACCTCTGGGGGCAGGGCACAGACAAACAAAAAGACAGCAGTAACCTCTGCAGACTTAAATGTCCCTGTCTGACAGCTTTGAAGAGAGCAGTGGTTCTCCCAGCACGCAGCTGGAGATCTGAGAACGGGCAGACTGCCTCCTCAAGTGGGTCCCTGACCCCCGAGCAGCCTAACTGGGAGGCACCCCCCAGTAGGGGCACACTGACACCTCACACGGCCGGGTACTCCTCTGAGACAAAACTTCCAGAGGAACTATCAGACAGCAACATTGGCAGTTCACGAAAATCCGCTGTTCTGCAGACACCACTGCTGACACTCAGGCAAACAGGGTCTGGAATGGACCTCTTGCAAACTCCAACAGACCTGCAGCTGAGGGTCCTGTCTTTTAGAAGGAAAACTAACAGACAGAAAGGACATCTACACCAAAAACCCATCCGTACATCACACCATCATCAAAGACCAAAAGTAGATAAAACTGCAAAGATGGGGAAAAAACAGAGCAGAAAAACTGGAAACTCTAAAAACCAGAGCACCTCTCCTCCTCCAAAGGAACGCAGTTCCTCACCAGCAACGGAACAAAGCTGGACGAAGAATGACTTTGACGAGTTGAGAAAAGAAGGCTTCAAATGATCAAACTACTCTGAGCTACAGGAGGAAATTCAAACCAAAGGCAAAGAAGTTGAAAACTTTGAAAAAAATTTAGATGACTGCATAGCTAGAATAACCAATACAGAGAAGTGCTTAAAGGAGCACTTCAGCTGATGCAGCTGAAAGCCAAGGCTCCAGAACTACGCGAAGAATGCAGAAGCCTCAGGAGCTGATGCGATCAACTGGAAGAAAGGGTATCAGTGATAGAAGGTGAAATGAATGAAATGAAGTGAGAAGGGAAGTTTAGAGAAAAAAGAATAAAAAGAAATGAACAAAGCCTCCAAGAAATATGGGACTATGTGAAAAGACCAAATCTGTGTCTGATTGGTGTACCTGAAAGTGACGGGGAGAATGGAACCAAGTTGGAAAACACTCTGCAGGATATTATCCAGGAGAACTTCCCCAATCTAGCAAGGCAGGCCAACATTCAAATTCAGGAAATACAGAGAACGCCACAAAGATACTCCTCGAGAAGAGCAACTCCAAGACACATAACTGTCAGATTCACCAAAGTTGAAATAAAGGAAAAAATGTTAAGGGCAGCCAGAGAGAAAGGTTGGGTTACCCACAAAGGGAAGCCCATCAGACTAACAACGGATCTCTCGGCAGAAACTCTACAAGCCAGAAGAGAGTGGGGGCCAATATTCAACATTCTTAAAGGAAAGAATTTTCAACCCAGAATTTCATATCCAGCCAAACTAAGCTTCATAAGTGAAGGAGAAATAAAATCCTTTACAGACAAGCAAATGCTGAGAGATTTTGTCACCACCAGGCCTGCCCTAAAAGATCTCCTGAAGGAAGCACTAAACATGGAAAGGAACAACCAGTACCAGCCACAGCAAAATCATGCCAAAATGTAAAGACCTTCGAGTCTAGGAAGAAACTGCATCAACTAACGAGCAAAATAACCAGCTAACATCATAATGACAGGATCAAATTCACACATAACAATATTAACTTTAAATGTAAATGGACTAAATGCTCCAATTAAAAGACACAGACTGGCAAATTGGATAAAGAGTCAAGACCCATCAGTGTGCTGTATTCAGGAAACCCATCTCACGTGGAGAGACACACATAGGCTCAAAATAAAAAGATGGAGGAAGACCTACCAAGCAAATGGAAAACAAAAAAAGGCAGGGGTTGCAATCCTAGTCTCGGATAAAACAGACTTTAAAACAACAAAGATCAAAAGAGACAAGGCCATTACATCATGGTAAAGGGATCAATTCAACAAGAAGAGCTAACTATCCTAAATATATATGCACCCAATACAGGAGCACCCACATTCATTAAAGCAAGTCCTGAGTGACCTACAAAGAGACTTAGACTCCCACACAATAAGAATGGGAGACTTTAACAGCCTACTGTCAACATGAGACAGATCAACGAGACAGAAAGTTAACAAGGATACCCAGGAATTGAACTCAGCTCTGTACCAAGCGGACCTAATAGACATCTACAGAACTCTCCACCCCAAATCAACAGAATATACATTTTTTCAGCACCACACCACAGCTATTCCAAAATTGATCACGTAGTTGGAAGTAAAGCTGTCCTCAGCAAATGTAAAAGAACAGAAATTATAACAAACTGTCTGTCAGACCACAGTGCAATCAAACTAGAACTCAGGATTAAGAAACTCCCTCAAAACGGCTCAACTACATGGAAACTGAACAACCTGCTCCTGAATGACTACTGGGTACATAACAAAATGAAGGCAGAAATAAAGATGTTCTTTGAAACCAATGAGAACAAAGACACAACATACCAGAATCTCTGGGACACATTCAAAGCAGTGTGTAGAGGGAAATTTATAGCACTAAATGCCCACAAGAGAAAGCAGGAAAGATCCAAAATTGACACCCTAATATCACAATTAAAAGAACTAGAAAAGCAAGAGCAAACACATTCAAAAGCTAGCAGAAGGCAAGAAATAACTAAAATCAGAGCAGAACTGAAGGAAATAGAGACACAAAAAAACCCTTCAAAAAATTAATGCATCCAGGAGCTGGTTTTTTGAAAGGATCAACAAAATTGATAGACCGCTAGCAAGACTAACAAAGAAGAAAAGAGAGAAGAATCAAGTAGACACAATAAAAAATGATAAAGGGGATATCACCACCGATCCCACAGAAATACAAACTACCATCAGAGAATACTATAAACACCTCTATGCAAATAAACTAGAAAATCTAGAAGAAATGGATAAATTCCTCAACACCTACACTCTCCCAAGACTAAACAAGGAAGAAGTTGAATCTCTGAATAGACCAATAACAGGATCTGAAATTGTGACAATAATCAATAGCTTACCAACCAAAAAGAGTCCAGGACCAGATGGATTCACAGCTGAACTCTACCAGAGGTACAAAGAGGAACTGGTACCATTCCTTCTGAAACTATTCCAATCAATAGAAAAAGAGGGAATCCTCCCTAACTCATTTTATGAGGCCAGCATCATCCTGATACCAAAGCCTGGCAGAGACACAACCAAAAAAGAGAATTTTAGACCAATATCCTTGATGAACATTGATGCAAAAATCCTCAATAAAATACTGGCAAACCGAATCCAGCAGCACATCAAAAAGCTTATCCACCATGATCAAGTGGGCTTCATCCCTGGGATACAAGGCTGGTTCAACATATGCAAATCAATAAATGTAATCCAGCATATAAACAGAACCAAAGACAAAACCCACATGATTATCTCAATAGATGTAGAAAAGGCCTTTGACAAAATTCAACAACCCTTCATGCTAAAAACTCTCAATAAACTAGGTATTGATGGGACATATCTCAAAATAATAAGAGCTATCTATGACAAACCCACAGCCAATATCATACTGAATGGGCAAAAACTGGAAGCATTCCCTTTGAAAACTGGCACAAGACAGGGATGCCCTCTCTAACCACTCCTAATCAACATAGTATTGGAAGTTCTAGCCAGGGCAATTAGGCAGGAGAAGGAAATAAAGGGTATTCAATTAGGAAAAGAGGAAGTCAAATTGTCCCTGTTTGCAGATGACATGATTGTATATCTAGAAAACCCCATTGTCCCAGCCCAAAATCTCCTTCACCTGATAAGCAACTTCAGCAAAGTCTCAGGATACAAAATCAATGTACAAAAATCACAAGCATTCTTATACACCAATAACAGACAAACAGAGAGCCAAATCATGAGTAAACTCCCAATCACAATTGCTTCAAAGAGAATAAAATACCTAGGAATACAACTTACAAGGGACATGAAGGACCTCTTCAAGGAGGACTACAAACCACTGCTCAATGAAATAAAAGAGGATACAAACAAATGGAAGAACATTCCATGCTCATGGGTAGGAAGAATCAATGTCGTGAAAATGGCCATACTGCCCAAGGTAATTTACAGATTCAATGCCACCCCCATCAAGCTATCAATGACTTTCTTCACAAATTGGAAAAAACTACTTTAAAGTTCACATGGAACCAAAAAAGAGCCCACATTGCCAAGTCAATCCTAAGCCAAAAGAACAAAGCTGGAGGCATCACACTACTTGACTTCAAACTATACTACAAGGCTACAGTCACCAAAACAGCATGGTACTGGTACCAAAACAGAGATACAGATCAATGGAACAGAACAGAGCCCTTAGAAATAACGCCACATATCTATAACTATCTGATATTTGACAAACCTGAGAAAAATAAGCAATGGGGAAAGGATTCCCTATTTAATAAATGGTGCTGGGCAAACTGGCTAGCCATATGTAGAAAGCTGAAACTGGATCCCTTCCTTACACCTTATACAAAAATTTATTCAAGATGGATTAAAGACTTAAACATTAGACCTGAAACCATAAAAACCCTAGAAGAAAACCTAGGTATTACCATTTAGGACATAGGCATGGGCAAGGACTTCATGTCTAAAACACCAAAAGCAATGGCAACAAAAGCAACAATTGACAAATGGGATCTAATTAAACTAAAGAGCTTCTGCACAGCAAAAGAAACTACCATCAGAGTGAACAGGCAACCTACAAAATGGCAGAAAACTTTTGCAACCTACTCATCTGACAAAGGGCTAATATCCAGAATCTACAATGAACTCAAACACATTTACAAGAGAAAAACAAACAACCCCATCAAAAAGTGGGCAAAGGACATGAACAGACACTTCTCAAAAGAAGACATTTATGCAGCCAAAAGACACATGAAAAAATGCTCATCATCACTGGCCATCAGAGAAATGCAAATCAAAACCACAATGAGATACCATCTCACATCTGTTAGAATGGCAATCATTAAAAAGTCAGGAAACAACAGGTGCTGGAGAGGATGTGGAGAAATAGGAACACTTTTACACTGTTGGTAGGACTGTAAACTAGTTCAATCATTGTGGAAGTCAGTGTAGAAAAGCCATTTGATCCAGCCATCCCATTACTGGGTATATACCCAAAGGAATATAAATCATGCTGCTATAAAGACACATGCACACGTATGTTTATTGCGGCACTATTCACAATAGCAAAGACTTGGAACCAACCCAAATGTCCAACAATGATAGACTGAATTAAGAAAATGTGGCACATATACACCATGGAATACCATGCAGCCATAAAAAATGATGAGTTCATGTCCTTTGTAGGCACATGGATGAAACTGGAAATCATCATTCTCTGTAAACTATCACAAGGACAAAAAATCAAACACCGCATGTTCTCACTCATAGATGGTAATTGAACAATGAGAACACATGGACACAGGAAGGGGATCGTCACACTCTGGGGCCTGTTGTGGGGTGGGGGGAGAGGGGAGGGATAGCATTAGGAGATATACCTAATGCTAAATGACGAGTTAATGGGTGCAGCACACCAGCATGGCACATGTATACATATGTAACTAACCTGCACATTGTGCACATGTACCCTAAAAGTTAAAGTATAAAAAAAATTGATAAAAAATTGATTTGACTTCCCATCTTCCAAGAAGCTACATGTATATATCAAAGCTTATGTCTAGATGAAGAAGCAAATACTGCAGAGATATAGTCAAAATGTCTTCTTACTCTCACCTAGAAAGTGACTGGCAAAATGACATAACATAGGCAAGGTTTTTTTGTTTGTTTGTTTTATTTTTTTTTTTTTTCAAGTAGCTCTGACAGGCAACAAGTAATATAGTGTATGTCTTCTTTAAACTAGTAATTTTAGTGATATCATCAATTAATAAATTTTTATATCCCCAAGTCTTCAGCCATTCCCAGTAGAAAAGGTTTATGGAAAACCTTTGTGATTTCACTAATCATTTACTTTAAATATTTAAAGGTTTTGGCCGGGCGCGGTGGCTCACACCTATAATCCCAGCACTTTGGGAGGCCGAGGTGGGCGGATCACAAGGTCAGGAGATTGAGACCATCCTGGCTAACATGGTGAAACCCCGTCTCTACCAAAAATACAAAAAATTAGCCAGGTGCGGTGGTGGGCACCTGTAGTCCCAGCTACTTGGGAGGCTGAGGCAGGAGAATGGCGTGAACCTGGGAGGCAGTACTTGCAATGACCTGAGATCATGCCACTGCACTCCAGCCTGGGTAACAGAGCAAGACTCCGTCTCAAAAAAAAAAAAAAAATTTAAAGGTTTTAAGTAGTTATAGATTCATAGGAAGTTACAAAATAATGTAAAGAGTGGACTTGTGTACTCTTCACCTAGTTTCCCCCAATGGTAATTTTGCATATAACTACAATGTAATTTCAAAACTGGAAAGTTGAAATTGGTATAATCCACAGAGTTTATTTAAACCTCTGTTTTAGATGCACTCATTTATGTTGGCATATATTCTATGCATTTTTATCATCTGTGTTGACTTGTATCATAACAACCACAAACAAGGCACAAAAGTATTCCATCACCACAAGTTTCCAACATGAAGCTCTTTTATATTCACACACCCATTCCCAATATTTTGGGACTGGCTTTTTTATTCAATATAATTCTTAAGAGATTCCATCCTGGCTGTTGTAGGTATCAAGTTTATTCTTTGTAATGCTCAGTAGTATTTCATGATACAGATATATCACAATTTGCTTAATCATTCACATTTAGAAGGACATTTCGATCATTTTCAGTTCAGGAGGTATTACAAATAAATCTGCCATGAATATTCATGCACAGATTTTTGTATAAACATAAGTTTTCATTTCTCCGAAATAAATGCCCAAGTGTGCTATTTCTACATCATATGGTAAGTGCATATTTAGTATTACAAGTAACTACTGAACTGTCATCTGCAGTGGTTATATCGTTTTAAATTTCCAATGGTAAACCATGAGCATGGTCAGCTTTTTTCATCTTCACCAACATTTGGTATTATCACTATATTTTTATTTTAGCTATTTTGATAGGTATTATGCCTTTTAAAACCATGATAAGGTGGAATAAATATATTTGGTTAGTTACATGAATAGTTAATTTGAAAGTTTTAGATATAGTAAAATAAAAATAAAGCATGTCATTGGCTACATGAATGTGTAATTTTAACATCATAAATGAGTAATTATAAAATCATTAATAAAGTCACAGAAATTAAATAATGGAAAAGTGTTGAACCTGAGTCTACAAGTCTTAATTTCAAATTTGTGCTCTATTATTTACTTGTTTTTGTGACCTTAGGTATGTCACCTTAGCTCTCTGCTCCTCATTTTCTTTATATGAGAGTATAAAATACCAATTTCCAAAGTTTGGGTGGGAATATAACAAAACAATGCTGTTAAAAGCTTATAAACACTAAAACATAATTGTTATTATAAACTACTAAGTAAATAACACTAATCATGGCTTCATAATTTCTGATAGGGAATTATGATAATGTAGTCTTATAGGAATCAATAAAGCTAAGCTAGATTAGATATGTGTGACAAGAAACAGTTCAGGTACATATGACATGTAAGAAGCAACAAATATCTTTTATTCTAAATATGACAGAAGAAATACTGTGATAATACATGTCTATTCTCTTGTTAAGGTTTAAACAATTCAAAATCTAGAATTCAAAATCTAGAGTTCTTTTAAATTATTTTTAATATCTTATAGGTGTATGTATGAGCCATAAGAAACAAAAAAGAGAATAGCAATCACTTTGGAAGCAAATCGTCTAAAAAATAAATTTATCTGCTCAAATTGATATGAGAATATAGGAGAAAATTTTTTCAATTCCTGCAACCCCACACATAGTACATTGTTTTTGAAATTGTTAAGAATTCATGCAGAAAATTGCAAATGATACTGAAAAAGCAACATCAGCTTATTTTAAATTGCTGAGCTAGAAGATTTTATAGGGAAGACAAGAAAGAGGTGTTTATTTTTATTATAGCACTACTCCCTGTAATAGCTACATAAACATTCCAAAATGAAATATTTTATTAATACTAGATAATTCCAATAATGAAGATGTAATGGCCAATTAAAGTAACTTATTTTGTTTGTATTCTGTGGTAATATGAATAACTTTAGGTATTGTTTTCATTGTAAAATGTTGATGATTTTCATGTATTAAAGCCTTCATGTTGCCTTAGAATATGTAAAATGCAGTAGTACATGAAATGTTACATCAATTTTATTCTATTAATTGTTTCCATAAACTCTTACATAGAGTGTTATTGCTGAACCTTTCTTAATGAACCTGTTTTATGCTGAGTAGATTGTGAATAGTCATTGCTTATTCATTGCAATATTCCTGTCTAACTCAGGTTTAAGATGGTGTCACATTAGGACTTACCTTAGGTAAGAGTATGAACTTTTAAGTTAAGAATAAGTTTGGTGCACTGCTCCCTTTCTAACTGCAATATCTCAAATTCCTCCCATTTCTCATGCTATTTAATTATTAGAAAACAACTCAAATAAACTTTATAAATAACTTCATTTTTAGTATTTGCACTTACTAAAATAAACTGTATAAAAGTAGCCATTGCCTAAACTTTCTTGTTAGGTTTACTCCTTGAGCTTTCCTAGCTCACAGTTGTTCTCTGTCTCTCACCCCATTTTCTTCAATTCTTGAGGGACTTAATCAGAATTTTCCTTCCTCTGTTTACACACCTGCACATTTTTATACCCAGATCTCATAGCAAAGAAGTCTCACTAAAAGGAGCATTTGCCATCCTTTCTTCCTTAATGGCTTTATATGGCATATAATTAACCATCTGTATGATTTTTTCCTACAGAAAAAAAATTTAATGGCTTTATATTGCTACAAATATATATCATAATATATACATATATATATATATATTTTGACATGGAGTCTCACTCTGTCACCCACGCTGGAGTACAGTGGCATGATCTCTGCTCACTGCAAGCTCTACCTCCTGGGTTCACACCATTCTCCTGCCTCAGCCTCCGGAGTAACTGAGACTACAGGCACCCGCCACCACATCCGGCTAATTTTTTGTATTTTTAGTAGAGATGGGGTTTCACCGTGTTAGCCAAGATGGTCTCAATCTCCTGACCTCATGATCTGCCTGCCTTGGCCTCCCAAAGTGCTGGGATTACAGGTGTGAGCCACTGCGCCTGGCCTCATAATAATATTAATCAAGTTTCTACTGGTGGACTGTTGTTTGTTTTAGATTTTTCAAAAATTATAAACAATGCTAAAATAAGCTCTCTTATAACTACAGCTCTTATTTTTATCAATATAATACATTTTAGAAATACAATATTTGAGAATCAAAGGAATATTTTTAATAAATACTTCTCAGAACAGTTTTAAAAATTTATAATTGCACACACAAATCAAAACAAAACAAAATCACAAATGTAGACATCCATCAACAGCGTGTAAGACTCAAATCCCTCCACATTTGCCAATCTAGCACATTATAGTTTTTCTTAAATTTTTATACCATTGGAATGTAAGAATATTAATCTTGATATTTAATTGTATTTATTTGGTTATTTTCAGGTTTAAATTTTCTACACACACTACTAATCATTCAATACCTATTATTTTGGAACATGTTTATATATGTGTGTTCATTCTTTGTTTCCAATAGGACCAATAAAAACATACTTTAGGAGTATTATTTTTACAGCAACATGTGTTATGATCAATTAGAAGAGCATCACAATGTTCCGTGAATGGGTCATGATTACATGAATTTGGGTGTTGAGGGTACAAATATGAAACAAAGGAAAATGAGAAATAGTGAATCACAGATGAATTCGTGGACCTCAGGTCAAGTGACTCAGAAAAAGGTGAAACACTAACTGAAGGGAATATTGGTCTGGGATAAAGATCAAGAGTTTATCATTGAAGGTGGGAAGTTTTCTACGAGAGCTGTACCTCCAAGCAGAAGTGGCCCGTACACAATTAAAGATATGAGACACTATCTGGGTTGAGAGGATAGACCATATTAGTTACCTGTAAATATATACCCACTAAACATCACTTTTAAATACTCATAGCACTGTTGTCAGTGACAGAATATATATTACATAACATAAATCTCTCATCACTACCCAGATGGAACATAATTTATTTATGATACATTATATACTATTTGTACTAATGTAGGTAACCAATGCTAGTGTATATTTCTAAACAATAGGATTTATATCCAGCCTTGTAAAGTTTTGATGAACTTATATTTGTCCTCTATCAGTGAGCTGTGATTATTGGAATAGGAGCATACTTTAAAAATTCACCATGTAAAAATTTGAAATGGGAGAAATTGAAATATTATCCAGATTCCCTATTCTGCTCCAAACTTGTATCCCCTATCAATTGCAGAAACTAAATTACCTCTCAAACCAAGATAAGGTAGCTGTCTAAACAATCGCAGCTTCCCTCTGATCCTGCTCTGCAAATATTTTTCACACCTCCTGCCATGAACATCGCACCCCAGAAAAACAGCATGTTGCAATGGGAAAACAGGTGAACTTGAAAAAACTACAAAAGGCTGAGGGGCAAAATTTAACTACAAAATTGGGATTGCTTCAATTTTGTAAAAAACCCAAGATGCATCTGGGAAATGTATGTTTAATTTGCAAGTGGCAGCCTTTAAGGTGTCTGTCAAGAGAGGGCAGGATAGAAGACAGACGAGCAAGTGTAGGGCTAGGCAGCTCTTTCTGTCCTTCAGGATATAGATACTGCCCCCACTGGACTTTAGAAGCCATTTGAAGGAATTAAATCAGAAGCAGAGTCCAGCTTTGAGGAAACAAGTTAGAATGGAAAAAGAAGGTCCCAGGTTGATTTTTAATTATACAGTTGTAAATACTGGGAAATATTGTAAATGAATGAACAGATTATTGCTGACCAGACTTCCCTGAAGCCTCACTTGGAGGTTGTGGAGCATCTGCACTCTCTAACATGGTTCTGCCCTCTCCAGCCTGCATGGGTCCTGGGTAAGGTGGTCACAGCCTACTTCAAGGTTTTCCATGATGCTGAGAGGAAGCCAGGATGTTTCAGTCTGAGTGTTCACTCTATCACTGACTTTTATGGCAGGCTGAACAGAGCATTAGGACATGCAAAGGCCTTAACTAATACAGCATTAACTGGTTTCAAGAAAAATCCCCCTGCTGTATTTCAAGAAGCACAGAAGGTACACTGAAACATATACTAAATATGCACTCAGTCAAACAAATTTATCTACTCTCTTCAATTGCATAATGAAAACTTTTAAGAGTTGTTTAAAACAGAAGCTAGAAAGCCTGGAAACTACATTCAAACTCTGTTCATAATCAAATGTGAACGTAAGAAGAGACAAGAACTCAGAATGATTCTAAGTAGTAAACTCAAAAGCTGTTTTGTTTTCATTTCAAATAGGTGTGAGTTATATCAAACATGCTGGAATTTTCATACAGGCACATTTCCACACCTGTAAGTCTAAGTAAACTCATTTCTTCCCTGAATGATGTTGTACCTAGAGGTATAAATGTTTCCAATGTTATCACTATAAATGCACTTTCATATATAACATGATCATTCTTTTATTGGTTTTTTGGTGACTATAGGATCATTAAGTTTCAATATTGCCTATCTCTTTTCTAAATGGTTTTCTAGTAAATCACTTGTATGGTTTTATTTTTTTCAACATGGGTTTAAGATTCTTATTGATTACTTCTGGAAAAGCGAGATTCCAGCAAATTGCATTTGCTGAAAAGATCAATGGCCCGTTAGACTGGCATTTTATAAAGACCTAAACTAGGTGCTTCAGTGGAAGGCCAGAAAAAAAATTACCTTTCATAAAGCACCTGTCCAATTGTTCAATATTACACCTCAGGGGAAAATTTTTTCCTAACTCCAGCTGGTTATCATTTTATGCTTTGAAACACAAGGATTGATGACCCTTGTAATTCTAGCCTGGCTTGTAAAACTGCACATAGTTTATTATTTATATTCACATAAATGCCCTTTCTATTGTTTTAATCTTCCTAAGATACTGTCCACAATAATTTTCAGGAGCATCAGGCTTCAAAAGAAGTACTTTAAAAAATGATTTCTGAGAGAAACAAACATTTGGCAAATACATAGGATGAGTCTACCTGACGTTATTGCATTTTAGATTGTTCTACCCTAAATGTGAGATAAGCAGAGCAGGGTGGACAGAAGACAGCTATGGAAACAGTTTATCGTGGAATTTCTATATTTTCTTTCTTTACTGTGTTACTGAACGAACGATGTGACCTGATTCTTCATTTGACTTACCTTCATAACTAACATTTGTGTTTTCCCCTATCCTCCCAATTAAAAGACTAGAGATTTAGTTTAATAGTTTAATCATTATGATCCTAAAATTTAAAGATCTGGGATTTGTCCCTAAATTAGTCACTGACCTGCTTCATGACCTTGGAGAAATTGTTTTATTTCTATGGGTTTCATTGGTTTGCTGCATCTGCATCATCTGTAGATACTGATAGTTTGTCCTACAAAATCAGCCCACCTAAGTTCTCGTAGGTTTATTCCTACCAATAATTTCTGACTGGAATTAAGAAAGTCAGATATACAGAGAGTCTTCAGTTGGCCCTGGATTCTAGATGTTCACCAAGCCCCATTTCCTCCTCATTCTTACCTTTATGGGGATGTCATGTAAACTCCACTCCATGTCCTTTATTCAGATGTCAACTACTTTAGGGAATTTTACTGGAGTTTCTTCTATCTTTATTTCTGATCCCCATGACCTTGCCATGATCCTTCTCCCCAGGTTCGCAGCCCCTGATGAGTGCCCTGTTCCCAGAGAGTATTACTTATATAGAATCACAACGCTGCCACACAGTGCTCAAGTACTGTCATTATCAAGAAATAACACACACTGGGGCCTGTAGGAGGGTGGGAGGTGGGAGGAGGGAGAGTGTCAGGAAGAACAACTAAGGATGCTGAGCTTAATACCTAGGTGATGGGATGATCTGTGTACCAAACCACCAAGGCATATGTTTACCTATGTAACAAACCTGCACATCCTGCACGTGTACCCCTGAACTTAAAATAAAAGTTGGGGAAAAAAGAAATGCTGCTTTCTCATCCTAGCCATGACCATGGGCCTCTTTCTCTATCAACAAGAGGATGAAAGTAACTTTCAATGGCCAATCTGTTTAATTTTCTCAAGGGAAGTCCTACAGCTTGCCCTGCTATTACTTCATTACTTCATTCAAATTCTAGCTGTTTCCCATGCCAGCAGCCTGCTGAAATGTACCCAGTAAGCTTAAAGACAAAGATTGTCTGTGATATGATGTTTTCCTTTTGTTATATTAAAAAACTAAATGAGATTAACTCTAACGCCTTGTGTAAACCTCACTTTATGTGATGTATTATTTCAATACAAGGCATGATATACAAGATGCACTCATTAAATATCCACTGTTTGAGCAACAATGATACATAAATAGCACATCATGAATTGCAGGTAACTGCATTTTATAAAGAGAAAAATCTGAGTTTTAAATTACTTAAACTAATTCTGTCCTCTAGATAAGAAATTTTATTGCTATTAATGGTGTAAGATTCATTCACAGCTTAAGACAAATAACAACAGAGAGTAACCGTATCAGGAGACCCATCTCACGTGCAGAGACACACATAGGCTCAAAATAAAGGGATGGAGGAAGATCTACCAAGCAAATGGAAAATAATAAAAAGCAGGGGTTGCAATCCTAGTCTCTGATAAAACAGACTTTAAACTTCCTAGACATTGGTTCAAAAGAAGGTTTTTGTGTTTTGTTTTGTTTTCAATTCCCCTGCACTGGTAAGATATTTGGAAAGAAGATGTCTGAGGGGAGAGGGGAACAGGAGACTAGCATTTCCTCTTATGAAAAGCACATTTTCATCCACACAGGATATGTGGTTACGTGGAGGTTATTGTTTAAATGAACAGCTGGTGATGAAGGCTTCTGTATGTTTTTTATGTTCTCTTCAATACTAATAGAGGAAGCCTGGCAATGATAATTTTTCAATCCTTTGTACACAGTTCTAAATAAGTACATGTTTGAGTAATTTTATATAATGCTAGACATTACCCAGTGTTGAGGATAAAAATTTAAGTAATATACATTTTCTAGTTTATATAATATTATTTAATATAAATAGCTCCAATTTAAATAAAAAGAGTAAATTATTACATTGAGTTTAAAATACCATAGAGTACACATATCTTATTAAATATTATTAATTTTGAAAGTATTGTTAGCACTGTTTTGGCAGGCAATTCACAGATATAGAAAACATTTCTCTTCATATTTTCTGGCCCAGTAATCCCCATGTAATGGCTTTAAATTATTCTGCACATTGGATTTGAAGTTATACAGACGACAGCTACAGTTCGGAAAACAGTTCTAACAGGCCTGAATTCCAAGAGAAGGAGAGATGCTGATGTGTAGCTAGTTCAATATAGTGTGATGATTTTCAAAATTGTGCATAAGGAAGACTTAGGCACTGGTTTAGAGAGTAGAGTCCCACAGTTGCTGTCAGAGAAAACTATATTCCATAGAGTGAAATGGGGCTCGTTACTTTTTTTTAACCATCTCTGCAAGTTATTTTGGGGGGTTATTCATAACATATCTTTAAAAAAATGACCTTTGACAATATTAGCAGAAATCGGAAGTCACACAGAGGACACAGTGAAAGGAAAATAAAGAGTCTCTTTTGGAACATGCTCAAGAGGACATGTCCAGTGAGGGTGAATATGTGGATTTCAAGTCTGTGGCCAAAAAGATATGGATTTTAAGAAGTCTGCTTGAAGCAAGTCATGTGGAGAGGGCAAAGGCTGAGGAAAGTGCCTAAGAAATTTCTCAACGTAAGTAGGTATGATGTTCTATCATTAGAAACAATACTCTTGGCCAAATTGAACATTTAATAAATTATTTGCTCTAAATTATATTTCTGGGAGTTTTCTCTCAATCTGTTTGAAACAGGGTGTTTCTATTATTAAAATTAAGTATTCTGATTAAGGAAGACATTTATGAATATTTTAATTCATAAAACTTTACATTTTATCTACACAGTCTAACTAATCAAATAAACCCAGAGCAATATGTGTTCATCTATTTCACTAAAATTCAATACCAATCACAATTGTCTCTAGAACTAACCAAAGTGTATGCAAAAATTCAAATATACTTTGTAAAGGTAGTGTTATCTGGTCTTGAAAAAGAAGGGAGATTCTTTGGAATATTCTGTAACTCATTCAATATAAATTCTATAAAATCGTAAAAAAGAAAAAAACAAAAAGTGTTCTGAGAGCTACTTACTATATCAGCCTTTGGCTATTCTATAATCACTTTTCATTATGGACTGAAATTAAATAATTATAAAGCTGGCATAATTTCATAGCTAACCACCCAAACGCTGGAGACAGTTAAAAGCAATATTACATTTTAGAGGTAATGGTATTTTTCAATGCAAATGAGTTTCACCTTCTTTTGCCTCAAGGGAGAGAAATGCTCAGGGACTTTTGTTGTCATTAAGAGCAGCTGAAAGGCATCATGATTAATTTGAATTTCTAACAAGATGAACAGTAATGAAATATGAGTACATGTAATTCAATACAAGAATTTGCGCATGCATGAATAATACATGCCTTTTTTTCCCAGCTATTATTGGCCATTTTGTTGTTTTCCCAAAAATATGCATAGAGCAATGAAGTGGTATTAGTACTCTCATCTATCTTTAAAGCCTCTAAATTTTCAAGGTCATGTCTATAATGTGATATACGTATACACACAGTCATCCTTTTTGCATATTTTAAATATAAAGAAGCTAAAGTGTCCCAGAGTAAATATTATATATGTAGAATTCATGTTTTTTACTTCATAGGAGAAAACCTGGACAATCTGGTGAATTACTTATGTCACAGGAATACTACAAAACGATCATTTTAGTTGGTTTTTTAATGTGTGAAAAATATATGCACTTTTAAATTATTCAATTAATTTATAATAATGTTAAAACTTTTTTTCCTCCTAAATATGGTAGACATCTTCTTGTAAGCCAATATTTTAAATTCAAATGGATGATAAAAAGTAAAACACTATGTCTGGCACTGGGTGTTTACTTCAAAATACCAAGCTTCCCATACACAATGCTAAGTGTATAAATTAGCACAAAAGGCCTGTTTATATAAAAAACTGATTTTGATTTTCCAGTTAAAAATTGAATATCTTAAAAGACATCTATATTAATAATAATAATAAAATTTGATTAACATTCTATGTTTCATAATATATAGATATATGGTTTGCTAATTTAAAACAAGCCCTGTATATCAATTATTATATTATTAATTTCAATTTTCTAGATAAGAAAATGAATTTCCAGAAAAATTAAGTAATCATCCGAGAGATTTTAGGTAAGTTATATAATTCATGGGTGGCAGCATCAGGACATAAACCTATTTCTAAATAGCTCTAAAATCTGATATTTTTATTTATTTTATCAGCTTTTTAAAAATGTTTTGTAAAGAGTATCAGTCTTAGTGGAGGTGAATAGATGTTACATACTAACAAACTCGCCACACAAAATTGACAATACATTCTGTAAATGCTGGATTAAAATTAAAGTTATTTTACTGTAATATTTCTCAGAATGTTTAATACTTTAGTGAGCAATGCAAATTTCCAAGAGGAAAGCGGAAAGTGTGGCATTTCCTAAACTAATATGAAAACAGATTCCTTGGCCCAAAGGGGATAATTTTTTTACGAACTATAATTGTGTGCATACTCTAATCTGCTAGGGTGCCAAGATGTGGCATATTTATCCATCAGATAAGTTATAGCTTAACTTATCTGATTTAATATAAGTATTAAAATAGATATTTTATATGTAAATATAAATACTTATTGACTAGTCAACAGATCAGATAATTTGAATAAACACAAATTCAAATGCATGTTTGGCCTTTTACCAGTGATGGCTTGGTTTCCCACATTCTGCATCCTGTGTCTTCCTATACAGGTGAGGTCACGAATCCTTGACTTGCAAGCTCAGCCTTTCTCTTGTCACTAGGATGAGATACCACCTTAATCTGGTAGGATTCTCACCCAATATGCTGTGCCAGTACGAAGTGGCTGGCTGTGCAATGCCAACCTGACTTAGATCTTGCCCTGCATGGATAACTGAATGATTACTTTGATCTGAATTATTGCTTTGTGTGATAGACTAAATATTTGTGTTCCCCCAAAATTCTTATGTTGATATATCATTCACAATGTGATAGCATGTAGAGGTGGGGCCTTTGGGAGATAATTAGGTTATGAGAATGGAGTCCCCATGATTGTGACTAGTGCCACTATGAAAGACATTCCTGAGAACTCCTTGTCCCTTCTGCCATGTGAAGACAAAGAAAAAAGACAACCATCTATGAAGTGAGCCCTCAACAGACAACACATCTGTTGGAACTTTGATCTTGGACTTCTCAGCCTCCAGAACTGTGGGAAATAAATTTCTGTTGTTTATAAGCCACCCAGTCTATGGTACTCTGTATAGGAACCTGAACAACTAAGACACCCTGCTAATACATGCTTAATAAATGTATGAAAAATAAATGCTCAATATCACTAATCATCAAGGTATTGGCAAATAAAGTGACACTAAAAATAATAATAACTTTAAAAAATTATAATATTCGGTATTAAATAGTAAATGCTTATAAAGAACATATTCTTACCATACAATTGAGAATGTAAATCTGTATACTTTTAATAGGGAATTTTGCAGTATAAATCAAAACATACAAAAGGTTTCATAACCTTAGAGACAGTTATTTTTCTGGAGATAAATCTAAAAATAATTTCTGGCAAATATTTATGTAGAAGATGTTCGTTTAACTTTTATTATGATAGTGAAATTTCCAAGTGAAAAAATGAATTATGTTATATCCATGCAATATGAAATATTATCTAGTTACTCAATGATGTTTGCAAAAATGTAATGACATGGAAATTGCTTATAATATAATGTGATGTTAGATATAAAGAAAGAATATTTATATACAAGTTTTCTTTAATTTGTGCCAATATGCAAAAAAAGGTTCTGATATATTTCCACAAACTGTTTATGAGTGGTCAAATTATTTTATTTTTTGTATTTTTGACTTAAATAAGATCCTCCACCCAAAGTACTGTCAAGGTATGCAATGATAGCAATATACATAATTAGGTAAATGCTTCCATGATATTTTGACAAACGCGCTTGTTTACTGAGTTATTTTCAAATCACATTTTTTTCCACAATTGTATAGAAAAACCTTAACCACTGTATTTCTATTTTTATTCTCAAAATCCACTTTGGAATTCAAAATGTCAAATGTTAACATATCCTTTAATTTTTACAACTGTCGCTTTCTTTTTTATTGTATTTTATTTCAATAGTTTTTGGGGAACAGGTGGTTTTTGGTTACATGGATAAATTCTTTAGTGGTGATTTCTGAGATTTTGGTACACCCGTCACTTGAGCAGTGTACACTGTACCCAATGTGTAGCCTTTTATTTCTCACCCTCCTCTCACCCTTCCCTGCCGAGTCCCCAAAGTCTATTATATCATTTTTATGTCTTTGCATCCTCATAGCTTAGCTCTCACTTATAAGTGAGAACATAGGGTATTTGGTTTTCCATTCCTGAGTTACTTCACTTAGAATAATGGTCTCCAATTCCATCCAGGTTTCTGCAAATGCCATTATTTTGTTCCTTTTTATGGCTGAGTAGAATTCCATGGATACATATACCATATTTTCTTTATCCACTTGTTAGTTGTTGGATGTTTAGGCTGGTTCCATATTTTTACAATTGTGAATTTTGCTGCTAAAAACATGCATGTGCAAGTATATTGTTCATTTAATGACTTATTTTCCTTTGCGTAGATAACCAGTAGCGAGATCGCTGGATTGGATGGTAGTTCTACTTTTAGTTCTTTAAGGAGTCTCCATACTGAATGGACAATTCTCAAAAAAAGATAAACAAACTGTCGAGAAACATACGAAAAGATGCTCAACGTCACTAATTATCAGGGTAATGCAAATTAAAACCACAGTGAGATACCACCTTACTTCTTCAAGAATGTCACTTTCTTAATGTTTGTTCTTAAAGGAGGGTTTTACAAACATGGGCCTTGCAAATCTTGACTACTGCATCTAACTTTTAGTTGTCTTAATCTCTATGTAAATTAAATCATTATACCCTAAACTTCTACCATTATATTTCTAAAAATTTTTGTATATATATGTATCTACTTGAAAATAGTCACTTCAGGAAAATCATGGTTAAAATCCTACAGTAGTTTTCCATTGTTAGGGAAACTATCCTCAATCTTATCAGACAAAGCCAGATCAAGTCCCAACAGCTTGAATACCTTTCAAGAGAGTTCAAGGACTGTCCTTGGTGTCCTTGTATGTCTTACTACCAGTTCTGCTTTTCTGAGCTTCTAGAGGTGACAGCATTGGAACCTCATTTCCTATTTCTAACCTGCCTTCAATCTCACTAGTTCAAAGAGACTCTTTATGTTATCAATAGTCTAATATGATAGGTCTCTCTCTCTCTCTCTCTCTCTCTCTCTCTCTCTCTGTGTGTGTGTGTGTGTGTGTGTGTGTGTGTGTTGATTGTGACTGTTAATCTGCTTGAATGTTCTTTATTCTTGTTGGCAAGGGCTTACTTTATTTCAGTGGATATTATTCTAGGAATGGGAGCCAAGCTTTCAACTTTTCAGAGTTCTCTGGCTTCCATCCCAATTTCTACATCATAATATTTGCCCAGACTCAGAACAGAGAAATTGTTCAAATAATGAGGACTGATTCACTCAGGAGCCATATCTCCTTTTAAAGTATCATTTGTACCAGGCAGAATTTCAACTTGCTTTTATACTATTTTATATTTAGATACAATCTTTCCAATAATTCTCAGCAATTGATAGCCTCCCTTCTCACAAGAATATTTCAATTAGCTTCTTAGGATAACTGTTTACTGCAGGCACCTTAGAAGCAAGTCTACCACTACAATGACATTCAGAATAGTGATTTAATTTCCTGGCTCACGAGTTTGGCCAGGAATCACAGTCTTACTATGTTTCAAGGAATTTTTGATAAGACATACTTGCTTGAAAATATTCAAACTGCCTGAGCCCTGCAGGTTGCTAGAAATTTAGGACATACTTTACAACTATTCATTTACATCTAGGCCACAATAAAATCAATTTTTGGAAGGAAGTGGATGATAGAGGGTTGGCAGGGGCAGAGTAGAACCTATTAAAATTCAAATAGTCTGTCTGTAAAAATTTGACATTTCATAGAAAACACAAGAAAAAAGGAACTCTGATGATCCATAACTTTTCAAAAAATAATTAATTTTAGAGTTTACCGTTTTTGTTCCTAGCCACCTACTATAAAATAAACATTGTTCATTACAATTTTTCATATTAACTTTTTTTATTTAAATCTCACAAAAACTGCGGAAACTAAGTGTTGCTAATCTGGGCTTTTAAATTGCAAAAATGCTCTGAAGTCAAGTGATTAGTCCAAGGTCACGTAGATTGGTTTCCCAAGCCGATGTTATTTTTATTATATCTCACCTTGAGCAAAACCAATAAATATTCTGGAAATTATTATCCTATGCAGATATTAAATAAATTGTAGGTAATTGTTTCAAGCATTACTGCTGAAATGTTTTGAGTACATTGGTACAATGTTAATATATTTCTGAGTATAAAAGAAATGTAAATGTATGCTCATTTTAAAATGGGGGAATATACAAAATAATAAAATATATAGAAAAGATTAAGAAAATATTATAGACAGAATAAAAATTTTAATTAACTAATGAACTTATTATTGAGAGGCTATCAGATTTACTGTGGAGTGCATGTCTTTATGAGATTACCATCGTCATTTATCTTTTAATAAATTTTGGACTATAGAAAAAAAACAGTTGGAGCCGGCTCCATCCCTGCTGGAAAGCAAAGATATAGCCATTTATAACAGGTCAGTGACTTTTCTTAAAAACACATAAAGCTTATATGTATATGGTGATATTACATCACAGTCTAATCTCAAATAGAGGATGTGAGATTTCTGGCAGAATTAAAAAGTTTACAGATAGTACTCCATAGAAGATGGTAAGGGACCTTAAGCAGATAGAGTGAAACAAAAGAACAGCCTTAAAAGTTTTTAAATTGACAGGTAAAATTGTATGTATTTACCATGTACAACATCATGTTCTGAAGAATATATACATTGAGCAATGAATAAATTTAGCCAATCAACATATGCATTACCTCACATAGTTATGATTTTTGTGGTGAGAACTTCAAATCTACTCTCTTACCATTTTTCTAGAATACAATAGAATGTTAAATATAATCACCCTGTTGTAAAATACATCTCTCAAACTTATTTCTCCTTTCTAACTGGAAATTTATATCCTTTAACTGCCATTTCCCCAATGCCCTCTCATCTCTCCAACCTATCCCCACACCACCCCCGTTCTTGGTAACCACCACACTACTCTCTAATTCTGTGGGTCAAAGTTCGAGATTCCACATATGAGTAAGACCGTGTGATGCTTATCATTCTGTGCTTGGCTTATTTTTCACATAACACAGTGTCCTCCAGGTTTATCCATATTGCTACAGATGATAAGATTCCCTTATTTTTATGGCTGAGTAGTATTCCACTGTGTGTGTATACACCATATTTTCTTTATCCATTTATCCTCTGATGGACAATTAGGATGATTCTATATCTTGGCTATTGTGAATAATGCTGCAATAAACATGGGAGTGCAGATATCGATTCACCATACTAAATCCATTTCCTTTGGATGTATATCTATTCGTAGGAATGCTAGATCATATGGTAGTTCTATTTTCAATTTTTTGGAGAACCTCCATACTGTTTTCCATAATAGCTATACTAATTTACATTCCTACCAACAGTGTGTGGAAATCCCCCTTTCTCCATATCCTCACCAACACATTATCTTCTGTCTTTTGATAATATCCATTCTAACAAGTGTGAAGTGATATATCATTATGGTCCTAATGTGCATTTCTCTGAGGACTAAGCATTTTTTATATACTTTTTGGCCATTTCATGTCTTTTTTTGAGAACTATTCAGATCCTTTGACTATTTTTTATCAGGTTTTTTTTTTTTGGCTATTGAGTTGCTTGATTTCCTTATATATTTTGAATATTAACCCCGTATCAAATGTATGCAAATATGCTCTTCCACTCTGTAGGCTGACTCTCTATTGAGTATTTCCTTTGCTATACAAGTGCTTTTTAGTTTAGTGTAATACCATTTGTCTATTTTTGCTTTTGTTGCCTGTGTTTTTGAGTTCATATCCAAAAATTCGTTGTCCAGACAAGTATTATACAGCTGTTCAGATACATTTTCTTCTAGTAGTGTTACAGTTTCTTGTTTTAAATTTAAATATTTATTGTGAGCTGGTTTTTCTATATGGCATGAGGTAATGGTGTAATTCTTCTGCATATCGATGTTCCGTTTTCCAAACACCATTTAGTGAAGAGGCTGTCCTTTCCTCAGTGTGTGTTTTTGTCACCTTTGTCAAAAATCAGTCAACTGTAAATATGTAAATTTAACTGGGCTCTTTATTTTTTTCCATTGGTCTATGTGTCTGTTTTTACGCCAGTATCATCCTGTTTTGATTATTATATCTTTGCAGTATATTCTGAGGTCAGGTAGTGTGATACTCCAGGTTTGCTCTTTTCGCCCAAGATTGATTTGGCTATTCAGGGTCTTTTGTGGTTCCACATACATTTTAGGATTGTTTTTTTTCCATTGCTGTGAAGAATGTTATTTGTATTTTGATAGAGATTGCGTTCAGTCTGTAGATGGCTTTGTGTAGGATGGACAATTTAACAATTGGATTCTTCTAGTTCACGTACATGGGATTTATTTCTGTTTATTTGTCATCTTCAATTCCTTTGATCAATGTTTTATAGCTTTTATTTTATAAATCTTTCACTTCCTTAGTTAAATTTATTTCTAAGTAATATTTTGGTAGCTATTAAAAACGAGGTTGTTTTCTTGATTTCTTTTTTGGATAGTTTGCTATTAATTTATAGAAACACTACTGATTTTTGTATGTTGATATATCCTGCAACTTTATTGAACTTGTTTATTAGTTCTAATAATTTTTTGGTGGAGTCTATAGGGTGTTCTATATAAAAGATCATGTCATCTGCAAACAGAGACCATTTAACTCCTTCCTTTCCAATATGGATGCCTTTCATTTCTTTATCTTGCCTAATTGCCCTGGCTAGGGCTTCCAGTACTATATGAAATAGGAGTGGTAAGCATGGTGAGAGTCGGCATCTTCGTTTTGTTCCAGATCTTAAAGAAAAAGCTTTAAGCTTCTCCCCATTAAGTATGGCATTAGCTGTGGTTTGTCATATATAGCTTTTATGTCTTAAAGTTTTCAATGAATTATACCTTCTGTTCTTCCCACACTCAACTGCTCCTTTGATATTAATTAGACTTTTGGTCTAATTAATACTTCCTTTTGGTGCTTATCCTGGGGAGTTGCTTATTTTGGAACAATAATTACTTCTCAGTCTTCTTATGGGACCTCCTTTGGGGACAAATGAAGATAATCAGTCTTGCCTCCCCTTCTCTTCCCCATTACTCAGTGAACTTATTACTGCTTAGATGCAACACCAGAGATAAACACTGTCAACACGAAGAGGCTGTAAACTATCTTTCTGACTTCCAGTCACATACAGAAAGGAACAGACTTAACAGAAAATAGAAATGATATGGCATAATATAATTTTATAAATTGTTACTATTAGTTAAGATTATATCAAAAACATTTATTATGTTATGAAATTCCATGAAATCATGACATTAAAGCTAAATAAAATTTCTTCATATGGAATTTCCATAGTGATCATTGTTTACTCATTTGCACTGAAGATATTACCAATTTTTTTGTTTTTATTTTATAAATGTAATGAACATACCTTATGTAGAATTATGTGATGATTCTTAGAATATAATCTCAGGAGTTGACTTACTGAGTAAAAAATATTAACGTTTAGCATATATTCTTGATATACATTTATACATTGCCAATTTGACCTCCAAAAGATAGTTCTTTTTATAACCGTTGGAAGCAGAAACAAACTATCTTTTCACTGAACTGTGGCCACCACTGAATATTATCATTAAAAATGTATCCAGTGTCTTAAATTTAAATTATTTTAATTATTAAGACCAACAGTTTTATGTTTATTTACTGTTTCCAATTTTTTCAGTTATGGAAAATAATAAAAATGCTTACTTTATTTTTATTATGATGGATTATGAAATTGTCAGCACCACTCCCAATTTTCAAAAACTCATTACTAAGGAGCAGCATAGTAGCAGCAGCAAAATGAAAGCACTTTGGATAGAGAAAGACAGGATTCAAATTCTCGCTCTGATTATTTTTTTATTTTAATTTTTTTTATTATATGTTAACTTCTGGGATACATGTGCAGAACGTCCAGGTTTGTTCCATGGTGGTCTGCTGCACCCATCAACCTGTCATCTACATTAGGTATGTTTCCTAATGCTCTCCTTCCCCTAGGCCTCCACCCTCTGACAGGCCCCAGTGTGTGATGTTCCCCTCCCTGTGTCCATGTGTTCTCATTGTTCAACTCCCACTTATGAGTGAGAACATGCGGTGTTTGCTTTTCTGTTCTTGTTTTAGTTTGCTGAAATGATGGTTTCCAGCTTCATCCATGTCCCTGCAAAGGACATGAACTCATCACTTTTTATGGCTGCGTAGTATTCCATGGTGTATATGTGCCACATTTTCTTTATCCAGTTTATCATTGATGGGCATTTGGGTTGGTTCCAAGTCTTTGCTATTGTGAACAGTGCCACAATAAACATACATGTGCATGTGTCTTTATAGCAGCATGATTTATAATCCTTTAGGTATATACCCAGGAATGGGATGGCTGGGTCAAATGGTATTTCTGGTTCTAGATCCTTGAGGAATCGCCACATTGTCTTCCACAATGGTTGAACTAATTTACACTCCCAGCAACAGTGTAAAAGTGTTCCTATTTCTCCACAACCTCTCCAGCATCTGTTGTTTCCTCTCCAGATAGTAGCACATTAATCTCCAGATTAATCTCTGAAAAGAATATTCCTGATCTTTAAAATGGTAATAATCTTTTCAAATCCTTGTGATTTCTGGGTACCCTAAATGCAGTACACACATACACACATATGCACACATATGTGTACATATATGTGTACAGTATATGTGTACATATATGTGTACAGTATATATGTGTACAGTAAATATATATACAATCAAGCCCTAAACAAACATGTTTTTTTGCCAGTATATAGAGCAAACATATTTTATTAAATATAGTTTATCAAATTTGGTAATTTTATATTGCCTTTATTGCTTCAAATGAATTCTAAATGTTTTATTCCCTTTAGAGTTGCTCAGTTTTCAAGACTTTTAAATAAATAGTTGTTTGTTTTGTTTTCAATATATCTCAATGTTCTGTAATGAATGTGGATGGAGGAAAGGGAAAAGATATAGAAGTTTAAAGAGAAGTTGTGTTTGGCAAAGTACTTCTTTGAAGAGTTGAATTCATAGTGACTACCTTCTAAAACAATTTAAAGGGGCTGATGGCTCAATTTCTAATCCATATAAAAAGAATGATGCTGCTGGAAGTTATGTGAATATTTGGTAGATACTATTTTTATGTGTGTTTTTATGGGAGATATTTAGTAAACAAACACATTTGTTATGGGAGAATATGGGAGACATTCAGTAAATAACCAAGTAAAATGTATCAGATTGTGTTAAGTGTCATGGAGTTTTTTTTTTTTTAATGGCAGTGTGAGGGAGATAGAGCTATCTTAAATAAAGTAATCAGAGAAGGCTTCAATGATAAGTTGACCTTTGAGCAGAGACACCTGAAAGGGGCAAAAAAGGAGAACCACACATCTATTTTTAAGAAGTGTGTTCAATGCAGAACACATAGCAAGTACAAAGGTTCCGAATCAGGAGCATGCTTGTTGTCATAAAGAATAGTCAAGAGGCTAATGCGGCTGGATAAAGTGATCAAGAGAGTTGTAGGAGGCGAGGTGGTCAGACAGGTAGTAGATGGCCAGGTCATACCTTGTAGGACATTTTAAGAACTTCGCTTTTTCTCTGATTGAGATGATAAAACACTGGAGGCTTCTGAGCAGAGAAATGGCATGACCTGACTCACATTTTAAAGGTATCCTTGAAGTTCTCTGTTGATAACTGAACATAGGAAGCAGAGGCAGAATGAGGAAAACCACTTAGAATAGCATGGCAGTAATTCTGGGGGCAGCTGATTGTACCTTATATCAGGATGGCAAGAAAGGAATTGGATGCTAAATGAATCTTGAAGGAAGAGGGAACAGGATCTGCAGGTCCTGTGGATGTGGAGTATGAGAGAAAGCAAGGTGAATCTCAATGATACCCTTCAAAAATATATGCCTGCAATAGCTTTAAACTTGCCCAGTTTTCATCTTAGACCAGATATAAAGATCTGATATGAACTAGTACTCATTCTTTATGACCCTTATAAAATTATATATTCTTAATTATTAGATATTTAAATTTTCTCTTAAGAAATTTTTTGGTGAATTCATATCTATCAGGTTGATTGTGCCAAGTATTAGAGTAATTTTGACTAAAAGCATAGGCCGTATCAGTGTGTCTATAACCATTATGGTGAGGGGATGATAAAACTTGCAAATAAAATTATTGTAATTTATTAAGATCATTGATGATAAATAATTCTTTTACATTTTAATTAAAATGTAGTAAAATTGTTTCTGTCAGGCAAATTCTTTCAACCCCTTATTGTGAACTTAAAATGTTCACATCCTCGCATAATTCTGACAATTAAAAAAATTCTTAACAGATATAAAGTTCAGAATTCTTTTTACTCAGTAAGTAGAGAAATAATGTAACTGAGATATTGCTGGAATTTCATTTTATGTTTGTACTTGCCCACATTTTGAAAAGGCAACATTATACTCTACATTTTAAATTGGTTTTTATTCTTTTTTAAAAACATTTTTTGAAATAATTATATACAAAAAAGTGTACAGAGTCTCATGCACCTTTTGCTCAACATACTCCAGTAGTGGCAAGTTATATAACTGTAGTACAATGCTAAAACCAGAAGACTGACATCAGTGTATAATTATTAACTAGTCTACAAACCTTATTCAATTTCCATGTTTAAAACCTGAATTCATTTGTGTGTGTGTGTGTGTGTGTGTGTGTTTGTGTGTAGGTTCTGTGCAATTTTATCCAGTGTAGAGATTTATATAACTGCTACCAGAATCAAGACAGAATATTTTCATTATCATGAAAGAACTCCTTCTCATAACCTCCTTGTATTTATACATATCTCCCCGCATTTTCATCCATGCCCCAGCAACCACTAATATATTCTGTTTCTCTGTAGTTTTGACATTTTGAGAATGCTGTATTAAAGGAATTCTACAATATGTAAACTTTGGATATTTTCTTTTTTTCTATTAACATTCTTGTGGAGATATTTGTGCAAATATAAGTTCATTTCTTAGAGCTAGATATCTAAAAGAGCAAATGCTGAGTCGTATGGTGACTGCATGTTTAGTTTTATAAGAAAATGCCAAGCTATTTTCAAAGTGGTTATAACAGTTTACATTCTCATCAACAATGTATGAGAGATCCAGTTTTTCTGCACCCTCACAAGCATTTGGTATTATCACTGTTTTTTAATTTAACTGTTCTGATATGTGTGTAATATTTTATCATTGTTTTTAATTTCATTTCCCTGAAGGCTAATGATAGTCCTTTCATGTACATATTTGCCATATGTCTTTCCTCTTTGGTAAAATGTATATTTTTATACATGTCCATTTTATAATTGAATTGCTTGTTTTTGCTGTTGAGATTTGTGAATTATTTGTATATTCTAGATACCAGACTTTTTCAGATATGTGGTTTATAAATATTTTTTCTAAATCTGTAGTTGTCATTTCCTTTCTTTTTCTTAACTGGGTCTTTCCTAGAACAAAATGTTGAATTTTGATGAAGTCCAATTTATTATTATTTTACGGATCACGTTTTTCATGTCATGTGTAAGAATCCTTTGTTTAGCACTTGGTTCCAAAGATGTTCTCCTCTGCTTTCTGCTCAAAGTTTATTAAGTTTTACATTTAAGTCCATGGTTTATTTTAATTTTTGTGTATGTTGTCTAGGTTATGTAAAATTATTTGTTCTTATTTCTCCTTTTTTGTCTAATGATATCTAATTGTTCCAGCACCATTTATTGAAAAGCCTATCCATTATTCATTTTAATTGCTTTTGCACCTTCCTCAAATATAGACTGGTCATATTTGTGTCAGTCTGTTTCTGTATTCTCTATTCCATTGGCCAATATGTCTATTCCTTCAGCAAAACCATATTGACTTAACAACTGCAGACATATGATAAATCTCAGCATAAAATTGAGCAATTCTTCTCACTTTGTTATTGTTTTTTAAATTTTTGTTAGCATTTTATGTTAGCATTTTAATTCCTCAATCTTTCCGTTGAAATTTATTTATTTATTTATTTATTTACTTTTTGAGGTGGAGTCTCACTCTGTCGCCCAGGCTGGAGTGCAGTGGCGTGATCTCAGCTCACTGCAACCTCCGCCTCCTGGGTTCACGCGATTCTCCTGCCTCAGTCTCCCAAGTAGCTGGGACTACAGGCACCCGCCACCACGCCAGGCTAATTTTTTATATTTTTAGTAGAGATGAGGTTTCACCGTGTTAGCCAGGATGGTCTCGATCTCCTGACCTTGTGATCTGCCTGCCTCAGCCTCTCAGAGTGCTGGGATTACAGGCGTGAACCACCGCACCCGGCCTGAAATTTAAATATAAGCTTTTCCATACAAAACATTGTTCTGGGATTTTTGGTAGGTATTGTGTTAATCTGCATATCAATTTGGGAAGAAGTGATATTATTATTGTATTAGAACTTCACATTTGTAAATATGATATATCTACATTTACTTAGATCTTATTTAATTACTTTTATTGGTATCTGGTAAATTTCGGTATATAGAACTTGTGGTTTACCAAATATATTTATAACTAGATATTTATTTTACCTTTTTTAGAGTGATTATAAGTAGTAGTATTGAGTCCATCCAGTGATTTAGTTATTTTATTTTTAAGTTTTGAAATTTTACTTTAATAATTTCTGTATTTTCTGTTAATATATGCTCATATTTTCTATTATTTTATTTTTTAAGTGGTTGATAATTGCATGTTGAAGCATTTTTATGATGGCTGCTTTAAAATTTTTGTCAGATTATTCCCACATCTATTTTGTCTCAATGTCAGTACCCATTGATTGTCTTTTCATATTCAAGTGTGGTTCTCCTGGCTTTGGGTATGATGAGTGACTACTGATTGTGCACTGGACATTTTGGGTATTATGTTCTAAGATTTTGGATCCTCATTAATCTCATTTTTAGAACTTAAGTCACTCTGTTTAGGTATTACATACAGGTTCAGGTGGAGGTAAATGTTCATGCCCCTGGTAGGCCCCATTAAAATCATACTTATAAATGTGGAGCATTGATTCACACTTCCTCAATGAAGAAGATTATGGAAGAGAACAGTCCTCCTCCGATTCACACTGACACCTTCCCAGTAAAAGCAGTTTCAATTAGCACTGTCTCATTCACTCAGTAGGGGTGTAAGCTCAGTCCACTCTGGGCTCTGCTGACATCAGAGTGGAAAATAAAGCATTTATCCAGTATCACCTCATTTCACTTTATTGCCTGGTGGAGGACAGAAACTCAGGTTCCATCTGGATCCTGCTCATACTAAGTTGGAGGAGGGGTAGAGTGCCAACTATAGTGCCTTCTCAAAACACTTCATTCCACCTTGTTGCTGCCAGGTCAAAATGGAAGCTTGGTCTAAGCTGAGTCCTGTGAACTAGGAGGTATGTAATGTGAAGCCAAGTGGGAGTGAAGTTTCAGCTCTCTGGGGGACTCTGACAACACTGAGGAAGGACTGGGTGTAGGGGAATGCAGACTAGCCCTGCCTTGTTCCACCTCCTTCACTCTCGATTCAATTCTTGAGTTGTTTAAAACCATTCCTGACTGATGCCATTCCAATCATTACAAGATCCTCGCCCTTCTCTCTGGACTCTTTTGTATGTAGATGGATGCAATTTTGTGTTATAAAGTATTTTTCCAGCATATAACTTATTTTTGTTTAAAAGCTTTAAAACAATCCATTTTATATTTGAATATGAGGCATTATTCAAATAAAAAACTCTAAGGAATTCTTGTGATGTTATTGAATCAGTTGGTTTTAATGTGAGTATATATGTAGATTTGGAATACCACACTGAATGCAAGATCAAGCATTAATGGGAAAAAAAGTAGTAAGATTATCTAAATGGTGTTTACAGTGTGTTTCTGAAGAGATTGACTTAATTTCAGGAAATTACTCATGCCTGAAATTAATTCCCGTAATGGATTTGTTTGTTGCCTTTGGAAGAGTAGTGGCAATATTTGAGCTCACCTTGCCTCTTTTTGAAAAGAAAATCTAGTATTTACTTCCTACTTAATGCATACAATTTTATTCCAGAATTAATGAAGACATAAAAATTAATTTGAATATCTTGGAAAACTAGGAAGAACTATATTTAAAGTATTGTTATTATTAAAATCCTTAAATAAGAAGTTACCATCACATTTAAAATCAATATCACTTTTTCTACCAGCTGCCCACTGTGTCATATCAAGCAAGTTTATCATTCACTGTTGGAATTACTCCAGCTGTGAACTCTCTTGGATGAGTGGTTCTTTGCTTCAAACCATTTGGGAAGCTACGTCTCTACTCCCATGATGTGAAAATGACTCTCCTGGCAATTATTCAGCAGATTTTTTTAAAATAAAATACCCTTTTTATCAAAAGGCTAACCCCTGCTGTTATAACAAATATTACTTCTTTTCATTTAATGCTACAAGAGGAAATTATGGTAAACAGAAGCTGTTTTCTCCTGCATAAAATAAGTTACAAACTCATGACTTATTTCTCTGGAAACACTTTAAAGCAACAGTATATCTGGCATGTGAAAATGATGACGCATTATTCAAATAAAAACTCTTGCTTCACAGACAGTAATAAATGTGTCTGACACAGCTATGGTTTGAAAACATGAATCTATTTGTAATTTTTAAATGCCTTGCTAAAATAAAAGCAAAGTGTAACAATGCACAGCACCAGCCAGAGATAACATGCGAATCCTGCTTTAACGTTCAACAAACTGAATGCATTTATGCGTTTCATAAGTTTGTGGGTTTTGTTTGTTTGTTTTTAAAATTTGGGATCACTAGCAAATTAGTTCGCTTTTGTTTTTTCAGTTTATTAGACACTGTTACATCACACTAATTTTTAAAGAACCACTGAAATACAGAGTAAAGCTTCTCATTTTGAATATCAGCCAATGTTATTATAATGTGCTTTTTATACATTGATGAAGCATTTCATGGCATGACTAACTTTATGGTCCCAAATGATGATGTGCTGCTTGAGTCAGAGTTTTCTTGGTATTCATTGTCAGGAACTCAGACTCCATGAGAGCTGTGTAAGAAGCCAGGAGCTGTCTCTAAAAATGATAATGTCTTTTTACCGGTTGAGAACCTGGGAGCCTCCTCTTGATTTGTTCATTAAGGCTTATCATAGGATCTATTAAGCCCATTGTCAAGCAAAGAAAAACTCTCAGAACTGCCAAAGACAGTATTAGTTGACTACAAAATTCTCAGAATGTGTACTGTGATTCATAGGTCAGGTCTTGTGAGACTTCCATATCTCCTTCAAGATATATCAGGCCGTTGAACCTATGAGGTTACAGAGTACCAATTCATAGATCCTCCTTACCAGTGAGCCTGGACCTTATAGAAAGTCTCCTTTTGCACTATGGCCCATTCGGACATGGAAGCCTTTTGCATTATTTGGTAAATCAGTTAAGAATTTACCTCCCTAATTGGAACATAGTTCCAATACAATGCAAAAGACCCCAGCAAGCATTGTGCTTCCCTCTTAACACTAAAATATTGAGCAACAAAAAATTTACTATGGTAGGTATTATCCAGTATGCCACAGACTTTGGTAAATTGGCAAAATTTAAGAGTTTCATGGGAAATTTCTCACTGTAATACATGTGCTATGCCAAAGTATCTAGAAAGCTCTTGTTCTTAAAATGTTAGATTTGGCCTAGGACCCCACCATTCATCTCCTAGGTATACACGCAGGAGAGATAATAACACAGGTCCACACAAAGACTTTTGGGCAAATTTTTATCATAGCATTATTCCTAATAGTCAAAATATGGAAATAATCCAAAAGTCAACCAACTATTGAATGGAATAAGTAATATGCTATATCCATACAATATATTATTTGGCAATAAAATGAAGTGCAGATACCTGTTGCAACATGATTGAACTTTCAATATATTATGCTAAGTGAGAATTCACTAAAAATTATTGACTTGTTACACTTAAAACTGGTGAATTTTAAATCATGTAAATTGTACCACAACTACACTGTTTCTAAAAATGTTACCCTATAAAGGATTGTTTTAGAAAATTTTTGATAATTAAGGTATAAAAATCTTCCTTCTATAATCCTAAAGGGCACCTTTTTTGTCTATAGGAAATCCAAACTCTAGTTTAGTTACATTAATTGGAATCTAGCCTGCACTGGTTAAATAATAATCTGAGAAACTTTTCTGTGTATTGAAAACAAATGGAATTTAAAGAAAGAAACTTCTACACGAGTGATATGGTTAGGCTTTGTGTCCCTACCCAAATCTCATCTTGAATTGTAATCTCCATAACCCCCATGTGTCAAGGGAGAGACCAGGTGGAGATAATTGGACCATGGGGGCAGTTTCTCTCACACTGTTCTCGTGATAGTGAGTGAGTTCTCATGACATCTGATGGATTTATAAGGGGCTCTTCCCCCTTCGCTTGACACTTCTTCCTGCCACCTTGTGAAGAAGGTGCCTTGCTTCCCCTTCTCCTTCCACCATGATCATATATTTCCTGAGGCCTCCCCAGCCACGCTGAACTGTGAGTCAATTAATCCTCTTTCCTTTACGAATTACCCAGTTAGGCAGTTCTTTACAGCAGTATGAAAATGGACTAATACAAAAAGTAAAAGAAAAATTGGTAAACTAGAAAGGAGAGGGAGGTAGAGATTAGCAGAAAGCCATCTTCTAGCTCTATTTTCTAAGGACAAATGGGTGTTGTGATTTACTAGAACCTGAAGCCCAGGGTATAGCAACTGCCAGAGAGACCACCAGAGGCAGAGATACACATTTTTCTTTGTCTTTCTCTTCCTACCACCTTCCTAGTTTTCTCCAGTGTCTCCTATTGGTTCAACTTGGATGAAAACCAATGTGCATGAAGCCCATTATCCTCCCTGCTACACACAGCATAGCAAAGAAAAGGTGGGAATGGATCTGAGGGCAAACATCCCCAGAACTGGCACATTGGGATGTAAATTATTTCATCACTTGTGTCCAGCTGAACTTTTTACCCATACCACTTCTTATAATACTAAGTGTTCTGTAGACTCTGTCTGTTAGCTCATGCCAGAAACCTCTTCACACTCTAGTTTGCCTTAAGAATATCTCAGACCTTGCTTCTTCTATGGAGGCTTCATTTACCGTACTTATACTCAGTGATAACATTTACCTATAAAACTGCTGTAGAAAGTTTACACTGCATCATTCAACTGACAAATCAAAATCAGTTTCTCAGTTTTTAAATTATTTTATGTTTAATGGCCCCAAGTGGATTATAACTACTATTAAGGCAAGGAATATGTCATAGATATTACTATCCAGAATAGCTAATAAATATCCAGAAAATAATGGAGTTTTAAAAACTGTTACATAATGATGTATTATTGTTTGTTTTCCAGAATGTGTGAAGGCTGAAAACAGAGGGTGACTTTTAACACAATACAGCAAATTAATATGCATGTTATCTTTTGTGCTTAAATCTGTTCATTTTATTGTGGAGATATACCACAGATTTGGTAAGTTTCATCACCTATTGCACTAATATCATAAAGGCATAAAGCACTACCCAAACATTTAATATTTAGAATAATATGAACTGGACAAGGAGCCATAAGGAATAATAATGTAGCTCAATATCCAGGGAGGAATAAATTCTGAAGAGCCTATATGTTGCTGGTGCTGAGAAAGGAGATTGATAATTACAATACAGAAATACAAGAATTTATATATTACATTATAACTATAGTCCTCCTAGTATAATATTTGCTTGTTAACAGGGGCTCTGAAAGCAAGCAGAGGCCTCAGTAGTTAGGATACTTCATTTTCCTTTAGACACTGTTTATTGATCTGCCTTTTGTAAATCAGCCTAAATGTTTCTAAAATTCATTACATATCCTACCAGTACATAGCTTGTTGCAATGTGTTCCATAAGTTTATCACCCACTTGCATAAAGTAGTATTTCCTCTGCAATTCAAAACAAACAAATCCATTGTCTGAAAAGACTCTGGTTTGCCAGATTCAAAAGATGTCAGTGTTACTTCTTAGTTTACTGGCTTTATCTATTCACTGTTTTCATTTGTCCTCTTTATAGCAGCTGTTTGCAAATCAATATGATACATTACTATTTTGCTTTCAGTTCTATTCTTATTTTGTTTTGACGGGCCACCTGGTTATTTGAGCAGCAGCCATCAGTTAAATAATGCAAAATATGAGTCTGAAGATAAAAATTCCAGTCATTTTAATCTCAGTATTTACTAATTATTTATAGATATTTTAATGGGTTCATAAATTGTGGTTTAGGAATTTTTTTAGGGTGATAATTTTCTTGATTTACACTGCTAGTAATTTGAAAATAAGTGTTAGATTGGGAAACACAAAGAAAAGGACCAATTGTACGAGGAAATCAAGCATTTATATGTAACCATGCAAAGAGGAAACAACAGTGAAATACTGATAAGTCCAGTTGGCTAAAGGTCTTTTTAATGAGGGATCTGGACAGCTGCACTGATACCTTGGGGGGCATAATCTAATATACATTGGATTGAAATTTTCGGATTACCCTGACTGGTTCTAATATGCTACAATTTACTCAAGATGACTGTGGCTTTTCTCCCATATACCTAACTCTTCTTTTACATGAAACTATATATCAATGATAGCTTGTTGGCGTTATATTTTATAGCTAGCTCTATATCCATGAAAGCCATCTTTGTCAAAGTATAGATAAGCTGGACTAAAATCTTTTAAAGATGTGTATCTAATTACACCCTTTATTTAAAATGTACATAGCTTTAAAAGGTGCCCTGTGTAAGTTGCTTACTTCATCTGTAAGAATTGGGGTGGCTCAGATGACACAATGGAAGAATTTATTATTTGAATTTTTAGAATAGGTATTAATATTATTTTAGGTTTAAAAAGTATTCAATCTCATGTGATATGAACAGCATTATCTGCAATCACAGAAAGAACTAAGGTCAAAATGAAATTCCACACCTCTGAGAACTTTCATATCTTCTATTTGAGTTTCAACATTGAAGCTTCTCAAATTAGTCAGAATATATTAGAATATAATTATGTAGCAATTCTTTATCCAGAAAGTTCAAATGCAAATATTGCCTCTTTCCTGAGTACAGAGATGGGTTAAGTAAGAGAATAGGAATTTAACTTGAAATACTATATTCTTACTCATTTATTCAAATTAGTGTAAATATTATCTAAGCAATTAGCTGCAAATATGACTTGTTCTATTTATTAAATGTAAAAATTCATTCCAGAACAAAGAATTTCAAATGATAAAATGATCTAAAACCCCTATTAAAATACTGATAGGAAGCTGTTAATACCTACCAATGAAAAAGTAGTAATTTACTTTAGAAATAGTTTCAGTTGAGTCAAATGGACAAAATGGAAATAAGTGGATTCTATCATTGAGTAGTTATTCAAGGAAGCTTGCTCCAATAAAAGGAAGTGGAGAGGAATATATAGCAACCTAGGCTTATTTTTTCACAGAAGTCATTGGATCAACTTGTCTTTCTAGGTTAAGATATAATTATAGTTCACAAATGAAAATTATGAAACGATTAGAATTCTCCTCCAATCATTACTTATATTTTTTAATATATAGCAATGGCAACAAAGAATAAAAAAAGTATCAATAAAAAATAAGAGTTCATAACATAATAATATCTACAATCATTAAGTATTCATTAAACTGTTATGCATTTTAACAAAAAGATGCAGTATTATGTATTTTATTCTTTTCAAAAGCAGATCATGGATATGAATTGTGCTGGAAATTTTATTTCAATTTATAAAAATATAATTCTCACAAATTTTTATATTGTAATATTACCAAACTGTGGAAAAAAACTGGTTATTTTATAAGAGCATGAAGTCTATAATAGCTTGCAAACAACAAAAAAAAGTGAGTTTGGGGTTAGACTATTAGCTCATTTCTCATTATTTATCAAAATGAACAAGATAACTGAGTTTTATGTTGTGTAAGTATGACCATTTTTTCCCTTGGGCCCAAATCCTTGTCTAATTTAAAACCTTTGTATGTGATCCATGAACTTAAGTATAACATAAAATACTTTGTAAGACATATACATTACTCCCTAAATCTCTTCTGTTCTCTATGACTTAAGAAGCTGAACACTTGAAAACTCTTTAAAATCTCTAAAAAAATTATTTAAAATATCATTTAAAAAATGGTAGAATAAAAACTTAAACAATTGACAAAAAGTAATACCAGAATAAAAGTTATAATTAATATTAATAGTGATTCTAAGGATGCCTCATACCTATGAATTAAATGTATCAAATTAGTCCTCCATGAACAAAGAGAAACAGAATAGAGATGTGAATGTGTGTGGAACAAAGAAACACTAGAGAACAAAGTGAAGTCATCCACAGATATCTGTGTGTATGTATGTATATATAAATATATTGCACACACACAAGTTACATAACCACCACCACAATCAACTCCACAAAGTTTCCTTTTATCCCTTTATGGTCACCTCTGACCAGAAGCATCTACTGATCACTTGCCTGTTGCTATAATTTTACCTTTTCCACAATGCCATATAAATGACATTTCATATAGTTTTTGGTAATTTTGAATAAAACTCCTATAAATTTGCATAAATCTTTTGTGTGGAAATGTATCTTCATTTGTATAGGAATGGAATCAGTAGGTAGTATGTCAACTCTACGCAAATTCTACAGAAAACTACTGCAAAATTATTGTACCGGTTTGCATTTCCACTAATGTTGCATGAATTTCAGTTGCACGGCATCTTCACCAAACAGTTGATGTTGTCTTTCATTTTTCTAAGCCATTGTAATTGGTGTATAATGCTATCCTTTGTGGTATTAATTTGAGTTTATCTAATATCTTATTTTTATGGTTATTTTCCATCTATATTTTCTCTTTAAGAAAATGTCTGTACTGGTTATTTTTATACTTGTTTCATTGTTGAATGTTTTCTGTGTAATAAGTTATTTTCTGATATGTGTCTTAAAATATTTTTCCTAGTATATCTGTTGTCATTTGCTTAACTCTCTCAAAGAGCAAAAAATTTCATAGTACACAAAAAGCAAAAATCATAAAAGAAAACTGATATCTTGAACACAAATTCACAATACAAGCCTTTTTTAACTACTGTCTCTTTTGGAACTTAAAAAAAAAATAGTACAAATTCTCCAGTGTTGTTCTTCAATATTGCTTTGATTATTTTAGACCTGCTGCTTTTTCATAAACATTTTAGAAATAGCTTGTCAATTTCTAAGAAAATGAATAAAAAATCAGATTTTGCTTAGGAACATGTTGGCTCCAGCAGTAATTGGGGAAAAATGACATCTCAATAATATTGAGTCTTGAAATCTATGAACACACCAGAAAACTCATGAAAAGAAGAAAAGTATTGTATTTCCCATATTTTTGCTTACTGTGTTATTTCTCCCTCCTGGTATTTCAAGGTTCATTTTTATTATCATTTTCTTTATCTTTGGATAACTATTTTTAAACATTCTTTTAGGGCAGGTATGCTGGTAACCAATTATCTTAGGTTTTTTTTTTCCAACTCATATTTTAGATTCAGTGGGTACATGTGCAGTTTTGTTACATGGGACCATTGAGTGCTGCTAAGGTTTGAAGTACAAATGATCCCATCACCAAGGTACCCAGCGTAGTACCCAACAGTTAGTTTTTTAACCCTTACCCTTTCCCACACTCCCTCCCACCTTGTAGTCCCCATTACCTATTGTTCCTAGATTTATGTCCATGAGTACCCAATGTTTAGCTCTCACTTACAAGATTTATAAATGAAATGAAAGACAACATCAACTGTTGGTGAAGATGCCATCCAACTGAAATTCATGCAACATTAGTGGAAATGCAAACCGGTTCAAAAGTTTTGCAGTGGTTTTCTACAGAATTTGCAGAGTTGACATACTACCTACTGATTCCATTCCTATACAAATGAAGACACATTTCCACACAAAAGATTTATGCAAAAAGATTTTCTTTTCCTTTTCCTTCATTAATTTAGTTAGGAAAATGGCCTCTGGCTGCATCCTTGTTGCCGCAAAGGACATGATTTTATTCTTTATTATGGCTGCATACTATTCTAAGGTGTATATATGCCACATTTTCTTTATCCAAGCAACCATTTATGGGCATCTAGATTGATTCCAGTCTAGCTACCATATATAGTGCTCCAGTGATCGTGCGAATGCATGGGTCTTTTTCTGCAGAATAATTTGTTTTCTTTACATTGATGGGTTGAATAGTTGTTTTGTTTTAGGTTCTCTGAGAAATCTCCAGACTGCTTTACATGGTGATGGAACTAATTTACATTTCAACCAACAGTGTTTTAGTGTACCCTTTTTCTCTTCAGCCTTGCCAACATCTGCTGTTTTCTGACTAAAATTTTATTAATAGTCATTCTGACAGGTGTGAGGTGGTATTTCATCATGGTTTGGAATTGCATTTCTCTGATGATTACTGATGTGGAGCATTTTTTTATATACTTGATGACTTCTTGTTTGTCTTCTTCTGAGAAGTATCTATTCAGGTATTTTGCACATTTTTTAATGGGGTTATTTGGTTTTTGCTGGTTGATTTGCTTAAGTTTCAGATAGATTCTGGATATTAGACCTCTGTTAGATGCATACATAGTTTGTGAATATTTTCTCCCATTCTGTAGGTTGCCTGTTTACTCTGTTGATAAGTTTCTTTTTCTGTGCAGGACCTCTTTAGTTTAATTGTGTCCCAACTTGTCAATTTTTGCTTTTGCTGCAATTGCTTTTGAGGACTTAGTCATAAATCCTTTCCCATGGCTGATATTCAGAATGGTTCCTGGGCTTTCTGCTGCGTTTTTTAGGTTGATGTCTTACATTTAATTCTTTAATCCATCATTTGTTAACTTTTATATATTGTGAAAGATATGGATCCAGTGTTATTCTTCTGCATATGGCTACACAAGTATCCCAGCACCATTTGTTGAATAGAAAGTCCTTCCCTCATTGCTTATTTTTGGCAACTTAGTTGAATATTTCGTGGCTGTATTTGTGTAGCTTTATTTCTGGGTTATCAATTCTGTTCCATTGGTCTATGTGTCTGTTTCTATACCAGTACCATGCTGTTTTGATTACCGTATCCTGATAGTATAGTTTGAAGTTTGATAATGTGATGCCTCCAACTATGTTTATTTTGCTTAGAATTGCTTTGGATATTTGGCCTTTTGGTTTCAAATTAATTTTAGAATAGTCTGTTCTATGAAAAAGGAAACAACAGACACTAGGATCTATTTGAGGTGGGGACGGTGGGTGAAGGGAGAAGAGCAGAAAAGATAACTATTGGGTACTGGGCTTAATACCTGGGTGATGAAATAATATATACAACAAACTTCCATGAGTTTACTTATGTAAGAAACCTTCACATGTACCTCCAAACCTAAAATAAAAGGTTTTAAAAGGAATAGTTTGTTCTAATTCTGTGGAAAATGAAGTTGGTAGTTTGATAGGAATAGCATTGAATTTTCAGGTTGCTTTGGGCAGTATGAACATTTAATGATATTGATTCTTCAATCCATGAGCGTGGATTGTTCTTCCATTTGTTTTTCATCTAAAATTTCTTTCAGCATTGATTTGTAGTTCTCCCTCTAGAGATTTTTCACCTCCTTGGTTAGATATATTACTAGTTATTTTATTTTTGTGTGAGACTATTGAAAATGAGATTGCCTTCTTGAGTTGGTTCTCAGGTTTATACCTTATTGGTGTACAGAAATGCTACTGATTTTCGTACATTGATTTCGTATCCCAAAACTTTACTGAAGTTGTTTATCTGTTCCGGGAATCTTTTGGCATAGTCTTTAGGGTTTTCAAGGTATAGAATCATATTATCAGTGAAGAGAGATAATTTGACTTCTTCTTTTCTTATTTGGATGCCTTTGATTTTTTACTCTTGCCTGATTGTTGTGGCTAGCATGTCCAGTATTATGTTTAACAAAAGTGGTGAGACTAGGCATCCTTGGCTTGTTCAGTTTCTCAAGGGTAATATTCCAGTTTTTGCCCATTCCATATGATGTTGGCAGTCGGTTTCTCATAGATGGCTCTTATTATTTTGACATATGTTCTGTCTATGTCTAGTTTCTTGAGGTTTTATATCAAGGAATGTTGTTATTTAGCAAAGCTTTTTTGCGTATATTGAGATGATCATGTGGTTTTTGTTTTTAATTCAGTTTCTTTGATGAAGCACATTTATTGATGTGTATGTTTAATCAACCTTGCATTTCAGGAATTAAATCTACTTGATCGTGGTGAATTAACCTTTTGATGTGCTATTGAATTCAGTTTGCAAGTATTTTGTTGAGGATTTTTTATATATGCTCATCAGAAATATTGGCTTGTACTTTTCTTTTGTCATTTTGTCTTTGCCAGGTTGTGGCATCAGGATGATGTTGGCTTCATAGAATGAGTTAGGGAAGAGTCTCCCCTGCTCAGTTTTTTTGAATAGTTTTAGTTGGAATAGTATCGGCTGTTCTTTGTACCTCTGATAGAACTCGGCTGTAAATCTATCTGGTTAAGGAATTTTGGCTGTTGGCAGATTTTTATTACCAATTCAATTTTGGAACTCAATGTTGGACTGTTTAGTCTTTCAAATTTTTCCTAATTCAATCTAGGAAATTTGTGTCTCTCCTGGAATTTATTCATTGCCTCTAGGTTTTCTAGTTTGTGTGAGTAGAGGTGTTCATGATAGTCTTTGAGGATCTTTTGTATTTATTTGGGATTGTTTGTAATGTCACCTTCATTGTTTCTGATTGTGCTTATTTGCATCTTTTCTTTTTTTTTCTTTGTTAATCTAGCTAGTGGTCTATCAATCTTGTTTATCCTTTAAAAGAACCAACTTTTGTGTCCTTGATTGTTCATATGGACTTTGGAGTCTCAAATTTCATTCATTTCTGCTCTTATTTTAGTTATTTCTTTTCTTCTGCCGGTTTTGGGATTAGTTTGTTCTTGTTTTGCTAGTTCCTCTAGGTGTAATACTTGATCATTAGTTTGAGATCTTTATAACTTTTTGAGGTGGGTGTTTACTGCTACATAGTTTCCTCTTAACACTTCTTCTGTTGCATTTCAGTGATTTTGTTATATTGTGCCTCTGTTTTCATTTACTTTCATTTTTAAAAAGAATTCCTGCCTTGATTTCCTTGTTTACTCAAAAGTCATTCAGGAGAAAGTTATTAAATTTCCATGTAATTGTGTGGTTGTGAGATATCTTTTTGGTATTGATTTCTATTTCTATTTCACTATAGTGAAATAGAGTTGGTTAGTAGTAACAGAGCTGGTTGGTAGAGTATGGTTGGTAGAATCTTGATTATTTTAAACTTATCAAAACTTGCTTTAAGGCCAAGCATGTGATCAATCTTGGACTATGTTCCATGTACAGATGAGAAGAATGTATATTCTGTGGTTGGTAGGTGGACTATTCTGTAGATGTCCATTAGGTCCAATTGGTGAAGTGTCAAGTTTAAGTCCTGAATTCCCTTGTTAGAGTCTGCTTCAATGATCAATCTAATGCTATCGGTGGGGTGTTAAAGTCCCTGACTATCGTGTGACTGCCTAAGTCTTTTTGTAAGTCTAGAAGTAGTTCTTTTATGAATCTGGGTGCTCCCACAGTAGGTACTTATTTATTTAGAATAGTTAAGTCTTCTTGTTGAATCAAACTCTTTATCATTATATAATGCCCTTTTTCATCCTTTTTTACTGTTGTTTTAAAGTCTATTTTATATGATATAAAAGATAGTGACCTCTGCTCTTTTTTGATTTCTATTTGCATAATGAATATTTATCCTTCCCTTTACTTTCAGCCTGTGGGTGTCATTACATGTGAGAAGGGTCTCTTGAAGACAGTAAATGGATGGGTCTTATTTTTTTATCCAACTTGCCACTCTGTGCCTTTGAAGTGGAATATTTCAAGTTTAATATTAACATGTGAGGTTTGAATCTTATTGTGAATTTGTTAGCTGGTGCCTTTGCAGTTTCTATTGTGTGGTTGCTTTATTGGGTCTGTGGGCTATGTACTTGTGTGTGTTTTTGGTAGCAGATATTATACTTTTATGCCATTGTATATAAACTTCCTTAGGAATTTCTTAAGCCTGGTCTAGTAGTAATAAATTACTTTAGTGCTTGTTTGTCTGGAAGATGTTTTATTTCTTCTTTGCTTATAAGACTTAGGTTGGCAGAATATTAAATTCTTGATTGGAATTATTTTCTTTAAGAATTCTAAAAATAGGCCCACAGTCTCTTCTGGCTTATAAGGATTCTGGTGAGAAGATTGCCATTAGCCTGATGGGGTTCCTTTTTTTTCCTTAGCTGCCTTTAAGATTTTTTTATTCAGTGTTGACCTTGGGCAATCTGGTGACTGTGTGCCTTGATAATGTTCATTTTGTATAGTATTTCACAAATGTTCTCTGGATTTCTTGTGTCTAGATATCTACTTCTCTAGCAAAATTAGAGTTTTCTTGAATTACTCTCTCAAATATATTTCCCAGATAGTTTTCTTTTTCTTTCTCTCAGGAATGCTGGTAATTCATAAGTTTGTTCTCTTTACATACCCCCATATTTCTCAAAGATTTTGTTCATTTTTTTAAAAAATTGTTTTTGCTTTATTTTTTTCCTCACTGGATTAGTTCAAAAGACCATTCATCAAGCTCTGAAATTATTTGTTCTGCTTGGTCCAGTCTATTAAAAAACTTTCTACTGTATTTTGAAATTCCATAAGTGAGTTTTTTTTTATTTGAGAAGCTCTCATTGATTTCTTTTTAAGATGTTTATTTTTTACTTCATTTCCTGGATTGCTTTAGAAGCTTCTTTATGTTGATTTTCAATTATATCTCGGATCTCATTGAGTATGCTTGCAATTCATACTTTGAATTTTTTAATCTGTCATTTCTAAGTTTCTGTTTTGTTTTGGACCCATTGCTAAAGTGCCAGTGCAATCCTTTGGTGATGTCACTATATTCAGATTTTCCACGGTGCCAGAATTCTTGTGCTTGTTCCTTCTTATCTCAAGACATTGGCACTTTTATTTTTTGTGTGGGTAGAATTTTTTTTCTTTCTTTCCCTGAAATATTTTTGCCCTATTCTTTTCCCCCCCTCCCTAGGGAATGTGACTACAGAATGATGTGTGGAGTCATTTAGCTTTAATTCTATAGCCCTGTGCACTTATTTTGTTTTTTATTGTGCCATTTTAATTTTTTTTGTGCCATCCAGTTTTTTATTGTGCCATCCAGTTCAACCTACAAGCCCATGGATGGTACCTACAGGTAAGAGGCAGTCATGGCCAATGTACTGGGTATGTATTTGACTCTTGTTTCCTTGCAGAAACTCTCTGTTGCCTCAGCCAAAGGGTTAATTCATGGAAAACAAAGTTGATCTGATCTCCCTGTTCAGCCCCAGGTGGTGGGGACCATGAAGGGTGGAGCCCACACCAGAAAGATCCATCTACAGATATACTGATGGCAGGAACCAGTACCAATGTCAAGGGAGAATCCAGTGGCCAGCCACCATGTGCCCAGAGGTTTTCCTAGACATGAATCTTGGAAACCTCCTGAGCCCCAAATTATGTGCATGGAGATGAATGGCATCCTAAACTCCTAATCTAGAAGAGTGCATGGTCCAGGTGCCTGGATATCTGACTGGGCATGGAGCAGAGAATGACTCCCTGCACCAAGATTTTTGCACAGTAGGGTTGGTACAACTCACACTGCTGAATTAGACAAGCAGGTGCTCTAAATGCTTGGAGATCTGTCTGGGCATGAAGCAGAGCTCTCTGCACCAGAATTTCTGCATAGGAAGGGTGGGGTGGATTAGGCTGCTTATCTAGGTGATCAGCTTTCTGAATACCTGGATATTTGCCTGGTCACGGATCAGAGAGGGCCCCTTTGTACCAAGATCTCTGCAAAGGAGGTTTGGGGTGACTCTTTCTGCTGGACCAAGCAAGCGGGTTCTCTGAATGCCTGGAGATCTACCTGGGCACAGAGTGGAGAGGAATATGCTGCACTACAATCTGTGTTGAGAAAGTGTGGGACAGCTCAGGCTGCTGAACCAGGTAAACCAGGGATCCAAAAACCTCCATTTCTGCCTGGAGGTGAAGCAGACAGGACCTCATCACACCATAGTCTCAAGGGAGCAGGGTGGGGCATTCGGCAATGGCGCATGCAGGTCAGTTCCAGGTCACCAAGACTGCAGCTGTAATAGCTCCTCTCTCACCTCGGGATTGTGATGGAGGAGAGTACAATTATAGTGCCTATTGTTGAGGCACTTTTCACAGTTTTGGACATGGAAGCCCCTACTCTGTTCCACAGCAGGCATGCCAATCTCTAGACTAAAAATAAAATATCTGAGCAGCCAGGCTACTGGATCATCAAAGAATGACTGACTTTGTATGTGCCCAGATTAAAAATGGCATCCTGATTTCAGTCCCAGGTCTGGAAAATGCCTCCAGCTTTTCCTGGTGTCTTTCCCTCACAGTGTCTGCAAGCCTCTCCTCAAGTAGGCTTTAGGGATTGAGAGATACAAAGTGCCCTCCCTCCCTCAGCTCGAATCCCCACTGGAAGGGTAATTCATAGAGAAAGTCTGTTTGCTTCTCTCACGTACTGGGGCTTAACTTGCTTTTCTTAGCTAGGTGCCATCATTGTAGCTGTTGACCTGTGTTCTCTCCAGGATCTGTAGCGTCTTTCACAGTTCTAGTGGATTCCCACTTTCCTTCTTAACTAAAGCTTCAGAGTTTATCTTTATCTTGCTATTTTTCTAAGTAGCTAAGGCATGCTGATCTACTATCTTGGGAAAAAAATTTATTGTGGTTTTCCAATTATTAATGTTTTGTTATTCCTTTCTTGCTGGAGGATAGTTTTTCAGATATTAGATTCTGGCTTGTAAGTTCTTTTCTTTCATCATTTGAATAATGTTATACTACTTTCTTTTGTTCCTGATTACTTCTGAAGGGAAATCTACTGCCATTCAAATTGTTTACACCATTACTAAGGTCTTGTTTCTCTTTTGCTGCTTTCAAGATTTTTTTATTTTTCTTTAGGTTTCAAAGTTTGAGTATGATGTATCTTGTGGATTTATTTGTAGTTATTCTAAGGTTTTGCTCATATTTTTAACTCTAGTATTATCTTTTTCTGCCATATTTGTAAAGTTTTCAAGCATTACTTCATATACTTTGTCAGCACCACCTTCTTTTTCTTTTTCCATATGGGATTCCAATTACATGAATGGTAGTGCTTTTGTTAACAATCCTCCATGTCCCTGAGATGCTTTTATTTTTTCCTTTTTTATATGATTTTCTAATGCTGTTTGGATTCACTAATTTCTATTTTGTCAGTTGTGTAATTCACTGATTCTTTCTTCAGCCTCCCATTCTGCTGTTGAGCTTGTCCATTGATGTTATTATTTGGTAATGGTATATTTCAGTTCTAAAGTATCCATTAAAATATTTATGTATTATATTTATTTGCTGAGACTTTCAAATTTTCTTTTGTTGCATATTTATGATTACTCATTAAAGCATTTTAGGATATCTGCTTTAAAAGTTTTCCAATAATTTCAATGTGTCTATCATATTCATGTTGTCATCTATTAATAGCCTATTTTATTTCATTTTTGTATGAGCTTTTCCTCATTATGTTATGATGCTTGATGTTCTACTGAAACCTGGACATTTTGAATGTTATCTTATGAGACTCTGAATCTTATTTGAATCTTCTCTTTAAATGACTTCCTCTGACACTGGTCTGGTTGGAGAAAGAGAAGTTACCTCATTACTGCCAGGAGCTGTTAGAATTTCAGGTTTTTCACTTAGCCTCTGTTGAGACCTGAGAGGGTACTCCTTGTTTCTACTAGTGGGAAGGATCCAGCTCCGTATATGGTTTTCATTAACACTATTGAAAAAGGGTGCTTATTACCACCCAAAGATATGCCTGGATCCCTATTTAGTATTTTCTGACACAACCTTGGCTGTGGGCTTGTTGTGTCTCCTTATATTCTGTTGAGGGTAAAAATCTAGCCTTCCTACTTGGCTTTTGCTGATGTAAATGATAATTTGTCCAAAAAAATTTTTTAGATGCCTGGCTGAAGTAAAGTGATTATTGTTTAAAATTTTCTGTCTTGTCAAGATGTCCCTTCCTGGTACTTTGTCGACAGAAGTTAGGCTTTTCTTGGGTTTTGTTTTTCCTTTGTATGCTTATTAGTGTTTACATATTGCTAGTTTTTTCAGCTCCAACTCAAGAATACATGAGGAAAAAAAAAAAACCACAGGGAACTCACATGTCCCCACTGTTGCTCCTTGTGTCCTGAGACCACAAACTAGTGTGCCTTATTTTCTTCTATCTTCAGAGTTTTATGGCATTCTATGTGTAACGTCTAGAGTTTTTAGTTTTATTTAGTGAAATAAATAGCATAAAGTACATCTACTCCATCTTTCCAAAAGCAGAAGTCCTTAAAGGCTTATTTTAAAGCTGTTTAATTAATTCTGTTATGTGTGTGTATACACACACACACACACACACACACACGTGTATATATAACTTATCAAGAATACAGTAATTTTAAAGCAATAAAATCTCTAAAATATTATTTCCATTTACATAAACAATTAACTCAAAGAAATATTCAGAATATTAAATGCTAGAAAATGTCTACCTGTTAGTAACATCTGTCATAATGAAATAATTGTTAACTTTTAAAATATTCGCTGTAAGTTACTTTTAGAGGAATAAAAAATTTTGTAAAATTTTTATTTTTCCAGTTTGAATTATTTATTTTTGAACCATTATTTTATTCTCATTATAAAAATTAATTATTATTTTTTCTGTACAATGGTTTTGATATTAAAAGACAAATTCTTTAGCCATTTTCATGTCCTCCATTACACAGTGTCCTAGGAATCCCAGTTGGAATATAGCACTTTACTTGCTGATTGGTTCCTCAGTATACCAGACAGGAGATATTACTTTTTTTTTTTCTTCAGACGGAGTTTCACTCTGTTGCCCAGGCTGGAGTGCAGTGGTGCAATCTTGGCTCACTGCAACTTCTGCTTCCCAGGTTCGAGTGATTCTCCTGCCTCAGCCTCCCAAGTAACCAGGGTTACAGGCATGCGACACCACGCCCAGCTAATTTTTTTTGTATTTAGCAGAGATGGGTTTTCACCATGTTGGTCAGGCTGGTCTCAAACTCCTGACCTCAAATGATCCCCCTGCCTCGGCCTCCCAAAGTGCTGGGATTACAGGTGTGAGCCACCGTGCCCTGCCCAATATATTACATTTTGTTATCATAACTCCTAATAATCTCGCATAAAAATAATTAATGATCAGTTGTATATACATATATGAATTTAATTTCACCATGTTTCAATTTGTTTTGTAGACAGTTCGGTGAAGTACAGCTTCTTTAATGTAATTGTTGTCCTTAAGACACAAGAATAAATTTGAAGCCAAAGATTTATGATACTTAGCCTGAATTTTCTTCTTTATTTTCCTTAGCTTTGTCAAGAACCCCCACTTTACTTCCATACAGATTTGAAACCAGACATAGCTCTTTCACACTAATGTTGGATCCATGTCAAATACATAGAGGACTACGAAGTTCAATGAAATGTATTCTTGCCCAGGCTCATCTCGAAATCCTGGGCTCAAACAAAAATTAGCTGGATGTGCTGGTGAGTGCCTGTAGTCTCAGCTGTTCGGGGGGCCGAAGCAGGAGAATCAACTGAGCCTTGAGAGGTGGAGGCTGCAGTGAGCCATAATCGGACCACTGCACTCCAGCCTGGGCAACAGAGTAAGACCTTGTCTCAAAAAAAAATTATTGATTCTGTTTGTAATTTCATGAAGACCCCTGAGCCCATGAATTTGAACTTTTAAAGTTTGATCTAATTTGGGGGCCTAATATTCTTGATGTTAAATACATGAAGATAATTGCAGTTGAATTATTGTTAACTGACTTCGCCACATTGTCTTAGGCATTTAGTGGATGGGTCTTTAAAGGTACTTTATTCTTGCATTGACTAAGATCTAAACACTGTTCAGTATGGAGCTACATACTAATCATGTAGCTATTTGGGCTTGAAATTTCCCACCTTTCTACTTAGCCACCTATATGTTACTTTGCTCTATTTACTATGTATCCGTTAATCATCTATTGTTGTAATCATGGTTCTTCATCCTTCTGGGGAGAAGTTCTGTTGTCTAATGACTCTAGAGACCATCACTATTTAATAGAGTATACATCCATCATTCTGGCTTTTATTTTGCTTTCTGCTTCTTTTAGGTGTAAAACTTAGAAACTGGAATAATTTGCATAATATGGGCAAAAATCACTGCATAAAATACAGTTCATACTATATCATAACAGCTATTTTTTTCTTATTTTGCAATTAGACATTAATTTTGTTATTTTTCTGCACACATGTGGAAGACATTCTGTGTAACTTATTAAAGAGTGAACATTAGAGTTGTAGACTGTTAGGCCAAAAGGAACCTCAGATATTTATTATTTTTCAGATAAGAAAACTAAAGCACACAGAAGTAAAATAAATAAAGGAATAAATAAATAGTAGTCAAATCAATATGATTCACTCGGAAATTCAGTCCTCTAGATTTTCAGACTATTTAGTATCATTTTGTTTTGGTTTGGTTTACTTGCTTTAAGAAAAGAAATGATTATTTTAAGAAATCAAGCAAACTAGAGCTTTTTAATTCATGTTATAATAACATTGATTAGAGGCTTTTAAAATTTATCTCTATGTTATAACTACACAGTGATGACTGTATACAAATATTAATTCCAATCACCCAGAGATGCCATTCATTTAATGAGATGTAATATACTCCCTCACAGGTGGCCATCTGATAGTATTCACTGTCATATATAATTTTGCCTAACTTCAGTGTGTACCTCTCCTTTTCTATAAAGCACTCATCCTCCACTAGTTTATCCTCCTTGTGATAATCCTCCTCTAGTTCATAAAAGCCATTTAGCTCTTATCTTCTCATTCATTATCACCTAGAGACAGGCCCAGAGGAACTAATTTTATTCATCTTTATTTCATCTTCCTGGGATTAGACGAGTTCTGATATTTGACTGATAGCTATTTTTAATATTAAAGTGATACACTAATGTTATAATTTTCCAGTAATAAGAGGTACCAATGTTATTAAAAATAATTTTAATATCATGAAAATATTTTTAATATCCTGAAAATGTTAGTTTGAATAGCTTCTGCTTTGTAAACTTTCTCTTTGATTTGGCAGTTGACGCCAAATTTTCTCCAAGTTATTTTTATCAGTTCACTTAACAATATCCCAGTCTCATTAATGGAATCTCTTTTCTTATGTGACATGCCTTTCTTTGCAAAATTTTCTAGATTGCTATAAATAATCATTTGTAAGAAGTACTGTTTCTATAAAAGCATGTGCAGTATGCTTATTTAAGAAAACCATATTCAACTTATATATAGTAATCACATAATAGATATGTACTTAAGTTACTATGGTTACTCTATAGGACACTTTTTAAATGACTATTTTAACTGTCCTTTAATGAATATTTTATAGTGTGCCTGATTGAGTCAACCAGAATTTCCAGAAATTCTATAGTTTGTGAATAAATACAGATCCACATATGTTGATATATAAAAATGTACCTAAATAAGATAAAATTAATGTTAAAGTCATAGCTCAATGTGAATTCATGTGATAAGAATCCAAATTATGAATTTAGATTTTCATTCCTCACATTTAAGTATGATAATTGATGTCTTATTATAAAATAGCCATTTCTTTTTATGAGATAAACACCAGACTACAGTGTTTAGACTGGCAGAAATAGAAATATTTTTGACTGTTGAGTTTGGAACAAATGTGTTTTATTCATTTTTAAGTACATAAATCTACTAGTAAGGTGGAGCATCCATGATGATTCTGGAAAAGCCTGAAGTAGGAGATGACAGCTAGAATTTTTTTTCTTTTTACTTTCTAATTAAAAATAATTGTTCTTCATAATGGAAAAATAATTGTACATATCTATGTGATAAAATGTGATGTGGCACTATGCTGGCCACATAGTATGTTTCCTGTGTAGTCTGCAGAACAATGAAGCAAAGAAACCTCCTCTATTTATAATTTATCCAGTCTCAGGTATTTCTTTATAACAACACAAATAGACCAACACAAGGTCTTATTCATAGATTTTTTTCTTGCTAGACTAATGCCCAAAAAGTTTTCCCTAGGTTTTCTTCTAGTATTTCAAAGCCGTTAGGTCTTAAATTTAAATCATTAATTCATCTTGAGTTAGTTTTTTGTATGTAATGAGAGATAGGGGTCCATTTCATTCTTTTACATATGGCAATCAAATTTTCCCAGCACCACTTGTTAAAAGGTTGTCATTTCCCCAGTTCCTGTGATTTTGTCAAAGATCAGTTGGTTGTAAATATGTGGCTTTATTTCTCTATGCTGTTCCATTGATCTATTTGTCTGTGTTTGTAGAAGTAACATACTGTTTTGCTTACTACAGACTTGTAGCATAATTTGAAGTAAGGTAATATGATGCTTCCAGCTTTGTGGTTTTTGCTCAGGGTTTATTGGGCTATCCAGAATCTTTTTTGTTTCCATATAGGTTGTAGGGTTTTTTTTTTTTAAGTTTTCTGAAAAACCACCTACATTTTGATAAGAATTGCATAGAATTTTTAGATTGCTATGGGAAGTATGGTTATTTTAATGATATTATTTTGTCCAATTCATGAGCATGGTAAGTTTTTCCATTTGTTTGTGTAAATTACAATTTCTTTCATCATTGTTTTATAGTTTTCCTTGTAGGAATCTTTCACTTCCTTGGTGAAACATACTCTTAGGTATTTTTTGTAATTACTGTAAATGGGATAAACTTACTGATTTGATTCTCTGCTGTATTGTTATTTGTGTATAAAATGCTACTGATTTTTGCATATTGATTTTGTATTCTGAAACTGTACTGAATTCATTTATTGTATCTAACAGTTTTTTGCAAAGTCTGTAGGTTTTTCGAGATATAGCATCATATTATCAGTGAATAGAGATAATATGATGTTCTCTTTTCCAAGCTGGATGCCTTTTATTTCCTTCTCTTGCCTGACTGCTCTGAATATAATTACCAGTACTACATTATTATTATATTATTGTATAAGCCACACAATCTGTGGAAATTTGTATTTCCATAGATTTTTGAAAAACGGGTGGCGTTTGGTTACATATGAATAAGTTCTTTATTGGTGATTTCTGAGATTTTGGTGCACCTATCACCTGAGCAATATACACTATATGCAATTTGTAGTCTTTTATCCCTCACCCCCTTCCCACCTTTTCACCTGAGTCCCCAGAGTTCACTGTATTATTCTTATGCTTTCCCATCCTCATAGCTTAGTTCCTACTTATGAGTGAGAACATACAATGTTTGATTTTCCTTTCCTAAGTTACTTCACTTGGAATAATGGTCTTCCATTCTTTTCAGGTTGCTGGGAATGCTATTATTTCTTTCCTTCTTATAGCTGAGTAGTATTTCATTATATATACATATATACATACATATTATATATATTATATATTATAATTAATTATATATTATAATATATATTATATATATTATATAAAATATAATATATATAATATATAATTTATTATATATTATAATATATAATTTATTATATATATAATATATAATTTATTATATATTATAATATAATTAATTTATATATTATAATATATAATTTATTATATATTATAATATATAATTTATTATATTATAACATATAATTAATTATATGTTATAATATATAATTTATATATTATAACATATAATTTATTATATGTTATAATATAATTTATTATATTATAACATATAATTTATTATATGTTATAATATATAATATATAATTTATTATATTATAACATATAATTTATTATATATTATAATATATAATTTATTATATAGAATATATATTTATATATACATTTATATACACACACCACAATTTCTTTACCCATTCATTGATTGATGGGCATTTGGGCTGGTTCCATATTTTTGCAATTGCAAGTTGTGCTGCTATAAACATATGTGTGCAAATATCTTTTTTGTATAACAATTTATTTTCCTCTGGGTAGATACCCAGAAGTGGGATTGCTGGATCAAATGGTAGTTCTACTTGTAGTACTTTAAGAATTCTCCACACTGTTTATCACAGTGATTGTACTAGTTTACACTCCCATCAATAGTGTAAAAGTGTTCCCTTTTCACCACATCTATCCAACATCTATTATTTTTCTGAGTTTTTTATTATGGCCGTTCTTGCAGGAGTAAGGTGCTATTACCTTGTGGTTTTGATTTGTATTGCACTGATCATTAGTGATGTTCAGTATTTGTTCATATGTTTGTTGGCCATTTGTGTGTCTTCTTTTGAGAACTGTCTCTTCATGTCCTTAGCTCACTTTCTGGTGGAATTTTTTTTTTTTTCTAATTTGAGTTCCCTGTGGATTCTGGATATTAGCCCTTTGTTGGATGTACAGATTGCGATGATTTTCTTGCATTCTATGGGTTGTCTGTTTACTCTACTGATTGTTTCTTTTGCTGTACAGATGCTTTTTAATTTAGTTAAGTCCCATCTATTTATCTTTGTTTTTGTTGCATTTGCTTTTGTGTTCTTAGGCATGAAGTCTATTCCTAAGCCAACGTCTAGAAGGGTTATTCTGATGATGTTATCTTCTAGAATGTTTATGATTTCAGGTCATAGATTTCATCAACTAGGCACAAAGTCATCAGTTTATCTAAAGTTAAGACAAAAGAATCTTAAGAGCTGTGAAGCCAAAGCACCAATTAACCCATAAAGGAAAACCTATCAAATTAACAGCAGATTTCTCAGCAGAAACCCTACAAGATAGAAGGGATTGAAGCCCTATCTTCAGCCTCATTAAAGAAAACGATTATCAGCCAAGAATTTTGTGTCCAGTGAAACTAAACTTCATAAATGAAGGAATATAATATTTTTCAGACAAACAAATGTTGGGAGAATTCACCATTACCAAGCCAGCACTACAAGAACTGCTAAAAGGAACTCTAAATCTTGGAAACAAATTCTCAAAATACACTGAAATAGAACCTTATTAAGGTATAAATCTCACAGACCTATAAAAAATGTGATAAATATATAAAAATAACCAAGGTCTTCAGGCAACAAATAGCATGATGAATAGAATAGTGCCTGACTTTGCAATACTAACATTGAATGTAAATGGCCTAAATGCTCCACTTAAAAGATAAAGAATGGCAGAATTGATAAGAATTCACCAACCAAGTATCTGCTGTTTTCAAAATAATCACTTAACACATAATGACTCACATAAACTTAAGGTAAAGGGGTGGAAAACGATATTCCATGCAAATTGAAACCAAAAGCAAGCAGGAGTAGCTATTCTTAAATCATACAACAAATACTTTAAAGCGATGGCAGATAAAATAGAAAAAGAGGGAAATTATATAATGATAAAAGGACTTGTCCAACAGGAAAATATCACAATCCTAAATATATATGCACCTCACACTAGAGCTCCCAAATTTATAAAACAATTACTATTAGACCTAAGAAATGAGATAGACAGCAACACAATAATAGTAGGGGAGTTTAGTACTCCACTCATCAAGACAGAAAGTCAACAAAGAAACAATAATTTAAGCTATACCCCAGAAGAAATAAACTTAACAGTTATTTACTGAACATTCTACCCAACAACTGCAGAATATACATCCTATTCATCAGCACATGGAACATTCTCCAAGAAAGATCATATGATAGGGCACAAAACAAGTCTGAACAAATTTAAGAAAACTAAAATTGTATCAAGTACTCTCTCAAACCACAGTGGAATAAAACTGAAAATGAACTCCAAAAGGAGCCCTCAAAATGATGCAAATACACAGAAGTTAAATAACCTGCTCCTGAATGATCATTGGGTCAACAATGAAATAAAGATGAAAATTTTTAAAAATTCTATAAACTGTATGATAATGGTGACACAACCTATTAAAACCTCTGGGATACACCAAAGGTGGTGCTAAGAGGAAAGTTCACAGCCTTAAATGCCTACATCAAAAAGTCTGAAAGAGCACAACTAGACAATCTAAACTCACACCTCAAGAAACTAGAGGAACAAGAACAAACCAAACCCAAACCCATCAGAAATTAAAATAAAAAAACACAAAAAATAAAACAATAAGCTGGTTCTTTGAAAAGATAAATAAAATTGAGAGACCATTAGCAATGTAAACCAAGAAGAGAGAAGTTCCAAAAAGCTCAATTACAAATGAAATGGGAGATATTACAACAGATATCACAGAAATACAACAGATCATTCATGGCTATTATGAACACCTTCATCCACATAAACTATATGTACATGAATTTATCCATGCACATATAAATTCCTGGAAATATACAACCCTCCAACCAGGAAGAAATAGAAACTCTGAAAAGATCAATAACAAGCAACAAGATTAAAATGGTAATTAAAAAATTGCTAACAAAACCAAGTCCAGGACCAGACAGATTCACAGCTTAATTATAGCATACATTCAAAAAATAATTGGTACCAATTCTATTCACACTGTTCCACAAGATAGAGAAAGGGAGAATCTTCCCTAAATTATTCTGTGAAGCCAGTATTACCCTAATAGTGAACCCAGAAAAGGACATAACAAATAAAAGAAAACTACAGAAGAATAGTCCCGATGAATATAGATGCAATAAATCCTTAACAAAATATTAGTTGACCAAATCCAGTAGCATATCAAAACCATAATCTGCCATGATCAAGTGGGTTTCATAGCAGAGATACAGGGATAGTTTAACATATGCAAGTCAATAAGTGTGATATACTACATAAACAGAATTAAAAGCAAAAATCATATGATCACCTCAATAGACGCAGAAACCCCATTTGACAGAATCCAGCATCCCTTTATGATTAAAATCCTTGGCAAAATTGGCATAGAAGGGACATACCTTAATGTAATAAAAGCCATCTGTTACAAACCCACAGCCAGCATAATACTAAATAGGGAAAAGTTAAAAGCATTCCACTTGAGAACTGGAACAAGACAAGGAAGCCCAGTGTCACTTCTATTCAACATAGTACTGGAAGTCCTAGCCAGAGCAATCAGACAAAAGAAAGAAGTAAAGAGCATCCAAATCAATAAAGAGGAAGTCAAACTGTTGCTGTTTGCTGATGATGTGATGGTATAACTAGAAAACCTTAAAGACTCCTCCAAAAAACTCCTAGAACTGATAAAGGAATTCAGCATCGTTTCAGGATACAAAATTAATGCACAAAATCAGTAGCTCTGTTATACATCAACAGCAACCAATATAAGAATCAAAAAAAGAACTCAACCCCTTTCATAATAGCTGCAAAAAATAAAGTAGTTAGAAATATACCTAACCAAGGCGGTGAAAGACCTTTATAAGGAAAACTACAAACACTGCTGAAAGAAATCACAGATACCACAAACAAATGAAAACACATCCTATGCTCATAGATGGGTACAATCAATATCATGAAAATGGCCATACTTCGGAGCTTGCAGTGAGCCAAGATCGTGCCACTGCACTCCAGCCTGGGTGACAGAGCAAGACTCCGTCTCAAAAAAAAAAAAAAAAAAAAAAAAAATGACCATACTTCCAGGCTGGGCACAGTGGCTCATGCCTGTAATCCCAGCACTTTGAGAGGCTGAGGCAGGTGGATCACTTGAGGTCAGGAGTCTGAGACCAGCCTGGCCAACATAGAAAAATACAAAAATTAGCCAGGTGTGGTGGCATGTGCCTGTAATCCCAGCTACCCAGGAGGCTGAGGCAGGAAAATCGCTGGAACCTAGGAGGCAGAGGCAGCAGTGAGCCGAAATCTGACCACTGCACTCCAGCCCCGGTGACAGTAAGATTCCGTCAAAGCCATACTTCTAAAATCAATCTGCAAGCTCAATGCAATTCCTATCAAAATACCATCATTATTCTTCACATAACTAGATAAAGCAATCCTAAAATTCATATGGAACCAATAAAAGCCCACGTAGTCACAGCAAGTCTAAGTAAAAAGAGCAAATCTGAAGGCATCACATTACCTGACTTTAAACTATAATATAAGGCCACAGTCACCGAAACAGCATGGTACTGGTATAAAAATAGGCACACAGACCAAGAAAACAGAATGGAAAACCCAGAAATAAAGCCAAATGCTTAAAGCCAATTGATCTTCGACAAAGCAAACAAAAGCATAAAGTGGAGAAAGGAAACCCTATTCAACAAATGGTACTCAGATAATTGGCGAGCCACAGGTAGAAGAATGAAACTGGATCCATATCTCTCACCTTATACAAAATCAACTCAAGATGGATTACGGTCAGTACTACATTAAATAGAAGTGGTTAAAGTGGGTATTTTTGTCTTGTTCTAATTTTGAAAGGGAAAGCTTTCAAATGTTTCTCTTTCAGTATGATGTTGACAGTGAGTTTGGCATATGTGGCTTTTATTATTTTAAAGACTACTCCTTTGATATGTTTTGTGTAGGAGGTTTTATCATGAAGAGATGCTGAATTTTATCAAATGCTGTATGTACATCTATTGAGATGATCATATGGTTTTTGTTCTTAATAATGTTTATAGGATGTATCACATTTACTGATTTGAATATGTTGAAATATTCTTGCATCCCTGGTATAAACCCACTTGATCATGTTAGACTACCTTTTTGATGTGCTGTTGAATTTGGTTTGCTAGAATTTTCTTGAGGATTTTTGTGTCTGTGTTAATCAGGGATACTGGTCTATAGTTTTCTTTCCTGTGTTTTTATCTGGTTTTGGTATCAAATAATAGAGTGAGTTAAGACTTCCCTCTGCCTCGATTTTTTGAAACAGTTTCAGGAATTTTTTTTAATTAAGTTTGGTAGATTTGGGCAGTAGATCCATCTGGTCTTGTGCTTTTCTTTGCTAATTCAATCTCACTACTTATTATTAGTCTTTTCGGGATTTTTAATTTCTTTCTGATTCAGTCACAGTAGATTGTTTCCAGGAATTCATCCATTCTTTCCAGGTTTTCTAGTTTGTGAGCCTATCATCATTCATAATAGTACCTAATAATCTTTTGTATTTCTGTTTTATCAGTTGTAGTGTCTCCTTTTTTATTTTAATTTTTTTAACTTGTATCCTTTCTATTCTTTTCTTGGTTAGGCTAGCTAGTGGTTTGTTCATATGTCTATCATTTTGTAAAAACAACTTTTCAATGATTCTTTATAATTCTTTGTCTTTATCTCATTTAGCTCTGGTGTGTTCTTTGTTATTTTTTCTGCAGCTAATTTTGTGTTTGGTTTGTTCTTGCATTTCTAGCTTCTCGAGGTGTCAGGTTGTTTATTTGTAATATTTCTATCTTTTTGATGTAGGTATTTCACGCTATAATCTTCCTTCTTAGCATTTGTTTTGGTGTGTCCCACAGGTTTTTGTAGTTTATGTTTCCATTTACACTTGTTTCACAATTTTTTAAATTTGTGGTAATTTCCTTGTTGACCCAATTCTTTAGGAGTATGTTGTTTAATTTTCATATATATGTATAGTTTCTGAAGTTCCTCTTGGTATTTATATCTAGTTTTACTCCATTGTGGTCTGAAAGACATTTCACATAATTTTGATTATTAAAATTTCATTGAGACTTAGGTTTGCAACCTAATATATTGTCTATCATGGAGAATGTTCCATGTATGAAAAGAATAATGTACATGATACAGTTGTTGGGTAGAATGTTTTGTAAATATTTGTTCAGTCCACTTGATCTAAAGTCCAATTTAAGTCCATTGTTCCTTGTTTGATTTTTTGCCTTGATTATCTATCTAACATGTGAATGGGATGCTAAAGTACACCACTCTTATTATATTGGAGTACATATGTTTGAAATCTAATATTATATGCTTAATATATCTAGGTGCTCCAGTGTGAGGTGCATATAGGTTTAGAATTGTTATATATTCTTGCTAAATTGATCCCTATATCATGAGTAACGACTGTCTTTGTTTAATTTTACTGTTTTTGATGTAAAGTCTGTTTAACTTACATATGTATAGATATATGTTATCCATATATGTATAGATATATTCTATCTATACATATATGTTATATATAGTATATATATGCATATATACTATATATACATGTATATAGATTGTATATATCTATACATATATAAATTATAGATATGAATATAGCTATATAAGTTATACATAAGCCCAGGGACCTGAGAACCCACCCACATACCCAGTCCACCGCTGCTACTACTATGACTTGAACAAACCACCTGTAGGCCTAAGACCTCCAGGATTCACTAACAACAGTGTCACTATCAGCTGCTCCTGATCTAAGAATAAGAACACTCAACCCACAACTGCCACCACTGGGGCCCAGAGACTGACACACCTGGTGTCCTAGTTCCAAGCAAAACTTCATAATTGCTTCTATTAATAGAAGTAATCAGTGGTGCTTCTAAGCCACCAAGGAAATCACAGATACCAGTGACCCCATTTACTGTCAGAGAATTCATACAGAGATCACACTACAATAGGCAACCAAAATCAAAGCTAAAGTGTCTTACTCAACCAAAAATATATGTACAGATTCAGGAAAAAAATCTTCCCATATGAAAGCAACTTCAACAAATTGGAAGAAGTGACTGTTACACCAGATATGCAGATATCAATATAAAAACATATAATAGAAAACATGAAAAAAAGAGAAAATACTTCACCACCAAGAGACCATGACATTTGTTCAGCAACAGATCTCAACACAAAACAAATCCTTGAAATGCCATACAAATGATTCAAAACATGGATTTTAAAGAAGCTCAATGAAATGTGAGATAAGTTAAAACAAATTCATAAAATCAGAAATATCAATTTAGGGTATTAATGAGAAATTTTCCAGGGGTATAGCTATGCTGGGGAAAAAAAAAAGAAATTCTAGAACTGAAAAATATATTGAAGGAAATACAAAATACATTTGAAGCTTCAGTAATCGACTACACCTAGCAGAAGAAAGAATCTCAGAACTCGATGACCAATCTTCTAAAATAATCCAGGCAGATAAAAAGAAAAAGAAAAATAGAACAAAAAAGAAGAAACAAAGACTTTGAGACATTATGGACTACCTAAAGCAACTAAACTTATGAATTATCAGTATTCCAAAGAGGGGAGATAAAAAAGTTTAGAAAGCCTATTTAAGGCAATAATTGATGAAAACATCCCCAGTTTAGCAAGGGAGTTAGAAATCCAGGTATACATTATAAGTAATCCCCATGAAAATACATTACAAAATGTACTTCACTGTGGCATAATATAATCAGAATGTATAATGTTAAAGTGAAAAAAATAATTTTAAAATTAGCAAGAGAAAAGCATCTAGTTAAAGGAAAACTTCATTAGACTGATAGAGAACTTATCAGCGAATACTTAGAAGCCAGAAGAGAATGGAATGGTACTTTTCTTTTTCTTTTTCTTTTTCTTTTTTTGAGACAGAGTCTTGCTTTGTTGCCCAGGCTGCAGTGCAGTGGCATGATCTCGGCTCACTGCAACCTCCGCCTCCTGGGTTCATGCCATTCTCCTTCTTCAGCCTCCCAAGTAGCTGGGACTACAGGCACCCGCCACCATGCCCAGCTAATATTTTGTATTTTTAGTAGAGATGGGGTTTCACCGTGTTAGCCAGGATGGTCTTGATCACCTGACCTCATGATCCAACTGCCTCGGCCCCCCAAAGTGCTGGAAATACAGGCATGAGCCACTGCGCCCAGCCAGAATGGTACTTTTAAAGTGCTGGGAAAAACACAAAAACAAAAACAAAAACAAAACCTGTCAGTCAAGAATTTTTTCCAGCAAGTAAAATCTGCATAAATGAGTGAAAAACAACAACTTTCAGAGACAAGAAAATGTTGAGAAAATTCATCACTACTAGACTAGCCCTAAAAGAAATGCCCAAAATCATTTCAAACATGAAAGTGAAAAATGTATATTCACCATCATGAAAACACATGAATGTGTAAAACTCACAGGGCTTATAAAACAATGACACAATGTAGGGAGATAAAGGAATTGAATATCAACATGGCAGGTTTTTACCAAACCACAGAGGCATAGAAAAATAAACAATCAAAGAATTTATGAAAACAACTAGAAAACAATTAACAATATGACAGGAAAAAACTGTAGATATCCTTAATAATTTTGGAGGTGAATGGATTAAATGACTCACTTAAAATTTATAGATTGACAGAATGTATTTAAAAAAAGTGATCCAACAATATGCTGCTTACAAAAAACTCCACAATCTTTTGGATGTTTCTTCAGTTGACTCTCTGTCTCTCTCAATCTCTCTCTTTCTCTCTCTCTCCCTTTGTGTGTGTGTGTGTGTGTGTGTGTAATCCATGACCAAATGAGGTTTACACCAATGATGAAATATTGGTTCAATATCCAAATATTAATCCATGTAATACATTAAATCTACAGGCTTAAAAGAACATTTTATAGTCATAGCAACCGATGCAGAGAAAGGATTTGACAAAATTCAATTCCAATCATGATAAGAAAAATACTCATAAAATAAAGAATAGAAAAATTTTTTCACCTTGATAAAAAAACTTAAACACAACTTACAGCAGATATATCTAATACTTAAAGGATGAATGCTTTTCTCCTAAGATCATACTTCATATATGAAGATACAGCTTGTTCAAGTTGAAACAAAAGAAAAAGAAAAATACACAGATACTAATCAAAGGAAAACAAGATTGACATCAATATCAGATCAACTAATCTTCAGAGCAAAGCAATTTATTAGCAAGCATGTCTACACTCACTACTGCTATTCAACATGATACTGGAAGTTATAAATTTAACAATAAGACAAGAAACAAAAATAAAGTGATACATATCAAAGAAAGTAATAAAACTATCCATACAAGGAGATGGCATGATCATCTTCAGAGGAAATACCAAGTAATATAGTAAATAGCAAATAGAACTAATAAGTGTGTTCAGCAAAGTTTCATGATAGAAGACTTACATACAAAAGCAATTATTTTTCTAGGTACAATTAATGAACACATGGAAATCAACAGAAAAAAATAATTTGCAACCACTGATAAACAATATTAATGTAGATTTAAACAAATAAAAAGCCATATCATATTCATGGATTGAAAGGCTCAATGTAGTAAATTGTCATTTCTTCTGAAATTGATGTACAAGTTTAACACAGCATTTATCAAAATCCCTGGACAATTTTTGTAAATATAGACATGATTATTCTAAAATTTATAGGGAAATCAAAGTAAGTAATAAAAGTAAACAATTTTATAAAAGGATAACCTAATCTTATGAATCACTCTTAACAGTTTCAAGACAAGTAGGTACAGTAATCCACAGATGAATGGAACAGAATAGAGTACTCAGAATTAACCCTATGCAAATACACCAATTTGAGTTTTGATGTGTTAAAAAACAGTGCAATAGAGGAAGAATAATCTTTTCAACACATCACGCTGGGAAAATTGGATATTGAAATAAAAAACAAATGTTTATCTAAGCCACATAAATTACAGAACATTTCTCTCAAAATTTATCATAGATTTAAAAGTAAAATGTAACATTTTAAAACTTCTGTAAAAAATCATAGGAAAAAATATTTCAGTCCTGGATCTTCACAAAAAGGTGTTACCATGGTACCAAAAGCATCATTCATAAAAATAATATTTCACAACTTGGACTTCATCAGAATTTAAAATTTTTGCTGTATAAGACTTGGTTAAGAAGACAAAAATATAAGGTGAAATCTAGGAAAATAAGAGTTCGTGAGCACATATCTGAAAAAGGAATTATTTTAGATTATATAAGAACTCTTAAATCTCAACAATAAGAAAAAAATACAAATATCTCTATTAGAAAGTGGACAGAAGACATGGAGATACATCTAAGTAAACAGTTATAAAAAAAGATATTGAACATCACTAGCCATCAGGAAAATGCAAATAGATACCATTATGAGACATTACTGTATACCTATCCGAAAAAAATATAAAATATAATGATAACAAACCCTTACAAGGATGCAAATAAATTGGATCACTTATATACTACTGACTGGTTGGAATGTAAAAACAGTACAGTCTTTCTGAAGGAAAGTTGTTTCATGATGTCTTAAAATACTGATCATATACTTACCATATGACCTAGCATTCATGCTTATCTCAAAGAATAAATTATATCCACAGAAAAAACTGATACATAATTTATCAAAACAATTTGATTTGTAATAGCCAAAAAATGGATTAACTAAAACACACTGCAATAGATAAATAATTAATATACCAAACTATGGTACATCTATACCATAGATTACTATTCACCAATACAAAAATATTTATACATCTAAAAATGTGGATAGAACTCAAAGGTATTTAATTGTGTGTGTAACAAAAAAAGGTCAAAAAGATTGTATGATTCCACCTATATAACATCCTTAAATAAGAAAATAGGTATTGAGAATAAATTATTTGTTGCCTGGGTATTGGAAAGGTGCGTAGGCAGGAGTAACATTAGGGAGATAAAATAATTCTGTATTTTGATCGCTGTGGTGCTTACATAAATCTACCCATGTGACACACTGACAATGATTTGTACATACACATTGTATGAGTGTTAATCTGTCAGTTTTTTATATTCTACTATAGTTAGCAAAAATGTAATTATTGGGGGAAACATGGTGAAAGGAATATACTGTCTTTGCAACTTCCTGTGAATTTACATTATTCCAAGTTTAAAAACTTAGCAAAAAGTACAAATTTAGCCAGTTAAATTCAGTGATATGTTTTTAAATGTCATGAACCATGGGGTTTCTTCTCAAGTTTCTTGATATATTTTATTTTCACTTGCAAATTTTCTTAGTCTTAAACTTTATTTGCAGAGACAAATTTGAAACTATAATTGTCTTACATATCCTATCAAGTATTCTCTTCATTTCAAGAGCACCCTGTTGAAGTTCTCTCTTCCTCAATTTTTATTAGACTGATTCCTCTCAGCCTATAACACATTTCAAGCTGAAGCTTCTCTTCAATGTTTTCCTCCTTACATCAAATATCTTTTCATACCTTTTATTCCTCCATCTAGGTCGCTTTCTTATTAATAAAATCTATTCTCAAGTGACTTTTAAAAATTGTATTGCGGAAGAAAACTTTAAGGAGGCATGGCATGTGAAGAAATGTTTTTATTCTCTAATAACGATTCAACATTTTGTGGGAATATAATTAGTCTAGATTAATTATATTTATCCTCTCAAATTTGAAGGGATTCCTCTATTATGTTCTAGGACTTAGAATTGGTGATGAGACATTTGAACTTTATCTCATTGTTATTCCTTTTGTAAAACACCTGCCTTTTTTTCCATTTCTTTGGAAATGTTTAGAGCCTTCCTTTTACCATTTATATTCTTGAATTTCACTATGACATAAAGTTTGGACTTTCCTAATTTATATGTTTCAGAATTCTTTAGACCATTCTTTTACTGTTTATTTGATATATATATTTTTTGCTGTGTGTTCTCTGCTCCCTTTTTCTGTGAGTATTAATTGCATGTTGGCAATACTTCCCATGGCACTGCATCTGTCTTTGAATTTTTGGAAGGGCCTCTTACTTCATCTATTAACCCTTCAATGTATCTAGTCAATATATTAATTTGTATATCATATTGAAAACTTTGTTTGAATAAAACAATTTTGACTTTTTGTGATGAGGACATTACAAATTTATTCTCAGTAATGTTGAAATGTGCAGTACTCAATTATTATCTATATTCAGCATGCTGTGCTATTTTTCTAAAAATATGTATTTTTCTACCTGAGGCTTTGTACCCTTTGAATATCATCTCCCCATTCTCCCAACCCCCTCCCCCAACCCCTCATAATCACTATTCTACTCTATACTTCCATGGCTTCAATTGTTTTAGATTCCACATATAACTTAGACATGCAGTGTTTGTCTTTCTATTTTTGTCTTATTTCACTTAGCATAATGTTCTCCAATTCCACCAATGTTGTCACAAGTAACAGAAGTTTTTTCTTTTTAAGGCTAGATAGTATTCTATTGTGTATATATACCATATGTCTTAATCCATTCCTTTATTAACGAACACTTAGGTCGATTTAATAACTTAGATATTGTGAACAATCCTGCAATGAACGTGGGAATGTAGACATCTCTTTTAACACACTGATTTCAAATCTTTCAGGAAAATACAGAGAAGAATTTCTGGTTCATATGGTAACACTATTTTTAGTTTTTTGGGCAACCTTCATATTTGTATTTTTCTGAATTTTCCTATTCAAAAGTGTCTTATTTTTGTTTACAGTTTCAATACCTAATATCAACCTAAATGCCCTTGAAGATAGTAGTTAAATTATTGTTACTGAAATCATCTTTTTTCTAAAACATTTATTTTCTTCCAGAACTTTTCTTCCTGGTTTATCTTGCTCTTTCTCTGCAACTATAGACTTTTCTCAAACAACTGGTTAAATATTTCAGATCCACTCATATTTTAGAATGAAGCACTGATGTCTGTTTCAGAGCTCCCTGTATGTAATGTTGTTTGTTTACAGAAAATAGCTGACCATTATGTCTTTGAATTTAAATTGCCAGTAATTAGAGGGCTTTTTACCTGATGTAGCATTGATTTAGTTCCTAGGAATGCTATAAGAAATTACTACCAATTTGATGGCTTTAAACAACAGGAATTTATTCTATTGCAATTCTAGAGACCAGAAATCTGAAGTCAAGGTGTCAGCAGTACCACAGTCCCTTTGAAGGCTTTAAATGAGAATCATTACTGCCTCTTCCAGACTCCAGTACCTCCAATCAGTCCTTGACAATACTTAGCTTGATGTCGCACAACTACACCCTCTGCCTCCACCTTCATAAGGCTCTGTCTGTATCTGTCTTCTCCTCTTTTTATGGATTTTTCCTTTTTCATTGGATTTAGGGACCACCAGCACAATCCAGGATGATCTTATGGGGAGAATCTTAGTTTAATTAAATTTGAAAGGCCTTTTACTTTTCTACAAATAAGGACAAATTTACAGATTCTGAGTAGACATATCTTTTGGGAGGCTGCCATTCAACCCACTACAAACAATATATACTAATCTTCTCAAGATAATTCAGGTAAGTTAAGATAGTTTTCTTTAGGTTTGAAAGAAGGAAAAACTCACCTATTGACCTAAGTTTTATTGACAAATATTCTTGCAATGATGATTTAGAAATAGGAGTTGTTGGAAGTTCATATAAAGAACTTCAGTATATATCTCATTCTTTTCAGCCTTGCTCCTCAATATGCTCTCTGTTGCCCCTGCCATCCTTGAGGCTGAAGCTCCTCTTGGGCACCGCCATGCTGGCCAGTATTCTTCTCCATGCACTCCAGTCAAGGGCATTTCTTAACTGTAGGTTTCATCTGTCATGGTAATTCATCTGTATTCCTCCATCTACTTTCTCTTCCCCAGAAAACATTCAAATCCTGAGGTTTATCACTAGACTCTCCCATTTTTTGTTGATGAAGAATAATACTTACAAAAATAGTAACTATCATTCATATGGAATCTCAGAAGACAGAAATAAAAAATGCTTATTCTGTTTATGCTACATCAACTTTCTAAGTTTGTCTCCCCCTGTATAAATTAAAAATCATTTTACATTATTATTCATATATATGAATATGAACTTTCTATTAATATTAAATGCTATATTGCTTATATAAGACTTTATATGATAGGAAGTATTCAATAAAGGTTGGCTATTATAGAAAGTGGATCTCAGCCAGACACTTAAAGAATTAGTAAATCATTTGAAACATTATTAGAGAAAATATATTCACTTAGACTCTTAATAGATTTTTCAAAATTGTGCCTAATTTAAAAGCAGATATTAATTATGACAGCATTTGCTACTGAAATATTAAAATGCAAGGATTTTCTGTTTTTAATCTTAATAGAATGTAATGTGACTTCCTGGGACTTGTGAAAATAACATTTGCCATTTCCCATTCCCCACCTTTGAAGGGAATATACATTAATGCATAAATATAAGTTGTGAATTTCTTCTCTTTTAAATTTTTTCATGAATTCATCAGTTTAAAGGGAAAGAGTTTGTGCAGATCACACAATTTGATACTTAAAAATTCTTAACTATGAGCTGAATTTTGAAAGACATCCATAATTTACTTTTATGCTTGAATAAATTACATAGTATTAAAGAAATGTTATTTATCACTTTAAAATTAGGCAACTGAATTCCCCCTTAGGAGAAAAGGTTGATTTTCTGTTTGCTGAAGTTAATTAAAGTGCAAAGTTGTAATCTTTTCACTCTTTGCTAGACAGGAAGTTACTTTAATTCTGAGTCTGTATTAGTCTTGCCAGAGTAATGAGAATAATTATTGTCATATATTGAACTAGTAGTTTTGTGGCATAGGGTCTTTGATAAATGATAATGTGTTTTGCTTTAGTGTCTGTAGTCCTAGTGATTACTATAGTGCACAGCACATAGTAGGCATTCAATATAAATATTCTATTAAAATCACTTAACTATTATTTAGATCAACTTCTGAGTCAAGTCAATTGTAGGAAAAATGTGTTCTACATAAACAATGAAACTAAGAACATCTGCCTATATAAAATGTTTCAAAGCTAAGACAGTAAAATGCTACATATGACATTACTTAGTTTTAAAATGAACATGGCAGATATCATTCTCCACATATTCCTGCTTTCTAACTAACATTTACTGAGTACATATTACACGTATATGTATTGAATATATATTATGTAAGTCTCACAGTACCCAGCAAAATTGACAAAGAGTAAAAGTCATTTTTCCCCTAACAAAATAGACTGCTACTTCATTAGCATGATGTGAGCTTTTTTGTTGGAAACAACCTAAGCATCCAGAATTAGGTTTACCATGAAAATACATCTTACCTACAGATATTTAGTGACATATTTGGGACATATTTATGATTAGTTCAGTTACAAGGGTAGAATGCCAAACAATACAAATAGTGTATGAACAATTTTGTTGAAAGAAAAAGAAAAACACAATATGCTCTGAAATGCTAATGGTGGCTATCTTTGTAAGCAGTATTTGTCTACATTTTAAAAGATTTTTATATTTTATTATTTCTGCAATTAATTCATATTACTTTTAAAATCTAATAAAATTTGTGAATGTTATTCAATAGCTGATTCTAGAGTTAATTACTAAATGAGTACAGATAGGCCAATACAATTAAATTGTTAAGGCTAATAACAGTCATTAGCATTAATTTGGGAAAAAAAATTGTGTTTTATCTTGTGATGCATATTCTGCAATTCCAAGAACAGTTACAGAATATGTCTTCAAAAACATCACCCTGATAAGGGTACAATGGCATAGCTGTTTTTCTACAAATATCTTTAGTAAGACACAAAATGCCATTTTTATTGAACTTTCAAATATTGTTGTATTAGACATGTTTTATCTAATCTATGTAGATAATATTGTTTTATTAGAAATGAATGTACAAAACAAACATTCTAGTTACATCTATGACCACTAGCTAAATCACTGATCCCAATATATACACGTTGGTGGTAGGTAGAACTCAAAAAAGAACATATTAGATATAGATTATGGATCTGAAAAGAAATAAGTATCAAGCATTTATGTTGAAAAATCATTACTTTGATGGAAAAAAAGTAATTTTGTAAAGTAATCCTCCAATGTAAGCAGGCTTTCTTACACTGGCTATGTCAAAAGTAGCCTACTGAAAGCATGTGGAAATTCCATCTGTGGTGAAACAACAGGAACTGGACTTAGCCTCCCATTTTAAACTACCAAAACACCACATAAAATATATAAAACAACTGTATAGTTTATAGTGGAATGAAATGGAAAGGTTAAAAAAATTCTTACTCAATCCAAAAAAAGGAATAAAGGAATGAAAACAAGAAACAATAAACAGAGTGCACAAATGCAAGATATATATGCAGGTGGTAGATTGAAATCTAACAATATTAGTAATATTAACACATGCAAATGTTATAAATACTCCAAATAAAAAGTACAGATAAGAAAATTAATAAAAGCAATACCCAACAATTGACTGTCTAAAAGGACCCCACTTTAAATTAAGAAAACACATATCGCATAACAATGAAGGCATGGAAGTTCTACTGTGCAATAACTTATCATAAGAAAGTAAAGTTGCTATATTTATATCCAAGAAAGTAGACTTCAGAAAAGGAATATATCTGAGAATAAATACAGAGATTGCATAATAATAAAGATGATTTTATCAAAAGATATAAAAACTCAGTTTTGTATAAAATCATTAACTGAGCTTCAAAATTAATTAAGCAAAATGTGATAAAAGAGAAAAGTAAGTTAGAAAAATCCAAAGTTAGAGTTGGAACTTTCCATAATCTTCTACAAGTAGTTGATGTTTAAAAACTGGAGAAAAATCTTTAAGTATATAAAAGGCCTAATCAGCACAAAAAAGCAACCTGCCAGAATTAATATTTACTGGACAATTTCACCCCCAAATACCAACTATATCCTTTTCAAGTACACAAGGAGTATTCACCAAGACAGGCTAAGTTCTAGGGCATAAAAATAATATATTAAAAATAGCCAACTCATACGACATATGTTACCTGACAAGCATAGCAGTAAATTTTAAATCAATAACAGAAAATATCTGAAAAACATCAGATATTTGAAAGTTAACCCACTTAACAAAATCTATGTGCCTAGGGGGAAAATTATAAGAAGAAATATAAAATATTTTGAAATGAATGAAACTAAAATAATAATATGAGCAATATTTAGACATACCTATAATAGTGCTTACAGGAAAACCTAGATCTACAAATTTATATATTGAAAAAAAGAAAGATCTCAAAGTAGTCACTTATGTTCATACCTTAAGAACATGAATAAAAGAGCAAATGAAGCCCACAGTAATATAAAAGATGAAATAAAAACCGGAAACAGAGAAAATTTTTGTAAACCAAAACGTTTTTAAAGATTGATAAAAATGAGAAACCTAGAGCTCAATTGATCAAGGGAAAATAAAGACACAAATGACCAATATCACAAATGATAAAGAAGACATCCCAAGATATTCTAAAGATACTAAAAGAAAATATGATTTAACTTTATGCCAATAAACATAGATGAAGTAGAAAAATTCTTTAAAATACTCAAATTACTAAAATTTACTCAAGAACAAAAGAAAAATAATAAATAATAATTCTGAACTTAATAAATAATTTATAAATAAAATCTTTCTGGAAAGCAAATGCCAAGATATGTAGGCTGCATTGGTAAACTTTATCAAACACTTACAGAAATAATTTCAATTTCATACAATCTATTTCAGAAAACAGAGGAAAAATAATTGTTTGGAACAATTTGCAACACATTTAATAAGCCTAGCATTACATAAATATCAATATAGGAGAAAAACATCAATCATAAAAACAAACCCCCAAAATCAATTATATTTTTATGAAGTTGAAACAATTATAGTTATATTAAAATTGTTTTATAATATCATCTAATATGAACTCAGGATGTAAGACTAATAAAATATGTTTAGAAATTGTACACAGGAGACAATAAAACACTATTGAGTGAAATCAAATAAACACTAAATAAATGAGAGAATATACCATGCAGTGATTTCAGTTTTCCACAAAATGATCTAGTATTTCAATGTAAAAATAATTAAATCCCAAAGAGTGTGTGTGCACGCGTGTGCACATGTGTGTTTGTGTAAACTGAGAAGCTAATTCTAAAATATATGTGGCAGTGCAACAAGCTAATATAGAAGGGTGATTTGAAGGATCAAAACCTTGGGGAACTTAGACTACCATGTGTTAATACTTACTATAAAACTATAGTGAGGAAAACAGTAGGGTTGGTGCAAGAATAGAGGAGTAAGCCAAAGGAACCAAAGCAGTCGTCCAGAAATAAACTTGCACATCTATGAATAGTTGGTTTATTACAAAAGAGAATTTTTTCCAATAAATAGTACTCAGTCAATTGGATATTCTTGTGAGATAAATTTCTGTTGACTCCTACCTCATACAAAAGAATAACGTTGGTTTGTAGATCTACAAAAACAGATACCCAAATGGCCAGTAAATAAACAAAAAGGTACTCAACTTCATGTTGTAAGGTAAGTATAAACTAAAATTATTATTAGATACATACATACCTTTCAAAATGACTAAAATTTATGAGCCATATACCTAATATTAACAGATACATGAAATAATTTGAGCTCTTCTAAACTCTGCATATTAGTTTTCACATGGCTATAAAGATACAGCCTGAGACTGGGTAACTTATGAAGAAAATAGGTTTAATCGACTCACAGTTCCACATGGCTGGGAAGGCCTCAGGAAACTTGGAATCATGGTGAAGGCTAAGGGAAAGCAAGGCATGACTTACATGACAGCAAGAGAGAGCGAGAGGAGAAAGGGAAACTGCCACTTTCAAAGCATCAGATTTTGTAAGAACTCCCTCACTATCATGAGAACAGCATGGGAATGACCTCTCTCATGATCCAATCATCTTCTGACAGGTTTCTCCCTTGACAGATGAAGATTACAATGTGTGATGAGATTTGGATGAGGACACAGAGCCAAGCCATATCATTCTGCCCCGGCCCCTCTCAAATTTTATTGCTTTTCACATTTCAAAACCAATCATGACTTCTAAACAGGCCCCCAAAGTCTTAACTCATTCCAGCATTAACCCAAAAGTACAAGTCCAAAGTCTCATCTGAGACAAGGCAAGTCACTTCTGCCTATGAGCCTGTAAAACAACACAAAAATAAAAACAAAAATTGTTACTTCCAAGATACAATGGGAGTACAAACATTAGATAAATGTTCTCATCTTAAAACTCCAACATTTTCTTTTACTCCATGTCTCACATCCAGAGCTGATGCAAGGGGTGTCCTCCCAGGACCTTGGGAAACTCCTGCCCTGTGGCTCTGCAGTTTATAGCCCTTGTGGCTGCTTTCATGGGCTGGTGTTGAGTGCCTGTGGCTTTTCCAAGTGCATGGTAAAAGCTATCAGTAGATCCACTATTCTGGGGTCTGGAAGGCAGTAGCCCTCTTCTCAGAGTTCCACTAGGTAATGCCCCAATGGGGACTCAGTGTGGGGGCTCTGACCCCAAATTTCCCCTCAGCATTGCCCTAGTAGAGATTCTCCATGAGGGCTCCACCACTGCAGGAGACTTCTGGCTGAACATCCAGGTGTTTCCATACATCCTCTGAAATCTAGGTAGAGGCACCCAAACCTCAACTCTTGTCTTTTGTGCACCCGCAGGCTCACCACTGCATGAAAGCCACTAGGGCTTGGAGCTTGCACTCTCTGAAACAATGCCCTGAGCTGTACCTTGGCCCCTTTTAGCCAAGGCTGGAACTGGAGAGGCTGGGACACAGGGCACCAAGGCCCAAAGCTTCATAGAGCAGTGGGGCCCTGGGCCCAGGCCACAAAACTATGTTTTCCTCCTAGGCCTCTGAGCCTGTGATGGAAGGGGCTGTCATTAAGTTCTCTGACATGCCCTGGAGACACTGTTCACATTGTCTTGGCTATTAACATTAGGCTCCTCATTACTTATGCAGATTTATGCAACCAGCTTGAATTTCTCCCCAGAAAATGAGTTTTTTTTTCTACCACATGGTCAGGCTACAAATTTTCCCAATAAGTTTCTTATCTCTATCTTAAACCACCTCAGCCTGGACTTCATTTTATTTTCCATATCACTTTCAGCATTTTGATCAAAACCATTCAACAAGTCTCTAGGAAGTTCCAACCTTTCCCATAACTTCTTGTCTTCTTCTGAGTTCTCCAAACTGTTCCAGCCTCTGCCTATTACCCATGTCCAAAGTCACTTCCACATTTTCAGGTTATCTTTATAGCAGTACCCTACTCCTGGTACCAATGTTTTTTATTAGTCCCTTTTCACACTGCTATAAAGATACTACCTGAGACTGGGTAATTTATAAAAAGAAAAGGTTTAATTGACTAACAGTTCTACATAGCTTGGAAGGCCTCAGGAAACTTAGAATCATGACAGTTGGTAAAGGTGAAGCAAGGCATATGTTACATGGCAGCAGGAGAGAGAGAGAGTGCAGTGGAAACTGTCACTTTTAAACCATCAGGTCTCATAAGAACTCCCTCACTATCAGAAGAACAGCATGAGGAAAACTGCCCCCATGATCCAATCACCTCCCACCAAGTCCCTCCATTGATATGTGGAGATTACAATTTGAGATGAGATTTGGGTGGGGACACAGAGCCAAACCATATTACACTGCTAGTAAAAGTATAAATTGGTACAAACAAATTAGCAAACCATTTGAAAGTCCAACAATAGTTGAACTTCTGCATTATCATGGTAGGCGTAATGGCCTTCCAAAGATGTTCACAGTTTAAGCCACTGAAGTTGTATGTTATCTGGTAAAAATGATTTTGCAGATGTGATTAAATTTATACACCTTGAGATTGGGAGACTAACCTGTATTTTCTGAGTGGGTTCAATCTATTTACATCAGTTATTGGAGATAATTGGTCAGAGAGGGAAGAGAGAGAAAAAGAATCAGAAAGATGCTATGTAAGGACTAGACCCACCATTGCTGGCTTCGAAGATGGAGAAAAAGGTCCAGGAACCATGGGATGAGGCAGTTTCCAAAATCTGCATATGGCCTTCAGTTTATAGACAGCAGGAAAACAGAGACCACAGTTCTGCAACCACATAGACTTGAATTCTGCCAAAAACCCAAATGAGGAGGGGTTATATTTACTCCTACAGTCTCCAGAAATGAACACAGCCATGTTGACACCTTGGTCTTAGTTTGGTTGAGACCTTGTCAGATTCATGTCTTACAGATCTGAATAACAATAAACTTGTATTGTCTAAGCTGATAAATTTGTAGTAATTGTTAAGCTAATAGCAGAGAAAACAAAATTATCTGTAATCTAGACTACCTGATTATGGTTGTATTTCTACTAGAAATCTATACATAACACAAATGTTTCTCAAAAGAAAAGTGACCAATTACATTGAGCTCTATTTATACAATGGTGAATATATAGTAATGGAAATAATAGCATGGTCATATCTGACAGTGATAATACTGCGTGAAGGAAAAATAATGCCAAATATTACAGAATGTGTGATTCATCTATATGACATTTTTAAGAAAGTAAACCAATCATATTAGAGATCAGTAGAGCAGTAGCCTATGTGGAGAAATGTATTTGGCTGAGAAAGGGCCACAGACAGGAATTCTAGGGTGCTGGGAATTTTTAACTGACAAACAATAACATATTTTATGGTTAGTGGCTACAGAATCTATTTACCTTGTATGAATTTTTGAGCTGTATTATTTATTGTTTGTGTGTCTTTAAGTACAAATGCATGGTTCAACAATATGCAACAGGCCAGGTGTGCTGGCTTATGGCCATAATACCAATGCTTTGAGAGGCTGAGGCAGGAGGATGTCTTAAGGCCAGGAGTCAGAAAACAGCCAGAGAAACATACCAAGACCCCATCTCTACAAAAAAATTTAAAAATATACTCAGGCATGGTGTTGGATGTCTGTAACTCCAGTTACTCAGGAGACTGAAGCTAGAGGGTCACTTGAGTCCAGAAGATTGAAGTTGCAGTGAGCTACAGTTGCACCACTGCACTTCAGCCTGGGCAACAGAGTGAGATCCTAATTCTAAACGACTAGTAGTAATAAAAAATATTTTTAAAACTTTAAAAATATAAAATATAAAACAAAATAAGCAAGAATATATTTGGAAGGCACATTATGTATTTTCAAATACTGCCATGGTTAGCACTAGAAGTTGTCTAATACAATACTGGTTAGTGAACTGGTGTAGTACCTCAAAGTTTTAACCAGTCCTCTATATGATGAGAGAAAACTTTTTTAAACTTCTTTACCATTCCGACCAAGCAATTTTTTATTAATTGTCTCTAATAACAAAATCAACTTTTATTTTGTATGCTTGCTCTTTTATTTTATTTCATTATCTAATTGATTTAGATTTTATTTTACAAAGATATTTTTCTTCTGTGGATAGTTTGAGAGTCACCAGTCCAATAATGTGGGAGAGTATGCAGAGTGAACTAAATTCACTTCAATATGCAGTCAAATATGAAAATCCACCTGGAATAACCAGTTTCTTGTTTCACAATATTTTTTAGACTTGGCATAATTAATACTTTCTATCAAGGTCAGAATGGAGGCTACTCACTGATGATAAAACCTACAGCATTGCTGGGAACAGCTAATGCACTCTCATTTTTATGAGGCATTTTGAAAGTTATAAAAAGCATATTTACATACCACTTTGTAAAGCCTGACTTTTCGTTAGAACAATTTACTGTGTTTCTCAATTAATTTTATTCATTTTCAAGTCCAAAAATTTTTTGTTTGCACTCTTAAAAATGAAAGAGCTGTTACCGTGTTGGCTTCATTAGCTGAAAAAGACCACGAACGGTTAAATTATGTCTGTTATATAACTTAACAGATGATTCTAAAAAAATCTGTTAAAGACAATGACAATAAAATTTATTTTAAAATTTTATTCATAATTCAAAATAAAGCTTTGCAAGTTTATTTTTTCATATTTAAACATTTATGAATACCATAAATGTTATAGTAAATAAGGGTTAAAAATTTAACATTAACACTATTTTGCAGTGATAATGCAAACATAAATTTGGTAGAACACTGACATGATGAACAGTTTTCTTAGTCTTACTAAATTAAAAAACTAAGAATAGAAATATACTATAGTTTTATTACAGTGCATACTTATTGTTTAAGTGCATGTAAGCAAGCTACAAAACCAATAAATATAGACGCTGTAGCTTTCAAATTTAGAAATGTTTTTTAAGCACTTACAGTTCTAAGATACTTTTAATATAGCTACATGGAATTGCAAATTTTGTGCAAACAGACAAAAAAAGTAAAGTAGAAGTACTTCAGAGTGAAAATACACACTTTTTTCTTTTTGCTGCCTATTATCAACTTAATTTCAGAAATTATGTGACTCAAGAACTATTTTATTAATCAATCTAAATTCCTATAATGTGTTGCATGGATTTTATGAGTCCTTTAAGTTTTGTCCAAAGTCATTGGTAAATTGTAAATCATTGTATTATTGAAGTTATTTAATGAAAAGAAAGTTAAAACTTTAGATTTAATAAACTGTGATTTTCAAAAATAAAACTAAAATACAGTAAGATATCTAAATGTATCTTTAAAAAAGCAAAGGAGTTCAAACAAAATAATGAGAGCAAAGTATAAGAGACTTAAAAATCAAAGAAATGTGACTTGCAAGATTTCCTGTACTATTGGAGTAGGTGGAAAAATCTGAGTTTACAAGAATGTCTAGAAGCTAACTATGAGCTACTATTATAGTACAACTACAAAAGACATGTGGTAGTGAGTGAGGTGGAGATTGGTTTAGAAGTTTCTAGGAGGATGTTGCCTGTGCATAGCTACTGCTTTTGTGAGTTTATAGCCAAGTGCTGGTGGTAAGTCTACGTTGCCTAGGAGTGCCACCTTCAGGTAAACTGGTCCAGCAGTAAGGAGAGTATTTGAACACAGAGGGGAAAAGCAATGAAATATGAAATCTTCAGCATAACACCACGGCAATGACATGGGAACCATTGTTTTTTCTCTTTGTGGAAAAAATTCTTCTTGGGAAATAAAACCTCTAGCTCTCCAAGGCAGTCACAAGAATGGGAAGCAGAAATTTCACGAGTGGATCATTTAGGTAAAAGGACATTTGTTTGGAGATATGATTTTCTGTTGTGTTGATTCAAGTCCCAATTCTGTTTACCAGATATATAATTTTTCTCTTAGTGTGAATTAATTAAGACTTTAGTAGTTTCTCTGATATGGTTTGGATCTGTGTCTCCACCCAAATCTCATCTCGAATTATAATCCCCATAATCCTCACGTGTTGAGGAGGGACCTGGTGGGAGGTAATTGTATTATAGGGGCAATTTCCTCCATGCTATTCTCATGATAATGAGGTCTCACAAGATCTGATGGTTTTATAAGGAGCTCTTCCCCTTCTCTTGTTTGCTCTCTCTCTCTTGCCTGCTACCTTGTAAGATGTGCCTCTTCCTCTTCCACCATGATTGCAAGTTTCCTGACGCCTCCCTAGCCATGGGTAACTGTTAGTCAATTAAACCTATTAAACCTCTTTGATTTATAAATTATCCAGTTCCAGGTATGTCTTTATAGCAGTATGAAAATGGACTAATACATTGTCCAACTATTCTTCCTAGAATACCAACGGTATAATCATTAAGCATTAAATCACTTTGGTTACTGATGGTAGCAGCAGCCCAACTCGTTCAGCTGCTGGGAAGACACCAACTTCAGTGGGGAAGGCATGGCTTGGGTTGCATGCTCCACAGGGCCAGCAGGAGCTGGGAACAGGCAGGAGCCCTGACCCCTACCAACTTGGAGGGGCAGGAGCCCAGTGCTCCTAGGTGTAGCTTCAGTCATCTATCTGCAGCGTACCTGGCCATCCCTGCACTCTTTGGGGCCCAGGAAGCCCCCAAGCCCTGCAGGCTTGGAAATGTCTGTTCCCATTCCCTGGACTCTCACTGCTCCTGGTGCCCACTCCAATTTCAGAGCAAAGTTGAAGCTGAGGCCAGGTGCTGTTGTGACCCAGCCAGGTGTGCACTAACATGTTAGTCCCATCCCTGCTGCCTTGGCCCCCTCTGAAACTTTTGGCACCAATGAGCTCAGGGAGGGGGGCCAGGAGGGCTAAGTGGCTAAGGGCTAAGGGCAGCTTGGTGTAGGCCTGCTGGCACCCCTCAGCACAAACATCCTGGTGGCCATGGATGGCATGTTTATGGCAGGGACCAGACAGGTTCCTGAGCAGAAAGGGATGGGTTCAGGTGAAACTTGAAGGTGGCTTCAAGCCGGGGGTCCTGAAGCCTGGGGGCTGGGCTGCCAGTTCTGGGGGGAGCCTACTGCCCAGAGTGATAACTTATGGTGCTTTTTCTGGGCCCACCCATGGCCACCCACAGATCAATCAGCACATACTTCCTCCCTGCTGAGCCCATAAAAACCTTGGACTCAGCCAGATTCACACAGACATCGGGACTAACTGCTTCAGGAAGGAGCTCCCCACCATTGGTCTTCTCTCCACTGACAGCTGGCCACTCATTGGGATGACTGGCCTGCAGAAAGGAGCTACCCATTTTGGGTCATCTGAGAGCTGTTCTGTCACTCAATGAAGTTCCTCTCCACCTTGCTCACCCTCCAGTTGTCCACATACCTCATTCTTCCTGGATGTGGAACAAGAACATGGGACCCGCCAAATGGTGGGAATGAAAGAGCTGTAAAACAGGGCTAAAATATGCCCTCCACTCACTACATTGCAGGTGATGAGAAGGAGAGAAGAGGTGCAACCCTTGTGGGAGCCCAGACATAGGGTCTCCCTGGGCCAGAGCTGTGACACCCTCTTTGGGGATCTGTGGTTCCTGGTGCCTCCAAGCTTCTAGATGGAACTGAGTTCCCTGATGCCCACAGTGAAAGCCATTGCAGTATGCCTTGTACAGCCATAGCCTCTCATGGAGCCAGCACCTGTGCCAACGCCTGGAGCTGCCCACCCTCCCACAGCTGGCACACCTGGCTGTCTTGATCCTGTGCTCACTCACACACTCCTCACCACTCTGCACCTGGCTCACCCTGGCAGATGTGGAATCTAGGCGGGTAGCATGAGCCAAGCACAGCCAGCCAGGCCAACTGGGCAGAATGAGCCGGATGGGCATGCACAATGTACAAGCAGAAAGCACATCAGCCACAGAGGTTTCTGGCTGGTGAAGCAACACCCTAAGGATTCTGTGACATTACTGCATGAGTAACTAATTAGTTGAAAACTTTGTGCCATGGGAAAGAATTCAGTTGCAAGAAATTAAATTTACAGTAAAAATTTCATTTATAGAAAATGTCTAGAAAAAGCAAATCTTTAGAAACAGAAAGTAGATTGATTAGTGGTTGCCTAGAGTTATGGGAGGTAAGTGTGGGAAGTGAGTACTAATGGGTAGATTGTTTTTTGAAGGGTGATGAAAATGTTCTAAAAATAAATCATGATGATGGTGGTTACAATGGTAAATTATAGGTATCAACTTCACTGGATTAAGGGATATACAAATGGCTGGTGAAACATTATTTCTAGGCATATATGAGAAGGTGTTTCTGAAAATGTTTGGCATTTGAATCAGGGAACTGAGTAAAGAAGATTTGCTCTCAATGTAAGTGGCACCATCCAATGGGATGAAAGCCCACATACAACCAAAAGGCACAGGAAAGGTAAATTCACTCTGTATTCTAGAGCTGGGGGACCCTTCTTCTTCTGCCTTTGGACATCAGAACTCCAGGCATTTGGACACTGGAACTTGCACCACCACAACCCCTCTGCCCCTCTCACCCACTGGGTTCTCAGTCCTTAGATCACAGACGGAGAGTTACACCATGGACTTCCCTGGCTCGCCCTCCCTCCGTCCCTCCCTCCCTTCCTTCCTTCCTTCCCTTCTTCCTTTCCTTCTTTCTCTTCCTGCCTTCCTTCTTCCCTTCTTTCTCTTCCTGCCTTCCTGCCTTCCTTCCTTTCCTAGTTGTTCTGTCTCTCTGGAGAACCCTGACTTTACAGTGGTACATTCTCTGAATACACTAAAATCCACCAAATTGTACACATTAAATTGTCAAATTTTATGGTATGTGAACTCTTTTGCAATAAATCTCTTTTTAAAATATCTATCAAATAAGTTAATTATAAAGGAAAAGCCGTAAGAAATATTGTTTCAGCTCATGGAACTATACAGCTTTCTGTTTGTGGTGGTGTTGATTCAACTCTAAATGCTTTAAAATTTATAAAACGGTATACCAATTTTTGAAAAGTCAATTTTACTACATGATAATATTTAAAATAACATGCAATTCGATAGTAAGGAATTCAGCAGAGTTGCCACCTCCTCCCTCTCTCCACTTTAGTGGTTTCAGTTACCCATAGTCAACTGTGGTCCAAAAATGTAAAATGGAAAATTCCAGAAATAAGCAACCATGTTTTAAATTGAGTGCCATTTTGAGAAGCATGGTAAAATCGAGTGCCATCCCAGTTCATCCTGCCCAGGATAAAAATCATTAGTTTGTCCAGTGAATTCATGCTGTCTATGCTCCCCATCCAATAGTTACTTACTGGCCATCTCAGTTATCAGATGGACAGATCACAAGAAGAATAAGTATAGTACAAGATATGTTGATAGAGGCCACATTTACATAACTTTTATTACAGTATATTGTTATGCTTGTTCACTTAAAATTATTAGCTACTGTTGTCAATCTCTTACCCTATAGTGCATATAGCTTTCAGTACTATCTGTGATTTCAAGTGTCCACTTCAGGGCCCTGAACATAGATCCTGTGAATAAAGGAAGACTATTGTACTTCAAATCATGCTTCCAACTTTTGATGTCTGTTTTATTTTCATCCATTTATATATACTTTAGGTCTAGTTAGTAATAAAGACATTTCTGGTAGCACAACAGCAACATAAATTAACCAGAATGTATTTTTTAAGTTAAAATTTCAGTTTCCCTAACAATAACCTAGAGATAAATATCTGGTTGTTTTCCTAGACTTCAAAAAATAACACAAATTTTAGATGTCTCATTGGTATCATTTTTAGGCAGTTTTTTTTTCTTTTTCTCTATCTTATGATGCGAAAACCACTAGCAAAAATCTTAACGATATTGGTGATGCACACATTTATCAGATAAATCTAAAATCTCTCATAATATATTTAAGATATATAACCTTCAAGCGCCAGGAATTCACAACAATGTCAGACTGATATTCATAGTGATTCATTTTTGTTAATTTTACAAGTTTATATCAAGAAATAGTTTTAACTAACTCTAAAACTAGTCCTTCTTTTATATTTACACTGCAGTGAACACATATTTTTCAAGGTATTTTTCAATAATAAAACATCAAATGTTGATAATTTAAGTTTTACATAACAAACTGAATATATTATAACTATTATGTAAATTTCTACTCAATATCTATTTAGAATAGTTCATATTTGTGTAAAATATTCTCATTTATTCCTCTAATGGTTTGATGACATTAAAAGTAGTGGACTATTTTAGTGTAGCAATTCTAAATTATAAATATAGTTGTAAATTCAACAATACAATCATTTGAGGGGCAATTATTATCATTTTAGGAAACATGATAATTGCACTATATTATGTAAATAATTAAAATCCTCATTTGTAAAATTTGTTATGGTTTGTGATCACAGCAACAGTTTATGACATGGACGTTTTCATTATTTTTAATAGCTAAAATTATCCCACTTACAATTCTCACTTATTTTTATTGCAAAATATCTTTATTATAGAAAATGTTCAGATATAATCAATTTAAATGGCTGATCAGGTGATATATTTTCAGACATTTTAATCTTGCCATTATCACTGCAACCAAGCCTAGCAAAGTTGTTACTTAGATATAGTGTTTCAAATATTCTTATTTTGGTTATATGGAAGTAGTGCTACACTAAAACCTTAGTTCTTACTCTTTTAAGTAAACTTCCCATGTCCTAGTCACTTTTTTTTTTCATGAAGTGTTTATTCTTTCAACATTTAGGACAATTTTTGTTCTACTGAGTATCTTTCAAGTTGTGTAAGAGTTGATGATGAAAATTTCTCGACTAGATCAACTCCATAATTACTGAATTTAATCTAATTGAAGACGTTTTTCTTATGTAAACACATACTACAAATATGGGTTATGAAAGATACGCTTTTCTCCTCCTAGCTGAAACAGCTTTATAAATATTGGTGTCTTGGTCTCTGTGCATTCACTATTTCTCACTTTTATATATAGAGAGTAGATAACCATTTGATATTCTAGTTATTTTAATATAGGTTTCAATTCTGTGTACCACATTTCTGTAAATATTTTATTTGTACTTAAGAAATTTAAGTCACAACTAAGTATTTACACTATTACATAATAGTGTCAATTGCATAAAACACAATCTGTGGAACAATCTATGGAGTTATGTCATTAATGATGAGCACTCGAAAATCAAGGGGCTTCCATTTAAACCATTGATGTTAATTCACAATAAATTTAGAATATTTAACATAAATCTATATTCCATTTTCTTCTTTTGATATCTTACTTTATGCATGCCTGAACCACAGATCAGAATTTTTTTTTCTGAAAAAGGACACTTAAAATATTTTAAGCTTTGTAGGTAAATGCCCCTGTCACATATTCTTTTCTGTTTTTAACAACCCTTAAGGTGTAAAATCATTTTCCCTCTATGGCAATAGAAAAATAATTCATGTGGTGTGGTCCATGGATAGCATTCTGCCAAACCCTGATCTGAACAGTACAAGAATAGCCAAATTAATTTTCATTTATCCTATATGCTTAGCATTCAGATATTTCTGAAGTAACTGAAACAGACCTATTACATTAAGAACTATCTGCTATGAACAGAGTCACCTCATGGTTAAAGTCAAAAGTTGAGACATCAATGTATAATTGATATATATGTATATGTGTGTATAAAATATGTATGTGTATATACTAAACACATACATATATTAAAATAATCTACAGTAAGCAAATTCAGGGCTATGACAACATTTCTATATGACCTATTTATATATTGAGATATGTGGACTATAAAAATCAGTAGTCTAATTGGTGGAAATGTTAATGCCAGTACACTAACACCCTGGGTTGTGAATAAAAACATAACCATATAAAATATACCAGAAATATATACATGTGAGAGACATATCTGCAAAATATAGGTGTTAATATCTCCTAGAAGAGTCATTTTGAAGATTAGTGGAGATAATGTAGAGAAAAATCACTTAGTACTAGGCCTTGGACACTGTAGAAAATTAACAATTTTTCTTTTCTTTCCATAAAAATAAAATTAAAAATATTGTACAGATTTAATATCCTATTGAATTGTTTTCATAGGATGTTATATATATATTTTGAACACATTATTCTTAAGTGCAAATTTATATGAATCTGAAACCCTTGCAAAAAAATCCTTCAATTTGCTTCTGGCATTTTTAATCGTGGTCAAATAGCCAGTGTACTGCTATTACAGGAATAGATAATTCCAGATGCATTTCATCAGGTCACCAAATAAAGTATTTGCACAAGTTTAAAACTATCAATCAATATGAATAGCATTTAATGTACTTATAAATAAATGTGAGTATAATGAGAAGTCTGAGACAATGTGTGTTCCTGAATTAACAGTTACTGTTTGAGAATGGAAGGATAAAATACAAACCCAAAACACAAACTTAAGAGAAAGAGGGAAAGGAAAAAGAGGAGGAAGAGACGAAATGGAGAGAGATTAGTAAAAGTAAAAATAGTAATGCACAATTATCAAATTTTACATTAATTAGTATTCAAATAATGATCCAATCAGAAGCTACACAAACAAGAAGTCTTAATGAAAGGGGTAGAACTTAATAGAGGCCTTGGGAAAAATAAAAACATAAAAGAGACATTAGCTTATAAATGGAGGCTGGTAATCATAAAAGGGTAAAGAAAACCTGGTTCAGAGAATAAAATATGTATGGCAGTAACACCAAAAGATGAGTAAAGAGGCTGACCAGGCTTTCAAAAACAGAATTTAGCTGGACAATCATGGAAAATTATTAAAAATAGCATCTGTTGTGGTTCTAGAACATAAAGGGTTTGAAGCACTAGCAATAAAGACCAGACTTTTTTCTCCATGGGACCTAGGAAACAATTAGAAAAAAGATATCAATTTTTTAATGTTTAGCCTGACAAAAATACCTTAGCATAAGAACAGGAATAAAAGAAAGCATTTCTGACTTGTTTCTAATTTTAATTGAAATCTACTCAGTGTTTTGTCAATCAGAACAATGTTTGCTTTGGTTTGAGTCAAATATTATTGGATATTTATGTAGTTTCCTATCATTCCTGTTAGAAATGTTTTATAATTTTTTATCCAATGCCTTCAACATCTAGTGATATGCTTAATATTTTAGGTAATAAATTATGTTGATTTTTTTCTGAGTTTGAACCTTCCTTGAATTCTCCTAATAAATCCTGTGGGTCACAGTATGTTATTTGATAACATAGTATTATATTTTCATTACTGATATTATATTTATACATTTTGTGTCTATAATTCCAATGTGCTATTTTAAAAAGGTTTACTCAGATATTGGTATAAAAATCATACCGGAGTATCAATCAGGATAAGCTAATTTGGTAAGATATTCGTGTAAAAATCATACTGGACCATCAATAAGGATAGGCAAATTTAGGAAGAGTAATAAACAACATTTAACATGCCAGTGGTTTAATATATCAAAGGTGTATCTAGTACTCTGCTTTGTGTCACATTTACTGTATGGCTCAGACAGATGGAATATTGCTCTTCGTTACGGTAGAAGTTGAAGTTTCAAAAATATTGTGTGAAGATCATTCACGAGTATCACTGTCTACCCTTCTGTTTACCAAGTATTGGCTTATTCAGTTTCCTTTGGCTGAAATACTCTTAGACCCTCCCTAAGTGGGCCAATCTGAAAATCTCATCTAAGAAATAAATCAAGCTTAAATGTAGGCTCTCTGGTGATATGCAGGAGTTTCTACATTAGGGGGTGAAACTGGTCGGTAGAAAATAAAATCATATGTTCCTTGTACTGCACATATTCATTGTATAATAATGAAACAGGAACTATAAGCAGAACAAATATTTCACATTTAGAAATGGGGAAAACCACAGACATGTGGAGTTCCTATTCAGTAAAATCCCATTTGGTAGATATTTTGATGGAAGTTCACTACAGATGTAGGTAATATTTCATTATTAGACCTGAATTATGCTCCCTAGAAACAGTTCACTTTTTTGATATTTTTGTTGTTTGTCCTTGCCTTAATGCTCAGGGAGATTCCTCCTTTCTCTTACCCCTCTTGGCCACCTTGAGCATTGAAGTGAACACTGGAAAACATGCTTGAAGGCTGCAACGATTTCTAAGTTTTCTTCTTGCCCATAAAATTTTGGGAGCCCAAGGTTCATTTTAGATTTTGAGCAGTCACACACTTTTATAAGTCAGTTTCTTGGTTTCTTTTGCCGTTTGATTCTTAATATTTTCATGTCTTACTTACGAAATTTATGCCAAGCTCATATAACATATTATCTCCTGGGTTTTAATAAAAGTTTCATAGTTTTAGCCTTACATTTATTGAGCCTTTAACATATTTTAAATCAATTTTTGTTTATGGTGCAATGTATGGGACAAAAATTCATTGTTTGCATATCATTTTTAAATTGTTCCAACATCATTTGCTGAAGAGGTTATTGAAAGACTTTTGCAATTTAGTAGAAAATCAATCAATGATAATTTGATTGGTCTGTCTGTGGATACTGTTTCCTATTACAATTATCTATATTTTATACAAACTCCATCATTTCTTGATTACAGTAGCTCAGAATTAGGTCTTCCAAGTCCTGCAACTTTATTCTTTGAAAAAATATTAAATTAGTAGCAGCAATATTACATTCTTTGAATTTTTGAATCCACCAATCAATTTTGAATCCCAATCTCTCCTCTCAAAGTTATGGAGATTTATTTAGTTCATCAAGTGGAGAAATAACACATTAACAATTCTAAGTCTCCCATCCATAAGCCCAGTATATATTTATATTTATTTTAGTCATCTTTATTTTCTCTATTTTTCTTTGCAATTTTGAGTGTATAAGTGTTGTAAACCTTCAAAAAATATATTACTAAATATTTTATGTTTTTTTTTGCTGTTTCCATCTCCTTGCTCCTGGCTTATACATAAAAATAGAATTAATATGTTTTTGATAATCTAATGCCCTGAGATATTTAACAAATATCATATTTTTACAGTAAGTTTATTAATATTACACAGAATTTTCTACATAGAAGATTATTTAGTGTTGCTTCCTGCTTTTAAATTTGTATGCTTTTATTTACTTTTAATCCTTATTCATAAAGTCCATCAGACTTACATTTAATACAACTGAGAATGGACATAATTCATCAATAGGGACCATGCTAATTACAGATTTTTTAATTTTTTAAATCAGGTTAAGGACATTCCCTATACAGTAGTGTGAATCTGATATGCCTTGCCATGGTTTTCTCTATGTTTATTCTGCTTGTAGTTTTCTGAATTTCTTGAATGAGTGGATACATAATTGTCATCAATACAAAATAACTTGGGCAATTATTTATCCAAATTTTTTTGCTTTCACCACCTTCTACGCCAATCAGAATACAGGTGGTAGACTATCTGATACTGTTATACAGGTCACTAATCTCAGTCATTTATTGTTTATTTCTGTGACTTATTCTAAATTGTTTCTACAGCTATGTCTTTAAATTATTTTTCTTCCTTTTTGCAATGTCTATTCAACCATTAATGCTACCCAGTATATTTATCATTTTGATAAGTTTTTATTTTACAGTGTGATTTGTGTCATTTTATAACTTTCGTGTGACTTTCATTATGCTCACATATTTCTCTAACTTCTTATAACATAGATCTTATTGTATAAGTGTTCCTTTATGTCTTTGATTGCTGGTTGTTGTTGTTTTGACCTCCGTAATTCTGGATATCTTTGTAACTATTTATTTTTCTACTAGCTATGTGTCAAATATTCCACCTTCTGTGCATGTCTGGGGATTTTTATTGAATGCAAGATCTTATGATTTTTTGTAATTGGTTTCTGGATTTTGTTGTATTCCTTTAAATAACTTTTTTTGGGATTTAGTTCTGGCATGCAGTTTTGTTATTTTCAGGTAAGTGTGATCATTTCAAGTCTTCCTTCTAATATTTGTAATGGCAAGATCAGAGCAGCATTTAGTGTAGCCTTAATTTCCCCCACTAAGGTGATGAATTTCTGATGACTTTACCTAATATGCCTTATACTATGAAGACTTAACTGTCTAGTTTATAAGAGCACAAATTATTCCCTTTTTCATGTGTTAGCTCAGGAAATACATCAATCTACTCTCTTATATTGGTTCTTTTCCTGGCCTTAGTTTCCTCTTTGTCATATGCATACTAGTACTCAGCCAAAGACTCAGAAGGATCTCTCAGAAAAAGAGACTTGATAAGACTTTGAGGCATGATTAGGATTTTATAAGACAGAGATTGCCAAATAGCGTTCCTTATGGAGGTAGCAGCATGATCACAGCCTTACTTTGGGAGAATGCAGGGGGTTTGTGTGTGTGTGTGCAAGTGTAAATATTTGAGTCTGATGAAAGCAAAGATTTCATAGGGGATGGGTAATAAGCCAATTAGTTATGGCCATGTCAGACGTGTAATGCCTTGAATTTTACCTTAAAAATTATAAATTTTATCCAGTTGATGCTGAAAACTTAAGGCTTAATGGAGATGTGTAGGCAAGAGCTATTATTATATCGTTATGTTTAAACTCCAGTTAGTAACAATGGTTAGAAAGTGGTTGAGATTGTAGTAAAGATAAAATATAAGGAGTTTCCTGCAATTTTGTAAAATTTAAGGAAAATTGCATTGTAATGCGTTATATAAAGTTTTATTCTAGCAACCCTAGGTATTAGTGTGAGAAACAATGGCAAAGCTAAAAAAAAAAAAAAAAGACTATTGCTCTATTTTAGAGGCCTTTTTTTCCAACACACATAAGAAAAGAATCTACTTTATGTTTTTCTGTTTAGGTGAAACTCCAGAAAATGAAGTTAAAGTACTACCTTCAAATACAGCTTTAATACTGATAGCTTGTTTGTGTCCTACAACAAAATAAAAATTAACTTCGAAAGATTCTGTGTTCAATACTTTTGCTTGGCAATCTATATTTTTAACCAGCAAATTGAAAGTATTTTTATTCACAAATAAATTGTTACTATCCAACAAATAACAAGTTACGATATCAGGTCCATTTCTATATCATAAACTTTATTGTTCTGGGCAAACGGCTTGTGACTTTACGGCAACCATCACATTAGTATCTGTAAGTGCTGATGGCTACACTTTTCCCTTCGTCTCTTTGAAAAAGGACATCAGCTCCATTCTATAAACTTAATCATATGAAAATAAAATCTGTGCTTATAAAAAGGACCACACAACAATTGATTTGATTGTAATCCATTTAATTAACTCTCTCAAGATTCTATTTACCATTAATTTAATCAATATCAGAATTTTGCTGATAAAAATGTAATTGTCTATTTTATAAAAAAGCAATAAATATATGCTTTGGAATTAGACTGGAAAGGACATGACCAGTTGGAAAACTGTAATAATAAAGCAATACTGTAAAAGTAACAGCAGTGACATAATTGATTGTAACCAAGGTGTATTCAGCACAATAATTATGCTGGGTGAACTGAACCTACAGTTTCTGATAATTGATGAGTTATTATGCTCAATGCCCTACAGAGACATTGCCTAAGAATGCAAAGATTTAAGTGTAATGAATTCATGTCATCTATCTCAGTAAAATAAATACATTTATAAATTCCCTTTTTAAAATTTTGATTACTATTCTGCTATTCAGTTGGAATTAGTCTGATATTTCTCCCACTTGAAAATTTCAGGAATGATCACTTACTTCAAAAAAAATCTCAGATTAAGGCAAGATTTACCACTCATTTTTATTTTCTTTAAATATATAAGATAGATTTTGTTACTGCATTAACAAACTCACTGTACCAGTTCTGTGGAAAGGAATAAATTTTTAAAATTCAGCCAGGTGGCAACAAATGGTTTGTGTACAGAGCATGTGTATACATGATGAATTCTGCCAGAATTATAAGTAGTCATGCTAATTCATCATGTACAGGCTTGGAGACTGTAGCAATTCAAAGGTACACCTAAATTCTTTTTGGCAATAGTGCCATAAAACTCAACTGTTAGTATGTCTTCCTTGTTAAAATGTCTATTCAAGCCTTTTGCCTGTTTTTGAATTGGTTTGCCAATTTTCCTGTTTTTAATTGTAAAAGTTCTTTATATACTCTGCATATACGTCATTTATCAGCTATGAAACTAACAAATATTCTACCATTCTGTAGCTTGTATTTTCATTTTATTAATGGTGACTTAAAGTAAAACAATTTTTTCATGTTTAGAAAGGTCAATTTGTCACATTTTCTTTTATAGCTCATATTTTTGTTGTCACACCTAAGAACACTTCGCCTAATTCAAAGTCATAAAGATTTTCTTATATACTTTCCACAAGAAATTTTATAGTTTTAGATATTACATGTAGGTTTCTCATCTATCTTAATCATGTACTATGTGAATTAAGAATCTAACTGTAAATGTGTATGTGTGTATGTGAGTGTGTGTGCATGTGTGCATGCATGTCCCATTGTTCTTGCACTAGTTTTTGAAAATATTTGTTTTCTATTGATTTGCGTTGACATCTGTATCAATAATCAATTGACCAGAAATTTAATAGTTTGTACTCTCATTCTTAGATTTTGTGTCCCTTTTATTATATTTAGTAGCTTTAGATTTAGCAGATTTTATTAGATTTAGATTTAGTAGCATTAATGGCCTTTTTATTAGGTTGCGATTATTAGATTTAGTAGCCTTCTTTATTATATTAAGTAGGCTTTTTATGTTAGAATTTTATACATAAAGGATAATATTACCTGTGAACAAAGACCACATTACCTTTTCCTTTCGATTCTGGATGCCTTTAATTCTATGTATTGTTCTATTTCACTGGCCAAAACCTCAAGGATAATATTGAACATTGTTTTAAGGGGAAATCATGTAGTCTTTTACCAGTAACATTAGCTTTAGTGTTTTATGGGTGCTCTACATCAAGTTGAAGAAATTAACTTTCACTCTTACTTGTTGACATTTGTTATAAAAATGGATTTTTGACATTGCCATATGGTTTTATTGCATCTACTGAGGTGAACACATGGTTTTGTCTTTTGTTATGGTAAAGCAGTGGAATACACTGTTTGATTTTAAGATGTTAAACAACAGTATTCCTGAGATAAATTTTACTTGGCCATAGTGTATAATAATTTTTTGTATATCTCTGAATTTGTGTTGCTATTTATTTTATATTATTACGTTTTACTCTATGTTACTAGGGATGTTGTACTACAATGTTCTTTTCTTGTAATGCCCTTGATATTAGAGTAATATTGGCTTTATAGAGTGAGTTGTGAGGTGTCTACTATTAATCTATTTTTAAAAGAGTGTATGATCTAACACTTAAGTCTTTAATCCATCTTGAATTAATTTTTGTATGAGGTGTAAGGAAGGGATCCAGTTTCAGCTTTGTACATATGTCTAGCCAGTTTCAGACCTAAAACCACAAAAACCCTAGAAGAAAACCTAGGCAATACCATTCAGGACATAAGCATGGGCAAGGACCTCATGACTAAAACACCAAAAGCAATGACAACAAAAGCCAAAATTGACAAATGGGATCTAATTAAACTAAAGAGCTTTTGCACGGCAAAAGAAACTACCATCAGAGTGAACAGGCAACCTACAGAAGGGGAGAAACTTTTTGCAATCGACCATCTGAAAAAGGGCTAATATACAGAATCTACAATGAACTCAAACAAATTTACAAGAAAAAAACAAACAACCCCATCAAAAAGTGGGCAAAGGATATGAACAGACACTTCTCAAAAGAAGACATCTATGCAACCAATAGACACATGATAAAATGCTCATCATCACTGAAATGCATCAGAGAAATGCAAATCAAAACCACAATGAGATACCATCTCACGCCAGTTGGAATGGCAATCATTAAAAAGTCAGAAAACAACAGATACTGGAGAGGATGTGGAGAAACAGGAATGCTTTTACACTGTTGGTGGGGGTGTAAATTAGTTCAACCATTGTGGAAGACAGTGTGGTGATTCCACAAGGATCTAGAACCAGAAACACCATTTGACCCAGCAATCCCATATTAGGTATATACCCAAAGGATTATAAATCATTCTACTAAGAAGACACATGCACATGTATGTTTACTGCGGCACTATTCACAATAGCAAAGACTTGGAACCAACCCAAATGCCCATCAGTGATAGACTGGATTAAGAAAATGTGGCACACACACACAATGGAATACTATGTAGCCATAAAAAAGGATGAGTTCGTGTCCTTTGTAGGGACATGCATGAAGCTGGAAACCATCATTCTCAGCAAACTACCACAAGGACAGAAAATCAAACACCGCATGTTCTCACTCATAGGTGAGAACTGAACAACGAGATCAGCTGAACACAGGGCGGGAAACATCACACACCAGGGCCTGTCGGGGGTTGGGGGGCTAAGGGAGGGATAGTATTAGGAGAAATACCTAATGTAAATGATGAGTTGATGTGTGCAGCAAACCAACATGGCACATGTATACATATGTATCAAACCAGTACATTGTGCACATTTACCCTAGAACTTAAAGTATAATAATAAAAAAAGAGTGTATGAATATTTGCTCTTTAAATGTTATATGTGTGTGTGTAAAAGCCTCTTTGAATTACAATTGGCTTTTCAGATTTATTTTATAAACTTGCCCTACATGACAGAGTACAGCATGTTAAAATTATAAATCATCACAACATTGCTGAGGATAAAATAAAATCAAGCATGTTAAAACCTACGATATTATTTTCTAAACATGACTGTAGCCACAATTTCCAGGGATTACAGCAGATTTGAACACCGCTATCCAAATCAAGGGTCCCATGATCTTGTTAGACAAAATAAAGCAGTATAATATAGGTGACTAAAAGAAATGTATGATAGGGTTTTGGAGGTAGGAGTAAAATAATTCAAAGATAAGATCTAAAAGAGTGATGAAAGGTTGAATCAAATAGTATCTGGAAACTGGATAAAGTTAGATTATGAAATAAATAAGCAGATTATGATGATTTAATATGTTCATATTATGTTTTAGAATGACTTTATAAGTTTACTACAGACTGTGCAACAGTATTCTAGTATGGTAAACCTGTAGCATTTAAACATCAGCTATAAGAGAATAGGAACGAAAAAAGGAATGAGCAATTAAAAAAACAAACCTTGAGCAATTACAAACAAGGCCTGAGCATATTGTGAGCAACAGTCATCAAAGGGTGTGTGTGTGGGTGTGTGTGTGTGTGTGTGTGTGTGCTTATATATATATAAAATAAGAAGCCATCTGGCCTGAACTTATCTTTTTGATAAGATTTTTAAGTATGGATTTTGTTTGTTATGGACATATTTAGATTTTATATTTCTTTTTGAGCCAGTTTTAGCACTTTCTGTCTTTTTAGAAATTTCATTCTGTTTTCCAATGTGCTCACAAAAAATTGTTTATCATATTCCTCCTTAATAGCTAATAAGCACATGGAAAGGTCTAAATGTCATTAGTCATTAGGAAAACACAAATTTAATCCACAATGAGATCTCTCTATACATCTATTAGAATAGCTGTAATTAAAAGGTGAGAAAATAACAAATGTTGGCTAGAATATGGAGCAATCAGAGAACCCTCATATTCCTCATACATGAGAGTATAAAGTGAGACAGCCACTTTGGAAAACAGTTTTACGGTTTCTCATAAAGTTATGGACAAATTTATGTGTCATAGAGATTATTCTCTTAGTAATCTACAGAAAATAAATTAAACTATATATATACACAAAGTTTCTAAGTGAATGTTAAAATTAGCCTAATTCATCATAGTCAAAACTGGTAATAAGCCAAACACCCATCAACTGGTGGAACAGATAAATAAAAATAAAATTATACATTTCACATACTGTTCAATAATACAAAATAAAAAACTACTGATATATACTTTAGTATGAATTTATCTCAAAAACATTTTGCTAAGTGAAAGAAGCCAGTTGCAAAAGCCTAAAAAACCTGCAATTTTCTTTATATGAAATGACCGAAAAGGGTACATTTATTATGACAGATAGCAAATCAGTGGTTGCCTCTGGCTGGAGAGAGGTGGGGTGGAAATTTACTGCAACCAATTTCAAGGGAATTTTAAAGAATAATGAAAAGTTTTAAAGCTTGATTGCTTGACAAGTGGACAACTATATGAACTTGCTAAAAGCCATTTATTTAAAAACTTCAGTTTTGTGAATGTTATTGTATTTAAATGTAGCTCAATAAAATTTTGAAAGAAATTGAACTGTTAGTTTAAATTCTTATGCTAGAATCATCTTATCTCATTAAGTTCAGAAATAAATAAGAAAGAAGAAAGTTTGTCTCCTAACCTCTACCATGAAGCCCTTACTTACTGGCATCTGACAGATGCTTTGATGGCATACAACCTGTGTTTGAAACCATTTACATGTTGCTTCCCCTAAATCTTGGGGTTGGTCCTGGTAGTATGAATCTTAACTCTACCATGAATGTCTTGCAGACTGGGCTGTCTTTTTCCCTTCAATCAAAGACATTGAGTTTTGGGCCCTTGAAAGGGCAGGATCCTGTTCATCAGAGATATTTTTATTTAAATTATCTTTCAGGATAGCACTTATTTCCTACTATTTTCTCTAGCGTACAAATTTATAAAGATGCATAGCATTGAAGAAGACAATATATTTGATTTTTAGAATGAATGATGTATTCTAGAAAATTAAGCTTTTTAAGGTGATATTGATTAGCATTCACATCAACCTATTTAAAGAACAGTGCAAAAGGGAAACGAAACATCAATGCAAAGCAACTCAACGTCCAATATGAAAAGATTTCAGCCACACTTCACACCCAGATATTTAATAAACACCTTTTTACTTTGTAGAAAGTCATAAAATAATGAGATTAGGTTTGTGGTCTTTTTAAATCTGTAAATTAATTAAAAAGTAAAGAATCTTATTTAGCAAGGTCATATTTCTCACCATCTTAATGGTCCTATTTGATTATATATACTTGTTAAAATAGGCTTGCCATTCTTCAGTTTCAACTTGCCACCTGGAAACATGGTGCTATGATGGTTTCTCTTTTTTATTATTCTTATTATACTTTAAGTTTTAGGGTACATGTGCACAATTTGCAGGTTCGTTACATATGTATACATGTGCCATGTTGGTGTGCTGCACCCATTAACTCATCATTTAACATTAGGTATATCTCCTAATGCTATCCCTCCCCACTCCCCTCATCCCGCAACAGGCCCTGGTGTGTGCTGTTCCCCTTCCTGTGTCCATGTGTTCTCGTTGTTCATTCCCATCCATGAGTGAGAACATGCTGTGTTTGTTTTTTTGTCCTTGCGATAGTTTGCTGTGAATGATGGTTTCCAGCTTCATCCATGTCCCTACAAAGGACATGAACTCATCCTTTTTTATGGCTGCATAGTATTCTATGGTGTATATGTGCCACATTTTCTTAATCCAGTCTATCATTGTTGGACATTTGGGCTGGTTCCAAGTCTTTGCTATTGTGAATAGTGCCGCAATAAACATATGTGTGCGTGTGTCTTTATAGTAGCATGATTTATAATCCTTTGGGTGTATACCCAGTAATGAGATTGCTGGGTCAAATGGTATTTCTAGTTCTAGATCCCTGAGGAATCGCCACACTGACTTCCACAATGGTTGAACTCGTTTACAGTCCCACCAACAGTGTAAAAGTGTTCCTAATTCTCCACATCCTCTCCAGCATCTGTTGTTTCCTGACTTTTTAATGATCACCATTCTAACTGGTGTGAGATGGTATCTCATTGTGGTTTTGATTTGCATTTCTCTGATGGCCAGTGATGATGAGCATTTTTTCATGTGTCTTTTGGCTGCATAGATGTCTTCTTTTGAGAAGTGTCTGTTCATATCCTTTGCCCACTTGTTGATGGGGTTGTTTTTATCTTGTAAATTTGTTTGAGTTCATTGTAGATTCTGGATATTAGCCCTTTGTCAGATGAGTAGATTGCAAAAATTTTCTCCCATTCTGTAGGTTGCCTGTTCACTCTGATGGTAGTTTCTTTTGCTGTGCAGAAGCTCTTTAGTTTAATTAGATCCCATTTGTCAATTTTGGCTTTTGTTGCCATTGCTTTTGGTGTTTTAGACATGAAGTCCTTGCCCATGCCTATGTCCTGAATGGTATTGCCTAGGTTTTTTTCTAGGGTTTTTATGGTTTTAGGTCTAGCATGTAAGTCTTTAATCTATCTTGAATTAATTTTTGTATAAGGTGTAAGGAAGGGATCCAGTTTCAGCTTTCTACATATGGCTAGCCAGTTTTCCCAGCACCATTTATTAAATAGGGAATCCTTTCCCCATTGCTTGTTTTTGTCAGGTTTGTCAAAGATCAGAGGGTTGTAGATAAGCGGCATTATTTCTGAGGGCTCTGTTCTGTTCCATTGGTCTATATCTGTTTTGTTACCAGTACCATGCTGTTTTGGTTACTTTAGTCTTGTAGTATAGTTTGAAGTCAGGTAGCGTGATGCCTCCAGCTTTGTTATTTTGGCTTAGGATTGACTTGGCAATGCGGGCTCTTTTTTGGTTCCATACGAACTTTAAAGTAGTTTTTTCCAATTTGTGAAGAAAGTCATTGGTAGCTTGATGAGGATGGCATTGAATCTATAAATTACCTTAGGCAGTATGGCCACTTTCACGATATTGATTCTTTCTACCTATGAGCATGGAATGTTCTTCCATTTGTTTGTATCCTCTTTTATTTCATTGAACAGTGGTTTGTAGTTCTCCTTGAAGAGGTCCTTCACATCCCTTGTAAGTTGGATTCCTAGGTATTTTATTCTCTTTGAAGCAATTGTGAATGGGAGTTCACTCATGATTTGGCTCTCTGTTTGTCTGTTATTGGTGTATAAGAATGCTTGTGATTTTTGCACATTGATTTTGTATCCTGAGACTTTGCTGAAGTTGCCTATCAGCTTAAGGAGATTTTGGGCTGAGACAATGGGGTTTTCTAGATATGCAATCATGTCATCTGCAAACAGGGACAATTTGACTTCCTGTTTTCCTAATTGAATATCCTTTATTTCCTTCTCCTGCCTGATTGCCCTGGCCAGAACTTCCAACACTATGTTGAATAGGAGTGGTGAGAGAGGGCATCCCTGCCTTGTGCCAGTTTTCAAAGGGAATGCTTCCAGTTTTTGCCCATTCAGTATGATATTGGCTGTGGGTGTCATAGATAGCTCTTATTTTTTTGAGATATGTCCCATCAATACCTAATTTATTGAGAGTTTTTAGCATGAAGGGTTGTTGGATTTTGTCAAAGGCCTATTCTGCATCTATTGAGATAATCATATGGTTTTTGTCTTTGGTTCTGTTTACATGCTAGATTATGTTGATTGATTTGCATATGTTGAACCAGCCTTGCATCCCAGGGATGAAGCCCACTTGATCATGGTGGATAAGCTTCTTGATGTGCTGCTGGATTCAGTTTGCCAGTATTTTATTGAGGATTTTTGCATCCATGTTCATCAGGGATATTGGTCTAAAATTCTCTTTTTTGGTTGTCTCTCTGCCAGCCTTTGGTATCAGAATGATGGTGGCCTCATCAAATGAGTTAGGGAGGACTCCGTCTTTTTCTATTGATTAGAATAGTTTCAGAAAGAATGGTACCAGCTCCTCCTTGTACCTCTGGTAGAATTCAGCTGTTAATCTATCTGGCCCTGGACTTTTTTTGGTTGGTAAGCTATTAATTATTGCCTCAATTTCAGAGCCTGTTATTGGTCTATTCAGAGATTCAGCTTCTTCCTGGTTTAGTCTTGGGAGGGTGGATGTGTTGAGGAATTTATCCATTTCTTCTAGATTTTCTAGTTCATTTGTGTAGAGGTTTTTATAGTATTCTCTGATGGTAGTTTGTATTTCTGTGGGATCAGTGGTGATATCCCCTTTATCATTTTTTATTGTGTCTATTTGATTCTTCTCTCTTTTCTTATTAGTCTTGCTAGCGGTCTATCAATTTTGTTGATCTTTTCAAAAAAAACATCTCCTGGATTCATTGATTTTATTGAACGGTTTTTTGTGTCTCTATGTCCTTCAGTTCTGCTCTGATCTTAGTTACTTCATGCCTTCCGCTAGCTTTTGAATGTGTTTGCTCTTGCTTCTCTAGTTCTTTTAATTGTGATGTTAGGGTGTCCATTTTAGATCTTTCCTGCTTTCTCTTGTGGGCATTTAGTGCTATAAATTTCCCTCCACACACTGCTTTGAATGTGTCCCAGAGATTCTGGTACGTTGTGTCTTTGTTCTCGTTGGTTTCAAAGAACATCTTTATTTCTGCCTTCATTTCGTTATGTACCCAGTAGTCATTCAGGAGCAGGTTGTTCAGTTTCCATGTAGTTGAGCAGTTTTGAGTGAGTTTCTTAATCCTGAGTTCCAGTTTGATTGCACTGTGGTCTGAGAGACAGTTTGTTATAATTTCTGTTCTTTTACATTTTCTGAGGAGTGCTTTACCTCCAACTATGTGGTCAATTTTGGAATAAGTGCGGTGTGGTGCTGAGAAGAATGTATATTCTGTTGATTTCGGGTGGAGACTTCTGTAGATGTCTATTAGGTCCACTTGGTGCAGAGCTGAATTCAATTCCTGGATAACCTTGTTAACTTTCTGTCTCATTGATCTGTCTAATGTTGACAGTGGGGTGTTAAAATCTTCCATTATTATTGTGTGGGAGTCTAAGTCTCTTTGTAGGTCACTCAGGACTTGCTTTATGAATCTGGGTGGTCCTGTACTGGTTGCATATATATTTAGGATAGTTAGCTCTTCTTGTTGAATTGATCCCTTGTAAATTGAATGGATCAATTTACATTGATCCATTATGTAATGGCCTTTGTCTCTTTCGATCTTTGTTGGTTTAAAGTCTGTTTTATCCGAGACTAGGATTGCAACCCCTGCCTTTTTTTGTTTTCCATTTGCTTGGTAGATCTTCCTCCATCCTTTTATTTTGAGCCTATGTGTGTCTCTGAGCGTGAGATGGCTTTCCTGAATATAGCACACTGATGGGTCTTGACTCTTTATCCAATTTGCCAGTCTGTGTCTTTTAATTGGAGCATTTAGCCCATTTACATTTAAGGTTAATATTGTTATGTGTGAATTTGATCCTGTCATTATGATGTTAGCTGGTTATTTTGCTCATTAGTTGATGCAGTTTCTTCCTAGCCTTGATGGTCTTTACAATTTGGCATGATTTTGCAGTGGCTGGTACCGGTTGTTCCTTTCCATGTTTAGTGCTTCCTTCAGGAGCTCCTTTAAGGCAGGCCTGGTGGTGACAAAATCTCTCAGCATTTGCTTGTCTGTAAAGGATTTTATTTCTCCTTCACTTATGAAGCTTAGTTTGGCTGGATATGAAATTCTGGGTTGAAAATTCTTTTCTTTATGAATGTTGAATATTGTCCCCCACTCTCTTCTGGCTTGTAGAGTTTCTGCTGAGAGATCCACTGTTAGTCTGATGGGCTTCCCTTTGTGGGTAATGTGACCTTTCTCTCTGGCTGCCCTTAACATTTTTTCCTTCATTTCAACTTTGGTGAATCTGACAATTATGTGTCTTGGAGTTGCTCTTCTGGAGGATTATCTTTGTGGCATTCTCTGTATTTCCTGAATTTGAATGTTGGCCTGCCTTGCTAGATTGTGGAAGTTCTCCTGGAAAATATCCTGCAGAGTGTTTTCCAACTTGGTTCCATTCTCCCCGTCACTTTCAGGTACACCAATCAGACACAGATTTGGTCTTTTCACATAGTCCCATATTTCTTGGAGGCTTTGTTCGTTTCTTTTTATTCTTTTCTCTCTAAACTTCTCTTCTCACTTTATTTCATTCATTTCATCTTCCATCACTGATACCCCTTCTTCCAGTTATCAAATTGGCTACTGAGGCTTGTGAATTCGTCATGCAGTTCTCGTGCCTTGGTTTTCAGCTCCATCAGGTCCTTTAAGGACTTCTCAGCATTGGTTATTCTAGTTAGCCATTCGCCTAATTTTTTTTCAAGGTTTTTAACTTCTTTGCCATGGGTTTGAACTTCCTTCTTTAGCTCAAGAGTAGTTTGATCGTCTGAGGCCTTCTTCTCTCAACTCGTCATTCTCCATCCAGCTTTGTTCTGTTGCTGGTGAGGAGCTGCATTCCTTTGGAGGAGGAGAGGCACTCTGATTTTTAGAGTTTCCAGTTTTTCTGCTCTGTTTTTTCCCCATCTTTGTGGTTTTATCTAGCTTTGGTCTTTGATGATGGTGACGTACAGATGGGGTTTTGGTGTGAATGTCCTTTCTGTTTGTTAGTTTTCCTTCTAACAGTCAGGACCCTCAGCTGCAGGTCTGTTGGAGTTTGCTGGAGGTCCACTCCAGACCTTGTTTGCGTGGGTATCAGCAGCGGAGGCTGCAGAACAGTGGATATTGGTGAACAGCAGATGTTGCTGCCTGATCGTTCCTCTGGAAGTTTTGTCTCAGAGGAGTACCCGGGCATGTGAGATGTCAGTCTGCCCCTACTGGGAGGTGCCTCCCAGTTAGGCTACTCAGGGGTCAAGGACCCACTTGAGGAGGCAGTCTGTCCGTTCTCAGATGTCCAGCTGCGTGCTGGCAGAACCACACTACTCTCTTCAAGGCTGTCAGACAGGGACATTTAAGTCTGCAGAGGATTCTGCTGCCTTTTCTTTGGCTGTGCCCTGCTCCCAGAGGTGGAGTCTATAGAGGCAGGCAGGCCCCCTTGAGCTGTGGTGGGCTCCACCCAGTTCGAGCTTCCTGGCCACTGTTTACCTACTCAAGCCTCGGCAATGGTGGGCGCCCCTCCCCCAGCCTTGCTGCCACCTTGCAGTTTGATCTCAGACTGCTGTGCTAGCAATGAGCGAGGCTCCGTGGATGTAGGACTCTCTGAGCCATGTGTGGGATATAAACTCCTGGTGTGCCATTTGCTAAGACCGTTGGAATAGTGCAGTATTAGGGTGGGAGTGACCTGATTTTCCAGGTGCCGTCTGTCACCCCTTTCTTTAACTAGGAAAGGGAATTCCCTGACCCCTTGCGCTTCCCAGGTGAGGCAATGCCTCACCCTGCTTCGGCTCACTCTCGGTGCGCTGCACCCACTGTCCTGCACCCACTTTCTGACACTCCCCAGTGAGATGAACCCGGTACCTCAGTTGGAAATGCAGAAATCAGCCATCTTCTGCGTCACTCACGTTGGGAGCTGTAGACTGGAGCTGTTCCTATTCATACATCTTGGCTCCACCCCGATGGTTTCAATCAGACAATTTAACAAGAAGACATCTTGAGGAGGCTTAGTGTCTCACTGACCAGGTGGAGAAATACTGACATGGATGAGGCCAAGAGAAATCAGAGTGATGAAGCACCACCATTAATAAATGTTGTCTACACTATACTTAAGCCTTGTTCATGTGCAGATTGGCTTGTAATAGGCCATTCTTTTTTCCATTCTTATTCTCTTTTTAGCTGGCATTTACAGGCTACAAATCAACCATACTGAAAGACTGTTGCACAGTGTGTAATAAACATAAAAAATATCTGTAAAAGGTGATAACATTTAAATTAGCACAGTCTACATATTTCTCTTATATTATTGCTTTATCCACCTTTCAGTTACTGTGTGATTCAAACTTTCACAACTCCTTTGGTTCTTATGTCTGAATTATTTTATTTCTGGATTCTAAGCATGATCATAAAATTTTTGGTCACTTATATTATCCTACTCTACCTTGGCTAACACAATCATAGGACCCTTGAATTGGATAGCAATGTGGAAATCTGCTGAAATCCCTGAAGATTATGGCTGTCATTAAGGCTAAGGACAAATGTCATATGTTTTAAAATACTGAATTTTATTTGATCCTCAGCAATGTCGTCAGGTAGCTACGACTTGTAATCTTAACATATTTTACTCTATATTACAAGGAAAGATTATTAAGTAAATCGGAAAAGCCAAGCATAATTAAAAATGAAGTCATTTAAGGGGGCATGGGAGTAGACCACAATATTTCAATACAATATATTCATTCTTATGGACTAAAATGAGTTTTAAGAATGCACATAAGGTTATTATGATACCATGTCTCTACCTTACTACGTCAAACGGGAATGCTAATAATTGTGAAGCAATCAGTATATGTCTTGCACATCTCTTAAATATCTAAGATAAATCTTTCCTTTTGGCAAACAAAAGATATTTTAAAAATTTAACTGTGCCATATTTTTGGCTAATATCTCGAATTTCATATTAAACATGAGTAGGAAATTGAGCATAAATTTCTAGGGAAATACATTGTAAGTAATACAATTATTCAGGGTATATAATTTACAAAATAATATATAAAATCTAAAGAGCTGATAAGAAGGTAAAATACAAGCAGATGCTGCAGATTTTAGGCAATATCAGAAGAGTTTTCAAGTAAACAATTATTCTAGCAACTAATTCAACATGAGAAGACCACCTTACAACATGACATCTCAACTGCCAAACTAGCAAAAAAGTACACAAGAAATCTGACACATGGTCCCATGAAAAGTTAACCAAAAAAGGCCCTTCTTATTTACACTGCAGTTAGTACACACTGGCTGTATAACAGGAGGTTGCTCTATTAGTATTCCATTGAATTCTCACAAGAAATTGTTTCAGATAAAAGTAACAGAAAATTAACAGAAGTCCAAATAAGCTAGAGATTTTAAGCACAGAGAAATATCAAGATTCAAGTCTCTGAGATAAAGATACCTCAACCACGGGGACAACTAACTATGATCAGAACAAGACCAGCAACAGACCCAGAATATGAGCTCCTAACATAAGGTGTCTCAGAATCTCTAAACCTATGGTTTAAAATTATGTCAGAGGCAGGGAGTAGGAGGTCAGTGAGCTTACTCATTAATAGAGGAGAGAAGCCTGGTAGGCAGGAACACCTCCACATCATCCATACTCTGATGAGATAAATGCAGTGGCATTTTATAAGCACACATTACAGAAAAGGCCAGTTATTTTGTGGCTATGCCATTCTTGACTTCTGATGTAACACAATATAACCCTATAGCTCCACCACATTAAAAACTTTATGCTATTTCAAGGAATTAACAACAGTGCATTCATTTCTTATTTTCTTCTCAGAGAAGTTCATTCGCTAATGAAATCAACTTATAGAAATAAAACAGCGTATGGTGGCTTTCAGGTATCAACAACAACAAAGCAGCCTATACCAGATTAAACACTGCATTACATCAAGCTTTTGAACCTGTAGGTCAGTTTAATCCATATCAACACAGACACTTGACAGGAACTGCAGACATCTGAGATATTATTTGAGAAAACCCCTTTTAACTAACGTATTCTATTTGAGGTTCAGTAAGCTTTACCTAGTGTATAAATGTGTGGCAAAGTCAAAGGAAACAGCTTTACAGGAAAACACATTGAATTAGAATTTCAGAGTTGGGATTTATTGATTTTATATATGTGCTGTTTTTGTTACTTGTTTGGTTTCTTTATGTTTGTTTGTTTTGAATGATGCTTCAGACATGAAAAAAGATTCTACTTCTTGCAGATGTTTCATGTTTGGGATCAGAAGAGAAATGAGAAAGACTGTTTGTGGGCTGTCACAGATGCTTTCAAGTAGCTTATGTTTGGACTTCCATACCCTAGAGGAACATGTCATCAACTTGCTTAGTTCTTCATATGGGGTAATAGGAATCAACATCAAATTCTTTAATCATGGTTAACCGTAAGATAAGTATTTTAAATATTTCTGTATTGCCTATGTGGAAAACAATTCATACGCATGATATTAAAAATATTATATTTTGTATTGAAAGTCAGTAAATTCATACTCATAAGGTATACATCAAACAAGGAATATAATTGTGAAAAAATATAAAGTCAAACATTTAATGTAATATGTAGTTATTTCAAGTTAATCAAAGAAAACTGAAAAAACTAATAATTAAATCAACATAGGAGAGAAATAACAGCAAAGGAGTAATGATAAGTATATAACAAAATGGAATTTGGGTAAATATAAAAATAAATATTGCTAAAAAAACTATAAAACAATTTCTATCAAACTATTATTAGAGTATTTTTCACCAACGACATTTCAAGTTACTTATTTTCTGCCAGTAGGTAATGAGAGATGCAATATCACATTATACATGTAATGTAAGAGTGTAAAGTATTTCTCAAAAATTTCCATCAATAGGTAATAAAAGCACTAAGGTTATGTCCATATCATTTTGCACAGTAATTCAGTCTGAAGATACCTGTCAAAAAGTTAATAAAGATTTGACAAAAATACAAAGACATTATAGTATTAAAATTAAAAATTCAAGAAATGAAATCATTATGACTTCAAATTATAAGCCTTGCTGCAAAGCTGAAATTTTTCTAGAATGTTTTAAAATGCATGGAAATATAATATAGAGTTAAATGACTAATTCAAGGCATACTGAACTACTTTGTATGATCCCAATTATCTCGAAGACAATGTGTTTGTGTGTGTGTGTGTGTGTGTCTGTGTGTGTGTGTAGTTAAATATACCTACATTTCTATATGTCATTATGTGGTTATTTTGAAATTTCCAAATCTAACATATCCAGATAGAAAGTAAAGAATAATCAAATTTCAGCAAAATTTCAAAAACTAGCAAAGAATCCCCTTGGGCATAAGCATTCTAATTATCACAATTGGCTTTATTTTATTGCTTTATAAAGTGTATCACATAAATGCTGTAAATATTATTTTCCCAATGTACTGCTGCATTTGTCATGGTATTCAATTTCCTAAATCTATTTCTTATTTTATTAATCAGTATTAACCATTCACAAACCAAAACCCAAATATACTTTTGGAAGTTCTAATAGGCTCCAAATCTAGGCTAGGTGATTACACCATGGGTTTGCTTTGTGTCATGTCCTCACTATAGGGCAATTTGTCCTTACAAAGTACACAGAAACATGTATGTCTCTACACACACATCCATAAAATACTCAAAATATTATTGTGTTGAAATTAGGAACCTATTTTTTCTAAAATTTTGAAATACTGATTTTATTTTCTAGACACACAATCTACCTTTCTAAGACTATCATTTTCAGTGTTTTAGATTCTAAGGGAATAAGATTTTATTGCCTATTTTTAAATTATTTTTTAGATTGGAATAAATTAGCGTATAATTTTATGCAGTTTATAATTACCTAAAAATGCATTATGAAATATTAGTAAATCTAATCCTATTTCTATGCTCTAGGAAAAATTGCTATCAAAATTATTTAATAAATTATTTTGCAATGTAGAGAAGTATTTTAGAATAAATGTCATTCCCCAATTTATCTTATGTAAATCAAAACATTCGTATCTTAATTTTGCCTAGTTTTAATTAAACTCTATATCAAACTGTTCTCAGTGCTTAGAACAGTAAGTCCTTTCATTTTCCAGATAGCCTATGTAAGACTGAGTTAATTTAGGCTTAATATGCTTTAATATATAGGTCCTTAATAAATGGTGGCAAGCGGTGGTCAAGAAGGTTGGCACTTCTGCCATTGTCCCATTCAAAGTGAATCCATCATTTGCTTTCCGCCTTTATATTAAATAGTGCCAATTCATGCAGTCTTTTAACAAAACTTGATCTTAATGATGTGTAAAAATGAAAAATGGTATTTTATTTGGCTCTTGCCTCTACTTTCATTTGTAATATCATCACTGTCCACTTTAGTAATGATATTTACTCATCTCTATTCAATAATAGTAAAACTTACATATTTAGATAGCTGGCTGTTGTTTTCTTAAAAATTTCAGAATTCTTTCAAATGCATTTGATGCCATAATTCACTGTTTATTACGTATAGTGGAAAAGTTTTCATCAGAACCTCAAATCTAATCCAATTTACCTTTTCAAAATCACCCTCCTTTCACCTGTTTATCCTGTACAGATGTAGTTATGCCAAAGGAGGCCCCGTCAAGCCTTCACTTCTTATGTCATATGCTTAATATTTGGAATCCTCAGCTTTTTTTGCCTATAGTTAGGGGATAAAATGGCATTTACTTATGGGACTTTTTATCCATGAACACTTATTTATTGTTTCATTCACTAAATCTATATTGCACGCCTACTTTGTGACAGGAACACTTCTAGGTGATGAAGAACAGACCGTGAAAAGCCCCTGCTGTCATTAGCTTGCATACTAATCTGTATGTGTGTATGCATGTATTACACGTGGAAGGAAATGTTCTGAGAAACAAATGAGAAAATACACGCAAAGTTTAGCACTACTCCTGGCATAAAGGATGTACTCGTTAAGTAGATGGACTGTTGTTGTTACTATCATTATTATCTTCCTCTCTACCTAACTAAAACCTAATCATGCTCTTTATTATTGTCTGTCAAATACTGAGATATTTTATCCTAAAGTTTTTTTTTTTTTTTTTTTTTTTTTGAGACGGAGTTTCGCTCTTGTTGCACAGGCTGGAGTGCAATGGCGCGATCTCGGCTCACCGCAACCTCTGCTTCCGGGTTCAAGAGATTCTCCCGCCTCAGTCTTCCAAGTAGCTGGGATTACAGGCACGAGCCACCAAGCCCGGCTAATTTTGTATTTTGAGTAGAGATGGGGTTTCTCCATGTTGGTAATCCTGTATTTTAGAACCTGCCAGACATTCAATAAGTATCTCTAAAACTGAACTCTAAGTTCCCTTTGTGTTCTAACATATGGCGAGTCCCTGAATGATATTGGGCTAGTGACTTATGACCTATATTCTGAAAGCAATTTGAGACACCAGAGGTGTTCAAGTAATCATCAGAGGTACCTCACTGAATTATGTCAAGCATTTGTTTATTGACAGTGGGGTGGATATTGTTTACTGGTATTCACAGGTTAGATTGTGCCTCATTGTAAAGCCCAAAAGGAAGTCAGAAGCTTCAGTGAATCAGGATAGCTGTCCTCTGGGAATATAAAGATGTAGCAAGTATAAATACCACCAGAAGAGATCTCAACCTAGCATTAAGGTAACAAATCTCTAGTTATTATAAAAATTTGGCATGGCATAGCTGATGAATTTGACACAGTTATTCTTTAAGCCAGATTTGAAAGTAAAACCAGATACCATCAAATATTTTTTTCCTTTAAGGTTTTTTAACCTACTGTGGAGCTATATTATTATTCAACGGTTCTCTAAGGGGCTTTCTGTCTTTGCCAAGTCTGCTTTCCTGTAGATTTGATGTTTACTGCACAATCAGCCTGCCTTTATGTCCCTCTGATCATGCTGTTTGTTCAGGATGTTTTTCCTCTAAAGTTGATAAATAAAAATTTCATCTGCCCTAGGACTTATACTTTCCTTAGAGATTAATTTCAGAGCTTTTATTTTGACCCCTGAATAATCCTTAATTCCAATTATCTTCCACATAATGTTTCAAGGAGAGGGTCTGAACCGCTATATTCCAGTGAAATTTCAGACCTAGACTGATTTTGAAAATTTCATTTTCCACATACTTGCCCAATTTTTATATTAAATTATATTCTGTGATTTTTTTAATTTTATTTCATTTTATTAAGTTTCGGGATACATGTGCAGGACATGCAGGTTTGTTACACAGGTAAATGTGTACATGGAAGTTTGATACACCTATCAACCCATCACCTAGGTATTAAGCCCCACATGCATTAGCTGTTTATCCTGATGCTCTCACTCCCTCAACCCTTCCCACCTGATAGGCCCCAGTGTGTGTTGTTCCCCTCCTTGTGTCCATGTGTTGTCATTGTTCAGCTCTCACTAGATTTTCTTCTAGGGTTTTTATAATTGTAGGTTTCACATTTAAGCCTTAATCCATCTTGAGTTAATTTTTATATAAGGGTGCAGATTCAATTTTCTGCATTTGACTAGCCACTTTTCCTAGCACCATTTATTAAACATGGAATCCTTTCCCCATTGCTTGTTTTTGTCTTGCTGGTCAAAGATCAGATGGTTGCAGATGTGCAGTCATATTTCTGAGATCTTTATTGTCTTCCATTTTTCTGTGTGTGTGTTTTTGTACCAGTACCAAGTTGTTTTGGTTACTGTAGCCTTTTAGTATAGTTTGAAGTCAGATAGCATGACGCTTCCAGGTTTGTTCTTTTTCCTTAGGATTGTTTTAGCTATACAGGCTCTTTTTTGGTTCCATAAAATTTTAAAATATTTTTTCTAATTCTCTGAAGAATGTCAATGGTAGTTTAGTGTGAATAACATTGAAACTATAAATTGCTTTGGGCAGTATGACCATTTTCACCGTATTCATTCTTTCTATCCATGAGCATGGAATGTTTTTCCATTTGTTTATGTTCTCTCTTATTTCCTTGAGCAGTGGTCTGTAGTTATCTTTGAAGAGGTCCTTCACTTCCCTTGTTAGCTGTATTTCTAGGTATTTTATTCTCTATGTAGCAATTGTGAATTGGAGTTTTATTCATGATTTGGCTCTCTGCTTGTCTATTGTTGGTGTTATAGGAATGCCTGTGGGTTTTTTTTTTTTTTTGCATATTGATTTTGAATCCTGAGACTTTGCTGAAGTCACTTATCAGCTTAAGAAGCTTTTGGGCTGAGATGATAGATTTTTCTAGATACAGGATTATGTCATGTGCAAACAGAGAGTTTGACTTCCTCTCTTCTTATTTGAATACTCTATTTCTTTCTCTTGCCTGACTGCCCTGGCCAGAACTTCCAATACTATGTCAAGTAGGAGTGGTGAGAGAGAACATCCTTGTCTTGTGCCAGGTTTCAAGGGAAATGCTTCCAGTTTTTGCCCATTCAGTATGATATTGGCTATGGGTTTATCATAAATGGCTATTATTTTGAGGTATGTTCCATCAATACCTAGTTTGAGAGTTTTTAACATGAAGGGATGTTGAATTTTATCAAAGGCCTTTTCTGTGTCTATTATGATGATCATGTGTTTTTTGTCTTTAGTTCTGTTTATGTGATAAATTACATTTATTGATTTGCATATGTTGAACCAGCCTTTCATCCCAGGGAGGAAGCCTACTTGATCATGGTGAATGAGCTTCTTGATGCATTTTATTGTGTACCTCTGGTAGAATTCAGCTGTAAATCCATCTGGTCCTGGGCTTTTTTTGGTTGGTAGGCTATTTATTAAGGCCTCAATTTCTTATCACAAATGTGTGAATTTGATCCTGTCATCATGATGCTAGCTGGTTATTCAGAGCCAATAGGAGCAACCATGGCCCAGGTAACACAGTGTCAAGAGGTTCCTGAGAAAGTGCACGCATGGCAGTCAGAGTATAGTTTGGTTTCATATATTTTAGGAAGGCAAGAATTATGGGTAAACACACTGGTTTGGCCCCAAAAGGTGGGGTATCTTGAAAGGGGAGAAATACTGAGAAAGGAAATTTAGTTTAAATAACCACTTACTCATATTCTTGCTGAAAGATAAATTATTCTGAAATTTTCTCTTAATTGCACTCATCTGTAAACATATTTTGGCATATTAAACTAGCAAATTCTTAAACATGTTTATTTACTAAATTGAATAGCAACAGTTTTTCCCCTTTAAAAAAATAAATACTATTTTGTTATATGAGTTATTTTTTCTCATGCTCTCGGCTCCAGGTTTTTTGAGTTTCTTAAATTTTGAAACACTATGTTGTTTCAAATCCCTGTTTTATTTCTTCCTGAAACACATGCCTACCTTCTTCAATAAGCTCAGTCACATTGATCATTGAGCTCTCTAACATCATTTACACTAGGAATTTCTCAAGCTGGCTGTTTGGACTGGTTAGCTCCCATATTATATGTAACTATCTTCACTCTTGCAATTATTTCAATGTTTTGTTTTCCCACCAAACTGAAAGCCTCATAAGGGCAGGATCAAGACGTTTTTGTTATTGTTATCTTTTATTCAAAACTGTCTTTTGTTTTTTTGATTGTATGATTAAGATCATTTTATGCTTTGACTTCCATTGCTTGGCCTCTATTATTGATTAACAATCAATGATTAGCTAAGAATTTAAATTAAACAATAAATTCCCCAAATTCTTGCTTCACCATGCTTGTACTGAATCTGGAGAGCAGATAATAAGTCATTGGTATTTTTTTTCCTGTGTTGCAATTTTTTCCTCTTTATTTTCTCATGTTTCTTTTCTATGACCTTTGTCAATTTTGAAAGAACACTTACGGCTTCTCAAAGACAATAGGAAGTGTAGGAAGTCAACCTAGTGAGGGGAACATGGTCAACCATAATCATAGATGAGTTATAAGAAAATTTCAACACTTAATATTATGGGACATTGAGCAAGTTTCTTACCTTTCAAAACTTCTAGAATATTAAATGGGAACGTTAATCTGTTTTATAAGAGGAAGTAGAAATAACACACTCAACAATCGGTTTTAGAAACTAGAAGGAAAGACAGGAAAGAAATGTCCATTATCAAATGCAGTGTAAATTTTCAAAATAATTCTTCATCCATTAATAATTGGTTATTTGTACTGTTAGACATTTTTTTTTACAGCAAACTAAAATACTGCATTTGAAATTGTGAAATTGAAAAGGAGAAAAGACAGACATTTGTTAATGTTCAAGAAATAACTTTACCAAGTAGTTTTTCTTTATTCTTTGCCTTGAGAGATAAGTCCATCTGTTAAAGAGAAAGGTTACTTTTATAATTTTTAACTTATAAAAATCCCTAGCGATAACACTTTACTTATTTCACCTTTACCTTGTTATTTCCAGCTGACCTCTTTTGAGCTATTTATGTTTGCGCATTAATGTATATCCTGAAACTTTACTTTAATCATGGGTATTTAACCTTCATGAACTCTTTTGAAATTTACTCAGAATTTATAACTCTATCAATATTCAACTGGCTATCTGATTACTAGTTAACATTAATAAATCATTTCATTTGGTTACTTCTGTATAATAATATTTAGTTAATGCAAATTTAATACATGGTTGTTTCCTTCCATGAAGAAACAATCACTACTTTTACTTCAGTTCAGCCCAGCAGCTCAAGTATTGATCTTACCTCACTTTACAGTGAATATTTTTCAGAGATAAGAACATAATCTTTTGCTCATTTTTGCTTCTCTTTGGGAAAGACATTTTATATTTCATTTCTGCATCATATATAAACATATGATTTTAGCAAAACTCTTCATGTCTGAGCTAAATTAAGCTATATTTTTGGTTGTGCTAAATCCTTAGAAAGCTTATGAGGAAAAGCATTGACTAAGCAAGTCATGGTTACATGTTTACATACATGCACACATATTTATTTATATACTTAATGCTATCACCAATGTTCTAGAAAGTTTTTCAGTGTTCCTTAAAAATCATTTGAGTTGATCAAAAGTTTAAGCAGGCGTTTCAAAGAAAGGCAAAAAGCAACTCTTTTCATGATAAGTACTTTTCTCCTTCAATAGTGACAGAGAATTTTCTGTTGGTTGTATAATCAGTGTTGGCATCAGAAATAATGCTCTATGTGTATAGGTCATATAGATGCATTATCTAGGTAGAAAAGTATCTGGTCAGTAGCCCTAATCTCAACATTGTGACACTCATTTAGCAATTTCATGTATTCAGAGTTTCATCTATTACTCAGTAATAGATTTTAAAAAAGGACAATCATCAGCTGATCAACAATGGCTAATGTTTTACAAACGGCGCATATAATATTTGTTGCTCTTGATTATAAATAAAATCATGCATTGTACTTAGAAATAGATTTCTCAGAAAAAATAAGTTAACTTTAAGTTAGTGGTTTCTTTAAAAAATTAAAAATAGTATGAAAATAATTTTCATCCTTTTTTCTACTTCAGTCAAATATATGTAGATAAACCATCATACTCCCATTATTTTATTCAAAACAAGAATATTAATTTTATTTTATAATTCTCTAAATTCTCATATCAAGAAAATGCTTGGGTTTTTGACCTTCACTTATTTTGGTCACCAAATATTATATATCATATATAATTACTATGTGCCACACACTGTGCTAAGCACTGAACTTAATATGTGTACTTAATTATCAATTTCATACACATACTTTCCTATGGGAAAAAAAAGCAGAGGAAACAATATCACCAACAAAAGTATGTGAAATCTTTCAATAAAAACTGGAAAATCCCAAAATTATAAAAGACCAATCTTGCTTTCTATATTTTGTTTGCTTAAAATGTGGAACCAGCCCAAATGCCCATCAATAAAAATGTGATAAAGAAACTGTGGTATATATATGATGGACTACTACTCAGCAATAAAAAGGAATAAATTAATGGCATTTGCAGCAACCTGAATGGGTTTGGAGACTATTATTCTAAATGAAATAACTCAGGAATGAAAAAACGAACAACATATGTTCTCATTCAAAAGTGGGAGCTAAACTACAAGGATGCAGGATGCAAAGGCGTAAAAAATTATACAATGGACCTTGGGGAATTGGAGGGGAAAGAATGAGAAAGGGGTGAGGAACAAAAGACTACAAATTGGGTTCTGTGTATACTGCTTGGGTGATGGGTGCAGCAAATCACCACTAAAGAACTTCCTCATTTAACAAAATACCACTTGTTCCCCCAAAACCTATGGAAATTATAAAAAATGAAAAAATATAAGAAATATAGATTTTGTTTGCTGTCTTTGCTTTCTTATCATTGGCTATTTGCATTAACAAGATTTGATGAGTTCAAGAAAAGAGGCTATATAATGGTGACTGTGTCTACTGTAATGGTAAATCTAGAATCTCTAAATTTAATACAGAACAGAAAAATAGAATTCCTCTCACTACTGAGGAGATACTATACAAAATTCTGTAAGGACCTGCATAAGTCAGTAAGCAGATCATCTGTCCACATTACTATTTTTATTTTACCTACTTATACACACAATAGGATGGATGCTTCTACTTACTGCGTAAAATTGAGGATTATGTGTTTGCAGGAATGAATGAATGCTTGTATTTTCTCAGTCCATTTCAAATTAATGTGGTGTGGAATGGTCAGAAGAGATTTTACTCTCTCTCTAATGGTTGTCCTCCTGTTCAATGAGTTCTGTTAAATGATCCCTGTAAGAGACATCCTTCATTCCTGGCTCACAAAAATTGAGTTTTGAGTAGCATTGTTTTTAGTGTACAGAATTCAACAGATGGTACCAAATAGCCAATATTTTAAACAGCTTCCTGAGGGTAGATCTCCAGCTGAGCATCCCTATCACCCTCATTTTCATCTACTTTCACTGTGTTCATTCATTTTAAAATTATCGTGTGAGCAGCACTCACATTTCCCTAGAAGAAGATGTAACTGTGCATATTAGCAAATCTGGAGCTGAAGTATGAGTTTAATATTGGCCACTTTTTTCTCGTGTTGTCTTTAAACAATGCCATTTTAAAAAATGATTGTTTTCCATTTTACATTCAAAGGGTGGCTACTTACTGTTTTGCAACTCAACTCAGCAAAGAAAAAATTGTAGGTAGTAATTTTTTTAAGCTATCAACTGAATCTCTGACAGACACCCTCATCTTTGTTGTCAGGTTGAAACATTCTGTTCTTGAACAGAGGAAAAACACTCTTCACACAGTGCTTACGAGTTTCTGAAGTCTTTATTGGTACTCTGCACACCTTCACACCTCCATGAGAAGAAAACAGTAGATTTATATTAGAAACTGTATTGAAAAATGTCTACTTCAAACACACTCAAAGGACTTTCCGGTTGTTTTATTGCTATGCCAGAATACCTTCATGTAACTGAAATAACTTGGACTAAGCAAGGTAGACACTTTTCTAAATTTGTGGGAGGCTACCTTGAAAAAGATGATGGGAAAATAAATAGACTATATTCTGATGTTGTTATTCGTGTTAGTGTTAGAGCTTTCATGGAGTAAGTTACTGCTAAGTAGGAGTAAATATCCAAGCAGCAATAAAAGATGAGCACCTTCCATATATCTGTAACCAGTAATTCCACACCTACAATTCAAGAAGGAGGTCAATAGGACCAAATACACAGACATTCACTTTCTGTATAAAATGTGTTGAAAAAAATCTAGTAAACAACATTTTGAGCCATATTAAATAAAATGTTTAAAATAATAGTAAAGCTAGAAGTAACTTTAAATAGGAAATGCTGATTTGAAAACTTATGGAAGGTATTAGTATTTATTAAAATTAATATGAATAATCAAATGTAGTTAAATATATTCAAACGGACGACCCCATTTGAAGACATGGGAAGAAGATAGCATTAGCAGGCTTTGCTTAGGTATGTGCCCATATTTCTTACTAAACTACTTGCCAGTATGAGAAGCAATGCTCTAAAGTAAGTACAGATAGTCTTATAAACACACGACCAAACATCACATACACACATCTAGTCTTCAACACATACATAAGGCACCATTCTTTAAAAAAACTAAATCAAATCAATTTTATTTGTGTATTACTATAGATCTGGGTCTGCAACAAAAGAGGAGATATAGTGGGAAGGACTTAAGGGGCTGCTGACTATAGACCTGAGGTGTAAAGTTTTGATGATCTGAATCTATTGTGTTTGCTAAATAAAGAGAGCGCTTTATGTTGCAATCTAATACCATTCAAATCATTCTACATTATCTCTGCCTCAAACCTTCTTTTTACTTAAAGAAAATACATGACAAATGTATCTGGCTAGGGATGTCTGCTGAACTCTTTCTATTTTATCTTTCGGAAGAGAGAAAAACGTTAACAGGCCAGGCCTGGGTCCAATAGTGAAGAACGAAAAGATTGTTCTTGGTGAGCATCTCCATCTGTTCCTAGATCAAGCTCCTAATCTTTCCCAGGCCTTTTCTCATGCCAATGTACTGGATCAAGAGAATATTTCAGTAACAGGAAGCAGAAATGATTCCAGGAGACAGAAAGTAGGGCATATCGGTCATTTAAATATTTAGGAAGTAAAGCTCAAGCAACAGAGAATTATAAAGTTACCAAAAACCCATTCCAAGTAATAATAATAGCAAACGATTCCATATAGCTTATTACTTGCCAGGCAGCATTCCAACTGCTTTACATATATTAATCCATGTACTCAGGACTACCCTGTGATAGGGCTCTTATTGTAATCTCCATTGTATGACCGAGAGAAGAAGCCGAGTAGTTAAATAACTAATGCATAGAATGCATGGGAGAATTGAACCCAGGCAGTCTGGACAAGAGCTCTAGTCTTATATTGTGTTTTCTCCCACATTTAGAGGCCTAGTCAATATCAATGTAAGCATCACAATGAAGGAAAACATGACTACATAAAAAATTAACAACAAGGAGGCTGATTTCCTTTTGAGAGGAAAAATTTTTAAAAACCTGAAGAATTGAGAGCATAGAAAGAAACCCATGTAATCATGTAAGTACAGTGCCTGCCACAAAGTTAACACTATCTGTTCAATCAATACTGAAAGAAAAAATAATTGTTGAGACAGTATCTTTGAATGCAGTCACAGCTTTCCCTCTCATCTCCAACTATGATAATCTTACCCTGTAAGAACCAACTTTACACAGCAAATCTTCAGAGAACTGCACACTTATATGTCTAGAGACTAGGGTATAGGGGAGCACAGAAACCACTTCCCAGTAGTTCTTTCCACTTATAGCCAATGTGAGAAAACCTTTTAAATGGTCAATTTTCAAGGCATGATACATCTAAGCACTGGCAGCCAGCCTGCAGATGTAACAAACTGCACGGCTCGTGCTCCTAGAAGGTCACGATAAATGAACAGAATGTAGAGGAGGAGTCAGCCCATAAAAGGGAAGAGAGTTTCACTATTGGGAAATTGAAACTTAAGTGGGGGAAGCGGATGGGGTAAACTTAGGTGACGTCTGGGAAGATTGTAACCCCATAGTATTTGACTAATGAGGAAGTAGGGGAGGGACTTGCATGCTAGGAGGTATATTACCTGCTGTGATTGCCCCGGGTGTGCCTGCCTACCAGACACCCGATCTTGCAAGACCACTATTAAGTCTCACTTTTGCTGTTCTTGGTGCCTCTAAGTCCATTCTTTGGGTTTGGATGGGTGAGCGTGTTTCTCACATCCATTAGTATTCCTACTATATATAGTAGAACCTGCAATCTATAGATATTTCCCTGGGATCTCTAGATGTCCAGTACTTTCCTGTTATATTTGCTTTTCAAAACCATTCAATCTAGTGTCTACCACACCACTACCATGCACCCTGCCCTACTCTGGTGATGACAACAGAGTTTTGAATAAAACAGATAGAATTCTACCCTTGCACCTTTTCTTCTACTGGGGAGATGCAGATGATTAAAGGAGGAGGGAAGGAAGGAAGGAAGGAAGGAAAGAAGGAAGGAAGGAAGGAAGGAAGGGAGGGAGGGAGGGAAAAGGAGAGGGGAGGGGAGGGGAGAAAGAGATTAAACTTTTGATGCCGGCAAGGTACTATGAATGAGATACTTCAGTTGATAGAGAGCATAAAGTGTTGGGAGACTGCTTTAGGCAGGCTAAAGACCTTCCCAAAGAGGTAATATTGAACTTCAGTCCTGACTTCCAGAGACAGCCATCTAATCATCTTCAGGAAGAGACTTTGGACAAGTAGCAGCACTTGCAAAGGCCGTTTATATTGAGTAATGTTTTTAGATTCTCTAGCATATTTAGAAGACTTGCACTGATGGGGAATTTCTGACTAGAAAGTCCAGTCTTCTTAAGAAGTAATCTAGAAAACTGGCGTTCTCAGCCTCCTCTACATCTAGATACAAGCAGGTGGCCAAGGCTTCACCAACCCCAGGCAAAAAGCACTTGCAACTTTGGCTCAGTACTGCTCACAATGTATACATGTATCAAAATACCACATAGTATCCCATTAATATATATTACAATTTATCAATTAAAAATAAAATAAAATTTACAAAAATAAGTGCTCAAGATAGCGCTGATCCTGGGACCATCATTTTTCATCCAGGTTTACGCCTAAATTGTCCAGCTTGGGGGACTGCATTAGTTGCCACGTGGAGTTTCTGCTATACAAGTAGCATTAGTACAGCCTCAGTAGCTGCTGGAGTTTGGTCCAATTCCTGGCAGCAGTGCCAATGGCAACATCAGTTATGAGTTTCTCATTACGTCAGTTCTCTGTCACACATTTCAGTATTATTTTTCGAGGCTTAGATTCAATCCTATTTCTCCAGTTTTTCTGAGAATCTGTGAGCCAGTCATTTTCTGTTTAATTAACAAGAGTTAGATTCCACTGCTTATTATTAAAAACCCATAATGATAAAGGTTAGATGGGTTTCAGGAACAAAATCAATGTCAGTGTGGCTCCTGGTTTCTCTCAAGCCAGATTATCCAACCTAGTTCTGTCTTTTCCTATAACTATTCATAATCTGACTTTACATTTTCATTTTTTCTCCTAATTCCCCCAAGACTAGTATCTTCTAAGTGTAATCCATATAGATATTAAGAAAACAAAATTTAAGGAGACCTCATACCAAACATCTTTCAAGGTTTTTTTTTTTTGTTTTGTCTTTTCATTTCCCAGATATGCTTCTACTATTAACCTATAGGGGGAAAAACCTGCATTACCTCTGTACTGGCCTCTGTTGGCCTCTTTCTTCCTTAACCCCTTTCCTATTTAGAAAAAAAAAATGCAGCTCGATGCAGGTGTTCATTTAATTTTACATAAACACACTCTTTGAGGTTGAAGCAAATCTAACCGACTTTCAATGCGAAAATAAAATATAAAGTTATTGGAGTTATTTCTAAACACAACTTGTCTGTAATCCTAATGTAATAGAAATGTATATGATTAGAATTAGAGATAAGAGTATTCTTGGGGCAAATGGGAAATGGGTTAAATTATGCCTTTTATCCATGTTTCCATCTTTGGTAGAAAGAATAGAGGTTCATCAATGTTAATTTCTCTTATACACACCCTAAGTGACCCAGCTCTTTCTTTTTCTAAAGTGGGCTGTTTACCCACATGAGCCCCTCAACTTAAAGATACAAGATCTAAAGAGTGGCCTCAAAGCAGCTTCATTCCTCTAAACATTACCTAAACTCAGAAACGATTGATTTAGTATCTTTTTTTAGAAAAATTAATAAAAATGCATTGTATTCATTTGTTTGAACTACTTGCCATTGATATTTATTCACCACAGAGGAAAATAACAACTATTTTTAGAAATATACATACAGAATTAAATTCACTGAATTTTTCATTGGAACATAATTCTAAATGCAGTTCCATGTTGCTTATCTAGCAAAACCATAGGCTCAAATGTTTAAAAATACTTTGATGGACAGCAACTTTTGGAACTGTGTCAGGGACAGAATTTAGACAGAGATTGGCTTTTATAGAATGCTTAAACCAGTTATTTTCAAACTTTTTGGCAATGACCCACAGTAGAACGCATTTGATTTTACAACTCAGTATAGGCAAAACTTTAAACACATATCCAAATATATAATATAGACACACAGGATACTTAAAAAGGGTTTCATAAATGCATTCTTATGGCATTAATGTGATATTTTCTATTATTTTCATTTAGAAAAATAATTATCATTGCCTATTACATTTATTCAAAACCCGTTAGTGTGGTCATGACCTGCAGTCTGAGCAAAGCTACTTTAAACTCTGGTTGTGGCATGGTATGTGTTAGGTCTATTTTCAGACTGTCTAAGGAACCATATCTTCCCATGATTTATCTAGGAAAGAAGTTTTCCAAGTTCTAAAACCAATTTGCAAACAACTTGCAGAACTCAGTTCATTCATAAATAATGATACAGCTATACTTTCTTCAAAATGTCAATTTTTTTAACCAGCACATATTCATAGTTTTACATCACCCATGCTTGGAGAATAACTCAAAACAGGAGGTTTAAACAATTCTGTTCGTTGTCACACTAAGGTTAAATAATTGTATATGTCTCTGTTCACAACATCGTTTTTCTGGAGTATAAATATCAGAGAAAGTTAAATCTAACATCTGTGGATATACTGTCAGAAATAAAGGAATACTGTAGGAAGACATTTTTAGAAGTGATGATTTATTTTCAAATAACAATTTGAGTCACTCATTAATGACATTTTTGCAATATTTTGCACCTATTTCTTAGCAGCAAAGAAATGACAAAGAGTTAACAAAACATTTATTCTTATCTAGACAATATTCTTCAGTAAGTCTGGGGAAATGCTCATTAAAAGTCTCACATGTTTAGAGACCACAGTGCATTAATAGGAATTCAATTAAATACTTATTGCTTTTGTCATTTAAAGTAAGTTAACCAGATGGCATGACATTCTCCAAAAGAGATTTTAAACAAACAGTGGAGATTTAATTAATATGCACCAGTTAACTCATTAAATATGTAACAACTAGATCATTAAACTTAAGGTAAATACTCATTTGAGATGAATTGTCTAATTTTCACATTTATCTTCATTTTTCTTGACTGGTCATGTTATAAATGGTAACTTTTAAAATCTAAGACATTTTAAAGTACAAATATTTTGTGTTTCTCATAATTCTTCCACCAATGCTAAAAGGAAAACTGACATTATTTTCATAGAAAATGCAAAATTGAATTACTACATAGTAACAACCAAATGATTTTAATTTTTATTCTAACTTAGATGTATCAATTCACATGTGCTACTTTAGAAGCAAATAGTAAACCTTTCTTATCTATAGTTAGTACCTTCACATAGATTACACAGTAATACTCTCAGTAAATTTCACATACCTAACTTTTCCACTGTATGCCTCTGTGTTACTTATATTATAATGGAGTTTTGTACCTTTGAACAAAGAATATTCTTTATCTGGTGAGATCATCATTCTTGTCCTTTGATAAAAATGGCCAGGAAAGGGAGACAGTGTAGGAGAATACAGGCCCAGCCAGACATATTGCCCGGGGAAGTATGACAAGTTAACAGGAGGCACACCTTGTAGTCACAGCGTGTTAGACGTCCATGAATATAGGCTGCTTGTTTTAACAACTCTTAAGATTTTAAGTAATTCATATTTTATAGATTCAAACTAATTTAATATTTGGACGCAGTTGCTTTGAAGTGTCTTACAGTTGGGACTCATTAAAATAACTAAACTACGTATTAGAGTGGACCTAACCCTTTACTTAGGACATACCCTAGTAAAGGATTCCTACTACGAGTGTTCCATTTATATTAACTATTCTTAGAATTAAATTCCTATTTTCAGCTTCACAGTGTATATTAAATGATTAATTTCATTTATAACATTCTTCTACCCTTGTTAACACATACACACATGCACACACATTTTATACTTAATATAAACTTTTTAAAATAAAAAAACGTGAAAACAGCACCCTTACAGACAATCCCAGTTCTAAGAGACTCAAAACTAGTTTTTATTCTGAATGTCATTAAATAATGCAATTACAAATATATAAAGCGTAATATCAAAGCTTTCTGCAATTAGATTAAGAGTTGTATTAGGTTCAAGATACATGGGCTGTCAATAGCAGCATTTTCTAATATTTTGGATAAAAATGATAAAGATTATACATTTTGACAATGCTGTTGTAAAGGTTATGTAATCATGTATTAATTGCATGCAGCCATCTGCCTATCTTTTCAAGCTTTTTGCAGGCAACCACTCTCTGGCCACTAGCTTCCTATGTTGCCACACCAAAACCCTCCCATTTTTTAATCTATCCACGACTTTCAATTCTTAAGATCCTATCACCTTTTCACTGGTATTACCCATCTCCAGTGTCTTCTCTCATCATCTTAACCAGATTAAAGTTCATGGTGTGTCCGGAATTGGTAGGTTCTTGGTCTCCCTGACTTCAAGAATGAAGCCGCGGACCGTCGAACCCTCACAGTTAGTGTCACAGTTCTTAAACATCGTGTGTCCAGAATTTGTTCCTTCTGGTGAGTTTGTGCTCCCAGTGACTTCAGGAGTGAAGCTACAGAGCTTCGCCGTGAGTGCTACAGCTCACTACAGCTCAGAAAAGTGGTGCAGACCCAAACTGTGAGCAGCAGCAAGATTTAGTGCAAAGAGCAAAAGAACACATCTTCCACACCCCATAAGGGGACCTGTGCGGGTTACCTCTGCTGGCTGGAGCAGCCTGCTTTTATTCCCTTATCTGACCCCACCCACATCCTGCTGATTGGTCCATTTTACAGAGAGCTGATTGGTTCATTTTTCAGAGAGCTGATTGGTCCATTTTTCAGAGAGCTGATTGGTCCGTTTTGACAAGGTGCTGATAGGTGCGTTTACAAACCTTTAGCTAGACACAGAGTGCTGATTGGTGCTTTTACAATCCTTTAGCTAAACAGAAAAGTTCTCCAAGTCCCCAGTAGATTAGCTAGACACACAGTGCTGATTGGTGCATTTACAAACCATTAGCTAGACACAGAGTGCTGATTGGTGCATTTACAAACTTTTGGCTTGACAGAAAAGTTTTCCAAGTTCCCACCCTTCCCAGAAGCCCAGCCAGCTTCACCTCTCACTGGCACTCGCCGGGGGGACTCTGCAGCACCTAGCCCAGGGACTCCAGCAGCCCAGAGGGAGCCCGATCAAGCCCAGCAGGCACCCACCAGCCCTGCAGAGTGCGGGGCCCTCTGAGTCTGTGCCCACCCGGAACCCGCGCTGGCCCACCAGCGCCGTGCGCAGCCCCGGCTCCCGCCTGCGCCTTTTCCTCCGCACCTCCCCGTGAGCAGAGGGAGCTGGCTCCGGCCTTGGCCAGCCCCAGAGAGGGGCCCCCACAGGCAGCAGCGGGCTGAAGGGCCCCTCAGGCGTGGCCAGAGCGAATGCCAAGGCCAAGGAGGCGCCGAGAGTGAGCGAGGGCTGCTGGCAGGCTGTCACCTCTAAATGGGTAATTATTATACTCACCCTTTATATACATTTTGTATTTGTTTATATAACCCCCATTTTCATATCATTCTGGCAAAAAATAAATAAATAAATACTTAAATCCAGCACTTCTGCTTATTACTTGTTCAGTACAGGCAGTTGAATGTGGCCAGAGTGTGTGAAGATTCAGTCATTGTTTCAGTTCTCTTTATCTGTATTCTCTCACTTGGTCATCTCATCTGTGCTTATAAATTAGTACCATTAATATGTCAACAACTTTCAAACTTGTATCTTCATCAGAGATCTTTTTGCCTAACTCCTCTAAATTCATATACCAATTTCCCAGTTAAGATCTCCACTTCGATGCCTAGTAGACATCAGAAACTTAACATGTCTAAACCCTAAGTCATGATTTTTCCTTTATAAACTTGCTCTAGCCATAGGTTTTCCTGTCTAGGCAGACAAAAATTCTCTTCTTCCATTGCAGAGGCCACAAACTTCGGAGCCATCTTTGACTGCACACACCAGAACAATCCATCCGGAAATCACTGTGTCTTATTTTAAAAATATATTCAGAATCTGACACCCACTCACTCCCTTCCCTGAAACCAAGGTCCAAAATACTATGCTCTCTCATTTTGTGTTAAAACAGTGGCCTTTAACTGAACTCTCTATTCCTACCTTTTAATCCATGGAGTTAACTCTCAACTTCTCTGTTTTAAACTTCAATGTTCCCCATTTCACTCTAAGTGAAACCCAAATTCCTTTTAAAATGGCCAACAAGTCGCATACTTTTCTAACCTCATTTCCCATTACTCTCTGCTTGCTCATTCTGCTCATTCAACAGCCTTAGTGGTGTTACATTTCTTGAACATTCAAGCATTATTTCTGATATACTCCTTTCCCTAATACATGCATGGCTAAAGAACTCACCTACTTTAGGTCTTTGCTCAAATATCATTCCATGTTTGCTCAAATGTTACCACATACATTTTGGATGTCTAACATGCTCTGTTTTTCCTTACTTTCAGCTCCATATAACATATCATATAATTTGTTTACTTGTTGTATTCATTTTTTAGATGAAGTATCACTCTATCGCCCAGGCTGGAGTACACTGGTGTGATCTCAGCTCACTGCAACCTCCACCTCCCTGGTTCAAGCTATTATCCTGCCTCAGCCTCCCAAGTAGCTGGGATTACAGGCAAGTGCCACCACACCTGGCTAATTTTTGTACTTTTTAGTAGAAATGGGGTTTCACCATGTTGGCCACCCTCGAACTCCTGACCTCAAATGAGCCATCTGCCTCAGCCTCCCAAAGTGTTGGGATTACAGGCATGAGCCACTGCACCCTGCCTGTTGTATGTTGTATTCATTTTCTATGTCCCTTTACCAGAGTATCAATTGTATGAAATGAGATTTTTTTCTTCACTTAGGATAGATTCTTAGCCCTTAAACTCTGTATGACATATTGTAGACATTAAGTAAATGTTTGCTTAATGAATAAAGGACTACATGCACATTTTTAAAAAATCAAATACTACAGAAACTGTTAGGAAAACTTTCTAAAGGGAAAACAACATTATCCACCTCTTGCCCCACCCATTTTATTCCTGGTTTTATTTGCAGATACAATTATGTGCTCTTCTATCAGTTAGAATCATGTCACTAAAAAAAAAAAAAAAACCTACCAATTGTATATTTACATATCCATTATAAATGTTATTAATTAACTACTCATTATAGGAGAAAAGAATTTAATTTTACTTATACTCTCCACAGTTTCAATTTTTTCTATATTCTATTTGTTGAATGCTAAAGCATAAATTTCAGAGTTTAAATACAATTTTACATTATATACTTAAATCTCAACGTTTGTCCAATCAAATTTCTATAGTATATCAAATTACTACTATATAAGGTTTCATTTTCGTCACTTCTCCTCTTCCACCACCGAAAGTTCATGAACTATACTTTTCATTTGACATTGTCAAGGCTGTAATATGTACGTAGTCATTTGCAATCATAAGTATGCCATCTGTGCTTTGCCTATAAGGTAATTGCAGACGTTAAAACCTAAGTTTAAAACTTAATAATCCAATGTTTGTTTACAGCAGCATGGCAGTCTAGATACTAGCAAAGATATTCCCCTGGAAGTAAACAATCTTTCACTAGGTGTCTTTTTTTACATCTTGCTGATCTGAAATAAAGTGAATGATTCTTCAATGTCCAAAATGATGTTAAGGTAGGGAATTAAAGTAGAAAGTTAAAATGGGAAAGCTGGAAGTTATGTAAATAACAAGCTGGCTTTCACCCTGATAAGTCTTGCCCGTCACTGGAGTGTTTAGACTTCTCTCTTGTTGGCTGCCTGAGGCACAGGGATAAAATAAAGCCTGTAGCCAAAATAAAATGAAATGTCTAAACAGGAAATCCGCATATAAAACTAGATTAACACAAAAGGTTAAACCCTCAATATAAAGGTGTACAAGAACTAATTTTCCTTTGCAGAGGAGTCATCAAACAGACTTGCTTGATTCATGTCATGTGACAATTCTTAAACAGAATCTCAGTTACATATAGATTTGTGCTTAGAAGTTTGCACTAATTGTATGGTCTTGAAAACCTCAAATCTAACATTAGTGTAAGGCATTTACGAGTGATCATTGCTCCAGTGTTGAAAGAAGCCAATGCAAATCCTTTCTGGAAGAACCTACTTTCATCTCTGGTGTCTAGCTAGGATAAGGGGAAAAAAGCAGGGAATTGAGATCAGGTAAGCTTATTCAGAGCACCTCTACCATACTCACTTACGTGAGTGGCAGGTACGTGAGTCGTCACAGAGAGATAGTATACTATGCATAAAAGTTTTACAATATTGTGAACGTTTAATTCACTATTTTTAACCAAAACTAATGCACGGCATTTATACTAAGAATGAAATGTCAGTAAGAGCTAATATTTCTGGAGTGTGTCATGTGATCTTCATGTTGTGATAACACTTTTTATGAAGTATCTTATTTAAAAATGTCTGAAAACAATCCTTTATAATAAGCATACTGTTTTACAGATTACAGAGAAATAAAACACTTGCCTAAGGCCACACAAGTAGTTTATGGTTGAGTCAGGATTTTTATCTTTATTTTGATTTAGTAAGAACGAGACATGTAATGGAATTATGTTTTTTCCTTCCTGGGTCCAGTGTCAGAATACCTGCTTTATTCAATAATAATGTTAATGGTGGCAATGTCAAATGAATTATCTTTCCTGAAGCTCTCTTACTTGTTCTAAAACTTTTAGTGGGCCTCAGGTTTTGATTTGTACTTTTCACATTTGATTTCAATTTTCAAGCATTTTACCTGATAAAAATGATTGCCTGTAAGGAATTTAAAAAAATACAGAGATTGAAATGTCATCAAGGTAAGGTGGGCTCAAAATTTTGGAGTGTGGGCAGAAAAATGGAAGTGGTGCTTTCTCTTGAGCCCATGTTGCCATGGGTGTTTTGCTCTGTTTTTTGTTTGTTTTGTTTCACTTTAGCATCAGTAAGAATATCAATTCTTTATCTACTATTACTGTTGTCTTACTCTCATCTTCTGATTCCACAATCAGCTAACCTAAAATATAGAACTGCTACAAGAAACAGGTTTGTTAGCAAGTTATCTTGATAATAAAATTGCTTTGGAAAATAATGTCACGAATACAATCAGAGTAGGCAGTGTTCTTCTGCTCATTATCCCATGCCATGGACTTAATTTTTATATCATTAGCCTCTTAGTCATCTTTATTTTATTAAGCATATTAATGTCCCAGAGCTAAAATGCAATGCCCCTTATCCTTTTTCTGTTATCAAGTAACTCCATAAAATTTAAGTCTCCCACAGTCCTAAAAATGTTTTACTGATATAATTGGGGTCACTTTGCTATGGCATTAAAACATTCTTAGAGGCAAAGGTCATATCAGCAAGAATTCTTTAAGCACCATATTGGTATTTTGAGGTGTTCAAATAAACAGAAGCCATAAACACCTCTCTTTAGTTCACAATTTGTAGGTAGGAAAAGAAGATTTGTTGATATAATATAATAGACTTCCATAGGACAGTAAATCAAAAATCAGTTAGGATTTTAATAACTTTGGTGGTTTTAAAACTTGTCTGAAGATTCTTAGACACTCTTTATAGCAAAATTAGGAGGTTAATATTCCTTCTCTTCAATGTGATCCAGCTTTAATGACTTCCTTTTAATGAACAGAATGTGGCAGTAGTGACACTGCATGAGGCTAACTCTTTGGAGGTGACACATTTATCCTGTTTCTCACTTCCTGCACAGGTGCCTTTTGAGCCCTGAGCTAGTGTAAAAATGTGGCTACTCTGAAGCCACTGTAATGGAGACATGTGATGAAGAAACACCTAGAAACAGAAAGCGATGACCAACGAGCACCAGCTATTGCAAGGGCGACTTGTGTGAGACTTCCTTGCTCAACTCAAGACCTGTGAGTATATGAGCCTTCAGATAATTTTATCCCAGCTACAATTCTACTACAGCCTCATGAGAGACATTAGGGAGAACCACCGAGCTGAGTTCAGTCAATGTCTGTAACCATGAGAGAGAATAATAAAGTGATTATTGTTGTTTTAAACCACTAAATTTGGTAATTTGTTCTGCCACAAGAAATCATCAATTATTCAACTCAGCAATTATAGACACTCAGGAAACAGCATAGTAATTATGGGCAAAACATATCTAGTGTCATAAAGCACAGATAGTTTCAATACAGATGATTTATTTCACTTGTTTTCTATATGTAGTAATGATAAACAACATTGATTCAGAATGTCTGTTAATTTGAACTTCTGAGAGTAATTAGTAATCTATTAACTATATAGATAATAAATTTTAGAAGACTTATAATTTGATTGTAACACTTCTGCTCTGAAGCATTTTAGGATATTTTGGGTCATTCAAATACATATTGCTGTTACTATACATTTAAAAGGCTCATGTGATTTGTCTCCAATATATATCCAAAGGATAGAGTATACCTGTATATCTTAATGTAAAGAACAGAAACATATGCTGTAGCAACTCAATTAACAATGCTGAGTTAATAAGAAATCAATGAAATTATTTGCGTTCTTCAGTTTTTAAAGTATTTCAGTGGTTTGCCAGATGCTATTATATACACTGTCTTATTTAACCCTTACAATAACTCTATGAGACAGGTACTATTATTCCCTATTTGTACTTTAATAAATGAAGGCTCAAAGAACTTAAACATTAAACCCAAATTGACATAGGTAGTAAATTACAAACCAACACTCTAAACCAGAGCTCCTGATCCTCAACCCAGCATTCTCTCCAATATATCGAAATCATCTCTCCTAATCCTTTTTACAAATTTAGTAGATACCCCAGAAGTTGTTTAGAACAAATCCAATAAAGTCTGTGATGTTCTCTGTGTGTAATATTTATGTACATAAATATATATGTAGTATATGCGTGTAATATGCAGTATATGGTTCTATAGTCATGCATCCCATAATAATGTTTTGGTCAATGGCGAACCATGTATATGATGATGGTTCTATAAGATTATAATGGAGTAAAAACATTTCTATCACCTAGAGACATCATGGGTATCACAGTGTTGTAGCACAATGCACTACTCACATGTTTGTGGTAATGTTTATATAAACAAATCTACTTATCTGCCAATATATAAAATTGTAGCACATACAATTATATATGGTACATAATGTTTTATAATAATAATAAACAACTATGTTACTGGTTTATGTATTTATTATACTATACTTTTCAGTGTTATTTTAGAGTGTACTCCTTCTACCAATATAGAAAAAGTTAACCGTAAAACAGCCTCAGGCTGGTCCTTTAGGAGGTATTCCAGAAGATTGTTATCATAGTAGATGACAGCTCCATGCATGCATGTTATTGTCCCTGAAGACCTTCCAGTGGGACAAGATGTGGAGGCAGTAAGCCTTTAAAAGGAACAACAAAATAAAATCAAAAGAAATAATTAAAAGAGGAAGTGATTAAAAAGGGAAAAACAGATGTAGGAAATGAAAAAGAGGAAAAGAAGAACAGGAAAAGAGGGTCCTGGAAGTACAATTTGTCCATGCAGACCTGCTCTGTAAACAGCCTGTGACAAGTGGCTTCTGTTTCAGAGGATTGATGGCTCAGGGATGGGCCTCTGGGAGCCAAGGGACCTGCCAAAGTTTGCTATCATGACAGAGCTGTTTCTTCTCCACAGCCCAGCAGCTATGTCACCTAAGCAGCTTGCCACAGTCTCTCACAGCTTCAGCTGCTATGGCTGAGACTCCAGGTCCAAGAATCTCCATTTTTGCTTAAAAACAAGCTTATGGGGAAAAAGATATAGAGTATTTTTTTATTTTACCAAAGCTAAGTACTTTTCAAAATACCCAAAATATTTTTTCAAAATGTTGCTTTCTCAAAGTAGTATTATGGAACCTAAACTGAAAAATAAGCTCATCGGAGGGATTTTTCCTTTTTTCCCCCAAAACACACAAGCTCTCCCACAGTTTAGACACCAGTATATATAATATCGTTATATATAATAATATAATGTATAATAATATTAATACAATATTATTGATATCATTATATTATATATAATATGTTATGTAATATAATATTAATACAATTAATATTTGTTATATAATATATAATAATAAGATAATTGTTATAATTATGTGATATATAATATAATTATAATATTATATATAATTATATGATATAATATATAATATTAATATTGGGAAAGTTTTTTGTTTATTTTTAAGACGGCTGACTAGAGATATCAGATGCTAGTTTTCCTTAGGAAAAAAGAACCAAAGTTTCAGGTAAATAAATCAAATAGAATAGTAAGAGGAGAGTGCTGGAACCTAGAAGAGAACTCACAGGATGAGGCTGGGACACAGAAAAAGCAAAAGAGCAAGAGGCTGGTAGAGATGGGCTAAGAAACAAAGGGACCTGACATTTTGTCAAAGGGTAGGTGGCAGTCATCTCCTTGTCTTTGCTTACCCCTGCAGTAGACTACTGGTGTCCAAACTGTGAGAGAGTTCTTCTACCCCCACAAATCCAAACACTGGGAGTAGTGATTTGGGGACTTCTTGAGGACATCACACCAGACCACCAGCATGCATAGATTCATTCACCCTTCCCACAGACCTGAGCTGGAGTGTACCAGTGAGATAGTGGTTCCTGCCCAGAGAACCTCAACCCTTGTGTCTCCACATTACCAGAGCCCCCAGAAATATTTTTCAGCACCCACTCAGATTGTAGCAGTCACACAGGTTTGGCTGAGCACAGGGAAGCTGCAGGGTTCCCAGTGGTCTATGAATAGTCTAGCCCTTGGGGAGTGCAACTCCTAAGGGAAGAGAAAGTGCAGCACACAAAGGGGGCAACCTTTCGGACAAAGGAGAAAAGAGCATGCAGTTTTCTGTGTCTGAGAGGTCCCAAAATACATTATAGTCCCATCCTCAAGGGGAAAATAAAATCCATCCAAACAAAGCACATTTTAAAATAATAAGGAGAGACAGCTTATCCACAAGAAAAGGAAGCAGAGAGACAACTGTGAAAGTATGAAAAAATAGTGTTACAGCATCCCCAAAAGCATCACACTCACTCTCTAGCAATGGATCCTAACAAAAGTTAAATCTTTGAAGTACTAGATAAAGAATCCAAAATATTGATTTTTAAAGAAAGTCAGTGAGAAATTTGAAAACTAATACAAAGCCAGGTGAAATTTGAAAACTAATACAAAGAAGCCAGAAAAATAATTCAGGTCATAAATGAAAAGTTTACCAAAGAGACAGATGAAAAACGAAAGCACTTTTGGACATGAAAAATTTATTGAAGGAATTAAAAACACAGTTGAAAACATTAATAGTCTATTATTAAATAGACAATTAATAGACATATACAAATCAATATATATGAATCATCACATAAACAGAATTAAAAATTAAAATCCTATGTTATCTCAATAAATACAGAGAAAACATTGGATACAACTCAACATCCCTTCATGTTAAAAAAAAAAAACCTTCACCAAACTAGTTGTAGAATAAACATCTGTTAAAATAATGAAGGCCATATATAACAAACTGACCGACAATCTCATATTAAATGAGGAAAACTTGAAAACATTTCCTCTAAGAACCAGAAGAAGACAAAGATGCCCACATTCATCACTCTGATTCAGTGTAATACTGGAAATACTAGCCAGAGATATCAAGCAAGAGAAAGAAATAAAAGGTATCCACATTGGAAAAGAGGAAGTCAAATTATTTTGGTTTGCTGCTGATAATGATCTTATACCTAGGAAATTCTAAAGACTCCTCCAAAAGATTCCTGCATTTCATAAATAAATTCAGTAAGGCTTCAGGATACAAAATCATTTTACAAAATTTTTTATACACCGATAATGACCAAGCTTAAAAACAAATCAATAACTCAATTATATTTACAATAGCTACAATAAAATAAAATATCTAGGAATACACTCAATCAAGGAGGTAAAAGATCTCTAGAAGGAAAAGTACAAAATACTGATGAAAGAAGTCATAGGTGACAGAAACAAATAGAAAAACACCCAATGCTTATGGATTGGAAGAATTAATATCATAAAATGATCATACTACTAAATGTAATCTAAAATCCCATGCAATTCTTGTCAATATTCCATTGTCATTTTTCACAGAATTAGAAAAAAAATCCTAAAATTCACATGGAACTGCAAAAGACACCAAATAACCAAAACAATTCTAATCAAAAAAAACAAAGCTAGAGGCAGCACATTACCTTACTTGAAATTATACTACAAGGCTATAGTAATCAAAGCAGCCTGTTACTGGTACAAAAATAGATCAATGGAACATAATAGGGAACCCAGAAATAAAGCCATATATCTACAATCAACTGATTTTTGGCAAAGGTAACTAAAACACTCGCTGGGGAACGGATACCCTATTCAATAAATGGTGTTGGGAAAATTGGATAGCCATATGTAGAATAATGAAAGCAGATCCCTATCTCTCATTCTATACAAAAACTAACTCAAGTTGGATTAAAGACTTAAATATAAGACATTAAACTATGAAAATTCTAGAACAAAATATTTAAAAAACTCTTTAGGACCTGGACCTAGACAAAGAATTTATGATTAAGATCTCAAAAGCAAATGCAACAAAAACAAAAAGAGACAAATGGAACTTAATTAAACTAAAAAGCTTCTGCCAGAAAAACTAATAATCAACAAACAGACAACCTACACAATGGGAGAAAATATTTGCAAACTTCTGCATGTATGGACAAAGGACTAATATCCAGAATCTACCAGGAATGCAAACTCAATAAGGAAAATAATGACACAACAAATAATCTTAAAAAATCAGAAAAAGACATGAAAAGACAGTTTTCAGAAGACATACAAATAGCTAACAAACATGAAAAAATGCTCAACCTCACTAACCATCAAAGAACTGCAAATTAGAATCACAATGAGAGATCATCTTATACTAGCCAGAATGACTATTACTAAAAAACAAACAAACAAAAAACACAGATGTTGGTGAGGATGCAGAAAAAAAAGATAACACTTGTACACTCTTTGTGGGATTGTAAATTACTACAAGCCCTATGGAAAACAGTATGGAGATATCTCAAAGAACAAAAAATAAAACTACCATTAATCTAGCAGTCCCATTACTTGATATCTACTCAAAGGAAAAGAAACTGATATTTCAAAAAGATACTTGCACTCTCATGTTTATCACAGCACTATTCACAATAGCAAAAACACAGAATCAACCTAGTATCCATAAATGGTGGCTAGATTCAGAAAATGTGGTATATATACTCCATGGAATACTATGCGGTGATAAAAAGGAACAAAATCATGTCATTTGGAGAAACGTGGATGAAGCTGGAGGGCATTCTCCTGAGTGAATTAATGCAGAAACAGAAAATCAAATATTACATGTTCTCATGTATAATTGGGAACTAAACAGTGTGTCCACATGGGCATAGCGAGTGGAATAATAGACATTATATATTCAGAATGGTGTGACAGCAGGAGTGGATGAGGGATAATAAATCACCTAATGCGTACAATGTACACTATTAAGATAGTGGTTACACTAAAAGCTTGGACTTCACCACTACACAATAATACCCATGTAAGAAAACTGCTCTTGTATCCTTTAAATATGTAATTTAAAAATAAACATTAAAAAATAAAGATTGAAAGGGGCTTCAAAAATTCACGCAAAATCTTGCCTCCCAGAAACTCCAGCTGTCTTTTATTCCAGAATTACTTGAGTAAACATGCTTCAGTTCTCATTACTCGTCATAGATGTCCCTCCCCAGTCTAGAGGATGGTCAGGGTACCTGGAATGCCTGCTTTGCCTTAGCATGGCTTCTATTCCTCATATCACCCTTTCCCCACCGTCAATTTGACCTCATAAATATGCCTCCGGAATCTGTTCTCTCTTCACCACTTTGTCATCTCTTGTGGAGGGGTGCTACTTACAGTCTCTGTCCTTCCAGTCTCTTTTTCCTCCAATAATTTTAAAATCTAGATCTGATTATTTCACTCAGCTGCTTAAACCCCATCCTTGGCCTTGAGTAGCCTCCAGTGTGAAGTTCAAACCTCATGGCCTCTGAGGTCTTTCCCAGCTGGCCTACCTCTCACTCCCTCTAGCCAGCCTACCTCTGGCCAGTTTCCTGGCAGGCCATGCATTTCTAGTCCTCTCCACCTGTGCATGTGCTGTCTCCTCCCCGTTCTCTGCCAAACTAATTCCTGTCCTCCTCATTTGGAGCCTGGACCCCCACCTTGAGGCCAGTGCCCATTTTCTGTGGCCCCATTGCACCTTCTAGCAGAACCCTTAAACTGCACACAGCAAGCTGCTGGGAGGTTCACTTTCTTTGGCCCCCATTAGACATCTAGCTCATATATTATGGGACTTATTGTGGTCAGCTAACATGAACAGCTGCAAATAAGTTCCTCACTCTATATCTTCACCTCAGTAACACCTGTCACCTTCCTTTCTATTCTGAGTAAGAAACATCTTCCTAAAATTAATCTTTCACCTGGATTTTGGATTCTCATGACTGTGTTTCAAATGTCATTTATACCTCATATGATCATTCTTTTCCCTCCGTCTCTGTCTGTTCCAAATTTTCTTCATGTCCTTTCTCAGTGTCCCTTGCCTGATCCCGCTGTTCCTTCTAATTCCCTCAGGTTTAGAAAATGAGTACCACTACTCACCCCATCCCCCCACTTTATAATGCTTCACAATATGACATCTGGACCGTCCACTTTTGTCAAATGTTTCAATGATTTTTTTCTTTACACATTTATGGTTTTATTGAAAATAGTACAGTTTTGAAAAATAAAACATTTTTCAGATTCAGAATCAGAATCCAAGTTATAGTTTTATTTTAGAGTTTTTTCTTTTTCTCTTACCCAGAATGTATTGTCCCCTAAAACATTAATATACTTACTTTTTTATCCTATGATATACTTAAATTAGTTTCAAAATTACTACTAACAATAAAGCTACTAGTGAAACAAGATTTCTTACAGTTCTTTTTGTCCTTAAACTGTATATTCACAAAGATGCACAGAGTAGTGTGTTCAAAAGTTACTTGAAATTATTCTTTTCTCTGTCTGATTGTGGTTATTCATTTGAGACAAAATTATGTTTCCTTAACTTAACTTCTGTTTTGTGCAGTTATAGGGCTTGTTTTTTCCCCATAAAACTTAACGTTATTTGTTAAATACGTTAAATATTTACCTTGTTCAAAATTGAGAAATACATAAAAAGGGAGCATTAGAAAAGCCCAGCCCTCTCCTTTCCATGTCATCTTCCTCCACTCCTGTTAGTTACCCATTTTCAAAAGATTTTGATTTATCTTTCTGGTATTTCATTTGCAACCTAAGCATATATGTAATATATAAATTCTTATTTTTCAATATTTCTTATACAAAATATAACATACTTTACATACTCTTCTCTAATTTGTTTTTCACTTAACAATGTATCTCAGAAAAAAAAAAAAAATTCTTTTCTGTCTACTCATGTTTCCAGCAGGTGAGTCTGCAGCTATCCAGAGAAACTTCTTTCTCTTCTTGAAGGAAACAATTTAAACAAGAAATACAGGCAAGGTTCAAAGCACAAGGGATGATTTATTTTAAGCAAAGCAAGAGTTTATAAGATAAAGTAGCGTACACTTGGAAGAGGGCCAAGTGAATGACTTGAAAAATCAAGGGCCCTGTTCGCTTCTTGATTTAGAGTTTTTATAGCTTCTATCTTTTCCCTGGCTTTCTGTCTCCTCCCTTTGCTCTTCCACTGGGTGGGCCATCGCTTAATTATTGCATGCGCAATGGTTTTGCCAGTACTTGGGAGAGGCTGCATGTGCAACGTGTTTATTGAAGTTGTGTGTATGCTTACTTGGGAAAGTTCTTCCTTACTGGTTGAATGCCCCTAGAGGAAGGTTATACATACTGTTGAAATTCCACCATCTTGCCCTTTACTGCGCATGCTCGAAATCTTATCATGATTAGGTCTTGATAATGCCAGGTGTTTTCTATCTGGTGCAAAATTTCTCTCACAGCACCAGTCATGGCCACTTAGTATCTCAGAGGGATAATTTTATGCCTGCCTGTCCTTAACTTAATGAGACCAGGCAGCGCCGGGGTCCCTCCCATATCCTGCTCATTATTTAGAAGGAGAGATTTATAGTTACTTCACCATAGCTTGACAAATGCCCAGCATTCCTGGGGTCCCTCTTGCCTGCCCTGCTCAAGTATAACATCCGACTCTTAAACTCGCAGAGACCTTTCTCCTACGTTTTTTTCTGATTCACAGAACTCCACTGTGTGGATATCGTTTATTTAAACTGGTTCTCTCTTGGTAGACATTTGTATTTTTTCTCAATCTTTCACTATTACAAATAATGCTGCAATGAATAACTATTTTATATATTGCTTTGTATTTGTGGAAGTGTATCTTCTGGATGGATTTATTGAAGTTCGATTGCTGGATCAAAAGATAAACACATATGTAATTTTGTTACATGTTTTAAATGTGTAATTAAATTTGTTAGGTATTCTTTCCTTAGAGTTTAAAGGATTTTACATTCTCACCAGCAATGTATGAAACTGCCCATTTATCCACAGCCTTACTAGCAAAATGTGTTGTCAATATGATAAATGAGAAATGGTATCTGAATGTAGTTTTAATGTCTCATTGTGAGATTGTTTTTTCCATGTTTTTAAAGGCCTTTAGCCTTGCTTTCTCTTTGAACTTCTTGCCCAACCCACTTCTGTTTTTTCTACATTTTTTTCTATTGGGTTTTTGTCTTTTTATTTCTCCTTTTTTTTTTTTTTTTTTTTTTTCTTGAGACGGAATCTCACCCTGCCGCTCAGGCTGGAGTGCAGTGGTGCAATCTCAGCTCACTGCAACCTCCACCTCCTGGGTTCAAGCAATTCTCCTGCCTCAGCCTCCTGAGTAGCTGGGATACAGGTGCCCACCACCACACCCACCTAATTTTTGTACTTTTAGTAGAGACAGGGTTTCACCACGTTGGCCAGGCTGGTCTCGAGCTCCTGACCTCAGGCAATGCACCTGCCTTGGCCTCCCAAACTGCTGGGATTACAGGCATGAGCCACTGTGCCCGGCCTTTATTTCTCCATTTTTCAGAGCTCTTTATGAGTTAGAGACATTGGTCCTTTATGAAATAAACTGTGTTTATTTCCTCCCAATATGTGGTTTGTTTTTTATTTTACTTATTTTTTGTTTTTATCATAAAGATATCTTTCTTATATTATTAAGTACAATAGTCTGATTTACTAATCTTATTTTTAATTGGATCTGGATTTTGAGTCATAGTTTAAGTATTTACCATTCCTAAATTATAGAAGAACTCACCATCTTTTCTTCTAGTACTTGCGTACTTTCATTTTCACATTTAAATATCTGATCAGTTTAGAATTATCCTAGTGTATGGTATGAAGTATTGAACTTCATAATGTTTTTCAAATGGTATCTTTTATCCAGCCCCATTATTAAAAATTCCCCCTTCTGTCCAATTAGTTGAGCTGTCGTCTTTACCATATTCAAAATATCTAAATGCATTTGGTCTGTATTTTGACTTTTTATTTTATTATTTGACTGGCCTGTTCATCAATGCATGCCCAGTACCACTGCTTCACACAAAGAAGTCTCACAGACTATGTTAATAACAGTAGGAATATTACTCTCTTGTTGCTATTCTCTTTCAGGGTTTATTAATTACTCTGAATTGTTCATTTTTTTATATACAGTTTAAATAAATATCAAATCCCAGAGTAAAATAAACTTTAATAAACATTAAATTCATATATTAACTTGGGAAAAATCACATCTTTATGATGTTGAATAGTCTTAAGTGAGTAAGCAATGCCTCTTCATTTGTTCAAGATTTGTTTAAAATTTTCAGGGATCTTTGAAAATATAAACAAATAATGGCAACATTTTTAACTGATTAGCTATCAATTTTAGCACTTGATGCTTTATACCTATTCATTCAAGAGCAGACATAAATATAAAAAATCACATTAAAATATGGCAAAACTTGTGAATTCTCCAGATTACGATCACAGAATAATTTCACTTTCTTCATTTGTACCGAATATATGTGAACAGATGTGACTATTTTTACTGCAACAGCTATTACATCTACTGGAGGACCAGATGGATTACAATCATGTGTTGCTCGATAACCAGGATATATTCTGAGAAACGTGTCATTAGGCACTTTCATCATTGTGTGACCATCATAGATTGTTCTAACTCAAATCTGGATGATATGGCCTACTATGCACCTTGGCTGTATGGTATAGCCTATTCCTCATGGGATATAAACCTGAATAGTATGTTACTATACTGAATATTGCAGTCAATTGTATTTCTGTATCTAAACATAAAAAAGGCACAGCCTCTCTCACCGCTCCTATTCAACATAGTGTTGGAAGTTCTGGCCAGGGCAATCAGGCAGGAGAAGGAAATAAAGGGTATTCAATTAGGAAAAGAGGAAGTCAAATTGTCCCTGTTTGCAGACGACATGATTGTTTATCCAGAAAACCCCATCGTCTCAGCCCAAAATCTCCTTAAGCTGATAAGCAAGTTCAGCAAAGTCTCAGGATACAAAATCAATGTACAAAAATCACAAGCATTCTTATACACCAACAACAGACAAACAGAGAGCCAAATCATGAGTGAACTCCCATTCACAATTGCTTCAAAGAGAATAAAATACCTAGGAGTCCAACTTACAAGGGATGTGAAGCACCTCTTCAAGGAGAACTACAAACCACTGCTCAAGGAAATAAAAGAGGATACAAACAAATGGAAGAACATTCCTTGCTCATGGGTAGGAAGAATCAATATCGTGAAAATGGCCATACTGCCCAAGGTAATTTACAGATTCAATGCCATCCCCATCAAGCTACCAATGACTTTCTTCACAGAATTGGAAAAAACTACTTCAAAGTTCATATGGAACCAAAAGAGAGCCCGCATCGCCAAGTCAATCCTAAGCCAAAAGAACAAAGCTGGAGGCATCACACTACCTGACTTCAAACTATACTACAAGGCTACAGTAACCAAAACAGCATGGTACTGGTACCAAAACAGAAATATAGATCAATGGAACAGAACAGAGCCCTCAGAAATAACGCCACTTACCTACAACTATCTGATCTTTGACAAACCTGAGAAAAACAAGCAATGGGGAAAGGATTCCCTATTTAATAAATGGTGCTGGGAAAACTGGCTAGCCATATGTAGAAAGCTGAAACTGGATCCCTTCCTTACACCTTATACAAAAATCAATTCAAGATGGATTAAAGATTTAAACGTTAGACCTAAAACCATAAAAACCCTAGAAGAAAACCTAGGCATTACCATTCAGGACATAGGCGTGGGCAAGGACTTCATGTCCAAAACACCAAAAGCAATGGCAACAAAAGCCAAAATTGACAAATGGGATCTAATTAAACTAAAGAGCTTCTGCACAGCAAAAGAAACTACCATCAGAGTGAATAGGCAACCTACAACATGGGAGAAAATTTTCGCAACCTACTCATCTGACAAAGGGCTAATATCCAGAATCTACAGTGAACTCAAACAAATTTACAAGAAAAAAACAAACAACCCCATCAAAAAGTGGGCGAAGGACATGAACAGGCACTTCTCAAAAGAAGACATTTATGCAGCCAAAAAACACATGAAAAAATGCTCATCATCACTGGCCATCAGAGAAATGCAAATCAAAACCACTATGAGATATCATCTCACACCAGTTAGAATGGCAATCATTAAAAAGTCAGGAAACAACAGGTGCTGGAGAGGATGTGGAGAAATAGGAACACTTTTACACTGTTGGTGGGACTGTAAACTAGTTCAACCATTGTGGAAGTCAGTGTGGCGATTCCTCAGGGATCTAGAACTAGAAATACCATTTGACCCAGCCATCCCATTACTGGGTATATACCCAAATGACTATAAATCATGCTGCTATAAAGACACATGCACACGTATGTTTATTGCGGCATTATTCACAATAGCAAAGACTTGGAACCAACCCAAATGTCCAACAATGATAGACTGGATTAAGAAAATGTGGCACATATACACCATGGAATACTATGCAGCCATAAAAAATGATGAGTTCATATCCTTTGTAGGGACATGGATGAAATTGGAAACCATCATTCTCAGTAAACTATCGCAAGAACAAAAAACCAAACACCGCATATTCTCACTCATAGGTGGGAATTGAACAATGAGATCACATGGACACAGGAAGGGGAATATCATACTCTGGGGACTGTGGTGGGGAGGGGGGAGGGGGGAGGGATAGCATTGGGAGATATACCTAATGCTAGATGACGAGTTAGTGGGTGCAGCGCACCAGCATGGCACATGTATACATATGTAACTAACCTGCACAATGTGCACATGTACCCTAAAACTTAAAGTATAATAAAAAAAAAAAAAAAGGCACAGAAATATATGGTATTTTAATTGTATGGGACTTCCATGGTGTATGCATTTTGTCATTGAAACATCATTATATAGCTAACTACTATATTACATATATGAGAGGAAAAAATGAGGATATGAGACAGATTTACAAAAAAAGCAAAGTATAGGTGTAGAAAAACAAACTATAAAAACTCAAACTTCTGCACTTCTTTTCATTTTAGCTAATACGCAATGCTGGAAAAAATACATTTTCCTCCTTTATCCAATAACATTTCACTTTACTGAACATTTCTCAAAGGCAACTTTCAAAAAATCCAGTTTTTCTTCAAAGTTTTAGAGAGCTGTCTGAAAGAAGGCATCTAGAAAGTGAAAACTCATGCTATACACAATTGGATATTTTAAAAAGGGAGAGAATTATCTGACATGGAATTGGGTTCACTCAATTTCTTCATCCTTATTTCTCTCCCAGAATTCTATTTCCTTCCTTTTTTTCTCAGGAGTGGAAGCCCTGGGATTTCATCAGAAAAAAGAAATGTTATTTCAGTTTTTTTAAAACACAGACAGAAACAAATGACATGTGTATGTTTTAATTTGTTTTTGAAAATTTCAACTGGAATTCACTGTTAATAAGTTTCTACGTATTTTAGATCTGTAGCTGCACTGAAGAATGCGAACTGTTTTTATGTCTCTACATTTGCAGTACAAATTTTACTAGCTGGCAACTCAAAACAATGTTCAAGAACCATATTGCAAACATAATCATTTCACCCTTGATTTTTTAACGTTTTCTCGACAGCCTACTAGGGTTTTATTTGACATAAAAAAGTACTATCTGGAATCCAGAGGTAGCAGACACATTAAAACACCTCCCTGACATGCTCAGTTTACAGCCTCCACATTAACTGCAGAAAAACATGGTGGCACAGTACAGATGAAAACTTCAGCAGTGGCCTGTCTACCTAGAGGAACAGTTGGGCAAATCCTGAAACTATCATAATGTCCTTAATGCTTTCATGCGTTCATTCTACAGGCTATTGATTCAACCATAATTATACATAGCATGGTTCTATGGTAATTTCTACTGAATTATACAATACAGAGACAACCAGAGGATCAAGAGGGCATTAAAAGAATCTACTGCAATGAATAGATATAAATCAATTCTGCTTTGAGAAAAACGCATAATAAAAACATTGCTTCTCGCAATGTCTGTAGTTTAATAAATAATAAAGTGTCTGAAAATGTTTGTTCTCAAAAGAAATAAAGTTTTAACTTATTTCTTAGAAATTCTGCATTAATAGTAGCTATTTTGACTGGTGCAAGATGGTATCTCATTCTGGTTTTGATTTGCATTTCTCTAATGATCAGTGATGTTAAGCACCACTTATGCACTGCTGGTGGGAATGTAAACTAGTCCAGCCATTGTGGAAATTAGTTTGGTGATTTCTCAAACAACTTAAAATAGAATTATCATTTGACCCAGCAATCCATGATTGGGTATAAACCGAAAGGAATATAAATCATTCTACCATAAAGACGCATGCATGCGAATGTTCACCGAAGGATTATTCACAATAGCAAAGACATGGTATCAACCTGAATACCCAACAATGGTGGACTACATAAAGAAAATGTGGTACTTATACACCATGGAATACTAGGAAGCCATAAAAAAGAATGGATGGAACAGGAGGTCATTTTTCTAAGCAAACTAACACAGGAAGAGAAAACCAAATACCACATGTTCTCACTTATAAGTGGGAGCTAAACGTTGAGTACATATGGGCACAAAGAATGGAACAACAGACACTGGGGCTTAGCTGAGGGTGGAGGGTGGGAGGAGGATTAGGATCAAATAAGTACCTATTAGGTACTATGCTTTTTACCTGGGTAATGAAATAATTTGTACACCAAGCTATGACGACACACAATTTATCTATATAGCAAAACTGCACATGTACCCCTGAACCTAAAATAAATGTTTAAAAAAGATTTTTGCATTAAACTTTAAAACTCTAAAAAAGATTGTTGAAAGATGATTATTGCTTTTACAAAAAGTCCCCAAAGTTAATTTTAAGTAGCCAGTTTGACATGCACTTAAGTTTTTTTAATTAAAAAACTCTACTGCATATGCGTTCTCAAAGGGAGATGTTACCAAACTTATTTCACCCTTTCAAAACCTCTACCTGTAGAAAAATGCCTTTTCTGATAAATTCATAGGATCAAAAATGAGTGATCTTTTTAATACGTATTTCATGAAACAATACTTTTAGTCCCATGAAGTTAGGGAGAAAAATTAACATAGTGAAATAAATTTAGAAATTTGCTAGTGCTCCCTAGATATTTGAGATACATAAGCACATGTATTGAAATAGATTTTAAAAGTGGACACATTCAAAGATAGTTTAATATGCCTTTTATATTCCAGATTCAATGCTGATATTAATTAGGGGAAATTAAAATATATGATAATGATATTTTCCAAGGTCATTTTCTCTGATGTCTATAAACATGAAGTGATCCCCCAAACCAAAACAAAAATATATCAATATACTATATTATAAATGAAACAAATATCATGAATTAAATCCATTTCATTGACTTTAAGTTATGATATTAAATGACGCTCTCATTTCTAAAGTTTCATTTTATTTGTTATTGACACATACTAATTGTACATATTTATGGGGCATAGTCTGATGTTTCAATACATGTATATATTCTATAATTATCAAATTAGGTTAGCACATCCATCACTTTAAATGTGTTTCATTTCTTTGTGATGATAACATTCAAAACCTTTTAGCTATCTTGAAATATGCAGTACATTAATATTGACTACAGTCACCCTATTGTGTAATGGAACGCCAGAAGTTTTTCTTCCTGTCTAACTATAACTTTGTACCTGTTGACCAGCCTCTCCCTATTACCCCTTTCCTCCCCATTTCCATGGGTTCTGGTAACACTATTCTGTTCTCTACTATGAAATAAACCTTTTAAGATTCCACAAATGAGTAAGAACAGGTATAATAATACTTAGTCTTCATAAGGCCCAAAGTTTGGGATCAAAGTCAGAACCTCTTTATTAGTACTACATAGTAGTAGCCACGGTAGTAACAGCATTAGAAATAATAATAGCAAACTTTGTGTAGTGCTCTAAAATTCACAAATTGCTTCTAAATATATTATTTTATTATGGTATTATAAATGTATTTACAGATATAATATAATCCATGGTGTTCTCATAGTATTTCTAATACTGTGAGGACCTTTGTATATCTTCTTTTGAGCAGGAAAATGAGTAAGGTCTGGTCTTCTAGCTCATGAGGTGAGCTGAAGAACTCCATGAATAATTGTTATGAATGAGATGACACAGTCTCAAAAAGGATTATGGCTGCAAGACAATGAGCAGGTATGCATGTCTGGTATATATCCCACAAACAGGTAGCACATGTGATATAATAAAATTGTTATACTAACACCTGATTTGAGTAGAAATTTCTGAACTGCGTACTTTCACCTGTTAAAGTGTAAGGCAAATGCTCATTTCTTGAGTCCTTAAATTATCCCAATCAAAAAATACCATGACAGATAGTATCGTATTCATGTCCTCAAATAAATAAAACAACTGTTTCCATCAGTCCATCCATCCATCCAACATCTCAGAAAAAAACTGTGAAAAGCCTGCTACACACACAACTGGTGATTTCAGTCACTTGGTAGGCATTTACCCAGTAATCACAACCAAGTAGAATTTAGCAAGGGTATTTTATTACTTGTGACAAGTAAGGAGAATACTGGGGATCGTTTCCAAAACATTGTTCCCCCAACAAAGGTGAAGGCGGGGCCTTTATTGTTCTTGATAGCTAAGTCACTGTACATAAAAGTGGGGCAAAGGCAGAACAAGAGCATTTGCCAATCATGTTTCTTCAGACTAACATGTGCAAAAATGGCAGATAAGCTTCTCCTCAGGTGGAGATTTAGGTATGGTAATGTGGAGAGTTCACCAAAGTTCATCTTTAACTCAGGCATCTCTGGTTCCAGCCATTTCTGTTTTGCTATAGCTAGGCTTCTTGTGGTCAGGACTTCCTGGAACCTTTTGAAACAATGGAAACTCAAGGCACAATGTTTACAAGCGGGTATGTTAACTGTTTCGTAGTGTGCACCTGAAGAGCCGGGGACCTTGGGTTACAAGCCCAGTACAGTATCAACTTCCCCGAGCAGGGTAGATTTAGCCTCACCATGGGGTTTGTGACAACTTCCAACCCTTCTTTGATGTTATCCAACGCCTTAATATGTCAAACAGTGTTATTTTTTCATAAGAATATCTTGTTCTATTGACAAGGAGAAAACTGGTTGTTTGTTTATTTGTTTGTTTTGAGACAGTGTCTCGTTCTGTTGCCCAGGCTGGAGTGCAGTGGTGTGATCTCTGCTCACTGAAAGCTCCGCCTCCTGGGTTCACGCCATTCTCCTGCCTCAGCCTCCCGAGTAGCTGGGACTACAGGTGACCGCCACCACGCCCAGCTAATTTGTTGTATTTTTAGTAGAGATGGGGTTTCACCGTGTTAGTGGTCTCGATCTCCTGACCTCGTGAGCTGCCCACCTTGGCCTCCCAAAGTGCTGGGATTACAGGCGTGAGCCACCACGCCTGGCCGAAAACTGGTGTTGAACATCCACTGTTGTGCTATGTTTACCTAAGTTTACTAAAAAATATAAATAACCTAAGCAAAGAAGAATAAGGAGAGTTTTATAAAACTGTAAAACTTGTATAAAACTTTGACTAATTTTACTCCCTACAGTTTTAATGCAGACCTAATTTTTGTTACCACAGCAACTAAAAAAGAGCTCTGTCAACTGAACAATAGTCTATAAAGGAAAGGAGATGAGGAAGAGTTGTTTTTAAATGAAAACTGAAAAACAATTTAACTTTTTTAAAAACATACATTTTTAACATTTTTTCAGACAAAGTCTCATTTTGTCTTCCAGGTTGTGGCACAGTGCAGCCTAGAACTCTCGGGCTCAAGGGATCTTCCTGCCTCAGTTTCCACCACAACACCCCATTCCCCAACACACACATAAACCCAGTGGCTGGGACTGTAGGCATAGCCACCATGCCCCCCTGCTATTTTTTTTTTTTTTCGTATTGCTATGTTGCCCAGACTGGTCCGAAACTCCTGGTCTCAAGCAATCCTCCCACCTCTGCCGCCCAAAGTGCTGGTATTACAAGCATGAGCCTCCCCACCCAGCCAAAAATTTAACTTTGAAGAAAGACATTCTCAGCCACTGATTTAAAATATCCTATACTGAGAGAAGAGTTATTTCACAGTATATTTAAAATAATTTCATTTTAAATCAGAAACCTCCTCTTAGCTGACTGAACATGTTTACTTTTTTCTAGTTGTTTGTTTATGTAATTTCATGTACTGCATGTTTTAGATAATTAGTTATTTAGTTTAATTTGTTAATTTATCAGTTTCAGAAAAAACAATAATAGAATTTAATGATCATGGTTTCCTGCTTGAGGAAAAGCCAATCAACCTTATCTGTGCAAGACAACTGCCCTTCAAAAGTCTCTCCTCACTCAAAAGTTATTTCGCTCAGTTGGGAACAAGAGTATTCTATTAGGTTAAACCAATCCCTAAAAGCAGCAATAAATCAGTAGGAAATATCAACAATTTTGTCAGAGCTATTAAGAAACAGAAAGCAACCCAACATTCAAGATCATTGATTGTTTTGTTAAATATTATGTCTAAAACAGGTAAGGAGACGGTATCTTTGGAAAGTTGCAAACAAAATTGTTACACAGTCTTTTAGATAAAGGCTTAGGAGCAAATGCTCAGGTCAGCTGAGAGCAATAAACCCACACTTTGGCACACAGTAATCTCTACACTGTGGAAACCACCAGTGCCAAATATGAGAAGGATAGAGTAGCAATCAGAGGAGGGTATTATGGACTGGAAGGAAGGAGAAGCAGAACTCAGAGAAGAAAAGCATCCATTCTCTTTATGGACCATCCTTAGGCCAAACACACAAAACTGTTCTTGCTATTAAGATGTTTCTATGTCTTCCTTTTAATTCTCTATACTACGTAAAGCTAAAAACCCACTCTAAAATTTAAGACACTATACTTTAATCTCTCTCATATTTTGCCTGTATCTAGCATGTACTTGTGGCTCAGTAAGTAATTGCTTAGTTAATTCAAAAAATGTATCAGTCTATGTAAGATCTTCCTTGGCAAAGAAATAAAGGAGTTATGTTTTGCTGTGTCCTTTGATCCAGCTGAAAAAAAGAGTGAGGAAAGTGAACACGAGATAACTTTTCAGATACCATTCTGAGGATCCTAAATTCAAAACCCTGAGTCCGCAAGAGGTCAACAGTTAAAAATATATCTCCTCCCTACTACCAGAAAGTTTCCTAATTAGAGAAATCTGTGGAGGTTTAAGTAGATTGAGAGTGTGAATAAATTTTGTAAGTCTTCGATTTTGCAAAAGTTCTCACATATGCATACCTATATACACACCCATACATATATGCATACACTCTTGCACGCATTAGCTGAATTATAATTAAAATTTTAAATTAAATATATTTTAATTTTGATTTTGTATTTAGTTGAATTAATACTTAAGGCATACAGTTTTACAAGAAACACTCATCAAATCATCATAATTAAGAAAATAAATATATCTATTTTACCAAAAAGTTTTCTTCTACCTTTTTACATTCCCTGCCTATTGCCCCTGTCTTCTTTTCATCCCAAACAACACTTGGTTTCTGTCATACAGATTAATTTTATTTTTGAGATGTTACACGAATATTGTCATGTAGCATATACATGCATACCCCATTTTACTGCACTTTATTGTGATTCACAGATAGTGTGTTTTTACAAATTGAACGTCTGTAGCAATGCCGTGTGTCAAGCAAGTCTATCAGCACCATTTTCCAACAGCATGTGCTCACGTCTTACCTCTGTGTCACATTTTGGTAATTCTTATAATATTTCAAACTTTTTCATTATTATACCTGTTATGGTGATCTTTGATCAGTAATATTTGATGTTACCATTGTAATTGATTTAGGACACCACAAACCATGCCCATATGAGACAGCAAATATAATCGATGAATGTTGTGTGTGTACTGACTGCTCCATTGACGAGCTGTTCTCTTATCTCTCTGCCTCTCCTTGGACCTTCCTAGTATCTGAGACACAACAGTATCGAAATGAGGCCAATTAATAACCGTACAATGGCCTGCCTCTAAGGATTCAAGTGAAAGGAGGAGTCACACCTCTTGTGCTTCAAATCAAAAGCCAGAAAAAATGATTAAGGTTAGTGAGGAAGACATGTTTTAACCCAAGATAGGTTGAAAGCAAGGCCTCTTGCATCAAACTGTTAAGGAAGTTGTGAATGCAAAGGAGAAGTTCTTGAAGAAAATTAAAATCCTACTCCAGGGAACACACAAATAATAGAAAGTGAAACAGCCTTGCTGCTGATGTGGAGTAAGTTTGAGTGGTCTGGATAGATCGAACCAGCAACAGCATTTCCTTGAACCCAAACCTAATCCAAATCAGTGCCTTCAAGTCTGTGAAGGTTGAAAGAGGTGAAGAAGCTGCCTAAGAAAAATTGGAATCTAGCAGAGATTCGTTCATGAGGTTTAAGGGGGCAAAAGCCATCTTTATAACATAAAAATACAAGGTGAGGCAGCAAGTGCTGATGGAGAAGTTGTAGCAAGTTAACCAGAAGATCGACCTAAGATAATTGATGAATATGGCTACACTAAACCACAGATTTTCAGTGTGCATGAAACAGTCTTCTGTTGGAAGAAGATGCCTTCTAAGGCTTTAGTGGCTAGAGAGGAGAAGCCAACGCCTGGCTTCAAAGATTCAAAGAATAGGCTGACTTTCTTATTAGGGGCTACTGTAGCTGGTGACTTTAAATCGAAGCCAGTGCTTATTTGTCATTCCCAAAATCCTAGGGTCTTAAAGAATTATGCCAAATCTTCTCTACCTCTACTCTATAAATAAAACAACAAAGCCTGGGTGACAGCACATCTGTTCACAGCATGGTTTACTGAGTATTCTAAGCCCACTGTTGAGACCTACTGTTCAGAAAAAAAGATGTCTTTCAAAATATTACTGATTATTGACAATGCATTTGGTAACCCAAGGGCTCTGATGGAGATATACAAAGAGATTAACATTGTTCTCATGCCTATTAGCAGATTATCCATCCTTCAGCCCATGGATCAAGGAGTAATTTTGACTTTCAAATCTTATTATTTAAGATATACTTTTGGTAAGGTTATCATTAACATAGTAATTCCTCTGATGAATCTGGGAAAAGTAAACAGAAAACCTGAAAAATGTTCATCGTTCTAGAAAGGATTCAACACTCATAATCCATGGAAGGAGGTTGAAATATCAACATTAACAGGAATTTGAAAGAAGTCAGTTCCAGTCCTCCTGCTGACTTTAAGGGGTTAAAGACCTCAGTGGAGGAAGTAACTGCAGATGTGGTGGAAGTAGCAAGAGAACTAGAATTAGAAGTGGAGCCTGAAATGGGACCGAATTGCTGTAATCTCATGATCAAACTTTAACCAATGAGGAGTTATTTATATATGAATAAAGAAAATGGTTTCTTGAGATAAGATCTATTCCATCTACTTCTGATGAACATACTGTGAACATTGTTGAAACGACAAAAAAAGCCTTGAGAATATTACATAAACTTAGTTGATAAATCAGTGGAAATATTTGAGAAGATTGACTCCAATTTTGAAAGAAGTTCTACTGAAAGTAAAATATCTAGCAGCATCATATACTACAGAGAAATCTTTTCTGAAAGGAAGAGTCAGTCAATGTGACAAACTTCATTATGTTATTAATATTTTAATAATTGCCACAGTCACTCCAACCTTTAGCAATCACCACGCTGATCATTAGCAGCCATCAACATAAAGTCACGACCTTCCACCATCACAATGATTATGACTTACTGAAGGCTCATATGATCATTAGCATTTTAAGATTAAAATATTTTAATTATGTACCTAGTTTTTATGAACATATTGCTATTGTGCATAGATTACACTGTAGTGTAAATGTACCTTTTATAAGAAGTAGAAAACCAAAAATGTGTGTGACTTGCTTTATTGTGATACTCACTTTATTACAGTGGTTTGGAACCAAACCTGCAATATAACCAAGGTATAGCTGTATTCTGTAATCCTTATTATATCATATATCGGGAAAATAATTTTGAGATTTATTCATGCTGTCATGAGCATCAATAATAGTTTATTTCTTTATATTGTTAGTATTAAATTGTATGTATATACTACAACTTCTTTATTCACTTACCTGTTGGTGAAATTTGGGTTGTTTCTAGTTTTGAGTTTTCAGTAATAAAGTTCCTATGAGTAAATATTCATTTACAAGTTTTTGTATGGGCATATGCTTTAATTTCTTTTGGGCAAACACCTAGGAATGGAATGGTTATGTCACAGGGTTGATATATGATTAACTTTATAAGAAACTATTAAGCTGTTTTTTTTTTCATTTTATATTCCAGTCAGCAGTGTATTAAAGTTCCAGTGGATCCTTACAGACACTCAGTGTGATCAGTATTTTTAATTTTAAAAATTCTATTGGTGTGGTGTGTACTAGTATTTCATTATAGGTTTAATTTGCATTTATCTAATGATTAATGATGCCAAATGTTTTCTCTTTTGCTTATTTGCTATCCATAATTTTTTGTTCCTGAAGTGTCTATTAAATTTTTGTGTATTTTTATTGGATTATGTTTTCTAATTGAGTTTAATGTTTTAAATAGTTTAAGGTAGGAGTCCTTTATCAGATATGTGATTTTCAAATACTTCTCCCCAGTCTATGATTTGTCTTCACATTCTCCTAACAGTTTATTTTACGTAGCAGAGGTTCTTAATTTTGACAAAATTTATTATATCAATATTTAATTTAAAAAATCTAAGGTCTTCAGTTTATATTTTCTAACTAAATTATAAAAAGAATTTAGGATTCATTAAAGCCAGTTATTATACTTTCCAAATCCATAGTATTTTTGTTTAATATTCTAGTTCTAGCTTGAATTTTGAATTATTTTTGTTTTAAGGTATAACTGTGGCCACCTGACCCTAGAGAACAGACTCTGATACTCAAAGAACTTCATGCAAGAGGCTTACTAGGAGTCACTTTTGAAAATAACTCCTTTTAGAGAGCAAGAGAACAGGATTCGGCAGAGGGAGGCAGTGAACTCTCATGAAATTGCAACACTGTCATTAGCTAGTCACTTAGCTCGCTCTGAGTATGGCATAGCTTTCAGACATAGCTCCAACAGAGGCAAATGGGTCAAGTCTTTATCTCCCTGTAACAACCAGTCATTGGATATAGGCTTCTCCTGGGAAAAGGGTATAACCTTGAACAAGACAGCATTTTTCATCAGCAACCATCACTCTCAGCCATTGGAGGATGAGTGATTAGGAATATTCAGGCAATGCACTCACAGCATCCACTTGAGGCCTCTCTACTCAGGACCACTTATTTTAAATAAATAGTAAGCTTTATTTGGAAAAACCTCCTCTAAGACCAGTCCACTGCAACTTGTCTCAAGGCCACAACTGATACTCATTATCTTCTTCCTATATTACCGACTCTAGAGTCCCTTCCCCCTTAGCTAGGATTTCTGCTGCTCTAGGAATCTTAACATGAAATAACCCAGACACTTATGAGTGAGGATTCTGAATCTGTGGTCAGCATGCTCTTCCCAGACCATCACTACTGTATCTATTCATTTATTGTCATGGTTAGGAAAGGGCCAAGGGACTCTCCAGTGTATCAACCAACCAAATAACTGTTGGCCGAACATACTTTTTCCTGCCACAAGGAGGTAAGAGTCCTAAACCCTCCTGAAGAGTCAGGGTCAATGACCATGCTTGCTGAACTTTTGAAATAGGAAGACTGGAGTGACAGCCACACTTTAAATTGTAGCAGCCACAATTTAAAGAAGACTCTGTTTCTCCTGGCAGAAAAATTCCCTTTCTGGAAAACAGAAACTTTAGGCCAGCAGAGCCTAGAGTGGCAGGGAGAGAATTCAAACATTCTCCAAATGTGTCACTAGGAATGATTGTAAATGAGTCTATTCCTTTTGCTTCCGAACACATGTTTTTTATATATTGCTGAAAGAACCATATAGAGGTTATATATTTCGGGTATATTCTATGTCCTGGAGGATAGTGTCCTATTTTTATAGAATATCATGTTCAAGTTAATGACTCAGCTGAGTCTTCAAAAGATGGCTCCTTCATTCTACCAGGTTGTCTTCTTCAAGTGGTGTGCTATAGGATAGAGACAGTAATTGTTATGGTAATGTATTCATTCCTGTGGGTCCTTTGTTGTAAAATGAGTCTTTTGGTCTCTGGATGCTCTTCAGAAGCAGTGCTGGCTAAGGTCCTGTTCGCAGTGAAGATTGACTCATACCTGTAATTTGTGTTGATTAAAGATTAATTACTTCCTTTTCCATAATGAAATGGATCTAAAGTAATTTAACCTCTAAAATGTGACTAATTGGTCTCCTTGATGGATGATATTGTACCTGAAGATCAACACTCGTCTCCATTGTGGGTACACACTACATTTTGCAAAACCAGTAGTTAGATTGGTCTTAGTGACTAGAAGCCATTTATGTTGGACTCTTGCATAGCCTCCACGTTTTTTAGAATGGTTACTTCACTCATTAGTCCATTGTGTCTACGCTAAAATTATTAATGATAAAAGCTGGATGATTTGGCTTTCTTGGGCCCTTTGGTTCTTTATTTATTTATAGCAGTGCAATTTAAATTCTTGCTCAGTCCTGGCAGGACCACTTTCACACTATAAGGGATAGCTTCCAGGTCTTCTACATTTAAGATTTAATGGATCTGACAGAATCTTGCTCATCATAAGCATTTCTGGTTACATGGTCACTTGATATTCTACAACAAGGTGTTCTGTCTCTAGAAGGACACGAATACTATACCAGGAGCTTTTTAAAAAAATTATGTATAATTCTGTTACAGATGAAAGGACCTTGCCACCATCTTTTTCAGTAGAATAAGCTGCTGGTTGTTTCTGATTCTTGGGCATCTAATTATCTTTGTGTACTGAACATTGTTTTTAAAAGTACTGAGTTAATATTCTTAGGCCAAAGATGATGCTAAGAAATGTCTGCATTTGCATAGATCTGGGGTACTTCAGGATTATTCTGTTCAAATTTTAGGAATTGTGATCTATAGGTTAAAAAGTGGTATTTAAACTGCAGACTTGGATGTTCTGCATAAGTATGGCCTTAATCTTACTCAAGGTATACCTTTCAGGGTCCAAAACTATGATTTAATAAAGTCTCTTCAATTTTACATACCACTCCTCAACACACACACACATACACACACACACACACGCACACACACACACACACAAATATTCCAGCCTTCTAGGAACTTTGTTAATATCAAATGCTAACAAGACAAAAGTGCCTCAGACACTGTAGTAATCATTTCACTTTATATGTACATTAAAACATCATGTTGCCTACTCTATCTATCTATCTATCTATCATCTACCTATCCATCTATCTATCATCCTTTCTATCTATATTTAATGTTCTAAATGCCTAGGTCACATATTTGCATTTCTGTCCTCTTCCTAATCATGGCCAGTTAATTTTCATTATTGTATTAGACCTTTTATGCTTTTATAGAAGTTTTCTAAGCTATATTTTGACAAGATTCTTCTTTTCGTTTGTCTTCCGTTAAGAGAGTTCATCTGAATTACCTAGACTTATTAATAGAAGTAAAAGCATTGCCCCTTGTTTTTAAATTCTCAAAAGCTTTTATTATCATTGTTATCATTATCATTACTATACTCTCTCTGGAATTTCTGTTAATAGTATATGTGACATTTTAATTTTCCACTTGTAAACTTTCTTCCTAATTTCTTTTTTTAAAATAATTTCTTCAACTCTGCCTTCCAGTTTACCAGTTCTTTTTCAACTGTGCCTAATCTGTAACTTAAAATCCACTGAGTGTTTTTCAAATTCAGATGGCTAAATTTTATTACTGTAGTTCTACTTTTACCAACATACACAATATAATTCTCCTTTTACTGCTATTGCTATATCTTCCTTCACCTTGTTAACCATTTAAATGTGCATAATTTATAGTATCTTTTCATTTGTGTTATTGTGTGATGTAATTTTTTCATTGATTTTATCTGCGGAATTACTTTTGAGGTTATATTTTGTAGTGGCACTTTAAAAATTTTAGTGTCTGTTTATGTTCATTGGCAATTGTGCCCCCTTCCTTGGGAATTACATGATTCAAGAATGTATGTATGTATTAATTTGTTCAACAAATATTTGTTTTGTTACTGTTATGTGCTAAGAACTCTTATGTCTCCTGGGGATAGTGCACAGAGTAGAAAAAAAAAAAACAACACTGAACTGTTGGGGTTGTAGAAGTGTACGTAACCAAACAAAACAAAAAAAAAAAATTTGTGCTTGCCTTTTACACTTCTTCAAGTGTTTCATTGATCCTGGATAAGATTTCAGGCTTTTTCATTGGCTTCATGTATTTTATTCTTGATGATAGTTTAAGTTCTTATCTCACTTTATGCGTGGTGTGAGACTTCTGTAATGTATGCATCATTCAGTCTTTGCTTGAGCAATTTCAAAATGGAAAGTTTAAAGTTTAAAAAGCAGACCATTTTAGACACCTAACTAAGCAAATGTTTTTATGTCTTCTCTGAAACTCGAATTTTCACCTTTAATTTTATACTCTAATTCTGCTTTATTTCTCTAAAGCAACATAATATAAACATTCTTCGTGACACTTAGAGAACATTGAATACATTATTAACTTTTCTATTTAATTGTTTTCTCTTTAAGTTTAAAAGTCTTCCTCACCTTTAGTCATTTCCTTACCAATCTACTCTTGAATGATTGGTAATTTATTTTTCCTCACATATTTTGAAACCCACAACTGAACTCAGGAGTCTAGAACTGGTATAAACTCTTTAAAATGCTGTAGAGCTAATATATTTCTAGATCGTGGCCCTACATTTCCATCAATTTACTGTAAGACTTAATGGTATAAAAATAGAAATAAATATCTAAATATTGCATGATATCATATGTGGAATTTCAAAAATAAAATAAAAGCCAAATGATAGAAAATAAAACTGATTATTCAAGGGTGGGTTGGGGAAAAATATGCAGAGATGTAGTTCAAAGTATACAAAGTAGCAGAAATTTAGATGAACTAGTCTGCAGATCTAATGCACAACATGAAGACTATAGTTAAAAACAGTGTATTTTATTCAGTATTTTTTCTAAATGAGTAGATGGTAGCTGCGTGCTATAATGAACTCCCCGAGACTGGATAATTTATGAAGAAAACAGGTTTAATTGATGCATAGTTCTTTGGACTGGGAGGCCTAAGGAAACTTACAATCATGGCGGAAGGGGAAGCAAGCACATCTTTACCATGGCATAGCAGGAGAAAGAGAGCAGGAGGGGGGAAGTGCCACACACTTTTAAACCATCAAATCTCCTGAGAACTCACTCATTAACATGAGAACAGCAAGGGGGAAATCCACCCCCATGATCCAATCACCTCCCACCAGGCATCTCCCTTGGCACTTGGGGATTACAATTTGACATGAAATTTTTGTGGGGAGAAACCATATCACTGCTTTTTTCAAACAACCACAACAAAAATAGGTTAAGTGTAAGATGATGGACATGTTAATTTACTTCAATATAGTAACAACTTTACTATATGTTGTGCACCTTAAAAATACACAATAAAATTTATTTCAAAATTAACAGAAAAAGAGAGCTTAAACATTCCATTAATAGTTATTTTGTACTGATTACATGTTAAAATTATAATATTCTTGATATATTGGGCTAAATAAATATAATTTTTGACACATCTAATAAGTAGAAAAAATATTTTATTAGTTTTTAAAGCAGTTGCATTCAAGTTATGACTGAAAATATCTTTGATCAACTAAACTATACCAGTTCATGTTTCTTTATCATAACCTTTGTCAGTTATCTTTGAAACTGTACATCTTCAATTAATTATTTTTAACTCAAATGCAGCATTTTACATTTACTTCTCTAAAATTTATCTTATATTTGCATGTAGTATCTCTATATCAGACTGTCAAAGTGCAGAATACTTTGAATCATTATTTTTAGAAGCCAATATTTGATAAAATCCCTGTCCAAAGTGTTGTGCTATCTTTTAAATTTTCCAACACCTTATTCATAATATAGACACAACAGTTATAAAGTATACACCATGAAGATGCCCTATCTTTTTTTAATACTTACAGGTTTGGCAAAGGATCTACTAATTAATATTTTAAGTGTAGCTGTAAAACCAATTAAAATTCTACCTATAATATTTTCTAGTCCACAATTTTACATTTAAGCCATGAGTAAATAATGAAATATCTTTCCAAATATATTCATGAAATGTATATATAAGGCAACACAATTATCCAAAAATTACAATGAAAAAAAGAAACACAATTGATTTAAGTGACTGATTTGTTTTTCATATTTTCTTCTTGTATATTATTTATTTATGTATACTTTTTTTGAGATGGGGTTTTATCATGTTGCCTAGGCTGAAGTGCAGTGGTGTGATCACGGCTCACCCCATCCGGAACCTCCTTGGTTCAAGTGGTCCTCCCACCACAGCCTCCTGAGTAGCTGGCACTACAGGCCGCACCATCATGCCCAACTAAAATTTTTTTTTATTTGCAGAGACGAAGTCTGGTCTTCAACTCCTCCTGCCTCCGTTTCTTAAAGTGCTGGGATTACAAGTATGAGCCTCAGTGCCTGGCCTCCTCTTGTATATATATATATTTTTCTTTTATTTTCTGAGACGGAGTCTCGCTCTGTCACCAGGCTGGACTGCAGTGACGCGATCTCAGCTGACTGCAATCTCCGTCTCCCAGGTTCAAGCGATTCCCTTGCCTCAGCCTCCCGAGTAGCTGGGACTACAGACACGCACCACCACGCCCAACTTTTTGTATTTTAGTAGAGACAGGGTTTCACCATGTTGGCCAGGATGATCTCCATCTCCTGACCTGGTGATCCGCCCGCCTCATTCTCCCAAAGTGCTGAGATTACAGGCGTGAGCCACCGCCCCCAGCCAGCCTTCTTGTATATTTTTTAAATGCTCACATAAACAATTTCAAAATATACGCTAACTCGTTTTGCGAGACCCAAATTTGGTGTTTTTGTTAACATTGCTGATGAGTGCTACTAAATTTGCTAATCCAACCATTCAATAATGTGTAATATTTTCAACATATTTTCATTAAAATACATTTAATATAGCATGGTCAGTAATTTGTACGTCATCTCTCCTATCAAATTGTGCTCTTCCAAAATAAGAAGGGTTTTTTATTCGGTTCATCATTATGATTTTGCTCTTAGTATGGCAATTGGAACATAGTGTGCACTCAGTATTTGTTTAAAGATGTGTTTTTTGTAAGATGAAAGTTCTAGGACTTTTTTAAAAATAACAAAACTGGGTTTGTAGTTTTGAAACTCACATTTTGTTACCTAAATAAAATTAAGAAATCATCACTTAGCCTAATGTTTTCTAACATTTTCCTTTTTTTATATTCATTGATGTTTACCAGCTGTGTTTTGAAATTATTTCTACTAACTGTTCAAAACCAAGGCACACAATACAAGTAGAATTAAAAAATTAATATTTCACTGGATTATTTGTGGGAAAAGGGCCATTAGAGATTTAATATAAATCTTTAACATTTTTTCAGATAATTAAAATGAAACAATAAAAATGTAGTGATCAGAATCCTCAGTTAATGACTTCCTCTTTCTATGAGTCCACTAAGGCCGTGCATGATTTTTATTTTAGTCATTTCATGTTAACTTTACTTTGTTATCCTCTTCATCTCCAGTATAATTTCTTTATTACTCCTATTTTTGGATATTAGATGCTAATCTTCTTTTTAAAAAATTTCCTGTACAGTTAACTTTGAAGCTGATACTTGTTTATATTTATTCTCTTTCTCCAGCTCAGGTCATTCCTTTTGTTGTAGAAGAAAAGCCATTTGGATGTAAAGGATGTCTTTTACTTTGTATGACCTCTTTGTATTTATTTCAACTATTCCAAATAGGACACTATCATTTCCTTGTTCTTCCTTGCTTTTAACAAGGCAAATAAAACCTATTGACGTGAATGGAAGTTGAGGGTAAGCCCTAAACATTCTTGGCTTTATTGTTTCTTACATCATTTCTAAACTTTTATTTAAAGAGATTAAAACAGTAGACCCTGTTTAGGTAGAAAGCATACTTCGCTGTCACCCTGTCTGGTGGTCTAGTGTTCTTTTCTGTCCTGTCACTTTAACCCTATAAATATATGTCAGCATGCTTGGTTTACCACAAAGAATTTCTTGTATGTAAAAGTGGTTTATTTTTATTGTTTTGTCTGTCTCATATGATTGTCCAACACTTATACTATCTGCAAGTTTATTTTATAAGGAATATGTTATGCATACTTTTCATATGAGGCCATTTTGAGAAATAACATAGTCTCCCTAGTCTCTTAACAAATGTTTCCTTAGGTAATAAAAGTATTCAGTGCTTAAGAGGATAACATAATTGTATAATTAGTTGAAAATAATGTTTATTAATAATGATAATATCCTTTAGATTTAAGCACATTTTTACCATTTTTCATTAGAGCTAGAAAATGACAGCTATAGTTTTTTATAATAGTTTTCAAATTAGTGAATTGTGGATAAACTATTATTTTCATACAAAAGACAGAAAATTTTAAAAGATAGAATATTTGCTATTGCTTTGCATAAAATATGTCCCAGGCTGTTTTAAGAGGTTCATCTTAATTGCACTGCTTCATCTCCACAGTGTAGGTAAATGTTCGTTTTGTGTTAATTAAGAAGTCATTTAAACATCTGCCTTTCATTTATGGACTGCCTTAAGAGTGTAAAATGTGTTTTTCTCATGAGAGCACTTTATGTTCCCAAGTGGCAATTTTAAAATAAAGTGTCTCTTTTTCAGATATAAAGTCTAATGTGCAAAGGTTTTGCCATCTGTTCTATGTAGTTAACACTTGTAAGCTGGTTGTTTGATTAGAAGCAACAAATGCATAGAAAATGCATCTTCACTCAAAATAAAGAAAACTAAAAATACTGTCTGTTTTTAAGATACATTACAAATATTTAAATTTTATTCAGGAGGAGTTGGGTCTCTTAAGGCAGAAAATTCATCATTAAATTGAATTTTATATCATTTAGAAAAAAATTCATCTCAGTTTTTCAAAGCACACAAAGAGCTCCTTGTTTCAATACAGGACAAATAATTAAATCGATGCTGCTTACCAAGTCTATCTAATAAAGTTATGAAGCCAAAAATAGCTTATCTAATAGTTTAAGATGCCTCAAAAAGTAAGTTATATCTATTGAGATATAATCCAACTCTTTTGTCAGAAATAGTTTCTAAAAACACAGGGAAACATTATTTAATCTAAAAATGATATGTTAACAACGATATTGTAAAAACTCATCAATCATTTTACAAGTTTAGATATTTGTACACATGTTTATTTACAATATAAATAAGAAAATACAGAAAACAGGCCGGGCATGGTGGCTCACGCCTGTAATCTCAGCACTTTGGGAGGCCGAGGCAGGCAGATCACTTGAGGTTAGGCATTCCAGACTAGCCTGGCCTATATGGTGAAACTCTGTCTCTACTAAAACCACAAAACAACATTTTGTGTATGTTATTCATTAATTGTGAGGGCAAATGCCTAATTCAGACACTTTGTTCTTATCAAGACCAGAATATCTGCTGCAGAATGTATATTAATTCTAGAATCTCTTGACTTGTGATTACTCTGAAAATACAAGTTATCCCAGAATTGTCTGTATCGTCACTGGGGATTCATTCGTGTTTGAGACATGTCTACTATAAACACGTACAATGATATAAATGATTCCCATGACCAAAGATATTCAAAATAAACTATTTTCTTTATTTCATGACAGTTTTGCTTTGGGACAGTGTCAAGCAGGTTTGTCTACCTAAAATCTCATATAATCAGATATTGTTGAGACAGAAGTCATGCTTAAAAATCTTTGGACCTGAGATGATTTTTGTATTAATTCTGAAGCTCTTAACTAGTTGCTCCCAGAATTTTTAATTCTGTTAAGGCTGTATTGATTATAATCATTCAATTGGGGCCACTAGAAGTGGTAAGAACACATGGTAGCTGTTAAATTCACAGCAATATTTCTGGTGCCTATTATGTACACAGCCCTAAAGCAAAAATTTTTAAGTAACTACACAATAATATGAGATATTTTTGCTAACCTGTACATAACAATTCTAATGGAAACAATGACAATATTAAACCTTATATATACAGCATGCATGTTAAGTGTATAAATAGTCCACACAGTAAATGCTAAGACATATTTTGATCTTCATAATCCAGAATATCTTTATGGAGATGTGGAATAACTTTTGAACTGAGCTTTCAAAGTTGAATAATATTCAGCTAAAATTGGAAGAAAGATCAGGTAAGAAGAATGAAAGTGGCCCTCCACCCAGAAACAGAAGGATAAAACTGATGAACAAGACAAAAATATATGAAGATACTATTAAAGAACCCAGAGTAGTTAAATAAAAAGTTTCATCTAAATCATAGGAGATGAATTAAAACTGCAGGCTGGAAGAATATCTTAAATAATATTATGGTGATTATTTTTTCATTTAAAATCCTTTGCAAGTCTCTGAACAGTTGAAGGGGAGGATTCAAATTGTATTTTATGGAGATTAATAATGAGATCATGACTTTTCTTTCACCATGCAAGATATAGGTTATATGTACATATATATATTATTTATCTATTTATTTTTTTGAAATCGACATATGTTAATTATTTGAAAGGGAAAATACTCTAATCAAACCCATTAGGACTTTATTACAATATACTTTTTGGGTGGAGATAGAAATGAAAACATAAGATCAAATGTGAAGGAAAGTACCAAGCTTTGAGACTTAATAAATGTGTAAAGAAGAAAGAGGGAGGTTTCAAGACACATGGCATTTACTGAACACAGTATGAGGAATCAACTTACCTGAATCTAATCATAGGTCCCTCACTTCTACACAGTATATGTGCTTCATATAAGATTGGTTATACTACACATGTACTGACCATATGACACAGTTTTCATAAAAGGCAAAATTATATGTCCATATCTATATATAGGCATGCATGTGTATCCCTTTTATACTTTGGTGAAGTTTATACAAAAATGCCGTAATTAATATAATATTAACAATGACATAGTTTGCATATTTGTCCCTGCCCAAATCTCATGTTGAATTATAATCCCTAATATTGGAGGAGGGGCCTGCTGGGAGGTGTTTGGATCATGGGAGCAGATACCTCACGGCTTGCTGCTGTTCTTGGGATAGTGAGTAAGTTCTCACGAGTGAGTACTTATGAGATCTGGTTGTTTAAAAAGTGTGTGGCACCTCCCCACTACTCTCTTTCTTGATCCTGCTCTGTCCATGTGATGTGGCAGCTCCCAACATGTGACCTGTCTGCTCCCCCTTCACCTTCTCCCATGTTTGTAAGTTCTCTGAGGTCTCCCCAGAAGGCAAGCATGTGCCAGAGCCATGCTTATACTGCCTGCAGAACCATAAGCCACTTAAATCTCTTTTCTTTATAACTTACCCAGTTTCAGGTATTTCTTTGTAGCAATGCAAGAATTGCCTAACACAAATAATGATGATAATAATAATATGGCTAAATGTTAAGCCTTTTGGGATATCAAATCGATACAGATCAAATAAAAACACATCAATCTATTGCCCAAGCAGAAGTGCAGTGGCCTTATGATAGCTCTCTGCAGCCTCAGACACCTTAGGCCCAAACAGTCCTCTGCTTAAGCCTCTCAAGTAGCTGGGACTAGAGGCACTTACCACGGCAACTGGCTAATTTTTTTGTTTTTATTTTTTTGTAAAAACAAGGTCTTGCTATATTACTCAGGCTGGTATTGAACTCGTGGTCTCAACTGATCCTCCTGCCTTGGCGTCCCAAAGTGTTGGGATTACAGGTTTGAGCCACTATGCCAGGTCTAATCATCATTGTTTTAAAGTATTCGAAAACAACTATATGAGAGACTTCTCCAAATAAGTGGAAAACAAATTAGTAGATGAATAAACAAAAACTTAAATCATTTGAATTACAAGAAATATCCAAACATAATCTTGCCTAATTTTCATAATACTCTTTCGATAGCTAAAAAACCAAAAATTGTTGTACTCTTTATCATCAAATAATCAAAATGCAATAGAAAATATGTACATATTCATGATATTCTAATACACCAATTTTGTTAAAGAGCATTGAAAGACAATGAATGCTATACAGCAAGGGTCACCCACAGAGTTTTATTACAACTACTCAACTCTGCTGTTGTAATCCAAGAAAATCCTTACATGGCATATAAATAAATGGATGTGGCTGCATTTTCACAAAACTTAACTTTTTTGAAAAGGTGACAGGTCAGATTTGGCTGACAAGCCATAATTTGCTAACTCTTGCAGTATAGCAAGGATATGTCTAGACTTAAAAAAAAAATACAGGCTTGCAAGCGTGGACATTATAGATGTCTCAACTAGCATCTGAAATGTAGATGCTGAGAGGATAAAGATGATCAAAATAGTTTGTTGTCTATTATTTAATCTCAGTAGGCAAATAATTTTATGGCATTCAGATGATGACCAGAACTGGTATTGGAAAAAAATGGTCTAAAACCTTAGCTTTATCTTTGAATAATCATCTGGTTATTCACAAATTCGTCTGGTTATTCATAAATTACCTAAATTATATTAGGTAATTTTAGAATTCAGTAGATAAGTATAGCTGCACACACACATATACAAATATGACTCTAAAATATAGTTCTCAAATCCTGACTCACTTTTTAATCTGTAATCTAATATTTAACCTACAGCACCTTCATATTTATTAACTGCCTAACGATAAATGTCAGTCTCTATTCTCCAAAATAATTTTATCTTCCTAATTTTTCTATTTCTGTTCATTAGGAACACTATTTTCCAATTTTCTAGAAAACTGCTTCCTCCTCCTCCCCATGTTTTCTCAACTGTTTAATCCTTTGTAAAATGCCAAAGATTATGGATTATAACTACATAGTTGACTTATCTGTGTCCCAAAATACATGCTAAGTCATGGTCTCATTGGTTCTTTTTGTAAACATTTTATTGAGATATAATTTCTGTACCACAAAGTTGCATATGTTCAATTCAAAGATTTTTAGTAGATTTATAGTTTTTTGCAATCATTCCAAAACTCAGTTTTCGAACATTTCTATTATTTCATAAAACTCCCACATTCCCATTTACAATCTATCCTTGCTCTCATCTTCAAGCCTAGGAAACCATAGTACTAATGTCTGCGTCTATAATTTGCCTATTCTGGATATTTTATGTAAATGAATTCTACAAAATATAGTATTTTGTGTCTGGCTTCTTTCAAATAGCACAACACATATGAGGTAATATATACTTCAGCCTATTTCTGTAATGCATCCCTTATTCTTCATGAATACTCTTGCATTGTATGGATATACTATACTTTACCCTTCCACTAGTTGATGAATTTATAATTGATTCTTGTTTTCAGCTTTTCAGCTATGAATAATGCTGCTCTAAACATTCACATATAAGTTTTCTGTTAGCATATATCCTTATTTTTTTGAGATACATAGCTTGGAGTAGAATTACTGGTCATATGGTAACTATATCTAATTTCTAAATACATTGTCAAAATGTCTGTAAAATGACTATGCCATCTTATATCCCCACCAGTAATGTTTGAACACTCAAGATTTTCCATTGTCAAAATAACTTTGCATTGCCTGCATTTTTTATTATAGCCATCCAAGGAAGTATGTAGTGTTATCTTACTGTGGTTTTAACTTGCGTTATCTTAATTTCTAATAGTGTTAAGCATGTTTTAATGTATTGTTAGTCATGGGTAGTCTTCTTTATTGAAATGTCTATTGAAGTCTTTTGAACTTGTTATTGGATTTTGTCATATCAACATTGACTTATAAGGATTCTTTATAAATTCTCAATGCAAATTCATTGTCAGATGTATAATTTGCTAATTTTATCAAAAATATGTGGCTTATATTTTTACTTTCTTAATAGTGTATTTTGAAGAACAAAGTTCTAGTTCCAGTGAATTTTAATTTATGAATTTTTCACTAATGCATGCTCTTGATATTGCATTTAATACCTTTTTACTCAATCCATGATCAAAACATTTCTCCCATATTTCGTTCAGTAAGAACAAATAGTTTTATAGTTCTAGCTCTTACATTTAGATTCATGATCCATTATGAGCCAAATTATTGGGCATTAGTATGGTGTTAGTAAAAGACATTTTTAGTGGTTATACTATTGTGTCATCAACCCAATTTTTTAACAAGACTACTTTTACTCATTGAATTTCCCTGACATCTTTGCTTAAAATTGATTGAATTTGTACATATGGGGTTTATTTCTGAACTCTCCATTGTGTTCCACTGATCTATATGCCAATTCTTACACCAGTACCACCCCATACTAATTCCCACAGCCTTAAAAAGTTATGATATTGGTAAGTGTATGTCCTTCAACATTGTTCTTTTACAAAATCATTGCAGCTATTCTAGGTTTTTCATATTACTTCAATCTTGGGACCAGTTTGTCAAATTCTACAGAGAATAAAATTAAAGCCTGCTATGATTTTAATAGTGATTTTATTAAATCTATAAATTAACTTTTAGAGAATTTTTGTCTTAAAAATATTGGCCAGGTGTGGTGGCTCACATCTGTAATCCCAGTACTTTAGGATTTGGGAGGCCGAGGAGGGCAGATCACCTGACGTCAGGAGTTCAAGACCAGCCTGGCCAACATAGTGAAATCCTGTCTCTACTAAAAATACAAAAATTAGCCGGGCACAGTGGTGGATGCCTGTAATCTCAGCTACTTGGGAGGCTGAGGCAGGAGAATCACTTTAACCTGGGAGGCGGAGGTTGCAGTGAGCCCAGATTGCGCCACTGCACTCCAGACTGGGCAACAGAGCGACTTGGTCTCAAAAAAAAAAGAAAAAAAAAAAAAGAGGGAGAAACGTGGAATGTCTCACCAATTATTCAAACATTCAATAATTTTGTCAGCATTATTATATCATTTTCAAGATTAAAGTCTTGCACATTTTAGATAAGTTTATTTTTAAGTACACTTAATCCTCATTATTTGCAGTTTTTGTATTTGTGAATTCACCTACTTGGTAAAATTCATTTTTAACTTTCAAATCAATACTCATGGTGCTTTTGAGACAATTTGAGGACATGTGCAAAGTGGCAAAAAACTTTTAGTCAGCCGACATGTATACATCCAGCTGAAGTTGAACAGAGTTATGCTCTCTCTTCTTGTTTCAGCTTTCATACAGAGATGGCCAGAACATAGATAGGGTGGGGACAATGCAATGCAATGTAAGAAGCCTCAGCTCTGGTGACAGGTGTATAAGGCTTGAATTCCAGCGTTGGCATCGGTAAGTGGGGTGGTTTCAGGCAAATCACTTAATAATCATGAATCTTCTTTTCTCATTTGTAAAATAAAGCAAATAAAATCTACTAGGATGTTTTTAAAATTTAAAATTATAGCATATTATGTATCTGATGTATATAGGTAGATATAGATTAGATATAGATCTATATATGTTTTCCTCCTAGGAGGAACAATAGTAAATGTTCACTAATTCAGTGTTCAAGAGGATTGTGTAGAAATAGTCAGAATTGACTATATATTTTTCCTAATGCTGTTACGAATAGAAATGTTACAAAAGCTTTATTTTTTTCATTTAGAGAGATATACTTATTCATGCATTTTGACCTTGTATCAAGTGATCTTGCTAAAGTCACTAATCAATTCTAATAATGGGTATATTTGTGTGTATTTTTTAGGACTATATATATAGTCTATATAGTCTATATAATGAATTGTATCATTTGCTAATATAGGCTTACTTATTCCTTTACAATCTGTATATATTTTTTATAGATGCATAAGTATGTGAGTGTGTGTGTATATATATATATGTACACACACATATATATATATATTTAAATTCTTTTATATTACCTATTGCATTGCCTGAAAACTAATGGATACGTTGCTTTCCCCCAATTTTTGAAAGAAAACATTTGGTCTTTCTTCCTAAATACAGATTTTCATAGATGTCATTTATTAAGTTAAGAAATATCCCTTCTACTGTTAGTTTATTTAACGTTTACAGGTGTTGGATTTTGTCAAATATTTTCTCTGTGTCTGCTGTGATCCTGTTCTCTCTGTGCTTTACCCTATTAATATGGTATGTTATCTTTTTTCTTTTTTACTATGTTTTCAAATTTTAAATTCAGGGGGGTATATATAAGGGTTTGTTATCTGGATATATTGCATAATTCTGGGGTTTGGGTTTCTATTGAGCCCATCACACAAATAGTGAACATAGTGTCCAATAGGTAAATTTTCCACTCCTGCCTTCCTTTCTGCCTCCTCGCCTTTTGGAGTCACAATGTCTATTGTTTCCATCTTTATGTACCTGTGTACCCACTGTTGATCTCCCACTCATAAGTGAGAACATGCAGTATTTGGTTTTCTGTTTCTGAGTTAATTATCTTAGGACAATGACCTCCAGCTGCACCCATGTTACTGCAAAGGACATGATTTCATTCTTTTTTATGGTTGTGTAGTATTCCATGGTATATATATATTTTCTTTTTCCAATCAATTGTTGGCGGACACTTAGGCTGATTCTGTTACTTTGCTATTGTGAATATTGCTGTGATAAACAGAGCAGTGTAGACGTCTTTTTAGAAAACCAATTTATTTTCCTTTGGGTAGATATCCAGTAGTGGGATTGCTGGGGTGAATGGTAGTTCTATTTTTAGGTCTTTACGAAATCTCCATACTTTTTTCCACAGAGGTTGAACTAATTTGCATTCCCACCAGCAATGATAAGCATTCCCTTTTCTCTTCATCCTCATGAACATTTATTATTTTTTGACTCTTTAATAATAACTATTCTGACTGGTATGAGATAGTATCTCATTGTGACTTTAATTTGCGTTTTTCTGATGATCAGTGATGTTCAGTATGTTTTTATAATTTTGTTGGCCACTTGTACGTTTTCTTTTGAGAAGTGTCTTTTCATGTCCTTTGCCCACTTTTTAATGGGGTTATTTCTATTTTCTTGTTGATTTGTTTGAATTTCGTATAGATCCTGGATATTAGTCCTTTGTCAGATGCATAGTTTTCAAATATTTTGTCCCATTTTGTAGGCTCTCTGTGTACTCTGTAGATAGTTCCTTTGCTGTATAATTAAGCGCCAATTGTCAATTTTTGTTTTTGTTGCATTTGCTTTTGAGGTCTTAGTCATAAATCCTTTGCTTGTGCTAATGTCCAGCAGAGTTTTTCCAAGGTTTTCTTCTATGATTTTTATAGTTTGAGGTATTAAATTTGTCTTTAATCCATCTTGAGTTAATTTTTTATGTGATGAGAGGTAGGGGCCCAGTTTCATGTGGATATGGCTAGTCAGTTTTCCCAGTATTATTTATTGAATAGGGTATCCTTTACCCATTGTTTATTTTTGCCAACATTGTCAAAGATCAGTAAACAACCTCAAATGCTTGGGATCAGGTCTACTTGGTAATATTGTGAAATCTTATTTTATTTTTAATAGTTTGCTGTTGACATACTTTGCTTGTTAAGGCAAGAATGCCTTAATATTTCCCTCAGCTTGACCAAACTTTAAGTCAATGTTTTTTCTGTGTCTCAAGGCCTCTAATCTCCCTTTTCTTAGAGCATTTGCTTTAGAAAACTCGTAATTGTATATCATTCCCAGCCGCTTTGAGATGCAAATCTGTTCTAAGGGTCTTTAGCAGATTTACAACTCAGGTTTCACTTTCTCCAGGACCTGGGAACCATTCCTTTCAAAGGTAATTATCAAGGAAGATGTCGCCTTATCTTCCAGCCTCTGTAGAACAGCAGGAGTCTGACTTAGGTGGGCACTTTTCTCTAAATTGAAAAACTGTCTTCTACCATCAGAGTGAACTGAACAGGCAACCTACAGAATGGGAGTAATTTTCTGCAATCTACTCATCTAATCTACAGAATCTACAAAGAACTCAAACAAATTTACAAGAGAAAAACAAACAACCCCATCAAAAAGTGGGCAAAGGACATGAACAGACACTTCTCAAAAGAAGACAATTATGCAGCCAACAGACACATGAAAAAATGCTCATCATCACTGGCCATCAGAGAAATGCAAATCAAAACCACAATGAGATACCATCTCACACCAGTTAGAATGGCGATCATTAAAAAGTCAGGAAACAACAGGTGCTGGAGAGGATGTGGAGAAATAGGAACAGTTTTACACTGTTGGTGGGATTGTAAATTAGTTCAACCATTGTGGCAGTCAGTGTGGCGATTCCTCAGGGATCTAGAACTAGAAATACCATTTGACCCAGCCATCCCATTACTGGGTATATACCCAAAGGAATATAAATCATGCTGCTATAAAGACACATGCACACATATGTTTATTGCAGCACTACTCACAATAGCAAAGAGTTGGAACCAACCCAAATGTCCAACAATGATAGACTGGATTAAGAAAATGTGGCACGTATACACCATGGAATACTATGCAACCATAAAAAAGGATGAGTTCGTGTCCTTTGTAGGGACAGGGATGAAGCTGGAAACCATCATTCTCAGCAAACTATCACAAGGACAAAAAACCAAACACCGCGTGTTCTCACTCATAGGTGGGAATTGAACAATGAGAACATATGGACACAGGAAGGGGAACATCACACAACGGGGCCTGCTGTGGGCTGCGGGGAGAGGGGAGGGATAGCATTAGGAGATATACCTAATGTAAATGACGAGTTAATGGGTGCAGCATGCCAACATGGCACATGTATACATATGTAACAAATCTGCATGTTGTGCACATGTACCCTAGAACTTAAAGTATAATAAAAAAAAATTTTTTTAAACTACCTTTTGTTATAAAGATTGTAGGCCTTCTGTATTTTCTAATTTAACCCAAAGAAAAAGTAAACTTTCTCATATTTTAATTTCTCTAGGTATTTCACATTGATTTTTGTTTTGTTTTGTTTTTGCTGTCTACTTTTGTGCTAAATAAATACTTTTCATGTATCATTTAATTCTTCTTAATTTTTTGAATATTTTTTGGATTTATTTTCTTAGTGGTTGCTCTACAGTTTATATGCAAATTAGTAAACTACAATCTACTTTAGATTTTTACTGACTTTATTTTGGCACAATATGGAAATTTGCTTGAATACAGCTCTGCTTTCTGCTCCTTCCTTTTAGCTATTATTGCTATATACACATAGGGTATAAATCCAGAATTATTATTTTTTATATTTCTGTGCACTTATCTCTCCTGTCATTTCATTTAAAGCTGAAGATATTTTTCTTAGTATTTTTGAAAGGTAAGTTGTCTAGCAATACATTCTCTCAAATTGTGTTTATCCAGGACTTTTTTCGCTTGTTTTTTTTTGAAGTATAGTTTTGCTAGATATAGAATTCTTGGTTAACAATGTCTCTTCCTACAACTTGAATATGCCATCCCACAGCCCTCTGGTCTGCATCATTAAGAACAGTCAGCCTTTACGTGTGTTACTGTTCCCCTCTAAATAGCTATCTGATTTTTTTCTTTCATCTTTCAAGATTTTTCCTTTGCTTTGGTGTTCAACAGTTTGACTATGATGTGTCTAGGTGTGATTTATGTATTTATCCTACTGAAATCTGTAGATTAAGAATTTTTAGCACATTTGAAAAGCTTATATTTTCAAAATTTATTTCACCACATTGCTATTGCTTCTCTTGATTCTCAGACTACCATTAAATATGTGTGTGCATGTGTGTGTGTGTGTGTGTGTGTGTATAATGTTGTATAATGGATCTCCAAGTATTTATTTTTTTCAATTTTTTTCTCCTCAGATTGCATACTTTCTACTTGATCTATATTAAAATTCACTAATTTTTTTTCCTGCTGCTAGCTCAAATATGTTGTTGAAATTCTCTAATGATTTGTTCACAATAATTATCATACTTTTCATATGCAGTTTTTTTTCAGTTTCTATCTCTTTGCTTACAAAATACCACTGCTACATTTACATTTATCAAAATCTTTCAAGCTGCATACTTCAAGGCACCTCTTTAGTGAGGCAATTTAGAATCTGAATTATATATCGTTTATAACTTCTTTAAATCTCCTACTAACCACTTGGATATTTTTGTGCTTTTTGTTGATTTTTTTGTATGATGTTTCTGTTGATATATTTTTCAAACTATGTAACATCCCTGAAGATCAGAACTGTATTTTTATGACATTTTTAACCTTTGTATCCCCTAGTATATTGCTTTGCACTCAGTAAGTGCTAAGCAAAAATGTTAATATAATCAAGCTGAATATAATTCAATTATGGCTATTGCCCAAACTTTTGCTAATATTACCTTTATCCAGATAGTCCTAAACCTTTTTAGCAACATTAAACTTTTAGCAGTGTTAAGCATTGGAAAGAATCTTAACTGCAGGTTGCATTAACCATTGCATTGTTTAGGATGCTTTTCCCTAAGGTAACATAACTCCTGACTCAGGGTCACCACAGTAAACAATCCAGAAACATCCTTCATATTGGAGTCTATGCAAATAGCACCCACTGGAGTTCTATAAAACACCACCTGTGCAACCATATGCAGAGGGACTTGATCCTAAACAAGAATTAAATGTACTATTCATTTAACTGGAAGTACAAAAGTAGAACAAATGCAAACTTGACTTAATTCCCATGGTATGCCTCTAACTCTTTGGTCTGCCTATGCTACATCCTTCTTTCCATATATTGTTTTCAGCCTCTGGCTAGCATCTCCCATCATTAAAAAAGTCTATAATTGTTTCAAGATTTGTAATCATATACCATGATATCCTGAGATATCTGAAGATAAGGAGAATTTTTATTTTTTTGTTTTCCTTTATTCTTAAAATATTTTTAAAAAGTAAACTTATTTCATGGAAATCCTGGCAAATATACTTTAAAAAAATGGTGTGGATTGTGTCATATATCTATTTCTGTGGTCAGAGAAATGCCATTAGGTACTTGGTGTAATTAGAGTTCCTGAACTTTATACTTTCACCAGGGATTAAGTTTACCTGTAGACCAGTCATAACTAAGCTTGGAGCTGGGAGTAGGAGCAAGCTGGAGGGGGAGTCTATGTTGAATGAATAAGAGATAACAATAGAAAATAAACAGATTATTTTAGAGGAAGTGTGAAATTGGTTAAGCAACCAACTACATAAATTACATCTGGGTATTTAAAATGTCAAAAACTCATACTTCACATGCTAAAATTATTGTCATTAATATAATGAATAATGTCTTACTATCCTGGACCTGTTCAATCATCTTCATTCCCTTTTCACTCCTGGCTAAAATTAAGAATAACCTGATATATATCCTAAACCAAAACTTTATCTATATTGTGTGCCTTATATAATCAAATTGCAAATCGTTTTGGGTAAAAGGTAAAGTGAACATTGTAACTAATTATATTTCATAGTTATGTAGTGCAAGTATTAAGGTTTAACACTGTTCAACTTACCACTTATTTTACACTTGTTAGCATTAAAAGTGTTTCATATATTTAATTAGCTCTTTCTTCTTCCATTCTTGACAAGTAGAATATCATCAACTTAATAGGGGAAGATATTCATCCACCCGAAAATTTAATGAACTGACCAAGGACACAGAGTGAGATTGACAAAAATTTAGTGTCCATCCTAGCAGTGTTAAAATTGCCCTACCAAATCGAACATGTTATGCTCGATTTGGAATGTGGGGTCACATTAAAGACTGATTGCTCAGCAATAAATCTAGCCAATGGGGAAGTAATACTAATAAGCCATTAAAATGGCTAAACTTATAACACTGACCATGTGCAGTCTGTTAAGATATTTTTTAATGTAAAGGGACAGTCATTATCAAGACATGGCATAATAAAAAATAAAATAACATACACAGATATTTCCCCAGTTGATGGCCAAATGGAGAAAGATTCCTATAATTGTTTATCCCAATTTCTCATATACAACTCTTAATTCTTAATGGTCAAATACGCTAATAATATTTTAAAGTGCTTTTTTTTGAATCTGAAGTATGGGATGTTTTTCCAAGACAAAGGGTGTTTAATTATACTGTGCACTCATTTTAAGTTAACCTGAGGAAATGGTTGCATCTTCTGCACAAAGGGATGCTAACAGTTACAAAATAGAAAACTGGGAGATTCTGGCTGTGTGACCTGAGAGATTAAAATTAATTTCTTTCTTCAGTGATTTATATCATTAACTTTGAAAGTGATATCTTATCCTTTTTCCTTATACCTAAACAAAGTTTGTGGAGCTCTATGTTAAAACCTAATGTCTTAGAGTCTGAAGGGCATATACTGAAATTGCATCTTATTTCCTAAAGGTTAACTCAAATCTACTGGGAGAAGCTGACTGTAAGAAGAGCATCTGATAGATATTCCAACTCAGCTGCATACAGAGACTTCATCAACTCATGTCATGCCCAGAGTTAGCCTTTCAGTTCCAAGGCTGTTTTTCCCATTTCCTTATTCACTGTGCTCCCTGACTTCAAGTTCAATGCCAGGATTGTGGAATCAGGTTATTTGAATAAAACATAAAAAGTATTATTAGGTACAGAGCTAAATGTAGGTCATATTTGAGAACAAATAATATTGTATTTAATCATCTAAAAAAGCTAAGAGGAATTCTGTTATCAAGGAAATATTTGTTTTCTTTGACTTAAATGCTGCTTACGGTCCTAATATTCCATGGTTTCTTTGAAGCTAATATTTTGCTTTTAATTATGAAAATCAGTTAGGAATATTGAGGTACACAGATAAAAATGGTATTAGTATAAACATGCAATTTATAAAATAGGAAATCAATGATGCTCATAAGCATAAGATATACTCAAAATTATTAGTACTCACAAAAATGAAAATTAAAAAACACAGTAAGCTATTACTTATATCTATTTGGCTAAAAGAATCAGAAAGCTGGATATTGCCTTACACTAGCAGTGATGTTGGTATATAGAAATTCTGACACATTTCTGAAGACAGTATAGACTAATATAGCCATTGTGAAGAGCAACCTGTAAAGTCATTTAAATGTGCATATAATTTATGATTAGGGTAAACATGCAACTTTGAGATTGAAAGAGGAAGCTATTTATATTTACTCTGAGACAATAAACTTATTTCAAGCCTCTTCCAAGCAAGATAACTGTATATGTCAACTTATTTATGACAGTAATTTTGTTCTTAGGAACGTATTCCAAAGAATTTTACTCAAAGATCTATAGATGTAGGCATACAAGAATCAATATGGAAGAGTAGAAAAATGAATGTTTTTGTTAATACTCAAACACTAACTGAAATAAAATTAACTAATTTATATTGATACTCCCAGTTATGGCAATACAGTAATATAACTTTTTATTAGTTCTTATTTGATTATCATGGGATTTAATATTTTAATAAATTAAATGCTGTTATTACTAATTTCTTTTTGGTAATTTTCTCTTTTTTCACTTGGTATCTTGGTGCTTTATTTTATACCTCTATGAACTCATTGTGGTTTTCAATTTGGTAGTGAATTTTCCCTTTTTACTTTAGTTATAATATTGGATCCTTTGTATTAATTCTAAATAAAATTGATAAAATTATTTTAACTTTTATTGATATTTTTATGAAATTGCAATAAGCCGAAAACAAATTTATGAAAATTTATATCACTTATATTTTTCCATTTCCCATTAAAATATGATTCCTTTATTAAAGTCTTATGTAATCATGTTTCTCAATACTGATTTGTTATTCATTTTGTATAACTGCAATATATACCTTACAAATATTGTTTTAAATTTCATTCTAAATTGACACACAATACTAAATATTTATGAGGTAGAGCATGATGTTTCAATACATGTATACATTATGTAAAAATCCAGTCAGAGTATTTAACATATCCATCACTTCATATATTTATTCTTTCTTTGTGGTGAGAACATTCAAAACATCTCTTACAGATACTCTAAATTACACAATATTAGAAAAATACATATAACATGATACTGTTATAATCAGGTTTTAAGATATTATTTATCATCAGGTATACACATATGCATTACACAAGCATAAATAAGCACATGGAATGATAAAAAGTAACACGAAAATGCTTTCTGTGTGTTTTCCTGATGTTGCTATAAGGAAATGCAACTAGAAAGTGGCATACTAGAATAATTGGACTACATTTGCAGTATCTTACTGTATGAAAATTATGGTTGGCATATCTGGTGTGGTGAACAGATTTGGAAGTGTTTGTTCCATCACTCAGTGAATTTTTATTTGTCTAGACTATTTCTTAATTTTAAACAAAGTATTTCCTAATTTTCAACAAAATGTTTAATAGTATGTAGAAATCCAGTGGAGACACACATCAAGAATAATTTGAAGCCCAAAAGATTTGTTTCCAGAATATATGAAGTACACCAACAGATTAATAATAAAAAGACAAACAAGACTAACAACACAGTAAAATGGGCAGAAGGCATGAATATACACTTCAGGGATATATGAATGGTTGCTAAAGACATGAAAAAGGTGCTTGACATCATTAATCAACAGGAAAATGAAAGTGAAAACCCACAACTAGATACCATTTTACATCTATCAAAGTGGTTATAATGTAATAGTTTGACAATACCCAGAGTTAGTGAGGATATGGAGGCATAGAAATTATCATATACTGCTGGGTGGAACGTAAAATGGTACAGCCATTTTGGAAAACTCTTTGTCAGTTTCTTACAGTGTTAAGCAGACATAACTTAGCAATTCCACAATGTCCAACAGACATGAGGGCATATATACACACAATACCTAAAGGAATATCTAGAGCAGTGTTATTTTTTCAATGGGAAAGAAACAACTCAAATTTCCATCCATAGGATAATAAATTGTGGTATATAAACACAATGGAATCCTATACTGCAATGATAAGGAAAGAACTACTGGCTAGAAACACAATAATACACCCCATATGAAGTGTACATAATTTACATGAAGTTCAAGAACAGAGAAAACTAATATATGGAAATCGAAATCAGAATAGTGATAAGCTTCTGACAAGGGGTTAAGATTAGGTTAGATGGACTGGTGGGTGAATTGCATGAGGAAATTTTTCATATGATAGAAATGTAATAGTATTATGGCCAAAATTCATTGAATTTTACATGAAAATTATAACATTAATAAATAAAAATACCTTTGTGTCACTGTCTCAATATAAGGTTGAGTAGCAATGAAAGAAAATTTTGTAGTTTGCTCTGGGAAAGGAGGAAGATTCAGTTTTTTAGGGCTCTTATATGTGGTCTGTTGAAACATTTTTGCCCTCTCCTTGGATGTATATAGGAACAGGACACATTTTACTCAAAGAAGCACAACAGAAGCTAGGCTAATGAATCTTGAAATGTGTCTGCCAAATGATAAAAAGAAATGTGTGTGCGTGATCTGTGAAATACAGAAATGTTTTGTGCCATGATTTATGATAGTACTGCATAAAAGTCTAAAATCTTAGAGCTTCATATTTATACAACATTAAGCCCCATTATACCTGCCTTCTAGCTCAACAGGGCTGATTATTCTTTATTGTAATTCATTTTCTTTTCTCAGTGTATAACTCTATTATCAATCACACATGATTTATCTGCTTCTTGATTCAAATTACTGTGGTATACCTGGTTCAGATGACACCATACAGATTTTAGAAAGGAAATGCATCACTCTGTGAAGCAGAATTAAAGGACAGAAGAAAAAATGAAATTATTTGGAAGAAAAAGGAGTGAAGATGGATAAAAAGTAGTCTATCCAATTTTTAAGGTGTCTTCTGGTCTGTGTAAATCAGGAGAAAACTTAAATACTCATTATTTCCAGTTGGGCATCTACCTTTAAATCCATTTTGGAAACAAAATGGCCCTACCATATATTTAAGAAGCTCTCTCCTCATGTGATTGCCCAGTTACTGTATGAATTATAATGAACATACTGTTCCATTAGCATGTCTATAGTTGAAGCAGGTTAGAAAGAGAGAATATCTGTTCAGTCCTCACTCTTTGGCTATGGCCTGTATATGATCTATGGCAAAAACAAAGAAACAAATCAACAAAAATAACAAAAAGCACAGTCAGAAGCAAGGGCTAATTTCTCTAAAAGCAGCCTCTATAGGGAATTTATGGTGAAAGAGAAGCAAACAATGTCTATGCCGTATATAAAAGTAGAATTCTAATCACAGTCCAGGAGTAACCACTTTGAGAAGGCAAACCACAGCTTCTACAGCAAGTATCCCCAAATGATCAGGACTTGGGCAATGGATGTTAGCTATCCTAATTTTTATCCCCTCCATCCCTGCTTCCAACTCAGGATCATCTAGGGTAAGCAAATATGCTTCCTAAACCAATCACATAGAATGCTGGTTATCTCAGCTCTAGCTTTCACATAACAACAACCTCCCAGGTATACCTAAAGCATTCCCTTTTTTGCCTTCTGCTCTAAAGCATTCCAACTTCCTTGTTTGCCTTTGAATATCTGCCAAATGCAAGCGATGGTGGCTGATTTTCTTGCTATCGCAAAACCTAAATAAGTAGATGCTATGGTTTGAATGTGTCTCCCAAAAGTTCATGTGTTGGAAATTTGGTGCTCAATGCAGCATTGTGTTACCTTTGGGAGGTCATTGGGTCGTAATGGCTCTGCCCTCATGTATCTATTAATCTATTCATGGGCTAATAGATTAATGAATTAAGGGACTTTCAAGGGAATGGGATAGCTATCATGAGAGCGGTTATTTTATAAAAGCCAGCTTGACTATCTGTAATGAGCCCTCTTGCCATGCGATGCCCTGCACCACCTCAGGACTCTGCAGAGAGTCCCAACTAGCAAGAAGGCCATCTCCAGATGCAGTCCTTTGACCTTAGATTTCCTAGCCTCAGAACTGTACGAAATGAATTTCTTTATAAATTATCCAGTTTTAGGTACCCTGTTATAGCAACAGAAAATGGACTAAGACAATAGCCTATGGTCATTCTCATGTAAGTGGTCTTTGCTGATTCCCTCAAGGGACAAGATAGAACCATGGATTTCTCCCTGCTTGCCATTCTCCTTTATTTCTTTGAATGAGCAAGTAGGAGCTAATAACTCAATAAAGATTATTGAAAATTGTAAGAATCTTAGGAGATTTTGGAAATCAAAGAGTAGAGAAAGGGTGGCCAACAGTGCTAATTCCCACAGAAAAAGTATGTAAACTAAATAAGAAGAGAAAAGCATTTTACAGGCCATTGCTGACTGTGAAAGAGCAGTTTCAAGTGCAGTGGAAGGAAGGAAAGGAAAAACGAAATGTTTGTGTAATATAATTCAGAAGTGGGGGCATTAACTGAAGAAATGTTTATAGAACAACAATTAGCTGTTTTAAAAGGCAAGGCAATAGAGCATTGTTTTAGGATAATGGAACACACAGACTTAGATATTGTTACTGTAGAGGCTAGAGATGAGATGTTAGATTGGAATAAAATTGGAGGGAGGAGGTAGAGAAAGAAAGAGAGATAAGAAGGATGCAAAAGAATACCTCAAATTCAGAAAATACTCACTGCTGTAGGGGAGTAATATAAAGACCTAAACCAACCAATAGAAAACAAAAATAGATGTTTACATCTGCAGGGAACCTGGGTAGGATTTGAATCTCATTAAATAATTTAACAGGTGAGATAACAGAAGCTTAGAAATTCACAGATGAAATAGGCAGTCAGGTCCGGGCGCAGTGGCTCACGCCTGTAATCCCAGCACTTTGGGAGGCTGAGGTGGGCGGATCGCTTGAGGTCGGGAATTCAAGACCAGCATGACCAACATGGAGAAACCCCGTCTCTACTAAAAATACAAAAAATTAGCCGGGCATAGTGGCACATGCCTGTAATCCCAGCTACTCGGGAGGCTGAGGCAGGAGAATCGCTTGAACCTGGCAGGCGGAGGTTGTGGTTAGCCGAGATCGCGCCATTGCCCTCCAGCCTGGGCAACAAGAACGACACTCCATCTCAAAAAAAAAAAAAAAAGAAAAGAAAAGAAAAAGAAAAAAAGAAATAGGAAGTCAGAGATACCGGGGGACACCTAGAATAAATAGGGTCACAGAATTCTAAGTAATGGAGAGTATATTTTTATCATTGCTTATTACAAGCCCTAACCCTAAACTACTGTGATTGTTCCAGAATTATTTTAGACAGGCTTTGAGGTTAGGCTAGACTCCCATTTTTAAATCCCTGCTGTGCCATTTACCATTAGTCTTATTTTAGGTAATTAATTAACACTTTGAATTCTCAATTTCTTCATCTGGAAAAGAATAGTAACTGTACCTCATAGAGATAAATAGAGGCAATGGAAGTAAAGTTCTCAATATCACACCTGACTTAGAGCTGATAGTAAAAATGAGGAAATGCTTCTCGACTGGAATAAAATATACGAATACTTTTCATTTTATTATTGTTTGGCATTTTTAGGTATATATACATACACATACACATATACATGCACACATGGATGTAAACACTCATACACCCATACATCTCAACAAGCATGTGAGAGAGGCAGGGTAAAAGCTATCTCTATTTTATATAAGAGGACTTTGAGGGTAAAGGCTATTATGTGATTTGCCCAAGGTCTTATATGCAATAGTAGAAGCCGAACTCAAACCCAGGATATCTGATTTTCTGGGGCCTTGGAAGCCCCAGATTCATGGATATGCTTATATTCTTCCAAGAAAAATTATAGGACTGGGTGTGGTGGCTCACGCCTGTAATCCCAGCACTTTGGGAGGCCGAGGTGGGTGGATCATGAGGTCAAGAGATCAAGACCATCCTGGTCAACATGGTGAAACCCCGTCTCTACTAAAAATACAAAAATTAGCTGGGCATGGTGGTGTGTGCCTGTAATCCCAGCTACTCGGGCAGCTGAGGCAGGAGAATTGTTTGAACCTGGGAGGCGGAGGTTGCAGTGAGCCGAGATCACACCACTGCACTCCAGCCTGGCGACAGAGCAAGACTCCGTCTCGAAAAAAAAAAATAATAATAATAAAAGAAAAGAAAAAGAAAAATTATGAATAAGCTTATATTCTTCCAAGAAACTTGGCAATTCTCCTAGTGGTTCTAGAAAATCTTCATTAAGTTTCAAAGAGGTAGGCAGAGTGACTGTCAAGGACAGGAGTATTCACATTTGAGCCCTGTCATATGTATATTTCTGTATGTTAGAGTCCAGGAAGATTCTTCAGGATAATTTTGTATGATCTCTTCTTTTGCACATGATAAACAAAACAATATGTCCCACTTTGCAGCAGAAGAGCTCCTGGAGCCAGCTTCGCTAACCAGTAATCTTATCGATACAAAGCTTCTATTATTTGTCAAATATAATGTAAAAAATATGTTTTGCTGAGATAACTTGCCAGGAAAATAACTGATGAGAAATTGAGAAATGAGGTATAATGGAAAAATGGTATTTGTATTTGCAGTTTCACATATTTATTTCTATAAATGTTTGCTATTTTAAAAAGGTGCTTCTTGTCCATTCCTGTCATTTAAAGTGCATTTGTTCCTGACCTATAAATGTGTGCTGATATGTACCAATGGTATGTTCCTTACTTTGTAATTTTACATACTTGTTACAAAAATAAGATAAACATTTAGTGATATTAAATATGGTCATTTATACATAGTTTTATAATGTATATATTTTGCATATTATCTCATTGCATTTTTGAAACACTTGTATAAAGTAATGATTATTATTTTATACAGTTTATAAATAAAATATATTTGAAACAACCAAAAACTAATTTTTTACTAAAAACAATGAAAAGTAATTGACATGTCAGAAATGTTATACTTTTGAGTATTTTGGCAAATTTAAAATATAACTTATATTTTCAAATATAAGAATTGTGAGGTTACATATTTTCAGCTTGCTAACCTTGCTAACCTGCTAACCTGCTAGCTACATATTTTCAACCTGCTAACCTGCTAGCTTCATGTCTATAGGAGTTTATACGAGGAGATGCCAATCATATGCATGGAATATGGATTCCAGTTTCCCTTACTTGTGAGCTGTGATAAAATGTTTTCTGAAACCATGTTAGTAAGAGAAAAGGAGTTTCTTCTTCAAGGCTGAAAATGGTGGAATACAGAAAGGAAAGACAAGTTACTATAAGGTGGAAAACTTTCCCTAAGTAGGACATGACTCTAATTTGATTGAAGAGATTAACATATTTAAAGAAAGAGTGTATTAACTATTAGACTTAGAAAACAAAAAAGAATGAGGTAAACATGGAGTGTATACAACTAGGCACTACTTAATATAAAGAGACATTCCTGCTCCAAGCACTTAACCTGTGCTATTCCCAGACAAGGCATATGCTTTCTGTGAACATAACATATGCCTCATTATCTTAGCCTGAGGCAATTAAATATCCAAATTATATAATTAGCTCGTGAGATACTAACTCCAAGGTCCAAAAGCAACCTTCTGCTCAGTTCAATTCTCTTGTTGAATGTCTTTAGAAAAGTCTTGTCTTGCACTGTCCCTTATGGTAGTCACTAGCCATAGGTTGTGAGATAGTGGCAATGGTGGTAGTCAGTGATCAGTGGAGAGTCGGTGATTGAAGAGAGACAGAGAGGCAGCAGGATGGTGAGACAGCAAGAAGCTTGAGACGGTGGGAGGATGAAACAGCGAGAGGCAGAGATTGACAAGAGACAGCAGGTCGTTGATCAAAAGCTGCAGAGCTGTAACCCTGAGTCTGTATCAATCAAGAGCTGTTAACACCACAGAGCTGTCCCACTAGCCAAAGGCTCTTTTAAGAGCCATCATCCTTCACAATGGGCAGCAGAGCTGAGGGAATTGGCAAGTGGCCATGGTGGTGCCTCATGTGAGACCAGCTACTCCTACCAGGAGGCCAGCAAGTCACCTATCCCTGTGCTGCCTCTGGCATGGCAGCCAAGCCCACCCAAGCCGAGGAAACCTGGAGAGACCTTCACCTGGGTCCCACATGGAAGATCAGTCAATGCCATTTGGGCTCGTCTAGTCCTCTCTGACCGCCATCCCCCAACGCCCCCTCCCCTCCACCAACAACACATCAACCAACATTAGTTAAGCTAGGGAATAAAAGTCTTTGGCTAAGTGGTAGTTAAAAGTCCATGGTCATTTGAGTGCCCCAAAACATGTTCTTGTCACCCCTTCCCCTAGTCCTTTCTCCTTTGATTCCATTTTATTGCTCTGCCAATCATGTTATTTTTCTGTTTAAAGAAGTGAATGTTTTGTGTGAAGTCTTTTTTTTTTTCTTTGACTCCCTGGGCAATTGTTTTTTGTTTGTTTGTTTGTTTTGTTTTGTTTTTATTTTATTATGATTATACTTTAAGTTTTAGGGCACATGTGCACAATGTGCAGGTTAGTTACATAAGTATACACGTGCCATGCTGGTGTGCTGCATCCGTTAACTCGTCATTTAGCGTTAGCTATATCTCCTAATGCTATCCCTCCCCACTTCCCGCACCCCACAATGGTCCCCAGAGTGAGATGTTCCCCTTCCTGTGTCCATGTGTTCTCATTGTTCAATTCCCACCTATGAGTGAGAACATGCGGTGTTTGGTTTTTTGTCCTTGTGATAGTTTACTGAGAATGATGATTTCCAGTTTCATCCATGTCCCTACAAAGGACATGAACTCATCATTTTTTATGGCTGCATAGTATTCCATGGTGTATATGTGCCACATTTTCTTAATCCAGTCTATCATTGTTGGACATTTGGGTTGGTTCCAAGTCTTTGCTATTGTGAATAGTGCTGCAATAAACATACGTGTGCATGTGTCTTTATAGCAGCATGATTTATATTCCTTTGGGTATATACCCAGTAATGGGATGGCTGGGTCAAATGGTATTTCTAGTTCTAGATCCCTGAGGAATTGCCACACTGACTTCCACAATGGTTGAACTCGTTTACAGTCCTGCCAACAGTGTAAAATTGTTCCTATTTCTCCACATCCTCTCCAGCACCTGTTGTTTCCTGACTTTTTAATGATTGCCATTCTAACTGGTGTGAGATGGTATCTCATTGTGGTTTTGATTTGCATTTCTCTGATGGCCAGTGATGATGAGCATTTTTTCATGTGTTTTTTGGCTGCATAAATGTCTTCTTTTGAGAAGTGTCTGTTCATGTCCTTTGCCCACTTTTTGATGAGGTTGTTTGTTTTTTTCTTGTAAATGTGTTTGAGTTCACTGTAGATTCTGGATATTAGCCCTTTGTCAGATGAGTAGGTTGCGAAAGTTTTCTGCCATTTTGTAGGTTGCCTGTTCACTCTGATGGTAGTTTCTTTTGCTGTGCAGAAGCTATTTAATTAGATCCCATTTGTCAATTTTGGCTTTTGTTGCCATTGCTTTTGGTGTTTTAGACATGAAGTCCTTGCCCATGCCTATGTCCTTAATGGTAATGCCTAGGTTTTCTTCTAGGGTTTTTATGGTTTTAGGTCTAATGTTTAAGTCTTTAATCCATCTTGAACTAATTTTTGTATAAGGTGTAAGGAAGGGATCCAGTTTCAGCTTTCTACATATGGCTAGCCAGTTTTCCCAGCACCATTTATTAAATAGGGAATCCTTTCCCCATTGCTTGTTTTTCTCAGGTTTGTCAAAGATCAGATAGTTGTAGATATGCGGTGTTATTTCTGAGGGCTCTGTTCTGTTCCATTGATCTATATCTCTGTTTTGGTACCAGTACCATGCTGTTTTGGTTACTGTAGACTTGTAGTATAGTTTGAAGTCACGTAGCGTGATGCCTCCAGCTTTGTTCTTTTGGCTTAGGATTGACTTGGTTATGCGGGCTCTTTTTTGGTTCCATATGAACTTTAAAGTAGTTTTTTCCAATTTGTGAAGAAAGTCATTGGTAGCTTGATGGGGATGGCATTGAATCTACAAGTTACCTTGAGCAGTATGGCCATTTTCACGATATTGATTCTTCCTACCCATGAGCATGGAATGTTCTTCCATTTGTTTGTATCCTCTTTTATTTCATTGAGCAGTGGTTTGTAGTTCTCCTTGAAGAGGTCCTTCACATCCCTTGTAAGTTGGATTCCTAGGTATTTTATTCTCTTTGAAGCAATTGTGAACGGGAGTTCACTCATGATTTGGCTCTCTGTTTGTCTGTTATTGGTGTATAAGGATGCTTGTGATTTTTGTACATTGATTTTGTATCCTGAGACTTTTCTGAAGTTGCTTATCAGCTTAAGGAGATTTTGGGCTGAGACAATGGGGTTTTCTAGATATATAATCATGTCATCTGCAAACAGGGACAATTTGACTTCCTCTTTTCCTAATTGAATATCCTTTATTTCCTTCTCCTGCCTAATTGCCCTGACCAGAACTTCCAACACTATGTTGAATAGGAGTGGTGAGAGAGGGCATCCCTGTCTTGTGCCAGTTTTCAAAGGGAATGTTTCCAGTTTTTGCCCATTCAGTATGATATTGGCTGTGGGTATGTCATAGATAGCTCTTATTAATTTGAGATACGTCCCATCAATACCTAATTCATTGAGAGTTTTTAGCATGAAGCGTTGTTGAATTTTTTCAAAGGCCTTTTCTGTATCTATTGAGATAATCATGTGGTTTTTGTCTTTGGTTCTGTTTATACACTGGATTACATTTATTGATTTGCATATATTGAACCAGCCTTGCCTCCCTGGGCAATTGTTTAAGGCAGGACAATAGATTGTGAGAGGTCCCCCATTGTGTGGACTCATGGAGGCCAGAGTCATGTTGTTCTGTGGCTCCAACCAGGCCTTTGGGGTTCACTGTTGGATGCCTCCCTGATGCTCCAGGGATTTTGGCATTTGGTTGGTCCTCAGATTCTCCAGGGTTTCTGGCATTTGGTGTGGGGACGCTGCTTGGCTGATGCTTGGGTACTCCAGGTTTTTGGCTTTTGGTATTGTTGGCCAGCCCTTGGATGCTCTGGGGTTTTCAGCATTGGCATTCCTTCTAGGATTGTGTGTTGGAGGCCTGCCCTGGGGGAATCTTAGTCTTGCCTTTTCTTTTTTTCTGCCCTAAAGTTATCACTTCTATAATAGCATTTTCTTTTCTTACTATCACTTTATTTACTTTTCCTTATTGCTTAATAAAAATACTTCTTTTGTTGTATTTCTTTCACCAGCAGATGCTTATAATCCACTTTCATAACACCTTGATATCTATACTTACACCCTCTCTGCAGGAAGTGAGAATCTGAAAAGGGAAAAATAGCAAGGGCCTACTTGTGTTCCCTCTTTCTAGACTTAGAAAAACTTCTGTGTCCAGTAAAAATCCTTGTTAGTCATGGGAACAATGATAAGCATTACAGGGGAATCGCGCTGGGTATCTTTTAGGCTACTGGGGCAAATTCAAATTTGGCTTAAAGAAAAAGAAACTTGCTTTATATTGCAACGTGGTTAATCTCAATTAGAAAACCAACAGATTTGGCTTAAACATGGTTCTATAAGTGATAATGATATTTCACAATTGGACTTATTCTGTAAAAAAGAAGGAAAATAAAAAGAAGTCCCTTATGTACAGGTTTTTATGGCCCTTTACCGGTTCATGTTGCTTCCAGGCACTAGGAAGCTGCACCTAAGGGATGTCCTCCTAGCTACTCCCTTTAGAAGGCCTACGCCCTCCCCAGAATCTCTTCAGTCCTCTAATTCTGGGTAGTGGAGTCCAACTAGGTATCTAATGAAGGATCCCACTGCAAGATCATCAGGCATCCCTTCTCCCTTATCCATAGCCTCAGCCTATAATAGACCTCACTGCCCAAGAAAGTAAGCTCAACCAGTACCACCAGGAATGAGGCCCCATATCAGCCCCTAAAGTCAAACCTATGTTAAATGTAGGAGGCGGCTGATGGAAATGGGGCAACACTTGGAGTACATGTGCCATTTTTATGTCTAATTTGGCTTTATACAAGAAAATAATTTGGCCAGTTTTCAGAGAACCCAGAAAAATTTATGGAGGAGTTTGTTAATCTATGTTCTTTGATTTAACTTGTCATGACTTACAAATATTGTCATCTGCTTCTGTGCTGTGAGAAAAAAGAAGAGGAAAAAGTATGTGGTTAAGCCAGTCAATTATGACAAGGTTAGAGAAATAGCTCAGGGAAAAGTCATTCAGTTGAGGCACTCAGGAAATGTGCTTAAACAGACCCAGACTCCCCAGAAGGGCAAGCTCTCCCGGGTATACATTTTATTACCTAATCTGCATCTAACATCAGAAGGAAGCTACAAAAAGCAGCAGTGGGACCTCAAACCCCTATAAGCCAACCCTAACATGGCATTTAAAGTGTGCAACAATAGGGACAGGGCAAAAGGGTTGATAAAACAAATAGCCAAAAGGTGCAAATATTAGCCAATACTTCAAGCCCCCTGCCCTCTCAGGGTTACCCGTTTTGAGAAAGTATTGTGGAAGCAGTGAGATGCCCAGAAGAGGCCCTGACTTGCCAGCCCATGGACCAGAATCAGTATGCCTACTACTGTAAGCCAGAGGGCTAGTGACGATGAGAATATCTTAATTGTCCCTGGTGAGAGACAAAAAAAGCACCCCATCAATTCTAGAGTTAACCATCTTCACTAGCTCAGAGAGTTGCCTTGCTCAAGTAAGTTTACTGGGGTCTCTGACCCTTGACATGATAAACAGCTTTCCACAGTGGAAGACAAGTGGCCACTTGAATATTTTTGTTCAGTGTCACCACTGTTGGGTGACTTCTGCAGTGGCTCAGGAACTCCAGAATCTCCCTTTGAGCAATACAGTTCACCTGCTTCCTTCCTTATTTGATGTTATAGGACCCCCTTCTCTGCCTCTGTCTTCCATACCTACTGGGACAAACATGATTTGGACAGGTAGATGAATCTCAATTTTGTAAATAACTTGAAATCAGTTGTTATTTATAGGGGGTTTTATTTGATTTATTTGTTTAGGTGTATATGCAGATATTGTGATGCACATTGTGTCTACCAGGTTGTCAAATGGCTTTTAAATTATCACTCATAAATTGAACAAGACTAGTCTAAACTTATTAGTTTGAAGAGAGTGTTGTATCTTCTAAAATTTAACTTTAAGATTTTTACCTATGTAAATCACTGATGTTCATGGGCTTTAACATGGTTAAAATGACTTTAAATGGTGACTAGTTTGCGTACTATCTTGCTTCTTGTAGGTGGTCTAGGTAAAACTGAAAAAAATTAAATATATGTGAATGGAATACATGTAAACAGTTAGCTTTTTGTATAGTAAAAATCTTAAAATTACAAAATGGTTCTCATCTATAGAATACCAATGTCTGGTGGGAAGTTCAGGACTTCTTTCCTAGGTTTATATAAAATGTGTCAAAGAAGATGTATTCTTTATTGGAATAAAAAAACTTTTGTCTAATTCAGAAGTTATTAAAAGGGAGGTTCAAAATATGAGGGAACCAATGAATAGAAGAGAGACATAAAGTTATGAATACAAAATATATTTTTTTTTTGCAAGGAAGGATATGAAGAAAGAGTAATTTTGTATGAGGAAGGATCTTATATAGTAAATTCTTTCCTACAATTTAATTGAATATTTAAGAAAGAGGTAGTATAAGACAAATAAAAAATTTCAAGCAAGTTATGGATGGTCAGTGTAAGTCTTGATAAGGTTCATTAAAAGATGATTTATGAAGTAAATTCTGTGTGTGATTAAGCTAACTATAATAAACTATAAAAGGAGTATGAACTAATACACGTGTTCAATTTACCATTCAGAGAGCCTGAATTAGTTCTTTATATTCAATAAAAATAATATGAATGCTGAATTAAGTGCACTACTGCTGAGTGAGTAACTGGGGCCAGTAGCCCACTGGATGAGAGGCAGTGATGAAGAAGAATCACATGTCTTATATCACCCTACATGCTTATTTTTCTCCCCTACCCATTATTCATGCAATGATCCTGCTACTAAAGAGCTAAGGTTGGCATTTACCGCCAATTTTTTGGAAGGCAGGCACATCATTGAAGGATTTGTGGAAGAAATGAAGCTTGAAGGCAGTCATTTTCTTCATTGAACATAGGAATTAATTCATTGCTGTCTCTTTCACAGCAAAAAGAATTAAATAAGACAAGCAGGCAGGACAATGCCCTAGAGTGCAAGATCGGCTTATTAACTTTGATAAACTGGATGGGATAGCAGTTTATTAAGGGTATCCCACCCAGTTTATTAAGGTTAATAAGCTGATCTCGATTGTTGTTTTTGTTTTTTGTTTCCAAAGAAGAGCAATTTTGATAGACAAGTTTCTAGATCTCACCAGTTTATAAGGGTATCCCATCCAGTTTATTAAGGTTAGTAAGCTGATTTTTGCAGTCTAGAATGCTTGGTTTTTCTTATGGGTAACAGGCAGCTAGTCCTCCTTCACATTCCTGCAATTATAGCAGGGGCATGGACAATTGAAGAGTGACGTCAAAAGACTTTTCTGGTAGAGGTGCCAAGTTTTGGGAAGTGCCAAGTTTCAGGAAATGCATGGAAGCAGAAAGGCACAGACATATTCAGGAAATAATGAGTTTCAGACTCTGAGAAAGATAACCGAGTTCATGTAGAAGAGTTAAGGGACATAAAGGTGTAGAAATAAAATCAGACAACCTAACGTGAGAAAAATATCTGAAAGAGCATCAAACTCAAATCTCTGTTCTATGCAGATATCATTTCTGACTCTTCTACGTCTTTAGCATTTTGAAGTAGGGGTCATTCTGATTCAGCATGAAGACTTCCAGGGAAAGACTGTAACTACTCTAGTGGAATCATGGTTTTATCGTTTGGTTTGTTTTTAAGTAGCATTTCTATTTCTTATTTTCAATTACTTGGGAACAGATAGTAAACACAAAGTTAAGGTGTTCAAACTGAGGAGACATTTCTTTTTCCTAAGGCTATGCCTTAAGAAAAAGAGCAGAAACATAGAAGAGGTAAGGAGAAACTAGAAATGTGTACAGTATTTGAATAATACTGAATAGTGAAAATAAAGGAATTAAATGTTAATCCAGAGTGGTAAGCCCTGTTTAACAAAAGCAGTTTGAATTATATAAAAATGATGACACATTTCAGTTTTAAATGGCTGGATTTAAACTTAAAGTGGGTATACAAGGGAATATACAAGAAATCAAATGTCACCTACCTTTGGTCCGTTGCAACAAAACCCACATAAAGCCCAGCTAAATCAGAATACAGGTTGAGAAAATTGGGAAAATTTTATTAGTGAATTTTGTAATGTTTTCATTATTATTTTTTTCGTTATGGGCCTTTGACAATGAAATTAGCACTTTCTAAATATTTATTAAATATGTAGTAGCTTTACTAAAGAAAGGAAGGATGAAAGAGAAAAAGAAAGGAGATAAATAAGGAAGAGAGAAGGGAGGAAGGGAAGGAGGGAGAAAGAAGAAAAAAAGAATAATAAGGAAGGAAGGAAGGAAGGAGGGAAGGAGGGAGGGAGGAAGGAAGGGAGGGAGGGAGGAAAGAAGGGAAAGAAGGAAAGGAAAAATGGAAGGAATACCAGGGTGTTTGCTTAGAATTGTGAATGGAAGCATAGAATAAGAAAGCAGTTGGTCCTCAGCTATCATAACACATAGTAGTGTCATTGTCAGGGCCTAGATTGATCACAAGGCCTTAAGAAAATGAGAAATTGTTTTAGTTTCCAAAGAAGTCGAGAGCAATTTTGAAGACAAATTTCTAGACCTCACTATATTCTATTGTTATAACTAAATACAGGCATAACAAGGCTTGTGTTGTATAGAAGGCTTCTAGGGAAACCTATTTTCTCCAGGCTTATCTTTTTTATTAGAATGATTACAATGTTTTGATACATTATTTATTTTTATAGTTGCTGGTATAGACAGAGTTTGGGATATATATCCCAAAGATAAAAACTGCATTTTTGACTTCTTTAGATTTATAGGTTCCACATTCTGGATATAAATACAAACTGTTTGGACAAAAATGCATTTAATTATTATTTTCTTATCTTGTCAGTTCGCCCTTGCCTCAACTGCACACATTTCATAACTGGTGGAACAGGTAAAATATTATGGTTCTAATGATATCTTGGATGTGTCAGCTGGTTGGTTAAAAAAGAAAAAAATCTAAGAACTGTCTTTCCCCAAATTATTTGTTGTTGTGTGATGCATGCTTAAATTCAATTATGATGAATTAAAATATTACACAAAGAACAGAATATATCTGTTCTCTTACCTTTTTTCTATGCATGGAGCTTAGAGTAAGCTCTTGGACAATGATAGTGCTCTTACAATCTAATGATTTAGGAATGATAGTTCTATGCATAATTCCAAAACCTGAAGAACAAAGTTCTGAATATGAGATGAATTAACAAATGATTTGTGAATCAACAGCTTCTTCTCGCCCAAGTCAGTAGTAGGTTGTGTTTACAGAATCCAATGGTTCTTTCTCAGCCATCTTTCTCCTTAACACCTCTCTAGTTCTTGGAATGTATGACCTTCTCTTATTTCTTTTCCTAAATTCTGGGAACATTTATGTGTTTTCCATGATACCTCATTATGCTTGCTCTCTTCTGGGCATCTGGGTAGCTTATTCTTTGATTCTTTGTTTAACTCTACTTTTACCACCCAGTCCTTAAATATTAGAAACTCTAAGAATCTGTTTCTACTACCAGTATTTTTCCTCTCAGAGTTATATCCCAAAGGTAAAAACTACATTTTGACTTCTTTAGATTTTACTCTATGAATTTAAACACAACTGTTTGGATAAAAATGCATTCAATTATCCTTACTGGCTAGTATACCCTTGCCTCAACTGGACACATTTCACATAAATGTGGAACAGGTGAAATAGCTTGGTTCTTCAGAACTGTCACCAAGTTTAGTTTGATATTCTAATACATGATCTCAGGAATTATACTTTTGAAGATTAGAGAGTAAAACCTTTCCAACCTATTTAAATATTTCTTGCATAGCTCTTCCCTTCAGAAGTAATTATTCTATCTGTACATCCTGAAATTAGTTCAGATTCTCTTGCTGAGCTCTATGTATTCTTTGACAGAGCCACAATGACATTTCACGATCTCTAACAGATTTCTGTGCCTGTTATTTGGAACTAGATGTTAAACACTTCCCTGGATGGTTTTAACTACAATGATTAAGTTTAACGTCAAAGGGCCCCTACAGAAGCACAGTCTGAGACTGAGAAGAAAAGTGTCTTTTTTCACCAAACTGTACCTGCTAAGATGAAATCTATACCAGTAGAGTTCCACATAATTCCATTCTTGGTATTGTATTGCAGTTGCAGATTTTCTCTTTTTCCATCAACGTGTCCCCCAAAGCATAGCAGATTGTGTATGCCTTCAGGGATAATCATGATATTAACATGTTTCCTACTTAAAAATATACATAGAAAATACAAACATAGGGAAATCTTACTATAGTAATTCCCTAAGTTAGTTCTTCAGTACATAGTATTCTTATTTAAAATGCTTTGTTCAAATAGAAATTAAAGCAAATATGTAAAGGCTTGTTTTTCATTGAAACAAAACTTATATAAAAGTAAAATGCAAGCATCTTAAAACTACAATTCAGTAATGTTGGTTACGATATGCACCCATGTAACAAACACACACCTCATAAATATTGAAACTTACCTCTTTATTTTTTCCCAACATCTTATCATAAAAATTTTCAAGTATTAAGCAAAGTTGAAATTTAGAGTGAATATTCACATACCTCCTAGTTTCAACCGTTAAAATTTTACTATTCTTGCTTTTTCACACATGTGTCTACTTGACCACCCTTCAATGCATCTCTTAATCTAATATTTTAATGCATTTGAAGTAATGTTTCTGATATCTTTCAAAATAAGTGGAAGACATCAGTATACTTCTATCTAAACAATTCCTCATGGATTTTATAAACTATAGAATTGAAAATTTGCTTAACATTTTTGTTGTTTTACATGTCAAATTTACATACAATGAAATGCATGGATCTTAAGAGTACATTCACTGAGTTTTGACAAATATATACAAAATCCTGTGGAATCCCAACCCCATCAACACACAGAGCATTGACGTCTTCTCAGAGTGTTTCCTCATACCTTCTTAACAGTCAATCCAAATCCTAATCCCACTGAAAAAATTACTGTCTTGATTGCCTGGCATACTTTATATTGCCTATTTATTGCATATTTCCATATGATTATTCTCTTTAGGGTAAAACTTCTTACACTTACTGTAATATGTTTGAGATTTATGTATGGTATTCTGCGTATCAGTGGTTTGTTCCTTTTTATTGTGCTGAGTAGGATTCTATTGCATTAGTATATCAACACAATTCACCTATGGATGGACATCTGTACCATTCTATTTTGGATATTAAAATAAAGCTGCTGTGAATATTGTTATACAATATTTTTGATGACATAGTTTGTAATTGGGGGGTAAGCACCTAGGTAAAATTTCTGGGTCATAAAATTAGTGCCTGTGCCTTTTTAATTTTTGTATAAAATATGAAGGAATTCCCAGAACATTTTGCAAGATGTTATCATTTTGCACTGCCATCAGCAAGGCATGAGAGTAAGAGATTTATTGTTTCATATCCTTGCCAACATTTGTTGGTGTTAATATTATTCATTTTAGCCACTCTGTTATGCATATGTATCATTATGTTTTTAACTTGCGTTTACTTGATGACTAAATGAAGTTGGATACTTTTCATATCTTGCTCATCACTTATACGTCTTCTTAAGTGAAGTGTGTGTTCAAATATTTTGCACATTTTTACTGGATTATTTGTCATTTTAATATTGAGTTATAGGAGTAATTTGTATATAGTGAATAGTGGTTCTTTGTTAGAGAGATATTTTGCAAATATTTTTCCCAGTTGTGGCTTATGTATTCTTGCTTATGTATTCTTTTATTAACAGCATATTTTGGTGAGCAAAGGGTTTTAATTTTAATCAAACCTAGTTATCTATTTTCCTTTGCTTAACTTAGTCCATCCTACGTACCATGCATACAAAGTAACTAAAAATAAATCAAAGATCTAAATATAAGAATGAAAATCCTAAAAGTCCTGGGAGAAAAATTAGGAGAAAGTTTTCATGGCCTTGGGTTAGGCTAAAAGTTCTTAGATACACTACCAAACACACAATCCATTTAAAAAGTGATAAATGGGATTTTTTCAAAATTAAAATGTTCTGCTCCTTGAAAACACTATTAAGTGAACAATAATATAAACCACTTCTTAGGAGAAATTTGTAAATCACATATCTCATAAAGAACTTATATCTGAATATGAAACAAACTCTCAAAACTAAATAATAAGGAAATGACCTAATTTTTAAAATGGACAAAAGTTTTGAATAGGCATTTTACCAAACAATGTATAGGAAAGATTAATAAACACATCAAAATGTGATCAATTAATTTGCAATTAAAATCAAAATTTAAGACCATTCCATACCTACTAGAAAGATTTTTGTGGTTGTTGTTGAGATGGAGTTTTGCTCTTGTTGCCCAGGCTGGAGTGCAATGGCGCGATCTCGGCTCACTGCAACCTCTGCCTCCCAGGTTCAAGCATTTCTCATGCCTTGGCCTCCTGAGTAGCTTGGATTACAGGTGCCCACCACCATGCCCAGCTAATTTTTGTATTTTTAGTAGAGAAGGGGTTTCACCATGTTGGTCGGGCTGGTCTCAAACTCCTGACCTCAGGTGATCCACTCACCTCAGCCTCCCAAAGTGCTGGGATTACAGGCGTGAGCAACCTGGCCAGCCAGAAGATTTTAACTAGAAATCTAACAAAACTAAGTTACGAAAGGATGTGGAAAAATTAGAACTCTTATTGATACATTGCCAGTTAGTGTAAAATATTACAATCAATTAAAAAAAAACAATTTTGACTATTCATTATAAATTAAATATTCAGCTACCCCAAGACAATCTATTCTAATCCATCATTTCTACCCAAATAAATGAAAGCAGATGTTCATACAAATACTTGTATTCAAACATTCCTAAAAGTTTTATTTTTGTTAGCCAAAATCTGGAAACAACTCAAATGTTCATCAAGTGAAAGGATAAACAAAATGTGGAATATCCGTACAACTCAACACTATTCAGCAATGAAAAGAAACAAACTATTGATACATGCTGCAACACAGATGGACCTCAAATTTGTTATGCTAAGTGAAAATAGCCAGATGTAAAATTCTACATTTTATGTCATTCCATTTACATGGTATTAGTAGCAAAGGCAACAATATAAAGACACAAAGAACATCAGTGGTCACTTGGGTCTCATGGTAGATATAGGGTCTGCCTGTAAAGGTTCATGAAGGAATTTTGGGTGTCACCAGAATTTCATAGCCTTGACTGTGACAACAGTTGTACAATTCTTTTCAGTAAAAGTCATCACATTATACAATTATGATGGATACATTTTATGACACATAAATGATACCTCGTAGAGCTGTTTAAAAAGTTCAAAGAAAACAAGAGGATAGATAAGTTTACCACTGAAGTTCAAATCATATTCAACCCCTGTATTCCAGGGCTCTAAGACTTTTATTCATTTATCCTTTTAAGTGTGAGTCTCTCAGTGGACAAAGATGATGGAAGTCTTTTTTGTTTCCCACTGTGTGGAAAACAAAAGAAAGTAAGAATTCCAACTATGTAATTCTCAACAGAGATTAGAGAACAAGAAACAGATGGCAAAACTATATATTTATGTGTATATATATAATATAAAACATTATATGTATAATATGTATGTATAATCTCTCTCTGTATATATACACATATATATATAAAGTTTTTTATTTAAAAGATGATTTGATAAAATACAAACTTTAAATATGGAATAGATTAATCCCCAGAAGACTTTAGTAACTGACTTCAAGATATTTTTAGATTTTACATTGGATTGGTTGCAACTGATAAAAATTGTTCCTTATCCTCTCTTTTTGTAAGTCATCTAAGACCTAAATGAGAATTTGGTCAGAAGACTAAATTGGGATGGAAAATTATAGATCTGGTATATCTCTATCGTGTAAAAGGATATTTCCAAAGGGACCGAAAAAACTGGCATTTAAGACAAACATATGGCCTCTCAAATAAATAACTGATCCCCAGTACAAAAATAATCCAAAATTTCTACATCGTCTAAGACCTAAGGGCCTATTGATAAGTTTACTTTCAGACTCTGTAATGAAACAGTTTATTGAGACAGCTAGTATCAATATTAGCACAAAAATGTGCCAGTTCCCCCAAACCTACTCAATGATGCTGCCTTGAAGAAGACATTTAGCATTCAATAACTGCCTATCCCTTTAACTTCCAAGAAATTACTCAACAAAAATGGCATTTTCTTGTAGATATGGTAGCCATTGTTTCAATCATAAATTTCACTATTATAAAAAGGCAGATCCCTTGTTCTACTCTCACTTGAATAGTATGAATTTCTAATAATTTCAACACTATCTTTATGTATAAATCTTTAACTGTCCTGCTGTGACCATTATCTCCAGAGTACTTCTTTATCTTTTAAGAAACTACCCTATCAAATTTATTATCAATTTATACACAGAGATTTACTGTATAACTAAAACTGCCAAAAAATGTTTAACTGAAAGACTGTGAACAGAGTTCCCAGAATATGTTATACCTTTAATTATTTTATAGCTGATATTTTAATGTTTGTTTTCCTAAAGTAAATATTAGAAAATCTTTGATCAGCAATTGAGAATTAGATAATCTTACAAAATATTTATGAACAAACGAATGTATTAATATTGTTAAAAATATAAGTTAAACAAGTTAGCATTCAGGTTGATATTTTTAGTTATTATATAATCTTTGTCAGTAACAAGTTTGTTACTTTCTCAAGTAACAAGTTGCATAATCTTTCTCCTCAAGTTTTAACTTGAGGAGTACACAGATCTATCCTGACTATTTTAATAGAAAAGAAAATAATCATCCCTAGTACTGTGTGTATAATACTTATTTTACCAGTAACCAAATTATAAAGTTATATGTTTGTTCAAGATTTGCAAGCATAATCCCAGCACTTTGGGAGGCCGAGGCGGGTGGATCACGAGTTCAGGAAATCGAGACCACCCTGGCTAACACAGTGAAATCTCGTCTCTACTAAAAATACAAAAAAAAATTAGCCAGGTGTGGTGGCGGGCGCCTGTAGTCCCAGCTACTCGAGAAGCTGAGGCAGGAGAATTGCATGAACCTGGGAGACAGAGCATGCAGTGAGCCGAGATCGCCCAACTGCACTCCCCAGCCTGGGCAACACAGTGAGACTCCGTCTCAAAAAAATTTAAAAAAAAATGCAAGCAATTAAAATATATATTCCTCACTTTTCTGTAGTGCCTAGTGCAAATATGATATATCACCTAGTCTCTTCTACAAAATTCTCCACAGTAATACATGCAATTGACATTTTTTGGTTTCTTATTGTATACAGATAGTCAATATTTGCCTTGGGAAAAGTTTTTAAATAGATAGACAGTAATGGTTCAAGGCTTTACCAAGGGACATCTCATTTCTTTCAGGCTTTAAGTTAGAACTCTGAAATTATAAAGGTTCCTTCTGTGTCTATTTCAAGCTGATACTTTAATCTCTCCAAGTTATACATATTTGGATAATTCTAAAATGGATTCTATACATTTGTTGATTGAATTGGCTAAGTTTCTGAGGAAAAATTTTAGTATTTTAAAAGCAGTTCATTATTTGACAGATATTGGAAAAAAATACATAAAGACAAACCTATGAATATTCAAAATTATACAAACATTTTTTAAAAAGACAGTATAGAAAATATCTAAGATCGAGTGTTGTAGACAATAAGTTTAAAACTTATCTGAACTAATGAGAACCATATATGTTTTGTTCCATGGAACGCAGAAATCAACACTGCCTTCAATTACTTCACAATGCCACCTCAAAATCACATGAATTATGTCTTCCACATTATCAAAAACATTGATTTAATGGTGAGAAACTCAAAGCTTTCCCACTAAGATCAGAAACAAGACAAAGCTGTCCCTTCTCACCACTCATTTTTTTATATCATACTAGAAGCCTTAACTAATGTAATAATAGAAAAAAAGGAAATAAAAATAAATAAAATGGATATAGGTTGGAAAGGAAGAAATAAAAGACATAATTACCTTTGTAGAAAATCTGAAATAAACCACAAAAATGTTTTCAACTTATACCCAATTATAGCCAAGTTGTTAGATGCAAGATTAATATACAAAAGTTAGTCAATTTCCTATATAGTACAATGAACAAGTGCTTGTATTTGGTAGTAAATTTCTAGATACAATATCAAAGGCGTGATTCATAAAGAAAACAATAAGCTGGACTTCATTAAAATTAAAAATATCTGCACTACAAGAGACATTTTCAAGATCATGAAAAGACAATCCACATAATGGGAGAAAATATTTGCAACAGTCATATCTGATAAAAGACTGTTATCCAGAACATACAAATGACTCTTAAAACTCAGCAATCAGAAAATAGACAAACTGATTTTAAAACGGACGTGAGACCTTAACAGACACCTCACCAAAGAGATATATAAAATAAGCATATGGGAAGACGCTCCGTATCTTGTCATCAACAAAATGCAAAGTAAAACAAGAGTAAGATACCACTGCACACCTGTTAAAGTGGCCAAAATTTAAAACACTGACAAAACCAAATGATGAGAGGATGTAAAACCAATAGGAAATATCATTCATTGCCACTGGGAATGCAAACTGGTACAGCCACTTTGGGAGACAGTTTGAAGATTACTTACAAAACTAAACATATTCTTACCATATGACCCAGCAACTGCACTCTACAATATTTACCAGAAGGAGTTGAAAAATTATGCATGGAATTATGTCCATACAAAAACCTGCATAAGGTAACTTATAGAAGTTTTGTTTATAATTGCCAAAAGTTGGAAGCAACCAAGCTGTCCTTTAGTAGTTGAATGGATAAATTGCAGTACATCCAGATAATGGAATATTATTTAGCTCTAAAAAGAAATTCGTAATCAAGCCACAAAAAGACATGGAGGGAACTCAAATACATATTATTGAGTGAAAGAAACTATATACATGCATACTGCTAACTGAATAAAACTACATAATGAATGATTTCATCTAGATAACATTCTGGAAAACCCAAAACAATGGAGAGAGTAAAATGATCGGTGCTTACTAGAGATTGGGGGAAGGGAGGAATGAATAGGCAGAGTGTAAAGGATTTGGGGAGCAATTAAATGACTGATTGATACAACAATTGTGGTCACTATAAATTTGTCTAAACCTACCAAATATACAACACTGAGAGTAAACCATGGTGCAAACTATGGTCTCTGAGTGATAGTGATGTGTCAGCTGTAATAAATGTACCATTCTGGTAGGAGATGTTGACAATGGGATAGGCTATGCATTTAAGGATTAGGGGGTGTACACACATGTATCCTGGAACTTAAAGTAAAATTTAAAAAAAATCTCTGCCCCTTCCATTCAATTTTACTATGAACCTAAAACTAAAAAATCAAAGCTTATTAAAAATAACAATTTGTGTGTTGGAGGAAATTAGGAAACATATCATTCATAAAAAATATATAATACAAAAAACGCTATGTCTATGAAAGTTCAGCCTAGATCATGTTCTAGAGGCATTTACTCAAGACCAATTCTTATAGTCTGTCTATTGATCCAATATGCAAAGGATATTCCTCTTCCTGAGAACAATTGCAGCTTCTGCTAAATTTGCTGAAGAATTCTCAGACCTTTCACCTAGTTTATTGAATCTTACAGTGCCATATGACTTAAAATTTGAATACGCCAAAAAATAATCTTCAGCAATTATTAAGTCATTAGAAATAATGTTACTTGACCATTCTTACATAACAGTCCCCTGATGTAATCTTCATCCAGCAGTATTTTAATCCTTAATCTTATGAAATGAAAACGTATGATTGTGGTTTGTAATTTGGAAACCATCAATGCCCAATGTATTTGGAAATCTTATTCAAATTATTGATACATGCAGCTATTTGAATGGATCTTAACTGCATTGTGCCTAGTGAAAAAAAATCCAACCATAAAAGGTTATTATACTGTATACTGCATTATTTGTCTTATACAACATTCTTGAAATAACAAAATTCTAGAGATCAAAAAATAATTAGTTGTTAGCTAGTGGTTCAAGACGGGAACAGTAGTTAGGTAGAAAAGTGGCTTCTAAAAAATAGCATGAGGAATTTTTGTTGTGATGTAACTGTTCTGTATGTTAACTGTGATAGCAGTTACACAAATGTGCACATACGTTAAAATTACTTGGAACTAAATATACAAATACCCACAAATTAGGGCATATAAAATGGTGAAAAGGTGAATAAGTTTAGTTGATTGTATCATGGTCAATTTTCTGGTTTAATATGATATCATAGCTATGCAAGATGCTAGCAGAGGGAGAAACTGAGGGAAAGTTACTGAAGATATTTTTCACAGCTGCATGTGAATCTAAAATTATCTCAAATCATTTATTTAAAAAAACAATTGACCATATAAGTGCAGGTATAATTCTGGGTACCCTTTTGTTTCATGGATCTATTTGCTATCCTTATGCCAATAAACTGTTTAGATTACTGTAACTTTATTGTAAGGCTGGTAATCATGTAAGGCAAGTTTTCCAGCATTGTTTTTCTCTTTCATTGTGTTATTCTACACCTTTGGATTCACTGTGTAAATTTCAGAATCAGCTTGTCAATCTCTTTTTTTAAAAGGCTCACCCAATTTTGATTGGAGATTGAATTGTATTTAAAGATCACTTAAGGATAATTGGCATTTTATCAAACCATCCTTGCATCCCAGGGATAAAATCTACTTGATAATGATGGATTAGCTTTTAGCTTTTTTTTTTTTTTGCGATGGAGTCTCACTCTGTCACCAGACTGGAGTGCAGTGGCATGATCTAGGCTTACTGCAACCTCTGCCTCTCAGGTTCAAGCGATTCTCCTGCCTCAGCCTCCCGAGTAGCTAGGACTACAGGCACTTGCCACCACTCCCAGCTAATTTTTGAATTTGTAGTAGAGACAGGTTTTCACCATGTTGGCCAGGATGGTCTTGATCTCTTGACCTCAGAATCTGCCCTCCTCTGCCTCCCAAAGTGCTGAGATTACAGGTGTGAGCCACTGTGCCCGGCCAGTGGATTTGCTTTTTGATGTGCTGCTGAATTTTGTTTGCTAGTATTTTGTTCAGGATATTTTCATCTAAGTTCATCAAGGATATTGTCCTGAAGTTCTTTTGTTGTGTCTCTGTCAGGTTTCAGTGGCAGAATGATGCTGGCCTCACAGAATGAGTTAGAAAGGAGTCCCTCCTCCTCAATTCTTTATAATAGTTTCAGTAGGAATCGTACCAGCTCTTCTTTATACATCAAGTAGAATTCAGCTGTGAATCCATCTAGTCCTGGGCTTTTTCTGATAGGTAGGCTTTTTATTACAGATTCAATATGAGAACTCAAAATTGGTCTGCTTAGGCATTTAATTTTTTCCTGATTCAACCATAAGAGGCTGCATGCTTCCAGAAATTTACCCATTTCTTCTAGATTTTCTAGTTTGTGTGCAAATTCCTTCAGTCTTTTTTTGTCTGAAAAGTATTTTATTTTTCAGACTTTGCTTATGAATAATAAGTATTCAAAAGTATTTTATTTTTCAAACTTGCTTATGAAGCTTAGTTTGGATGGATATGAAATTACTGGTTGTAATTTTTTTCTTTAATAATGCTGAATATAGGATCCCAATCTCTTCTGGCTTGTAAGGTTTCTGATGAAAGGCCTGTTGTTTGCCTAATGGGAGTTTCTTTTTAGGTCACTTCCCCTGCTCTCTTGCTGACTTTAACATTATTTGTTTCATTTTGGCCTTGAAGAATCTGATGTCTATATGTATTCAAGATGGCTGTCTTATATATTATCTCACAGTAGTTCTCTGCATTTCCTAAATTTGAAGTTAATTTCTCTAGTAAGGTTGGGAAATTTTTCATGGATGATATACTCAAATATGTTTTCCAAGTTGTTGCTTTCTTTCCCTGTCTTTTGAGGATGCCAGTGAGTGGTATATTTGGTCTCTTTACATAGACCCATATTTCTTGGAAGTTGCTCAATCTTCTTTAGTGTTTTTTCCTTATTTTTGTCTGACTGAATTATCTCAGGGAACCAGTGTTTGAGTGCTGACATTCTTTCCTGTATCATGTTTAATTATATATTATAAGTGATATAAATACATGATGTTTTGTTTATTCAGCCATAAAAATAAATGAAGTACTGAGAAATGCCACACAAATGAACATTGAAATCATGTTAAGTGAAAGACATCAGTCACAAAAGTTCACATATTATGTGATTCCATTTCTATGAAATGTCTAGATTAGGTAAATCCATAAAGACAAAAAACAAGATTGTTGCTACCAGGAGTTAAGGGGAGGAGCAATGGGGAGCAAGTGCTTAGTGGGTACAGAGTTTTTTCTTAGTGAGATGAAAATGTTTTGGAATTAGATATAGGTGACAGTTGCACAACATTATGAATGTGATGCAGGACAGTTTTAAAATAAACACAACTGCCACACAGAGGAAATTTTAAAGCTCACTCTACTGGGATTGTGAGCCCCATATTTGGGGCTTAGCCCAAGAGGGTTCTTGGCTTTGCCAAGGAAAAAAATTCAAGGGTAAGCTGGTGGTGTTAGGCGGCTATCTTTTATTAAACAGTATTGCTTCTTGAGGAGCAGGATTAACTCATAGGCTGTGCTCTCAGAGTCAACAATGTGCAGGCTCTTGGCAACTGCATTTATACTCATGTAAACTCACTTTCAGTTACATGCAGATTAACGGGCTGAGCAATCCAAATTAAGGTGTGAATTACTTAGAACTTTCTACAAAAGGGGCAGTAACTTTGGGGTGGTTGCCATGGCATTCATAAATTGTCATGGTGTTGGTGGGAGTGTCTTATGTCAATGAGCAATGAGGGCAGCTAGAGATCACTCTTGTCACCATCTGCTGGTTCCTGTCAGTTTCTTCACTTTATACTTTCCGGGTCAAATATTGTTTTGGTCAGCAGGGTTATCACCAGAGACAAGTCCTGCCAGTTTCCCTACCTCAAATGCACTAAATGCCACTGAATTGGTCACTTTAAAATGGTTACTTTTATATTATGTAAACACCTGCTAAAAATCAGCATCAAAATTTAAAACGTAAAAGGAAGAAAGAAAGATAACCTTTATCCTATATGCCAAAGTGTGGCATATGTGATCTCAGGAACTATATTGCTCTTCAGACTGAGCTTTTATTTTTGCTTTTCCTCTTACCTGGAAAGCCCTTTGTATGCCTTATTGATTGGCTCATTACCTACTCATCTTTCAAGTGTAAGCTGTTATCTCTGTGGGAACTCTAGTCTGAACACCAGGCTGGAATAATTGCTCTAGTTCTAATTACAATATATTGAAATTGTCTGTTTACACTCTTGTCTCTTCAAAATGTTCCTAAGTATTTGAAGGCATGAATTGAGTTTTAGTGATTTTTGCCAAGTATTAACAGCACTTACCATATAACCTGGTTTCTTAGCTCAGGCTGCTGTAACTGAATACCGTAGACTCTGTGGCTTAAATTATCGACATTTACTTCTAACAGTGCTAGAGGTTGGAATTGCAAGATCAATGTGTTAGCAGGATTGGGTTATTGGCAAGGCGCCTTCTCCTAGTTTACAAAGCCATTTTCTTGCTGTGCCTTTACATGGCAGACAGAGAGCTAGCCAGCTCTCAGGTGCATCTTGTAAGGGCAGTAATCCCATCATGATGTCTCCGCTCTGATGATCTAATTATACTTTCCAAAAGCCTGCCTTTCTAATACCATCACATTGGGATTAAAGCTTTGGAGAAATGCAAACATTCTGTACATTTTACCTGGGGATGAGAGAGACAGAGAGAGAGAGAAGGAAGGGAGAAACCAGGTTCCAAAAAAGCCAGTTTAAGTGCTGACCTACTTGGTAGCAATTTCAGGCAAGGCACAGCCTGAAAATCCTGACTTTGAAAGCAAATCTAGAAGGAGGTTTTGGTTTGAACTAAATATTCTGTCAGAACTGCAATGGTAATAAGTTTATTTACATCAGATAGGAACTCTGGGTATGGCCGGGCATGGTGGCTCAGGCCTGTTAACCCAGCACTTTGGGAGGCCGAGGTGGGCAGATCACGAGGTCAGGAGTTTGACACCAGCCTGACCAACAGGGTGAAACCCCGTATCTACTAAAAATATAAAAATTAGCTGAGCGTGGTGGCGTGTGCCTGCAATCCCAGCTACTGAGGAGGCTGAGGCAGGAGAATCACTTGAACCCGGGAGGCAGAGGTTGCAGTGAGCTGAGATCGCACCACTTCACTCCAGCCTGGGCGACAGAGCAAGACTCCATCTCAAAAAAAAAAAAAAAAGAACTCCAAGTATCTTTGAACATATCAATTAAGAGACAAGACTGATACAGGAAAAGGAAAAGGAAGAAAGGAAGCATGGGTCAAGATGTTTAGCCAAGATTTTTACTGAACTATTTCAGTATAATTTATAATTGCAATCCAGTAGTTTGTCTCTATTTTTTTTTTTTTGGTTTGTGTCTTTCTTATGGTTTAGTCATTGTTTGTTCCTTTATTTTTCCTTGGTTCTCTAATGAAAAATAAAATTCAAACTTACCTTTTCCACTAATTCACAACAAATTAATTCCCTAAAACAGGATAGACATGATAAAAATATTTTGTAGCATACATTTTGTACATATAGTCTTGTTTTCTCCTCTTAATTAATTGCATTAGGCAGGATTATATTCAATTTTTGTGCCTATGTACTGAGGCTCAGTGAAATACAAAATCTTTTCCAAGGTTATCAAGCAAATTAGTGGTAACAACTTCAGTGGGTTGTTTCCTAACTTTCTCGTAAGATTTAACAGTAAAGCACACTCAGAAATTCAGAGAGAGCCGAGGACTCACAGAGAATGGAAAACGCAGAAAGGATTGAGAAGTGGCCACATGAGAATGTTAATCCTTCATCTTTTTAGTTTATTAAAATGATTATGGGTTGACAAATTCAATTAGAAAGAAAACTAGTAATTTTGTAACAATAGCGTGGTCTCAGGAGTTGGGAAAATATTCAATTGAAGGCCATTTACTAGTTTTGCCATTTACTAGGTAAGGTGTTCTCAATACCTTATCTGTAAATGTATTTCCTCATTTTCAAATGGGGATAATAGTTGTAGTGTTGTGATGTTACTAGGATTAAATGCGGCAATATAAGTGAAAATCTCTCTAACATATTAGTGCTCAGTAATTGTAATTCCATTTCCTGCTTTTCGATTTCATTTTTTGCTTAGAATAATGCTAAAATCTTAATTTTTAAGATGTTTTCTGAATTCTATTCAAAGTCTTTCATTATACCTAGAATCAACCTAAGAATGGAAATGAATTCATAACTTGTGTTTGAGAGGACTGAAAACCCCAGTGACCTCTTCCACATAAGATAGGCAAGAAATATTTTTAATTCAATTCAGAGTAAGTAATGAATTCAATTTGTTAAAATTGATTATATTCTTCAAAAAAGATACAAATAAAATGAATCTAATAGGTAATGTGCTTCTATATAAGCTGTATATATTTTTACTCACCTGAATCTCATATCAGAAATGTTAAAAACCATTTGAACAAAGGGAGCTAGGACAATTACAGTAGTCCTCCATGATCGGTGGGGTATATGTTCCAAGACCACCAGTGAATGCCTGAAACTGAGGATAATGCTAAATTATATATATTTGTATATATATATGTAAATATATATGTGTATATATATGTAAATATATATATACACACACACATATATATACACACACACATATATATATTATGTTTTTTCCTATACATACATATCTGTGATGAAGTTTAATTTATAAATTAGGTCCACTAAGAGATACAACAATTAATAATAGAAAAATTATAACAAACTATAATAATAGCTATGTAAGGTCGTCTCTCCCCGTCTCTCAAAATTCATATTGCATTGTACTCAACTATTTTTGGACAGCAGTTCACCATGGGTAACTGAAACCACTGAAACTGAAATTGAAACCGTGCATAAGGCAGTACTACTGTACTTCTAATTCATTTTCAAGTACAATTTGTGTATGTGAATACTTTATCTTTGCTACTAACATCTTAATTTACATGGCCCCAAATTATGTGTTTATATTTGGCAGAATATATTTGGGTATATTCAACACAGTGGTACAGATAGCATATTCACTCTCAAATATGTGTGTGTGTATAAATGTGTTGTGCATATATATGCATATATGTTCATGTATGTTAATGCGTCCGTGTGTCTGTGTCTGTGTGTGTGTGTGTGTGTGTGTGTTTAGTGTGGAGTTTCAAGTCAGTAGGCCCGGCTATGAGATGTTAAGCAATTTACCTAACCTTTCTAAATCACACTTTTTCTTATCTAATGAATCTAATAATAATAATATCTAGAAGCCTGAACAACAAAGTGAGACTCTGTCTCTCCAACATTTAAAAATAAAATTAGCTAGGCATGGTGATCCATGCCTGTAGTCCCAGCTCCTCAGGAGGCTCAAGCAGCACTTGAGCCCAGGAGGTCGAGGCTGCACTGAGTCATGATCATGCCACTGCATTCCAGCCTGGACAACAGAGTGAGACCTTGTCTCAAAACAAAAAACAAAACAAAACAAATCAAAACAAAAAAACTCTAGAATGGAGAGTATCTATGGGAATTAGATAAAATAATAGAAAAGAAAATCAATATATACATTGAAAAAATGTTTATGTAACTATGCAACCATTCATTATTATTGTTCACTTTTAATCTGCTGCTGCCATGGAAATTTTCTTTTTCCAGTGATGAAGCTCATTTATAACATTCAGTTTAGAAACCCTTGTATCTTTCCTTTTCTTTTCACATGTGAGCACTCCCAACATAATATAGCCAAAGTCAATATTGTTAGTCATTTTCCTTTGCCACAAAACCAAAAACACAAAGTCTTAATTTTTTCCTCCTGTATTTTCTTTCTTAGAAAGTGAGATCATCTCATAGATGGAGAAGCTGCCTATCCTCTGTGCAGAAGGGAAAACCCTCCAATAACAATGACTGTGATGTGTGTTGGAATATGCACACAATTAACAGAATATCTTTGTGTTATGATTCCTGCTCCTGCTTTATTACAATTACTAACACTTACTGAGAGTTATATATCTGCAAACAACTGTGCTAAGCACTTTCCACTATTTAACTCACTTAAACCTTATAACAGCCCTATGAAATATTTATTATTTCCTTATTGCCATTGTAAAGATAAGGAAAGTGATGCTTTATGAGTTTGAGGACCTACAAGTACTAAGGTCAGAACCAGGATTTAATTAGAGTTTTTACACCCTTAACCAGCATGTCAGCTAATAGGAAAACAAAGTTCAAATGAGGAAGAAGCCAAACCTCCAGCCATGGGTTCAACTGATTCAGATGCCACATGATATCAAAGAGTTTGTTAGGGATTTCTACAGTATCTGAAACATCATCTGGTTTCTACAACCTTGATGGTTCCCATGAGATATCATTGCTATGATCTTCTAGGTTGCATTCTATGATCCACTGGGCTCTTTCCCCTAATGCACAGATTTTTTTCTAAAGGGAAGAAAACAGTGAACTTTTTATGCCCTATTTTTTTCCCAAATCATTGTCTGTTATTCTCTGAGGCAGACCTTCTGTTAGTTTTGAACAAAATATCAAAAGCAAAGACAGATTACATACTGTGCTGTGAAATGTTAATAAATGTGTTCAAAGTCACTGGCAAAATTTTGGCTGAAGAAAAGGAGTACATCATAAATAACACAATTTCAAGTATGTTACTATAGCCCGAAAATGTTGGAGCGAAATCAGTTCAGCTTGCTTTGTGTGGGGACCATCTGCTTTTTCTATTGTAAAGAGTTCTAGGCATTTGCTTTCAAGAAACTTAAAAATAACTGATAATCTGAACTTCAGTTTCTCCAAAAGGAGGAGAAAAACAATCCAGTTTACAAAAATTGACATTGTGCTAAAAATATATATTTGAGAACATGTTTTAAAAGCAGAGGCAATTACTTCCTCCCTCTTGGTGGTGCTCTTTGGTGAACATTTAAAATGAAATACTTGCTATTTGCCAAACAAGTCAGCTTCTGGCAGTGTGGCCAGTAACGTTAGGTTAACTAACTTTTTCCAAGTAAAATTCACTATTAGAATCTTTTAAAAAGGAGGAAGACTAAAAGTAAAAATAAAATAATTAAAAACTCTCCTTTACTAATACTTTCGTCTCTCTCATCTTATGCATTCAGCAAATTAATTTATGGCTCACAGTTAAAACTGTCTACTTTTTATGAATATCTACATGCAATCTAGAAGCAGATCATGCGGCTAGTTTACAAATCAATATACTTAAGCTTTGTTTTGTTTCTTAAGTTATTTTGGGGATGAGAGGTAGATGTGAGAAAAAAGGATGAAAAGAAATATCAAATGGCATAATAAATTATTATATTTTTACTTCTATTCCACTTCTTGCTTTTGAAAAGACTGTAATGTTCTCCCATCAGTAGAAGGTCATGAGAAAGCATTTGCACTCAAATTCTTCCTAAGTCGTGCTGAAAGTCTTCATAGTTGACCTCACTATGCTCTATGAAATCCTCTTGTTACATACAGTCAGCTTTTTTACTTTTATTCATTCAAAATTGTATAATGCTTCTGCCCCTGCTAACACCAAATGCAATGCTGGGCTACTGACACTTGCTTAAGATGTCACCATTCCTGCTGTTGGCCCTGCCTTTTCTGAAGTTGCTGGTGCTTAATATTGAAAGGAGCCAACATTACATACTGTCCTAATAACATTTGTTTCCTTCCAAGTCATTTCCTGCCATCAGGGTTTCCAGAACCTACTGAAGATAATACAACTTGATTAGTCCTCCTCTCCCAAATCCAAGCATTAGATACCTAAGGTCAAAGGGATGACACTCTGTTCTAAAAGCAACATTTTCTGTGGCTGCCTAAGTGGCTAAAACCAGTGATGATCTTCTTGTGTTTTCAGTGGCCAAGGACCTTTTGTCTCCTCGTCCTTGCTACAGTTTTTCTTTCACTTTAACCCTTAGACAGATGAACCCTATCAAAACGATATTGTAAGACATCCCACTCCCAATATCCAGACCACGGCAGCTTGTGTTTTCTGGCAGCCCTTTCACAGTAAGAACATATACAGATTAAGTATAAGGTTTGTTATTCACTTTGGTATAATCGGAGCAATAGAATTAAATGTAAGTTACTGGTAATCATTATTTTTCTACATTTTCTGAAACATCCTTAATTATTTGTTCATCCTATTATTGGGGTACAGTTCTTTCCTTCCCCCGATCCTAGGCATTCAGTTTTGTTCATCCGTATATGTGATACACCTCAAGAGAATGCAATTCTACATCATCGAATGAGGAAGACTTTTATTTGTACTAGGCACTACAGTCTTGATGAAATTATAAACTGGGCTTATCTCATTAGGTGTCTCCCTTTTAAAAAATATCCCAAAAGAATTATTTTGACTCAGGATGAAAAGGAGCATACGTATCAGTAGATATTATTTTCTCTCACTCTGCAAGTGCCAAAGTCCATGACTATAGGACAGGGGGAGGAGCAAAAGAAAAATAATGGACATTGTGCCTTAAATTTCTTTTCTTTCTTTCTTTTTTTTTTTTGTTATTGTTGTTTTGAGATTGAGTCTCACTCTGTCACTCAGGCTGGAGTAAAGTGACACAATGTCTAATTTTTGTCTAATTTTTTTAATCGCCATCTTCCCACTCAGTAATAAAGATCTACTCAATATGTTGGTTGTTATAAGAACACATGTTGATTTGCCTTACCGATGTTGTATGAGAACGGGTAATGACCTTTCTTTACTGCAGAAAAGGTTAGGTCATTCTATAAGGATGCCATCATATATGAGACTTAAGATGCAGCAATAGATTTTAAAGTGGCCCAATAAAAAGTGCTTTTTAGCCCAATAAAAAGCAAAAGGGCATTAGCAGAATTTCAGGGACTTTGTTCTCAGCCTGGCCTGCCCACTCTTGAACTTCAAGAGTCTTGGAGACAGCATTCATCTCTTTTGCTTTAGTAAATGTGTGGCCTTGATGAGAGGTGTTTCAATTAATTTTTCTCTGTTAATCCTCATAAAGTTCTTGGAAACACATATTAGCTTCACTTTAGAAATGAAGAAAATGAAAATATGAATAATTTACCCAAATTTTCACAACAAGGAAAGGTAGCTCTTGAATTTAAAAGCAGGTCAGTTTGAATCTAAATAATATAATCTTGAGTGCTACAATCTTGACTGTTGTATAGTAAGAATGCTAAGAAGCTATTTGCTGGTCATTTCTTAAGGAACTTTCTTTTCTTTTGTCATATAATTGTGGTTAGTCTGATACTTACCTTGATTAAGAAGTCTGATCAGACAGAATACCACAAAGAGGGCAATAGTTAAACCCATACTAGAATTTACATTTAATTCAAAAAACACTTACTGATTTTGCACTATGTAAGACTTACTGTGCTAAGCACCATATGAATCAACATGAACTTGATATTAAAAATAATGCAGAAAGGAAATAGTACAGAATGGTTTCTGGGCTAACTTCCTATACAGACAGCCAATTCCAATATTTTTCTGGACCACCAGAAAGTTTCAACTAAATTAAACATATATAATCACCAGACATCTAATTAAGAAAGGAGGAGGCCTCCTCCTTTGGGTGCAGCAAATAAATTAAAAATATTTCCGAAAAATGCATGGTAATAGCCTTCATCTCCTCTTTACTTCATTGCTTTTTCCTCATTCCATGGTAGAATATTATCACACTGAGAACACTAGAAAATACCTGGAAAGAGTGAGATGCTACCACATATATTGGAACAGAAATTTGCTGATGTAGGCTTCTGTTTCAGTTATTTGGGTTTTTTTCTCATGAAAGATCACACTAAGTGAGGTGGGCATCCAAGCTTTTCCTGATTAGGCAAAGCCTGCACTTAGCGGCCTGTTACGTGATCTGTCCAGCCCCAATCTCCAAGCTCCTGTCAATTTCAAAAGGATTAGCTCTTCCATAGTCCTTCCACTGTCAAGTGTGATAATCGTTTAATGACATATTTCTAAGAATCGATTGATAAGGAAATGTATATCTGTTATTGACCTCACTGTTTTGTCTGACTTGGGAAACACATTTAGCAATGGTAAAAATTGAATAATGAATCTGGTAAAGTTGCGTTGCTGAGTACGACATAAACTCTGCTACACTATACATTGCAAGCTGCAATATACTATTTTCTGAGTATTTAAAGTTAGTCCAGCCCAAAATAACATCTACTTCATAGGGTGATTGTGAAGATTAAATGAGCTGATATGTGTAAAGGCTTAGGACAATATTGTAAGCACACTCAAACCTCAGCTAGTATCATTTTTATTTCATTGTGTTTGTGTTGTCAGGACAATGCAAAACATATGAATAGTCCTCAGTAAAGATTCGACTAAAGAGACTGACAACTCTGTTTCCCATTTTATCCCAAATAAATGTCATAAAATTACAGCTAGAATTTTTTTAAAAAGACTATCAAGACTTTTCATTTCAAGGTGGCAGACTAAGGATATGTTTTTCTATTTTTATCTCTGAAATTAGAGGGAGGATAAGAAGTACACACGTAAACTCTTCTATCTAACTAGGACACACCGTAACGCCACATGCAACATTTGAGGAGGGTTGTCAGGCCAAGAAAAGTTTATATCAAACATGGCTGCTGCCACAGGTGCAGCAGACAGGATTAGGAGAATCCAAAGAGTCTCAAGGCAGGTGCCTCACCCTGAGAGAAGAAACCAACACTGTTGTTAGGAATAATGGCAACAAGAGACATGCGCTGCTGAGTGTATTTCTCTGGATCCTGCTAGATACTACAGATTAGAGCTGCTGGAATAAATAAGAGAATCCACAGAAGCAGCATTAATGAAGGATTTATCCAAAGGTAAAGCAGAGAGGAGGAGAGGCCAAGTTGTGACCAGCCAGCTATCTGTCAGAATAAGGAAGGTCTAGAAGTAAAGAAAATCAAACCAAAGCGCTTGTATTCTCTTGGTTTTTTTTTCTCTGTCTCTCTCTATTACCCTCCCCTCCCACCCTCCCGCCCAACACACACTCTGTTCCAGGTTTTAATTTTTTCTAGATCAGAATGCTAGCCCTTCCTTCACATAAACTGCCTAAAATAACTTGTCTCAGAAGAATGTAAATCATTCACATATGAGTAATAGTCTTCGGACAACAAGAGCTTAAAGCAGGCACACAAAGAAAACAAAGACAAAATGACATGGCAGGGGAAGGACATTAAAAAAAAGCTGCCATTGTTTGGAGATGCCATTGAAGAGAAAAATTAAATGGCACAAAAGTAAGGGTCACTTTGAGATATTAAAAAAAAAAAAGAGGAGACTGAGTATAATTGAACAAATAAATGCCAGAATGGACGAGACTAAGAAACGATTAGCAAACCATCCTGGCTAACACGGTGAAACCCTGTCTCTACTAAAAATACAAAAAATTAGCCGGGTGTGGTGGCGGGCGCTTGTAGTCCCAGCTACTCCGGAAGCTGAGGCAGGAGAATGGCGTGAACCCAGGAGGCAGAGCTTGCAGTGAGTCGAGATCGCGCCACTGCACTCCAGCCTGGGTGACAGAGTGAGACTCCGTCTCAAAAAAAAAAAAAAAAAAAAGAAACAATTAACAAAATAACTGAAAATCAATAAAAAGTTAAAAACCACAGAAAATGGGAGATGTGGCCTCTGTAAAGATGAGAGACGAAGAAAAGTAAAACAATACATATTTTAATTTATTTAATGAGAATACCATTCAGAAATCATTCAAAGCTTGAATCTAAGCTTTGAAGAGGCAGTACAGCATGTCTCCAGAATAACTGATTCCAAATGATACATTTCAAGACTTTTTCAGATAAACTGTTGTGATTCTAAAGATGTGAGAAGAGAGAGGCAGAGACAGAGATCCTCGTATGTACAGGAAAAGGTAATAAAAATAGGCAGCTCTCAGACATGTATACAAAAAAAATCCCATGTTAGAAGAGAGGGCTATTATTAGAAATCTAATCAAGACAAATGGCTATAGAGGGAATGAAGAAAATCGTAAAATAGATGTTCCACACACACACACACACACACACAAATACAGCAGTCTCACCAAGTCAGAAACAATATTTCCTTCTAGTCTGCTAGATAACATGGATTATTCCTATAGTCTAAGACATTTTGTTAGGTGTTCTAGTTATTTGTGTACTTGGCTTTCTCGTCCATAGCTAAGCCCCTCTTTTTTGCACATAGATTGGGCTCAAGGCAAAGCTGCAACTCAGTGATAAATATTTTGAGATTACAATCAGGAATTCTATGACTTCTCTAATTATTAATAATTGCATTTCATGAAAAATAAAACTCTTGGATAAACAAAGAGTTTTTAAAAAAGGCTATTCTGGTATGGTTTTATGTGATAAATATTCCTATGTGTGTAAGCCAAAGTCGTGTGAAATAATGAGGCATTAATACAAGGCAGGAGCGTATTCTAGGTACTGGTTCATGCATATATAGCACTAAGATAACGTTCCAGGGAGTCAGGCTGCTATTTTTTTTTTACTACTTTAAGTTCTGGGATACATGTGCAGAATGTGCAGGTTTGTTACCTGGGTATACATGTGCCATGGTGGTTTGCTGCACCTATCAATCCATCATCTAGGTTTTAAGCCCCGCACGCATTAAGTATTTGTCCTAATGCTCTCTCTCCCCTTGCCCTCCACCCCCTGACAGGCCCCAGTGTGTGATGTTCCTCTCCCTGTGTCCATGTGTTCTGATTGCTATTTTTTAAACTAAAGTTTCAGACCAGTCTCTGGGCCAGATCCGTTCCCAGCTTACTATGCCCAGTGCTCATGTCTGCAGGTCGTGACAGTCACATAACGTTCCATAAAATGGGCTTCTCAGAAATACCATCTCAGCCTTGAGTGTCTGTGAATGGCAATGTGAAGAAAAACACATTAGCTTATCTCTCTTCTCTGATCTTCAAAGTTTATCAAGTAAAAATTTTCAAGGGCTACATCTAGAGAGAAAACATGTTTCAAACCTGATCTAGTTGCTATCTCTACCAGATAGAATGATGGTTTAAGTGTACAGTATATAAACAAGCAATGTAGGGATACAAAAAAGTTAAAAAGGAAAAGAGGGAGAAATAGAGAGAGAAAGTGGGATGGGGGAGGGAGGAAGGAAGGAAGGAAGGAAGGAAGGAAGGAAGGAAGGAAGGAAGGAAGGAAGGAAGGAAGGAAAGAAAGAAATACGTAGGCTCAGGATCCCAATCAAACATGTTTAATTTAACACGATCTTCTTACAAAAAGAGTTAAATAAAACATGCCGGACACACCCAATCACATTGGTAGAGTCGCCGAAGGCTGACTTTTATGAATCAATTTCACAAAACATCGTCCTTACAATATCATCTTCATCAATTAATATTTATTGAGCAGCTTCTCAGGTACATGACACATGAACAGAGATGATTAACTTCCTGTTCTTTTCCCTTCTCTTTAGAAAATGAAGCCAGTACAACCTTCAAAATATCTGCCTGAGGGAAAAAAATGGACTTGCTCTAACAACCTGAACAAACATTATTTCCAGAACTAATTTTCCACTTATCTGGCTCTTGCCATCCATATTTTTAATATCCTGTGATGTCTGTGAAAAATTTAAAATTGAAAGTCACTATGTGCAAACTGTCACAGTCAAGAGCGTGTTTTGTGTCCATTTCATTTGTTTAATGTTTTATATTTTAAAATTCCTTTTGATGGCAATTACTTAAGCTAACCAAAGTAGCTATTGTTTTTCTCAATTTATAGGTACAAATTTATAAAATTTAAGTGATTTATTCTAGATCTCCTTGCTGGGGCTTCAAACTTTCTGTTATTAATTTGTAAATAAGGACACATGCTCACTCAAAATTATATAACATGCTGCAGAGTAATTTTATATTACTTTTCCTATTTACCAACAGCTTCCCTTCTACAGGTTGAGAAAGAAAGAGATGATGTAAGTGTATCTAACAACAGCAAATCTTTGTTAGTACTTACTGAGCCAAGCTCTGTGCCAAATACTTTGCATTTGTGATATTTATATTTAGAACATACTTACGGGGTTGGCATTTGTATTACTCTTATTTTGGATGAACTCACTGATGCTTTTGAAAATAAAGTTGCCTATTAAGTGGCAGAGCTGGGATTAGAACCCAGGTCATTGGAATCCAACACCCATATTCTGAATTACTACAATACACTTGCCCTTTTTACTTTGTGGAAGCAAATAAATTATGTTTATGCATCCTCCAGATATGTACATTGTTTTAGATAACACATTCCTATATTTTAATTACTGGATCATACAGACCATATAGGTCATAATTTTTAATATGTTGGTGGTAAATATATGTTTAAACACTGAAAATCTCTGCCAAAATACATTTAATTCTTTTACATACTCTATAGGTATTTTGATTTCAACCAAATTCAACAAACATACAGTGATACACTCTATGTAGAAATAAATTATACGTGGCACTATGAGATCTCAAAGGTAAATATAACAGATTTCTAATCCTGAAGGAAAAATGTCTTATTACTGTAAAATTCTAATAAACAAATCTAACTGGAAATTAAATGTGGTTCTTGGTTCTGTTTCTAATTCATTCATTATATTTATAGATGTAAGTGATCTATGTCAAATAGAAGCATACAAACATCACACCAACAAGAAAACTGTGATCTTATCTATCCATAGAACAGCACCAATTTTACAAAGAGCTCCCAGTATATAGCAGCAAAAAATTTTGAGAATTCCTTGTACCATTTTACAACCCAGCACGGTCTAAACTATAGAGCTATGACATTTTATAACATTTCTTATTGTAACACCATGTTATTTCTCCCATAATGTTGTTATTGGTAGCAAAATTTGAGGGAGAAAATTTTGCAGGTAGCTTTTGTGGCAATTGTAGATTAACACTTTCATTATTAAGTTCTTCAGTGTTGGCTTATTTGTAGATTTCATTAATTGATAATAGTAATAATGGCTTACTATCTAGTTTTGCAATTATAAAAATAATGCCTCAAATTTTCACAAAATATCTAGAACATAAAGCCCTAAATAGAGTGTATCTTGTGGTGTAAGAAAGTGGAAGGTTGGGATTGGAGTGAGGGGTGGACAGTTACCGTATAAATTACATGAAGATGTTAGCATATAATTGGACTTTGCCCCTAGAATCATAAATTAGGGATGTAGTCTCATCCTCCTACACTTGTAAGCTTCTCTTTCTTGAAAATCCTGCCTAAGGAAACAGCACCATTTTGTTGAAGTTTTTAAAATAATCTTCATAATTACATAGTGTATGACTCAGAAATAACCCCTAACTATAACCTCATTTACTTATTTACTTATTTGTTTAGCAAACATTGATTCTACTCTGCTATGTGATAGCATTATGCCGCTTCCATTATGTGCAATGATGAGCAGGGTCAAAACTTTCCCTGCCTCATTATAATAAAAGCCTAGTGAGAGATCCAGATGAGTAAACAGGAAATAATAACACGAAGCAATGAGAGCTATTGGTGGGGTAGTAGAGAATATCACGAGAGTACATGTAGGGGAGAAGCACTATTCAATGTCTTCCATGTGCATTTGAGGGTGTATAAAAGCGATCAGGGAATGCTGTCCATATAAGCTGACATGTCAAGGATGCCATGGTCAAAGAATACAGAGTGGCAGATACATAGGATGAATAAGACTAAAGATCTAATATACCATATGAAGACTATAGTTAATAGTAGTGTTTTGGATTCAGGATTTTCGCTAAATAAGTAGATAACCACTGCTCTTTGCTTCAGGAGGGAAAAATAGGTAGCTATGAGAGAATATAGATATGTTAATTTGCTCAACAATAGTAACCATTTTACTACATACATATGTATCTTATAACAGCATATTGTATACCTTTAAATATACTCTTTTTTTAGAGAATATATCTGTTTAGCCAGGCAAACATTGCAGGAAGAGAAGTTAAATGATGCTTCACTCAGAGAATGACTCATGTAAAGGCTGAGGGTTGAGAGGGATCAAGATATTCATGACATTAGGAGTAATTGAATTGAGGAGTGCACAGAGTAGGGTGAGAAGTGGGTGGCAGTTGCTCAGAATGGATAGCTGTGAAGGAGCCATGTAACAAAGGATCTTGTAATCCTTGATAAGGAAGATGCACAATATTTTAAAAGTCATGGGGATCCATTAGTTTATACAGGTGTGAGATAGGATATTTGTGTTTTTTGAAAGATTGCTATAGCTATAATGGGGAAAATGACTGAAGGCAGAGGCAAGAAGGGAGGCAGGAAAGTCTTTACATATTTTTTACATATATATGTATATAGGTACATATAGACATACACATATATGCATATATATAATCAATATATGTATAATTAATATTACATCATTTTTAATTCTATGTGTCTTTCTTTTTTATACCATATGTGTCAATGATTAAATAAGTTAATTTATGAAAACAGTTTGTACATCACCTTCTCATATTAGCATTTCATGGACATTGATTAGTGGTGATTCCACAGCACCATTCAGAGTGATTGGTTAGAAATAAACAGAAAAATATCAGAGAATGCTAGGGATCAACAACCTGCCATTGCTGAGTGCTTGTGTTCCATTTGAGTGGTGCAGAGGCCTGGGTTTCTGAGTGGCAGCAGTCTGGAACTGTGCAGAGAGGGTAGAGTGTGCAGTGACTCAGTAACTCAGTTATTTTTAAAAATACACAGCTGGGTCAGAACATCCCATTCTGTTTTTCTTCAGGGAATGCTGTAACAGGGAAATCATTCTTTCCTGTATGGAAAGAAGACACATTCTAGATTACTCAGAAGTAAAATAATGGGTTGCAGCTTCTCCTCACATTTCAATACTGCATGCCTAAAACCCAGAAACTAAAAAACAAAATGGATAATTTCGCTTAATAGCCCTCACGTTTCCGTCTGCACACCTCTCATGGAAGGGATTAGAGAGTGTGGACAACCTCCTATGGTCTAAAGCATAAAAATTCATAGTCAAGTGAAAAGTTATGCCCAAAACTTTGAAATATTTAGCCCAATATCGAATGGAAAGTACATCATATTGGTTGTTTGCAAAAGAAATGCTAGCATCATCTCCTGTATGTAGATAGTTATAAGTAGTTTGAGTAGAAATATCCTTTCAAAACTTGAGCTATCTATACTGAATAATATCAACAACCATATCCTCACTGACTATATTAGACTAGAACTCATTAAAAACACACAATTTAAGTGATCTAAAAATTCACAATGTAATCATTAAACACGAAATAAAATATTTAATTAAAAAGTCAGTGTATAACTGAAAAAAATTTCAAATGGTAATAATTCAAAAGTTACAGTTGTGTTCCCTGTTTCCTTTATCTATTGTATTTCATTTTATCCCATGGGTAAGAAGATATTATATAGCTGGAAAGTAAGGAAAAACTAACAAAAGTAGCTCAATATACTCAGTTAGTTGCTTATATAAAATAGAGTTATAACTCAGTAAAATTGCAGGGTTCTTGCCTTTTTATAACAAGAATTTTGTTTCAATTTAGTGCTTTAGATTTTGTTTTGTCACTACCTATGACCAAACAACTTGCTATACAGCATTTGTCATGAGGTGCCAGCAAAGACTCTGCTTGATGACACAGGACCAGGGAACAATGAATGAGGGGAAAGAAAAAGAATTACAAGGGGGAAACAAAATAAAGCATGTGAAGGAAAGAATGTGGAGAATATCTTGTGTAGTAACTATATCATAGTAGTCACTCAGTAGATGAAAAAAGTGACAGGATGAAAAACTAAAAGGAGAAAAGAAAATATATGATGCTTTAATTCATGATATGGAAAGAATGCTCTGTTCTCATTTATATGAAAGAGCTAAATAAGGAGAATTCATGGACACAGAGAGGGGAAAAACAGACTCTGGGACCTACTTGAAAGTGAAGGATAGGGGGTGGAAGAGGATTAGAAACTATACCTATTGGATACTAGGCTTGGTACCCAGGTGATGAAATAATCTGCACAACAAACCCCCATAACATGAATTGGCCTATATAACAAACCTGCACATAGATCCGTAAACCTAAAATCAAAGTTTAAAAAAGAGAAGGAATGCTCTGCTGTGTCAATTTCTCCTCATTCTGTGACCTATTCCAAGGCAAAGACATTCCTTTAACCACCCCAATGCGCAAATATTTACCCTAATACCACTTGTGTTGATGTCCACCTCATCTTTTGTTTAATTTAATGATCAGTCTGCTTCTGTCGTGTCAGTCCAAGTAGCTTAGTGTTTTGGGAAGAATCTACTTAATTTTCAAAGTCTGCGTAACCGTTATTGCAGTGAAAAATATGTTTTAGTTCCTTTCTCTAACAGTCTTAAGCTAATTGTAGACACTGGCCCCATTAGAAGAATCCACTTTCTTTCTAAAGGATACCACTAAGTCCAGTACTCAATTAGTGCAAAGAGAAGAATTGTCTTGCAAAGTGGCACAAAGCAGATAACAGAGACCAAAACTCAGTCTTCCAGAAAAGAAAAAAAAAAAAAAAAGCATCTTCTAAAATGGAGAGGAAGAAAATTTCATCTCTCTAATAAATCAAGAAGTCATAAGATATCTGTTATTTATTTTACAGGTGGAGGTCAAATGCCCACTATTTTTCAAGAAAAAAAATACCAGTCTTTCATTTCAATTAACCTTATAAAACAGTCAATAAATATTTTTGAAAAATATTCCTGGCAGCTGTGAAGGCAAGAATAGTTTTAAAGGAAGTTTTTTACTAAGCTAAATGGAGACCTATGTTGAGTTTAGTGTTCAATCAAATTTCCAATTCAAGCATTTGAAAGATGAGTTTCCTGAAATTTACTTCAAAGCCTGATTTGAAGACCCTGATTATCTCCTTTAAGGCACTACACAAGGAATGTCCAGAAACCTTTCAAAGAACAAAGTCAGCCTCCAGAAGCGATGACCAAGTTCTTTTTTCTCTTTTTGAGACAGTAAAGATAAATGTATTATATATGGCTTATCACGTTATGTAAATTATGTATGTCTAGTGTTTAACGTATTCCAAGGAAGAACTGTTGTAGAATGCTGTCATTCTAAACGTCACGATTTAGAAAATGGACACAATTTTAATTTTGAACTAATCAATCTAATTGAAGATCCAATTATCATATTATACATACACCAAACATTTTTATAACAAGGTCTTATTATTTCAAAGTTATCCTTAAAGATATTTTGAAATTTTCTTGGGAAAGTAAACATAAATTGAAGAGCTTGGTGCATAAACAGGAAAGAAATAACAATCTAGATAAATTTAAATGTGTTTTATATTTTAAAAATAGCATCATGAAAACCAGAAATAATATCGCTACTTTAGTTATTGAATTCAAATCTTACTCTTAATTAAAATTCTAAAATTCCTGATGAAAACATGTAAAGATCTACACAATGAAATGTATTTGTTCCAACCATGAATGGACATACGTTTGAGGGTTATATCTAAGGCTGATCTTTATTTGTATAATAAGGATTATATAAGTTGATATAAATAAGGATAACATAAATCATATAAGTTGCTCATAATACCTTAAGTGTAATGAAAGTATACTAAAATTTGTATGTATTCCAAACTCAAACTTGTTTCTATTGATTCCAGTGCTTACAGGTAGAGGGACACAGAGACAGAGAGAGAGAGAGAGAGGCAGGGAGACAGGAAAGGAGAGAGGAAGAAAGCAAAATTTAAAACACAATAATTAAGATATTCACTCTTATAGAAGAAGCATTTAATTTTAGTAAGTTTCAAGGACTGTTATAAATTCATAAAACAGAATGCAATCTAGAAGGACTAAATCAGACCACATGAGTAAGTCACCATTATGTATTCATATTCTAAACCAGGTATAGTACCATAAACTTAAGATATAGAACATATTATTGGAATTAAATTATAGAAAGTTCTTTAAAGATAAAGATTAGAATCAATGCAGGTCTTTACACAAATATTGGCTGTTTCATAATAAAAAGGAGATAGAAAACTCTAGAGAAAACTATTTTGTAAGTTTATTTTAAAAATCTTCAAATGGAAGTTTCAGTGGAGCCTGCAGATGAGAGATGCTGCAGGCCAGACTGCTGTTCTTCATAAAACTAATTTTAACCAACTCCACACACTCATTTTGGTACATATATGAATTTTTGAATGCTGGAATATTTTCCCCTTAAAAATCATATGGGTTACCCATAATGCCTTTGGTTTAATGTGGGTATATTAAAATTTGTATGTATTCCAAACTCAAACTTGTTTCAGTTGATTCCAGTCTTTATAGATAGAGGGACACAGAGAGAAAGTGGGAGGGAGGGAGAAAAGAAAGGAGGGAGGAAGAAAAGAGGTTTTTCTGCATCCACTAAAACACGTCTCATCTTGATATCCAGCTGTTGTTGAGTGATTTGAAAATCACTTTTGCTGACTGGGTTATGGGGAGAGATGTGAGTTGTTGTGATGTCATATCAGCCATGCAGAATGAAACACATGCTCAGAATATCTAAAACAAGTTTATCTCTCACTGCAGCTGAGAATGGTGCTGGTGGAGAAAAACAATTCAGAAATGGTTTACAAGGATTCATTTCTAGGTGTAACAAGGACTACCATGAAAATACATAGGATCATTTCCATTATCAGTAATAAAAAATGATGCATAAACAAGGCAAATATGTAATTAGACTGAAACATGACAACTAGAGATTAGACCAAGCTTCCATGAAATTGACAATAGACAGTGATACTGACATTTCCTGGAATTTTGTAGCCACTGGCCTGATATGAAATGTTACATTATGCGTCAATTTATTTATCAATTTGTTTATTCATTGAGATTTTTGAATAACCCTATGCAAGGCATACAACTACAAGATGTGGGGATTCAAATATAAAAACGTTGGCATGCATCCTGCCCTTAGAAAGTTTACAACCTAGTGGGGGATAAGAAGGAGATAAGCTCTGCATATAAATGATTATAATGCAATGAGTTACATAGTTAGTGTCATGGCCTGAGTACAGATAAAGTACTGTATGGTTTCATCTGAGAGAAAGTTTGATTATAGTTGTGAGATAGGAATGTTTCACTAGAAGCTGGTGTTTGAACCAGGACTTAAAGGGTGGGTCCGTAGCCTTAGTGGGGCAGGGTACTCCACATCAACTGCTACAAAGGGAGAAATGCAGTAGGTATAGGGATCTATGAGAATCAGAATGGATATGTAGCCAAAAACAATTCTGGAGATATCTTAGAATTAACTTATGTACATCAATTAACTCAGCAATTTTGTGTCTCAGTAACCAGCCTGAGAAGCATTCACCCATGTATACAAAGTGACAGGTGCAAAGATGTTGCAGAGTTTTAAGATTATGTTTTTAAGTGAGAAAAATGCACAGAGCCCAGATAAAGTATGGTGTCATTAGTACCAAAAAAGTTACACACAAACAATTTTTCTTATAGGTGTGCATATGTGATGATGCAGACATGTATGTTTTCTGAAAAGAAACAAATCACACTGACAGCACTGGTTTTCCTCTGAGAAGTGTAACAGGATGGAGGTAATGACATTCATTTTTTAGGCAGAGAATGAATTTGTTCATTTCTTGTGTAAGCAAAATCTAGTTAAAGTGTAATGGATACTAAAAAGTACATTTAGGTAAATAATTTACTTTCCTTCATATAACCAAAAGCAGAGGCACTCTCACATTTTTTTTCAGTCCACTGGAACATGCTTGGTTTCTTTTTATCTTTACAGATTACCTGCTTAACTTTGGGTAAATATCCTTGCTTTCTATTATTTAGTGTCTTTCTTAGTAAAGTATAGCTAATGGTAATCTCTTGCTTAGCTACAACAAAGGTATCTTATAAGAATTTAATACAAATACATCATAAATATCAAAAGATGAACACATGGAGAATAAAATAATGTCAATTACTATTAATTTTCTCCTTAATTTATGTACATACTCTTTTTGAAACATCATGGCAAATTTTTCTATGTGTCACTTCACAATGTATTAGAATTCCAATTAATAATAAAAACTGCTGGGAGAAGATGAGTAAATGAATGCAATCACCATACTGGACTCTGGCCAAGATCCCAGGATCATTTCTCTGTCAAAAAGTGCTATGAATCCATTTCAGGTGTGCAAGGTCGGGACCTCCAATTTGCATCTCATTTGAAATCATGGCCTCTGTCAGCCAATAGGTCTTAACAGTGTTCCAAGTCTGACTGAAGGGGTCTGAGCAGAATAGAAGGTACTGCTGATTTCATTCCCTACTTCTTTCCACTCTCTTTAGCGATCCCCCTTTTCTCCCTGAAGAAATCTTTGAAGTGGAGTATGTTAAAACCCTGCGTCCTTGGTAATGGCAGCCTGGTGCTGCTGAGAGCAGAGAGATTGAGTGCCAGTTATGAATGGATCAGGCATTGAAGCAGAGGGACAGAGACACAGAAAGGATTTCTCCACAGATGCTGTTGAATTTGTCACAAAGAGCTTACTCCTGTTGATGCACTATTTTTTGGTAATATTTAGAGGACTTTAGCAATTATATTTGAGATGGGGAAAATTAGCATGGCCTTCAATTTTATTTTAACCTGCAAAATATTTATGACTGCCTCATATATCTTTCTAAACAATGTAACTTGCCTTAATTAGACATATTTGCCTCATTTAAACCTTTGGTCCCTGGACTTCATTCTGTATTTTGAATTATTAAATTCAAAAATCTGCTAACTTAGAGATTGGTCTAGTTATAGCACTTTTCCTGTACCTGAAATATTGCCCACTAGTCAAAAAGAACCCTGGAAAGGTACATTTGTAAAACCAGAAAACTTGGCTTTTTGATTTCCCACTTATGTGCATAAAGATACTCATACTAACACAACACTGATGGCCAGTGGGCAGGCATTGTCCAATTAGTACCAGACCCTAGGAGAGATACCTTATTTGGCACTTCAAGCTGGCACTGCTTCTCTGTGTGCTATTATAGGAAAAAGCTGAAAGCCAGAACAGGGAGGCATTTTGTGCCATAAACGCCAAAGTAATATTTAGACCAGAGCATTTGCTGATCCATATGTTTTTACCAGGGTTGTAATTTTCATTTTTCACAAAGGTAGGAAATCAGCTCTGTAAAGAATGATCCTACAATTATTTCTTTCTTCCCTTTCAGAGGTTTACTTGTGAACATAAACACACAGAAAAATCTCCTGAATTGAAAAGAATATTTTATTTGAATTTATTATATGTGAGCTTGCAATTAGACTATTTTCAAGTTAGAGTTTAGAGAGTGTCGTGATGTGTAGCTGGCTTTGAATTTAACAGTGTGAGTGTGGTGGATGAGAATGGGATGGGGACACTATTCTAACTGCCTCGAAAGTGAAAAGAGGGCTCTAGTAGAGGGACAGAGAATTGTAATAATAGAGCTCTGATGACAGAAGGAAAGGCCGCCAAGAAAAGGAAAGAGAAATCAGGTCACAGATAAAGGATGAATTAATGAGGCTGAAACTGCTCTGGGACAATAAAGAAAATTTTGCCTCTTCTCAAGCTTTGCTTATATGCTGATATATATGCTAAAATAATTGTAACTTCAAATGACTTAATTTAGGAGACAGATAAAGATTAATATACCCACCTTTCGATGAAAAATCATAATTAAAGTAGTGCCAAATATCTGTATTCCGTACAGGTTAAGTACTCCAAACAAGCCATGGGCTACATTAAAGCAATAGAAATGTGAATGTTTCGCCTCCAGCTATTTCAATATTGAGGACTAGACCAAATAATTTTTTGAGGTTCCTTTAATGTCCAACTGCGGTGACTTTTTAGACAAATACTAATAACCGGTAGCTATTCCTCCATACAGTCCACTAATGGGTTGCTAAAGAATATAAAATAAGTATCACTTCACTTATTCTTGCCACCTTCTACCCACAAGGTGCAGCCAGTTCACTTTATAATTCACTTGTACAACTTAGTTAAAATGATAAAATGATCATATGTCATTACTTCATGTAAGCTGCAAACAAATACTTTTTTTCTGTCTTCTCTCAAGATGCAACCTACTCATCTCTTCAAACGTAAACCTCTTTGGTTGCACAGCTATAAAGAACACCATAAATATTTGTCTGTATCATGAAATTACCTAATCCCTTCCTGATTTAGTGTATTAATGTTAACACATACTATTTTAATTACAACAGAAGGCCTTTTTTTGTAGAACATGTGATTGGGTATACAAATACAGTCATAAATTAAAGCCTAATTTAAATGCCTTGTTTATATATATATTAATTTTTATAAATAGTAAAAAAAAAAAAACTGGCCTCAAAGATAGAAACTGCCCATGATGGGACTGAGCTAGTTATATCTGACAGTGAAATCTGGTAATTCCAACTAAATTAATATTATATTGTTCTGACATATATCTTAAGGATATTTAAGGTTATTATTTGCTGTCATTTCTGCATTCTAAAATACGTAGTGAAAATATTGGCATTCCAGTCTAGATTGGACATGATCATATTCTTATTTATTGTGTGCTTACTTTTTCTCTAAGACCATTGGATAATAATTTTATTATTTTTTTCAATGAAAAACTTGGGGTAGTTTATTGATGGGTACACCAGGGTGATTAAAGAACAACCAGATAGCTGTGTGAAAGGGAAAAAGATACCACTTTCCTAGTTTTATGTTCTTTAGTTTTAACTTCTGATTGCCAAAATGTTCCTTCCACGGATTTATACATGCTTTTACAACCATCTGTCAACATACTAGTTGTTGTTAGTAACCATTAAAATAAGTTGATCTAGTTAGGGTAGATGATTTTTACTCAAGCTAACTACTGGTCTCATTACACTCTTAAATACCAAAAGTAAAATCAAATGTCTTCTCTTATGGCCGTGATAGAGTAACTTGTACCCCATTATCTTTCCATTATAAACAACTATAAAACAGGACAAAATACACAAAGCAATACTTTTCAGACATTGGAAAAGAGGCAGTGCAGAAACATCATTCCTGAGGGAAGAGAAACACATGAGGTATTCCCCATGGTTACCCCAGTTGTCTGCCTTGAAACATTTTTCAGACAACAATATAATGAAATGGAGCCTAAGCAAAGCATGGTAATATTAATGAGCTGAAGAAGCAATATTCTGACCCCAGACCTACAGAAGTGGCTGGAATTTGCTGTGTAGGGTCTTGAAAAGGAGGTTGCTGCACAAAGAAGGAGTTCTATGAATTTGCAGATGGTTCTAGTTAGGTATTTTTACAAACACTACACTACACATATAGAAGATGAAGTTTAATGAATTGTAGGAAAAAAAAAAAGTTACTGGGAAACTAAGCACTGAACAGAGATCTCAGAGGCCACAAAGTACAAGCAAACATAAGAATTCCAATCTGACAGAGTAGAGAGAATATGGTGAATACCCTAGGTTTTCAGCTGAGATTCCAAAAGTTCACGCTATAAAAGGAGAACTACTTGAGAAATTCATTAAGACCTAACCTATACTTAGCCCTACAAAGCTTTAAATCAATCCCTAATTAGTAGCATATTATTCCACAATTAAATTAATTGCTTCTTAGAATGAAACCCAATTCTTTTTAAAGAAAGACAACAAAATCCAGACTTTGAACACTATAGCGTTGAAATTATTTTTAAAAACATAAAAAATGCTAAGCACATAAAGAATCAGAGAAGTTTTGCCTGTAATTAAGAAAAACAAAAACAATATGAATAAAGCTACACATAAAATCTGTATTTATCTGTTCTCACGCTACTAATAAAGACATATCTGAGACTGGGTAACTTGTAAAGGAGAGAGATTTTATGGACTCACAGTTCCACATGGCTGGGGAGGCCTCACAATCACGGCAAAAGGTGAATGAGAAACAAAGTCACGTCTTATGGGGTGGCAGGCAAAGAGAGGATGAGAGCCAAGCAAAAGAGGAAACCCCTTATAAAACCATCAGATCTCGTGAGACGTATTCACTACCATGAGAATAGTATGGGGGGATCCACTCCCATGATTCAGTTATCTCCACCAGGCCCCTCCTACAACATGTGGGAATTGTGAGAGCTATAATTCAAGATGAGATTTGGGTGAGGACACAGCCAGACCATATCAAAATCATATCAAAATGATCTAAGGGATATAAAACATCAATATTTAGTCAATTTTTTGAATAATAAATATACTGTTTGAGAAAAATGGTACTCTCTGTAAAGTAATATAAAGAATAAAACAAAATGAAATAAAATTTATTGAACTAAAAGATAAAAATATTTAAATAAAAATATATTGGATATAATAATAGCAAACTGAAACCTGCAAAGGAAGAAAATCAGTGAAGTTTAAAGAGGTGGCAAGAGAAACTACTCCAACAAAAATTTCGAGAGAAAAAAGTCTGTTAGAAAATAAAAAGTTTGTAATTTATGAGAAAATATGAAGAATTCTAACATTTTTGTGATTGTAGTATAGGAAGTAGGAGAGAGAGAGAGATAAGAATAGAAAAAAGAATTGAGGAAATAATGCTAAAAATTGTTCACTTGTAATAGAGAATATCAACTCACAGGTACAAAAATCTCAATGAATGCTAAGAAAACTAAGCAATGAGCAAACCTTATCTGCCATATAATAGTCAAAGTGCTAAAAAGCAAAAACAGAAAATTTTTAAGACAGGAAGCTAAAGAAATTATGTATCTAAGAACAATGATAAGCAATACTACTAACTTCTCCTCACTAATTAATGCAAGCTCAGACCTCCATAGAATAACATCTTTAAAATTTGGGGGTGGGGGAAAATTGCCATTCTAGAATTCCATACCAAGTGAAAATGTTGTTACATAAAGAAAGACAATGTAAAGACATTTAAAAATAAACCAAAGATATATTAATTTGTGACTACTAGATACATAATGCAAGAAATGTTATAAGTAAATATTTATGTACAAGGAATAGAAAGCCAGGTTCAATCTGCATCTACACAAAGGAATTAAGAGCACTGGATATAATAAATATAAGTGAAAATATTGAAGACATTTTTTACTGTTTCTTAATTTCAAAACAATTGACCACTTAAAGCAAAATATGTTAATAATGTATTCTGGGGTTTGTAACACATAGAGAAGTAAAATGTGAGGTTTATAATATAGACAGAATTAAAATGCACGACTACAATAGCACAAAGTAAGCAAGAGAAGTAAGTGGAAGTAAACCATCAAAGAGTTTTTACATTATACATAAAATTATATCACTTTAATTTATATTCTGTTGTAAAAAGTTATAGGTGCATTTTTAAATTCCTAAAACAGGCTGGAGGAGGCAGAGCAAGATGGCAGAATAGAAAGCTCCACTAATCGTTCCCTTACCCCCACCCCCTGCAGGTACACCAACTTAACAACTATCTACACACACAAAAAACACCTTCATAAGAATAAAAAATCAGGTGAGCCCTCATAGTACCGGCGTTTAACTATATATGGCTGAAAGAGGAACTGAAGAGTTAGAAAAACAGTCTTGAATTGCCAGTGCCACCTATTATCCCTCAACCCAGAGCAATTGCAGTGAGACGCATTTTTGGGCTCTAGGGGAGGGAGAACACTGCAATTGTGAGGCATTGAACTCCGTGTTGTTTTGTTAGAGCAGAAAGGAAAACCAGACCAAACTCCGCTGATGCCCACCCATGGAAGGAGCATTTAAACCAGCTATAGCCAGAGGGGAATCACCCATCCCAGCAGTCCGAAGTTGAGTTCCCATGAACCTCACCACTGAGAGCCAAAGTGCCTTTCAAAGCAGACTTGAAAGCCAGCCTAGCCCATAAGGACTGTAACTCTTAGGGGAGTCCTTGTGCTGAACTTGACCCAGAGACCGGACTGAAGGGCCATGCAACATACTGAGACATCAGTTGGGGCAACCAAGGGAGCGCTGGCATCACTCCTCCCTCAGCCTCAGGCTGCACAGCTCTCTGCTCTAAAAGAGATCCCTTTCTTCCACCTGAGGAGAGGAGAGGGAAAAGTGAGGAGGACTTTATTTTACATTTTGGATACCAGCTCAGCCGCAGCAGGATAGGGTAACTGTCAGGGACATGAGACCCCCCATTCCAAGCCCTAGCTCCCAGACAACATAACCCGGCCAGAAGGGAACCCAACGCCTTGAAGGCAGGACTCCATCCTGGCAGCATTCATCACCTGCTAACGGAAGAGCCCTTGGGCCTTGAATAACCAGCAGCAATACCCAGGTACTATGTCGAGGGACTTGGGTGAGCCTCTGAGATTTGCTGGCTTCAAGTGAGAGACAGAACATTTCCAGCTGTGATGGCTGCGGGGAAAAGTTCCTTCTGCTTGAGAAAAGCAGAGGGAAAGTAAAGGGGACTTTTTCTTGCACCGTAGGTGCCACAGGGAGGTAGAGCACCAAGCAGGCTCTTCGGGTCCCTAATTTCACGACTTGACCCTTGAAAAGCATTTCTGGACCTGACCTGAGCCAGAGGGGAGCCCACTGTTATGAAGGTGAGTCTCAGGCCAAACATTCACCACAAGCTGATTTAAGAGCCTTTGGGACATAAGGGAACAATGATGGTAGTAACATGACAAGGATGTGCACTTTCATCACTGTTATTCAAAGTAGTACTGGAATTCCCAGCTACAGCAATCAGACAAAAGAAAGAAATAAAAAGCATCCATATTGGAAAAGAACAAGTCAAATTTCCTTGTTTGCAGATTATATGATCTTATATTTGAAAAAAACTAAAGATTCCACAAAAATCTATTAGAACTGATAAATTCAGTACAGTGGCAGGATACAAAAATCAACACACAAAAATGGGTAGCATTTCTACATGCCAACAGAGAGCAATCTGAAAAATAAATTTTAAAAGTAATCCCATTTACTATAGCCACAAATATAATTAAATACATAGCAATTAACCAAAGAAATGAAATCTCTCCATAACAAAAATTAAAAAACACTGATGAAAGAAATTGAGGACACCAACAAAATGGAAAAATATTCCATGTTCAAGGACTAAAAGATTCAATATAGTTAAAATGTTTATACTACCATGAGCAATCTACAGATTTAATGCAATCCCTATCAAAATGCCAATAATATTCTTGACAGAAATAGGAAAAGCAATACAAAAAATTTATGGAGCAACAAAAGACCAAGAACAGCAAAATCTTTTCTAAGCAAAGAGAACAAAACTGGAGTAATCACATTGCCTGACTTCGAATGATACTACAGAGCTGTAGTAAACAAAACGGAATGATACTGGCATAAAAACCAGCAAATAGACCAAGGGAACAGAATAGAGAACCCAGAAACAAATGTCCATACTTACAATGAATTCTTTTTTGACAATGGTGCCAAGAACATACTCTGGGGAAAAGACAATCTCTTCAATAAATAGTGCTGGGGAAACTGGAAATACATATGCCGAAGAATGAAACTAGACCTCTATCTCTTACCATATACAAAAATCAAATCAAGATGGATTAAAGTGTTAAATCTAATACCTCAAACTATAAAACTACTACAAGAAAACATTATGGAAATGCTCCAGGACATTGGTCTGGAGTAAGGGGGCAAACATACCTTGAGCAATACCCCACAAGCATAGGCAACCAAAGCAAAAATGGGAGAAAATATTTGCAAACTATCCATCTGACAAGGGATTAATACTAGAATATATAAGAATATAAAAGGAGCTCAAAAAACTCTATAGGAAAAAAATATAATAATCTAATCAAAAACTGGGCAAAATATTTGAATAGACATTTTTCAAAAGAAGACATGTAAATGAAAAATAGGCATATGGAAAGGTGATCAACATCATTGATCATCAGAGAAATGCAAATCAAAACTACAATGAGATGTCATCTCACCCTAGTTAAAATGATCATTATCCAAGAAACAGGCAATAGCAAAGCTGGCAAGGATGTCGAGAAAAGGGAACCCTCCTACACTGGGGAATGTAAATTAGTACAATTGTTATGGAGAACAGTTTGGACATTCCTCAAAAAACTAAAATTAGAGCTTAGCTACCATATGATCCAGCAATCCCACTGCTGGGGATATACCCAAAAGAAAGGAAATCAGTATATCAAAGAGATACATGCACTCCCATGTTTGTTGCAGCACTATTCAAAATAGCTAAGATCTGGAGTAACATAAGTGCTGTCAACAGATAGAGAAAGAAAGAAAATGTGGTACATATACACAAGGGAGTACTATTCAATGATAAAAAAGAAGGAGAGCCAGTTACTTGCAACAATGTGGATGAAACTGGAGATCATATTGTTAAGTGAACTAAACCAGGCACATCTAAACATCTCATGTTCTCACTTATTTGTGGGATCTAAAAATCGATTGAACTCATGGACCTAGAGAGTATAAAGATGTTTACTAGGGGCTGGGAAGGGTAGTAGAGGGAATGGAGGAAAGCGGGGATGGTTAATGGGTACAAAAAATAGAACGACTGAAAAAGATCCTCTATTTCATAGTACAACAGTGTGACTATTGTCAATAATAATTTAATTGTACATTTTAAAATAACCAAAAGAGTGTAACTGGATTATTTTTAAAACAAAGTATAAATGCTTGAGGAGATGGATACCATATTCTTCATGATGTGATCATTTCACATTGCATGCTTGTATCAAAACATCTCATGCACCCCACAAACATATAAACCTAATATGTACCCACAATGATTTTTTAAAAATTAAAAAATATAGGCCGGGTGCGGTGACTCATGCCTGTAATCCTAGCACTTTCAGAGGCCGAGGCGGGTGGAGCACGAGGTCAGGAGTTCCAGACCAGCCTGGCCAATATGGTGAAACCCCATCTCTACTAAAAATACAAAAATTAGCTGGGCATGGTGGCGTGCACCTGTAGTCCCAGCTACTCAGGAGGCTGAGGCAGAAGAATCGTTTGAACCCAGGAGGCAGAGGTTGCAGTGAGCTGAGATGGTGCCACTGCACTCCACCCTGGGCAACAGAGCGAGACTCTGCCTCAAAAAAAAATAAATAAAAAAAAAATAAAAAAACACAGTAAAATAAATTCCTAAAACAGTCATTAAAAACAACAAAGAGGTAAAGCTAAATGAAGATAAAATATTAAAATACACTTAATATATTGAAAAGAAGGAAGAAAAGGAGAGAAAATAAAATAAAGATATGAGGGAAAGACATAAAGAGAAAGTTAATAGCAAGATTTTACACTGGAAGATAATAATATTAATTTAGTATATCAAATACATGTGGTGTTCCACTTTCACTTAGACTTAAGAAAGCTAAGAAGCATTCTTAGCTTTAGAAAGCTTTTGAAATTAGAAAGCAGAAGAAGCTATTCTCACTCTAATAGCAAGTTAAAACTAGGATAATCTATTAAATAATAACTTATTTTGAGCCAATCAGAGACATGCAGTTGCAAGGCAACCAAAGGAATTAAATTCCATACCTGAATTTTTAACCTATTTTTAAAGGCCAAGTATAGGCAGGATGTTGTGTCAGATTGGAAAACTGAGTCTCAGATGTGAGGCAAGTTCTCATTATATCATTTGTTCCACTCCAGACTACCAGGTGCTTACAAGAAAGACTGAAGGCAGCTGGGCGTGGTGGCTCACGCCTGTAATCTCAACACTTTAGGAGTCCGAGGCAGGTGGATCATGAGGTCAGGGGTTCGAGACCAGCCTGGTCAACTTGGCAAAACCCCACCTCTACTAAAAATACAAAATTAGCTGGGCGTGGTGGCAGTTGCCTGTCATTCCAGCTTCTTAGGAGGCTGAGGCAGGAGAATCTCTTGAACCTGTGAGGCAGAGGTTGCAGTAAGCTGAGATCACACCACTGCATTCCAGCCTAGGCAACAAGAGTGAAACTCCATAAAAGAAAGAAGGAAGGAAGGGAGGAAGGAAGAAAGGAAGGGAGGGAGGGAGGGAGGGAAGGAAGGAAGGAAGGAAAGAGAAAGAAAGAAAGAGAGAGAGAGAAAGAAAGAAAGAAAGAAAGAAAGAAAGAAAGAAAGAAAGAAAGAAAGAAAAGAAAGAGAGAGAAAGATTGATTGAAGGCAAGGTGGGGTACCTGAAAGGGACTCTCCAAGTGGTTCACAGACACAGTAGGTAAGTGAAAGGATACTTTTCCTAAGCAAAGATGGACTGCCTCTAGGGAAGAGGTAGAAGCAAAGTTTAACCACTTCTGGAGAAAAAAAAAAAAAGATAATCCTCCTCCCTCATTCCCATGCAAATGTCTACTGAAGTTAAGGGAGAGATATAGTAAAAGGCTGTCTGTCATGGGGAGAGGAAACCTGCTTGGGTGCAGCATGCTGCCTTAATAAAAGGAGAGGCAATGACCATTAAGGGCAGGGCAGAAAACCTGTGCCTGCATGAGGTACTTCCCCTATCCAATTTGCTACAAATCTCATTGTGGCACCAATTACCACGGGAAAGAAGAACACAGACATTTTGACAAAGGTTATTCTGGTGGTCCAGGTAAGTGGCGCTTCCATAAGACTGAATCTGGAACAGAAGGCTCTAGAGACTCTCTCTGCCTCCCAACCAAACCTTGAGCTAAGAAGTAATAAAGAACAGCAGGAGGGGAAAATTCCAGAGAGGATCTTCTCTATGGAGTAGACATGCAATACATTCTGAAAGCTGAGGGTGAATCCAGTACAATGAGAAAAAAATCATCAGTCACACAGGATGCATAAGGGAGTGGCACCCCATTTCTAGGACAATTTGAATCCTGGGGTGCATTGGAGGTAACTATGCAGAAACAAATCCCAAACTCAAACTCAATTACTGAATATTCTGACTCAACACCCAAAAACAGATAAAAGAAGAAGTGTGCATATTCTGGGATGTAATTAATATTCATCTTTGTTGCTAATATATTTTAATATGTCTGGCATTGAATGTCTTTATGAGACACAATAAAATCAAGAAAAAGTGACCCACTGTCAAAACATACAGTACTCAACAAATCCAGACAAAGAGATAACACATAGGTTGAAAATTTCAGACAAGGATTTTAGAGTAACCATGAATAATATGTTAATGGAACTGGTAGAAAACAGATAAAAAGTATATAAAGTTTCAGCAGAGAGATGGAAACTATGAAAAATGTTTCAAATAAAAATGCTTAAATTCAGAATTAAATATTAGAGAAGAAAAATTCTTCAATCAGCACACTGGAAGTGACAGAAGGAAAAAAATCAGAGAACTCTAAGATAGGTCAATAGAAATTTCCCAAACAGAAACAGAAACATAAAATAGAGGTTAAAACATTTGAACAAAAAGCAAAGCACATTGAAGAACTGTGAGGCAATATTAAGGGTTCTAATATTTGTGTAAGTTGGAATTCCACAAGTGAGCTGTTGGAGTGGGGCAGAATAAATATTTTTTAAAAAATAATGGCCAAACATTTTCTGAACTTGATGAAAATTATGAACACAGAGATCCAAACATACAAAATGTGATGAAAATTATATCAAGTACATAACAGTTAACTGCTTAAAACAGTTGATAAAATGGGTCTTAAGTCAGAAAAAAGCAGATGCAATATGTAAAGATGAACAAAGGTAAGGAAACTTCTAGTAGAAACAATGCAATGTAGGAGACAAAGGAGCGACACCTTTAAGTCCTGACAATAATAATACATAAAAATTTGTCAACTTTGAACTTTACCCTTATTGAAAATATATCCCCAAAACAAAGGCCAAATAAAGACTTTCTCAGGTATACAAAAGTGAAATGAATTTATGTAGAAAGCACTACAAAACTGCTAAAGGAAGTTCTTAAGGCAGAAAGAAAATGATATTAAGTGGAAACTTGGAACTATACCAAACAAAACAAAAACAAACATTTAAAAAAAGGAAGTACACTGGAAACAATTATGAAAAATGTGAGTAAATATATAAGATTTTTAAAAAATGATGGTTTAATGTAAAATAATAGCAAAACACTGTGTAGTTTGTAACGTGTAGAAGTAAAACAAGTGATAGCAATAATAGAAATAATGGGAATGATAAAAAAGAAATATTATGTACAGTTCCTAGACTACACATGAAAATACAGAATAGTATTTGAATGTGGGCTGTCATAAGTTAAAGTTAAAAATCCTAAATAAATTATATTCATCTGCTAAATGAATAAAAATAAAATTTAGAAATGACAAATAAGAGTAAAGATAATATTCAATCATAAATAATACTCAATTCAATCAAAACCAGAAGAAAAGGTATTTTAGAAGTAATACATAGAGATGAAATAAAATAACTAACAAGATAACAAATATCAACTGACTGGTCATGTAAACAAGAATAAGAACATAGATTATTGATTTCAGGAATGAAAGACAGGACATCACCATACATCATAGAAACATTAAAAAGCTAATAAGAAATCATCATGAAAATGTTTATTCCAGTAGATATGTTACCTTCGATAAAATAGATTATTTTAAAGACTCAAATTAGCAAAGCCCATTCAAGAGGAAACAAATAAGAGAATAATTCTGTATTTGTAATAGAATTAAATTATTAGTAATAAATAACTTCCACATGGAGAATTCCAGGCCAAGATGGTATTACTAATGAATACTATTAATACTAAACATTAAAGAAGGAGCAAAAGGAAGGAAGGGAAATTTTAGGTAAACTTGTTTAGAACATGGAATAGGAAAGAACACTACCCAGGTTTTTTTTTTTTTTTTTTCCCCTCTGAGATGGAGTCTTGCTCTGTTGCCCAGGCTGGAGTGCAGTGGCACGATCTTGGCTCACTGCAACCTCCACCTCCCAGGTTCAAGCAATTCTCCTGCCTCAGCCTCCCGAGCAGCTGGGATTATAGGCACCTGCCACCACACCCGGTTAATTTTTGTATTTTTAGTAGAGATAGGGTTTCACCGTGTTAGTCAGGCTGGTCTTGAACTCTTGACCTCGTGACCCGCCTGCCTCAGCCTCCCAAAGTGCTAGGATTATAGGCGTGAGCCACTGCACCCAACCACCCAGGTCGTTTAATGAGACCAACAATACTCTGTTAAGATTCAGAAAAATACATAGCAGACAAAGAAAATTTTAGAATATTCCTCATGAACATTGAGGAATGTTCATTGCCAATTGTTAAAATTATGTAATTGTAATACTCAAGATATGTGCATGTCACTGTATGTAATTTTATACCTTAATTTAAAAAATCATATTAGAGAAAGAAAAAGATGTACTTAACTTATTGATATTTTTCATTAGTATAGTTCCTTAGAGAGCACAAAATTCATCATGTGAACCTATACCTTTTTATTTTAAAAGCGGAAATAGCAACATGAATGCAGTTTTCTATTTTATTAACTAATAACAATAATGAGAAAAATGAATATGGAACTTGATACAGAACAAGATATTTGCAATTTGAGTAAACGGAAATGTTATTGACTCTTTTTTTCCACATATTATATACCACATCCTAAAGAAACGTCTTAATATGAAGATTGGGTAGGATATGTTTCAATGTCTTTACACACTTAGTTTAATAAAAAACTGGATTTACTGCAAGAAAATGCAAAAGTTCCCTTTGCCTATAAGTAGTTGAATATTGTCCACAATCTCTAGAGATTTTCTGACAACAGTGTATAATCCAAGCCATAGAACTTATAGGTATAATTTCAATTAGATCTTGGTCCTTTGAGCTTTCCACAAAATTTATTCATCTCTTTTCTTTCATATTTTCAAAGTAGCTTCATTAAGCATTTCAATGCTTCAACTTTGAGTGCTTTATTATCATAACATTTTCTTTATGAAAAGGAAATTCCTCATTTGAAAAACAATTTAAAATTTTAAATCATCTTCTTTGCTCCAAATAGGTAAGGTACTCTACTGTTTGGTTAAACATGATGGATCTATTCTACTACTGGAAAATACAAATGACAATCTTCTGTGATCACAAAAAGAGATCACAGATCAGAGAAGACATCGCATTCTTCTACCCTCCAAAGAACCCACATAATTTTACAATGCTGTTTTATTCAGATTCATCTAATTAATTTGAAAGATCCTTTGCTTTTTCTTTGTGAAAGACCTCAATGTTAATTTTTCTGTGAAGCTTGTCTGACAACTTTCCACACCCCAAAGTGGAAAGAAAATTCTCTTCTCCACCCTGTTTCACCAGATTACTTTATAAGCATATGTTACTTCTTAGGACATTTTATTTAGCTTTTTGTTTTCACATGCTAATCTTTATGTGGGATTTTGAGCTGCCATATGGCAAGATCCATACTTTATAATCCAATCCATACAATCTGAAAGTTAAGGTGTCAAATCAATTATTGGAAAATGAATGAGTGAGTTTAAAACCAGAAAATATTGATCTGTGGGGATTTGATTTTCAGCAACTGTGTTGCCTTTTCGAATTGTAATTTTAAAACAGTTTCATTCAAGTGTATTTACATACTTTAAAACTCATACCTTTAAAGTGCACAATTCGGTGCTTTTTATTGTATAGATAGAGGTATGCTACCATTCTCACTAGCTAATTTTAAAACATTTTAACCCTTTTAAGAAACCATTCCTCTTAGCAGTCACTCCTCTCTCCTGTCCCCTCTCCCTATCCACTAATAACCCTTAATCTGCATTCTATTTGTCTATTCTGCATATTAATATAAATAAAATCATAATATGTGGCCTATTGTGACTCAGTTCTTTCAGTTAGCATATTTTCAAGGTTTATTTATGTTATTGCATGTACAAGTACTTCATTTCTTTATGAAATTTCATTTTATGGATATTTTATATTTTGTTTATTCATTCAGTTGATACATATTTGGGTTATTTTTACTTCTTAACTACTACCAATAATGCTGCTATTAATATCTGTGTACAAATTTTTATGTGAACATTTGTTTTCATTTCTCTTGGATATATAACTATGATTGAAATTGCTGAATAATATTGTAATCCTGTGTTTAACTGTTTGAGGAAATGGCAAACCCTTTTTCAAAGTGGCTGCAGCATTTTTATAACCCCACCAGTCATATATAAGCATTTCGGCTGACTCACATCCTTATCAGGACTTGCTGTAGTTTGTCTTTTTTATTTTCTCACTGGGTATGCAGTTGTATTTCATCATATTTTTAATATGTATTTCTCTAAAATCTAATGATATTGAACATAAATTCATGTGCTTAATGGCAATTCGTATATGTTCTTTAAAGAAATATCTGTTCAATGTCTTTGATGCTGCCGATCTGCTTAACTCATTAACTCTAGGTTACATTTTGTGTGTAGACTCTTTAGGATTTTCTAGATAAAAGATCATGTCATCTGCAAATAGAAATCATTTTATCTCTTTATATTCCTACTATGGATGTTCTTTATTTCTCTTCCTTTTCTAATTTCCCTGGTTAACACATTCAGTGCTATGTTGAGTGAAAGTAATAAGAACAGACAACCTTGTCCTGTTTCTGACATTAGGGTCAAAACATTCAGCAGTTCATTATTAAGTATGATATTAGCTGTGGGTATTTCACAGATGCCCTTTATCAGGCTGAAGGAATTCCTTTATATTTTTAATTTGCTCAGTGTTTTTGTCAGGAAACGTTCTTAAATTTTGTCAAAGGGTGTTTTTGTGTATCAATTAGGATGATTGTGTCTTTTTTGTCCTTTATTCTGTAAATGTGGTGTTTTACATTGATTGATTTACATATATTAAACTGAACTTGCAGTTCTTGGAATAAATGCCAATTTGTCATAATGTATAATCCTTTTAATATTCTGCTGGATTTGGTTTAATAGTATATTGTTATGGTGTTTTACATCTATAGTCAAAGTAATATTTGTCTGTAGTTATATGTGTGCTATTTTTTTTGTCTAGTTTTGGAATCAGAGTAATAGTGGCCACCCAAAATGAGTTTGAAAGTGTTAAATTGCCACAAAGTACACTGTTTTTACTCCCTTAAGAAACTCCTCTGAATTGTTCCAAGTTTTTGACTAATTTCAGTAGTTCTGAAAAACTTGATTTTGACCATTTTTACCAGTTTCTCCTTGTTTTTTGGAAGGAAAAGATTTTCAGAAGTCTTCACTTCTCTGGAATTGCTTTCCTGTAGTTTATTTTTAAAGAACTGAAATGGATGATGTTTTGCCATATTCTCTTCTTCACTCTCCAATTTTCTTCCCCAGAAAATACATATTTTAGAAATGGATTTAGAGATTGTGAAGAACCTCAGCTTTTCTCATATACCACTTTATGAGTGTGTATTGTTATTCATTAAACACATATCTACTGAATATCAATTATTCACTAGGCACTGTGCCAGGACATGATAATCAGGACCATGTATCGGCCTGTCAGGAACTTCCAGTGGCATATGTTGCCCCCTCCTTTCCTAGTACTCACCCCTAGCCCATAACTTGAATAGGAGAGACTCAAAGAGCAAGAATGTTAAGTTAAAAGCCACAAAGCAATTTGATTAAGCAGCTTACTGACAGAGTAAGAATGCCTTGATTTTAAATGTCACATTTTCAAAGAGAAAGTCATTCTGGAAATTTCACCATGATGACAAGAATCTGTGTTAATATCATTACTTGAGAGCATTTTTATCTGACTTTCATAGAGGTAATTCTGCTAATGATCATTTTATGTAATTTAAGGAAATGATTATTCAGAGTCTTTTTTCCATATAGTATTATACAAGGTGATAACAGGAATCAAAGACACATAGCATAGGCTTTCTGATATATACATATATAATATATGCTTCTTGATTTTAATAAGCATAAGCTGTTTAGTAAAATATCTATTAATAGGATAGTACAATAGAATAGTCAGGTAGTAAAAGTTTAGAAGCTGAAACAAAGCAAGCATCACCAGGTGAGGAGATTGGAAGACTGATAAAAAGAGAGATGGCTGCCTTCACAAAAAAAAACTGAATTGAGGTTAGAACTCACGTCTCAATGTTTTTCCAGTTTCTCCATTTTATAGTGGGGCTTCCCCTATACTATAAAAAGGACAACCCCAGGTATCTAGTTAGCTTTCTAATTGTGTGCAAAATTACTTAAAATAAAGCGTTTTATGTAATATAAATTTTTAAAAAATGTATCAATGCCAATTCAATAGAAATATTCTATTATTTTGCTTCCATGTATAAGGACTGCACTACTATTAATCTAATTCATATGAAATGTTTTATAAATTGCACTTATAATCTAAATGTATTCTATTTAATATTTTATCTATTATATGCTGTTGATAAACTGTAGAGAACTAATGAAAAGTGCACTGAAATTTTATATTATTTCATCACAATTCTCTAATCCTTAAATATATGCCACTTAGTCTAATTTGAGAGCATTAAAGCAAAATAAGTTACTTGTGGAATCAGAATGTTATCATACAAATGTTAATTGTTGCATACCATTGGTGCCAGGTCATTGACTATGTAACCAACTTCAAAAATAAAGATTACTAATTTTTTCTAGTTACTTACAGTAATAAGTACCATGTGTGAGAGATAACTATAGGGAAAACTAATGAAGAAGGAGCCATTAAGGAACTTTCCCAGAACCTGATCTTGACAAGCTAGAATGAGGCTGCTGACTAGGAAATTCAGGGTAGATGGATCACCTGAGGTCAGAAGTTCGAGACTGGCCTGGCCACCATGGTGAAACCCTGTTTCTACTAACAATACAAAAAATTAGCGGGGCACGGTGGCATGCGACTGTAATCCCAGCTACTCGGGAGGCTGAGGCAGGAGAATTGCTTGAACCCAGGAGGCGGAGCTTGCAGTGAGCTGAGATCATGCCACTACACTCCAGCCTGGGCGACAGTGTGAGACTCCATCTCAAAATAAATAAATAAATAAATAAATAAACAAACAAAAATAAATAAATAAATAAATAAAAACCGAAAAAATTACATGCAATTTGTTTGGCTCTATTTTTTTGAATTTCAAAATGTTATTTCAGGAAGATAAGGTATGTATATACCAGAGAAAGCATAAATACAGACACATAAAAGAAATTTTGTTTTACCATTTGAAATAGGTTATTATCATGCAGTGAGACAAGTAGAGTTCTTTCCAGGATGTAACTGTGTTGCTGCAAATGGAATGCTCCCTGGAGGAAATGCCACTTCCACCAACTCCCTAATGCATCCATTTTCAGATACATTTCAATATAAATGACACTAAAAAATTCATGCTTGAGAATGGAAACTAACCAAACTTTTGGAATCTGGATTTGCTCCAAAATCTAACACACACAGCTCCAATTGAGTGGCCTTGTTCGTGGACAATTTGTCCATATTTTTAGATACATCAAATTGATGGCAAGAAAAGCAAAAATTATCATGTGAAATGACAGAAATATTTGGCAAAATGCAACCTGTAATTTCCTTTTCCATGTATCCTCCAACATATTGAGGATGTTATGCACTAGGAGTGGATAAATAAGTACTTATTGGAGCTTTTCTTTCCAGCTGGCTCTGTACTCAGCAAGCCCTGGAGCTAAGGCAGCAGATTTAAAATGAAACCAACTATGACAAAAGTAACAATGACACAAAGTATAAATCTTTCTCTTTTCTCATGCTACCCTGGGTAAGATTGTCATTTAAGTGCCTGAACAGCTGTGCCTATACTGGGTTACCAGCTCACCAAAAGTACATCCACAAATGAATATCAGTCTACCAGAAATACAACTGAGGGCTTATTATGGGTGAGGTGGATAATTCATTTCCTGCATTTTTATTTCCTTATAAGACTATCTACCTTGGTTATCTGTGGGAGATTAAATACTTTTACACTATAATAGTAATATTATTAGTAGGAGCAGAGTGACAACAATAGTAATAGTGTGTTGGAATTTATTAAACACTTATGATGAAATAGGAACTGTTCTAAGTGTTCCAGAGACATTATCACATTTAATTCTCATAACAATCCCTTGATACTGGTACTATTTATAATTCTATTTCAGAGGGAGTTTATTAAATTGCCTGAAGTCACACAGCTAATAAGAGCTGGAGCAGAGATTCAAACCCAACCAGTCTGATTAGAAACTGCACTCTCAATCATTACACTAAACTGTAGCAATATCGTTCAGTGCTCTCAACTCTCACCCATAGGCTGGAAAGTTTGCTCCTTATATAGGTGTTATAATTTAGCGAGTTATTGAATCCAGCTACCTTCCAACAGGGGAAACGCAGACCTTCTTAATGCAAGCAGAAATCAGTCTTGGAGTGTTTTCATGGGGTTCTTCATGGCTATGTAGGCCTTTGCATAGTACAGGTGGAGAGGCTTCCGGAGAACCAAGAACCAGAACCCACATGGCCACAAATTGGTATAAGGCAGCTGTGTTCACATAATTCCCTTTTGAATGATTTCCATCTCATTCTCAGATAGGGAACAAAAGACCTTTCAATGCTGAGTTCAGGTGGGAGTACTGCATCCTTTCCCTGTAGTTCTTTCTAGGTTGTGAATGAAGTAAAGAGGTGAGAGAAAGTACTGAAGAGAGAAACAAAAGCATGGATCCAAAAATGAGCATCACTGCAATAACAAAGAATACATTTCCTAGATTTCATAGCCAAAAAAAAAAAAAAAATCCTAGCAAGCAAATGAATCTCTGTATTATTCCAATAAACTGGCAGGAAATGGATAGCTAGCCGTTCCTTGCCAAAAATGGCAGTCCTGCTCTGGCCCTCAGAGATAATGCACAGTTCTGAACTACACCACCATTTCAGCTGCCTCACAATAAATGATGTACATTAAGCTATTAACATTGTGAAAAAACTGATTACACTTTTTCCCCTGTGGCAAATCTAAAATCCCATATAAGAAAACCATTGCCTTGACTAGGTGTAAAAGCCATTACCTTTGTTGTTCAGCATTTGAAACACAGACAAGCTGGTTTTCAAAACAGTTAGAACATTTAGGATACATGTAGTAAGATTAACCCTATTTGCTGGCAATGTAATTACTGTGTTTATTCATTTTAATGATCTCATAAAGGACAATGAGATATAATACAAGTACAGGACAAGAAAAGGTCCTGGAAAGGCAATTGTGCCATTCTTTACAAGCAGAATGTGAAGCTGGTGAGCACAAGATAAGCCAAAATGTGTTGACATCAGGTCCCTGTCTTCTATGGAGTAAGGAAAGCAACCAATCTGTAAGTGACCATCTTTGGTAGCCCTGGGCCAGTCCATACTGTGATTCATCTTTGGTGGGGAAAGATCTGTGATCTTTGCTTTTGGATGATGCTTCTATTGGCTCTTGTTTTGTGAGCTGAATCACATAACAATAGAGATTTAGGCTATAAAGACTTTTAGATGCTACTTAATTCAAACTTCAATCCCAGGACAGAAATTTCCTTACCAGAATAATCTTGATCTGTGTTTATTGAGTCTCTGGTTAAATATTGTTGTTGATGGATTGGGTTTTACTTTTGGAAATATCCTGCTCAATATTTAGACTTGTCTTCTGGTTATATCTTCCTTTAAATTGAGCTGAAATTAATCTCATTGAACCATCCATTTGATCAATTCTATTTTTTGAGCATTCCATATTAATGTTCATTCTTTTTGTTTTGCCCATTATTACTTTGAATGCACCAATCTTACAACACTTTTAGATTTTAGATTTTTTTCTCCAGGAGAAAAATTAATACTGTAGAATTAATATACAGTAAGTACTAGGGATTCTACAGTGAATAAGCAACATGATATATCATAGGGTTGACAGCTTAATGTGGTTACAGAAAATGATAAAGTGCCCCAGTGCTATGATAGCATTTTGGCGGGGCATTCTATCAGGCCTAGTATTTAACGTGTTCCTTGTGTGTATGGCTTATGGACTTCTTACCATCCCAGATACACACTAAATTGTAAATTGCCTCTTTTTAGAGGCTGTTATCCTTAGCAAACTAACACAGGAACAGAAAACCAAATATATGTTCTTACTGACACGTGGGAGCCAAATGATGAGAACACACGGACACATAGAGGGGAACAACACACACTGGAACTTTTCAGAGGATGGAGGGTGGGACGAGGGAGAGAATCAGGAAGGATAACTGGTGGGTCATAGGCTTAATACCTGGATAATGAAATAACCTGCACAACAAACCTCCATGACACAAGTTTACCTATGTAACAAACCTGCATTTGTACCCCGAACTTAAAAGTTAAAAAAAAGAAAAAAAAGCCCTAATACTGCAATGTAGAAGAAGTATCAACTTTAACTGAGCACTGTAAACCATTCTATTCAAGTAGTCCAAGTTATTTTTCTTTTACAATAATGCTTGCAGATCATTTTTTACATGAACATTTGTCTAACCAGATCTATATTACCATGAGTAGTTTACACCATAATTTGAAATTCAAAGCCTAGGTAATAATACATGCTTATGTTTACAAGCAAGTCTTATGAATTTATTCCAAAAGATACAATCATCCTCTTGTCTTTCTTCTGTGATATTACATTGTAATTATATATTTTATTTTTAAATGACCAATACCACCTCCTATGATGTTATCAATTGTAGGATTTAATATCATCTATATTTCTACAATTAACCTTTGCTTTTTTCTCTATTTTTGCCTTTTTTTAACATTTGTTTCTACCCAGTGGATATAAATGGTACAACAAAAATTTGAAGACCTAAATATGGCACTGTCACTCACTCCTGAACATACTCACAAATACGCAGATACAGATTGTTTATAACGGATCAAATTGATAAAACAATGACTACCACAGCAACAAAGATCAATATAATAGTAAAACTATTATCTCTTCTGTTTTGAAAATCTTACGTCTGAAGGATTAATATTTAATGCTTTGCATTGATATAATTTAAATTATCTAAAATATTTCAACATATATTCTATCCTTCTACCTATCCAAAGGGTTAATCAAGGTTAAATATCACTATTCTTTTTTTATAAATAATAATGGTGCTATAAAATGCTAAACTAGCCAAAATCACACAAAGTAATAGAACCAGAACTAAAAATCATACTCCAGATACCCAATGTTCTTTAAATATACCAGAGCATAATCAAAAATTAAGTGTCTGTATGTGGTTCACATATGCCTATAAACAAAATTATTACCTTTAATTTTTTATTATTAACAAGTTTATGGCATTGGCTAGTGATAAAATAATAGATGAAATAGCAACCACTGATCACTGCTAACTCAAAGGTTATATGATTGAGATAATCTTCAGTGCATTTGGTTATGATGGTGATATGGTCTGGCTCTGTGTCCCCACCCAAATCTCATCTTGACTTGTAATCTGAATTGTAATTCCCACATGTTGGGGGAGGGAACTTGTAGGAGGTGATTAGATCATAGGGTCGGTTCCCCCGTGCTGTTTTCATAATAGTGAGTGAATTCTCACAAGATCCGAAGGTTTTATAAGGGGCTTTCCCCGCCTTTGCTCTGCACTTCTCTTGCCTGTCGCCAGGTAAGACACGCCTGTTTCACCTTCCACCATGATTGTAAGTTTCCTGAGGCCTCCCCAGCCATATGGAACTGAGAGTAAATTAAAACTCTTTTCTTTATAAATTACCCAGTTTCAGGTATGTCATCATAGCAGTGTGAAAATGGACTAATACAGATGGCTTTTAAGCAAAGCACAAAAATAATGTATAAAAAATTAGCAAGCATAAATTCAGAAGTTTCAAGTTGGCTTGCATTATATAAACCATAATGAACTTTACATTTCTTGGCAAAATTTCCATGTTTAATAAAAGTTAATAATTCTTTAAATAAAAGGTGTGTGAGGACTTTAAAATACTATAAACGAGTCTAAAATTAAGCCGCTTCAATTTTCACAACTTTCTTTTACTCTTTCTATTAGAAGAACTATAAATGAACTTTCAATAAAATCAGAGCTTTTGATGTGGCCATTTATTTTTAAAAGGCATTCTATAGCATACCAATTGCTGAATCTAGAATCTCCATTGATATTCCATTTAATAAACTTGGAAGCCAGACACATTTATTTTAAAGTTCAGGTTTAATTAAAAGATAAGACTAGAGTGACAGAATGGTAAGGGAAAGAGGGGTGGTGAATTTTTTGTTTATTATTGCAGAGCAGCTGCTTTTATTTTTAACTAATCTCCATTAATGTCAAATCAAAAGCCGGTGCTTCTTATAGGCTTTTGCATTTGCCTTGTTACCTACTTTCCTAGAAAATTACTATGTATTTTCTCATTCTGAGATGAAATCCAGTATGAGTCCATAATTGTTTAGCTGAAAGTACTGAGAAATGCTTGTCATAAGGTTTATTTTTGAAATTGAAATGCATTCACTTATTTGTTCAGCAATATTTTCTAGGCGCTAACCTCTGTTTTGGGTAATAGGGGTTAATCAGTGAATAAACATACCAAAAGGGAAAAAAATAAGCAAACATACAAATTAAAAAGAAACAAACAACAACTCCTGCCTTGCTAGAATTTACTATATAATGAATACTCATTTCAGACTCAAATAAAGTTACATGTAAATACTAGAAGGCTAGCACTAACAGAGCATTGCAGAAAACTACCTTTCTGCAATGCTCTGTTAGTTCAGAGCATTGAAGTAATCTTTGAAACCACATTTTCAAAGATTTCACTTAGAAAGCCATTGTTCAAATGGTTCAATGCCTACCTTTAGGATGGAAAAAAATAAAGAGTTTTAGCGTGGGTGAGAGAAATGAGAAGGAAGAAAGAGTTGCAGGGTAAATTCAGGATGTATCCCAGGACAGAACAGGGAAAGCTAGCTCACGATAAATTTAACTTCTCAGAGTTTCTATTAAATGAGCTGCATACTCTTAGAGGATCCTGAGTTCCACAATGATCTTTTACTTTTCAAAAGCATTCAGGACATGAACCAGAAAAGAAAGAATTAAAACTAGTGAAAGGAGCCCCATATACATTTCTGAATCCACATGTTCCTTAAGAATTAAAAAAGATGTAGTGCATGTAAAAGAATCTCTTTTCTGAGATAAACTGTACCACATTTTTCTACTAAAATTAAGCTCCAGGGATATGAGAAAAGTATTTTCTGAAAGAATACACCATTATAAATGTTTTTAATCTATAGAATCATGATGGAAACATTCATTAAAGTAGAAACCACTACTTTTATTTACATTGTGTATTAAAATAGAAAAAAAAGTTACCACAAACCTCTCAGTATAATGTCTTCATAAGTATAATATCCTTTGATCTTTGGGACAGTTTATGAGTTAGATATTATTTTATCATCATTATGCTACTCATGAGTATCCCATGTTTAGAATAACTGACTGACTGACTGATCCAAGTTTTTACAACTGATCAAGGCTCACATCAAAATTGAAAACCCAGTTGTAACAGCTCAAACTCCATGAAATCCCCACTGAGCCACACAGCTTTTCAATTGACTGATCAAATGAATAAGGTTTTGTTAGATGTTTTTCAAAAATTATTTTAGACAATTCAAATGTTACAAACATATTTATCCCCGTCTGTTTTCCTCTTGGCTTTTGTTTTAGGTGCTGATGCATTCTGATCTAAACCTTCCCTCCACTTTTTAAAGTAAAATCAACGAAGGCAGCATATCCACTTGGGAAAAATTATACTGTATTAGTCCTTAGTAGAATTTCTGTTATTGGTGTTTACTGAGCTTTGTAAGACACTTGAGAATCGCAAAACTTCCTGGGCCATTTCAGTTGGTCTCTAATCACAAGGTCAGCAATGTAATGAGGGTTTGCTCTGCCTCTGCACCAGGGTCTTTGCAAGAACCTTGGCTGGAAGCAGAGGTAGTAAAAATATGAATGCAGGAAAAAATGGAGTATCTTTAATGAATTTAGGAGGTAATAGATGAAAGGTTAAGAGCATAAACTTTGAAGGCAAACAGACATGAATTCTTATTCCCATTCTGCTATCTACAGGCAATGTGAGAGCAGAAATTTTAATTACTCTCTCTAAGCTGCCACGGTTAATAACAATCATAAATTGTAAAGTTGTCATGACTAAAGAAGGTATTTAAAAGTACACACAAAAAAACAGACTAATTGAATCTGCTATTAAGAGTATTATTAACATCATTTTATCCACTTTCCTCATACTCTAAGATCGATGCATTCTCATAAATGCATACGATTTTTTTTCAGATTTATCTGGAAACATAGAAAATCTATGTTTATATAACATAAAAAGCAATATGGGTTTTTCTTAACATAGAGTAAAATTGATGGAATAGATATATTTTATATATTCTAAGTATTTGTTCTTAGCCTACTTCTTAAAGAACTTGAGATAGTCTGAATTCTGTCATAAAGTTTAATAGTATAGTTAAGGTTCAGAAGAGAATACCTGACGTACATCCACGGCATGTACTACATTTCCAGACACTTGAAATGAGTTAGAGTAGGGTTTTGCATAGGATCCTAAGCTTTCTAGGACCCAGGCCTCCCAAGATCTAGAAAAAGAGGGAAATGTGAGTCGTTAAATAATTTTTTTTCCTCTGGCAAAATGCCAGACATCTAGCAAAAATTCCTTTATAGAGTTCAATTATTTTCTTGAAATAAAGATAAAAATGAATTCATAGCAAAAGTCTCTGCTTAAAAGACAGCAATTAACACAATGGATAATCTATGGTTTCCTAAAAGACAGAAATTTTCAAATGCATGCATCTACTATTGAATCTTTATAAAGGAGAAGGCATATTACTAAATCACAGCTCAGTGAGAAGCTGAGATAATTATGTGTTAGGCTCTGTTGCATTCTAGTGATCTAAATTATAAGGATAGTGACTTAAGAGAGACCCTCATGGATACACAGTCTCTCTATCCAGCTATTCTTCCTCTCAAATATCATATGTCTTAGGCAAGCATTTGGCAGGTGTTAAATTGCAATAAATCTATGATTGGATTATCTAATAGAAACCTCTAGAGCTTATAATCTATTGTTCTGGTTAAAGTGTAAGCCATATACTTTAATCATTTCTGACATAGGCACTATATTCACAAAAATAAAAAAGAAAAGGAGACACATTTTCCCGGGTTATGGTAGCAGAATGGGAGGGGGAAGGAACTGTTCCAAGGACAAGTATTTCTGATTAGATTGCATCTCTACCTGTCTCAGTCTTGCTCTCAGCAGGATTTCAAGGGAGACCCATAGAACTCTGACCTTCCTTTTTATTTATTTATTTATTTATTTATTTTTTTTTTATTATACTTTAAGTTTTAGGGTACATGTGCACATTGTGCAGGTTAGTTACATATGTATACATGTGCCATGCTGGTGCGCTGCACCCACTAACTCGTCATCTAGCATTAGGTATATCTCCCAATGCTATCCCTCCCCCCTCCCCCCTCCCCACCACAGTCCCCAGAGTATGATATTCCCCTTCCTGTGTCCATGTGATCTCATTGTTCAATTCCCACCTATGAGTGAGAATATGCGGTGTTTGGTTTTTTGTTCTTGCGATAGTTTACTGAGAATGATGGTTTCCAATTTCAAGGTCTCTAAACCACCTAGCAGTCCCAAGAAATATAACTAATGTAATAACTGATTGTCTATATTTCTTTTAGAGACTATTAATACTGACTGATTCCTTGATTACCAAGTCACCACTAGAAGCCTGATTTTTGTTTGTTTGTTTGTTTTGTTTTGTTTTTTTAACTATCCCATATCACAAAGGTTGCCATATCCATTAGAGTGTACTAACCATTGCTGGACTCATGGTCTTATTCTTTACACTGTGCTGTCCAGAGCACACTGTTTATTATCAGAAAAACCTCTTATACCCACTGCCTCTCTGAAGTTCCCCTTCATTTTATTTTTGCTCTGAATGTAATGTTGGTGTTGGCTGAAGATACTACTACATCCCCAGTAGGCCTCTCATGGTGCTGCTTGTGTTTCCTCAGCAACACAACTATAGTGGATCTGTAGAGAACTTTTTTTCTCATTTCTCATTGCCTCATCCCTAAAACAAAAAAATAATAAAAAAATTAAATTATCTGTCATCAGATACTTCATCTATGTTCCTTTGAAGGCACTTCCTTTTTCCTGGGCATATACTCTTTCATGGAAGATTTTTTTGCACTTGGCTTACTGCTCTCTCTCCACTCTGATGTTGGCCACTATTGCTGGTGTTTTAAAATAATTCATCCATCTCACTGTGTTTCTCATCCTTTTTCTCCCCACTACTGATGCTTTTATCTTCCATCCCTTCTCAATTGCTCATTCTCAGGATTATTTACTGAACACTATTTTTCCCAATTACTATTGTACCTCATAATACTCACTTCATGGGTCTGCTTTTACAGTATGACCTGTCTTTCTAACTTAGCAGTCTAGAATCACAATCCCCAGTCCTATCAGTATTTAAGATTCCTTGACCCTACCAACATTTCACTACCCATCATTCTCTTTACCTCCTCAATTTCATCTATATCCACTCTGTTTCCATGATTCATCTCTATACTAATGCATTTTCATTCATACTCCACTGTCTTGGTCCTTTGCCCCTCCAACATATTCTGCTGTCAAGGCAGAACATGTTTATTCTTTGCCTACTCCATAAGTGAACCCAACAGTCTCATGTAACTAGAGAAAAGCTGGTGACTTCACTTACAAATCGATGTTTTCAATGACAAGTGGGGACTTTGTGCTGCCCAAGACTCCTATTAGATTCCTCTTGTCAATCCATTCTCCTCCTGTCCCAGGCAATTAGTTCACATTTCAGTTTATGACCTTGATTTTCATTTTACCAGGGGGGAAAAAAGCAAAGTGAAGAAAATTGAAACATATTTCCATGACCATGTCTACTTCCTAGATTACTGTATTTGAATCCATCTACTGTATCTGCTCCCCAGTTATGACAAATAACATCTGTTTGATCCCAAGAAATCCCTCCTTTGTACACTGGATCCTAGTAAGGATGTGGATAATAAAATTACCTCTTTCTTCGGAATCTATAATTTAATTCAGTATCTACTGTATCTTTCTCATTGTGTATAATTATTGTGTGTATAAACAATGAGAAAGATTGTTTATAAGCACATGTGTGCACACACCCCATATATTATATTTTTCTTCAAGCACAATTTCATTTCTCTGTTTCCTTCAAAGAAAGTGTCTATATTTGTTATTTTTATTCTTCTCCTATTATTGCTTGAACTCCCTCCAACCAGCATCGTGTCTCTGTTCATCCTTTGGAATTGCTATAGCAAATAATACCAAATGCCTCCACATTTCCACATTCTAGGTTATCATCTTACATTCTCAGTAACATTTGGCATCATTTAGCATGTCCTTTAACTCGAATCACTTTTTTCACTTGACTTCTAAGTTATTTCACTTTCCTGATTTTCCACATACTGCCTTGGCCACTCCTTCCCAGTTTTCCTTGTAGAAAACTCTGTCTAAACTATAAAAATTGGATAGTTCTAGGGCTCAATTCTCAAACTTTGTTCTTTCTGGATCTATATTTCCTCTCTTCTTGGTCTCATCTAAGGTCATAACTGTAAAGGTACTCTTTCCCTATTTATGACAAGTTTAGCCATAAATTTTCTCCTGTATTTCATACGTCCATATATTACTACTTAATTGTTATATCCACTAGGATTCCTAGTACATATCTGAAATATAACATGAGCTCTTCATTACCCTCCCAAAGATGTTGTTTTTGCTATCACCATCATCTCTGTCAATGTTATAATTCAAATACCAAACCTGGAGATTTTTCTTGATTTTCCATTAGTAAGTTCTGTTGACACTAAATATGTGTGTGTAAATTATATCCAGAATTTGACCTCTTATTACCACTAGCAGTGTTCCTGTTACATTTTAAGTCACCACTATATTTCACCCAGATTGCGATGCCAGCCTCTTACTAAAAGTAAAATAAAATTTATTGTGTATATTTGAGGTTTACAACATGATGCTATGGTATACATACAGATATGACCTCTTCATTGCTTTTCCTGTTGCTGCTTTGACCTCTCAGTCCACACTACTTACTGCAGTCAGAGTAAGAGCAGCCAGAGTAATCTTTAAAGGCATGATCAGATCGGATGATTCCAAGTAAATCAAACACTTCTAGTGGCTTCTCATAGCACAGAAAGCAAAGTCTAAATGTTTTTCCATAACTCACAAAGGCTACATATTCTAGCTTCTGGATACCGCTACAACTTTGTGTATTCACATTCCTACCATGTTTTCCTTTGCTCTTAAAGTTCCAGTCACATCATCTTCTTTGCTGTTCTTCAAGGACCCCCAAAAAGCTACCGCCTTAGGGCATGTGCACTTGTTGCCTTTTTGACTAGAAACCCTCCCTCCAAATAATCTAGAAGTTTTCTTCCTCACTCCATTCAGGTCTTTGTTCAAATATCAGCTCCCTAGGAGTACATTCCCAGCCACCCTAACAAATTATTAGGGCTCATATATCTTTATCTCCTTTTACTCTTTAATTTATCTTTAAAGTTTGAATTTCTACCTAGATTTATACATCCATACCATTATTTCTATCTGTACATCCTAATTACGTATAAGCTACATAAAAACAGCAACTTTGTCTTTTTAGAATACCCCAGCAACTAAAAAACACCCAAACACATTTCAGTTGATTAATAAATATTTATAAATAAATAAGTTAATGAGTTAAGAGAAGAGAAACAGTCAGTAGTGACTCCAAATATACAGATCTGGCCCAAAGTTCAAGCTAGACACATATAAACTGGGAAATGATGAAGGAAATGGAAAGCCAACTTGGATATTGGAGAAAATACTTCAGAATCTAAGAATATGGGTAAATGTATCCAATATTAAAACAAATGAATGACTTTTAATCCGGAGTGGGTAGTTACACTATTGGCTTTGGTTTTAAGTCATTTCCTGACATAGAAAACTGTAGCCTGGCACTTAGGGACTGCTCTGCCAGGTGGAGCCAGAGAGTATTTAGGAAAGTTTTTAAACACTCACAGACCTATATGAAACTAATTATTGCTATTTTCAGTGCTAGAATTAAATTGATTTGAAAGTTTGTCTTATGTGAAGAGATAGTGTGCATGTGTCTCTGTGTGTGTGTATGTGTGTGCATGTGGGTGTGTGCCAGATACCTGAATAATGAATGGTAGAAGAACTTGAGCAGGCTGGCGGATCACTTGGAGTCAGAAGTTTGAGACTAGCCTGGCCAACACGGTGAAACCCCGTTTCTACTAAAAATACAAAAAAATTAGCCAGGAATGTGGGCACATGCTTATAACCCCAGCTACACGGGAGGCTGAGGCAGGAGAATTGCTTGAACCCAGGAGGCAACGGTTGCAGTGAGCCGAGATTGCACCATTGCACTCTAGCCTGGGTGACAAGGAGGAAACCGAGTTTAAAAAAAAAAAATTGAGCATTAGTAAAAGTCATTGTCTGATGGCTATGCTGAATTACATTTGAGTTTAAATGTGTTATTTTTTGATAAAGTGTTTGATATGAAATAAAAAATAAGACACGTTGGCATTACCCCCATGGTGGTTACCAGAATTCCCTAACAATAATACAACACCTGGAAAAGGGAAGAAGACAAGAAGAAATTAATATGCAGTTACACCAGTCCCATGGAACCAGTTGTTTGAGGAACCACAGTATACTGAACAGGATGATGGTTTTACCAGCAAAAGCAGTCTTAATGTGTAATGATAGGAGCATGGATTTTGAGAAGAGTAGAGTTGTTCAATTTCTGGTCCTTACTATATAGTGACTTGGAGCATATTGTTTAGTTACTTCTGTTAGCTCTTTCTCCATCTGTAAATGCTTATTATAACATTTACCTATAAGGTTATTGTGAAGATTAAGATACTATATGCAAATACCTAGTTATGTTCCTGGTCATAATAGGTACTCAAGAATTCTGCTTACCTGCACTGCTTCTATATGTACCTAATAATTTTGCTTAGGCTGTTACATTGTATTTTGCCACTGGAAAATAACTAGATACAACTTAATAATTTTTAAGTTCTACAGCCACCCTCTCTATAAAAACAACCACAGCTTTTTGACAGTCCTGTATTAACCTAGAAAATATAAAGGGATTAGTAATAACTTAGGGACTTTAATATCCTCCCAAAGTTGAGAGACTATATGAAAAAGTAAAATAATGCTTTAACTTGGTCTCAAGAGAATAAACTGACTCAAGTCTATGTGGATCACAGAAACTCATTCTTTCAGGTGTATAGTGAAAAGAGGAAAATACTGACATACATCTTTGCCATAGCTGTGTATACATTATGATGCCTTTGACACCTCCCCATTTTGTACTTCAGAATTTCTAGTGTTGACCCATCTGTTGCTTTTGGAGTTAAAACTCTTTGGCTAATATTATACACTAGAGGGGTCCATATGAGGTATGTGAATGTCTATGGACAAAAATAAAATAAAATAAACACCTCAGCTTTGTAAGAGAATTGTATTTGTATGCCCATAGAGTACCCATGAATCCATGGAATACACTAATTTTTTTTCTCTTCTATTACTTACAAAGGTATAAAGTCATCAGCATCTAGCACTGAACTCATTAACTGTCCAGTAAGAGTTAATGATGCTCATGCCAGGAAGAATAATTCATCTTCCTATCATTACCTCATGTGCAAAACACCCTCACATCACTCCAACACACTTAGCTGTTCAAGAATGAGGAGTGTGAGGGACAGGGAAACTGGACTCCTGTTAAGATGTTAAAAGATAGTTTTCTACCTGAACAAATCCAAAACCCTCTGTTATGGACTGAATTGTGTCCCTTCAATTCGTATATGGAAGTACTAAACCTTGGCACTTAAGAACATGTCTGCAATTGGAAATAGGTCTTTAAAGTGGTACTTAAGTTATGATAAAATCATTAGGGTGGTCTCTAATCCAATATGACTGGTGTCTTATAAGAAGAGGAAATTTGGACACATACAATTATGAAGGAAAGACCATGAGAAGACATAGGAAGAAGATGGCCATCTATAAGCCAAGGAGCGGCCTCAGAGGAAATCAAGCTGCCGATACAATAATCTTGGACTTCTAGCCTTCAGAAATGTGAGAAAATAAATTTGTTTCTTAAGCCATCCAGTCTACGGTACTTTGTTATGGGAGCCCTAGAAAAATAATACACCTTCCAAGGTGGGTCAATGTATAATGTACTGTGGAAACAGTGACTATGAAATGCTGGGGTGTGATTGGTGGGAGTTGACAAGAGAATTCTGAAGTATTCTGGCTTGCCTGCACAGACTACTCATTTCTTTTCTTACAGCCTTGTAAACTTAATGCACATTATTCAACTTGTGGCTACACATTTTATATAGTAGCTTTTATGGATTTGTTTATACATTTTAAACTTGTATATTACATTCTGTCAGCTCATTCAGATTGTACTGGTTTGCAACTAATTTTCCTATTGATATCATAGGAAGAAAATGAAATCTGGTGTAACCCTAGGCAGAAAAAACTAATCACCACATTTTTTTTCTTTTTTAAAAAATTTTTAAAATTTATTTTTCGATTTTTGTGGGTACATAGTAGGTGTATATATTTATCGGATACCTGATATGTTTTGATACAAGCATGCAATGCGACATAGTACATCATGAAGAATGGGGTGTCCATCCCCTCAAGCATTTATCCATTAAATTGCAAACAATCCAATTACACCCTTCAACTTATTAGGTAGGTGCAAAAGAAATTATGGTTTTTGCAATTACTTTAAAATGCCAAAACGATAATAACATTTGCACCAACCTAATATTTTAAAATGTACAGTTATTATTGACTATGGTCACCCTGTTGTGCTATCAAATACTAGGTCTTATTCATTCTTTCTATTTCTTTTAACCCACTAATCGTTCACACCTTCCCCCTCAACAACCCATTCTTTGAGGATTCTGGTAGCTGTCCTTTAACTCTCTGTGTCCATGTGTTCAATTCTTTTGATTTTTAGATCCCACAAATAAGTAGCTGTCATTTAACTCTCTGTGTCCATGTGTTCAATTGTTTTGATTTTTAGATCCCATAAATAAGTGAGAACATGTGATGTTTGTCTACCTGTGCCAGTCTTATTTCACTTAATATAATGATCACCACTTCCATCCATGTTGTTGCAAATGACTGGATCTTATTCTTTTTTATGGCTATATTGTATTCCATTGTGTGTATGTACCACATTTTCTTTATTCATCTGTTAATGGACACTTAGGTTGCCTCCAAATCTTGGCTATTGTGAACAGTGCTGCAACAAACATAGGAGTGTAGATATCTCTTCAATATACTGATTTCCTTTCTTTTGGGTATATACCCAAGAGTAGGATTCCTGGATTATACAGTAGCTCAACTTTTAGTTTTTGGAGGAACCCCCAAATGTTCTCCATAGTGGTTATACTAATTTACATTCCCACCAAAAGTGTACAAGTGTCTACTTTTCTCCACATCCTCACCAGCATTTTTTATTGTCTGTCTTTTGGATGTGAGCCATTTTAACTGGGGTGAGATGTTATCTCATTGTAATTTTGATTCGCATTTATCTGATGATCAATTATGTTAACCACCTTTTCATATGCCTGATTATCATTTGTATGTCTTCTTTTGAGAAATGTCTACTCAAATCTTTTGTCCATTTTTAATTAAATTATTCAATGTTTTCCTATAGATTTGTTTGAGCTACTTACACATTCTGGTTATTAATCCTTTGTGAGATTGGTAGTTTGCAAATGTTTTCTCCCATTGTGTGGGTAGTCTCTTCACTTTGTTGATTGTTTCCTTTGCTGTGCAGAAGCTTTTCAACTTGATGTGATCCCATTTGTCCATTTTTTCTTTAGTTGCCTGTGTTTGTGGGGTATTGCTCAAGAAACTTTTGCCAAGACCCAAGACTGATGTCCTGGTGATTTTCCCTAATGTTTTCTTGTAGTAGTTTCATAGTTTCAGGTATTAAAGTTATTAATTAATTTTGATTTGATATTTGTATATGGTGAGAGATAAGGGTCTAATTTCATTCTTCTGCATATACACATCTAGTTTTCCCAGCACCGTTTATTGAAGAAACAATCTTTCCTCCAGTGTAGGTTCTTGGCACCTTTATCAGAAATGAGTTCACTGTAGGTGTGTGAATTTGCATCTGGGTTCTGTATTATGTCCATTGGTCTTTGTGTCTGTTTTTATACAGGTACCATGCTGTTTGGGTTAGTATTGCTCTGTAGTATAATTTGAAGTCAGGTAATGTGATTCCTCCAGTTTTGTTTTTTTTGCTTAGGATAGCTCTGGCTATTCTTGGTCTTTTGTTATTTCATATAAACTTTAGAATTTTTTTTCCTCATGAAGAATGTTATTGCTATTTTGATAGGGATTGCATTGAATCTGTAGATTGCTTTGGGTAATAAGAACATTTTAACAATATTGATTTTTCCAATGCATAAACATGGAGTATTCTTCCAATGTTTGTGTCCTCTTCAAATTATTTCATCAACATTTTATACTTTTTATTACAGAGATCTTTTTCTTCTTTGGTTAGTTCCTAGGTATTTAATTTCATGTGTGGCTACTGTAAATGGGATTACTCATTTTGATTTCTTTTTCACAATAGTCACTGTTGGCATATGTAAATACTACTGATTTCTATATCTACTGATGATTTTTTATCATGCAACTGTACTTAATTTATCAATTTTAATAGCTTTCCTGCAGAGTCTTTAGGTTTTTCCAAATATAAATTCATAACAACAGCAAACAAAAATAATTTGACTCCTTCCATTCCATTTTGGATGCTTTTTTTAATCTTTCTCTTGTCTGATCGCTCAGACTAAAATTTCCAGCACTACGTTGAATAATAGTGGTGACAGTTGGTATCCATGTCGTGTTCCAGATCTTAGAGGAGAGCCTTTCAGATTTTCCCCATTCAGTATGATACTAGCTGCGGGTCTGTCATATATGGCTTTTATCATGTTGAGGTGTGTTCCTTCTGTATGCAGTTTTTTGAGAGTTTTTATCATGAAGAGATGTTGAATTTTATCATATGCTTTTTCAGTATCAATTGAAATGATCATATTGTTTTTATCTTTCATTATATCGATACAATATTCCCATTGATTTATTTGCATATGTTGAACCATCCTTGCATCCTATAGATAAATGCCACTTGGTCATGATGAATGATCTTTCTAATGTATTGTTGAATTCAGTTTGCTAGTATTTTGTTAAGGATTTTCACATCAATATTCATCAGATATAGTGGCCTTTAGTTTCTTTTTTTAATGGGTCTTTGTCTGGTTTTGGTATCAATGTAATACTGACTTTGTAAAATGAGTTTGGAAGTATTCCCTCTTCCTCTATTTTTCAGAATAGTTTGAGTAGAATTGGTATTAGTTCTTTAAATGTTTGGTAGAAATTAGTAGTGAAGTTGTCAGGTCCTGGGCTTTCCTATAAAAAGATATTTTTAAAAAAAAATTATGGCTTCAGTCTAATTATCTGTTATGAACCCTTCAGGTTTTGGATTTTTTTCTGGTTCAATCTTGATAGGTTGTATGTGTCTAAAAATTTGTCCATTTTGGCTGGGCGCGGTGGCTCATGCCTGTAATCCCAGCACTTTGGGAGGCTGAGGCAGGCGGATCACGAGGTCAGGAGATAGAGACCATCCTGGCTAACACGGTGAAATCCTGTCTCTACTAAAAATACAAAAAAAATTAGCTGGGTGTGGTGGCGGGTGCCTGTAGGCCCCAGCCACTTGGGAGGCTAAGGCAGGAGAATGACGTGAACCTGGGAGGCAGAGCTTGCAGTGAGCTGAGACAGTGCCACTGCACTCCAGCCTGGGTGACAGAGTGAGACTCTGCCTCAAAAAAAAAAAAAAATTTGTCCATTTCTTCTAGATTTTCCAGTTTATTGGTATAGAGTTGCTCATAGCACCCACTAGTGATGCTTTGAATTTCTACAGTTGGTTTTAATGTCTCCTTTGTCATTTCTGATTCTGTTTATTTGGATCTTTTTATCCTTTTTTCTTAGTCCAGCTAAAGATTTGTCACTTTTGTTTAACTTTTCAAAAAAAAATTTTTTTTTATTTCATTGATCTTTTGTAATTTTTTCATTTTAATGTCATTTATTTCCAGTCTGATCATTATAATTTATTTTCTTCTACTATTTTTGGGTTTGGTTTGCTCTTGCTTTTCTAGTACTGTAAGATGCATCATTACATTGCTTATTTGAAGTTTTTCATCTTTTTGATGTAGGCACTTACAGATGTAAACTTCCCTCTTAGTACTGCTTTTGCAATGTCTCATAGGTTTTGGTATGAAGTGTTTCAATTATCATTTGTTTCAAGATGTTTTTCAGTTTCCTTCTTAATTGTTCCACTGACCTACTGATCATTCAGAGGTATATTGTTTAATTTCCATGTATATGTACAGTTTCCAAAATTCCTCTCGTTATTAATTTCTAGTTTTATTCCAATGTGATTAGAGAAGATGGTTGATATAATTTCAGTCTTTTTGTCTATGACCATACCATCCTGAAAATGTCCAATCTTGTCTGATATTTCAGTTTTTTTAATGTTTTAAGACTTGTTTTGTGACCTACAATATATTCTATTCTTGAAAATGATCCATGTGCTGAAGAAAAAAATGTGTATTCTACATCTCTTGAATGAAATGTTCTCTAAGTATATATTAGATCCATTTGGTCTACAGCGCAGATTAAACGTGATGTTTCTTTATTGATTTTCTGTCTGGAAGATCTGTCCAAAGCTGAAAGTGGGATGTTGAAACTTCCAGCTATTTTGTACTGGGACCTATCTCTTTCTGTAGCTCTAATAATATTTCCTTTTCATATTTGTGTGCTCCAGTGTTGGGTGCATATACATTTAAAATTGTTATATCCTCTTGCTGAATTGACCCCTTTATCATAATATAGTGACCTTCCTTGTGTCTTTTTATAGTTTTTGCCTTGAAATCTCTTTTTTTTTTAATGTAAGTATAGTGATTCCTGATACTTTTTCATTTCCATTGGCATGGAATATCTTTTCCCATTTATTTATTTTCAGTGTATGTGTGTCTTCATAGGTGAAGTGTGTTACTTGTAGGCAAGACATCAATGGGTCTTGTTTTTCCGTCCATTCTGCCAGTCTATGTCTTTGGATTGCAGAATTTAGTCCACTAACATTCAATATTATTATTGATAAGTAAGGACATATTCCTGTCATTTTGTTATTTGTTTTCTGGTTATTTTGTGGTATTCTCTTCATTCTTCCTTTTATTCCTGTCTTCCTCTAGTAAAGATGATTTTCTCTGCTGATATGATTTAGTTTCTTGATTTTTATATTTTGTGTATCTATTGTATGTTTTTTGGATTGAGGTTACCATGAGGTTTGCAGATGCTATCATAACCATTATTTTAACTTGATAACAAGTTAACACTATTTGCATAAACAAATAAGCAAAAAATAAATAAATAAACACTAGTAAAAACTCGCCTTAACTTCCCCCTGCCAGCTTTTTTATTTTTTGTTGTTTCTATCTTATTATACTGAGTATGTCTTGAAAAGTTGTTGTAGTTATTATTTTTGATTGGGTCATAATTTAGTCTTTTTAATTAGGATAAGAATAGTTTACCCGCCACAGTTACAATGTTATAATATTTTGTGTTTTTTGCGTACTTACTATTGCCAGTAAGTTTTTTACCTTCAGGTGATTAGTTATTGTGCATTAATGACCATTTCTTTCTGATCAAAGTACTCCCTTTAGTATTTCTTGAAGGACAGGTCTGGAATTGATGAAATACCTCAGGTTTTGTATACCTGGAAAATTCTTTATTTCTCCTTCATGTTTGAAAGATATTTTTACTGGATATGCTATTCTAGGGTAAAATATCTTTTTCCTTCATCTTTTTAAATATGTCATGTCAGTCTCTCCTGGTCTGTAAGGTTTCCATTGAAAAGTCTGCTGCCAAACATAGTGGAGCTCCATTCTACGCTATTCTTTTCTTTTTATCTTGCTGCTTGTCTTGCTCTTCTTTATCCAGAGATAAAGAAATGATTCTCTATCTTTGACCTTTGGGAGTTTGATTATTAAATGCCTTGAGGTAGTCTTCTTTATGTTAAATATGCTTGGAGCTCTATAAATTTCTTGTCCTTGGATATTGATATCTTTCTCTAGATTTGGAAAGGTCTCTGTTATTATCACTTTGAATAAACTTTCTACCCCTATTTATTTCTCTACCTCCTTTTTAAGACCAATAACCCTTAGATTTGCCATTTTGAGGATATTGGCTAGATCCTGTAGGCATGCTGAATTGATTTTTACTCTTTTTTTAATTTCCTCTCACTGTGTATTTCCAAGTAGTCTGTCTTCAAACTCATTAATTCTTTCTTCTGCTTGATCCATTCTGTTGTTAAAGATCTCTGATGCATTCTTCAGTATGCCAATTACATTATTTTTCAGCTCCAGAATTTCTGCTTGATTCTTTTTACTTATTTTAATCTTTTTGTTAAATTTTTATCATAGAATTATGAATTCCTTCTCTATTTTTGTTATCCTAAATTTCTTTGGGTTTCCTCAACACAGCTGTTTTGAATTCTCTGTCTGAATGGTCACATATCTCTGTTTCTCAAGGATTGTTTCCTGATGCCTTATTCAGTTCATTTGGTAAGGCCATGTTTTCCTAGATGTTGATGATGCTAGTAGTTGTTCTTCAGTTTCTGGGCATTGAAGAGTTACGTATTTATGGTAGTCTTCACTGTCTTGGCCTATTTGTAGATGTCCCTCTTAGGAAGGCTTTCCAGATACTTGAAAGGACTTGGGAGCTATGATCTAAGTTGTTTCTGCTCTAGGCAATACCTCAAGCCCAGTAGCACTGTGGTTCTTGCAGACACATAGAGGTACTGCCTTGATGGTCTTGGACAAGTTCCCAGATAATTCTCTGTATTACCAGTCAGAGACTCTTGTTCTCTTCCCTTACATTCTCCCAAACATGCAGAGTCTCTCTGTTTGTTCTGAGCCACTTAAGTCTGGTGGTAGAGTGACAAAAGCACCCTTGTGACCACCACCACTATGACTGCATTGCGTCAGTCCTGAAGCCAGGACAACGCTGTCTTGCCCAAGGCCTGCTGTAACCACTTCCTGGCTACTGCCTATGTTCACTCAAGGCCCCATGGCTCTACAATTAGCAGGTGGCAAAGCCAGCCAGGCCTATGTCCTTCCCTTCATGGTGGCAAGTTCTCCTGAGGCCCTGAGTGGATCCAGAAGTGCCATCTGGGAGTCAGGGATTAGAGTCAAAACCTTAGAAATCTACTTGCTGTTCTATTGTATTGTGGCTGCGCTGGCACTCAAAGCACAAGACATAGTCCTTCTACTCTTTTCTCTCCTTTCCAAAGGCAATGGTACCTCACCTGGTAGCCATGACAACTCCTGGCCATGAGAAATCCTGCTAGACTACCACCGATGTTCCCTTAAGGCTCAAGTTCTCTTAAGTCAGCTTTTGGTGAATGTTGCCTGGCCTGGGGCTCACCCTTCAGCTCAGTGGTCTCCCCTCTGCTCCAGGGCAGGTCTAGAAATGCTGTCCAAGAGTGAAGTTCTAGAATCAGTGACCTCAAGAATCCAGGTGGTGCTCTACCCTCCTGCGGCAATGTTGACACCTAAGGTGCAAGACAAAGTCTCCTTTACTCTTCCCTCTTCTTTTCTCTAGCAGGAAGAGTTTTGCCCTGTAACCACCATAGCTGATAATGTGCTAAGTCTCACCTGAAGCCAGCCAAGTCTCAGAGGCTCACCAAGGCCTTTGATGAAGTATCTGGGTATCGCTGTTTGTTTTTCAGGACCCAAGGGCTCATCAGTTAGCAGGTGATAGATGCTGGCAGGGTTGTTTCCTTTTCTTCAAGCTGGCGGGTTTCATTCTGGCCCAAGATGTGTCTAGAAATGTCATCTGGGAGCTAGTGCCTCATGATTCTGACCAGTTCCCTATCCTTCTGTGGCTGAGCTGGTATCCAAGATCCAAGAAAAAGTTCTTCTCACTCTTCCCTCTCCTTTCTTAAAGTAGAAGGAAGCGGTCTCTTTTGGAGCCATGAGCTGTGCAGCCTGAGGTTAGGACATGGGTGATGCCAGCACTCCTCGCTGCCCCAGCCAGTGTATCAGTATGTTGTGTGCCCCCAGGTTCACCGACTCTGGTCTTGCCTAAGGGTTCCAGTTCTTATGGCCTAGACCGCCCGTCAAGTTTACTTAGAGATTGAGAACACATTGGCTCTCGCTGGTGAGGTTTGTGGGCACTCAAGTTTGGACCACTGGGATTTGAGACTACCCTCTAGCTAGGGCTGGTTTAAATGCTTCCTCTGTGGGCAGGCTCAGCTGAGTTTTGTTTGGTTCTCCTTTTTGTTCTAACAGAACAGCACTGAGTTTAATGCCTCATAATTGTGGTGTTTTCCCTTCCCCAGTGCCACAAGAAGCTCTCGGTACCAGTCCACCACTGCCAAGGCTGGGGCAGGAGTGGCATCGACGATTCAGGACTGTTTTTTCTATCTCTTCAGTGCCTTCTTACCATATGAATTTAAAACCAGGTATTACGAATGCTCACCTGATTTTTGGTTCTTATGCAGGTATTTTTTCTGTGTAGATGGTTGGTAACTTGGTGTCCTTGCATGGGGGGTGCACAGTTGGTTGAACTTTCTATTCTGCCATCTAGCCCTGCCTCTCCTTCCTGACTACCATTTTGACTAGGAGTAATAGAATCATACAAATAAGATGGGTAGTGTTTGTTTTTGGTTTTAACATATTTCGTACAGCAAAAGAAACAGTCAACAGAGTGAAGAGACAATGTACAGAATGGGAGAAATTATTTGCAAAGTATTCATCTGGCAAGGGATTAATATCTAGAATATACAAGGAATTCAAACACGTCAAAAATCTGATTAAAAGTGAGCAAATTAGCTGAATATTTATTTCTCAAAAACAAGAAATGCAAATGGCCTACAGGTATATTAAAAAATGTTAAACATCATTAATCATTGGGGAAATGCAAATGCGAAGCAAAACCATAATATGATATCACCTCACCTCAGTTAGAATGGCTATTTTAAAAAATACAGAAAATAACAAATGTTAACAAGCATGCTGAGAAAAAGAAGCTTTTATATGTTGCTGATGAGAATGTAAATTAGTATAATCTTAATGGAAACGGTATGATGATTCCTCAAAAAACTAAAAATAGAACTACCCTATGATTCAGCAATCTCACTACTGGATATTTATTCAAAGGGAATAAAATCAATATATCAACAAGAAGTATGCAATCCCATGTTTATTGCAGCACTATTCACAATAGCTAAGATATAGTGTCAATCAGTGGACACATGGATAAAGAAAATGGGATATATATATATAATATTATATATATTCCTATTTATTATATATTAGATAGAATATATTTATATATAATATATAAATGTATATTATATGTATATTAATATATATTATATATTGGATTATATATAATGGAATACTATTCAGTCATAACAAGTAATAAAATCCAGTCACTCACAGCAACATGAATAAGCCTGGGGAACATAGTTAAGTAAAATAAGGCAGGCACAGAAAGACAAATGCCACATTTTCTCACTCATACATGGGTGCTAAAAGAGTTTTGCTTGGAGAAGTAGAGAGTAGAATACTGACTACCAGAGGCTGTGAAGAAGAGAAGGGAGAGAAAGTAAGGAGAGGATAGCAAATAAATACAAAATTACAGCTAGATAGGAGGAATAAGTTCTAGTTTTCTACAGCACTATAGGATGACTATAGTTAACAATAATTTATTGTCTATTTTCAAACAGCTAGAAGAGATAATTTTTAATGTTCCTAACACAAAAAATAATAAATGTGATAGATATACTAGTAACCCTAAATTAATCATTACACTTGTCTATAGGTATGGATATGTCATTCTATACTTAATAAATATGTAAAATTATAATGCATCTATTTAAATGTGTGTATATAAATATATTTAATATATTGTGTATATATAATATGTAATATATACATTATTATATGATGCCAGTAAGTTTCTTTCTCTCTCTAATGCTTGCCAGCTATGACCAATCAATAAATCAGCGTAAGGAAAAACTGGTGAAAGCAGCCTTCCACAGGGCACAGGATTAACTTCAGGGACTCTGGCAGGCAGTCAGTATTCTACTTCCAAAAGTATCAAGGTCTACAGTGTGATTGATTTCATTTCACATTATTTTATTTATTTACTTTTCAGATGACACAATCACCAAGCAAAGGCTGAAACCATGTGTGTTTCTTTCAATCACCAAGCAAAGGCTGAAACCATGTGTGTTTCTATGTTTCCAGCTGAATTATTAATCTCTCTGTCAAGTTTAATTCCTGACTCTCAATTTAATTCTATTTTAGTATCTGATGCCCCTATTAGCCTCACTGCAGTTGAATTGTTGCCCCCTTGGCTACAGCCTGCTGAGAAATTATGTGTATATGTGTGTGTATGCACGCGTGTGTGTGTGTGTGTGTGTGTGTACTTAGCAGAAAATGCTATTTTATTGACTCAGATTTTAATTCCAAATACTATTTTTACTGATCAGGTACTTGAAAACAAATGTTCCAAGAGGCTTCTCTCATGCATTGAAAGGTTATTTTCAATTTATATTTATATCCAATGACATAAATTACAAGAAGATATTTTATTCTTTATACCATTAACAGACTCCTGGGGTAATCAGCGATTTTTGAGGATGAAAAGATAATAATATTAAGAAAGTTGATAGCAGAGAAACATGCCTGTTAGATAAAAAAAGAGACTAATGCCAGATTTTATTATTTCTGAATATTATTATCTATTATAACAGGATAAACAAGTAAATCAAAACACAAATTCAGTATGTAAGTGAGAATATGAGGTAATCCAATAATTAACAAAACAATTCAATAATGAAAGATGACTATAACTAAGTTGATTTCATATTTTGGGATTGTCTCACTTCAGCATATCTATACTTCATGACAGTACAATATACTGAACCATTCAACTAAATTGCCCTAACTCTTATTACTGTGTTATCACCAGTGGTAAAAGAATTTCAAAGTGTATAGAGCAGTAATGCTTCAGGAAAAAGTGTTCTTCGGTATTGCTGAGTATAGGAATCAATAATGTATTTGCTTGTGTCCCTTGATGAAAATTAGAGTAAAATTACTGGTTTTTCTTCTAATCCAATCTCTTGCTGTACAGCACTTATATAAATATCCTTAAAGTTATTTATCCCGACCTTTCTTCCCCTGCAGGAGAATGTACATTACTTCACAAGTAAGTTCATTAGATTTTGGAATGATTTTTATAATTATAGAATATATTCTTACAATAGCTTTTTAATAATTCCAATGGCTATCCATTGATACCATGGTGACACTGAAAACCACTGAGTGAATATGGTTCCTGCATATACTATTTGATACCTGTTGAAATTACCTGAAATTTGCATCTTCAGCTTCCCACCCATTTCCTCTATTGCTACTCACATAAAATAGGTTTTTTTTTTTTGCTCTTATATGTATGACCACATTCATTTGGACATACTATGATGTGTTTATACATTTAAAGCTTGCCTTCACTTGAAGGTATCGACGCACTGTTACTTCTCAACGTAAGTTTCTTCCCTGGCGGGGTGGGGGGTGGGGTGTGTGTGTGTGCCTAATCTTTCTGTGTCATCAATTCATTTAACAAATATTTATAGAGTCATCTCTAGATGACTTTCATTGTGATAGGCACAGAAATTAGAATGTTAAAGGCACAGTCTTTGTTCTACAGAGCCAATCAGTCTAGAGGACAATAAGAGTAAACAGGGAATTATAATATTGTGTTGTGATGAGATAGACACAAGATACTCTAAGAATCCATTGTAACCTCATATATCTTTAAAGGGTCCACAAGGACTTTCCAGAGAAGGTAACATTAAAGTACTACTGAAGGAGGAAATGGCCACACTAAGGGTTGTTGACATCTTCCAGAGAGAATGGGCAAAGGGAACAAACAACTGGAAGTAAAACATGCATGATATATTTAGAGATCCGTAAGTAGTTTAGAGGTTCTGGAAAATAGGACATGAATCATAAAATGAGCCTGTGGCAATAAACAGTGGTTAGGCCATGAAGACATTTGCATGCCATGGTAAGAGTTTTGGTTTCCTGGGGCCGCCATGGCAACTTATCACAAACTGACAAACTGGGTAGCCTAAAACAATAGAAGTGTATTCTCTCACAGTTCTGGGGGTCACAAATACAAAATCAAGGTGCATCAGGACCACAGTTCCTCCAAAGACTCTAGGGAGGAACCTCCCCTGGTCTTTTCCAGCTTCTGGTGGCTCCAGGTGTTCCTTGGCTTGTGGCAGCATAACTCCGGTTTCTGCTTCCATTTCACAAGCCTTTCCCCACCATGTGTCTCTGTGTCTTCTTCCTCTCTAATACAGTCACCAGTCAAGGAATTTGGGGCTCACCCTAAATCCAAGATGATTTCATCTCAAAATCCTTAACAAAGCACATTTGCAAAGATGCCATTTTCTAATAAGGTCCTATTTTGAGTTTCTAAATGGATATGAATTTTGGGAGTGGAGACACTATCCAACCCACTACAGTAAACTGGGCATTTATTATTATGCAGTCAAAAGCTATTGAGGGTATTATGTAAGGTTTTATAAATTAGAACTGTCAGTAACATGAGGAGAAACATTATAAATTTAGTTTGGGATAAATTGAGCTTAAAATATTTGAATACATTAATAGAAAATTTTAAAGGGCAATTGATATACAAGATCTAAATTATATACTGATAATCATGGGCAATTCCATAGTGCCTTTTTTCCCTATTCTTACCTGATATTGGGTTGTAGCCAGAACTGACTACCTCAGAAGAGCCAATTATTAAATATTCAGAAATTTTATGAAGGCTTTATAAACATTTGGTAGCTTGAAATCAGTCAACACAGGACTATTTATACCATGGATATCAACAAAAACAGCCAATCAGGCATTTTGTTGTTATTGTTGTTTTCTAGAAAGCCACTGGTTATCAAGACGCCACTGAATCTCGCCCATTTGAAAAGTTGATAAAAGCTCTAGACTCCAACAGAGAACTAACAAACAAAGTTGTATGTTTAACACAATTTAAGAAACGCTTGGATAAGATGCAGAACTAGTTTGCAGCTCCTATTCAAATGGACAGAGCAGCATGTGGAAACTCACATTGTGAACTTCTGCTTCAAGAATTATCACAGGAACATACCAGGAAAGCTGAGAAAATGCACCCACCCTTTGAAGGAAATGTATCACTGCTGCAGGCTTCCTGTGATGCCAAAAAACTGTGAGTCTGCTTGCTTTCTCAATGGGGAAGCTGGTGGTCTGGAGCAGGTTCTCAGCCCTGGCCATCAGCTGCCTGGAAATAGAATTGGTGCTGTTGGGGGGACACGGTGGGAATGAGTCTGGCCTCTTTAGGACTGCAGGCTGCATGGGAGTGGGGTTAGGCCTGTGGCTGCCAGTTTTCACCCACTTCCCTAGTTACCTGTATGACTCAACAGAGGCAGCCATAATCCCCCTGGGAATACAACTCCATTGGACTGGGAATCACATCCCCATTCCCCACACAGCCGCAGCAAGCCCCACTCAAGAAGAGGCTAAGCTCAGGCAAGCCTGTCCCTGCCCTCAACTAGTGGTCTTTCTCTACCCACCCTGGTAACCAAAGACAAAGGTCATAATCTCTTGGGAACTCCATGGCCCTACCCACCCCTGAGAAACCCAAATACTTAACCAGATATCTCTAGGGCAAGTTTGCATCCTCCCTATAGGACTGCAGCTGATATGCTCTTGAAAGTGCCACCTCTTGGATGGAGGCCAACTAACACAAAAACAAACCAGTGCCCTAAAACAAAAACATAACCAAGACACCAAGTTCCACTTTACTCCTCTGCTACCTCCACCAGAGCAGGTGCAGGTATCCACGGCTGCAAAAACTGAAGATGCATCACATCACAGGAATCTTTGCAGACACTCCCTAGTAGCAGCCCGGAGCTCGGGAGCTCTGCTGGGTGGCTGGATCCAGAAGACCAAAAACAATAACTACAGTTTGGCTCTCAGGAAGCCCCATTCCTAGGAAAAGTGGGAGAACACCACATCAAGGGAACGCCTTGTGGGACAAAAGAATCTGAACAGCAACCCTTGAATCCCAGTTCTTCCTTCTGACAGTCTACTCAAAAGAGAATGAACCAGGAAAACAATTCTGATAATATGACAAAACTAGGTTTTTTAACACCCCCCAAAGATCATACTGGTTCAGCCACAATGGATCCAACAAAGGTGAAATATCTTAATTGCCAGAAAAAGAATTCATAAGGTTGATTATTAAGCTAATCAAGGAGGCACCAGAGATAGGTGAAGTCCAACATAAAGAAACCAAAAACATGATACAGGATATGACAGAAAAATTCTTCAGTGAAATAGATGCTATAAGTAAACAACAATCACAACTTCTGGAAATCAAGGACCCACTTAGAGAAATGCAAATTGCACTGGAAAGTCTCAGCAGTAGAATTGAACAAGCAAAAGAAAGAACTTCAGAATTCAAAGACAAGACTTTTGAATTAACCCAATCCATTAAAGACAAAGAAAAAATAACTTTTTAAATTGAACAAAGCCTCCAAGAAGGTTGGACATAGGTTAACTGTTCAAACCTAAGAATCACTGGTATTCCCGAGGAAGAAGAGGAATCTGAAACTTTGGAAAACTTGTTGGAGGGAATAAATGAAAAAAAACTTCCCCAGCCTTGCTACAGATCTAGACATCCAAATACAAATAGCTCAAAGAACACCCGGGAAATTTATTGCAAAAAGATCATCACCTAGGCACATTAGTCTTCAGGTTATCTAAAATCAAGATGAAGAGGAAAGAATCTTAAGGGCTGTGAAGCAAAAGCATCAGGTAACCTATAAAGGAAAATTTACCAGATTAACAGAAGATTTCTCAGCAGAAACCTTACAAGGTAGGAGAATAGGGTTCTATTTTTACGCTTCTTAAACAAAACAATTATCAGCTAAGAATTTTGTATCCAGTGAAACTAAGATTCATAAATAAAGGAAAGATACAGTCTTTTCTAGACAAACAAATGCTGAGAGAATTTGCCACTACCAAGCCAGCACTACAAGAACTGCTAAAAGGAGTTTTACACTTTGAAACAAATCCTCAAAATATACCAAATTAGAACCTGTTTAAAGCATAAATCTCACAGGACATACATAACACAATGAAAAAAAACCAAGTTATTCAGGCAACAAATACCACAATGAATAGAATAGCACCTCACATCTCATTACTAACATGAAATACACATGACCTAAATGCTCCACTTAAAAGGTGCAGAAAGATGGAATGTATAGGAAACCACCAACCAAGTTTCTGCTATCTTCAGGAGACTCACCTAACTCCTAAGTACTCACATAAACTTAAGGTAAAGTAGTGGAAAAAGACATTCCATGCAAATGGATACCCAAAGCAAGCAGGAGTAGCTATTCTTACAGCAGACAAAACAAACGTTAAAGCAACAGCAATTTAAAAAGACAAAGAGGGACATTATATAATGATAAAAGAACTAATCCAACAGGAAAATATCACAATTCTACATATACTTGCACCTAACACTGGAGCTCCCAAATTTATAAAAACAATTACTACTATACCTAAGAAATGAGATTGACAGTGACACAATCATATTGAAGAACTTTGATACTCCACTGACAGCACTAGACAGGTCACCAAGACAGAAAGTCAACAAAGAAACAATGGACTTAAACTATACCCTACAACAAATGCACTTAACAGATATTTACAGAACATTCTACCCAACAACTGCAGAATATACATTCTATTCATCAGCACATGAAAAATTCTACAAGATAGACCACATAATAGGCCACAATTAAGTCTCTGTAAATTTAAGAAAATTGAAATTTTATCAAGTACTCTCTCAGACCACAGTGTAATAAAATTGGAAAACAACTCTGAAAGGAACCCTCAAAGTCATACAAATACATGGAAATTAAGTGACCTGCTCCTGAATGATCATTGAATCAACAATGAAATCAAGATGGGAGTTAAAAAATTCTTTGAACTGTCTGGGTGCAGTGGCTCATGCCTGTAATCCCAGCACTTCGGGAGGCCGAGGCAGGCGGATCACGAGGTCAGGAGATGGAGACCATCCTGGCTAACACGATGAAACCCCGTCTGTACTAAAAATACAAAAAATTAGCCAGGCGTGGTAGTGGGGGCCTGTAGTCCCAGCTACTCGGGAGGCTGAGGCAGGAGAATGGCAAGAACCCAGGAGGCGGAGCTTGCAGTGAGCGGAGATCGCACCACTGCACTCCAGCCTGGGGACAGAGCGAGACTCCATCTCAAAAAAAAAAAAAAAAATTCTTTGAACTAAATGATAATAGTGACACAACCTATCAAAACCTCTGACGTATAGCAAAAGCAGTGCTAAGAGGAAAGTTCATAGCATTAAATGCCTACATCAAAAAGTTTGAAAGAGCGCAAATAGACAATTTAATGTCACGCTTCATGGAACTGGAGAAACAAGAATAATCCAAATCAAAACCCAGCAGAAGAAAAGAAATAACGAACATCAGAACAGAACTAAATTAAATTGAAACAAAAAAATACAAAAGATAAATGAAATCAAAAGCTGATTCTTTTAATAGATAAATAAAATTGATGGACCATTAGTGAGATTAGCCAAGAATAGAAGAGAGAAGATGCAAATAAAGTCAATTAGAAATGAAACAGGAAATATTCTCTGGAATATAGAGAATCACTAAGGGGTCTTCTCTTCCATTCTCTCCTATTGAGTATGCATTTTTTTGCTAAGACTGTTTCTTAATGACCTATTCTTGCTGTAACAAATTACCACAAACACTGTGGTTTAACATAATACAAATTTATTATCTTGTACTTTTTGGTGTCAGAAGTCGTGATGGTTATTTTCATATGACAACTAGTTTGGACCACTTGGTGCCTAGATATGTGATCAAATGTTATTCTGGATGTGCCTGTTAGGGTTTTTCTGGATGAGATTAACACTGGAATAAGTAGACAGTAAAGCAGATAGTACTCTCTAATGAGTAGGTCCCATCCAATCAGTTGAAGATCAGAATAGAACAAAAAGGCTGATCTTCCTAAGAGTAAAATGGAACTTCTGCCTGACTGCTTTGAGCCAGGATACAGGTTTTTTTTTCTTGCCTTAAGATTCAAATGGAAACATCAGCTCTTTCTGGGTCTTGAGCCTGCTAGCTTTTGAAGTCAAATTTACATAATTAGAGCCTTGAGAATCAGAGTTGCACTACAGCATTGGCTCTTCTGGGACTGACAAAGACAGGTCTTGGGACTTTTCAGCATCTGTATTAACATGAGCCAATTTCTTATAAAAAAATCTCTCCCTTCCTTCTCTCTATATATCCAATTATAGGTAACAAATGAAGGGGAGTAAATGATGAGAAAAATATCTTAATGGATACAATGTACGTTATTTAGGTGATGGATATTCTAAAAGCCCTGACTTCACCACTAGGCAATCTATGCATGTAACAAAATTGCACTTGTACCTCATAAATTTATACCAAAACATGACATAGAATATATTTACTTATTTGACTAGCCTGGAAAATAGATGTGTCTTTCTAAATTTAATAATATACAATATTGATTGAACAGGGTGTGCACTTCAGTGTATGATTTACATGGAAAAAAAAACTACCCAGGTTCACCAAAGCACTATCATTCAATTTTATGCATTTACAATGACACAATATGAACTGACCAAATAGAGTTCATTTACACAGCGTATTAGTAGCAGCTACCCTACAAAAAGCAAGACGGAAAACTCTCAGAGGTCAAAAAAGAGAAATAATGTAATCTCAAATCTAACCTTGAAGTTGTTTTATTTCCAATACCTGCTGTTCTTACGCTCAACACTAGTTCCCCAACTCTAAGTTTTGATTATATTTGCAATCTTTCCACTGAGCCATTCCAGGCTGCCTTCCATTTTTCCGCTTTCTTCTTCCCTCCTCCCTCCCTCCTCTTTTTGACTTCCTAGTTCTCTCCAGCACTTGAGCACTCGCTCTTTCTCTCTCTCATACTTGCTTTCATGTAGGAGGTGAAAATCAAAAATTCACTAAAAAGATGTTCAAGGTGTCTTCAAAGCTGGGAAGATTTTTTCCCAACAATTAGACATTATAATGTAGAGTATTAGGTCTGATATATTTGCTAATTTAGACTAATTACTTTATTACCTGGGCTTCCACAAAAATAACTATTCCATTTATATCCTACATTTGAGTGACTAATAGGGCCATTCTGTTGGCTTTCTCTAAACAAACGAAATCTGCTCCAGCATAACTTGCTTTCTCTGCTCTTAGGAATGATTTAGTAGCAGGAAGAAAAAAACCACCTCATAAATTTTGGAAAAAAAAAAGCAGGAAAGAGTTAAGTAATCTTTTCAGTTTTTTTTTTTAATTCATGTATAATTTTTACCCAGAAAGTTTGAATTTATTTCTTGAGGCAATAGCCAGGGACAGAAATATTTAAAACAATAGTAGACAGAGACCTGACCTCAAAAGCTAACATCCCTCATTAAAACTGGCAAAGATATACACAAAAGATGAGACAGGAAAATAGGATATCCTAAGATTAAGAATCAAAAGACATCTTCTTCAAAGTGATAGAAATTATTATTCACTTTTTTAAAATTTAGTCCAAACAAACTATTATTTATTATAACAGGACAAGGTTGTTTTTAAATCTTACGGTACAGGTTAGACTCTTTTCCTCAAATGAACTACTACTTCTTTAAAGTTGCAGCTCAGAGTTTCTTTGGTCCTTGTTAAGGTAAACAAAAGCTGTGCTGTCTTTGAAAGAAAGCTACTTGTTAAAAGTACCAATCTTTACAGTGCCTGAGGGTATCGAATGATAGATAAATCGTTCATCCAACACAATGCTAGGGTTAGGTTGAGGAGAGTGAGACACTTGTCTTGGGCACTAAACTTGAGAAATACAAGAAAATATTTCAGATACATCATATTTGAGTGAAACACTTTAAAAATCAAAGTTAATGAGAAAAAATATGATGAATAAAATATAAAAAAATAAAGATAGGATCTGACATTACCACGCCATGGTGAATCTTGAGGAAATTAGAAAAATGTTCAGTAGCATAAGATAGGGCAAAAAGGAAAAAGAAAAAATGTGCCCCTGTATACATGTCTTCATACTTTTTTAATTTTTAATTTTGTGGGTACAAAGAAGACATATTTATTTATCGGGTACATGTTATATGTTTCTTTTTCTTTTTTCTTTTATTTTGTTTTTAAGAGGTGGCCTTGCTTTGTCACCCAGGCTGGAGTGCAGTGGTGTGATGATAGCTCACTGCAGCCTCAAAGTTTTGGGCTCAAGCAATCCTACCACCTCAGCCTCCTAAATAAGTGGGACTAGTGCCACCACACCCATCTAATTTAAAAAGTTTTTTTTTGTAGAGAAAGGGTCTCACTCTATTGCTCAGGCTGGTCTCAAAATTCTCGCTTCAAGCAATCTTCCTGCCTCAGCCTCCTAAAGGGCTAAGATTGCAGGAATGAGCCACTGAACCCAGCTTATATTTTTTAATTTTTATATTTTTCCATAACATTAATGTAGCTTAAAAGTGTTGAAAAATTAAAAATTAGGTGTATTAGAACTCACATTATTTTAAGGTTAAATATTTTATTTACTCTAATTCTTTTTAATTTTTTGTTTTTAATTTTTTTCCAAATATAGATTTTGAAAATATTATTTGTGAGCATGCTTTCATTAAAACCAGGAAACTAGTATAACATATACATGAGAACATCTTTTCTTTGGCTTCAAGATTCAGTACATCTTGGCATAGGGCTGTCTTTATTTAAAATGTTTGTATCTTAACATTTTAAAGTATTGGAGTAAAATTGTATTTATCTAGATTATTGAAGTTTTTTTCATATCCCTGTAAATTTGTACCCAATGCCTCACTTACCTCAATGTAGTGTTGAATTTGAAGATAGAAAATCACAATAATACTGAAAAAATATGCCAGTAAGCATGAATTATTGAATGTTTAATGTTTAAACTAAGATCAATCACCTTTATAAATGATAGTAATAGTACGGGCCTTTAAAAGGAAATATTTCTCTCGACATAAAGTCAGAAAACACATAATTAATTAACCCATGATGATTATTGAATCTCCTGTAACTCACAGATATTCTGATGTTGTCTACTGAAAAGCCCAGAGAAGATTATTTCAGTAAAATCACTAAGGAGTCATTCCAAATCATCCACAAACACATATGCACAAACGAAGGAGTCTAACAATATTTCATCATTCCTTTCTCTTGTATTGAGCATTTCTGATGCACTTGGAATTGATTCCTATGAAAGATAAAAAATAATAAAATATACTTTTATGTTTTTAAAAATTCCATGATTATGAGTTCAATCAAGCTTCTATTCTTAATTGTAGTCCTCACCTCCAATTGTGATACAAATAATCTATGATCGAGGAACTGTCTCTATCCTTGTCCTCATCTATCAACAAAAGGTGTATTTGTCTTTAATATGTGTAGCTTTCATTACACATTTCCCTTCTGATTATTTCTGATTACATATTAATAACCTGAAGGCTCATTATCATTCAAGTGCATAGTTTTACTAAAGTCATCTGAATATTTGTTATTATCACTATTGCATCTGAAATTATTTTCATTCCGGGACTATATATATGTCAACATAAATTGCCTGTGAGTATTAATATATATTGTAGGTCTGGAAAGCTAAAATATATTTACCTTGATGCACCTTTTCCAAGCATGCCTGCATTGCATTTCTAACCATTTGAATAAAGCTAGCCCACCTCCCTTAATTTTCTGCTCTGTTCACACCTGTATTTTCAGTGTCTTTCAAAGCCTAAGATTGAAAAACAATCTTTCTTAATGCATGGCCAACCCCATGGAATTAAACTAACCCATGCTGAGTTAGTCCCATGCTGTTGGAATGGTATATCTAGGCCACATAAAAAAAAAATCATCTTGCTTGTACGTTGCTTTTCACAAATATGAGAGACGATAAATAGCCAAAATAGAAATAGAAATGGACAAAACCTGGAACACATCCTGTATTAAAATTGCCACAATGGACAGCTTATTGCTGGCGCGGAAACTTTACAGAGTGAAATTACATTGTTTCATGCCAACACATTTCCCCGGATCTTTCATTAGAATCTGCCAAAAATGCTTATGGCCAAACCAGACACATCTGCTGAGTGCCCAATTTGCGTTCTTGGCTTTGAGTCTGAACACCTGGTTGTCAGTGATTCCAGCACCCTGTGCTTATTTTCCTGGCACCTCTGGGAGGATGATAACCCACAGTGACACTGAAACAGAATTGGGTGGTCAGGAAATAAAATATGAACTCCAAGCTTTCTGGTTGGAAACCAGGATTCTGTGACAATTTTAATAGATTTTATTTGTCACGTTAGTTTCAGGCTTACAAACGAATTGGAACAGATAATACAGAGTTCCCACGTATCCCAATCTTGTTTCCTGTATTATGGCTCTTACATTAGTTTGGTACCCTTGTTACAATTAATGAATCAGTAGTCAGAAACTATTATTAACTGAAGTCCATAGGTTATTCAGATTTCCTTAGTTTGTACTTAATGCCTTTTTTCTTCTTTACATGATTTCTTTCTTTTAAAGAAATTTTGAAAGTTACTTGTAGTCCCATAACAATAATGCAACTTTTGTTATTTTTACATATTTCTTCCATTTTCTACATGGGTATACATAAATTAGTTAAAGTTTTATGAGCATGATGTGCATGTTGCAACCACATACCCATTTATTATAATTTTATTTAGTTTAGGCCTCCACACAGAAATCTGGGACCTATACATTACAGTCGAATGCTTTGCTACTTTTAAACCTCCATGTTCAATGTACAAAGGCCCTTTAATAGTGACAATTGCAAAGCACCAGTTGGGACTTCACGAACAGGAGACCACTTATTTTTTTGTTGTTTAAATTTGATACAAAATAGATGTATATATTTTGTGGTATACGTGATCATTTAATACATTACTATAATTTCTGAACATCAAATAAGTATAATTATAATATCCATCACTTTATATTTTGTCTTTTTTATGCTAGAAATATTCCAATTACTCATTTCAAGATTTTTTTAAATATACAATTGGTTATTATAACTATAGTCAGCCTACTGATTTATCAAACACTAGGTTTTATTTCTGTTATGAAACAGTGTATTTGCACTCATTAATTAACCTGACTTCATCTTCCCCCAACAATCCTTCCTGGCCTCTGGTAACCACCAATCTACTCTATCTTCATGAGATTCATCGTGTTAGCTCTCATATATGAGAGAACCCATGCCATATTTGTCTTTTTGTGCTTGGCTTATTTTAGGTAACATAGTGACCTCCAGTTTCATCCATATTGCTGCAAATGACAGGATTTTATTCTTTTTATGAGTGAATAATATTCTATTGTGTATATATGCCATATTTTATTAATCCATTCATTTATCCTGATGGGCACTGAGGTAGATTCTATATATTGGCTATTGCAAAAAGCACAGCAATAAACACAGGAATGCAGATATCTTTCCGATGTATTAATTTTCTTTCTTTTGGCTAGATACCCAGTCATGGAATTGCTGAATTTTATGGTGATTCTATTTTTAGTTTTTTGAGGAACCTCCGTAGAGTTTTCAATAGTGGCTGAACAAATGTACATTCCCACCAACAGTGGAAGACAGGTTCCCTTTCTCACCATCCTCACCAGTATTTGTTTTTCCCTTTCTTTTCAATAAAAGTCATTTTAAGTGAGGTGAGATGATATCTCATTGTGGTTTTGATTTTTAATTCTCTGATGATTAGTGATGTTGAACATTTTTCATATATTTGTATGTCTAATGTAAAGGCACATGATGCAAATGTTCATTGTAACCCTATTCACAATAACAAGGACATGCAATCAACCTAAATGCCCATTAATGACAGATTGGATAAAGAAAATTTAATTCATATACACCATGGAATACTATGCAACCATAAAAAAGAATGAGATCATTCTTTTTAACTCCAAGCTTTTATGGGAACATGGAGGGTCTTATCCTTAGCAAACTAATGCAGGAACAGAAGAACCGAATACTGTTCTCACTTACAAGTGGGAACAAAATGATAAAACTTATGAGCACAAAGAGGGAAACAACAGACACTGGTGTCTACCTGAAGGGTGAAGGTGGGAGGAGGGAGAAGAGCAGAAAAGATAACTATTGGGTACTGGGCTTAATACCTGAGTATTGAAATAGTATTACAACAAAACCCCATGACACATGTCTACCTATGTAATAAATCTTCTCTTGTACTCCCAAACCTAAAACAAAAGTTTCTCTAAAAAAGTCTATTCAGATTGTTTGCCAATTTTTTTAGCCAGATGATGATGATGATGATGATGATGATGATGATGATTTGCTATGGAGTTATTTGAACTCATATATTCTAGTTACCAATCCCTTGTCAGATGGGTAATTTGCAAATATTTTCTCCCATTCTGTGGGTTGTCTCTTCACTTTGTTAATTGTTTCCTTTGCTGGGCTTTTTAGCTCAAAGTAATCCCATTTGTCTATTTTTGCTTTGGTTGCCCGTGCTTTCGAGGTTGCATTGAGTCTGTAAATTGCTTTTGGTAGAATTGTCAATGCAACAATATTAATTCTTCCAATACATGAGCATGGAATCTTTTCATTTTTTGTGTTCTGCTTAATTTCTTACATAGGTATTTTATAGCATTATTTGCATAGATCTTTCACTTCTTTGGTTAAATTAATTCCTAGGTATTTTATAGTTTGTAGCTATTGTAAATGGGATTGCTTTTTATATTTATTTTTCAGATTTCTCCCTGTTGATGTATGTAAATTCTACCGATTTAGGTATGTTGATTTTGTGTCCTGCAATTTCACTAAATTTCTTGATCAGTCCTAACAGTTTTTTTTGGTGAAGTCTTCAGGTTTTTCTAAATATAACATCATGTCACATGAAAACAAGGCTAATTTGAAATCTTTCTTTCCAATTTGTATGTTCTTTATTTTTTTCACTTATCTAATTGCCGTGGCCAAGATTTCTAGTATTATCTTGAATAAAATAACACTGGACACCCTTGTCTTGTTTTATATTTTAGAGGAAAGGCTTTAAGCTTTTTTCTATTGAATATGATGTTAGCCATAGGTTTGTCATATACAGCCTTTATCATTTTGAGAAAAGTTTCTTCTACCCACTGTGTTAAGGGTTTTCCTGATAAAGGGATGTTGAATTATATTAAATGCTTTTTCAGTATCTATTGAATTTATCATATGGTTTTCTTATTGGTTCTGTTAATGTGATGTATCAAGTTTATTGATTTGCATATGTTGAACCATCCTTGCATTCCTGGGATGATTCTGACTTGATCATAGAGACTGATCTTTTTAAATGAATTTGGTTTGCTAGTATTTTTTGATGATTTTTGAATCTATCTTCATCAGTGATATTGGCCTGTAGTTTTTTGTTGTTGTTGTTGTGTAAGTTATTACATACTAGTCAGCTATTAGGTAGAATGCCTCTCTGGTGGTATTAGTCTAATATTTTTCTCATGATTTCTCATGGGTTTTGGGGAAGAGTAGAGAGGTAAAGTACCATTTTCATCAAATCATGTCATAAGTACACACTACTAACATCATTTATAACTGTTAATATTGATCTTGATCAATTGGCTAAAGTTGTGTTTATCAGATCTCTCCACTGTAAAGTTTCTCAGAGTTACCCTTTTTTTTCTCTCTTCTCAAACTGTACTCAAAAAAAGCACTAAATGCAGCCCACACTTAAAGACTGGGGAGTTGTGCTTGCCTTCATTTAGGATTGAATAGCTACATAATTTTTTCAACTTTTACTTTAGATTCAGAGGGTACATATGCAGATTTGCTACAAGGGTATATTATGTGATGCTGAGGTTTGGGATGTGATGAAACCCATCACCCAAGTAGGGAGCATAGTACTCCATAGGTATTTTTTTAACACTTGATCCCTTGATCCCTGCTCTTGTAGCCCTCAGCTTCTATTGTTCCCATCTTTACATCAACATGTACCCAATGTTTGGCTACCACTTATAAGTGAGATCATGTGGTATTTGGGTTTCAGTTTCTACGATAGCTACTTTAGGGTAATAAGCTCCAGGTACATTCATGTTGCTACAAAGGAAACATTTAATTCTTTTTCATGGCTGCACAGTGTATGCATGTACTATATGTATGTGTACCACACTTTCTTTATCCAATCTATTGTTGATAGTTACCCAGGTTGATCCATATCTTTGTTATTGTGAATACTGCGGTGAACATACAGGTGCATGTGTCTTTTTGGTAGAATGATCTCTTCTGCCTTGGTTATACAGCAAGCAATGAGATTGCTGGGTCAAAAGGTAGTACTATTTTTAGTTCTTTCCTAAATCTACAAACTACATTCCACAGTGGCAGCACTAATTTACATTTCCACCAACAGTATATAAGTATTCACTTTTCTCCATAACCCTGCCAATATCTGGTATTTTCTGACTTTTTAATAATAACCATCCTGACTAGTGTGCAATGGTATGTAATTGTGGTTTTTATTTACATTTCTCTGGTGAATAATAATAAGAATCATTTAAAAAATATTTTTATTGTGTGTCTTTTTTTTGAGAAGTGTCTATACTTGTCCTTTGCCCACTTTTTAATGGGGTCATTTATTGCTTGTTGATTTAAATTGCTTATAAATTCTAGATATTAGACTGTTATCAAATCATGGTTTGCAAATATTTCCTCTCATTCTGTAGGTTGTGTTTCCTCTATTGACAATCTCTATTACTGTGAAGAAGCTCTTTCATTTAATTATGCCCCACTTGTCTTTTTTTTTTTTTAATTGCAGTTGCTTGTGAAGGCTTGCTTCTAAATTCTTTGCCAAGACTAATGTTGAGAAGGGTATTTTCTGGGTTTTCTTTTAGGATTTTTATAGATGGAGTTCTCAATGGATAAGAAGACTTTCATCCTTTTTCAGTTAATTTTTGTATATGGTGATAGATAGAGGTCCAGTTTCTTTCTTCTACTTATGGATAGTCAGTTATCCCAGAACCATTTATTGAATAGAAATTTCTCTCCACATTGCTTTTCTTATTGACTTTCTTGAAGATCAGGTAGTGTAGATATGCTGCTTTCTTTCTGAGTTCTCTATTCTGTTCCGTTATTCTATGTGTCTGTTTCTGTACCAGTACTGTGCTGTTTTGGTTACTGCAGTCTTGTAGTATAGTTTGAAGTTAGGTAATATGATGCTTCCAGGTTTGTTCTTTTTGTTTAGGATTGCTTTGTCTATTCAGGCTCTTTTTTTTTGTCCCATATGAATTTTAAAATAGTTTTTTCTAATTCTATGAAAAAATGGCATTGGTAGTTTGATAGGAATAGCACTGAATCTGTGGATTGCTTAGAGCCATATGAACATTTTAATGAGCTTAGTTCTTCCAATTCATGAGTGTGAAATGTTTCCCAATTGTTTGTGTCATTCATGATGTTTTTCAGCAGTGTAGTTCTTGTGGAGATTTTTCATGTCCTTGGTTAGATGTTGTATTAGTCTGTTCTCAAGCTGCTATAAATAACTGCCCAAAACTGGGTAATTTATAAAGGAAACAGCTTTAATTGACTCACACTTCTGCATGGCTGGGAAGGCCTCAGGAAACTTACAATAACAGTGAAGGCAACTCTTCACAGGGCAGCAGGAGAGTGAATTAGTGCCAGCAGGTGAAATGCCAGATGATTAAAAAACATCAGATCTCGTGAGAACTCCTTCACTATCATGATAACATCATGGGGGAAACTATCCTCATGATTCAATTACCTCCCATTGGGTTGCTCCCATGACACATGAGGATTATGGGATTACAATTCAAAATGAGATTTGGGTGGGGACACAAAGCCTAACCATATCAGATGTATTCCTAGGTCATTTTTTGTCACTATCGTAAATGGGATTGTTTCTTGATTTGGCTCTCAACTTGAACATTATTGGCATATGAAAATGCCACTGATATTTGCATATTGATTTTGCATCCTGTAACTTTACTGAAGTCGTTGAACAGTTCTAGGAGATTTTCGACAGAGTTCTTTGGGTTTTCTAAGTATAGAATTATATTGTCAGTGAAGAAAGTTTGACCTTTTCTTTTCCTATTTGGATGCCTTTATTTCTTTCCGTTGCTTGATTGCTCTGGCTAGGACTTCCAGTACTATGTTGAATCAGGGTGGTGACAGTGGGAATTCTTGTCTTGTTCCAGTTCTCAGTGGGAATGCTCCAAGCTTTTGCCCATTCAGTATGATGTTGACTGTGGTTTGTCACAGATGGCTTTTATTATTTTGAAGTATGTTTCTTTGATGCCTACATTCATGAGGGTTTTTATCATGAAGGGATGTTGGATTGTATCAAAAGCTTTTTCTGCATTTATTGAGATGAGTATGTGGTTGTTGTTTTTTACTGCTGTTTATGTGGTGAATAAAAGTTATTGGTTTGTGTATGATGGATCATACCGAGAATCTTGCATACCGAGAATAAAGACTACTTGATTGTGGTGTATTAATCCATTTGGCACCATTACCAGTTCATTAGCCTTGACTTTGAAAAATATTTCCTCAAACTTCACTATTGTTCTAAAGGGTTACTAATCACGATAGGATACTTGAGAATAGAATACCCACATTTAGAAATATACACCCAAATCAAGTACTGTGGGGAATATACTTATAGAGATGTTCTTATGTAAGAGTAATATCAACACATTTTCAAAATCTAAAATAAGGTTGCATATACAAATAGGGAAACATAATGGCTTAATATTCATTATTTTCTTTCCTGAGCTGTTTCAGCTCAATTTTCATATTCTGGGTTTTTGTTGTTGCTGTTGTTGTTTTAATTGTTGTTACAAACACTTTGATATTTTTAAGTTTCCTTGAATGTAATAACTAACTCTCTTCAAATGAATATTTATTACCTTTATTATCTGCCATTAGCCTTTTATATTGCCGTCATCTTAAATGAAAACTTCTTTTTTCTCCTCCTCCTCCTTCTTCTTGCCTTCCTCTTCTTTTTCCTCTTTCCTTCTCCTTCTACCTCTCCTTGTCCTTCTTCTTCCCCTTCTCCACCTCCTCCTTCTCCTCTTTTTTCTTCTTCTTATTCCTTCTCCTCTTCCTTCTTCTTTTCCTTCTCCCCCTCCCCTTCCTCCCATTCCTCCTCCTCCTGCTCCTTTCTTCTTGTTGTTGTTCTTCTTCCCCTTCTTTTCTTCATTTTTCCACTTCTTTTCATCTTAATCCTCATTTTTCTTCTGCATGTTCATCCTCTTGTTAAGCATAATATTCATGTTAGTTCTTTCATGTACATTCTTCTTCTTTGAATAGAATTGGTGCTATTCAGCCCAGACAGCAAACAATGGGCCAAGAATACAGAATTAAATAAAAGAAATGATAAACTTGGGCTTCACATTATTTTAATTAGGATATCACCACTTCACTATATCATTCCTTTATCCTTGGCATTTTCATATTTTACATGAGGTCAGTGTGGTTCAGTGTGATGCTGCAGCCTCATAGGGTTCTTGGTGATGTGGACTTTATTAGTCTGTATTTAATTAAGAATTAACACTTGTTTTCCTTCTTCTTTCTACCTTTTCTCACGTTGAAATCATTTCTCCTGGTCAGAACTCTGGCTTAGAAGAAATAATGTGCATATTCCTGAACTGTATCCTTTGGCCCAATTTCCAATTTTGTTTAGTAGAGTGTGATGAATTAGTTTAGAGATGCTTCCTACCTTTGCTTAACTTCTGTACATGTCTTCAGACTTTATTGGTCACAGCAAAAAATAATTGTTAAAGCCTTTCAAGAGACATCTGTTTGCTACTTTATTTCTAGGAAAATATTGATCAGTTGTAATTGTCATCCTTCTTCAATTGAAACCAATTTATACTCTATTGAACACAAAGTCTACATTTTGTTGTGGTTTGAAGTTATTACAATTTCACGGTTCTATTACAGATGTTATTTATGTTCAATGTAGTTTGTCTTATATCTTTAACTAAGTTTATGTGTAGTGCATTTAATCCACCTTTTTTATTTTTAACAGCCAGGCTAATTGTTGAAGATTGAGGCATAGCAGGTGGCTGGATCTGACAGATTTTCAATGAGTAGAATTTAATTAATTAAACAAAAGTTAACAATTTGGCAAACTTTTGAACTACATTGGCACTGTCTCTTTTTATTCTTTTCTACACCACCTATACATTTTATATACTATCAGTGATAATAAGAACCTGGGAATTCACATGGCATCAAGCTACATTCATCCAACAAAAAGCAAGGCCTATTAAATATCATTCATAAATAATTAAAAATATTTTACTAATATTATTACTGTTAGCACCTTGATTATGTGTTTCTTATTTATATGTTCAAAGTTCTTTTATATATTTGATATTAAATTCAGTATTCCTCTGAGGAAGACAAGAATACTATAATTGTGGCCATTTTATAAACAGAAAACAGGGCAAATAAAATTCAAAGTGATTTACATAAGGTCGAAAAACTAGTGGCCAATATGCTTGTTTATTATATTCTTTGGGGGAAAAATAACCAGTCATAAATAAAAAAGACTTTTCTGTGTACTTTCGTCCAAGAATTGAATCGTTACTTGAAAGCAATAAAAAATTGGAGAATTACCAAAAAAAAAGGAAATACTTAGTATTTGCAATTGTATCAATATGCTATGTAAAAACATTATTTGTAAAATCTATTTGATAAATCTGTAACTAGAAAACTTCAGTATTAAGATGTAAACAATAACATGTATTATTATACACAGGAAGAAGATCGGTATTATTGAAATTCAATAATGATTTATATAAAAGACAAATAACACATGGTTAAATGTTTCAAACAGATAATTGAACATTATGATATTTTATATAAAATACTTTATCCTATGGTTTTATATAACACTAATGGAATGCCTTATATTGTTTCTCTTAGAAACATTTTCATATTTTCCTGTTTTACTGATTTGTTATTATGCCCTGTACTTCATAGACAGCACAACAGGTAGGCTGATTAATTTCAACCATTTCTTTCAGCTTATTTCCTATTATCTGTGACTCTGATTTGGAAAACAAACTTTCCGTCTTACTTTTGATACTACATAGTTTCTCATCAGTAGGAAGATATTTGAATGAAAATATATTAAACATGTAAATACTTCCAAATCATTACAAGAAAGAAATAGATCACATTGAGCTCATTAGAAGAAAGATGTTATATAAGTGTAAAATATTGTCATTTTGTCTGGCATATACCATTCGTTTATATGAAGTATAGCATCCAGTTATCTACATGCATCAGAAATGAGATGCTGTCTGGGGAACAGAGCAACTGATTATCCCCACCACAGGAACAGCATATTTAACAACTATCTACACATTTAAAAACCCAAACTACTTTATAAGAACCAAAAATCAGGTGGGTACTCACAGTATCTGGTTTTAGCTTCATATCACTGAAAGAGGCACTGAAAAGGGTAAGAAAGGCAGTCTTGAATTGCCAATGCAACTCCTCCTCCATCCCCCCATAGCAGCTGCATGACACAGAGAAATCTGTGTAACTGGGAGAGGAAGAGTGCAGTGATTGTGAGACTGCATTGAACTCAGTGCTGCCCTGTCACAGCAGAAAGCAAAAGTGGGCTGAACTCAGCTGACACCCAACCACAAAGGGAACATTCAGATTACCCCTATCCAAAGGGGAATCGCCCATCCCAGCATTCAGAACTTGAGTTCTGAATGCCTCAGCATCATGGGCTGAAGTGCTCTGGACCTCCAAATAAACTTGAAAGGCAGTCTAGGCCATAAAGACTGCAAGTCCTAGTCCTGACCTGGGCTCAGAGACAGAAGACTTTGGGGGCATGTGGCTTACTTATACACCAGCTGAGAAATCTAAGGGAGTGCTTGCACCACCCCTCCCCTGACCCCAAACAGCACCACTAACAGCTCATGGATCACATGGATCATTCTCAATGATAGACCATATGTTAGGTCACAAAACAAGTCTTAAAATATCCAAAAAACTTGTAATAATATCAGCCATCTTCTCCAATCACAATGGAATAAAACTAGAAAGCAATAACAAGAGGAATTTGGAAAACTATACAGACACATGGAAATGAAACAATATCCTCCTGAATGACCAGTAGGTCAATGAAGAAATTAAGAAAAAATTTAAAAATTTATTGAAAGAAATGATAATGGAAACAAGACATACCAAAACCTGTGGGTTACAGCAAAAACAGTACTTGGAGGGAAATTTATAGCTATAAGCACCTACATCAAAAAATTAGAAAAACTTCACATAAAGAACCTAATGATGCATCTTAAAAATAGAAAAGTAAGAGCAAACCAAAAACAAAAATAGTATAAGAAAATAAATAATAAATATCAGAGAAGAAATAAATGAAATTGAAATGAAGAGAACAATACAAAAGATGGAGACAAAACGTTGGTTTGTTGAAAAGTTAAACAAAATTGATGAATTCTTAATCAGATTAACTAAAGAAAAAATGAGATAAGATCTCAATAAATAAAATCAGAGATATAAAAGAGAATGTTACAACAAATACCACAGAAATTGAAAGGATCATTATTGGCTACAATGTGCAACAATAAATTGGGAAATCTAGAAGAAATGAATAAATTCCTAGATACATACAACCCACCAAGAGAGAACCATGAAGAAATCCAAAACCTGAACAGATCAAAAAGTAACAAGATCGAAGCATTAATACAAAATCTCCCAACAACAACAATAAGCCTGGGACCCAGTGGTTTTCCTGTTGAATTCTACCAAATTCATTAAAGAAAAACTAATGTCAATCCTATGCAAACTATTCTAAAATAAAGGAAGGAATACTTCCAAACTCATTCTATAAGGCCAGTATTACCCTGATACCAAAACCAGACAAAGACATATCAAAATAAGGAAACTACCAGCAAATATCTCTGATAAATATTGATGCAAAAATACTCAACAAAATACAGGCAAATTGAATTCAACAACACATTAAAAAGATTATTCATTATGACTTAGTGGGGTTCATCCAAGGGTTAGTTATAAATGCAAATCAAACAATATGATACATCATATCAAAGGAAGGAAGTACAAATCCCTATTTATCATTTCAATTGATGCTTAAAAGGCATTTGACAAAATTCAATATACTTTCATGATAAAAACCCTGAAAAACTGAGTATAGAGGAACATATCTCAACATAATAAAAGCCATATATGACTGACACATAGCTAGTATCATTCTAAATGGAGAAAAATTGAAAGCTTTCCCTCTAAGATAGGGAACATGACAAGGATGCTCACTTTCACCGCTGTTATTCAACACAGTACTGCAGGACTAGCTAGAGCAATCAGCCAAGAAAAATAAAGGGCATCCAAATCCAGTATACAAAATCAACATACAAAAATCAGTGGCATTTCTATATGCCAATAGCAAACAAACTGAAAAAGAAATCAAGAAAGAATTCCATTTAAAATAGGGATAAAAAAATTAAATAACTAGAAATTAATTTAACCAAAGAAGTAAAAGATCTGTACAATGAAAACTATAAAACATTGATGAAAAAAATTGAAGAGGGGACAAAAAATTGGAGAGATATTCCATGTACATGGATTGGACAAATCAATATTGTTAAAATGTCCATAGTATCCAAAGCAATCCACATATTCAATGCAATCGCTATCAAAATACCAACGATATTTTCTACAAAAATAGAAAAAGTAATCTTAAATTTTATATGGAACCTCAAAAGACCCAGAATAGCCAAAGCTGTCCTGAGCAAAAAGAACAATACTGAAGGAATCACATTATCTGACTTCAAATTATACTACAGAGCTATAGTAATCAAAACATTATGGTACTGGCATAAAAACAGAAACACAGACCAATGGAACAGAATACAGAACCCAAAAATAAATCCACACATCTGCAGTGAACTCATTTTTGACCAAAGTGCCAAGAACATACATTGGGGAAAGGACTGTCTCTTCAATAAATGTTGCTGGTAAAACTGGATATCCATATGGAAAAGAATGACACTAAACCCTTACCTCTCAACATATACAAAAATCCAATCAAAATGGATTAAAGACTTAAATCTAAGATTTCAAACTATGAAACTACAAAAAAATTGGGGAAACTCTCCAGGACATTGGACTGGGCAAAGATTTCTTGAGTAACACTCCACAAGCACAGATGACCAAAGCAAAAATGGACAATTGGCTCTGTGCCAAGTGCAGTCATGACTGAAATCTGGTTTTTTCCTTTTTCTCAAGGAGGTCATAGTCTTGCTAGAGAAACCAACATTATTTAAATAATGCTAATAAACACTTAATTACTAATTAAATGCCATTTTTAACAGAGGCATCATTCTCAGAAGAGTCAAAAGTGTTCTCTGAGAAAATAAAACTGTGTCTGAGACTTATAAGGATGATAATAAGTTAGACAAAGAGGAGAAGGATGTATAATCCAGGCAGCGAGAATATGTCCAACAGCCTTGTGGCATAAGTGACCGATATAGAGTATTATGAAACTGATTGAAGGCTACTATAGCTGAAGCATGGTAGACTAGAGAGGCATAGGCAAAAATGAGAAATAAGTTGGTAACAATTCACATAAGAACGTATAGGATGTGTTAAGATTATTTTTCTTCTATCCTAGTATGATAGTAAATCATTAAGTATTTTAAATATGAGAAGGATTTGGCTGGAGTTTCATTTATGAAAAATTTATTCTGGATAGATTGTAAAGACAAAAATATATGCAAGGCAAATGCATAGAAGTATAGAATTGTAGAAGCTATGATATTAACAGCCAGATTTCAGGATAGTGGCACTGGAATATAGAGAAGAAGTAGTCAAGACATAGAAGTGGTTGAACCATGGATACTTAAGAAATCTTTCTTAGGAGATAAAAATAATGGGAATCAGTAGAGGATTAGTTATGGTAGTTGTGAGAGAGTTTGACAATGATGAAAAGATGGTCAATTGAGAGGAAGGAAGACTTCTTAAATTAAACATTCAACAGAGTCAACAGGACTGTTCAACTGAGTAGTATCATGTAAACGCCATCAGAATAACAACTTTTACTCCTAAGCAAACTCCAAAATAAGAGTCATTTCATTATTTGCACCTTTCGCCAACTTGTTCTATGTTGTTGACCTCTGATAGGTCAATATCAGCAGTCAATTGGTTCTAGCAGTAAAGTCTACACTTTTCTTCACTAGAAAGTCAGTTTAATGAAGACAAAGAACTTGTCTGTTTTGTTTGCTTACCAGTCTTCAGTATCTAAGCCACAGCTTGGCCTGTGGCAAGCACTCAATAAACATCTATTGAAAGAAAAATGACTTACTAACTCCTAACTCCTTCAATGTGTCCTCGGTTACCACAACATCTCGTTTGTTCCCAGATAAAAAGGAAAGTGAGTAAGACAACTGACCAAGAACTGGGGTTTGTTTTAAAGCCATGTTTGTTTGTTTGTTTGTTTTGAGACAGAGTCTCGCTGTGTCGCCCAGGCTGGAGTCAGTGGCACAATCTTGGCTCACTGCAACCTGTGCCTCCCGGGTTCAAGCAATCCTCCTGCCTCAGCCTTCTGAGTAGCCTGGATTACAGGCACTCACCACCATGCCTGACTGATTTTTGTACTTTTAGTAGAGACGGGGTTTCACCATGTTGGCCAGCTGTTGTCTTGAACTCCTGACCTCAGGTGATCTGCCTGTCTCGGCCTCCCAAAGTGCTGAGATTACAGGCATGAGCAACCGCACCCAGCCGCCATGGGTCATTTTGATATTAATAACACTAAATGACAAAAACAAGTGAATATATGATGCACTGACGTTCTCTAAAATCAAAGCTACAGTTATTTGATATACAAATCTAATTAAATCGGGGGCTAAAACATTGTTTTGTTACTTTCTCAAGATGTTCTCATGTATTTTATATTGCAGGTCTGGAGGTGGTTGTGTGTAAAACTTTATTAATATTAATTACACTAGCTATTTTGTTTATGACTGTCCTGTCAAAGCAGTTAATTTGAAGTATGGTCATATAAATTAGTGTACTAGATTGAATAGTGTTTCTATGAAATTCATGTCTACTGGAACCTGTAAATGTGACCTTATAAATGAATTCCTATCATTTCAAACTACCTAGATCATAGTACTTTGTTATAGAATCCCTAGAAAGCTAACACAGTGAGCGAAGCTAAATTGCCTGTATAGAAATTATGCCTATTAGTTGCTCTTCATTTTCGTGCACCAAACAAATGAACCAAGTATAATTTTGTTACTGTGTTTGAAAGTGGCATAAATAACATACTCTGGTAGTAGCAGCATGAACTGCAGAAAGCTAAAAATGGCATTCTGAGGCTGGTCGGGAGTAAACTTTTCTCTTTTCTTTATTCAAAAACATGAGCAAAGACTTTTGTCCATGATTTGAAGTAAATAATATGTTTCTTGCTCAAGCAATTAGATTTTGTAGTTTATTCCCTAAGCAAAATGGAGTTCACAAGTATGAGATTACCTAGACAGTTAACAGATTAAAAATTCTAGCTGTCTGTCTTGGTTTGACTGATGATGAAAGAATCAATATATTGATGATGGATTGGTCCATAAAATGTTATTGCCTTGGCTAGGCTCATTTTACTGTACATTTTCCAGTACTCCCCCTTTCTGTTGTTTTGGTATAAATACATTCAAAGTCTTAGATAATAACCCACTGAGGCTACACAGGTAAAATAGCACAGTCATTTTTCTAAACAATGTCATTGATTTATTTTGACCCAGAATGACTTTTTAATTCAAATTATTCTGTATATTTTTGAGTACATGAACTCACTCATTAGTAACCAATTTTTGGTTTCTGAAAGCTTCACCTCAAAGTAAAAATCCAGAGGAGACAGAAATAAGCTTGTTTCGGAGAAAGAATAAAGAACGGTTCACTTTTATTTTCCCAAATGCCATATGCTCTGTTGATTTGTTCTGCCATCTGGAGATGAGGGCTATAATGGCCCCTGCTGGGTAAAACATCCGTAAGAACAGAAATGTGTTGGTGCACACTGAGGAATGCAAACACTTGGCATTCACAGATCATAGTCTGAAATAACAGTGAAGGTGTTTAAGCAGGAAAAAAGAAAAAAGATTTTGGCAACTCTGTAGTATTATGCAAAAAGTAGTTCCAGCCTTTGAAATTATCATTCAGGAGGGTCTAAGTGATTTTTTTTTTTTGGAGCACTGTTTGGTCCTTCTCTCTCATGGACATTTGTGTATGTCTGCAAGTGCTTCCATTCTGAAATTAAAGGTGTGGAAAGAGATACGAGGATATTAACTGATGCTATAAAATTAAATATAAATTAGTGTGTAATCTAGCTCACAAAAAATTCCTTATTTCCTGAATCGCACCTACCATGGAATATTCGCTTTCAACCATATTCTACTGAGATATGTGTGTGTGTGTATCCATGTGTATATGTGTATATTACTTGTTATAATATACATATATAGAAATATATGTGTGTATATGTAAATTATTTTGTATATACATATATACAAAATAAAAATAATATATGGTTTTTAGATGTTATATTTAAAGAGATATTTTATTTTTATACTCTGGAAGACTTGACCGTTTGTGGAGGAAGATTACTGTTAGGCTTTGGGAGGGGTGGTACTAGATAAGGACTCCTCCTTATCCTAAGTGAATACCATGGAACACCAATATCCATGCAAGTCCTGTGTGTGCAGTTGTCATTTTTTGAATTACAGCTCTTAAAGCCATGTGAACATATAATTACAGTATATTGCTGAGAGGTATTTGTTGCACATGAAATGCCTCTTACTGCAACCTCCTTAAGTTGCAGAGGAATATCATGGATATGAGATTCTTAAGGTGTGGCTCCTTTCGAGGGTCCAAAAAGTAAAATATAATTTAATTATAATATGAAGACACTATTGCCAGTCTTATTATTTCACAAGTGTACAAGGGAGTTTTCCAGAAGCTACATGATGTGTGGTATTGCTACCTTTTGAATGCAAAGGTTTGTGTTTCTGCTCATCTTTCTCTCCCCTCCCCTCCTGTCTCCATCTCATCTTATTTAAAAGCTACTTACTTGGGGCTTATATTTGATTCTGGAGTGTTAAAAGGATGAGAGTGGATCCCAAATAACTGCAGAGTTTCTCTGGATTAGTTCCTTAGCTCTGAATTCAATGCAGCAAAGAAGTCTGGGGCTCAGGAAAGAAACTAGAAATAATTCATATTCTACAGATGGAGATCTCTTACATTCTGACTCTTAAAAATCTCAATATGGTATTTTAATCCAGAAGAGCCAGATACTTTAGTGAAGAACATAGCCCAATATGCTATTACTAACTTTCGTTGTTTCATAAGTTTCTTATTAAAATGGTTAAGCAAGCATGAACTTAAATACAAATGCAATAGTCATATTATGATAGGTACTCGGAGAGCCAGAAAGGTGAGCAATCAGAGATGTTTTGGTGAAATTATGGTCACCCAGGGAAAACTGCGAGAACACAACTCTAGGTAGCACTGGGGCCACATGAAACAGGATCAGGGAAATGGGAGACAGAGAACAAAGCAATTTAAGATAAATATCATTCTGCTTAGATTTTAGTCCCAGTCCCTCATGAGTTTACATAAATTTAAACATGTTTGTAAATGGTCTGAAGTTATGTGTATGGCTTAATTTAGAGATAATAGGAAGAGATGTGAGCATACATAAATTTGCTCTCTAAATTAACCATTAATAAGTATTATAGGGCTTTGTGCTAATGATGTATCCTCTTTAAATTTCACCATTTTTTTCTGAAGTAAAGACACACTGTCTGCTTGGTAGCTCATGGAGTGGTTGTAGTTAACGTATTAGAAATATCAGCATACTGCCTGTACATTAGCACATTGTAAAAATGTAAGAGAATGATTACTTTCCCATTGCTCTTTACCAGAATTATATTCCATACGTAATGCCATTACTTTATTGAATATTTTCTTACTAGAAGCTGTCATATATAATTATATTTAGGCTTTTGGGTTTTTATTTTAGATCTTTATTTAGAGATTATAGAGTGCTTCAAAATCCATAGAAATGACAATTTTAACTTCAACATTGAAAGTAACATTCTTTCTACAATATTGCATTATCTAGCACAAATTAGTTTTTCCTGTGGGTAGGTATTAAAGTAACTCACTCATATTTGGTTTAAATATCTTTTAAACTTATTTATTGAGGTATCCATCATACTTTAAAGCAAGAAAAATTTAAGTTAGTATAATTTTTCCATATATATTCAGTCATATCACCCTCATTTGGATCAAGATTTTGAACTGAAGGGACAGAGGGTCGTTTCCGTCCCCTCCCAGTCTGTATCCTCATATATAAACAGCAATCAGAAAGAATATGTTTTAAAATATCAAATTCTTTTGTGATTAAAAATATAGATGTATTTACATACATCAGATACTCTGATTTAAAAAATGCACGTGCTATAAATGTCCACCTACAAAACCATTCAGCAAGGATTTTTAATCAGTACTGTTTTAGATACAATCTGGGATTTTTTTTAAGTATAAATCAATGTTCTTCCCTCTCTCTCTTCCACTCTGTCTCTCTCCCATCTCTATCTACCCAGTTAAAAAGAAAGCATTTATCAAGCTTAGAGTGTACAAGGAGTAACAAGATTAACACACATGAAACCAGAAACAATAATGCATTTTTACATTATTCATCCATTGGGTAAACAAATACATATTATTGCCAGTGTTTAAATGCTATTTTTTTAACCAACAGTAGGTACCGGTTCGGAGGGGATAAAAATGAATAAACTTTGAGGAAGAGGATACTAGCAATCATCCATGGAAGAATGAGTATTGCATTGAGATTTGATAGTTTATACAACGTAGGAAGCAGAGAATAGAGCATTTACGTGTAACAAAAAAATAAAATAAATAAAAAAGTAGTATGAGTTTGTGGAACAGCATGAAATAGTATATGAAAGATAACAAATGTAAATCTGACTCGGCAGAAGCAAAAGAAATATCCTGAGAACTCATGAAAATTAATGCTATATAAGCAGAAACAGCTTAAAGAAGACGATGCAAGTAAGGCAGGGACATTGAGTAATGAAGAACTGAGAGATACTGCAGCATTTTGAGATGAGAAGTAATGTTATCAGAGCAGCATTTAAAGAAGCTGGATATGCAATCCCACTTTGAGATCAATGTGCTGGCAGTAGAATTTAGAGGAAGACACAGGAGAAAAATCTGCAGTATGATGTGGAGATAGACACAAACTACATCGTGAAGAAGGCTGAATCAAAGGTTGTAACAAAAAGCATTCTATCTGATCGCCACTTGCAGAGTCCAGTGACAACATTGAGGTATGGTAGAAAGAAATTTATTAACCAAAACTAGTAATGGGGAAGTGGCCAGATTCCCACCCAAAGTGGCCACTTTGAATTTCTAGAGAAAAGGCACAGGCTTAAAAAGGGGGGTCTTGATATGGAAGGCATGCAGCAGTTGTCTAAAAAAGGAGAACTTGACATAGGAGCCATATCAAGTTGTGCTGATTCTGAGGTCTGTATGTCTTGTTTCAGTGACTTATCTTGTGTCTCACTCCACCTGAAGTTCAGGCTGGCATCATGTCAAAAATGGCCAGGTTGTTGACTAGCTGTCTTGAGGTAAGCGCTGGAATTTTACAGCTGGGTCTGTAAAATTCAGGCTTGGTCTCTCTGTCTCACGGTTAACCCCTGGAACTTCTAAGTAAGCACATAATTAGGTACTATCATGCAGATAGATAAATGTGAAGGGAGAATATGGTGAGAAAGGGAGGGACATGAAGTGTATTTCAAAGTTAAGGGAAAAAACTTCTGCAGTTTGCTTCAAGGTTATGTCTTGAGACTAGGGAGAAAAGAGAAAGGGGGAAAAATTAAATGCATTTTGAGGTCAAGTGACTCAATTACAAGGTGATGTCAACATTTTGCGTCTGGCTGGAATAAGAGCGTCTCTCAAAAGAAAATAGGGAAAAGAGTGCATCTGCATACAGAAAAGTCTGAGTTGTGTAGATATAAACTTGCTCGTCTACACACCCCTCCACAATTTTGATGTCATGTGATAGGGCCTCTGTGAGAAGATAAGACTAGAGGTACAAATTGGTAATGATCAGAAGATCAGTTGCCACTCTGGAGGTTTTGGGTGAGACTGGGGTGAAGGGAGAGGCATTAGATTGATGCATAAGCAGAGATGAGCACAACAGATGGTGCTAATCAATTCTTCATTTCAAGGGAACAGATAGGATTGAGAAACAGTAAGCTCACTTGGACAAAAGAATTGTTTCATATTAAGTCCCTTCATGCAGAACAGGCATGCTCACAGACTACACTTGCAGTGTGTACAAGATAGGTGCTTTCAAGTCAAAGTTCCTCTCAAAGCAGTGGGCCATTCTGATCTTAGACAGTTTGCTTCTTACATTTCTTTATTTTCCTTGCTATGGGGAAGTGTCAAAGACTTGAGGCATGTAACACAGCAAAGATGGGAGAAAAAGTGCCCAATTTGATCAGTCTGTTTATGGTTAAATCAGAATAAGAAAGAAGAATGAGCAGAATGAGCATAAAGAACCAACCCACACAACTCTGAAGATACACCTGTATTTATTTAGTGAGTTTTCATGAAATTACAAGATATGTCATTAATGTATTAACATCTGCCTTAAATTTGGACTTTTGCCATTTGACACACAAAAAATTTAACTTTATTTACAACCTCACAAAATTTTAACTTTATCTACCACTTTCTTGCATTGTGTACTATTGCTGGCATGTATTTTTATATTTAAATTATTTTATTGGAGTTTTACTCAATAGTAATTTAGAGGCATTTACATGCTTACTTTTTCCTCATATTCTTTATTTCTCCCAGATACGTATTTAATCCAGCTTTTATAGATAAACTTTGTAGAAGGATTAGTTTAATTCCAGTCATTATGTCATTGCCAGCAGGAGAACTCCTTTAGGGTTATTGTTTTTATGCATATTCTCTAATAAATCAATTAAACTCACTCTTGTGACTGGTTTGTGAATATTTTTAGTTATGAGTGGGAGTCAAATTTTATCAAATTTTGATGCATCTATTGAAATGCTCAAGGGGCATTTTCCAATTCTTATTTTCTCAAGTGTAAACTTAGGCTTATAGCTTCCCTAATATTAAACTACTCTTGCATTTTCAGGAGGCAACTTAATTATCATGTATTATCTTTTTCTGTAACTGGCTGATTTAAGATTTTTTTAATTTAATTTAATTTAATTTTTTTAATTAATTAAAAAAATTTCATTTGTATGCATCAGTGAGATCAATTGGCAACTTTCCTTTTTGTTTCTGGTGTGGTTATCAAGGTTGTATTTGACACAGAATGAAATGGGAAATGTTTCTTACATTTTCAATTATGATTAACTGTTTGCATAAAATTCACACAATGTGTTCCTTAAAAGTTTGAGAAACTCGTTTTATAAATTATCCCAAGTATTTTCCCATTGACACATACTATTTCAATCCCATTATGGGCTTATTATCCCCTTGATATGGTTTGGCTGTGTCCCCACCCAAATCTCATCTTGAATTCCCATGCATTGCAGGAAGGACACAGTAGGAGGTAAATGAATCATGGGGGCCAGGCTTTCCCATTCTGTTCTCATGATGGTGAATAAGTCTCATGAGACCTGATGGTTTTAAAAAATGTGAGTTTCCCTGCACAAACTCTCTCTTTGCCTGCTTCCATCCATGTAAGACATGAGGACCTCCTCCTTGCCTTCCACAATGATTTTGAGACCTCCTCAGTCACGTGGAACTGTAAGTCCATTAAACCTCATTCTCTTGTAAATGGCCCAGTCTCAGGTATGTCTTTATCAGCAGCCTGAAAATAGACTATTACACTCCTCCTTTCCCCTACCTGAATCAAATAGGATCTTTAAAATAACCAGCTTTTCCATCACTTTCCTTTCTTTACCAGTAACTTTAATAATTTTTAAATTTTTATCTCCCTCCCTGGCCTCCAAACCTCCAATTCTAGTTCTACATAATCCAGGTCAGTACTTAATTGAAAATTTCCTTAAAATATGTTCCTTCTATGAGTGTCTTTTCTATTAGTACATTCCTATCAGTTTTCAAAGATTGCTAGTAGTTGGCAGAGAAAGCTTAAATGCAGTTCTAACTTACTCCAAAACCTATACCCTTCCCAGTACCAAACATAGCCCGTATAAAATAAGATTATAAGATTTATGTCACAGATTAGACTATTTATTAAGATAAGGCACATGAAATTGTTGTCTCATGGCCACAAATCTTAAAATTTTCTAAAGAGCCCTGAGAAATAAGTTTTCTGATTAAGCGCATGGGGAAATAAGGCCTAGCAAGGTTAAGATACTCCCTGAAAGACAAAAAAACAGTAATAGACGGAGCTGAAATTCAAATATGCACCTGTCTGACTTCAAAAGCAAGCTCTCAACCACAATGTTTTGCATTTTTCATATGGCATACAAGACTTGGGCCATCTTCAGTCACCTACATTAAATAAGTATGGCCTGAATGGTCCAGTTGTCTCTAACTCAGCATGACAGCATAAGGAAAGAAAATGAAGCACAACTTCAGAATACCTGGAATATTATTTGTGCGATTTTAACAAATAAATTTATTTCATTTTCTTTATATATAAAGTGTATCTATAAAGTTCAGATATTACTTGGGTCTTCTTTCTTAAACTGTTCATTTTCTGCACCTTTTTATGCAAAATAGAAACAGTAGTATTTTCTGCACAATAGGAACATGCAGTAAGTACAATAATTTAAAAGGGTTATGCAAAGGAGGGTCCATGGCACAGCTTCCAGGCCACAGGAGCTTTCGTGATGAACCTATCAGTTTGTTGACTGAAGCTGAAGAGCCAAGAAGCACTGTTAGGGCTCCACAAGCCTGAGAAATATAGAGAGGAGAGAAAGATGACAGTGAGAAGTGAAGATGCGAAGAAAAGCTTATTATGTGAAATGGCTTCACCTAAGACTAGCACCTGTGGCAGGGGAGGGAGCAAGGGCAGGAAATGGGTTGTCACCTCCATGATCTTCTGCTCCTATACCCCATCCTCCATCGCCCAATATTTCTTAAAAAATTACACACACACTCGCACACACAGGCACTCACGTGTACACACACACACACACACACACAGAGTCATCTCTCTCTGTCCATGGGAGATTGTTTCCAGGACCCCCTGCAAATACCAAAATATACAAAAGCTAGTGTCGCTTATATAAAACGGCATAGTATTTGTATGCAAGTGCACATCCTCCAGTATATTTTAAATAACCTCTACATTACTTGTAATATATAATACAATACCTATGCATCACTTTCTTTGTGTGTATTCAATGTAGTATTCAATGCACAATAAATTCAAGTTTTACTTTTTGAAATTTTCTGAAATATGTTTTACCGACAGTTCGTTGAATCCACGGATTCAGAACTCATGGATATAGAGGGCTGAGCACACACACATATATGTGTATGTGTGTGTGTGTGTATATGCGCATATATACACACTGTGTGTGTGTATATGTGTATATGTGCATATATACACACTGTGTGTATATGTGTATATATACACACTGTGTGTATATGTGTATATATACACACTGTGTGTGTATATGTGTATATAAACACACTGTGTGTGTGTATGTGTATATAAACACACTGTGTGTATATGTGTATATATATACACACTGTGTGTGTGTATATGTGTATATATATACACACTGTGTGTATATGTGTATATATATACACACTGTGTGTATATATATATAACACTGTGTGTATATGTGTCTATATATAACACTGTGTGTGTGTGTATATGTGTGTCTATATATAACACTGTGTGTGTGTATATGTGTGTCTATATATAACACTGTGTGTGTGTATATGTGTGTCTATATACACACTGTGTGTGTGTATATATGTGTGTCTATATACACACTGTGTGTGTGTATATATGTGTGTCTATATACACACTGTGTGTGTGTATATATGTGTGTCTATATACACACTGTGTGTGTGTATATATGTGTGTCTATATACACACTGTGTGTGTATATATGTGTGTCTATATACACACTGTGTGTGTGTATATATGTGTGTCTATATACACACTGTGTGTGTATATATGTGTGTCTATATACACACTGTGTGTGTGTATATATGTGTGTCTATATACACACTGTGTGTGTGTATATATGTGTGTCTATATACACACTGTGTGTGTGTATATATGTGTGTCTATATACACACTGTGTGTGTGTATATATGTGTGTCTATATACACACTGTGTGTGTGTATATATGTGTGTCTATATACACACTGTGTGTGTGTATATATGTGTGTCTATATACACACTGTGTGTGTGTATATATGTGTGTCTATATACACACTGTGTGTGTGTATATATGTGTGTCTATATACACACTGTGTGTGTGTATATATGTGTGTCTATATACACACTGTGTGTGTGTATATATGTGTGTCTATATACACACTGTGTGTGTGTATATATGTGTGTCTATATACACACTGTGTGTGTGTATATATGTGTGTCTATATACACACTGTGTGTGTGTATATATGTGTGTCTATATACACACTGTGTGTGTGTATATATGTGTGTCTATATACACACTGTGTGTGTGTATATATGTGTGTCTATATACACACTGTGTGTGTGTATATATGTGTGTCTATATACACACTGTGTGTGTGTATATATGTGTGTCTATATACACACTGTGTGTGTGTATATATGTGTGTCTATATACACACTGTGTGTGTGTATATATGTGTGTCTATATACACACTGTGTGTGTGTATATATGTGTGTCTATATACACACTGTGTGTGTGTATATATGTGTGTCTATATACACACTGTGTGTGTGTATATATGTGTGTCTATATACACACTGTGTGTGTGTATATATGTGTGTCTATATACACACTGTGTGTGTGTATATATGTGTGTCTATATACACACTGTGTGTGTATATATGTGTGTCTATATACACACTGTGTGTGTGTATATATGTGTGTCTATATACACACTGTGTGTGTGTATATATGTGTGTCTATATACACACTGTGTGTGTGTATATATGTGTGTCTATATACACACTGTGTGTGTGTATATGTGTGTCTATATACACACTGTGTGTGTATATATGTGTGTCTACACACTGTGTGTGTGTATATATGTGTGTCTACATACACACTGTGTGTGTGTATGTGTGTCTACATACACACTGTGTGTGTGTATGTGTGTCTACATACACACTGTGTGTGTGTATGTGTGTCTACATACACACTGTGTGTGTGTATGTGTGTCTACATACACACTGTGTGTGTGTGTATGTGTGTCTACATACACACTGTGTGTGTGTGTATGTGTGTCTACATACACACTGTGTGTGTGTGTATGTGTGTGTGTCTACATACACACTGTGTGTGTGTGTATGTGTGTGTGTCTACATACACACTGTGTGTGTATGTGTGTGTGTCTACATACACACTGTGTGTGTATGTGTGTGTGTCTACATACACACTGTGTGTGTATGTGTGTGTGTCTACATACACACTGTGTGTGTATGTGTGTGTGTCTACATACACACTGTGTGTCTATGTGAGTGTGTCTACATACACACTGTGTGTCTATGTGAGTGTGTCTACATACACACTGTGTGTCTATGTGAGTGTGTCTACATACACACTGTGTGTGTGTATGTGTGTGTGTCTACATACACACTGTGTGTATGTGTGTGTCTACATACACACTGTGTGTATGTGTGTGTGTCTACATACACACTGTGTGTGTATGTGTGTCTACATACACACTGTGTGTGTATGTGTGTGTGTCTACATACACACTGTGTGTGTATGTGTGTGTGTCTACATACACACTGTGTGTGTGTATGTGTGTGTGTCTACATACACACTGTGTGTGTGTATGTGTGTGTGTGTCTACATACACACTGTGTGTGTGTGTGTCTACATACATACTGTGCGTGTGTGTGTGTGGGTCTACATACACACTGTGTGTGTGTGTGTGGGTCTACATACACTGTGTGTGTGTGTGTGGGTCTACATACACACTGTGTGTGTGTGTGGGTGGGTCTATATACACACTGTGTGTGTGTGTATGTGTATATACATGCACACTGTGTGTGTGTATATATGTGTATATAGGCACACTGTGTGTGTGTATGTATGTGTATATAGGCACACTGTGTGTGTGTGTATGTATGTGTATATAGGCACACTGTGTGTGTGTGTATGTATGTGTATATAGGCACACTGTGTGTGTATGTATGTGTATATAGGCACACTGTGTGTGTGTATGTATGTGTATATATGCACACATCGTGTGTGTGTATGTATGTGTATATATACACACATCGTGTGTGTGTATGTGTATATATACACACATCGTGTGTGTGTATGTGTATATATACACACATCGTGTGTGTGTATGTATGTGTATATACACACATCGTGTGTGTATGTATGTGTATATACACACATCGTGTGTGTATATATACGTATATACACATTGTGTTTGTGTGTATATATATATACACATTGTGTGTGTATATATGTATATATATACACACATTGTGTGTGTGTATATATGTATATATATATACACATTGTGTGTGTGTATATATACTTTATGTATATATATACTTTATATATATATACACATATATAATGTATATGCTTACACTTACAGGAATGAACAAATTGCAGTCTGAAGAAACTATAAAATGTTATTAGAAAGTTAGCCCTTTGTTGTCTACAACTGTGCATTACATTCTAACAAAGACAACTACCTTTATCATGAAAACATAGCACTCAAATGAACTGTTCCCTTTATCTGGACACACAAATCAAAGTGTATGCAAGATAAAAAGTAGATATCATTAGCCCCAAAACAAACAATGGATGTTGACCACTCTCTCTGAGCATACCACTCTTCATGATTTCTTTGTGCAATAAGACAGGCCATGTTCTGTGGCAAAATCAGTAGCAAAACAAGGAAGCAATATCTTCCAGGACTTCAAATACCCTGTATTCCCAATTCCACTTCTTAGTGGAAACAGACATGCAAACATAGATCAAGTATTTTTTCACATCAGTGAGGACAAGAAGTCAAGACAGTCTTTGGAAACAATGGCATTATATCTGCATTTAGAATCCAAAAGCTTATGTGAAATTTCCCATGAACTAGTGACACAAGAAGTCTTTATCTCTCCCTGCCACACTACCTGCCTCCTGCCATCCTGTATTCAAATTGCCAAATCCAAGGTAAATATTTACACTTTTTCATAGGAAGTGTTGGGACTTCCTCATTCTTGTTTGATGGAAAATCAATTTTCTGTGTGAAATCACTCCAGAATATTCCCTTAGCTATCATTATCCCTCTTCCTGCTTTAATTTTCTGCATAGCACTTAAAATTATCTAACATACTGTGAATTACTTCTCACTTCTCATATATATATGTATATATATAATGTATATATATACATTTTTTCTCTGATAGAATGTAGGTTATGTAAAAGTAGTAATTGTTTTATCTTTTTTGGTTTTGTTCTTTCTTGTTCTTTGATATCCAAATTCTAAGAAAATACAGGTGCATAATAGGTACTTTAAAAATTGTTGAATACATGAATTCATGTCTGAAAAGGCTTTCCCTGTTTACTTAGTGTGGAGAAACTAGAAGCTTGTATCAGAATATTTCTGTTCACTGATTTTAGTTTGTTATATATGTATAATTTGACTGTTCAAAAATGCCAGTTATCACTTCATAAATGTATTCAGCCATTAATTTGGTGAACACTTACTGAACATCACAGGGAAATAGTCGTTCTTTCTCAAATAATTATTCTGCTGTCTTTATAAAAGCTTTTGAAAAGAACAACTCAAAATATTATTACAAAACATATCACCTCCTCTAGTGAAGATTCAGATGCCCAGTGTGAGAAATCCAGCCTGAGTATCATCCTTAGGGAATGTTGCTTTGACAAAGGCGGTTTCTTAGGATGCTACATGAGATGCAAGTCTGCTCAGTGAGAATCTGCTTGGTCAGTCCTGTAGCCATTTGGCAAATTATAGCCACTGAGTGATAAGCATAAATGCCAGTAGGCAGCTTCCTGGAACTTTCCTTAACTGACTTCTAGAGTAAACCTTTTGTTCCCTCTTAGACCATTCTTTTTTTGTCCAGCTGCCTACAATGTGCTGCCACCTAAATATGAGGATGTGTGAACTACGCCTAAGATGACAGAAAGGTAAGGATTAAAGGAGCCTGGATGTCTGAGGACATTGTAAGCACAGTTTCCATCTTAACTCTGGATTATGTATTAATAGGATTTTACAATAAAAGAGAAATAAAACTACATCGTGATGCCAATTTTTTAATTGGCAATTTAATAACACTCATGAATAAATTATTTCTAACAAATACAGATTCAAATCTTGGCCGGGCGCTGTGGCTCACACCTGTAATCCCAGCACTTTGGTAGGCCAAGGTTGGTGGACCACGAGGTCAGGAGATCGAGACCATCCTGGCTACATGGTGAAACCCCGTCTCTACTAAAAAAAAAAAAAAAACTATATATATATATATATATATATATATATATATATATATATATATATATATCCGGGCGTGGTGCCACACACCTGTAGGCCCAGCTACTCGGGAGGCTGAGGCAGCAGAATCACTTGAACCCAGGAGGTGGAGGTTGCCGTGAGCCGAGATTGCGCCACGGCACTCTGGCCTGGGTGACAGAGTGAGACTCTGTCTCAAAAAAAAAAAAAAAAAAAAAAAAAATCTTAGCTCTACCATGTGTTAACTTTATGAACACGCACATATATTTATCACTGGGTCTTTAGTTTTCTCATTTTTAAAATAAAGGAATACTCAATAAACAAGTTTCTGGTGGAGATTAAATAAGGCAATTGATAAAATGCGTTTAGCATTGTGTCTGATGCAAAGCAAACATTCAATAAGTGATAGATGTCATCTTTAGTGCACATTGCATTCCTTACAGCTTTAATGAAGGCTGAAGAAATTTTTTCAAGATTACTAATAAAGGAATATATACTATTCTTTTGCTTGTAAAGTATATGCACTGTCTGTATATCCAAGAAGACTATACAGTTCATCACAGTGAAGGATAAATGAAAAGATTCTTCTATTTCTCACAGAAGAAATGACTGTAGCAAATTATTAATTCTATCTGGACTTAAGTCACATGATTAAGAAAATCAATGAAGCACTGCAGTTGATGTACTTTTAAGCACATATTCTTGTCTTAAGATCCAAAATCTTTAAGATAGAGTAATGAAAGATATAAGGTTGTTTATTATGACTATAATATTCCAAAACAAAATTTTAGGTTAATTATGTATATTAAAATTAGCAGGACATAGAAAATATGGCTAGAATAAAAATAGGCCAAATATTGAAAGTTAGTATGTAGGCCATGAGATTCTATCCAGGCAATAATTTGGGACAGCAGATATCTCTCTTAGTTTCTCAGCAGACAAATTGTAATGGGAAACAAGAGCAGTTAAAGTGTTCATTGTCCGTGAGAGGAAGAATATCAAGTTCCCAGAAGAAAAAAAGAGACCTATCACGAAAGAAATTTATTTTACAATTAAGAATCAAGAAAAAAATCTTACTTCCCAAGGATAAGGCTGCAAGTCATGACCAACCTCAAATGAAATTCAAAATCATTCAAAATACATTTCAAAAAGTGCTTTTGAAAGTACATTTCAAAGTCACCAAGAGTAAAGTTCAAATGTTATCATCTAAGGAAGAGAAGAATTTGAGGTGATTAATATATTAATTAGCTTTATTTATTTCATATTATATTCATAAATCATAATATCAGTTTGTGTCTCCTAAATATACTAGCTATACTTTATCAATTTAAAATTTAAAAATAATTTTTTTTTTTTTTTGAGATGGAGTCTTGCTCTGTGGCCCAGGCTGGAGCGATCTGGGCTCACTGCAAGCTCCCCCTCCCAGGTTCACGCCATTCTCCTGCCTCAGCCTCCCGAGTAGCTGGGACTGCAAGCGGCCGCCACTACGCCCAGCTAATTTTTTGTATTTTTAGTAGAGATGGGATTTCACTGTGTTAGCCAGGATGGTCTCGATCTCCTGACCTCGTGATTCGCCTGCCTCAGCCTCCCAAAGTGCTGGGATTACAGGCGTAAGCCACCACGCCCGGTCTAAAAATATAAATTAAACAAAAAGAATTGCAACCCAACTTGGGTGTCTCTTTGTTCACCTAACACTGCTAATTAATCTCAATTATCTCTGGGAAAAATAATGTTTCTCCATTAACTAAGAAAAGTATTAATAGAGATGTGTACTCACAGGGATGTGTATGTGGAATCTGTATGTGTGTGCATGTGTGTGTGCACATGTGTGTTGTGTGAAAAGATGGGAAAATATAAATATTATAGTAACATTGAATGTTAGTATATGTGCTGAGATTTCCCTTCCAATACTACTTCTGAAAACACATACACACACACCCCTACACCAAACAAGCATACTAACTTCTATGATTATCAGCATAATTGAATTCAAGTTAGTCATTAATTTATATTTAAACAACAAAAATAAAGTCATAATCATCTCTAGAACATAGACAATGTAGTTAATAAAACTACAGGTAAGTAGCCAAACTAATCCAGGCTTCAAGATTTGACTGAATTTATATAGTAAGTATATGCCTTGAAACCAAAAGTTGGAAGTTGTATTAATTTTAAAACCCATATGCGTTCCTTACAGATTAGGAAATGTTTAAATATATATTATTAATATTCATCCATGTTTCATTAAATTTACATATAGAGAGTGACAGATTATTTCCAAAAGTTATTTTTTAACAAAGTGGTTAACAACCCTAAAGGAAACTGGACTCGGTTATTTATCTGAATTATAACAATACTTTATATTTATTTGGGCTTCTGTTTTTCTTTTGGGACTTGATAAAATTCTCAAGATAAAATGCATATGTCAATTCCTGAGTTCCTATTCACATATAAAAACTGGAAACTCGTTTGGGGAAGTGTTTTCATCACATTCAAAAGGAGACGAAACTCCCCAAGCCAGCATGAGAATAATAAATCTGCTCAGAATATTTTCCATTTACTGTCTCCTGTTAGCAGTTTTGGAAAAGCTTTCCACTGTCTTCTCCATTTGATTTTGGCACAAGAAGCCAAAACCAAAACAAAACCAACCAACCAAACAACAACAACAACAAACAATCTACTGCTTAGGGAGAAATCATAGCAACAAATTCAGAAACTTCTATTAACCTCATAAGGGAAATAAACAGAAACACACACAAAGTAAATAAGAGAAGAGAGCCATTTCCCCTAGAGACAATCATGTATGCCAGTGTCAGGTAAACCCCAAAATTCACATTCTCAATGCATTTCCAATGTAATGTGTCTGAGGGACAAAACAAACCATCTTTTAATTGTAGAATTCAAAAGATCAACATTTGCTGACCTATTTAAACTCTGGAATTTCTCAACAGATGATAGAGACAATGAAACTTGCAGACGATCCTGAGTCTTATGTTTTATAAGGGATATGTTGGCTCATCTTTATCTTTAAGTTGAATTACTGCCCCAGGCACACTGGTACTTCCAGCTACAAGGCTGGAAGAACTATTTTGCTCATGCATTCAAGGATCGGGTAGACATCTGAGCACAGGCAGCCAGAATTATGCTTGTATGTTGTTCTGGAGCTTTGGCCTAAAGCCACCTAGTCATTAAAAAAAAAAAGAAACAACATACATTTGTTTACTGTCCATCTCAGTTCTGCTTTTGTCAGAATGCCTGGACTGGCCAACAAATGTTTTGAATACATGATGGCATGTTCAAATCTGAGACTGCATATGTCCCGTCCATTCTAGATCAACTGTTTAGTTTAACAAAGGACTTTCATGTGGCTTAGAAAAGACACTCTAAGCCGCATTCCCTGAAAGAAAGCTTGGTCTTTCCTTCTCCATGTTTGGGTGATTGCATGAGAATGTACTTAGCCCAGGGTTTAACCATCTTATTAAGCCCACTGACCACCACAAATGTACTTAAAGCACAAATGGAGAAAGAAAAGGAGTATAGTAATCTCATAAACAGAGACCTAATTTCAAACCAAGTACAGGTTAGTTGCGGGATCTTAAACAAACGTGATTTCTCTAAAGTCAATGTCCTCATCTATAAGATATTGGAAACAATACTTTCCCAATTGCTTTCACTCACCTGAAAACAAATACTCTTTAAAAGTGAGTAACATATAGCCCAAGTCTATAGACATTACAGAGTGATATAGTCTGTTGTCCTAGATAAAGTAAGTACTCATTCAGTATATGCCAACATAAATGAAAACCCCTGAAGTATAAAGCCTAATTTAATGTTCTACATTATGTGCTGCCTTAACATCTAGTGAAACCAGAAGAGCTTCAAATGGCCTAACAACATGTTTTCCTCCTCACTTTGCTCCCATGGATAACGTCTCTTGTCAAGCAACCTTCCTTATCGTGGGACAAGCACAGTGCTTGCTTATCCCTGAGGAGCAGGTTTCAATTCCTTCCCAGCCTGCAGAGCTATTCAAACAAGCTAATCACATCCTTCCCTGGGATTCAGGGGTCACTTTGCCACAGCTTCTACTTGTCCACTGTTCCTAAATGCAATATCCATGTGGTTCTTCATGGCATGCACTGCCCTTCCCCCCAGACTGTGAGTGGATGTGATTAATAATTGCTATCTCATCTTCCTAGTGTCTAGTGTAGTGTGTGTGCCATTCTCTCATAGCCAGAGGGTGTGAATCCCTCTCTCATCAAAAGGGTAAGTTAGAGGTGATTAAAACAATGGACAATATTTTTTTTTTTTGAGACTGAGTTTCGCTCTTGTTGTCCAGGCTGGAGTGCACTGGCACAATCTCAGCTCACTGCAACCTCTGCCTCCTGGGTTCAAGCAATTCTCCTGCCTCAGCCTCCTGAGTAGCTGAGATTACAGGCATGTGCCACCACGCCCAGCTAATTTTTGTATTTTTAGTTGAGACAGGGTTTCACCATATTGGCCAGGCTGGTCTCAAACTCCTGACCTCAGGTGATCTTCCCACCTCTGCCTCCCAAAGTGCTGGGATTACAGGCGTGAGCCACCACACCTGGCAACAATGAATAATTTTTTAATGGAGAAAAAAAAGGAATAAAACTACGATAATGCAAGTAAAAAGCTAATTGGAGATAGAATAAAATGTTAGACTCACAGGTGGAAGAGTATAATATGATCCGTCACAATTTCTTCAAAAGTTGCCTTTTCCCCAACACTTGGCATATTCAAATGAAAAAGGAGAGAGTCCCAGTAATATTTTTCAACATACATTTGTATATAGGTTGATGAGAACAGTTTTTCAAATGTGCAATTGAAAATTGGCAATTTTATAACTTTCTAGATGAGAAGAAAATAAATAGAAGTAAGGCCTTGTGTGCATTTATTTTAAGACATATTGCATAAGATCAGCAATAACACTGGTGTCCTTTGGTGTATCAGTGTAGGCTGGAGAATGTGGGCAGAAAGCCTGGTTCTCATGAAGAAATCTCACTTCTCTGGAGGCTGACATTTAGATTTTGTATTAGTTATGTCTTCCTCGAATTGCTGTGGAGACAGGAAGCCTTCATAAATACAAACTTAATTAAATGTGAAAATGTAGTGGTAGATTTGAGATGAAGAGGTGGAAAGAGCTCAAACTGCCATGTTCTTCAACGAAGCAGTTTGCTTAAATAAATGGGAAAGTCATGATAAATCCTTTGCTAAAGTTCACTATTTTAGGAAGGTGCTGCACATAATTAAAATACTTATGAAACCATTCTCTGTTTCTCTATAAGAAATAATCATAGGAGCAGCAGAATTTTCTTTACCCCGGTTTCCTTAGAACCAAGTTAAATATAGTAAATAACTTTTTTTGTACTTATAAAAATGTGGCTTATTGTATTGATAAAAATAACTGTCCTCTGAGTTTAAAAGCCTTTCATTTGTATTCCTAATCTGCTATCATGCCATGAATTGACTATGGGCAAGTAGCAAATTCCTTAATGTACCAGAAGAAAAGGGCAAAACAATTACATCTCTATAGTTAATTGTTTTGCTGTATTTGAACATATGTATACCTATTTATTTATTTATCAATATCATCCAGCACATCTGGCACTCAAGAAGTATTACTTCTTTTCTCCTCGTATCACTAATTCCATTTTTAAAGGATTCTAAAATGAAAAATATTGAGATATTCTAGTTCCAAAGGATTACCCTATATTTCCAAATGGTGCCTTTCTCATTCTCTGAGCTCTCCTGTGATATGGAATTTTCATTCTCATTTTATGAGGTCAGAGATCCTATTTCTATAAATAGGGCATTTCAATAAAATTGATCTGGACTATGGAGTGATAGTGCTGAATACAGGTCTGATCTTTTAACTGCTCACATCGTGTGAGTTAAGTTTCAAAGACAGCATTACCCAATTTTATTCTTTGATTGTTGATACATTATAATTTTTCAGTTTGTATAGATTTTATTGAATCAGCCCAACAGAAAGAAAGGCCTTGTGAGGAAACAGAATGTTAGCCAAGTGAGTTTTTATTGTACTCATCAATCCTGTGTGCCTGTGTGTGTTTGTTGAGGAACGGCTGTGTATGGTTTTGAAATGAAAGAAAGAATAATGAAAGCAGGCTGGAAAAGCATAGAAGACCAACACGAATCACAATGTTGGTTTGCATAGGAGAATCTCTTACTTTGAATCTTGTTTGTGAGGTTTCTTTTGATAAAATCTCCAATAATTATATCAACACTCTCAGCATTATCTATATGTTTGTCTTTTCTGCTATTATTACCCTGTCCCTACCACAAACCTCAAGTCATCCTACCATCCAGTGTTTATCTTATAAACATGGTTGAAATCCATTTATTAAAAAAAAAACAAGAATAAGAACAAAATGAACAGCCCTCCCCACTGCTTTCCAACTTAATGCCAGTTACTATTCTGTTGGAAACAGTCCTTCCACTTGCTTTTTGTCTGTTTTTAACCTGTCTGGTCATGTATGAGAAAGACCCAGATACAGTCATTCTTTTCTTCTTTTGTGTTTCATACTTTAGAGAAACCAGAATGCAGCAAGATCCTCACATAAGTAGTGCTAACCTAAGTATATGACAGAGTTGGAAAAAAATGTAAAGGAAAATCAAAGTTTCGTGGGGAAACAGAAATGGAAATAATCCCTCTTCTTGTTTGATTTTTTTTATTTTGTTATTGAACAACAAAAAGTTCCTTTCCAATACAATTTTTAAAACTGACCAACGTTTCTTGAAAATAACTATAGTGGGACACGGTTTTAGTGTTCTTTGAACCATTTCACTGTATAAAGTGGGAATAGAGGTTATTATTATTTGAGGCCAGATTTAGTGTTTGATAAAGATTATTTAATCCAGTAGTATATGTCAGGCCTCTGAGCCTAAGCTAAGCCATCATATCCTTTGGGACTTGCACGTACACAACTAGATGGCCAGTTCTTGCCTTAACTGATGACATTCCACTACAAAAGAAATGAAAATGGCCTGTTCGTGCCTTAACTGATGACAGTATCTTGTGAAATTCTTTCTCCTGGCTCATCCTGGCTTAAAAGCTGCTTTACTGAGCACCTTGTGACCTCTACTCCTGCCCCCCAGAGAACAACTTTTCTTTGACTGTAATTTTTTTTTTAACTTACCTAAATCTTATAAAACGGCCTCACTTTTATCTCTTTTTGCTGACTCTCTTTTCGGACTCAGCCTGCCTGCACCTAGGTGAAATAAACAGCTTTATTGCTTACACAAAGCCTGTTTGGTGCTCTTTTCACACGGACGTGAGTGAAATTTGGTGCCGTGACTTGAATTGGGGGACCTCCCTTAGGAGATCAATCCTCTGTCCTCTTGCTCTTTGCTCCATGAAAAAGATCCACCTACAACCTCAGATCCTCAGACCCACCAGCCCAAGGAACATCTCTCCAATTTTAAATCCGGTAAGCGGCCTCTTCTTACTCTCTTCTCCAACCTCTCTCACTATCCCTTAACCACTTTCTCCTTTCAATCTTGGTGCCACCCTTCAATCTCTCCTTTCTCTTAATTTCAGGTCCTTTCCTTTTCTAGTAGAGACAGGAGATGCGTTTTATCCGTGGACCCAAAACTCCGGTGCTGGTCACGGACTCAGGAAGACAGTCTTCCCTTGGTGTTTAATCACACAAGGACACCTGCCTGATTATTCGCCCATGTTTCAGAGGTATCTGACCACGCGGGGATGCCTACCTTCGTCCTTCACCCTTAGGAGCAAGTACCGCTTTTCTAGGGGGCAAGAACCCCCCAACCCCTTCTCTCCATGTCTCTACCCCTTCTCCACTTTTCTGGAAGGCAAGAACCCCCCAACCCCTTCTCCTTCACCCTTAGTGGCAAGTACCACTTTTCTAAGGGGCAAGAACCCCCCAACCCCTTCTCTCCATGTCTCTACCCCTTCTCTGCTTTTCTAGGGGCAAGAACCCCCGATCCCTTATTTCCATGCCTCAGCCTCTTATCTCTATGCCCCTATCCCTTATTTCTGTGCCCCAACCACTTATTTCTGTGCCCCGACCTCTTATCTCTGTGCCCTGATCCCTTATTTCCGCACCCCGACCTCTTATCTCTGTGCCCCAACCCCTTTTTTCGTGCCCCAACCTCTTATCTCTGCACCCTAACCCCTTATTTCCATGCCCTGAACCCTTTCCCCTTTTCTAGAAGTTAAGAATCCCCGAACCCCTTCCATGTCTCTACCCTTCTCTTTAAACTTGCCTCCTTCACTATAGGCAAGCTTCCACCCTCCATTCCTCCTTCTCCCTTAGCCTGTGTTCTTAAGAACTTAAAACCTCTTCAACTCTCACCTGACCTAAAATCTAAGCATCTTATTTTCTTCTGCAATGCCGCTTGACCCCAATACAAACTTGACAGTAGCTCCAAATAGCCAGAAGACGGCACTTTCAATTTTTCCATCCTACAAGATCTAAATAATTCTTGTCGTAACATAGGCAAACAGTCTGAGTTGCCTGACATCCAGGCATTCTTTCACACATCAGTCCCTCCCAAGTCTCTTCCCAATGCAACCCGTCCCAAATCCTCCTTCTTTCCCTCCCTCCTGTCCCCTCAGTCCCAATCCCAAGCGTCGCTAAGTCTTTCTACTCTTCCTTTTCTACAGACCCATCTGACCTCTCCCCTCCTTGCCAGGCTGAGCTAGGTCCCAATTCTTCCTCAGCCTCCACTCCTCCACCCTATAATCCTTTTATCACCTCCCTTCCTCACACCAGGTCCGGCTTACAGTTTTCTTCCACGACTAGCCCTCCCCCACCTGCCCAGCAATTTCCTCTTAAAAAGGTGGCTGAAGCTAAAGGCATAATCAAGGTTAATGCTCCTTTTTCTTTATCCGACCTCTCCCAAATCAGTTAGCGTTTAGGCTCTTTCAACAAATATGAAAAACCCAGCACAGTTCATGACTCATTCGGCAGCAACTCTGAGACGCTTTACAGCCCTAGACCCTAAAAAGTCAAAAGGCCATCTTATTCTCAATATACATTTTATTACCCAATCCGCTCCTGACATTAAATAAAACTCCAAAAATTAAATTCCGGCCCTCAAACCCCACAACAAGTCTTAATTAACCTCACCTTCAAGGTGTACAATAACAGAGTAGAGGCAACCAAGTAGCAATGTATTTCTAAGTTGCAATTCCTTGCCTCCACTGTAAGACAAACCCCAGCCACATCTCCAGCACACAATAACTCCAAATGCCCGAACCGCAGCTGCCAGAGGTTGCAGGACCCCACTGAAAATCAGACCGTTCAACTCACCTGGCAGCCACTCCCAGCGCCCCTGGAACTCTGGCCCAAGGCTCTCTGACTGAATCCTTCCCAGATCTTCTCGGCTTAGCAGCTGAAGACTGACACTGCCCGATCGCCTCAGAAGCCTACAAGACCATCACAGACACACTAGGTAACTCTCACAGTGGAAAGTAAGTCCACTCCCTTCTTAGTCAATATGTAGGCTACCCACTCCACATTACCTTCTTTTCAAAGGCCTGTTTCCCTTGCCTCCATAACTGTTGTAGGTATTGACGGCCAGGCTTCTAAACCTCTTAAAACTCCTCAACTCTGGTGTCAACTTAGACAATACTCTTTTATGCACTCTTTTTTAGTTATCCCCACCTGCCCAGTTCCCTTATTAGGCCAAGACATTTTAACTAAATTACCTGCTTCCCTGACTATTCCTGGACTACAGCCGCATCTCATTGCTGCCCTTCTCCCCAACCCAAAGCCTCCTTGGCGTCTTCCTCTCATATCCCCCCACCTTAACCCACAAGTATAGGACATCTCTACTACTTCCCTGGCAACTGATCACATGCCTATTACCATCCCATTAAAACCTAATCACCCTTACCCTGCTCAATGCCAATATCCCATCCCACAGCACGATTTAAAAGGAATAAAGCCTGTTATCCCTCACCTGCTACAGCATAGGCTTCTAAAACCTATACACTCCCCTTATAATTCCCCCATTTCACCTGTCCTAAAACCAGACAAGGCTTATAGGTTAGTTCAAGATCTGCACCTTATCAACCAAATTGTTTTGCCTATCCACCCCATGGTGCCAAACCCATATACTCTCCTATCCTCAATACCTCCCTCCACAATCCATTATTCTGTTTTAGATCTCAAACATGCTTTCTTTATTATTCCTTTGCACCCTTCATCCCTGCCTGTCTTTGCTTTCACTTGGACTGACCCTGACACCCATCAGGCTCAGCATATTACCTAGGCTGTATTGCCGCAAGTCTTCACAGACAGCCCCCATTACTTCAGTCAAGCCCAAATTTCCTCCTCATCTGTTACCTATCTCAGCATAATTCTGATAAAAACACACGTGCTCTCCCTGCTGATCCTGTCTGGCTAATCTCCCAAACCCCAATCCCTTCTACAAAACAACTCCTTTCCTTTCTAGGCATGGTTAGTAAGGTCAGAATTCTTACACAAGATCCAGGACCGCACCCTGTAGGCTTTCTGCCCAAACAACTTGACCTTTCTGTTTTAGCCTAGGCCTCATGTCTGCGTGCAGTGGCTGCCACTGCTTTGACACTTTTAGAGGCCCTTAAAAATCACAAACTATGCTCAACTCACTCTACAGTTCTCATAACTTCCAAAATCTATTTTCTTCCTCACACCTGATGCATATACTGTCTGCTCCCTGGCTCCTTCAGCTGTGCTCACTCTTTGTTGAGTCCCACAATTACCATTGTTCTTGGCCAGGACTTCAATCCGGCTTCCCACATTATTCCAGATACCACACCTGACCCTCATGAGTGCATCTCTCTGATCCACCTGACATTCACCCCATTTCTCCATATGTCCTTCTTCCCTGTTTCTCACCCTGATCACACTTGGTTTATTGATGGCAGTTCCAACTGGCCTAATCGCCACTCACCAGCAAAGGCAGGCTATGCTATCGTACTAGCCACTAGCCCGCCTCTTAAAACCTCTCATTTCCTTTCCATCGTGGAAATCTATCCTCAAAGAAATCACTTCTCAGTGTTCCATCTGCTATTCTACTACTCCTCAGGGATTACTTAGGCCCCCTCCTTTCCCTACACATCAAGCTCGAGGATTTGCCCCCACCCAGGACTGGCAAATTGGCTTTACTCAACATGCCGCAAGTCAGAAAACTAAAATACCTCTTAGTCTGGGTAGACACTTTCACTAGATGGGTAGAGGCCTTTCCTACAGGGTCTGAGAAGGCCACCATGGTCATTTCTTCCCTTCCGTCAGACATAATTCCTTGGTTTGGCCTTCCCACCTCTATACAGTCTGATAACAGACCAGTCTTTATTAGTCAAATCAGCCAAACATTTTTTTCGGCTCTTGGTATTCAGTGAAACCTTTATATCCTTTTCGGTCCTCAGTCTTCAAGAAAGGTAGAACGGACTAATGGTCTTTTAAAAACACACCTCACCAAGCTCAGCCACCAACTTAAAAAGGACTGGACAATGCTTTCACAACTTTCCCTTCTCAGAATTCAGGCCTGTCCTTGGAATGCTACAGGGTACAGCCCATTTGAGCTCCTGTATGGATGCTCCTTTTTATTAAGCCCCAGTTTCATTCCAGACACCAGACCAACTTGGACTGTGCCCCAAAAAACTTGTCATCCCTACTGTCTTCTGTCTAGTCATACTCCTGTTCACCATTCTCAACTACTCATACATGCCCTGCTCTTGTTTACACTGTTGGTTTACACTGTTTCTCCAAGCCATCACAGCTGATATCTCCTGGTGCTATCCCCAAACTGCCACTCTTAACTCTTGAAGTAAATAAATAATCTTTGCTGGCAGGACTATGATGAATCTCCTTAAGCACTCTCTAATTAAATGTCCTAGGTCCTCCCAATTCTTAGACCTTTAACACCTGTTTTTCTCCTTCTCTTATTCCATTTAGTTTTTCAATTCATACAAAACTGTATCCAGGCCATCACCAATAATTCTAAATGACAAATGTTTCTTCTAACATTCCGACCATATCACCCCTTACCACAAAATCTTCCTTCAGCTTAATCTCTCCCACTCTAGATTCCAACACTGCCCCTAATCCCCCTGGAAGTAGCCCTGAGAAACGTTGCCCATTATCTCTCCATGCCATCCCCCAAAATTTTCGCCATCCCAACACTTTACCACCACTTCGTTTTATTTTTCTTATTAATATAAGAAGACAGGAATGTCAGGCCTCTGAGCCCAAGCTAAGCCATCATATCCCCTGTAACCTGCACATACACATCCAGATGGCCGGTACCTGCCTTAACTGATGACATTCTACCACAAAAGAAATGAAAATGGCCTGTTCCTGCCTTAACTGATGACATTATCTCGTGAAATTCCTTCTCCTGGCTCATCCTGGCTCAGAAGCTCCCCTACTGAGCACCTTGTGACCCCCACTCCTGCCCACCAGAGAACAACCCCCCTTTAACTGTAATTTTCCTTTACCTACCCAAATCTTATAAAACAGCCCCACCCCTATCGCCCTTCACTGACTCTTTTCGGACTCAGCCCGCCTGCACCCAGGTGAAATAAAGCTTTATTGCTCACACAAAGCCTGTTTGGTGGTCTCTTCACACAGACGCGAAAGTATGCATGTCGTTGTTTCCATTTTTGAAAAGGTAACTGACCTCCACAAAGGTTAAACCACACCTCCAAAGTCCCATGAAGCCAAGGTATTAAACCCAGATCTTGGGATTTCAGAGCTCATGCTCTTGCTGCTACCCCATTAATGCTGCTTTGTGAGATACTGAAAAGTTATTGTTCTTACCTCTGTCTAGCCCGTCAATCCTTTTGACACTGGCCTAATGACGCGCTTACTGGCAAAGGTGGATGTCCCTGAGAATTTGTAAATAGATTAAGCACATTTCTGCTATTGAAATATGGTTCTAAGCAGAGCAAAAAACTCATCTATTTTCACCCTGAATTGGATTCTTTCCCAACTGAAGGCTGATTATTTGAGGGCTTGAAGATTGATGTCAGGGTGTCCTCCTGAAAAAAGACTGAAGTAATTACAATTAAATATATGGTTGATGGTCTCATTCTTGCCTACATGTTTGCATCTCCACTTCCAAAATTTTCTTAAGCAGTTCTTCAGAAACATTTCAATCCCTGTTAATGCTTCTTTCAATTGAAATCTCTTCTTAAATCCTATGTTGAAATGGATATATTGCACTCTACTGAGCAAAGTGGAGGATATAAAAAATAAATAAGAATAGGGCCTTCTGTTCAAAGAGTTACAATTTAGTGGAAGAGTTTCTTGTTCACAGTCACCAAACAATTTCCTTGGGATTCAGTTTCATATCATTCACATCCTTATGCCTTCTTTCCAGAGCAAAACTCACCAATCTCATAAATAAATAATTTGTTATAATACATCAACCCTCTTTTGCAAGCTTACAATAATTTTTAACAAAAGCTCTCTGGAGACAATAACCCAAATGAACAATTCAAAAGAAGAAATTTCAGGAACTTCAGCACACTGTCTGTGGAAGTTTGGTGTAGATAGCTAATACCGCAGCATCTTTCAAGTGGCATCCACCTATTTTTATCTACATATATGACCAACCTTGATATGTAATATGTCATTCCCTGGCAATCAACTTACTTTAATTCAGAAAACCTGACCCACCTTCTGGATGAGACAATGGCATTATTCTAATATTCATCTTTTACTTATAACTTACCATTTTCTCTATCTTTACAAGGTGGTATTTCAGGAGGAAAGCAGTTATGTGGCCTGAATAACATTAGACTTTTCACATTATTAGTATTCAGGCTTTGGGTTAAGGAACAAAGTTGCCAGCAGATCTGAAGATGTGTTTAGAATACACTCAGTGTTAAGGGCCCTTTCAATGATTCAGCGCAGTTACAATTTTTGCTTTTATTAAGCTAGAGCAATTGAAGAGGAAAGATGCCTGCTTTTTCTTTAGGGAGGAGGGAAGGTCTTAATATCTTAACCCAAAACCAAAATGATGAGAGTATGCAAATTTGCCCTTTTACAATATGAACCGAATTGTCTATTTCCACAGAAAGAAAGAAAAAATAGGGCATTCCCAAGGTCATGTTTCCCGAATGCTTTATTGTACAATGACAATTCAGTGACCTTTCTGAAATAAAGATATAATAAGATCAATCTGATTTGTTTAGTCACTGGTAATGTTATCATGGTCATACATACAAATCAATGAGGTGAAAAGAAGAAGAAAAGAAACATACTAGAGGCCAATTCAACTATTTAAAACAAACCACTGTCATCTCCATTTTAGTAAAGTTGATGTGAATGTCTGAATAATCAATTTTTTCTTTTGACATTAATAATTGAAGTTTGATAACATTAATGATTGTAGTTTGATAATCTTCTGAAATGAAAATAATAAGATGGGAAAGGCAAATGTTTTCATGGCCTCTTTTGGAAGCTAATAATTTAGGAAGCACTTTGAAGATACTGGGACAGAGAATATATTGTATAAAGAGAAACCATGTGGATATTGGTGTTAATATTTTGGGAAAATTAGAAATACATATATGCTAGATTAGGACTACTTTTCAACGATTGTATATGGATATGGTTTAACTATCATTATGAGCAAGTATCAGAATAAAGAAGTTAAAAATACCTTAATAAAATATTCAGAAATAAGAATATTTGTGCCACAAATGTTAACTTTAAATACTAAAATTTAGCAGTTTTTTTTTCTAGTGAGACTTCAGGATTGTTTATCTTCTAGGAGGGTGTCTAGGAGTGCCTTTGGTTCAGAAATCACTTAAAACTATCACTTAACGACAGGATACATTCTGAAAAATGCATTATTGTGCTAACACCACAGAATGTACTTCCACAAACATAGGTGTTATAGCCTACTACACACGTAGGCTCTATTGTATGACCTATGGATCCTAGGCTACAAACTTGTACAGCATGTTCCTATACTGAATGTTGTAGGCAAAAGTAACATAATGGTATTTGTGTATCTAAACATATCTAAATATAGAAAAGGTAATGTTTTGCATGGCCATATTACCACAGCTGTCTTCACTAGGTAATAGAAAATTTTCAGCTCAATTATAATCTTATGGGGCTTCATTTAATATGTGGTCCATCATTGACCAAAATGACTTTATGATGTGCATGACTGAGTTGCAGAAAAGAGGGAGCATTTGCTGAAAATGTGATGTCAGAATGTTTCCCTTATTATAAGAGCATAAGGGTCCATTTTGGTTTATGTATGCATGGATCTAATTAAATATACATTTTCTACAACTAAAAATGGCCATTATTAATATTTTAATTTTATCCTTTATCCTTTGATCCTAGCTGAAATCCTATAATAAATTAATACCTTTTTCATTTAACTGTAAATAACAACTATTTCCTTATCAATCAAGGTTTTAAGACAAATACAAAGAGATCTCAAATTTATGTTTTTCTTAAAGGACTGAGGAATAAAAGCTCACTCTCCATTTTGCTTTAGACTTAAGCAGCATCCTTGATCCTAGTTACCAGAAGCTGATAGGAGGTCATTACCATCCCTGAACTTTCAACAAATAGAACTGCAAGAGTTCGGAAAATGTAAGAAAGAAACCGGGGAGAAATCCAAAAGCATATCCTAGTAAAATACATTCCTGTAGTAAAAGACCTATTTTGGTTTGCACTTCAGATATCAGAAACTGGTTTAGAAATTGTTCAGCTGAATAAAATGAAAACAATCTCATTCTCTACTTCTTGTAAATGAAAGCTGCATTTGAGTGGGTGCATCTGTCATGTGCTGTGACAGGAATTTTTATAAATATGATTTATTAATTTAATTCCCAAACAACCCATATAAATGAGAATATTATTCCTAATGCTAATCTGGCTCCCAATAGCTAATAATAATAATAGCAACCATGTTAATACTTGCCACTCAAGTACTAAATCAGGTACTTAATATGTGTTTGGAATGTATAATCTCATTTAAAAATTCTTCTCAAAGCTATATATCATGGAGGTATACATTTATTACTATTTTACAGAAAACAGAGGCTCAGAAATACAGCTACTAGATAGAATAAAATGTCAGAATTCAAGTTCAGGTCTGTCTGTTGTCAACATCTGTACTTTCCTTTCTAAAGCATCCTGGTGCATAACTGTCCCGGAAAGTCAACAGAGTAGGCAAAGTCTACAAGCCTGGATGGGAATTCTGTGTGAAAAATAGAGATCAATGAGCCTGCTTGAAATCCTGCTCCCCTAGCAAGATCTCTTTTCATTTTTTTACCTTGGCTTTTGATCCTCAAAAAAATTCTAATTTTAATATGAATTATCTTAAAACACAAATAATTGTAGCAAGCAACAGTTAGAGGTGGGAAGAGGCCGATAATTGTAATGGACAGGAAGCTAAAAGAACCCCATGAAAAGTAACCAGCAAGGGGACATTAAAAGTGAATATGGGCACCAGAAAGAAGGCCATCAGAAACATAATTGTCTACTTTGTTTTGGCTTAGTCTCGTGCTGTGTATGTGTGTGTGTGTGTATGTGTGTGTGGTGTGTGTGTACATAAAATAAGTGAAATGGAGCCCTCCAAGCATTATTTAGATAGACAAATTCACACAGCATATAAAATAAATAATTATTTATCTTGCCTCGAGATGTTTCCAAGAGGCCATTTGCATGAATCTCATTTATTGGCTAATCATTCAATCATGTCCTTCCCACTTTGCCTGGATGAGCACGGTCTGCAGCTCAGCAACTGATGTGCCACGCTGAAGACAGAGCAGGTAATAAGAAACCACCATGTGAGATTCTTTTATGGGTTGTTCATGCTACAAAGACACCAGCAGAAGGTGATTTTTCTTTCCTTTATTTCCAAGTTAACATCTTTCTTTTCTTGCCATCACATTTTTGTTGGTCTTGCCTTACAGTTCCTTGTATCTGCCAACATTTGGCTGTGCAAGTAAATTTATTGTTCTCCCTGCTATTCATTTTATTCTCTATTTCCTTGATATTTTCAGACAAAAAATTTTTTTAATCAAAAAAGTTATCTCTGGGTTTCACCTCTGTTGATTTCAAAGATAACTGCCATGCATTTTATTCTCAAACTTGCAGAACTGTATATATCAGTAATTTTAAAAGTTAGTCTCACATAAAAAGCTTTTATACATTTATTTTTCCTTGAGTAATATTGGTAGTATATATATAAAACATCAATAATCTATCTACCAACCTACAAATATGTGTATATAGTATATGTATATATAAGCACAGAATTATCTTTATATATAACACACATTATATATACTATATATGTATGTATGCATATATATATAATGTGTGTATATATATACACAATTGTAAGATAGTATAATAAATAACTTAGAACTGAAAATAAACGTTTAATGAAATTTTGCTTGCAAAGCCACACATGAGATATTAGGTAGAAATTTTTTTTAAGTACACATTATGTATTATGTTTGGCTGGATTGAAGTCTGGACCAGGAACAATGGTAATCTTGGGAGACTCAACAAAGAGTGAGTACAGCTGAAGGAGCCAGGAGCAGAAAGTATAAGTGTCAGGTGTGAGGAAGAAAATAGATTTTGGAAGTTAGGAGAACAGTAGAGAGTGAGTTGAGAATAGTTTGTGATTTTTAGGGCCTTTAAAAGTATTAAGGCAGTGGCAGCCACTGCACGTAGACCTGAGGGCTAGGCTAAAACCGAAAGGTCAAGCTGTTTGGACAGAAAGGCTACAGGACGTGGTCCCAGCTCTTGTGTAAGAATTCTGACCTTAGTAACCACGCCTAGGAGGGAAAGGAGTTGTCATTTTGTAGAAGGGATTGGGGTTTGGGAGACTGGCTGGACACGATCAGCTGGGAGAGCACGTGTGTTTTTATGAGAATTATGCCGAGATAGGTAACAGATGAGGAAATTTGGGCTTGACTGAAGTAATGGGGGCTGTCTGTGCGGCAGTATAGCCCAGGTAATTTGCTGAGCCTGAGGGGTGTCAGGGTCAGTCCAAGTGAAAGCAAAGAGAGGCTCGGATGAAGAGTGCAAAGGAATAGTAAAGAAAGCATGTTTGAGATCCAGAATAGAATAATGGGTTGTGGAGGGAGGTATTGAGGATAGGAGAGTATATGGGTTTGGCACCATGGGGTGGATAGGCAAAACAATTTGGATGATAAGGCGCAGATCCTGAACTAACCTGTAAACCTTGTCTGGTTTTAGGACAGGTGAAATGGGGGAATTGTAGGGGGAGTTTATAGGTTTTAAATGGCCATGCTGTAGCAGGTGAGTGATAACATATTTTAATCCTTTTAAAGCATGCTGTGGGATGGGATATTGGCATTGAGCGGGGTAAGAGTGATTAGGTTTCAATGGGATGGTAAGGGGTGCATGATCGGTCACTAAGGAGGGAGTAGAGGTGTCTTATACTTGTGGGTTAAGGTGGGGAGATACAAGGGGAGAATATGAAGGAGGCTTTGAACTGGGGGAAAAGGCAGTAATGAGGTGTGGCTGTAGCCCAGGAATAATCAGGGAAGCAGACAATTTAGTTAAAGTGTCTTGGCCTAACAAGGGAACTGGGCAGGTGGGGATAACTAAAAAGGAGTGCTTAAAAGAGTTTTGCCTAAGATGGCACCAGAGTTGGGGAGTTTTAAGAGGTTTAGAAGCCTGGCCATCCATACCCACAATAGTTATGGAGGCAAGGGAAACAGGCTCTTGAAAAGAAGGTAATGTGGACTGGGTAGCCTCCGTATTGATTAAGGGGACGGACTTACCTTCCGCTGTGAGAGTTACCTGAAGCTTGGCATCCGTGATGGTTTAGGGGGCTTCTGAGGCGATCTGGCAGCGTCAGTCTTCAGCCGGTAAGCCAAGAAGATCTGGGAAGGAGTCAGAGAGCCTTGGGCCAGAGTTCCAGGGGCTCTGGGAGTGGCTGCCAGGTGAGGTGAAGAGTCCGATTTTCATTGGGGTCCCGCACAGACGGGACGCAGTTTAGGAGGAATCCCAGGCTGTGGGCATTCCTTGGCCTGGTGGCCAGATTTCCAGCACTTGTTGCAAGCTCCTGGGGGAGGAGGTTCTGGAGGAACGCCTGGCCGCTGCGGTTCAGGTGTTTGGAAGTTCTTGTGTGCTGGAGATGTGGCTGGGGTTTGTCTCACAGTGGAGACAAGGAATTGCAACTTTTTTCTATTATTGTACACCTTGAAGGCGATGTTAATTAAGTCCTGTTGTGGGGTTTGAGGGTCAGAATTTAATTTTTGGAGTTTTATTTAATGTTGGGAGCAGATTGGGTAATAAAATGTACATTGAGAATAAGACGGCCTTTTGACCTTTTAGGGTCTAGGGCTGTAAAGCGTCTCAGGGTTGCTGCCAAATGAGCCATGAACTGTGCTGGGTTTTTCATATTTGTTGAAAGAGCCTAAACGCTAACTGATTTGGGAGAGGTCGGATAAAGAAAAAGGAGCATTAACCTTGATTATGCCTTTAGCTCTAGCCATCTTTTTAAGAGGAAATTCCTGGGTAGGTGGGGGAGGGCTAGTCACAGAACGAAACTGTAAGCCACCGGACCCGGTGTGAGGAGGGGAAGTGATTAAAATATTATAGGGTGGAGGTGCGGAGGCTGAGGAAGAATTGGGACCTAGCTCAGCCTGGCGAGGAGCAGCCTGGGGAGGAGGGGAGAGGTCAGATGGGTCTGCAGAAAAGGAAGATTAGAAAGACTCAGCGACACTTGGGGTTGGGACTGAGGGGACAGGCAAGAGGGAAAGAAGGAGGATTTGGGATGAGTGGCATTGGGAACAGAGACTAGGGAGGGACCAATGTGTAAAAGAATGCCTGGACATCAGGCACCTCAGACTGTTTGCCTATTTTATGACAAGAATTATTTAGATCTTGGATGAAAAAATCGAAAGTGCCATTTTCTGGCTATTTGGAACTGCTGTTGAGTTTGTACTGGGGTCAAGCAGCATCGCAGAAGAAAATAAGGCATTTAGGTTTAGGTCAGGTGTGAGTTGAAGTGGTTTTAAGTTCTTGAGAACAGAGGCTAAGGGGGAAGAGGGAGGAATGGAGGGTGGAAGGTTGCCCATAGTGAAGGAGGCAAGCCCAGAAAAAAGAGAGAGTAGAGACACGGAGAGAAGGGGTTGGGGGGTTCTTGCCCTCCAGAAAAGTGGAGAAGGGGTACAGAAATGGAGACAAGGGGCTGGGGGGGGATTCTTACCCCCCAGAAAAGCAGTACTTGCTGCTAAGGGTGAAGGAGAAGAGGTTGGGGGGTTCTTGCCCCCCAGAAAAGCAGAGAAGGGGTAGAGACACGAAGAGAAAGGATTGGGGGCTTATCGCCCCCTAGAAAAGCGGTACTTACCACTAAGGGTGAAGGACCAAGGCAGGTGTCCCTGCGTGGTCAGACACCTCTGAAACGTGGATGAATAATCAGGCAGGCATCCCCGCGTGATTAAACACCAAGGGAAGACTGTCTTCCCGAGTCTGTGACCAGCACTGGAGTTTTGGGTCCACGGATAAAATGCATCTCCTTCGTCTCTACCAGGAAAGGAAAGGAACTGAAATTAAGAGAAGGGAGAGATTGAAGTGTGGCACCAAGACTGAAAGAAGAAAGAGGTTGAGGGATAGTGAGAGAGGTTGAAGAATAGAGTAAAAAGAGGTCACTTACCGGATTTAAAATTGGTGAGATGTTCCTTGGGCTGGTTGGTCTGAGGACCAGAGGTCGTAGGTGGATCTTCCTCATGAAACAAAGAGCAGGAGGACAGGGGATTGATCTCCTAAGGGAGGTTCCCCGATCCGAGTCACGGCACCAAATTTCACTCGCATCCCTGTGAAGAGACCACCAAACAGGCTTTGTGTGAGCAATAAAGCTTTTTAATCACCTGGGTGCAGGCAGGCTGAGTCTGAAATGAATCAGCGAAGGGAGATAAGGATAGGGCTGTTTTATAAGATTTGGGTAGGTAAAGGAAAATTACAGTCAAAGGGGGGTTGTTCTCTGGGGGGAGGAGCAGGGGTCACAAGGTTGTCAGTAGGGGAGCTTTTGAGGCAGGATGAGCCAGGAGAAGGAATTTCACAAGATAATGTCATCACTTAAGGCAAGGAACGGCCATTTTCACTTCTTTTTTGGTGGAATGTCATCAGTTAAGGCAAGGAACAGGCCATCTGGATGTGTAGGAGCAGGTCACAGGATATGATGGCTTAGCTTGGGCTCAGAGGCCTGACAATTGCCATTTGGGGTTGTTGTTTTAAACTCAATCTCCACTAAAGTAGCTTAGATGAATGCATTAGCCAAGGTTCTTCAGAGTAGGACATATACATATAGATTTAAATATTAATATAGATATTGTTATATATGTATTTATTTATAAATAAGAATATTTTTATAAGGAATTGGCTGATGTGATTATGGAGGCCAAGAAGAAACAAGATCTGCAGTTGGCAAACTGCAGACCCAGGAGAGTTAATTGTATAATTCTTGTCTGCTTCCAAAGTCCTAAAAATGTGAAGAGCTGATGGTGTAAATTCTAGTCCATGTGTAAAAGACCAATGTCCCAGATCATTTGGTCAGGCAGACAAAGTTCCCTCTTACTCATCCTTTTTGTTCTATTCAGTTCTTCAGTTGATTGGATGAGGGCTACACACACAGGGAAGACAATCTCTTTTACTGCTTTCATGGGTCAGTCAATCCAAATGCTAATCTTATCGAAAAACACTCTCACAGAAACACCCAGAATAATGTTTAACCAAATATCTGGCCACTCCCTGCGTGGCCCAGTCAAATTGACACATAAAATTAACTATTACAGAAGGCAAAATATTTCCAGAGGAACTAAAGTATATAAAGAAAGAAGAAAGTAATCTGAACTATATTATCTTGAAAGCTTGGGGATAATAATGTCATTATCAAAGGCATTTTTTATTCTGTTCTTGTTAAAGAAACTAGCAACTATTTAAAAAAAATTTCCAAGCGTTTATTGTGTGGAGGGATACTTACAGTAGAAACATAAATATAACACAGCTCTCTCTTTCAGGGAACTCAAAACCTAATATATGTGGTAAAATGTGGCTCTTGGGGCCATCTATGGCAAAGTTCCTGAAATCTAGTGAAAATGCAGATTTCTGGGTGTCACTACAGACCTATTGAACCAGAAAGTAGGAGATGTTGTGCATCTGAAAGGAAAATGAATACTTCATTTTCAGCAATCATCAGTTTTGTAGGGTTACCATATAGATCAATAACCACCATACCACATGATGAAGTTTGTGAGGTGGCAACATAGAAGTGCATGTAACTACCTTTGCTTAAACTGGCAAATTATACAAAATGCGTGCAGAAAAAGACATCTAATATCTAATTCATTGATGATCTCACCATGATTAAATCAATCATCAAAGCCTAAATGCCCCCTAGAGTATGTGGTCACAGAGTCATAAACAGTCAAAAAGAATCTATCTTGTCTTTATCCATGTCAGTCCTGTTTTACTGTAATATCTGTACAGTTTCATTTTTTCATTTAAACCTCTAACCCATTTGGACTTGAAGTTTATTGTATATTGAATGGGGAAATAATATTTTTCTGCAGTACTATTTGTAATTACATAATATAACTAACTTTCTAAATGTTCAAACTAGATTTGTTGCATAAACTATACTACATAGACACAATAAAGTAATAGGCAGCTATAAAAACTGAACCATCTATGAGCTGATGTGGAATGGTATCTAAAAGATACTGAGCAAAATAAACTTCAAGTTATGTATATGTGTATATTTATATGTATACACAAACCACACATTTATGTATATACATGACTTGAATGAAATTCAGAATCAGAATGTTTCAACTTAGTGGTAAAATACAAGCATATGTTTCACTGTTGAAGTAGCTGAGACTCAGAATCAGGTAATGGCCTGACCCCAGGGTACAGATCAAGTCAGAAAAAATATCTCCCACAACCCAATACTAAAGGGCTTGGAATGAACATAAAGAATGCTAGCATGTGTCACCGGGCACGGTGGCTCATGCCTGTGATCCCAGCACGTTGGGAGGCCAAGGCGGGTGGATCACAAGGTCAGGAGTTCGAGACCATCCTGGCTAACATGGTGAAACCCTGTCTCTGCTAAAAATACAAAAAATTAGCCGGGCATGGTGGCAGGCGCCTGTAGTCCCAGCTACTTGGGAGGCTGAGGCAGGAGAATGGCATGAGCCCAGGAGGCAGAGCTTGCAGTGAGCTGAGATTGTGCCACTGCACTCCAGCTTGGGCGACAGAGCGAGACTGTCTCAAAAAAAAAAAAAAAAAATTCTTCCATGTGTCCTGCTGGAATGAATATTAACTACAGTGTCTTTATTGTGCTGAAACTCCAGAAGAAGGTGCTCTGCCATACAGTCCCCATTGCCTTTGCAATAAACTGACTTACTCCATAAGTTATCTCCTCCCTCCACTGGTTTCAGAGAATAAACCAGGGAAGTGATTCTGAAAGGCAGGTGGGAATGAGTCCCACAGGCTTCCTCACCTGAAAATTATGAGAAGCAGGATCACCATCACAAACAACATTCTTCTCTGGTAAGTCATTTATTATTCTACATGTTAGGTCCAGTTATAAGATTTTGCACCTCACTTGAATTTAGAGATAAAATTGGAAATCAGAGAACTGTTGGAGTAGCTGAACCCAGCTCTCAATTGTAAAGGAAGGTGTATTGATTACCCCCTTGTATACACACAGAAAATTATTCAGAGTACATCATAAATTAGTTTCTTAAAACTCTCAAACACTCAGTGTAATGAAATTCACAAAAGGTAGAACTTGTCTCATTTTTAGTATGTAGTAAAGGGAAGAAGAATAAATGAAGCCACACAAAACATTAAGAGATAATATTAATTCATTCACCATAGGAGTGATTATAGTAGTTTATTAGAACTTCATTCATCCCAGCATGTTAAAAATGTCTTTCTTATTGACTCTATAGTTCCAAATCCAGAATTAGTTTTCTATTAAGGTATCCAGGTGGATAAAACATATTAAATGTATAGAAGATGAAGTTGGATTGTGAAGTCAATAACCATTACAATTGTGTGTGTGTGTGTGTATGAGAGAGAGAGAGAGAAAAACATGTTATCCATGTTATTTCCTCCTTTTTCCTCAGATAATTTCAAATGTAGTGGTGAATGATGAATAATTACAGCATTTGTTTCTCCATCACTCCACATACTTCCATAAGCATACAGTTTCATTACTGGGATTCTAGCTCCTTCCCTACCCAACTAAGTTTATAGAATCCTTTTCTCCAGTCTCCAGAGCTGAGCCTTTTTCACAATTTCCCTTTCCTAATTCATGGTAGGTTACATGGTTTCTGCTCTCCTGCCCTGCAGGTTCTCTTACCATCAACTGAAGATTTTGTAGCCTTTATACAAACCTACTCGAATGGTCTGATCTCCAAGTGAGTCCATTTATCACAGGACAAATAGAGGCAGTCTTTGCTTTTCAGTAAGATAGTGCAATACTATAAAAATGACTATAAAAGCAAAACCTATGCCAAATGATCTCAACAATCAATGAGAAAAATTACAAATTTCCTGTTACCCTTGAAAACGTTTTCTTAATACATTAAAAACTCTCTTACTGTTGGATTATAAATCTATAGAGAAATGAAGAAAATAGAAAAACTAATATTTATTTAGCACCTAGTACTTGTAGACAATAGAAACATTGAGAATTTAAGGATGTTCTTTTTTATTGATTTTTAAGAGGATAAAACTTTAATCATTTATTTGTACTAACATACCACATTATTTTTCTCTAAAATATGTACAAAAGAAACATTTGAAACTTTATAATAAGTTTAAAGACATTTTCTGTTACACTAGTGCTTTTGGTATATATTATCTTCTGTGCTTTAGTTTTCTTTCAGAAACAGTATACTACACACCAAAATACTGACAACCATGAATGTACAATAAATTATAAGCAGAACGTACAATAAATCATGAATGTACAATAAGTTATAATCAGAATGTACAATAAATTATAATCAGAATGAATTTTTTGATGAGGGAGGTTACACAAATCTACACGTAATAAAATTGTGTAGAATTACACACACACACACTCACAGAGAGAAGATGTGAGCATGTAAAACTGGTAAAATCTGAATAAATTCTATGGATGTCACAGTTTACCAATGTCAGTTTCCTTGTTTGGACAGAGTACTATGGTTATATAAGGATATTCTTTTTAAAAATAAACTATCAAGGATAGTTTGAACAGTGTTTGCCTTCTTGTTATAAAAATTACAAAACTAAACACACATCTTTTCTGACATAGTAAATTGCCTTGCTTCTTTCTAAGTTGGGATCAGCTTCTAACATTTTACTCATTGTGTATTCAATGTGACGAAATATCTCTGAGAATTCTTTTGCTGCAAAGATTTCAGTTCCTGTTACTTCCTCTGGGATATCTACGGTCTTCTCATCACAACTGTGTTTCTTATTTGTGTAGATAAATCTACATTCACTAATTTCCTCTGGCTATATCTAGAACAATGGCAGTATTATTTCTATAGATAGCCTTTTTTTCTCTAAATCCATTTATATTCTATTCAGATTTCACTTTCAGCATTACTTTTTATTTATTTGTCGCACTTTTATCTTTGTTGGCCAATGCCCTCTTTTGCCCATTTTTGTAAAATGTCATGTGCGTTTATCACTGGGAGACAAGGAGACAACAAGGAAACAACACAACTACACATTTTGCTGTCTGTGAGCAAACTGAGTAACATAAAAATGTGCCATGAACAATAGCTGACAGGCTTTGAAAGAAGTGAATCCCAGGCATGATGTGCTTCTGTCACTCACATGATATCTGATGGACTAAAGAGCTAGCAGAGATGTTGGCACTTCCTGTAACTACTAATAGTTAATATATGATGGTAAGTGGAATTTGGACCATATTGTTGAGAGACTGGTGTTATTTCACTATAACTATGATAACTGAAATACATGCATATCAAAATGTGCACAGCAAGAACTGCCTGTATAGTTTTATATATGAATATGTATGTATTTATGCATGAAAGATTTCTTTATATATGAAAAAACTAGTACAAAAATAATTTACGGCAGATGGTCCCAAAAATTAGTTTTGATCTTTAAGATTCCTTTTTCATTTCTCCTGAAAATTGCCATAACAGGCATCGTTCCAATTTGAAGTTCTAGGCAATCTGGAACTTCAAAGCATATGACAGGAACTGCCTTTGCTGGCCAACTGCTCCTTGGCCACCATTAGCATCAAATAAAGATGTTTTGTGTAAACTAAGGTTAGGGCATCTCTTTTCTCCTGTAAATAATAGATGTCAGTGCCCCTTAAATGTGCAAAATTCCATTTGGCCTGTTAAATGTATTTAATCCGAAAATGGAGTTAGTGACTATCAATACATATTACGCAATTGTCCTTAAAATAATAAAATGCAATTATATGGCATTGAGCTGTATGTTCTTATGACAGCAATGCAACATACAATGGCACAACACAACATACAACAGCAAAATACAACATGATAATTATAAATAGTCATCATAGTAATGATTGCTTGCTTTTCAGTAGTGCTTTCATAACTCTTTCTAATGAATTGGAGCAACTACAGAATATTGGAGAAAACTCCAAGATAGGCTGCCAAAAAGGTGAGAGGGCTCTGAGTTCATGAATACATAATTTTTAATAGTCCTGAAAGTGCTGCTGTTTGTTCATCTTCATTTCATTTTTGTCCTCTTCCTTTTGACAACTCTGAAGCACATCTGGCACAAAGCAATTATCTGTTAGATGAGTGTCAACAATATATTCCAGTGAGCAGATCATCTGTGTCAGACAGTGGTAATATGGGCCACTCTGGGAAAGGTAAATCCAAGCCAGGAGTTTGGCAGTAAGTGAATGGTTGGAAATAAATCTAAGAGCTACCGAAATTCTGCTAAGGAATTGGCATTAAAGAGAATGATAGACAGAATATTGCTGCCACAGGCCCAAGTCATACAAACATGTTATCCATGTTATTTCCTCCTTACTGTTGGATTATAAATGTATAGAGAAATAAGATAGAAAAAATAATATTTATTTAGCACCTAGTACTTTTAGACAATAGAAACATTGAGAATTTAAGGATGTTCTTTTAAAAAATAAACTATCAAGGATAGTTTGAGGCTGAAAATATTAAGTGAAGAGCTAACATCAACAAAAGTGGTCTAATGGAGAAGGCAAATGCAGGTTTTAAGAACAGGTTAATTTGTGTGTGTGTGTGTGTGTGTGTGTGTTTAATCAATAGTGGATTAAAAATGGGAGATGACTTTAGCTCCAGTAATATCTAGCAATAGGATTCAGAGACAAACCCCCAAAAATGTAATTCAAAACTACCTAAGATCTTCAGTTGTCAGCCCCTCCTGGAGGTTTGGAGTAACACTTTTGGTCTTCGTTTCTTCTGGAGATTGAAAGTGATATGGCATACCCTTAAAAAAACACAAAAGTTATCTTTGAAATGCACAGAAAAACAAAGTCACCTTGCAACAGACACGAAAGTAGGTTTTACCTGAGAACAACTGACATGTAGTTTCCCATTCCCTAAAGTTGCGGATCCATCTTAGCTTTGAAGGCGGAAAGATACCTGCTAAGGAAAATAAGCTACATCTGGGGTGGGCATTATGAGAAAATGGTAATAGCTGTGTAGTTTGCTGTAATAAAAATTGTGAGGCTGCACTCCACTTTAGGGGGAAATTGAACTGTGATAGATTCTGAAAGAAATTGCACTCTGATTGATTTGGAATATCTGTCATAGGCATGACAAGCATGAGTTGTAGCACATGTAGAGTGTATTCCTCAATCCATGGCTAACCCTGTAGTGGGGGATAGAAAGCCTGTCTCCAAATGAGCTCATTTGGAGAGCTGGAGGGGCAGAAGCCAGACAGGCTTTCATAATTAATCTTGCTCAGGGGATCTCACCCTCTGCCTTTTGTTGCTTAGGTCCTTTCTCTTTCATTGTCTAGTGCAGCATTACAAGTACCTTAGCCACAAGTAGAGAACTTCAGAAATGCTTACGTCTGTGGTGAGTTAGAACCTATTCATAGGCTATACCAAGATTACAGAAAAATCAGCATTTATGTATAATACGATCCCATTTTCTTTTCTCTGTAGATGTAGAAAAACAGGGTTCCATTGCCCTGGGTATATTTAATTATTTATACGAGGGTTATTAGTGTGTGGTTAGTGACTCCTTGTTGAAAATTATAGATGCCAGCAACCTGCAGTGAAATTATGTGTTTTTGCTAAATTATTAGCTATAAAATGAATGATGAAGGGCATCTTAGTGGAAACTTACCAAAAACAATTAGCTATTTAAGGTAGGGAAAGAAATGTAAGAGAGTAGAGGTAATGAGTCATTCTGTTCCTTAAGGGAAAGCAAAACCATCTTTCTCATAAATTAGTGTGTGATGGATATATATCCATAGCAGATGACACAAAAGGCAGTAATATATAGATTTAATGTATCCTGAATTTTTTAAAATGGCATTGTGGAGAGCACTGATATTCTTCATCAAAGTACTCCAGTGTGTTATTGAACTATAGTGTAATTTTGCCTCTCTTCTATACCCATAAACCTTACCTCCATTCAGATATATCTACTGACTTAGCCTTGTCCTGTCCACAAAAAAGAAAAAATCTAGGCGGTTCTTACCACAAATATAAGGACAGGCCATTTTCTATTGATTTTTCCTTGGACCTACCATACCAACCCTGTACCTATATCACTACCTTCTTATCTCTATGGTACATGTATGACTTATTTTTTACTAGTTTTTTAATGTTATTTATATAGCATAGTTGTACATATGTTGGGGATACACATGATATTTTGATACATGTATACTATGTGTAATGGTCAAATCAGGGTAATTGTTATATCTATTACCTCAAAAATTGATATTTTCTTTGTGTTCAGAATATTACAATTCTTTTTTCTAGCTGTTTTGAAATGTACAATTATTCTTAACCATAATTTTCCTATAGTACTATTGAATATTAGAACCTACTATTTCTATCTAATTGTATATTTTTACACATTAACCAACTCCTCTTCACCTCCCACTGCCTTCCTATTCCAGCCTCTTCTAACCATAATTCTACTCTCTATTTCCATTAGATTCATTTTTTTAGCTTCCACATATGAGTAAGACATACAATATTTGTCTTTCTCTACCTGACTTATTTCACTTAACATAATGTCAGTTCCCATCCATGTTGCCGCAAAAGACAGGATTTCATTCCTTTTTAATGGCTGAATAATATTCATTGTGTATATATACATTTTCTTTATTCATCCACGGGTGGACACTTAGGTTCATTTCATATCTTGGCTATTTCAAACAGCACTGCAGTAAGCATCGTTGTGCAGATACCTTTTTGAAATATTAATTTCCTTTGGTTATATCCCCAGCAGTGAATATCTGGATCTTATGGTACTTTTATTATGAGTTTTTTCAGGAACCTTCATACTGTTTTCCATAATGGCTGCAGTGCTTTACATTGCCACTACCAGGGTATGTGAATTTTAACTTTTAAGTTACCTTTCCCTGCCTGTGTTTCTGACTTACGCTATTCCATTCCTATTGTATTTGTTCCTTATTCTTGCTATAGCAAATTACCACAAACTAAGCATGGTAAAGGAACATAAATTTGTGATCTTGCTGTTGTAAAGATCACACATTTAAAATAGTTTGATATGGCTATGTTGCTTCTGGAAGTGCTAGGGAAAAAATTGTTTTCTTGTCTCTTCCAGTTTCTGGAGGCTTCTCATGTTCCTCAACTGTAGCCCTGCATCATTCTGACCCCTGCTTCTGCCATCATATATCCTTCTGTCTCTCTTCTTCCATAGTCACATCACTTTCTCTGACTCTGACCTGTATTCTTCTTTTTTATACAGACCCTAGTGGTTACATTGAACTCACCCAGATAAACCAGGATAATCTCCCCATCTCTTGAAACTTGATTTAGTCACATCTTTGAAGACCCATTGGCCATGTAAGGTAACATATTGACAGATTCTGGGTATTAGGACACGGACATTTTGCAGGGCCATTGTTCAACCTAATACACCTATATGAACCTATCTGTTTGATCTTGTCATTTAACATATTTTAGTCTATGTCTTGGACCTTGTAACTTGAAGTTGTTCTTACACCTGAATTTCTTGGCTCTGTAATTTGATACCTCATGTTGCCCTCACTTGAGTTTGGTTTACCAGTTTGGATTCTCTCCACCTCCATTGTTTCACTTAGGATTCTTAAATCCAACCATTCTGTTGAAAACTGGCATTTCCTTCTTTCTTGCATTAAACTTTGAGCCCTTAGATTCAGCCAGTCTAGTGGCTTGGTAGGAAAACCAAGCATCCTTCTAACAGTGAAATGTAGAAATTCTTCATCAACTTGGAGCTTCTAAGTCCATGTCCTCCCCCCGTTTACAGCCCTCCACATTCCTATGGAAAGAATACATTTTTGCCACATAATCATTAACTTAGTCCAAGCCTAGTACCCCTGGGTCCAGCATTTGCAGTAATGACCTGTCCTATGGCTGAAAGCCTGTCTGTGACACTTTGGATTGGCATCTTAGACAAGCTGAATTTCTCAGATGCTTTTGTTGTCATGTAAACCAGACAACCAGGAAAAAGGAAAGGGGGAAAAAAGAACAACAACAACAACAAAAACAAACAAGCAAACAAAACTCTTCCTTGCTTGAGTTTATTGTTTATATGGCTTGGCTTTGTCCCCACCCAAATCTCACCTTGAATTATATCTCCCAGAATTCCCATGTGTTTTGGGAAGGACCCAGGGAGAGGTAATTGAATCATGGGGGCTGGTCTTTCCCATGCTATTCTCATGATAGTGAATAAGTCTCACGAGATCTGATGGGTGTATCAGGGGTTTCTGCTTTTGCTGCTTCTTCATTTTCTCTTGCTGCCACCATGTAAGAAGTGCCTTTCACCTCCACCATGATTCTGAGGCCTCCCCAGCCATGTGGAACTGTAAGTCCAATTAAACCTCTTTTTCTTCCCGGTCTCTGGTATTTCTTTATCAGCAGCCTGAAAATGGATGGATACAATTGTTTTGTTGAGGTTTTCCTTACATTTTAACCCTTACCTATTCCTTTAGCACCTGCAATGCAGCAGAGAGTCACAGGAACTACAGTGAGTTCTTAGTCAATAAAGTTCCTGGCCCATAAATGATTGTTTGCTATTTGTCCCTATAGATTTCATAGGATTCATACAGGCTTGTGATTATTAATCTATTTGGTTACAGATATGGCTTCGGTTTGCACAATTTAAAGAAATCCCCCTACAGATGTAATGTTTTCATTTACATTTGGATTTCCATTTCAAATATTTGTCCCATATTTTCACAAGGGGATTTCTAAACTGCAACGCAGGGACCTAAATATAGAAAAATAATTCCTTGTTCAATTGCTTGTAAAATTTGGTAAAGTGCTTGTCTAGTAGGGGAAAGCATCATGAATAACACATCAAATGAGGAAAAATTTGAAGGAGGGTTTGGAGAATTAGAAAAAACCTATTCAATATAAAACTTTGTTTTACAATATAATTTGATTTGTTTAAACCACACAAAATATACCTTGAAATTTTAAATAACACTAAAGAAAGTGTTATGATTTTTAAGGGCACATGATTTTTTTTTTTTTTTTTTTTTTTTTTTTTTTTTTTTTTGAGATAGGGTCTTGCTCTGTCACCTAGGCTGGAGTACAGTGGAATGACCTCAGCTCACTGCAACCTCCGCCTCCTGGCTTCAAGCGGTTCTCAGCCTCCTGAGTAGCTAGGATTACAGGCACCTGCCACCATGCCTGGCTAGTTTTTGTATTTTTAGTAGAGATGGGTTTCACCATGTTGGTCAGGCTGGTCTTGAACTCCCAACCTCAAGCAATCCACCCGCCTCGGCCTCCCAAAGTGCTGGGATTACAGGCGAGAGGCACCGCACCCGGCCTGGGCCCATGAATTAAAGAGGCTGAGACATGCTGTTTTTTCTAAAATTTTGTATCTCTTCGCATAAACTTAAATGCTATTTTTCCATTTTTGTAAATGGATTTTTAAATTATTTTGTTTACCTGTATTGTCTCAGTCTTTCATGGTTTCCATGTTAGGGCATGTGGGCAGAGATAGAAAGCCATATAAAGGAAGATAGTAAAAATAATATTGTAGAAGACATATGGAAACAAAGTTAAAACTTGGGACTGAGAGATTTGAGAAAGATGTAACAGCCATTGGAAGGAAGAAGTAGATTTGGGAAATCTCAAAATAGAGAATAGCATACTTAAGAGGGAAGATTTGTTCTTTTACATTTAAATGTAGAGACTTTCCCTGTTTTAAAAGTGAGTGGTTTCCTGGGTGCTGAATCAAATATACCCTAAATTCTTACGTTTCTGTTGTCCTCTGCTGCCAGACCTTCTGTACTTTGTATGATTCAAAATCATCGGGTGGCAATTAGACAATAAAAGCATTAGAAAATATTGTTTACCTAAAATACATTAAATGTGAAAACTCAATTTAATTTTGTTCTGTTTTTAAAAGTGCTATATTCAAATTAGTTTGATTAATGACAAGAAAAATTTAGGGAAAGAAAATTGATTTACTCGTATTTTATTTTATTCTATTTTCCTGTTGACCTAGATGTACAAAAATTTATATCTCTGGGGCTAATTCACTTTTCAGGAGTCTAGGTGTTGAGTATTATTTAGATAGGTAACGTTATTAAATAACAATTATAATTTTCACTTAAAAACATATTTCCAGCCGGGCACGGTGACTCACGCCTGTAATCCCAGCAATCTGGGAGGCCAAGTCAGGCAGATCACTTGAGCTCAGGAGTTCGAGACCAGCCTGGCCAACACGGTGAAACCCTGTCTCTACTAAAAAAATACAAAAATTAGCTGGACATGGTGGCGCAGTCTGTAATCTCAGCTACTTGGGAGGCTGAGGGAGGAGAATTGCATGAATTCATGAGGCAGAGGTTGCAGCAAGCCCAGATCGTACCACTGAATTCCAGCCTTGGCAACATAGCGAGACTCCATCTCAAAAAAAAAATTCCACGAGTACTCATTTCATTTCTGAATGGTGTCATATAGAATATTAAATGGAAGATCATGAAGAATGGCTATTTTGTCTAGAATTTTCATCAAATATATTAGAGATAAAATTGTTATGGTTTAGTCTATGTCAGCAATGGGGTTTCTCATCATTCTCTAGAACAGGCAGTCATCTAGAGCCAAATCATTTTCTCCATGGAAACCAACACTTTCCCACTCACCCAGAGATCTTTTCAATTCTTTTCTGAAAGTTTCACAACTGACAGGAGGTTGCAGAGCTGTGACTTTACAGAGGAGCCATTTGAAATAATTAGCCTTTCCCTTAGATAAGCCATCTTAGAAATTTTCCACAGATGGTATAGAAAGCACAGGTCGGGTGTGGTGGCTCACGCCTATAATCCCAGCACTTTGGGAGGCTGAGGCGGGCGGATCACCTGAGGTCAGGAGTTCGAGACCAGCTTGACCAACATGGAGAAACCCTGTCTCTATTTAAAATACAAAAAATTAGCCGGGTGTGGTAGTGCATGCCTGTAATCCCAGCTACTCAGGAGGCTGAGGCAGGAGAATCACTTGAGCCTGGGAGGCGGAGGTTGCACTGAGCCAAGATTGCACCATTGCATGCCAGCCTGGGCAACAAGAGCAAAACTCCATCTCAAAAAAATAAAAAAGAAAAATAAAAAAAAGAAAGCACAGGCATTTTAGATTACTTCTCCATTGGCATTTGCCTCTTTTATCACTAAAATTAATTATCCAAATGTTGGTAGAGTCTGATCTCTTATTAGTCAGAGACTGTCAACTGCATATAGTTCATATTTAAATATTTGCTTATTAAATTGCTTTCTACAATTAAGAAGAATCATTGGTCATTTTTTAAAAAAGACACAAACCACAATTGAAGGTTATTCTAATGGGTTTGGTTTACTAAAGTATATTGAAAAAGCATAACAATCCCATTAAGAAAGCTTAATTTACTATAACTGATCAGTTATTTACTATAACTGATCTTAGGCATCAACAAATACACATAGTGACTACTTTTAGTTCTAGCATATAATGTTCCTTTTCATTCTATTTTTTGCTGTCGTCAATGTTGTCTGTTATCTTCATGCTTTAAAATGTATAAGCCTTTATTCAAACTTAGGTATTATCTCTAATCAATTCCCAATCTAATGAATACCACGGAAAAGACCAATTGTAATGATTCCAGTGTCTATGGAATTTATAATGATTGAGTTATTGCAGCATCAAGAATAGTTCTATCACTTTGAAACAGAGTCAAAGCCACTATTTCATAAAACAATGAGCCTTAGATAATGACATCTCCCCATCTAAGTTGACTTGAGTAGTCATACTGTATTTTTTCATTTGTTGATTAGCAAATATATAACAATTGCAAGACATGTGCCAGATATATTATACTCTGGGAGGTGTCTATGGAGGATTAGGATGAATTTGAGAATCTCCTTTCCAACCCATGAATCATTAATTTGGAATATGGAATTTAATTTGTACCAAACATCATTAATGAGTTAGTTACTTAAACCTACTTCTTCAAATTTAATAAAGTAAGGGGCTATATAATGTAATAGGTAAGAAAATGAGCTCTAAGAGGCTGTAGTTGAGATTCAAAGACCATCCCTACCCTTTACTCATTGGGTGGCCTTAGCAAGTTATTCTATGCTTCAGTTTTCTCATTGATAAAATATTTTAAAATTCTGTTGTTATGAAAGAAGATAACATTTAAAAAGCATCGAGCACAACTTCTGGCATATGGCCAGGTTTTATATATGTGAAAAGAAAGATTATGATAAAAGAAAACACATTTTTGGCTGAGGTATTTATTGACATAATTGTTTAATTGGTTTCTTCAAACAGATGATAACGTGATTGGGAGCTTTAGCTTTTTGTGATCCTGCCTTTATATCTCAGAACTTACTGTTTATGCCTTCAGAAGTTTATGACTTTTGAAATTAGAATTTTTATAATAAAGTGCACATGCTGTAGATAGGGATCTATATGCTCACTTGGTTTGGAAAATCTTAGGGTACCAAAGTTTACTTAGCCCATGACTTGAAAGAGATCAGAACAATCTTCCCACAAGAATAAATACAGTATTGCATTTATGTAATTGAAATAAGATTATGTCTCTTCAACATAAGGGATTCAATGTACCCCAGTTATCCATCATAGAGATTTTAGCATGAGAGGATATTAAGAAAATACATGTAATTCTGAATAAACATATATGGAATTAATGTGTCTCCATGAGAGTGTGTGCCTGTGTGTGTGTGCGTGTGTGTGTGTATAATTCCAATATTAATAAAAATGTTATCTTCTTTGAAACCATCAGTGCTGACTCTATCCAGCCTCTCTCCACACAGTATAAAATGTGGAAAATGTAAGTATAATGGTATGGAATTGACTCTTGCTCATATGTTGCACACCTAGGTGCTATTTCTATTGTGGAGAACTAGAATTATATAATTTAGTTTAATTGTGCTCCCATTTCCCTAAAGTTCATGTGTATTTATGCCATCTGTTTGGCCTTGTTTATTTTGTTATCACAGATAAAATAGAAGTTAAAATCTGAGTTAACGTGCTGGTATGTTTCATGGTGATAAAATATAATTGCTTATATACATATGCAGGTATTTAGTCTATAGCCTCTGTGTGTGTGTGTGTGTGTGTGTGTGTAATAACTTACGACCCTGTGCACATTGTTCTGTGGTTATTTTTTGGAATACGTAATTGAGTTGGACAGAGATACAGGCTCACAGCTTATGATTCACTTAGCCCTTACATGTATTGTTCTTAGACATTAACAATTTTTTTAGTGATATGTCAATTTTTCTGTAAGTTCACACTCAACCTTCTTACCAGTGATGCTTTCCTTATGGCTCCTCATAAGCTTAACGTGCCCCTGAGTACATTTCTTTTTCCAGATGATGTATTGTGGAGTAAATAAGCAAAAAAAAAGGTGAAAAAGTTGTTTATGTCCATTGTGTTTGAGCTAGAATGGATATTGATAGAAGTCATTTTCCTCTGGCCTAAAACAAGTCTATATCTTCTTGAGGAGAAACAAATTTATGTTACTTCTAAAATGTGATTTCCCCGTGCTTCATTTACTTGAATGCAATGTCAGTATAGTCTTTCAAATTGCTAAAATAATGCCAAAATATAAATCACTATTTTCTATCCAACTATCATTTTCTTACTTTTTTTATGCTACTTTGATTTGCCTATTTTTGGCTTGATATTTTAACATGCATCCATGAACATCAGAAAATTTGTGGGTAGCCACAATCATCAATATGAGATTGGACAGCCTAGAAATTAAATACAAATAGATGTTGAGATTTGATGAAGTCTACTGCAAAAGCATTGCTGAAGCTTCCCTTTAATAAATGACCTTCATTCTAAATGGCTTATATTATTTTCCATACAGTAGATAGGCAATCATCTCTTTTCTAGTTTCATTTCCTTCAAGAGACGTTTTCTCCACCATTGTTCCTTCTTGGCTTTCCTCACCTTGTATCGATAGGGTAGTATATTTCCATTACCCTCACTGTCTGTTTTCATTCCCCTTAAAATTGAATTAAACATAGTCTGTTGTTCCAGACATGAAGTGTTGACCCAACTGGGTTATTTAAGCTAAAACAAAGCACAAGATTGTTATTATTCCAATTGAAGCTTTATGTGTTACAAGTTTGTCAAAGATGGAAAGTTCTTAAAAAGGAAATAATCTTCTTGTTCTTGTGACTTTGGAAAATGCACATAGTGGAACTGATAACCATTCTTACCCCTGGCCCCTGTATTTTCAGACCATCTTGCAGCTGATAATCAATTGATTTTGATATCAACTGTATAAGAAGTTTAACATACATATTTTCTCTTGTCTTAACCTTGCATTAAATGTTTTCTGCAATTGTACATATTGGAATTATTCAAAAAAACAGTATTAAAATTTTGATGATATATAGGTAATTTTAGCACAGAAAAGATGGTTTTTACCTCTACACGTTACCAACGTGATTCTCTACAACTTTGGCAGCCAAATTGGTTAGTAGTTTATAATTTGGTTGTAAGTGAGTTGTAACATTCTTATTAGGTTTACCTTGGCTCTCTAGGTAATTGAGAGTTGGATCAGTGTTGATTGAAACTTTGATTTTCATTCTCTTTAAACTCACTAAAGCTGGGATAGAAGGAGGTGTATATTTGCCAATAAAGGGATAAAGAAGTGACTATTAACATGTGATAAGCAATTTGGCCACAATATTACATAGTACTTATTTTAGAAGTTTCAGAATTTAAAACAATAAATTATAATAAAACACCATCTGCAAAGTGAATCCTGTAAGTTCAAATTTCTGTGACCTTTGACTTACTCACTGGCATATTAGAAGACAGAACCAGCAATTGTCATTCCGGAAGTTAGAAAAAAAATTGCTGTTAGATTTTATAGATAGTAACTAAATTTCATTTATTTTTATGTAATTGTAAACATAAAGTTTATTTTTAGTATAGTTTTAATACGTACCCATAATTCTAAAAATATAAAATACGTAGAATAAAAAGAGAATTGAAAGTTTGACAACTCTCAGATAAAAGCTACCAAAATGTTTAATTTATTTAATACTAACCCCCTTTTAATGCGTATTTTTGCTTAATTATAACATACTTACACATTAAAGATGTTTCTGACTCCTGAATGCTTTACTTATCATAGCAAAAGCATTTCTCATGACATAAACTTAGAGAAAAGTTTATATTATTGGCTGCATTAATGCCTGGTCATTGCCTAGCTATAGTATTATTTGCTTCCTGATTTTTTATTATGTTTGCCACCATAACATTAATTTGAAGATCACTTGTGTAAACCTATTTCTTATAATATACTCCAGGTGTTTTCCTTAGGAAAGGCTCCAAAAGCGAAATTACTCTTTCAATCGTTAGGGCCAGATCTTGTAACTTCTAATTATTCTGAGTTTAAAGTGTATTAATTTGCAGACAGTATATTAGAAAATATTTCATTACATTTATTTATTGTTATAAGAAACTTCAGGTCACTTTAACAATATAATATTTTGCATTATAAACTGGCTATTTGTTATCTATGGTACTTAGTCTAAGGTAATCCTTGAGGATTACAAATCAGAATGCTAGAACCTGTCTAATAACTGAGTGTTCATGAGTGAGTGAAATAAAAATTGAGTACAGGTGTTCCTAAGAGAACAATATACCTAAAGCCCAGATACTTGGACATTTAGCCTATTTTAGTCTGTGTTTGCATATCTTCCCTTCCTCTGCCCCATACACCTAAAAATGTCCAAATTCTTTAGGACAGAATTCATGCCTTACAACTTTGGTGCTTCGTCAAATTCTCTCTATAGATAGATAGATAGATAGATACACACATATGTGTATATGTGTATACATTACATATGTGTATGCGTTACCTGTGTGTATGCATTACATATATACACATATGGAATGTATACATATGTGTATACATTCCATGTGTGTGTATATATTTTCTTTCCAGAAATTTGCAATTAGATTTGTAAATTAACAAAATCATGCTAGTGAATTAATATAATATGCACAAATGAACTTTACAGATTCCAGAGGGCATTTGTAAAACTAATAATAATCATAACTCAGAAAGGACTATTGCCTCTCATCAAAAAGAAATTGTAAATGGTATCATAGCTATTTCCATAAGCTGCACAACGTAAAAGAAAAAAATAATAGAAGATGCTCAGAGCACCTCTTAGAAAAGTGACAGTAGCTTTCTGTCCTCCTAATGAGGCTATATGCAACTCATTTCCTAATTCCCCTGAAGAAGTAGGCAACGTATTATCTCCTAGAGATTGTAATCCCTATGTGTGTTCTTAACTTTATTCCCCTGGGAACTTAACTGTGTCCTGAGCTATTTAAATGAATGTCTCCTGAGAATGCATAACTCAGCACGTTTTTCAAGAAATTATGTAATTGTAAATATCTAGCTATTCAGAGAATTAAAGACTAACTATCCTTCAAGAATATTATTATTTTTAGAGTTAGGTCTCATTTTGTAAGAAAAAGTGGAAATAGGTAACAGTAGAAATGGGAAGGGTATATTAAAAAGTAATCACCTCTCCCAAGAAAGATAAAATAGAAGTATTTTCTGTGTGTTTCTTGCAATTATATCTTTACTTAATATTTGTTTAACACTTAGTTTACTGGACTCAGTAATAAATGCTAGAGATTTAAAATTAATAAAGCCAGGCTCCTGCCCTCAAAGAGCTTAGGCCATAAAGGGGACAGACAAGTGAATGATCGAGCACATTGAAATGTGAATACTTCTTACATACTCTTATGTAAGAAGAGTATGCAGAATCCTCTGAGAGCACAGATTAAGGGCTGTGGACATTTGGCTGTGGCTTAAGAAATATTTTTTGAAGGCTATGTTCAAGTTAATTTTTCTTTTTTTTTTTTTTTTTTTTTTTTTTTGAGACAGAGTCTCGCTCTGTCGCCCAAGCTGGAGTTCAGTGGTGCGATCTCGGCTCACTGCAAACTCCGCCCCCTGGGGTTCATGCCATTCTCCTGCGTCAGCCTCCCAAGTAGCTGGGACTACAGGTGCCCGCCACCATGCCCGGCTAATTTTTTGTATTTTTAGTAGAGACAGGGTTTCACCGTGTTAGCCAGGATGGTCTCGATCTCCTGACCTCGTGATCCACCCGCCTCAGCCTACCAAAGTGCTGGGATTACAGGCGTGAGCCGCTGTGCCCGGCCAGGTCAATTTTTAATAAAAGATGAAAGATGAAAAAGATGGGGAAGAGAGAATCACATTTCAAGCAAAAGAATTGCATGTATAATGCACAGACATAAAACATGAGAAGGAAGCTGGAGCAGTGGGCAGGTTCCAGATCTTGAATGGGTATCATGAAAATTTTATGCTGAATAAAATCCTGAAGGAGCTTTAAGATTATTTTAATGGAAATGATATGATGAGATTTGCAGCAATTTGGAGCCTTTTATGCCTGTTTGGCAAAGGATATGAGGATAAGATCACAGCCAAGCAAAATAAGAAATTCCTTATTTTGCTTGAAAAAATTTCAGGAGTCTGAACTAAGTGGGTGGCAAGAATTCTAGAAAACAGAGCTGATAAGCTATCAAAGCTGTAGAATCAACAGAATTTGATGGCCATCAGATGGGGCAAGGTAGAGGACAGTGCTGTTAAAAAAAACAAAAGTGAATTTGTCTTAGGTGACTTGCTTGGTGGCTAATGATGTCATTTAAAAAACTGACAAATGTTAAAAGGCTAAGGTTGTTGCTTTGTTATTTGTTTTAATTATTTCCATTTTAGCATGAATTATTTCATTTTGACATGAAAGCAAAGATGTCTGACAGACCACTGGAGATAGAGTTCTGGATTATACAAGAGATAGGTCTGTTGTTATTGATTAGCAAACACATAGTAGTTGAACACTGAATAAAGGTATTTTGAAGAAGTTATGAATTCAAAAGAGCAGAGGGCTGAGGACACAATTTTTTTATTAAAAAGAGAAATTGAAAAAATCTATAAATGTTAAATTAAAAAAAGGAAAGGTAAAGGACATAAGGTAAGGGACACAAAGGTAAGAGAAAAGTAAGGTCCCACAAAAACTAAAGAAAGAGAGAAATATAAAGCAAAATCTAGAGAAGAAAAACTGAAAAGATTAAAGAGTTAAGTAGTAACTTCTTTGTGATTAAGTTGATAGAATTGCCATGAGCTAATCTGCAACAGTATCTTAATCTGTCTAAGGGAGTGAGGATGGAATGAGATCACTAAGAAGGGAAAGATGTTTCTTTTGGATATTCTAACCCACGTGGATAGTCTTTACAATCTTTAGAAATGATAGCCAGAGGAAAGTAGTATGTGTTAAAACAAAAAAAATGGAAAAATATTCTATGTTTATGGATTGGAAGAAGCAATACAGTTAAAGTATCCACACTGTCCAAAGCAATCTAGATATTCAAATCAATCTCTCTATTAAAATATGGATGATTATTCACAGAAATAGAAAAAATAATTCTAAAATTTACATGGGACCACAAAAAACATGGAATAGCCAAAGCCATCCTGAGCAAGAAGAATAAAACTGGAAGAATTACATTATCTGACTTCAAATTATACTACAGAGCTACACTAAACCAAACAGCATGATACGGGCATAAAAACAAACTTACAGACCAATGGATCAGAATAGAGAACCCAGACATAAATCCATACATCTACAGTGAACTCATTTTTACAAAGGTGCCAAGAGCACACATTGGAGAAAGGACAGTCTTCAGTAAATAGGGCTGAAATAATTGGATATCCATACGCAAAATAATGACATTAGACCACTACCTCTCACCATAGACAAAAATCAAATCAAAATGGATTAAATACTCAAATCTGAGAGCCCAAGCTATGAAACCACTACAAAAAAATGTTGGGGAAGCTCTCCAGAACATTAGGCTGGGCAGAGGTTTTTTTTTTTTTTAACACCCCACAAGCATAAGCATCCAAAGCAAAACTGGACAAATGGGATCACCTCAAGTTAAAAAGCTTCTGCACAGCAAAGAAAGCAATCAACAAAGTGAAGACATAACCCACAGAATGGGAGAGAAATATTTGCAAACTATCCATCTGACAAGGGATTAACCAGAATGTATAAGGAGCTCAAACAACTCAATAAGAAAAAAACTAATATTCTCATTTAAAAATGGGCAAAAGTTCTGAATAGACATTTCTAAAAAGAAGATACACAAATGGCAATCATGTACGAAAAGGTGCTCAACATCATTGATCATCAGAGAAATACAAACCAAAACTGATGAGGTATCAATTTATCTCAGTTAAAAGTTAAAATACCCCAGCTTATTTCCAAAAGACAGGCAATAACAAATGCTGGTGAGGATGTGGAGAAAAGGGTACCTTCCTGCACTGTTCATAGAAATGCAAATTAGTGCAACCACTATTGAAAACAGTTTGGGGGTTCTTCAAGAAACTAGAATCAGAACTACCAATATGATGTAGCAACCCCACTGCTAGTTATACAGAAAGGAAATCAGAAATCTGGAAATCAAAGAAATATTTGCACTCCCATATTTACTGCAGCACTATTCAGAATAGCCGAGATTTGGAAGCAACTTAATTGTTCATCAAAAGATTCATGGATAATAAAAATTTGGTCCATATACACAATAGAGTACTATAGGCACAAGAAAGAATGAGATCCGATGGTTTGCAACAACGTGGATGAAACTGGAGATAATTATGTTAAATGAAATAAGCCCGGCACAGAAAGACAAACTTCGCATGTTCTCACTTATTTGTGGGAGCTAAAAAATTTTAAACATTTGAAGTCATGGAGATAAAGAATAGAATGATGGTTGCCAGAGGCTGGGAAAGCTAGTGAAGATGGGAGAATAGAGATGGTTAATAGATACAAAAACATAATTAGATAGGATGAATAAAAACTAGTATTTGACAGCATAACAGGGTAACTACAGTTTATTGTATATTTTAAAATAACTAAAAGTATAATCAGATTGTTTGTAACACAAGAAAGGATAAATGCTTGAGGTGATGGATACCCCATTTACCCTGAGGTAATTATTATGCATTCTATGCCTGTATCAAAATATCTCACGTACCCCATGAATATATACACCTACTATGTACCCAGAAAAATAAAAATAAACTGTTTAATATTTTATATATATGTTTGTGTGTGAATTTTCTGCCTGCGTGTGTACGTGCATGCACATATATATGTGTGTGTATGTCTATATATCTGTATACATAGTAGGTATATATATATATGCATGTCTATATATGTGTATACATAGTAAGTGCATATATTTATGGGATACATTAGATATATATATGCATGCACATACATACACACGCAGGCAGAAAATTCACACTTTCTTTTTTTATTATTATACTTTAAGTTCTAGGGTACATGTGCACAACGTGCAGGTTTGATACATAGGTATACATGTGCCATGTTGGTTTGCCGCACCCATCAACTCATCATTTACATTAGGTATTTGTCCTAATGTAAATGGTGGACAGGGTGGCCTGTCCCCCCACCCCCCCGACAGGCCCCAGTGTGTGATGTTCCCCTCCCTGTGTCTATGTGCTCTCATTGTTCAACTCCCACTTATGAGTGAGAACATGCGGTGTTTGGTTTTCTGTTCCTGTGTGAGTTTGCTGAGAATGATTGTTTACAGCTTCATCCATGTCCCTGCAAAGGACATGAACTCATCCTTCTTTATGGCTGCATAGTATTCCACCATGTATGTGTGCCAGATTTTCTTAATCCAGTCTATCATTGATGGACATTTGGGTTGGTTCCAAGTCTTTGCTATTGAAAATTCACACTTTCTATGTAAGAGAGGCTTATAGGTAGCAGTCCAATTGAAACACAAGGTTAAAGAACACTTTGGGGGTTGTATTTCTATTAATACAAGCACTTGATTTTTACTTGGAGATTGTGTTTTATCAGAAGTGATGAATGGAGGCTTGGGAAATGAAGTTTTGAGATGTGATACTTATCCTACCTGATTGCTAGCTCTTGGTACTATATTAGATATGTGGAATCATACTACTTTATATGTTTTTCCTGAGTAAATTGTCATTGACTTTAATGAGGAATCAAAAACAGGTAATTGAATATTTCCATTTGTTACAGGTATAATTACCCATTTAAATGAAGTCTTCCTTAGAAGGTGAATACTAGCATGATACTCTTTTGAAATGTCTTACAATGTTGCTAGTTGTAGTTTCTGTAATCAAAGCTCCAATGTGTGCATGTGTGTGTGTGTGTGTATATATATATATATATATATATATATATATATATATATATATATTTAAAAGATGGACAAAGATAAATAGTAATCAATGTTTTAAAATAGTGTAGCTTAACCAGTCAGAGTGACTATTATTTAAAGAAAAATCAAAAAACAACAGATGCTGGTGAGGCTACAGAGAAAAGAGAATGCTTATACCTTTAGCGGTAATGTAAATTAGTTTAGTGACTGTGGAAAAGAGTTTGGATGTTTCTCAAACAACTTAAAACAGAACTACCATTTGGCCCAGCGATCCCATTACTGAGTACATTAAAAAATTGTTCAACTAAAATAAATCATTCAACCAAAAACACACATGCACTCATATATTCATGACAGCACTATTCAAAATATCAAAGACATGGAATCAACCTAGGTTCCCATCAATAGTGCACTGAATAAAGAAAATGTGGCTTGTATATACCATGGAATACTACACAGCCATGAAAAATAACAAATCGGCCAGGCGCGGTGGCTCACACCTTAATCCCAGCACTTTGGGAGGCTGAGGTGGGCAGATCACGAGGTCAGGAGTTCAAGACTAGCCTAGCCAACATGGTGAAACCCCGTCTCTACTAAAAATACAAAAATTAGCTGGGTATGGTGGTGGGCGCCTGTAATCCCAGCTACTTGGGAGGCTCAGTCAGGAGAATTGTTTGAACCCAGGAGGCGAAGGTTGCAGTGAGCCAAGATTGCACCATTGCACTCCAACCTGGGTGACAGGGAGAGACTGCATCTCAAAAAAATAAGTAAACAAAGAAAGATAACAAATCATGTCCTTTGCAGCAACGTGGATGCAGCTGAAGGCCATTATCTTAAGTGAATAAGCACAGAAGAGAAAACCAAATACTGCCTGTTATCACTTATAAGTGGGAGCTAAATATTGTATACTCATTAACATAAAGATAACAACAGTAGACACTGGGGACTACCAGGGGATGGAAGAAGGGAGAGGGGCAAGGGTTGAGAACTAACTATTGGATACTATTCTTACTACCCGGGCAACGGGATCAACCTACCCTGAACTTCAGGATCAGGCAATATAGCTGTATAACAAAACTGCATATATACCCCCTGAATCTAAAATAAAAATCAAAATTTCAGGACTCTTTCAATTAAATAATGTTATTTATTCTACTCATTCCTCAGACCCTAACATAGTTGATGATGTTGGAGGTATTTCAGAGTTGACATAGCTGGTATAATTTCTGTGAAAGTTTCAGTGAGTGATTGAAACATGAGGATCCTTTGAAAAGCCATTCTCCCTTATCTTAAAAAAATTTTTTTATATCCTCTCAAAGGAAGACTTCTCAAACATTACCATTTTATGAGTAAAGATAAGTAAAATCACTTCATCCAAGTGTAAGTAACATGCATAAGAAAATTCTCATTATAAAAATTTTCTAGAGCCTTTTCATTTAGTTCAATAACACTCAAAAGGCAATAGTGATAAACTTGAAAGTTGGCAGTAGTAGAATATTCCTCCATATAACACCCAGCCAATACTGAAGAAAACTGCTGCCATATTTTCTACGTTATTAACCTTTACAATGAGATATATATTTATATGCATAAATAAAAATGTTCTCCTTTAATGTGAACTTCAGTTGGAAATACTAATCAAATAAATGTAAATTAAGTTACATTGGTCAAAGCTGCTTCATTTTATCCTTTGTACATTTGCCTTTAAGTTACATCCTGGAAAAATAATCTTAAGAAATGTTTTAATCTCTTGTATTGATCGTAACAATAGCATTCTATTATATAGAAACAGGTGAAGGTATTAGTTAAGGTAGACACCTTTTTCTTAGAAGCATGCTATAGAATCCGGATGCTCTTAAAACCCCTCAAAAATCTTAATCTATATCTGATTCCTTCATTAAATCTTCCCATTTTCACTGTGGTTCTAGAAAACTTCTTTATCCAAAGTAATTCCAAATGCTTTTTCTTTTTCTTTTTTTTTTAAGTTCTGGGATACATGTGCTGAACGTGCAGATTCGTTACACAAGTATACATGTGCCATGGTGGTTTGCTGCACCTATCAACCCATCATAGGTTTTAGGCTCAGCTTGCATTAGGTATTTGTCCTGATGCTCTCCCTCCTCTTTCCCCTCACCCACCAATAGGCCCTGGTGTGTGATGTTTCCCTCCCTGTGTCCATGTGTTCTCATGGTTCAGCTCCCACTTATGAGTGAGAACATGGGGCATTTGGTTTTCTGTTCCTGTGTTAGTTTGCTGAGGATAATGGTTTCCAGCTTCATCCATGTCCCTGCAAAGGACATGAACTCATTCTTTTTTATGGCGCATAGTATTACATGGTGTATATGTGCCATATTTTCTTTATCCAGTCTATCATTGATGGGCATTTGGGTTGGTTCCGAGTCTTTGCTATTGTAAATAGTGCTGTAATAAACATTTATATGCATATGTCCTTGTAGTGGAATGACGTATAATCCTTTGGGTATATACCCAGTAATGGGATTGCTGGGTCAAATGGCATTTCTGGTTCTAGATCCTTGAAGAATCACCACACTGTCTTCCACAATGGTTGAACTAATTTACTCTCCCACCAACAGTGTTAAAGTGATCCTATTTCTGAGCATCCTTGCCAGCATCTGTTGTTTCTAGAATTTTTAATGATTGCCATTTTAACTGGCATGAGATGGTATCTCACTGTGGTTTTGATTTGCACTTCCGTAATGACCAGTGATGATGAGGTTTTTTTCATACATACGTTGGCCACGTAAATGTCTTCTTATGAGAAGGGTCTGTTTATTTCCTTCACCCACTTTTTAATGGGGTTTTTTTTTCTTGTAAATTTGTTTAAGTTCCTTGTAGATTCTACAACCATCTGATCTTTGACAAACCTGACAAAAACAAGCAGTGGGAAAAGGATTCCCTATTTAATAAATGGTGCTGGGAAACCTGGAGAGCCTTATGCAGAAAACTGAAATTGGACCCCTTCCTTATGCCTTATACAAAAATTAACTCAAGATGAATTAAAGACTTAAACATAAAACATAAAACCATAAAAACCCTGGAAGAAAACCTAGGCAATACCATTCAGGGCTTAGGCATGAGCAAAGTCTTCATGACGAAAACACCAAAAGCAATTGCAACAAAAGCCAAAACTGACAAATCAGATCTAATTAAACTAAAGAGCTTCCGTACAGCAAAATAAACTATCATCAGAGTGGACAGCAACCTACAGAATGGGAGCAAATTTTTGCAATTTATCCATCTGACAAAGGTCTAATATTCCAAATGCTTTTATCCATTCATTTATCTTCTATGTTAAAGCATTTACATAGAACTGGTTATGTAAGTTGACCCAATTCCCTCTGAAGAGCTGGATTTTCATAAATGATTTCAAAATGTAACCTCCCCTAAAGAAAACCTCTGTCAGGTTTATCAAGGTAGTATGGAGTACTTCTCATCATATATAGATATAGCACATTTGTAGCTAAACTCTACGAACTCTCTCAGTTTATGTAATTACCTTGATTAAAATCTTCCCTTGTAAATAATTCATCTCCAATCTTATTTTGATAGTCTTTTGTCCCATTCATGTTTACCTGTATGGTTAAACCTGTGAATTTGAGATAAGGCAGCCAGGGGATAAAATTTAGTTTTTCCATTAACGTTTTCAGAGCATATGACTTGATTCTCTGAGGCTTAACTTATGATGTGTATTAAAGGAACAATAATAATATTTATTACAGGGTATTCTTGTAAATATTGCATAACATAAATAATGTAAAACCGATACATTAGAATAGCACATTGAAAGAATTTAATATGTGTTAACTATTCTCATTCTCAGTAATTTTATTATTCTACTGTTTTTGCATCTCTTTAAGCAATGTAAAGTGAAATGAGATAGAGCAAAATAAGCATAGGGTTTTAAGTTAAACAGTCCTGAATTAGTGACCTGATTCATATCTTATTTGCTGTGTGACTTTAGGTTTGTATCCTAACCTCTTTAAGTCACATAGTAGTGATTCAACGACACGATGTGTATATAGCAGCTGACATGAATTGTGTCCTTATCAAATGCCTGTTGAATAAATATATGAGTTATATGAATGGTGTACATTTCAGTGTTGGTCTTAACAGTTTCAAAACAGCCTTTATTAAATCATTTAGCATAGGTTTATTTCTTACATATGAAGAGTATACTATGGAAGGCACTAGGATAAGTTCAAATAGGCCTGGTAAGGACCATTATCTATCTATATGGTATGTAATATAACACTGCATGCTATTGAATTGGTTAATAATTCTCTGGAAACAGTAACATCTGCCTTTGCTCAGGCCTAAATTATAATTCATGTACATCTGAGTGTGCCTAGAAAACTGATGGGGCAGGCCTTCTCAAAATCGATTCCCATAACCCCTTATCTTTTCCTCTAGAAGCCTAACAAGACACCTGAAGCAGTGATGGGTGTGGCCACAAGAGCAAAAAGTCGAGAGTAAGATATTAAGAGAAAACATTCAAGGTCAGCAATGAGAATACTTGCAAGGTGGACTCTGAAATAAGCACTGGGGAAACAGAGAATTTGGAGCTAAGTGGCGTGGCTAAAAAGGATCCATGGGTCCAGGCTGAGGACCAGGATATGGTCACTGGGATTTTCAGTGTCAGCTGAGAAGCAACAAATCTGAATTACCTAAGAGATAACGGGTGAGGCCATCTCAGTTATGTAATCTAGACATATTTATTTCCCTACATCAGGGTTTGATCTTGGTAAGAAGAAAACTTAATTTAGTGTTTACGTATAAGTCATTCAACCACAGTAGTCAAAACAATAATAGTTAATTCTAATGTTTACCAGATGAACTATGCCTATCTATAATCAAATTCTTATTACTTATTGGCTTCTCGGGTTGGTCTTTAAATTAATTTTATAAAGTCATTAGAATATGCATTATGACCAAATACACACAAAATGCATTAATAAATTATTTCTGTTTTTAGACACATGATTTCTCCGGTGGTTTCTATTATTTTCCAAAATCATGTAGTAATAAAATTACCCATAAATAAGAAGTAAAACAACACTTTTGATTGTACATGTGCTATTTTAAAACTCGATTATAAAAGTTAATGGTCCACAGAGCTTTTTTTTAGTTCATAAAAGGTGCTTATTTAACCCAGTCTTGGAATCCCTGACAATTACAAGGATGATATTATTATATTGGATTAAAATTCAATTAAACTACAAAGCTACATCTCTTCCTCCAGAAACTCTCAGAGAAACAAGAAACAACTTTGAATATAGGTTATTTCCAGATTTGATTTTAAACAATATATTTGCAATAGAATTATGTAGACAATATGATGGAAAATAGTTAATTGAAAAACAAAATTGAAATATTGTAGTGTTATTTCCGGAAACAGATAAGATGACTCACACATGCCCAAGAACTTTTCAAATGAAAGTAGATGGAAATCTCTTGCCACTTGACATTAAAATTTCAATAGAAAATGTATCTGGCTATATTCCAAGCTGAGTAATTATATTTGGTCCAGGGCATAGACATTTGATGCCTCAGAATACTCCAATCTAACTTTGCGGGGGACAAAAAACCTAGGTCCAGGACGTTCTAGCATAGTTTTGGTTCTTGGAATTGGTTATCAGGCATGAAGCTTAATAACTCCAGAGGTTCCTTTAGATATCTGGCTAATTCAGAATCAAGAGAAGGTATGGCTGAATTGTTTTCAATCACTCAATCAATTTTGGCATGTTCACTTGTTTTAATGTACAGTGTTGAAAAATAATTAATAGAATTGGGGGCTAAGATTAAGAAATGGGATTTAGAAAAAGATAAACCTCTAAGAGGATGTGCCAGAGAAAGTGAAGAAGTAATACATCCATATCAAGCCTTGGTCACATACTCAATTACAAGAAAATGGCCAACAGTTTCTATTATACATAAAGCAGCTATCATTGTTACAGCTTGCCCTATTGCAAGGTAGACAGAGGGAGGCTAAGGAGCAAATTCTGCCTGAGTTCTTCACAGAGTGGCAGCCCATTAACAAGCCTTTTGGCATATTCAGTGAGCAAGGAAAAGGCAGGCTCCTGGGTCTTATTGTATTATTCTAAGTTCTTTATACATTCTGGAAGTATGAGAGAACAACATAATTTGTGAGGTCATGCCCTTTGCCCTCATATATGTGGGTTCTTGCAGTAAGCCTCCACTGCAGAAGATAATCTATGTAACCCTAGAAACACTGATGTGCTTGGTCTCTTATAAGAGACAAGCACAGTAATATAAGCATCCAGAATCAGAAACTGTTGTATTATGAAAGGCCATTGTAAAATCAGGCTGAATTTAAAGCAGAGTTTTTAAAATTAAGGACTGTTTCAATAAAAATGTAGTTTAGTTTTGAAGAGAGGTTTACACTTTATAGAACACTATATATAGATGTTATCTTATTTAACCTTCAAGATAGCCCTGATAAAAAGTAGATATTTTATTTAATTTAAAGATAAAGAAATTTAACCCCATAAAGACTGAGAGGTGTTTTTTTTTTCTATTTATTAGGATGGAAGGGCAGAGTTAGGAGTGACACACAGGTGTACTGAATTTCATTCCAGTTGTATGCACGTGGGCATACTATATATTCCTCTTTGAAACAGGCCTCATTATGCGGTGTTATTCAATTGAATGTCTATTACTCATAAATGATTCACCATTGCAGTAAACATTGTCATGTAATTGATAAGAGTTAGAAGCCCAGGTAAAGTTATTCTAGCTTAAAGCAATTTTCTATTTTAAATTTTTGATCAAATCTGCAAGGCTATTATGGGAAGACTGAAATTCCATTTGATTTGCAGAATTCCATTTGAAACAAGAACCGTACTATTGTCATGCCAAGTGAACAGTAATAAAAAGACATATTTGATGCAATCAAACCACGTCTATATATGAGGTGATTTTAGTCTCATGGCTCTCTTTTTAAAAAAAAAAAAGTATTTACTGTTACATATTTAGAGGGTACAAGTACAGGTTTCTTATATGCATATATAGCATAGAACTGAAGTCTAGAATTTTAGGGTACCCATCACCTGAATAGTGAACATTGTAGCCAATAGGACTCTCTTTTTGAAATAAGAATAAAGTTAAGAATAATAGCAGTGAGTAACACTGAAGGCATGCTTTTATATCAGGCATTATCGTAAGCGACTTATGTATATTAATTTTTTGAAACCTTACAATAACCATATGAAGGAAAAACAATTATTTTCCCCTTTTACCATCAAACTGAGGCACAGGGCCTAGACTAGAATAACTTCTTAAGGATTGCATAGCAGGCCAGGCTGCCTCCAGGCAGGCTGGTTCCAGAATGCATGCATTTAAGGAAGATACTATACTACCTCCTACAAGAGTAGGATTATACAATGGAGGGAAACTGGAGTCACACAGAATCAAGTGGATTCCTGGCTCCGTTGCTGCCCAGCTGTGTTACCCTGAACCAGATGTTTACCTCATTTCTGCCATGGTTTATTCTCTGTAAAATGGAGATGCTGGAAAAGCCTTTTCCCTAGGATCATTAGAAGGCTCAAGAGAGACGGTGTGAGTTAAGTCTACTTTCTTGCACATTAAGTAATGAACAAATGGTAATTGTAGAGGAACAGCATAAATTGTACTTTAAAAATAATCTACCCTAAGCTCTTAATTTTAAAAGGAAGTGAAAAAACTGAATTCCAAAGGGCTAAATGGCTGATTTTATATCGTGTCAATGTCAGAATGAAGAGTAGAAGCCAGGCCTCTCAACCCTTTTAGGGTTCTTTGAACCAAAAAGCAGTAAAGAATTTTATCTCATGTGTCATTTCTCCCATTAAAAAGAAATTATTCAATCTTCTGACCTCATGATCCGCCCGCCTCGGCCTCCCAAAGTGCTGGGATTACAGGCGTGAGCCACCGCGCCCGGTCAACACGGTGAAACCCCGACACTACTAAAAATACAAAAAATTAGCCTCCAAAAAATTGGCGGGCACCTGTAGTCCCAGCTACTGGGAGGCTTGAGGCAGGAGAATGGCGTGAACCCGGGAGGCGGAGCTTGCAATGAGCTGAGATCGCGTCACTGCACTCCAGCCTGGGTGACAGAGCGAGACTCAGTGTCAAAAAAATAAAATAATTATTGAAATATTTTAATCATTTTCATCTGTTTAAGATGAGTCTACTGATGGTGACTGTCATTGGAATATATTTTCAGTCTTGTCTATATATCATAACTATTTGCAAGTAAACTGTAAAAATGTTTATTCTATCAAATGTCGATAATAAATAAATTGCCTTAAAAAATAAGAAATAGCAAGCATAATCCCAAATTTTGTGGTTTTGAGGCAATAAATTCACAGAGGAATCGTTTTTCTTGCTTCGCAGAGTTAGGATGTCTGCTTACTTATGTATTTGACAGCAGCCGTGGTTTGAAGCAAATTCAAGAACTAAGAGGTCAGGAGATCCACAAAAATATTATAAAAAATAAAAACAAGCCCAAGCAAATACAAAACAAACTCTGAAAGCAAGAAAACCTTCAACTTTGGCTTACTTGTCCATCAGAAAAATTCCTAAGCCAATCACGTGGAACATTTTACCAAGACAATGAGTGTACAAGCTGTCAAACTGATCTTTCTGTCTTAACTTACGGCTTTTGAATAAAGCAGTCCCTGATGCCAGAACTGCTACTAGTAAGGCAAGGATTGAAATGAACTGTATCATATTTGATAGTTTTATATGGGTACCGTAAGTAATCAAAGAGAATTCAAGTTATCTAAAGGCAGGAGTCCTACAAATCTTAAAAATATTCTCATAGTTGCATAGAATTAACTAAAGAGATTTTTTTAAAAAAGAAGAAAAGAAAAATAACATAGTTATTAATTGAATTGAAATATGGTTCCTAAGACTATTAACAGCAAACAAGGGTAAATGTATTTGTTCATTTGATATTGTAGGGTCACTACCTTCCAGCAGTAAAATCTACAGATAGACGAAAGAAAGGTACAAAGATAAATGAAGATTAAATGTAGTGATGATCCAGCTTTATGCAAAATGACAGCTGAATTCTCCCTGCACTCAGCCTATGATGGAGGTGCTTTAAGTTATCATTCTTTCATTTTTTTAATCTGAATAATAGATGTCACTTACAAAACGAGCCTTGGCCATATAATCTTTTTCATTATTGGCCATATTAAGCTGACTCAGTTGTAAAGTTGCAGCAGTAGAAACTCTGAACTTATAGCCTGGAAAGAAAGAAATCACAGTTTAGCAGTCTAAGATACCAACACTGTTTTGATGAAGTTTTCCTTAATAGCATATTATTTGACACTCATGGTAGTATAACAAATTGACAAGTGGAAGAAATTTAGAAAACAGCCAAAGGAGATACTTTAGATTTTACTTGGGCAAATACAAAATAGGCAAAATTCTAACAGTGAACAGACTAAAGATGCTCCATTTATTTTCCTGATTATTAAGTATCTGTACATTGAGCTGAATAAAAGATAGAAGTACTTAATGAGACATACAAAAAAAAGAAGCTGGTGGAAAAATGTAAATCATATGTTAAAACCAGTAAGAACTGTGCTCAATATGGTTCTATTTTCTATCTCAACTTTTCTTTGTTTTCATCTGTCTTGCTAGACTTTTGGTTTATCCACTGAAATGCACCAATCTCTTCTAGAAAACAGCATATTATACATTTAAAATAAGAAAACAAAAACACATATAATCAAATGAAAAAACACACTGTTAATATGTGTGGGTGTTTCTTAAGCTTAATGTAATTCAGAAAACTTCTACAAAACATCTATTAGCATCTACTGGTAATACTTTCACTGATGTAAGTATATATGCAGACACATGTACATAAGTGTACAGCTCAATGACTTTTTATGAAATAGACATCTCTGTAACAGTACCAATATCAAGAAAAAAGACATTACCAGCATCATGAGCAGCACTTCTGTGCTGCCTTCCAGTTTCTATCCTACCAAGAGTACCGGCTGTCCTGACTTCTATCACAGTACATCAAGTTGGCCTGTTTTCGTACATTATATAGTATAATCACAACGTATGTATTCTTGTGACTTCTTTGATTCAAATATTTATTTACATCATTATATTTATACCATTCAGTATGTAAACTCATAATAATCATAAATTGCTTGAAAAAATACTATATAGGTAATTTGTCTATTTTAAAATTGTGTTGTCTTTTTGTTTTTGGATTTTTTTTTACTTCTTTGTATATTCTAGATATAATTTTCTAAAAAGCAGTAAAGAATTTTCTCATGTCATTTTTTCCGTTAAAAATATTTACAAATATTGTCTCCCATTATGTAAGATGTCTTTTAACTCTTTTGATGGTATCCTTTGGACAAAAATTTTAAATTCAGATGGTGTTCATTTTATGTATTTTTATTTTATGTCTTTTTTGTTCTTGCTCAAGTTTTTGGAGTCATAGTTCATAGCCTTTTGCTAAATCCAAGGACACAAAGATTTACTCCTATATTTTATTCTTAAAGATTTATAATTTTAGTTCTTACATTTATGTCTTTGATCTGTTTTGAGTTAACGTGTATATGGTGTGAGATAAGGTCCAACTTCATTCCTTTGCATACGGCTACCCAGTTGTATCAGTATTATTTGTTGAAAATACTATTTTTTTCTTTATTGACTTGTCTTGGCACAACTATCAAAAATTATTTGAATAGCTGTATGTATATGCTTATATCTGGACTCAATTTTATCCCATTAATCTATATGTCTATTCTTCATCAAGTATTACACTGTCTTGATTACCACTGCTTTGTAGTGAAATCAATAAGTTTAAGTACTTATAATTTATTCTTCTTTTTCAAGATTTTTTTTAACAATTCTGGATTTTTTGTAATTCCATATGAAATTTAGAATCCTTTTACCAATTTGTACAAAGAAGTCATTTAGAATTCTGATAGGGATTATGCTGATTTTGTAGATCAGTTGGTGAGTATTGTCTCAACAATGTTAAATTTTCAAATATATGCACATAGATTATTTTCCATTTAGATCTTCTTTAATGTATTTCAACAATGGCTTGTAAACTTCAGGGTACAAATTTTGCACTTCTTTTGTTATATTTATTTCAATGTTATTTTTAAATTGCTATAGTAAATAGAATTGTTTTCTCAATTTTATGTTTAGATAGTTTCTTGTAAGTATGAAAATACAATTGATTTTTTATAATAATTTTGTATTCTGATACCATGCTGAACCTATTTATTAGTTTAATAGCTATTTACTGGATCTTTTAGGATTTTCTATCTACCAAGTTATGTTATCTGCAAATAGAACTTTTTTCTTTCTTTCCAATGCAGATACTTTTTATTTACTTCTCTTGTCTATTTGCTCAAGCTAAAACCTCCTGTACAAATAGAAACATCAAGAGTGCACATTCTTGTCTTGTTCTTGATCTTAGGAGGAAAGTATCCAATCTCTCACCATTAAATATAATGTTAGCTGTGGAATGTTAGCTGTAGGCACCTTTTATGAGACTGAGGATGTTTCCCTCTGTTCCTAATTTATTCAGTGTGTATTCTCAGGAAAGGGGTGTAGATTTGTTAAATTCTCTATTTAGATGATCACGTGAATGTTGTCTTTTATTCTATAGAGATAATATATTATATTAATTGATTTTCAAATATTAAACCAATATTACATTCCTGGAATAAATAATAATTGGTCATGATGTGTATTTATTATATGTTGCTGGTTTGGGTTTGTAGTATTTTGTTGAGTATTCTTACATCTATTTTCATAAAATGTATCAGTCTATAGTATTCTTATATTGTGATATCTTTGTCTGGTTTTCATATCAAGGTAACACTGGCCCCATAAAATGAGTTAGGAAGTGCCTCCACTCATATATTTTGCAGGAGTTTGTGAAGAATCATTATTAATTTATAATTAATTGAGAATCAATAATTTATGAAATAGAGTTCGGGAACTATTGTTTTTGACAAGCTTCTCTCTAGATAGAATAAAAATACCTACTTTTTTTTTTTTTATCTTGGGTTCCCTTTTGATTTTTTTTAAACATTTTTAGAAAGTAGTTTTGAAGACTACAACTAGAATTACTTTTTGTTTTCAAGTTCAATTTTCTGGTGCCTAAAGATATAGAATGCTGAAGTATGCTAGAAATAATTCACTGATTGAGACTCAAGATAATAACTAGGTATGAACTCTGAAGTTATTATATATCTTGATTTTATTAGGTTATTATTTTGCTGTGTGTGTGTGTGTGTGTGTTTTAAGGACACAAACAAAGGTTGTAATGAATGGGTCAGAATGTCCTCTAGAAAGAGATACGCAGAAACACACCAGTAAAACAAGTTGGACTTATTGGGCATTACAGGGAAGGAGAACATACATCATAGGGGATTATGGGCTGTGTCGGTAAGAGGGTATGAGAAAGGACTTATTACAAGGTCCTTTCAAGATTCTGCCTTTTGTTAGGTGATTTGGGGGAGGGTTCAAACAAGTAAGGATTTTGTCTGCATGGAATGTTATCAGGAACTGTACATAATTTTAAGAGCCATAATTTTTAAATCTTATTGGAAGAAGAGAAGATTAGAGCAACTTTAAAGCTGTAATTCGTAAATAGATACCAGTCACTCATTTTAGTTGGAAAGGAAGGATGTTTGATATTTTAGGGTTTGTACAATAATGTGGTTTTTCTCTTTACTTAGTCAACACCATGAATTGTTGTTGGTTTTTGTCCCACTGCATCATGTCACGGAGTGACCTTGTCTGAAACAGAGCTTCTGTGAAATTTTTCCTGTTTAACAGAGGTACATCACGGACTACTGAAGGTGCTGGCACAGCTCTTAAAAATACCAAGAAAGACCTAACTGTAAAGGTCAAGCAAGTGGATTTTATCAGATGATTTTCTCTTTCTCGTGGATGAACCATATAAAAAATGGCACATTTGATATAAAATCTATAGAGGGTAATTAAAATGGAGAAAAGGACCATGATACTGTAATTAAACTTCAAATGTTACATTCTATACATCAAAACAAAGAAATTCTATGTGACTGTTTTTCCCTTGCAGTTGTCCAAAATAAAAGATATTTAAAGCACCATAGAATCTAGCAGGAGAGGTTGGGAAAAAAATGTATAATAAAACTCTGACTAAATCTCGTGTTTGCACAAAGAATCAATACTATAAAAAATGTGGTCTAATGATTACAACCCCACATGACAAATAATTTGTCATTGAAAAAGCAATAGCTTTCTAATAATGTGACAAATATTATTTCCAAATCTCAAGGTCAGCAGTAAAGTTTGAGGACCTCTATTTATATTCAAATCTTTCACTAGGTTCTACACTATCAATTTACCAAGTTCCCTGTTAACCTCAGAGATTTAAAGGACACTCTTTGGAGTAAATCAGCTGTGTGTCCTTCAGAGCAGTGAATTCAACTTAAATGCACACTCATGGGAAGATCCATTTTTATAACAGGGCCAGTGTTTTAAGATTTGCATGTTCCTTTACTCACAAAAATCACTTTTTTAAAGGTATTTTATGATTTCTATTCATATTATACTATTAAAATAACCTGGCATTGGCATCACTGATTAACTGGAAATATAATACATTCATTGAGGCTCCTTGTGCTGTTTCTGAATTTTATTGTATCTGTAAAAATCGTCAGTAAATTTTTTAATTTGTTTTATCTATTATTTTGACTTATTAATGTAAACCAGAGTTATTAAAGCTTTTAGATTTATTTGGCATGCAAAAAATATATGTTATCTAATGCAACTTTAACCAGAGCAAAAAGGACCAGATTATTCTGACATCATTTCAAAAACATGGGTCTGCCTCATAAAACACATTGATCAATAACCTGTGTATAGAATTCCTCCATCCAGTGGACCTGAACAGCCAAGCCTAAAGTGAAGATAACTGGGGCAAAATATATTGTGAAGTTCTTGGTGAGCAGGATTCATATGAAAAAGGATGAAGCTCAGAGGGAAGCAAATTACTCATTCTCTTCCCCATGTTAAATTTGATTTCTGAAGTGAAAAAAAAAAAAACAAGTATCTAAGACGCACCTCAGAATCCTAAAACAGAGAGGATGCTAAAACTGAGTCTGGGTAGAGGATTTCTTTTTTTTTTTTTTTCCCACGGAGTCTCGCTCTGTCGCCCAGACTGGAGTACAGTGGCGTGATCTCGGCTCACTGCAAGCTCCACCTCCCGGGTTCATGCCATTCTCCTGCCTCAGCCTCCCGAGTAGCTGGAACACAGGCGCCGGCCACCATGCCCAGCTAATTGTTGGTGTGTGTGTATTTTTTAGTAGAGACAGGATTTCACCGTGTTAGCCAGGATGGTTTCGATCTCCTGACCTCGTGATCCGCCCGCCTTGGCCTCCCAAAGTGCTGGGATTACAGGCGTGAGCCACCGCCCCCGGCCTGGGTAGATTTTTTGCACCAATTAAAGCTCCCATCCTTTCAGATTTAGACCTCAAATTACAATCTTATTCACACACATGAGCTTAGGTATGTAAGGTAAAATGAGTGGCTTTCTATAAACATGATATGAAGTGGTAAGGCTGTTGTGAACATTCTCTCTCTCTCATGAAATTCACCTTCACAAGTTTCTTAAATTCTGGACTACACAAATTATATGGATATAATTCAACTCATGGAAGATTAGTTTGCCACCCATGTTTAGACAAACCACTGGACGCTAAAATGCACTATGAAAAACTGTGATTACAAATTTATGAAGTTTGGCATAGGCACAGCGATTTGAAAGTTAACTACGCTTACTTCAGTTATGTTCACACTGATTTATAGGCTTCCCTTTGTCAGTCCCTGAACACTTTCCAAGACACTTTTCTACCTAGCTTAAGCTACTAAACCTTGAGCCTGCCTTTTCAACACTGGACTAGGGGAACACTCCAAAAAGAAACCCAAGAGCACTTCTGTTAAATTTTGCTTTTAAATGTAATCTGCTGGGAGAAATTTGAATGTTTTAGATAAAACTTATGATCTAATGTTTTACAGGAACACTGAACTTCAATTTTTAGGATGAGATTATATCTCTGAGTATTCTATTCTGCTCCATAGAATATATAATATGTATTATACCATATATATAATATATATGGCAACATATTTGAACTAATGTTATTGAGCCAATATCACACAGTATGTATAACTATATTTTGTTATATTTCTTAATTCTATTTTAGCAAATACCTCTGCTTTACTCCTAATTATTTAAGATCAGTTTATTCATGAATTGTTCTTCCATAGAAGTTGTAGATTTTTAAGCTTATCTAAATATAAAATTTGAAATAGAACAACTGATTCATTTATAATAGTAAACCATCCCTTCTAAAAACATGAAATGTCTCTTAAAAATTACGATCTTCTTTTATACCCTTAATTTTATAGCTTTTCCTCCATAGTGTATGCATGATAAGCTAAGTTACTATATGAGTTAAAGTTTTAGGTGCTGGTGTGATGGTGTCCTACTTTCTAGGTGGTGTCAAGAACTTTCTAGGTGGTGTCAAGGTCTGAGATTCTTACCTGACATGCAAGCTAATAAGTTAGCCTATCACAGTTTCATGGATGCTGGCAGAAGACACATGACTCTTGGTTCAGAGAAAAAGGACAATTCATTACACACAGTGATAACATTAGCCAGAATATCCGTTTTTGGCACTCATTCTCTGAAGTCCAGTTTCTATGAGGAAATGTGAAGAAGGCTAGATGATGCCTGCACATGCAGTGGGGGAGGAGGGGGGCTTTTAGGAGCTAAAACCTCGGCTTAGAGAGTTCAAACATTTTATAATGGAAAACTGACAAATCTTTTCTTACTCTGGACACCAACATCCTCAACAAATGTATGAAAGTGCTGTCGGCAATCATATCCCTTCAGTTGGTAATTGTTTAGAAAAAGTGTAGAGAAATGTTATTGCCTTTTACAGACATATCTGGTGTCCAGGCAACTCACAGGGCTCTCATTTATTCTTTTTTGTTTGTATGTTTATTCTATTGTTCTGTTTTCCTTAGGTAGATAAATATCTGCATATAATGAGATCTATATATTTCCATTTCTAATCCTTGCACTTCTTAATTATTGTTCTTTCTGTTCTTTCTGTTTCTATTGTTCTTTCTGTTACCATTAGGCAGGACTTCCAATACTATGCTAAATATGTCTTTGTTCCCAATAGTAAAAGAAGTAGGTCTAAAATTTCCTTGTCAAGTATACTGTTTACTATTGGTTTTGGTGCACAATTTTTATCAAGTTAAGGAAGTTTTCTGCTAGTCTTCATTTATTGAGTGTTTTTTTAGAGATAACTAAAAAATATTTTTATAGAGATAACAAAAAATATTGTTTTCTTTTAATGGGTTGACTGTCATTGAAAAATTTTTCTTATACTGAATCATTCTTATATTTACATCCAATCTTATGATTATAAGACAAAACTTGAAATTTGGTAAGCTTATGTATTATTTTAAGATTTAATGCCAGCCGGGCACGGTGGCTCACACCTGTAATCCCAGCACTTTGGGAAGCCGAGGCAAGTGGATCACCTGAGGTTGGGAGTTTGAGACCAGCTTTACCAATAGGGAGAAACCCCATCTCTACTAAAAATACAAAAATTCGCGGGGCCTGGTGACACATGCCTGTAATCCCAGCTACTCGGAAGGCTGAGGCAGAAGAATTGCTTGAACCCACGAGGCGGAGGTTGTGGTGAGCCGAGATTGTGCCACTACACTCCAGCCTGGGCAACAAGAGCAAAACTCCATCTCAAAAAAAAAAAAAAAAGAAAAGGAAACAAGATTTAATGCTACATGTGTATATTTTAATATCTAATGATATATATATTCAAATATTTAATGCTACACATACATTCCTAAGCGTGTGTGTATTCCTATGTAAAATAAGCCTATACTTTTCTTATATTGTCATTATCTTTATGGTAATCAAAAACACACTAGCTTCATAAAATGAACTAGGCATCTTTGTCTTTTATTGCATTTTGTCAGACAACTTGCATAAAATAGGAATTTATTTATTATTATACTTTAAGTTTTAGGGTATATGTGCACAATGTGCAGGTTTGTTACATATGTATACATGTGCCATGTTGGTGTGCTGCACCCATTAACTCGTCATTTAGCATTAGGTATATCTCCTAATGCTATCCCTCCCCACTGCCCCCACCCCACAACAGTCCCTGGTGTGTGATGTTCCCCTTCCTGTGTCCATGTGTTCTCATTGTTCAATTCCCACCCATGAGTGAGAACATGTGGTGTTTGGTTTTTTGTCCTTGAGATAGTTTGCTGAGAATGATGGTTTCCAGCTTCATCCATGTCCCTACAAAGGACATGAACTCATCCTTTTTTATGGCTGCATAGTATTCCATGGTGTATATGTGCCACATTTTCTTAATCCAGTCTATCATTGTTGGACATTTGGCTTGGTTCCAAGTCTTTGCTATTGTGAATAGTGCTGCAATAAACATACATGTGCATGTGTCTTTATAGCAGCATGATTTATAATCCCTTGGGTATATACCCAGTAATGGGATGGCTGGATCAAATGGTATTTCTAGTTCTAGATCCCTGAGGAATCGCCACACTGACTTCCACAATGGTTGAACTAGTTTACAGTCCCACCAACAGTGTAAAATTGCTCCTATTTCTCCACATCCTCTCCAGCACCTGTTGTTTCCTGACTTTTTAATGATTGCCATTCTAACTGGTGTGAGATGGTATCTCATTGTGGTTTTGATTTGCATTTCTCTGATGGCCAGTGATGATAAGCATTTTTTCATGTGTTTTTTGGCTGTATAAATGTCTTCTTTTGAGAAGTGTCTGTTCATATCGTTCGCCCACTTTTTGATGGGGTTGTTTCTTTCTTTCTTGTAAATGTGTTTGAGTTCATTGTAGATTCTGGATATTAGCCCTTTGTCAGATGAGTAGATTGCAAAAATTTTCTCCCATTCTGTAGGTTGCCTGTTCACTCTGATGGTTTCTTTTGCTGTGCAGAAGCTCTTTAGTTTAATTAGATCCCATTTGTCAATTTTGGCTTTTGTTGCCATTGCTTTTGGTTTTTTAGACATGAAGTCCTTGCCCATGCCTATGTCCTGAGTGGTACTGCCTAGGTTTTCTTCTAGGGTTTTTATGGTTTTAGGTCTAACATGTAAGTCTTTAATCCATCTTGAATTAATTTTTGTATAAGGTGTAAGGAAGGGATCCAGTTTCAGCTTTCTAGATATGGCTAACCAGTTTTCCCAGCACCATTTATTAAATAGGGAATCCTTTCCCCATTTCTTCTTTTTGTCAGGTCTGTCAAGGATGTGGTGGCTTATTCCTGTAATAGCAGCATTTTGCGAGGCCAAGGCAGAAGGATAATTTGAGGCCAGGAGTTACCAGCCTGGGCAGCATAGCAAGACTTGTTACTACGACTTAGTAACAAAGCAAAAGCCAGGGAGAAAAGATTTTGAAGTCAGTTGACACAAATTTTCAAATAATATTAAATTCCTATTTTGTAGGAATTTATTAAATAATATTAAATTCCTATTTTGTAGGAATTTATTAAATAATATTAAATTCCTATTTTGTAGGAATTTAATGTTATTTGAAAATTTGTGTCAACTAACTTCAAAACTTTTTCTCCCTGGCTTTTGCTGTGTTACTAAATCGTAGCAACAAGTCTTGCCATGCTGCCAAGGCTGGTAACTCCTGGCCTCAAATTATCCTTCTGCCTTGGCCTCGCAAAATGCTGCTATTACAGGAATAAGCCACCATATCCAGCCTAAACAAACATACAAAAACAATACTTACAGATTCAAGAGATGAGATTGATTATCTCAAAAGTTCCACCATGGCAAAAGCCCCATGGGGACTGGAATTTCAGTCTATTGATTTCTATGTTGTATGCCTATTGTCCCAAACAGAACCTTGGGGCATCATTTCTTATCTCTCATTTTAAAAAGAGGATGCTTCTAAATTTTATTTTAATTTTGTTTAAAACTTACAGTTACTGAGGAAACATTGGCATTATCTATTTTTAGGAAATTACAATATTTCTTTAGATTTTCAAATTTGTTAGTTTGTATGGAAACCCATATATAACAGTGGGAGAGTCAAAAATAATGGGAAAAGAACAAATTAGTTTATAGGCATAAACTCTTCAAGGAAGAGAATAAAAGTGGATGCCTACTTAACAGCCCATTCAAAAGTAGCTTGATGAATTAAAGATCTAAATGTGAAGATAAACTATAAGATAATAGGAGAAAAAGAGACTTATATATAGGCAGAAAGGTGCTTGAAAAACAAAACTTCAAAATCAAAGACAAAAAATTAGTGAATGCAGTTACACTGAAAATACAGACTGCTTGTCAATAAAAGACACAGAAAACAATGTAGATATGGATGGTTGACAGAGTGGGAGAAGGTATATAAAGGAGATAAAGGTTTAATATGTGAAAAACAAGACACACATCCCAATATAAAGATAAACAAAGGGAAGCTTCCAAAAACCTACGGCAAACACGAAGCGTGCTGTGGAAATTTAGAAGCATCCTCTTTTTAAAATGAGAGATAAGAAATGATGCCCCAAGGTTCTGTTTGGGACAATAGGCATACAACCTAGAAACCAATAGACTGAAATTCCAGTCCCCATGGGGCTTTTGCCACGGTGGAACTTTTGAGATAATCAATCTCATCTATTGAATCTGTAAGTATTGTTTTTGTATGTTTGTTTAGGCTGGATGTGGTGGCTCATTCCTGTAATCGCAGCATTTCGCAAGGCCAAGGCAGAAGGATAATTGGAGGCCAGGAGTTACCAGCCTGGGCAGCATAGCAAGACTCTGAATCTACAAATAATAGTAATAATAATAATAATTAGCCAGATGTGGTGGTGCACTCCTTTGGTCCTAGCTACTTGGGAAGCTGAAGTGGGAAGACTGCTTGAGCCTAGGAATTTGAGGCTGCAGTGAGCAATGATCACACCACTGCATTCCAGCCTGGATGACAGCAAGACCCTGTGTCTAAATAAATAAAAAGTTTGTTTAGATTAAATACTGCTTAAAACAGTAAAATATTATTCTTTTCTCTAGAAAGCTTCAGGGAGTTTTTATTCAAAAATTAATCATGCTTCTAATAAACTGTCATACAAAAAAATAATTAAACAAGCACACATGATGGAATCAATAGGTAAAGAATCCACTTAACTAACTCATTAATATTATGGAATTTATTGTACCTATTTTCTTTTTCTTTACTATTATTTTAGGTTCAGGGGTACATGTGCATGTCCTTATGTAGGTAAATTGCATGTTGCAGCAGTTTTGTGTACGGATCATTTGTCACCCCGGTAATCAGTACCTGATACATAGTTTTTGATCCTCACCCTCATCCCACCCTTCACCCTCAAGTAGGCCTTGATGTGTGTTGTTCCCTTCTTTGTGTTCATATGTACTCATTGTTTAGCTCCCACTTACAGGTAAGAACATACAGTATTTGTGTTTCTGTCCCTGTGTTAGTTGGTGTACAATAACAGCCTCCAGCTTCATCCATGTTCCCACAAAGGACATGATCTCATTTTTTATGGCTGCATAGTATTCCATGGTATATATGTACCACATTATTTTATTTGTCCAGTGTACTATTGATAGGCATTTAGGTTAATTCCATGATTTTGTTATTGTGAACAGTGCTGTGATGAATGTACACATATATGTGACTTTACGGTAGAATGATTTATATTTCTCTATAATGGGATTGCTGGGTCATATGGTAATTCTGTTTTAGTTTTTTGAGAAATCCTTAAACTGCTTTCCAAAGTGACTGAACTAATTTACATTTCAATCAGCAGTGTATAAGCATTCCCTTTTTTGCACAACCTCTCCAGCATCTGTTATTTTTTTACTTTTTAGTAATAGCCATTGTGACTAGTGTGAGATGGTATCTCCTTGTGGTTTTGATTTGCATTTCTCTAACGATTGGTGATGTTGAGCTTTTCTTTTCATATGCTTGTTGGCCACTTGTATGTCTTCTTTTGAAAAGTGTCTGTTCATGTGCTTGCTCACTTTTTAAGGGGGTTGTTTTCGCTTGTAGATTTAAGTTCCTTGTAGATCCTGTATATTAGACGTTTGTTAGATGCATAGTTTGAAAATATTTTTTCCCATTCTGTAGGTTGTCTGCTTACTCTCTTAATAGTTACTTTTATGGTGCAGAAGCTCTTTAATTAGGTCCCATTTGTCAACTTTTTTTGTTTTTGTTGCAGTCGTTTTCGGCATCTTCATCATGAAATGTTTGCCAGGTCCTACGTCCAGAATGTCCTAGGTTATCATCCAGGGTTTTTATAGTTTAGGCTTTACATTTAGGTCTTAAATCCATCTTGAGTTGGTTTTTGTATATGATGTAAGAAACAGTTATAATTTTGGTCTTTTTATCATTGATTTACCACTCTCTTATTAATTTTGAGTTTTAGACTTGTAAGAATAAAGATGAGGCCAAAGTAAAAAAAAAAAATTAAAAAGGAATAAGTCATCAACAATTGTGACATCATAGACTAATTAATATGGCATATTACTTTTAGTATGTTTATAACAAGCTAAGGTACACATATTCTATTATTGTGGGGAAAACATAGTTTTGAGCTTTGTTTGGTTTTGGCTTAGTTTTGATCCTCAAAGCAAGACTGACTCTATTGATTGAATTAATTGAATCATTGTTAACAGGTGGTGTTTATGTTGTTTATTTATGGAAAGAAAATGATGTATTCTACTTAAGAGAAAATAATCCAATAGGTTTCTGATTCAATTGCTTAGATATTTTTGACAAGTCTTCCTGGAAATCTGATTTTTATTCTATACTAAATTTTGAAGGAATTTCAAGTCTCATTAGTGGTAAGTCCCAAGAACTTAAACTAAATGAAGAGCTTTTGATTTAGGATTCCCAATGTTCATGCTAGTTTTGTACCACAGTCTTGTACAGATTCATCTGCCTGTTTTTTAATGGAAGATTTCTGGTATATTTTTTCCTTAACTTTTTCTGTACATCTATTTCTTTGTAGTTCATTGAAATGGTTGACAATGATTTCTCCTACCACCGTTACAAAAGACTAGGAAGTAATATGAACATAGATTATATGAAAAGCTACTATATATCAAATTGTCACTTAAAGATCAACTGTAAAATGGGATCTAGAGAAACAGTGCAATTTTAAACCTAGAATCAATACCAGAAATTCACTGGATCAGGATTTGAAAACTAGTTGACATGTTTTGTAAGTTCTGCAATTTAATACACAGCAGAGAAATTTGAATGATTAAGGACTCAGATACCACCACTTTCTAGACTCAATAAGGGGACATTAACAAACAAGGTCAGGCTGAGGTGTGGTGATAGTTTTCTGGTAGTCCAAAATAGATTATTTTACCATTCTATGCAGAAATGGATAATTCTAATTGGGAAGAGAGGGTGTGGAAGTGAGACACTGTACAAAACATGACAAATTGCCAAAAGACTTCCCCTCTCCCCCTTACATTCATCTGGTTCCTATTGGAGATATTATGATTTTATATAATCATATTACTTTAGCCAAAATTGATAGACCCAAGGGACTAGACCTAATTTTTCCCTAGAATAATAGTTTTTTCTTTAGGATTGTGGAGTCAGAAGTTCAAAAGATCCAAAGTTGTCTCAGGTGATAGAACCTGGCTATCAGATCTGTAAGTTCGGGGCTATTAGAGGCTATGTGGAGAAAGTAGGTCTGTATTGACAGAGCAATAATGCCAACAGGCATGGTAGAAAAGACTTTCCTCCCTGGGAGCAGTTCTCTTGGCAAAAGGAGCATAGATCAACTTCCGCTCTCAGAGAATAGAAGTTATACTGTTCCTCTGCTAGTACCCAGAATTACCAATAAAAAAACTACTAATGAGTCATATCCTTTTCCATTAAGCCAACAGGAGTGCCTCTGAATATACCTTTAGTTTAATAAAAATAAAATATTATCCCTTTCCTCCACTATCTCCTCCACCAAAGGTTTTTGAACACTTCAGGATAAGCTAATGTATAAGAATAAATGTAGAAGGTCTCAGATGGTCCTTCTTTTTTTGTTGAAGCAATATTGCTATTACTGGAATTAAAGTCATCAGGGAGCTACTGCTGATTTGGAGTTAAAAATCATCATCCTGTACTGGGTAATCAGTGGGTATCGGATGAAGTCATGGTCCTGAACTGTTTCGCTGGCTGGAAGTGCTGTCAGCAAAAGAAATACAGGACAGCTTAGTTACAAATTGCACTTTATATAATAAACAGATAAAGAAAATTCTTATAAGGAGACTTCAGAAATGGCTGGCTTTTCCCAATACAGTTCTCAATGACACTTAGAAGCCATGTTGACAATCAAAAAGATGGCATAGAAATGAACCCAATGCTTGATTAAGGTTTCAAATTAAACTGTATCAAATCTAGTGAGTACTTTGATTAAAAAAGTATGATAATAAAAAGAAGGGACAGTTGGGATGACTTTCATAGATTAAAATCCAGGAAACAAACGATTGGTAGGAAGAAAAACAACTTCTTACCAGGCAATTTTATCCCCATATATGGAACTGCATTTGGCACTTCCATCTAAATTCCCACTGTATTTAAGGAAGGAAAAGTAAAAAAAGGGACAAAAATGTTTCCTGGGATTAAACTTCTTTCTCACTTAATTTAGGTTTTCAAGATTTATCTGTATCAAATCTGTTCCAAATCCAACCGAACTATAAAAATGCTAACCTAAAACTCTGTCATAGTTATCCAGTGATAAAAACATTTATTTTCTAATGTGTATCAAAATAATTGACAAATTTTTATATAAATAAAATAATAGTAAATGATATAAATTCCTGACAGGCCTGATGTTTAAAGCAGTAATAGTTCTCTCTGTCCAAAAAAAATCTTGTCATGCAGTTGAATATTTTTAATACAAATAATAAAAGCTACTATTGATTGAGGACTTACCATATGTCAGGTACTTTCTCTATCCAGTGTTTAGTGCACGTTATTTAATTTAATTCCCATGAATTTATAAAGAATTTTTATTCCCATTTTAAGTAGGAAAGAGAACATGAAGTTAAAAAATACCATTTGCTTTTTCAATATGCATTTCTTGTGTGATTGTTTCATACACACTCTGTGGTGGGTGCTATTGATTAAATAACAAATAAGGAACAGGCCTTAACATTAAAGAATGTGTGCCCAGAGTCACATAGCATATGTCACTTGTAGGAATTAAACCTGTTTGTCTATAACATGTATTCTTGATCTTTGTGAATGTTACAGCATCCTTCTCCCACTCCCCCTACTAAAAACAAAATTAAAACACAATATGCTATATATAATATGCTATATAAAATCAGATCTAACTGTAAATGAAGTTGTCTCATTTTGCAATACCAACATGTGGGATTCTTTAGTTTCAAGGGAATGAAAGGTCAGGAGTAAGGCCAATAAATTGAAAACCTTCTTTCTGATTAATAAGCAATGTGAACTAGGACCTCTGATCGTATAGGAACAAATAGAAGCATTAGATCACCTGTTGTCTGCATACTCCAAAACATCTTTCTCATAAGTTATTAACCTGGTGTTTGCAATTCAAAAGACATTATGATCTTGTAGACCTTTTCCAATTACAGATTTCATTTTTAGCCCTTGAATCTTATTTTATTTTTTTTCCCAGCTGACTCTTTTTTTTTTCCCCAGCTGACTTTTTATTTCCCAGCTGACTCTTCTCCATCTCCAAACTCGCTGTAAGGTGCTATGTCATCTAAAAGTCTATATCCTTTATGAAGTGAATTTTCTTTGAGGTCTCTTGTTAATTTTCTTCCCTTAACCAAAACCCTATTTATTAAAAGTGCTCCAACAGTGGAAAAGCTTTCCTGAAAGATCTTGAAGAGGATAATTTTCATATAGATAAAACTGCTAAAGAAAAGAAAAACAGAAGCCTAATTCGGTTGCCTCTTTGATTAGATTAGCATAGTCTACTTAGTTGTAATCTATTTAACTGCTTGCAAAGCTGTTATAAACCCAAACACCATAAAATGAAACAAAAATTTACATAATTGTAAATTGTAAACGTCTTTAATGGGGGCTATACCAAAAACGTCAAAGCACAGCTAATATTTTAAAACGTACTAGTTTTCATTTATTGAAAGCTTTAGTCTGTGCCAATGTTCTATCTTATATATTATTTGATTCAATCTTTAAAAAAACATAGGAGATGAGTATTATTATTATCTTTATTTCATAAGTGAGGAAAATGAGATGAAAGAAAGGTATAATAGATAACTTGCCTAATTCTCAAGAAGTTATGCAATTATATTTAGTCTGCACAAATATTCATGTGATAATAATGTTTTGAATAAAGATAATATGGTAAGCTCTGTGACTCAGTATATGACCATAAAAATAAAGTCTTTTGGGGTCATTTCTGAATGCCCATCTGCTTTGATTACTTTAGCTGAAATCACTGCCAGACACTGATAGACTAGCTCACCAAGGTATTTCCTTTTCCAGTTCAGAAAATGCACTAATTTTAATTAACCTACTCTTTCAGTCACCTATTTCCTAATTTATTCATGCTATAAATATGATTTATTCTACAAGTTAGGTATTTCAGAAAGCATTGCCTTGATTATTAAATGTAATACTACTAAGTCTGTCTCCTGCATATTATGATTTTTAATTGATTGCACATTATTTTTTAAATTTTATTTCATCAAAAATAAAATCATTCCTTTTGAATATATAAAATCAGCTCACAACTAGTTATCTCTGCCTGCAAGTGCTTTTGATCTATGGCATTAGCTAGTTACCTAAGTGGATCTGGATCACTTGATAAATTCCATTTTAAAACTTTAATCATGTTTTTAGACAATATCCTAAAATACGGATATTTCCAACAAATTTTATTTTCTAGATTTAGGAAATGCTGTGACAGTGTTCTTTAACATACTACCCATATCAAAAGAGATAAGATTTTTATGCATGGCTTTTCTTTTCTACAGACAATAGCTTTTTAAATAATAATCTGGAAATTTACCCTGCTGACTGCCTTAGTCATAAGGTGTATTATTGGCATAATATATTTTTCAGAAGAGGCATTCAATTAGTTTTTAGATTAAAAAAATGTTAAGGGAAATAATAAATGACCATGCCAATCCTTTCTATTTTCAAATAGCTGTATTGTGATTTGGGACAGTTCTGTGGACTCATAGTTAAAAGTTCCCATTTCTTTCTTTCTAGCTACACCTACATGCACACACACATACAAACATACATATGCAAACACACATATAAACACACACAAATACAACAATATATATTCAGAGATAGCTCTTTCCCACTCTATGTATGCATGTGTGTATACAAGCATATATGCATACACGTGAAAAACTAAAACTGAATTTGATAGAAGCATGAATATACATTATTGAACAAAGGAGACAGGATGGTGGAATTAAAAGGGTTTCATCTCAGTGCTTTCCTAAGTATAAAATGCATATATTTATAATTTTTACTTATCGCAGGGTAAATATAAAACTGATTCATTAAAACATCTTTTTTAAGAATTCAAAGGACATAGAATGTTGTGAAATCTAGTATTTTTACTTAAGTGCCTTTTTTCTTTCTAATTCCACCTCCCAATCTCTTATTTTATAAACCAGTTGATACTTAAGTGGTTACTCGGCAGATGATATATCACTTACACATTTTCTATGTAGTAAACATTCATGTGTGTATATATATATATAATTTTCAATTATATAAAAATATATATTTTATATTATATAAAAATATATAATTTTATATTATATAAATATATAATTTTATATTATATAAAAATATATAATTTTATATTATATAAATATATAATTTTATATTATATAAATATATATAATTTTATATTATATAAAAATATATAATTTTATATTATATAAATATATATATTATATTATATAAAAATATATAATTTTATATTATATAAATATATATTATATTATATAAAAATATTTTTATATAATATATATTATAAAAATATTTTTTATAATATATATTATATAAAAATATTTTTATATAATATATATATTATATTATATTTAAAAAAATATTTTATATATATTTAAATTCATCCAACTACTTTGTTGGAATGATTCCTATGGATTGAAACTGCTAGGGCAAAGAATATGCAAAATCTATATTTTGACTAAATTGCTCACGACAGGAGTAAATTTTCCCAGTATTTGAGAATTCCTCATTTCCTACAGCCATACAAACATTAGGTATCAATATTTGTAAGCATTGATAATATAATTTATAATGAAATTGCCTTTTATCTATTAATGTTAGGCTATATCATCTTTACATAACCTTGTAAGTCATTTGTGCTATTTCATTTTCCTCTTTTTCTTTTCATTTCCCTTGTAAAGTTAATCTCTTTGTTACTAAGAGCACATTTATGATTAAGGATGTTAACATTTTGTCAAGCATTTTAAATATTATGTTTTTCCCATTTATTTTACTGTGGTGTTTTATTTTTTGGCTGTACAGAAATTATATATTGAAATATAATCGTGTTCTGTTTTTTAAAAACATGAATATACTTCAAATGGTAATCGATGGATTAAAGTCTTGCATTTTAAATATTATAAGCCACATTCAATGATTTGTTTGATTAATCAGACAATGTTCTTTGGCTTTATCACTTCTCTTTCTCTAGCTCTGCACAGCATATTTGCTCTGCATTTACACTGCCTCTTAAGATATCAGTTGTAAAGTTACATTCCAACTCTACAGGCACACAGAATGAGAGAAGTAGAGCCTACACAACTGCAATGACTGTAATTTTATAATTTTGGCTGTCATGATCCTGTCTTGAAACCATAATTAATGCAATAGATTTGTTAGCTTCTCTCAGGGGTAAAAAGAAAGATCTAATTGAAACCTTGTAAAGCAACTTCATAAGTGAAATGGAAAGGGTATTTGCCTTTTATCTCCCAGCCCCACCTTGACATAGTCACAGATTATTAATGTTTCATAAAAATGTTGTAAATCTTTATGCTAATATCACTACAACTGGTGAATTTAGGTCAGTAACGACAACTGCATCTTTAATTGCTAATGTTTAATAGCATTTCGTTTCTGGAATGGCAAGCTATAGATTCTGAAAATGACTCTACAGTTGGTCATAGTCATTTTATAATTCTCAAGAAGTTTTGCACCAGCATATATAAATTTAAGACAAAAGAAATATTTCATATTCTAATAAAGTAGCAAGTTGATTCATAAAAAATAGCACTGACATCTAGATAAAATAATAAGCACACTCCTCCTTCTCCCACACTGACTGTGTTTGGTATCACCCTTTGAACACCGTGAATACGGCATGTTGAAATCTTAGTTTTAGATACGAAAAATACTATCTTCTTTTCCTCTTCCTCCTTTTCCTCTTCTTCCTCATTTCCTTGTTCCTCCTCTTCTCCTGATGCTGCTGCAAAATAGGACAACCTGAATTCTGAGCTATGCTTATATTGTCTAATTGAAAAAGTATTACCTGTTATTGGCTGACTTATGGCACTGATTTAAATCTCTCATCATCAAATAATTCCATGAAGTTACTCTAGGATGTATTTACTCAACAAATATTTACTGAACACCTACTATGTGCCTAACTTTAATATTCATGATGACTAGGCTTAGTATATGAGACAGACTTAGCTTTTCTCTTTATGGAGCTTATCTTCATAATCACAGTTTTAAAAAAAGTTGACTGATAAGTATTTGGTTATTAACTTATAGCTTAACCTCAAAGGGACTAAGTGTCCAGTGCCAGTATATCAAGTGACTATTAAGGATATTATTGGTGCTACTAATTATAAATTGGGAATTATCAGCCTATCAAATAATGAAGTTGTATAGGCACAATATAAATCCACCATATGATAGCAATGACAAAAATTAGGCCTACAGCCTAATCAGAATTCAGAGACGTGAATTCAGAGATGACAAGTAAGTTACAAAAAGAGGTGACCAAGACTCCAAGTACCAAATTCTGTTGTTCCAATATCTCACCCTCAGCTCACAGCTATGACTTCATAAGGAATTCCTTATGTCCAGCCTGTGGACGTAAATCTGGCCCAGATTAATGAAGAGGCTAGTTACTATAAACCAATGTATTGATACCAGCCAAAAATAGAAATGGCTTCAGAAAACAGCATTGAGGGAAAATCTTACTAATGGACAGAATTTTGAACAAAGCTTTAGGTTATCACTTTGATGTAGAAGAAGATGCTTGCACTGAGGGTATTAATAAATTTTGGGGCAGAGATGAATGACCTAGTTTTTTCATCAAGAACCAGCTGGGTGCGGTGGCTCATGCCTGTAATCCCAGCACTTTGGGAGGCTGAGGTGGACAGATCACAAGGTCAGGAGATCGGGACCATCCTGGCCAACATGGTGAAACCCCGTCTCTACTAAAAATACAAAAAAATTAGCTGGGCGTGGTGGCACATGCCTGTAGTCCCAGCTACTTGGGAGGCTGAGGTAGGAGAATCACTTGAACCCAGGAGGCAGAGGTTGCTGTGAACTGAGATTGCACCACTGCACTCCAGTCTTATGAGAGAGTGAGACTCAGTCAAAAAGGAAAAAAAAAAAAAAAAACAGTACAGAGTAAGACTGGAAGAGCAGACATTTGAAGAAAAGTATGCAGATTTTTCTATGAGAAAGTAAATAAAATGTGAGGATTTTTGTGTCTCATGGCAGTGCCCACCAACATTCATCACAGAGAAAGCATAGACAACTAGGTTAGAAAGAGTCATCTAACAGTGGCTAGCCACCCTTTGACTTCAGCCACTCCTGTGCTTGCATATAATCCCACAATTGTAGTTGCCAGCATTGGAGAAAGTCAGGCCACATGTGGGACTTTCACTATGGGCTCCTTCTCACTAAGCAGCCAGTGCTGCTACTGAATGTGTGACCAGTCAGAAATTTAGACCAACACTGACCCCTTGATATGACACTGGTTATTAATTTATTGCCTATAAACTCCTAGTTCACCTTTCTTTGACCTGATCTGTGATACTGGCCCTTAATCCCGTGAACATTTCTCCTTTGCCAGCTGGTGCAATGTTAAGCTTTGTCAACAGGGGGCAATGGAAGGACAGTGAAAGGTTATAGTAAGAGGAAGGGGCTTCTCTCCTTGGTACTGGTGTACTACTTTTGTTTTCCTGTGATGTAGCTACTAGGAAATTAGCGTGCCAGAGACCTAGTGGCAAACACTCTGTAGTAATTTTTTGACCGCCCCACACAACTTTCCTACCCAACAATCCAAGCCCACATGTTCCAGCAAACTTCTTCCCCACTGATCTTTTGCATATTTTTGGGGTAGCGACACTCTTTCTAATAAGATCTGATTCTCAGGCTGGGGGATGATGTCTCTTCTAAGTTCTTATTCCTTCCTTGTTCTTTCTCTCTCAGTCTTACATGTACAACACTCTTTCACTCCTGTTAGTAGTTAATAATACCTTACATTAATTTTTCTTGTTTAAATTGTTGCTATGATTTCTATGTCCTGACTGGATCCGGATTAATACGCATGCCATCCCCTCAAGGAAACCAACCAGGTACTTTTTGGCTAATTGACTACAACTAGCTGCCTTCCATGGTGGCAGAACAATGATTCATCTTTACTGAGATTCTTGCATTTTCTAGATGAAGGTTGTGTTTCTATTTTTCAGTGTCTTGGACAATAACACTCTCTGAAGGCAGTCAGAGAAAAAATACACATGACAAGTTAGGCAAGGAAGACTTTATTCAACACTATTGCAATAGATGAAAGAGATTGGACTCAACGCTACTAAAACAAAAGACAGGAGAGTTTTTAAGCACTGTGGTGAGCTGGTGGAAAGTACTAGACATTTTAGTGGGAAAGTGGGTCAATATGATCAGCCCCTCTGTGTTTGCTAATTGGTGCTTAGTTTACTGAAGTTAGTTTCCCACCCTCCCACAGAGACTAGGAGATTGGAGCACTATCTTCTTTGATGATTGTATTTCAAAAGGATGACTCCCAGGACCTCAAAGTCCTGGACTGTAAACCTTGCAAGAGGCTGGAGAAAATTTACATCTGTTTTCCAATGTAAATTTTCTAAGAAAAGAAAGGTGAGGAGTCTGTGGTCAGGAAAAAACCTAACTGTCAAAAGTTTAGTCAAGTTTTGATCAGGGTTCACAGAATAACTGATTTATTGTCATTGGATCCCATACCATGTCACCTTGGATCAAAGAGCTCCTTTTACAGAAAAGGAAGTGAGCACGGGATCCTCCAGTCCCCCCATATCCCTCATCACTTAGAAGCTGCTAGACTAATAGAATATTAAAATGGCCTCTTAAATGTATAGCAGAATACCAGCTTGTAGTTGATGCCATTCGTTGAGTTCTGTGATTCAAGATGTGGAGTCTAGTTGAAGCCATGGCCATTACATGATTTTATAGGCCTGATAAATAGAATAAATAGATCTTGGAAACAGTGGTTCTTCTCATCACACTTCCAGGGATCCACATACGGAATTTGTACTTCCTGTAACTATAACTTTAAGCTCTGCTGGAGGGGGTCCTGGTATCCAGGGGGAATTCCAATAAATAGATGACATAGTAAAAGTTCCACAAAACCTAATTGTTGGACTGCTGCTTAATTATCGGACGCTCCTCCTGCCAAAAGACCAGCAAGCAAAACAAACAAAGTTACTATATTAGCAAGAATAACAGAACTTGATTATCATGAAGAGCTAGGAATGCTACTACCTGATGGGGTTAAGAAGAATTATGTCTAAACTTTAAGATAGTCCTTGGGGAATCTCCTGGTGTTACTGTCATGCGCGTCCCTGTGAAGACAGTCCACCAAACAGGCTTTGTGTGAGCAACAAGTCTGTTTATTTCACCTGGGCGCAGGTGGGCTGAGTTCGAAAAAGGAGTCAGCAAAGGGTGGTGGGATTATCATTAGTTCTTATAGATTTGGGATAGGCGTACAAAGTACATTCTCAAGGGTGGGGAGAATATTACAAAGTACCTTCTTAAGGGCGGGGGAGAATATATCATATCAGTTAGGGTGGGGCAGGAACAAATCACAATGGTGGAATGTCATCAGTTAAGGCTATTTTCACTTCTTTTGTGGATCTTCAGTTGCTTCAGGCCATCTGGATGTATACGTGCATGTCACAGGGGATATGATGGCTTAGCTTGGACTCAGAGGCCTGACAGTTACCATGTTGAGTGATATCTGTTAATGGGTAATTATAGCAAGCATGGCCTTACAAGGACATGCTATTCTTTCTTTCTTAAGTTACCATGTTGAGTGATATCTGTTAATGGGTAATTATAGCAAGCATGGCCTTATAAGGATATGCTATCCAGTGGCACAGACTTCTGAATGATTAAATTCTATATTTATCTACTGGATAGGCAACCCATAACAGTGAGAGGGCTGGTTGAGAGTGAAGGGAATGTAAAATTGGAGAAAGAGGTGGAGAAATACTAAATATAAATTTCAGCTTCAGAATCAATGAAGCAGTGCTGACTATAGTCCCACCTCCTCTATTGTGTTTTTTTCAGTGAAACACTGACCAACTGCCACATGAAGAAACAGTGATAGATTAAACTTAATACCAGACAAGGGGGGATCTGGTTAGGGCAAGGAGTAAACTGTAGCAGAAGCTCTTGGTGCCCCATCCATATCTCTACAGCCCTTATCATTTAAGTGCACAATAATTAGTAATTACTTTGGAGGGCAGGTACAGATAAAAGGGCATAATGAGGGCTTTTGGTGGGTTGACAATGTTCTCTTTTTAGATCCAGGTATTGGTTGCGCAGGGGTGTTCAGTTTGTGAAAATTTAATAAACTTATGTGCATGTGTGTGTCGGTACAAAATTAAGGAAAGCAGAATGGAGTTAAAATCAGAAATATTGTTCTAGAAGTTATCAGGTATAACCAGGTTTTAGAAACAGCCAATTTTGTTATTTAAATAATCAAAATATTTCCTTTAACATTTATCATGATTTCAACTGAAATACTTTATTACAGCCAGGAAACTGATTTCTATTGTATCATTATTTCTTAGGTAGTTCTGTTGTATTTAAAACTCTAATGTCCGTACAATAGCGTCAGAATGCTTTTTTTTAAAACTCAGTTAAAATGCATGCCAGGCTTGACAGGTTATGATTCAAAACATTAAATGTATCCTTCAAATTAATTTCTGTGATATTACTTTGAAATGCTTTAAAACTGGCTTTCGACTTTTTAATTTCATTACATAAATCAAAACAGTCAATATTTCTTGGATACTTACATTCTCATTATATCCCCTTTCTTCTTCCTTCTTCTTTGGACTATTTTTTTTAATTCAGAAAAAAAAATCTTATCTTTATACCTTAACATCAGATGGTAAACCATTTTATTTAATATTCAGCCTGGTTAGAGATTTGAATGGCTATAATAATTGGGGAGAGGTGGTAATAGTAGAGACTGGAAGATGCCTTTTTTCAGTTTAATATCAAGGTCATGTTGTTATTATCAAACTTGGTTGCATAAGGCAATTTTTTATGTTCATAAACTCTATTTTGATAAATCGATCCACTCATTCAACATTTATAGAAAAAAAACTATTACAACCAAATAGGTGGATCCTGCTCTCAGAGAACTCATTGTCTAACTACATTTTGGGATAGTGTGTCCTGAACCCCATTAGGCTGTAGCATAAGCTTGACAAAGGTAATCTAACAAGCCTTATTTTTCTATTCTCGGTCAATATTCTGTCTCTATACACAGACTAAAGATAAGTATGGAATGAGATTTCCTACGTATAGGTTATATGGTAAAATTTGTGGAATATGCAAAGAGATAAATGAGATGTATTTGCTTTACAGCATTCACCAGGGCTTAGAAGACCCTGTGGCACCTGAAAGTGAATGTGCAATTGGATTGGAGTTATGCTGCAACAATTAGCTGCTCAATTGTGTGTTTATTACATATACCAAGATCACTTAAATAATACTACAGGTAAGACTTGAAGATTTAACCTAAACTATATTCTCTCACAACAATTTGTGAGCTGACTAGTTAAGGAAGAATAGAAGTGAAAGCTGCTGAGAATTGGAAACAATGATTTCATTCTTCCCTTTCAAACTTCTAGTTAAGTGTTTCTCAATTGCTGGTGAATACCTCAGTGTGAATGCTTCCAGGAGAATTACTTTCTGACTGCCAAACTGAGTCATTATTTTGAATAGCTTTACCTTGCTAAAATGTTTTAATTTACATCTAGAATGTTCCTACTACTGAAGTTGCCCCAAGGCTAGTCAGAAGAGGGCTGTAAGAGTTTCAGAATTTAAGTATTTCTCAAAAACATCACAAACCCAAACCTGAGAACTATAGAAAATATATAATGCCTTTTTAGGCAAAATTCATCCCAAAGAATTTTTACAGGATTGAAATTCACCAGATAATTGTTTCTTTTTCAACAATGAACAGATGAAACAGCTAAAGAATAATCTTAAAATTAAACTCTAACTAAGCTATATGACTCTTGTTTCTTATTTAGTGTGTTCTCCCCGAATTTAATGTCAAAACACTAAAAAAATTATTGTAGAATTATTGACCCAATTTGTCCTATCAAGATAATTTGTTGACTCTTTAGTAACTAAATTGGCTCAACCATACCAAAAACATGTTAGTTTCTCTGTCATTATGAAACCTAAAACCATTGAATTAGCCCACAGAGTCTTATTCAGCATAGACTTGCCTAAAGCCCATATTGATTAACAGCTACATTACATGTAAACAATTTTGCCCTGTGGATAGTGAGTTACTCTAAGGAGGACTGTGATATTTTATCAAAAGTTAAGAGCATACAAAAGACTATTTGCAATATATGCCCAGTGGTTCTCAACTGATACAACTTTACACCTCCAGTGCTCTCACTCATGGACATTTGACAATATCTGGAGACATTTTAGGTTGTTCCAACTGGTTAGCATCTAGTGGATAGAAGCCAGGAATCTTGCTAAATATCCTACAGTATAAGGACAGTCCCCCACAACAAAGAATTATCTAGTTCAAAAGGCAATAATGCCAAGGTTTAAAAAACCCTGTTATATACCTCTTGTTGAAGATGTTTTATTCGGATTATAAACATACAAGTAATAATTTATATATTTGCTCCTATGCTTTCAATTTTTAGGTGACATATTTTATTTAAGCAAATGCAGAATATTTAATGAGCTTGAATAAAATTGTTTCTTAAAATGGAGAATATTTATTAAACCACTTAAGTTCAAAAAGGCAATTGAAAAACACAAGGTTTAGGCAAATAGAAATGAGTGATATTTATATCCGAAGCTTTCTTGGAAAAGCGACCAGGCATAAGCTAACTGGAAGGATATTGAGAAGATTAATTTGATATGCTTTGTGAAATAGTTTCTTAACTCCTCTTGGAAAAGCTGCCCCCATGTAAGGAGATATAAAGTTGATGATCTCCAGCACTATTCCCTAGAAGCAGAGAGTGTAGCTTAGGTGAAAGCAAATGCTTGACTTCCACTTTCTTCATTTCAACAAATAAATTAAGGATCTACTGGGAAAAAAATCTAAAGACTTGATAGAATTAAAAGAAAAAAAAACAAAGAAAAAACAGAAGGGGAACGAAAGGAAGGAAGGAAGGGAGGGAGGGAGGGAGGGAGGGAGGGAGGGAGGGAGGGAGGGAAAGAAGAGAAAGAAATTTTTTTTAAAAAAAAGGAAAGGAAAGGAAAAAAGTGAGAGAAACAAGGAAGACCCAACCGTTAATGTTAAGTCTCTGTTAGTGAGAGACAGGACTAGCTGGATTTCCTAGGCCGACTAAGAATCCCTAAGCCTAGCTGGGAAGGTGATCGCATCGACCTTTAAACACGGGGCTTGCAACTGAGCTCACACCTGACCAATCAGAGAGCTCACCAAATGCTAATTAGGCAAAAACAGGAGGTAAAGAAATAGCCAATCATCTATTGCCTGAGAGCACAGCGGGAGGGACAATGATCAGGATATAAACCCAGGCATTCGAGCCAGCAACGGCAACCCCCTTTGGGTCCCCTCCTTGTATGGGAGCTCTGTTTTCACCCTGTTTCACTCTATTAAATCTTGCAACTGCAAGATTTAATACTCTACTGGTACGTGTTTGTTACAGCTCGAACTGAGCTTTCGCTGGCAGTGCACCACTGCTGTTTTGACGCCGTGGCAGACACTCCACTGACTTCCATCCCTCTGGATCCAGCAGGGTGCCCACTGTGCTCCTAATCCAGCGAGGCGCCCATTGCTGCTCCACATCGGGTTAAAGGCTTGCCATTGTTCCTGCAGGCCTAAGTACCTGGGTTCGTCCTAATCGAGTTGAACACTAGTCACTGGGGTCCATGGTTCCCTTCCGTGACCCACGACTTCTAATAGAGTTATAACACTCACCACATGGCGCAAGATTCCATTCCTTGGAATCCATGAGACCAAGAACCCCAGGTCAGAGAATACGACTCTTGCCACCATCTTGGAAGTGGCCCACGACCATCTTGGGAGTTCTGGAAGCAAGGACTCCCGGTAACATTAGGGACAGTACTTGAGAAATCTGCCTTATGGCTGTGGTTCTGTGTTGCATTCTGTACTTGCTTCTCTCTACCTTATGACTTAAATGAACTAACCTTGAAAGCAGATGAGTCTTTTGTATAAAAGACTAGAAAATGGATTGGAAGAGAAAGTTGTAAATAAATTCCTAATTGTAAAAAGGCAGTTAGTTACCTTTTTACAGTAATCCAAAAATGACTGTTTGAATTACAAGCATTTTGAATTTGGAGAAAGCTCATTTTATAATTTAAGGTAAGCAATATAGCTCTATATTTTAAATGTAATTTTAATAGTATTGATAAATCCTATATAATTATTCCTTTAACCTCGGTAAATATTTTGACTTTATCCTGCAACTCAGTAGCTGAATAAAAACATACCCTCAGGACCTCATTTACTTGCTATACCTGTCTCATTTACAAGCCAATTAATTTACATTTTCAGCATTTCAATTACAAGCCTCCATTAATGCCCCCACATAATCTACAGTAATAGCTTTCTAAATTCAAATTATTCTGAAACTCTAAAATTCTGTAATTTGATATAAACCAGGAAGTATGTTAATAAAACATATGACATGAGCCCAAATAGGTACTATTATATATTTTTATCATATATGGAACAACTCAATTGTTATCAAAAAACTATACAATTAGTATTCTATATTTGGTTTCTCAAAAAAAAAAAAAACAGGATACTCAAATGTGTATGTTCTACTTTCTGGATCACTGCCTTGCCCATAGTAAAAGTTCAATGAGCATGTTCTATTCTAATGGGGCAAATTGCTATCTGTTCTCAAAATCAGACTTGTCTTCTTCCTGGGCACATGGCTGTATTACACGTAGCCACATAATGGAGATCTCCTTACTGGAATGTGAGGAAAAGAGAAATGTGCATTTCCAGTCCTGGCCCGTGAAAACCTCCCCGGGCGTGCTCCTCCTTGTTTGTTTCCCTTTCAGTTGGAAGGAATGGAGATGATCCCTGGGTAACTAGATCCTCTAATCTCTTCCTGCAGGACTAACTGTGAGCACCTACTTGGGTCTAATACATTGAGTGAGGAATGAACTTGCTAGAGTGCAAGTCATGAAGAGTGAGAGCTTTTCTGCTTTTATCTGTAAAAGCAGCCAGTATTATCCTAGCACCTTCTGACAATACAGAGAATTCATGAAAATAAGCTTTTTGGGAGATATATGTGTGTATGCTCACACATACATATATATACATGCGCATATAATGAAACACACTCATAGCATACACATATGTTTTGATAACTTTCTTCAACAGATATTCTGCCTTTTTGTTGTTGTTGTTTGAGACAGACTCTCACTCCGTCGCCCAGGCTGGATTGCAGTGGCACAATCTCGGCTCACTGCAAGCTCTGCCTCCCACGTTCACGCCATTCTCCTGCCTCAGCCTCCCAGTAGCTGGGACTACAGGCGCCTGCCACCACGCCCGGCTAATTTTTTTGTATTTTTAGTAGAGGTGGGTTTCACCCTGTTAGCCAGGATGGTCTCAATCTCCTGATCTTGTGATCCGCCTGCCTAGGCCTCCCAAAGTGCTGGGATTATAGGCGTGAGCCACCGCGCCTGGCCAACAGATATTCTTTTTATGGAATTTTTTATTACTCACTGTGAGAAGTTTAACAAATTTCAAATCTAAAATCAATGAGCTAAGGCTTAAAATCCTTTTTCACCTTTTTCTCCTTTCCATCATGAGTTCTCAAAAACTCTTGTTCACATAAATCTTGGACTGACATAGGAAGCAAAGATTCCTATTAAATCATTACACTGTTCTTTCTGCTCTGATTTTCCTTCATTCCTAATGACTCAAATTCTGGCAATTCCACTTGGTTTCACGTTTTATTTCGACTTTATCATTGCAGTCCTTGACTTTTCTGCCATTAGTATTCAAGAATCATAAAACTTTTACCACAAAAGTACTAAGCATTTGACTTGTTCTAAATATTACATAAACCTGGACTACATTCATTTTGAATGTTCTCTTTTGATTAGATCAATAGGCAATATTTCAGACTACTAACCTGATATTCACTTTTATACAGCCTTTTTTTTTTACATTTGAAGCAACTGAACTGAACACAATGATTGTGTCTTTTATTGTCTCAGAACTGTTAACCCAAGTAGTGTGTATAAAAATATAGGTAAGAATTTAAAAATTATATGCATCTGGTGACATTTCTCTTCATGATGTGAACATTGCTGCATGTTCTTTTCCACTATGATAGCTTTTACAAGGTACACCATGTCATTGGCCTTTTCTTTCAGTGAGAAGCTTGCCTTGTTCACAAAAGGCTGACAGCTCCACTCCAACTAGTGAGATTTTAAAGGAGCTTGTGACAGCGTGGCTAAGCCAGGCTTCACAATGGGTCGTCTTTGCAGTGTTAACATGAAAAGTCAGAGAGTGAAAGGAAGATTGAATAGAGTCCCAGATAAAAGGAAAATAAAGACCTAAGGACCTGTCACATAACACTTATTTTCTGAGTAAAAGTAACTAAGATATAATAAAGAATAATAGCTTTGAAGTCAGAAAGACCTAGATTCACATATTTTACCCTCTGTCAGTTTCAGTATCTTCACCTTAAAAAGGGGGGGATACAAATATCAGCATAATAGAGCTATTAGGAAGAAAAAGTGAAAAAATATGTGTAAACAGTTCAATTCTGCATCTGTCTCCCAGAAGGACTAACATTTATAGAAACTTCTTATGTGCCAAGCACTGCTCTAGACACATAGGCAAAAATCCCTGCCCTATAGGACATTCATTCTAGTGTGAGAAATTGAGATCAATTCCAAAGACAAATAATTAAAATGTATAGTATATTAGATGATGAGAGTGGGAAGGGGAGAAAAAATGCAAGGAAGAGGGACAGGAAGGATCATATGTAGAATAATAGATAGGATGGCTCAAAGAATCAGCACAATTTCATGAAAAGGTGACATTCCAGTAAAGTGAATGAGTGAGCCAGGTAGACTCTTGAGGACAAGCATTCTAAAGATAAGAAAAAGCAAATGCATAAAAACTAAGGCAGACGCAAATGGCTCATCCCTGGAACAATGAGGAAGCACTAGCTCATGCACAGTGAGGGAAGGTAAAATTAGTGTAAAATGAATGTCAGAAATATCATATATGACCCTGTAGGTCTTCCTCAGTGGTGATTTTTATTCTGATGGAGAAGACATGCCTGAAGTGTATTGAGCAGAAGAGTGACAAGATCTGACTAACCTGGTAAGATTACTCTGGCTGTTGTTTTGAGAATACTTGGAGTGGAGATAAGTAGCGAAGCTGATATATCAACTTATAAGCTTTTTACTAATCCAGGTAAGAGATGAAGGTAGCTTGACCTGCAGTGGTGGCAGTACAGATGAGAAGAAGTGGTTAAATTTTGTATATAACTTGAAGACAAAGTGGGCAAGATGATCTGAGTGATTGGACTGGGAGTGTGAGAGGCAGAAAGGGGTCAATGATGACTCCAAGGTTTTATATGAACAATTGGAAAAATATTATGTTCTTGTTGTCTTTTTCTCCTCTTCCTTTTTCTTTCTTATAGTTTGAGGCTTATCGTTTGACAACAACAAATGATCAGTTTATCTTCTAGAAAGTAGATTGTCAACAATTTATAAATGAAAAGTCTGCTAGTCAGTGATAAGCAAAGGACTCTGTGTGGGAACTGGAGGGAAGAAAGACCCTCAATCATGTTCTAAGGCCAGTATTTAAGAAATATTCATAAATATGTTTTAAAAACTTTTCCAGGAGTCAAATGATACAATGTTAATGAAAGGAATTCATTCTTTGTCTGCTCAAAAATCCATTTGACAATACTTCTGTCTATATTCGGGCTCCATTTTTTGTAGGTTAAATTGTAACAACATTTGTTGACATACTCATTCTCCAAACACCATTCTTAGTACTCTATTAGGTGTAGTAGATCGCCCAGGGTCTCCAGCTTGCAGGCAGACCACTGGGGGACTTCTTAGCCTCCAGAACTGGTATAAGCCAGTTTCCCTAATTCATCTTCTTTCAAATATCTATCCATCTCTCTGTATATATCCTACTGTTTCTATCTTTCTGAAGAACCCTAATGCTTGTTCCTTGTGTATTAATATGTATTAGTATGTATTATGACTAATACATGCTCCAGGTTTAGTATGTTTTTTATTTTAAAAAATTCATAAGATTGAAGGCTGCATTATTGATTTGCCATCTTTCTTCTTTTTAAAAATAGGCCTGTAAAATCTCCTTCTGAGCACTGCTTCAGCTGCATTCTATAAATTTTTGTATAATTTGTTTTCATTTTCATTTATAATTTCATTGAAAACAAAAACAAAACACATCATATAGTATAACCATTCCAACTCTCTTTTGGGCATTTTATGAATGGTACATCTTTTTTAATCCTTACTTATTTGTGTCTTTGAAAGTAAATTTTGTTTCATTTATCCAACATCTAGTTGGATCATATGTTTTTTAAACTAATCTTCCAATCTCTGCCTTTTGATTGAAATGTTTAGTTCATTTATTTTAAGTCTCATTACTGGTTAGGTAGGATTTATTTATGCCAAATTGGTACGTGTATATTTTATTTCTTTTTTTCTGTTTTCTTCCATTACTTCTTTCTTTTGTTTTAAATAGACATATTCTAGTATATCATTTTTATTTCCATGTTGTTTTCTTTACTTCCTATTTTTGGGTTATTTCATAGTGATTGCCCTGGGAATTACATTTGCAACTTAACTTAAAACAATCCACTTCATATTAACATCAACTTAGTTTCAACAGTATACAATTTTTTCCTCATTAACTCTATAACTTTCTTCCTTCCATGTGTTATTATTACAATACAAATTATATCTGTATACATTATAAACCCATCCCTAAATAAAATCTAAATAAGTACTTATTTATAGTAAAGTGAACTTCAGGAGAGGTTTTGACCTCCGAAGCCATGGGGAATGTAATGAACTCTCCGAAACTAATTTGGTCTACTATGTCCCAAAGACGACAACGGATTTTTAGTTTGACTCAAAGTACATTAAAAATCACCACGTAACCTAAAAGTTATCATCAAGGTCCAGAAAATTCCACGGGACGTTAGGAAAAGGGAATGTTAAATTGAAACCATGCAAGAAAATTTCCACCGTTTGACCCACTCACAAGTGGGCAATTCTTTCTCTGAAACAAAACGGACTTATAGTAAACCCCATAAGCCATCCATACAATAAATGTTTACTATGTGTCTACTTATTGGCTACTGGGAAGTAAGAGTGCAGCTTCTCTTCTCAAAGAAGTCGCAAGCAAGTGTAGAAAATGTTGAGAAAAAAAAATCAAGTTCTTAAGTATAACAAATGTAGGTGATGTGAAAAGGATAGCACAGGACACAATGTGTACAAAGAATAGTCCCCTAACTCCCTGAGCTCGGTGAGGGCAGGCAGGGATCACTGCTAATAAGAAGTAACACAGAAGCCAAATCTTTAAGGATAAACAAGAAAAGGAAAAAAGCAGAAAAATGCATTATTGTCATAAAGCAGTCCTACATTCAAGGAGTCATGAGATAAAATGAAGTGCCTGGGGGAAACTTTGAGAAGCTTAGTTTGAATGAACAGAGGAGAACTGGGACTTCTTAAAGAGCGATAACACTGGAAATGTGTGGAAGAGTCCAAACCACACACTATCCAAGGACAATCCACTGTCTGACATATTCAACTTTTTAACTGTGTTTTTCCCTCACAATCCACAAGTGGAAATACAAACAATAAAAACAAGGTTGAAACTGAATAATAATAGAATATTTTAAAGCACAGTCTTTTTACTTTGTTTCTTAATTTAGTTCATGATTTTATTCTGGAGTATTGCATTTTCCTTTTGCTGACATTTAAGCAAATAAATGTAAGAAAGCTCCAGTAAGTATTAGTGAAATTTATGTAAATTAGTGATCAAAGCCCAATGAAATACAGAAAGTTGAGGCTCAGGGGACTAAAATAGGGGCCAGTAAAGTCACATCGAAGGTATTTTGTTTGAGTCTGTGAAAGACAAACTCAACAGAGACTCTCACTTCATAGCCCCTCTGCTCTTCCAATGTTACACTCCATATTATACATTAGATGAATTTTTTGTAGCATTTTGCAGTTTCTGTATCTGATAGGTACAGAATTTCATAAATAATTGAAGTCCACTCAAATATTACTACTTGTGAATGCATTTTTAACTATTTCCATTTTAGAAATGGACAAATATGCCTCCTGGTGGCAAACTGCAGGTGCATTTCAATTGTAGCTTGCACTTTACAGACATGACAACGGTAAAGCCAATTTCAAAATTGTCCCTGAAGCATCAACTCTTCAATAACTTTCCCGTAATAATGTGAACAGAAGGTTAGAACTCAAGGAAGATGCTTCACTCGACATGAGGAAAATCAGACGCCACAACCATGAAGCTATGATCATTTTTGCAAACCAACTAGAGAAACATTATAAAGTATCTACCAATAAAAACCCTGAAAATTGGCCAGGCGCAGTGGCTCACGCCTGTAATCCCAGCACTTTGGGAGGCTGAGGCGGGCAGATTACGAGGTCAGGAGATCGAGACCATCCTGGCTAACACGGTGAAACCCCGTCTCTACTAAAAATATATATATATATATGCCGGGCATGGCGGCATGCACCTGTAGTCCCAGTTACTCGGGAGGCTGAGGCAGGGGAATGGCGTGTAACTGGGAGGTGGAGCTTGTAGTGAGCCAAGATCGTGCCACTGCACTCCAGCCTGGGCGACAGAGCAAGACTCCGTCTCAAAAAAAAGCATGAAAATTGTTAGGATTCCTAAGAAGGCTTTGGAGATATTCAGTAGTTACTTACAAAATTTGGGGTAGAGTGCCTTTGGTTTAAGATCCTTGTTTTTCTTTTAAGAGACTCAAAATTGCACTATAACGTGGATTCTTCTAAATCTGCACAATAATTTGAGAAATACTGACAACATTCTTGGTATGACTAAAAAGTGACAGAGTAAGGAAATCGTTTTACTTGGCTAATAAAACTGGAATATAAAGAATAAGCTCCTACAATTATTCCTCCATTATATGTTCTTAAATTATTTTTTTGAAACCTGCTTCCTATTTCTGTCTTTAATTCATGTAGTTGATCCCATTATACTAAAAATTGCAATATAAACACAAGATACATGAAGGGACATCTCTGAACCTGGTCACACCAAAGGATGAAGAGTTTGAAAATGTATTTTCTTAGCAAAAAGTTAGATAATGTCTATTGCAAGATTATAGTCTTTCTGAAATGAAACTTAAATGACTGTCAGAATGTATTTTGGAAATATGCTTGTGCTAGTCCGTTCTCACACTGCTATGAAGAAATATCCAAGACTGGGTAATTTATACAGAAAAGATGTTTAATTGACTCACAGTTCCACATGGCTAGGAAGCCTCAGGAAACTTACAATCATGGCAAAGCCACCTCTCCAGAGGCCATCAGGAGAGACAATGAGTAACGGCAGCGGAAATGACAGACGCTTATAAAACCATCATATGTTGTGAGAACTCACTCATTATCATGAGAACAGCATGAGGGAAACCGTTCCCATGATTCAGTTACCTCCACCTGGTCCCGCCCTTGACACGTGGGGATTATGGGAACTGATTCAAGATGAGATTTGGTTGAGGACACAGCCAAACCATATCAGTGCTCAATGCCTCTACTTTAGATAACAATTAGAATAAGTTATCCGTTCTGTATACTCCAATCCAACTCCTGCCATAGCTCTGGAAAGATTTAAACATAATGAAGAATACGTTTTAACTAATATAGGTAATTCTCCTTATTAATCTTTAAATAAATATATGCTGTCAGCTGGATTCAGTGGCTGTTTGCTGTTTGTGAAAGCCAGAGATTAATAATTGCCTGCTTGAAAGAATAGATTTATTCTCTGGCCTTACTGGCAGAATAAAAATGTTAAAGGCTAAATGTTGAATTCATTGCTAACGATTAATTCCCCTGGATAATCCATGTGTTGTGGGCATGTTGTGAGTGCAAACGGTCAGCATTCATATTAGTCTGAAATATCAGCTGTGTAAGTGACGTTAGCACTTGGCTCAAAATATCCCCAATGTATACAAGGGATGGAGTAGAAGACAGAAGTGCATGATGGAGACAGGAACAACCCTCTAATTTAGCCACTTCTGCTATAATGTATAAGGAAAGTAAATGGTTTTGGATGGATTCTATTTAATCCCATACCTGTCAAAATTATTACCTGTCAGTTCTATACACACTACCTAACACTTGAAATACGATGATTTTTATAGAAAAACAATGACTATCACAGGATTTAATATAAAAATTATGTGACCAAAACAATCAAGATTTAATAAAAACTTAAGAAGGCTGGCTTGTAGCAGCATGTGTTAAATCATTTTGGAGTCATATGACTCTCTGAAACACATACAGTTAATTTATTATGAACAAAGCTGATGAAAGAGTCATCACTATAGGCCTTCCATACAATCTCCTGTACTCTGTTAGTAATACAGTTCTAAGGTGCTGCTATACTAGAGAACAGGAATAGACCAGAACATGTATAGGTGTCTGTATTCTCTTTCTGTTTTCGAAATCTCCAGTGAAGGAATTACTGTTTAGAACAAAATTTTGCAAACTATGGCTCAAGGACCAAAGCTGTCCCACTGGCTGTTTTTGAAAATAGCTTTTTTTGAACACAGCCACACTAATTCATTTTATGTTTCTTCTATAACTGCTTTTGCACTACAAATGTGGAGCTGAGTAGTTGCAGCAGAGACTTCATGGCCCAAAAAACCTAATATATTTATTATCTGGCCTATTTTGGAAAAAGTTTGTTGGCTGTAGTCTAGAACTTGTAGATAACATTGGATTTTACCTACCCTCCATCACTGCATCCACTGATAGTAATCAAGACCCAAGGAAGTTGAGGCCATAAACTTCAGTGAAGCATCTCTAAACTAGAAACTTGTGTGAGAGTCTCTCTAAGATAAAAACATTTCGTCTCTGCATTATTGATTGTCTACCATGGTTCTCACATCACATGATGTACCAGAATTAGAAGAGACAAGCATAGACTTGTATCATAGACTTATATGCTTGTAAAGAGGAGGTATATTCAACACATAATTGCATAAATATTTACTCATTTTTAAAGTGGCATTTTGAAATGATTCAGTGCACAATAACCTTGTCTGGGTTGGGTTAAGGGGTAGTGACAGGAATGAAAATGATACCTGAAGAATGAGTAGACCAGAGTGGGAGTATGTCAAACAGAGGTCAGCATATGCAAGGACCTTAGTTAGGGAGAGGTTTGATAACTTCCAAGAAGAAAAGCCATATGATACACAGTCAAACCAAAAAGAAAAAGATGTATTAAAATAATGTCTATAGAGATCTAAAATATTATCTCTAGAAATGTACCCACATCGTGAGATCCCCAGAGTTTTTAGCCTCTAAGAAAGAGTTTTACTGTAAAATCTCACTATGCATTCTTTTCTTTCTTTCTTCTCTTTCTTTCTCTCTTTTTCTTTCTTTTTTTTTCTTTTTTTTTCTTTTTTTTTTTTTTGACAGGGTCTCATTCTCATTCTGTTGCCCAAGCTCAAGTGCAGTGGCACCATCAGGGCTCACTGCAGCCTTGGCCTTCCTGGGCTCAGGTGATCCTTCTGCCTCAACCTCCCAAGTAGAGTAGCTGGGACTTGGGACTACAGGCATGCATCACCACACCCAGACAATTTTTGTATTTTTTTTTTTTTTTGGTAGAGATTGGGGTCTTGCCACGTTACCCAGGCTGGTCTCGAACTCCTGTGGTCAAACAGTCTGCCCACCTCGGCCTCCCAAAGTGCTGGGATTACAGGCATGAGCCACCACTCCCAGCCACTATGCATTCAGAAAGATGAGAAATCATGAAGTCATGACCACTCACCTCTGATACCAACCTGACAACGTCTCTAAGATAATTTATAAAGCGGTGTTGAAGTAAAGGGAATGGGCTTTGAGTGTCTGCTGGTAACTTTGACCCACATGCTCTTGCAGTTGCTGCTTGGCAGAGATCTTTCTCTTTGCTGATTTAAAGTTAACAGAAGACCTTTGGGGACAGTGGAGAGGGAACTGGGCCTAAAATACCCCACTAAACTGCTTGATGAAAACTGGAGACTAATCTTACAAAAAGGAATCTTCCTGCCCAGTCCAGTTTCCAACCTCTAAGAAAAGTTGCAGAAATAAAAATATTCGCCATTGTACCTTGAACCAGTTGTCATTTTAGCACCCAACAGTTTTCCCCTTTCTACCTTCCGCAGATTAGTTACATGAAAAAGCTTGTTGAAATAGTTGAAAGGATGAATTCATGAATCCAGTCCCAGAAACCTGTGAGGAACAAAGGAATAATAACTGTAGTAGTAATTCAAGCAACATGTCTTTAATCTTATCTGAACTGTCAGGTTAGGCAAGCTTATTTGCTGTACTTGGAAAGAGAGCTTCCAAAAGTGATTGCCTTCTTCAGGTATAATTCTCTCTTCACATTTGTTTAAAAGATTATGTTAAGTGAAATAAAACAGGTACAGAAAGACAAGTACCACATAATTTCACTTGCATGTGGAATCTAGAAAAGTTGATCTCATGGAGGTAGAGAGTAGAATGTTGGTTAACAGGGTCTGGGGCAGTGGTGATGGAGGGGGTAAGAAAGATGTTGGTCCAAAGACACAACATTTTTGTTAGCCAAAAGGAATAAATTCAAAAGATCTATTCTACAACAGAGTGACTATAGTTAATAACAATATATTATATTCCTGAAAAATGCCAAGATATTAGTAAGTGTTCTCACCACAAAAATGACAACTGCGATGTATTGGCTTTGTTTGGCCATTCTGCAAGGTATATGTGTTTCAGAATGTCATGTTTTGTATGACAAATATATATAATTGTATCAATCTCTTTAAAAAACAAATTTAATTTAAAAATACAGAAATATCCTAATTCAGATAGATTTTATTTTCATATTGAATTCTCACAATTTTGGACTTTAATTACAGCTACTTTGAAAGAACTTGTCTATGTTATAACTGCATCATACCAATCTGGTTTAACTGTCATGTAGCAAAGTTGAAAGTTGTTTTTTTGGTCGCCAGGGACCTCCAAGTTGAAGATCACATGAGCTAGGCATGCCCAGATGAACCATGTGCAGAACCTAAGTGCTAGGACTGAGAAGCAGGGACTGAATTAAGAAAAAGTACAAGGCAAGAAGGTCAGGATCCAGTCAGATCATGCATTCTGGCATCACCTCATTGCAAGATCCAGTCAGATCATACTTCATTACACTATCCTCATAAACCCAACACATCCCCCAGCTTGGGTAGATGGATTTGAGCATTCCCTAGTCTCCTTTTCAGCTGCCTCACAATAAACCTTCCTCACTGCAAAATTCCCGTCTTTGTCTTTCTGTTGTTTGGGCAAATGGACCCACTTTAGTTCGGTTACAATGTCATCTGATTTTATTCAACTATCCTCCATAATTCCTTTCATTATTTCCTTTGTCCTTCTTTTCCTCTTTGTCCCCATTTTCCCAAGTAACACTCTGTATTCTAGGAGTTACCATAGAAATATGTGTAAAGATGATATCTATTTTTTGTCTTGCTGTACAGTTGAGAAAGGACTGCTGAATTCTGTTGGCTTCTCTTACAAGTTCTAAGAGAAAGTGGTCAGCCCTAGACTATGGAATGCTCTAGGTACATAAAAGGCAGCACTAGGAAATTCCAAATGCATGCCTTCCAGGGGCTCCTGAGACCCACTGGCAACTGTGTGGAAAAAGTAGTGTTGTATGGCAGTGTTAAAAAAAAAAAAATATATATATATATATATATATATATATATATGATCATGGCGGACAGGAGGCAGGACTAGATTGCATCTCCTGACAGAGCACTGAATGGGGGCTCACATTGCAAATTTTAGCTCCAGATCGACTGCAAGAACAAACCAGCAACCCCAAGAGGAGCCACAGACCCTCTGAAGGAAGCGGATTGCTTCTGCACGACCCTGGAGACCCCCCAAAAAATGCGAGTGCCCCAACTGCAGAAGTGGGAAAGGGAGACCCTCCTGTCCCAAACACACACACCCACTGGAGAAGCTGAAAGTCTGTTTGCAGGCAAAGTTTCTGACTTTACCTGGAGCTGAATCAATTTGGAGAGCCCAGCGAAACACAGGGATACAGGAAGCAGCAGAAAGGCCCTGGGAGCTCGCTGGGTCCCCTCGCAGGACATTCCTGCCTAGCACCACAGGGATCCAATGGGAGAGGAGCAGGGGGTAAAACTACAAGGGAGAAGGAAATCTGTAGCAGAACTTTGTAACAATTTGAATGCTGTTAGAAGCCTACTGGACAGAACTTGCGGGAGGGCACAAATCCAGTGTGCAGACTCCACAGATGAGGGAAGAACCAAGCCCTTTTCTTTCGCAGCTGGGAGGTGGAGAGCCTGGGACAGGGTTTCAAGTCCATATCGCTCTCTACCTGGAAACAGTCTGGGGGCCATTAAGGGTGGGGGGCATGGTGGAAGTGAGACCGGTCCTTCAGTTTGCATGGGAGCTGGGTGAGGCCTGTGACTGCCAGCTTTCCCCTACTTCCCTGACAACCTGCATGACTCAGCAGAGGAAGCCATAATCCTAGGTACAAACTCTAGTGATCTGGGAATCTTACCCCCACCCCCGACAGCAGCTGCACCAAGACCCGCCCAAGGAGAGTCTGAGCTCAGACACGCCTAGACCCACCCCCACTTGATGGACCTTCCCTACTCACCCTGGTAGCAGAAGACAAAATGCATATAATCTTGGGAGTTTTAGGGCCCCACCCACCACCGGTTCCTCCCCATACTACCATGGCTGATGCGCTCTGGAAAGCACCACCTCCTGGCACGAGGTCAACCAGCACAAAAATAGAGCATTAAACCACCAAAGCTATGAAACCCCACAGAGTCCATTGCACACCCCCCCCGCCCCCTGCCGGCCGCACCACCTCCACAAAACAGATAGCTAGTATCAACGGCTAAGAGACCCATAGACTGTTCAAATCACAGGACTCTGTGCAGACAACCCCCAGTACCAGACTGAAGCCAGGTAGACTCACTGGGTGGGTAGATCTGGAAGAGAGACAATAATCACTGCAGTTTGGCTCACAGGAAGCCACATCCATAGGAAAAGGGGGAGAATACTACATCAAGGGAACACCTTTTGGACAAAAGAATCTGAACAACAGCCTTTTAGCCCTAGACCTTCCCTGTGACAGAGCCTGCCCAAATGAGAAGGAACCATAAAACCAACCCTGGTAATATAACAAAATGAGGCTCTTCAACACCTCCAAAACATCACACTAGTTCACCAGCAATGAATCCAAACCAAGAAGAAATCCCTGATTTACCCAAAAAAGAATTCAGGAGTTTAGTTATTAAACTAATCAGGGAGGGAGCAGAGAAAGGCAAAACCCAATGCATGGAAATGCAAAATATGTTACAAGAACTGAAGGGGGAAATAAGAAACTAGATGGCTTAAAAACAAATAAAAAAATTCAGGAAACTTCACACACACTTTTACAAATGCAAAATGCTCTGGAAAGTCTCAGCAATAGAACTGAAGAAAGAATTTCAGGGTTCGAAGACAAGGTCTTTGAATTAACCCAATCCAACTAAGACAAAGAAAAAAAGAACAAGAAAGTATGAACAAAGCCTCCAAGAAGTCTGGGATTATGTTAAACAACCAAAACAAAGAATAATCAGTGTTCCTGAGGAAGAAGAGACTTCTAAAAGCTTGGAAAACATATTTGGGGGAACAATCAAGGAAAACTTCCCCAGCCTTGCTAAAGACCTAGACATCCAAATACAAGAAGCACAAAGAACACCTTGGAAATTCATCACAAAAAGATGAATTGGGACATTGTTATCAGGTTAGGGACAATAGGGACATTATCATCAGGAAAGAATCTTAAGAGCTGTGAGACAGAAGCAGCAGGTAACCTATAAAGGAAAACCTTTCAGATTAACAGTAGATTTCTCAGCAGAAACCCTACAAGCTGTAAGGGAATGGGGCCCTAGCTTCAGCCTCCTCAAACAAAACAATTATCAGCCAAGAATTTTGTATCTAGTGAACCTAAGCATCATATATGAAGGAAAGATACAGTCTTTTTCAAACAAACAAATGCTAACAAAATTTGCCATTACCAAGCCACCACTATGAGAACTGCTAAAAGGAGCTCTAAATCTTGAAACAAATCCTGGAAACACATCAAAATAGAACCTCTTTAAAGCATAAATTACACAGGACCTGTAAGACAAAATTACAAGTTAAAAAGCAAAAACAAAAAACAAAAAAAACCAAAGTACACAGGCAGCAAAGAGCACAATGAATTCAAAGGTACCTCATACTTCAATATAACGTTGAATGTAAATGGCCTAAGTGGTCTACTTAAAAGATACAGAACAGCAGAATGGGTAAGAACTCACCAACCAAATATCTGCTGCCTGCAGGAGACACATGTAGCACATCAGGACTCACATAAACTTAAAGAGGTGGAAAGAGGCATTTCATGCAAATGGACACCAAATGGGGGCAGAGGTAGCTATTCTTATATCAGTCAAAACAAGCTTTAAAGCAACAGAAGTTAAAAGAGACAAAGAGGGACATTATATAATGATAAAAGACCTTTTCCAAGAGGAAAATATCACAATCCTAAACATATATTCACCTAACACTGGAGGTCCCAAATTTATAAAACAATTACTAATAGACCTAAGAAATGACATAGCAACACAATAATAGTGGGGGACTTCAATACTCCACTCACAGCCCTAGACAGGTCATCAAGACAGAAAGTCAACAAAGAAACAATGGATTTAAACTATACCTTGGAATGAATGGACTTAACAGATAAATATAGAACATTTTATCCAACAACTGCAGAATACACAATCTATTCAACAGCACATGAAACTTTCTCCAAGATAGATCATATAACAGGCCATACAACGAGCCTCAATAAATTTAAGATAATTGAAATTATATCAAGCACTCACATCTTGAGTATTATCCTTTGCAATCTGTACAACTGCCCCAGACGCAAACACTTTAGGAGTTATGCATCAGAGATGACAGGTAACATGCCACCACATCACAGAACACAAATGTCTTGGGTCCACTCCTTGGATTCACTCTGGAGACTGATGTCGGCTTGTCAATTCTGCAGCAAAATCAACAAGAGGAATATGGACTGAAATTCTCCTTAGGCCATCACATGATGAAATCAATTTTTTTTCAGAATCATAAAATGTATTCTCATTGAAACAAGTGATTAAACATCTTAAATAAATGACTGAAATTAGTCTTGTTACTTTAATCTGTGGCAAGACCATAGGGAGAATTGCAAATTCCCACGGTTTTGAACAAATGCCTAAAAGGCAAGACTTTTCCAATTGTAGATCTTTTTGTTAGTTAAATCAAAACTTACCAGGGGGGAAATTGTACTAATATAGTGGAGGTGAATCAAAGTTATAAAAACTGTATAAGCAGGAGAACACAATGAAAGACAGTGAGCAAGAGACTTATTTTGATGGATTCTTAGAGATGACAGGTCTAAACAATAAACAATGAAGCTCGGTTTTAGACTTCAGAGAATATAGTATGATTTATGAATTCACGGGTAAAAGCGGGAACACTATCACCACCCTAGAAGAAAATCTATAATAGTATTTGAGGAGTCTCTTCTAAAGGCTGTGGAAGTAGATAGACACACACAGGTGTGACATAGCCACTGAAATTATTTCTAGAACAAGATAAACTATAAATCAATGATTAGGCCCAACTTATCAAATAAGTAAGTGTGCTATCTTCTTAGAAGAATGAGTCAACCTTTTCTTTCTTTTTGGTTTTTGTTTTTGTTTTTTTTTTTGAGATGGAGTCTCGCCCTGTGGCCCAGGCTGGAGTGCAGTGGCACTGTCTCGGCTCACTGCAAGCTCCGCCTCCCGGGTTCACGCCATTCCCTTGCCTCAGCCCCCCGAGTAGCTGCGACTACAGGCGCCCACCACCATGCCCGGTTAATTTTTTGTATTTTTAGTAGAGACGGGGTTTCACCGTGTTAGCCAGGATGGTCTGGATCTCCTGACCTCATGATCCACCAGCCTCGGCCTCCCAAAGTGCTGGGATTACAGGCGTGAGCCAACGCACCTGGCCTGAGTCAACCTTTTCTAATCTGTCAAAATATATTCTAACTACTAATTTTCTTAACAAGAAGCACAAGAATAATTAACAAAGTTAATTATTTGTTAATGTTAATGTTAAAAATCCAAACTGATTTACTGAGTGCCTACACAATACTAGATAATTGTTTGGATTTCTAAGTCATAAACAAAAGTTACTGCATTTATTCCCAGGAAACTTACAATATAGAAAAGAGACCTGCATTCAGTAAAGCAAAACAATTGAACATGTCTTCTATTGTAATGGAATAAGAACAGGCACGGCATAGTGGATGGAACTTCTGGATCTTGCTGAGGGGCTATCAGGGAGGGCTTCCCAGAGGAGTGAGTGCAAACATCATGGGGGGGCTTGGGAAAAGAAGTAAATAGAGATTCACAAGTGATATTATCGTGCAAGTATATTTCCAACTGCGTTATGCGAATAAAGGACCCAGAAGATGATTTTCTAGAACAAGTTGAAAACTAATTTTGAGGTCATAATATCCTTCTATTTGAAGTCAAATATTGTGAAAAAATGAAATATTCATTATATTCAGAAGTGAATGAAATCGAAAAAATTCAAGCAACACTGCTCAAAGACACATCTCCCTCTTTCTCTCTCTGTCTCTCTATATATGCACACATACATATGTATACACACATACATATATATAATAGTAGACATTAAAGAGAAGATACAAAATATAAAGAAAGTAGTGACTAATTTTGAAGTTTTAACCAAATATGAAAGACCTCTTTAATGTCAATAAAATATAAAATGTGTATGTGATTAAAATTTTCTAAAAATAAGTATATGATCAAATTATCTCAAGAAAAAAATAGAAACCCTGAATTGATTAATAGGCATTAAACTAAATAGGTAGTACAAGTTTTTCCTTTTTCCTAGTCTTCAATGACACCACGTACAGATACTACTACAAGCAAGTTTTAGCAAACTTCCCTAGTTTACCTTTGACTTTCACAAATTTTTCCAGAGAATAGAAACGGAGCGGAAGTTATCCAACTTGTTTTAGATTTATATAATTAAAATGACAAACTAGCCAAGGACAGTTCAAAACAAATAGATTATTTCACTTAATAAACATAGCACCAAATCCTTAGATACATTAAATTGTATTTGTAAATTGACTTCAACATTGTATAATAATTTATATATTAGGAATGAAAAAGTTATCTACATTATTCATTAAGAGTGAAAAATACATATGATCATCTTTAAAGAGACAGAAAAATCTTCAAATAGATTCTGCTCACAATCATTAAAAATAAAAAAAGGAAACTTTGGAAATTAGTAATAGAAAAAAATTCTTAAAGTTATTTGCCAAAATCCTACAGCAGACAACATACTTAATGGTGAGTATTTCGAAGATTTTCCATCAATAACAGGAATAGAGGAAATGTATCTGCTGTTATTGCTGTTCTTGTGCCTTCAAATTTTGCTTTTCCAATATTTATTCATCTCTTCTGAAACTCCTTCTACACATAGGCTGCCACTTAGCATTATATCGTCATTTACTTTAATCCTCACTTTTCACTCTTTCCTTCTCTTTAATTATGTTTATACGATAGAAAAGTTTAGATCTATCTTCAGGCACAATTATTCTTTTTTATGGTTTATTAGTCTCTTTTTTAAGCTCTCTATTGAATGATTCCCCTATATATTATTTATTGTCTTATTTGTAGAATATTTATTTGTTTTCAAAATTATTCCTATTTTTTAATCCATAATATGCTGTTTCTGTCTTTTAGAGTCTATTCACCCTTATAATCAGTTAGCCATTTCACTTGTAATTCAGATCATTCTATTGTCTCAAGGACAAGGCTTCAAATATTCTCATGTGTTTCATGTACTGACTTTCCATTGTGGTGGTTTCTTTCCCTCATTGTTTCCCTGATTTCTTTCCCATGTCTATATGTTAGGAGTGGCTTTTGAATCAGCTCAGACCTCCATATTGAGCAGATAATATATGCTAGATTGTTTGAAACCACTTTCAAAATGACCAGCCAAAATTCAGTTACAGCTTTTTGGCTAGACTCTGAAAGGACATAGCCAGAAGTGTACTCACCCTCACCCTCATAAATGTCAAGCTTCCGAAAACCCTCTTTTTCATGGGCTGCATTCACAGTCCTGTAAAATTTTTTTTAAAATGAGGTGTTTTATGTGGTTTTCTTAAAAAAAAAAAAAAAAAAGACCCCTTCTCTCCAATTGTATAAGTTTCAGGTCCTAGAAAATCTGGGACTTCCCTCTGGGTATGACTTTTGAGAAACTAGAGATTCAAAAAAATTCTAAATATGCAATCAGTGATTAGCAACTACAGAACTATTAAACTGCCCACTATAACTGAAAATCTCAAATTCACAAAATATTTTTAAGATGGAAAGAAATATATAATCACAAATGAATATTAAAAGATGGCATGATTAAGAGAGAATTAGGAAAAGTATCAAATAATGAGTTGAAGTCTCAAGAACGTGCCAACAGAGTATATATGTATATATGCATTACATATATATGTACACACACACACACACACACACATATATATATATATATATATATATATATGTTGTAGTCCATTTCACATTGCTGATAAGATATACCTGAGACTGGGTGATTTATAAAGAAAAAGAAGTTTGATGGACTCAGAGTTCCACGTGGCTGGAGAGGCCTCAAAATCATGGTGGAAGCCAAAAGCCACCTCTTACATGGCAACAAGCAAGAGAGAATGAAGACCAAGTGAAAGGAGTTTCCCCTTATATAACCATCAGATCTCGTGAGACTTTTTCACTACCATGAGAACAGTATGGGGGAAACTGCCCTTATGATGCAATTATCCCCCACTAGGTCCCCCCCACAACACATGGGAATTATGGGAGGTACAATTCAAGATGAGATTTGGGTGGGGACACAGCCAAACCTTATCTATATCTGTATCTATCTAATCATCTACCTGTCTATACATATATATACACATATATATTTGTTAAAATTATGTCCATGATACAAAAAAGAAATAGAAAGTCAACAACCTAAAGGGAAAATACTCCAACTGAAATCCTATTTTAGTTCATTCTTCTAGAGTCAGAAAAATAATCTTTATTATAGAAATGTATTTGAGACCTCATACAATAAAATTAAGATTTCCAGTGAACGTGTCAGGAAGAAGCACATAAAAAGATACTGAAGAGACTGCAAATGTAGTATCATAGTCTGAACAATTTTAAAAATGGGGGAGAAAGAATGAGCTCAGAAATGGAAGATTAAGCAAATGTTCTGATTTTTCAAAATGAGTAGAGAAAAGATGTCATTTGAGAAAATTACAGTCAGGGGAGGAGAGACTATTCTAGCAAAACTCTAAATAATCAAAGAACATGAATGGATTTTTTTAAGTATATGGAAATTTTTATAATATAGTTGAACTCAACTACAGTAGATAATGACAAACTTGACTCATTCATCTATTGGATGAAATGGCTAAGAGGCTCTTAGGTAGCAGTAGATTCACTGTGTTAACACCAAGACACAGGATATCATGGGAATTTCTATACAAGATAAAAAACAAGATGCTTTGAAGCAGTTTTCTTATTCAGTTCTGTTGAAACCTGGGTAAGCTGCTGCTGGAATGCCATGTAGCTCTGTTTAAGGTTTTTAAGTGATATCTGGGGTATTTGGGTGTATTTTTTTCCCAAATTTAAAAGCATTAAAGCAGATTTTTCAAACTTGTAAGTGAAGCAGCTGGAGGAAAAGCTAATTTAGTAGGCAACAAAATCAACATTCATTTATTTAGGTCAAAACAAGAGACCAAATTAGAAATGATCATAAAAGCCTTCTCTTTGATGTCCAAGAATATGCTAGTGTAGAACATTGGTTATATACAGCATTTGTCAAAATACAGGTTTCACATAAGTCAAGAAAAGAATGTTGCCACTGGCCCCAAACTAATATTTGAGAAAATGCCCTAACCACAGGGAATGAAGTCTCTTTGTTGTTGCAATGGGCAGACCACACCTGTGAAGTGGATGTAAATTTTGGTGGTCCACATTAATAAGGACAGTGAAGAATTGAGGAATAGTCATACAAAGGGTGTATTAGTCCATTTTCACACTGCTATGAAGAACTGCTCAAGTCTGGGTAATTTACAAAGGAAAGAGGTTTAACTGACTCACAGTTAAGCATGGCTAAGGAGGCCTCAGGAAACTTACAATCATGGCAGAAGGCAAAGGGGAAGAAAGGCACATTCTTCACAAAGTGACAGGAATGAGAAGTGCCAAGCAAAGTGGGAAAAGCCTCTTATAAAACCATCGGATGTCATGAGAACTCACTCACTATCACGAGAATAGCATGGGGGAAACTGCCCCCATGATCCTATTACCTCTACCTGGTCTCTCCCTTGACACATAGGGATTATGGGGATTATAATCCAAGATGAGATTTGGGCGGGGACACAAAGCCTAACAATATCCTGGGGTAAAGAAAAGAATGAATATTCTTTTTTTTTTTCTTTTGATCAGATGCGGATGCTACACACAATATCTAAAAATTATTTGCGTGAGTTATTTCATCCAAAAAGAAGCAGCAGCAATGTAATAGAATATTAAAACATTTTTAAAAATCAGGTTGATCAGCAATCAGAAAACTTCCATGCTGCTTCCTTTCTGTCTGAATAACTTGCTATTCTTCACAGACCATGGCAAAAAGCAAGCACTGTGTAGAACTCTCCAGCAATCCCAAGAATGTGCTCTGCCAACTCTTATTTTCTAAACAGTTTGTGTGGACTTCTCTATTATAGTTTTTATTGCATGCGTATTGGCATTATGTGTTTATGGCTGTATTCCTCTTTAGAGTTGAGAGCAGAGACTGTATTTTATTCAAATTTACATGGAATCAAATTTTGGCTTAACTAAGCCAGACCTTTTAAGCAATTAGAGCTCTTCAACAATGGAATGGCATGTGGTATTTTGACAGGAAGGACTCAGGTGTAAATGTTAAGGTAAAAATTCATCCTTCCAGTGGCTATTAAGAGGACTTTTTCAGCAGGTTGGATTGGGAAAGAGGTGTATATGAACAAAATGAAAGAACATAAAGGGTTTTCTTTTAATTCTAAAATTCAGTGGTTTCCTTTCCACGTCTCTCCCTTCTGCCCTTCTCTTCTACAGCATTTTTGGCACCCTATTCCCTTTCCCCACCAACAAAATAGTCCATCTAGGCTGCTATAATAAAATCCCATAAACAAGGTAGCTTATAAACAATAGAAATTTTTTTCTTATGCTTCTAGAGGATGAGAAGTCCAAGATGAAGGTGGTGGCTGATTCTTTGTCTGCTAAGGGCCTACTTGCTTGTTCATAAATGGTGCCTTCTTGCTGTGTTCTCACATGGCTAAAGGGACTAGAAGTCTATTGTAGCCTCTTATATAAGGACACTAATTTCATTCATGAGGGCTCTGCCAAGAACCTAATCACCTAATCACCTCCGAAACACCATACCTCCTAATACCATCATCTTGGGGATTAGGATTTAAATATCTGAACTATTTAAACATATTTTAAATATGTTTTAGGATTTCAACATAATTTTAAACATTTAAACATATAATAAAGATGGTCCTGGTATAGGATTTTTTAGTATTAAGATCCTCACTGGTAACCAAAGGTTACTTCATCTACTTCAATAAAACCACATTATGGGGACACCTCTTCTAAGAGGCTCAACTACTTCCAACAAATGGAACATAGAGGTAAAAAGGGCTCTGAATATTGATTTAAAAGACACTTGTCTGAAGTTTATCCTAACTTACTCATTACATGAGCTTTGATAACTCACTTAGTTTCTCTGAATCTAATGGAGTTATTGAAAACCTCAAATAGTATCATTATTGTGAGAAAATCTGTATGGTTTTTTATAAATATATGTAGTACTATCAGTATTATCTTCATAGTAATTCTGCCTTCAATGTCCTCAGTGTATGGTGGGTCATTGTTTGGACAGGAATATGTTCAGGATATAATGGCTACATGTAATACTGGCTTCTTTCCCTTTATTTGCCTATAAGATCATTGCACTCTCCCAGCAGAACGTAATATCGTTTAGCTCACAGACTCTACAGATACTTAACTTGTGGTATCATAGGAAATTGCACATTTCTATTAAAGATCACTTTAATCACTCTACTTTTCATTCAGTGAATTGTGACACACCACTCTGAAGAAGCCTGGCTGTATATATAATCCCTGTTTGTCTTGTCAAAATGGGCACATGTACTCAAACACTGGAGATTTTGTACTTGTGTCTCTGGGGATCATCCAGACCCTTGAAGTCTTACTGTACTTTTTAAAAGGTGCCTGTACTCATTGCATCATTTGTAGGACCCAGTGCAAAATAAAGGCATGGAGTCTTTCGTTTAAAAATATAAAAATTTCAAGATGGTGACATTACAGCATTAAACTAAGCACGAGGCCTTTCTGGGCATGGGGCCCTGTGTAACTGCATAGGTTAAAACCCATGAAGCCACCCTGCCAAGTGTCCAGGCAACAGTGAAGGTAAAATTGCTGTAAACCACTATAACAGGAGAATGAGCCTTACTACTAACTGTGTAAACATTTGAATTAATGCAAAGAGAAATTTCTGAATAGCCACAAGCCTTAAAGGAGCTTCAAATACAATACAAACTACATTTGGAACTAAGAAAAATTCTGCTTTAACTCTTTCAGAGCAAAATTGAAAATCTACGGTTCTGTCTTTCAGCTGCAGAACTAAACACCAAAAAAGCTTGAGTTTCTACTAAATGGCTCTTGTGTTTCGCTAGAGGTGGTTTCAGTTCAGCAACAAGGTGACCTCACAGCAGGATATTGGTAAATATTTGTAAATGCTTTTGAGATTAAAAAAATTCTTCTGTTAATATGTTACTGATTATCGTAAAACTGACTCTGCTAGAGACTCTGTTAATCATTTTTTATCTTAATGGCAATAAAAGGAACAGGTAGGAGGAGGAGGAAAAGGAAGAGAAGGAGGAGAAAAAGGAGGAAGAGAAGGAGGAGGAAGGAAAAGGGTAAGGAGAAATTTCCAGGGGGAGACTTCAGTACTTGGACTACATTCATTACTTTTTATCACTGATGCTAAATGCTAGAATCTGTGAACCAGATTTTTTACTTTGTCATGGGTAATTCTATCTCAACTAAAAGCTGGAGGCTTTTAAGGTGTGTTTTAATTCACAGCAATTTTATTTTCATTAACAGAACCACTGCTGCTGTTTTATGAACTTCTCAAGAGATGAGAATTCTGAAAAAAGGCCTTGATTTTCTCATATTTTATAATAATATTCACTAATTCAATCATTCATCCGTTTTATTCTTCAATAATAATAAATACGGTTTAATTCAAAGATAAATTTAAAGAAGAGAAGAAAAATGTTGGTTCCTGAAATGCAGACATTTAGGCAATCTTCAAAACATTTGCTTGAATAAACATTCAGACTTTAATTTAGTGGTAAGGATAATTGCTTAAAATTATTTTTCTCAAATGTTGTCTTTATCTTGCTTGTTATTCCATATTATATATTAAAATTAGAATATCTATTATATATTCTGTGTTACCTGCCAACGCTGGACTTAGCCACACCTCATTCCTTACTTAACAGACATACTATACACACATACTCACATATTCCACCTTAAAGAGGATTTAATAGGCCAGGCGCGGTGGCTCACGCCTGTAATCCCAGCACTTTGGGAGGCCAAGGCGGGTGGATCACGAGGTCAGGAAATCGAGACCGTCCTGGCTAACACAGTGAAACCCCGTCTCTACTAAAAAACTCCGTCTCTACTAAAAATACAAAAAATTAGCCGGGCGTGGTTGCAGGCGCCTGTAGTCCCAGCTACTCGGGAGGCTGAGGCAGGAGAATGGCGTGAGCCTGGGAGGCGGAGCTTGCAGTGAGCCAAGATCACACCACTGCACTCCAGCCTGGGCGACAGAGCCAGACTCTGTCTCAAAAAAAAAAAAAAAAAAAAAAAAAGATTTAATAGAGATTGAAGAATGATAGTGTTATTACTTTATGAAAGAGCTACCTCTTGGTGCCATTGCCTCTGGCATTGGTTTGTTTGGAATACAATTTCAAATAACTTTTAGGTTTTCGTTTTGAAATGAAACGATTTTCAAAACAGGTACTTATAGAAGTTCCTCATTTTATTTAAAAGCCATAAAAACTATACCTTTAATACACAGTGCTTCTAGCCTCTGAAAATAATATTTTATGTGACATGTGACTTAACCTTATTTATCTAACAAACCTTTATTGAGGAAACACCACAGGAAAATACTATGCTAAGAAGTTTTTATATAAATACTAAATGGGAAGTTTTAGGTAAATATAAGCCCTTTTCCTTTAGAGCAAACAAAATTTGTTATGTTCTAATATCATAATTTTTGGCATGTTTAAATGAGCTGAAAGTTTAACAGTAATGTTGTGAAACATGTAAAAATTAATTGACATCTTTCAAAATATTAACATGCATAAGAAATATGTTAAATAAATTTTAACAAAATAAACAAAGCCTCACGACAATAATTCTTTATATTTTAAGAAAAGCAATTATTTTCTTCTAGGGTCAATGCAGATTATTTTACTTGATTTTTGGTTACAGGTCAATTTTTCCTTCTAAAATTCAGCAAATAGTGAATGAATAGCATCTACGCAAATACTAGAAAATGCTTAGTGACATCTACTGTAGATGACTGGAGACATCTGTGAACTTAGACAAATTTCTGCTTGCCTTCTAACACTTCAGGTTTAAAAGGGATAGCTATTGACTTGGAAGCTTCTCACTTTCATTTCTGAAATAAAACATTAAGACTTCTTTGAAACTAAAATAATTTCTGCTAACCAGTTGCAAAGTACAACTGTGTTCCAAAATATTTTGGAACTTTATTTATTGTTTGCATGTTCAGAAATTAATTATGTATGCATACATTTATGTATTCATTACAGGCTTTGTTGCTGCCCAGTCTTTTGAAAGATATTTGAAAATTCAGGATACATGTTTACAGAAGAGACAAACTTGACTTCATTATCTAGAGCCAGAACACATAGTATCTGTATATCCACGGTGATTGGGACTAATGCCAAGATTTGAAATAATACCTCAGACAGTTCAGCTTCAGAGAGAGAATAGCTTTTGAAAAATCTAAAATCTACCTTAGGAAGGTACATTTCTCTAAGCAAAGTGAGTATGTAAACAAAATGTTTTATTATCAGGGATTTCTCACTTTCCCCTTCAATGTTCCCTTTCTCTTTCACCAGGCTCCCAGGCTCTTGACACTCCTGGTTCCTCCCAGTCCCCTTGTGATTCCTTTAATATCTATGCCTATTTCTCAGATATCCCTTCCTCACTCTGCCCCCTGCATACCCGTCAGTTCCCTTGTAATGTCCCTTTCCCTGAAAGCCTCGTTATTTACTTACATTTAAAATATAGATTATATTAAGCTTATACCCTAACCATTCCACATGAGATCTACACTGTAATTGAGGCTTCTAAAAAGTGATGTGGTATGGAGGACCATGATCAGATCAGTGGAGGCCTTTGAGAGACGGGGGAGCTTTGGAAATTACATCAGTGAAAGGTGTGGACAAAAATGGCCTTTTGTTGTTCCGCATCATTTTTTAATCGTATTTTTTAAAGAAAAAAATGAAAAGATTCCCTCAAGTAAGTATATTATTCTGGTTTCCTCAGACCATCTCACTAACGTGTTTCATTCAGTATTCCAGTATTTCACTCACGTCGGTGAGAAGAGACCACCAAACAGGCTTTGTGTGAGCAATAAAGCTTTTTAATCACCTGGGTGCAGGCGAGCTGAGTCTGAAAAGTGAGTCAGCGAAGGGAGATAGGGGTGGGGCCGATTTATAGGATTTGGGTAGGTAAAGGAAAATTACAGTCAAAGGGGGATGTTCTCTGGTGGGGAGGGGTGGGGTCACAAGGTGCTCAGTGGGGGAGCTTTTGAGCCAGGATGAGCCAGGAGAAGGAATTTCACAGTTTGCCAGTCCTGGGCGGGGGCAAATCCTCCAGCTTGATGTGTAGGAAAGGGAGGGGGCCTGAGCAATCCTTGAGGGGTAGTAGAATAGCAGATGGAACATTGAGAAGTGATTTCTTTGAGGATAGATTTCCATGATGGAAAGGAAATGAGAGGTTCTAAGAGGCAGGCTAGTGGCTTGTACTATAGCATAGCCTGCCTTTGCTAGTGTGTGGCAATTAGGCCTGGTGGAACTGCCATCAGTAAACCAAGTGTGATCAGGGTGAGGAACAGGAAAGAAGGAAATATGGGGAAATGGGGTGAATGTCAGGTGGATCAGAGAGGTACAGTCATGAGATTCAGGTGTGGTATCAGGAATAATGTGGGAGGCCGGATTGAAGTCCAGGCCAGGAACAAGGGTAATTGTGGGAGACTCAACAAAGAGTGAGTACAGCTGAAGGAGCCAAGGAGCAGAAAGTATGTGTGTCAGGTGTGAGGAAGAAAATAGATTTTGGAAGTTAGGAGAACTGTAGAGAGTAAGTTGAGCATAGTTTGTGATTTTGGGGGCTTCTAAAAGTATTAAAGCAGTGGCAGCCACTGCACACAGACATGAGGGCTAGGCTAAAACAGTAAGGTCAAGTTGTTTGGACAGAAAGGCTACAGGGCGTGGTCCTGGCTCTTGTTTAAGAATTCTGACTGCATTAACCATGCCTAAGAAGGAAAGGAGTTGCTGTTTTGTAGAAGGGATTGAGGTTTGGGAGATTGGCTGGACACGATCAGCTGGGAGAGCATGTGCGTTTTTATGAGAATTATGCCGAGATAGGTAACAGATGAGGATGAAATTTGGGCTTGACTGAAGTAATGGGGGCTGTCTGTGAAGCCTTGCGGCAGTACAGCCCAGGTAATTTGCTGAGCCTGATGGGTGTCAGGGTCAGTCCAAGTGAAAGTGAAGAGAGGCTGGGAGGAAGGGTGCAAAGGAATAGTAAAGAAAGCATGTTTGACATCTAGAGCAGAATAATGGGTTGTGGAGGGAGGTATTGAGGATAGGAGGGTACATGGGTTTGGCACCACCATGGGGTGGATAGGCAAAACAATTCGGTTGATAAGGCGCAGATCCTGAACTAACCTGTAAGGCTTGTCTGGCTTTAGGACAGGTAAAATGGGGGAATTGTAAGGAGAGTTTATAGGCTTTAAAAGACCATGCTGTAGCAGGCGAGTGATAACAGTGTCAGGCCTCTGAGCCCAAGCTAAGCCATCATATCCCCTGTGACCTGCACGTACACATCCAGATGGTCGGTTCCTGCCTTAACTGATGACATTCCACCACAAAAGAAGTGAAAATGGCATGTTCCTGCCTTAAGCGATGACATTATCTTGTGAAATTCCTTCTCCTGGCTCATCCTGGCTCAAAAGCTCCCCTACTGAGCACCTTGTGACCCCCACTTCTGCCTGGCAGAGAACAACCCTCCTTTCACTATAATTTTCCTTTACCTACCCAAATCTTATAAAGCGGCCCCACCCCTATCTCCCTTCACTGACTCTCTTTTTGGACTCATCCCGCCTGCACCCAGGTGAAATTAACAGCCTTGTTGATCACACAAAGCCTGTTTGGTGGTCTCTTCACATGGACACGAGTGAAATTTGGTGCCGTGACTCGGATCGGGGAACCTCCCTTAGGAGATCAATCCCCTGTCCTCCTGCTCTTTGTTCCAGGAGAAAGATACACGTACGACCTCTGGTCCTCAGACCAAGCAGCCCAAGGAACATCTCACCAATTTTAAATCCGGTAAGCAGCCTCTTTTTACTCTCTTCTCCAACATCTCTCACTATCCCTCAACCTCTTTCTCCTTTCAATCTTGGCGCTACACTTCAATCTCTCCCTTCTCTTAATTTCAGTTCCTTTCCTTTTCTGGTAGAGATGAAGGAGATGCATTTTATCCGTGGACCCAAAACTCTGATGTCAGTCACAGACTCAGGAAGACATTCTTCCCTTGGTGTTTAATCATGTGGGGACAACTGCCTGATTACTCACCCACGTTTCAGAGGTGTCTGACCACATGGGGACGCCTGCCTTGGTCCTTCAACCTTAGCAGCAAGTACCACTTTTCTGGGGGTGTGTGGGACCCCATGGAAAATCAGACTGTTCAACTCACCTGGCAGCCACTCCCAGATCCCCTGGAACTCTGGCCCAAGACTCTCTAACTGACTCCTTCCCAGATCTTCTCAGTTTAGAGGCTGAAGACTGACACTGCCCGATCACCTTGGAAGCCCCCTAAACCATCACGGATGGTGAGCTTTGGGTAACTCTCACAGTGGTGGTTAAGTCCGTCCCCTTCTTAATCTCTATGGAGTCTAACCACTCCACACTACATTCTTTTCAAGGGCCTGTTTCCCTTGCCTTCATAACTGTTGTGGGTATTGACGGCCAGGCTTCTAAACCCTTAGAACTCCACAACTCTGGTGCCAACTTAGCCAATACTCTTTTAAGCACTCCTTTTAGTTATCCCCACCTGCCCAGTTCCCTTATTAGGCCAAGACACTTTAAGTTATCTGCTTCCGTGACTATTCCTAAGCCACAACCCCACCTCATTGCCACCTTTTCCCCCAGTTCAAAGCCTCCTTCACATCCTCCCCTTGTATCTCCCCACCTTAACCCACAAGTATAAGACACCTCTACTCCCTCCTTGGTGACCGATCATGCACCCCTTACCATCCCATTAAAACCTAATCACTCTTACCCCGCTCAATGCCAATATCCCATCCCACTGCATGCCTTAAAAGGATTAAAGCCTGTTATCACTCGCCTGCTACAGCATGGTCTTTTAAAGCCTATAAACTCCCCTTACAATTCCCCCATTTTACCTGTCCTAAAACCAGACAAGGCTTACATGTTAGTTCACGATCTGCGCCTTATCAACCAAATTGTTTTGCCTATCCACCCCATGGTGCCAAACCCATATACTCTCCTAGCCTCAATACCTCCCTCCACAACCCATTATTCTGTTCTGGATCTCAAACATGCTTTCTTTACTATTCCTTTGCACCCTTCATCCCAGCCTCTCTTTGCTTTCACTTGGACTGTCCCTGACACCCATCAGGCTCAGCAAATTAGCTGCAAGCCTTCACAGACAGCTCCCATTACTTCAGTCAAGCCCAAATTTCATCCTCATCTGTTACCTATCTCGGCATAATTCTCATAAAAACACACATGCTCTCCCTGCTGATCATGTCCGACTAATCTCCCAAACCCCAATCCCTTCTACAAAACAACTCCTTTCCTTCCTAGGCATAGTTAGTGCAGTCAGAATTCTTACACAAGAGCTGGGACCGCACCCTGTAGCCTTTCTGTCTAAACAACTGGATCTTACTGTTTTAGCCTAGCCCTCATGTCTGCATGCAGTGGCTGCCACTGCTTTAATACTTTTAGAGGCCCAAAAAGTCATGAACTATGCTCAACTCACTCTCTACAGTTCTCATAACTTCCAAAATCTATTTTCTTCTTCACAACTGACACATATACTTTCTGCTCCTTGGCTCCTTCAGCTGTACTCACTCTTTGTTGAGTCTCTCACAATTACCATTGTTCCTGGCCCAGACTTCATTCCGGCCTCCCACAATATTCTGGATACCACACCTGACGTCCATGACTGTATCTCTGTGATCCACCTGACATTCACCCCATTTCCCCATATTTCCTTCTTTCTTGTTCCTCACCCTGAACACACTTGGTTTATTGATCGCAGTTCCACCAGGCCTAATGGCCACACACCAGCAAAGTCAGGCTAAGCTATAGTACAAGCCACTAGCCCGCCTCTTAGAACCTCTCATTTCCTTTCCATCATGGCAATCTGTCCTCAAGGAAATAACTTCTCAGTGTTCCATCTGCTATTCTACTACTCCTCAGGGATTATTCAGACCCACTCCCTTTCCTACACATCAAGCTCAAGGATTTGCCCCCGCCCAGGACTGGCAACTCTTAATTCCCTCTTAGAGTGGATAGATGATCTTTGCTGGCAAGGGACCCTGCAGTACTTTCACCCTGATGAAGTCCTATTCTTTACTTTTATAGTCACTCTTATTCTCATTCCCGTTCTTATGCCACCCTCTACCTCTCCCCAGCTATCTCCACCATACTATCAACCTTACTCATTCTCTCCTAGCCATTTCTAATCCCTCCTTAGCGAGCAACTGCTGGCTTTGCATTTCCCTTTCTTCCAGTGCCTACACAGCTGTCTCCACCTTAAAGACAGACTGGGCAATATCTCCTGTCTCCTTACACCTCCGAACTTCCTTTAACAGCCCTCACCTTTACCCTCCTGAAGAACTTATTTACTTTCTAGACAGGTCCAGCAAGACCTCCCCAGACATTTCACATCAGCAAGCTGCCACCCTACTCCGCACTTACTTCAAAAACCTTTCTCCTTATATCAACTCTACTCCCCCCATATTTGGACCTCTCACAACACAAATTACTATTCCTGTGGCCGCTCCTTTATGTATCTCTAGGCAAAGACCCACTGCAATCCCCCTAGGTAACTTTCACCTTCTCGACGTTCCTTTACTGTTCCTCTCCAAGCCCTCGTCTTGTTTACTTATACCCAGCCCTGAAAATAACAGTGAAAGGTTGCTCGTAGGTACTCACCGTTTTCTCACACACCATGAAAATCGAATCTACCCCTCTTCGCGGTTACCTCATCAGTCCCCATTACAACCTCTGACGGCTGCCGCCCTAGCTGGATCCCTAGGAGTCTAGGTACAAGACACCCCTTTTCAGCACTCCTTCTCATCTTTTTACTTTGCATCTCCAGTTTTGCCTCGCACAAGGTATCTTCTTCCTCTGTGGATCCTCTGCATACATGTGTCTACCTGCTAATTGGACAGGCACATGCACACTAGTTTTCCTTACTCCCAAAATTCAATTTGCATATAGGACTGAAGAGCTCCTTCTTCCCCTCATGACACCAACAGGACAAAAAAGTTATTCCACTAATTCCCTTGCTTGTCAGTTTAAGACTTTCTGCCTCCACTATTGCTCTTGGTACTGGAATAGCAGGCGTTTCAACCTCTGTCAGGACCTTCCGTAGCCTCTCTAATGACTTCTCTCCTAGCATCACAGACATATCACAAACTTTAGCAGTCCTCCAGGCCCAAGGTGACTCTTTAGCTGCAGTTGTCCTCCAAAACCGCTGAGGCCTTGACTTACTCACTGCTGGAAATGGAGGACTCTGCATATTCTTAAATGAAGACTGTTGTTTTCACCTAAATCAATCTGGCCTGGTGTCTGACAACATAAAAAACTCAAGGATAGAGTTTAAAAACTTGCCAACCAAGCAAGTAATTACACTGAACCCCCTTGGACACTCTCTAATTAGATGTCCTAGGTCCTCCCAATTCTTAGTCCTTTAATACCTGTTTTTCTCCTTCTCTTATTCCGTTTAGCTTTTTGATTCATACAAAACCGTATCCAGGCCATCACCAATAATTCTACACAACAAATGTTTCTTCTAACAACCCCACAATATCCCCCCTTACCACAAAATCTTCCTTCTGCTTAATCTCTCCCACTCTAGGTTCCCACGCCGCCCCTAATCCCACTCAAAGCAGCCCTGAGAAACATCGCCCATTATCTCTCCATACCACCCCCAAAAATTTTTGCCGTCCCAACACTTTACCACTATTTCATTTTATTTTTCTTATTATTATAAGAAGACAAACAGGCTTTAATCTTTTTAAGGCATGCTGCGGGATGGGATATTGGCATTGAGTGGGGTATGAGTGATTAGGTTTTAATGGGATGGTAAGGGGTACATGATCGGTCGCCAAGGAGGGAGTAGAGGTATCTTATACTTCTGGGTTAAGGTGGGGAGATACAAGGGGAGGATGTGAAGGAGGCTTTGAACTGGGGGAAAAGGTGGCAACGAGGTGTGGCTGTAGCCTAGGAATAGTCAGGGAAGCAGATAATTAGTTAAAATGTCTTGACTTAATAAGGGAACTGGGCAGGTGGGGATAACTAAAAAGGAGTGCATAAAAGAATGCTATGCAAGTTGGCAGCACAGTTGGGGAGTTTTAAGAGGTTTAGAAGCCTGGCCGTCAATACCAACAACAGTTATGGAGGCAGAGGAAACAGGCCCTTGAAAAGAAGGTAATGTGGAGTGGGTAGCCTCAGTATTGATTAAGAAGGGGAGGGACTTACCTTCTACTGTGAGAGTTACTTAAAGCATCTGTGATGGTCTAAGAAGATTCTGAGGCGATCAGGCAGCGTCAGTCTTCAGCCACTAAGCAAAGAAGATCTGGGAAAGAGCCAGAGAGCCTTGGGCCACAGTTCCAGGGGCTCTGGGAGTGGCTGCCGGCTGAGTTTGATAGTCTGATTTCCAGTGGGGTCCTGCACAGATGGGACACAGCTTAGGAGGAATCCTGGGCTGCTGGCATTCCTTGGCCCGGTGGCCAGATTTCTGGCACTTGTAGCAAGCTCTTGGGGGAGGCAGGCCTGGAGGAATGCCTGGCCACTGTGGTTTAGGTGTTTGGAAGAAGTCCTTGTGTGCTGGAGATGTGGTTGAGGTTTCTCTCACAGTGGAGGTGAGGAATTGCAACTCAGAAATATGTTGCTACTTGGCTGCCTCTATTCTGTTATTGTACACCTTGAAGGTGAGGTTGGTTAAGTCCTGTTGTGGGGTTTGAGGGCTGGAATTTAATTTTTCTAGCTTTATTTAATGTCGGGTGCAGATTGGGTAATAAAATAAAATGTATATTGAGAATAAGATGGCCTTTTGACCTTTCAGGGTCTAGGGCTGTAAAGCGTCTCAGGGTTGCTGCTAAATGGGCCATGAACTGGGCTGGGTTTTTCATATTTGATGAAAGAGCCTAAATGCTAACTGATTTGGGAGAGGTCGGATAAAGAAAAAGGAGCATCAACCTTGACTATGCCTTTAGCTTCAGCCACTTTTTAAGAGGACATTGCTGGGCAGGTGGAGGAAGAAAACTGTAAGCCAGACTGGGTGTGAGGAGGGGAGGTGATAAAAGGATTATAGGGTGGAGGAGCAGAGGCTGAGGAAGAGTTGGGACCTAGCTTGACCTGGTGAGGAGGGGAGAGGTCAGATGGGTCTGTAGAAAAGGAAGATTAGAAAGACTCAGCAACACTTGGGGTTGGGACTGAGGGGACAGGCGAGAGGGAAAGAAGGAGGATTTGGGACAAATCGCATTGGGAACAGACTAGGGAGGGACCGAGGTGTAAAAGAATGCCTGGACATCAGGCACCTCAGACCGTTTGCCTATTTTACGATAAGAATTATTTAGATATTGTAGGATGTAGAAATTGAAAGTGCCATTTTCTGGCTATTTGGAACCACTGTCAAATTTGTATTGGGGTCAAGCGGCATTGCAGAAGAAAATAAGGCATTTAGGTTTTAGGTCAGGTGTGAATTGAAGAGGTTTTAGGTTTTTAAGAACATAGGCTAAGGGAGAAGAAGGGGGAATGGAGAGCAGAAGCTTGCCCATAGTGAAGGAGGCAAGCCCAGAGAAAAGAGAGTAGAGACACAGAGAGAAGGGGTCAGGGGATTCTTGCCCTCCAGAAAAGTAGAGAAGGGGTAGAGATACAGAGAGAAGGGGTCAGACACAATTGGCAGGGAGGCACCAAATTTCACTTGCGTCCATGTGAAGAGACCACCAAGCAGGCTTTGTGTGAGCAATAAATCTTTTTAATCACCTGGGTGCAGGCGGGCTGAGTCCAAAAAGAGAGTCAGCGAAGGGAGATAGGGATGGAGCTGTTTTATAGGGTTTGGGTAAGTAAAGGAAAATTACAGTTAAAGGGGGATGTTCTCAGGCGGGCAGGGGTGGGGGTTACAAGGTACTCAGTCGGGGAGGTTTTGAGCCAGGATGAGCCAGGAAAAGGAATTTCACAAGGTAATGTCATCAGTTAAGGCAGGAACTGGCCATCTGGATGTGTACATGCAGTTCAAAGGGGATATGATGGCTCCACACAGGGATGAGAGTTGCTGCTGCCCAGTCCAGAGCCACAGAGCCAAGGAGGGCCTGGCCTGCCCCATGGCCCATTACAGAAGAGTTCTTCTTGTTGGCAGAGACTGGGATGAAATTCCTTGCCATGAAGGACTGTATTTGTTTTTAACTTAAATATTCATTGAGCAGCTTCTATATGCAAATTATGAATATGGAGATTCATATCATATATTGTCACTGCTTCAAAAGGCTCACAATCTCTTTTCTTCCGCACAGATTTCTGCATCCTCTCAGTCATGATGATAAAGGATTTACTACTTCAGTCATGTCACCACTCTTGAATATCATTCCCATGGCATGGTACAGTAGGAACTGGTATGTACTAAAGATATCACCAAACATCATTTGTGTTTCTACCAGAAACCTCCAAAGTGACTAATTTGAGTTTTACCTAATCGATCTTCACAGGTTGACTTTTAAAAGTAAGTTCTAATAATCTTAAAGCGATTGGAAATTGAGAAGAATGTAATGGAAAATATATTTATATGGCTTGGTTAGCCAAAATTCCCTCATAAAGCAGAAACCTGCAGGATCCCTTAGCAATTTACTGAAGATGAAAAATAAGCAGAACAACTTTTTATAGGTCTATAGTCACTAGAGAGTAATTACAAACACTAGGTGTATTTTAACCTAATTCTTGGTTCTTGAAAAGCACTGCAGATGACAGCAACAAAAGCTAATACCTGCTTTTACCGTGGGGGGGAAAAAATGGATAACTGCAAGAGGTGATGGATATGTTAATTTGTTCCACAATAGTAACCATGTTAACTAAATACATGTATCTGATAACATCATGTTGTAGATCTTAAAATACACACAATAAAATTTATTTTTAAGTTAATCAGATTCCCACCTTATTTCTTCTTAAATATCCTTGGTGGGAAAAAAATGAGATGGTAAACAAATTGTTTAGCAATTCCTAAACATTTCCTCATTAATTATATATCTAGTGGAGGGGTTCATTTTGTTTTGAAATTAGTATTGCATTGAAGTAATGTTTTAGATATTCTCATAATACAGTTTACCTCACCCATAGGCCTGTCTGGTGTGATTTATAAGAGACCAAGAAAACTTCAGCCTAAAAACACTTCCCATGCTGATGCCTAAAGTTGCTGAGTTAGGAATTGATTTATCTTGCTTCATTTAGTTCATTGCCCATTCTCAACTCATTTTAAAATCAAAATGTGTTTTCAAACATGATCCACTTAACTGACAGCCTGAATTCAATCCGTGTAGGTTACTAAGTAATATTTTAAATCCTTTTTCATTCCTTTTACCTCAAAGTAACGGACCTGAGGAGATGACAGCCCATGAGCTAACCATCCCCTGATTATTACATGACTGTGTGTAATGACACTTTAGGAAAGGAGTGGCCCTGAAAGTCTTTTAAGGGCAATTTTCTTAGAGTTTACAAAGTGGGAATATTCCATGAAAGCCTTTATTTGCTCTGTGTTTATTTATCTTATATATCTACCTATTACTATTCTTAGGATGAATGAATTGTATCCAATGTTCAAAATATCTTTTTGCCTGGGCCACGTGCGGTGGCTCACGCCTGTAGTCCCAGCACTTTTGAAGGCCGAGGCGGGCAGATCACGAGGTCAGGAGATCAAGACCATCCTGGGACCAACCCGGGAGGCGGAGCTGGCAGTGAGCTGAGATCGCAACACTGCACTCCAGCCTGGGTGACAGAGCGAGACTCCGTCTCAAAAAAAAAAAAAAAAAAATCTTTTTGCCATTAATGGGCACCTAGGTTGATTTCATGTCTTTGCCATTGTGCATAGCACCGTGATGAACATACAACTGCATGTGCCTTCTTGGTAGAATGATTTATTTTATTTTGGGTAGATACCCGGTAAAGAGATTGCTTGGTTGAATGGTAGCTCTGTTCTAAGTTATTCAAGAAATCTCTGAGACTGCTTTTCACAGTGGTTGGACTAATTTACATTCCCACCAACATTGTATAAGCATTCCCTTTTCTCTGAAGCCTCACCAGCACCTGTTCTTTTTTGCCTTTTTAATAATAGCCATTCTGGGCCTGGCGCGGTGGCTCAAGCCTGTAATCCCAGCACTTTGGGAGGCCAAGGTGGGTGGATTGCCTGAGATCAGGAGCTCCAGACCAGTCTGGCCAACACAGTGAAACCTCATCTCTACTAAAAATACAAAAAAATTAGCCAGACGTGGTGGCATGCGCCTGTAATTCCAGCTACTTGGGAGGCTGAGGCAGGGGAATTGCTTGAACCAGGGAGGTGGAGGTTGCAGTGAGCGGAGATCCTGCCACTGCACTACAGCCTGGGCAACAGAGCCAGACTCCATCTCAAAAAAAATAAATAAATAAGCTAAAAAAAAATAGCCATTCTGACTAGTGTGAGATGGTATCTCGTGGTTTTGGTTTGAATTTCTCTGATGATTAGTGATGCTGAGCATTTTTCGTATGTTTTTTGGTCATCTGTATGTCTTCTTTTGAGAAGCATCTGTTTATGTCCTTTACTCATTTTTAATGAGGTTATTTGTTTTGTTTGCTTGTTGATTTAAGTTCGCTTAGATTGGATAAAGAATATTCGGTAAATATACACTATGGGATACTATGCAGCCATAAAAAAGAATTAAATAATGTCCTCTGCAGCAACAAGGATGAAGACAGAGGCCATAATCCTAAGCAAATTAACTCACAAACAGAAAATCTAATACTGCATATTCCCACTTATAAGTGGGAGCTAAACATTGAGCACACGTAGACATAAATATGGGGACAACAGACACTGTGGACTACTAGATGGTGGAGAAAGGAGGGTGGGTGGGTTAAAAAAAATTACCTATAGAGTACTATGCTTACTACCTGGGTGAAGGGATCCATACTCCAGACCTCAGCACAACACAATATTCCCATGTAACAAAATTGCGTGTGTTCTCTAGACCTAAAATGAAAGTTGAAATAAAATGTTAAAAGTTAAGGCAAAAAATATTCTTCCATTCCTTTCCTTTTTTCTTCTTAGCTTTCCCTTTTTCCTTCTTTGTCTATGTATTGTGGAATAATATAAATAAGTATTTTTTAATTTATTGAATAAAATCTTATCTATTAGTATTGCAAATATCATATTTTGGACCATTTTATATCTCTTAAATGCAAGTTACTTTTTACCTATGTGATTATTTGCATTGTTGTACTATTACTGCTAAGAAAAAGGCCTTCATAGCATACTCAAAAACATTTTATCAATACTCCACCCACAGGATTCTTCTACTTTTGTATATATTAAAAGTTCAAAAATCTATACACCTTCCAGAGAGAGAGCCTCCCTCATCTATTTAATTTAACTGATAGGATTTTGCTATCATTTGAATATTTGTCCCATCCAAAACTCATGTTGAAACTTAATCCCCAAAGTAGCAGAATTGAGAGATAGGGTATGTAAGAGGTGTTTGGGTCATGAGGTCAGAGCCCTCATGAATGGCCTAATCCATTCATGGATAAATGGATTAGTAGAGTAATGAGTTATCACAGGAGTGGGACTGGTGGTTTTATCAGAAGAGGAAGAGACATCTAAGCCAGCAGGCTCAACCCCCTTGCCATGCGATACCCTGTATAGCCTAGGGACTCTTCAGAGAGTTCTCTCAGGAAGAAGGCCCATAAAATGTGGTTCTTTGACCGTGGACTTCCCAACCTCTATAACTAAGAAATATTTTTTTCTTTACAAATTCTCCAGTTTCAAGTATCCATTATAAGCAACAGAAAAGGAACTGAGAGATTTGTTGATGATATTCAGATGTTATGTTTCTACAGATTTATTTGTGGATGACTGACATAAAATTAATGGTCAGCATGTATTTAAAGGTACAATTTGATAAGTTTTGACCTATATATATATATATATATATATATAAACCTGTGAAAATATCATGATAGTTAAAATAATAACCATATCCACATCCACTGCTCGCCAAAGTTGTCTTGTGCCCTTTTGAATCCCTCCCTTCTGCAACCCCACTTCCTGCTCCCAGTTATCCACTAATATGCTTTCTGTAGGTGTATATTTGTTTGTTTTTTCTAGACCATTATAAGATGGAATCGTATAGTATGCACTCTTTTTTGATGGGGGTGGATCGGACTTTTTCTCAGCTTAGTTGTTTTAAATTTCACTCATGTTGCTGCATGTGTCAATCATTCTGTCTTTTTTATTACTAGTGGTCCATTATAAAATAATGTCACAACTTATACATTCATTCGTCAATGAAGATTTGACTTTTCTCTCCATAGTATTTTAACATTTTGGCAAATATTCATTGGTCTGCTACCAAGTCATTATTTCAGATGTATAAACTGCTTCAAAAATGTCTGAGTCAGGTAAAATATTCCCTTTGTCACGTTGTGTAAACATAATCTCTCCAAAAATAGTGCAGACAAAAAACAAATTTCCATCAGAATTTTTCTTCAAAATATAGAGGATGTCTATAAATATGTTTTTACAACAAACCTGTATATTTGAAATTATCAAATGAACCATATAAGACGGCTGTTTATACGACTGGGTTTCTTTCAAACATTACTAGGGTGAGAATTGATAAGTCAGATGATGTTCTGGAAAAAGTAGGTGTGAAATATAGCAAGGATTGATATAACAAAAGCTCAACAGGGACAGTGCTCTGAACCTTTAAGTCCTGTTAGGTATTATTATTAAGGACAATCACTGTGGAAACCCAACTTTTATTTTAATAGCCTAATTTGTTTCACTTGGATCTTAAGATCAGCAGAACAAAGCCTATATGACAGTGGCTGAACAGGCCATAAAAGACCCCATCTTGACCATAATCTGAGTCTGATGCATCCTGTTTATGCCAAACCCTACTTCTCCCTTACCTAGATAGGCCAGGTCAAGCAAGGCCAAGATCAGGGCAAAGAATCTAGCAATGAATTGGCATATCTCTTGACTCTGAGCCTGGAGAAATTGCAACAGATGAGCCTATTCATCAGAAGTGTAATCTGTCACCTCTACTTTTCATGGAATCAAAAACTGTGCGTGTGTGCGTGTATGTGTGTGTGCTTTGTTTGTTTTACTCTTCACAAGAATGCCATAGAAGAAACCAACAACTGTGTACCTTGAGAGCTGAAGGATAAGATGGTAAATATATTCTAGTGAGATGAAACACATAGCCATACCCTTCTCTAAAACATGATCTGATAGCAGAGGAGAGCTATTCAATCTAAAGAAGGAAGGGTCTCTGAAACACACTCTCACTTTCTTTCCAGTAACACTTTTCCTTTAGGTAGTCCCAGAAGAGGTGCTTTGGATAAAGAAAGACTAATTACTTTTACTGATGTGAATCACATACTATTTATGTCTAGCATATCCTAACAAGTATTCATATTGATTCAATATGTATAAACTCTCTCTTTGGTCCTATTACCTTCCAGATGTTTTTCTGATGATGTGTATTTAGTTTTATGTTTATAGTCTGTAGCTTACATAGCATGGTTACCTGCTTACAACTTAAGGAAAAAAGGTAAAAGAATATTGGCAGTCTGACAATATAACAGCACACCAACAAAATGTTCCCCAAGAGATCAACAGTGCAAATGCTGGTTTCTGAAAAGTTTTCTGACTTAAAAAGAAAACCAACTCATATATTTTACTGAGGAAATACCTATTGTTTCCCCAGCAATCTGAGTGCAGTAAAAATCACACACCTGGGTAATTAGGCATTAATCTCAGTAATGGAACAGCCCCACCTACCCTCGACCCTATCAGCATACAATGAGACTGGTTACTTTTTAGTGAGACACTTTTTTTGTTTCTTTTCTTGCTTTCCATTTTGTCAAATTGAAGAAAATGGTGTTTTCTTGATTGGATCTACACTGTGGGGATGCCCTGATCCGCAGTCATGGGAATAGTTGAAGACACAAAGAAACCCAGGCACAAAATATTGCTACTTTCACAGAAAATATCCTGTGAAGAAATGACATTGATTATTCCTAGGTACATTTTAAGAAGGCTTAAAGATGTTCCTGAAACATCTTTCCTTTTCACTTTGTGTCATGCATGAATAGAAGTGAAAGATGCTTTCATACAGCAAACCCTATGTGAGCAACAAAAATGACTCAATTGAATAAAAGTGGTTCAATAAAGATCACTACCTATATTGCTATAGTGCAACAAATACCTAATTAATGCCTACTATGTGCAAAATACTTAATATAATTAATATATAGTTCCTGATAGCCTGAATTTTACTTTCCAGTAGAGAGGCAGGCATACACTTATATAACTGTAATGAAAGGGGAACTATGAAAGACACCATAACAAAATCAAAATCATTCTGTTGACTGTCAAATGCTAGATCCCCAAATATCACCCAAATCACCTTCATCAAAATAACATATTTATAAGCAAAGCTGATTTTTCCACAATTGAGAGAGAACACTGCATCCACAGAGCTTTGGTAAGGTCTTAAATTGGAAAAGACAAGATTAGAAATTATTAAGAATTGAAAGTTTGGCTTAGAGGGGGGGACTTCCAATGGAAATTGGAGAGTGGGGGAAAAGATGATATGTGCTTAATTCAGATTGGATAAGAATCATAATAACAATGGCTTAAGACAGGTGAAAAAAAGCAAGGAAAAAATTTTGAGGCAAGGAATTAATAGGAACTCAAGGTGAAAATTTTCTGCTGATGCTTTCCATTGAACAATTGGCATTTTTGGGAAAGTTTCTGCAATGAGCAATTAAGCTACTTGCCTGGGAAAGGATATCCTAGAATAGTAGTCATGCTAATAAATGGCATAATAAAGTCATCCTAATATATAGACCAGGCACCAGCAAACTGTGCCCAGGGGCTGAGTTCAGAAGCAATGAAAGCTTCTCACATTTTTCAACCTTTTCCAAGGTGGTTGTTTGTTTTTTTGTTTTTTGTTTTTTTAAAGCAGAATATGTAACAGAGATTTTATGTGGCCTACAAAGCCTACAATATTTACTTTCTGGTCCTTTACAGAAAATCTTTTGCTAAATACTGATATAGACAGTAAATTGGGTGACTGTGAGCACTCAGCCAGCAAGCGTTTGATAGGTATAGACAGTTCAACTTCTCAGTACCCAAATAAGAGAGAGAGGAGACAGTCATTCCTACAGATAATGGTTGGTGAGAAATTTGGGTCTGTACAAAGGCAAACATGAGGAATGTAAAGATTTTTATCTTTTTTTGCAACCACTATATCAAGAAGCATATATTCATATCCTGATTTTTTTGTTTTTTTTTGTTTTTTTTTTTTGAGATGGCTGCTCGCTCTTTCACCAGGCTGGAATGCAGTGGCGCAATCTCGGCTCACTGCATGCCCCACTTCCTGGGTTCACGCTATTATCCTGCCTCACCCTCCCAAGTAGCTGGGACTACAGGTGCCCGCCACCATGCCCGTCTAATTTTTTTTTTTTGTATTTTTAGTAGAGACGGGGTTTCACCGTATTAGCTAGGATGGTCTTGATCTCCTGACCTCGTGATCCGCCCGCCTTCACCTCCCAAAGTGCTGGGATTACAGGTGTGAGCCACCGCGCCCAGCTGGAACCCATTTTCGAAGACAACAAGTAATAGGAACAGAACAACTAAAGATATGAATTCCCGTAGAAAACCATTCATACATATGACACAGTTAGCAACGTCTATTTTTTTTTTTCCTTTTTATTGTTGAAAGACTGAACGCAAAGCAAACATTTTCCTTCATGGAATCTTTCTATGGCATTTTCTTCTCATGAATAAATATAAAACAAACTAGAATTTAATAGCCAAATGGCCTGTTTGGAATCTATTAAAAGGATTAGACCCACTTGATACAATACAAATTGCTAATTAATGAAGTGATGCAAGTAAATCCTTAACAACATAAGCATAAAAGATTATTTTTTTGGCTTGAGTAGTAGATAACACATGAGTTTTTCATAGGTTCCAGTAAGACTATATATTATATATTCTTATTTCAAAATCATTCTGTTCTTTGAAGCTCTCCCAAAGTGAATATACATGGCTGAGAACATTTCCATCCACTTCTAGACCACACCAACATCACACTAATCCTAGGACTTTGAATTAATCTGTCAGAATATTCAAGTGCCATGTATGACTATTATAAACAGATAAAGCTAATATCCAGAAAAAGCTGAATATCATTTTTTAACATCTGTGATGGTTAATTTTATGCATTAACTTGACTGGACTAAGGGTGTCCAGATATCAGCTAAAACATTATTTCTAGGTGTGTCTGTGACAGTGTTTGTACAACAGATTAGCATTTGAAGCAGTACACTGAGTAAAGAAAATCTGCCTTTACCAATGTCGTCAGGCATCATCCAATTCACTGGGCCCTAATAGAACAAAAAAGGGAGAGGAAGGGCAAATTTTCTCTTCTTGAGCTGGAACATATATCTTTTTTTGTTCTCAAACATCCGAGACTCTGTTTCTCAGACTGGGAGTCATATCATCAGCTTCCCTGGCTCTCAGGCCTTCAGACTGAGATTGAATTACACCACCCGCTCTTGTTCTCCAGCTCACTGATGGCAGACCATGGGCTTTCTCAGCCTCCATAATTTCTTGAGACAATACCCATAAAAAATCTCCTCTTGTATATTTATATATTGGTTCTCTTTTTCTAGAGAACACTGACTAATACAAGATCCAATGATAAAGGTAATTGCTCCAGATGCTAGAAGCAAAATTAAAATAGAAGAAATGTGAGTTTTTCCAACAATGTTAAGAGGAAAACAGAAAGAGAGAGAGAGCCTTTAGTCATATAGAATTAAGAGACTTAACCAAGTCTTTGGAATTAGAGTGTTCAGCACCACTAGAATGGAAATTTGAGACTCACATTTCTCATTTAAATAATTCTCTTGGAGACTTAGAATGTAGAATTTACACAAAAGATAACATCCAGTTTATTTCCATAAAAGATTTGAGTATCCTGTTTCAGGAAAATGTTAGAGAAGACACAGACATTCTTACAATGACTAGGTCTATATGTTATAGACCATTAAGAGTTTAATTTGTTTTGTACTATTTGAAATGTAGCACCATGCTAGAATATTATTTTACTTATCAGATAGAGGGAAAGTAAAATAAAAAAGTCTTTATTTGATTGACTATTGGTTATAAATACCTGGTAAATGAGATCAATTCATAGATTGTTCATGTAACTGAGCCAGTTATCTTTGGGAATAACTCTTTTTTTCTGTGATAATTACAACTGGGGGAAAGAGAATAGTAATGAAAGACAACCCTAGTATGTGTGTTCTTTATATTTACTTATGGATGATCTTTAAAAAGCTCACTTATATTTTCTCCTAAATTTTGATTTGTGATCCTTGTACAATGATTTGAGGACTATAATGATGTTATAGATTAATTCAAATACTTTAGAGAGAGAAGAAAATGAGACTCAGAAAGGTCAAGTGTGTTTCTCAGATTCCTACATTATGTATCTTGGGCCTCTGTTTCTCTCCTTTCTACCAAATCCTATCCACGATAAATGGTACAGGCTGAGCATCCAAAATCCAAAAATCTGAAATCCAAAATGCTCCAAAATATGAACATTTTTGACCCTCAAATAAAATGTTCATTGGAGCCTCTCAGATTTCAGATTTTCAGATTTGGAATGCTCAACTGGTAAACATAATGCAAATATCCCAGAATTAAAAAAAAAATCAAAAATCCCAAATACTTCTGGTCCTAAGCCTTTTGAATAAGGGATACTCAGTCTGTATTTCTACTGTGTCATACTTCAGTAATTGGCCCACTAAGTTCAATAACGACCTTGCAATATTAGTGTCTTTACCTCAGCCAGAAATGAGTGGAAGGAACATTATATGCAAACAGAAAAGGACACGGTTATTTTAATGCCCCTTCCTACCCTATCATTAGCCCTCTCTATCTTATCCCATTTACTGAGTTCATTAACCCTTAAAGAAACATACGAAACTTTAATGCCTCCACTTTTCTTAGTTTATGTATTATACTTCTATATCTCCATTTACATCGTGGTCCTGAATGCCATATTAATTATCTGGTTTACACTTTCACCAGCCTCTTCAATTTCAAGTAAACTTCTGTACTTCTACTACACCCATTGAACCAACCAGAGGCAATTAGCATCCACTTTGAAGCAGCCAAAAATGTTGGTTCCTTCAAAATGGATGTTAAGTGCCTTTGGAAAAAAATAGTATTATTCTATTATGTGGCTGGGTGACAATTTAGTGCTAGAAAGGAGTTCAAGCTGCTGGACAATTATTTAATGTGTCTTTGGTAACCTCTTTCTTACACCCTTCAGTGACTCCCAATACTAATCACTGTCCTCATGCTGTCCCACAACCCAGCTCCTGCTCTCCCATTTGCAATAGAAAAATCTCATCACTCAAAGTACCAAATAGCACAGTATTGTAGCACTGTATTGCCGCCCTATCTTGCTTATCTTTCCTCACCATTTGCTTGTAAATCATTTAGGAAGTAGCATTTCTTCTTTATCTTTGTATCTTCAATGGCTAGTACACAGGAAAAGCCAGCATAAGTAGATGGATATTGTTCATTGCTCTCTTTCTTTGCTCATTCTCTTCTTGCTGGAATTCCTTCCACCCTATCCTGTCTCTATCTTCTTGCCATCCTTCCCACTTATTGCAGAATTACTTCTGAATTTGTTTGGTAATGTATTACACATCTATCTCCTCTCAGAAGGCTTCCTTGAATATTCTTACTCTGGGCTACCTGTGCTGACTATGCTCACAAAATGCCTTTCAATAACTCTGTTATCATTATTATATTGCCTCTATAATACATAGTTAAAAAAATCATGTAGCACAGAAAGTTATGAAATGAAAACTAAAATTTTCCCTTTCTCCAGTTCCTTGAAAGATAATGTCAGGATTAAATGGTTGACCTTTTCTCAAACCATGCCAATTACTCAAAATCATGGAGCAGTTGTTTGCTTTAAATTTGGATTACAACTTTCAATAACCTTTTTGTCTTATTGCGGATTTCAAGGGTTCAATTGCCTTTCTTTTTGCTTGCTTATATAAGAAGCATATGTCTTTGGCTTGACTCTAAAATCATTCAAGTTCTCAACCAAAACATTTGTCAAAATGAAGCATCTGACTTCATGTTTCAATTAAAGCTAGTTATTCTCTAATGATGCACTAGAGTTCTCAATATGGCATTCCAAATTAAGTGCATTTTAAAAGTCTGTATATAGTTTTTTAAATTTTGTTTTCATTTTACTTTGGAGTATAACCTTACTCAGATTATGGATGGCTTCGCAAGAATATACAATTTTCTCTTTGTCTCACGGCCTCATTTTCTAATGCCAATCTGATTCCCGTTCACTTATCCATAAACTGGCATTTTTTTCCCCAATCACCTTTAAGACCATCTTTGCATCTTTAATGTGCCGAAATTTCATGAATGTGTTTAGAAATAGGACTTTTTCTATCATTCCAGGAACTTGTCAGGTTCTCCCAATTTGATATTTGTTGTTAAATGTTGTGAAATAATGTCAATCAGTTTTTTGACTAGTTTCTTGTCTCTATTTTTTCTGATCTTTCCAAAGTTCGCATTAGTCACATGATGGAATTCTAGCCTCTCTATCTCGATGTTTCTCTTTGATGTTTCTCTCAGAGTTTTCTCATTTTTTTTGACTTTTTTGCTCTATCTTTTGAGACTTTTTTTTCTTTTATTTTCTAACACTTTTTTAATGGTTTTCTTTCCAGTAACATTTTCTAATTCTCTGATAATTTTTTAAAACATAAGCTTGATCTTGTTTTATTTACTGCAGAATCTTCTGGAATCTCTAAGGAAATTCAAAATACAATTTTTTGTTCCTTGAGTTCTGATTTTTGGGGCATCTTTTTTTTTTTCTATTTGTTATCATTATGCTTCTCTACATTTGTTCTTCACTTCTTGAAAATTTCTGGTGCTATTTTGTTCTCAATTCATATCTGTAAATGAATATGTGTTAAATATTAGTTATTGACCTTGATCTCCTATGACTTTGTATAGGTGTCTCTGTTGCCCTGTGTAGAAAAACTTACTGAGTTTTATTTTATTTATTTATTTATTTATTTATTACTTTTTTTTTTTTTTTTTTTTTTGAGATGGAGTTTCGCTCTTGTTACCCAGACTGGAGTGCAGTGGCAGTGATCTCGGCTCAATGCAACCTGTCTTCCAGTTTCAAGTGATTCTCCTGCCTCAGCCTTCTGAGTAGCTGGGATTACAGGTGCCCCACCACCACGCCTGGCTAATTTTTGTATTTTTAGTAGAGACGGGGTTTCACCATGTTGGCCAGGCTGGTCTTGAACTCCTGACCTCTTTATCTGTCCGCCTCAGCTTCCCAAAGTGCTGGGATTACAGGCGCAAGCCACTGCACCTGGTCAAAACTTACTGAGTTTTATATCAGAGTTAGAGGTATGTCAAGTGGAAGACTTCATTCTCACTTGCATGTGTAGAAAGAATACAGGTCTCCTACAACCACCAAACCTCCTGTCTTGTGCCAAGATAAGATGTTGACTCTGAGTCCTTGCCCACCATAAATAAATTTTTCAACTTCTTTAAGCAGCACATCTCTAGTCTTCATCTTGGTGTTAGATGCTCTAAAGGTGGAGGATGAAAGCATGTGGTCATCTGCTTTTGATATTATGAATAAAAGCATAAATGAATGACTCTGTTTTGTAGCCTACTCCTGGTCTCTGATCTTGAAGGCCCACTAAGGCTCTGGTGGGTGGGGGAAGAACACTTTTTATTTCTACTAGAGTTTCCTCCTCTTTACATTTCTACTTTGCTACTAGAATCATCTGCTATTCTTTATACTCCAAATATTCATGCATGTTTGAAAGTCTTTAAGCCACTCATGAAACTTCTCTCATTATGAGAGCAGTAATTAATTCACATCTTTTTATACAACTTAGGTGTCATTTCACAAAATCTGGAGTGAGAAGTGAAAGAAATATATGGACTTAGCCACCTTGAACAGTAGTACAACCAACACACATTCTTAGCAATATCCATTTATCAAAGTTGCAGTTAGTAAGAGTTGGGACTCTTACTGATGAAGATTAGATATTTGCCGCCTTACTTATGATGCATGGTTAACGAGCTCTGTAATTTCCTACTTGAAATGCATTCACCTTTTTGTCAACAGTAAACAGGTTGTGGCAATAGGAATACCTATATGTGTAAATGTTCATGTAAATGTCTTTCTGCACTAAATAGTTGAAAATCCATAAGTATATAAATCATGTCTTAATCTTTAACTTGGTAGCAGCTGCTCCCCAAATGTTTGTTCACCTGACCTGTAAAAATTACTATTTAGTTTTTACAGAAAAGAGGAACAGGCCTAGGTCCAATGAATGAAAGTTACAGAAAGACATATAAGGGTAGATTATCTAACAATTAAGCACTTCAGCAATGAAACAATCCATCTCAGAGACAGTGAGTTCTTGGTCAACAGAATGTTCAAGTAGAGATTTGAAGACCACCTGTAAGGCAACATCTTTCATTGGTAGAAAGGTTTGTTCAAAGAAACTATAGCTATATTTTAACTCTGAGATTTTAATGTCCATTCAACTGTTGCCCGCAGCTGAGAAAAAGCTATGCCACAAAATGCAAGCAAAACAATTGAGTCAAGTAGCTAGCCAATGTGCATACTTCTCAGGCTGCAAAAGCCATCTGGTTATCAAAATCTCTTCTCTGGTGTCTCACAGGAGATGCAGCTTCTCCATGGTAAATATACTTTATAATGAGTACAATCTTATCTGTCCACTAAAGTTTTGCTTGCTTTAAATATAGTTTCTTTTAATATTATCCTAATTTATTCAACACTGTTGCTAATTTTCCAAGCCAAGAGAATAAATTTGAAATATAACAATTATTAATAAAGTGATGTTAATTATAAGCAAAAATGATTACAATTTCTTGAGCAGTAGCATTTCTTTCATTACAAAGGGGTTCAAAGCAGCTTAGAAGAATTACAAACTGTATGTCTGATCTTCAGTTTCATAGATCTCTTCATTCATTCATCTACTTTTATACAGGTCTTGTATAACGATAAGATAACTTTCTAAGCCTAAGATGTGGAAAATTATATTGTGTTAATTATTATAATACTAAAAATATCTATACAGTGTCTTCTCTGTACTAGTATTGATTAGTGTTCATAAACTTAAGTACCTACAGGGTGCTAGCAGCTAAAGTGAATGAGTGTTTTAGGTTGCTATTAAAAAATAAACTTTTTTTTTTTTTTTGGTGAATTTGACTATCCTTTGCAACAGCCTAGTTTCATTTTTATTCATAACCCAACCCAAACAAATGGTTTCAGTGTTTTGTCTTTCCAACAACCTAGTGGGGGGATTGGGGAGAGATGGGATATTTAATGGGTACAAAAATAGAAACTGGCCGGGCGCGGTGGCTTGGTTCACACCTGTAATCCCAGCACTTTGGGAGGCCGAGGTGGGCGGATCGCAAGGTCAGGAGATCAAGACCATCCTGGCTAACATGGTGAATCCCTGTCTCCACTAAAAATACAAAAAATTAGCTGGGCGTGGTGGCAGGTGCCTGTAGTCCCAGCTACTCAGGAGGCTGAGGCAGGAGAATGGTGTGAACCTGGGAGGCGGAGCTTGCAGTGCGCTGAGATCGCACCACTGCACTCCAGCCTGGGCAACAGAGCGAGACTCCATCTCAAATAAATAAATAAATAAATAAATAAAAATAAAAAAATTGGATAAATAAGGCTTACTGTTGCATAGCACAACGGGGTGATTATAGTCAGTAATAACATGTACATTTTAAAGTAACTTAAAGAGTATAATTTGATTGTTTGCAATTCAATGGATACATGCTTGAGGGGACAGTTACCCAGATACCCCATCATTCATGATGTGTTTATTTCACATTGCATGCCTGTAATTTTTTAAAATAAGTATTTGTTTCCTCTTTAGTACTATTCTAGGTAAACGCAACAGTCTAAGCTTGCTCATTCAAACTGTATCATAGTGGGGAATAGTGGGTCGGTGGTAGATTGGAGAGTAGAAGCCTTGTGTGTGTTACTGTTATTTTAAAATTCATTGTAAAATATTGCAGATATACTAGAAGATATAAACTATACCGAAGTAAATATCTATGTACCCATCATTCAGTTTTAGAAGTAAAACATTGCAAAGGCTGTTGGAGATTCCTGAATACCTAACCTTTTCTTCTTATGCACCCTACCTACCTGTTCTCAGACATGTTCATTATATTGATTTGCTTCTTAGTAGTTTCATGCACATCTGCAAGTAATTATTATATAATTGTGTATCTTTAAAATCAAATATAATTGCTTTTCATATGTTAAAATTAACGTACATGATGTACTATATGTATTCATTTATCAATGGTTTTTCCATTCAAAAGTATGTCTGCAAGATTCATCCATATTGATACGAGTAACAGATCCATTTCTATTTGTTTCTGTATAATATTCCATTGTATGAACATATCAACACTTATTTACTGATATAATTACATTTATTGTTTATTCTTTGTGTATATTGATGAAGATAGACTTTACTACTCTGAGTTCATATAGATATTCCTGTATTCATTTTTAATTTGCTAGAATTTATTTTTGTATGTAGTTTAGAGGAAGAATCTAATTTCATTTTTTTCATAAGGCTAACTAAAACAAAATGCCATTTATGAGTTAATATTTTGCTCATTGATGTGTGATACCAGCACTTATATGTGTCAGATTTCCCTTGCTCTACTTGCCTATGCCTGTGTCAATATCACAGTATTTTAGCTATAATAAAGATATAGTAGATCTTAATAGCTGGTGTGGCATACATACCCATACCTACCCATCTCATTTATCAAAAATAATTTGATTCTTCATTACTTATTTCTCTTCTACATATATTTTAGAATAAATATAATTTTTGGCAAAATATTATGTTATTGGCAGTGCATTAACTTTATGAATACATTTAGAAACAATTAACATCTTTACTAGATTTAGCACTTTCCGTCTATGAACATGGAAAATTTACTTCTTTATGCCATTTAAAACATGATTATAAAACTTTTTATTTTCTTTTAGTGATTTTGGAAAGATTATGTTGCTGTTGTGTATGATCCCTTTTATCTAAGCATCCATATTTACTGGAATAAAGTATCAAAATATTTAGTAATTTTATTTAGATAAATATCCTGTCCATATTTTCTTGTTCAGAACAAAAGTGCCAATGCAGGCACGTCGTGGGTGATCAGGCCACACTTCCACTCAGATGGAGTGGGGCAAGTTCCAAAGACTAGTCTTACCAAGTCAAGTCAAGTCAAAACCAGAACAAAAGTGCCAATACAGGCACACCGTGGGTGATCAGGCCACGCTTCCACTCAGATGGAGTAGGGCAAGTTCCAAAGACGAGTCTTACCAAGTTTCAGATGTCCGGACTCCAAGTGCCAGTTCCTTCCCGGTGTTCAGCCACTGTGTTAATCCTCCACAGGGGCCTGCTACGTGCTGTTCTGGTGAGGCGTTCCACCCAGGCAATTTCCTACCCAGGAGTGCTCTTTGGATCACGTCACTCAGGCTGGCCAGAGTCCCCTGCAGGGATGCTCCACAGGGCAGGCCTAAGCTGCCTAAGGGGCTGCCTCGGCCATCCCTCAGTTACCTCGATTCCCGGTCAGGGGACCAAGAAATGTAGCAGGACGAGCCGCAGACAAAACCTCTCAGACACCAAGTTGTAGAAGGAAGGGCTTTATTCAGCTGGGAGGATCAGCAAGCTGCTGCCTTAAAATCCGAGCACCCCAAGTGCACAATTTCTGTCCCTTTTAAGGGCTCACAACACTAAGGATTTCACATGAAAGGGTTGTGATTGATTTCAGCAAGCAAGGAATACGTGACAGGGGCTGCATGCACCAGTGGTCAGAGAGAAACAGAACAGGGCAGGAAGTTTCACAGTGTTCTTCTATACAATGTCCGGAATCTACGAATAACATTGGTTTCTAGGTTATGAGTTGATTTTTAACTACTGGGTTTAGGCCAGGCAGGCCCAGGCCTGGTTTTGGGCCTGACACTGGGCTGCCTGTCTTTGATTTCACTTCCTTGTTTTTTTCTTAAAACAGGTACTGAGTATAATACAATATGAGAGGATCTCTCTCTTCTCTCACTATGGTATTTTTTTTTTAAATGTGTACTCTTTACTTGCTGGGTATAGGTTTCATATATGTGCATTAAAGCAGACTTTTGTTATGTTGTTCTAATGTTCTCTTTTTTTTTCATTTTTGTCTATTTGATTTATCACTTAGAAAAACACGCATGCTAAAAACTTCCAGTCTGACAGGGGATTTGTGAGTTTTATCCTGATTTTTATCAAATTTGCTTTATATATTTTTTCTTTTTTAAAAAATTATTTCTAATTTTTATGGGTACATAGTGGGTGCATATATTTATGGGGTACATGAGTTATATTAAGGATACAAGCATACAGCGAGTAATAATCACATCAGGGAAAGTGGAGTATACATGACTTCAAACATTTATCATTTATCTGTGTTACACACTTTCTAATTATACCCTCAATTATTTAAAAATGTGCAAAAGATTAATTTTTCCTGTAGTCACCCTGTAGTGCTATCAAATACTAGATCATGTTCATTCTATCTATGTTTTTGTACCCATTAACTATCCCCACTTGCCCACCCACCTCAATCCCTACTACCCTTCCTAGCCTCTGAGAAACATCATTCTACTGTCTCCATGAGTTCAATTTTTCATTTGTAACTCCCCCAAATGATTGAGAATATGCAATGTTTGTCTTTCTGTGCCCGGCTTATCTCACTTAACATAATGACCTCAAGTACTATCCATGTTGCTGCAAATGACAGGATCTCATTCTTTTTTATGGCTGAGTTTTACTCCATTGTGTATATGTACCACATTTTCTTTATCCATTCTTCTGTTAATAGACACTTAGGTTACTTAAAATGTCTAGAATAGCCAATTTTGGCTATTCTGAATAGTGCTGCAATAAACATAGGCGTGCAGATATCTCTTTGATCAACTGATTTCCTTTCTTTTGGTTATATAACTAGCAGTGGGATTGTTGAACCATATGGTAGCTCTAGTTTTAGTTTTGGAGGAACCTCAAAAGTGTTCTCAATAGTGGTAGTACTAATTTGCATTCCCACCAACAGTGGAGAAATGTACCCTTTTATCCACATCCTCACCAGTATTTTTTATTGCCTGTCTTTTCAATAAGAACCATTTTAATTGGGGTAAGATAATATCTCTTGTAATTTTGAGTTACATTTCTCTGATGACCAGTAATGTTGAGCACTTTTTCAGATACCTGTTTGCTATTTGTATGTCTTATTTTGAGAAATGTCTATTTCAATTTTTACCCACTTAAAAATCCGATTATTAGATTTTTTTCCTATTGAATTATTTGAGTTCCTTATATTTTCTGGCTATTAATCTCTTGTCAGAGGAGTAGTTTGCAAATATGTTCCCCTATTCCGTGGGTTGTCTCTTCACTTTGTTGATTGTTTCCTTTGTTGTGCAGAAAGGTTTTAACTTCATGTAATAACATTTGTTGGCTGGGCACTGTGACTCACTCCTGTAATCCCAGCACTTTGGGAGGCCGAGGCGGGTGGATCACCTCAGGTCAGGAGCTTGAGACCAGCCTGGCCAACATGGTGAGACCCCATCTCTACTAAAAATACAAAAATTAGCTGGGCGTGATGGTGGGTGCCTGTAATCCTAGCTACTCAGGAGGCTGAGAGAATCGCTTGAACCCAAGAGGCGGAGGTTGCAGTGAGCCGAGATCATGTCATTGTACTCCAGCCTGGGTGACAAGAGCGAAACTTCATGCCCCACCAAAAAAAAAAAAAAAAAAAAAATAGCATTAGTTAATTTTTGCTTTGGTTGCCTGTGCTTGTGGTGTAATATTCAAGAAACCTTTGCCAAGTGCAATGTTTTGATGAGTTTCTTCAATTACTTCTTTTAGAAGTTTCATAGGCTGAATTATTAGATTTAAGTCTTTAATCCATTTTGATGTGATTTTTGTCTATGGCAAGCAACAGAAGTGCAGTGTCATTCTTCTGCATATGGATACCCAGTTTCCCCAGCACCAACTATTGAGGACTGTGCTTTCTCCAATGTATGTTCTTGGCACCATTGTTGAAAATAAGTTCACTGTAGATGGGTAGATTTATTTCTGTATTGTCTATTCAGTTCCATTGGTCTGTGTGTCTGTTTATGCCAGTACCATGCTGTTTGGTTTAGCAGAACTCTGTAGTATAATTTGAAGTGAGATAATATGATTTCTCCAGTTTTGTTCTTTTTGCTCAGGATTGCTTTGCCTATTCTGGGTCTTTTGTGGTTCCATATAAATTTTAAGATTATTTTTTCTATTTCTGTGAAGAATGCCATTGATATTGTGATAGGGATTTGATTTCATATCCTGCATTGAATCTGTAGATTGATTTGGGTAGTATGGGAATTTTAACAATATTGATTCTTCCAATCCACAAATGTGGAATATCCTTTCAGTTTGTGGTGTTCTCTTCAATTCCTTGCATCAATGTTTCATAGGTTTCATCGTAGAGGTTTATAACTTTTTTGGTTGAAGTTTATTTTTACATATTTATTGTATTCACAACTACTGTAAATAGGCTTACTTGATTTCTTTTCCAGATTGTTCACTGTTGTCATACAGATATGTTACTTTTTATGTTGATATTGTATCGTGCAACTTTACTAAATTTATTTGTTCTGATAGTTTTCTGGTGGAGTCTTTAGGTTTTTCCAAATATATGATCATATCATCTGCAAAAAAAAGGATAATTTCACTTCTTCCTTTCCAATTTGGATCCCTTTTTTTTCTTTCTCTTGTCTAGATAGGACTTACAGTACTATGTTGAGTAACAGTGAAGAAAGTGGGCATCTATGTCTTTTTCCAGATCTTAAAAGAAAGGCTTTCAGTTTTTCGCCATTTAGAATGATACTATCTGTGAGTCTGATGTATACAGCTTTTACTGTGTTGAGACATGCTCCTTCTAAATCCATTTTTGAAGGTTATCATCATGAAGTGTTATTGAATTTTACCAAATGTTTTTTCAGCATCAACTGTAATGATCACATGGTTTTTGTCCTTCATTCTGTTGATGTGATGTATCATATTGAGAGATTTGCATGCATTGAACCATCCTTATATCCCTGGGATAAATCCCACTTTGTCATGATGGATGATCTTTTAAAGGTGTTGTTGAATTCAGTTTCCTAGTATTTTCTTGGCAATTTTTGCATCAGTATTCATCAGAGATACTGGTTTTTAGTTTTCTTGTTTCAGTGTGTCATTATCTCATTTTTGTATCAGAGTAATACTAGCCTCATAGAATGAGTTTAGAAGGATTCCCTCCTCTATCTTTTGGAAAAGTTTGGGTAGGATTGATATTGGTTCTTTAAATATTTGGTAAAATTCAGCAGTGAAGCCACAGGGTCCCAGGCTTTTCTTTGCTGGGAGACATTTTTCTTTTTTTGAGACAGAGTCTCACTCTATTGCCTAGGCTAGAGTGCAGTGGCATGATCTTGGCTCACTGCAGCCTCTGCCTCCACCTCCTGGGTTCAAGTGATTCTCCTGCCTCAGCCTCCTGAGTAGCTGGGATTACAGGTGTGAGCCACCAGGACTTGTTAATTTTTTAATTTTTTATTTTTGTTTTTAATTTTTTTGAGACCAAGTCTCACTCTGTGGCCCAGGCTGGAGGGCAGTGGTACAACCTCAGCTCACTGTAACCTCCGCCCCCTGGGTTTTAAGCGATTCTCCTGCCTCAGCCTCCCAAATTTTTTTATTTTTAGTAGAGACAGGGTTTCGCCATTTGGGCCAGGCTGGTCTTAAACTCCTGGCCTCAAATGACCCACCTACCTCGACCTCCGAAAGTTCTGGGATTACAGCCATGAGCCACTGAGTCCTGCTGCTGGCATACTTTTTATTGTCTTTGACCTTATTACCTTTTATTAGTCAATTCAGATTCTTTGATTCTTCATGATTCAATCTTGTTGAGTTTTATGTATCTAGGAATTTATCCATTTCTTATAGGTTTTCCAGTATCAGTTGCAATGTCTTCTTTTTTCATCTCTGATCTTATGTGGGTTTTTCTTTGTCTCTTAGTCAAGTTAAAGATCTTTTTTATTTTGAATTGTTTTCTTCATTCAATTTTATTTATTTCTGCTCGATCTTTATTATTTCTTTTCTTCTACTAATTTTGGGTTTGCTTTGCTCTTGCTTTTCTAGTTTTTTAAGATTAAACTTTAGGTTATTTATTTGAAATTTTTCTACTTGTTTGATATAGGTGATTATTGCTATAAACTTTCCTCTTAGTACTGCCTTTGCAGTATTTCATAATTTTTGGTATGTTGGGTTTCCATTTTCATTTGTTTCAATATTATTTTTCAATTTCCTTCTTAATTTCTTCATTGACCCAGTGGTCATTCAGGAGAATGTTGTTTAATTTCCATATGTTTGTGTAGTTTCCAAAGTTCCTCTTGATATTGATAACTAGTTCTATTTCATTGTGGTCAGATAATATACTTGATACAATTTTTTTTTTGAATTTTTAAGACTTGTTTTGTGGTCTAACGTATTGTCTGTCCTTGAGAATGTTCCATGCACTGAGGAAAGGAATGTGTATTTTGCAGCCATTGGATGAAATCTTCTGTAAATATCTATGAAGTCCATTTGGTCTGTGCTGCAGATTAAGTCCAGTGTTTTAAATATGACATGCCACTCTCTCCTGGCAGGTAAAATTTCCACTAAAAAGTCTGCTGCCAGGTGTATTGGAGCTCCTTTGCATGTATGGAAGCTCACTTGCTCCTTTGTTTCTTTTCTCTTGCTGCTTTTAGGGTACTTTCTTTATTCTTGCCCTTTGGGAGTTTGATTATTAAATGCCTTGAGGTAGTCTTATTGGGGTTAAATCTGGTTGGTTTTCTATGACCTTCTTGTACTTGAGTATTGGTATTTTCCTCTAGGTTTCAAAAGTTCTCTCTTATTAACTTATTGAATTAAATTTTTACCCTAGTCTCATTCTGTATGACTTCTTTACAGCCAATAACTCTTAGATTTGACTTGCTGAGGCAATTTTCTAGGTCTTGTTGGCATGTTTTATTTTTTTAAACTGTTTCTTAAATTTTCTCCTCCCTAACTATATATTTTCAAATAGCCTGTCTTCAAGCTCATTAATTCTTCTGTTTGGTCAGTTCTGCTGTTGAGAGGCTCTGATGCATTCTCCAGCTCTAGAATTTCTTCTTGGTTTTGTTAAACTATTAAAAACTCCATTAAATTTATCTGATAAGTTTCGGCATTTCTTCTCACTGTTATCTTGAATTTCACTGAGTTCCCTCAAAACTGCTATTTTGAACTCTCTATCTGAAAGGTTACATGTCTCTGTCACCCTGGGATTGTTCTCTTGTGCCTAATTTAGTTCATTTGATGAGGTCATGTTTTCCTGGATGATCTTATGGATGTTCGTTGATGTGTGGGCATTGAAAGTTTGGGTATTTATTGTATTCTTCTCAGTCTGAGCTTATTTGTACCCATCCTTCCCATGAAGGTTTCCTAAGTATTAAAAGGGAATTGAGGGTTGTAATCTAAGTCTTTGTTCACTGCCATAGTATCTGTATTAGAAGGCACTGAAGCCCGGTAATGCTGTGACTGTTGCAGACTTGTAGAGGTACCACCTTCATGTTCTTGGGTAAGATCTGGTAGCCTGATATGGTTTGACTATGCCCCCACCCAAATCTCATCTTGAATTGTAGCTCCCATAATTCCCTGTTGTGGGAGAGACCCAGTGGGAGGTAAGTGAATCATGGGGGCAGGTATTTCCCCTGCTGTTCTCATGATAGGGAATAAGTTTCATGACATCTGATGGTTTTATAAAGGGGGGTTCCCCTGCACACACTGCCTTGCCTGTCACCATGTAAGACATGACTTTGTTCCTCATTTGCCTTCCGCCATGATTGTGAGGCCTCCTCAGCCATGTGCAACTGTGAGTCCATTAAACCTCTTTCCTTTATAAATTACCCTGTCTGAGGTATGTCTTTATTAGCAGTGTGAGAACTAATACAGAGCCTTACCAGGATTATCAGCAGAGTCTCTTATTCTCTTTCCTCATTTTCCTTCAAACAAGGAGTGTTTCCCTCTCTCTGTGCTGAGCTTCCTGGAGTTGGGGAACAGGTAAGACAAGTGCCCATGGCCAGCACACTAAGAAGTGCTGGGTAAGATCTGAAGCCAGCCTAGTACTGGGTCTCACCAAGTCCTGTGGTGACTATTGTCTGTCTACTGCCTATGTTTATTCAAGGCCCACGGGCTCTGTAGTCAGCAGGTGGTGAATGCAGCCAGGCAAGTGTCTTTACCTTCAGGGAGGGAGCTTCCTTCTGGCCCAGGGTGGACCTAGAAATGCTGTTTAGGAACTAGACCCTGGGGTTGATAAGTTTAGGGATCTACTTGGTGCCTTATTTTACTGTGGCTGAGCTGGCACCCAAGTTGGAAGATAAAATCCTTTTTACTCTTCTCTTTTCTGTCCTCAAGCAAAACATATCTCTCTCTGTGGTCACCACAGCTGGGAATGTGCTGGGTCACACCTGAAGCCCGCACAGTACTAGGTCACCTAAGGTCTGTGATGAGTACTGTCTGGCTACCACTGATGTTAATTCAAGGCCTAAGGATTCTTTCACCAACAAGTGATTAATCCTGCCAGGACTAGGTTCTTCACTTCAGGGCAGCAGGTTCCCTTTTGACCCTGGGTGTGCCTAATGATACTGTGTGGGAGCTAGGGCCTGGAATGGGGGTTTCAGAACTCTGCTTGGTGCTTCATCTTACTGTGGCTGAGCTCTTATCCAAGTTGCAAGACAAAGTCCTTTTTACTCTCTTCTCTCCTTTCCTGGAGGGGAAGAAAGGAGTCTCTCTAGGAGCGGCAAGCTATGATGCCTTAGGTTGGGGGAGGGGTGACACAAGCACTCCCTTGGCTGCCCCAGCCGGTGTCTCTCTGGGTTACCTGCACCCCAAGTCCACCGGCTCCAAACCTAGCACAGCACCAAGACTTGCCCAGGAATTGCCGTCCATGTGGCCTAGGCTGCCTTTCAACTTTACTTAGCACTCCAGAGTGCTTTAGCCCGTGGTGGTAGGTCTAGGAGGGACTCAAGTTGCAGCGGCTGGATTGCATGATTCTCCTCTAGTTAGGACTTATCTAAATGTTTCCTCTGTAAGTGCTGGCTGGATGCTGCCCTGTGTAGCTTTCTCCTGTGACCACAGCAGCACTGAGTTCCAATGCAAAGTCCCAGAGTCACTACACTCTTTCTCCCTCAAGCACAGAGTTTCTGTCTCCATGTCGTACCATTGCAGGGGATGGGGCACTTCCTACCCTCTTATATGCCTCTTTTCTAAGTATGATATTACAAGCTGGTATTTTGATCATTCACCTAATTTTTTGTTCTTATGAAGGTACTTTCTAGTGTGGATAATTGTTCAATTTGGTGTTCCTGCCTGGGGGATGATCAGAGGAAGGTTCTATTTGGCCATCTTGCTCTGCTTCCAGGATCTGCTTTATATATGTTGAAGTAATTTAGGTACCTAAAACTTAATTTTTAACATCACATAACATCTGATGAGCTAAAACATTAATTTTTATGTAGTTACTATAAAATCTATATTAACATATGTCCAGCAGCTTTTATTTTGGTTAGGATTTGCTGAAATAATTTTTCCATCATTTAACTTTCAATATTTTCATGTTCTTATGTTTTAAATATGTGTCTTATCAATAGCTAGTATCTAGATTTTTATATCAATTCTGATAATATTCATCTCACATTCTTTTACCTGTATGCATAATTCAGTTTCATTAATAATATTAGTATATTCATTTTAACATTATATTGTGTTCTTTTTTTTGCACAACCAGTCAATGCTATTTTGTCCTTCTTTACTGTCTTCTTTGGAAGTAATTATTTTTCATTTCAGATATATGGAAATATATATACATATATATTTCAAATGTATACGTGTGTATATCATATATATTTATTTCTTTATATAGATTTTTATATATTTAATGTTTATAGACAGTTTTCTATATGTTATGTAGATATATATAGTTATAAACATTTCCATGTCTTTGAAATAGATATTTCTTCTTCTTCCCTTAGTCCTCTCATTCTTTCCTCCCTTTCTTCTTACCTTCCTGTTTTTAAGTTCTCACTTCCTTTCCTCCTTGCCTTGTATAAAGTAGCACTTGCTATGTAACTCTAGACAATTACTGCCACATGGGAATCTGTTGCCAGAGTCTCTTGACTTGCATATAATTTTTTTACTTTTTATTTTGAAATAATTATAACTTCCAGGAAGTTATTTTTGTAAGAAATATACAAAAATGTCTTATGCACCTTTTACCCAGTCTCCCCAATAGTAATGGCTGGCATTACTATAGTACACTATCAAAACATTGGTACAATTACATTGATAAAAATTAACATTAGTGCAATCCACAGAGCTTATTCAGACCTCATCAGTTTTATAAGCACTCATTTGGGTGTATGTTTTATGCAATTTTGTTAAACAATCGCACAGTTTTATTTTTGTCACATGTATAGCTTCTTGTAAGTATCACCATATTCAAAATAAAAAAGTGTTCTTTCAACACAGGGCTCCCTTGTGTATGCCTATACGTATCTTGTATTTTTTAATAAAGCATGTATATGTACATATGAATTTTATATAGAATATTGTGTTTTGCAAATGCTCATAAATAATTTAAAATGTTTTAGCTGCTATCCCATCTAACACTGTGTAGGCCTAGAAAAACATATCTATTGCCTGATTTCAGCCTACAGCTGCCTGTTTGCCATCTGGTTTACGTTACTACTTAGCTAAATAACACTATGTATCTAATGATTTATTCTATGTTTTCACCTAGTGTATAGTATTTGTTTATCTGGAGATGTAGACATTTACATTCTATTCTCCTTACTATTTAGACATTTTAAAGAAAAGGCTGAGATTATTTCTAAGGCTGCTAATCATTTATTATGTAGAATATTTGGAGACGAACACAGCAAGTCAGAGGTCATTCTTTTTCTTCTTGTAATCAGCACATGCCATCCATGAATCTCTTTCCTCAGGCACCAGACTCTTGTCAGTGTGTCAATATATACAAATTTCAATTGTGATTTCCTCACTAAGGAGGTCTAATACATATCAGTTCCACTATGGTGAGCTAATTGCAGGCCTGAACGTTTACCCTAGGTCTGCATAGCAAGTGCAAAGGCCTGCGTGAATTTATTAGCTTATGAACCCTATGTTAAACATGGTTCCTGGAAAAAAAATCAATGATATACTTCATTTTCTGACTCTAAATCTCTGAAAAACCATCTTAATCCTTTGTGTCAGAATCTCATGTCACATTTCTAAGGTAATAATAACAAAAGGGACAGAAAACCTGTTCTGGGCCCTTACTGTATGTGTAGAACTGCAACGCACTTAACGAGTCGTTCCCTTTCATCCTCACAACAAGCCTGTGGGACAGTACTATCATTATTCCTGTTTCACTGATGATAAAATTGAGGCTTCTGAAGGTCTGCATGTCTGGTAAACGTCATGCAGGAAATAAAAAGCTGAATCTTAAGGGAGATGTGAATGCAAATAATCTCAACCTTATTATGCATTAGAGAATTAGTTTTTAGATTCTGTTTATTCAAAACTGGTTAAATGATGTAATATATGATAAAAGAGACAAATTCAAGCCACATCAGTCTAGAAGATAACCACATTTAAAAAATATTAAGTTCATACAGTTACTCTTTAATTAAAAGAAAAAACAAGAATCTACAGACCAACTTGTCTTTGAAGTTTGAAGATTTGAAAAAAATGAGTGACATGCAAAATGTTCCTTTTTCATTTAAGTAGAAGTATTGAGAACAGCCAATGTATCTCTCTGTAGCTAAATATAAGGAAATAGATGGTTTAAGATGGTTACCTACACTACCATATCATTAAACTGTACAAAAGTTGACAGTGGTAAAGACCAGAGTCCTTTAAAAGCATAAGTCAGAACAACGTAATTGATTTATTTGTAAAAGTAAATTAAAGAAAGCAAATCTCATATTATGCTCCACTAAGGTGTGAGTAAGGAACAGTTAATAAACATCCTGGTGGTTGGTTAATAGATTCTTTCATGAGATCTGAGATGAGGTCAGGCTCATTATGTGGTGTCTGCTTAGAGTCCATTTTTAAAGATGCGGGATTTGGCAGGCAGTTTTCTTGCTAGAAGCATTCATTGTTATTCCTGGTCACGTAGGAAGAATGAAGTGTCTGACAATGATGGACAGCGCAGCAGCAGCCTTGCTGCATGGAAATTAATTGGAAATCCTCTTCCAGAGAACTGCTGTCTTCTGTTACTACACAGAAACTTGATTGTGCTAATAATGTGTGTCCAACTCGATAAGAGACACAGTACAAGGCAGAAGCCAAGGATTTCCAGAGAAAAATAAAAATATTGCAGAAAATAATCAAAGAGAAACTTTTTAGGTAAATGTATATCTTAGTCAGTGCCGGCTGCTATGACAATATCCATAGAATGGGTGGCTTATAAAACAAATATTTATTTCTCATAGTTCTGAAAACTGGTAAATCTGAGACCAAGGTGCTGGCAAACTCAATGGGTGGTGAGGACCAGCTTCCTCTTTTGCAAATGGTCTGCTTCTCATATCCTCACATGATGGAGAGCCAAGAGAGGGGAACAAACTTCTCTTCTTATAAAGGTGCTAATCCTAATTGTGAGGGCTCCATCCTCATGATATAACTAGCTCCCAAAGACCCCACTTCCTAATACTATCACCTTGAGAATTAAGGCTTCAACATATAAATTTGTGAGAGACACAAACAGTCCATTGTAATGCCTGATTTCTCATTATTACGGTGTTAATAAGTTTTTTGTGACCATATTGAAACTTACAATAGTCAGATTCAAACCACATGCAATATGCAATATAGGAATGTAGATTCTATATTAGGGACAGTTCCATGTGGGCTCAATATTACAATTAAGACTAATACTGGGAAATTTCTATTTAAATTGATGTAATAATAATGAATTAATAATTATAATAATAAGGATCATAATTATTGAACTTTAATATATACTAGTACTGTGACAGATAGTCTTCTAAAAGGTCAAATAAATTTCCCAAGGCCATCTAACTTCAGATTCTACACATGTAATCACGATGCAATATGTTCTCTATCTCTCCCTGTCTGTATCATAAGCTCATAGGCAGCCACAAATAGTGAACAAATAATGATAGCAGATACCAACTTAGCACTTACATGTCCTTGGTGCAAGGCATCTTAAAAGATGTGTGTCCATATTTAAATACACACATCTGCATATATTAACTATAGGTGTATATAATTAATATACATTTTATATATTCATATATAACATATAAATTAATTACATGTGTATCCATTTGCTATTCACAGCCTCCCTATAAGGTAGAGATTTATGTATTTATTATTATTAGCTGCATGCTACAGATGAAGAAACTGAGGCACAGAGAGATTGGATCACTAGGCCAAGTTGGCCTAAGGACTTCTCCTAGGCCCAGGGCCAGTTGGTCCTTAGCTGTACTGTTATCTGCAATGTTCTACTAGCTTTGTTAGGGATAAGGATATAAAAATTGATGAGAATGATCCCAAAGCAACAATGTTTTGTGAGAGATTTTTAGATCAAGAATGTTTTACACCAGGTTTTGACATCATTTCTCACTTTCTTCTCCACATTTTCATAAATCAGTTATCAGGCTAACAGGAAAAAAAAAACCTCATACTATTGACACGTAATTAAGGCTCATCCAAGGTCAATGAAACGTAACAAGGCACATTAGGGAGAAGACAAGTGGCAGAACTGTCTGGATGAAGAGGACTGACCTATTCCAGGTTTTTAGGCTATATGTGCTTTTTGGAGGAACAATTTTAAAAAATAAGAAACTTAGATCTTTGGAGTATATATGAATGCATGTATACATGTCGTGTGTGTTTGTATATGTATATTCATTGCCATTACACACACATTTGAATTTTAGGGAGAAAAATGAGAACTTCAGCTCTTCTAGGAAGAGCTGAAAAGAAAAGATCTCAGAGTTTTAAAAAAATGAAATAAGACATCCCTGGGATTTCTAATATATTTCCCCCTACTTATATTTTACTTGTAGGAAAACTATAATAGATTAAAGAGCTCAGAGAAAATGCCACTGTTTGAGATATTTGGAAAATTATTCATTTAAGAATACTATCAATTCTGGATTAATATCAGCAACCAGCTCCTCTTTGCTGTACTAAGTGAATGTAATCAAAGTAGCAGCCAGAAGCAAAGAAAACAGCTCACAAGGAAGTATTGTATTAGACTAACATGGCACCATGAATTTGTCCTTGGGGTACAAATAGATTTTTTTAAAAGGGGAGAGGGAAAATCAAGTACTATTGTGTCTGATAGTACTTGCTGATAGAAGTCTAATGGTTAAGAACAAGGAAACTGTCCTGACTTTACCCTTTATCCCTTTTGCAAACTTCTATAGGCTTGATTTATCTGTGTCTCAGCCTTTTTGTCTGAGAGATGGACATAATAGTTTCTACATCATAAAGTTGTTATGAGGATTAAATCAGTTAATATCTGGAAGATAAGCAACATTCCTCAGGGGATCAAGAGTTTAATCAGGAAGATTTCCTCATCTAGTACTGACAAGAGAACAATGCATGAACCCCAGAATTCCATGTGCAAAGCTGTAGGGAGGCTTGGCTTGTTTCTCCAAAAGAATGGTGAGAATTTGGACAGGTGTGTTATACTTTACCACAAACAGTCTATTATAAACTTACATTTAATTAGTTACTGAGGCAAAACCACAGGGAAAATGACAAGCCAGGCCAACCTTGTTTTCGAGATGCATGGATGACTGCAATCTGCATAGCTCCCCTCCTCTGGTTTACCCCCCTCTCCCCAAGGCTGTGATGCTGACTTAGCTATCCAGGGCTGCCCAGCACCACGCTCCAAACCCCTTCAGCAGACTCTGCTCCCCTGAGTGTATGACACATGTGTCTCTTCATCCTAAATCTTATCAAAACGTATTTTTCCTTAGAGTTTCATTTTAGCTGTCTGAAGAAATAATCTGTATGGTAAACACCGCCAACAACTTAACTTAGTTCGTAAGTATCTGCATTTTTCAAAAGGACTTCTAGAGTCATCACTGCTTTTGCCCAGAAAATAAATGCCTAATGCTGATTCTAGGAACAAAGGAATTAATGTCGATGGGAGGTAGGATAAAAATGGGAAGTAAGTGGTTTTCATCAAATAACACCCCCTTTGATTTGATGGCTGCTATAGAGGCAACAACCTGTTTTATCCTTTTCCCTGATAAGTACCAAAGCATAATGATTACAATAATAGTTAATACTTATCGTATTCCAGGCACAATACTAACTGCTTGCGTGCACACCATTGTTTTGTTCTCATAAACATAGCTCTGTAAGGTAGAAAGTAGGAGTTATTATGTTTATAGATGAGGAAACAGGTTCACATCAATTAAGGATTTTGTCAAAGGCAAACAGCTAATAAGTTGAGAGACCAGAAATCTAATTCCATCTGTTTGACTCAAAAGCTCTTATATTTGAGAACAACATTTACTTCTGTTATTTTCTTGGTTGGGAGAGAAAGCATTGTCAAATGACACCTAATTCTGTTTTTCAAAACATGTCCTTTATACATGGAATTCTAACACAATGAATGAAATGAATTACATTACTACAGAGCACAATTGCTTCAGACCTTTCTGGGAAAGGAGGCAATTTTCTATCATTATGATTATTTTAATGTCAAAAAGTTGTGTCTACACACAATCAAATTTATTTTTTACATGCTTAACTTCCCAAAGTGAAGAAATAATGCTACGCCTGAAGAGAGCCCCCTGAGCTACTCTGCTCTGTCCCTGGGCCTCCATCTCCCTACTGGACCTGCAGGCTCTTCCTTGGGCTCAAATGTGTCCCCCATCTGCCTTTGCTCAACACTCACTTATTCTCCAAGTCTTGCTTCCATGTAGGTTTTCTTCATCTAGAAACTAACTAGCATAAAATCTATCTCCCTTCTCTAATCTCCTAAAGTCAGCTGCCTGTTCTCTTATAGTTCTGCAGGCTGGAAGTCCAAGATCAAAGTCTTGGTAGAGTAGTGTCTCCTGAGACTTTTCTTCTTGGCTTGCAAATGACTGCCATCCTGCTGTGTCCTCACATGATCTTTTCTCTCTGTGTACTCGTCCCAGATGTCTCTTTCTCTTTTTATAAGAATGCCAGTTCTATTGCATTAGGGCCCTACCTTTATCATCTCATTTAATCTGAATTACCTCCTAAAGGCCCTATCTTTCATTATATCGGGGACTAAGACTTCATGTAAATTTGGGAGGCAGAGTTCAATCCATAATTTCAGAGTTTTCTTGATATTTGGGATCATAGTTGTCTCAGCATCACCACTAGCCTGTGAACATTTGAGGAAAGCAGGTCTACCCAATTCACCTCTGCAACACTTAACACACTTACTACAGTTACCTTCAAATAATACTGATCATTCACTGTACTCTGTGTATTTACACCATTAAGCACTCCATACACATTTTTTCCAATCCCAGCAATAACATTGCAAGGTAAATAGTTAGAAATTAGAAATGATGAAACTGAGGCCCAGATAGAGCAGGAATCTTGGAACGTTCTTATGATTGGTAAAGAACAGAAATAAAACAGACCTAGGTCTATTTAAAGTAGAGCTCAGGCTCTTTTTCTTCCAAATATGTCTTTCATGACATTTATTGAAAGAAATAAATGCCACTAGGGTAGCCCATTGGTGGTGCCATTTTCTTTTTCACATTTTCTATGAGCAGGAGAATTTAGGAGATTTTCTTTGATCACTAACTCAGAAGGGCAAAAGAAGAGAGGATAGAAATTTAAGTAGAGCAGAAGCAAAATAAATTCATTCCTTGCCAGACTTTTACATGAAGCAGTATTGAAGTGATTAATAAAGATGTTAGAGTTGAAGAAGGTATAAAGAACATACCTGACATAATAATGACAGCATATTTCACCTCCAGAATAAGAACAAAAAAATATAAAACACTGCTCGAATTTAACAGGCATCCAGCTTTATTCATGGAATGGCAGGAGTGTGCTTAACAGGCAATAGCGATACACCTGCCCCAAAATGGTCCCTCATTATCCCTCCACAGTGCCTGAAATTACCACACTGTTGTAACTCCAGTGGTTTAAGCTTTTAGAAGATACCCATCCCAGTTTCACCTTAATCCCCATTAAAATGTAAAACTTTAACCTGTAGTATAGAGTTAAAACTGTTCTTGTATTATCATATTTAATACAAGCTACAAGATGAACATCTGGTTTTTTTTTTAAAAAAAGAAATAGCAGTGAATTGTGGGTCAGACAGGGTAATTCGTATACTTAGATGTTCAGGAAAAACATGAAATCTTGGGAGGCCAGGGAAGGATATATCCCCTGGATAGGATAGTGTAGAAAAGGAAAGGAACCTGGGGGAATGAACAGAGTGGGGAGGCAATTAAAGTGAGGATGAGAAGTTGCTGAAAACCACCTGACAATCATTCTCTGGGTTGCCCAAAGACTGAATTCCTAAAACTTTGGATTAGGTAATGATTGAGAGTTTTGTGGCTCTAGGCTTTCTCAGTAGGGGCTGAGGGTGATTGGGACAAAAAGTTTGATATTGGGAGGTCTGAGTCAAGCAGGATAAATAAGTGGCATGTAGTTACTTTCTATCTCTTTGCCATTAACACTTGGGGTCATCATTTTTACAGCCTTCTGCAAAGCAAGTACTGAACTGTGATGCGAATTGATGTTTTCAATTTTTCATGAATTAATTTTCTATTTGGCTGATACATCTAGAAACCCTTACCTGTCTTTCCCTAAGCTGTCTGTGTAATTGTTTCTATTCTCTGCTTAGCTTTGGCTGTGGAAACCTAGCCCATTTACGGCATTTTTTCTTTCAAATCACACTGCTGCCATGGAAGCAATGAGGTCAGGATGGGCCGTTAGACCAGACATTTCACATTGCCCAAGTTTCTGACTCAGTTACTGGAGGTTAGAAAAGGGGAGAGAAAAACAACTGGCAGATACTTTATTCTTCTTAGCGACTTTAAAGTATAAACGATTAGCCACACGTCAAAGTCAGGTGCACCGGCTCCCTCTTTCTACCGCACCTTCCTTCCAGTGAGTTGCCCCATGCACAGCTGAATGTGAGGGTGGAAAGAAGTTCTGCAGATGGTATATATTCTCATTCTTTCATGGCTAATCCTTTCCACAGGTGTGCAATGGCTTAGAGCCAACATCCTGTTTTCTTACAAAATTCAGGATGCTTTAGGAACTGAATCAAGATTATGCAGCCAAATTAGAGGTCTGAGATTGAGGCAAAAACCTGATTTTATATGTGGCCATCTACCATTGGCTTACAGACTTATCTAGAGTCTGTATGTTCTTATGTCCAAGAAGGTATAAAATGTTTATGACCTACCTGAAACAAAAGAGGAGATGATGATACTTTGTCTCACCTGCTTTCTTCAGAGGTTAAAGAGAAATTTGTGTAAGTGAAAATATGGTAGCCAAACTTCAATACCCTTCCATATAAATTAAAATGGTAGAGTTAGAAAGTCTTCCACACTATTAAATATATAAAGATTTTTTTAAAAATTAATGCTCACTGAAGGTATTGTAAGTAGTCAATTGCTGAACAAGTTTTGGACTCAGAATTTTTAATCAAAAAGTTATAAATATTCTCACATTAAAATGAATTACTAGGTTAGAAGCCCATGTACTAATATTTTAATTGTGTAAAACTACTAAAAGAAATTAGAAATATGTAAAAATTATCTCAGAGAATTAGAAAAAAATTACAATCTTAATCCAGAGTTTACCTCCTTCTTTCTTGTAGCCACACAAATCATGCTGACGATAGCGCTTGCAATCTAGAGCAGGGGTCGCCAACTCCTGGGCTATGGAGTTAGGAAGCCAGCCGCATGGCCAGAGGTGAGCAGTGGGCCAGGGAGCATGACCACCTGAACTCTGCCTCCTGTCAGATCAGAGGGGGAATTAGATTCTCACAGGAGCGAGAACCCTATTGTGAACTGCGCATGCCAGGGATCTAGGTTGCAGGCACCTTATAAGAACCTAATTAACGCCTGATGATCTGAGGTGGAACAGTTTCATCCCGAAACCATCCCTCCCCGCACTTCTGCCCATCCATGGAAAAGTTGTCTTTCACAAAACCAGTCCTTGGTGCCAAAAATATTGGGGACTGCTGATCTAGAGGGCAAGACATAGACACAGTATATGGTATAACATGCAAAGTGATGCATGAAGAGGGTAAACAATGAGTGCTACCAAAGTTCTAAGGCAGAATATATCACTTCCACCTGAAATGCTTGGGAGAATGGGAAAATCAGATTTTTAAATATTTGGACCCTAAGCATGAGAAACATTTTAGTTTTTCAAGATGTTGAATAGAACTTTCAGAAAATTGTTGAATTCTATTGTTGAATAGAACTCAAAAAATTGCAAGAGAAAAATGTCCAGATGCAAAAAAAAGAGTACAGTTGAATCTACCATTTTGGCTGTGGTAGACCACATCTTTGGGTATCAATGGGAGATCAGCTTAGTAAGGTAGAAAACAACTCAATATTGACCAGTATATGAGGGCAGAGGATTCAGAGGCATAGTTTTCTTTTTCTCTGTTAAAAAGCTATCATATGGCTATAATTATAAGGACAGATAATAGCAAGTGTTGGGGAGGATGTAAAAAACGATCACAGTCACTGATAGATATATTACTTTTCTTCGTTCCCCTTCTCTGGATCTAAAATATTTTCAATACATGGGATCTGGAAGCATTCTGTAATTTAGAAAAGACTTCTTTTGATAATTCATCCTGAAAAACTCCAATTATATACCCAAGAAAATTTAGCATTCCAAAGTTCAGGGGAAAATCCATGGTAGTTTAAATAAATGAAAGCACAGTCATAAAATAAAATGAAATCACAGTCATAAAATAAAATGAAATAATAAGGATTTATTAAAATATAATTATAGAAAAACATTTAATACAATTCAAACATGTTCAAATATTTTCAGTAAGTAAAATAAGAACACTGTAGACCAGATAGTTCAGTATAATTCTTTGGATTAAAAAAAGTATATATATATCACACAAACATACACAAGAAAGGGCTAAAAGAATATAAGTGATATAACTCAAAAAGTTATGGGATTTCTTCTACTTTATAAAAATTTTACATGCATTCAAACATATTTTACAGTAAACATTTTATAGCAAAGTATGAATTTATTTTTCAATAAATTAATAGCCAAACCATTTTAGATTTTGTAGAGGCCATGCAGCTTGTCTGAGAAATAGGTCATTCTTCCCTCCAAGACACATCAACAAAATCCTTTGAAATGAAAAACAAACAAATAGACAAACAAAAAACTTGTGTGCCTTTCTTCACTAATGGCACTCAATCAGAGACTTTAGCAATTTAAAACTGTCTTCATTTCCTCATCTGTAAAAAGAGGGGCTAACATTTAAGTTTTCATCTTGACCTGAAGGTTAAAGATACCTTATCTCTATATATTATCTACTATAATTTCATTATATCAAAATATATCATTTATTTAAAAACATGCATTGGGCACCTGCTATATAGCAAAAATTGTTAGGTGAGGAATTCACAGATAAGTGCCAACATTAAACTATGCAGTTGGCTTTTCAGAGTAGTTTTCATTGCTTCTCAAATTTGAAAATGAACGATTATTTATATAGATACACCCCAATTTGTGTAGAAAATATTGTTGCATAAAATGGAACATAACTTGTTTTTGCCACAAATATAGGAAATAATTGCAATTTATTTACATATTTTAAATCTAAATATGATTACTAAGGTTTAGAAAAAGCATACTTGTAATGATTTTAGACTTTTATTTGAAATATTTACATATATTTTCATCATGAGTTTTATTATTATGAAAGTAATGCTTATGCATTATAATAAATTGAAACAATAGTGAAAGGTGAAATACTTATACTCTTCTAATGATAATCACCAAATACCATTCCTAGACCAAATATTTGTGTATGCATTTATAATTGTTTGTAATATATGTGGATAATTTATAATTAAACATAATTGGATCATACTAAACTCCCTGTAGCATCTTTTTAACATCAACATATCATAGATATCTTGTCATCTATAAACTAAAAATATACATTATAATTTTAATAACTACTAGTGTCCAATTACATGATTATGAAACACATAAAGTGATAGAAAAATTAAAAAGTGAACGAAGAGATATAAATTATACCCCCAATTTGGAGTGCCTCTATGCGTCACTACATAAAGTTAAGAAATAGATACGTTGCTTAGTAATTTGGACTAAAGCACAAAGGAATTATTTTTGCTTCTGTGTTTGTCTGTGTCTGCAGATAGCAATTTAAGTCCTTTGCCTTGCCAGTACAGATTTTTGATATATATATATATATATATATATCATAGAACTATATTTGAAATATGTGTCTGTCTTAGTCTGCTAACCTGTAAAAGTGTTGGAGTGTTTTTAGAGATAATGAAGTACAAAGGAAATAGTTTTTCTGGGAAGAAAGCTCTTGACGCTCTGACAAGACTGGTGCTGTCTTATTCTTAGGACTAAAATCGAGGACTGTTAGATCAGAAGTTGTCTTAGAAGGGCTCATATTCATCCCAATGTTACGTATCACGAAACGGAGGACTATATAGACTATGTGATTTGTTTATAGTCACATTGACAATTTACTTTAATTAGTAGTTAAAGTCACAATCGTAACCAGTACATTGTGACTTTAACTACTAGGATCTTTAAATTACGCCACACCACATATTATCTTTCACATTCCTTTTGCCAATGTACTTTATTTTTTGTTGTCTTTGGTACTTCTAGCATAAACTCAAAATAAGATTATTAAAATATGATAACTATTTTCCCTTGACCTGAGAATGTTTGCTTGGATAAGGACATTTATAAGAAGTAATATATTGGTTTCTGTCCGTGGCATTTACGAACGTTTTCAGCATATTTGCTTTGATTTTTTTTCTAATGCTGCTTAACATTCCCAGCTCATCAGATGGAAAGCTTTCCCTCTATCAGGAGTCAATGAATGCTGCTACCTGAATCTGTCTGCTCTGATTGAGGAGGTGATTTGTGTAACCACGGAGTAAGAAACTGTGGTTTGGTTCAGCCTGAAATCACTCATCAGAAAGCAAAATTGCCTTAGTGACTAGGACAGATCTGGAGGGAGGCAGGTGTAGGTCTATGGTACTGAGTGACAAGCTATGCTGGCACCAAGGATGCAAGATGTCACTTAAGGTAATGGAAACCTCTAGTAACATGGTTAAAATGCTTGCCACAGCTTATAACAGGCAAGCAAAACTACCAGAAAGCTTTTTATGACATTGTTCTTGTTGCAAGGGAAATGAATCCATAGCTCACAACTACCTCCCATGAAGGTTGGTCTCTATGATTGCAAAACTGGAGAAAAGCCACTAGTTGCAGAAAAACTGGACCTGCTTTTCGAGGAGATGCTGAACAGCGTAGCAGCATGCTCTGATGCCTCCACCTAACCTGAAATTTAAAAAAAAGTCCCCGCAGATGTAAGAATAACTAGAATACCTACCATCAGAGCATGGTGGAGTGAATACTGATTTTGAGATTTAGGTGATCTACAGTTGTTAGGTTTGGGTAGAGGGCTGTACTGGTCCTCTAATTCTCTGGCCCTACTCTTTTTTCAGACTGCACAACTAGATAATCTGAGAGGTTTAACAAGATGATCTTACAGTTCTGATAAAGGTTATTTCCTCCAAGTCATTGATCTGTAATTTGGAGAAATTATGGCTATGTTATTATTGATATTTGAGAAATATCTCTGTAGCCTGACCATTTATCCATCTATGGTAATGGTCGTTTGAACACTGTAGTCTTAGAATGATCTTTTTGATTTTCTTTTCTTTTTATTATACTTTAAGTTCTAGGATACATGTGCACAACGTGCAGGTTTGTTACATATGTACACATGTGCAATGTTGGTGTGCTGCACCCACTAACTCATCATTTACATTAGGTATATCTTTAATGCTATCCCTCCCCGCTTCCCCGACCCCACGACAGGCCCCGATGTGTGGTGTTCCCCACCAAGTGTCCACGTGTTCTCATTGTTCAATTCCCACCTGTGAGTGAGAACATGTGGTATTTGGTTTTTTGTCCTCGTGACAGTTTGCTCAGAATGATGGTTTCCATCTTCATCCATGTCCCTACGAAGGACATGAACTCATCCTTTTTATGGCTGCATAGTATTCCATGGTGTATATGTGTCACATTTTCTTAATCCAGTCTATCATTGATGGACATCTGGGTTGGTTCCAAGTCTTTGGTATTGTCAATAGTGCCACAATAAATATACGTGTGCATGTGTCTTTATAACAGCATGATTTATAATCCTCTGGGTATATACCCAGTAATGGGATGGCTGGGTCAAATGGTATTTCTAGTTCTAGATCCTTGAGGAATTGCCACACTGTCTTCCACACTGGTTGAACTAGTTTACAGTCCCACCAACAGTGTAAAAGTGTTCCTGTTTCTCCACATCCTCTCCAGCACCTGTTGTTTCCTGACTTTTTAATGATCACCATTCTAACTGGTGTGAGATGGTATCTCATTGTTGTTTTGATTTGCATTTCTCTGATGGCCAATGATAATAAGCAATTTTTCATGTGTCTGTTGGCTTCATAAATGTCTTCTTTTGAGAAGTGTCTGTTCATATCCTTTGCCCACTTTTTGATGGGGTTGTTTGTTTTTTTCTTGTAAATTTGTTTGAGTTCATTGTAGATTCTGGATATTAGCCCTTTGTCAGATGAGTAGGTTGCAAAAATTTTCTCCCATTCTGTAGGTTGCATGTTCACTCTGATGGTAGTTTCTTTTGCTGTGTAGCTCTTTAGTTTAATGAGATCCCATTTGTCAATTTTGGCATTTGTTGCCATTGCTTTTGGTGTTTTAGACATGAAGTCCTTGCCCGTGCCTATGTCCTGAATGGTATTGCCTAAGTTTTCTTCTAGGGTTTTTATGGTTTTAGGTCTAACATTTAAATCTTTAATCCATCTTGAATTAATTTTTGTATAAGGTGTAAGGAAGGGATCCAGTTTCAGCTTTCTACATATGGCTAGCCAGTTTTCCCAGCACCATTTGTTAAATAAGGAATCCTTTCCCCATTGCTTGTTTTTGTAAGGTTTCTCAAAGATCAGATGGTTGTAGATGTGTGGTATTAATTCTGAGGCCTCTGTTCTGTTCCATTGGTCTATATCTCTGTTTTGGTACCAGTACCATGCTGCTTTGTTTACTGTAGCCTTGTAGTATAGTTTGAAGTCAGGTAGCATGATGCTTCCAGCTTTGTTCTTTTGGCTTAGGATTGTCTTGGCAGTGCAGACTCTTTTCTGGTTCCATATGAGCTTTAAAGTAGTTTTTTCCAATTCTGTGAAGAAAGTCATTGGTAGCTTGATGGGGATGGCATTGAACCTATAAATTACATTGGGCAGTATGGCCATTTTCACAATATTGATTCTTCCTAACCATGAGCATGGAATGTTCTTCCATCTCTTTGTGTCCTCTTTTATTTCATTGAGCAGTGGTTTGTAGTTCTCCTTGAAGAGGTCCTTCATATCCCTTGTAAGTTGGATTTCTTGGTATTTTATTCTCTTTGAAGCAATTGTGAATGGGAGTTCACTCATGATGTGGCTCTCTGTCTGTTATTGTTGTATAGGAATGCTTGTGATTTTTGCACATTGATTTTGTATCCTGAGACTTTGCTGAAGTTGCTTATCAGCTTAAGGGGATTTTGGGCTCAGAAGATGGGGTTTTCTAAATATACAATCATGTCATCTGCAAACAGGGACAATTTGACTTCCTCTTTTCCTAATTGAATACCCTTTTATTTCTTTCTCCTGCCTGATTGTCCTGGCCAGAACTTCCAACACTATGCTGAATAGGAGTGGTAAGAGAGGGCATCCCTGTCTTGTGCCAGTTTTCAAAGGGAATGTTTCCAGTTTTTGCCCATTCAGTATGATATGGCTATGGGTTTGTCATAAATAGCTCTTATTGTTTTGAGATATGTCCCATCAATACCTAGTTTATTGAGAGTTTTTAGCATGAAGTGTTGTTGAATTTTGTCAAAGGCCCTTTCTGCATCTATTGAGATAATCATGTGGTTTTTGTCTTTGGTTCTGTTTATATGATGGGTTACATTTATTGATTTGTGTATATTGAACCAGCCTTGCATCCCAGGGATGAAGCCAACTTGATTGTGGTGGATGAGCTTTTTGATGTGCTGCTGGATTCAGTTTGCCAGTATTTTATCGAGGATTTTTGCATCGACGTTCATCAGGGATATTGGTCTAAAATTCTCTTTTTTTTATTGTGTCTCTGCCAGGCTTTGCTATCAGGATGATGCTGGCCTCATAAAATGAGTGAAGGAGGATTCCCTCTTTTTCTATTGATTGGAATAGTTTCAGAAAGAATGGTACCAGCTACTCTTTGTACCTCTGGTAGAATTCAGCTGTGAATCCGTCTGGTCCTGGACTTTTTTTGGTTGGTAGGCTATTAATTATTGCCTCAATTTCAGAGCCTGTTATTGGTCTATTCAGAGATTCAACTTCTTCCTGGTTTAGTCTTGGGAGGGCTAAAATTGACACCCTAACATCACAATTAAAAGAATTAGAGAAGCAAGAGCAAACACATTCCTTTTCTATTTTAAATAGATTTTTTTTTGAGACAGTCTCACTCTGTCACCCAGGCTGGAGTGCAGTGGCATGATATCAGCTCACTGAAACCTCTGCCTCCCGGGTTCTAGTGATTCTCCTGCCTCAGCTTCCTAAGTAGCTGGGATTATAGGTGTGCGCCACCACACCCAACTAATTTTTGTATTTTTAGTAGAGACGAGGATTCCCCATGTTGGTCAGGCTGGTCTCAAACTCCTGACCTCATGATCCTCCCACCTCGGCTTCCCAAAGTGCTGGGATTAGAAGCGTGAGCCACCAGGCCCAGCCTTCAATAGAATTTTTAATTAAAATATCATTTCAAGAAAATATACAAAATTTTCTAATCAGTGCATTATGAAATATAATGTAGAACTGGATAAATAATCTGGAAAGTTCAGGTAATTTGATGAAATTTCATAAATTTACTAATTTTTTCCTCAATATAACCTTGAAAACAATGATGAACTCTGGGGCTGTCCATGGTGCTGAAAATTCTTCTAGTGATACAGCAGAGCATTATAGCTGCATTATGGGAGAACTCTCTTCAAGTAATATTTATATTGGTTTAATTTTCTCTCAAGCAAGTAAGAAAGTTGTATATAATAGTGGAACAAGAAGGACAATTTTAAGTTGCATTAGTATACTCAGTTTGATATCCAGGGCTTCTTCCTTCTCTCTGAGTTCTTACAAATTTTTTTTTAAAGATATATTTCCTAATAGACAATAATTGTCAGTAGATAATTTACAAAGAAATAAATTTAAAAGACAAGACAAAAATAAAATAATGTAAAAATAATACTAATTAAGCAGAGAGATAAAATATACACCTATCAAACAATTAAAACTTATGAAGAATTCCCAACATTGAGGAAGATACAAAAAAATGGACCCATGTAATGCTATTGAAACTGTAAACTGGTATAAAATTTTTAAGCAGAAGTTTGGCAATATGAAGCAAATAGTTGAACTATATATAGTCACAATTAAACTAATCAACTCTCAGGAGAACGGGGTAGTACATTCTCATGCCTAGTATAAGAATTTATACAATAGTGGCCCAGAACAATTGCTTGAGTTTACATATTACTTCATCTAACAGTTGCTTATCATACAATCAAATTCAATCGAGTTTGATAGAAATTAGATTTAAATATATAGTTTTTTCTAGTTCATACATTTAAAAAGTGCAACAAAATGTAATACAGATAGTAAACCTTGAATTAAAGAGTTGTTTATTTATTTTGTTTTTGTACAAAATGCACAAACATAAAATAAATTACAGAATTTTAGGGTTGGAAATTACTTTAGAAAAGTGCAAGACTTCCTTAAAGATTCCAGTAAAATTGATGATGTCAAATGTTAATTGCCAGTTGTACCCTTGCTTTTGTATAATAACCTCCTCATGGCCACAATACATCTTTTTTACCTGAGGTTGATTTTGAATAGGAGTTCCTGCCCTTCCCTTTCCTTCAGTATTAGCAGATCTCCAATGGTATAAGTGTATGATCCTGGGAAACCAGGTGACTTTATACCCCATCACCCAGGATAGACTTTTTTTTCTAGTACCATTCAATACAGCCACAATGAATGTTGCCTGTGTTCTGAGGAAAACAAGTTTTGCTGCCCTTCCCGCAGAGACATGACACCCTTGTCAACATTTATTTTACCATATATGTGAGGGCTTTTTTCTAGGCTTTCTATTTTATTCCATCAAATCATGTGTGTTTAAGTTAGAATGCACCTTCCCCTGAGAAGCAAAATAATCACCAACATTAGGTGAAGTATTTATTTCACTTCTCCTTAGAATAGGAGAAACTAGAAGAGCTACTCTGGGATCCAGTCCCTGAGGAATGCAGAAAAAAAGATTGTTGAAAAATGAAAAAATACTTTGGGACGTTGGGGAATGGGTGGATCACGAGGTCAGGAGTTCAAGACCAGCCTGGCCGCCATAGTGAAACTCTGTCTTTACTAAAAACACAAAAAAATTAGCTGAGCGTGTTGGCGGGCGCCTATAATTCCAGCTACTTGGGAGGCTGAGGCAGGAGAATCACTTGAACCTGGGAGGTGGAGGTTGCAGTGAGCCGATATCATGCCACTGTACTCCAGGCCGGGCAACAGTGCAAGACTCCGTCTCAAAAATAAATAAATAAATAAAGTAAAAAAGCCACACAGAAAAGAGAAAAGAAGGGAACACCTCTGAGATGAGTGGCCCTAATTTGCAATCTGACCTGGGCCGGCAAGAACTTGTTTATATTCTTATGTTCTTCCCATTTAAAATTCTCCCTCTTCTTTCCATTGCATCATTGAGATAAAAGTGCTGAGGTAGGTACCAGAGACATCTCCTGGCTAACACTGTGCACCAATTTGGTCTTTCAGCTCTCCTGCTTCTCATTCTAGATGCTATCTTCCAAATTCTCTCCTTTCATGCCAAACTCATATATATACATTCTGCAATGAGTAAAGTCAGGGAAAAACAACCTGGTACCTATTCTTTGAAGAAAAAATGAAAGTTTGAAAGATGATATATTGGACTTTGCTAGAGTCTTTTAGTGATATTTAGGTTGTTTTTCCTCAATGTGGATAGCTTTGAAATCTGCCAAAAGCTTGGTATCTGCTATTTGTGCAGCATTATGCATCCTCTTCCGTCTGCTTGGACTAGTCAGGGTGTCACTTGTGCCCTTGATCACAATAGACAGAGTCAGTAGAAAATGAGAATAGAAAAATGGTTGGCAGCTGAGGTGCCTTAGGTTGGAACAGTGTCCCACAAGCTGACAGTGATAGAGTTCTAGCTGTCAGCAGGGTATCATCAACCCCAGGAGGGGTAGCGATGGAAGTGAAGCATCCCAGGCAGATGAATGAAGGAGCAGCAGGAAAGCATGTAAGAAAGATGAGAATGGTAGTTCAAGAATGCAGCCTGCATAATTTGTATACGTCCTTTATATTAAGTAAGTTTACATTTTTGTTTAGCGATGTGAATGGCCATTAAAAGATGTATGGCTTGGTTCAACTTTAAGGCATTTGAGAAATTTGAAATAAGTAGTTTTGAACAAAAAGAGTCTAACTGAATCCTGATTAAAATATGTATGGATATAATTGAGGAAAATGGTTGAATCTTGCTAACGAGGACCAATTAGAGTTCAAACAATTGAAACTTGAAGATACTCCATTTAAATTCATACATAAAACTTCTCTCATTTTTTCCCAAAAAGAACACAGCTCAACCCACTTGATATTAACAGATAGTATAGAGATAACAGGTGTGCAGCGATTTTTTACAAGATAGTGAGCTATATTACATGACCCCTCCACCCACAGTATCAATTACAATAATACTAAAGAAATATAAATATTATAAATCCTTATTAAAAATAAATGAGGCATTTTGTTAATTTCTGCACAGCAGGTGCAAATAGGAAACAGAACAGAGGAGACTGCTATATAGATTCAGAAGACCAGAAGGAAAAATAAGCCCAACAGAGCTCTTGAATTGCTCCAGATCTGGGAAAGCAAAGAGGACAAAATCAATGAGATGAGGTCAAATAAGGCTGAAAGCAAGCAATTTATAAAGTTCACTTTGTTTTTCCCTTTTACTACGAGAAAGAAAGGAATGCAGTCAGCAAACCTGGGCAAAAAAAAATTGTCAAAGAAATTGAGGTTCAAATATGAGTCATATTAAAGAATACGTGATTTAGAAAATTGTTGGAAGGCAAGAAAAATTCATAAAGCTCCTTTCCTTTTATGCCAATGGATCATGAAAATAAGAATAATGGGATTTTGAAAGAATTAAAATAAACAGTACCACAAAGGTAACAGAAGATACAGGAAAATATGTTTTGGGCTTTAAGGTAAGAAAGACAATCCTAAAACTAAAACACAAAGTGAAGGTAAAGTTGTTAATTAAAGTAGATTAGAACTGAGAGAAAAGCCTTGAAATGGAGAAAGAACATGGAGACGTTAGGCAGTAAGTGGGAGCTTAGCTGAAAATATTTGCAAAACTCATGAAGCAAGGAATTAATATTCAAAATTGTCTTGGAGCGCCTAAAAATAATGTAAATAGCCAATTAAAATAAGAGGAAAGAATATAAACAGGCAACTTGTGAAAGATGAGTATTGAAAATGTTTCCAGTTTTCCCTAGTGCAAACATTGTTGCAGTAAATAGCCTCAAACTCAAGTCTGTGATCACATGCACCAGTTCCTATCTTTAGAATACAATGCGGTGGAACACTGGATAGGAGGCTGGGCACAAATTGCCCTCCAATGTGCATTTGCTAATTTCCACTCTTTACAAAACTGCATGTGAGTGTTCATTTTCCTGCATTCCAATATTATTAAGGTTTTATATTTTCCAGTCTCATGGTTGAAAATGAGATTTCACTGATAGATTTCACAGTTTCTTGATTAGTCGTTGTGCTTAGAATAGTTCCTATGTTGATTGGACAACTGTATTTCCTCTTCTAAGAATTTTTGTCCTACTGGGTTATATGCTGCACAGATCTATCTTGTCGATTTGTTACAGTATTCTATAATTTATTCTTAGCGTTTTTTTCATTCCTTGTTCGAAGAGGAATGGCTACTTATGGCTTATAAGAATGGCCATCTACTGCTTATAATCAATCAACAGAGAGCAACACATACATATCACCTAGAAAAATTGAGCTAATCACCAGAGTAACTCCAAAGACAAACGATTAAGAGTGGCTGCCTCAGGAATATGAAAGGTTAGGGCAAAGTATGGCTCATTTTTATTATAAAACCCATTGGATTATTGGATTTTTAAAAAATTATGTATATGCATTACTTTAGATTTACAAACTTGTCAATTAGGATAAAGAGCAGTCTTTAATACTTGACAAATCTAGGATATAAATTCTATTACCCGTAAGAAATTAACACCATATAAACCTCAATTTTCTCATGAGTAAACTAAGAATGATAATGCCCACCTCATAGCTGTGTTCTGTGTAAAATGTCTAGCCAATTTTAGCTTATGTCCTCTTCCGTCTCCTTTTAGTAACTTTATCTTTTTCCTTCTGTTACATTGCTATTAAAATTATTAAATCAAGGAATGAATCAACACATTTATTCATGACCTACTATGTAATAGTCAATAATGATAAATACTATGTGCAATTTCCCATCAAGGATATTACAGTTTGGAGATAAATGACATTGCTACCTTGTAGATTAAATCCAGCACTTTGAACCAACAGTAAGAGAATTGCCACAAGAAAGATTATTATGCCTATATTTTTTAATCACTACAACTTACAGAAACTTGTGTTCAACTTTAGTGGTGATGTTGAGATGAATACGTCATGGCACATGTGATCAAAGCATTCACATTTCAGCCGAAAAGAGACAAGGCAGATTTTGAAAGTAAAGGGACACTTTGAGAAAAGGACATGCTAAGGGAAAGGAAAAGAGAGATCAATTACCTGTCTATAGAAATCTTAAAATTGTAATAACAAAGTAATATTTGGGCAGGGCCTATATAGATATGAAGACTTTTGTTAGATAAAAACACAAGAGAAGCAAAAATTCTAAAGGGAGCAGAGGCCTGAAACGCTTACTAACAACATGTGTGGAAAATGGAGAAAATTCCTGTGTTGAACAAATAGGAAGCAGTACTTGGTGATAGTACTGAAGAAGGTATTATCACCAACTGCCTGCAGCATGATAATTCTTGCAGCTGCACTGGAGCACTTGCATATGAACACCTGCCACTTATGTCTATGGGTGCCTCTTCTCCAGTCCATAGGTGAACAGTAGTTTTCTTACCATATGACCCAGTTAGAATTACCATCAATGTAGTCCTTTTCCTCTCCCCTACACTCTGCCAAGTGGTGGACATGCAACCCAAACTAGGCCAATCACTTTGTCACCTAAGAATTTGAGTCTTGATCAAGGAAGTGCATGCACCAAATGGCTGTTGGAGTTGAGTCAGTCATTTATAGCATCATCATGCAAGTTTCACGAGTCCTCTACTAGAAGTTGTCCACTTTCTCCTTTTTCCTCCTTCCCAAGGCCCTGTTTCTCTTTTACTTTAGTGAGCTCCTAAATATCCCGCCAATAAATTGTGTGTGTGTGTGTGTGTGTGTGTGTGTGTGTGTGTGTGTGTGTGTGTGCGGGGCGGGTGTGTGTGTGTGTGTAGTTTTGCTTTTTTTTTATTTTGTTTTGCTTAGCTTATACCAAGTCAGCATCTGCTGACTAAAGCAAAAACCTCTACCTGATGAACTTAATGGGTTTCTATATAATTTGCAAACAGTTAGGAAAAAAATTTATTGAAGAGTCATATGATAAAGATGAAATTTAGGAAAATTTGGAGCATCATGGAATTAGAGTCAGAGTACAGGCAAGAGGAGGTGTACTATTATCTGGAATTAAGATTTAAAAGAAGTAGATAGATGTAAAAGAAGTAGATGGATGTAACAAAAGTGATACAGTTTGGTGGAATGAGCACCAGATCTTGTAGTTAAAAAAGAAAAACAATGGGTTTAAATCTCAGGCTCTTTCCAGTTTCTGACTTGCTTAGGTAAGTTACTAATACATACTAGACCCTTATTTCAATATTTTCCTAATGTGGACAGTAGTAACCCACTCATTGTCATATTTTGAGTATAAAAATAATATATGGGCTGGACATGGTGGCTCACACCTGTAAACCCAGCAGTTTGGGAGGCCAGCACAGGAGGATCACTGAGCACAGGAGTTTGAGACTAGCTTGAGCAGAATAGTGAGACCCCATTGCTACAATTTTTTTTAAATAGCCAGGTGTGGTGGCACATGCCTGTAGTACCAGCTACTTGGGAGGCTGAGGTGAAAAGATTACATGAACCCGGGAGTTTGAGGCTGCAGTAAGCTATGATTGCACCATTGCACACAGCCTGGGCAACAAAGTGAGACTCCACCTCTAAATATATATATATATATATATATATATATATATATATATATATATATATATATATGTATTTATATATATACACACACACACATATATACACAAACACACACACATATATTTATTATATATAACATAATACAAAGTGCTAAATATAATCTGTCATATACAGTAAGTGTTTAGCACTAATATGAATTAGTTTATAAATTCAGTAAGACCTGGCAAGTGACTGAATCTTACATGCAAGCTAAAAGGCAAAGTCAACATTGACCCCAAATTTTGAATATGGGAGATACAGTAAATGATAACATTTGGACAAAGAAAAGTAGTTGGCTTGGAAATGGATGGATGCTATGGTCTGAATGTTCATGTTCCTCTAAAATTCATACATTAAAATCTCCAATGTGTTGGTATTAAGAGGTAGGGCCTTTGGGAAATAACTAGACATGAGGTTAGAGAGTGGTGAATGGGATTAGTGACTTTATAAAAGAGGTCTGAGGGAGCTTGTTTGTTCCTTATGCCACATGAGAACACATAGAAGGTGACATTTATGAGGAACAGGCCCTCACCAGACACCTAATCTGCTGGCATCTTGATCTTGGACTTCCCAGCCTCCAGAACTATGAGCAGTAAATTTCTGTTGTTTATAAATTACTCAGGCTAAGGTCTTGGACTTCCCAGGCTCCAGAACTATGAGCAGTAAATTTCTGTTGTTTATAAATTACTCAGTCTAAGGTATTTTGTCATATCAGCCCAAGCATACTAAGACAGTGGATGAGAAACTAAAATAATTAAAATAAAACTAATTTTTTTTTTTGAGACGGAGTCTTGCTCTGTCACCAGGCTAGAGTGCCTTGGCTCCATCTCAGCTCACTGCAACCTCTGCCTCCCAGGTTCAAGCGATTCTCATGCCTCAGCCTCCCAAGTAGCAGGGACTACAGGCACGCACCACCATGCCCAGCTAATTTTTTTGTATTTTTAGTAGAGACGGGGTTTCACTGTGTTAGCCAGGATGGTCTCAATCTCCTGACCTCATGATCTGCCTGCCTCTGCCTCCCAAAGTGCTGGGATCACAGGCATGAGCCACCATGCCTGGCCAAAACCTAAATTTTTTGACATGTAGATTTTAAAATTATTTTCTCAAAATGTAAGAGAAAACTGAGGCATTTATAGTGAACTTCCGAGTCACCTTTATACTGTAGAAAACTGAAAGATGTGGTGACCAACTGAGTGACTACAGAAAAAGAAAATATAGGCAGGGCGCGGTGGCTCACACCTGTAATCCCAGCACTTTGGGAGGCCGAGGCAGGTGGAGACCATCCTGGCTAACATGGTGAAACCCCGTCTCTACTAAAAATATAAAAAATTAGCCGCGCGTGGTGGCGGGAGTCTGTAGTCCCAGCTACTTGGGAGGCTGAGGCAGGAGAATGGCATGAACCTGGGAGGCGGAGCTTGCAGTGAGCCGAGATTGCGCCACTCACTGCACTCCAGCCTGGGCGACAGAGCGAGACTCTGTCTCAAAAAAAAAAAAAGTAGAAAAAGAGAACATATTAATGATGAACTCTAACGTGTTTATATAAAGGGTCAATGAGAAAGAAGAGTCAATGAAGGAGATAGAAGACGCAGTCAGGAGTAAAAGGGAGTAAACTTCACGACATCACAGAAGCCAGAGAAGACACGTCCAGAGAGTTTTCTTACTCCATTGTTTCACGTGCGTAAGGTGCTACAGAAAGGATAAGTATGGAGAGTGAAAGGAATCAATTACATTTTCTCATTAGTGAGTATTTTCAGAGATTTATTTCAGCAAAATCATGAAAGTAGAACTATGTGCAAAGAAGTGTAAGAATAATGCATCATTTATGTTTCAGAATCGTTCTTATTCATGTTTCAGATGTTTAGGAAGTGGCATAAGATACAGTAAAAGAAAAAAAAAAAAAGGAAAACAAAGAGGAGTTGCCCACAAATGAAATAATCAGTACCGGAATAATTATAAGTTATTTGAGAATATAACAGCAATTATAGAGTTTAACTTAGTCGTGCAAATTAATATAGTTTAATATAGTCATGCAAATCAATGTGTGAGCATATCGTACAAAAGGCATTTAAAAGCTAGAAGCCACATAGTCCAAAGGCCCACACTGTGATTCCACGACATCTCTGTAAATGGTCCCAAGGCAGGTTCACAATATTCTTTACAATAAAAACATCTTAGAAATAAACCTGAAATAAGCCACAAAGACACAGTCTTTAACATTTGCATTATTCGACATTGATAAACATTGGGATTTAAAGATATATTTTGACAGAATTACCAAGACAGTTAATTTTCCCATGTCAGCTTTCTCTAGTAATAAACTCATTTATTCTTCCAAAAGGGCCATCGATCTCTCTCTTCTCATCATGATAGCTTACTTTTTTTCCATTTTTAAGCTGTTTGCATACAATCATGATAATATTTAATGATGAAAGTCATTTCCTCAGACTCATCTTTAATAATGCACTTTATATTTAGCTCATGGTAATCTCTCAAATAAGCTAAAGAGTAAGGAAGAACACATTAGCAATTATTTGTTCTGAACCCTGGGAAAACAATGCCATGAGCTCTTGCTCAGGACTTCTTTCCATTCTTGCTTGGAGAGCTTGAGTCAAGTCTTGGCATTAGGGAAGATGATCTCTGGTTGACTTCCATGTCTCTCTATAGATAACCATGGACCCAATCCACAATTTGTATTGTATTACATGTATACTTGTATTGTTTCCTCTGACAAATGTTCAAAAGAGAAAAGACAGCTATAAGCTAAAGAGTAAGGAAGAACACATTAGCAATTATTTGTTCTGAACCCTGGGAAAACAATGCCATGAGCTCTTGCTCAGGACTTCTTTCCATTCTTGCTTGGAGAGCTTGAGTCAAGTCTTGGCATTAGGGAAGATGATCTCTGGTTGACTTCCATGTCTCTCTATAGATAACCATGGACCCAATCCACAATTTGTATTGTATTACATGTATACTTGTATTGTTTCCTCTGACAAATGTTCAAAAGAGAAAAGACAGCTAAACCCCAGCAATGCAATTATTAACAACACCTAGAACACTCTCAATCTCCACTCTAGTCACGTCCAATTATTCTCATGAGCAGTTACTATTTTTTTTTTCTGAAAGAAAAGTGGGTGCTGGATCTTTGGATATACTGTAGTGAATACTGTGAGATTTCCTAGAGAAAACCATTAATTGTTTTAGGTAAGACTCCAAGTTAAGAGTTTCTAGTGGCATTTTTTCTTTTCTTTTCTTTTTTATGGCTACATCCTAATACTTTTGTAAAATCTAAGTTATCTACAAAAATTTGATGATAAAGTTTAGCACTAATATCAGGTTTATGCTATCAAAACACAGGACATAATAGGTGATTCAATTCAAATATAAATACAAGTTTTTTATTCTATCTCTGGGTACTTTAATAAAATGCTTGTATTAATAATATTCAACAAAATCAGATTAACAGGAATATCTGATTTGTTAAATGTCATTTGGTTGGTAACTTTTTTTTATTCATTTACTCATTCACTTAGCTAATATTTGCATTTAAGATACTCTAGATATCTGAGAGGCATACAGAAGAGGTATGTGTGCCTCTGCTTAAAGGTTATATGGTCAGGAAAAGTCTGACAGAGGGGAGGCTTATTAAATGGGGTTCTGAAGAAGAAAAAAACTGCATCTCCTTTTACGTCAGTAATGCAATTTCTTACCTTATCATTGGCTGTACCTCCTAAATTTTGGTGGAAATAATTTAACAATAACAATAACAAAAATAATAAAGGCTAATTCATCCTTAACATTTGTATGCCAGTGTGTGATTTGGTCACTCTGGTCTAATGAACTAAAAAGTTTTGTAGTAAAGTTTTTTTTATAAACAACATTTTTGCACACATTACATTGTCAAAGGATCTCGACTATGAATTCCACCAGCTTGTGGTTATATCATCCTTTCTGTTCATCAGATATGGTGACTCCCCAAAGAAACTATGATTATATGTGTTTAACCTTAAGCCCAGACAATTATCTTTTGATTCAGAAAAGCTTTTAGAACTTGGAAATGTGGAATTAAGAGCTCCTGAGATTCTCCATGCCCTTCCCTATCCCTGCTTGCCTACCTTTCTCTTTCTGTTTCTGTTTTGTTTTTAAGAGGATTAAAAAAATAAGTATTCACTAAGCATACAATGAAAAGAGATAAAAAGGGAGGAGAAACAGTTTGGAAGGTGGAGGTATCTAAGGCAGGTGTCAGCACTGGACAACCAAAGAAGTGATCTTTGTGGGAGGAGCATGATTCACACGTCTGTCAGTTTCGTTCCCCATGGTAGCATTTTAAAAATGAGATTTACCTATGGGCCATCCTCTTGGCCAGCTTCTGTGGTCTGTGAGTTGGCCTCGCTCACCAGTCTCTATTCTCTGTGCAATCAGATGATGGTAGGCCTTGGGAATAGATTTTCAAAGTCTGAACTCTGGGCACACCTAGACTAGGTAGTATGGCCCCTTTGTTCCAACTTTTAGAAATACCCTTGTAGTCAGTTTTCATCCACGGGGAGCAAATGCTGTGCTGGTGGGGAAACATAGTTGAAGAAGTTGCAAGGAAACCATAGTATGCCATGCTCCTGACACATAGGTAGGAGTTCGCACCTTGCATTGCTAATGTGATCTTTTCTTCCAGGAAACTGGGAGTAGACATGATACTTTTCTTTGAATTTTTTATATTATTTCAATTTCTATGGCTCTTGATTTGTTTTCTTAATCCAAACATATAATATAGACACATCCATGGTCTTTAAAAAACAATTAATTAAGGAGAACTTAGGAAAAACAACTTTATTGATTCAAATTGTTGTTGTTGTTGTTTTTCTTTTCTTTTTTTTTTTTTTTTTTTTTGACAGAGTGTTGCTCTGTCACCATGCTGGAGTGCAGTGGTGCGATGTCGGCTCACTGCAACCTCTGCCTCCCGGGTTCAAGCGATTCTCCCACCTCAGCCTCCCAAGTAGCTGGCATTACAGTTTTAAACTTAGGAAACGCCTGTTTAGAAACATCTCAGCATGAGGGATCGTAAGCCACAGTCCAGATACATCAGGAGTAGAGAAATGGGTTGTAGGTATAAGACTTCTTTTTTTTTTCTTTAATTTTAGCATTTTATTTATTTATTTTTATTTTATTATTATTATACTTTAAGTTTTAGGGTACATGTGCACAATGTGCAGGTTTGTTACAGACGTACACATGTGCCATGTTGGTGTCCTGCACCCATTAACTCATCATTTAGCATTAGGTATATCTCCTAATGCTGTCCCTCCCCACTGCCCCCACCCCACAACAGTCCCCGGAGTGTGATGTTCCCCTTCCTATGTCCATGTGTTCTCATTGTTCAATTCCCACCTATGAGTGAGAACATGCAGTGTTTGGTTTTTTGTCCTTGTGATAGTTTGCTGAGAATTATGATTTCCAGTTTCATCCATGTCCCTACAAAGGACATGAACTCATCATTTTTTATGGCTGCATAGTATTCCATGGTGTATATGTGCCACATTTTTCTTAATCCAGTCTATCATTGTTGGACATTTGGCTTGGTTCCTAGTCTTTGCTATTGTGAATAGTGCCGCAATAAACATACATGTGCATGTGTCTTTATAACAGCATGATTTATAGTCCTTTGGGTATATACCCAGTAATGGGATGGCTGGGTCAAATGGTATTTCTAGTTCTAGATCCCTGAAGAATGGCCACACTGACTTCCACAATGGGTGAACTAGTTTACAGTCCCACCAACAGTGTAGAAGTGTTCCTATTTCTCCACATCCTCTCCAGCACCTGCTGTTTCCTGACTTTTTAATGATCACCATTCTAACTGGTGTGAGATGGTATCTCATTGTGGTTTTGATTTGCATTTCTCTGATGGCCAGTGATGATGAGCATTTTTTCATGTGTCTCTTGGCTGCATAAATGTCTTCTTTTGAGAAGTATCTGTTCATATCCTTTGCCCACTTGTTGATGGGATTGTTTTTTTCTTGTAAATTTGTTTGAGTTCATTGTAGATTCTGGATATTAGCTCTTTGTCAGATGAGTAGGTTGCGAAAATTTTCTCCCATTTTATAGGTTGCCCGTTCACTCTGATGGTAGTTTCTTTTGCTGTGCAGAAGCTCTTTAGTTTAATGAGATCCCATTTGTCAATTTTGGCTTTTGTTGCCATTGCTTTTGGTGTTTTAGACATGAAGTCCTTGCCCATGCCTATGTCCTGAATGGTATTGCCTAGGTTTTCTTCTAGGGTTTTTATGGTTTTAGGTGTAACATGTAACTCTTTAATCCATCTTGAATTGATTTTTGTATAAGGTGTAAGGAAGGGATCCAGTTTCAGCTTTCTACATATGGCTAGCCAGTTTTCCCAGCACCATTTATTAAATAGGGAATCCTTTCCCCATTTCTTGTTTTTGTCAGGTTTGTCAAAGATCAGATAGTTGTACATAAGCAGCATTATTTCTGAGGGCTCTGTTCTGTTCCATTGATCTATATCTCTGTTTTGGTACCAGTACCATGCTGTTTTGGTTACTGTAGCCTTGCAGTATAGTTTGAAGTCAGGTAGTGTGATGCCTCCAGCTTTGTTCTTTTGGCTTAGGATTGACATGGCAATACAGGCTCTTTTTTGGTTCCATATGAACTTTAAAGTAGTTTTTTCCAATTCTGTGAAGAAAGTCATTGGTAGCTTGATGGGGATGGCATTGAATCTATAAATGACCTTGGACAGTATGGCCATTTTCACAGTATTTATTCTTCCAACCCATGAGCATGCAATGTTCTTCCATTTGTTTGTATCCTCTTTTATTTCATTGAGCAGTGGTTTGTAGTTCTCCTTGAAGAGGTCCTTCACATCCCTTGTAAGCTGGATTCCTTGGTATTTTATTCTCTTTGAAGCAATTGTGAATGGGAATTCACTCATGATTTGGCTCTCTCTTTGTCTGTTATTGGTGTATAAGAATGCTTGTGATTTTTGTACGTTGATTTTGTATCCTGAGACTTTGCTGAAGTTGCCTATCAGCTTAAGGAGATTTTGGGCTGAGACAATGGGGTTTTCTAGATATACAATCATGTCATCTGCAAACAGGGACAATTTGACTTCCTCTTTTCCTAATTGAATACCCTTTATTTCCTTCTCCTGCCTGATTGCCCTGGCCAGAACTTCCAACACTATGTTGAATAGGAGTGGTGAGAGAGGGCATCCCTGTCTTGTGCCAGTTTTCAAAGGGAATGCTTCCAGTTTTTGCCCGTTCAGTATGATATTGGCTGTGGGTTTGTCATAGATAGCAATTATTATTTTGAGATATGTACCATCAATTCCTAATGTATTCAGAGTTTTTAGCATGAAGCGTTGTTGAATTTTGTCAAAGGCCTTTTCTGCATCTATTGAGATAATCATATGGTTTTTGTCTTTGGTTCTGTTTATCTGCTGGATTACGTTTATTGATTTGCGTATGTTGAACCATCCTTGCATCCCAGGGATGAAGCCCACTTGATCATGGTGGACAAGCTTTTTGATGTGCTGCTGGATTCAGTTTGCCAGTATTTTATTGAGGATTTTTGCATCAATGTTCATCAAGGATATTAGTCTAAAATTCTCTTTTTTGGTTGTGTCTCTGCCAGGCTTTGCTATCAAGATGATGCTGGCCTCATAAAATGAGTCAGGGAGGATTCCCTCTTTTTCTATTGATTGGAATAGTTTCAGAAGGAATGGTACCAGCTCCTCTATATACCTCTGGTAGAATTCGGCTGTGAATCCATCTGGTCCTAGACTTTTTTTGGTTGGTAAGCTATTGATTATTGCCACAATTTCAGAGCCTGTTATTGGTCTATTCAGAGATTCAACTTCTTCCTGGTTTAGTCTTGGGAGGGTGTATGTGTTGAGGAATTTATCCATTTCTTCTAGCTTTTCTAGTTTATTTGCATAGAGGTGTTTGTAGTATTCTCTGATGGTAGTTTGTATTTCTGTGGGATCAGTGGTGATATCCCCTTTATCATTTTTTATTGCGTCTATTGGATTCTTCTCTCTTTTCTTCTTTGTTAGTCTTGCTAGCGGTCTATCAATTTTGTTGATCTTTTCAAAATACCAGCTCCTGGATTCATTAATTTTTTGAAGGGTTTTTTTGTGTCTCTATTTCCTTCAGTTCTGCTCTGATTTTAGTTATTTCTTGCCTTCTGCCAGCTTTTGAATGTGTTTGCCCTTGCTTTTCTAGTTCTTTTAATTGTGATATTAGGGTGTCAATTTTGGATCTTTCCTGCTTTCTCTTGTGGGCATTTAGTGCTATAAATTTCCCTCTACACACTGCTTTGAATGTGTCCCAGAGATTCTGGTATGTTGTGTCTTTGTTCTCATTGGTTTCAAAGAACATCTTTATTTCTGCCTTCATTTTGTTATGTACCCAGTAGTCATTCAGGAGCAGGTTGTTCAGTTTCCATGTAGTTGAGTGGTTTTGAGTGAGTTTCTTAATCCTGAGTTCTAGTTTGATTGCACTGTGGTCTGAGAGACAGTTTGTTATAATTTCTGTTCTTTTACATTTGCTGAGGAGTGCTTTACTTCCAACTATGTGGTCAATTTTGGAGTAGGTGTGGTGTGCTGAAAAAAATGTATATTCTGTTGATTTGGAGTGGACAGTTCTGTAGATGTCTATTAGGTCTGCTTGGTGCAAAGCTGAGTTCAATTCTTGGGTGTCCTTGTTAACTTTCTGTCTCGTTGATCTGTCTAATGTTGACAGTGGGGTGTTAAGGTCTCCCATTATTATTTTCTGGGAGTCTAAGTCTCTTTGTAGGTCACTCAGGACTTGCTTTATGAATGTGGGTGCTCCTGTATTGGGTGCATATATATTTAGGATAGTTAGCTCTTCTTGTTGAATTGATCCCTTTACCATTATGTAATGGCCTTCTTTGTCTCTTTTGATCTTTGTTGGTTTAAAGTCTGTTTTATCAGAGACTAGGATTGCAACCCCTGCCTTTTTTTGTTTTCCATTTGCTTGGTAGATCTTCCTCCATCCCTTTATTTTGAGCCTATGTGTGTCTCTGCACGTGAGATGGGTTTCCTGAATATAGCACACTGATGGGTCTTGACTCTTCATCCAATTTGCCAGTCTGTGTCTTTTAATTGGAGCATTTAGTCCATTTACATTTAATGTTAATATTGTTGTGTGTGAATTTGATCCTGTTATTATGATGTTAGCTGGTTATTTTGCTCATTAGTTGATGCAGTTTCTTCCTAGCCTCAATGGTCTTTACAATTGGCATGTTTTTGCAGTGGCTGGTACCAGTTGTTCCTTTCCATGTTTAGTGCTTCCTTCAGGAGCTCTTTTAGGGCAGGCCTGATGGTGACAAAATCTCTCAGCATTTGCTTGTCTGTAAAGGATTTTATTTCTCCTTCACTTATGAAGCTTAGTTTGGCTGGATATGAAATTTTGGGTTGAAAATTCTTTTCTTTAAGAATGTTGAATATTGGCCCCCACTCTCTTCTGGCTTGTAGAGCTTCTGCCGAGAGATCAGCTGTTAGTCTGATGGGCTTCCCTTGCGGGTAACCCAACCTTTCTCTCTGGCTGCCCTTAACATTTTTTCCTTCATTTCAACTTTGGTGAATCTGACAATTATGTGTCTTGGAGTTGCTCTTCTCAAGGAGTATCTTTGTGGCATTCTCTGTATTTCCTGAATCTGAATGTTGGCCTGTCTTGCTAGATTGGGGAAGTTCTCCTAGATAATATCCTGCAGAGTGTTTTCCAACTTGGTTCCATTCTCTCTGTCACTTTCAGGTACACCAATCAGACATAGATTTGGTCTTTTCACATAGTCCCATATTTCTTGGAGACTTTGTTCATTTCTTTTTATTCTTTTTTTTCTAAACTTTCCTTCTCACTTCATTTCATTCATTTCATCTTCCATCACTGATACCCTTTCTTCCAGTTGATCACATTGGCTCCTGAGGCTTCTGCATTCTTCACGTAGTTCCCGAGCCTTGGCTTTCAGCTCCATCAGCTCCTTTAAGCACTTCTCTGCATTGGTTATTCTAGTTATATATTCATCTAATTTTTTTTCAAAGTTTTTAACTTCTTTGCTGTTGGTTTGAATTTCCTCCTGTAGCTTGGAGTAGTTTGATTGTCTGAAGCCTTCTTCTCTCACCTCGTCAAAGTCATTCTCCGTCCAGCTTTGTTCCACTGCTTGTGAGGAACTGCCTTCCTTTGGAGGAGGAGAGGTGCTCTGCTTTTTAGAATTTCCAGTTTTTCTGCTCTGTTTTTTCCCCATCTTTGTGGTTTTATCTACTTTTGGTCTTTGATGATGGTGTGATGTATAGATGGGTTTTTGGTGTGGATGTCCTTTCTGTTTGTTAGTTTTCCTTCTAACAGACAGGACCCTCAGCTGCAGGTCTGTTGGAGTTTGCTAGAGGTCCACTCCAGACCCTGTTTGCCTGGGTATCAGCAGCAGTGGCTGCAGAACAGCGGTGGCAGTAAAACAGTGGATTTTCGTGAACTGCAAATGCTGCTGCCTGATCGTTCCTCTGGAAGTTTTGTCTCAGAGGAGTACCCGGCCATGTGAGGTATCAGTCTGCTCCTACTGGGGGGTGCCTCCAAGTTAGGCTGCTCAGGGGTCAGGGACCCACTTGAGGAGGCAGTCTGCCTGTTCTCAGATCTTCAGCTGCATGCTGGGAGAACCACTACTCTCTTTAAAGCTATCAGACAGGGATGTTTAAGTCTGCGGAGGTTACTGCTGTCTTTTTGTTTGTCTGTACCCTGCCCCCAGAGGTGGAGCCTACAGGAGCAGGCAGGCCTCCTTGAGCTGTGGTGGGCTCCACCCAGTTCCAGCTTCCTGGCTGCTTTGTTTACCTAAGCAAGCCTGGGCAATGGCAGGCGCCCCTCCCCCAGCCTGGCTGCCACCTTGCAGTTTGATCTCAGACTGCTGTGCTAGCGATCAGGAGACTTCGTGGGCATAGGACCCTCCCAGCCATGTGCGGGATATAATCTCCTGGTGTGCCGTTTTTTAAGCCCGTTGGAAAAGTGCAGTATTAGGGTGGAAGTGACCCAATTTTCCAGGTGCTGTCTGTCACCCCTTTCTTTGACTAGGAAAGGGAACTCCCTAACCCGGCTTCCTGAGTGAGGCAATGCCTTCCCCTGCTTCGGCTGTTGCATGGTGCTCCGCACCCACTGTCCTGCACCCACTGTCTCGCACTCCCTAGTGAGATGAACCCAGTACCTCAGATGGAAATGCAGAAATCACCTGTCTTTTGTGTCGCTCATGCTGGGAGCTGTAGACCAGAGCTGTTCCTATTCGGCCATCTTGGCTCCACCCCCCAAGACTTTTCTTTCTATCTTTTGTTCCTACTGTGTGTTTCAGGGTTCTTGCCTGAAATAAATCTAAAGGCAGAAAAGGCATTAAGAATATATAACTCTACAAAATGGAATTCCTCATTTCAAGCATGCAAACCTTATTTCATCTTCACATGCATAGGAATGACAAAGAAAAATATTTATTTTCTGTAGGATATCAGAGAAAAAAAACCCTGTAATATCACAGAAAAAGATGTACTATGCTTTATATAGCTAAACAGTAACACCCAAAAGCTATAATTTCATAAAATATAGAGTAATGTTTATATCACTTATGATTTTTAAAGGACTAATTTCTGGTAATCTCTTAAAATTCCCAGAAAAGCAGGAAATGGTGGCATGCTACCACTTAGTCATCAAACAGTTACCATTAAGAACAAAGCAATAGGTTGGTAATTTTTTTGTTTCTTATTTTATCTAATGCACTGAGTCCTTAATCAATTCAGCAGAGTATATGTGGAATGTTGAACAATTTCATGTAGATGCTAATGCAGGATGAGATGCTCTCATGCCTCATACACAAATATCTCAAATTATAGGATGATGGCTTCCTAACTCCACACTTCAACATTTTCAAACTAGTTTGCAACCCAATGGTAAATCTAGAAATTAATTTGGTAGAATGGAGCCAAGGATTTTTTTTTTTATAAAATAGACAAAGTAAAATAGAAATTAGTACAGTGCCTCACATATAGAAAGGTAAATATAGTCTCCAAAAGCTTTTTGTTCTGTGTGTGTGTGGAGGGGGTGTAGGTGTATGCATGCGCGTGCGTGTGTGCTAAATCTTAATGTAAAATCTATATATTACTGTGGATCATTTCAAGGTCTGAAAGCTACTGCTTTGTACCACGTATTAGCGTTTCAGAAAGGAGAGGTAAATTGTTTAATATCTCAGAGGTATTACATGGGGGAAGTAAGATTCTAATCCATATGACTCTATTCTGGAAGTTCAGAACCTGTATTGTTCCAAAAAAAGACATTCCTCTGATTCTCACAAAGAAACTTCATTATTATCACTGGGAAATCAAGATTTTTTCCAAATTCTTAAAAAATAAATAGGAAAGTAAGTCTTTAGAGAAGTGTTCATTGTATATATTTTAATTTTATTGCTTAATAAGATACATATATAATAACTCTAGTTACTTAATAATATGCACATAAATGATCTATGATAGATATACACATATACACATGTATATATACATACACACATATATATACAGCATTTATATACACAGCATATACACACACACACACAGCAATTAAGCAGAAAGAAGAAGAAAGCACTATGGAGTAAATCAAGACTTTGATTCTAGTTATGATTCTGCTTTACCTGGAGCTAGCCTCTAAAGAGGTTGCTATAATAAGATATTCATTAATTATTTTCATATTATCATGTTATTCAATTGTTGTCTAAACTACATATTTTGCCTGGATATCTTAGTGCTTAGCATACTACGTGGTACATAGAATCTCAATACCTATGTGGATAATTATTGGGTAAGCTTTCAGAATACCAAAAACAGATAAATTCAAAGTCAGTCTTCTTGCATATTATTAATTTGTATTGTTAAAGAATAATAGTCATGTTTTCAAAATAAAGGCTTCATGATATAGACCTCCTACTTTATTGGGCATGTTTCAGTCACATATGTCAGTGTGTGTGTGCTTGTGTGTGACTTTCTCTAACTATACAGAAAACATCTGACTCTATGCATTTCTATCATATTAGTTTCTAATATTATCTTATTCATAAAATTCATCCAAACCTCTTTGTCCATTGTTGTTCATTTATTTCTGTATATTATAGTCAGTCTGTTGAAACTTCAGAGAATCTCTTTATTACAGTGATAAACTTCTTAGTATCAATTATTTTAGAATTAAGAGAACCTGTGAAAATCATCATGTCTTATTTTTGACATTTTGGCTTTGGATTTGCTAGAAACTTGGCAAACGACAGTGAGAACTATGGGTAAGGTTTAAGGTTATTATAAAATTAGTGATTAGAAATTCCTTCATTTGAGTCTTGTTGAATGAACATGACTGTTTTTGTATTTTTGCTTACCCATTCTTAAGCCCTTTTCTGCAGCTTTTCATTCATCCACTTATGCTTCCAGAAACTTCTATTAAATATTCCTCCTTGAAAGGAACTGTCCTGATCAGTGGACTAATACAAATAATTAAGATTTTTTTTCTCATAGCTTATTGTCTAATTGACCAGAATATTGAGAGGTTTTTGACAATGAAAAAGACACAGATCTGCAAATAACAGTTCTAATTTTCCATTTCATAAAAGTGATGAATGACATTTATGCCTCACTGGAATGCTAGGATAAATCTGAAGGTGTCCTTCACCATTCTTTCTTTATTTTGAATGTGAGGACAATTTACAAAAGGCACTTTATTAACTATAATTATTGGATTTTTATTAAGAAACCGCTAAACAAAATGTAAAGTATATTATGAAGTACAAATAAAACAAAACTGAATAAAAGACATAAGTAGAGTAAAATTAAGATCTATCTTATAGGAAAGATTTTATTATTATTTATGTGTAGTTCCCATCTATGACATGTTCACCTAGGAAAGAAGGTTCAAAGATTCATGTCATTTTATTATTACTTTCTAGCTATCACTTGATATCTAGGAAACTTAAAGACATTTACTTAATCTCATTCCATAATTTCATCCTCTCCTTCCACACGTGTAGCTTCGCAAAGCCAAGAAAAAGGGAAAACTAGTTGCTAAGCAACAACTAAGGTATTATGAATGGATCCAGAGAAGCATCTCTTGAGTCAAGTAATTAATTGATTTTAAAAACAAAGAAAGTACACAGTAAGTCATATGTTTCAGGGAAAAGGTAGACAGCTAATTTTTTGCTTAAATATAGGATGATTTTGCTATACAGAGGTTTGTTTTATTAAAAATATTACAATACTTTTGCAAATAAAATCAACTCAAAGAATCGTTTGTCTTAAAAAAATGTTTTGCAAACTGGGTGAACAGTAACAAAAAGTACCTTTCAAAATGATTTTCAATTTAGTCAAAGAGGAATAAGGAGAATAGAGAAAAAATTCAATGAACAATGTGGTTTACAAAGTTGTATGTATAAGTTGAAGATATGAATAAATATTAAAAATGTTGGCATCTCTGAAGGAGCACATTCTTGGATTTTTAAAACTCATAAAATAAAACTCAGATACACCTGAGTAAACTCTGCTTACCCATCAAGCATATGGCTAGAATTTTGGACATATTGGGTACACTTTCCTATATTAAGTCTTGAGCCTCATACATTCTAAATGTATAGCACTAAAATGTCCCAAAAGGACACTCAGATTATTTGTTACCATCTGCTAGATCCACATCAATAGGATAAAGCAGGGGAAGAATTGAGAGAGGCTTGTTGACCTTTGACTCCAGGATGCCTATAGTAGATTTTGGAAGGTGGGAAATGCTACGGTGATAGAAATGGAGAGTACGGGAAATGGTAAGAGTGTGACAGAGTTGCTGGCACATTTTCATGTGGGGGTGTAAGTATATCAAGGGAGATAGTATAGGGGTCACTGGCTTTGGAAGTCAGAAAGATTTGGGTTCAAATCCTGGCACTATCACTCTCTAGTTTCATGTATTTGAGCAAATTACTTAGTTGTAACTTAAAATTTAGCTCTTTGGTGTGGTTATTTTATTGTTATATTGCTATTGATAGTATAGTTGAGATAACCAAAAATAATTAGAGAAAAACAAATCAGCAAGGTTAGTATTAGTGAAAGCAGTGCTGTCTCCAATTATGAAAGACAGAAGGTTTTCTGCTCCTGAATGTAGTTGAATAGGAATTTGTCCATGTGTGTTTGAAGTCATGAAAGGGCAAAGGGATGGCAGAGATTGGTAGAAGGACGTCCACGTAACAAGGAAATTCTGACAACTGTAGTAAAACATGCATCAACAAATTTGTTACCATTTATTTCACCAAAGAGAGAAATACAAATATCTGATCACACGTTGCTTTAGGACTTATGAAACACATTGTTCTAAATATCAAGAATAAAAACATAGCTTCAGATAGGATTGTAAACATTTTGATGATATTTTGACTTCAATTACAATAGAAATCAGTCAAAACTCCCAGTACTCAAATCCTAAAACACCGTTAGAAATACTTAAGCATTCTTTCCTTCTGTATCCACACTGCAACTATATTCATACAGGCTTTTGAAGCTTATTTCTGGGACTTTAAAAAATTGCTCCATATTTACTTTTAAGTATAAAAGTAAGGCATAAATTCATTTTCCCTGTAAAATTCTAATAAAATTAGATGAAGAAAATATCTTCCATGACTTGTTTTCCATTGGTAACAACATGATCTGTAGGTGTAAGCACAGTTGGAAATCTGTTTGTTTGGGTGGGGAGGAAATGAATGCTATATTTTAAGTGTTACTGAGCAAACTGTTTTTTTAACTTCAAAAAACTGACATAAAATTGTATGCATTTATCATGTACAACATATCGTTTTGCAGGATATATGCATTGCGGAATAGTTAAATCTAGCTAATTAACAAATACATTACATTACGTTGCATAATTAACATTTTTGTGGTGAGAACACTTACCATCCACTCTCTAAGCATTTTTCAGGACTACAATATATCATCATTAACTGTAGTCACCGTGATGTACAATACATTACAAAAACTTCTCCCTCCTATCTAGCTATAAATATGTATCTTTTGACCTACATTTCTCCACCTTTTATTTTCCATAACCACTCCAACATCTGGTAACCACCATTCTACTCTCCACTTCTGTGAGTTCAACTTTATTAGATTCCACATATAAGTGAGATCATTCAGTATTTATCTTCCTGTGTCTGGCTTATTTCACTTAGCAAGATCTCCTCCAAGTTCATCCACGTTGTTGCAAATGATAGGAGTTCCTTCTTTTTTATAGCTGAATAGTTTTCTCTTATGCATATGTGTGATATTTTCTTCATACATTCATCCATTTATGGACACTTATGTTGATTCCATACCTTGGCTATTGTGAATAATGCTACAATAAACATGGGGGTGCAGATACCTCTCTCCCTTACATATTTATTTCACCTCCTTCGGATATATACTCAGTAATGGGATTGCTGAATTACATGGTAGATCTATTTTTAATTTTTTGTGGAACATCTAATACTATTTTCAGTAATGACTATACTAATATACCTTCCCACCAACTTGTGAGGTTTCCCTTTCTCCACATGCTTTCCAGCACTTGTTACCTTCTTTTTAATACTAGTTATTCCAACAACAGTAAGGTGATATCTCATTGTGGCATTGATGGGCATTTACCTGATGAATAGTGATGATGAGTATTTTTTAAAAAATATACTGTGAGCCATTTATATCTTCTTTTGAGAAATAGCTATTCAGGTCTTTTGCCCATTTTTTAAATTTTTTTGTTTGTTTTCTTGCTATTGAGTTGTTTGAGTTCCTTGTATATTTTGGTTATGAACTCCTTATAAGATGCAAATATTTTCTTCAATTTTGTAGGTTGTCTGTTCATTTTGTTAATTGTTTCCTCTGAAGTACAGAAGATTTTAAGTTTTAAATAATCCTATTGTCTATTTTTGCTTTTGTGCTTTTGAGAAAACCATTATGTATCTAAAAAAAAACATTACTCAGACCAATGTCATGGAACTTTTCCCCTATGTTTTTTTTTTCCTAACAGTTTTAGGTCTTTCATTTAAGTTATTACCATTTCAGTTGTTTTTATACATGGTGAGAGATAAAGGTTTAATTTCATCCTTCTGCCTGTGGATATCCATTTTTCCTAACACCATTTATGGAAGTAATTATCTTTCCCCTATTGTATGTACTTGATTCTTTTGTTGAAAATCAATTGGCCATGAATGTAGTAAATTTCCTTCTGGGCTCTATTCTGTTGCATTGGCCATTGGGCCTGTTTTTATGCCAGGACTATGCTGTTTGGCTACTATAGCACTGTAGTATGTTTTGAAGTTGGTAGTATGATGCATCCAGCTTTGTCCTTTTTAATCAAGATTGCTTTGGCTACTTGGGGTTTTTTGTGGTTCCATGTGAATATTAGGATTTTTGTTTACTATTTCTGTTAAGAATTTCACTGGTATTTTAATATGAATTGCATTGAGTCTATAGATCGCTTTGGGTAGTATAGACATTTTAACAATATTAACTCCTCTATTCCAAAAACACAGAATATCTTTCTATTGATTTGTGTCTTCTTCAGTCGCATTCATCAGTGTTTTATAGTTTTCAATGTAAAGCTCTTTCACCTCATTGCTTAAATTTATTAAGTTTTTTATAGCTATTGTAAATGGAATTGTTTTCTTGTTTTTCAGATTGTTTGATGTTGGTGGATCAAAATGCTACTAATTTTTGTATGTTAGTTTTTTTATCCTGCAGATTAGATTTGTTTATTAGTTCTAAAAGTTATTTGGTGGAGTCTTTAGAATTTTCTATACATAAAATCAAGTCATCTGAAAACAGGAACAATTTAACTTCTTCCTTTCTAATGTGGGATGCCTTTTATTTCTTTCTCTTAACTACTTGCTCTGGCTATGACTTCCAATACTACAGTGAATACAAGTGGCAAGAGTGTGCGTTCTTTTCTTATTCCAGATCTTACAGGAAAAACTTTCCTTGTTCAGTATGATATTACTTGTACTGGTCATATATAGCCTTTACAGTGTTTAGGTACACTCATTCTATATCTAACTAACTTGTTGAGAACTTTTATCATCAACAGTTGTTTAGTGTTTCAAATGATTTTTCTGCATCTGTTGAAACGATCAAATGTATTTTGTCCTTCATTCTGTTAACATGATATATCACATTTATTGATGTGCATATTTTGAGCCATCCTTGCATTCCTGGGATGAATGTCCCATCAGTGTCCCATCACTATGTCCATCAGTGATGTTGTCCTGTGAATTTGTTGTTGTTGTTACTGTTATTGTGTCATTGTCTGGTTTTGATATCAGGGTAAGAGTGGCCTTGTAAAATAAGTTTCGAAGTATTCCCTTCTTTTCAATTTATTGGAAGAATTTGTAAAGAATTTGTATTAGTTCTTTTAAATGTCTGCTAGAATTAAACAATTAAGTCATCAAATCCTGTGACTTAATTTGGCCTTCTTTTAACTGGATATTTATATCTTGTTCCAGGTTTGGAAAGTTTCTGCTATTTTTTTGTTTAAATTCCACAAACTTGAATATTTTCTTTTTTGAGATCCTTGGGGGACAATCACTGGAGAATCCTATTCTGCCATCTCACTGTGTCCTCTCCACAACTGGTTCTTATCACTGAACAATATGTCTTCAAAATCTGTACATGTGTACGTACATCACACCCACGTTGCACACATCACACAAACAAGCATATATATTTAAAAACTAATTATTGGCTGGTTGCAGTGTCTCATGCCTGTAATTCCAGCACTTTGGGAGGACAAAGCAGGCAGATCACGAGGTCAGGAGATCAAGACCATCCTGGCTAACACGGTGAAAACCCATCTCTACTAAAAATACAAAAAATTAGATGGGTGTGGTGGCGCGCACCTGTAGTCCCAGCTACTCAGGAGGCTGAGGCAGGAGAATTGCTTGAAACTGGGAGGTGGAGGTTGCAGTGAGCCAAGATTGCACCACTGTACTCCAGCCTGGGTGACAGAGCAAGACACTATCTCAAAAAACAAAAATGAATTATTTTAAGAGGCGATACAATATCACATACTGTAGTGTAATTATTTTCCATGTAATGAAACTGTAGGTTGTAGTCTTGCTATCTAATGTCATCTAACAAACTACCCTAAACTAAGTGGCTAAAGTCAACAACAATCATATTGTGAGCTTATAGATATGGTATTTGGGTTGGGCTTGGTGGGAAGGGTTGTCTATATGCCATGTGTCATCAGCTGATAACTTAGTTCTTTTCTATGAAGGTCTTTCTCTGTTATCTAGAATTCCTCATGGCATGATGGCAGTGTTCCAAGGACAAGTGTTCCAGGAAAGAACACTAGCCAGAAACTATTTCACCTTTAGTTACTGAGTCTGGGAAATCAGTAACTTGTTAACCATGTGGTTGAGACACCTTGGAAATAGATTAACAGTCATTAGTCAAGCTACCCCACCTGATTCATATAGAGTCCACAGGACTCCATTATTTGAAGAAGTCACAAACTCCAGTAAAAAGTTTAAGGGGAAGGGACATAGATTATATATATATAGATTATATATTTAGAGAAAGAGTAGTATGCTTCTGTAAAATCATGTGGAATGAGAAATATTATTACAGACATCTTAAAAAATACAGTGTACCACAGCTTCCTTCTCAGTCTTCCAGTATTATGAATAATATTACAATATATACAATTACATACCTCCTGGAGAAAGTGTTTAAATATATTTCTGTATGAATTACAATGGCCTATCCTCCCAATATTTATACATATATATCTGTTTACCTATTTATTATCTAGTAATTCTAATATTTTATCAAAAGGCTGTACACAATGACTTACAGTATGTGAAAGTTTCAATTTCCAACACAAATTACTCATACTAGATTTTTCACTTTTTTGCCACATTTATGAAAGAAATTATTTCATTGGCATAGTTTGCATTTTCTTGGTTACTATTTACATTAGGCAAATTTAATAATTATTACTAACTTTAATTTTTCTTTGTGCCATGTTTAATATATTTCACACTTTTCTCCAGGTTTTAAAATCAATATGTAAGATTTTCTAGCATTTTTATTTGCTACTTTGTAATCTGTTTTTCAGATTGCAAATAATTCTCTAGTGTTTTGTCTTTTCATTATTTAAATTTTTGTATAGAATTTTAAATTTTGAAGCTTTCAACGTTTTACTTTTTATTATGCCTTTTTTATTTTATGACTTGGGTAAGAAAGCCTTACTCTTTCTTGCTATAGAAGCTTATTTACATTTATGTTTTTCTAATGAGTTAAAAGTTGTTTTAGAATGTTTGTCTTTTGATCTAATATGAACTTTTACTTGTACATGATGAGAGGTAAGCAAGCAGTTTTTTCTTTTTCCTGAGAGAATCAAATATCACAACATAATTTATTGATAGTTCACATTTGCCCTCATGGGTTGAAATTACCAATACTATTATTTATATCCCTTTCTCTCTACATATACTATATAATTCCCATAGAATAAAAATATAATATATGTAATTTATGTGATATAAAACAGTTTATATGTACATATTTATAGATTATTGGACATGTTTGATCATCAATTTGTCTATGGGCCAATTTCATATTTTTTGGAGCTTTATTGCAATATAATTTATATACCATAAAATTCTCCCCTTTAAATTATGCAATTCAGTAGTTTACAGTGTATTCACATGGTTGTGCAACCATCATCCTATCTAATACCAGAACACTTTAATCACTCTAAAAAGAAACCCCAAACATATTAGCAATCATTCCCAATTCCCTCCTACCCTCACACCATGTCCACCATTAATATATTTTATGTCTATGTCAGTATGCTATACTGGACTTCTCATATAAATAAAATTTTATAGTGTGTGGCCTTTTGTATTTGTATTTGTAATTTAGCATGTTTTCAAAATTTATTGATGTTGCAGCATGAATTGAGGCCAAGTCTATATTGATGTATTTAATAGTTTTATAGAGTATTCTGATAACTAATAGGGTAAATTGTCCACTATTGTTGTTGCTAAAAATGTTCTTAGCTATAACTTACAAATTCGTTTTATGTGTATGTCAATGTTTATTAGATTTGCTTTGATTTTATAAATTGATTGAGCGAAACTGTTATCTGCATAATATCAACTTTTCTTATTCATGCACGTGAACTTTTCCTCTGCTCAATCAGAAATTTTTTGTACTAAAGATTTATAATTTTTATCCCGGCGAAGATTTTTTTCTCAAGCAAATTTTCAAACACTTTATGGTTTTGGTTAGGATAATAATTTTTCTGTTTTTCATTTTAATTGGTTATATCAATCATATTATCTGAAAATAGCTTTTATTCTTTTCCAGTCTGTGTACTTTGTATTTTTTTTCCTTATCTTTTCTCCTTAACTAAAGCAGAAGTTATACACTGGGTACAGTTTGCACTACTTATCCAACATTTGGCAATATCAGACAGTCTCTCACAACAAATAACTATCTGGTCTAAAATATCAGTGTGACAAAGTTAGTTAAAAAACCCTGAGTTTGAGCATTCAATATAATTCAAATAGCGGTAATGATAGTAGGTATCCTTATATTGCTCCTGGATTTAATGAAAAAATATATAACATCAGTAATGTTTGTCTTAGGTTTCTTATAAATGAGTTGTATGAAATTTTAGGCTTTCTTATATTTCTATTTTGGTTATATAACCTTGCTTGTGTTTTGATTAAGAATAGATATTAAATTATTTATCTACCTAAGGAGATGGCCATATAATTTTTTCACCTTAATTTATTATCACAGTATCATAGATTAGGAGATTTTATAATTTTTGCCTAAATTTATATCCCTAAGATTGATCTTATTCACTCTTCTGAAAACATTGATGCATTCTATTTACTTTAAGTCTAGGTTTACAGGCAAAAGTGTCTTGGGTATATGTGTGTGCATGAATATGTATGTGTACACCTTCACCCATCCATGTGTTCATATTCAATTTTGATTTAAAATTTATTTGAAGTTTGTTAAATGGCTTGTTAAACGTGCTAGTACATTCTGTGTGCTGAAAGATTTTATAAAATGTAAAGATTTTATAAAATGTGGATGACAAGTTCCTTAAGGATTGTGAGAATTTATTTATACAGCTGGTAATGGTGGCTTTTGTTTTGTTTTGTTTTGTTTTTGAGACAGAGTCTCACTCTGTCAGTCACCCAGGCTGGAGTGCACTGGCATGATCTCGGCTCTCTGCAACCTCTGCCTCTTGGGTTCAAGAAATTCTTCTGCCTCAGTCTCCTGAGTATCTGGGATTACAGATGTGTGCCACCACGCCAGGCTAATTTTTGTATTTTTAGTATAGACAGGATTTCACCATATTGGCCAGGCTGGTCTCGAACTTCTGACCTCAAGTGATCTGCCCGCCTCAGCCTCCCAAGTGCTGGGATTACAGGTGTGAGCCACTGCACCCAGCCTATGATAGCATTTTTAAGAATAGAATTTTAAATAAAAATAATATAATAGAAAATATATTTTAAGAGTTTCTCATGTGTTATAATTAAATGCTTTATATATATTAAGTCATTTAACCCTCACAATAATCCTATTAGATAGATATTTATATTACTCTCATTATGCACATGAGAAACTGCCATAGCTACAACTTAAGTAACTGTATTTAAGAATCTTTGTAATTATTATCAACCAGCCTAAGTATTCAAATTCTTGTTTATTAAATCTCATTGCCAATAAGCTATTGAGATTTCCTCTCTGCATTTTGTTAAAGTACAAAAGTGTGGCCTGAACTAGATTTTAATGAAATAAATTCTTCACATGTCCTAGGTTCTAGAATTTGGCTATGCCATGTGCTGGTTGTAGAATTTTGGTAAATGTCTCACTATATGCCTTCAAACTTTCTCATGCATAATAGAAGGCAGCATAAATAGATAATGTCTTGGGGGTCTTTTAGCTCCAGATATATAAAATTCAGTGGATTTTCAACCAGTAAAATTGTAATCACCATTTTACAGCCAATATTAAATGAACAAATATATGAGCCAAGCATACAATGGATTCAACTAAAGATGAGTTATTACTTGGCCAGGGATTTCACCCTCAGCCAGAATTAACATGTGGCTTAGAAAGCACATGTATTATATTATTAGAGCAATAATGCACATTTGATTCCTGAGCTAACTTTCATTGTTTGGCAGTGTTTGGCCAAAGAACTGTCTCGTGAAGAAATCTGAGGCTATTTCTGAACTTGGTGGGAAAGACTACAATGAATAATATCTACCATAAGTATGGAATGTCAGAGCAAGTAGCACACTGTCATTTATTTGTCATCTCAACGCTAGAGTATCAGGACTTCATACGTATATATAATGCTTTAGTGATATAAATAGCTTATTACATATTGTAAGTGATAAAAACAAAGGATCCTCCTCCCTCTGTATCCTTGAAAAAAATAAATGAGCCAATCATTGAGACAAATTAGCTTTAATGTTTACATGTGAGTTGAGAGTCACGATGATTTATTATACCTTCACTTTTGAGCAGAAATAACATTCCTTTTTTTTAGAAAGAAGCTTCAAAGTGCCTTACTTTGTGATGGAGTCAAAAAGTAATTCTCTTTATCCAACTCCTTGGTCAAATATAAATATCATTCTTAAAATGCCTTTTGATTTCTGAACGGAGAAATGTTCAAAGGGTCCTCCAGAGCTCATTCCCTTAATCAAATGTTTAGTGAAGAGAATTTATTTTTTCTACTTGGAAATTATGGCTCTTCCTAGAGCAGTCGAAGAACTTTCATGGCTTAAAATGTGATTACAAGTACTGTACTAAGGATATACTGATTGCTAGTGTTTTAACAAAAATTATTCTTTCTTAACACCTGTGATTAATCACCTTCTAAATATAATACTATAAAGTATGAAATGTTCTTCACAGTTGATGAGGTCAAGTTTTTTTTTCTTTCTATAGTGAATAGATGAACCTGGTTAACTATAGGCTTGTGAGAACCATTTTGAAATGAAAGGCATTTCAAAAGATAATTTATGTGATACACCAAAATCCAAAATGATAAATACATGCAAGCATGTCCCAACATCGAACTGTATTCACACTTAAGTCCTAGGGTCCGTATTTACCTATTTTGGGAATGTATAAGAGCAGGAACAATTGAACACATTTCCAATATATCATATAAACAGCTTTCTCATAGGAATAACAAAAATAATTTTGTTCCTTTGTAAATCCAACTTAGTAATAAATTACACTTTATTACAGCCAAAATTAATGTAGAAATCTCTGTTGTATTTATTTCCAAAAGGTAATGACATGTTTCTCTCACCTGAATATTGGTAGTAAATTAATGGTGGAAGTCACTATTTAGGCATTACAATCATATAAAATTTTAATTATGTGTGAATAATAATTTGTCTATAAAAGTTTGAAAATATGTGATTATTGCTGTGTATATAATACAGATAGATGCTGCGTATTGTGAGAAGGATCTGCCTAAAGCAGATAGGTAAAATCAAGGTACCGGATATGGCCTTTGAAGAGAGATCACAGACAGAAAAAGAGAGAATCCCTTTGCTCTGAAACTTTTGATGGCTATCTTAGATCAAGATGCTATAACAAATTGCCATAGACTGGGTGGATTGTAAACAGCAAACTGTGAGATTTATTGTTCACAGTTCTGGGGTCTGGGTGCCCATGATCAGAGTGCCAGCATAGTCCCGTTTTGGTGAGGACCCCTTCAGGGTTGATGAGTTTTGTCCTCACATTGCAGAGAGCAGAGCAGGAGAGCTCTTTGAAGTCTTTTATGTGAGGGCACTACACCCATCCGTGAGGGTTCTACTCTCATGACCTAATTACATCCCAAACGCCCCACTTCCTAAACTATCACATTGGAGGTTAGGATTCGAACATATGAATTTGGGGAAACATAAACATTCAATCTTTAACAATGGCTCTTCAGATTCTCCTAGATTAAATTCCAAACTACTTATCCCTCCAAGTCCTGTAACATCTAATATAAGTCCAACTTTTCTTTCCATCCTTTGTTTCCATTAGTTTCATTCTCAAATATTTAAGTCTAATCAAACTGGTCTGTTCTTTGTTCCTTAATCAATTCATATATTTTTGTTTTAGTTTGAGATGCCTTCCCACATATTTCTGATTTTCTGTTTTATCCCTTCTTTACCCATTGTCAAGAACTATAAAGTATCTGAGAATTTTCCCTACTTGAAAGCCAAGTTAGCATATGACAGTTTTATGGATGTTGGCAGAAGACACAAGACTCTTGTATCAGAGACAAGACTTTCTTACTGATTGTATGCAAACATTATGAGCTTCAGGTGTGTACTGCTTCTCCTTGTCCCAAAGTCCTATGGAAGCAGCAAGAAGCAATCCCGTTGGATATTATATATGCAGAGGGTTTGTGTCACAGCCAAAGAATGCCATTTTAGGAGACTTGTATCTTTTATAATGGATGCAAGCAAGCCTGCCCAAACATTACCTTAATTACCTTAGAGAGAAGCACTATCCTTATCATATTGGACAGACTTGTTCTGCAGGGAAGGATACATTATTTCCATCGTCCATGACTGTTGAATATGTAAACATCCTTGTAAAGTCCTAAACAAAACTTGTTTGTATAAACAGTGTTTCTGCTCATAGAATATGAGAAATGAATGAAGCCCATGGAGAATTATCTTCCAGCATGCATTGTTCTCATCAATCCTGCCATTACTGCCCAAGTTCTGTGCTCACTATCTTTTCTGCACTATCACCAAATACTTACTGCGTACTTCTCACATGTATAACTTACCATCAGAGTGTGCTTAATATAATGCCTAACACATATTGAGCATGCAATACATTTCAGCTGTCAGCATTACATTCCTTTTATTCTAAGTATATGATTATCTCACAAAAGGGTGAATAAATACTTTAATAGCAAGGACGGTATCATTTTAGAGTAAATAACGTAGGCAGACTGAGTGCACATCTATGTGCATCAGACGCTCTCTCTGTAAGAGGATAAGTAGAAATTGCTCCAAGATTCTCAAGATGTCTTTCTAAATGTGCATAAGTATAAAGGATGAATACTACCTCATCAAGAATTAGGCTCCCATAATGGCTGGTGTCAACATTTTCTACCTTTTCAGCTTCTGAATGACTGAATGCCTTCAGTTTACCTAACCATCTTGGACAGTGAACAGATGTCAGTTATAGCCTTTGCTATCTGCCACATCCTTTCAGACTGTCAAGATTTCCTGGATTTCTGACCTTTGACACCTCAGTATTTCACAAGTGGCTCTGAATTTGTCTAAAAATCCTACCTTCCCAGTGCCTTTCTAGATTATGTTAACATTTTTCTGGTTGCACTTTGACCTCATTAGATTTATCTAAACTCTGGTTCAAATTCACCATTTAGTAAATTGAGTCAAATTTTCCATGTCCTATAAACAGCTGATGATTTTCTTCGTCCTATACTCTCCAGCTCTTCCTTCCCAGCAGCAACAGAAAATGGTGCCTAAGAGTTCAAGCCCTGGGTATTATGCTTTGAATCATATCCTATTTCTTCTTTATGTAGCTCTTGGAAAAGTAATCATCCTATACTGTTTCCTCATGTGTAAAATATAGATATTTTCCACTGCATGAAGCAGTTGTGAGATAATATATGTAAAACCTTTAAAAGAATATCAACATAAGGTAATTGCCCAATAAATGTTAAATATTGTTGTTAAGCTTAATATTGTTATCACTATTATTATTATTCCCTGAAGAACTTGGACTATAACTCAAAGAAGTGGTTGGGTTACTGTTCGTATGATTAATCAAAGTCCAGAAACTCTTTTCAAGCCAGAAAGATTGATCCACGTAGGTAAAATTCTGTTGCAAAGATGATGGAATCATCTTTTCCTGATTGGATTCTATTCTTCAACGTGGCCCAGCAGAACATTTGGGACACATGTGTTCTCCTGCTTCACTATCTACCTTGCAGTCACTGATAATAAATGCTGAATCTGTCAGTATTCATGTATTTATCTGTAAAAATGTTCTTTAATTGATGAGAAATACTTTTGACACCTAAAATGTTAGATTTGATCTACAAAGACAACATTTTAAAAAAATCTGTTGATGCAATGGGATTTTGGTATAAATGGTAATATTACCATTGAAGCTTTTCTAAATATTATGAAAATATATTTTTACATGATGAGTTCTTCAAATTCTCAACTGGCATTAGGAAGAAATTCCTGACTTTTGAAGAAAGTGGTGAATTTAGCTCATTATCTTTACTCCCTTCTTTATACTGGACCAACTGGGAACAGATGAAAAATATTAGCTAAGTATCATCTTTGTTAACCACAAAATACAGGGCTTTTGATACTTGAGTTGAAGGGTTCAACATCGATTTTTAACCAACTAAATCTTAGGGCCTTCCTGGAAGACAAACTGGGATGACACAACAAATGCTGGGTGCACTTACATAGCCAAGTAGAGAGGGTAGCACAGTCCGTTTCATATCTAGTTAAGTTTGGGGGAGAAAGAGTAAGAGAAAGAGAAGATCCTCAAAAAGACAGATTCTATGCCCTGAGACAGATGGACTTACCACAGAGGAGCAGCAGAAGAGCAGGAAAAGTGCTTCTCTTGAAAGCAAGCAGGACCAAAAGAGTTAGATCAAGAGTCCGGCCAAATGCAAGCACAGAACTTTTCTGGAACTGTATCAATCAGACAACATTCAGTATTCCATGGAGTGAGACTGAAATACAAAAGAATCTTCCAGTGGGGTTCTCTCCAGAAACTGGAGCAAAAGTCTTCTTTGCTCAATAAAATCATGAGGCTTTATGCAATAAGTTCAATGAACAAGACTTGTGAAATAGACTTTCACCATATTAATTAGTGAAGACTTACAGGTCTAAGTCCACCCCCCACCTTTTTTTTTTTTTTTTTCAGGAACACATACTTTGAGAAATGACTGCTGGGAAGAATTGGAAAGGGACTGGAAGCAATGATGGCTAAAGAATCTCGAGAAGGAAGACAGACTATACATATTTTTTCTAGGAAATTAAAAGGGAAGATAATTTCATAATTATTGCCAATGTTGTAAATAGCAATCTCCATCTCTCCATCAGATAGAGAAGAAAATGGGATTAAAATGTAGTAAGAGAAATTTAGACGGTTTATAACAGTTTGAAAGGAATCATGAGTTAAATTTCATAGTGTAGAGGCAGGAGGCTAAGAGAGGATAAAGATATACTGGTAATGTTTATAAATTCTGTACATTATCCACTCCTTACCTCTCAAAAGCCTCTTTGCTAAAAGTAGGTGTCATGTATGCAAATAAGGGAAGCTATGCCATGAAAAGTAATCCTTAGGCTGCTCATAGTCTTAAGTACTTTTAATAATTGACTCACTTGAAGTATTTATGTAGACCTACTTACAAGAAAAAATATGAAAATAATGTAAATAAAAATGTTACACACTTTATAATTAAATTCTTACTTTTTATATTGCCCTTGATTGAAATCAAATAATTATTCAAGAATAAGAAAGCATTATTATGAGTTAAATTTTTGAGATGCAAAATTATATGTTCTGCCCATTTTCTTTACCTGTTTTGTGTGAAAGATAATATGATTGAATGTATGCTTTGTTTGTGCCCAAGTACACGTCTGAACCACAGCCTATTCTTTATATCCTATTGAGAGAATTGTGGCTCCTTTTTTCTTTTACGTTACTTAATATTTGGCTGTAGCTGCTCTTTGGCAGTAGGTAGGGTATTTGATAATTCTGCTGTGCTGCATAAACATTTTTACTTCAAAGTGATTGCTTGTCCATGTCTCACTGGAATTATTTCAAGCCAGATGTCTAATTCTGTCCAACATCTTTAATGTTTTCAAAATCATCTTGGGTGTTGTTAATGGAGTATCATTAGGTACAATTTGAAACATTTCAGTGGGCAGTACATGGATTCAGAATATTTGTGCAATATGTGCTCTTGCTTCTGAAGTCTTTGGGGGATTTTTCTTTTATATACCCTTCTCCTAACACTTTATTTTCTTTACTAGTTGACTTAGTTATATAGTTATAGTAAACATAATTTTTCCATTTGGCCAATATTTATTAAAACTATAGTAGGATCCAAACATTCCAAAAGAGCACTGGGATAAGAAAGAGGTGGTGCCTGTACTATACCTACAGCTAGGAGAAAACAGGACACATAGAAATAAACTCAAGTACAAATGTGGGCAGTCATAATAGCCAAGAAAGCCCAGATCTAGGAGTTCTTAATATCATTGGGTGAAGAAAGGAACATTTTGATGTTCCTCAGAAGCACAAAGAAAATAACCCCAAGAAAGAGGATTGGCTTAAGAAAAAGTATATAAGGATATGATTTGCTCCAAAAGCAGAAAGCACTACATCAGCTGAAAGAAGTTTTGAAGAGAGAAATGTGAATTATGCTGAGATAGCTGGCTTTATTCTTCAGATCAAAGGAAGTATTAAAAATTTAAAACAGGGTATAGCATGGTCAGATTTGTATTTAATAAAAATATATCTGAAGGTCACATGTTTGACACACTGTATGGAAGATACATTTAAGTAGTCCTATTGGTGAAGAACTGCTTGAGTCGCTACACATGTGGCATCGAACTAGATTAGAAATGAAGAGAAATTATTCAAGGCTAGAATATTCAGAAACTATCAGTGCACCTAACACATACAATAAAGGCTCAATAAATGCCTAATGATGAAAAACAAAAATTAATGCACAAATTGGGTTTCAAATGTTACATTGCTAGAATGTTTAAAATTATGGGGTCATTTTATGTTTGTGTGTATGTGTGTGTGTGTGTATATATATATATATATATATATCTTTTTATCCTTATTGAAGGCAGGGATTTCAAACTACGTATGAAGTATTCATATCTGTAGATTTATAGCAGATTGGTGTGTTTTCTGTTTTAGATTGCCTGTTTTGTAGTAGAGAGATGCTTCTCAGGACATCGTGGGGTCACACTGTTCAGACTGATTTCCAACAGGCACAGCGTGGTAACCAAAGTCTCCCCTTTTGCTGATGAGTGTAAACATTCCAATTGAGTGAAGTTTCAAAACTATTTTTACATTACAGGTTTGGGTAATATGGGAGCAGGAAACTGTTTCTATTCCACACATGCCTCAGTTTACTAAGCAGGAAGTTACCAAGAAACTAAAGTAAACCAGAACTCCTACAAATTCTTAGAGCATATATTAAAAGAGTGAGAATTTACTCACTTCAACATCACAGATCGCTTTTACCTTGCACTTCTTTTAATTTACTTGTAAATTACTTTGTAATTTACAAAATTACAATCAGGTTATGTATTTTTGCCTGGAATATGACATAAGACATACCATATCCTTAAAGTATTACATTCTGTGGCACACAATTTACTTCATTTTTACTTTACTGGTAATGTTGATTTTAATTACATGGTTAGGGGATTATCCAGATTCTGCATGATATAGTTTGTACATATTAAAGTGATTTTACTTTTAGAATCAACATATAATTTATATACCACGTAAATATCCTGTCCTGATCAAATCTGATTATCTCCTGAGATGCTAAATTTAATGAATGATTCTCTTTTTTTAACTTTAAGTTTGGGGTATATGTGCAGGATGTGCAAGTTTGTTACATGTGTAGCATGTGCCATCGGAGTTTGTTGTTTATTTTTTCTGAGTTTCTTGAAAATCTTTCTCTCCTCTTGCCTTTCTATGGCTGATGTGCTGTTGAGATATCTGGTGCCTGTATTACTTGCTTACTCTTATAAATAACTTGGTCATTTTGACTGTAAGCCCTGAGAATTTTTCATTTGACCTTAAAGTCTAAAATTTTACCATGGTATGTTTCAGGGTGATTGCCCTGGCTCAGTTTTTCAGGTGTATAATAGGTTCTTTCAATATATTGACGTAAGGATTTTATTTTTACTAGAAAATTACTTCTGGATTTTAAAAATAAATATTAGTTTCATTCCATTGCATTATTATTATTATTATTTTTGAGACGGAGTCTCATTCTGTCACCCAGGCTGGAGTGCAGTGGCACAATCTCGACTCACTGCAAGTTCTGCCTCCTGGGTTCATGACATTCTCCTGCCTCAGCCTCCTGAGTAGCTGGGACTACAGGCGCCCACCACCACAGCCGGCTAATTTTTTGTATTTTTAGTAGAGACAGAGTTTCACCGTGTTAGCCAGGATGGTCTCGATCTCTTGACCTCCTGATCCGCCCACCTCGGCCTCCCAAAGTGCTGGGATTACAGGCATGAGCCACTGTGCCCGGCCTATTATTCTTCTTAAGAGATCCCAGTTGCATATATGTAGAACTCCTTTGCATGTCCTTCATTTCAACCACTTTTTCTCCAGCCATTATTACTTTTCCACTTTTTTTTTTTTTTGGTCATGTTTATATTCATGGTTACTTTATTTAAACTCAAGTTCAGAAGTACAAGTGCAGGTTTGCTACATAGGTAAACTTGTGTCATGGGAGTTTGTTGTTAGATTATTTCATCATCCAGGTATTAAGCTTAGTACCCGTTAGTTATTTTTCCTGATCTTCTCCCTCCTCACAACCTCCACTCTCCAAAAGTCCTCAGTGCATGTGTGTTCCTCTATGTGTCCATGTGTTCTTATCATTTAGCTCCCACTTAGAAATGAAAACACACAGTATTTGGCTTCCTGTTTCTGTGTTAGTTTGCTGAGGATAATGGCCTCCAGCTCCATCCATGCCCCTGCAAAGGATATGATCTCATTTTTTGTGGCTGCATAGTATTCCATGGTGTATATTTACCACATTTTCTTCATCCAGTCTATCACTGATGGGCATTTAGTTTGATTCCATGCCTTTGCTATTGTGAATAATGCTGCAGTGAACACACATGTGCATGTGTCTTTATAACAGAATGATTTATACTCCTTTGAGTATATACCGAGTAATGAAATTGCTGGAATATTCACGGTTTCTTTCTTCCTTTCAATGCCTCTTATTAAAATTTCATTCAATTTTACTCTCCCTTGGGCATCTTGAATTATATCCCTCAATTCTGTTTTTATGTTATTTTATTTCTTTACTTTTTTATTTAAAGTTTCTTTCCTGAGCTCTGTCAACTCTCACTGAAATTCAACTCTTGTATTTACTATTTATTTATTTGTGTTAATTTTTGAATTTCAGTACTTTTTACAAATACATATGAGTGTTTGTGTAGGACTCATTTGATATTGTTTTATGATAGTTTTGTTCTCTTTTATACTGGATATTAAGGAAAATTTTTAACAACTGAAATGCTTTCATTTTTTTCTTTTTTCTATCGTTTGGTATGACATTGCTCTGATTTTTCTATATCTAGGCATTTTGTGGACAAGGCTTCTTTCTCAAGAATGCTCTCTGCTGCCAATATAAATGACATGTAGTTTCATTAATAGTTGGCATTGGTGATGGGGGAGAAGGGTAAATTGGCTTATCTTGTGAGTGTTTCATTAGGACCCTTAGTTTTCTCTTCTCACTCTCTCTTTTCCATCATTATCATATCTCTAAAGGGCACCGCTCTCTCTCTCCTCAACTAGTAGTGGTGATTCTGGGGCTACTACCTCTAGTACCCCTCTAATTTAGACCTCCTGCTCTAGCTAATGCTATGAAGTGCTAAGTCCCTGATCATTATTCAGCATTTTGGCACTTAGTCTTGAACTTCTCTTTCTCAGATTGATTTTTTTTTCTTTGGACTATGTTCTTCTTTCCTCTTTTCTCTTCACTGCCTATGATCTATTTAGAATTTCCCTTCTTTCCACTAATTTCTGCATTCATAAGATGGCAATACTAAAGGGGATTTCAATAGGAACTGTTGAAGTTCAGTGTTTGTTTTCCTATTCACAAGTAACATGAAATTCACAATATTCTCTAACTCCTATTAATGCAGATTACATCATTTTATTTTTTTGGTGAGCGTCTCTTTAAGCTTGTTCACGCACATGTATTCACTTATTTTTGTACATTTTGGCGGGAATATGTATTATACTTATATTCTGTATTTATACTTAGCCTTCTATCATATTATTACGTGTTTCTATAAACTCTTCACTGCCTTTTCAAATTTTAAAACTTTCTAATATAGCTTTCTATTCATAGAAGTAATACTGATACAGAAATCTTACAGAGCAAAAAACTAACAATGAAACTGAAAAACAGTAATTCTACCTCCCAGAAGCAAACACCAATAACATTCCTTTTTTTTTCTTCCAGTATGTTTTTTCTGCATGTATTGGTAGAAATGATATTGCACCTATAATTTGATATCCTGCTTTTTTATTTAACTGTGTTTCATAATTATTTTCCTGTGTAATTTAAATTATTCATAAACATCCTTTTCAATAGTTTCCTAGTATTCCACCATATGGACATTTTCCTAACATTTATTGTAATTTTCATTATTTACAAAAATTTTACAGTGAACATCTTTGTGCATAAATTTGCATCCATATTTCAGATTTTTTATAACACATTTCTGGTAAAGGAATATAAACCCACAAGTTAGTTATTACTGAATACTAAATTTCGATTTATTCTCAACAGCTTGTAAGCATGACTTTAAGTGCTTTCTTTTAAAAGTAGGGGTGGTAGGTATACTTTTGGAGTATGTATATATCTGGAATTGCTTACTTTTGTTTTTATATATGATAAATAATGTGGAATACTATCAATTATTGGCCCACAATATTGTTTTCATATTGTTATCTACTATCACTTAATAATGCAGACATTCTTAATGCAGCCTAAGTTTTACTCCCTTGGGTTGATTATGGTTTAATTTTGCCTTAATTTTCATCTGTTAAAAACTCACAAATTTATATCTCTATCCCAAAGTGTTTCTTTGAACACCAAAGACATAGACGTGATAGTCAATTTTCCCTTTCCACTTTGATATATAACAGGCATCTCAATGTTATCATGAGTCTTAACAAGGCTCACGAAAGAACCAGTCATTTTCCCCACTACACAGAAACACACACATGCACACACAAACCTGCTACAGTCTGGTATACATACTTGACCATGCATCTAGCAGTTTAAGGCAAAAGCTTGAGTCTTTCTGATGTTTCTTCACATGTCACATACAATATCTCAATATGTTTATAAATTATGCCTTCAAAGCATAGCTTAAATGTGTTTATTTCTCTTCATCTCCACTGCTAACACATTGGTCTTTTTATATCTTACCTAGAATAGTACAGTAACTTGTTAAGAGATCACCTAGACATTCTCTTAGGTTCCTTTCTCCTACAGAAGCTAAGGGGACCGTCTGTTAAAAAGTAAGTGATTTTTGTCGATCCTCACCTTAAGGATCTTCCAATGACTATCCATAACAATAGCAATAAAAATCCCAAGTCCTTTTTGGGTTGTGTCCTTGGCTTCATTGAATGATTCAGGGAGGGTTCCTTCTTTCTCTATCTTGCGGAATAGGGTCAAAAGGATTGATACCAATTCTTTAAACATCTGGTAGAATTCTGCTGTGAATCCATCTGGTCCTGGGCTTTTTTTTGCTGTTGTTGGTAATTTTTAAATTACTGTTTCAATCTTGCTACTGGTAATTGGTCTGTTCAGGGTATCTCATTGTTTCTGATTTAAGCTAGGAGGGTTGCCTCCACCAAGATGTCATTATTGGGAGCCCGTGGCTGGGGCACTTTTTCCCACTTTGACTCGTTACTTTTCTACTCCTAACCCTTCCGTCTATCTTTCCCCCAGCTCCATGGAGCCATAAAATGGCAGAACATTTTGTCCAGGATTCCTCTGCAGTGAGATGATTCCCTCCACCTGATCTGTATGCCACCTGACCCTCACCTTGTATCATTCTGTGAGAAAAAAGGAACACCAAAGAGTGAGTGTTTTTCTATGGATCTTTCTAACAGCTGACAGTTTGACAGTATTCAATGGTGACAGCACTTTTGTCAGCACACAAACACACACATACACACCAATATGGTAACACAGTTTTGGGAAATGGCCTGTCTTACTTTTACGGCAAAGTAGTACACTGCACTATCCAATAGATTGCCAGGGGTGCTTATGTCACTACATCCCAAGCTTCAGATGTCTCAGAACAGAAAAAGGGACTCCAGTTGTTTGAAAGAAAGTACAGAAGAGAACAAGAGTCTCTGCTGGTAATCCAGAGAATTCTCCTGGATCTTCACCAAGATTATCAACGCAGTACCTCTATGAATCTGCAGGAACCACAGTGCTACTGGGATTGGGCTGCCACCCTAATGCAGTTACAGCTTAGATCACAACACACAAGTCCTTTAGAATATCTGAAAAGCCTTCCCAGAAAGACAGGTACAAATAAGCCCAGACTGCAAAGACTAAAATAAATCCCTAACTCTTCAATGCCCAGACACAGATAAACATCTACAAGTATAAAGAAAATCCAGGAAAACACGACCTCACCAAATAAACTAAATAAGGCACCAGTGACCCATTCTGGGGAAAAACAGATATGTGACCTTTCAGACACATATCTGTTTTTGTGTTGTGAATCGGAATTCACAATAGCTGTGTTAAGGAAGCTCAAAGAAATTCAAGATAACATAGAGAATGAATTAAGAATTCTATCCAATAAATTTAACAATGAGATCAAGATAATTAAAGATAGAGATAATTTTTAAAAAATCAAGCAGAAATTTTGGAGCTAAAAATGTAATTGACATACTAAAGAATGCATCAGTCTTTTAATAGCATAATTGATGAAGCAAAAGACAGAACTAGTGAGCTTGAAGACAACCTATTTGAAAACACACAGTAAGAGGAAACAAAACCAAAAAGAATTAAAGAAAAGGCCGGGTGCCGTGGCTCACGCCTGTAATCCCAACACTTTGGGAGGCCGAGGCGGGTGGATCACAAGGTCAGGAGATCGAGACCATCCTGGCTAACACAGTGAAACCCTGTCTCTACTAAAAATACAAAAAATTAGCCAGGAGTGGTGGTGGGTGCTGTAGTTCCAGCTGCTCGGGAGGCTGAGGCAAGAGAATGGCGTGAACCCAGAAGGTGGAGCTTGCAGTGAGCTGAGATCACACCACTGCACTCCAGCCTGGGCAACAGAGCGACACTCCATCTCAAAAAAAAAAAAAAAAAGACTTAAAGAAAAAAGTATGCCTACAAAATCTAGAAAATATAAAATTTATTGGCCTTAAAGAGGTGGCAGTGAGAGAAGTATACAAGTAGAAAGTTTATTCAAAGTGATAATAGATAACTTCCTAATCCTGGAGAAAGATACCAATATTCAAGTACAAGAAAGTTGTAGAATATCAAGCAGATTTAACCCAAAAAAGACTACCTGGAGGAATTTAATAATCAAACTTCCAATTATCAAAGGTAAACAAAGGATCCTAACAGCAGCAAGAGAAAAGAAACAAATAACATATAATGGAGTTCCAACACATCTTGCAGCAGACTTTTCAGTGGAAACCTTACCAGCCAGAAGAGAGTGGAACCACATATATTTCAAGAAATAAAGGAAAAAAAAGTTACCCTAGAATAGTATATCTGGCAAAAGTATCCTTCAAACATGACAGAGAAATAAAGATTTTTGCAGACAAACAAAAACAGGGATTTCATCAACATCATGCCTGTCCTGCAAGAAATTCCAAAGGCTGTGCTTCAATCAGAAAGAAAAGGATGTTACCAATGACCAATAAGTAATCACCTGAAGGAACAAGACTCACCAGTAATAGTAAGAATGCAGAAGAACACAGAATATGATAACCCTGTAACTATGGTGTGTAAATTACTCTTATTCTAAGTAGAAAGACTAAATGATGAACCAATCAAAAATAATAACTACATCGGCTTTTCAAGGCATAGTCAATACAAAAAGATATAAATAGAAACAAACAAAGTAAAAAAGTGAGGGGATGAAATTAAAGCATACAGTTTTTATCACTTTTCTTCTTGCTTATCTGTTTGTTTATGCAACCTATGAAAGCCTATGGGATATAGGAAAAGCAGCACTAAGAGGGAAGTACATAGCTATAAATGCCCTACATGGTTTGGCTGTGTCCCCACCCAAATCTCATCTTGAATTATAGATCCTGTAATTCCTGTGTGTCACAGGAGGGACCCAGTGAGAGGTAATCGAATCATGGGGATGGGTCTTTCCCATGCTGTTCTTGTGATAGTGAATAAGTCTCATGATATCTGATGATTTCCCCTGCACATGCACTCATGTCTGCTGCCATATAAGACATAACTTTGCTCCTCATTTGCCTTCCACCATGATTGTGAGGCCTCCCCAGCCAGTTGGAATCGTGAGTCAATTAAACCTTGGGTATGTCTTTATTAGTAGCATGAGAACAGACTAATACATGCCCACATCAAAAAAGAGGAGAAACTCAATTAAACAATCCAATGATGCATTTTAAAGAACTAGAAGAGCAACAGCAAACCAAATCCCAAATTGCCATATGAAAAGAAATAATAAAGATGATAGCAGAAATAAATAAAATTGAAATGAAAAAACAATACAAAAGAACAAAAAGTTGGTTTTTTGAAAAGATAAACAAAATTGACAACCCTTAAGTTAGACCACACAAAAAAAAGGGACCAGACCCAAATAAATAAATCAGAGAGAAAAAAAAAGGATATATTACAACTGATAGCACAGAAATGCAAAGGATTATTAGTGGTTACTCTGAGCAACTACATTCCAAAAAATTAGAAAATCTAAAAGAAATGAAAAAAAATCCTACATGAATACAACCTACCAAGATTGAACCATGAACAACTCCAAAACCTAAACAGATCAATAACAAGTAACAAGATCTAAGCTATAATAAAAAGTCTCCCAGCAAAGAAAAGCCTGGGACCCAATGGCTTCCCTACTGAATTCCACCAAACATTTAAAGAAAAACTACTACCAATCCTATTTAAACTATTCCAAAGAATAGAAGAGGGAATACTTCCAAATTCATTTTACAAGACCAGTATTACTCTGATACAAAACCCAGACAAAGACACATCAAAAAAAGAAAGCTACAGGTCAATACATTTAACGAATATTGATGCAAAAATCCTCAACAAAACACTAGCAAACTGAATTCAATACTAAATTAGAAAGATCATTTATCATGACCAAGCAGGATTTGTCCCTGAGATGCAAGGATGGTTCAACATAAACATATTAATAAATAAGATACATCAGATCAACAGAATGATAGACAAAAACCATATGATCATTTCAATTAATGCTGAAAAAGCATTTGATAAAATTCAACATTCATTTATAATAAAAAAATTCTCAAAAAAACGGTGTAGAAGGAACATACCTCAACATAATAAAAACCATATATGGCAGACTCATACCCAGTATCATACCAAATGCGGGAAAATTGAAAGGCTTTCCTCTAAAATCTGGAGCATGACAATGATGCCCACTTTCACCCATTATTCAACATAGTACTGAAAGTCCTAGCTATAGCAATCAGACAAGAGAAAGAAGTAAATAATATCCAAACTGGAAAGGAAGAAGTCAAATTATTCTTGTTTGCAGATGACATGACATATTTGAAAAAGTCTAAACACTCTACAAAAAAAAAACTATTATAACTGATAAACCAATTCTGTAAAGTCACAGGATACGAAATCCACACACAAAAATGAGTAGTAGTTCTATATGCCAACAATGAACAATCTGAAAAAGAAATGAAAATGTAATCTCATTTACAATAGCCACAAATAAAATTAAATACCTAAATGGATAGAACTGGAGACTGTGATTTGAAGTGAAATAAGCCAGGGACAGAAAAACAAACATAGCATGTCCTTACTTATTTGTGGGTCTAAAAATCAAAACAATTGAACTCATGGAAATAGATAGTAGAAGGATGATTACCAGAGGCTGGGAAGGATAATGGGGTTGGGGGAGAAGTGGGGATGGTTAATGGGTACAAAATAATAAATAAAAAGATGTATAAGACCTAATATTTCATAGCACAATAGGGTGACCATAGTCAATAATAATTTAGTTGTGCATTGTAAAACAACTAAAATAGTAGAGTATAATTGGATTGTTTGTAACACAAAGGATAAATGCTTGTGGGGACAGCTACCCCATTCTCCATGATGTGATTATTACACATTGCATCCTTGTATCAAAACATCTCATGTACCCCATAAATATATGCACAAAAATAAAAAATACTATAAGGGTCGTGTTTCTACCAGCATTTATGTAATGCAATAGAACACAATAAAATAGGATAGAGTAAAACATACATTATCACAGTATATCACAATTTTTAATAGTAAATATTGTTTGGGAAATCTTTTATATTATTCACACTGTTTATGTGTACATATGTGCACGCACACTTGCTCATGTATGCACCCGTGTGTGTGTGTGAATGTGTGTTCTCCATATTGTTGTACATGCTCCTTGCAGTGATATAGGATTAATTTCTTAGTCTAGATCAATAGATAAGAAGGGAAGCAATTATTCTTCTAGATGCCACTGTCATTTCTAGGCTACTTCATTTAAATCTTTGGTTAAAATCCCTGCTGGACATAGTGGCTCATGTCTGTGGTCCCAAAAATTTTTAGGAGCCCAAGGCAGGAATATCACTTGAGGCCAGGACTTCAAGACCAGACTGTGCAATATAGTGAGACCCCCATCTCTCCAAAAAACAAAAAATTAATCCCCTCCTTTATCCTAGCCCATGTAATTTCCTACTATTTTTCTGACACTTTGCCCATATTCATCAAGAACTACAGTATGTCATCATCTTGGTTCACACTGCAAATCCAGCATTCATTCTGGGAACATCTAACAAACTGTTCCTTGGCATCTGCACCTTCTATGATTTCACCCACCAGGATTATCCAGCCATTTCCACTGTCCACTGTCATATGTTTGTTATTTCAGAGGAGGTAAAACTACCTTTACCCTCTTAGGGCTCCCAGGTTGGGCCTGAGAATTTGACATAAAATAAATTAATAGGAGTAAAGCATAATGATTTAACGTAAATTTTATGTGACACAAGATCCCTCATAAGAAAATGAATACCTGAAGAAGTAAAGACCCAAATTTTTTTTTTTTTTTTTTTTTTTTTTTTTTTTTTTTTTTTTTTTTGGAGTTGGAGTCTTGCTCTGTCACCAGGCTGAAGTGCAGTGGCACAGTCTCGTCTCGGCTCACTGCAACCTCCGCCTCCTGGGTTCAAGTGATTCTCCTGCCACAGCCTCCCAAGTAGCTGGGACTACAGGTGCCCACCACCACACCCAGCTAATTTTTGTATTTTTAGTAGAGATGGGGTTTCACCATGTTGGCCAGGATGTTCTCGATCTCTTGACCTTATTATCCACCTGCCTCAGCCTCCCAAAGTGCTGGGATTACAGACATCAGCCACTGCGCCTGGCCCAGTGCTTTTATATTAGGTTGAACAAAGAGAAGCAACTGTGGTCAATCTCTCATTTTTTGAGCCCTTGTTTTTCTCATTATACATACTGTGAGACTATGACCCCTAGACTGCTTTGATTTCCTCTCTTCTTGAAGTCTCTTATTGTCCCTCAAACTTCTCTTCCTTTTTTAGCCAGCCTAGACTTCATGGCCTTCACCTCCATTTACCTTTTGCCAGTACTGCATATACCCTCACCCTTCTGTCCTTCTGCCCCAGTTTTCTGAAAATGCCTGAACACTTTTCCATTTCCACTGTGCCTGAACTGGTAAATGTTGCTAAACTAACTCACAAGATCATAACTTTGCTGACTGGAATCACTAAAATTATAGTGTATACCATCTGTGCAGTGACCTTAAAATTGAATTTGTAATCCTGTCACTGATATAGAGACCTCTACTCTTGGAACAATTTTGGTTGATTGGTAGCGGCTACCTGAATGTACTGTATATGGGGGAGGGTTGTGAAAGTACAGTTGGGCTCAGCTGGAAAAATTGCTGTGATTGGATAGTGATGTCTATCATGTGTGAAGAAAGACAATTGTGGCCTTTTATCTTATAATTCCCTTTTTACACTAATAGTGACCCCAAAGTTGCATTTCAAACCTATAATCCTAGTCTTAAACTCATTCTGTTAGGATAAAGACTATTTTTTTTTAAGACAGAAAATGTCAGCTTGAGCTCTATCAATTTCCTACTTAGTGACTCAGTTTCTTTAAAACAGATACATATATTATCTGCTTAATGGGGAAAAGAGCTTCCCTACCTCTACATCTGAAAATTGTACACCTACCTCTGTCCTCAGCCCCATCTCCTCCTGCCTCTTAAGGAAAATTTCCTTTTGAAATAATCCCTAATTTACGATATTTTTTATTTCATTGTCTTATTTTCTGCATCAGATAAACATGTTCAAATTTACCACATCTTCTTAAAATGCTTCACTCACTTGTATTACCCTCATTTCCATGGTAACTTTCTCTTAAAAGTCTAGGAAACTCCCACCACTTAATTGATATATCTCAGTCATCAGTTTCAAATTTGTCAAATTCAAGCAATCTCTTCAGTTCTCATCATCCTTGGCAGAGCTCAGAAATACGACAAAGGGGGCCATGCATTGCTTTCCTGAGATGTGCTCCTTCCCAGACTGCTCCTATTCCATTGCCTTGCATGTTTTCTTCTCACATCTCTGGTCACTTACTTGCAACATATTTTCAGGATTTCCTTTTCTGCCTTTATACCATAAGTAAGTATTAGAGTAATTAAGATTCCAATGGGTTCTATTCTCAGGCTTTCTTTTAAATCAAAATGGTAATTATAGATTTTTTCAGCTATATTCCTGGAGTCTAAAATTTATATCCCCAGCCCATATAGTTCTTTACCTCAGAGCTCTGATGCAGGACAGGCAAGCCCCAAGACTGTGGCATAGCTCAAGAGGGTTCTTGACTTTGCCCAGGAAAGAATTCAAAGGCTAACTGGTGGTGTTAAGTAGCAACTTTACTGAAGTGGCAGTGTACAGCAGCAGCAGAGGTAGCACTCCTTGCGGATCAGGGGCTACCCCATAGGCAATGTGCCCAGAGTAGCAGTCCAGCAGTCATATTTACACACACTTGTAATTATATGCAAATTAGGGGTGGTTTATGCAGAAAAAGGGGTGTTAACTTCCAGGCTGTCTAGTCATTGCCATGAAAAGGGACAGTAACTTCAAAGTGTTGCCATGGCAATGGTAAGCTGACATGGAACACTGATGGGCATGTCTTACCGGGAGATGCTTCTGCCCAGGACCTATTTTAGCTAGTACTCAATTTGGGCTGGTGCCCAAGCCACACCTGTGGAGTCCGGTCCTGCCTCCTATCTCGGCTCAGACTCATAAACACAATAGCATACTAAATAGTTCTATTCATTTGAATAGTATGGAATTTCTTTTATGTGACTCGAGAGCCAAACATGCCTATTTAATTTGGTTCAGTCCAAAACGTAGCATCTTCTTAAGTGCTATCTCCTCTGAAACTCATCTTTAACCACCTCCATCAGATTTGGGCTGCCTTTAACAAATTTTCCTCCTGGAGTTTTTACCTCGCTCTACTGTAACAATTGTAATATTTCAATGTACTTATTTCATTGTTTCTTAACCCCCTAGTGCAATAGCTGTATGAATAATAAGTGCTTGAAATCTCTCTTGGCATATACCGGATAATTAATGAATATAAGTTAAAGAACAAATGAATTATTCTAAAGCATAAAGTAGATAAAAACTAATCGGGCTGGAATATTACTTTTTATTTTCTGTCATCTTTCAATATTACATCATCTGCCCCGAGCCAAGTGCCTATGTTTTCCAAATTCTAGGTGTGAATAATTTTATATAGTATTGTATTGTTTGTGATTTATGAGATTTTAAGTTTTTCATTGGAGGGTGTAAGAAGCATAATTATGGATTTATTGTCCAGTAAAGAACAGACAAAAAGACAAAACACATAGAGCACTACTTATGGGTACTTAGAAACCCTTTTTTTTTTTTTTTTTTTTTTTTTTGTAGCTGGGATTACAAGCACCTGCCACCATACCCGGCTAATTTTTGTATTTTTAGTGGAGACAGGGTTTCACCATTTTGGTCAGGCTGGCCTCGAACTTCTGGCCTCAAGTGATCTGCCCGCCTCAGCCTCCCTAAGTGCTGGGATTACAGGCATGAGGCACAGCACCTGGTCAGAAATTATTTCTAAAGATACTTTGAGCATAAAGGGAGATAATTCATGTTTAATCACATAGTACATGTAGACACGCTATGTAATTTTTTTTTTTTGAGACTGAGTCTTGCTCTATTGCCCAGGCTGGAGGGCAGTGGCGTGATCTTAGCTCACTGTAACTTTGATTCCCGGGTTCAAGCGATTCTCGTGCCTCAGCCTCCCAAGTAGCTGGGATTACAGGCGCCCGCAACCACGCCTGGCTAATTTTTCTATTTTTAGTGGAGATGGGGTTTCACCATGTTGGCCAGGCTGGTCTCCAACTCCTGACCTCAAGTGATCTGCCCACCTCAGCCTCCCAAAGTACTGGGATTACAGGCATGAGCCACTGTGTCCAGCCCATGTAATGCATATTAACAATGGTAATGTAGGATTATGAAAGTGCGCAGAAATTTGTTTCATGGAAAGGTATGTAGTTATATATTTTTTTGCTTTTAAAATGGGTATTTCAGTGCAAAACTCTGACAGAAATAGGCAAATCAGTGACTAGTTCACAACTCCCTAGATTTAAAAGGGAGCTCTCTGCTCGAAATACAGGTCAGCCTCAGGACTCAGCATTGCCTTAATGAAGGCAGCCTGTCTGTGGTGTGCAATTTGAGATGTCTGGGTGCTACAAAACTGGCTGAAAGCAGAAGTGATTCTTTCTGAATAAACAATGTAGTTTGCTCATATGTATCACAGAAACACGATGTTATTACTTGTGTTTCCACAGTGATTTGTTGGTTTTCCAGTGCAAGAGTGATCCCTCCTTCATTTTTACCAAAAAGAGGTAAGAGAAATAAAGATGGCTTCTGCTTTGTAGACAAACAGTATTGATTGTTCAATAATCCAGTAAAGATGAGTAAGTATTAGATGGAAATCATAATAACTCCATGATAATCTCTGGGAACAAAAATCAATAAAAAGGGAATGGTTTTATAAGAGACATACAACATTATTATTCTAATACCTCAGGTCATAAGGCTGAGATATTTGAGTGTGACATGACATATTAGCTAAAATGACTACGAAACTATGGCAGCCAAAATGATCACAAATCATTTCTGATAGAGCATTTCTCATCCTCTCCTTGTCCCTTCCCACTCACACACAATAATTAGCTCCAGCTACATTTCCTCTCCATTCTTCCATTTGTTACAATTCCTGAACTTTGTTTTCAACTCTGGGCTTTTAGCTTTCTGTTCTTCTGCCTTGGACCACTCTTCAACCAGGTCTTTCAATAACCCATTCTTCCTCATCAGTCAGGTTTCTGCTCAAAACCCTTTTCCCGTGAGAGAAGCACTTGTTAAACCACTATGTCTAAAAAAAACAATCTACAGTTTACCCTGTGCCAGTCAACATCGAGTCTCTGTTACCTTCTCTGCACCTGTTTCAAAACCTGTACTCTGTCATTGTTTCTATGTTTATTCTCTGTCTCTTACCTCAGTAGAACATGAGTTCTATTATCTATCATGTGTACTGTCTTCCCCAGATTCTAGAACTCCATGTGAAATATAATCAATGCAAAATAAATATTTGCTGAATGGACAGATGAACATCTTTTAATACCTATTTATTTTTAGAATATGTGACTGTCATTTTCCCCATTAGTTACAAACTTCTTCATGGTCAGGCTAGGCAATGTCCCCTCCCCTTGTCCCTCTTCCCCACAGAAAGCTGAGCAATCCAGCTCACTCCTTTAGATCCTCTCCATTTTTGATTCCTTGAACATGTATTAACTCTTTTTTTTTTCTGAGATGGAGTCTCGCTCTGTTGCCCAGGCTGGAGTGCAGTGGCAGGATCTCGGCTCACTGCAAGCTCCGCCTCCCGGGTTCATGCTATTCTCCTGCCTCAGCCTCCCAAGTAGCTGGGACTACAGGCGCCCGCCACCACGCCCAGCTAATTTTAGTATTTTTAGTACAGGCGGGGTTTTACCATGTTAGCCAGGATGATCTCGACCTCGTGATCCGCCCACCTTGGCCTCCCAAAGTGCTGAGATTACAGGCGTAAGCCACTGCACCCGGCCGTATTAACTTTTTGTGGGGGAAGAGCCTTGCTATTTAGAAGTGTCTGTTGTTTTTGTTTATCAATCAGTAGGAAACCTGATTCTATCAGTATAATAAGACAGATGTAAGACACTATTTGTTTGTGTCTACTTCCTATGTGCCGTTCAAGGAACAAGGTTACTAGATAAAGGTAATCTTCCCAAGAACGTAAAAGAGGCTATATCAGGAAAAAGATTCTTTGTTCTTTATCTGGGTATGACAACCGGGAGAAAGAAGAAAAGCAAGTAAGCGTTTTTCAGCCTTTGGGGAGGCATGGTATTCAATTGATTGGTTCTTATAGTTTAGTTATTGTTTCATTAAGTATAGTAGACAAATTATCGTGGATTCAAAGCTAAAGACAGACAATACCTTTTATTCCATAAGGGAAAATCTAGTTATACCTTAAAGAGTCTATGTGAGTAATACTGTTATGAAATGTATAAGAGGAGTATCAAATTACCTCAATAAAGTATTCGTAATAGACAGATGACATTTTAGGTCAGTAACATTTTTCCCCATTTTTCTGGAGAATAATTATTTATTTGTTAGGTACCTTTGCTAACTATTAAAGTACTACTTTCTATTTCAATTTTATATTTGCTATATTCTCCATTCCTGTCTCATATAAAACGATTTTTAAAACAAAAATTTGTCATCTACTGCTTGAGCGTATTGGTGGGTTCAAGATTAAAACTTAGAGGCTACCTATGTATACCTGAGAACTCAACAGCTAAATTATGGCTTGCTAGAAAACTTGTTAGCATTTTCAACAATTTTCCCAAGTATAAATTCAGAGAAAATCAATTTACTTTCTCTTTTTTAATCTAAGGCTCAGGTTGTAATTTTGCAGTACCCAGTATCTCTCTGAAGTCTATGGTATATTATTCCACTTCTTTCCTAACTATGCATTTCATACCTACCCTTTGGAGTTGATCTTGAAAGAAAATTAATGGGCTCCTTATTCAGTATTGCAATGTTTCAGGTAGCAAATGCATGACAGCTACTTAACCAACAACCCCTGAGTAGCCAACCGGTGAGTATGGCATTAATGATTTTGGAGAAAGTTAACTAAGTGCATCTATCACTTTGTCATGTGTGGTAAAAGAATACATCAATCAAAGGTTAAGAGGGAACTGTCTTTGCTTCAGTCTGTGGGTACTACTGAAATCTGTTACAAAAATCAATAGAACAGGTATGGTAAGCTGCATTTATGCTGATTAAATAAAACAAATGGAAAAATAGAAGGTAGGAGGCTGGTAATATAGCTCCTAGAATAAAGCAGAGGTCAGTTTCCTGATATAGGAACCATCCTTATGAGCTTGATATTCCTGAGAAGTATTTCCACTGTCAGTGTCTTATAAAGGTTGAACCAGTAACCTTGTTTTCACAGAGCTATTTAACTGGATACCAGGAGAAGCAAATTGCTGATCCAGTCATGGATGTTTTACCCCATTATTTAGTTCCACTCTACATGGAATTTATTTGGAAGATTCTCAATGCACTTGCATTCAAACATAAAGACCTAATGACTCTCATTGCAGCAGTATTCCTCTTGTATTGTTATTTTCTTACCTTCAGATTTCCTCCATTTCTGCACTTTTTGCCCTCTGGAATTTCATTTGCAAGGGCAGATAAGGGGAAAAGAATGTAATAAGAGATGAGGAAAAAAATAAGCCCTTGCTGAATGATTGATATGAATGAAGGAACTGATGGAATAAATAACAAAAATAAGAAGATCCAGGACTACTCTCAGTCTCTGAAGCAGGTATGAAAATTGTAAGAACAAGGGAAGACTATAATTTTGGAATATAGCTGTGAGTTAATAAAAGCTAATGATAAAGAAAATAAGTTACGTTTCTTCACAGAAGGACAAAACGATGATTCAGTTACAGGAGAACAAGAATTGAGGCCCACCTCCAAATAATTACCAAGTAAATACAAAATTCCAGGCCGGCATGGTGGCTCATGCCTGTAATCCCAGCACTTTGGGAGGCTGAGGCGGGTGGATCACCTGAGGTCAGGAGTGTTAAGACCAGCCTGGCCCAAATGACGAAACCCTGTCTTTACTAAAAATAAAAAAATTAGCAAGGCATGGTGGCACACACCTGTAATCCCAGCTACTCGGGTGGCTGAGGCATGAGAATCACTTGAACCCAGGAGGCAGAGGTTACAGTGAGCCAAGATAGCATCACTGCACTCCAGCCTGGGCAACAGAGCAAAACTGTCTAAAAAATACTTGAAGATAGATAGATAGATAGATAGATAGATAGATAGATAGATAGATATCTGAGAAAAAGTGATAGGTATTCCCTCACGCACACCTAATAAAGTGCATATCAATACAACATTTCTGGAAAACAATTTTGTAAGATTTATAAAAAGTCTTAAATTTCTTAATATCCTTTGACTCAAGAATTCTCATTCAAGAAATCTATCTGAAGTAAATATAGTGAAATTAAGGAAGAGAACAGGAAACACACTTAATCTTATTTATAATCATCAAAATGTTGAAACAAATTTGCAACAGTAGAGAAATCTTTTGATGAATTATGGTACATCCATTCAAATATATTCTTGGAGAATAAGACATAGAAAATGATTCATTATTAAATGTTAGGTTAATAAACACTGCACAAAATTCCATGTATATTATAATTACCATTTATATGTGTGTGCATGTCTGTATATTTGCTTAGTCATATTTATGAGATAGAAGCCTCTGGTTTTCATTTGTTAAAGGAATTCTGAAAAATAATTTCATTGTTGACTGAAATGGAAATTATTAGAGAAAGCATACTGTGATGCTGTGAAAAGAGGTTTGGAACTTCAATAAACTAAATTTAATTTGTTTCTCTTCATGGCAGAAATACTTAGGACTTATTGAATTTTCTATGTGTGTTCCCTCCCTTTTGGTTAGGTGGGAGCCCTGGCGGTAGCTATGGATCCAGTTCAAAGGAATATGAAAGGCACTGCTTTCCCATCAAAAAGGTAAGCGCGTGTGTGTGTGTCTGCCATCTTCCTCTGCCAATGTGTCCTTGGAGGCTGTGTGTTCCAGGTAGTATCATCATAAGATGGGAGGGTAGTCCAAAATACACTGGGCTGGGACATAAGTGAGAATTAAACTTGCTGTTTTAAGCCAGCAAGATTTCAGGGATGTTCCATGCCTACAGCATATCCTACCCTATCCTGATTAGTACAGTGCACATTACCCAATAGCTCTGTGAACTTGAGACAGTTATTTAATTTTTCTAAACCTCTATTCCCTCACTTGTATATCGAGCCATGAGGCTGCTGACATATCTCATAGGACTGCTTTCAGAAGGTAGTAAAAAAACATAGAAAATGATTGTACAATAGTTTTGGTTGAGTGTAAATTTCCTTCAGGCAAAATAATCAAATCTCATTTTTCTTACCTGCTTCTTACAGTATTTTACTCCTTCATACATATGACCCTTTAGAATAGAGACCAATCACTATATGTTCAATAATCTGTTAAAAATTTGGTCAGAATATTTAAAAATATATAAAATAAAGCCTCAGATTTGGGAGCAGGTTAATATAAGGAAAAAAAGAAAAGGAAGACAAAGAGATAAAGATAGAAGTAAAACCTGTGTGATCTCTAAAAGTAGAGTTTCGTCACCCACGTAATAAAATAAAAGATAAAATCTCACATTGTTTCAAGATTCGCTTAAAAATAACCATTACATATTTAAAATGAGTTAGAGCCATGCTTTTGTATTTGTCAGAATTATTAAATAAATCAACTCATAACATGCTATGTATAGAACATAACATAGAAAGCTTTTTAAAAAATTTCAAGAAAAAAATGTATGTGGAGGGTGGGGTAGTAGCAGTGGGAATTAGCAAATTTACAGAAAACAAGAAAGAGAAGAAAAATAACAAATAGCAACCACCACTGTAGCCACAGAAGTCATTACCACACTCTTGCATGCTGGCCCAAATCGTTTTAATAGTAGAGTTTTCTCTGCGGTTATAAGCTCCATTAACAGAAGCTACGATATAACTTTGAAACTATCTGTATTACCTTCAGTAAGTTATTTTCTTCCCCTGAACCCCACTACATAAAGCAGCAAACCCCTGGTTGGTTAAGCAAGCACTAAAATTTTGGAAATGTAATAAACGCATCTGTAAGATTTCCAAGATTCCAACAATAATCCCAAAGGGAAAATATACGGAGCCAATCATTTTGGTACTGCATCACAAGGCACTGAATAAAAAAGTCAGTAAAAGCATCCGAGCACAGAGAAGCAAGCTGTAGTCAATATCAGATTTTGAAGTGGATTGTCAGATAAAAAATCAGCTGGATTTACTGAAATTTACTTCCTAATATCTGGGGTTTAGATTGCATGGAATTCAGCGCATACCTCCAGTCTTATTTAAATTTCTTTTTCCTTTATCCTCTCTTTAACCTTCTTCATCCACTATAATAAGCTATTGGTATTATAGCCATTTCAAGAAAAATAGTCCAGTCTGAGTTATAATTGGTCACTTCATATCAAAAACTTATTGTAGAAATGAAATTCAGTATCACCCAATTCATACAGTGACATCTAGTCAGGCTTAAATCAAATCACTTATTTGACAGGGGAAAAAAGAAGAAAGAATAACCACAAGTTACTTATTGTGTTTGCTGTTGACTTTATATTCCTCCACAATTCTCATCTGAAAATTACAAAGCTTCTCAATATATATCCATAAATATTGGCTAGTTAAGCCCTGTTATGTATAGAAAGTACTGCTATCTGAATCAGAGAGCCCAGCCCTTCCACCAGCATAGGACAGTGATAGGTCACAGCCATTGGAAGAAGATAGGCCTTTACATTGAAGCTTTGCTTTGATCCCTTAAGCAAATCCCTTAGCAGTTGTGAAATGGGGATGATTTTGCCTTTGGCTCCTGTGAGGCACATCTCATGAGACACAGTTAATACAAATAACCTAGAATAATTATTATCAGGAGATGTGAAACCTTTTCTCTTAGTCATTTTTCTGTAGAGGGTAGCTTTTCCTGCCCCTCAAATTTCCATGTTACTTCAGATCTTCAGTTTGTAAATTAGAGATCTAATTCAAGTAGAAACACGTTTCTTTTTATTCCTTCAGGTGTTCCAATATTTATTCAAAACTCATGAATGAAAACAAAAATATTCTGGACGTGCAAACATGTAAAAATATGTACAGTACCTCCCCACAAGGAGTTTATACTCTTATGAGGTGACAAGCCAAAACCACAGAGAACAGCTAAGAAAGTAACATAAAATAAGTCCATTCTGAAGGAACAACTAAGGGGAATCCTAAGGAGCTGGAATCAGCTGTGAAGAACATCTTTCTGGGGAAAGTCAATCTCGAGAGCTTAGGAAAGTGATAGAAGAGAAAATGCATGTGTCTCTCTTGAGGAGCAATTCTTTGCATAGCTGTACTGCATTTCTTTTTTCTATAAATTACGGAGTAGGAATAGTTAATTTTACCCATCTCTGGGACTTCTCTAGGTACAAAGAAAAAATATTGTGTTGCACTCCAAATACCTCCAATTGCCCCCTACCCCATGAATTAAAATACTAAACATTAAAGCAGAAATTAAATGTGAAGAGTATAAAGTATACTCTTGTATACTCTTTCAAAAATCTCAGAACTGTCTAATAGGAAAAGTTAGAACAAAAAATATGGCTGCAGATGAGAGGCTTAAAAATAGAAAAGCTGAGAAAACAGCCAGAAAATAGACAAAATGTGTTCACAAAAAATTGAGCCATAAATAATGAGATGACATACAACAAGGTGTCAAAGGAAAAATGCAGAAACAACATAACTTGAATATTTTAACTACAGTGAAATCTTTGGAAAATTTAACCAACAGGAAAACATTCCTGGAAATTAGCATTTCTGAATCTGAAAACCTTGAGCCATGGTTAGGCGCTCCATAGAAAAAAGTTACTGTGGTTATGCAGGTTTGAGAATTTGTGCTTTCTTGAGTGAAGCACTTTCAGAACCTTTAGTCAGTCAATATGCGTTATTGTAAATCTCCCAAAGGTTAAGAGTAGCCTAAAGAGTTTCCAAAATTATTTGACCAAAGAATTCTAGACCCAAAGAAAATATTTAAAAACATCTTGAGGAACAGTAAGATCCTTTGGAATATAGTTTGGGAAGTACACCACTTAACACATGTGCAGTCAAAGTCTGTCAATATAGCAAATCTATGTTGAGTGTGTTAAACTGGTGGAAAGAATTCCTTAATTTGCTCACTGTCAATCACATAACAGAATTGTTCTGTGTCCAGATAATTTACTCTACCTGTGTTTTCTTTGTAAAAAAAATAATATAGTTGAACTGTCCCTTAGCCCCTACCTACATTTCCAGGTTCAGGACAACCCAATGTATTAAGCAACACTGTGACAAGTGCACTTAAGGATAAATATTTGGCCATTCTCTGCTAATGTTATTGTAGTCATGATATTAAATTGGCATACTGGTGGGGCAATGGGATGAACAGCACAGGCTCAATTATAGAACTTGAGAGGTATAAGTCACCTTAGAGATGTTCTAGTCAAACTCTCATTTTATAAATGTATTGAATACAAGTGGTAAAATGACTTTTCCAAGGTCTCATGGTCAACTGATGGAAATCATTTTCCCCAGTCCAGTCTAGTCCATGATGCCTTAAGCAAAAACAAACAAAAACTCCTTAGTTTTTTGTTTTGTTTTTTTTTTTAAAAAGGAAATAAATACATCTGTTTGACATTTTTTTTTTCTTGAGACAGAGTCTCACTCTGTTGCCCAGGCTGGAGTACAGTGGTATGATTTTGGTTCACTGCAATTTCCATCTCCCATGTTCAAGCGATTCTCCTGCCTCAGCCTCCCGAGTAGCTGGGACTACAGACACACGTCACCAAGGCCTGCTAATTTTTTTTGTATTTTTAGTAGAGACAGGCTTTCGCCATGTTGGTCAGGCCGGTCTCAAACTCCTGAGCTCAGGTGATCCTTCCGCCTCAGCCTCCCGAAATGCTGAGATTACAGTTGTGAGCCACCGTACCTGGCCAACTTTATTTTTAAACTAGTCTTTAATAAGCCTAAAGAAAAAAAAATATGAATAGATTGTGATTAATTCTGTATTTGCTCACCTGTTACCCCCAAAAGCATGCCCAATGTGTAGCATATTATTTTATACCCAATGGGTTCTCACTAAATGTTAATTAAATGACTGTGACATGTGAATTCGGAGATTACACAATGAATAAAGTGATTGTTTACTTTATGAAATGATTCTTCCCATTAACATAATCCCTTTTATGGTCACCTCACCTGCTGTGCTGCAAGAAGCAGAAACCATATGCTGAGTGCTAATCTTTGGGGCCACAGCAAGGCCAAAGCAACATTTCCTCTGGGAGCTGCATTAAATCCCCTATGCCAGACTTCTTATAAATTCTGACCACTGAATGTGTAAAAGAGTCACTCACACTTGAGTCTGAAAGAATGCAGTTGATGAGAATATTTGTACTCTTCCTAGGCCAATGATGGAGAGCAGAGAGAGAACTCTTTTTCATAAAAAGCTAGAAAGGGACTAGATTTTCAGCATATGCTATGAGTACATGAGCTTGACAAATAAAGTTTTGGTGTTTTGCTTTGTTTAGCTGCTAAATTTAGTGTTATAAAACTGTCTTCAATGTTTGAAAGCTGAGGATTGGATCTATGTCATCTGAATATTGTTCAACACTTAACTACTTTTTGAGTTAAACAGAAAATGCATTTTTCCCATTGGATACATTTTTAAATGGATTTTTTGTTCAAATGTTTTAGAAATATTCATCCACATATTGAAATTTCTTCCATCACTTTACATCAAGAAGATTGAAAGCCCAAGTAAATGACATGACAATGAAAATGGAAATCTGGTTAGTAATTTAAACTTAGCATGTCTGAGTATAATGTGATTACATCCACTCTTTTGATGCTATAGTTATTAAAAGATTGGCACAACAAAACTGGAAACTTTTATTCACTGAACAACTTTTTTTGTGTAAGTTCTGTATGTAGTATTCTGCTATGAATTCTTCTATTGCATGATACAAGCATGGAATGTGTTTCCTCCTCTCAGAACACTGATACAGGTTATTATATATGTGATTATGTAGTATGAAGTGATATAAAGGTGACATGCACATGAATGACTAAGAGAAAGTAAAAATTATGAAAGAATCACATGGTAATACACATTGCTATAGAGCAGAGATTCTTCAAGAAGTTTTCACTAGAATGTGCCTGGAAGCATGAATAACAACTCAACTGATAGAGCAAACGAGAGAGCAGGACACTGCAGTTAGGAGTATTACAGTAAGAAAGGGAGAATAATAAAAATTATATTTACACACAAAAATCAATGAATATATGCACCACATTAATAAAGGGCTAAAATTATATTATCACATCAAAAGATTCATAAAAAAATTTGACAAAAGTCTAAAACGTGATAAAAAATTCAGCAAAATAAAAGTAAAAGGAACTTCTTTGATCTGATCCAAGGCATCTAGAAAAATGTGTACTTAACATCATTCTGAACAGTCAAAGACTGAATATCTAACATCAAAAGTAAAACAACAAGGTCTACCTTGGTCTCCTGTATTCAATATTGTACTTGTGGTTCCAGCTAGGGAAATTAGGCAAGAAAATGAAATAAGAAGCATCCCAATTGGGAAGGAAGAAGTTAAACTATTTCTCTATATACAATTGTCATAGTCTTGTATGTAGACAATCCCAAGAAATCTTCTAAAAAATATAACTAATAAACAAGTTCAGCATGATTCAAAGACACCAGATCAATATAAAAAAAATCAATTGTATTTTTATACACTGAAAATGAAAACAATTCCAACCTTAATAGTATCAAGGCCAGGCACAGTGGCTCACACCTCTAATCCCAGCACTTTGGGAGGCTGAGGCAGGAGAACTGATTGAGCCCAGGAGTCTGAGGCCAGCCTGGACAATATAATGAGACTTCACCTCTCCAAAAAAAAAAACAAAAACAAAACTAGCCAAGTGTTGTGGCATGTGCCTGTAGTCCCAGCTACTTGGGAAGCTGAAGTGGGAGGATCACTTGAGCCCAGGAGGCAGACAGACACTACAGTAAGCTGAGATTGCACCACTGCACTCCAGCCTGGGTAACAGAGCGAGATCCTTTCTCAAAAATAAAATAGTATCAAAATAATAAAATACTTAGGAATATTTTTAAATGCAAGACATGTACACTTAAAGTTACAATGATGTACAAAACATCATTGAAAGAAAATTTTTAAAGCTTAATAGAAAGGAATCCCATGATCATGGACTTATTAAGATGATAATACTTTATAAAGTGATCTATAGATTCAACACAACGCCTATCGGAATCCCAACTGATCTTTTTTTTTGAGGGGGTGGGGGCAGAAATTGCCAACCTGGTCCTAAAATTATTGAGAAAATGCAAGAGGCTCAGAATAGCTAAAAGGAAATAATCATGAAAAAGAACAGAGTAGTGGACTCACACTTCATAATTTAAAAAGTTATTGCAAAGCTACCTTAATCAAGACAGTTTTTTACTGACATAAAAATAGACATACAAATCAATGGAATACAATTAAGAATCCAGAAATAAACCCTAACATTTATGTGATCAATTGATCTTTGACAGGGGCCAGGATAATTCAATGAACAGCCTTTTCAACAAATAGTGCTGAGACAACTAAATGTTTACCTGAAAAAAATAAATAAATAAAAAATAACATTCAACCCCCTTCCAGCATGCACAAAAAATTAACTCAAAATGTATCAAAGAGTTAAATGTAAGAGCCAAACATAAAATTCTTTCAATACACACAGAATTAAATATTTGAGACCTTGGGTTAAGCAATGATTTCTTAGCACAAACAATCAAAGAGAAGATTTATAATTTGTGTTTAATCAAAATTGAAGACATTTGTGTTTCAAAGACATCATCCAGAAAGTGAAAAGGGCCAGGCATGATGGCTCACGTCTATAATCCCCACACTTTGGGAGGCCATGGCAGGAGAATCACTTGAAGCCAGGAGTATCGAGACAAACCTAAGCCTAAGCAATACAGCAAGACCCCTTCTTCAAAAACATGAAAATTAGCCAGGCATGATGGCACACACCTGTATTCCCAGTTACTTGGATGGCTGAAGTGGGAGGATCCCTTGAGCCCAGAAGTTCAAGGCTGTTCTGAACTATGATTGTACCACTGCACTCCAGCCTCGGGGGCAACACAGCAAGACCCCATTTCTTTAAAAAAAAAAAAGAAAGAAAGAAAAGAAAAGAAAGTGAAGACAACCCTCAGACTGGCAGAAAATATTTTCAGGTCATATAGCTGATAAGGGACTTGCATTCAGAATTTATAAAGAATTATTAAAACTCAATAATTATAAATAACCAGTTACAAATGACCAAAGGATTTGAATAAACATTTCTCCAAGTAAGATATATGAATGGTTAATCTTGTTAAATGATCCTCAACACCACTGGTCATTAGGAAAATGTAAAGAACACAATGTGATACCACTTTACATTTGCAAGAATATCTATAATCAACAAGACAAATAGAGTCTAAATACCAGTAAACATGTAGTGAAATTGGAACCTTCATACATCCCTAGTTAGAATGTCAGATGATGTAGCCCCTTTGGAAAACAGTGTGGCTGTTCATCAAAATGTTAAATATAATTATCATGTGATGCAGCAATTCTAATCCTAGGTACGTACCCAAGAGAAATGAAAACGTGGGCATCCAAACCTGCCTATGAATGTTCAAAGCAGCATTACACATAGCCAGTAGCAGAAACAACCTAAATGCTCATCGGCTGCTGAATTGGTAAACAGAGTGTGACATAGCCATACAATAGAAAACAATTGAACCATAAACAAGAATGAAATGCTAACACATGGCATAACTCCAATAAACCTTACAAGCATTACGCTAGGTAAAAGTAGTTAGTCACGAAGGTCAAATAAAGTATTACACCACTTATATGAAATGCTCAGAATAAGCAAATCTGTAGATATAAAGTAGATTTGTGTTTGCCTACAACTAGAGGGAGGGAGGAAGGAGTGAAGGAAGAGATGGAGAGTGATTAATAATGGGTATAATGTTTCTCTTTGGAGTGTGATAAAATTTTCTAAAATTAGAAAATATAGAACATATTTTAGGATAGAGGGGGTTGCAAACTCCTGTGAATATTCTAAAAACTAATGAGTGATATACCTTAAATGGGTAAACTTTCTGGTACATAAATTATATCTCAATAAAGGGTTAAAGGAGAGGATTAAATGTAAAACTCATTTTTATCAATTGCTAATGTGTGATCTTGAGTCACAAACTCTCTGATCCACAATTTCCTCATACAATGAAAAACAACCATGTTACAGAGCTATTGAGAGAATTTTAAAAAGACATAGAATGTATATAAAAACTTAAACCATAAAAGTAGGAATACAGGGCATTGTCCTCTATGTAATCCACTATAGCTGGAAGATAAATGGCATTAAAGACATGATTCCACAATCATTTATTGATTCCTCATTATGTGCCAGGCACTCTGCCAGTCCTGAACAAAAGCAAATGGCAAGGAAAATAGACATACTTCCTGCCTTCACAGAGCTTAAAATGTAATGGCTGACATTATTCAAATAATTATACAAATATGAGATATGATTAATGCTTCAAAGGCAAAGTCCAAAGCAAGGCCATGAGGAAGTATTTAATATAGGGGAATGATTTGGTTTGGGGGCTGTTGGAGCAGGATGTGATTTGAGGAGTGTTATGGAAGACCATCCTGTGGAAATGTTTAAATTGAGATCCAAAGCGTGAATAAGTGTTAACCAGGAAAAGAGGGGAGACAGAGAGTGTGCAAGATGCAAGTCCTGGGACGGGAGAAAGCATGGAAGTGTTAAGGACTCAAAGGAAGTAAGGGAGGGAGTGAGTGGTAGAGGTCAGTCTGGAGAGACTCCAGATTGTGCAGTGCCTACAGGTAATTAAGAGTTTAGTTTTTAATCTAAGAATAATTGGAAGCTAATGAGGGCTATTATGCAAGGGAATGACATGATCAGATTTGGGCTTTTGAGGGTCTCCAAAATATAAAGGCAGGATAGAAGGCAATGATCCAGTAAAAGAAACTGAAAAGAAAGAGTTAAGAAGAAGAAAAATGGCCAGGAGAATTTGGTGTAATGGAAATGAAAAATAGTATTGAGTAATGGGAATGGTTTCAATATTATTGGTTGCTACTGGGAGCATCAAATACACCCAGTAAATTTAAGAAAATGGAAATCATAGTTGATCCTGGCAAGTGCTATTTCTGTGAATTTGCTGGGTTAAAAATCAGAATGGAATGAATTGAAGAAATGAGAAATGAGGACAGTTTATACAGTATAGACTGCTCAGGTTGTACAGGAGGAGAGATAAAGAAGTACGCACAAAGGAATTGTTTGTGCGATCTTTTTGTTTGTTTGTTTTTTGAGACAGTCTCACTCCGTCACCCAGGCTGCAGTGCAGTGGCGCAATCTCAGCTCACTGCAAGCTCTGCCTCCTGGGTTCATGCCACTCTCCTGCCTCAGCCTCCCTAGTAGCTGGGACTACGGGCGCCCGCCACCATGGCCAGCTAATTTTTTGTGTGTATTTTTAGTAGAGACAGGGTTTCACCGTGTTAGCCAGGATGGTCTCGATCTCCTGGTCTTGTGATCCACCTGCCTCGGCCTCCCAAAGTGCTGGGATTACGGGTGTGAGCCACCGTGCCCGGCCTGTGCGATCTTAAGACAGAAGACACTTGAGCATACATAAATGGTAATAAAAAAGATAACAGAGAAGTAGGTAGAGATGGAGGATAAACAATAACCCTTCAAGTGTATGGTTTCTGAGATGGGCAGAAATAAACAGGAGATAAGAGAGAGAATCAGAACAGATACAAATATGTGTGGTTTGGCATCCAGATTTTTAGTAACTCCATGTATAAAAGCTTCTATTTAATTTTGTAAAAGAAAGGTAACATCACATGGTAAGAATGAAGGTAGAGGTGACAGGGTTAGATATTTGTGGAGAATCAAATAGAATTAACACAGTTATAGGGCAACATAATAAACATTCCTAGGGATGCTGAGGGCATATTAGCACGTAGTGGCTCTTAATTCGTAGTGGTGTAAGTTTTTCCTAATAGTGTATTTCTTCAGCACTGCTTACCTGCTCAGATACAGGCAAAGTGACATCCTTTGGAGTTGTGTAAGATGGAAGTGATGAAAATATTGAGTAGCAAGGGAATTTAGATTTCTGTTAGGAGAGACATATAAATGAAGAGCCATAGGTTCAAAACTGAAAGGTCAGCAGGGTGGAGATGGGAAGAACCAACGTGGAGAAATAAGAGAGGGTTATCAGTGGTTAAGATGATGTAGAAGACTTATTATATTTGGATAACTTATGCAAGCTATAGGGGTAGGAGACAGTAATCAGAGAATGGGGAAAACCATTTACAGTCACAAAAAGCAATCAATTCCGTGGCTTAAAGTCATAAAATATCACTCCCCAATTTTTTTTTTTTTTTTTTTGGAGACAGAGTCTCACTCTGTCACCCAGGCTGGAGTGCAGTGGCGTGATGACGTGATCTCAGCTCACTGCAACCTCCGCCTCCCGGGTTCAAGTGATTCTTCTGCCTCAGCCTCCCAAGTAGCTGGGACTACAGGTGTGTACCACCACACCCAGCTAATTTTTGTGTTTTTAGTAGAGATGGGGTTTGCCATGTTGGTCAGGCTGGTCTCGAACTCCTGACCTCAGGTGATCCACCCGCCTCAGCCTCCCAAAGTGCTGGGATTACAGGTGTGAGCACCCGGCCCACTCTCCTATTTTTAAACCATGCTCTCTCCCTCCTTGCCATTTTTGTATTTTCTTCCAGTTTCTAAAAATTAGCTCTCTTGCCCAGGTAGAGCTGCTACTAATGGGAAGAAACAGAAATTACAGAATGGTAACTCAGAGAAGGAGATATAACTGCAATGAGAGCCAGGGAAACCTAATTCATAGCAACTTGGAAGCAGATGTGCTGATATCACTTCACGTTTGTCTTTATATTTCTTAGCTTGCCATAAGTGTGGTCAATTGATAATATAGGTCTTATGGGCTAAATCTTAATAGGCTGAATCATACAAGCTGAATGATAAAATCAAATCATCATTCACTGAAGATTGCCAATAAAATCAGCAATATAACTGTAGTGATAGAAACTATCATTTATTGAGAACCTTAAGTGGTCCAATCATTTTTATAACTTTATGTAATTCATCTAGTTTAATACAATACTTGTAATAGGTAGATGTTATCCTTCCTAGTTTACACCAAGGAAGCCAAAAGCCAAAAAGTTAAGTAATTTGTCCAGATTACTCAACTACTGGCCAAACAAGTCTTTAAGTGCAGTTCTGTTACTCCAAACCCTGACTTCTTTTCACTCTGCCAAACTATAAGACACAGAACATGGTATAACATAGGCATCTTTATATTTGTGTGTGAATATAAGTTTATGTAAATATTCCCCCCGTGGTAAACCTAATAGATAAGTAAACTAATTGATTTTTATTATTTTGTTAATGTGTGAAAACTCAGAAGCACAAATAAGTTGCAACGGTATTAAATGATATTTCACTGTAATTCTCCTGGGAAAAGAGACAGTTGAATTGAAAAGTTTTTATCACATATATGCAATGGCTGGATTCTTAAAATAGTATAAGTAAAATCTCTGTATAGTAATGTACCATTACAGATTTGAGGAAGAGAAGTAAACGGAATACAAAGATTTGGCCAGAGATGTGCAGTCCAAGAATAAAAAATAATGCTGCAAAACCCACTGAATACATTTTACTTGTAAGAAAATGAATGTATGAACAGCCTTTGTTCTAAATTTGTAATTATGTCATGCCACACATTTTCTTAAATGCTCTCCATATTTGTTTAATTTTTAAAATGTTCTCTTCTAAGAATTGCTTGAGGGAGAAATAGCTAATAATGGCAATAAAAAAAGAGATTCCTTGTGACATTGCAGTTTATATTGCATGTTTTACAAAGTCAGCTATAAAATTTTAAGACGCCACCCTAAAATTTGAAAACTGTAGGCCTCACACCAGCTCCTGAAAAACCCCAAGGTTGATTTTTCAGGTAGGGACAGACAAGACCTTCCTTACATTAGGTCATGCCAATAAAAGCCTAAACCCTGGCCCCCTAAAGGTAGATTTTGAGCAATATCAGTAGGACTACATTGGCTAATCTTCCTTATTTTGAGACTGCAACTGGGAGCAGTGATTTCTAATATAGTGAGAACTACAAACACTTAGAGGTTTTTAAAGCAATGTCAGCGCCTTAAATTATACTCAGGAACAAGTAGTGGCCAATGCAGTCTGGCTTGCTATGTATTGTGTGATGTAATTATCCATCTAAACCTTATACTGTACACTAGAGAACAGCAAACCAAATTATTAACTCTTCCAAAGAAGTGAAAGGGAAGTGCAATGAGACAGCTGAGTTCAATCAGCCTCAAACACTTAAAAAAAAAAAGTAACTTTAAAAAAATCATCAGTTGATAGGGCATTGATTGAAAAACAGTGCAATTAATTACTTAATCAACATTTTAGGCTATGATACATATGTTTTTCTCTAGCGAATTCAAATATTTGAATAGGGTAGTTCAGCAATAAACCGAGCTGTTTCTCTGCACTCCTGATATGCTCCCTTTCCTATATATATAGTGCTGCTTAATATTATTTTTAATCAATGCAAAAGGAAGTCAAAAATGCCACTTTGTAATAAAAACTCTCAGGAAACTAGGACTAGAAGGGAATTTCCTTTTTTAATTTTTTAAAAATTCCCTTCGCTTTTGCAGTACAAGTGTTTTTTGGCTACATGGATGAATTGTATGTATGGTGAAATTTGAGATTTTATTGCACCCATCACCCAAGTAGAGTACACTGTATCCAATATGTAATTTTTTATCCCTCAACTCTCTGCCACCTTCCCACTTCTCAGTCTCCAAAGTCCACTGTACCATTCTGCCTACCCTTGAATATCCAGAGCTGAGATCCCACTTGTAAGTGAGAACATATGGTATTTGGTTTTCCATTTCTGAGTTACTTCACTTAGAATAATTGCCTCCAGCTCCATTGAAGTTGCTGCAAAAGAAATTATTTTGTTCTCTTTTATAGCTGAGTAGTATTCCATGGTGTATATATACCATATTTTCTTTATCCACTCATTGGTCGATGGGCACTTAGGTTGGTTCTATATATTTGCAATTGCAAATTGTGCTGTGATAAACATACTTGTGCAAGTGTCTTTTAGATATAATAATTTCTTTTCCTTTGGGTATATAACCAGCAGTGAGATTGCTGGATGGAATGGTAGATCTACTTTTAGTTCTTTAAGAAATATCTAGCCAGGCGCAGTGGCTCATGCCTGTAATCCCAACACTTTGGGAGGCCGAGGCGGATGGATCACAAGGTCAGGAGTTTGAGAACAGCCTGGCCAACGTGGTAAAACCCCGTCTTTATTAAAAATACAAAAATTAGCTGGGCACTGTGGTGGTCACCTGTAATCCCAGCTACTCAGGAGGCTGAGGCAGGAGAATCACTTGAACTCGGGAGGCCGAGTTTGCAGTGAGCTGAGATGATGCCACTGCACTCTAGCCTGCATTACAGAGCAAGACTCCATCTCCAAAAAAATAAAATAAAGTAAAAAAGAAATATCCATACTGTTTTCCATAGAGGTTGTACTAATTTACATTCTCACCAGCAGTGTATAAACAGTCCCTTAAACACATCCATGCCAACATCTATTGTTTTTTTACATTTTAATAATGGCCATTCTTGCAGGGGTAAAGTAGTATCTCTTTGTTGTTTGCATTTCCATGATGATTAATAATGTTGAGCATTTTTCATATGTTTCTTGGTCATTTGTAAATCTTCTTTTAAGAAATATCTGTTCATGTCATTTGCCCACTGTTGGATGGGGTTATTTATTTTTTTCTTGCTGATTTTTTTGAGTTCATTGTAGATTCTGGATATTAGTCCTTTGACGGATGCATAGTTCACAAATATTTTCTTCTATTCTGTGGCTTGTCTGTCCTCTGATCTTGTCTGTCCTCTTATCTTTTGTGGTACAGAAGCTCTTTAGTTTAATGATGTCCTATTTATTTTTATTTTTGTTGCATTTGCTTTTTGGGTCTTAGCCATAAATTATTTGCCTGGGCCAATATCCAGAGAGTTTTTTCTAGGTTATCTTTTAGAATTTTTATAGTTTCAGATGTTAGATTTCAGCCTTTGATCCAGCTTGAGTTGACTTTCGTATAAGGTGAGAGATAGGGATCCAGTTTCATTCTTCTACATGTGGGTATGCAATTTTCCCCATACCATTAATAGGTTTAATAGGGTGAAGAAGGGAATTTTCTTAACCTGATACAGTATGTCAAAAGAAAACACGTTTTAACCCATATATGTAATCGTAAAAGTCAATATTTTCCCATAAAATTACAACCAAAACAAGGATATTAAATCTCATCACTCTAATTCAACATTGTGCTAGAAGTATTAGCCAGTATAATAAAGGAAGAAAAAGAAATAAATGGCATACAGATTGGAAAGGGTGAAATGAAACTCTTTCTATTTACAAATGTCATGATTACCTATGTAAAAAGTCCCAAGGAACTTATAAAAGTCTCCTAGAACTAATAAATAAGTTTACCATGTCTGCAGGATACAAGGTCAAAATTTATACATATATATATACACACACATACACACACATATATACACGTACATACACACACACACACACACACAATAAAACACCAAACAAGAATGAAACACAAGTAGAATTCTAACAAATCATGCACAGCATCTGTTTGCTGAAAAATACAAAACACTAATAAAAGAAATTGGAGACCTAAATAAGTGGAAATATATATTGCATTTCCTGAATTGGAACACAATATAACAATACATTTAACATGTTACTTTTCCCCAAATTCATGTATAGGTTGACTATAGTCCTAAATAAAATCCCTGTGGTATTAGCTTGTACATGTAGTCAACCTGATTCTAAAGTTTATGTGGAAAGGGAATGGAAGTAAAACACTGAAATAATTTTAAAATGAATAAATTTGGAAGATTCATACTACCTGGTTTTAATGTTTATTATAAAGCTTGAGTAGTCAAGATGATGTGGCACTGGAGAGGTGAAAACATATAGATCAATGAAACAGAATAGAGTCCAGAAATACATTCACACAAATACAGTCAATTCACTTTTGACAAAAATACAAAGATAATTCAATGGAGCAAGGGTAGTCTCTGTAATAAATGATACTGCAACAATTATGCATCTATATGTAAAAAAATAAGTAAACCTCAACCTAACCTTCATACTGCATCCAAAATTAACTGAAAATAGATTTAAAATCTACATGTAAAATGTAAAACTCCAAAATTTTAGGAAAAAACATCACAGGAGAAAATCTATGTGACCTTAACATTGGCCAGAAGTTCTTATATGGGACATAATAAGCATGATTCATAAAATAAAATGTTGGTATGTTTCACTTCATTAAAAAAATGTTTACTGTGTGAAAGTTTCTGGTAAGAGAATGAAAAAACAGGCTATAGACGATGAAAAAATATTTGCAAATCACATATTGAACAAAGGATTTTTGTTGAATCAAAGGCCTACATATTCTGGGCAAGCAAAGGACTATACATTCTTGGTAAATATATAAAGGATTCTCAGAACTCAAGAGTAAACAATTCAATTAAAGATGAGCAGATTTTCCACTGGCACTTAACCAAAGAAAATACACAAATGGCAAATGAGCACATTAAGAGAAGTTCAATGTCATTAAGTACTAGAAATATGCAAATTAAAACCACAATGAGATTCTACTATGCACCTACTTAGAGTGGAAAACGACACTGATAATCTCAAGTTTTGTTGACAATGCAAGACAACTGGAACTCTCATGGGAATGCAAAATAATGTCAGTCCATTTCTTATAAAAATATATTTAACTGTATTTTCTTTTTAATTTTTTAATTTTTAATTATTGTGGATACATGGTAGGTGTATATATTTAAGAGGTACATGAGATATTAGATACAGGTATAAAATGCATAATAATCACACCAGGGTAAATGGGGTAACCATCGTCTCAAGCATTTATCATTTCTATGTGTTACAAATAATCCAGTTACAGTCTTTTATTCATTTTAAAATCAACAATAAATTATTGTTGACTGTAGTTACTCTGTTGTGTTGTCAAATACTAGGTTATATTCATTCTATATATCTATGTAGTATGTATCTATGTACTACATCTATGTACCCATTAACTATATCTATGTACCCATTAACCAGCCCCTCTCCCCCACCAATTACCCTTCTCAGCCTCTGGTAACCACTATTCTACTCTCTATATCCATGAGTTCAATAGTTTTAATTTTTAGCTCCCACAAATAAGTGAGAACATGTGAAGTATGTCTTTCTGTGTCCGGCTTATTTCACTTAACACAATGACCTCCAGTTCCAGCCATGTTGCTGCATATGACAGGATCTCACTCTTTCTTACGGATGAATAGTGTTCCATTGTGTATACGTACCACATTTTATTTATCTGTTTGTCTACTGATGAACACTGAGGTTGCTTCTAAATTTTGGCTGTGCGAATAGTGCTGCAACAAACATGGGAGTTCATATATCTCTTCATACTTTCTTTGAGGTATATACCTAGCAGTGGGAATGCTGGATCATGTAGTAGCTCTATTTTTAGTTTCTTGAGGAACTTCCAAATTGTTCTCCAAAGTACTTGTACTAATTTACATTCCCACCAACAGTGTACCAATGTCCCCTTTTGTCCACATCCCTGCCAGCATTTGTTATCCTTTTGGATAAAAGGCATTTTTAACTGGGGTGAGATGATATCTCATTTTTGATTTACATTTCTCTGATGATTAATAATGTTGAGCACATTTTTATATGCCGTTTGCTATTTGTATGACTTCTTTTGAGAAATGTCTATTCACATCTCTTGCCCATTTTTAAATTAGATTATTAGGTTTTATTTTTTCCTCTGGAGTTGTTTGAGCTCCTTATATATTCTGGTTATTAATCCTTTGTCAGACGGATACTTTGCAAATATTTTCTCCCATTCTGTGGATTATCTCTTCACTTTGTTGATTGTTTCCTTTGCTGTGCAGAAGCTTTTTAACTTCATGTGATCTCATTTGTCCATTTCACTTTGGTTGCCTTTGCTTGTAGGGTATTACTCATAACTCATATATTATTTTAAAGTTAAAGACACTTATTATATGACCTACAATTCTACACCTAGATATTTGCCCTAGAGCAATGAAAATGTATGTTTACATGAAACCTCTGCACAAATGTTTATACCAGCATTATTGCAATAGCCTCAAGCTGGAAATAACCCCAATATCTTCAAAGAATGAGTGAGTAAACAAAAGGTGTTATATTTATACAATAGAATACCACCCAGCAATAAAATATCAGAAGGGAATATTGATACACACAATAACATAAATGAATCTCAAAACTATTATGCTGAGTGAAAGAAGCCAGTCTGAAAAGTTCACATATGTGATTCCATTTATTTGACTGCCTGGAAAGGCAAAAGCAGGGGATGAGAGCAAATCAGTGGAACTCAGAGGTTAGGGATGAGGAAGGAGTTTTGGGGGAGATGGAAGTGCTCAGTGGTGATAGTTAAACAAGTCTATTGAGGTTTTAATTGTACTGTACACCAATAAAAATAAGAATAATATTATTTACAATAATAAACTTTTTTAAAAAAGAGAGAAATAATGTACCAACACACGCTTGCTTCTTAAAGAGCCAAAAGAGCATTTTTTTTCAGCTTTCTGTGCTCACTTAAATAAAAAAGTTTCAAATACAGAAAAGTTTTTTTAAAGCCGTATCAGTGCTGGATGGCAGATGCCTAGGATTTTGGTGGCCAAGAAATAAAAATGTGTTAGCCCCAAAGTGGTTTTGCCCTATAGCATAACAGCCCTTGATCTGGCCATCATGGTTTAATGCCCTCTAAGTCATCTAAAGGTGACTTGCTTTGACAATGCTACCACTGTTGAATTCAAAGTTGAGATGCTTTATTCTGGAATTGCAGCATCCCTGGTTGAGTCACCCCCTCCAATCACTGATACTCCTAACGCTATTACTATCACAACCACTGCTCAGAACAACCTTAGGGTCAAGTGTAAAGGCTCCTATTCCAGAGACAGGCTTACTCAAGGGTGACTCATAGTAAGTCAACTACACTCCAAATAGTTGAAATCTTGGATTCACTCAGACAGTCAATTCTGACATGAAGGTTACGGAGGGACAAGATCTAATCTCAGACACATCAGGAAATTAAAACCAATCTTCCCTTTCTTCTGCAACCTCTGATGCAGAGACCAGCCTTCTAACTCCAAAGTCTGTAATAAATTTTCTCTCCAGGTCTCCTTTTTTTGGACATCTGGACATGCCCAAAGTCATATGCATAAGTATATAAGTAGGGAAAAGGGATTTGCCAAATCCTCTAGGCAGCACCCAAAAAATATTTACTGGTAAGATACGTAAATTGAGAAATGACTAAATGCTACATTACTGAAGTTTGAATGCATGGCTTAGATCTACCAAAATACATTGGTACATCTATAACATGGATTTAGGAATTAGAAAGACCTTTAGATGTTATTATATGTGATTGTCATACAATATTCCAGAAAGAGGTCCACCTATGTTCTATTTAAATATTTGTGTTGGAGGACTCACTGTATTTTGAGGCTGACTAATTCACTGTAAATCAGCTTTAGTTGTTAGAAAGCATTCAACATAATTTATTTTTCAGATCTAAAAGCGAGAGTTTATATTTTTCTATGCAAATTTTTGTCAGTTTTGCCACATTCTTCTAGGTGGTTGGCATAATATAGGGCCTTGAATCCATCACATATAACATTAGTAAGCCATTCAAGTTTTCTTTATTGCACTAGGATAAACACTTTTATTCAAATCAAGTATAACAGTCATCAGGACAGGAATCTAGCCTTACACATTTTCTCTCCAGAATCCATATTCCTATTTCTTCCTACCTATGACAATTCCCAACAAAACCCACTTAGAGAATTCCTTTCTTTCACCCCCATTTGATTATCCATGGACTTTTACTCCAGAAGTATCGTTAACAAATTAGTAATTGATTATTATCTTTCCCTAGAAGTATAAATTCAAGTTGAAATTCATGTATACCTACTGTGGCCATGCAGGGGTTATAAATGCAGTGGTTATTTTTCAAAGGCCAGAAAGTTTTTAGGAATTAAGACACTCTTCCTGCATCATGACCGTTGTAAATGCCAGTATGTTTATCATTGCTCCTTTAGATGGAGAAAGAACACAGAACAAGTGAACAGAGAAATAAGTGATTCATGTATGTAAATAATACAATATTGCATTTTTACTTGTACTTTTTTTGAAATGTTTTTATTTATTGTAATGTTTTGAAATTTCTTCCAAATGAAGTCAATTATAGTAGTTTTTAAATGACTCCCAGGAATTTAATACAGATATACTGGCCATGGGGCTAGACAGCCTGGATTCAAATTTCAGCTCTCCCACCTACTCACTGTGTAACTTTGGGCTTAGGTCGCTTCTGTAAAATGGAAATAATAATACATTAAACCTCATGGGGTTGCTGTGAGAGTTAAGTTATTTATAGGTGAAGTGCTTGCTGAAAGCTCCCCAGAACAGCAAAAGCTGTTTATAAACTTTTAATGAAGCAAAGCTGAGACTATGGCTTACTCAGGAGAACAGCACCTTGGCAGAGTCTGATAGCATCTTAAAGTGGAAAGGACAAAGTCTGACTTACTGAAATTTTGCAGTCTAGGTGAAAGGAGGTTTCTTCAGTGAGGATCTTTATGAGGACTGGCTGAGAATAATGATAGTTTAGGATTGGTGAAAACAGTAAGGAGAATATTTTGAAGACAGAGAGAGTCGTGAATCCTAGGCAGTAATTTGTTGATGATTTCGATTGAAAAGGTAATGGGTCTTGAGAAATCCTGTAATAAAAAATAGTCCTTTGGAACCTTTATCTTCCTGCAAGAGTCTTTTGAAGTAGGAAAGTTATGCTAACAAAGGCTATGAAAGAGTGAAATCATGTTAAGATGGGTTTGCTTCTTAGTGTCCAAGCAGTGTGAAGGCATCTTTAAACAGTATCTGACACATACCATACACATAGATGTAAGTGTTGTTTTCATGTTTATTGATATTGTTAAATTAAGCATGCCAAATTTTGTGTAAGTCCTTCAAGCGATTAACATGATTCTTTTTTTTCTCTCTCTTTCTCTATTTTGAGAAAGATAAGTCTGTGTTCTTCTGTGTCCCTCTCCTGGTCATAGTAATATTTCCCCATCCAGTTTAGCTATGGTAAGCAACTGACACTTGGTGCCGAGGACCGCACACAGTGATAAGATATACATTCTACTGGGGCAGAGGGACATAGCCATGAAAAATTAAAACATAATAATTTTTTTAAAAAAAATACAGTATAATAAATTCAGTACTCTAAAAAAGGTATGCATGAAGGATTTAAGAATCACAAAGGAAAATCAGCCCAACTGTGCTGGAAGAAGAGAGCAAGAACTTTACCAAATGCATAGCTACTGAGAGAGGACCACATCTTGAGTTAACCTAAAAAAAAATTATGGGTATCTCCCATTAAGTCTGATTTCTCAAGGAGCACTCAAGGTATTCTTACAAATCTTTGTACTACGCTCTATCTTGGCATGCACTGTTGCTTCCACCCCAGTGTTGAGAGTGAATGCTCCAGTGCATAACTTAAAGAGATGCCTCTTTCTTAATCAGAACTGCATTACATACTAGGACGTTGGCGGGTTCAGTGTAATTACAAAATTACAATTTTGTAATGTTCAAAATTCAGCTTAAAAGAAATGAAGTAATCTCCCAGACTTCTTATTTTTTATATTCTGTTTCATCAGCATAGTCCTGGTTTACACCATTTGTCCCAGTGTATTTATAAATAATGCTTCCTTCACTCTTAAAATGACCCAGCTTTTAACAATTAATTACATGGTCACCCTACTTGTACTACATTTGGTGCTATTCCAGTAGGGAAAAAAATGGGCTGGGAGCTAGAAAGTAAATGTTTGAGTTCCAGCCCTGCCATTTACTTTGGGAAAATGACTTTATCTGAAGTGATTATAATGATTAAATATGATGATTGTAGCAAAAATGCAGAGTGTATAAAGGGTAATCTACGTGTTTTGTTCATCTTCATAGTGTCGCAGTTAACATCATAAAGTTTGAAAGTAGAAAACGTGTAAAGATAAATGTAAATACACATTTACAAATATTGTTTTCCAAATATAAGTGATTATACTTGATTGAGCTACCAATGTTTATGTTTCAGTATCAGACTTAATTGTCCTCCTAACCAATGGGCCAATGGGGTGTAGAAAGTAGTAAGAACCCGAATATATGGGCCCAAAATTAACCGTGGTGTTACTGTGGATACATATTTACAGCTTAAGAGTTTTAATTTTCTTCACCTCTAAAATAAAACACTTGAGTTTTTTTTTTTTTTTTTTTTTTTTTTTTTTTTTTTTGAGACGGAGTCTCTCTCTGTCACCCAGGCTGGAGTGCAGTAGCGCCATCTCGGCTCACTGCAAGCTCCGCCTCCCATGTTCACACCATTCTCCTGCCTCAGCCTCCCGAGTAACTGGGACTACAGGTGCCCGCCACCACACCCGGCTAATTTTTTGTATTTTTAGTAGAGACGGGGTTTCACTGTGTTACCCAGGATGGTCTTGATCTCCTGACCTCACGATCCACCTGCCTCAGCCTCCCAAAGTGCTGGGATTACAGGCATGAGCCATGGCACCCGGCAGAGCTAAGTATTCTTAATCAAAGTGTGGAGACCTTTGTTTTGAAGGAGAAAAATGTGGGGTCCCAGTTTGTGGATGAGATTTACAAACAGCCTTGTATACTTCCTGTGATTTGGTCTTGAGGTCTCTTCTGAAAGTGGGTATAATTATAGCCCTGCCCTGATGGGGCTCCAGGGGATGTGATCATGGATATTCACAATGTGTCTTTCATGGGACACTTTTTCTTTATGGTGGATGGCCTAATGCGTAAGTGTCTCATCCATGACCAGGTATGCTGTGCACAGAAAACTTTTTCATCCTGGCAGACACTTTTACAGCTATTTTTTGACCTATGTCCAGTTTATTCCTACCAAGGTAGCCACCCTCTAGGGGAGCCCTGACCAGGAGGAGAGTTAAGTCTGGGAGTGTGGGTCAGGTGAGACACAGAAGAGGCAGCACAGCAAAACACATGAAGTAACAGAAACAGTATTGCTTACAAATCACAGACAGGAGAGGGCAGCAGACCTCGTAGAGCCAATGGGAAAGGGAAGCTGCTCTGGACATGTGAGCCCAACCAGAAGGTGGAGAGCAAGAGAAAGAAAGCCAGAGACCTATGGGCCAGAGGCTTTATTGGGATCCAGGGTGTCACCCACAAAGGTTTCCTTTGGAGAGTTCTAATTGGTAGATTTAGAGCAAGCAGACAGGAGCTCCATGGAGTCATGCTGTAACTGAGGGGTGGTCACTGCAGCCTAACTGCTCAGTCCATGCAGGGTGTGGGGGTCAGTGAGGCAAGTCATATAGGTTGTATCTAGCTGTCCCATAGGGAGATGGTCACCAGGAGGCAGTTTTATAAGGCAGATATCTGGGTCGACCACCTTTAGGAACTGGGAGAAGGTGGAGAACTGGAAACTGAAGGGTGACTAAGCCCACTTCTGATATGAGAAAATCCAATCTATATTTAAAATGGATGCTGAGGTAACATAAAATTGTAAGAACTCACTACAAACCTGAATTCTGTTTCATCCAATGTAACAACCTGTGCCAGGCTGCTTCAGTTTCCCTGGGTGCTACAGCAAGCCCAGCAAGTGTATGCTGGCTTTCTGGGATCTAGCAGCCCCAAAACTTGTTAACATAGAGCTGGTTGATCTCTAAGCCCCCAAACCCTCAAATATCACAGAGGGAAGTTGTATAAATAAGTATTGATTAATTATTTAAAAACAATCATTTAGGAGGGCATAGAAGTCTGTATTCATTTCCTAGGACTTATCAAATTTATTCTCTTACAGTTCTGGAGGCCAGAAGTCCAAAATTAAGGTGTCACAGTATCTCTTTGAAGGTTCTGGGGAGAATCCTTCCTTGCTTCTTCCAGTTTCTGGTAGCTCCAGGTGTCCCTTGGTTTGTCAAATTATTTCTGAGCTTCAGGCCATGAATACTTTTTGGTACCTCATAGTTATATAATCATTTGCTTAAAACTTAAAAAATTTTGTAAACAGTGGTGTCTGGTAACTGTGAAAATTCAATGTGCCTTTAATAATTAGTGAGAAGAAAAGTTTGGTTTTTTTCATGGTATGTTCTTGCATTTGAAAGAGTTAGACAAATAATAATTAGGAATAAAACACCTAAAATTTAACTTTCAAGTTTAAAGTTAAACAAAGAGAAGCCAGGCAATGTTCAAGATGAAATTTTAATGTTGACATCAACTGACTCATGATGAATAGTATAAACCGTAAATTAGTAATTGCATGCTATACTACATATTTTTCTATGAAAATTCTGTTACATTTCCTGAACAGTTTCATTCATAATAATGAACTAATTATACTTTAGCATCTAATGAACAGAACTAAATGAGCTGCATTCAAAAGCCACAGCTTTTTTCTTTCAATATATGTCTTTGATCTTGTAATAATGTTTTCTTATAGAAGCAAGAGGGAATCTAAGTATGTTTCGAGGCACTAAAGGCATCTAATATTATTTTCCATTCTTTTGCCCAAATTTTTGTATGACAAAGTGTCTCTTTTTCATAAGTGCACACTAGTATTCTACTAATGTTATTAAAAAGCTAATTCTTTTATTAAGGAGAAACATAAATATCGCCTATTGAAAGCTTTGTGGAGTTTTAATCACATTTTTAATTATTGGGAAACAGAAGCCAATCTTATTTAAAACTAGTAATCAAATATGTAGATCAATGCTATCCATTGGTTATATAGAAGTAGCTACCTTTTTATACTGAATGAAGGTAGGGCTAGCACAAGCTACTTTTACTGCATTGGGATGCATACCACACCTTCTCCTGATCCATAAGCCCAACTCCCAAACTCACTCATTCAAAAACAGCCTAGTTTGGTGAACAGGAAATGGGAACAAGTAGCCATTGTGCAAACTGCCAAGTTCTATAATAAAGGTCTCAGCAGGAGGCATGGGTACCTCTGGTATGGTGGATGCTATGGCATTCTGCTTTCAGGTCCTCCCAGTCTCTGCTTTAAGGACTGAAGGGACTTATTCCCTCAGCTGATAAAATATGAGTTATCTACAGCTCCCAGCTGAGTCCCTCTCTAAAACTTGCCCTGGGGCTTGCCCATGTCACATTTCTTCCTGGCACAGTCCACATACAGTCACTTCTCAGTATTCAGGCATGAAGGCCCAGTCCCCTTGTCCCAATTCAGAAAAACACTGAAGGGTCATGCTAGCTCCAGAGCTTCTCATAGAAATGGCTGAGCCCTTTGTTGTGACTGCATCATAATTCAACTTCTCTCTGGACAGTCCTGTTTCCTTTCTGCCCTTCCACCTACACAAGTATCGATTCTAAGGACACATCCCCAATAAACTTCCTACATGCAAGTCTCTGTGTTAGAGTCTGCTTCCTGGGGAAACTCACCTGTTATATCTGGTCCAGGGAGATTAAAGAACACTTTTTAGATGTTTTATAATTTGAGATTTATCTCTCAGTAAAAATAAGAGTTTCTCTAATAAAGGATCAGAGAAAAGAGTACACTCCATGCCAAACAAACAAACAAACAAAAAAAAAACAAAAACAGGAAAAAGCAGAGATGTGAAAGAGTACATCTTATTAAGTTGTACAATTTTGTTACAATACTAGAGAAGCAATTTATGATGTAGCAGGAGGAGGTAGAGCCCAAGTTATGAAGAGTCTTTATTGTTAATCTGAAGATTTTGCATTTTTTCCATAGACAGTAAGTGGTCATTTATGAATTATATGTACTGGATTGCATAATAACAGTTATTTCCAAAAGAAAAACAGAAATAGATCGGAAGGTAGATTGAAAGGTAGTTGAGAGATAAAAGTAGAAGGGAGACTAAACAGAGAGCAGCTATAATATTGGAACAGGTTTTCAAGGGTTAAACAGAGACAGAGATGGTGAATAGGGAATGGATATGGGCCGTATGATAAAAATAGAAACAACTATATAAGGTAATTAAATCAGGTAAGTAGAAGAAGGAGGCATAGAGGTTCCTAGCTGGGGTCAGTGAAGGAAGCTGTGGTTGTAAATGGTAGGTAAAGCCACAAGTAGAGGGGGCACGGTTGAGATTATGGTATTGCAGGAGCAAGGAGACTAACAGCCTGCTGGGTACCCTGCTAAAGATGTCCTCTTCAATGGCTGATGCTATGCATTGCACAAAATACGAAATGTTACTTCACTCGCCCACCAAAAATTATTTAGATGTTATTAGCGTATTGAGAGTAGTATTAAGTTTTGTAGTGGGGGAGGGTAAAGGCTTATCTTCCAACAGTGACTTCAGTCAGAAATCAATATGACATGACCTAAGATAAGGTCAAAGTTAGCTGGACCATTTGCTGGAGAGAAACAACACGTTAACGCCCGAATGAAGCTACAATCGGCACCATTGAAAATGCTCGTTAGCAGGACCATGGAGAAGTTATAACTTGCTTATTTTCTCTGACAGCAGGGATCCTGGAAGCAGTTATCTGCTACAGTACTTTTCTTTTGTGGGACAGTAAAGCAGACTGCATGCGGTAATTGTGTAGGCATAGACCTTGACAATGGAGCCGACAAGCCTGCCAGACTTGACTAGACAGGGAGGGTGTTAACCCTGGCTTGATTCCCGCTGGTAATAATAAGTCATGATGGTGCTCCATGAAGTTCATTTTAACTATTTTATATCAACAAGAATCATGCATATTGGTGCAAAATACTAGATGTTTTAATCGAATGTTCTGTGTACCTAATAATGTTCTCATGAGATTGAACCACAGAGAAATAAATTAATTATTCAAAGAAGATGGTATTTTGAGAGTCCATGAATCATCTGTATCAGATCATTCAGAGTACATGTTAAAAATGCAAAATCTAATGTCCCACTTTACCTACCAAATTAGAATCTAGAGCAGAGTTTCTCGACCATGGCCCTTTTTACATTTAGGACTGGAAAATTCCTAGGGGCTATCCTGTGCTTCGTAGGATATTTAGCAGAATCCCTGGCCTCTACTCACTAGATGCCAGGAATACAAACACACACACAGAGACATACATATGCACACACCTGTAGTGACAAGAAAAAAATATCTCCAGACACTGCCAATTGTTCCCGCAAGGAAAAATCGCCCCTCATTGAGGACCCAGGATTTAGAGGGATGGGTCTGGAAATCCACATTCTAAAAGTTACTGTCTCTTCCACTACTATTACCACTCACTAAATGATTCTCATTACCATCAATTTTGAGAATCAGTGTTGTGAGAAAATGCATTGTTTACAGATTCATTTGCTTATTTTAACTTTTAATATTTGTTGAGTGCCTACTCGGTGCCAGCAAATCTTGCTATATTTGGAGGATACTACAGAGAACAAAACAGACAAAATTTTTGCTCTCATTGAGCTAACTCAGAGTGGAGAAAATAGGCAATTACTTGAACTTTCTTCATCAATATTTGTGCTCTGAAGAAAAATAAGGCAGGCTAAAAGATAGGGAGTGACTGTAAGCAATATATTAGCAAGATGATAGGGACCCTTCTCCACCTCTGAAGTGGAAATATATGAGCAGAGATATGAATAAACTTGAGTCAAGTTGCCTGCAAGTGCTGATCTAGGACTCCAGAGGATGGCATGTCATTAAAGCTTGTAGTGAAATACCCCAAGGGACCAGCAGCTGAGGGTGTTGAGGTCTGGATGGCCACTGTCAGTTTATCTTCTGTCCCCAAAACCCTGAGTCAGGTGCCACATTACCTGGAGCAGAATGGTTCCAAAGACAGTTTCAACAAAAGCTTTGTGTCAAACTCATGAGAGCCCTAATTATACAGCAGAAGCTCGAACGTCCCAGCCAAATAGGTCATATCTGTCATTTTCAGAATAATCTTAATTCCCCCCATGATAGGTGCTTGCTTCAGCAGCACATATATTAATTTCCCTATGGTTAAAGCTTAAAGATAACGATTACCCAACTAGAGATGCCAGGTCTAGACTGAGGCAAAGGAAGTGGACAGGGTACAAAATGTAAGGAGACACTCACTCTCAGGGTCAGGCAAGTACATCCTTATGTGTCCTGTCCCGGTATCTCATTGGATTCATCCTTGTTTCAGCCTATTTGTGTTCAATCTGAAAACAAACAGGAAACCCAGCTTGCTTTGGCGACAAGGCATCAGCCAGATAGCATTTTCTGATGGAAACCTCATCTTTAGAAATAAAAATACTGGAATTAAGAAACTCTAAGACTAGGAGGGCCCCAAAGAAAGAGTATCTCAATCAGCTAGTGCCGTCCAAGCTAACAGCCCCTAAGTTGAGAGAGGAAATGGTCAATCTTCTTGATTCCAAATGATTTTCCAGAAGGAAAGTGTCTAAGTTTCCTAATTACTGGTTCCTAAACTGTCAAGCACTATAGTTAGAGTTTCTTTCTGAAATCTAAATATAAATACATTCTACTGAAAATTGAATCATGAGCTTCAGGAATTATTCATACCACATAGAAAGCCAACAGATAATCATCTATTCTTTTCCTTCAGTCTTTCCTAAGTTTGAAAATAGATGCTAATAGTTGTAGATATGTGGCATTATTTCTGAGGGCTCTGTTCCATTGGTCTATATCTCTGTTTTGATACCAGTATAACTATCTGATCTTTGACAAAACTGACAAAAACAAGCAATGGGGAAGGGATTCCCTATTTAATAAATGGTGCTGGGAAAACTGGCTAGCCATATGTAGAAAGCTGAAACTGGATCCCTTCTTTACACCTTATACAAAAATTAATTCAAGATGGATTAAAGACTTAAATGTTAGACCGAAAACCATAAAAACCCTAGAAGAAAACCTAGGCAATACCATTCAGGACATAGGCATGGGCAAGGACTTCATGTCTAAAACACCAAAAGCAATGGCAACAAAAGCCAAAATTGACAAATGGGATCTAATTAAACTAAAGAGCTTCTGCACAGCAAAAGAAACTACCATCAGAGTGAACAGGCAACCCACAAAATGGGAGAAAATTTTTGCAACCTACTCATCTGACAAAGGGCTAATATCCAGAATCTACAATGAACTCCAACGCATTTACAAGAAAAAAACAAACAACCCTATCAAAAAGTGGGCGAAAGACATGAACAGACACTTTTCAAAAGAAGACATTTATGCAGCCAAAAAAACACATGAAAAAATGCTCACCATCACTGGCCCTCAGAGAAATGCAAACAAAACTACAATGAGATATCATCTCACACCAGTTAGAATGGCAATCATTAAAAAGTCAGGAAACAACAGGTGCTGGAGAGGATGTGGAGAAATACAAACACTTTTACACTGTTGGTGGGACTGTAAACTAGTTCAACCATTGTGGAAGTCAGTGTGGCAATTCCTCAGGGATCTACAACTAGAAATACCATTTGACCCAGCCATCCCATTACTGGGTATATACCCAAAGCATTATAAATCATGCTGCTATAAAGACACATGCACACATATGTTTATAGCAGCACTATTCACAATAGCAAAGACTTGGAACCAACCCAAATGTCCAACAACAATAGACTGGATTAAGAAAATGTGGCACATATACATCATGGAATACTATGCAGCCATAAAAAACGATGAGTTCATGTCCTTTGTAGGGACATGTATGAAACTGGAAACCATCATTCTCAGAAAACTATCACAAGGACAAAAAACCAAACACCCCATGTTCCCACTCATAGGTGGGAATTGAACAGTGAGAACACAGGGACACAGGAAGAGGAACATCACACACCGGGGACTGTTGTGGGGTGTGGGGAGCGGGGAGGGATAGCATTAGAAGATACACCTAATGTTAAATGATGAGTTAATGGGTGCAGCAGACCACATGGCACATGTATACATATGTAACAAACCTGCACGTTGTGCACATGTACCCTAAAACTTAAAGTATAATAATAATAAAATTAAAAACAAAGAAAATAGCTGCTAATTTAGTTTGTGGTTTCTTTTTCAGATCAGATTTGACCATTCTTAGCTTTTACTTTTATTATTTTTTAAATCACTACTTTCATTGCCTTTGAATGTTACTTTATATTTTTTTTCCTTAGACATTGAAAAGATCTTCCACTTGACACTATCACTGTTGGATAGCACCTCACCATAATTAGCCTAATAGAAATCACTAATTAATTTAGTAGACCTTGCAATGCATTTTAGTTATGCACATACCTCAATTTATCATGCCCTGGATCAGAATATTCTATGGGATTGCAATAATTAAAATGACATCTTTTGAAAGGCTTCCATTTTGATTGTATCTCCAACACTTATGAGATGTAAGATTAGCAACTTTCACTCTCAATATCTCAGTTTCCTCAGTGACAAAATGGGAATCACAGTAGTACATATTGCATACCTTTTGGCAACTATGTGAGAGGATCCATGAAAAAGAGCACAAAACCTAATACATCATAAGTTCTGAATACAATTTTGTTACAGATACCTAAGAAGTTAATAACATGCTCTAGGCAAGAAAAAGGACAAATCAGGGGTTGGTCATCTTTAGTGAAAGCATTAGCCATTTCCATTATTTCACCTTTTCCCACATGACTTTAGTACCCCTTGCCTGTGATGGGAATGGCAAATCTTCCTAGAAAGGAGATTGTTGACAGCCACTTCCAGATTTAAAGAGGTGTGGAATGGCATGGCATAGGTCATTGGCAAGGACACAATCCCAGCACTCTGGTGAATCACTTCCTTTAGTCTTTTGCTTCTTTCCACCTAATAAATGTGTGGGAGATGGGTGGAAAGAGAAGAGTGTGTCTGTTGGGGAGGGCTCTTTCTCCTCCTCATTGCATTTGTTTACCTTTTTCTACAAGCCCTGAATGTTACCTGGTATCAACTACATAGGTTGGCACAATAAGCTATCTACTGCCCCAGGGCAAGACACCCTCCTCCTGTGCACTAAGGAAAAAAAGATGTATGAATACATTTTGCACCCAAGCTATGGACACAAAATTGCTAAGCACAGAGCATTCAAAATCTCCTGGTCTCCAGAATTTACAAAGGGGAGAAAGAGGCAGTCATGAACACACACTGTGGAAGCTTGCTGATGGCCATTAAGCCAATCTGATTAAAATATACTGGGCTCAGTTTAATGTATATATAAAATTGCTGCCACCATCAGGCCACTGCTGCTCAACTCTTACATAAGGTGGACTTTTATTTTTGTTATTTTATGTCCCCAAGTAAGTAAGTTTATCTTCCCTTGATGATTGTCCCATTTAGAAGAAAGAGTAGTGAATGGATGCAGCCTGGAGAAAGCTGGGCCTGGGATTAGAGTGCCAGACACTGGAACAGTGTATTTGTTTGTCATCTGTTTTGGGCTTTATCGGCTGCCAAACTAATTGAAGCTGATTAACGGCTTTTTGGTCTTAGTTTATTGAGTGCCTGAAACAGTTGCAACCCATTCATGAGCAATTATTACAATGCATATTCTTCATAATTATCTTTAAAAGCATGCATAAACTTATTTATATAAAATAATTTGTATAAGAATTTGTTTTCTTTATATGTAACCAATCAATTATTGATTGCCTAAAGTCATTTGAAGTAGTTATTGTAGCAGCTGCAAGAAGAGATAGGATATAATCCCTGATAATAAGCAGCTTGTAAATCACTTGAGAAAATTGGAAACACTTATATATAAAAGATAATTAAATTTTTAAGTTTTTATATGCAGAATGACAAATGATTTACTATACAAAAATAGAAACAAGAAAGATTCTGAATAATCAGTGGTGACTTACACAGAATATAGGAAATAAAATGAGCTGTTAAAGATTCATGTAGTTCCTATTATATGATTGGAAGGAGAGGAGGAGTCCTTTCTTGAGGAAATGGCATGGGTAGAACCATAGAACCAAGATTAGACAAAATGTCCACCCAGAACAAAATATAAAACTTAAACTGGGGTATCAGCTGAATAAGTGAGGAAAGGTTACATAGAGAGATTACAGTCAGATTTGCCCATCAGACTTTTGACTTATTAAGGGATACTGACACTTTTGCTCATGGTCAGACTGATGGTAAGCATGTTTTAGAAAATATATCTAACACTTATAACACAACATCTGGTGGTGGCAATGCAAATAAAACAAACAAAAAGAATTATGATTTACAAATGAAATTGGTAGGACTTAGAAATTAATTTTATAGCTTTAAAAATAAGGGGGCACAGGGAGGAGGATAAATGTAGGTTGAAATCTGAGTTTTCAGACCGGAGGACTAAGAGGATAGCCAACAGAAAGAAAGGGAGACAAACATCCACTTAGTGAAGAAAATTTGAGGGTAAAATGTCAGTTTTAAAATACCAAATTACCAGTAATAGTATGTGAGATGATACTATCCAGCAGATATTTTGGTGAACTGGGTTTAACAGATAATTCAAAACTAAATATGTAATTTAAGGAGTTATTCATATTAAGTGACTGATGAAATCGTGAAGGTAGATATAATATCAGAAGATGAAATCCATCAGAAAAGGGCTAAGAATAGAAGTTCAAGGTATTACTACCTTTGAAAGCATGAGGAAAGTGAAAAAATCAGAGAATTGAAGCTAAGAAGAGAATTATGCAATGCAGAGTTGTAGAATTTAAGGGAAGAGAGAACTTCAAGAGAAAAGTGGTTAAGAATGTCAAATGCTGCACAGAGGTAAGAAAAATAATTTGAAAACCTCTAGCACCTCTTTCTCCTTTAAAGTACTGGATATTTTTCATATGTTTGCTGATCACCTGCAGTGATGACGTTATGTAAAAGTCTCATGAACTACATGTGAATAAATTTCTTAATTAAAATAATCATGTGTATTTTTTAAAAGGAAGAAGAAAGGCAATACTTGCAACCAATGATAAAGAGGTATTCTGACTTTCATCTGCCTTTGTGTTAAGCGTGAGAGAGCCAGACAGAATTGCAGCAGGAACCAGAAGGAGCAAAGAAAAAGATTACTGTTTCTTTTATAAAATGGTTTTTATCCTACTGGTGTCTCTTTAAAAATAAAAATCAACAAATAAATGTCCATTTAAATTGATCTTCTGTTGGACTATGTTATTGGTCTGACATATAAATTAGTGCTTCTAAGATTTAACTATGTGACTGAGAACCAATAATATTTTATGGAGAGTGTCAAATGGCTTGCCTTTACAGCAATTCTTTTCACTGTATCTATTTTTTTTAATATGGATGATGGAAACCACTTTAATCAAAAAGATAATAATACTTATTTGGAGGTATGATAAAGCAAATGTCTTTGGCCACATGCTGTTATTGGAATTTAAGGGCTATTATCTTTTGTAGGACAATTTTTAAAATACAGTTTATTCTACTCAGTGCCCTAAGTCTGTTTCTTACTAGCCATGACCTTGAGAAGCTGACTTTACCTCTCTAAGCCATTCTCCTCCTCTGTGAAATGGGAATGTTAATACCCACTCTTGTTACTCTCAGAGTGCAATGAGGATCAATGAGAAGATAAAAATAAATGTGTTTGGTTAACTATGAAATACCACGTGAATGTTATTATTATGAATTATTTATAGACCATACACTTGATGGAGGCAAAAAGTAGACCTTTGTTGTTCCCATGAAACCATAGTAACTTCCACAGTGCCTGACAAGAAGTAAGAAAGCAATAAAAGTTTGTTGAATTTAATATGCCCTGAGAAGTATAATTATAAAAATGATTGCATGTAAAAATATCAATAAAATACATACTAAACCACCAAACAGAAAATCATGAAAACAAGTGCAGGCTCAGCACTCACAAAAACATGAATCTATTCTGATAAATATGACACTGTGTCAACCAGCCCACATCTGTCCTGTATGTTGAAAGCTTTCCAAGGAGAGAGATGACATAATTTCCACAGTGCCTTTTATTTCATGTCTAACAGCATTTCTAGTCTTATTCCAAACTAGAGATTGTCATTATTAGTAAACTGACACAATCTAAGCCAGAGGAACTGACAATACCCACAAAACAGGGTGCATAAGAATTCAACAAAAGGCAAGGGATGACAAACAAAAAATAGACTAAATGGGAAAACGGGAAGGCAATCTCAATGTGAAAACAAAGAATTGTAAAATCAAATGTTGCATGGAAATGTCCATTTTCACTGGAGTTCATGGACAGACTTTATTAAGATACAAGAGGGGTGCAGCCAAGATGGCCAAACAGGAACACCTCCAGTCTACAGCTCCCAGTGTGAGTGACACAGAAGACGGGTGATTTCTGCATTTCCAACTGAGGCCTGGGTTCATCTCACTGGGGAGTGTCGGACAGTGGGTGCAGGACAGTGGGTGCAGCACACCAAGAGTGAGCTGAAGCAGGGCGAGGCATCACCTCACCCAGGAAGCGCAAGGGGTCAGGGAATGCCCTTTCCTAGTCAAAGAAAGGGCTGACAGACGGTACCTGAAAAATCGGGTCACTCCCACCCTAACACTGCACTTTTCCAACGGTCTTAGCAAATGGCACACCAGGAGATTATATCCCTCACGTGGCTCAGAGGGTCCTACACCCACGGAGCCTCGCTGATTGCTAGCACAGCAGTCTGAGATCAAACTGCAAGGTGGCAGCAAGGCTGGAGGAGGGGCACCCACCATTGCTGAGGCTTGAGTAGGTAAACAAAGTGGCCGGGAAGTTCAAACTGGGTGGAGCCCACCGCAGCTCAAGGAGGCCTACCTGCCTCTGTAGACTCCACCTCTGGGGGCAGGGCATAGCCAAACAAAAGGCAGCAGAAACCTCTGCAGACTTAAATGTCCCTGTCTGACAGCTTTGAAGAGAGTAGTGGTTCTCCCAACATGCAGCTAGGGATCTGAGAATGGACAGACTGCCTCCTCAAGTGGGTCCCTGACCCCAGAGTAGCCTAAAGGGGAGGCACCCCCCAAGTAGGGGCAGACTGACACCTCACACGGCCAGGTACTCCTCTGAGACAAAACTTCCAGAAGAACGATCAGGCAGCAACAATTGTCGTTCACCAATATCCACTGTTCTGCAGCCTCCACTGCTGATACCCAGGCAAACAGGGTCTTGAGTGGACCTCCAGCAAACTCCAACAGACCTGTGCTGAGGGTCCTGACTGTTAGAAGGAAAACTAACAAACAGAAAGGACAACCACACCAAAACCCCATCTGTACATCACCATCATCAAAGACCAAAGGTAGATAAAACCACAAAGATGGGGAAAAACAGAGGAGAAAAACTGGAAACTCTAAAAATCAGAGTGCCTCTCCTCCTCCAAAGGAATGCAGCTCCTCACCAGCAATGGAACAAAGCTGGATGGAGAATGACTTTGATGAGTTGAGAGAAGGCTTCAGACAATCAAACTACTCCGAGCTAAAGGAGGAAGTTCGAACCCATGGCAAAGAAGTTAAAAACCTTGAAAAAAAATTAGATGAATGACTAACTAGAATAACCAATGCAGAGAAGTCCTTAAAGGGCGTGATGGAGCTGAAAACCACCGCATGAGAACTATGTGACAAATGCACAAGCCTCAGTAACCAATGTGATCAACTGGAAGAAAAGGTGTCAGTGATGGAAGATCAAATGAATGAAATGAAGTGAGAAGAGAAGTTTAAAGAAATAAGAATAAAAAGAAATGAACAAAGCCTCCAAGAAATATGGGACTATGTGAAAAGACCACATCTATGTCTGATTGGTATACCTGAAAGTGATGGGGAGAATGGAACCAAGTTGGAAAACACTCTGCAGAGTATTACCCAGGAGAACGTCCCCAATCTAGCAAGGCAGGCCAACATTCAAATTCAGGAAATACAGAGAACGCCACAAAGATACTCCTCGAGAAGAGCAACTCCAAGACACATAATTGTCAGATTCACCAATGTTGAAATGAAGGAAAAAATGTTAAGGGCAGCCAAAGAGAAAGGTCAGGTTACCCACAAAGGGGAAGCCCATCAGACTAACAGCTGATCTCTTGGCAGAAACTCTACAAGCCAGAAGAGAGTGGGGGCCAATATTTAACAATCTTAAAGAAAAGAATTTTCAACCCAGAATTTCATATCCAGCCAAACTAAGCTTCATAAGTGAAGAAGAAATAAAATACTTTACAGAAAAGCAAATGCTGAGAGATTTTGTCACCACCAAGCCTGCCCTAAAAGAGCTCCTGAAGGAAGCACTAAATATGGAAAGGAACAACTGGTACCAGCCACTGCAAAAACATGCCAAATTGTAAAGACCATCGAGGCTAGGAAGAAACTGCATCAACTAACGAGCAAAATAACCAGCTAACATCATAATGACAGGATCAAATTCACACACAACAATATTACCCTTAAATGTAAATGGGCTAAATACTCCAATTAAAAGACACACACTGGCAAGCTGGATGAAGAGTCAAGATCCATCAGTGTGCTGTATTCAGGAAACCCATCTCATGTGCAGAGACACACATAGTCTCAAAATAAAAGGATAGAGGAAGATCTACCAAGCAAATGGAAAACAAAAAAAGGCAGGGGTTGCAATCCTAGTCTCTGATAAAACAGACTTTAAACCAACAAAGATCAAAAGAGACAAAGAAGGCCATTACATAATGGTAAAGGGATCAATTCGACACGAAGAGCTAACTATCCTAAATATATACGCACCCAATACCAGAGCACCCAGATTCATAAAGCATGTCCTTAGAGACCTACAAAGAGACTTAGTCTCCCACACAATAATAATGGCAGATTTTAACACCCCACTGTCAACATTAGACAGATCAATGAGACAGAAACTTAATAAGGATATCCAGGAATTGAACTCAGCTCTGCACCAAGTGGACCTGATAGACATCTACAGAACTCTTCACCCCAAATCAACAGAATATACATTCTTTTCAGCAGCACACCACACCTATTCCAAAATTGACCACATAGTTGGAAGTAAAGCACTCCTCAGCAAATGTAAAAGAACAGAAATTATAACAAACTGTCTCTCAGACCACAGCGCAATCAAACTAGAACTCAGGATTAAGAAACTCATTCAAAGCCGCTCAACTACATGGAAACTGAACAACCTGCTCTTGAATGACTACTGGGTACATAACGAAATGAAGGCAGAAATAAAGATGTTCTTTGAAACCAATGAGAACAAAGACACAACAAACCAGAATCTCTGGGACACATTCAAAGCTGTGTGGAGAGGGAAATTTATAGCACTGAATGCCCACAAGGGAAAGCAGGAAAGATCAAAAATTGACACCGTAACATCACAATTAAAACAACTAGAGAAGCAAGAGCAAACACAGTCAAAAGCTAGCAGAAGGCAAGAAATAACTAAGATCAGAGCAGAACTGAAGGAAATAGAGACACAAAAAACCCTTCAAAAATCAATGAATCCAGGAGCTGGTTACTTGGAAAGATCAACAAAATTGATAGACCACTAGCAAGACTAATAAAGAAGAAAAGAGAAAAGAATCAAATAGACGCAATAAAAAATGATAAAAGGGATATCACCACCACTCCCACAGAAATACAAACTACCATCAGAGAATACTATAAACACCTCTACGCAAATAAACTAGAAAATCTAGAAGAAATGGATACAAACAAATGGAAGAACATTCCATGCTCATGGGTAGGAAGAATCAGTATCATGAAAATGGCCGTACTGCCCAAGGTAATTTATAGATTCAATGCCATCCCCATCAAGCTACCAATGACTTTCTTCACAGAATTGGAAAAAAACTACTTTAAAGTTCATATGGAACCAAAAAAGAGCCCGCATCGCCAAGTCAATCCTAAGCCAAAAGAACAGAGGTGGAGGCATCACACTACCTGACTTCAAACTATACTACAAGGCTACAGTAACCAAAACAACATGGTACTGGTACCAAAACAGAGATATAGATCAATGGAACAGAACAGAGCCCTCAGAAATAATGCCGCATATATACAACTATCTGATCTTTGACAAACCTGAGAAAAGCAATGGGGAAAAGATTTCCTATTTAATAAATGGTGCTGGGAAAACTGGCTAGCCATATGTAGAAAGCTGAAACTGGATCCCTTCCTTACGCCTTATACAAAAACCAATTCAAGATGGATTAAAGACTTAAATGTTAGACCTAAAACCATAAAAACCCTAGAAGAAAACCAACCTAGGCAATACTATTCAGGACATAGGCATGGGCAAGGACTTCATGTCTAAAACACCAAAAGCAATGGCAACAAAAGCAACAATTGACAAATGGGATCTAATTAAACTAAAGAGCTTCTGCACAGCAAAAGAAACTACCATCAGAGTGAACAGGCAACCCACAAAATGGGAGAAAATTTTTGCAATCTACTCACCTGACAAAGGGCTAATATCCAGAATCTACATAGAACTCAAACAAATTTACAACAAAAAAAAAAACAACCCCATCAAAAAGTGGGCAAAGGATATGAACAGACACTTTTCAAAAGAAGACATCTATGCAGCCAAAAGACACATGAAAAAATGCTCATCATCACTGGCCATCAGAGAAATGCAAATCAAAACCACAATGAGATACCATCTCACACCAGTTAGAATGGAGATCATTAAAAAGTCAGGAAACCACAGGTGCTGGAGAGGATGTGGAGAAATACAAACACTTTTACACTGTTGGTGGGACTGTAAACTAGTTCAACCATTGTGGAAGTCAGTGTGGCAATTCCTCAGGGATCTAGAACTAGAAATACCATTTGACCCAGCCATTCCATTACTGGGTATATACCCAAAGTATTATGAAACATGCTGCTATAAAGACACATGCACACGTATGTTTATTGCAGCACTATTCACAATGGCAAAGACTTGGAACCAACCCAAATGTCCAACAATGATAGACTGGATTAAGAAAATGTGGCACATATACAACATGGAATACTATGCAGCCATAAAAAAGGGTGAGTTCATGTCCTTTGTAGGTACATGGATAAAGCTGGAAACCATCATTCTCAGCAAACTATTGCAAGGACAAAAAACCAAACACCCCATGTTCTCACTCATAGGTGGGAATTGAACAATGAGAACACATGGACACAGGAAGGGGAACATCACACACCGGGGCTTGTTGTGGGGTGGGAGGAGGGGGGAGGGATAGCATTAGGAGATATACGTAATGTTAAAGGAGGAGTTAATGGGTGCAGCACACCAACATGGCACATGTATACATATGTAACAAACCTGCACGTTGTGCACATGTACCCTAAAACTTAAAGTATAATAAAAAAAAGATACTAGAGTATGTTCAAATAAATTTGACCTCAGAATAAAATCAGTAATGTATTATTAATTATGTAAATATTTTACTTTGGCTCTTAACGTAGTAACATTTACAAATGGAGATTGTGGGAGCAATTGGCCAGTGGTGAAATGAAAGGGAAGAAGGGACTGCCTGTCTAATAAAGGGAACAAAACAAAGCAACATAATTGAAGAGCTGCTTCCTCTACTTACTTCCAAATTTCCAAAAACTAATCTGTTTATGCTGTTATCAGTGACATACGTTTCAATATTTCTCTCAACTGACTATCAAATAATGCTTTAACATTAATGACCTGTTACTTGATGCTGTGTTCTCAATACTTGTATCCCCTCAATATTTATATGTTGAAAATTCATCACCAATGTGGTAGTATTAGGAGGTAGAGCCTTTGGGAGGTGACTACAGAGACCTAATGAACCAGATTATATAAGGGCCCCCAGAGAGGTTTCTTGTCATTTTCCACTATATCAGGACACAGTAAGAAGGCACAATCTCTAAACCAGAACCTGGGTCCTCAGCAGACAGCAAATTTGCTGGCACTTTTATCTTGGACTTCCCAGCCTCCAAAACTGTGAGAAGTAAATGTTTGTTGTTTTAAAGCCAGTGAGACTAAGGTATTTTTTTATACTAGCCCTAACAGACTGAAGCACCTGATAATAGATTTTTATTTGGCCCTCATTACTCCAAGGTACTGACATTAAAATGAATGTGCATTTTGAAAATAGAAATATTGGCATCATGATGGGCAGTTGAACTAATTGGGAAGAGGGCAAAGCTAAAGAAGTGGTGGATAGGTTACCTTCTATCCAGTGAAAGTCTTAGCTAGGCTTTATTCTCACCTCTAATACCAGCCAGTGTTCTCATATAGAGGCCAAGGAATACCCTATAATATCATTCACGCCTTCTAGAAACAGAGATCCAGTGTTAGAACAAGATTCAGAACTGGGTATAGGTTAACTAGAAGGTAAGTCAGTTCACTAAAGCCAAGTTAAAAATATGCTGAGACAAGCAACAAGTCAACAGTTGCTTGTCAAGAGTTTTAATTTGAAAACCAAGGCACAGATATGGAATGCTCAAAGATATTCCTTTCAGGAACCCTTCTGAAGACCGAAAGATATTCTGGCAGAACATCATTCCCTGCATAGTGACAGCCAGTCATACTTAGGGCCTGGCATTTTTTCTTTTTTTTGTTTGAGATGGAGACTCGCTCTGTCACCCAGGCTGGAGTGTAGTGGCGCGATCTTGGCTCACCACAACCTCTGCTTCCCTGTCTCAAGCAATTCTCCTGCCTCAGTGTCCTGAGTAACTGGGATTACAGGCATGTGCCACCACGCCTAGCTAATTTTTGTACTTTTAGTAGAGACGGGGTTTCACCATGTTGGCCAGGCTGTTCTTGAACTCCCAACCTCAGGTGATCTGCCCGCCTCAGCCTCCCAAAGTGCTGAGATTACAGGTGTGAGCCACCATGCCCAGCCCTGGCATTTTTTCTAAATGTGGTGGTCACATATTCTAGTTATCTCACTGAAAAGGAGTGGCCTGCAGCATACCTGTCTGTAGCAATTCTCGGCTGAGACGAGGGTGACAGCAAGCCTGCAGGATGGCTATCTTCATATGAAATCCTGAAGAGGGCTATTTACGCTCACAAAAGGCTAAAAGGAATGAACTGACAAGGCTCTGGGATAGCATCTATGCTGCTTTCCTCAGGCCAAGCAAACAATTGCTCCCAGAGAGCAAATGGACAAAATCAGAGGTAAATCATCGTCCATACTGTATTACCTGCATCATTAGCTTCCATCCTTTTGGTCACACGACTTATGGAAATAAAATAGAGGAGCTTTTTTTTTTTTTTCTAACAGCACACTGAATTATAAAGGGTCTGTTATAAAGCGTCTCTTTATAATAGTAAATAATAAAACAAATGATCACATTTTATTATTCTCCCAATTTCCTATGTGTTGGAATCACAGGGCCTTTATTTTGCGGGGAAGTCAGTGAAGAGAGCAAGAGAATAGTGAGTTCAAATGATTATTCTCAGGGACTTTGTAAGATATTTTATCAAATAATATTGCAATGTTATTACATGTGCCAGTGACCATTTCAGCACTATATACATATTTTAAGTCAAGGTTGGGGGTGAGATTGGGGAAGTAGTGATATACCTAAATAAACTCACAGGCCGGAGACCACAAAACACAAAGTAAAAAAATCTCTGTAGCATACTACCATTGTTAACATTCAGCCTTGCAACGCATGGAACAGATGCTTCTTCGAGTTCATGGGGGATTCAAAAACCTCTAGTTTTCTGCTGTTAGTTTCCCTGTGAGCCTTTTTAACTAACAAAACTACAACATATATAACATATATTCTCGCCAGTAGTTCCTTTTCTTACAGATTTATCTGTTTTATTGATTTGTTGCATTTGAATTATCTTTCAATACCATGAAAATTACTCTTTTCTCAAAATTTTCCTTCTTCTCTCTCCTCATTATTCATAAGCCTCCCCCTGCAGCCTGCTTCCAGAAATTAAATTTTACAATGACAGGTGTTGCAAGACTGCCTTTCTTCTCATAATATGAGAGATTTATCTTAATATATTATGAGAAGCACTCTCATATTATATATATTTTATATATATACAGAGAGAGAGCAGTACTCATGAGAGTATTGTCTCTCTTCTCTTTCTCTCTTATATGTATGGGCACTGGTTATATATATTATATGTATATTATATGATATACATATAATATATATAATATATAATTTATATATAAAATAATATAAAATAATTTATATATAATTATATAAAATATATAATATATATAATATATAATTATATATTTTATATATATATAATATATAACCAGTACACACACACACATATATATATATATATGTATTGGTACACACATATATATATATATATGTATTGGTACACACATATATATATGTACTGGTTTTATATATATATATATGTACTGGTTATAATCAGTAAAATTCATTTATTTAAGATTCTTTCATATACACACACACATATATATAGAGAGAGAGAGAGAGAGAGAGTGCACGCTCACTTCTGAAACAGTGCAAGGGGGAAGAGGGAAGGGAGGGCAACAAAGGAGAACCTTTCTGAGCAAACATTCCTACTCATTCTGTTGTCCTGTCATGAAATGCACATCAAACACAATTAGGCTAGGTTAGACAAGCAACCTCCAAGGAAGATATGAACTCTTCTGGAATGTGTACTAATGATTCATTGTCTATATCATTGACCTGGCATAGGGTTGTAAGGCAATATACTGTCTTTTAGAAAGTAAATATGTGGCAGTTTTAAATAATCTTTAGTACACTCAAAAGGTTGAATGTGCTGCTCTGATCCAAATACCATGGCAAGATAAAAAAAAAAATATGCCAATATGCTTCAAATTATCCAGACAAAGTGCTGACACATATCCTTTTAAAACATCTCTGGACTTGCCCCACCACTAAGACATGATGGGTTGAACTTGAGTCAGCATTGGAAAAGTATGGCCAGTTTCCTCCTTTATGAGTCTGGGTGAGGCGGTGCATGCTTGTGGGAAGGAAGAGGAAAACAGGGGTGAGAAAAAAAAAAAACAACTACTGGTTATAGTCAGTAAAATTCATTTATTTAAGATTAATTATTTCTACTCACTCTTAGACAACTGAACCAGCATCCCTCTAGAAAAGAGTAGCTAGGAAACTGCTTCTGGTTTTAGTAACTTTTAAATAATTGGAAATTTATGGAGGACTATGTGGAAGACTAAGGGACAGAATGTAATCCTAAAGTCTAAAAACATAATCCATTTTCTACAGCAATGGTAATTGAATTCAAAGTATATTTATGATTTTTTTCATGTAGTTAATGTGGTAAGTAGTACAAAAATAGACAAATTAGATTTTTCCCATCATAGATATAATTCCCCAATATAGGTATAATTCAAGTAGTATCAGGTAAATGTCTTAAGTGAAATGCAATAAACTGTTAAGCAATTTCAAGAAATGAGTCATTCCATAAAATTAGGAAATCAAAAAAGTTCTCCCAGAGTAAATGAGATTGACATATAAATGGATACAATTTGTATAAGGTCAGGGGATCAACGTGAGAAGTATCTCTGGCAAATTGCTTGAAAGCAAAGGATATGCGAGATGGTAAATAGCTCAGTTTCACCATAGGCCAAGAAAAACGGAGCAGGAAAAAAACAAATGGAGGTGAATCAGGAAGGTGGGTAAAACTAACGTTATGGAGGCTTTGGGATGTGAAAAAATAAGGTGCAATTAATTTTATGAAAAATATGAGAGTATCAAAGGAGTTGAAAGGTGAAGACTTAGAGTATTGCAGAGGTTTTAAAGAATATTTTTGGACAAAAATACAACACAATTTGCAAGATCAAATGTAAGTATTTAGGTGAGTCAAAGATGATTGAAATTTATAATCTAAATGGTAGAGAAACTTGGTAAGATGACTTTTAGAGCTGTAAGAACAGTTTGGCTTAGTAGGGAATAAGATGACGTGTTTATCTGGGATGCTTTTATGAAAAAGAGGAAATAAATCAATGATGTAAGCTTCAATATTAAGAAACTAAAAAATAAAGAACAATTTAAACTGAAATATGTAAAGAGATGAAACAATAAAAAGAACAGAAATAATTTCTTAATGAAAAAAATCTAGAAAAACTCATAAAAACTAAGACTGATTCTTCAAAAAAGATTAATAAAATTGATAAACTATCAGCATGGCAGATGAATGAAGGGAGAAAGCTGTAAAGAGAAAGAGAGAAAGAATAACTTACCAATATCAGGACTGAAAAAGGACATACTACAGATCTTACAGACACTAAAATGTCAAAATACAGGAGGGGGCATCAAAATGGCTGCTTAGAGGCATTTGGTACTGGCCTCCTCCACAAAGCAAAAATAGCAAGTAAGTAATCATGCTTCAAATAGATCATCTGAAAGAGAACACACTAATTAAACAGAGAAAGAACAGGAAACACCTAAACCAAGGAAGAAGGGGGAAGTGAGGCAGAGAGCTCAAGTAAGATTGGCTAGGAGGCTAGAAGGACTCTCTAGTGTGAAGAAAAGATAAGGGAAAGACCTCAGTCCACATTCCCACCTCAGACTCCTGCTATGCTAGCACAAGAGACCTCAACCCTTGCAGGCCCTGAAAGGAACATAGGGAGCTGCCTAGTGGCAGTGCAATGCCATTGATCCAAAGAAGGAGCTCATGATGGTGCCAAACATCCCGAGTGCTAAGCAGCTACAGTGCCATTTTGAGAGCCCAGCCCCTACCAGACTACATCCTGCCCTGGGAAACAACAGCTCCTTTGTCTCCACAGGAGAAATTTTGACATTCTTTGTCCATGGCCACTGCCATGGCTGGCTGCTGCTGCCAGGGCCAAAGTGAGAGCTATTGGCAGCAATCCCACTGCCCCCACCAGTGGAGAAGCCACCATGCATTTTTACATGCCTCAGGAACCCCCACCTGCAGCTGCTGCCACCGCCAGGGTTAAAGCACAAGCCCCTGGTGGTGACTCCACTGCCTCTGGCAGCAGAACCGCTGTGCATTTATTGGCACCTTAAGGACAGGTTATCCCACCTGCCACCACCTAGAGTCGAAGCACATGCTCCCAAGCTGCCTGCCTGTGGCTGTTGCCACTGGCAACAGCTGTGCTTTTTCCAGTAGCAGGGCTGCAGTGCAGCTACTGCTACTCCCACGCAAGCATTCTGCTGGGGTTCTAAAACCCCATCTGTGCCTACCACAGCCAGCACCTGCACACACCACCAGAGGGCCTAAGGACAGGTCCACCAGACCCATCTCTGCCACTTCCAGTGCCAAGGTTGCTATCTGAAGGCTTGGGGATTACAAATCCCCATCCGTAACTGTTGCCATATGAGAATTCTCCCGGGTACCTGAGTTGAGGACCATACAACTAGCCCTTACCACCACACCTGGCACCTGCCTGCATGCACCACCTACAGGCCTAGGGACTGGCCTGTCCACCCTATCAAAGCCAATGCCAAAACCAGTGCAGAGACTTCTTGGGAGCCAGAGGGTCATCCTGCCATTGCTACCATCATTAGTCATTTCATGCCCACTTGCCAGGGATCTAAGGACCCACCCATCTGCCCAGCCCATCTCTGCCACTACTGGCATGTGAGCAAACTGCCTAGAGGTGCAAAATTGGCCTACCTAAACCTGCTAAGACTGGTGCAAGTGTATGCCACCATGGGGCCCAAGACAGGCATGCTTGGCCCACTGCTGCACTACTAGGATCTAAGGACTGGCCCACTTGACATTTCCATCCACAGGGAAACTTCATCACAGCCACCAATAACAACTGCACCCCAACTCACTGAGGAAATCACAGACACCATTGATGCTGTTTACAGCTGAAAAAAATCATATAGAGACTACACTACTGTACACACCCAGAAGCAAAGCCAAAATACCCCACCCAACCAACACCATAGATACAACTTCAAGAAAAATCCTCCCTTACAGAAGCAAATTCAAAAAAACTAAAGAAGTGACTGGTACACCATATGAGAATATATCAATGTAAGGATATAAGAAACATTAAAAAGCAAAGAAATACGACACTTCCAAAGGAACACAGTAATTCTCCACCAACAGAGTCAAATGAAAATAAATTTATGAAATTTCGGGAAAATAATTCAAAATATGATATTGAAGATCCTCAGTGAATGTGTTAGTCTGCTTTCACACTGCTGTAAAGAACTTCCCGAAACCGGGTAATTTACAAAGGAAAAAGGTTTAATCGACTCACAGTTCAGCATGGCTGGGGAGGCCTCAGGAAACTTACAATCATGGCAGAAGGTGAAGGGGAAGCATGGCACATTTTTCACAAAGAGGCAGGAAGGAGAAGTGCTGAGCTAAGGGGGAAGAGCCCCTTATAAAACCATCAGATCTCGTGAGAACTCACTCCTTATCATAAGAACAGCCTGGGGAAACCGCCCTCATGATTCAGTCACCTCCACCTGGTCTCTCTCTTGACACACGTGGGAATTAGGGGGATTAAAATTCAAGATGAGATTTGGATGGGGACACAAAGCCTAACCATATCAGTGAGAAACAAGAGAACACAGAAAAACTGTACAAATAAATAATTTAAAAAATACAGGATATGAATGATAAATTTACCAAAGAGGTAGCTATCATAAAAAAAAAAAAAAGAGCTTTTTTATATGCAGGGCCAAGATGGCCAACTAGAAGCAGCAATGATCGGAGGCTCCCGTTGCAAAGAACCAAAACAGTGTGCAAACCCTGCACTGGCGACCGAGGTATTCAGGTTCAGTCATCAGGACTGACTAGGTGGCTGGTGTGACCCACAGAGAGGAAGGAAGAGCAGTGTGGTGTTGTGGCCCACCTAAGAGCCACAAGCAGCAGGGGAACCCCCACCCGCAGCCAAGGGAGGTGGTGAGTGAGCATGCTACCCAGCATGGGAAACTGTGCTTTTTCCATGGAACTGTGCAACCTACAGATCGGAAGATCCCGCTCATAAGCTCACACCACCAGGGCCTTGGGTCCCAATCGCGGAGCCACATAGATTCTCAACAGCCACACAGCTGAAATCTGCCTTATCCTGCTGAGTTCCCCAGGCTGGGAGGGGCAGCCATCACCACTGCAGCTGCTGCTTGCTATCTAAGCCTTTTGAGCTCACTGGGGGAAGGGGCGGCAGCCAACACTGTGGCTGCTAGCTATTTAACACACTAAGCTACAGGTGGGCAGCCCGGCAGCCATCACTATTGCTCCAGGCCACACTTTTCCCCTGCTGGAGCCAGGGAGGCTGGATGGCTTGGTCCCAAGAAGTATTCTCCACAGCCCAGCACACCAGCTGTGGCAGACCATGGCCAGATTGCCTCTTCAGGCCAGACCCTGATCCATTTATCCTCACTGGGCGGGGCCTCCCTGAAGGAGTTTTAACAACTCCAGCCAGGGTCTGGGGACAGAAGTCTGATCTCCCTGGGCCTGAGACCCTAGGGGGAGGGGTGCCTACAGTGCAAGTGGACCAGCAGACTTAATCTTTCCTCCTGCTAGCTCTGAGGAATCTGGGCATCATAGACGAGTGGGTTTCTCTGCAGCACAGCACACACACACCCCCCCCCCTTCACCAAGGGACAGTCAAAGTGCTTCATTAAGTGCGTTCTGCTTCCTGTGCCACCCAACTGGGTGAGACCCCTACAACAGAGGTCATCAGACACTTTATACAGGAGCATTCCTACTGGCATCAGGTCAGTGCCCCTCAAGGTCAGAGATCCCAAAGGAACCACCCATCTTTGCTGTTCTCCAGCCTCCATGAGTGACATATCCAGGCGCGGGAGCAAACCAGATGAATAGGACCTGAAGTGAACTCTCAGAAAACTGCAGCAGCCCTACAGAAGAGAGACCTGACCATTGAAAGAAAAAACAAAAAACAGAAATCAACAACAACAGCACCAACAAAAAAAGTCGCCACAAAAACCTCATCCAAGGGTCAGCAGCCTCAAAGATCGAAACTAGACAAACTCAGGAAGATGAGAAAGAACAAAAAAAAGGCTGAAACCCAAAAGGCGAAATGATCGCAACTCCTCTCCAGCAGGGGCATAGAACTGGACAGAGGATGAGATGGATGAATTGACAGAAGGAGGTTTCAGAAGGTGAGTAATAATAAACTTCGCTGAGGTAAAGAAGCATGTTCTAACCCAATGCAAAGAAGGTAAGAACCATTATAAAAAGTTATAGGAGCTGCTAACTAGAATAACCAGTTTAGAGCGTAACAAAAATGACCTATTGGGGCTGAAAAACACAGCACGAGAACTTTGTGAAGCATACACAAGTATTAATAGCCTGATTTCAATCAAGCAGAAGAAAGAATATCAGAGATTGAAGACTATCTTGCTAAAATAAGGCAAGCAGAAAGAGTAGAAAAAAAATGTAAAGGAATGAACAAAACCCCCAAGAACTACGGGACAACGTAAAAAAAAAGTGAACCTACAACAAACTGGAGTACGTGAAAGAGATAGGTAGAATGAAACCAAGTTGGAAAACACACCTCAGGATATTATCCAGGAGAACTTCCCCAACCTAGCAAGACAGGGCAACATTCAAATTAAGGAAATACAGAGAACCTCACTAAGATACTCCCTGGGAAGATCAACCCCTAGACACATAATCATCAGATTCTCCAAGGTTTAAATGAAGGAAAAAATGTTAAGGGCAGCCAGAAAGAAAGTCCAGGTCACCTACAAAGGGAAGCCCATCAGGTTTAACAGCAGATCTCTCAGCAGAAACCATACAACCCAGAAAAGAGGGGGGGCGAATATTCAACATTCTTAAAGAAAAGAATTTTCAACCCAGAATTTCATATCTGTCCAAACTAAGCTTCATAAGTGAAGGAGAAATAAAATCCTTTTCAGACAAGCAAATGCTGAGGGAATTTGCCACCACCAGGCCTGCCTTGCAATAGCTCCTGAAGGAAACACTAAACATGGAAAGGAAGAACTGGTATCAGACACTGCAAAAACACACCAACATATAAAGACCAATGACACTATGAAGAAACTACATCAACTAGTGTACAAAATAACCAGATAGCATCATGATGACAGGATCAAATTCACACATAACAATATTAACCTTAAATGTAAGTGAGCTAAATGCCCCAATTAAAAGGCACAGACAGGCAAATTAAATCAAGAGCCAAGACCCATCATTATGCTGTATTCAGAAGACCCATCTCATGTGCAAAGACACACAGGCTCACAATAAGGGAATGGAGGAAAATTTACCAAGCAAATGGAAAGCAGAAAAAAACAGGAGTTGCAGTTTTAGTCTCTGACAAAACAGACTTTAAACCAACAAAGATAAAAAAAGACAAAGAAGAGCATTACATAATGGTAGAAGGATCACTTCAACAACAACAGCTAACTATCCTGAATACATATGTACCCAATACAGTAGAACCCAGATTCATAAAACAAGTTCTTAGAGAACTACAAAGACACTTGGACTCCCACACAATAAGAGTAGGAGACTTTAACACCCCACTGTCAATATTAGATGGATCATCAAGACAGAAAATTAACAAGGATATTCAGGACTTGAACTCAGCTCTGAATCAAGTGGACCTAATACATATTTACAGAACCCTCCACCCAAAAACAACAGAATATACATATTTTCAGTGCCACATAGCACTTACTGTAAAATCGACCACATAATTGGAAGTAAAACACTCCTCAGCAAGTGCGAAAGAACTGAAATAATAACAAACAGTCTCTCAGAACATAATGCAACCAAATTAGAACTCAAGATTAAGAAACTCACTCCTCTCCAACATAGTATCGGAAGTTCTAGCCAGGGCAATCAGTCAAGAGAAAGAAATAAAGGATATTCAAATAGGAAGAGAGGAAGTCAAATTGTCTCTATTTGCAGATGACATGATCCTATATTTAGAAGACCCCATCGTCTCAGCCCAAAAGCTCCTTAAGCTAATAAGCAACTTCAGCAAAGTCTCAGGATACAAAATCATTGTGCAAAAATCACAAACATTCCTATACACCAATAACAGACAAGCAGAGAGCCAAATCATGAATGAACTCCCATTCACAATTGCTAAAAAAGAGAATAAAATACCTAGAAATACAGCTAACAAGGAACATGAAGAACCCCTTCAAGAAGAAGTACAAACCACTGCTCAAGGAAATAAGAGAGGATACAAATAAATGGTAAAACATTCCATCCTCATGGGTAGGAAGAATCAATATCATAAAAATGGCCATACTGCCCAAAGTAATTTATAGATTCAATGCTATTCTCATCAAACTACCATTGACATTCTCCACAAAATTGGAAAAAAACTACTCTAAAATCCATATGGAACCAAAAAACAGCCTGTATAGCCAAGACAATCCTAAGCAAAAAAAAGAAACAAAGCTGGAGGCATCATGCTACCCGACTTCAAACTATATTACAAGGCTACAGTATCCAAGACAGCATGGTACTGGTACAAAAACAGATATATAGACCAAGGTAACAGAATAGAGACCTCAGAAATAACAACACACATCTACAACCATCTGATCTTCAACCACCTGACAAAAACAAGCAATGGAAAAAAGACTCCCTATTTAATAAATCATGCTGGAAAACTGGCTAGCCATATGCAGAACACTGAAACTGGACCCCTTCCTTACACCTTATACAAAAATTAACTCAAGATGGATTAATACTTAAATGTAAAACCCAAAACCGTAAAAACCCTAGAAGAAAACCTAGGCAATACCATTCAGGACATAGGCATGGGCAAAGACTTCATGACTAAATCACCAAAAGCAATTGCAACAAAAGCTAAAATTGACAAATGGGATCTAATTAAACTAAAGAGTTTCTGCACAGCAAAAGAAACTATCATCAGAGCAAACAGGCAACCTATAGAATGGGAGAAAATTTTTGCCATCTACCCATCTGACAAAGGTCTAATATCCAAAATTTACAAGATACTTAAACAAATTTACAAGAAAAGAAAACATTAAAAAGTGGGCAAAGGACATGAACAGGTACTTCTCAAAAGAAGACACTTATGTGGCCAAAAAACATATTTTAAAAAGCTCAACATCCTGATCATTAGAGAAATGTAAATCAAAACCACAATGAGACATCATCTCACTCCTGTCAGAATGGCGATTATTAAAGTCAGGAAACAACAGATGCTGGTGAGGCTGTGGAGGAAGCTCCACACAGCTGGTGAGAGTGTAAATTAGTTCAACCATTGTGGAAGACAGTGTGGAGATTCCTCAAGGATCTAGAACCAGAAATACCATTTGACCCAGCAATCCCATTACTGGGTATATACCAAAAAAATATATAAATCTTTCTATTATAAAGACACATGCACACATATGTTTACTGCAGCACTATTCACAATAGCAAAGACATAGAATCAACCCAAATGCCTATCAATAATAGACAGGATTTTAAAAATGTGATACATATACACCATGGAATACTATGCAGCCATAAAGGGAATAAGATCATGGATGAATCATTGTCCACAGCAAACTAACACAGCAACAGAAAACCAAACATGTTCTCACATGTTCTCACTCATAAGTGGGAGCTGAACAATGAGAACACATGAATACAGGGAGGGAAACAATACATCCCAGGGTTTGTCAGGCAGGGTGGCGGTGAGGAGAGTGAGAGCATCAGGACAAATAGCTAATGCATGCAGGGCTTAAAACATAGGTGACAGGTTGATAGGTGCAGCAAACCACCATGGCACATGTATACCTATGTAACAAACCTGCACCTTCTGCACATGTATCCCGGAACTTAAAGTAAAATAAAAACAAAAATAATAGAAATTATAAAACTGAGTAATTTATTGACTGAAATACAAAAAGACAAAAGCATTGACAATAAATTAGACCAAGCAGAAGAAAGAATTTCAGAAGCTGAAGACAGATCTTTTGTAGTACTCTAGTGATACAAACATTTAAGAAGATAATAAAAAAGAATAAACAAAGCCTATGTGATACAGGGGACATCTTAAAGCACCAAATATCTGAATTTTCAGTATCCCAGAAGATAAAGAGAAAACAAAAGAAATAGAAAACCTACTTAACAAAATAATAGCTTAAATTTCCCAAGTGTAACAAGAGATTTAAACTTCCAGATATAGGAAGCTCAGAAATTCCCAAACAGATACATTTCAAAAATGGCACATTATGTACAAACTGTCAAAAGTCAAAGACAAAGAGAGAATTCTAACAACAGCAAGAGAAAAGCATCTAGTCACTTATGAAGGAACCACCATCATACTAACAGTAAATTTCTCAGCAGAAATCTTACAGGCTAGCAGAGAATGGGATGATATATTCAAAGTGATGAAAGAAAAAAAACTGTCAATCAAAGCTACTACATCAAGCAAAATTATCCTTCATAAATGAAGGAGAAATAAAATATTTCCTAAACAAGCAGAAGCTGAGGGAATTCATCACCACTAGATTGGCCCTACAAAAAATGCTTAAGAAAGTCCTGCACCTGGAAGCAAAATAAATATATCTATCATCATGAAAACACATGAAAGTATAAAACCCACTAGTAGAGCAAGCACATAAATAAGGAAGATAAATAACTCAAATGTTATCACTATAGAAAACCACCAAACCACAATGATAAACAATAAGAGAGAAATAAAGGAATAAATGATACACAAAACAATCAGAAACCAATTACTGTAATGACAAGAATAATTCTTTACATATTAATAATAATATTAAATGTAAATGGACTAAACTTTCCACTTAAAAGATATAGACTGGCTAAAGGCTTAAAAAAATTATGACCCAACTGTGAAGGCTGCCTACAAGAAAATAAAGCTCACCTGTAAAGACATATATAGACTGAAAGTAAAGGGGTGAAAAGAGATATTCCATACGAAGGAAAACCAAGAGTGAGCAGAGTAGCTATACCTAACAGTGGATAAAACAGTCTTTAAGTCAAAAATAGTAGTAAGAGTAAAAGAAGGTCATTATATAGTGATATAGGAGTCAATTCAGCAAGAGAATATAACAATTCTAAACATATATGCACCCAAAACCAGAGCATGGAGCTACATAAAGAACATATCATTAGATCTATAGGAAAAGATAGACTCCAACACAATAATTGTTTGGAACTCCAATACCCCACTCTCAACATTATGAATATTATCAAGACAGAAATTAACAAAGAAACATGAGATTTAAACTGCACTTTAGACTAAATGGACCTAGCAGATATTATATTTACAGTACATTTTATCCAAAAGCTACAGAATACAGTCTTCTCATTAGTACAATAAACATTCTCCAGGATAGATTATTTGTTAGGCCACAAAACAAGTCTCAACACATTTTTAAAAATCAAAATTATATCAAATATCTTCTCAAACCATAATACAATAAAACTAGAAATCAATTAACATGAGGACTTTGGGGAAAATGTACAAATACATAGAAGTTAAACAACTACTCCTGAATAATCAATGAGTCATGGAAGAAATTAAGCAGGAAAACAAAAAGTTTTTCTGAAACAAGTAAAAATCAAAACACCAAATACCAAAACCTGTAAGATAGAGCAAAAGCAGTGGTAAGAATTTTATGGCAATAAACACATGCATCAAAAAAGTAGAAAGATTTAAAATAATCTAATGATGAAACCCAAGAAACTAAAAAGCCAGAACAAACCAAATCCCAAATTTGTAGAAGAAAAGAAATAATAAAGACCTAAGCAAAAAAAGAGCCCCCAAAAAACACAAAGGATCAATGAAACAGAAAGTTGGTTATTTTGAAAAGATAAACAACATGATTGAATGCTAGCTTATCTAACCAAAAATAACATAGGGAAGATCCAAATAAACAAAATCAGAAACAAAAAGGAGACATTACAAATGATACCATAGAAATAATAATGATTAGAGACTGTTACAAAAAATTACACATTAATATACTGGAAAACCTAGAGGAAATGGATGAATTCCTGAACACATACAACCTACCAAGATTGAATCAGGAACAAATTGAAAACCTGAACAGACCAATAATGAGTAAAAGATCAAGTCAATAATAAAAAGTCTCCCAACAAAGAAAATTCCAGGACCACATGGCTTCACTGCCAAATTCTACTAAACTTAAAAAGAAGAAATAAGACCAATTCTCCTCAAACTATTTCAAGAAAACATAAGAGGAGGCAATTCTCCCAGTCTCATTTGAAGAGGCCAACATTGATTTGGACCTGATACCAAAACCAGAAAAGAATGCAACAAAAAAAGGAGACTATAGGCCAGTATCCCCGATCAACATAGACACAAAAATTCTGAACAAAGTATCAGCAAACAAAATCCAACAGTACATCAAAAGTATAATATAGCATGATCAAGTGGGATTTATTCCAGAGATGCAAGGATAGTTTAACATCCCTAAACCAATAAGCATGATGCATCACATCAACAGAATGAAAGACAAAAACCAACAAATCAGGCATTAAAGGAACATATCTCAACGTAATAAAGGCCATATATGACAAACCTACAGGTAACATAGTGAATGGGGAAAAGCTGAAAGCCTTTCCTTTAAGAGCTGGAACAAGATAAGGATGCACACTTTCACCACTTTTATTCAACATAGTACTGGAATTTCTAATCAGAACAATCAGACATGAGAAAAAAAAGGCATCCAAATCGGAAAAGAGGAAATAAAATTGTCTCTCTTTATAGATAATATGATCACACACACACACATATATATATACATGCACATTTGTGTGTGTTTGTGTAACCACCTAGACTATATCAAAAAATATTTTAGATATGATAAACTTGAAGAATAGGAAAGTGATGGAGTGTAAGGAGAAATCATGATGGTCAGCGAGAGTAATTTCAAATTTTAAGATCTTAGAAGATTTCTTAATGATAATGCGGTCCAAATGTGATACATATTAAAAAATCAGGGTAATTCTGAAGTTATTCAAATAATGGTAGAACAAAAGGAAAATACAAATTAGGAGGCCAATGCTAAAGTTGTTATGGAATATACAAGGCAATCTTTGAGTTTGTCTCAAAACAACAAAAATGGGAAGAGTATTCTGTTTCTAGGCCATGCCTGTCATTTGCCAAGTAATTACTATATGGCAGCCACTGTTCTAGTCACATACCTTTATTATGACATTTTACCCTAACTCTGGAGATGCTAAGTAGGTGTTCATAACTTCAATTTATAGATAATCACACTGAGATGCCAAGGTTAATAAACTATCCAAGATCTCCCATTTACACAGTGATGAAGGCAGAACATAAACTCAGATGTATGTGCCTTCAAAGCCCATAGTCTTACTACTACATCACCAGCCTCTACACTTTAAAAATAAAAATTGATCCACAGTAGCATTATTAGAGAAGTATGGTAACACTGCATTCTTATGAGGTGCCGTACATGGTGCTAATTATTTCACTTACATCATTCTATTTAACATTCACAAAAAAGCAAAGAAGCCACTATTGTGTACTTCCGTTTTAGAGGAGAACAGAATTTACACTTTAAAAATTTTTTTCAGGCCAGGCCTGGTGACTCATGCCTGTAATCCCGGCACTTTGGGAGGCCGAGGCAGGCAGATCACGAGGTCAGGAGATCGAGACCATCCTGGCCAACACGGTGAAACCCTGTCTCTACTAAAAATACAAAAATTAGCTGGGCATGGTGGTGCGAGCCTGTAGTCCCAGCTATTCGGGAGGCTGAGGCAGGAGAATCGCTTGAACCCAGGAGGCGGAGGTTGCAGTGAGCCTAGATCGCACCACTGCACTCCAACCTGGTGACAGAGTAAGACTTCATCTCAAAAAAAAAAAAACCAAAAAAAATTCAAATTTGGGTCATCAAGTTAGTAATCTAGGACTCCTAAGATCTGTCTGACTCCCAAAGACACTATGTAACACTCCCGCTTTGATCATTCTTGGATTTCAATAAACAAAGTACTGTTGAGCAAAGATGATAACCTATTCATCTGAGATAGAAGCAGAAATTACTGGCATTCTTTTTACTGGCATTCTGAATTAATAAAAACCATAGACTCCCTATTCAAGAAGGTCCAAAGTGAAATGATGTTATAAAGAGAATTCAGGTTTTAATTAGAGAAAAAACATGAAGGTGGAGAGCAAGCAAAAGGCTGGTGAGAGGAATAAGAGAACAAAATGGACACAAACATTGTCTCAGAGTTATGGAATGGAAGGAGAAATATAGCTTGAAGACTGCTTAGAAGCCTTATGAGGGAAGTGCATTCAGTTAAAGACTGAGTGTTTTCCTAAAAATGTGTTAATTCTCTGGGGAGAAGAATGTCACTACATGATTGCCAGATGCCCTGAATGCCTTGAGATGAATGGGAAGGGTACACTTTTCCTACTGAAAGTCAGGGAGTGTTCTGATATCCACCCAACTCCTGTTTGCCATTTTTTTCTATCACAGCAGCAGGGCACGTATTTACAGAGGCTACAGCAAGATAATCAAGAAGCAGACTGTCCACTGACGATGGTGATGTGATGGAATGGAAACATGCCTAAGGAAGGAGAAAGGAATAAAAGGAGGAAGGAAGGGCAGCTCAGCCAAGCAATCACTTTGTTCCAGCAGCCATGAGATGTTTTCAATTGAACATTTCTTACAGTAACAGATCTATTTGTCTCTAACCAGGCAGGTCACAAAGTACTATTAGAATCAAACTATAAAATTCCGGCACAGAACATTTACTTGATATCCCTTTAGGTTCTATGGCTTTATATTAAAAGTAACTATTTATCCATCAACCCATAAACTCAATTATGTATAGTTCTTTAGTCCACCTAATTTTACTTCTGGTTGTGATTAAAGAAAATCAAATATTTTAATGCATTGTAGAATTCATTACAATTATTTATTCAACTAAACTGATAAATTGATCTGTGGCATGAAAAATTATATTACCTAATTTAGTGAGAAAAATTCATTGTTATAACATTTATAATATACAAAATATGTGCAAATTAAAAATTGCTAATACAATCAGTAGCAATTGAAGATATGATGTTGATGAATGTGATAATATTGTTTAGTGAACATGAATCTTTACTATTTCACTAATGACTAATCACCAATTTATTACATTATTTTATTTGAGGCACTATAAAACGGTGAAAGGAAATATAAGATGAATAATGAGAGCTAAAATTTTGAGTAATTGCATTAAAACATTATTTTAATAAACACTTTTATTGGGACCAAAGAAGTCATATCTCATTCAAGATGCAAAGCACTGAGAGATGTGTTCCTCCAGTTTTCCTATTTTTGTCACTCAGAGAATTCACAGGAGGAAGCTGAAAGGCATTTTTCAGCCTTATGGGTTCAAGGCCAGCATGTAAGGGGCTCTGGATGTCATTACCAAGTGTCATTTAGTTTAAGCTAGAACGTTTATGCAGGAGTCAGCAGATATCTGAATTCTCCACCCTGTTGACATCCTTTAAAGAAACCTGCTAAAGCTAGGGCCCATCTAGTTACATTGTAGGCCTGAGCTCCAGGAATGGGACCCGGACCCTGTATTTTCCATTTTTATAGGGCAACAATGAAAGCAGGCTATTAAATGGAAGATAAAGAATCTCAACTTCCATTTTTTAAAAGGTTCCATAGCTGGAAATGCTAACTTCCCAAAGGCTGCAAAAAAAAAAAAAAAAAAAAAAAAAGTCATCCTAACATCGAAAGACTTTTTCCTAACTGCCCACCTCATAACTTTCACACTTCATTTTGTTTCCTTCCTAATCTCTTCAGGCCAGCTTTCCTTAATCCCCACCCCAATTTTGCCAGCGCACTTTTGCACACAGGCCTCCACTTCCACTCTTTTGCAATCTCCTTCTCACCCCATCTGAAACGTCTTCACCTCCTCTTTCATAATCCATGACCCTGCCTCTTCTTAAAACCTTTCCTTTAAACTTCAGATCAGATAATCACTGCTCCTCTAACTTGTATAGTATGAACCTTGAAAGGGTCTTTAAAATGAAAATGTCATCTGGTTAGTTTTTGCCCTTATGCAATCATTTGCCTGAATCTCTGGGAAAGCAAAGTTGTTTCAGGATGGCAGAAAAAGGAATTTGAAGGAGATTTTGAGCTGATGAATAGATAGCTAAAATGTATGTCTATGGTTATACTCCGTAAAGTCTGCAGAACTCATAGTGTAAAATAATTAATACAGAAAAACAAATTCCAAATGTTTCCTTTTCCAAGTATTATGTCAGTCTCAGAATGACTATCAAGAATGCTGTCAGAAATAAGACGCTGTCAGGACTACTGTCTTTCAAAGTATAACTTGCATTTGTCTGAAGTAGCTTTAATTCATTTGCTGTGCTCTTTGTGAGCATTTATTCTGCTCTCAGCATGGCAGTATTGCAGAATGAGAGCTGTAAGGGACCTCAGGAATCCTATCACACCCCTTGCCCTCATTACGTTTCTGTAAAAAAAAAATCATTGTGGGATTGTGACAAGTAAAATATTTGTGCAGTTTCTCATGTACTGCCACGTAATCGATGAAAAAATAAGCATGTTGATATGTATACTGTGACTACACCTCGGTCCCCAGGTATTTTAAAGGTGGAGGCACAGTAGGAGTTGGGAATTTTTATTAATAGTCAATAAATAAACCTTGCATACTTTGTCTCGTTGACCCAGTTTATCTTCCTCAGGATAAACTGTGCTGGATGATGAGGCAGAAGACCTGACCATACCTGGCCACACCTGGCTATGTGTGGAAACTTGGCAATTCATTCCACAGTATCTGTCTGAGCCTCAGGTTTTCCAGCTGTAAAATGAAGAAAATGGTCTTTGTCTCCACAGAGTTAAGAGATCAAGTGAGACGCATTTTGTAACTTCCAATGTGCTTTACAGCTATAATAACATCAGTTCATTCCTGCTTTCAGGAGGTTTCTGAGGTAGATATAGCAATAACTGCATTTTTACCTGGATAAGTTAAACATTTTCCAATTCCAAGATAACATATTTCAACAACAATGAAGATAAAAATGCTCCTTTTCACTGAGCTTGCACTAGCTGCTTGCTTATGAAACTCTGCTGCCCAATGATTTTTAAACATCTCTTTGCTTATCTTAATATAATGAAGTCAAGGTTCTGATAGAGAAAAGGAATATATTTTAATAGAAGAAAGAGTAAATTTCATATTATAAATTATATATATTATATAATTATATATTTTATTATTTTTTAAACAATAAACAATTAACAAACAAATAATAAACAAATAAACAAGTAATAATTGTTTATTAACAATGTTTATTAGTAATGATATCTATAAATTAAGATATATTCAAAAATGTTGAAAAGATCTCTCCTATAATTTGTAAAATATTCTACTCTGTAAAATATTAGAATGTTTTTTATAAAAGTTAATGATTATGGCCAAGAACTGTTAGTTGCGATAGTATATAATCATTTTTTCTTTATTGTGTCATTTAGCAAGATTATTTAAATCTTTCTTTTTTTCCAGACGGAGTCTCGCACTGTCACCGGGGCTGGAGTGTAATGGCGTGATCTTGGCTCACTGCAACCTCTGCATCCCAGGTTCAAGTGATTTTCTTGCCTCAGCCTCCTGAGTAGCTGGGAATACAGGCACCTGCCACCACAACCAGCTAATTTTTTGCATTTTTAGTAGAGACGGGGTTTCACTATGTTGGCCAGGCTGGTCTCAAACTCCTGACCTCGTGATCCGCCTGCCTTGACCTCCCAAAGTGCTGGATTACAGGGGTGAGCCACCACACCTGACTGGTTATTTAAATCTTAAGATAAAGTCATAAAAACATATTATATAAAAAAGTTCTAAAGTTTGTCCAGAAACAGAATTTAAGGCTGAAAACATTGATAAAATAAATGTAAATGGCTCTGTGTGCTTCAGTGGAAATAAGCACCATGAAATTATGAAATATATTACTAAAACGTTTTAAAAGGAGCGGCATAGCTTTGGATTCTTTTCATCGCCCATTCCCAGTTGTAAATTATTTGCAAGTTCACCAAATTTAAAAATAAAACTGTGAATATTTATGAAGCAAATAATTTCAATTCCCTTTGTTGAACAGAAATCTCTTTTGTCCCACCTCTGCTTATTGATTAATCATTATTTTATTTTTGTGATAAAAATTAAAATATGCTTTGTTGTATACTATGTCCAACTAAAAGGATAAACTGAAAAATTAATATATTTTAGCCCTTTTGAATTTCATTTACTATAATGAAAATTTTTATTACTATGAATAAAAAACAATTCAAATTGCCTGTGAAATAATCCTTTCTTATTTCTCCATGTGCTGTAGTTGGGTTTTGACAACAGATTGAAGAGTCTTTAGATACATGAAAAACATGAGTTTAAGTTTTTTTCATTTTATGCCACTGTCATTTTGCATTTCTTCGGAAAAATAATTTTTTGCTTTCATTACTTTTGAGAATGTACTACGCCATCAGATAGATTAAAAAGCCCCTTCTAGTAACCAATAGCCAAGCCTTTTAGAGAACTGAAAATGTCTAAGGCAAAGAGGGTATAATTAGTTAAATTAGGGAATTAAAAATAGAGAAAAATTCAAGAAAAATTTAATTTACATTAAAGGAAAAAAGCAATAAGCAATTATTTTACAAGGGAAGAAAAGTGACAAAAAGTACAGTACTTTTTGTTATTAATAGAAGAACTATAGCTTTTACTGTCTTTTCCTGTTAGTTAACTGAAAGATTCAGTGAGCGTGCTTTCTCAATCAATCTAACTATAATTTGCTGATGGTATTTTGAAAGAGACTTTGGAAGCAGCATACACAATTAAAGTTTTTAGTCTTCACCCTTATTTTACTTATAACACTAGAAATTAAAAATACATGTAATTTTCCTCTCAAATTTTGTTCTGTACCTAACCATGTACTATCTAGAGATATTAATCAGGCATTGAGCATTAAAAATTGATTCCACAGCCTGATCAACATGGTGAAACCCCATCTCTACTAAAAATACAAAAATTAGCTGGGCATGGTGGTGCATGCCTGTAATCCCAGGTACTCAGGAGGCTGAGGTCGGAGAATTGCTTGAACCCGGGAGGCAGAGGTTGCAGTGAGCCGAGATCATGCCACTGCACTCCAGCCTGGGCAACAGAGCGAGACTCCATCTCAAAAAAAAAAAAAAAAAAAAAAAATATATATATATATATATATATATATATATATTCCAAAGTATGAGTTTGCATCAGACCTGCCTGACTGCTGCAGCACACAGCCAAGCCTAAAACAATGGAGCCACAGGCTTTCCCTTGGTCTATTCTATTCAAATACATAATTACACAATTCAGGACTATTGGTTCAATAAAGAAATTTCTAGAAAATTGAATATTTTGTCAAAAACCCAGGTTATCTTCTGAAGGGAGGGATGCTTGGGAAGGAATGACTTGGCTACGAACTAGTCATTGACCTTAAAGAAGTCGTTTTTATCCTCTGGGTGTAGACTTCTGTAACCTAAATGTAGTGGATATTTTACCACTTCTTACAGCAATGCCAAGGAAAGGCAACAAGAGAACACACAGAAAGTACAGTGGTGGAAGTGTTCAGGGCACTGCTACATGGGTAAAGAAGAATAGCTTATGTCTGGACAACTTTTGATTTCACTCAAATGCAAGTGTCCTTACAGTATCTCCAACTCTGTAACTGCAAGTAGGTGACACACCTGACTCCTCACCAAATACAAAATAACGTGCAAAATTGGGAATCTTCTTTTGCCCATGCTCCCTTTCTTTAGGCTGCTCCTCAGATTTAAGAATTAAGTTTTAAATACAAGGTCTAAACAGTAACCTAATTCTTGGAGTCAATAGAAAGGGGCAAATGCTGAGGATTTTCTACTGATGTGTCCTACAGAAAATGAATTTTTATAGAAGATAAAGAGCTTCTCAACTGAGTGAGAGTTCGGGGCCCCATCCTATGTGATCCTGTACTTAGCCTTACCATACCGGTGATCAGAATGGAAATATTACAATCAACCCTTTGTAGAGCTCCTGCATCATGAGAGCCCCGAGAGTAGGGTATAAACCACTGTGAAACAGGGATTGCAAATAATTTGATCACTGCAGCCTGGCTCGTGGCTTTCCTAGTGAGGTGAAGGTGTTGTGTACTTGCCTTGTGCTCCCTATGTAAACCTCCATTCTCCCCCATATATTCCTCCATTCCTTTCCATATATCTCTCTATTGCTCCAAAGCCTCAATGAGAATGTACTAGTTTCTATCAAAAGGTTGGTGACTTTTGACTCTAAACCTGTAGATTTGAGGAAGGTGAGTATCTCTTTTTCCAGTACATTATAATCTCTAAAAATATTAATGCAGTCGGAATTATGTACTAAGTATTAAATTGCATAAATTTCTACATAAGAATTTTGTTCAGGAGTTTCATTGTTTGACTAAATATGTTCTGTGGAATATACAGTATCAGGGAAAAAATTATCTTTTATTAAAAATATTTGTTGACCTTTATTGTCCACCCTTTAAAACATTTTTAAAGTATTTTTGTTTGCATGGCCCTTTTGTAATTGTCCTTTACCTTAAAAAGTCAAAAAAGAAAGATTGCAGTCTTGGGAACATATAAAGAAGGGATTCAATTTGCACAATTAGGAAGCATATTGCAGCTTTCCCATCAGAATATATCAAAACTCTCATTTTCCTGTCATTTTTGCCAAGCAAGCGCATAGTTACTATGCTTACCTATTGTCACCAAACTAAGGCTTATTCTATGATCTACATCATCAAGGAGAATTCAACTGCTACTGTTGATGAAGCATGCCATTCCTAGCTCTTTTATGCTGCATGCTTACAGTGGCATATTTATCTAGGGTAACACAGTTCTGTTTGCCAAAATGCCCTCTAGCAATGATTATGTTAGGTTAGGGGAGATGAATAGAAAGACTAAGAGCAGTCAATAATTTAATGAACTCGTGAGAATATTCACCTAAAAGAAATCAACCCCAAAAGTCAATGTAATGAATATAACACATTCACACCTATGATAAAATAAAAAATAAATATGAAAGTTTGGTGACAATCTATGTACCCGTATTAAGATAACTTGGAGTTCTTGCAAGTTGCTGGCATGTTAAAAAATATTAAGTCCATACTGCAGTATTTCTCTAGTGAAGAAGAGATAAATGCCAGATATTAGGAAACATTTCTTTTTTATGTAACCATTGTATTAAACAATGAAGGGCAAACTCAAAGTGGTTTGAACTTGGAGATAAGCCCTGGAAAGACAGGTTAGCTGTCAAACTGTCTTCATTTTTCAAGAAAACAAAGCAAAAGATAAGTTAAAACTCACCAGTGGAAAAGGGTGATGGGGAAGGGACTTAGTTGAGAAAAGCAACTGAGATTGGAAGGAAAAAGACGTGAAAGTATAGAAGGAACGCAAAAGCCACCTCTTCTGCATTTTCCCCCAGTAAGTGTAGCCATTTCCATAGTACCTTATCTACATTCCATTCAACAACATCAAAACCTCCCATCAACATGCCTGTCTAGTTTAGAGTCTTTGTTACCCACTTTTCCTCCTTGAGACACTGAACCTTGCAAAGGAGGTGCCAGGCCATATTTCCTTTCCGACAAACAAAATCTAAGTCATTAAACTTTTCTGTGCTTACATCCTTAATCCATTAAGTTTTTTTAATTTTAAAAAATTTCTGTGCAAAATGCCTCTGAGCTTAATAATTTCTCTCATCTTACAGATTTTACTATGAGAGCAACTTTAACCTTTGACCTGAATTGCTAATGAAAAACTGCTAATAAGAATAAAACAGTTTTGGCAGAGTGTGGTGGCTCATGCCTGTCATCCCAACACTTTGGGAGGCCGAGGCAGGTGAATCACCTGAGGTCAGGAGTTCGAGACCAGCCTGGTCAACATGGTGAAACCTCGTCTCTACTAAAAATATGAAAATATAGCTGGGCATGGTGGTGGGTGCCTGTAATCCCAGCTACGCGGGAGGCTGAGGCAGGAGAATTGCTTGAACCCAGGAGATGGAGGTTGCAGTGAGCTGACAGGGTGCCACTGCACTCCAGCCTGGGCAACACAGTGAGACTCCATCTCAAAAATAAACACATATGATAAAACAGTTTTTTAAAAAACTTTGTCTTCTGTATATGTTAAGGTATATACATTTCAAATTAATGGCTTTTAGAAAATAACGTGTTTCCTTTGATGTCTAATTCACAGAAAATGCTATTTTCCTCTATATGTCTTATGCACATGAGAGGTTTTCTCTCCAGGATTTATCAGTGCATAACCAGCTTTCTGGGGGCTAATTCACCCACCTCTGTATATAAAGTGTCCAAAAATAATAACAGGAATTATTACATTTATGGTTGATCAAATGCCTACATATTGCAAATATTGTGCTCTTTAAGCACTTCCAGCTGATTGACATTTTCCTACTCTCCTTCCCTATCAGTCAATTATTAACTAAACTTACTTTCCACTAATACATCTCTTACAAGTTTTGGCTTTTTATTCTCAGAAATTAGACTTCTTTCTCTTCCTATTTATTACGACTCTGTCTTATAAATGAATGGCAAGGATAGTCTATGCCAGAGGAAGATTTCACTGATGTTTGATGGTTTATGTTTTCCCATGCACAGCTCTTACAGCCCTTCTCTTTAACTCTCTAGCAAGTGTTTTCTGATTAACAGAAATGATTGTATCTGGCAGCTGTCAGGCCATTATTGTTTGTACTAGGTTGAAGCCCTTCAGCTGCTGCCACTCTTCTTTAAGAGAAAATGGAAGGGGAGTGGATGCATTTCACTGAGTCTGTTGGTGGGGGATACTGTGCCTCAAATTCCAGAAAGAAAACTCCTAGGGAAGAGAAGCTTATAAATTGCTACAAACGTAACACTTTCTTCTAAAAGAAGAGACTGAGAGTACGTATTTCTGTTTCTCCTTTCCAGATTTTCATTCTCCCTGCTGTCCCAGCAATGTAGCTTAGGGTTATATGTAAATTTGTTACTAATTCCAGGAGGTAGCATGACAGGTAGAATACATGATTTATAGGACACAGACTTAGGTTTAAATCCTCGGTCAATCTCTACCAGTTTTGTGATATTGACAATTTATTAATTTCTGTAAGCCCCTGATTTCTTTTCTACAAAATGAGGGTTCTAACACCAACCTTACAAGGTAGATATGAAAATATAATGAAATGACATAAGCAAAGTAAATAATATGTTTTCAGGCCCCCCAAAATGCTCAAAATATGTCCCCATTCCCACTTAATCATTTTATACATGATGTCTACATTTGTATGGTTTGTTATCACTCAATGCAAGAATATCACAGAATATCTTTAATACTTCATTGGGCTAAGTTAGATTGACTTCGTTGATAATTGCTTGGAAATCCTTTCATATGTGTACAGATTTTAGAGTTTGCTGCTAATACACTGTTAACATTAGATCATAACTTTAAACTACTTGAAGGTAAAATTTGTGGAAATAAAGGTAAACTTAAAGCAGGGCAGTGCCAGAAGTGATTTGTGTCCCAAATATTTGATGGCAGCCTTCACCCATGCTGAGCAGATGAAGGCCTAATTCATCCATGCTTAGGGATAGCTCTGGCAACCAACATCAAGGAAAAGGACGGATACTATTTAACAAAACTGTCTCCTGAATGCTTCATTTTCTGCTTCAGAACATGGACTATCTTTAAGGCCTGGTTAGCAGGTATCTGGGGAAGTGCTTTCTTAGGCTTATGAGATGGTATGAGAATCTGCGTCTTCTCAGGCTAGTTGAGTATCTAAGGTTTCTCTAAAAACAACTTGAAAAAAATTTGCTATTCTATCCCTAAGATATAGGAATTGGTGGCAAGCTGAGTGATTTAGATTCTAATGTGGAAAATTCAAGATTCAATGTTCAATAGGAGTATTTGTTTAAAAACCAATTGTTGCTCTGTGGAATTGCTGAGTCTCCCCATGTGTCTCTGGGATAGGAAGTGCATGTCCTAATATGCATTAATACTTCCCCTAATCTTCTCCCTTCCTCCCTACCCCTCTTCACTCCTTTTTCTTCCCTACTCTTCCTGAAAACAAGAAAAAAATCACTCACTGGATATCTGTAACTAAGCAATAGTTAATACTCTAATCTTCAGCAAAATTGCCAGAGTCTTACTTCTCCTCACTTATATTTTTGTGTCTTCATTTGATCTGATACAGAAGGGGCATCAATGAGATAAGAGTCTGCTTGGCTCAACAGAGAAATGTTCTGATCCCTGCTCTCCAGGGAGATTCCCAGAAAGACAGCAAGATCCCAGGAAGAGAATAGCAGCTTTGATGAATTTAAACAAGGCCATGGAAATCTTACAGATTCCAGTATGCAGTAAAGAGACTCTGGATTGACCCCATGATTCCTGCCTCCTGCTATTCATACTTTCTGTGGCCCTCCCCTTGAGTATGGACAGGAACTTCATCTTGCTTCTAACCAACTGAATGTAGCAAACATGATGGGATGTCACTTTCATGATAACTTAAGATTTGAAACACATTTTAATAGAAGATTATTTTCCCTGTTGGCTTTGAGGAAACAAGAGGCCATGTTGGGAAGGCCTGCATGGTAAGAAGCTGACGGTGGCCTCTAGATGACAGTCAGCAAGACTATCCAACATCCTACAAGGAAATGAATGCTGTCAACAACTGCATGAGCTTGGAAGTGGCTCCTTAACCAGATGAGTCTCAGGTGAGGCTGAATCCCTGGCCAACACCTTGATTGCAGCCTTATGAAATTCTGAGGGCCCAATCAAGCTGTATAAGACTTCTTTCTGATCCACAGAAAATGCCACATAATAAACATGTGTTGTCTTAAGCCACTAAGTTTGTGTCAACATTGTTATGCAGCAATAGAGCACTAACAATATAGAGCACACATGGAAGGACAGAAGCAAATCTGAGAGGGGCAGGGGATAGAAAGGACACAATAATCAGTTATAGCTGATTATTGAGAAATAGCTAGGACCAAAGATACAATTGCAAGTTGTGAGCCCTGGAAAGCAGGCTCTGAAATAGAGTTTAGCATTCAGAAAGTTTATTAAGAAATGCCTTTGGGATCAACACCTGTGGTAGGGAGGTGAGGAACAGAGTTGTGATGCAGGTCCAACCAAGGCCTCATCCAACCCCATAGATGATGGAACTAGAAAGGTGTTTCAAAATGTTATGCATTTGAACAAAACGGCTGACACTTTATATTGCGGTAGTGAACTATCACTGAATATGTATAGCCCCAAGAAGGTCATAACCTTTGATAATGTGACATCAACTAAAGACCATCTCCAGATAGAAATCTCAGCAGCTGAAGCAACATGCTCTTCTTTGAAGAGAAATCTGGGTCTTGCATCACCATGTCCATTACAGATGTACACTTCAATCAATGGACTGAGGACTGAGCACAAGTTGCTCCACTATCTTACTGTGCTATAGAGCCTCCCACTAAACCTGATACCTGATACTCTTTTGAGTGTGGGGTGATCTCAAATTGATGACTAACTTTCTGCCCTCAAGTTGGAATAGGAAAAAAAGAGAAAATAAAAATTAAGTTGATTTATAACAAAACAATTATACTCTTTGCATACCATAGCCCATGGTCTGAGATTTCATACTTGCTGCAGTAGCTATTTTAATTAGGAGCCCAAAGGAGGTATCAATTTCATATGGAGAAACTGACAAATATTTCTTATATGACAAAGGAACAAATGGCACTGTCAGAAAAAAAGACTGAAGAAAATCTAATGAAGAAATTATTAAAGACAATCCGGCAAGGTTATGGGGACAAATGAGTGATGGTATAACATCCGGAGGCCCACAAAAACACAATGTTCTTATCTTCCTTATGATGAAAGGGTCAAGGTGAGAGAGACATAGCTGTACCTCAAAGAGAGATTATTATAGTAGGAGAATGCTGGCTTTGGATAGACACTGAAAAAAAAGAAAGCCCTCTATCTTTCCACTCCCATCCTCAGACCCTGTGACAATACCTCCCATCAGCCAAATTTTACCACCAAGCTAGAAGGCAAGAAGGCCAAGTGATACATTCCAAAGTAACCGGCCTCCCAGCCATTGAGCAGGTGTGGAGGGTGGATCTGGAGGAGTAAACTGGAGTATGGCCAGCTTTGGATAGGAATTGAAGGAAAGCATTTTAAGCTAAGGAAACAGGATGAATAAAGGCAGAGAAATAGGAAATTCTAGAATGTCTCTAAGCAATGATCAGTATCAGGGGTCTGATGTGGGGTCTGATGTGGTTGGATTATGAGTACCTCAGAGTAATAATCTGAAATAAAGCAGAATTGGCTCAGGAATGAAGTAGGTGAGGGGGAGCAATAGGACCCAGGTCCAGAGACTCAATCAAGCTCAAGGTTCAAATCAAGAAATCCAACAGATCCTAGCAAAATAGGACATGGGTTACAATCCAACAGTCTCATCCCCTATTTTCACTTCAGAGAGTCAGGATTGGAGATTTGACTGGACTGGTGACTGTCTGTGTAATAATGAGTCATGTTATAACAGTTTGTATTGACTTGCAATTGACCAGCCCAATCAAGTTCTACATACTCAGTCACTTATTTTTTTCATCAGAGAACAGCCTACTGAACTCTTAATCATTCATCTTGATCACTCTGATCACCCTTCAATGTCAAGGGACTGAAGAGGCGCTGTTAAATGAGGTATTCAGGACGCATTCACATCATTGCCGTGTGGGAAGAGCCCTCTGTGGGGTGTGAAATCACATAGGCATGTGTTGTAGCTAATTAATTGGATAACAACCAATCTCTCAAGTGTTTTTCAACCTTATTGCTTTCCTGGTTTTTCATACCCACCATGTCAATGTATTTTCCCAGTCTGTTAGTTCACCCTTTTACTAGCAATCTAACATTAATTTGCAAACAGATTGTTTTACCTTTCTCCATTCTTTCTGGTTGTTTTTCCTTCTTTGATATTTGTAATATCTCCTGGGCCAACATTGCCTCAAAATTTTATTGACATACAGCTTGCTCCATCTTCTAGAAGAATTTACCAGTGCACAGAAAATCACATTTTAAAATTCTATATTTTTCTTCATAACATATTTCATTTTATACTTTTTTCTTTTCTCAGGAAATTATCTGTATTGGACAACTGTTTGTTGCTAAGCATTCTACTAAATATATAATGCTACATGCATTTCATTGATTAACTTGCTTCTTACAAGAACCTCATGAACAAAGTGTTTTATTCCTCTTTTTTACACAACCTTGTGGTTCAGAGTAATCATGTAATGTGTTCAACATCACATAAACAGAACAGTCCAGAGGCAGGATTTCAACTCAGGTTTCCCTGACTCTAAGAAAGAGTGTCTTCCCTTATGCTACACTCTAGAAAAGTCCATCATTCTTTGCCCTCCTCAGTTGGTAAATAATCTTCTGAGAATGGTCATTAACATCTTAGTGTAAATGAATTATTATGTCTTCCAAGGGAATTTACATTTTATAAGAAGTGTTAAGAAAATAATTCCAAGCAATGACTCTAAGAGTGGTTTTCAGGCATTGTTATTGACTGCAAGCAGTTACTTTTGAATAAAGAAGTGTTTGGGGGTATTCAAAATTTTATAGGCAGACTGGATCTTCCCCCTATAACTAATTTAATGTTTCCATCTGTAAGAGTTGCCTGACACTGAAAATTTTGTTCACATACAGCATGGTAACATTTTTTCCTTTCTGAACAGGATACCACTTAGCCTTCAACTTTTCATCATGGTATTGATTAAATGATGAAGCGTGAGTGCTGTGAGCTATCACTACCACCAGCAGCCATGGTTCCATCTCCTTACACACACAGTGATGCAGATGACTTGAGAGGTTCTATATTATAGGAACACTAGCTTGTCTTCCTGGAACAATAAGAGGTTCAAGACTAAAACTATGATTATTAATAACTTTGATCCAGAATGAAACGCCATTCTCTCTAGAGATTTCTTTTTGTATCAGCACTCTAACCAGAAACATTTCTAAAACGGAAAATGGTGCCTTAGAGAACTCTAGATAATCCTGTCCATTTGAGGGGTACCTTTAAAGGCAACATATTTACTGGGACTCTGGACATTTTTTACTTTTTATTTTGATCCTTTAGGACTTCAATGATGCACCATGGAAAATAAATGGCCCCTCCATAGTGGATTTAGGTAAGAGTAGCTATCTACAATCAATCCCCAAGAACAGCAGCCTGTTCCATCCTGATAATTAATCCCAACACAAAGAATGGTAGAATGCTAAACAGTACATAGCAGGTTCTCAATAAATATAAGTTGAATTAGTGATTAAATGAATTCTTAACATTTCTTCTCTATAAAAGATGCAAATATCAAATAAAATGTCTGCTGAGGAGATCATAGTTTAAAAACAGAATAATTGAGTTGAAATACAAGGTTCATTGCACACATAAAGCATTCTCAGAGACTCCAGATTCTAAATACAACATGCATATTATGAAGCAGACAAGGCCAGTCTCTATCCATTAACTGAAAACTTTGATAAGAAATTATAGCCTTCATTTCCTAAGAAAAAAAAACAGACAAGAGGAAAGTGAAAATCTCTGTCCTGTCATTTTTGCTATTTTTACATAAACTTTTATTGGAATATAACACAAAAATATAGCAACGCAAAACTTGTCATTGTATAGCTCCATGAATTATCACAAAAAGACCAAGCCCATATAACTATCATCTAGGCTAAAAAATTAGAATATTACAATATTATACTCCAGAACACACCCTATTCATTCCTGCATCACTATACACTCCTTCTTTTTATTATTATTAATATTATTCTTCTTATTATTATTATACTGTAAGTTCTAGGGTACATGTGCACAACGTGCAGGTTTGTTATATATGTACACATATGCCGTGTTGGTTTTCTGCACCCATTAACTCGTCATTTACATTAGGCATTTCTCCTAATGCTATCCCTCCCCCAGCCCCCGACCCCATGACAGGCCCTGGTGTGTGATGTTCCCCACTCTGTGTCCAAGTGTTCTCATTGTTCAATTCCCATCTATGAGTGAGAACATGCGGTGTTTGGTTTTCTGTCCTTGCAATAGTTTGCTTAGAATGATGGTTTCCAGCTTCATCCATGTCCCTACAAAAAACATGAACTCATCCTTTTCCATGGCTGCATAGCATTCCATGGTGTACATGTGCCACATTTTCTTAATCCAGTCTATCATTGATGGACATTTGGGTTGGTTCCAAGTCTTAGGATCTAGAACTAGAAATACCGTTTGACCCAGCAATCCCATTGCTGGGTATATACCCAAAGGATTATAAATTATGCTACTATAAAGACACATGCACACCTATGTTTATTGCAGCACTATTCACAATACACTCCTTCTTTTTAAAGGTCATTATTATTCTTACTGCTAACACCATGGATTAGTTTTGTCTCTTTTTGATGTTTATATAAAGGACTTCTTATTACAGACCATTTTTCTGGCATGTGTTTTTTCAATACTTTGAAATATTCCTTCATGTTGTTTTGTTTGGCAACAGTTTGTTGCCTTTATTCTTTACATTCTATACTATTTCAACATTGAATACTCTGCAATTTAGTTTTATTCTGCAGTAGACAAATAATTTATTTGTTTGCACTATTTTGGTTAATGCTATTATGAACATTTTATACATGTATTTTATATAAAATGTGTGAAATGTATGCATGTGATTGTCCATGTATGTGTGTGTAGTGTGTGGTTAATTAATAAAATTGCTAGGTAGTAAAAGCTCTATCTATGTACTACCTTCCTCCTTACCTACCTATATTTTCAAATTTAGTAGATAATAATGGTTTTTCAAAGTGTCTGTAGCAATGAACACTTAGCACAGCAGTATATCAGTCTTTTTAATTTTCATCAATTTTAGACTGTATGCCTGCATTGGCCAAAATTGTGCTTCTAATTTCCTGAGAAGTAGCAATGTCAAACATCTGTATAGCCATTTGAGTATCTGCATATGTGTGAAATACCTATTCTACTCTCTCACCATTTTTTTCTGTTGAGTAAAATTTCTCTTTTCTATTGTAGGGTTATGTACAAAACATATATGTGTGTCAATTATGTTCCCATTTTGTGACATATTTATATTCTGTTAATGACATTGTGGTGAAAAATTTCTAATGTCACTGTAGTTCAATTTACCAATCTTTGCAGGTAATGAAATATTACTGTTTTTATATTGAAAGTGTGTCTTGTAAGAAGCACATATCTGCTCTTTTTCACCAAATCTAATAATCCATATTTAAATGGAGTGTTTAACCCATTTATATTAATACTATTACTAATATAGATATATAGATATAGATATAGAACTTTCACCTTACTATTTGCCTTCTTTTTGCCCCATGCACTATGAGATTATTTCATCTATTTATTTATTATTGCCTTTCTGGTTGCTAAAATAGTTTTATTAAACTGTTTCTTTTTATTTTCATTAGGTCATGAGTTACACATTTTATTTAGTGCTTATCATAGTGATTACCACATATCTACATTTTATTAACCTCTAATGTAAAAAAGTACTATTGTCGCTTTCTACACTATTCAATGGCCTTCATTCTATTAATCATCATCCCAAGCTATGTGGTCTTCTTGTCAAGTAATTTCTCTCATTATATTTTAAGCCTCAATAATTTATTATTTTTGTTACATACAGTTCATATTTTTTAGATTTACTTACATATTTACCATTTAGATTGTTCTTCATTCTCTGAAAAATCTCAAATTATCCACCTGAGACTGCTTTCATTCTTTCTGAAGAACATCATCTCTCATCTTCTTTAGTGCAGGTCTGCCATATACAAAATCTCTCTAGTTTTGTTTATCTAAAAAACAATGTTTATTCTAACTTGCATTTTTAAGGATCATTTTCTGATACGTAATTGTTTTCAGTTATTATCTTGTTATTCTTTCAAAATATCATTTTGATTTTCCTTTGGCTTCCATCACTTCTGTTGAGTAGTCAGCTGTCAGTCTTATTGGTGCTCTTTTGAAGATAATGTGCCGTTTTTCACTGACTGCTTTTGAGATATTATATTTTTAGCAGTTTTACCATAATTATATCTGCAATTTTGTTGTTGTTTTACAATCTTGCCTTTTTGAAATTGGTCGTTTATTATCTATTCAAATATTGCTTCAGTCCTACTCTGTTTCACATTTTCATCTTACACTAGATATTTTTACTCTATTTCAATATCATTTTTTCTTTTTTGTATCTATGCTATCCTTTTTTCTTAGACACGTTTTCAATATTTACATTTCTTGCACATCTTCTGGTCCTTAACTGTAATTTAAGCAGTATCTAATAGAATGTTAATTTTATTTGCTATAGAACAAAGGTTTATGTCCTTCCCCAAAATTCAGTGTGAAAACCTGATCCTCAGTGTGGTGATATTTGGACTTGGTCTTTACAAGAGATGATAAGGTCATGAGAGTGACACCCTCATGAATGAGATTAGTGTCCCTATAAAAGAGACCCCAGAGAGCTCCCTTGCCCCTTCCACAATATAAGGACACAGCAAGAGGACTGCAATCCATGAACCGGGAAGTGGGCCTCCACCAGACATTGAATCTGCCAGCATCTTGGTCTGGGACTTTCCACCCTCCAGAAATGTGAGAAACACATTTTTTGTTATTTATAAGCCACTCAGTCTATGGTGTTCTGTTATAGCAGTCTGAATGGACTAAGACACAGTTCTTGATTTTATACTTGGTTGTTTATAGTTTCCTGTTCTGTGATAAAATTCCCAATCTTATGTTTAATTACTTGAGTAAATTAATCATATAACATCTTAAAGTTGATATATAATAACTCCATTATCTGTCTCTCTTATGAGTTCATTTCTATTGTCTTTTAAAAAAAAAAGTCCAGTTTAGATGTAGCTTGGTCTTTGATTGTGTGCCTGATTATTTTTGAAAAAAATCTTACATATTGTATATGAAAAATTATAGAGATAATTTGAAGCTGTCTATAAAATTATCTTCTATAGGAATAACTTACTTTTATTTCTGATATGCATCTAGGCTAAGGAAATCATCTCAATCTGGGATGAATAAAATTCAAAACTTGGTTTTGTTCTTTAAGAAGGATAATCTATTTCTGGATTACCCTTAATAGGTGCCACTCATTTGTGGCCCTAAACTTCAACTTTTATTCCAAGATTCATGTAAATTTCTATAAAGCTCTACCTGGCTCTTCATGTCCTTTATAATCGATAGTCAATCAAGAAAAAACAAAGTTGTACAAAATGCCTTGTTTACCTCTGTGGGCATCTCTCCTCTTCTAGATACGATCCAAACACATTCTTGGCACCGTGGTAGCTTTCTGATTTCCTTAAACAATTGTTTTTTACATTTAATTCAGGTTTCCTAGTTGTTCTCAGTAGAAAAAATTGATTCCAAAATTCCAAGTACACCACTGCTAGAACAGAGTTCCCTGTTTTCTGCTGTTTTAAATTAATGAGAGGTTTAGATTAAATCCTCTCTTTTGGTTATAATGTTGTGGACGTATAACTCATCTGTGAGTATGAACAGAGCAGCCAAATTACGGTTTGGCCAAAATGAAAAATTTTAACTTTTAAATTTTAGTTACCAGAGCTCAGGTTTATAGAGCACAATATGGATCAAGGAACTGCTGTCAGAAAAGTTTCTAAGTAAAAAGATGCTATTATAAAATATCGGAATAATACACAGCCTGAAAGTTATTCTTTGACCAATAACAAAGCAACTTATAAACTTCCTATATTTGCAAGTTTTCCTGGACATTCATAGAAATTGTTGAGCAGCAAATACTTTCTAGGTGTTCACAGAGCATGCATGCACTAGAGGGAAGCCATGTCCTCAGTATGCTTGTGAATTTGTAAAACAGTAAACAGAAACAGAAATAACTAAAGAAAAAATAGCTAAATGGATTATACATTTGCCAAGACAATTCATCTTTGAGCAGCTAACAAAAAGAGTGACACCTTCTGTACTACTATAAATAAATAATAACAGCAATAGTACACATTTATCAAGTGCTTCCTGCAAGCCAGGAACTCTAAGAGCAATGAAATGCTTGGTTTTTCTTTTTTAGTTGTTTGTTTGTTTGTTTGTTTGTTTTTGAGACACAGTCTCGCTCTGTCACCCAGGCTGGAGTGCACTGGCGCCATCTCGGCTCACTGCAAGCTCCGCCTCCCGGGTTCATGCCATTCTCCTGCCTCAGTCTCCCGAGTAGCTGGGACTACAGGCGCCCGCCACCATGTCCAGCTAATTTTTTGTATTTTTAGTAGAGACAGGGTTTCGCCGTGTTAGCCAGGATGGTCTCGATCTCCTCACCTCATGATCCACCCGCCTCGGCCTCCCAAAGTACCGGGATTACAGGAGTGAGCCACCACGCCCGGCACACTTGTTATTTTTAAATCCTAAACATAAGGAAGATGAAACTCAAAGATACCAAGTGACTTGCCCCAAGTAATGCAGCTCATGAACTGCAGGTGCATGTGACCCTGCAGCTGGACTCCTAACCATTATGCTACAGAGTCCATTTTAATGAAGCAACCAGACCACCATAAAATGTGTAGCAAATCATGATGCATTAGATGATGGAGACACCAAGTATAAGAGTAAAGGGATTAAATCCAGATTCTCACTGTCCTAGTTCCCCTTGAGTAAGAGCCAGCTTACCACTAGATGACTCATAGCGATATTCCCCCTCTCCATATGTATGTATGTGTGTTTACCATTGGTAAAATGTTCATAGTCCGTCTACTTGTATAAATTCAGTCAATTTTCAGATAATCATTTTGGGGTTAAATATCATGATATCCAACTTAAATATCAAGGTATTCAACTTTTTGGAGACAGGTAATTTTTTCCTGGCCCCATCATTTATTGATGGGCAATCTCAGTTGCATTATTTAAACTTTTTTTACCTAAAACTCAGTTTCCTCAGGTAAAAATATGAAGATATAATCTTAGGGATCTCTCATGGATATGATTAGATTAAGATAAAGCTTTCTAATGTGCCTGGTACACTGTAGGTACCCAATTAATATTCCAAGTGTTGTTTTGCCTTTGAAAAGCATGGTTAAATTAATATCCTCAGGTTTAAACTAAGAAAGACATCTGGACTTTACGAACCCCACTTCTTGTTCCCATTCTTAGGGTCAAGGACAGCGCCCAAGCTGAGTACTCATGTGAGTGGTGGTGGGAAGGGCAAGATGACTGTACCTGAGAGAGCACAGCCATAGGGATGAGGGGCTAGGAAGAATCATCTAATCAGGGCTGGTGAGGGAAATCTGAGAAAATAATGTTAAGCACCAGGGCCAAAGACCACATAGGGGATGGAATTCTGAAATGAGATAAAACAAAAACAATAAATCAGAAGTTAAAGGATCAATATTAGAATGGACTGTCAATCAAGGAGCAAAGGTAGCAATGGAGGCTGCTCAGAACTAAAAGCCTGATCAAGAAGATAATGTAAAACGTCCTGTTTATTTGGCTCCAGGGAAATGGAATGAGAACAAGGGATCATGTAGGATGATATCAGCACCACCCTTTTCTGAGTGCTGTAGAATAGTGTCTATTCTTTTACAAATACGTATGCCATCAGCATTATTCTGCCATTATTAATTCAATCTCATTTTCCTTGACGAGATAACAGCAACCCATAGCCTTTTCTGAATATCAGAAATCATCTGTATCGTTTTCAGTTTGGCATAAGTGATCTGAATTATCAATGTTAAATGTTAAATAAATGTTATTTTTAGAATGAGTTAGATATTTAATTGAGACAAATGTTCTCTTCACATAGACTTAGTAGACAGGTTGACATGTTTTATGCATGTGCCAGTGCCAGGATCAATTCTCTGTAACCTATACACCAGGGTTTCAGCAGGAAGTCGACCTGTGTACTTCAGTAATTATGGTTCATTTTACTTGGCCATTTAGTTTTTTTAGAAGCGTGCTTGGGCAGGAAAGCAAACCCAACTGTTATTGTCTTAATCCTGTTAGGTTTATTTATAAGGCATGTGGCTTAATAGCTACTTATTAATAATAGGAATCTAAAATAAGCAATATTTCCAACAACCACCACCCAAAAATAATCATATTAAACTGTTCAAATATTCTATGTGAGGGTAGGTTTTCAAGAATTCATTACTAAAAACAAGTTTTACCAGACAGACCTTTAAATTCACCTCTTTGTTTCACTTCTCTGCCTCTACTCACCAATGCCTTTATGGGCTCTACAGTTGCCTTTAAAAGCTTTGACTAACATTGTACTTCAGCTATTCTTCTTTTTAATATTTTAATTTTTATTTTAGGTTTAAGGGTACATGTGCAGGTTTGTTATATAGGTAAACTTGTGACTCAGGAGCCTGGGGTACAGATTACTTCATCACCCAGGTACTAAGCATAGTACCTGATCATTTTGTTTTCCGAACCTCTCCGTCCTCCTCTCTTCCTCCCTCAAGTTGGTCCCAATGTCTATTATTTCCCTCTATGTGTCCATGTGTTCTCATTATTTAGCTCCCACTGAAAAGTAAGAACATGCAGCATTGGTTTTCTGTTCCTGTGTTAGTTTGCTAAGGATAATGACCTCCAGTTCCACCTGTGTTTCTGCAAAGGACATGATCTCATTCTTTCTTTATGGTTACATAGTATTCCATGCTTTACATGTACCACATTTTCTTTATCCAGTCTACTGTTGATGGGCATTTAGCTTGGCTCCATGTCTTTGCTATTGTGAATAGTGCTGTGATGAACGTATGCAGGCATGCGTCTTTACGGTAGAACAATTTATATTCCTTTGGGTATATACCCAGTAGTGGGATTGCTGGATCGAATGGTAGTTCTATTTTTAGTTCTTTGAGGAATTGCTACACTGCTTTCCACAGTGGTTAACCTAATTTACACTCCCACTAGCAGTGTATAAGCGTTCCTTTTTTTCAGCAACCTCACCAGCATCTGTTGTTCTTTTTTTTTTTAACTTTATCATAGTAGCCATTCTGACTGGTATGAGATGGTATCTTATTGTGATTTTGATTTGCATTTCTCTAATAATGAGTGATAGTGAGCATTTTTTCATATGCTTGTGGGCTGTATGTATGTCTTCTTTGAAAAATGTCTGTTCGTGTCCTTTGCTCACTTAATTGGATTGTTTGATTTTGCTTGTACATTTGTTTAAATTTCTTATAGATTCTGGATCTTTGTCAGATGTATAGATTCCGGATCTTTGTCAGGTGTATAGTTTGCAAGTATTTTCTTTAATTCTGTAGGTTGTCTGTTTACTTTGTTGAGAGTTTCTTTTGTTGCGCCAGAAGCTCTTTTCTTTAATTAGGTCCCATTTATCAACTTTTGCTTTTGTTGCAATTGTTTTTGGTGTTTCTGTCATGAAATCTTTGCCAGTTTCTGTGTCCAAAATGGTATTTCCTAGGTTATCTTCCAAGGTTTTTATAGTTTTAGGTTTTACATTTATATACTTAATCCATTATCAGTTGATTTTTGTATATTGTGTAAGGAAGGGGCCCAGGTTCAGTCTTCTGCATATGGCTAACCAGTTATCCCAGTACCATTTATTGAATAGGGAGCCCTTTCCCCATTGCTTATTTTTGTCAGCTTCATCAAATATCACACGGTTGTAGGTGTGTGGCTTTATTTCTGGGCCCTCTATTCTGTTCCTCTGGTTTATGTGTCTGTTTTTGCAGCAGTACCAGGCTGTTTTGATTACTGTACCTTGTAGTACAGTTTGAAGTCTAGCAATGTAATTCCTCCAGCTTTGTTCTTTCTGCTTAGGATTGCTTTGGATATTCAGGTTCTTTTTTGGTTCCATATGAATTTTAGAATTGATTTTTCTAGTTCTGTGAAAAATGTCATTGGTAGTTTGATAGGAATAGCTTGAGTCTGTAAATTGCTGTGGCCAGTACGGCCATTTTTACGATATTGATTCTTCCTATCCATGAGCATGGAATGTTTTTCCATTTGTCTGTGTCATCTCTGATTTCTTTGAGCAGCATTTTGTAATTGTCATTGTAGAGATCTTCCACCTTCCTCATTAGCTGTATTCCTAGGTATTTTACTCTTTTTGGCAATTGTGAATGGGATGGTGTTCTTGATTTGGCTCTCAGCTTGGGTGCTGTTAGTGTATAGCAATGCTACTATTTTACACATTGAATTTGTAGCCTGAAACTTTGCTGAAGTTGCTTATTAGCTCAAGGAGCTTTTGGGCAGAGACGATGGGGTTTTCTAGATATAGAATTAAGTCATCTACAAATAGGGATAGTTTGACTTCCTCCCTTCCTACTTAGACGCCTTTTATGCCTTTCTCTTGCCTGACTGCTCCAGCCAGGACTTCTAATACTATGTTGAATAGAAGTGGTGAGAGTGGGCATCCTTGTCTTGTTCTTATATCAGAATGTTCTCTGTCAATCTGAGATGGAGAGACTGGGATATTCATGGTCTTCTGAAACTTTTCTCTCAGTTCCTCTGAAAACACTGATTATCTGTATAAGCAATTGCTATGCTTGTCTGTTTGACTCCTTGTTCCAATTAGGATGATTTTGAAGCAGATACAGAGATAGCTTTAGCCAGTAAATATTCAGGATCTAGGCTAAGAGTACACAAATTTTGGCATTCTTTTCATAATAAAATGGGTCACTTCTTTGTATGCCTTAGCTTTTCCAGAATCTGACAGGAAAAATTATGGTTGCCAGGTAAGAATTATTTCTTATGACCAACATATGTAATAAAAACTGACATACATTAAATAGATGCAATGTAATATATCCTGTGTTCATTTTGTTCTCATTGCTGTAAACCCCCTATAGTAAATGCCTGAACATGTGATATGTGCAATTGCCATTATAATGTATTGGCAGCATATTATAGGTGACAGTTTTTAAAAATGATTTCTATGCTTTTAGTTTGTGTTCAGTCAAAATAGTAAAGAGCGATTGCTTTTAGTTTGTGTCTGGTTAAAATAGTAAAAAGTGAATCCTTGATTTCTACTGCCATAGAGAGAGCAAGTGAAATATGTCATAGAAGATGTATACAATGTAGGCACAGCTGTATATCATCATTGTGTCATTTGGTTTTCATGTTTAAGCCATTTACATGCATTACTAGGAACACATTTTAAAATGATGGAGACATTTAAAATATGGTTCATGATGCACAATACATTTTGTGAACGAAACAAAACTTTTCTAATAGAAAAAAGGTTGATATGATTTTCTGTACTAAGAAATAATGTATGCTTTTATTTCCAGAGCAAACTATTTTGCACTTTAATTTTAACTTATATTTTGACTTACCCTTGTGTGAATGTCAAAGCCAGAGCTCTATTTCTAATTTGCCAGACTGTAGACCAATATTTTGAGATGTTATGCATATTTAATATGTTTTAGTTCATATAATTTCTCATTAGGTATTAATAATAATAACCCCAGGAATGTGGTTCTTACAAGGTGCAATGTCCAACACTGTATAACAGGGAGGAGATGTGATGCTATTAATGAGTTCTTATCTGGTCCATAGTCCTTTCAACATAACGCCAACTTAGTAAGGTTTATTTCTGGCAATTTCATGGCTCTCTCCCTATATCTTGACTTTTCTTTATGAACTTGCTCTTCTGAGTGTCTTTCTAATTATTTCTATCTCTAACTTATAATTTTGCCATTAGCTGAGTCATTGGGGCTTTATAATCCTCCCTGTCTTCATTACCATCATATTCTTGAGTCTGTACCCTCCCCAGTATATGGTATTTCCTGAATGTCTTATGAGAGTTCTGATGTCAGGCATGTGCTCTCAGGGTCTTACTGCTTGGACTAACCTTGGGCTGAAGAAAGTGATTTGGATACTAGACACTTAAAATCTGTGCTATAAAAAATGAAATGATTTTGTAAGCTAAAGTCACCTGGTTATCATTGAGCAATGTTTTGCGCTCATTAGCTGGTGCAGGCTGGATGTCTACTGTAGTGTTAGATTGTGCCAATGTGGGCTGCCTCTGAGAGCAGAAAAAAGACAAGTCACAAAGGGAATGACCCCAACAATTGTTAAACGAAGGGGTTGTTACCTATAAATTTACATCCAGAATTAATGTTCCAGATGGGAAGAACCAAAATTTAGAAATAAAGAGAATTTAGTAGGATGTATTTTAATAGGCTCCAAAACTGGTAGCCTCGAAGCCTAGAATAAGGAGCACAGCAAGTGGGAAAGTACTGGCCATTGAGGGGGTAAGCCAAGTGTGAAATGAGGCACGGGGTGAGGAAAGCCAATTCAGCAAGAAATCTGCAAATGTGGGAGGTACTCTGGGAAATTTCTGAAGGACATCAGCAGGCTGTATTTTTTCAAGAAGTAAGATAGTAAGAAACTATGCTTATGCCTTTTCCTAGGCTTTAGTTCAGAACACTTTTATTAATATTATTATTATTATACTTTAAGTTCTAGGGTACATGTGCACAATCTGCAGGTTTGTTACATATGTGTACATGTGCCGTGTTGTTTTGCTGCACCCGTTAACTCGTCATTTACATTAGGTATTTCTCCTAATGCTATCCCTCCCCCATCCCCCAACCATGACAGGCCCTGGTGTGTGATGTTCCCCGCCCTGTGTCCAAGTGTTCTCACTGTTCAATTCCCACCTATGAGTGAGAACATGTGGTGTTTGGTTTTCTGTCCTTGCAATAGTTTGCTCAAAATGATGGTTTCCAGCTTCATCCATGTCCCTACAAAGGACATGAACTCATCCTTTTTATGGCTGCATAGTATTCCATGGTGTATATGTGCCACATTTTCTTAATCCAGTCTATCATTGTTGGACATTTGGGTTGGTTCCAAGTCTTTGCTGTTGTGAATAGTGATGCAATAAACTTATGTGTGCATGTGTCTTTAGAGTAGCATGATTTATAATCCTTTGGGTATATACCCAGTAATGGGATGGCTGGGTCAAGTGGTATTACTAGTTCTAGGTCTTTGAGGAATCGCCACACTGTCTTCCACAATGGTTGAACTCGTTTACAGTCCCACCAACAGTGTAAAAGTGTTCCTATTTCTCCACATCCTCTCCAGCACCTGTTGTTTCCTGACTTTTTAATGATTGCCATTCTAACTGGTGTGAGATGGTATCTCATTGTGGTTTTGATTTGCATTTCTCTGATGACCAGTGATGATGAGCATTTTTCCATGTGTCTTTTGGCTGCATAAATGTCTTCTTTTGAGAAGTGCCTGTTCGTATCCTTTGCCCACTTTTTGATGGGGTTGTTTGATTTTTTCTTGTAAATTTGTTTAAGTTCTTTGTAGATTCTGGATATTAGCCCTTTGTCAGATGGGTTGATTGCAAAAATTTTCTCCCATTCTGTAGGTTGCCTGTTCACTGTGATGGTAGTTTCTTTTGCTGTGCAGAAGCTCTTTTGTTTAATTAGATCTCATTTGTCAATTTTGGCTTTTGTTGCCATTGCTTTTGGTGTTTTAGACATAAAGTCCTTGCCCATGCCTATGTCCTGAATGGTATTGCCTAGGTTTTCTTCTAGGGTTTTTATGGTTTTTGGTCTAACATTTAAGTCTTTAATCCATCTTGAATTAATTTTTGTATAAGGTGTAAAGAAGGGATCCAGTTTCAGCTTTCTACATATGGCTAGCCAGTTTTCCCAGCACCATTCATTAAATAGGGAATCCTTTCCCCATTGCTTGTTTTTGTCAGGTTTGTCAAAGATCAGATAGCTGTAGATGTGTGGTGTTATTTCTGAGGGCTCTGTTCTGTTCCATTGGTCTACATCTCTGTTTTGGTGCCAGTACCATGCTGTTTTGGTTACTGTAGCCTTGTAGTATAGTTTGAAGTCAGGTAGTGTGATGCTTCCAGCTTTGTTCTTTTGGCTTAGGATTCTCTTGGCAATGTGGGCTCTTTTTTGGTTCCATATGAACTTTAAAGTAGTTTTATCCAATACTGTGAAGAAAGTCATTGGTAGCTTGATGGGGATGGCATTGAATCTATAAATTACATTGGGTAGTATGGCCATTTTCATGATATTGATTCTTCCTATCCATGAGCATGGAATGTTGTTCCATTTGTTTGTGTCCTCTTTTATTTCATTGAGCAGTGGTTTGTAGTTCTCCTTGAAGAGGTCCTTCACGTCCCTTGTAAGTTGTATTCCTAGGTATTTTATTCTCTTTGAAGCAATTGTGAATGGGAGTTCACTCATGATTTGGCTCTGTTTGTCTGTTATTGGTGTATAAGAATGCTTGAGATTTTTGTACATTGATTTTGTATCCTGAGACTTTGCTGAAGTTGCCTATCAGCTTAAGGAGATTTGGGTCTGAGATGGTGGGGTTTTCTAGATATACAAACATACCATCTGCAAACAGGGATAATTTGACTTCCTCTTTTCCTAATTGAATACCCTTTATTTCCTTCTCCTGCCTGATTGCCCTGGCCAGAACTTCCAACACTATGTTGAATAGGAGTGGTCAGAGAGGGCATCCCTCTCTTGTGCCTGTTTTCAAAGGGAATGCTTCCAGGTTTTGCACATTTAGTATGATGCTGGCTGTGGGTTTGTCATAAATAGCTCTTATTGTTTTGAGATACATTCCATCAATACCTAGTTTATTGCGAGTATTTAGCATGAAGTGGTGTTGAATTTTTTCGAAGGCCTTTTGTGTATCTATTGAGATAATCATGTGCTTTTTGTCTTTGGTTCTGTTTATATGCTGGATTACATTTATTGATTAGCATATGTTGAACCAGCCTTGCATCCCAGGGATGAAGCCAACTTGATCATGGTGGATAAGCTTTTTGATGTGCTGCTGGATTCAGTTTACCAGTAATTCATTGAGGATTTTTGCATTGATGTTCATGAGGGATATTGGTCTAAAACTATCTTTCTTTGTTGTGTCTCTGCCAGGCTTTGGTATCAGGATGATGCTGGCCTCATAAAATGAGTTAGGGAGGATTCCCTCTTTTTCTATTGCTTGGAATAATTTCAGAAGGAATGGTACCAGCTCCTCTTTTTACCTCTGGTAGAATTTGGCTGTGAATCCATCTGGTCGTGGGCTTTTTTTGGTTGGTAGGCTATTAATTATTGCCTCAATTTCAGAGCCTGTTATTGGTCTATTCAGTGATTCAACTTCTTCCTGGTTTAGTCTTGGGAGGGTGTATGTGTCCAGGAATTTATCCATTTCTTCTAGATTTTCTAGTTTATTTGCATACAGGTGTTTATGGTATTCTCTGATGGTAGCTTATATGTCTGTGGGATCAGTGGTGATACCCTCTTTATCATTTTTTATTGCGTCTATTTGATTCTTCGCTCTTTTCTTCTTTATTAGTTAGAAGTCTTGTTAGAAGTCTACCAATTTTGTTGATGTTTTCAAAAAACCAGCTCCTGGATTCATTGATTTTTTTTTCTTTTTTATTATACTTTAAGTTCTGGGGTACATGTGCACAACGTGCAGGTTTGTTATATATGTATACATGTGCCATGTTGGTTTGCTGCACCCATTAACTCATCATTTACATTAGGTATATCTCCTAATGCTATCCCTCCCCCATCCCCCAACCTCATGACAGGCCCCGGTACGTGATGTTCCCCATCCTGTGTCCAAGTGTTCTCATTGTTCAGTTCCCAAGTATGAGTGAGAACATGCAGTGTTTGGTTTTCTGTCCTTGCGATAGTTTGCTGTGAATGATGGTTTCCAGCTTCATCCATGTCCTTACAAAGGACATGAACTCATCCTTTTTTATGGCTGCATAGTATTCCATGGCGTATATGTGCCACATTTTCTTAATCCAGTCTATCATTGATGGACATTTGAGTTGGTCCCAAGTCTTTGCTATTGTGAATAGTGCCACAATAAACATATGTGTGTATGTATCTTTATAGCAGCATGATTTATAATCCTTTGGGTATATACCCAGTAATGGGATGGCTGGGTCAAATGGTATTTCTAGTTCTAGATCCTTGAGGAATCACCACAGTCTTCAACAATGGTTGAACTAGTTTACAGTCCCACCAACAGTGTAAAAGTCATTGATTTTTTGAAAGGTTTTTTTGTATCTCCTTCAGTTCTGCTCTGATCTTAGTTATTTCTTGCCTTCTGCTAGCTTTTGAATTTATTTGCTTTTGCTTCTCTAGTTCTTTTAATTGTGATGTTAGGGTGTGGATTTTAGATCTTTCCTGCTTTCTGTTGTGGGGATTTAGTGCTATAAATTTCCCTCTACACACTGCTTTAAATGTGTCTCAGAGATTCTGGTATGTTGTGTCTTTGTTCTCTTTGGTTTCAAAGAACATCTTTATTTCTGCCTTCATTTTGTTATTTACCCAGTAGTCATTCAGGAGCAGGTTGTTCAGTTTCCATGTAGTTGTGTGGTTCTGAGTGACTTTCTTAATCCTCACTTCAATTTGATTGCACTGTGGTCTGAGAGACAGTTTGTTGTGATTTCTGTTCTTTTACATTTGCTGAGGAGTGCTTTACTACCAACTATGTGGTCGATTTTGGAATAAGTGCAATGTGGTGCTGAGAAGAATGTATATTCTGTTGATTTGGGGTGAAGAGTTCTGTAGATGTCTATTAGTTCTGCTTGGTACAGAGCTGAATTCAAGTCCTGGATATCCTTGTTAACCTTCTGTCTCGTTGACCTGTATAATATTGACAGTGGGGTGTTAAAGTCTCCCATTATTATTGTGTGGGACTCTAAGTCTCTTTTTAGGTCTCTCAGGACTAGCTTTATGAATCTGGGTGCTCCTGTATTGGATGCATATATATTTACATAGTTAGCTCTTCTTGTTGAATTGATCCCTTTACCATTATGTAATGGCCTTCTTTGTCTCTTTTGATCTTTGTTGGTTTAAAGTCTGTTTTATCAGAGACTAGGATTGCAACCCCTGCTTTTTTTTGTTTTCTATTTGCTTGGTAAATCTTCCTCCATCCCTTTATTTTGAGCCTATGTGTGTCTCTGCACATGAGATGGGTCTCCTGGATACAGCACACTGATGGGTCTTGACTTTTTATCTAATTTGCCAGTCTGTGCCTTTTAATTGGGGCATTTAGCCCATTTATATTTAAGGTTAATATTGTAATGTGTGAATTTGATCCTGTCATTATGATGTTAGCTGGTTATTTTGCTCGTTAGTTGATGCAGTTTCTTCCTAGCCTCGATGGTCTTTACAATTGGCATGTTTTTGCAGTGGCTGTTACCAGTTATTCCTTTCCATGTTTAGTGCTTCCTTCAGAAGCTCTTGTAAGGCAGGCCTGGTGGTGACAAAATCTCTCAGCATTTGCTTGCTGTGAAGGATTTTATTTCTCCTTCACTTATGAAGCTTAGTTTGGCTGGATATGAAATTCTGGGTTGAAAATTATTTTCTTTAAGAATGTTGAATACTGGTCCCCACTCTCTTCTGGCTTGTAGGGTTTCTGCAGAGAGATCTTCTGTTAGTCTGATGGGCTTCCCTTTGTGGGTAACCTGACCTTTCTCTCTGGCTGCACTTGCATTTTTTCCTTCATTTCAACCTTGGTGAATCTGATAATTATGTGTCTTGGGGTTGCTCTTCTCGAGGAGTATCTTTGTGATGTTCTCTGTATTTCCTGAATTTGAATGTTGGCCTGCCTTGCTAGTTTGCGGAAGTTCTCCTGGATAATATCCTGAAGAGTGTTTTCCAGCTTGCTTCCATTCTCCCCGTCACTTTCAGGTACACCAATCAAACGCAGATTTGGTCTTTTCACATAGTCCCATATTTCTTGGAGGCTTTGTTCATTTCTTTTTACTCTTTTTTCTCTAAACTTCTCTTCTTGCTTCATTTCATTAATTTGATCTTCAATCACTGATACCCTTTCTTCCACTTGATAGAATCAGCTACTGAAGCTTGTACATGCGTCACGTAGTTCTCATGCCATGGTTTTTAGCTCCATCAGGTCATTTAAGGTCTTCTGTACACTGTTTATTCTAGTTAGCCATTCGTCTGATCTTTTTTCAAAGTTTTTAGCTTCCTTGCATTGGGTTCGAACTTCCTCCTTTAGCTCAGAGAATTTTGTTATTACTGACTTTATGAAATCTACTTCAGTCACCTCCTCAAAAATCATTCTCCGTCCTGCTTTGTTCCATTGCTGGCGAGGAGCTGCAAACCCTTGGAGAAGAAGGGGCACTCTGGTTTTTAGAATTTTCAGCTTTTCTGCTCTGGTTTCTCCTCATCTTTGTGGTTTTATCTACCTTTGGTCTTTGATGATGGTGACCTACAGATGGGGTTTTGGTGTGCATGCCCTTTTTGTTGATGTTGATGCTATTCCTTTCGTTTGTTAGTTTTCCATCTAACAGTCAGGTCCCTCAGAACACTTTGATGCAAGTTTCAGATCAGCTCCTTATCTGTGTGCACACATCAGTTACTTACATTTTTTAAGCTTCAGTTTCCTCCTGGGTAAAATGAGAACAATACAATTGTTTCTATACCTCCCACAACACCATTGTTAGGATCAAATACAATAATGAAAGTGTAGGTGCTTTGGAAGGAATAAAGAGGTTTTATAAATGTAAGTCTCTATCATTACTTAGACAAAATTATATAATCAGGAATTCCTTTTTGAGTTTATCTTCCTTTAGGAGGGTGTCAAAAGGCTGATAGCTGAGCCTTTGCAGAATATAGCAATATCTTCTGAGAAACACAATGACTAATATCAGAAAACTCAGTAATTTACTATACTTTTACTTATACAAGTGTGGACAGAAAGTCAATAGGCTATGCATATAAAAGCCAAATGTCCTGCTAAAACTAAAGAGCAAAGAAGGAATTGTGTTGAACAAATGATTGTGCATATCATTTTTTTAATGCACAGTTCAATAATTTTTACTTTTCTATTATGTGATATGTCTTCTCTCTCTTTATATATGTGTGTGTTATGTATGTAATGTATGTTATTTATAATATATATATTGTTTGTGTTTTATTCCATACAACACAATTATGTTTGAAAGTCAATACATTTACATTATGTTTGAAAGTCAGTACATTTACTAACATTTACATATACCTTTAGGGTTTGTAAAATTATTTTTTCTTGTCACTCTTGTCATCTATCAAGTGTATTTAAGAGACAACTGTCAGTTATGGTACAGATGTATAATAGATGTTCATTTAATGTCAGTGTGTAGATGAGTGCGGAGCCATCTTAACAGTACTTCAGTGCCTCATCTCTAGACATAAAACTAGTTGTAGCAACTGTGACTGGAATGAAAAATAGAGACAAGTAAATGATATCAGGAAATGGACAAGTGAGGGACTCCAGTTCTTCAGCGTATACTACAAACCAGGTACTTCTGCCCCTTTCCCCTTAGTATCCTCACCAAAAAACACAGACAATAATCCATACTTATTTTTAAAGAACCCCTGGGGATTAAACGTATTAATTCAAATAAAGCAATTAGAAAATTAGCAAATCAATAGTTGAGAAGTTTTTTAAGCCTTTCTAAGATCTTTTTTTTTTTAAACTTTTAAGTTCAAGGGTACATGTGCAGGTTTGTTACACAGGTAAATGTGTGTCATGTGTGTTTGTTATACAGATCATTTCTTTACCCAGGTATTAAGCCTAGTACCCTCCTCCTACCCTCCACCCTCTGATAGCCCCAGCATGTGTTGTTCTCTTCTATGTGTCCAGTTGTTCTCATCATTTAGCTCCCACTTATACGTGAGAACATGCAGTATTTGGTTTCCTGTTTCTCCTCAGTTTGCTAAGGATAATGGCCTACAGCTCCATCCATATCCCGGCAAAGGACATGATCTCATTCTTTTTATGGCTGCATAGTATTCCATAGTGTATATGTACCACATTTTCTTTATCCAGTCTATCATTGATGGGCATTTAGGTTGATTTCATGTCTTTGCTATCATGAATAGTGCTGCAACAAACATCCAAGTGTATGTGTCTTTATAATTGAATGATTAATATTCCTTTGGGTACATACCTAGTAATGGGATTGCTGAGTCAAAGAAATATCTTTCTAAGATCTTAACCGTGCAAGATTAATGGGATGACCTTGGCTAGAGTACTGATCAAATGCAAGTTTTAAAAATGCGTTTTTTAATAAAAGCATGCTTTATGCATTGGTATCAGCAAGAAGTGAAAATGGGCTTAGCAAATATTGTAGTCTTAAGAACTTTTAGAACAAAGTCTAGGGAGTCTAGACTTGAACAATTTTACTTCATTCACTACCCCTTCCATCTGTTTGCTGTATATATATATAGGAACTCTAGACTTTGAACAGTCTAGACTGTGAGGAGTGTCATGCAAAGCTCAGTGAAATTGTGCATTAGAAGAAATAGTATCGGCCAGGCATGGTGGCTCATGCCTGTAATCCCAGCACTTTGGAAGGCCGAGACGGGTGGATCATGAGGTCAGGAGTTTGAGACCAGCCTAGCCAACGTGGTGAAACCCTGACTCTACTAAAAATACAAAAATTAGTCAGTATGGTGGTGCATGCCTGTAGTCCCAGCCACTTGGGAGGCTGAGGCAAAAGAATCACTTGAACCCCGGGGGCTGGGGTTGCAGTGGGTGGAGATCATGCCACTGACTCCAGCCTAGGTGACAGAGTGAGACTCTGTCTCAAAAAAAAAAAAGAATAAATAGTATCTTTGAAGGCCTAAAACAGCTGAGATCTTGCCTCGCTAGGTTTTACCCCTACTAATATATTTCCTGATTCCTTCATATGAAGGAGGTTTTATTACCTCTGTCTAGGCAGTCTCGGTGTCAATGGGGAAGACAGAACCTAAGTTTCAGCCATACTTGAAATGTAGTTGGGGAAAGTGGGGCCCTGATGACAGGCTTGCCTATGGGTGGAAGAGTCAGTTTTCAATAGCAGATATAATTTGAAGCCATGTCTGAGAAGGCAGTAGATGAACCAGCCCAGCAAACATGGCTAAGTGACAGACATAGACAATATGATTGAAGAACTAAGGAACTGAAGCCGAAAAATGACATGATTTCATATGGGTTGTAGAAAAATCTCTCTGGCATACATGTGGAGGACAGAATGGTGAGAGGCCAACTGGAGACAGGGAAACTAATGAAGGACTTGTTGAAGAGATACTTAGGGCCAGACTGTGGCAGCAACAATGGGATTCTCTGGATCAGGGGTTGGCAAACTATGGATGAGAGGCCAAATCCAGCCAATTGCCTGGGTTTGAAAATAAAGTTTTATTGGCAAACATCCACACCCATTTATTTATGCATCATCTCTGGCTTCTTTCATGCTGCAGTGGCAGAGCTGAGTAGTTAGGATAGAGACCATATAGCCTGTAAAGCCCAAACTATGTACTCTCTGGCTCTTCACGGAAATAGTTTGCTGACCTTTTCTCTAGATGGATTCTCCCAAAATATAGGTCATCTCCCCCTACTCAGGCCACATTAATTCTTCAGTAAAATATTCTCAACTCTCTGAACTGCCTTACTGGCCTGGTATTTTAGCAAGAGATCACTAAAAAAAATTCTCATCTTAAAAGCACAGACTTCTGCGTGAAACCGCTTATGACACAGAAAATTAAAAAAGGATACAGACACAGAGCACCAAAAGAAACTAAAAGCAATGTAATGAAAAAGTGTTTAGTGTACTTTTGCTGTTATTCAGAGCCAAAGGGCCAAAAACGCAGTGTTATTACTTGTTCAGAACTTGCTTCTATCTGTTCTAAAAGTTATATATTGTTAAAGTAAGACTCTTTTCAGCAAACCTGCCCCCCTCAGGCACTCAAACATGTGACTACACATGAACTATTTCCATTCTTTTCCCAGAGAAACAGAGCAAAGAAGGCAAGGCATAAAGTCATCTTTAGGCTAAAACACTTTCATTGAGATTTTCAGGTGATAGAAAATAGTAGTCCCCCTGCTCCCATGAAGATAGAGGCTGCCTGAAGCAGCCATATTCTATTCTATTAAACATTCTACATTCTAAATATTGGGTATTTATCTTTATATTACATATATATATGTATATATGTGTATGTATGTATTTTGTTGATATTTAAAAGCATTTAGGCAGGGCAAATTGCCTCTAGTTTGCCATAGACTTCACCTGGACTTTTAGAAACTTAATGTATCTTGGATCTGTTTGACAACCCCCATACCAAGTAAGTGTAAATGCTATTCTTGAGTCTATTTCTCTCTCTTTATTTCTCTCTCTCTCTCTCTCTCTCTCAGTAGTTATTGATAGGTACATAGCAAGCATCTCTGTGCTATAAACTGTGAAAATGAACAAACATGTTAGACCTGTCCCTTACCCTTGAGGAGCTTATAACTAACCCATCATGGTAAGCAGACATTAAGCAAAACAAACAAACAAATACTATAAAATAAAAATTGGCACAATATTCTTGTGGAAAAAAAAACAGCGTTCTATGAGAGTATCTAATAAGCATGTCAATTTCAAATACCCACAACTTTTCCTAGCCCTTTGACCAAAACAGCTCGCTTATTTGAACTACATCCACATGGTCCCCATAATACAGCCTGTCCCCCAGCCTCACACATTAGCAGCAGAAGTGAGACCCTGAATATACCTGAAAGAAACCGCTCCTCTCCAGTTTTACCAACCCAATCGGCCCAGCAGAACTTGGGTGTAATTCCATTGTGCCCACATCCCTGTGCACATCATTCTCCACAGGAAATCCAATGAACCCATATAATCTAAACTGTCCATCTACTTGCTCTAACCTGGCTCTTCCATGAGGATACCACTTTCCCTGTGACTCTCTCAAGTAGAGGCTGTGTTTTTTTCCATACCCTCAAATTACTGGTCCTGGAAAGAGGTGGGTATAATTCTTGCTCTTCAATGTCACTTCAATTTTTTTTCCTCGGAACTACAGGCCCCCAACCCCCATCCTACCTACCACCTCACCTTGAAACTCATGCCATCACATTATAACTCCTGCTACTCTTCCTTATTTCAGTCATCTATGGCTCCATGGTTTGCATACACCCACATTTCAAGAATATGTGTGTGCCTCTCTCCAATTTCAGTATCCATTTAGATAATCTTGCCCTCTACCCATTTTCATGGACACATTCCATTTTTCTTTCTTTTCTTTTTTTTTTTTTTTTTTAGACGGACTCTTGCTCTGTCACCTTGCTGGAGTGCAGTGGCAGGATCTTGGCTCACAGATACCTCCATCTCCTGGGCTCAAGCAATTCTCCTGCCTCAGCCTTCCAAGCAGCTAGGACTACAGGTACACACCACCATGCTCGGCTATTTTTTTTTTTTTTTTTTTTTTTTTTTTTGTATTTTAGTAGAGACAGAGTTTCACCATGTTGCCCAGGCTGGTCTTGAACTCCTGAGCTCAGGCAACCCGCCCGCCTCAGCCTCCCAAAGTGCTAGGATTACAGGATTGAGCCACCGTGTCTGGCTGACACATTCCATTTTTCATTAAGAATAATGTATCACATCCGTAATCTCAATTTCAAGAATTTCCCTCTCCAGCCTACCTCTTATTTTTCCAATCACTCACTCCCATACTTTGCCTCGCCAGATACTTTGACGTTAGCAGTTCTACCATCCATCAATCCTATGACATTTTCTCCGTTCCTCATATCCCTACTGCACTCTTTCCTTAGCTTATATTATGGTCATCTCCTTGCAGACCACCTTCATTCTCTTGTTGCCCTCTCACTGTGTTATACCACCTAGGAAAACTTCAACCCTAGCTAAATCCAATTTCCCATCTTCTCTGTGGTGGTATCAGGCAATTGAATGTAGCTGAAGATAAACTCCTAATTAAGCTGGCTGGCCCCACTTTACACATTTTATGACTGACTTCAGATGGGTTCTTAGAGCTGCTTGGCAGTCCTGCTACATTGCTTTAGTTTCTTTAGTCTCCCAGGCAATTACTGCATATCCTTAACTCTCTGATATCCCTTTACACACTACTCACTCCCAGCTCATGTGATTTTTATATCACTTAAAAAAATAAGCAAGCAAGAGGGAACTTTGCCATTCTTCCACCACAAATTCTGCAAGCATATTTAATTCTGTATCTTCATGTTCTGCCTGCAAGCTTAGTAATATGGATGAACTCTGCCAGCTACTGAATTCAACCCCTTCTCATGTACTGAATTATTTTCCTTCTTCCTATTCAAGGAAGTTGCTCTAATAATTGTACACTCTGTCTTTAATCTTCAAATGTTTACCTTTTACTGGATGAATACCATCAGCATAAAAACCTGAAGCATTCTCCCATCAGTACCTCCATTCCATCAGAACTATCTACAGTATGTCTTATCAATAATTAAGAAAAAATATCTGACACTCTCATCTAGAAATCACCCATTTTTTGTGGCTCTCTACAGAACAACTTCTCAAGTATTATCAACTCTGCTGTCTCCAATTCCTTTCCCCTGATTCCTTCTTGATGGTTCCAATCAGATTTCCCCACCAATGCAGCAAAATGGCTCTTGACATCTATAAAAGCAAAGACCAATTCTCAGTCCTAATGTTACTTTATTAATGGTTGATAAATTCTTCACTTCACTTGAGTTCTAAGACAACACTCTCTCCTTCAAAGCATATTTTGCTGGTTCCTCCAATCTCTCCAGCTTCTTTATAGTGTTCTGAGACTCAGACTTCAGACCCCTTTTCTTCTTTATCTACCTCACAAACTTACTCAGGATCTTGTTTTAAAACATCATCTATACTCTCATGATTCCTTAATGTATAATGCTGTCCCAACCACTTATTTGAACTATAGACTTGTGTATCCATCTATTTATGAAAAATCTCCACTTGTATGTCTAACATGAATCTTAAATTTAACCAAATCCCATTACTGATTTTCCCCCTACAAATCTGTTCTTCTGCTTGTATTTTCCATACAAGAAACTGAGAACTCCATTCTTTCAGTTGCTTGGCTAAAGGCAAGAATGAAACTTGATTTCTTTCTTTTTCTCACTTCCACATCCAATCCGTAAGCAAGTCCATCTTTAAAATGTATCTAGAATCTGACCACTTTCACCACCATCTTTCCCCAGGATTATTGCAATAGCCACTTAACTGGACTCCCTGCTTCCACTCTTGCTCATTAAGTCTTTTTTCCACAAAGCAGTGAGAGTGATCCTTTAAAAATGTGAGGTTAGATTATGCAATTCTTCTCAGAATGCTTCAGTAGTTTTCATCTCACAAGAAAATAGAAGAGCCTAGGAGTCCCTACTTGATATGTGTACCACACCCTCCCCACCCCTGACTCTTTCCTTTGCTCACCTTGGTTTAGACCTCCTACAATATTGATGCCGCTTCTTATTGATCATGTCTGGAGTACTCTTCCACACCTGTTCTAATTACCATTCCTGCATAACAAATTACCCTACATCTTATTGGTATAAAATGACAACTATTTATTTTGTTTATGATTTTGTGAGTCAGGAAGGACTTCACTAGGCAATTCTTTTTTTTTTTTTTTTTTTTTTTTTGAGACGAAGTCCGCTCTGTTGCCCAGGCTAGAGTGCAGTGGTGAAATCTCAGCTCACTGCAACCTCTGCCTCCCGGGTTCAAGTGATTCTCCTGCCTTGGCCTCCCGAGTAGCTGAGACTACAGGTACGTGCCACCACACCTGGCTAATTTTTTGTATTTTTAGTAGAGACGGGTTTTCACCATATTAGCCAGGATGGTCTTGATCTCCTGACCTTGTGATCTGCCAGCCTCGGCCTCCCAAAGTGCTGGCATTACAGGAGTGAGCCACCATGACCACGCTAGGCAATTCTTACTTGACAACTCTTTGAGAACTCAACTGAGACTGTCAAACATAACACTCACACCATATGTGTTCTCCCTATAATGGTAGTCTCGGAGTAGGTGGATATCTCACATGGCTACTGGATTTCCTCACAGGGGGCATCCCAAGAAAACAGATGAGAGCTACGTGGGCTTTGATGACATGGCCTCAGATTACACAGCATCACTTCCTCCCTACTGTGTTGGTTGAAGCAGTTATAATCCTGCTCAGATAAAATGGGGATTTCTTGAGATTTTCAATGACAGAATTTAGGGGGCCACATTTCAAAGTATCCCACACTTCAATCCCAAATATTCTAATGGCTCTGTTACTCAATTCTGTTAGGTGATTGTTCAAATTTAACTTTATTAAGAGAAATCTTACCTGACTACCATCCTGAAAATAGCAGATCTCATACCAACTCCCATATAAACCCCCAGGCTTGCCAGCACTCCCCAGCACTCTCTATCACTGCCAGCACTTACTATCCCCCCTCCTGCTTTATTTCACACTGAAACATTTACCATGACATAATGCATTATATTTTTTGTTTACTTCATGTCTGCGTCTTCCCACTAGTATACATACTCCATGAAGGCAGAGGTTTTTTCCACTGTATCACCAGCACCCTTCTAGGTACTTACCAGACAAAAAGTGTGCAATAAATATTTGTTGAATGTTGAATGAACTATAATAGCATGCTTCTGTCACTCTCATGTGATATTCATAACTTTTGACTTTGTTTTTTAATTATTTATGTACTTGTCCTCTCTGCTATTAGAAATTAAGCTCCTTGGCTGGGCACGGTGACTCATGCCTGTAATCCCAGCACTTTGGGAGGCCACCGTGGGTGGATCACTCAAGGTCAGGAGTTTGAGACCAGCCTGGCAAACATGGTGAAACCCTGTCTCTACTGAAAGCACAAAAATTAGCCAAGTTTGGTGGTGCACACTTGTAATCTCAGCGACTTGGGAGGCTGAGGCAGAAGGATCACTTGAACCCGGGAGACAGAGGTTGCCATGAGCTAAGATGACACCACTGCACTCCAGCGCAGGTAACAGAACAAGACCATGTCAAAAAAAAAAAGAAGAAAGAAAGAAAGAAGGAAGGAAGGAAGGAAGGAAGGAAGGAAGGAAGGAAGGAAGGAAAGAAAGAGAAAGAAAGAAAGAAAGAGAGAGAGAAATTAAGCTCCTTGAGGACGACAAAGAGGTGATTTTCATCTTTATGCCTCCATTGTCTAAGAAATTGCATACAAATTGTAAATGCTCACTAAATACTTTAATAAAAGAATCAAGATAGAAAAAGTTAATCTATACCAAATATATGGTATATTAATATGCTTGGATGGCCAAAATGAAACACCATTGACTGAATGACAAACAATAAAAATTTATTTTCTCAGAGCTTGGGAAACTAGAAGTTCAGAATCAAGTTTTGGCTGATTCAGTTGCTAGCGAGGACTCTCTTTCTCACTTACAGACAGCAGCCTTCTCACTGTGTCTTTTCATGGCAAAAAGAGAGAGAGCTCCTCTCTTCTTTTTCTTGTAAGGCCACCAGTTCTAATGGATTAGGGTCTCATGTATGTGACTCATTACCTACAAAAGACCCTATTTCCAAATACAGTTACATTATGAGTTAGGGTTTCAGTATATGAATTTTGGCAGGGCATGATTCAGTTTGTAACATATGGTGATAAAACTGCCCCAAGCATGTTCTCAGTTGTGTGTTAGAAAATAGGTTGTAGAAGAATAAACAATTAAAATAATGACATATAGTCTGAAAGTACAAATATTTCAGCTTTGCTGTTTTTCCAACTAGAATTTTGCATGCCAATTTTTTTGAGGTTGAAGGGGCCTACCAAATTAAGCAGGCAGAATGATATCTTCTAAACCCCATTTGTGTAAGAAACAGCTGCTCTGAGCTGCTCACTCCTTGCTGTGTAACTTGCCCTCAGTATGAATGATGAGATGGGACTGTCTTGTGTAAAAATAGGTCTGCTGTTTTCTTCTCCTCTACTGATGCTGAACTACTCTTATAGCCAAATATTTCTCTGTAGCTTTTTTTAGTCTCTTACTTCTGTCTCTGTATGTAGTTTATACTATTAAATTCCCTGTTTTTGTACTTGCTAATTTGCCAGTTCTGTATTACCAAAGCTTTGTCTTTAACTATGTGTTATTGAAAGACTATTCTTTCAGTAAGCTGTGTTAGTCAGAAAACAACATTCCCTGGGTCCAATTATGTTTGTAAACACTGGGTGATAAGTGCCACTTGGAATTGATAAATTTATTAACTTCCCTTTAAACTGCTGCTAGTTTGGCAGTATCTTTGAGGTTTTGTCATGTCTTAAATCATTTTCCCACTTTCTGGACAAAAAGAAAATCTGCCTAATATGAACTATTTGATAGCTGACTCTTCTTTCACAAACCTGAGGAATTAGCCCGCTAAATATGCCACGGGGTGCACTTCACAAACATTTATTTCATTAAATTTTTAAGCACTTTCATCTTTTTCTTTTTTTTGCAAAATTTTGGGTCATAATGTGTCCGGAAATGGTAGGTTCTTGGTCTCACTGACTTCAAGAATGAAGCCGCGGACCCTCGCGGTGAGTGTTACAGCTCTTAAGGTGGCGCGTCTGGAGTCTGTCCCTTCTGATGTTCAGATGTGTTCGGAGTTTCTTCCTTCTGGTGGGTTCGTGGTCTCGCTGGCTCAGGAGTGAAGCTGCAGACCTTCGCGGTGAGTGTTACGGCTCTTAAGACAGCGTGTCTGGAGTTGTTCGTTCCTCCCGGTGGGCTCGTGGTCTCGCTGGGCTCAGGAGTGAAGCTGCAGATCTTCGAGGTGAGTGTTACAGCTCATAAAAGCAGCGTGGACCCAAAGAGTGAGCAGTAGCAAGATTTATTGCAAAGAGTGAAAGAACAAAGCTTCCACAGTGCGGAAGGGGACCCGAGCGGGTTGCCAGTGCTGGCTGGTGCAGCCTGCTTTTATTCTCTTATCTGGCCGCACCCACATCCTGCTGATTGGTAGAGCCCAGTGGCCTGTTTTGTCAGGGTGCTGATTGGTGCGTTTACAATCCCTGAGCTAGATACAAAGGTTCTCCACGTCCCCATCAGATTAGTTAGATACAGTGTTTCGACACACAGGTTCTCCAAGGCCCCACCAGAGCAGCTAGATACAGAGTGTCAATTGGTGCACTCACAAACCTTGAGCTAAACACAGGGTGCTGATTGGTGTATTTACAATCCCTGAGCTAGATATAAAGATTCTCCACGTCCCCACCAGACTCAGGAGCCCAGCTGGCTTCACCTAGTGGATCCCGCACCGGGGCTGCAGGTAGAGCTGCCTGCCAGTCCTGCGCCATGCGCTCGCATTCCTCAGCCCTTGGGTGGTCGATGGGACTGGGCGCCGCGGAGCAGGGGGTGGCGCTCGTCGAGGAGGCTCCAGAGGCACAGGAGCCCACGGAGGGGGTGGGAGGCTCAGGCATGGCGGGCTGCAGGTCCCGAGCCCTGCCCCGTCGGAAGGCAGCCAAGGCCCGGCGAGAAATCGAGCGCAGCGCCGGTGGGCCAGCACTGCTGGGGGACCCAGTGCACCCTCCGCAGCCACTGGCCCGGGTGCTAAGTCCCCCATTGCCCGGGGCCAGCAGGGCTGGCTGGCTGCTCCGAGTGCAGGGCCCACCAAGTCCCCGCCCACCCGGAACTCCAGCTGGCCCGCAAGCGCCGCAAACAGCCCCGGTTCCCGCTCCTGCCTCTCCCTCCACACCTCCCTGCAAGCTGACGGAGTGGGCTCCAGCCTTGGCCAGCCCAGAAAGGGGCTCCCACAGTGCAGTGGGGTAGCTGAAGGGCTCCTCAAATGCCACCAAAGTGGGAGCCCAGGCAGGGGAGGTGCCGAGAGCAAGTGAGGGCTCTGAGGACTGCCAGCACGCTGTCACCTCTCAATAATAGCAGGCAGGAAAATGGAAGAAAAGTAATTATTTCATTTTTACTTACTTAAAATAAAATGTTTTCTTTTTCACATTTAAGCTTGAGCCGGCTGGGCGCAGTGCCTCACACCTGTAATCCCAGCACTTTGGGAGGCCGAGGCAGGTGGATTGCTTGAGCTCAGGAGTTTGAGACCAGCCTGGTCAACATGGTGAGACCCCCATCTCTACTAAAAATACAAACAAATAGCCGGGCATGGTGGTGCATACCTGTGGTCCCAGATACTCAGGAGGCTGAGGTGGGAGGATCACTTGAGACAGGGAGATTGAGGCTGCAGTGAGCCGAGATCACCCCACTGCACTCCAGCCTGGGTGACAGAGTGAAATTCTGTCTCAAAAAACAAAAACAAAAACCAAACAAACACAAAAAGCAAAGCTTGAGCCAATTACAAAGAGGTAATGGTGAATGTGTGTGTGTGTGTGTGTGTGTGTGTGTGTGTGTGTGTGTGTGTGTGTGTGTGTTTCAGAGAAAGAGAGAGAGTTGGGGGCAAGGGAGAAAGAGAGAGATTCCTGGATTGCAGTCTAATTGGAAAGTATACAAATAATGAGAAACTAAAGGAGAAATTATTGACATTATATTTTTGTGGCAAGTAGTTCTGTCCCATTAAAGGCTTTGAGACTGTCCTTTGGATTAAATGCTCTTTTAAGTGAGAAAGCACTTTCAGATAATCAAAATTCACTCTTCTCATTAAGTTCTCAGGACTGATCCCTATATAATGACACTCTAATTGAAACATTTCCAAGTTGCAAATCCAAGTGTCCAAGAAGGAATCACACAAATATGTCTCTTATGTTGCTCTCTTTTACCTTGAAGGCTTTCACTTCCCTTTCTATCATTCTCTTCTCTAACACTATCTCTCACTTTTCTTGTTCCTCCTCTTCTTGACACAAAGTCTCCTTAAGGATATTTTTTCTTATCTGACCTTACTAAGACAAAAATCATTTTGAAATTGTATCAGATAAACTTCACACTAAAGACAATGGATCATTAACAAAAGCATTTCCCCCAAGAAGCCCAATGAAACACCTGCTCGATCTTTTTAGTTTCTATTTGTTTCTTCCTTGAAACTTGTGTAATGTTTGCCATAACTGGCTACTTTTGCCACATCAAGCTGTCTTATTTTAAGCATGTCTCTTAACCTCTCTGGGTTACACAATCCTCAACATGAGAGGCTGGAAGGATTAGATAATCTCTAATATCTCCCCTAGCTCAAAATTTTACCATTTTTTACTGTGGTGGTGTGCACGCAGTGAGAAGGGGTAGTGAGTTTGCAAGGACTCAGTTCAATGAGAGAGGCTGAGCTTTCATTGCCAGCTGACCCTCCATTAGCTTCTTCCAAAAGTTATTTTAATCTTTTATTGACTTGAACTTGCTTTTCCCTTTATTCATCTTTCTCCAGTGACTTTATACATCTGTAACATATAATTCCATAGTCTTCAGGTTCATTATTCTTCACACACTTCATTAAAGCAGTCAACATGAATAGGGTATATTGTAAAAGACACTTATTTAGGTCAGTATTTACTAAATATTTGGCATAGAAAGTAGTAATAGAATTTCTTAGTATCCAAATAAATTTATTCTAAAATAGCATTCTTATGATTTTGTTTGGCAGGATAAAAATATTTAATGATGGTTTTGAACACATCTATTCAACAGAATCTTGAGCCACAGTCTAGGTCAGAGGCAAATTTTAAAAAAGGAATTTTTTTTTAATTTTTTAAAATTTTTATTTAAAGTATTTTGTTTTATTCTTTCTTTTTATTTATTTATTTATTTATTTATTATTATACTTTAAGTTTTAGGGTACATGTGCACATTGTGCAGGTTAGTTACATACGTATACATGTGCCATACTGGTGTGCTGCACCCACTAACTCGTCATCTAGCATTAGGTATATCTCCCAATGCTATCCCTCCCCCCTCCCCCCACCCCACAACAGTCCCCAGAGTGTGATGTTCCCCTTCCTGTTACCCACTCTTGCTAACAGCACTAGATTTTTAGGGACAAGTAAGAGAACACAGAGCAGAAAGGTGGGACCAGGAAGGCAATAATCCGTCGTTTCCTGGCTGAAAGGTGACCATTTTAATGATGTTTTTGTTAACTTAAGTGACAGAGGCCATGCTGCCAAGACTGGTTCTAATGGCATATTAAGCTTGCTAATGGTCCACCTGGCTCCTCGTCCCTCGCTCTTTTTAAACTTAGCAGATGTGGCCACTAAACTACTACCCTTATTTTCAACCTCTACCACATGAACTGAAAATTAATTCTTGGGAAGCAGGGAATATTAAGAGCATTAATCAGATTTATCCAGCTTGTTGTCAAGTCAGACTTGCTATGTTTTGGTCATCCAGTTGTGAAACTCCTGTTGTCTTGCCTTAGCATCCAATTCTTGGATTCCAATCCCTGCTGTCATAATTACCACTTCTACGGCTCTGATTTATTGGTGTATTTCCTTGATAAGACTCTGATGCCCATTTTTATCAGAACATGCCCTTTTGCGTTCATGTACTTCCACCAGTTCTTTTCTTTCTGTACACATATTAAACCTGCCAATTTAGAACTTATTACCTCCTCTGCCCTTTTTCCAGATTCACAAGCTTGCACTGTTCTTGGCTTAATTCATTCGTTCATTTTCTCTCCCATGATTTCATTATTTTTTGTGCCCCCAAATAGAATTCCATTGTGTATATATACCACATTCTCTTTATCTTTTCATCCATTACTGATCACTTAGGTTGATTCCATATCTCAGCTACTGTGATTAATGCTGCAATGAACATGGCACTGCAGGTATCCCTTTGATATACTGGTTTTCTTCCCTTTGGATAAATACCAAGCAGTGGGATTGCTGAATTGTATAATAGTTCCATTTTTAGTTTTTGAGAAAACTTATACTGTTTTCCAGAATGGCTGCACTACTGCACTACTTTAAAATCTCACCAAAACTGTATGCATTCTTTTTTCTCCACCTCCTCACCATCTGTTGCTTTTTATCTTTTTGATAATAGCCATTTTAACTGGGTAAGGGGATATCTCATTGTGGTTTTAATTTCCATTTCTCTGATGATTAGTAATGTTGAGCATCTTTTCATACACCTGTTGGCCATTTGTATGCTTTCTTTTGAAAAACATTTGTTCAGATCCTTTGCCCACTTTTTAATAGAAATATTTGTTTTGTTTCGTTGTTGATTTGTTTGAGTTCCTTGTATATTCTGGATATTAGTCCCTTATAAGATGAATAGTTCACAAATATTTTCTCCCATTCTACAGACTGCCTCTTCCCTCTACTGATTGTTTCCTTTGTTTTACAGAAGCTTTTAGTTTAATATAGTCCCATTTGTCCACTTTTATATCAATACCATGCTATTTTGTACGAGAGCCTTGTCATATATTTTGAAGTCAAGTAAGGTAATGTCTACATCTTTGTTCTTTTGGCTCAGGATTGCTTGGCTCTTTGGGCTTTTTTGTTTGTTTTGGTTCCTTATGAATTTTATAATTCTTTTTTCTAATCCTGTAATTGTTGTATTTTCATAGGGATTGCATTGAATCTGTAGATGGCTTTGGGCAATATGGCAATTTTAACAATATCAATTTTTCTAATCCATGAGCATGGGATATCTTTCCATTTGTTGGTGTCCTCTTCAATTTCTTTCATCAGTGTTTTGTAGTTTTCATAGAAGAGATCTTTCAACTCCTTTATTAAATTTATTCTGAGAGTTTTTTTTTTGTAGATATCGTAAATGGGATTGCTTTCTTGATTTCTTTTTCAGCTAGTTTGTTATTGGTGTGTAAAAATGCTACTGATTTTTTATGCTGATTTTGTATCCTGAAACTCTGCTAGATTTATTAGTTCTAAGACCTTTTTGGTGGAGTACTTAAGTTTTTCTATATATAAGATCATGTCATCTGCAAAAAAGAAAATTTTCACTTCCTCTTCTCTAACGTAGATGCCTTTTATTTCCTTCTCTTGCCTGATTTCTCTGGTAAGAGCTTCCAGCAATAAGTTAAACAAGAGTGGTGAGAGTGCACATCCTTGTCTCTGAAGGGCATTTAGCTGTATTTATACTATAGTGTTTCAAGTAACCCAACATCTCTGATAGGGTATTTTGTTCTTATTTTCCTTAATTTTTTTTTTATTTTCCTGCCTGATTTTGCTAACACCAAAGAAAGTCAGCTATGACATTGGAAATGGCCACATATGATTAGAAACTTACAAGAGACTGAATTTGAGTAGGGAGACAAAAATCTTTCTTCCTCACTGGGAGTTCTCAAGGGCTGGTATTTTCAAGATCTCTCTTCTTTTCTCTAGTCTTCTATTTCTTATCTTCAGTGATCCTTGTGAACATATTGCAGCTGTTTTTCTCTTTAGACTTCTTTGATTCCAGCTCTTCTACTTCTTCACTGTGAACTTGAGCATGGTTCTTAAGCACTCTGTGCCTCAGTTTCGTGATCTAAAAAATGTTATAAAGTTCACACCTACCTCATAAAACCTCTGTGAGTATTAACTGAATGAATTAAATAATATGGTTAGAAATGTGCATGGCACATAGCAAGCAGTGGCTGTTGGTGTCACTAATATTGTAGGAGATGGGCACACCTGCCTTTGTCACATGCAAGTATCTAGTTTCAAATTCTTGGAATCTCCTAGACACTTATGCCCTCTCTACCATTGTTTACCTAAGGTAAGACCTCATTTAAATCTATCATAAAGCCAACAATTCAAACAGTTCAGTCTCAGAGTTGGTGTCACAATTAAAGAAAGAAATAGGATGGATTAACCTCCCATAGAAGTAGATAAGCCAATAAAGAATATCAAAAAAATGTGCCAAATACACATTTTAAATATTTTATATGAACTATTGAACTAGAAGGAAATAAGAAAAATCCTTGGACTCTAGAAACGACTAGAAAGCATCCAGGGAAGCAGGCATATCCTGAATCCATGTTCATCCAATTGCATGTATGAATTCCTGGTGGCTAAAAGTGAGTCTTGACAGGCATAACAAGAAATAAGAGATAAAGCTAGTGCCCACGAAAGATGGGAGTCATAAAAGGGAACATAACAATGTAAATTAGAAAAAAAAACACAGTTCCCCACCAGCAGCCTGCCCAGATAGTAATTTGTGTGAAAATGCAAATTATAAAAGGATATTAATAGAATATTATTTTTACTCAAAGTGACTAAACTTGATATTTTCAGGAAAACATGAATATGTAGTAAGACTATAAAGAAACTAAGGGAATGGTTAATCATTCAGGACAGGGGTTTCCTGCAAGGTATATGTATGTGGAAGGTAATCTAGACAAGGTGAGGAACACAATGAGCCTCACATATGTCAGTGTAATGTTTTAGTTCTTCAACCAAATAGTGAGTGCCCAGGTATTTGTTTCAATATTATCGTTTCAAATCTCTCTTGACATGTGTTACATCAATTATTTTAATTTTAAAAAGAAAAATAAAGAACATATCTACATAATAAGTAATTTCAAAATACTACAAATTCCTTCGATGTTTTTCAAAATCTTAAAAGTTTTCAGGCCAGGCGTGGTGGCTCATGCCTATAATCCCAGCACTTTGGGAGGCCAAGGCAGGCAGATCACCTGAGGTCAGAAGTTTGAGACCAGCCTGGCCAACATGGTGAAACCCCGTCTCTACTAAAAACACAAAAATTAGCCAGGCGTGGTGGCAGGCGCCTGTAATCCCAGCTACTCGTGAGGCTGAGGCAGGAGAATCACTTGAACCCGGGAGGCGGAGGTTGCAGTAAGCCAAGATCACGCCATTGCACTCCAACCTGGGGGACAAGAGCAAGACTTCATCTCAAAAAAAAAAAAAAAAATGGTTTTTGAAATCTTAAAAGCAAGTCCACGGTCACATGGACTTCACCATTCTGCTATCATTAAAACCTAATAGTAGAGGCCTGGCAAGGTAGCTCAGGCCTATAATCCCAGTACTTTGGGAGGCCGAGGCAGCAGATTACTGGAGGTCAGGAGTTTGAGACCAGCCTGGCCAACATGGTGAAACCCCATCTCTATTAAAAATACAAAAATTAGCCAGGTGTGGTGGCACGCACCTACATTCTCAGCTACTCGGGAGGCTGAGACAGGAGAATCATATGAACCTGGGAGGTGGAGTATGCAGTGAGCAGAGACCACGCCACCACTGCATTCCAGCCTGGACACAGTGAGACTCCATCTCAACAACAACAACAAAAAAAAAACAAACTCTATCAGTAGAGAAGAATGTGAAGGACAGTCAGTCAAACAAAGAAGCAGCAAGGAAGCTGGTTAGGAGCTAAACCAATTGCTGAGCTGCATTAGGCAATTGCGATCCATTCTCCCATCTCCTGGACTTGGCCAACACCCAAAGTCTCTCTGAATTGCTCTCCCTCCCCCACCACCTGTTTTTTAACCAGACTATTTAGAAAAAAATTCCTTCCTCTTTCTTCAGTGGGGATTTGGGGAGATTTGTCCTCACAAACACAAGATTCATTTGTTAACTTGTGGTGCTTCTAAAAAGACTGTGAACATTCCCAGATAAATAATTAGTTATTTCCTTCCGATTTAATTCATGTACTTAACAAATATTTACTAATCACCTACTTCATGTCAGACACTGTTATATGTGCAAGAATAGAATGATAAACAAAATACAGGCCCTGACTATATGCATTTTACAATTAAGTGGCTAAAATGGGCCAAAAGTGAAGAAAAAAACAAAACTCCACGAATACACACGTGCTCTAGGATGAAAAATAGCCCAGAGTAATGGAGTTCTGACCAGTACGGGTGGCTATTGTAGACAGGCTGATAAGTAAATTATTTTCATTTCTAGGGAGGAGACTTTTAGACAGAAACTTGCATAAAATGAGGCAACAGTTTATGTGTTCTAGACCGGGTGAATACAAGGTACAATGACCTGGGATGGGAACTTGCTTAACCTGTTTAAGAAGTAGCAAGAAAGCCAGTATTGCTGCAAGTGTGTGAGCAAAGGAAAGACAGCCAAGTTATGCAACCATTGTGGTCTCAGGAGCCAGATCCTAAAAGCAGGAATTCTTAGCACAAGGCAGGGACCTTGAAGTTTATTACATTGGGATGAGAAGACATTGAGTAGTTTTGAGCAAGAAAGTTATAGATCATGTTTTATATTTCAAAGGTTGATATGTGGGGGGCAAACAGAAGGCTTGGTAAGAGGGCAGCAGCAGAACTAGTTCAGAAGGTATAGTACAAATCTATGTGGGAAAGAGCAATACCTCAGACAATGCTATAGAAGTGGAGTTTTTCAGAGTTTTTGTTTGAATGTATTGTGAAGGCGGCATATATGAGATGTGTTGCTCTCCGGTGCAAAAAAAGAGAGGCAGCAAGGATAAGGGGAAGATTCTGGTGTATCAGGTTCGGAGTTGTGCTGTAGATGGGCATAGGAAACACTGGGAGACAGGGAAGCTGAGGAGAGTGGGGTCAAGAGATCAGTTGTGGCAGGTGAAGTTTGATCTGAGCCCAGTGGAGCCATCACTAGGAGCCTAAATTCAGGGTAGAATTTTGACTGGAGATAAAATTTTGGGAATCTTAAGAACTGAATTGCACTGTAGCTAGTCCAACATGGAAAGATCATCTAATTAATGCAGTGCTTAATAAGGGCACTGCAACATGTATAGATCAAGAGAAAGAGGATGAACCATAAAAGAGACAAAGATCAAGTACACAGTGAAGTCAAAGGAAAATGAAAGTGGAGAGATCAAGTAAAAAATATGCCAAGGCCAGGTGCAGAGGCTCATGCCTGTAATCCCAGCAGTTTGGGAGGCTATGGTGGATCACTTTAGGCCAGGAGTTCGAGACCACCCTGGGCAACATGGCGAAACCCTGTCTCTACTAAAAATACAAAACTTAGCTGGGCATAGTGGCATGCGCCTGTAGTCTCAGCTACTCAGGAGGCTGAGGCACAAGAATGTCTTAAACCCGGGAGGCAGAGGTTGCAGTGAGCTGAGATCATGCCACTGCACTCCAGCCTGGGCAACAGAGTGAGACTCTGTCTCAAAAACAAAAAAAAAAGTGTCAAATGGTTTTATCTATGTTAAAAACATCTTAAAGATTAAGGGAGATGAAGGCTGATAATTGACCACTAATTCTGACAATGATAAAATCAATGGCAACCTTGAAAAATGGGTTTCAGTTTTGTTCATGGATAAGTACTTGAGTGGAGTGTGTTCAAGAAAGAATGAGTTGGGGAAGCACAGGCAGCGAGTCTAAACAACTCTCAGTGCAATCTAAAGATTGCCTGCCATTGCTGATCCAGTGGAAAGGGGAAATCTGAAGACGTAACTGCTGGAGCAAAAGCCTGGAGTAGGAAAAGTGGGATGGGGACTAGGACACAAGTGACCAAGTCAGTTTTAGAAAGTAGTAGAAAAGTCCATCCACTGTGAGAGGAGGAAGGGAGAGTAAGTGGCATGGGTACAGACACATGCAGAGAGGTAGAGGGATGGTGGAGAACTAGAGGCGTACTCATCATTAGAGGCGTACTCATCATTTTCTTTCACAATGAAAGAAAAATGGAAAATGGGATTTAATCTGGGAAAGGAAGTAAGTGTGCATGCTAAAGGAGATAGGAATGCTGGAAACAAAACAAAAGGTTAATAGATTATATACACACTTCTTGCTAAATTAATGTTTGTAATTTTGACTTTGCAAGTAAATATTGTGCTTCGCCTGTGATTTTTTTTTCAGGTGCCTTATCTATTCAGTGAAAAAGAAATAATGGCCTAATTACTTCATGTTTCCATATTCATTACGTCTGTCTACCCCCAAACTGGAAAGCAGTACAGCTTTAAGTGTATGAAGGAGTCTGGTGAAATCAACCATGACATTTGGGATAAGATAAAGATTAAGATTGAATATTTGCATGGGGTCTCTATGTGAAGCTTAGTGAGATTCTAACAGCCCTGAATATGCATGAAAAACTGATGGCTAAAGTCACCCAAAAGTTAATTTGCATGAGGCTTGGGGATCTGCTGGGAATACATTTTTTCTCAGGGAAAAAGCCAGGCATGATAACTTGACTTAATACAATCGTTGGAGTGGATAAAAAAATAAACTCTGAGCAGAGCATGGTATCTTTATTCATTTACTTAAATTTGTCACTCAACCTAGTTTTTTTGGACTGTTATCTAAGTCTGACAGTGAGCCAGTGTAGACACATAGGAAATGAAGAAATAAAGAAATGTATCTAATACAGCCGAAATACTTAAGATGTCTCCAATAGTGTATCACCACCAAGTCCCAATGAATACCAGGGAATAATCACCACCTAGTAAAGTGAGCATATACAAGAAATTTCCGTGAGACTTCTCATAAGTACTTACATGGGTATTGACTCCACAGGGAGCCTGAAGGGCATCCTAATTAGGTTGGAGCATGAACTGGTACAACTAGGGACAGCTACTTTCTCTACTGGGGAAATTAAGATTTTATTAGAACTCTAAATGAAATTTTGATTAAATAATATTCATGGGAAACTATAGGTAGAGGTAAGTTAAACCAAAAACATTTTGGGTGTCATATGTGGAAGACACTATGTGCTGGGTTGGAAGAGTGTGATGTAGGACAGAGGTTTAAGGACACACAGTATGCATTAGTTATGGAACTGTGTTTAAGAAGTTAGAAGTGTAGGCTGTGTTCAAGAGATATGCTATGTGAATTATATATCTAAAAATCATTGATGTATGCCAGAAGGAGTCTGCATCAAGTTAGGATAAATTGACTATTTGAATAGAAATGATCAAACCTGGACTTGAATTCAACTCTTGACTATAGAGAAGTATTTCCTGTTGATATACCAGTGGATTTCTAACGTTGACCATTAATGGTCTTTGAATAAACCTGTTCACAAGGCTAGTAACCACATCTAACTATACATTTTCCCAAGATATCCAGATATCCAAACATACTACTGTGGATCCTTGATGTTATATATTTATAATTAAGATTTTACTTACACACACAGAAAAAAAATATTTTTGATCCTCATATAAAATGTGTAAGATAAATAGCAACTATTTTGTTATGACCGTTTTATAGAGAGTTTAGATGACTTGTATCAGATCTGAGACAATAGACTCAAGCATTATTCATACCCCATTACACTGCATGGTTCTCTGTTCCCAGCTCTAAAGTTGCAGCCAGATTTTTAAGGTTTTTATGCTCTAAAATGTCAACCATGTTAAAAGCTTGAAGGGCCTCAGAAGTATTAATCCTAATAAAACAGTTAAGTGTTAGTTATAAAATTAAATAAGAGTTTAATAGTTTCTCTTTTAGGCATGTACCAAAAGAAATGTGTATCTTCATCAAAAGACATGCAAAATAATTTTCATAACATCAGTATCCAAATGCCCATCAGCTGTTCAATGTATAAATAGATGGGGTTATATTCACGAAATGCATCATTATACAGCAATGAGAGTAAACAAACTACAATTTATGCAGTGATATGGACTAATTTAACTAACACGATGTTGAGCAAAAGAGGCTAGAAGCAAAATAGTAGATTCATTTCTATTATGCTATTAAAAGTAAAGACAGTAGTTACCCTTGGTGATGGACAGTGACATGAAGGAAGCCTGAGGGTGGGGAATTTCTGAGGTGCTGGCCATGCTTTCTTTGTGCAAATTCATTTACTTTGTATTTTCTTTGTAAAAATAATGTTGCACACTTATGACTATATATTTTGTATGCATATTAGGCTTCAATAATGAGCTTAAAAAATTAAAAAGAATTCTGATTTAATTGGCAAACATTAGCATGTTCTAGCAATAAAAGTTAAGACATGCCCTGATGTAGGCCTGAAAACTACTTCAGAAAACCACCATGGGTGGAGAAACTAAATCCTCTGAACCAAAAAAGAAGTGAGTTCCTGACATCAAGTTAGAAATGAAAAACTTGATGTAATCAAGTATTTTAAAATGTGCTGAATAAGAATTGGGGTAAGCAATTCTCAGAAACAAATTAACTTTTACAATTAACAATCTGGCAGCGATGTTATCCAAATGGGGAAGAAAACCAAACAAACCTGCAAGGAACGCCTAACCAAACCACAGTCAACATACGGATGAGGGAATACTGGTTTGCTGGAAGCAAATATATCCATCAGTTTACGTGGCACACACTATCTGATCTACCTGATAAAATAACTTGTTTATAAAGAAACAATCAGAAGAGAGGGGAGACCTCTATGGGGCTAGCAAAAGATTGCTAATCCGTGAGGTGAGCACTGATCCAATCATCTTCATAAAGTAAATGGTCGTGGCTTAGTGATTCCATTCTACCAAATGCCTGGTGAACTAAAGGATCTTTAAAGTAAGACTAATGTAAATTACAGGGGTGGCATAAGCTTCTAAGTGCCCACTGTGCTGTGTTGATGCCATTTGAAATCAATTGAGGTTGATAAACACTCTGAGGAATGTCTGCTGCGACTTTTTACAAGGCAGCCAGGTTACAGTAAAATAAAACTAAGATAAGAAGACTTGTTGTGGGAGGAAGCATTGTTCTTCATGACTCCCTTGAACAATAGAGTGTGGATAGGATCAAAACAAATGACCTGGAGTTCAGTTTCATTATAGATACACCACACATACATACACACAAACACACACATAATCCTCAGGTACAAACATATTAATGCGAATAGGTGCACATAAATTTCACATTGCCATAACTTATAATGATTCCAAGATAATTAATTTTTTTTTCTTTTTTGAGAGGGAGTCTTGCTCTGTCACCCAGGCTGGAGTGCAGTGGCACAATCTCGGCTCACTGCAAGCTCTGCCTCCCTGGTTCACACCATTCTCCTGCCTCAGCCTCCCGAGCAGCTGGGATTACAGGCGCTCGCCACCACGCCTGGCTAATTTTTTGTATTTTTATTAGAGATGGGGTTTCACCATGTTAGCCAGGATGGTCTCGATCTCCTGACCTCGTAATCTGTACTTCTTGGCCTCCCAAAGTGCTGGGATTACAGGCGTGAGCCACTGCGCCCGGCTGATAATTGATTTTTTACCACCATATTCATACCAAGCATCTATGTGACCTTTTGTATCCCAGTAGTTGCTCAGAGACCATAGCCCCTTGAAGGCCAATGAACCTGTCTCCGTGTGCCAAGATATGATCCTTACCAGGTTACATGAGACCCCACACATGTATGACCTTCCTCAATGTGATGGCAAGCAGGCAAAGGCATCCAACTTTGCTGTGCTGAGGAGTAAATATGCCAGATAAACACAGGGTGCCCAGTTAAATTTGAAGTTCAGATAAATACCATATAATGTTTAGTGTAAGTGTGGCTTGTGCAATATTTGGGAGATAAGCATAATTTAAATATCAGATTCAAATTTAACTGGGTGCCCTTTATTTTTATATGCTAAATCTGGTAACTCTACAGGGAGGAGTCCAGACAAATTCATACCTGAATCAACCAACCAAATTAGGGGAGTAAAGAGGGCAATGTGAGACCTATCCCCCACTTTCTACATTTTCTACCAGCTGCAAGTGAAGTGGAATTTAAAGATAAGCTCTTGCTAACTACTTCCTAGCTTGTGGTTTGGTAATCTGGTAAAACACCTTTCTCACATGCATTATATTTTGTTGGCAAATTGGATAAGGAAAACAGCTTAATTGCCAGTTGAGGTTACATCTTTCCTCAGGCATAAATCACTCAAACAGATCAACCATTGTCACAAATACTGATGAAAAACAAAACAAACAAACGAACAAAAAAAACAGGACAGAAATCTCTGGTGCTGCTAAGTATCTGGTAACTTTACAATTAATGACAAAAATAATGGAGGTTTGATGGAATTTGTATTTGGGACCTCAGGATTAAACCACATTACTGGGAGGCACTAAGATGTACCTAAATAATATAGGCATTATTTATAACATCAGTATCTCGTAACATTTAAACTTTAAATTCATGCTTTGTTTTTAACATTTTGTTGATGCTTCTAGCATCATTTATGAGGTGTAAATGAACTAGTTGGAAAAAAAATTATTATTTTTCCCCCTTCGGAATCCTTTATTTTAACATTTTTATTATGATATGACTAAAAAGAAAAGAGCATGATTTGCTAACAGAGGAACCTACAAATAAAAGTAGCTTTCTTTAAATAAAGGTGAATATACGGCACTTCAGTAACGCTCACATTGTTCAAAGCATTTTAGAATTCTTATGGAATCACCATTGTACCCCACCTGAAATTCTTTTGATTAGTTTTGGCATTTTCTCCATTGAAGAATATATTTCATGTAAAGAGTGATTAAGTCATTTAGAATTATGCCCAGCAAATAGGTTTAATCTAGGTTGGTAATACTGTGCTTGGCTAAAAATACTTGGTAGAAAAAAAAGATATTGACCAGGAATCTGACCCTAAACAGCAATGTCAAAAGTGGTACACTAATATAGGCATATGATGACATCACTTTAAATAACCAATTTTGAAGGAATTTCCACGTATGATTTTCAAAGTGTTTCATACAAATATTAGTCTATAACCATAGAAACAGATTTATTTGGCTTTACTCTGAAGTAAACACTTGAGTCAGAAATCACCTGAGAATCTTAGAAATTATCAGTGGAGAACCAGTCACAGGTGATCAATAATGTAATTCACATGATATCTCTTTAGAGGTTGCTTTTTATAAAGAAAATGTCACCTTCCCCATGGACTAATTTCCCTGTTCTTTAGAGATGAATGGTATCGGATGCCATGGTAACATCTAGAAGTGCATACTGCATATGACAGGAGTAACAAATGCTTGTGGGATTTTGACAATCGAACTGCAGGGTCTGAAGGGGTAAAGCCCAAATACTGTTTTGTAAAACCTAAGATTTCATAAGTCAGGAGGAAAATCCAAAGTGTTAGATAGAAATTTATCAACTGAGGCCAGGCATGGTGGCTCAGGCCTATAATCCCAGCATTTTAGGAGACCGAGGTGGGTAGATCACTTGGGTAGAACACTTGAGCCAGGGAGTTCCAGACCAGCCTGGGCAACATGGCAAAACCCCATCTCTACAAAAAATACAAAAATTAGCCAGGCATGGCGGCGTGTGCCTGTGGTCCTACCTAATCAGAAGGCTGAGGTGGGAGGGTCGCTTAAGCCTGGGAGGCAAAGGTTGCAGTGAGCCAAGATCACACCACTGCACTCCAGCCTGGGTGACAGAGTGACACCCCTGTCTCAAAAAAAAAAAAAAAAAAAAGAAAGAAAGAAACAAAGAAAAGAGAAGAGAAAAAGAAAAAACAAATCTATCACTTGAAATCTCTGCAGAATATTATCCTTTATCTGATAAGGAATATTAGGCTGAGAATATTTTTTAAAAGCTCAGAAAAGTTTCTGTTCCTTGTTAAGAAAAATATTTGAAAAAGTAAAGTTAGGAGATCCTCTGTTGGAGGATGGTTTTTATGCCAAGGAGCCTGAGATCAAAGACTTCCTTGTCTTGAAAAATATATATTTCTATGACCTAATATTACAGGAACTTGTTTTATTTAGAGATGAGGTTTTTTCTATTTAACTACTTTTAGACCAAATTTGGTTTATGCAAAAATGGGGCAGAATGTACAGAGTTCCCACATGCCCCCACAGTTTCCTCTACCATCAACAACTTGCATTGCTATTGTACATTTGTTACAATTAATAAACCAGTAGTGATATGTTATTATTATTATTTTTCTTTTTTTTTTTTTTTTTTTTTGAGACGGAGTTTTGCTCTTGTCGCCCAGGCTGGAGTGCAACGGTGCGATCTCAGCTCACTTCAACCTCTGCCTCCCAGGTTCAAGTGATTCTTCTGCTTCAGCCTCCCGAGTAGCTGGGATTACAGGCGCACACCACCACGCTCAGCTAATTTTTGTATTTTTAGTAGAGACGGGGTTTCGCCATGTTGGCCAGGCTGGTCTCAAACTCCTGACTTCAGGTGATTCACCCTCCTCAGCCTCCCAAAGTTCTGGGATTACAGGTGTGAGCCACCACACCCGGCCGTGATATGTTATTATTAACTAAAGTCCAGAGTTTACATTAAAGTTCATTCTTCATGTTGTATAGTTCCATGTGTTTTTACAAATGCATTGTGTCATGTATCCACCATTACAGTATCAAACAGAATAGTTTGACTGCCCTAAAAATGCCCTGTGCTCCTGTTTATCTCTTTTCTCCTCACTCTGAGCTTCAGGCAACTACTGCTCTTTTTATTGTCTTTACAGTTTTGCCTTTTCCAGAATGCCATATAGTTAGAGTCATATAGTTAGTATGAAGCTTGATGGCTCATTTCTTTTTTTACAAAATAGTATTCCATTTTTTGGATATACCAGGGGTTGTTTCTCTGTTTCGCTATTGAAGGGTATCTTGTTGCTTGAGAATTATTTTTTTAACTACAAAATGATGGTGATTTCTTTTAAAATCTCACTTCAAGAAATCATCCCGTGTTCTGAAACTTCCTGGTTGTTTTTTTTTTTCTTAGGAATAGTATTTATTCACCTGGCTACCATTTATAACAAATTTTAATAGTCCAGAATACAAGGTTGAAACTTGCTGTAGTGAGAGATTTTATTACATTGTGTTTCTGCCACACTCTCATCCTCTACCAAATTCTCACAGACACACAATTGGGGAAGAAATACTTTATTGTTAATTCCTTTATGTTATCATTCTATTCCACTTCCCCATTTTTACCATCTCTCAGGGGGAACTATCACCATAACTTCTAATTGAATTTTCTCACTCTGGACTTTTCCTCTCCAAAATATTCTCTACACTTCTGCCAGTGACCTACGTAACATGCCAATCACAACACTTCCTGGTTTAAAATTCTGCAAAGATACTCCATTGTCTTCAGGATAAAATCCTGAGATGTAAACACAGCATCAAGTTCTTTTCTGATAAGGTCCATGCCTCGTCATCAGCCTATTATCCTCTGCTTCTATAACTCTGAACTGCATTTGGAACCCCAATTGAGCTTCTACTCTTTTCACTTACTGCTTCTGCTTCTAAATGTTCTCCTTCTCCTTTATCTTTTTATTTTCTTACCAACACAGATGTCTTTTCCAGGAAGCACTCCTTTGAGCCATCGCAGAGTTTTGTAAAATTTTATTTATCTTTAGCCTTCTTAGAACTTCTCCTTGGGAGAAAATACTGAAAGTTTTATATCTCCAGTGGCTAGTCAATACGTTTGACTCCATGTCCTATCTGTTATACAAAGTTGATTTTCATACTCCTAAAATTCTATGTGGGAGCTTAACCATTCACAATAACAACAAGACAATAATTACATACCTAATCAATATAAACTGCTTTTTCAATGTTCAGGGATAGTTGATGTATAGGTTTTCATTCAGTTCTCACAATTTTAACGGTAAGTATTCATTGGCTATCTGTCTCACAAATAGATGCTCATAGTGTCTTCAGCAAATAAAAGGTGTATTTTTTGTCACATAACAAGAAAGCCCAAATACCAGCCAACCAGGACTGGCACAGTGGCTTCAAGGTGCCATCAGTGACCCAAATTTTATCTTTCTGTTCTAACATCTGTAGAGCATGGCGTCCTTTCTCATGGTCACAAAATGGCTGCTTCACGTTCATTTTCTATCTCCTCTTCCAGCATAAGAAAGCAATGAGGGGAGTGGGTGCAATCCACAGAGGGAAAGCAAAACTTCCTAATAAGTTCCCAGGAGTTTTAAAAAATCTCAGTACCCAGGACTGGTCAAGGAATTGGGAAATGTAACTAATCATGGTGACAATCGGAGCAAAGTTAGCTCTCTATTAGTTTGCATGGTTGGGACTGGGGCCAGGGGCAAACATGAATACCAGTTAAGAAAGTAACAATGTTTGGCACAGGAGATTAAGCAGCATTGCTATCCTCAGGTGAAGCTATTTGTCCCATCAGTCCAAATGATGGGTGTATGACTATAACCTCCATATCTAGACAGAGGTCTGTTGCTCTCAGACATTTAATTAAAGCAAGATGATATCCATGGATTTATAAAATATAGATGTCAACTCATTATAAACCTGCCCCTGTTTTCTTGAATAGGGAGAGTGTTTAATAGGATAATAGATTGAGGCATCAACTGATAGTTTCAAAGGTATATTTTTGGAGTAAGAACAGCTCAATTTTGAAATTAAACCTCTCCATTCCCCAAAACAAATGTTAGACAAATACTTTGTCATCTATCCCAGCTGCCCGGAGCCTTAGAACTAGGACCAAAATCCACAAATGTAAACAGTTATGCAACTGTTTTGTCCCATTAGTGTGAGAAGATGCTCATTATACAATAGAAAAAGACAGTAAAACACACGCATGTAAAATAAATTGATTGATGCTAGGACTACACTGTATGTGCAACAAACCAAAACTTACTTATAAATGAAGACAGTGAAGCCATTTTCAAAGAGAGCTGAAGGTAATTTCCAGGAGTGGATTGACCTGGTGAAGAAAAACACAATATAACAAAACTAATTTTATATTGAAGACGGAGGGAAAGCTGGGGAATAACCTCTCATTACATTCTTTTTTGCACTATAACCACATAGTAAATATATAATGTAATGATGTTTCAGATCATGTTCAGATTTTTATAAAACTTTATAACACTTTCTGAAATTTTTCTGAGCCTTTGAGGTTAGGCAGAGCTTGAGAAAATGCCCTTTATTCACTTCTCCAGGGCACATAGATTACGATTAAATACAGTTGACACATATTTCTTTCCTTTCCTTTTTTTTTTTTTTTCTGAGACACAGTCCCACTCTGTCGGCCAGGCTGGAGTACAGTGACATGATCTCAGCTCACTGCAACCTCTGCCTCCTGGGCTCAAGCAATTCTCCTGCCTCAGCCTCCCGAGTAGCTGGGATTACAGACATGTGCCACCACGCTTGGCTAATTTTTGTATTTTTAGTAGAGATGGGGTTTCACCATGTTGGCCATGCTGGTCTCGAACTCCTGAACTCAGGTAATCCGACTGCCTTGGCCTCCCAAAGTGCTGGGATTACAGGCATGAGCCACCATGCCTGGCCAACACATATTTCTTAAAAAAAAAAAATGCTGGTAAATTTTTGGTCATTGTATAAATGCATACACCAAAATGTGCTTTCAGTGATTTTTCTCCCCTATATTGTAGAAATCATGGGGGGAGGGGAGATGAGGACTTTTGTTTTCTGTAATGTAGTCTTTTGTTATTAAAAATGTGTTACCTAAAGAAAGAAATTCTATATGTACGCAGCTCTTTAATCCACCATTACAGAAAAGTGGTATCACTTCATGTATCTTCATGTGTCCTTTGAACAGTGTGGTACAGATTAGAAGACGTGATTTAAGATACATAGTTATAAGAAATAAACACTGCTTGACATTTTTATTTTAAAAATTAGCTTGAAGCAGCCAGTCATTTTACAATGCCAAAGCAACTTAAGCCCTTCACAATTCTATTGCTAAAAATTTTTAAACAGTAGAATTTATTTTAAAACTAATTCAACATCTCACTCCACTCAGAAAACTTTCTCAACTTTTCAATTTAATAACTTATTATCAAGATTCTATAATTAAAAGTACTGAGATGCCAGGAAGTTAATGAAGTATACAATATAAGCACACTGAAGAATGAAAATTTTATGGCTTTTATGCACAAAGCACTTGAGGCTAATTATTTCCAGACCAGCCACTGAATGGAAAGTTGTCCTGAGAGAGTACTTGACTTCTATGACCTAGGGTGATCCCCTCTTATTCAGAATCCGTGGTGTTGCCTCCAAGCAACACTTAGGGTATTTTTTTTTTTTTTTTTTTTTTGAGACAGAGTCTTGCCCTGTCACCCAGGCTGGAGTGCAGTGGCACAATCTCGGCTCACTGCAACCTCCACATCCCGGATTCAAACAATTCTCCTGCCTCAGCCTCCTGAGTAGCTGGGATTACAGGCGCCTGCCACCATCCCCAGCTAATTTTTGTATTTTTAGTAGAGACGGGGTTTCACCATGTTGGCCAGGCTAGTCTCAAACTCCTGACCTTGTGATCTGCCCGCCTCTCCCACCAAGTGCTGTGATTACAGGCATGAGCAACCATGCGTGGCCATGGGTTTTTAACCTTTGTGAGCTCAGAGAAAAATCTAATGAATTTTTAAGTTTTCACTGAACTACGTCCTTTCACCATTTGACCTTACAATAGACAAGGGCCAGAACAAACATGTGAAAACTCATTTTCCAGAACTGCCTGGTATGTGCACTTGTAGAACTAAGGGTAGTCCCAGGGTAGTCCCAGGCCTGAACACTTTAGAACAACCAGAGAAGCCTAAAAGATTTCAAGTTTAGTTTTCGTCCAAGGTCCCTGTTGTGAGGGCATAAGAAGACAAGACAGTTGAGTGATTGCCTTAATACCTGTTACAAATGATACCTGACTCCCTGTAACACAGTCCATATGCAAAAAAATAAATAAATAAATAAAAAAGTTTTGTCTCTCCCATTCTTGTTTTCTTCAAAAATTGATATGTACTGGCTGGCATTTTCTGTAAAGAGATAGTAAATGTACAGGGCTAGCCTTTTTTGATGTTTAAGCACATTAATTTTCCAAGGAGGAAATAAGAGGTGAGTTTGAGTTTATGGCCATAGATAATGATGTTACAGATCTATTTGTGTCTTAATTTAACAGTGATCACTGGGACTTGAAAATAACATACTTTTCTTCTGTTTGGCAATTCTATTGGTTAAAAAATACCTCAGATTATTTTACTTTAAGATGTGATTATTGGTTTTGGAATATAGATAGAATCTGATGACAATATTTATTGGTCACTATTGGGCCCCTAATTTGGCTAAGATCAGAATTCTGGAACCTCTGTGAGCCCACTAACATCATGTTTTGTCCAAATGTGTATCTCCAGAACCAGTATGCTTGGTCTTAAAGTATGTACCTAACATTAAATGAGGTTGAATACAATGCAACTAGATTTTAATTTCTGTGAAATAGAATATAGTGAAAAGTGGAAGCATTGACATTATAGTCAGGAAAATGTTTCAACTTCCAGGTTATTTGTTGAATTGATATTTGTTCTTTCTGTGACCCAATCAGGGTATTTAACCACTCTGAGCCTGATATTCTAATCTGAAGAATGAAAATAATCATACCTACTGCACAGAGCTATTGTAAATATTAAAGGAGATAATGTAATACACTTATTGCTTGGTCATTTTATTTGTAAAGTCTCATTAATATGTTAACTTTTATGTTTTATGATGATTATAATTTACTATTCAGGAAATTAAACTCTCTGTCTCTCCTCCACTCCACATCAGACATGTATGTGTAAAAATAAATTTATGTATTTGATAAAAGTTTTGCCTTACTAAATAAATAAACTATAAAAAAAGCACCATTATATTTCACATATTGCAATAATCTGAACTGGACATTTAATTGTTCGAAAATTTTGATACATCAAACTTTTTAATTAAAAATATAAACAACTTAAATACAATAAGTATTAAATACAATTGAAGACTATAGCAATTTTATGGAAAGACAATGATGTCATATTTTTTAAAAATTCTTTCTTTACAGAAATATAAGTGACATAATATTAGACACATAGAAAACTAAGAGACTAGCTGGGCACAGTGACTTGCGCCTGAAATCTCAGTGCTTTAGGATGCTGAGAGCTCATGAATAGCCTGGACAACACAGTGAGACCTTATTTCACAAAACATTTTAAAAAATATATTAGTCGGGGCCAAGTGTGGTGGCTCACACCTGTAGTCCCAGCACTTTGGGAGGCCAAGGTGGGTGGATCATGAGGTCAGGAGTTCAAAACCAGCCTGGCCAAGATGGTGAAACCCCGTTTCTACTAAAAATACAAAAATTAGCTGGGCGTGGTGGTGGGCGCCTGTAATCCCAGCTACTTGGGAGGCTGAGGCAGAGAATTGCTTGAACCCAGGAAGCGGAGGTTGCAGTGAGCCAAGATCACACCACTGCACTCCAGCCTGGGCGACAGGGTGAGACTCTGTCTCGAAAATAAAAAAAAAAAAAAAAAATATATATATATATATATATATGTCGGGTGTGGTGGCCCATGCCTGTAGTCCTGTGACTAAAGAGGCTAAGATGGGAGGATTGCTGGAGCTAAGTAGTTAGAGGTTGCAGTGAGCTATGATCGTTCCACTGTACTCCAGCCTGAATGATAAGGCAAAACCCTGTCTAAAAAATTTTAAAAGGTAAAAACAAATACAAACAGATTAAAGTATGTATATATGCACAAAAAAACTTTTTGTTTACATAATTTTCAATATTTAAACATCCACTATAAAGATTTTTAATGTTGCTTTAAAGTTTGGGCATATATATTTAGTTCTTTTTCTTTTTTAATACTTTAAGTTCTGGGATACATGTGCAGAACATGCAGGTTTGTTACATAGGTATACACACGCCATGATGGTTTGCTGCACCCATCCACCCGTCATCTACATTAGGTATTTCTCCTAATGCTATCCCACCCCTAGCCCCCCCACCCCCCAACAGGCCCCAATGTGTGATGTTCCCCTCCCTGTGTCCATGTGTTCTCATTGTTCAACTCCCACCTATGAGTGAGGACATGTGGTGTTTGGTGTTCTGTTCCTGTGTTAGTTTGCTGAGAATGATGGTTTTCAGCTTCACCCATGTCCCTGCAAAGGACATGAACTCATCCTTTTTTATGGCTGCATAGTATTCCATGGTGTATATGTGCCACATTTTCTTTATCCAGTCTATCATTGATGGGCATTTGGGTTGGTTCCAAGAATTTGCTACTGTGAATAGTGCTGCAATAAACATACATGTCCATGTGTCTTTATAGTAGAATTATTTATAATCCTTTGGGTATATACCCAATAATGGGATTGCTGGGTCAAATGGTATTTCTAGTTCTAGATCATTGAGGAATTGCCACACTGTCTTCCACAATGGTTGAACTAATTTACACTCCCAACAACAGTGTAAAAGCATTCCTATTTCTCCAAAGCCTCTCCAGCATCTGTTGTTTCCAGACTTTTTAATGATTGCCATTCTAACTGGCATGAGATGGTATCTCATTGTGGTTTTGATTTGCATTTCTTTAATGACCAGTGATGATGAGCTTTTTTTATATATTTGTTGGCTGCATAAATGTCTTCTTTTGAGAAGAGTTTGTTCATATCCTTTGCCCACTGTTTGAAGGTTTTTTTTTTTTTTTCTTGTAAATGTGTTTAAGTTCTTTGTAGATTCTGGATATTAGCCCTTTGTCAGATGGACAGATAGCAAAAATTTTCTGCCATTCTGCAGGTCACCTGTTCACTCTGATGATGGTTTCTTTTGCTGTGCAGAAGCTCTTTAGTTTAATTAGATCCCATCTGTCAATTTTGGCTTTTGTTGCCATTGCTTTTGGTGTTCTAGACATGAGGTCTTTTCCCATGCCTATGTCCTGAATGCTATTGCCTAGGTTTCCTTCTAGGATTTTTATAGTTTTAGGTCTTACATTTAAGTCTTTAATCCAACTTGAGTTAATTTTTGTATAAGGTGTAAGGAAGGTGTCCAGTTTCCATTTTCTGCATATGGCTTACCAGTTTTCCCAGCACCATTTATTAAATAGGGAATCCTTTCCCAGTTGCTTTTCTTGGTCAGGTTTGTCAAAGATCAGATGGTTGTAGATGTGTGGCATTAGTTCTGATGCCTCTGTTCTGTTCCATTGGTCTGCATCTCTGTTTTGGTACCAGTACCATGCTGTTTTGGTTACTGTAGCCTCGTAGTATAGTTTGAAGTCAGGTAGCATGATGCCTCCAGCTTTGTTCTTTTTGCTTAGGATTGTCTTGGATATATGAGCTCTTCTTTGGCTCCATATGAAATTTAAGGTATTTTTTTCTAATTCTGTGAAGAAAGTCAATGGTAGTTTGAAGGGGATAGCATTGAATCTATAAATTACTTTGGGCAGTATGGCCATTTTAATGATATTGATTCTACTTATCCATGAGCATGGAATGTTTTTCCATTTGTTTGTGTCCTCCCTTATTTCCTTAGCAGTGGTTTGTAGTTCTCCTTGAAGAGGTCCTTCACATCCCTTGTAAGTCGTATTCCTAGGTATTTTATTCTCTTGGTAGCAATTGTGAATGGGAGTTCACTCATGGTTTGGCTCTCTGTTATTGGTGTATAGGAATGCTTGTGATTTTTGCACATTGACTTTGTATCCTGAGACTTTGCTGAAGTTGCTTATCATCTTAAGGAGATTTTGGGCTAAGACAATGGGGTTTTCTAAATATACAATCATATCATCTGCAAACAGAGACAATTTGACTTCCTCTCTTCCTACTTGAATACACTTTATTTATTTCTCTTGTCTGACTGTCCCTGCCAAAACTTCCAATACTATGTTGAATAGAAGTAGTGGAGAGAGCATCCTCGTCTTGTGCCAGTTTTCAAAGGGAATGCTCCCACCTTTTGTCGATTCAGTATGATATTGGATGTGGGTTTGTCATAAATAGTTCTTATTATTTTGAGATACATTCCATCAATACCTACTTTACTGAGCGTATTTAGCATGAAGGGGTGTTGAATTTTATCAAAGAACTTGTCTCCATCTATTGAGATAATCGGGTGGTTTTTGTCATTGGTTCTGTTTATGTGATGCTTACGTCTATTGATTGGCATATGTTGAACAAGCCTTGCATCCCAGGGATGAAGCCGACTTGATTATGGTGAATAAACTTTTTGATGTGCTTCTGGATTCAATTTGCCAGTATTTTATTGAGGATTTTCACATCGATGTTCATCAGGGATATTGACCTGGAATTTTATTTTTTTTGTTGTGTCTCTGCCAGGTTTTGGTATCAGGATGATGCAAACCTCATAAAATGGGTTAGGGAGGAGTCCCTCTTTTTGTATTGTTTGGAATAGTTTCAGAAGGAGTGGTACCAGCTCTCCTTTTTATCTCTGGTAGAATTCAGCTGTGAATCCATCTGGTCCTGGGCTTTTTTTTGGTCAGTAGGCTATTAATTACTGCCTCAATTTCTGAACTTGTTATTGGTCTATTCAGGGATTTGACTTCTTCCTGGTTTAGTCTTGGGAGGGTGTATGTGTCCAGGAATTTATACATTTCTTCCAGATTCGTTTATTTGTGTAGAGGTGTTTATAGTATTCTCTGATGATAGTTTGTATTTCTGTGGCATCAATGTTGATCTCCCCTTTATCATTTTTTTATTGTGTCTATTTGATTCTTGTCTATTTTCTTCTTTATTAATCTGGCTAGTGGTCTATTTTGTTAATCTTTTCAAAAATCTAGCTCCTGGATTCATGATTTTTTTGAAGGATTTTTCATGTCTCTGTCTCCTTCAGTTCTGCTCTGATCTTAGTTATTTCTTGTCTTCTGCTAGCTTTTGACTTTGTTTGCTCTTGCTTCACTAGTTCTTTTAATTGTGATGTTAGGGTGTCAATCTTCGGTCTTTCCCGCTTTCTCCTGTGGGTGTTTAGTGCTATAAATTTCCCTCTAAACACTGCTTTAGCTGTGGCCCAGAGATTCTAGTACATTGTCTCTTTGTTCTCATTGGTTTCAAAGAACTTATTTATTTCTGCCTTAATTTCGTTATTTACCCAGTAGTCATTCAGGAGCAGGTTGCTCAGTTTCCATGCAATCATGCAGTTTTGAGTGAGTTTCTTAATCCTAAATTCTAATTTGATTGCACTGTGGTCTGAGAGACTGTTTGTTATGATTTCCGTTATTTTGCATTTGCTGAGGAGTGTTTTACTTCCAATTAGGTGGTCAATTTTAGAATAAGTGCAATGTGGTGCTAAAAAAATGTATGTTCTGTTGATTTGGGGTGCAGAGTTCTACAGATGTCTATTAGGTCTGCTTGGTACAGAGCTGAGTTCAAGTTCTAAATATCCTTGTTAACTTTCTGTCTCGTTGATTTGTCTAATATTGACAGTGGGGTGTTAAAGTCTCCCACTATTATTGTGTGGGAGTCTAAGTCTCTTTGTAGGTCTCTAAGGACTTGCTTTATGAATCTGGGCACTCCTCTACTGGGTGCATACATATTTAGGATAGTTAGCTTTTCTTGTTGCGTTGATCCCTTTACTATTATGTAATGCCTTTCTTTGTCTTTTTTGATCTTTGTTGGTTTAAAGTCTGTTTTATGAGAGACTAGGATTGAAACCCCTGCTTTTTTTTGCTTTCCATTTACTTGGTAAAAATTCCTCCATCCCTTTATTTTGAGCCTGTGTGTGTCTTTCCACGTGAGATGGGTCTCCTGAATATAACACACTGATAGTTCTTGATTCTTTAACCAATCTGCCAGTCTGTGTCTTTTAATTAGGGCATTTAGCCCATTTACATTTAAGGTTAATGTTGTTATGTGTTAATCTGATCCTGTCATTATGATGCTAGCTGGTTGTTTTGCTCATTAGTTGATGCAGTTTCTTCATAGTGTTGATGGCCTTTACAATTTCGTATGTTTTTGCAGTGGCTGGTACCAGTTTTTCCTTTCTGTATGTAGTGCTTCGTTCAGGAGCTCTTGTAAGGCAGGCCTAGTGGGGATGAAGTCTCTCAGCATTTGCTTGTCTGTAAAGAAATTTATTTCTACTTCACTTATGAAGCTTAGTTTGGCTGGATATGAAATTGTGGGTTAAAATTCTTTTCTTTAAGAATGTTGAATTTTGGCCCCCACTCTTATGGCTTGTAGGGTTTCTGCAGAGAGATCCGCTGTTAGTCTGATGGGCTTCCCTCTGTGGGTAACCCAACCTTTCTCTCTGGCTGCCCTTAACATTTTTTCCTTCATTTCAACCTTGGTGAATCTGACAATTATGTGTCTTGGGGTTGCTCTTCTTGAGGAGTATCTTTGTGGTGTTCTCTGTATTTCCTGAATTTGAATGTTGGCCTGTCTTGCTAGGTTGGGGACGTTCTCGTGGATAATATCCTGAAGAGTGTTTTCCAACTTGGTTCCATTCTTCCTGGCACTTTCAGGTACACCAATCAAATGTAGGTTTGGTCTTTTCACATAGTCCCATATTTCTTGGAGGCTTTGTACGTTCCTTTTCATTCTTTTTTCTCTAATCTTGTCTTCACGCTTTATTTCATTAAGTTGATCTTTAATCTCTGATATCCTTTCTTCTGCTTGATTGATTTGGCTATTGATATTTGTGTATGCTTCACGAAGTTCTCGTGCTGTGTTTTTCAGCTTCATCAGGTCATTTATATTCTTCTCTAAACTGGCTGTTGTAGTTAGCAATTCCTGTAACCTTTTTTTCAAGGTTCTTAACTTCTTTGCATTGGGTTAGAACATGCTCCTCTAGCTCAGAGGAGTTTGTTATTACCCACCTTCTGAAGCCTACTTCTGTCAGTTCATCAAACTTATTCTCCATCCAGAGTTTTTCCCTTGCTGGCGAGGAGTTGTGATCCTTTGGAGGAGAAGAGGCATTCTGGTTTTTTAAATTTTCAACCTTTTTGCCCTGGTTTTTCCTTATCTTCATGGATTTGTCTACCTTTGGTCTTTGATGGTGACCTTCGTATGGGGTTTCTGTGTGGACGTCCTTTTTGTTGATGTTGATGTGATTCCTTTCTGCTTGTTAGTTTTCCTTCTAACAGTCAGGCCCCCGTGCTGCAGGTCTGCTGGAGTTTGCTGGAGGTCTACTCCAGACCCTCTTTGCCTGGATCACCAGTGGAGGCTGCAAAACAGTAAAGTTTGCTGCCTATTCCTTCCTCTGGAAGCTTCGTCCCAGAGGGGCACCCGCCAGATGCCAGCGGTAGCTCTCCTGTATGAGGTGTCTGTCGACCCCTGCTGGGAGGTGTCTCCTAGTAGGGAGGCATAGGGGTCAGGGACCCACTTGAGGAGGCAATCTGTCCCTTAGCAGAGCTCAAGCGCTGTGCTGGGAGATCCACTGCTCTCTTCAGAGCCGGCAGGAAGGAACGTTTAAGTCTGCTGAAGCTGTGCCCACTGCTGCCCCTTCCCCCAGGTGCTCTTTCCCAGGGAGATGAGTTTTATCTATAAGCCCCCGACTGGGGCTGCTCCCTTTCTTTCAGAGATGCCCTGCCAAGAAAGGAGGAATTTAGAGAGGCAGTCTGGCTACAGCAGCTTTGCCGTGCTGCAGAGGGCTCTGCCCAGTCCAAATTTCCTGGCAGCTTTGTTTATACTGTGAGGGGAAAACCGCCTACTCAAGCCTCAGTAATGGTGGAAGTCCCTCCCCCCACCAAGCCCAGGCATCCCATGTCGACTTCAGACTGCTGTGCTGGCAGTGAGATCCCTTTTTCAAGCCTGTGGATCTTAGCTTGCTGGGCTCTGTGGGGGTGGGATCCACTGGGCTAGACCACTTGGCTCCCTGGCTTCAGCCCCCTTTCCAGGAGAGTGAATGTTTCTGTCTCACTGGCGTTCCAGGCGCCACTGGGACATGAAAAATAACTGCAGCTAGCTCAGTGTCTGCCCAAACATCTGTCCAGTTTTGTGCTTGAAATCCAGCACCCTGGTGGTGTAGTGACCCGAGGGAATCTCCTGGTCTGCAAGCTGGGAAGACCACGGGAAAAGCGTAATATCTGGGCTGGAATGCACCTTTCCTCACAGCACATGGCTTCCCTTGGCTAGGCGAGGGAGTTCCCCGATCCCTTGCCCTTCCCAGGTGAGGTGACACCCCACCTTGCTTCTGCTCGCCCTCCGTGGGCTGCACCCACTGTCTAACCAGTCCCAATGAGATGAGCCAGGTACCTCAGTTGGAAATGCAGAAATAACCCACCTTCTGCATTGATCTCACTGGGAGCTGCAGACCGGAGCTGTTCCTATTGGCCATCTTGCCAACCACCATGCTACTCTTTTCCTTAGTTCTTATTTTTAGAAACTATAATTTTTAAAATTATTTTTGAATAGGTTTACTTATATAACAAAGTTGGTCTACAAAATAATATTTCAAAAAAATTATAGAGTAATTTAAGTTATTTTAGCACTCCTTTTACTCTTAGAAGTATCTCAGTTTAGTTGATGTGATCACCTCACAATCACAGACAATAATAATTGCTCACTGCCTTGTACATTAATCCTCATATCATCAACTCATCATCTCTGAAGAGCATATGACAGGTTGATTGTGCCTTATCAAACATGCTTGGGACCAGAAGTGTTTTGAATTTTGGAATTTGGAATATTTGCATATACATGATAAAATACCATGGGAATGAAGTCTAAACATGAAATTCATATATGTTTCATATACACCTTATAAACATAGCCTAAAGGCAATTTGTTATAATATTTTTAATAATATTGTGCATGAAACAAAGTTTTGACAGTGTTTTTGACTGTGACCCATCACATGAGGTCATATGTGGAATTTCTACTTGTGGTGTCATGTCAGTGCTCAAAAAGTTTCAGATTTCAGAGCATTTCAGATTTTGCATTTTCAGATTAGGGATACTCAACCTGTATTATCTTTATTTTACAATGAGAATACCAAAGACAGGGAGGTTACAACCTGATATTGCACATCTGTTAGTAGTTCACTCCCTTTGATTTCAAAGCCCAGGCTTTTAGGCTCTTTTTAAAAACAGAATTCTTTTACCGTTTAACTAATATTATCTTTCAAAGGCCCTCTGTCATATTATAATAAACTGATATTCAAAATTAAAATACGTCTTTATACAATTTCTGTTTACTTGTATTAGGATTCATGGGAAAATGTTTTTCAAACTTTTTCAAGTGTTTATTTAACATAATATATCTATTTATATAAAAGTTTGGAACACTGAAATTAAACAATGCCCTTGGAGCACTAAAGGCAACTGGTAGTATGAGAAATAGAAGACACTGTCAGAATTTAAAAATCAATTAATTTAAAATCAACAGTGGTAGCAAAATAATGAACAACTCATTAATTGTAGTAATTATATAAGGACCTTAAGGTAAGCAAATACATCTGGCAAATAAAATTGAAATCAACAAAAACAATTTATTAAAGGACAAATCCCAAATGTGTAAGACCCCTAAAATGCTATTTTTCCTTTATATATCTGTAATCCATAGTTCCTACTTTATTTAGCCATTTTACTCTTTCAGTCAAAAATTAAAATACTTTAGAAAATATTTAAAATTTGTATGATAACATTCAAATAATTGCTTGAACAAAGTCTGGTATTTCCCTGAAAAACTAAAGCAATGTAGGAGTTTAACAGTACTGATGGAGAAATACGTGTCAAACTAAATTGTCTGAAACTATGAATTCAGATCTTAGATCAAAATGATAAAGGAAGAACAGGCCAGGAACTCAGAATATTTTCCAATTCAATGCGCACAACGTGCTCCTAAAACTTCTTTACAATGAGAATAGTAAGGTTAATCAACCTACAAGAGGTCGAACATAAGACATAGCACTACAGCTATCTAATTGCAATTTTAAATTTATGTCTTTCTCTCTTTTTTGGTATTCCCCCTTTCCTCTCCTCTTAAGAAGAAAAGGAATATAGAACTACACATAAATCTTAGCTCTATCACTTACTAACTACCCACAAATGGGCATTTTACTTGGTTTCCTAATCTACACAAGTGGAATAATGAAACCATCTCTGCAGGGTTACTGCAAAGGTTAACTCTGAGCATTTGGCACCTGGCCATCACTCAATATAGAGTACTTGTTATTTTCCTTATTGCATCTGTGGGGTTTATGATGACAACTGTTTCATAAAATAATAGAATCTTGGTTGTCACCCAGATGAATCTCTAGATCAATGTAGAAATTTCTTCCACAGAGTGCTTCAAAGGAAATATTATTTTAAGATACTATTAAATATTTAAATATCTTCCAGTCATGTGGAAGGAGAATATTTATTCTGTTTGGTTGACAGAGTAGAACTAGGAAGAATTAAGTAAGGTTTTGCGGAGTATGATTTCACCTCAACCAAAGCAAGAATAACTTAACAACCAGAACTGGTTAACAGAGAATTGGGTGTTTCGGGGAGGTAATGAGTTTCCTTATCATAGGAAGTGTTCACTTAGAAGCTCTCTGGTATTAAGTCAGGAATGGAAAGAGGAATCTGAAGTTCTATAATCAAAAGTGATGAGAAATGACACTGACATTCTTGTATTTCATTTTGTTTTTCCTTTCCTTTCTGAAACATATAGACAGGACTAAATTGGTTGGCTTAATATTTATTCTCTAGGTTTATTTTTGCTTGTGAGTTCTCCCATCCCAGCACTGAACAGTATTATGGTAAATTAGGGCAGTTCTTGCCTTTTCAATCCAGAGGTGCATGATTAAAGTTCTAGACACAGCTCTACTGTCAGAATAAGCATTATCTAGTCACAAAGAATGAGAAGACACATCCTGATCTCCCAGAGTGACCCTTTTAACAAGACAATCTGATCAAGTAATATCTATCAGTTATCAATCCCTGCATAGCAAATTACCCTAAACTTAGTGACTAAAACTACATGTATTATGTTGCAAAGTTGTTGAGGGTTAGAAATTCAGAAAGACTTTATCTGGGTGGTTCTTGTTCAAAGTGTCTCAGGAGGTTGCTTGCAGTCAAGGTGTTGGCCAGGGTTGCAGCTATCTGAAGGCTTGATTGGAGATGGGTGGTCTACTCCCAACATGATTTACTCACATAGGTGTTACCAGGAGACCTTAGACCCTTACCAAGTGGGACTCTCTATAAGGTTGCATGAGTGTCCTTATAGTATGTCACCTCATTTGCCCAGAGTAAGGAATTCAAGAAAGAGCCAGGAGGAATTCACAATGTTTTTTATATCCTAATTTCAGATGTTGCTCACAGTCACTTCCACCACATTCTATTCCTTGGAAGTGAGTCACTAAGCACAGTTCACATGAAGAATATAAGATAATTTATGGCCATATTTTAAAACCACCAAAGCCTCTTTAAAACCAGTCAATAACTCATACTTTCTTAAAAAATAAGGTCCAAGCAGCTTCATATCGTTAAATAATAATCTAGCCCCTGCTTTCTTCCCCACAATTTCATTCCTGTAATGCCCCCCTAAACCCTGCACTCCAATAATTTTAAACTGCATAGAATTCCCTAAATAGATCAAACTATTGACAACTTTGTCCATTTACAGGGGCTACCTAAACCTTCTTTGCCCTTCCTTCCCTGTCTATCTGACAATATCCATTCATTGCATCTCAATTGAAAGTTCATTTTAAATACAAAGCCCTTCCTGACTCCTTGAAGGAAAGAGACAGAAATTTAAATAAATATTTATATAAAATAGAAAGGGACATATATATATATACACACACACACACACACACATACACAAAGAGAGAAAGTGTGTGCTTGAAAGAGAAAGCAAAAAACAGGATCCAGAGGCATTTTCTGAGTTGTATAGTATGGGAAGAGTGACTTTCCCCATGGAGACTAAGGATTTCTTGTGACCAATTTATTTTGTATTCACAGTACCTAGCACAGTACTTTACACAGTAATTACAGAATAACAAATCACTTTCATGTTGCCTCAATTTTCCAACATAAGTGAGAATCTTTCTTAAGGTTTTTGTTTGTTTGTTTGTTTGTTTGTTTTAGAGGTTAATTTCAATCAGTTTGACTGAAGTAGGAAACTAAAAACACAAAATATTTGTAGATGAGATCCACTTTGTCCCAGAAATAAATATTTATTCTCTTTTCTCTTTCTCACAAATATGAATTTGTCATATAATGGAGACAATTTTCCTGAGGAATACTTTTCACTTTGTCATATAAATCTATCTGAATATATACACCACACTTAGTTGAAGTGGTTGTGGACCTGGATCAAAGAAATGGGATTCCTTGGGTGTCCAGCCCCTGTCAAAGGATACCTTTATTGCAAATCTATTGAAAATATTTTTCCTTTTAACAGAAGTCACTGAGGCCTAGACTTTAGAGCATGAGAAAGGAGCTGGGCACTCTGTAATCAAGTGTGTTGAGTACAGAGTGTAAATGTATGTGTTTATGGTAGCTGATGATGTTGGGGACATTGCTGAAGGAAAGGCAGCTCAGTCACTACCCAGTTCTTGGTAGGCTCCATCCCTTTTGCTTCTGAGTAGAAGAGAGTTCCAGGAAAGGATGAGACACTTTCCTTTTTAGTGAAAACCCAAAGACTTGAACTTGCCTCATCTCTGGGAGAGAAAATCAGACATTCTGTAAGGAGGTAGGGGAGGAAAGATTGCAGATTCTGATACACATTCCTATTTACCTCTTATTATCTCATTATTTCCATTTCTAATAACTATGATTCTGATCATGAAATGTGTCTTCTTTGCTCATTCCTTAAACAAAGGCATTAATGTCTTTATCTCAGCCTTTCTTATTTGCTGTACACCTTCAAATGCTAGCAATTTTGGCTACACATGAAAGTTTTGAAAAGCTCAGAAGAACAATGAGCAATAATGCTAATCTTTAGCACTAATTATACATTAATAATAATTACAACACAATCACTCTATAAAACAGGGTCTCACAATGTTTTTTAAGTCACCTACTGTTGTCTCATATTTTCTTGGTCAATACTTAGCAATATCACTGTTATATCACAACAACTTATTGCCCTAATAGCAAACTCTGGTACACCTATGGGACTATTTTATACATAGTTTAGGAAACACATAACATGTTTTAGAGCTTGCTGGATATGATGCAAGCATCTCATCTATTATAAAGAAAGTATATTCTATTCTACAGAACATCACAGTATTGCTTTCCCCAACATTCTCTGGGATAGATTAGTATTAAAAGTTGTGCTCACATTTTGCAAAAGTGAAATGTAGGCCTTTATGAGAACTTGGCAGAGCACTTAAGAAGGATTTGAAATATATGTATATGTGTCAAAAGGAATGCCTTACTTTATTGACAATTTCTGGTTTACATTCATATCAAAAATGTGTTATTTTCTAAATTAATGAATATATTTATTTTATTTATAAGATTAATGAATTTGTGAGGGGAAAAAGAAATAAAACTGTATTGGAGGCCCCAGAGAAGATGGAGCAAGATGGCCAAATAAAAGCCCCCAGCAATAATGTCTCCTGCAGGAACACAAAATTGAACAACTATCCACTCACACAAAAGCACCTTTATAAGAACTAAAAATCAAGTAAACAATCACGGTTCCTCATTCTAACATCATACTAAGGAAAGAGACACTGGAGAGGGTAGGAAACATAGTCTTGAATTGCTACCCCTTTCCTACCCCCTGGTGGTAGCTAGTAGCTGCATAGCACAGAGACAGAATATGTGTAATTGGGAAAGGGAGAGCGCAGTGATTGTGGAACTTTGCGTTGGAACTCAGTGTTGCCCTGTCACAGCAGAAAGCAATATGAAGCAGAATTCAGCCAATCCTCACAGAGGGAGCATTTAGACCAGCCCTAGCAAAAGGCAAATCATTTGTCCCAGCAGTGGGAACCTGAATTCCAGCAAGCAGCACCACCATCAGCTAAAGAACTTTGGGATCCTAAATAAATTTGAAAGGCACTGTAGGCCACAAGGACTGCAATTTGTGGGCAAGGCCTAGTGCTATGCTGGGCTTGAAGCCAGTGGGCTTGGAGTGAACACAAGCTAGTGAGACATCATCACCAAGCACAGTCCTGAAGTTTCCATTCCAGGATCTAGCTCCCAGACATTTCTAGACACATCCAGGACCAGAAGGGAAGCCTCTGCCTTGAAGGAAAGGGACCCATTCCTGGCAGAATTTACCACCTGCTGAATCAAGAGCCCTTGAGCCCTGAATAATCAGCAGTGCTAGCCAGGCAATACTTTCCATGGGCCTTGGGTGAGACTAAGAGCTGTATTGACTGCAAGTATTATTAGTCCATTATCACACTGCTATGAAAAATAACCTGATACTGGGTGATTTATAAAGAAAAGAGGTTTAATTGACTCATAGTTCCACATGGCTGGGGAAACCTCAGGAAACTTACAATCATGGCATAAAGTGACAGGAAAGCAAGTCACATCTTGCCATTGTGGAGCAGAAGAGAGAAAGAGAGAGAGAGAGAGAATGAATGGGGAAGTTCCACACTTTTAAACCATCAGATCTCATGAGAACTCCCTCACTATCATGAGAACAGAAAAAAAGAAGTCCACCCCTATGATCCAATCTCCTCCCACCAGGCCCCTCTCCTGACATGTGTGGATTACAATTCAACATGAGATTTGGATGGGGACACAGAACCAAACCGTATCCTTCTGCTCCTGGCCCCTTCCAAATATCATTTCCATCTTACATTCTGAAACCAATCATGCCTTCTCAACAGTCCCCCAAAGTATTAACTCATTCTGGAATTAACTCAAAAGTCCAAGTCCAAAGTTTCATCTGAGACACGGCAAGTCCCTCCCACCTATGAGCCTGGAAGATAAAAAACAAGTTAGCTACTTCCAAGATACATTAGGGAGGTATCGGGTAAATGTTCCTATTCCAAAAGGGATAAATTGACCATTTTATAATGGAACAAATTGACCATGGGGCCACAGACCCCATGCAAGTCCAAAACCCAGCAGGGCAGTTATTAAATCTTAAAGCTCCAAAATCCCCTTTCACTTCATGTCTCATATCAGGGCACACTGATGCAAGAGGTGGGCTCCCACAGGCTTGGGAAACCCCATCCCTGTGGTTCTGAAGGGTACAGTTCTGTGACTGCTTTCATGATCTGGCATTGAGTGCCTGAGGCTTTTCCAGGTGGATGGTACAAGCTGTCAATGGATCTGCCATTCTGGGGTATGGAAGACAGTGGCCTTCTTCTCACAGCTCCACTAGGAAGTGCCCCAGTGGGAACACTGTATGGGGGCTACACCTCACATTTCCCCTCTGCACTGCCCTAATAGAGGCTCCCCATGAGGGCTTCACTGCTGCAACAGACTTCTGCCTGGAGATCCAGGTGTTTCCATACATCCTCTGAAATCTAAGCAGAGGTTTCCAAACCTCAATTCTTGCCTTTGGCACACCTGCAGGTCCAATACCATGTGGAAGCTGCCAGGGCTTGGGACTTGCACCCTCTGAAGAAATAGCCTGAGCTGTACCTTGGCTCTTTTTAGCGACGGCTGGAGCTGAAGTGTCTGGGATGCACTGCACCAAGTTCTGAGGCTGCACAGAGCAGCAACAGGGCCCTGGGCCCAGCCAATGTAACCATTTTTCCCTCCTAGGCCTCCAGGCCTGTGGTGGCAGGAACGGCTGTGAAGATCTCTGACATGCCTTGGAGACATTTTCCCCATTGTCTTGGCTGTTAACATTTGGCTTCTCGTTACTTATGAAAATTTCTGCAGCCAACTTGAATTTCTCCCCAGAAAATGGGTTTTTCTTTTCTACCGCATGGTCAAGCTGCAAATTTTACAAACTTCTTTGCTCTGCCTCCCTTTTCAACATAAGTTCTAATTTCAGAGCATCTCTTTCTTCACACTTACGAGCATACACTTTTAGAAAAAGCCATGCCATATCTTGAACTCTTTTCTGCTTAGAAATATCTTCCACTAAATACCCTAAATCATCTCTCTTAAATTTAAAGTTCCACAGATCTCTAGGGTAGGGGCAGCATGCAGCCAGTCTCTTTGTTAAAGGATAGCAAGAGTAACCTTTGCTCCAGTTCCCAAGAAATTTCTCATCACCATCTGAGACCACCAGAGCCTGGAATTCATTGTACACATCATTATCAGTATTTTGGCCAAAATCATTCAACAAGTCTCTAGAAAGTTCTAAACTTTCCTACATCTTCCTATCTTCTTCTGAGTCCTCCAGACTGTTCCAACTTTTTCCCATTACCCAGCTCCAAAGTCACTTCCACATATTCAGGTATCTTCATAGCAGTGCCCTACTCCTGGTACCAATTTTCTGTATTAGTTTGTTATCACACTACTACTAATAACTACATGAGACTAGGTAATTTATTTAAAAAAGAGGTTTAATTGGCTCACAGTTCCACATGGCTCAGGGGGCCTCAGGAAACTTACAGTTATGGAGAAGTTGAAGGGAAGGCAAGGCACATCTCACCATGATGGCGCAGGAGAAAGAGAGACAAAAGGGGGAAGAGCCACACTTTTAAACATTCAGATCTTATAAGTGAGTTCTTACTCACTCACTATCACGAGAACAGCAAGGGGGAAATCTGTCCCCATGATCCAATCCACTCCCATCAGGGAGTGGGAGAGGTGTTATGGCCCCTCCCATAACACCTGGAATTACAATTTGACATAAGATTTGGGTGGGAACACGGAGCCAAACGACATCAACGTTTGGAACTTGGGAAATCTGGGAATCCACCTAAACCCAGCACACTGCCAGGTGTGATTGATAAGAAGAGACACCCTGTCTGAGGAAAGGAGAGTGATATGGTTTGGCTGTGTCCCCATCCAAATCTTATCTTGAATTTTACCTCCCATAATTCCTATGTGTCATGGAATGGACCCAGTGGGAGGTAAATGAATCATGGCGATGGGTCTTTCTCATGCTGTTCTCATGATAATAAATAAGTCTCACAAAATCTGATGGTTTTATAAATAGGAGTTCCCCTGCACAAGCCCTCTTTGCCTGCCAACATTTAAGAAGTCCCTTTGCTCTTTCTTTGTCTTCCACCATGATTGTGAGACCTCCCTAGCCATGTGGAACTGTGATTCCATTAAACCTCTTTCTTTTATGAATTACCCAGTCTCGAGTATGTCTTTATTAGCAGCATGAGAATGGACTAATACAGAGAGGAAAGAGTAAAGGGGACTGTCTTGCAGATTGGGTACCAGTTCAGCCACAGTGGAATAGAGCAAGTGGGTTCCTGGGATCCCTGATTCCAGACCATGACTCCTGGACAGCACTTCTGGAGCTCCCTTTGGCCAGAGGGGAGCATAGTACCCTGAAGGGAGTAACTCAGGATTGGCAGCACTCATGACAAGCTGACTGAAGGGCCCTTGGACCTTGAGTAACATTGGTGGTAACCAGGTAGTATTTATCATGGTCCTGGGCCACTGGTGGCCATGGGGAGATACTGCTCTGCTTGAGGAAAGGGGAGGGAAGAGTGGTAATGACTTTGTCTTGAGGCTTGGGGGCCAGCACAGGCTCAGTAGAATAGAGCATCAGGTGGATTTCTAAAGTTCCCAATTCCAAGCACAGAGAGAGACTCTGTTTGTTTGCAGGCAAGTAAAGGAAGAGAAAAATAGTCTTTGCCTAGGAATACAGGGAATTCTACCCAAGACTGAGTCTGCAAGAGCCAAAGCATTATTCAGTCTGGGTTGACCCCTAAAGCAGGTATGGCTACAGTGACCAAAGACTGAGATCACCACACCCAACTCCCTTTGAATACCTGGAAAGCCTTCCCAAGAACAATGGTTAAAAACAAGCCCAGACTGCAAGGCTACAGTAAATACCTAACTCTTTAATGCCCAAACAGTGAAGAATATCCACAAGCATCAAGACCAGCCAGGAAAACATGACCTCACCAAATAAACTAAATAAGGTGTCAGGGAACAATCTTAGAGAAACAGAGATATGTAATCTTTCAGACAGAGAATTCAAAACAGCTGTTTTAAGGAAGTTCAATGAAATCCAAGGTAACACATAAAAGGAATTCAGAATTCCATCAGATAAGTTCAACAAATAAATTGAAATAATTAAAAAGTACCAAGCAGAAATTCTGGAACTGAAAATGCAGTTTACATACTGAAAAATGCATCAGAGTTCATTAACAGCAGAATTGATCAAGCACAAGAAATAATTAGTGAACCAGAAGACAGGCTATTTGAAAACACAGAGGAAACAAAAGAAAAAAGAATAAAAAAGAATGAAGCATGCCTACAAGACCTAGAAAATTGCCTCAAAAGGACAAGTCTAAGAGATATTGGCCCTCAAGAAAAGAGAAAGAGAGAGAGTTTGGGGTGGAAAGTTTATTCACTGGGCGACAGAGTGAGACTCCGTCTCAAAAAAAAACCAAAAAAAAAAAAGAAAGTTTATTCAAAGGAATAATACTAGAGAACTTTCCAAACCTAGGGAAAGATAGCAATATTCAAGTATAAGAAGGGTATAGAATGCCAAGCAGATATAACCCAAATAATAGTACCTCAAGACATTTGATAATAAAACTCCCAAAGATCAAGGAGGAAAAACAATCGTAAGAGTAGCAAGAGAAAAGAAACAAATACCATACAAAGGAACTCCAATACATCTGTCAGCAACTTCACAGTGGAAATTTACAGGCCAGAAGAGAGTGGCATAACATATTTAAAGCGCCAAATGAAAAAAAAGCCCTATTAACATAGAATATTTCATCCAATGGAAATATACTTCAAACATGAAGCTAAAATAAAGACTTTCCCAGACAAACAAAAACTGAGGGATTTAATTAACATCAACCTCATTCTACAAGAAATGCTAAAGGGAGTTCTTCAATCTGAAAGAAAATAACATTAATGAACAATAAGAAAATCACCCGAGAGGTACAAAATTCACTAGTAATAATAAGTACACAGAAAAACAAAAAAAATTATAACACTGGAGTTGTGGTGTGTAAACTACTCATATCTTGAGTAGGAAGACCAAAAGATGAATCTATCAAAATAATAACCACAACAACCTTTCAAGACATACACAGTACAATAAGATATAGAGACAAAAAAAGTTAAAAAGCAGGGATATAAAATGGAAATGTAGAGTTTTAAGAATTTTGTCTCTCTTTGTTTGTTTGTTGCTTATGCAATTAGTATTAAGTTGTCCTCAGTTTAAAATTATGGGTTATAAGATATTATTTGCAAGCCTCATGGTAACATCAAATTTAAATATACAACATTTAAATGTACAACAGACACAGAATATAAAAAGCAAGAAATTAAAACATACTATCAGAGAAAATCACCTTCACTCCAAAGAGGACACAAAGGAAGAAAATAAAGAAGAGAAGGCCACAAAACAACCAGAAAACAATAGCAAAATGGAAGGAGGAAGTCCTTACTGAAAAATAACAATATTGACTATAAGTGGACTAAACTCTCCAATCAAAAGATAGAGTGGGCTGGGTGCAGGGGCTCACACCTGTAATCCCAGCACTTTGGGAGGCCAAGGTGGATGGATCACAAGGTCAAGAGATGGAGGCCATCCTGGCCAACATGGGGAAACCCTGTCTCTATTAAAAATACAAAAATTAGCTGGGTGTAGTGGTGTGCCTGTAGTCCCAGCTACCCGGGAAGCTGAGACCAGAGAATCACTTGAACCCAGGAGGCAGAGGTTGCAGGTAGCCGAGATCACACCACTGCACTCCAGCCTGGCAAAAGAGTGAGACTCCATCTCAAAAAAAAAAAAAAAAAAAAAAAAGATAGAGTGGCTAAATGGATTAAAAAAAAATAAGACCCAATAATCTGTTGCCACAAGAAACATACTTCACCTATAAAGACACACAAGGACTGAGAAAAAAAGTAATATTTAAAAAATGCTACACAAATGGAAACCAAATAAGAGCAGGAGTAGCTATACTTATATCAGATAAAATATTTTCAGTACATTTCAAGACAAACACTATAAAGGGACAAAGAAGGTCGTTATATAGTGATAAACGGGTCAATTCAGCAAGAGGATATAACAGTTATAAATATAAGAGCACCCAACACTAAAGTATCCAGATACATGAGACAAATATTGTTAAAACTAAAGAAGGAGATAGAGCCCAATATAATAGTAGCTGGAGACTGCGACACCCCCACTTTCAGCATTGGACAGATTATTCGGACAGAAATCAACAAAGAAACATCACACTTAATGTGCACTACATACCAAATGAACTTAATAGATATTTACTGAACATTTTATCCAGTGGCCACAGAATACACAAACTTCTCCTCAGCATATAGATCATTCTCAAGGATAGATCATATGTAACACCACAGAACAAGTCTTAAAAATTCAACAAAAAATTAAATTATATCAAATACCTTCTCTGATTATATAGTTTGGCTGTGCCCCCACACAAAGCTCACCTTGAATTGTAACAATCCCCACTAGTCAATAGCAATGGACAGGTGGAGATAATTGAATCATAAGAACAGTTTCAGGGGCCAGGCGTGGTGGCTCAAGCCTGTAATCCCAGCACTTTGGGAGTCCGAGGCAGGTGGATCACCTGTGGTCAGGAGTTCGAGGCTAACCTGACCAATATGGTGAAACCCCATCTCTACTAAAATAAAATAACAAAAATTGGCCAGGTGTGGTGGTGTGCACCTGTACTCCCAGCTACTCAGGAGGCTGAGGCAGGAGAATCACTTGAACCTGGGAGGTGAAGGTTGCAGTAAGCCAAGATGGCACCACTGTACTTCAGCCTGGGTGACAAAGCAAGACTCCGTCTCAAAAAAAAAAAAAAAAAAAAAAGAACACTTTCCCCCATACTGTTCTCATGATGTGAATAAGTCTCATGAAATCTGATGGTTTCATAAGTGGGAGTTCCGCCACACAAACACTCGCTTGTCTGATACCATGTAAGACATGACTTTGCTCTTCATTTGCCTTTAGCCATGATTGTGAGGCCCCCCAGCCATGTGGAAATGTGAGTCAATTAAACTTCATTCCTTCATAAATTACCCACTCTTGAATATGTCTTTATTAGTAACATAAGAACAGACTAATACAGTAAATTTGTACCAGTAGAGTAGGGTGCTTCTGTAAAGATTCCCAAAAGTGTGGAAGCAACTTTGGAACTGGGTAACAGGCAGACATTGGAATAATTTGGAGGGCTCAGAAGAAGATATGAAAATTTGGGAAAGTTTAGAACTTCCTAGAGACTTGTGGAATGGCTTTGACCAGAATGCTGAGAGTGACATGGACAATAAAAGCCAGGCTGAGGTGGTCTCAGATGGAGATGAGAAACTTGTTGGCAACTGGTGTAAAGGTGACTCTTGCCATGCAAAGTGACTGTAGGGAAGGCATGATTACTTTTGAAATATGAAGACATGAGATTTGGGAGGCGACAGGAGTGGAATGATATGATTTGGCTGTTTCCCCACACAAATCTCACCTTGAATTATAATAATCCCTACATGTCAGGGGGAAGGCCAGGTAAAGATAATTGAATCATGGGGGCCGTTTCCCCCATATTGTTCTCATGGTGTGAATAAGTCTCACCATGGTGTCTTATGGTAGTAAATAAGTCTCACTAGATCTGATGGTTTTATAAATGGGAGTTACTCTGCACAAGCTCTCTCTTGCTTGCCACCATGTAAGATGTGACTTTGCTCCTCATTTGCCTTCAGGCCTCCCCAGCCACATGTGACTATGAGTCAATTAAACTTCTTTCCTTCATAAATTACCCAGTCTCAGGTATGTCTTTATTAGCAGCATGAGAACAGACTAATACATCAGATCACAATGGAATAAAACTAGAAATCAATAACAAGAGGAATTTTGTAAACTACACAACCATATGGTAATTAAACAGTCTGCTCCTGAATGACCAGTGGGTCAATGAAGAAATTAAGATGGAAACTTAAAAGTTTCTTGAAATAAGTGAAAATTGAAACACAGTATATCAAAACCTGTGAGGTATAATAAAAGTAGTACAAAGAGGAAAGTTTACAGCAGTAAGCACCTATGTCAAAAAAGTAGAAAAATTTTCAATAAACAACCTAATGGTGCATCTAAAAGAGCTAGAAAAGCAAGAGCAAACCAAACTCAAAATTAGTATAGGAAAAGAAATAGTGAAAATCAGAACAGAAAAAAATGAAATTAAAATGAATAAAAGCAATATAAAAGATCAACAAAGGCCAGGCGCAGTGAGCCAAGATCATGTCATTGCACTCCAGCCTGGACAACAAGAGCAAAACTCTGTCTTAAAAAAAAAAAAAAAAAAGTACAACAAAATAAAATTTTGGTGTTTTTAAAGATAAACAAAATTGATGAAACTTTGGCCCAATTAACTAAGAAAAAAAGAGAGAAGACCCAAATAAATAAAATTAAAGATGAAAAGTGAGAAATTACAACTGATACTGCAGAAATTCAAAGAATCATTAGAGGGTGCTACAAGCAACTATGTGCCAAAAAACGAAAACCAGGAAGAAATTGATAACTTTGTAGACACATAAAACCTACAAAGATTGAACCAGGAAGAAATCTGAAACCCGAACAGACCAATAATTAATGCAATTAAATTCATAAAAAAAAGTCTTCTAGCAAAGACAAGAACAGGACCTGGTAGGTTCACTGCTTTATCACACATTCAAAAAAGAACCAATACCAATCCTACTCAAAGTATTCTAAAAAACAGACGAGGAAAGAATACCTCCAAACTCATTCTATGAAGCCAGTATTACCCTGATACCAAAACCAGACAAAGACAAATTAAATAAATAAATAGAAAACTGCAGGCCAATATACCTGATGAACACTGATGCAAAAATCCTCAACAAAGTGCTTGCAAACGAATTCATCTTAAAAAGATCATGCATCATTAATGAGTGGAATTTATCCCAGCGATGCAATGATGGTTCAATACATACCAATCAATAAATGTGATACATCAAATCAGCAGAATGAAGGACAAATACCATACGACCACTTCATTTGATGCTGAAAAAATATTTGATAAAATGCAACACCTTTCATGATTAAAAACCCTAAAAAATTCGATATAGAGGGACATAACACAATAAAAGCCATATAAGACAGACCCACAGGTAGTATCAAACTGAATGGTAAAAAACTGAAAGGCTTTTCTCTCATATCTGGAACAAGACAAGAACGCCCACTTCCTCCACTGTTTTTCAACACAGCACTGGAAATTCCAGCTAGATAAATCAAACAAGAGAAAAAAATTAAGGGCATCCAAATTGGAAAGCAAAAAGTCAAATTATACTTGATTGCAGATAATATGATCCTGCATTTGGAAAAAATCTTAAGTTTCTACCAAAAAACTATTAAAAAATGATAAACTCAGTAGAGTTATAGGATACAAAATCAACATTCAAAAATTAGTAGCATTTCTATATGCTAATAGCGAATAATCAGAAAAAGAAATCAAGAACGTTATCCCTGTTATAGTAGCTACAACTTTTTAAAAAATACCCAGAAATAAATTTAACCAAAGCATTTAAAGATCTCTATATTGAAAACCATAAGACATTAATGCAAGAAGTTGAATAAGACGTCAAAAAAATGGAATGATATTCCTCATTCATGGATTAGAAGAATCAATATTGTTAAAATGTCTGTAATACTGAAAGCAATCTAAAGATTCAATGCAATCTCTATTAAAATACCAATAACATGCTTTAAAGAAATATAAAAACATAACCCTAAAATTTGTATGAAACCACAAAACACCCAGAATAGTTAAAGCCATCGTGAGCAAAAAGAACAAAACTGGAGAAATCATAATACCTGACTTCAAATTATACCACAGAGATATAATAATCAAAACAGCATGGCACTTGCATAAAAACAGTCATGTAGACCTGTGGAACAGAAAAGAGAAACCAGAAATAAATCTATGTGCCTATAGTTAACTCATTTTTTACAAAGGTGCCAAGAACACACAGTGGGGAAAGGAAAGTCTCTTCAATAAATGGTGGTGGGAAAACCATATACCCCTATGTGCAAGAATGACACTAGACCCCTATCTTTTGCCATCTACAAAAATTAAATAAAAATGGATTAAAGACTTAAATCTAAGACCTCAAACTATGAAACTGCTTCAGGAAAACTTTGGAGAAGCTCTCAATGACATTGGTCTGGGCAAAGATTTTTTGAGTGATACCCCACAAGCACAGGTAACCAAAGCAAAAATGGACAAATTGCATCACATCATTAAAAAGCTCTGAACATCAAAGGAAACAACTGACAATGTTACAACCCAAAGAATGGGAGAAACTATTTGCAAACCACCTATCTGACAACTGATTAATAATCAGAATACATAAGGAGGTGAAATAATTCTATAGAAACAAATCTAATAGTTTGATTAAAAGATGGGTAAAATATTTGAATAGACATTTCTCAAAAGAAGACATACAAATGACAAACAGGCATGTGAAATGGTGCTCAACATCACTGATCATCAGAGAACTGCATATCGAAACTGCAATAAGGTATCATCTCATCCCAGTTAAAATGGCTTATATCCAAAAGACACGCAATAACAAACGCTGGTGAGGATGTGCAGATAAAGGAACACTCATACGTTGTTGGTGGGCATGTAAATTACTACAACCACTATGGAGAACAGTTTGTAAGTTACTCAAAAAACTAAAAATAGAGCTCCTGTATTAGTTCATTCTCATGCTGCTATGAAGAAATACCCAAGACTGGGTAATTTATAAAGAAAAGAGGCTTAATTAACTCACAGTTCTGCGTGGCTGGGGAGGCCGCAAGAAACTCACAATGATGGCGGAAGGCACCTCTTCACAGGGCAGCAGAAGAGAGAATGAGTGCCAGCCGGGGAAAGGCCAGATGCTTATAAAACTATCAAATCTCATGAGAACTCACTCATTATCATGAGAACAGCATGGGGAAACCACCCCCATGATTAAATTACCTCCTACTGGGTCCCTCCCATGACACGTGGGGAATATGGGGATTAAAATTCAAGATGAGATTTGGGTGGGGACACAGCCAAACCATATAAGCTACCATATGATCCAGCAATTCTACTGCTGGGTATATGCCCAAAAGAAAGGAAATCAATGTATCAAAGAGATATCTGCACTTCCATGTTTGTTGCAGCACTGTTCACAATGGCCAAGATTTCAAAGCAACCTAAGTGTCCATAAACAGATGAATGGATTAGAAAGTGTGGTAATTATCCACCATGTATTACTACTATTCAGCCCTGAAAATAATGAGATCCTGTCCTTTGCAACAGCATGGATGACGCTGGAGGTCATTATGTTAAATGAAATAAGCCAGGCACAGAAAGACAAACGTCATGTTCTTACTTATTTGTGGGATCTAAAAATCAAAAACATTGAACTCATGGAGATAGAAAGAAGAAAGATGGTTACTAGAGGCTGGGGAAGGTAGTGGGAGTCGGGGGAAGGTTGGAAAGATTGGTAAATTAAAAAAAAAATTAGAATAAATAAGATCTACTATTTGACAGCACAGCAGGGTGATTATAGTCATTAATAATCTAATTGTACATTTTTAAATAACTGTAAGAGTATAATTGGATTGTACCACAAAGGATAAATGCTTGACAGGATGGATACCCCATTTTCCATGATGGAATTATTACACATTGCATACCTGTATCAAAATGTCTCTAAGTAAAGCCATTTACTTAGTAGCTTTGAGTATTTTCTTCATACTAAATTCCATGGCCTACTATTGCAGTTTTGGGGTTGTGCTGATGAAAAATTGAAAGCTGTCAGTCATAGGTGAGTAGAATGGTTTTGTCTCATTTATTTAATGTTCATTTGCTTAATGTTCAATTAAATTCATTGTTCAAAATGCGTATTTTGGCATTACCGAGGCCTGGGTTTTAATTCAGCTTCTGCTGCTTACAAGCTGAGTCCACCCAGCCTTCTTCCTTACCCAACTTCTCTATTAATGTGTTTCATTTCATGCCGCTCTCCTCATCCCTCACTACATTTTAGTCACTCTGGCACTAATCATTTTTCAGTTCCTGATGAAGCCCTTGTAGTTCTCAGGAGCCTCAAGATTATGTCCCTGTGTAAGTGTCTCTTTCAAATAAGCATCATCCAACAAGCAATAATATTTGAAATATAACTTTATCAAATTTACAAAAACTATCAAAAGATTGATTCCATTGATAATTATTAGCAAAACTTAAAAAACAGTTTTCAATATGTTCATACACATAAGCACCCACAAACCCTAAGGAGATATTTCCGGCAGATTTTTCTTTTCTATTATTTAGAACTCCACCCCAAGTTCCCCAAACCCAGTCTACTCATGTTTTGTCTTACTGCTTCTTTGCCCACACACTGGTAGATGAATTATTTTCCTCTTTGCTAATAACATCACTTTTTGACTGAAAAACAAACCAGGGACTCTCTGGGCTTCTTCCCTCATCCACTCACTGTTACTGCCTCACAGTAGCCAAGAAGCTCAGCTTGCAGAAACCACTTCCCTTTGATTCTTTTCTCTTTTGTAAGGGGGAAGTGTCCAATTGTTCACCTTTTATTCTTTTACTTCTGTCACACTCATGTGGTCACAGCCCTTTGATGGTTGCACTTTGTTCTTTCCATCTAGAAGTCACACACATTGTCTTCACCTTCACAGTTCTAATTATGCCGCAAGACAGATCCCCACTGGAAATGAGATGTGATCTTTTATTTTTTAAAAAGTATTCCTAGAAGCTTCGGTTGGAATTAACTGTTAAAAACTCGTATAGTACTTTGTGCTTTTCATACATAGCACTTACAATAGTCATATGTTAATTCCCCCAAACCCCATTTTTGGAAAATAGCCTGACCAGGGCCACACACTGACACATTGTACCACTCCAGGGGGCTACAAGTCATTCGTAATGCGTTCCATGTGAATGGATCTATAGAAAAAAAATGCCCAACCAGTTAAACAAGCAAGGAAGCCTATTCAAGATGATTGTAATAAAGGTAAGAGATTAAACTCAACTCCAATTGAAACAAAAGGCTGGAGAGCTTTTAAGCACTAGGGTGAGCTAGCAGGAAAGTACTGGAGGGTATTAGGGGGAAGGGAGATTGGTCAATGTGACTAGGCCATCTGTATTTGCTAATTGGCACTTATAAAGGCCCCTACCCTCCCACAGAGATAAGGAGATAGGGGCTTCATCTTCCTTGATGATTACCTCTGGAAGAGATGGCTCTCAGGGCCTTGAAAAAGACTTTCCTGGGTTGTAGAAGATTTACTTCTGAAAGGAACAGAGAAACAATTTGAAGGAATTCCAGGTTTTCTAACGCAAATGCTCTGAGAAAGGGAGGTGAGACCTAGAGTCATAAAGTAACCTAATGAAAGTTGAGCCAAGCTGAAGGGAATGTGAAGACTTCTAGCAGGGCCACCTTGTGACAGGGAAAAATGTCACAGAGTAACACAATGTCTGACATATAATAGATGCTCAATAAATGTTGAATTCATGTGTGGGTCTATTTACAGTAGGGATGGTAATAATACTGCCACCTAATATTGCAAGGAGGTCTATTTGGATATTCTGTATAAAGAACTCAGCACAGGGCTTAAATGTTTTTTTAAAAACCCTCATAAAGTTCATATACATATATAGAAAACAGCAAAACAATCTTTAAACAATTAGGTTGAAAGACCTTTTGCAATCTCCTATTCTAAACCCCACTCACTTTCCTTTCCCTACCCTTTCAAAGAGAGATTTACTTTCAGTATGGAGCACATTTTAAACGATCCTAAGAAAAATATTCAGCATATTTCATTCACTAACTGAACAAAAGTCAAAATGCATTATTATCCCAAGTGGGTATTAAGGTGGGTAGTGTGTGATGGAAATCTAGATAGTTTTAGAGGAAAAACAAAAAGGTGTTATTTAATCAAGCAAAGGCTGAAGAGCTTTTTTTAAATTGAATTACAGGAATTGTAGTCAAGATTAAAGGCTGAATTGCAGACATGATTTTTTTTTTCATTTAGCAAAATGTTTGATTCATTAGCTCATGAAATGTTAATTACTCATTTATTTTAAATTAGTTTAAATATGAGCTCCCACATGGGCTGACAGTTGTCTAAATTCTACGGCAAGTATTAATATATGCCATGTGTACCCTAGAACATTCCCACCACACTGCTTAGTGAAGGAATCTAAAGATTCCTTTCATTAATTACCACTGGTCCTACAGGAATTTTTCTGATGCAGCAGGAAGTTGGTTTGTATGACTAGAATCTCATTTTTATAAGTATCATTAAACGTGCACTCTCATGTAATGAAGCTGTTCCCACATCCTGTCTAATAGCCACTCTAACACTGCCTTGTAATATGGCCACCATTGAAAGTGACAGCAGAGTGATTATGAGCCCAGGCTCCAATCTCAGTTCTTCCTCTCACTAACAATGTGACTCTGGGCAAGGATTAGCCTTCCCATGACTCAGTCTCTTCACCTCTAAATAAAGATAATAACAGTAGCAATCTCACAAAAGTATTGGAGAGAGAAAAAGGATACTTACAGCAGTGCCTGGAACATAGTGATAATGCAGAAAATATTAGCTATTATTCTGCTCAAGGAATTCTCACATTGAGTAGACCTGTTCTCAGGCCTAAGTGCAGTGAGCAGTAGGACATAGGTTTATTTAGCAAAAAGTTATGCATCTGAGGACAGACACTCTCGTTAAAACTGAATGCTGACACTTTTACCAAATGACAGGATGCTAATGTTTCTTCATGGTGTTTCTTCATTGGTTTCTAGGGAGTATTTGGCTTCTTTTTCAGAAGATGTGCTTACATGGAATACTTCTACATTCCTTACTCTCATCCACACACTTCTGAAATCTAGTTCTTGTCCTAATAGCCTCAGTAAATTCTCTTTCGATTACTCCAGCCCATGGGAAATACCCCCTCCTATGAATTGTATTATTTGGCTTATTATTTAGGTGGTATGTGTGTTGCTTAATTATGTCCTGGCTCAGGTGGGCATTTGCATTGGTTTATCTTAAAGTTGCAGTATTTTAGGATGTACATGTCTTGTGTCTCTGACTGTACTGTGGGCTCCTTGAAAAGTGAGATCAAGTGATAGAGTTTTCTGAGCTACCACACCTGACACAGAGCTGTGCAGGAAATGCTTGGGAAGGAGGGAAAGGAAAAGAGAGAAACAAACTTGAAAACAAACATGTGTGGATCTGCGGCTGGTAAGCAGATGCCTACTTCTGACCCAGAATTTTTGAGGGTACCAACTTGCATTAAAGACACAGATAGGCCGGGCGCGGTGGCTCACGCCTGTAATCCCAGCACTTTGGGAGGCCGAGGCGGGCGGATCACGAGGTCAGGAGATCGAGACCATCCTGGCTAACACAGTGAAACCCCGTCTCTACTAAAAATACAAAAAATTAGCCGGGCGTGGTAGTGGGCGCCTGTAGTCCCAGCTACTCGGGAGGCTGAGGCAGGAGAATGGCGTGAACCCGGGAGGCGGAGCTTGCAGTGAGCAGAGATCGCGCCACTGCACTCCAGCCTGGGCGACAGAGCGAGACTCCGTCTCAAAAAAAAAAAAAAAAAAAAAAAGACACAGATAAAAAGGAATTACAAAGGAGAGGGAGAAGAAAGATAACTTCTGAGATCAAAAACTAGAACAAAGATTTTCCTGTCATGGCATATATTGGGCAAGGATCCAAAGAGTTTTTTTAATTAGCCAATTAATTTAATTGATTTACACAAAAGGAAATATATATGTTCACATAAGTTCATATATGTGATCATGTTATAAATGTTTTCATTGTGGGGTAGGATTCATCATTTTTTCACCTTCTGTGTGGCTTTCCCCTCTGATTTTTGTCTCTCTTCTTCCACCTGCAATAGTCCCTCATACCCACCAATATAAGGTAAATTCATCGTTATTCACTCAACCCTATGCACATTTATATGGTAAGTGATATATAAAATAAATAAAATTAAATCATATTTTATATATATTTTTCTACATTTTCATTTTCTCTCTCAGCTAATAACTCTTGTAATTTCCTTCTTTTCAACTAATATATATTCTTTAGTAAGGGTAGAATTTTATTTTTATATTGGGTTATTCATTTATTTTCCATCTTTTGTCATTGCAAACAGTACCGCAGTAAAGATTCCTATCTATCTGACTTCATATATTACTGCTTTCCTTTCTATGGAAAAGATTTCCACTAATGAGGTTGCTGGGTCAAAAGATTTTTGAAAGTTCAATTTTGATAGCTGCTGCCCAATTACTTTTCCAAACTCTTGTAATGCTTTATATTTCCACCAGTAATCTATGAAAGCACTCCTTATTTTATAACCCCTTCAGGAAAAATGCCGTAACTCTTCATTTTTAAAAAATAATTCCCCTTTAAAAGTATCCACTTTATTTTGGTATTCTTTTGGTCACTAAACTTGCCCCTCTGTACATAGGGCAGCTTTCCATTATACATATATTTCCAGTCATATATTTCTAGTCATATATTCTAGTCATATATTTCTCGCATTTCTTGTCTTTGTGATTTTTAGCTATTATGTTTATAATATGTAAATTTATGGCTAATATAGTTTCTTTAAAAATTATGCCTTTATTATATTATAATATATTTTATACATCTTTATCCTTTTTAATGATGTTAGACTCAAATTTCTAATAACCTAATATTGATTTTCCACTCTTACCTTTTTCTTTTTAAAAATATTTTATTTCTCTTTGTTTGGTATCCTTTTATTTTAATTATTTTCTTTAATTATCCACTTTAAATGTGGTTTTTTTAAATAGTATATTGCTAGATTTTGCTTTGTGACCTAACATAATAAAAATAAAATCAATGATGTAGAAAAGAAACCAAAATATTTAAAATATTTTTATTCACAGACACATGATTCTAATGGGAAAAGGTTTTATTATAGTCGTTTTTACTTTCTGGGTCACCTCATAAGGTCTTGTTTATTCTACAGAATATACATAATAGGCAACGTGGAAAGGAAAGTAGGAGATTGTAGAAAAAGAGATTTGGGAACATGGTGATAACAATTGCACCTTTTTCCCCTCCTCTCTCAAGATCGACCTAGCTTCCCCTCCTGCATCAGCCTTCTGCTTGACCCCACAGGCAGCTGTGTGCAAGATGGCCTTGAGTTCTTTGTTAAAGTGGCCAGATTTAGGGAATAAAAATACAGGATATTCAGTCAGTTAAATTTAAATTTCAGATAATCAACAAATGCTGGGTTTTTTTTTTTTTTTCACTGTAAGTATGTCCCATACAATATTTGGGACACACTTACACTAGGTTGGTGCAAAAGTAGTTGTGTTTTTGTCCTCTTTTTTTTTTTTTTTTTTTTTTTGAGATGTGAGTCTCGATCTGTCACCAGGCTGGCGTGCAGTGGCGCTATCTCGGCTCACTGCAACCTCTGCCTCCCGGTGGAGGTTGATTCTCCTGCCTCAGCCCCTCGAATAGCTGGGATTACAGGTATGCGCCACCATGCCCAGCTAATTTTTATATTTTTAGTAGAGACAGCGTTTTACCATGTTGGCCAGGATGGTCTCAATCTCCTGACGTCATGATCCGCCCACCTCGGCCTCCCAAAGCATTGCCATTCTTTCAATGGCAAAAATTGCAATTATTTTTGCACCAACCTAATAAAAAATTATCTGAAACTTAAATTTAACTGAGTGTCCTGTATTTCATCAATACCCTTACTCTAGAATCTCATTACAGATAACTGGAGCAGGCCTTTCTTCATGGTGGTCCGGGCAAGTACCTGGAGACATTATTTGGGAGCCTTAACCTAGAAGCCAGAAGTAGCATATCCTGGGAAGACCCTGACACTCTGAGATATAGAGATAGCACCTCTTCAGGAAGGAGAGAAAGAATACCATTTGACAATAACCCTATGTATAACAAGCTTAACTAATTCCCTGGACCCCAAACTGCCTACAGGAACCAAATGATTTGATCAAGACTTCCATGATACTGACACTGTGAAAACTTAAGGAAACCAGGGAGCAGGTAGATTTCCATTAGGGACACCTTCCAGGTACTTCAGGTACAAATGGTCAATAGGCCTGCTTCTGTTTCTGAGATCAGGTTACAGGGGAGAAAAAGCTGGTTTGAAATCTACCAATTGTGAATTGCAACCACACACTCCATCTATTATGCTTCATCTATTACTATACTTGAGTTAAAGACAGAGGGACTAACCATCTATCTCATCATCTAAAAATGTCAGTCAGAATGGATAGAACACATGTAAATGACAACTGAGAGCCCAAATTTAAAACACTGATAACAGAACTTACAAAATAAAAATGTAGCACACTAACATAATTGTTCACAGTTGAACAATTCAGTGGATGAACTGAAGTTGGAGATGACACTAGTGAAACCCGCCTCCCATCCAAGTGATCCTCAGTAGTCTAGAAGGTAGAATAGAAGAAAAACATTTCAAAGTAGAGGCAAAAGGTAGGAAAACAAATGAGGAAAAAGTTAATTAATTAATTATTATTATCATTATTATTGAAACTAAGTATTGCTCTATTGCCCAGGCTGGAGTACAATGGTGCGACCTCAGCTCACTGCAACCTCCGCCTCCTGGATTCAAGCGATTCTTGTGCCTCAGACTCCCGAGTAGCTGGGATTACAGGAGCCTGCCACCATGCCCGGCTAATTTTTGTATTTTTAGTAGAGTTGGGGTTTCACCATGTTGGCCAGGCTGCTCTCAAACTCCTGACCTCAAGTGATCCACCTGCCTCGACCTCCCAAAGTGCTGGGATTACAAGCATGAGCCACCATGCCCGACTTGGAAAAAGTGAATTTAATATTGCATAATGAGAGCTGTAGAAGATGAAAAGGATGGAGGGGGGTGCATTAATTGTGTCATAGTAGAAGACGCTATCTCTAAAGAAAACCCTAAGTCTACAGATTGAAAGATTGCACTGAAATTCACACTGAATTGTGAACAAAGGACATTTATCTAGGTATATCATACTATAATTTAAGTAATGGAAAAAATAAGGACATTGTCTTGGATATCTAATTTGCATTACTGGAGGCCAGAAGACAGTAGATTGGCATTTAGCATCTAGACACTGCTGAAAGGAAAGAACTAAAGCTCACAGTAGATTAGATGTGGATCTCCTACTTCATCTGGGTCTTTACCTGCACAGGTTTGTTTGCAAGCCCACACACTTTTACTCAACCAGAGACTTCTGCCTGTGTCTGCCTCAGTGCCCTCTGATAAGATATCTGTTTCTACTACAGCCCTTTGCCTGGGCCATTCTTTAAACTTCGGACTCAGATGGAAGACTTACCTGTGCCTGCATTAAAGCTACTTTGTATGTGATTTCTGTTTGAAATGTGAGAAAAGGTCATCCATGATTCCTCCCATCCCAGCCATCCTTAGTTTTCTTCCGTATTGTACTTCAAGCCTCTCTGACCTGAATGTGCCAACACTCACCTAGCTTGTATTTCCTAGAAAATAGGCAAATTACTGCAGATTACAGAATATTCCCTCCACTTGGCTCTTGTTTAAGGGACCATTTCCCTGGAAGCTGTATTATGTTAAATGCTGCTGATTTGCCAAAATCTTTGGTTTGGGAGATGATCAAAAACAACCTTACTCCCCAGTGCTTTTCCAGTCTATTACTCCTCCACTCTCCTGTGTCATCCCCACTCCTCTGACCCTCAGCCATATGGCTGCACTACCCATATCTCCCACCTGGTCCCTTTCAATTCCTGACCTCCTGGTCACTCCCCTCAAATTAGTTGAACATCTTAGCATCTGGCTCATAGTTCTAACTCCAAAAATATTTAAACCTAAAGAGTCATTTCTATAAAAGTATTTTATTCTATTCTGGTAATATTTTTATAGTTTTTCAAAAGACATGAAACTACTTTCAATTATAGCTTCTATGAAAGTAAAGAATTTATTCATCTTTGTTTGACTTCAAATATTGCTTTAAAAGCTTAAATGGAAGTACACCTGATGTTCTTCTCTCCCTTAATGACTCTAAAGGTAAGAATTTACTGACAGATAAGCATTTATTAATACAAGATAAGAGATAAAAATGCAACTTTCTGATGAATACCAGAAGAGACAAAAAGCCTAAGTTCTGGAAATAAGAGTGCAAACATTGAGAAAATGAGTTTGTCATTGAAAGCGTGTAAACGTGAAACTTTCCCTACTGCCAAGCTATTTTGTTGGTTTTCTCAGAAGTAGATCTATCAGATGCATTGACCAGTAAAAGGAACCAATGAATTTATGTAGCTTCATCTACTTTATCACTGAATTTTTTTTGTGCTTTATCTTTTTTTGTTCTTAAACCTGGCTTTGTATCTGTAAGCAGGAATCTAAAACCCTAAAGAATAGTAATATGGTTTTCAGTTCACTTTTTCATTTCCCTTTTTCTATCTACTACCTTCAAATCTGACCAATAGGATTTCATAATTTTTGAGATTACAGTTCTACCCACTTCAAGTCCATACTGATTCATTCTCAAGATTGAAAGTAATGGCCAAGCGAGGTGGCTCATGTCTGTAATCCCAGAACTTTGGAAGGCTGAGCTAGGTGGATCACCTGAGGTCAGGAGTTCGAGACCAACCCAGCCAACATGGTGAATCCCCGTCTCTATTAAAAATACAGAAAAATTAGCTGGGCATGGTGGCACGTGCCTATAGTCCCAGCTACTTGGGAGGCTAAGGCAGGAGAATCGCTTGAGCCTGGGAGGTGGAAGTTGCAGTCAGCTGAGATCGTGCCACTGCACTCCAGCCTGGGTGACAGAGTGAGACTCCATCTCAAATAAAATAAAATAATAATAATAATAATAATAATAATTTTTGATGAAGTTCCAGGTTTGGAGAACAATGGCTGTTGCTTAATTTCAAATAGAATCAAACATTTTCTTTCACCCACCCTAAAAATGACTCTCCATAAAATCAACCATAAGAACAAATTAACCACACAAAACCAATACTTTTAGTATTTTGGGGAGACAGGAAAATGCAACTTTACAATTACCTGAAAGTTGGAGGAAAAAAAAACAATTTCCAGTGGCTCTCCCACTGCTCACTCTGGGCTACAAATATGCAGATATGAGAACAGAGAAGAAAAGACCAACAATTCTCCAGCATAAGAGTAGAGGAGAGCAAAGAATTGAGATGAGGCACAGACAAAATCATACTCAGAAAGAATATGTGCAAAAATAAATGATAATATCCTGAGCATGCTTTAGAACGTGGTAGTCCATAGAATTAACCACAGAAAAGGAGGCTGAAAGTGTGGAGTACCAGAAGTGGCATCCCTGAAGATGCACCGGTTCTAGAATGGAATCAGATATATAAATAAGGGTGCAGTCCTTAAAGACACAGTGAAAGGAAAGTAAGAAATAAGAGGGCAAAATTAAGGATAGTGCAGAAATGAAAAGTAATATGATAATCTACTCAAGGATGAGAGTCATTCAACAAAAGATGACTGGAAAAATGTTGACAAAGCAGCTCATGGTGAGCATTTCTTAAGTATTTCTTATATTTAATCTGAAAGTAACCCAAGGATGTGCTCATTAGTAGAATGTATATGCATGTATGTATGTAAGTATGTGTATGTGCATGCATATTTATATATCTATATATATAGACACACACGTGTGTGTTTGTGTTTATTTGCAGGTATGCATATGTATTTGTATACATGCTCATATTTCATAGTTCTCAAACATGAATGAATTGAGCTGACAAGAAGCAATGACACTCCAGTAGTAATGAGCACAAGTCATGCTCAGATTTTGACCTCTAGTACAATTTTCCACTAAAAAGAAGTAAAATTCTTAAGAGGCTATTTCCAGGGCTGGGGCAGGCTAAGTACAAGATAAGCTAGCAATAACCTGTTATGACAGAAAGTAAAGAAGTAATCAAATATAAATTTATATGTGAATATATATTCATGTAACTATTTTGTGTGTTTGAAAGTATTTCCCAAAATAAGTTTTTAAATTTAAAAACAAAAGTCTTTTTAAAGTTTACCAGGGACCTCAACTTTCTATTGGGAAATGGAGTTAATGTTTTGTCAAATGCTTGAATAAACCATTCATGGCCCTGATTAGCCTTCAGTATCTGCATTGTAAATTGTTTGTAGACCTCTTCTAGTCAACTGGAAGAAGAGAAAGAATAGTAACATCAGATATCATATGCTATTTGAGGACTTGCATGTATGATTATGAGGAATACTAATAATTAAGTTTTATGAAGACAGTGTTCTTCATTGATGTCTCCTTTGCTACCTATTTTGGTTAATGCCACAGCAAGAGCTCTGAGTCTTTGAAAAAGATGACAAAGAGATAGTAAGAAAATGTCATTTACTTCTCTGAAGCTAGGACCCAGACTGCAAAAAAAAAAAAAAAAAAAAAAATGATGTTTTCTTCAATAACTTAATCTGAGAGATGTACAGCTAACTGCCTCCTCAGAAACGTCCTTATAGGTCTGAAATCCTTTTTAAAAATCAAGTAGTATGAATAACTCAGAGCTCAATTCATTCATGTTCGAGTGTTATTTTCATAAACTTTCCTTTTAAGGACAAAATTGTTTTTTGTTTGTTTGTTTGTTTTTAGGATTTTTTTTTTTTTTTGGCAGAATACCCAATTGTTTGAAGATTCTTGAAGACATATTTTCAAGCCACTCAACACAGCATGCAGCTTTGGTGTGACTTTATCAGAGTTTTACACATATAAAAGTTAAGCATTCTCAGATCTGTATCCCAAAGTGTTTTTACCATCAGAACTGCAAATATTTTGTGTCATGTTATAATGGCAAGAATCATGTAATAGGAAAATAAGAATTTTTCCCTTGATAGCAATTTTACTTTATGATTAATCAACTTTTGTATAACATAGTGATTTTAATTAAAATAGTCAGGCATAGTGTCATGTATACATATAGATCAAATCTAAGGATGCCTTCTGTAATTCTCCTGAGTTGCTGTTTACAACTGCTTTGATGTTACTTAGAGGTTCCTGTTATTGGATGTGTTTGAACTACAAGATAACATTGACTTACACGATTTAGTCCATCTAATCATAAACCACTTTGGAGCCACAATAATTTTAAAGAATCTTGGAGCAATGAAATATTTCTTCAGGGTAAGATGTTTGAAGGTATATTTCCTCTCTATTAAAAAAATTGTCTGCTCTTTATTCCCAACAATTTGAAAACACAAATCCTAAAAAGCACAGAAACTGTTTCCCTGTTCAACCTCTTCTCGCAACTCTCTTCTAGTTCCCAGGATTTAAACTTCTCATTACTGAGGAGTTGGTTACCGGTTCAGATATTTATTAATTAAACTATGACTGGAGTTGGCTAAGTTCTTTGGAGAAAAAGAAGCTTTTCTTGAGACCTGTTGTAAATATTAGGGGTTAGGACAGAGTATGCTCCTGGTAATTTACAAAATCTAAGATTGCTGACCATCTTAGAAGATAAAAGACAAAAGCAATTAAAGAACTTGTCATATGTCATTTTTAAAAGTGACATTTGACAGAGGTGCACGTTATGAGACTAAGATGTGCTCATTGACTATCAACAATAATGTTTACCTTCTAGACACATTAAGAAAATGCTTTAAAACCAGCTTATACAATCGTAGTTAGAAGCATGGTGCTGCTAATCTCATACCTTGCCTTTAAATGTATGCATTTCTAAGCCACTCTGGGAGATTATTTTCTATACTAACATTTCTCAAACTGGATTTACTGAAAAGTCTATTTGACAAGGACAAAAAGCTCAATACAACTTTCAGCAATGTATAAATATTACATCGCTGAAATTTTGGCCGATATCATATTCTTAATTATCCTACAGTAGTATAATTTGCATAATACCTCTTTGAATATTAAAGACTCAGAGAATCACTGCAGTTAAAGAGATACCTGTTTAACTTCGTCTAAATATGGCCAAATGTTATAGGTTTATGTGAAGACATCTTTCGGACAAGATCTATACCATATGACCTTCTCTACCCTATATTAGCTCAATATTTGGTTAAATTAACATTCTATAGGGAGGTTCAGGCTTAACAATGCCAAAATCTTCAATGAAAACCTGTTCCGGTATGAAATCATCGCGAAACAAATTATTTCTTATAGTGGATTCCATCACAACAAAAAAGCACCTTCTCCACCTTCTCCTGTTTTTGTTTTTGTTTTTGTTTATTTTGTTTTGTTTTGTTTTGAGACGGAGTCTCGCTCTGTTGCCCAGGCTGGAGTGCAGTGGCATGATCTCGGCTCACTGCAAGCTCTGCCTCCTGGGTTCACACCATTCTCCTGCCTCAGCCTCCCAAGTAGCTAGGACTACAGGCACCCGCCACCACGCCTGGCTAATTTTTTGTATTTTTTAGTAGATACGGGGTTTCACCATGTTAGTCAGGATGGTCTCAATCTCCTGACCTTGTGAGCCACCCACTTCAGCCTCCCAAAGTGCTGGGATTACAGGCGTGAGCCACCGTGCCCTAAATTTCATAAGTGTGAACATTGGAGTATGGCCTCATCTTATAAGTATCTTACATTTTCCTTCTTCAGTTGGAGTGGACATGAGAAGGTAAGTCCCATACCTCCAACAACAGGAATCAAGATTGACCAAGAGGGAGCTCCAGCTGCTATTTTTGGAAATCCACCACCACATTTGGGCTTAGGACAGCTGTGTCCAGGAGCTTCTCCCAGCCAATCAATGACTGATTGCTGCAGAGATTCTAAGGCAGGTCAGATGCTGGGAGACATAGGTCTTTGCCTGAGGACTCTCTGATGGCCTTGAAGAACCTCAGTAGACAACATAGCTGACCAGGACACTTCTGCCTACCCTTCTCGCCTATACTTAGTCAGATTTGCATTGTAGTCTCAAGGCTCTCCCAGCCTTTCCTGGCTCCCTCCGTATTTTCTCTCACAGGTTTTCTCCCTAACAAAATTCTTGCATGTTTCATCACAACATGGCGTCTACTTCTCAGAGGACCTAGACTAACACAAATGGTACCAGGAGCGACCAAAGAAGACCAGCAGTGACATGAAGATTTAGGACTGTTTCATCCCCCACCTGGCAGATGAAGAAGACCCTATCTTGGCTGGCAAGTGGGGTGCAGGTAGCCACTGACACACCAAGGCAGGATATTTGCTAAAGATGTCACTACTGGTGTTCTAAGAAAAAGTACCTGTGGAGGGGATTTCTGTGCCAGATGCAAAAATACAGGCGTTTGAGAGTTATAGAAACAATACCTACGAAGACAGCCCAGTTGGCTGATTACTGTAAAGTTGAATCGATGCCATGCAGAAAGATAATGAGAAGTAGAGGGCTAATAACAAACACATAATGTCTAAATGTGGGATCGCAAGAGACGTCATGGTAGCTTACAAAGATGCTCTTCTCTCCTGCAGCAAAAGGGCAGACACAGTTGAGTGGCAAACTGAAGACCTGATTGTTAGTACTGCAGATCTCCAGGGACATTTGAATGCTGAGTTGAGACAGGTTTGTTATGTAAAGAGAAAAGACCTAGTGGGAGGAATCTGGGTTCCCAAAACATGGGACAAGGACATCTAGATGGAAGGCCTTTGTAAATGTTTATTCAGCAATCAAGGTTGAACTGTATAGGATTGCAGATATGGCCCACACATTCTCAAAGCTAGCATTTCCACTGTGCTGGGAAATGCTGAAGAAATCGTTCCTCAACAAGGCAACAGGTGGCTCAGGAGCTGCCCCCCACCTCCAACCTCCATTCCAGCTTGCCAGGCAAACAATTAGGATTAAATTCCATGAAAAGTCCTGCTAAGGACTTGCTGGGTATGATTGGGATGAGGGGGAACATAAAGGAGAAACTATACACTTCAAAAGTTGCAAAAAAATTATTTATATAGCCATATGCACTGGTAGGCACCAGAAGAGTGCTCCTGGGATTGGATTTTAGATGTACTTGATTAAGAGGCCTGAACATAAGACTGGATAAACAGGAATTCATTGACTTGAGAGCATTTTCTTAAGACATATGACCCAAAAGGACATGAAGATCTTGGTCCTGGAATGGCTCTTAGAAGCCTGGGAAAAAAATAATGGCCAACTCACAGTGTAGCAAAAATGCCTTTCTTGCCTTGGCAGAAGGTAGAGGAAGGAATAAAAAGGCAGAGGGAACTGGGCATGCTGGAATGGAAGTATTAAGTAAGGCAAGACTCACCAGAGGATGATGTTCCATAGGAGGACCCAAAGGACAATGCATCCACCAAAACCATCAAAATACATAGGTGAGATGGCCCCAGCAACACTAAGAAGTTTTGTGGTAGTTATCCTGTGCAGGATATAGTAGGTTTCAAGATCTACAATGGTAGTTCACAAAGCTGGGTTCATTTGTATGTATGATGGGCCCTCTGATGTAATCAAGGCCAGATGACAGGGCTTGACTTCTGTGATGGCTAATACTGAGCGTCAACTTGATTGGATTGAAGGATGCAAAGTATTGATCCTGGGTGCGTCTGTGAGGGTGCTGCCAAAGGAGATTAACATTTGAGTCAGTGGGCTGGGAAAGGCAGACTCACCCCTAATCTGCATGGGTACCATCTAATCAGCTGCCAGCATGGCCAGGATATAAAGCAGGCAGAAAAACATGAAAAGGCTAGACTGGTTTAGCCTCCCAGCCTGCATTTTTCTCTCATGCTGGATACTTCCTGCCCTTGAACATTGGACTCCAAGTTCTTCAGTTTTGGGACTCAAACTGGCTCTCCTTGCTCCTCAGCTTGCAGATAGCCTATTGTGGGACCTTGTGATCCTGTGAGTTAATACTTAATAAACTCCCCTTTGTATATATACAAACAATATATATAATATTATATACTATATATGTAATATATAGTATACTATATATTATATATGTAATATAACATATACTATATATTATATATGTAATATAATATATACCATATATTATATATGTAATATAATATATACCATATATTATATATGTAATATAATATATACCATATATTATATATGTAATATAATATATACCATATATTATATATGTAATATAATATATACCATATATTATATATGTAATATAATATATACCATATATTATATATGTAATATAATATATACCATATATTATATATGTAATATAATATATACCATATATTATATGTAATATAATATATACTCTATATTATATATGTAATATAATATATACTCTATATTATATATGTAATATAATATTATATACTCTATATTATATATGTAATATAATATTATATACTCTATATTATATATGTAATATAATATTATATACTCTATATTATATATGTAATATAATATTATATACTCTATATTATATATGTAATATAATATTATATACTCTATATTATATATGTAATATAATATATGAGATACATATATATATCTCTCTCCTATTAGTTGTGTCCTTCTAGAGAACACTAATACAACTTCCAAAAGCCAGGCGGTCATAATTACCAGGAGGATGTGCAAAGTCAGGGGTATAGTCAAAAAAGTTAACCTGCAAGATTTAGTGGTGGTAAGAGCAAAATAGGCAGGCACTGATAAGACACTTAACACATATAACAAAAAGGAAGAAGAAGGGACAGAAGGAGGAAGAGAAGGAGGAGGAGAAAGAGAGGAGGAGGAAGAGAAGGAGGAATGGAGAACCAGAAGGAGTGAAGGTGATCATGCAAATACAAAATCATAATCCTTCACTTAGTTCCCAGATATGAACCAAGACTAAAGATGTACCTGGATCCCTACGAGAAAGGACCCTGTAAGACAATGACAAGCTTACACCATGACAATTCCCCAACCTTTCCACAAAGGAACCTACTTATTGAGTGAGTGTCCACTGAGGAAAAGGGGAAATAACCAAAAATTTTCAGGATTATTGGACACAGTATCTGAGTTTACTTGTCTGAGTTTACTTTGATCTGGGGGATCCAAAGCACCATTGTGGCTCACAATTAGAATGGGGACTGCTATGGGACAAGTACAGCGATGGCTAAAGTCCAGTCCTATTCTATTTATGTGTTTGGGAACTGGGGAAATGACTAATGAGCGGGTCTGTAGAAAGGAAAGTGGCCACAAGTGGGAATACAGATAGAGATTCCTAGGCAGTGGCCAATGGCCTGGCTCTCTGCTTTGGTAAGGATCATAAACAGAAAAGGACCAAAAGATCAGAGACAAAAAATTCGGGGCTAGAGACACATGAACTGACAAATGTGAGTGGGTACCAAGAGGATGATCTTTATATTACACATCAATGTCCATCAAAAAGCACCCACTCTGTGGGTAAGTGTGGTGGCTCACACCTGTAATCCCAGTAGTTTGGGAGACTGATGTGGGTGGATCACTTGAGGCCAGGAGTTCAAGACCAGCCTGGCCAACATGGTAAAACCCCATTTCTACTAAAAATACAAAAATTAGTCAAATGTGGTGGTGTGTCCGAAATTTGTTCCTTCCAGTGGGTTCTTGGTCTTGCTAACTTCAAGAATGAAGCTGCGGACACTCGCAGTGTTACAGTTCTTAAAGATGGTGTGTCTGGAGTTTGTTCCTTCAGATGTTCAGATGTGTCTGGAGTTTCTTCCTTCAGGTGGGTTCGTGGTCTCGCTTGACTTCAGGAATGAAGCCCCAGACCTTCGCAGTGAGTGTTACAGCTTTTAAAGATGGCACGTCTGGAGTTGTTTGTTCCTCCCAGTGGGTTCGTGGTCTTGCTGACTTTAGGAGTGAAGCCACAGACCTTTGCAGTGAGTATTACAGCTCATAAAGGTAGTGCAGACCTAAAGAGTGAGCATCAGCAAGATTTATTGTGAAGAGCAAAGGAACAAAGCTCCCACAGCGCAGAATGGGACCCAAGCTGGTTGCCGCTGCTGGCGCGGTGGCCAGCTTTTATTCCCCTTTTTGGCCCCACCCACATCCTGCTGATTGGTCCATTTTACAGAGCGCTGATTGGTCCATTTTACAGAGTGCTGATTGGTCTGTTTTTACAGAGTGTTAATGGGTGTGTTTACAAACCTTTAGCTAGACACAGAGTGCCGATTGGTGCGTTTTTACAGAGTGCTGATTGGTGCGTTTACAAGCCTTTAGCTAGACACAGAGTGCTGACTATTGCATTTACAATCCTTTAGCTGGACAGAAAGGTTCTCCAAGTCCCCACCCGACCCAGAAGCCCTGTGGCTTCACCTCTCAGTGGTGGGTGCCTATAAACCCTCTACTCTGAAGCCTGAGGCAGGAGAATTGCTTGAACCCAGGAGGCAGAGGTTGCAGTGAGCCTAGATCATGCTACTGCACTCAAAAAAACAAAAACCAAACCAAAACAAAGCAAAACAAAAAGCATCCACTGTTCACTCTGAAAGAGGCACTGAATAACCCACTAACAGCAGTAGGACTCCTCTGACACCTAATTGACTTGAGGACAACTCCACAACCTTGCCAAACATTCCTAAACTGCAGTGAAAGATGTTTCCACCCACACAGATTTGCATTCTTCCCTTCCTTCCCTCTCCTTCACACAGATTTGCATTGCAGTCTAAAAGCTCGTCCAGCCTTCTCAGGCTTCCTTCATGTTAGCTTAATCACCTAGCAGTTGTTTCCTCTAATAAAACGTTTGCATGGTTAATCCTACCTTGGTGTCTGCTCTCAGAAGATCCAGTCTAACACAATTACACTTTTCTTTTGTGACTCTAGCCTTGATAATGAAATTTCTTTCACCCCTCCTCCTACTAAATGCTTTTCTTTTACTAGGCATGTTGATTTTCTTCAGTCCTTCTACAATTCTAACTCAATTTCACCAGGTTTGGTTAATCTCACCCCCAGCTTCTTTAAGGGGGGAAAAAAGAGTTTCTGTAAGATGCCTACACCACAGTTGAATATTATTTTTTAAATAAAATCTCCTAAAAAGAAATGCTATGAAATTTTAACAAGTTTTATACTAATTTGCAAAGGCTTCAAGTATTATTGTGTTATTCTTTTTCTTCTTTTCAGTTTTTTAAACTTGGGAGTTCCTGCTGGCATCTTTGAGCTATGTCTTCCCAGTGAAAACAATTGTAAAATACACATTAAATTAGAATTTTTGAGCAGCACACCCAGTCTTGCTAACTAAAAGTAATTCGGTAAGACAGCCAAAAGCAAAATAGTAGGAAAAAAATTTCTTCACAGCCCTGACTTCTCCCTACTTTTCCTTTTACTATCAATCCTTCTCATTTTTTTAAAACAAAAACTATGTAATTTTTTTTGATGTTAAAAATAAGGTATAGATCAAGGTAGGAGGAGAAAATACCATTTGACACAGCAATCCCAGTAATAGTTCTATTATGTCTAAATTTTCAAGTGATCCTGAGTGAAAATGATAAACCATAAGTGAATGTACTTAGTGCAAAGGAAGAAAGTTCCATTGAAGCTGCTGAAACCATATATAGTTCTCTTCAAAGTTAGCTACTATAAGAGTCAGAGATCTGTGATCATCAGGTAAAGCAGGCACATTGCTGAGGAGGAACTCTTTCAACAGTCAGAGAACTCTTTGAATTATTTTATCCTGAGAAAGATAACAAAATGAAAACTCTTCCGTTCACCCACCTTCTCTGTAAAATGTACCAGACTGGCTCACTTTTTGCTGATAGTGTGCTTGTTTTATTCATGATGAAAATTAATTATGGGTAACAGATGTTAACTATGAATCAGAAAGGGCATTCACCATTTAATTTATTAAGAGGAAGCTGTTTTCCTAGAAGCTAAATTCTCTACAGTATTCTCACTATCAAAGAAAAACGTTCAGGGTAACAGAAATGTATTATGACACCAATAGAGAGGGTCGAGCCTAACATCTCGGAGGTTCAATTCTTTTTTGATGTTCTTATATTATTTTGAAATTATATTTTAGAGGCACATTTTGTCTATGATCCTGCCAACGTTACCTAATAATAACTTTTATAGTAGACTCTTACCACATTTTTAAAGAAGCAAATGATTTGGTATTTGTTATTTTCTAGGATGCTAAAATAATATATCTTTGAAATTTGGTAAAATTCTTTTTCTAAACCTATGTACATGGGATCAAGGTGGCTCTGATAGAGAAGGTAGATATGAAACTTCCCACTTCTCAAGATTATGTGAGGTATGTGTGTTCAACTAATTTAAGTAAGGGATTTAACAGCTCTGTCTCATCCTGCAAGACCCACACAGGTTATACCTGCTCCAGGAAGCCTTGTCTAACTCAAAAAACCCATTAGCCAGGTTCTTTTCTTTGCTTGTTGAATGCCTTTTTCCATAATCAGCCAGAATAATGGTTGTTTATATCATTCTTCTCTACTGAAAAAGAAAGCTCATGGCACATCTTTAAATTTCTAGCGCTTCATCAAAAGTCTGCTCACAACAGACAAATTTTTAAAAAATTAGTAAGCAAAGAAATATTGTTGTGCTAATTCTAATCCATTTTAGAAAACTAACTGGCTTATGTGTATTTTGTATTTGTTTACAAAAACTCAAAGTAAGAAAAACAAACTATATCATTCGCCTTAGTAAGAAGTTTTACGTTGGGTTGGAAGACGAAACAAAAATGAGAAAGGCTTTTGTATTTATTTAAATTTTAAACATATACGTAATGAGCACTTCCTAAAAGTCAGGCACTATTCTAGGTACTGGCAATGCAGGAGTTATTACACAAGCAGACAAAGTCTCTGGCCTCAGGAAGTGTTCAGCTGAATGGCAACTGGATCGTTATCTCAGGTCATAATAGGCCAGTACGGTGGGTCAACTACTATTTCAGCTAGGAGAGGAAGAGAAACCGACCAGTTTTGTTTAATCACAGCTGACTTTTGCTACATGGGCTTACTCAATTTCAGAATTAGCTGCCATTTTGCTGATGCCATGAGCAAATGAATTTTTTATTTGTGTGTATCTAACATGAAGTGTTTATTACCTACTATATCTAGAAGGAAAAACAAATTTCTTGATGAATTACGACTATAACTCTTTCCTTTTTATGTCAGACACTTTGGACTTCTCTAAAAACCTTGCCAATTAAAACTAAATACAAAAAGTATAAAAAAGAAAAAAAGAAAATTTTCTTCTTTTTATTTTTGTAGAGGCAGGGTCTTGCTATGTTGCCCAGGCTGGCCTCAACTTCCTAAGCTCAACTTCCTAAGCTCAAACAATCCTCCCATGTCAGCCTCCCAAAGTACTGGGATTACAGGCATGAGCCACTGCACCTGGCCAAAAATGAAAATTTAATCAAAGTCTAGAAGGGAATATTATCTGGAGCATCCTAAGTACACTGCTAGAATTGCTGCCTTTAATAAGTAATCAGTAACATAAACAAATCTATAAATAAGTTTCAAATGTGAGCCAAAGAAGACATAAATATTTCAATTTATTTTACTCTCTAGCATCCAAAATTATTCACAGGAACTTTATATTTTAAATAACCATCATGTAAATGTAATTAAAGAATTTGAGATGGAGAATATGAAAATTCCCTCCTTTAATTTGTAAGGTGGTTTCTATTTCTCTTGTTCTCTCTGATGTAGTTACAGAAGTCATCTCAGAAACAAGAATTGATATTTGTTTATTCTGGAATTGTCAGCGGATGACAAGAAGTTAGTTAGCTTCTTTACAATTTCATTTTATGTTATTATTTGTCAGTGTAAGGTAAGGTTATTTGATATTGGGTTTAAGGTAGATTATTAGAAATCCTGCCACAGAGCTACCTTGGTCTGCAGTCCTTTCCCCATATGTACCTTTTGGATTCTTAACATGGGCCCCATCACACCCCAAATCTGTTCCAGGATTTTTTTTTCCTAGGATCAACCTTCTTGTTATTTGGGAGGCCATCTCTGTTGGTATCCTGGCCCTAGCAACCCCTTACTGCAACCCACCCCAGATGATTATTAATAATCTTTATTAATCAAAACAGATAGGGTGAGCTTCATTCACCTTTCCCAAGGCTGGAGCAATGTGAGTCAAACTTGCCAGAGGTTAACTTGTTGTCTTAGGAGAAAAGTTGCCTTAGCTGGGCATGGTGGCTCACGCCTATAATCCCGGCACTGTGGGAGGCTGAGGCCAGTGGACCACTTGAGTCCAGGAGTTCGAGACCAGCCTGCCCAACATGGCGAAAACCAGTCTCTACTAAAAATATAAAAATTAGCTGGGTATGGTGGTGCACACCTGTAATCCCAGCTAGTGGGGAGCCTGAGGCATGAGAATTGCTTGAACCCAGGAGGCAGAGGTTGCAGTGAGCCGAGTTTGAGCCAATGCATTCCAGTCTGGGCGACAGAGTGAGACTCTGCATCAAACAACAACAACAACAACCAAAAAAAAAAAAAAACTTGCCTTAACACAAGTTGAGAAAATTATATATTTTGGCAACCAATATCCTTTTTGATGATTTCATGGCTATAGTTAATAAGTCTGAAATTTGCTACTTTCTGTTTTTCTATCTAGAATTGTTATTTGTAATTCCTCTAGTTGACTTTCCCAGGACAAGTAAAATTTGCATTCTTGGGGAGAGAAAATGAGAACACTGGTAAACAGAGTGTCTGTGAAAGTAAGTGCCATATGATTTTATAATTTTTAATAACAAAATAAATTACTGAAAGCAAAAAGATTTATTCCTGCCCTTTTTAATGAGAAAAAAAAGGCCAAAAGGCCCAAATTCATGCAGCACTTAAAAAAATTGATCTCTATGTGGCCCTATGGTATTCTTTTTACTGTAGTACATAACTGGTATGAACATTTATTAAAAATAGCTCTGTTTATTACTAAGTAATTTACGTCACAGTGATGTAGTTCCTTCAGATGGCTGGGAAGTGTGCTCTATCAGCATGCTAGTCTAACCTATATGCCTGAGAGCCTCATCCTCTGCCCAAACCCATTCCCATTCCACCTACCTAACTCTTCCTTACCTTACTCTATTAACCCCTGATATGTCTTCCCAGTATGTGCCCTCATACATTTCTCCTACAGGTATAGTTTTTTTCTTTCTTTGTTTCTTTGTTTTGTACTTAATTACAGTCCAACCACTAAGTTGACCTGGCCAAATCTTGTTTTTCCCCCAAGTTAGGCTCAAATTTCCCACGTGAAGTATTTTCCTAGCATACCAGCTGAAATTTATTCCTTTCCTCTAGTTTTCTGGTTCTCTAGTTTAACTTGTGTAACATGCTTCAGCTGGGTAAACTAATGATATATAATTTCACTAAACAAGCTTCTTGAGGCAAAAACTATAGCTCTTTCCTTTTGCAAATGCTCTATAACTATTTGTTATGTTTACCTAAAATAACATTATTTTACTCTTTGGAAGAATTTAAGGCCTATCAGCAATTGAGTTAGAGTGCCAGAATCACTCTAATTTTTTTCCTGATTTTTATATATATATATATAATATATATCAGAAATTATATGTATATCATAATTATATGTATAGCATGGAATATCTATCTATCTATCTATCTATATATATATATATTACACAATTCAAAATCATTTATGTCATTACAGTGTCCACTCAGATACCTGAACATACAACAGAACGTCAAATGACACTTCCCGGGAATTGGCTGGTAAGGCCCAAAGGCAGGGCCAAAGAAAATTTAAGCACCTTATATTCTAAAGGGAGAACAAACAACTGGAGCCATATACCTCCCCTTGGATTTGCTAGAAGTTAGCAGAATCCACTCTGCTAGACTCAGCCACCTCCAATGCACCTTCCTACTGAGGTAGAATAGCAGGACTTGCTTCCCAAGCATCAGTCACAAGACCCCACTGAACAAAACAGGATCTGATCAAAGCAGGATGCAGCAAAACAAGAGGCCAATTCCAGCTGAAGCGAAGACGGCAATAAAAGCAACCTCTAGTTGCCCTCACTGCTCATTATATGCTAATTGTGATGAATTGGCATGTTAAAAGAAACTGCCATCAGTACCATGACAGTTTACAAATGCCATGGCAATACACAGAAGTTACCTTGTATGGTTTAACAAGGGGAGAAACCTTTGGTTCCAGGAACTACCCATCCCTTTTTCCAAAAACTCATGAATAATCTGCCCATTATTTATCGTATGATTAAGGAATACCCATAAATATAGGTAGCCAGCCATCCATGAGGACTGCTGCTATTATTTTTTTTTCCTATGGGAAGAGCAGCCATTTCCCTGTACTCTGCGGCTCTAATAACTTCCTTTCACTTTGCTCTGTCAGCTCACTCTTTAATTTTTCCCGATCAAAGCCAAGAACCCTCCTAAGCAAAGCCCCAATTCTAGGGTTTGGGATAACTTCATGATGACCATGAAGGGGCTAACAAGCTACAGGGACCTGAGTGAGACCCTCAATCAGACTCCAAATTCAAATCATTTGGCTTCCACAGACAGGTGAGTGTCCCCTTTGTTCCCCATTGGTGTCACCCTCTCTCCTTTAACTGATTTACTTTCTCTTTTACTCTTTTCTTCCCCTTTACCCTTTCAGGTGAACTAGGAAATAGGAATGATCCTCTGGCCTGGTAATCAGTTCATTGTTTCCCATCATCTGGGTTCCTGGGATGGGAGCACACCTGACTGGCCATATCCTTTGTAATCCGCCTCGCTTCCCTTTCTCTCAGATGTTTTCTCTTTAGTTTACAACGATCAGCCATTTTCCTTTTCCACTCTTAGTGCATAAATGCATGCTTATGCTTATTTTGTTATTGCATTTGCAGTCTTTGCTTTAGATATTGGGCTTTTGTTTTTATATTCTGTGTAAGGCTGGACACTTCTCTTGTTTGTTTTGAGTTATTCGTTATTTTGAGATGTCTCCCATTGTTCTGACTCTGAGATGCCAGAGTCACACTGCTCTATGCTCCCAGTTGTGTGCCTTTAGGGTTCACTGTTGGCCACCCCCAGATGCTCCAGCATTTTTGACAGTTGTTGTGGGGACCCTCATTGGATGACTCCTGGATGCTCTGTATCTTGCGGCATTTGGCATAAATTGATTTGTGGGGGATCCTGGATTTGGGTAGGGTGATTACATCAGCAGTCAGTCTCAAATTTATTTTGTTCTTATTAGAGACTGAACCACCTTTTGTTCTTTGTTAGTTTTCTTATTCCACCCTCTTCAGCAACCTCTTCTAGTCTGTCCTAAAGTCAGAACTTCCTTTTTTTCTGCAATGGCTAGCTACAGGTCTCTTGTCTCTGTTTCTCCCTCTGCTTAAACTGAAAGCCCCAAATGAGCTTCCTTGCTCAAGCCCATTTTTCTGGGGTCCTGGAGCCCTGACTTGACAGATGACTTCCTGCAGCAGTAGACAAGTGGTGACGTGAACACTTTCTTTGGTGTCTCCACTGCTGGGTGAGTTCTCTGGCAGCTTGGAGCCATCAAATGTACCCCTTGAGCAATGCTCTTTACCCCTTACCTCTCTTTCCTCATTCACATTTGCTGCTATAGCATCCCCTTTTCCCTACCTTCCTTTCTCTTTCCTATTCTACCTCTATTGGTCTAGTTCATGCAGAACTGTGGGTTAAAGTCCCACCCAGGGGCATCTTATTCAGGTTACAGTGGCTCTCTCTATTTCTCCCTCTTAAAGAAACAAAGGGAAAGTTACACTTTATCCCTTTAACCCCCTTCCTTTCTCTCCTTCTCTTTTCTTCCATTTATAATAATCTCCTCCTCTTCTGAAACTGAAGAGTAAGAGAGAAATAAAAGGGATTTTTTAAAAATCAAACTGCCATAAAGACTACTTTAACCAAATTATAATCTACATCTTTCCTTGGATTACCTATCAGAGCAAACAAATTTTAACGATGTAGACAGCTGTCAGTCTTGTCAGAAATAATTTAAATCCAGCTAACTTCTACAAATGGGTGAATTTATATTGCCATCTTATGACTAGAATTTTGAGGTAAAAGTTATTGGCTCTTTTTATGTATGTGTATATGTGTTTAGATATGTTTATGTGTATTTACATGTATCATGCTATGTGTTGCACCTACCATGATATCCAGTTGGATTATAAATAAATGAGTACTCATAAATTAAGCAAGTCCAAACGCTTTTCAATTTCACATAAATCTGTGGTAGATAAAGCTGGTTTTAAAATTATTGATAAGAGTAGAAATGTCTTCAGAATTATATAAAGACCAATATAAGATTGTTGGTTCAATGAAAATATCAGATCATCTGAGTTATCAGCAAAATGCCTGTGTGTTCAACTTTGATTCTTATTTAGGTGTTTATCTAATTTTCAGACCTTAAAAATGATTAGCCAGGAAATCACTTTAAATGATATCTAGCTTTGTCTAATATCACAGTTTTCATAAGAAATTTCAATAAACTATTAAAACATAATAATGATTATTAAGTAAATATAATGAGATTAAAGCTCCTAAGTGAATTTATGGTTTAATTTAAAAACCTTAAAATCACTTTGGATGCTTATTGGATGTCTGTGTCTTTTACCACAAGAAAGGGTTATTATGTGGGGATACATGTTTTTAGGAATTACGGAATGAATCTCATCTATAAAATGCTAGTATCTGTGGGAAATTCAGGAATTCTGCCTTCCTAGATTTATATAAAATGTGCCAAAAAAATGTGTTCTTATTGAGAAAAAGAATAATTTTGTATAATTCAAAAGTTATCAAAAGGTTTATTCAAATTATGGACTTCAAAATATTATTTATGAAACTGGGTAAAAAGGAGCCAGTAAGCAAGAAAGAGATAGGTAAAGAAAGTTATGGATGTGAAGACGTATTTTTGATGAGGATGATTATAAGAAAAAAGAGTAATTTTATATGAGAAAAGATCTTGGATGGTAAATTCTGGTCAAAGATTAGAATGGTTATTTAAGAAAGAGCATAGAACAAGTCAGAAAGTCAAAGCATGTCATAGATGGTCTATATAATTCATGGTAAGATTCATACAGGGGAATATATAAAAGGAATTTTGTGTGTGATTAAGTTAGCTGTAATTAAAAGGGGATTATTTATAATAGTCTTTCTAAAGAATGTTTCCCTATGTTAAAACAATATTTTCTTGAGGTATTGATTTGCTCTTAATGAAATTATAGAGAAATTTTAGTTTTCAGTTCTACAACCTGTATCTTTTGAAAACTCAGATTCCTATCTCAGAAATTCCACTGTTAGGTCTTGCTGCTTTCAGCTCTTTCTGCACTTGAGAAGATCTGAGATGACATCTCTTTTTCAGCTTTTCTATCAGCTCCTGTAACTTTTCTTCCTCTGGTTTTAACTATTATTAGGTCCTAATGCTGTAATATTTTATCTTGGAGGTCTATAAAAACAATGTGTACCTCCACTATAATAATTCTATACTCTTGTTTTTTCCTGATGTGTCAAAATTTTCAGAGTAACCAGAAAACTTTTTATGTTCCCCTTCTATACTCATAATCTTGAATACACATTTCTCATGTCTGATTAAATTTGGGTACTGTAAGTATTATTTTTCTCTTCATTAAATTTACCTTCCAGGTTATTTAAGTGTGCTTCCCATGAAGAGAGGTAATCACACCGTATAGGGCATTATCACTTTGGATAAATAAGTAACTATTGTTTACAATAACCTGTGGTTCCATATCAATCAAATATTTTGGGCCTTTTAACGTGTTAAAGTACCCTCATAATCAAATTCTAGTTTAAGTCTCTGGATTGTTGCTGAGGTTTATCAAAGCCATAAAAAATAATCACTAAAAATTGTAAAATATTTCTACAGCTTCCAATCAGGTCACGGACTCAAGTATTACCACCTCTAGCCTCCAGCCCTTTGAATAAGCCTTTATCAGGTGCTATTACTAATCCTGGTGCTGTTAAATTACAGGGCTTTGATTCCTGGGTACACATATCTCATCTAGAGGAGACACCAACTCCTGCCAGTATTTGATAACAAACTCAAGTTGACCAAAGCCTCATCTTTAGACCCAGGCAAAGGGAACAATCAAAGTAAACTGCTTTCATGAAACACAACAAGCTTGTATTCACTTAATAGTTTTGCCTCTATCTGAATTAATATAATTTATTCTGTGCTTGATAGTAAATAATTTAAATGTTTAGCTACCTGTGAGCATCCTTTCTGGTCATTCTCAAAACTAGGCAGGGCATATGATATTTTTGTTTGAAGTGTTGTTAATTCTTTATTTTACCTCCAGAATTTAAAACTATTCAATTTCTCTAGGCCCAGGATTTATCACATATGATTATAAGGGACAATTTGGGTTATTAAGTGTCTGCCCACCTCCATTCCTGTCTGGCCTAAAACATTTAATTGGCTGTAAGTATTTTAACTCTAAGTTCCTTAGCCATAGGGGTCCCACTGAGGAACATGATGAAACTGGAGCAGGCAGCATACCACCCCAGTATTGATATGGGACAAAATAAAAGCTTAGCTAGAAGCAGTATCAATGGGGATTTGGAATATAAAATGAAAAATAAAATCTTAAGCTCCTCAACAGATTGAATGGACCCCCTCTTAGCCAAGAGGAATCCCTCCTCTAAAGAAATAAAAATCTGAAAAAGTTCAGACCGTGACGGGAAGCAGGGGGTCAGACACATCTCACTGTATGTCCCTCACTTGGAATTCTACACATATTTATGCTGATGGCACCACCAATTAAAATACTTCATCTCCTGTGGAGAGTCTTAGTCCCTTTACAAACAACCATGTTCTTCTCAACTCCCATAGCTCCTTCCCATAATAATGGTATTGCTTTAAATTACCACTTTCCCCCGCAAATTCTTATCCCATTCATGCTTAAACCAAAGTGCCCCTTGAATAACACAGGTAAGAAGGATGACTATCCTTCTCAACAACTCCTGTTCCATATGGGTTTATGTCCCCCAGTATGGGGTGGTGTGGGGTGGGGAAGGATGGGGGGTTCTCAAAGAATCACCTAAGAGATTGAGAACAGCTTCAGGGGGAAAAGTAAATAAATAAATAAATAAATAAATAAATAAATAACTTTGGTTATTCCTGGTTTTGGGAAGCAGTGGAGCTGTTGGCACATACATCAACTTCCATGCAAGGGAACATGTGTGTATCCAGAGTCAAGTGGACCGGAGCATTTAGTCAGGCTTCAGCCAGCTAGCTATTAACTCTTCCAAGAGGCTTTTCTTCTGGGCAAGGAGACCTCAAAAGAAACAGTATATAGGATATAGTCAAGGGTGGGAGTTAAAATTGGAAATTATGGTTTAAAGAGACTACATTTATAAAGCTAAAGAGGAGTAGCCAGGTTTGGGCCAAAAGTAGATAAAGCAGAAGAAGGAAGAGACAGGCAGGACAGACATGTGCACAAGCACAAATAAACAGATCGGAGAGGCCATGTGCCTCCAAAGAAAGAGAAGTGGAAAGAGTATTTTCCTTGGTTCTTAACATTGTATATCCTGCATTCTTCAAACTAAAATCAACCAGGCACTCCAAGAGGGAATGAGCATTTAGACATCTGCCACACAGAAACTGTTAAAGGATGACCAGTGTTAGTCAGAGAAAGAGGGAGAAACAATAAAGAAGGACTGCACCAGAGCAAGTTAAATAAGGAATAAATCCTTTCCCTTATTCAGGCCCCGCTAAACAGGAGAGTATGAGAAACCTAGGAGAAGCAGGAGAAAATATACCTGACCACAATGCCAGTGGTTCTCAAACTTTTCATCATCAAGACTCCCATATACTTTAAAAAATTATTGAGGATAAGAACTTTTTCATGTGTGGCATCTATCACTATTTGCTATATTTAGGTTTAAATTTAAGAAAATTTAAAAATATTTATTAATTCATTTTAAAATAATAAAACTACACTCTGTTAACATAATATACATTTATAAAAATATATTTCTAGAAAAGGAAACAGTTTAGTAGGAATAGTGAAATTACTTTTTATTTTTGCAAATCTCATTAACCTGTAGCTTAATAGAAGATAGCTGGATTCTCGTATTTGCTTCTGCATTCACTCTTTTGTAATATATTGGCTTGGTTGAAGAATATGAAGAAAAGGTGACTTCACAAAGATACACAGTCAGAACAGGGAAGAGTAAGTTAATATCCTTTTTAGGTAATTGTGGATTATTTCTTTAATATCATGCTAAAACTCAACAGGTGGCAGTAGTTTCTTAGAGGTTAGTTGCAAAGTAGAATCTGAAACCATATTGATAAACTGTTTATACTGTGCTACATACAAATCTATGAGTTTATTTTGCATTTTGGATCTTTTATCTATGCATACCTTTGTAGCATCATTCATTAGTCATTTGGAAAGTATTGGTTCACTGAGTCATGAAGTTCTTCTAAATGTTGGCACATTTCATTTTAGTTGTGTTGGCAGTCTCCAAGATCATCTTCTGGCTCAGTTCACAAAGAGTCAAATAGGAATGTACTTAATTCTATTAGCACAAAGCATGACAATATAGGGAAAGTATTGCCTGCCAGGGACACTGACCTGACCCATGTGTCTATGGTTTTTATTGGGAGTCAGACATAGAGATGTGCAGTGCTCACATGACTGACTTTAGTGACTTAGTCTTTAGCTCCCCAGAAGTCAAACTGATATAGTATGGTCCAGGGCCTCAGGCATACAAAAACAGGTGTTCACCATATGTCACACTGTTAGTATAAACTATCTGGTCAACTGATACAGTATGGTCCAAGGCCTCAAACATACACAATACCCTTATTAGGCAGGATGCTCCAAGTCTCAGATGTTATCTACTAGGAGCTGGTCAAGGGCCAGTCCTTTCTCTGGAATGCACAGAACCACTTAAGCCTGCTAAGTTAACTGTTTACTGTACAATAATAGAGCTAATTATTACCAAATAGGAAAACCAAATAACTATTTTTCTCTCTTCACTCTTAAACAACAGTTCACTTCCAACACAAAATCTGTGGGTTTTCCATACCAAGCAATTCTCTGATTCTCTGGATAACAACTGGCTCTCCTAGAATTTAATTATGACACTAATTACCTGGAGTTAGTGCAGACATCAGGTTAAGGGCTTAGTCCCACAGTACTGCTCCTACACCCCATCAGATGTCAATTGCAAGTAGTGGACCCATACTTCTGTCCATATTGGCTACAAATTGGAGGTTCCCACAACCCTTTGCTCAGATTCGATAATTTGCTATGAAGGGTCAGAGAACTTAGAAAAGTACCTATGTCACTGGCTTATTATAAAAGATATGATAAATGAGACAGATGAACAGCCAGATCAAGGGTTATATAAGGCAAGGTCTGGATGGGGTGCCAACCACAGAAACTTCTTTCCTTGTAGCATTGGGTCGCAGCAGCCTCTTGCCATGTGGGTGCTTGCCCTATCCTTTTTAAATAATTGTGGACACCAGACGCTCTCAGAACCTTGTGTTCTTGGGATTTTAATGGAGGCTTCATCACCTAGACATGATTAGTTATTTGACTTCATATCAGCTCCCCTGCCCTCCCTGGAGAATAGGGAATGGGGATGAAGGTTCCAAGGTTCTCATCATGGCTTGGTCTTTCTGGTAACCAGCCCCATCCAGGAGTCTACCAAGAGTTACCTCATTAGAAATTCCAAGAGAGTTAGGAGCTCTGTGTCAGAAACTGCATTGAAGACCAAATGTTAGAACAAAAGATGATGCTGGCACTCCTGTTACTTGGGAGGTTACAAGGGTTTTAGAAGCTTGTGTCAGGAACCAGTAGCAGAGACTGACCTATCTACCTACCTAGCTACCTACCTTCCTTCCTTCCTCCCTCCCTCCCTCCTTTCTTCCTTTCCTTTCGTTTCCTTTCTCCCTCTCTTTCTTCCTTTCTCTTGTTATTTTTCAATGATATTAGCGAATATCATCAATAATCCACAACAACCATCTTTATATATTAGAAAGTTATTAAGCTCCTTGTGATAAATAAAAGTTTCCCAGAATTTCAGTTCTTCCTGAAAGCTCAAATTTTATCATTGTCAATGAATACTGTCAATTGTTTACCTGAAATAACAGGTTGGGTTCCTTCGCTTTTGAGAAAATACTTGCAAAATAACCAAATCTAAATAACTACAGTGTGTCTAACATTCATCAAGAAAAAATTGTATTTCATGGAAAAAGTAGCGAATTCAGCCTGAAAATCAAATAATTCACTTTTTTTCAATTCCTACTCACCACCTTATCCCATAAAATTTTAATAAGATATGTATTCTAGGGTTGAGATTTAGTAAAACTTTTACTGCTTTATTGAAGACATTCTTAAATAAAATTGGCTTTTATTTTCCCTGTGAGTTTGTGACAATGAGGGACCCAATTACTAATGGTATGGTTTGGTGCCACAGTCTCCATTTGTGCTAAGGCACCAGCAGTTTCACTCACCATTAATTTTGCACAATTACTGCAATGTTAACACAATAAAACAGAAAAAAATATATGATATTATTATAAAAATGGTTTTGACCTCATGGGCCACTTAAAAATGTTTCAGGGGCCCCCAAGGTTCTATGGATCACAGGTTGCCAACCCATGTTTTAGACTTAAGTCATTTTTTTCCTCCCTGATAACGTGTGCTGTGTATAGTCTTAGAAACTCCTATAGTTGAAGACATGCTTTCCACAGAACTTTAAGTCTATGAAAGAATGATGTTTATTCTTTATTCCACTAGAGAAAGTTTAAGTGTTTCACAGCATTGAAATGATTAGCCTGAAAGGTCCTTAAGCCTGAAAGTCAAAGTCATAGATTTCCCACAACCCTTTTAAATGTAAAACAATTTAAAAATACTTTTTTGGGCCAAAAAAGTTATATGCATATATAACATGTGTGATAATATATGAAACCAGAGGGAAATGTGAGCCCTGTTATAAGCATGAAAACATGACCACTATTTCTAGAATTATCGAATAATTTATATATCATGAAATTAATTTATAATAAAAACTGTATGTACCACATATTCAAATTCTAAAATCATGATCAAAGTCTGATATTCACTTCTCCTTTGCCACACTTGTTAAACTTTCTGATTTTCAGGAGTTAAAAATGTTTCAATGTTTTCCTTGCTTCACTCTCCCTCTTTTTTTTTAACAAGACATGCTTTGGACAGGAGCCATTCTCCTACTACACACTAGCTTGCTTCTCCCAGGAAATGGGGTTTTGCAAAGTTGACTGCAGAATGCTGTTGTTTTCATGTGCTGTAGAAAATCTGGGCTGTTATCATGTGCTGTGGAAAATTTGACTAATACACTCACCCCCATTGTGTCTATAGTATCTGTAACTCCTAAGTAAATTACATGCAGTCACTCATCAGACGGTAGGAAAAGATTTATCTTTTGGGTTTCTTTCACTATTTTTTCCCTTCTATAATTGAAATGTACAAGACTGTGCTCTAAGAGTGGTGTTTATTTAAATTTCCATTTTAAAATAGTCTATGTTTATAATCAGCATTTCCAATTATGAAGATTTAAAATATTTATAGACTACTCTTCTACTTGAGCATGATCGTTAAGTGGAAAGAATGCTGCCTATTTTCATTACCATCTCCTGTAAATATTATATCTCACAGTTAACCCACTATATAAATAGTAAGCGGTTATATATAAAAACTGTCATCATATATTTATGTTTTTTGAAGAAGATCGATATAAAGTAACAGATGGAAGTTTCCTTGCTAGATTAGAACCTATACTTATTCAAATATTAAAAGAGTATTATATTCTTCTCATCTTACAGACTATGGAATTGAAAGTGATGTTACTTTCTGTGACATATATCATACCTACAATGGACACTTACCCTAAAGAACTTTCAGATTAGTAGGATAAAACAACAAGTACTACATGAACAAGTCATGCAAAATAGAATATCTGTTATAAGAGAGGAACAACCAGAGTTTAAAAGTCATAACATTAAGATGTGGGTAATGAGGAAAGATTATTTGATGAAAGTAGCATTTGAGTTGGGCCTTAAAGCAGAAGAAAAGTTTGAGCAGGTAAATAAAATGTACTTTTATAGTGGAATGAATGGTGAAGTTTGTAAAATATCCAGTGAATATATGCATAAGAATGAGAGAGAGAAAAGGAAAAGAGAGGAGACCAGGTCAACACTGGGCTTGGAGAACTAGAAAATGCCTTTTACAGCAAGCAAAACACAAAAATACAAAGCAAGATTAGATAGATAGAAAGATAGATAGATAGACAGATAGATAGGAGATAGGGAGAGAAAGAGAGAGAGAAAGAAGCAAAACAAAGGCATTTGAAAGGAAAAGCTATCTTGGTTAGGAAGAAAATGAGTTTAGATTTGGATACACATTTTTACCAACGTTTCTCAACAGTGCGCCTGCCCCTGGAAAGACCTTTTTTTCCCATTCAAAAAGTTGATTACGTGAACTGAATGTTTACTGAGAGTTTTATTGCTAATAGGGTGAGCACAAGCTTTGGAATCAAAGAAAGTGTCTTTAATTAAAAAAAAAAAAACTCCTCATTTTTCCGTTTTCATTATACTCAACTCCTCACCTTTCTCCCTGTCTCCCTGCCTGGGACTTCATTGCTGGAGAGCTGCAGACCCAATGTCTGCAGGAGGTCCTCATTCCACAGTGCATTTGACTTTTAGGTGCCTTGGGATGGGTTAATTTAAATGTAAATGAAGTATGTGAAATTTCACACTGTGTTTTATCACCTGAATTTGTTTGGTTGTTTTATCTTCTACTACTTTTATTTTAGTTTCCATGGGTACACGTGGAGATTTGTTACATGGGTAAATTGTGTGTCACTAGGGATGAATGTAGGAATGTTCTGTCACCCAGGTAGGGAGCATAGTACCTGATGTTATCACCTGAATTTGCTCACTGGAGTTATAGTTGCTCTTGAGACTGAAAGCAGCATAAACCAATGACATGTAACTCACCAAAGACTCCTGGCTGGTTCCAAGAGTGAATTCTGACCACACAGTCACATGTGGGGAAAAGAAATGGCAGCAAATGACGATATTGTAAAATGTGTTTATGAATCTCAGACAAATGGACTATGCCATAAGGTGGGAAGGGCACTAGCACCCACTTCAGGGGTGTTTCTCAGTCAGTGAAAAATAAATTCCAAACTCAGTATGTGTTACTGAAAGAGGCATATGCTTTGTGAGTTTTGGCAGGGTCTTTGTACAAAGCCCGATGTGTGAAAGGAATTGATTGAGCTCTGTGCAGACAGCCCTATGCATAGCTGATTCTCATTGCAATACGTTTTCCGAGATATTGACAATTTTGATAAACAGGTTTTATAATTCTCTTTGTTAATGTCCCTCCTGTCGTATCATATTTATTGTAGCTGTTTATCAATATGTTTTATATTCATTAAGCCCTTAAGTATGTTTTTTAACCCACAGATACCATCTCCTAGAGCTAAAACTAGTATCACCAACATTATTAGAACAGGTTCTATGTTTGCTTTTAGAATTAGGTACTTGAAAAGGAAATACATTAATAATTTAAGTTTATATTTCATGTAATTGATTGTTAAGTGGAACAAGGTCAATTTATCACGAACTGAACAGCTGATTTGTTGAAAAACTGATTAGCGAGAGTTAGAAAAATATATACCATTGGGACATTTAAATAGAGTTTGGTTATGATAGCAAACCAAACTTTAAAAACCTAAACATGTTTAATTAAAATAAAGTAATTTTTGCAGAGCTATATTTGAACAGAAAATACAGTAGCAGCAATTATCTATAATTATGCAACTCCAATCACAGAATAATAGCAGTTTCAATGTCACTAAGCACAATAAGGATAATTATGCTTTCCATTATTCTGATGGGCACGTACTTAGCAACTTTTAAAAACCTTCGTAGGGATATAACAGCCACAGTTTCAATAAAGACTTACAGTGTAAGCAGCTGGAATAATTGTATTCTAGTTAAAACCGACATTTTCATTGCAGTTTTCAATTCCAAGGTAGCACTTTTTCAACCAATGCCTACTTTTGCTTTTTCAAGCATTGGTAAAACCCCCCATTACTACTATATGTACAGTATGCCTAACAGTCTTATTGTTTGCTTTAGAAACTTTTTCTTGGTATACCGGATGACATATAATCTCCAGTTAAAAACTCTGACTTATCATTGTTTATAATATCAATTTTTTAAAAATACAAAATAACATGACAAATTTTTGGAGAGCTTGAGCTTAAAGAACACATGCATAATTTTCCTCCCCAAATACTATTAATGAAATAATATTGCATTCTCTTCCCCCATAGGCATAGAATTAAAGATATGTGTAATGATAGGGAGCATAGGTTTAGTGAACTTCTCACTTACCATTCATACACGTTTTCTAATGCTGGTACATTGCCTTTGTATGTAAGTAAAGTTGGCATACTATTTTCCCAAATATTAATAGAAACAGTATAATTTACTTAGCCATTCTCTTAGTTTTTTTGACATGTAGATTGATTCCAGTTATCTATTTCTGTAAATAGTTGTATTAAATTTTAGCTTCAGAAATTAACATAGAAAACAACATTAAAGTACCTACAAAAATAGTTACAAGCGTGCCATTTTAATCACATGGGTATTGAGATTTTTTAAAAACTAGACTCACAGATATATATATATTAATTGTACACATTTTGGAATTAAAGACGTTAAAAATCACTATAAATTATCTTAATTATTATGGTTCATTTTATTCAATTCTTTTTTCCTGTTTTTTATGTTTTGAGCAAATATTGCTTATCTTATTATATCTATCTATGTACCCTTTATGTATCTCGCTATCCATTTATTTATCTAGGTATAATTAGATAAGCAATAGTTAGATAGAGAGAGAGAGAGAAGGGGAGACAGGTTTTTTTTTTTAAAGACAGGGTCTCACTCTGTCACCCAGGCTGGAGTGCAGTGGTGCAATCATAAGCAACTACAGCCTTGCACTTCTGGGCTCAAGGAGTCCTCTAGCCTTAGTCTTCAGAGCAGCTGGGACTACAGGTGCGCACCACCATGCCTGGCTAATTTTTTTAGTTTTTGTAGAAATGAGGTCTTGCTTAGTTGCCAAAGCTTATTTTCTTAATCTGATATTATTTCACGTTTGGTTTCCCAGTACTGTGTAGCATTTACTCAGAAAGCCACAATGTGTCTACCAGATTTTCTAAATATTCTCCAACAATTGGACATCAAGTTTTTTTAAAAAAAACTTCATGGTGTAATGTTGTGATGAGTTTATTTTAAATACACACAAATATAGATCTTTTCTGTAATATACCTATGTGTGTGTAAAAATATATATTTGTATCCTTTAGCCTAGTAATTCTCTTCTGGGACTGTATCTTGAGTGTACACACACACACACACACACACACACACTTCATTTCTTGACTCATAGCAGTATCTCCAATTAGTTTGCAAAAGAGTTGTACTAGTTAACGTTATCTGAAATATATGGAACTACCATTTGCAAACCATCTTGCACAATAGTGAATATTTAAAAATAAATTTCCAATTTAATAGCAAAAAATCTGTTTTTTAAAATATTTTGTATGAATATTTATTCGTTTACTTAAAAGTAGAGATTCCAGTGTTTTCACAGCAATATCAATTATTTTGTTTAATCATCTTTGTGCACTTGGATGTTGGTCCATTTATTTGTAAAGTTCTTAAAATTTTTATAGTTTTTTGTAGGATAATTATATTAGAAAGGTAGTAACACTGTCTTATATAGTGTGTCTACATAATCAGTTGATTGTTTTTTAAGACAATCTTGCTTTTTTGCATGCAGTTTTTAAATCATGCTGTCAAATCCACTAATTTTAACTTTGAAACTATTGTACTTCTAAACTCAGAAATTCATCCCTTCTCCAAAATTTTGCTAAAAACTCAATTGTTTTCCTTGAGTATGACATATTCAAATATACAAGAAATAAATTATGCATTTTTGCTTACAGTCTAAGTTAAACATCAAAATGGATTTTTTTCAAGTTGTTGACTTTTTCATCTCAATACCACATATAGAAAAAAATGTAAATTGTAAGCACTGGTGCCTTTATTTGCAAGTCAAAAAAAATTAGTAAAATTCCTTCTAAAATTCCTTAAGCAAAACTAACCAACAAATAAATAGGTAAAAGCAATAATGTAAGGGGAAGGATAAAGGAACAAATGGGTATCTTTTGGAACATAGGGTCAGTGAATATAGCCACACTTCACAGGGATTGAAAGCAAAAATGAAAAAAAAAAATACAGTGTAGAAACAAGATGATGCTTTCCACTTCCCCTTCTCTGGGGCCACATGGGCTCTCTCTAATGTGCCCCTCTGAATGTGTCTGCTTGACTCTTCTGCTACATCTTATTTGGGCCAACATGGCTACCCCTCTCCTATCTTTACAAGTGCTGTATCTGGGGGTTAAATCATCCAATCTCCCTATTCCCTGATTTCAAGTTTACTGGAACAAGCCTATGAAAATATGCCCCCCTTAGTCAGATATCTACTCCATACCCAATCAGATGTGGTTGGGATAAGAGTGACAGAGTACCTGTACAGGTGTGATACCCCACCTCCAAGGTGAACAGTAGTCATAGCAGAAGATGGGGTAAGGCAGGTACCACAGTCAGCCTGTTACAGTGATCAAACGTGTGGTTAAAAGGCTGCTTCGGTAAGCATGGTTTACATTGTTTCTAGGACAGTACCTAACAAATAGCATTTAATATATATTGGTTGAATTACATAATATATTTTAAAAATTACTAATTTTCTTTAGGCCATGAATTTATCCAGTTCATTAAATGTAATTTAATCCATTGGCATATAACTTTACTAGTAATATACTTATCACATAAAGCATGTATGTTTGTGTTTGTCCATTATTATTGCATCTCAGTTTATTGTACAGATGTTTGTTGTATTTTTACATGAATGTTAATTTCTATTGTCAATTGTAAACTGCTAGAAAAAGAGTCCCATTTTAATACTTCAGCATATTAATCTCACATCATTTGGCCTTCTTTAGGTTTTTGTTCCAAGTCAGATTTACACAAATTTAATAATGTTACAATTGTCCTATTTCTCATCTTTTCCTTTCCCAGCATCCTGCTCCTCTCTCTTAAAGAACTCTTAATCTCCTTACCTCACACTGTAATTTAATATGTGAGTTAAAGAGGAAAAAAAAATTGGAGATTTAACTGTACTAATTTATCAGTCTTCACTATTTGTTTAAAATAGAGGCACATGAGTGTTTAATAAGTGATCTCTAAAATCTTTTGTTTTGTCTTTTTTTTTTTCCTTTTTGTGGAGAACAGGGTCTCGCTATGTAGCCCAAGCAGGTCTTCAACTCCTGGGCTCAAGCTATTCTCTCTCCTCTGCTTCCCTAAGTCCTTGGATTACAGGCATGAACCACCATGCCCAGCCCAAAATATTTTTAATTTTAGATCTACATTCTATCATCCTGTTACATGTTAAATTACTACTTATGTAAACAAAGATTTAATTTTTTTTACAGTTAATGAGCCAAATGTTATATCATTTTAATTTATGCATTATATTTAATGTTTGCCATTGTATATTTTTCTATTTTCTTTGACTTTTACTAATGACTGATTTGAGAAAAGCTTTTCTCTCTTTCCTTTCTACATGGAGAGACAAGCCAAAGTGACATTTCCAAATGGGTGTCTGAAAACATGTATGCTGTTTCATTAATGAATGCAACAGAAGTTGCCTAGGGTTTATTCCAAGATGCATAATGTCAAACTTCCAAATTATCTAATTGTTCCAAAGAAGAACAATTAATTTGTATTTATAGGCTTGAAAGAATTTGTTGAAATAAAAATGTTTTAGTCTGTAAACTCTTGCTCTTTATTCATAGTTATTTTCTAATACAATATATAGGATTTGCAACTTTTCTATTTATCTTTAAAAGTTAATAGGATTTACTGTGATTTTTATCCTTTTATTCAGTTATCTTTCTCAGAATATGTAGACACATTTTATCACAATGTACCAAAATCAGATTTGAATAATATTATTTCTACAAACTTACAATATGTTAGTGATTATAAAAAGAAAAGGCTTTAAGATGCAGGTATATTCCTTCTATCAATCTCTGTTTATTGACAACTTGAATAGGCCAGAAATATATTTCTATGGTGAGCCACAACCACCAACAATTACCTCCTTCTGAGGGGCATCAAGATGCATTAAAGGCCATACAAAGTAACAAGACAACAGAGGACACTTGTCCTATTATAGAATTTTTTCCTATGTTAATTTAATTATCTTAATATGTTTATTGCAACATATTACTTCTGGCCCATGATCAATAAAGTTTTGAATTACTTATACTGTTTAGATTTTTTTTAAACCCCAAACATTTTCGTATTTTTTCTATGTTGTTTTTCTGGATTCCGTGTCTGGCTAGTACCAAAGAGTTGATACATTTAGACGATGACAACCTCTAAATAATCTCTAAAGCTAAATAACGCAGCTTTATTTATATGGTGCTCATACAAATGAGTTAATTCACCTATACTTTCATTTGATTAAGAAAAATATACAGGATCTAGGACACAGAAAACAGATGCTATAACCAAATTCTACTCCAACTTTAACAGTGGCCTTACCTAGACTTGACCAAGAGTAGCCCTTTAAATTAGATTTTACCAATAGCATTATTAAGAGCAAGCTTTAAAAACTATCAATTAACTCTGTGTAAGCCAGAGATTTATGCAAGGCTATTAGGAGACTCAGAGAGAGAGAGAGAAATTTACTCATCAGGAAATTCCAAAAAGGAACCTCCAACACGTTCGTCAAACTATTATTGTCCTTAATATATAATTAGCTTTAGGAATTAGAGCAGATGTGCAAAAGCGAGAACAAGCTTGAGCTAAGAAGACAGGAATCTCAAGACTCAACTTGATGTTGGCTCTCAGAGGTGAAGAATATATGAATAAAATCACTGAATGTGAAGTGAAACAGCTGAATCTTGGCTCAACTTAGAATTAAGAAAGAAATACATAGTTTTTATGCTATCTGTCGATTCTAGGAAATCTATGCTAATCAGAATTTATATTGTTATGCAATGGGGTCAAACATGCAGTAATGCAATTTGACTAAATAAAAGCAGAATGGTTCAATTTTATTTTGGGTTCCAGTTTGTCATCTCCAGTTTGACTCTGCAATAGTCATCTAATGGTTTGTCGGACTCCACTTTGCCCCTCCTCATGGGGCTACTTGTTCATGAAGCCACCTTTGTTCTTCTGCCAGTAATATTTTCCTAAAACAGATCACTCTCCCCTGCTACTTGTTATAGACTGAGCATACACGGAGGGGGTAGTCTGGACTGGGACTAAACTTTCAGACAATTGCCTAGGACAGGCTAAGAATCCCCTCACAAACCTATGATTTGGAAGCAAACTCTCACCTCAGTTCAGGAGGGACTTTCCTTAGATTATAGTACGGAATATGACTCAAAAAAGCAATGAGAAATTACACTCATTCAAATTTGTACTAATGGGCACTCTCACCATTGTCATTCACCATCCTTTGCTCAAAGGACAATTTGCAATCGTTTGCCTCCCAGTAGTTATAATGAATACTTATACATTGTAACTAACAATGTTTTTCTTTGTGGTAGATGACTCATTCCTCCCACCCACGTGTCTGTCACTGTACTTACGCCTCAGGATTTGTTCATTTCTAGACCCCCATCTTCCTGTATCTTTGGCCATCACCAATCCCTTTTACACATTTTTGCTATTTCTCTTTTCTTCAGAGATGATGTAAAATTTTAGGCTCAGAGTTCACATTTCTCCATTCTCCTTTATCTTTCCCATGAGCTTCACTGCAGAACCACTGCCTTTCTGATTTATTCTCTATTCTATTATGATCTATTTCTTCTTTTTACCTTACTATTTTTAAAAATACTTAAAATTTTTGGACACGACATAGGAAATTCGTGTAGATGCTGTAAGAGTATACCACAGTAGGCTCATGACTTCTTGAATTTAAGAGAAATTATAATCAGGGAGGCATAACTGTAGTTTCAAGTTCTGTGCCTTTTACTTTCATTCATAAAGAACAATGAATGAGGGAGATGAAGAGCAACAGAAATAGAGGGAACGCCTGGACTGAGTCCTGTCTGAAGAAATGCAGAATTTCTAGAGGATAACATGGGAAGAAAGAAATAAACCTGGAATCTTAGCTCAGGACAGATCTGGAGGCCTGGATTAAGTAAAGGCTTTGGGGCTTATACTTTTGGAGGTGAGAAGGCAACAATGACTTGTCAGCATATAAATTGTTAAGATTTTAACTATTTGTTCCTGATCTTAAAGTCCTTATTTCTGTTTTTCAACAAAGATGTGCAATTCCTCCATGTAGGTTTTTGTGTATGTGTTTTCAGTAAGTGGATTGCCATGTCTAGGGAAGGACTTTGAAGAGGGTGTTCATCTATTTCTAACTCCCTGCTCTTTTCAAGAAAAAGTAGTCTATAAATGAATAGGGTCATAGTAAAACATTGTTTGTATCCTGACTTAAACAAATCACCATAAAATGCTTTTTAAAGCAATCTTGCAAATGTATTTGTGGACTGTATATTACATAATATTAAAGAATTAAAAATATGTTTTATGAGTCTCACTCTGTCACCGAAGCTGGAATGCAGTGGTGCTATCTCACTAACTGCAGCTTCTGCCTCCCCAGCTCCAGGAATTTTTAATACTATGATATATGATAATGGCAAGACGGTTATTTTAAAATGTCTGTATCAGTTGGAGATCATAATTATTTATTGGTGAAACACATGATGCACTTTTCAAAGACAAGCTTTAAAATTCTCTAGCTCCTCCAAAGCTAATATAGAGAAATATATGAAGTTGTAAGAAAAGATTATAAGGGAATTATTCGTTGTTGAATATGATTGCTAGGGGTATATTTTCTCAACTTTCATGTGTTTTAAAATTTGTAAATACAAAGTAAAAATAAAAAATCATCCAAAGTAGTCAAGGAACTAAACGTACAACAAAAATAAATGTTGGGAGCCACATGAACAACCAGAAAAATTAAAAATTAAACTTTGGGTTTTTTTTTTTTTTTTTTTTTTGGTGTTTGAGACGCAGTCTCTTTCTGTCACCAGGCTGGAGCACAGTGGCGCGATCTTGGTTCACTACAACCTCCGCCTCTCAGATTCAAGCGATTCTCCTGCCTCAGCCTCCCAAGTAGCTGGGACTACAGGCGTGTGCCACCACGCTGGGCTCATTTTTGTATTTTTAGTAGAGATGCGGTTTTGCCATGTTGGCCAGGATGGTCTCTATCTCTTGACCTCATGATCCACCCGCGTTGGCCTCCCAAAGTGCTGGGATTACAGGCGTGGGCCACCATGCCTGGCCTAAACTATTAAATATAGATGGATGTTCCAAACCCACCTAGAATGAAAAAAATTAAGACCCTAAAAAGCATCATAATAATTATGCTATGTAGAGGCAATTACTGAGGCCCCCCAGAAATAGAGTAGCTCTCCCCACACACGTTTTCAAAGTTCCATCAAATTTAATAAGAACCTTGATGTGTTCATTTGCATAGAACATTGCATGTTAGACCAGAAAAGAACAACAACAAAAAAAAATCACTCTAGTTTCACCTATGTTCCATTGAGTATGATTTTGACTACCAGTACAGATTGTCAGGTCCTCAAATTTTAAAATGAATGGATTAACGATATACTATAATTCCAAATTGTACAACAAACTGATATTTCTTTTGGAAATCATGCCCTTCTTTGCAAAAATAATAACCACTAATAATAACCAACAGGTTATACTTGAACAGTTCCCTCTAAGGAGTTCCGAGTAATTACAGACTTTCTTTTAGCCTCATACATTTCCAAACCATGCTCATCTTAGAAATTATATCATTCCTCTATTATCAACCATTCCTATTATTCTACAAATCAATTGAGTTTTAAAATGCTGTCTTAACACTAGGAATGCTATGACATATAATTTAGTTCCAAATAGAGGCTAATATCTATGCCAGATACGTCTAGTGTCTAATGTAGAACTGTTGAAAGCAGGCAACTACTACCTGCAGGCTTAATCTGACCCACCATCTTTGTAGATAAAGTTTTACTGCAACATAGACACACGCATTTGCTTACAATTTGTCTTCTTTTTTTTTTTTTTGAGACAGGGTCTCGCTCTGTCACCCAGGCTGGAGTGCAGTGGCGCGATCTCGGCTCACTGCAAGCTCCGCCTCCCGGGTTCACGCCATTCTCCGGTCTCAGCCTCCCGAGTAGCTGGGACTACAGGCGCCCGCCACTGCGCCCGGCTAATTTTTTATATTTTTAGTAGAGACGAGGTTTCACCGTATTAGCCATGATGGTCCCGGTCTCCTGACCTTGTGAGCCACCCGCCTCGGCCTCTCAAAGTGCTGGGATTACAGGCGTGAGCCACTGTGCCTGACCTTGTCATTTGTTTTAACACTGCAATAACAGAGCTGAGTAATTAAGAGAAACCAAACAGTGCCCACATGCCTAGTATATACTGCTTAGCTCTTTACAGAAAAAGTCTGCCAAACTCTGGTTTAAAGCACGACTCTCAGCAAATTGCCAATGGTATAGACAATTCCCAAAATAACTATGCTAATACATAGACACAGAGAAATTCAAGTTGATTTGCCTAAATATGAGAATAATAATTATATCGATATACAATATAGCTTGCATGTTTTATTTTTTAAAACCTTTAAAACTGAGTCACAATATCTTGCAACACGTTAACAGAAGCCTTCAAAGCTAGTCTTACATAGGAGTTATTTAGTCAATGAATCAATTAACACTGAGGCCGAAGTCAGTCAGCAGTGTTTGTGTGGTAAAGAAAGAAATGACAGACTTCTTGCTGTATAAGTAATTGGAGCTACCCAGGAAAGAAATTGATGCATTAAATATCATTATACATTTACATGTAAAACATACATGCATTAATTGTACTGATGGTATACCTCCTACTCTATGAAATAAATTGAGAATTATTGTTGGCAGAAAACGAGGTATCAAAAGTTGTATGTTGTGCTGTCTTGAACTTTTGGCAAATTATTTAACTACTAAATTAAAGGTTATCATTAGGTTAGTGCAGAAGAATTGTGCAATTTAAAAGTAATGGCAAAAACCACAATTACTTTTGCACACCAACTTATTACTGCAATTACTAGTAAACTCTATGTGAAAAACATACTCTACATATTAACACTTTAGTGCTTTTAGTGAAGAAAAACTGGTAGATATTCAACTTAATTTCTTTTCCAACATAAGAGAAGTAGATTTCCCAGGTGGCCAGTTGCCCAGGTATCTACCCTCATTTTTAAAATATGTTTTAAAAATTAGGGGTTTTTTTTTGCAAACAAAATAGTTTGTTAATAGTTTTAAAAAGATAAGTTTTATCCATTGTTTATCATATATGACAGATGTATTTTACATTCACACAAAATATGCAAGTAAGAAACTATTGATTATGGTGACAGCCAGAGAGTTTATCTGCTTTTATAAAAAAAAATTTAATTTGGGTAAAGCATATTAAAACTCTTATAATTGACTTTGTTTTTTGAAACATTTTTTGTTGAGAAAATACACGATTTTAATATAGTGGATATTATCAAAATAAATACATAATAAATTTATTTCTTTTAAATGTGTACTTTATCACTATTCATAACTTTATGAAAGCCTCTCTCTTAATGGATGAATGGTGAGACAATGACCAAATCAAAATAGAATTAGGGACAATAAAATTTTGGAATTTCTCTTGTCCTCAACAAGCAGTTTCAACAAATGATATAAACAGTCCTGGAAATGCTTGCACATTCAAATGTTCATATTTGCGTGAGATGTTTAATTTATTATTGCACATTTTAAAAGTCCAAGAACAACTCAGATTTAAATTATAGTTCGCTAAAAACTACTGTCTAAAACTTATTATCCTCATTAATAAAATCTATAGTAGATATTTACTAAGTAAATTCACATTATAAAAGAATACATTTTATCTGGCTAAAATTACTAAATAAAAATAAAATGTACTTTTTCCCCCTCATTCTGTAATTATGTTAAAATAAGTTATAGAAATATTTATGTCACCAATTTTTGAGTATTATATTGGTGCAAAAGTAATTGCGGTTTTTGCCATTGAAAGTGATGCCAAAAACTGCAGTTACTTTTGCACCGACCTAATAATTATAATTTGTGGTAATATTAAGACCTATTATTTTAGAACCCAAACAATCTAAAACTGAAGTTGCATCTCATAAAGCTTTCTGTCCACAGCAGAGGTGTAATGCAAAAGGAAAGAGGAAATTTTTCCTGAGGTCTGTTTGTGGTTATTAATTTGCAAGTATTTATTTTTATGGTTTTTGATGATCAGCATATCACTATTCCGTCATTTATCACAATCAACAAAACATTCAAACAACTACAACCTTCTAATGACCAGGTGGATTTGTACAAATTACAGAATGAATCAGCTAATTTTACTACTAAGTAAAATAATAAAATAGCAAATAGTAAAATTGCTAGATTTTCAAAAAGCAAACAGTATGAATATTTCATGTTAGTAGCGGCCAAGAAAATGTTACTTAGATAATAAGGTATGTCACATGGATAAATGGGTGGTGCTACTAAGTTAATACACGTCTACCTAAATTGCTGTGCAATCTGCCAAGTTGCTGAGAATACTAGACAATAGAACATTACACGTAGACAGTAAGGTCTGTCAATACTCTAAAAATTCAATTTTTGCCATTCCTGTAGAACTCCTCCTCCACCAAAGTAGTCACCATCACCGCTATGTAGCTGTAAAACTGATAGATTGAATTTATGCCTCGTTTTTATTCCCTTCTCACCTTTTTGGTGACAGTGCTAATGAACTGTCAGATGGCTAGAAATGAACAGTCGAATTCTGGCAGCTGGAATATGAAGGAGAAGTGAGGGGCACAAAGTTAAGTACTATTAAGTTATTATGTCTTATTAATTGAGAAGTGAATGTAATGAGCCTTTGCTTAATTTGAGACATCCTCAATTTTTATTGTCTGGATAGTATGCTTCATATATCTGGCACAGGAAAAAATATCAGCATAACAGAAACAATTCTGTTAACACTTCAACTGTCTAAACATAACCCATTAATCCTAGCATTTACCTGAAGAGGATGTGTTACAGGGAAAAGTCATTGATTGGTTCCAGAAATTTTCATTAAAGAACTGTCGACACAGTCTCAGTACTGGCGTCAAAAGTAGAATTTCTTTAAGCACTGACTACATTATTTGGCAGAGCTTGGTAGGCAGATGCTAAGTCTACATTTGATTCCTATAACTGGAAAAATAACATGGAAAAATACTGCTTCCATTTGTCTTAACTAAATACCACTGATTTTTGACAAAGCATAATCTTATCTAAAAGGAAGATTAAAGGACATTAAGTGGTATGCTAGAAATTAGCGTTTAATTTAAAATCAAAAGAGCTTCACCAGCAGGATGCACTGACAAACAGCGTTGAGAACAATACTCCAAATTGGCATCAATGAATGGGTATGAACTAATTTGATCAGACTAAGTGAGTTCTGCTAGTGTAGGCTGATGAACAAAGGGTATTAAGTTTGGGGTGGCTGAAAGTCAAGTGGCCTAAGGGACTGTGAACTATATGATATATAAGAAGTGAAGAATGTTTAGTCTATAGTAGTGAAGAGCAATATCAATTTAACCATTAGAATTCTGTCTGGGAGCAGGACTGACCATGTGATTATTAGCAAAATTTAAATTAATCTTTTTTTTTTTTTTTTCTGGGGAACTGTTTTCCAGAGTTGTTCATGACCCTGGGATGACTTTGAATTATCTGGTTTTACTGTTTCCACATCTGGTATTTTGGAGATCACTTCTTGTTTTGACCTGTCCAGTTACACCTAACTGACAGATTACTGCTTACCCCATTGATACCTCAATATCTGGTGCTCTACTTGTTCAATTCTTCTTGTTTGGTCCCAGTGGCTGCCCCTGACATTATCCTGCCTGGTGTTATCTTCTTCATAGTTGTTTTTGTCATTCCACTAGGCATTCCTGCACCTTTGTCTGGTGTATTTATAATCAATGACTATATGATTATCTAGCATTCTAGCCAATTATAATTAGCTTATGATAGTCTAACTTCAATTCAAATTTGAATTGTCAATAGTGACAGCTTCTTATAAACGAGTGTATAAGTGTAGTGAACAATATTTTCATGTCTTTTTCTGTTTGTCTTCTTGCTCATGTCAATTTGCTGCATAGTGGGCAGAGTTTACTGAGTTTGGGACCACATGGAAAGATGAACCTTACAGATGCCATGGAGTTCTCAGTGACTAAATCCATCTAAGTTGTATTTGGTGGTGTTCGGGGTGGAAAAACAGAAATAGTTGAATGGCAACTCAGTCCAGCAAAGACACATATGAGAGAAATGGTGACTCAGAATGAACTATGGCCATTATATAGGCCTGGACAGAATTAGAAAGGCTGCAGTCATTATAACCTCAAATAGTCAGAGTGCAATGAATCATGAAAACTTGTCTGGGTAAAGCAAAACTCAACTCCTCAGCGGATTAGGATCATCAAGCTTCAGATCCAGAGAGAAAATTTAAGACAACATATTTGCAGCATCAAGGGTATATCCAAGATAGTTGCTTCACTAAAAGTGCGATTGCCTTGTTGGAGAAAATCTTAGCTTCTTGTCATCCCCAAAGGTGTATGTATAAAAGTATTTTTTTTTCTGGGGTTAGCTTGGTATCCAGAGGCTCCTTTTGTCCCATGGGCGTGCTGGATCAAAAATTATATATACCAGTCTGATTTTACAAAGAATGATTCTCCAAATTATAAATGCTCTACACTCAGCAATCTAGTCAGGTCCTGAGTTGAAAGCATAGGGCCATCTACAGGTGATTTTCCCATGCTTCTCCTAGAGTACTGAGCAAACTTCTAATTACTATCTTATCCCCATGAACATGACAACATCAGGGAAAATGAGCACAGTTTATTTAATAATCTTGATTGGCCGACCCTAAAGACATAGTAGTACATGTTTTGCTGCATTATCTTTTACAACTGGTAGAACCATATTCACGTGGGAAAGAAAGTATATTCTCCTTCATCTGGGATTTATGATGGGAGGAAAACTTTATTGGGAATCAACCTTAACAAGAGCATAATGATATTTTTTCCTACATAGATTTCTCCCTATTTTTTAATCCACATTTGGCTTTAAATTTGTTTTAAATAAATTATCTTTAAAACATATTTCAGGAAAGAGTCCATTCTGGCACTGTGACCCAGCTATCACATGAGCAGAATCATACGATTTGTAATAGAATATACAGGCCTCTGTTCCTACTCAGATACTGCTCTAGAGATTTTTGAGAGTAGCAGTGACTACATTCAACACTCTTTCCAAAAATGTGCTCCCTAAGCTCTCTTGAATAAACTAGGAGAAACCAGGACAGACTACATATCATGAATAATCTGAAAACAGCAAGTCAGGAATGGGTATACCTTAAGATCTATCATCAACTATTGTCTGGGGCTAGAGGGAGGTTACTGATCAGACATTGTTTACCACATGTTCACCCATTCACTTCAACACTGTATTCTTGATTTTACCAACACTACTCCATAGCTTGAAGCAGAATGTTATGTATTACGCCTCATTGAGTACAAAGAACATCCACACAGTATTTCAAAGTAGATTTTTAAAGTGTATATACTCTTGCTCGTATCAGGCAATGTTTTAGCCAAATATTAAGAGAGCAGCCTATATGTTGGACATTTTCCTTCTGTTCAGAATCACATTTCCAAAGGTTAACAGTTTAGTTAAATTTATCATCCCAAGAAAGTCCTCACTAGTCTGATGAATTGCTTGGAGCTCAGAATGCTTAATTTTGAGAATAAAAATCTCTTTAGAAGAGAAACTGGATGTCGAGTGTTTCTTTCCAACCTGAGACCTTCAGAAAAAGTTATGACTGAAAATTGGAGATTTTTTTGAAATCATTAAGACCTTTTGAACACAGTATTTTGAAATGTTCAGAGATTTGTTCCAGTAAATGCCTAGTATGATCTAATTTGATGTATGAATTTAAGTGTAAAATTTTAACTACACTTAACTAATTTCTTAGACTCTTAAAAGATGAGAATTCACAGATCACCAAGCTCAATATCTCTCTTGATATAAAAACGCCTGTGCTGCTTTGAAAGGGAGGCGTTTGACCTGACGACAGCTACGGCTTTCCATTTTGGGGCATTTTTGATTTAAAGATGTTTCTCACATGGCTCCAAAACCCACCCCCTGTAATTCTGCCCAGGGAAATAACATAGCACTGGTATTTTCTTTCTTCTAGATGAATAGTTAACCTAAGTAGTTAAAGGCAAATCTCATATTATTTCTTAAAACCATTTTACATACCCCATAAATTATAGTACCTTCCCCTTTTGGTCACTGTGCTAGGGACACTTATGAGTTGGTCAGTATCCTTCATTACATGTTCTATGTTATATTGCGATCTTATGATTAACAAAATCATCATCGGTTTTTCATTTGAAGTGTTAGCAATTTTTATTTGAGAAGTTGTTGTTTTGAATGTGAACATTTATATGTTAACATTTAAATTTTATTGTCATTGCTCACCTTATCTACATTCCCTGCTGAGCTGCCTCTGGATTACATGATTCCAATCCCTGACCACAACTGATTGGACTGAGCAAGGATCCACACCGACCTGTCTACCCAAGAGTAGTCTTTCTTTGACTATTCAGGGACATGTGTCTTTGGTGGCCTGCCACAAAAAGATGAAAAGGGCTCATTAGGCCATTCATCCCAGGAATTAAAACAAAGACAACAGATCTCAGAAGGTTGTATATGTACCTATGAGAGCACACAGAAATATTTTAGCTGGTATATGCATGATTTAAGTAAAAGAATGTTAAATGCGTTTGCTTGTCTATGTGCTAACACATCACGAATTTTATAAAATATCATCACTATTTTATGAACAGTGATTGTTTGGGGCAAGTTAAGAAAATAATCAATTTAATGTTGGTTAAAAGTTTATTACGTAAATACAAGAGCCCTTATAAAAACAAATGCCTGGGACCTATTTGATATTTAGAGGGCAATTCTCTTAGATTGAATTTTATTACTATATAAATACACACACGCACACACACACACACACACGACACCCTCCCCAGGAATGTATATATCCAAATTTTTAATCATGTTGTACATGTCTCTTTTAAGTCACTGATACATTGGGGAACAAGATTTATAGAAAGAGAAAAGAAACTAACATTTATTGCTACATATTTTCTATCAGATAAAGTCTGAATCTGTACAGATCAGCTACCACAAAGCACCCTCAGCCTATGAAAGCAAAAATCCTAGTTCCATCTCTGTGTTCTTATAGCTGTTTCTTTTAACATCCTCTTTTTGAAGTCTTAGAATCATGTCTATTTTGTTGAATTTTCAGGAGTATATGAAGCTATGTATATATTATCTTAGGTGTACTGCTATTATTTTTTACTCGAACAAAAGATTGTAGCTGAAACATTGTTAGAAATATCAAAACCTAAAAAGCTGATCTTTATGATGAAGAAATACAGTACAAAGTAAAGAGATAGGACTTAGGGCAATGAAGACATGGATTTGAAATCTGGCCCTTCCCCTTCCTAGCCAGGTTAACTACAGCACATTATTTGTCATCCATGAGTCTCAGCTTTTTGTCTCAAATAGGGACCTGAATGTTAAGTGCCAGAGACAAAATAAATACATCCAATGACTATTATCATCAATGCTGCATTACTCTTACTCCTTAATTTAGGAAAAAATGATCGTAGATTTTGAGAAGAAACTTTCATATGACTCATAATTTTCATGATGATCCAAAAGTTATAAATAATTAGAGATAACACACTTAAGTTCTGTATTTATAGTTTTCCATGTTACCAATGATTATAATTTAGGTTATCATCGGGTTATCAATATTGGGGTTATTTTTATTTTTATCTGAAAAAACATTATCTCTTAATCTGAAAATGATTATTTTAAAACTGCCAATACCTTGCTAAAAACTTATTCCAATTAAAATGAGATTAGTTAATTAGAACTATTTAAATTCTCACTGATAGGAATTCATAGTTACAAAGTCATTATATGAACCAAAAGGTATAAGATACCTAAAGTAATTTTTCTGAGTGTAATATGAAATTAGACGAGTTTTATTTCTCCCAAATTAAATCCAGGTCTCCTCAGGGCAATACAGTCTAAGATATCTGGATGGAAATTAGTTGACTTTTTTATTTTATTAATTTTCACCACTGCTATTTACCTATATGCAACTTCTGAAATTTAAAGTCAATGAATTCATTTATATTCAAATGCATTTAGCAAAGAAAAATATGCAGCAATAAAATTGTAATTTGTATTTCCTTGTAGGCTAATGGACAAGGAAGATTTGATAAGAGTATGATACTTTTATATACTTTATACTAATACTTTTATTAAAATGCAGCAGAACTGGAATTTTTTTTTTTTGTTTCCTTCTAATTAGATATTGTCAGTATGGTAGACAAGTTAAGTTTAGAGTGTGTCCCTCTGCAGAGTAGGCGTGTGAAATGAATGTGCAATTTCAAAGGAATGTAATATAATTAGAAAATCCTTGGTGAATCGTTGACATCAGGAAATGCATTAAAAACCCAGTCATGGCCCTTTAAAAAAATCAAATTCCATTAAATAGAAACCCTGAGAAAATCAGTGAACTCAGCCACAAAGGTAAAACAAGTAGATTGAAGTGGTCAGTACTTCACACCCCACGTACTCAGCTCTCTATGATTTTGTTTTAGGAACAGTGATCCTGGTAACAGGAAATTAAAAGTCAGATACGCCTGCATATATTGTTCCTTACTGTGCTTTATCTAACAAGTAATGTTAGTTGCACAACCAGAGACCTTGCCTGCGGATGGATTATTATTCCTGCAATGCAGGCGGCTTCTGCTGCTACTGAATATACAGAATCCAACCACGTGAACACAAACTTCTAAGACAAGTCAGATTATCCTACTCCCGTGGGATTTTAAAAATCCTTCAGTGGTAGGCCGGGCGCGGTGGCTCACGCCTGTAATCCCAGCACTTTGGGAGCCTTGGCAGGCGGATCACGAGGTCAGGAGATCAAGACCATCCTGGCTAACATGGTGAAACCCTGTGTCTACTAAAAACACAAAAAAATTAGCCGGGCATGGTGGCAGGCGCCTGTAGTCCCAGCTATTTGGGAGGCTGAGGCAGGAGAATGGCGTAAACCCGGGAGGCGGAGCTTGCAGTGAGCCTGGGCAACAGAGCGGGACTCCGTCTCAAAAAAAAAAAAAAAAAAAAAAAAAAAAATTCCTTCAGTGGTTTCCCATTTCTTTCCAAATAAAACCTAAAGTCCTTCTAATGATGAACAAAGCCACAGTGGAGTTCCCATTGCCTCTGGAACTTCATCCTCAACTACTCTTCTCCTCGCTGGTTCTCTCCAGGGTCACTGGCTCTCTATTGCTAAAACTCACCAGCCAAGTTTATGCCTCAAGGAGTTTGCATGACTTCTCCCTTTTGCCTGCAAAGCTCTTTCCCTGGTTAGCCACGTGGCTTGCTCTTTTGCCTGCAATGCTCTTTCCCTGGTTAGCCACGTGGCTTGCTCTTTTCCCTTAGGTGTCTGCTCAAATGTAACCGAATCAGCTTGGCCTTCCTTGACCACCTCACTAAAAATTGAACAAGTCATTGCCCTGTTTGCTCTTTTCTTTCTTCTCTTTTCTCCACGGTACCTATCACTTGTAACATACTCTATATTGGAACTATTTTAATTTGTTTATTGAATGTCTTCCCCCACCAGAAATAAAGCTTTATTATGGCATGAATGCTTAGACTAGAACCTAGAAAAACTAATTGCTCAAAAAATATTTGTTGAAGAAATGAAGAAAATAATAAAAGCATTAATGTATCTATTAATTATGTCTCAATAAAGAAAAGAATGAGTGCTAGCTTTGTAAAAGTTTCAGGGACTCTTGAATCAGACATGGACTCTTTCTTAAAAATGCTTATGGTCCGGGAAATGAAATTAATCATCTCTATAAGTAACATTAACACAGAATAGAGCATTTGAAGTCTGATGAGGTTAAAATATTACCAACAAGACAAAAAAAATATACTGCCTTCATGTAAAGACATCAGAGAAGCTACATGGAAGAGATTGCATTTAAAGTGGTTCCAAAAGATAGAGATTGCCATGAGTCTGTATGAATGGGTGGGGAGAGTATTCAGAGAGAAAACAATGTAAGCAAAGGCTCAAATCTGTGTGGTCACTGAGCTCTCCTGTTTGGCCACCATGTACAACGTATACACAGGCAAACACAGGGGAAGAAAGTTGGAAGGGTAGAGTCAAATTATGAAGAGTCCCATAAAAATCCATCATTTCAATAATATTTATCACCTACTTGAATATAACTGCTTTGTTCCCCATGTGTTGTCCTAATTATTACTGTCAAAGTTTCACTTTCTTCTGGGGAAGACATTGGCAATCAGTAAGAAGTGGAATGTTTCCTGGGATCCTTGGGGGCAGCTAATGACTCCCCCTCCTTTCACATCTCTTAGATCATCTATCTGTCTAATGAATCAAGGTGCCTTGCTCTGTCCCTAACAAGAGGCCCCAAATCTTACTTGCTATTAAGGCAGGATGAGGCAGCTGAAAGCAGTTATTCTGCAGAAACAGTTTCAGCAGGAAACTGTTAACCGGGAGAAATTTGATGCAAGCAGAAATTTATGACTGTGACTGCTCTGGATCATTCTTTTGGTGTTCTTAGTTGTTTTTGATTGTTTTCTATCAGAACTGGGCAGGACACAACGTGAGAATAAGCCCTCGTGGTAGGTAAAAAGCTGTTTAGTGGGACCTCAAATGGAAGCTCTAGTGATTTAGTACACTTGAAAGATTTTAACCCACTATGACCAAGACTCCTCTCCTGGAACATTGCAGGATGCCCACCTAAAAGTAAGGACCCTTATATTCTGATATACCTAAGGAATTTTTTTTAATCCTTGTAGGTGTATTAGAAAATTCACTTTGAATAGCTTTAGAACAGTTGAGAGCGATTTCACATAGCTCCCTAGGCCTCTAAACTTTTAAGTTCAAATGATTGGAAAGAGTATCAGGAATTTACACAGGCCAAACTCTAAGTCTTCTAGGGGGTAAAATAAGGCATTTTTTCCCCCGAATGTCTATCATATGACATTTGACAGCTCAATTCACAAGGTATCTTTTAGGAAAGAGGAAGGTAGGAGGGAAGGTGGGAAGGCGGGAAGGCAGGAAGGCAGGAAGGCATGCAACTTTCTTCACTTTAATATTCTCCATTCTACTTTCCATAAGGAGCATAACGAAATTATCAGATGTTAATGTGGTATTCACTGTGTACTTTTCCTTTGTTTTTATTTTGCTATTTTTATATTCTGTCCTCCCCCATTTTTATTCCACTTATTTTCTCCGTTTTCTATCCTAATTTCTTTCCAGTACATGCTCCCCATTTCAGAAAGTGTGCATTTTTATGCATAAGATGAGCACCTCTCAGTAAACATTGTTGTTAAAAAAGAAAACATAATTTTTAACATCCATTCGCTATACACTGTACATCAAAATTCTTTCCTTTGTACTTGAAGGGGAGGAAGGGGTTTGGCCATCGTCACTGACAGATGCCAATATCAGTGTTATGCCTTAGCAAGTTTCACTGACTCCTGTCTTTCTTTTGCCCTGAACACTCTTCAGTTTGTCTCCTGGGCACTCCAGCCCTGCTGTGAAGACTCATTCAGTTTCATTCCCCAGGACTCTATGAACTCTGAAGCCCAATATGGGCTTGTGCCAGGCAGGAGGTTATTTCATGAAAATCAGCCAAGATTTCTTTTCCCTCCTTTCATCACTTCACTCTCAGTTAAGCCTCTGGTGGGAAATTTTCGAGGTTACCATCCAGCATCTATACCTCAAGGAGGACAATTGCACTCTGTAATTGGAAGCTTCATCTGAGCCTTAGACTGGAATTTTATCACAAAGAGTACCTCAACGTCAGAGGTAGTAAATTAGGATATGGGGAATCTTGTTATTTACATACTCTCTACCAACATATGGCAGTATCTATAAATGCCAACCACAGTCACTCTTAATTAAAAGTTTAGACAGTAGATATACAGAAGTATGAAGGCTTTTTTCTAAGCTCTTCTACATTATTCAACCTGTCCATATGTCCACCAAAAAAAAAAAATTGTTAAAAAAAAAACCCACAGCAGGGGTGGGGGGCAAAAAGCCAAGATTGGGGAGTTCAGTTTTCCTTGATTTAATATCCTATTAAAACTCTATATGAACAGATTTATATAAAGCTTGCCATCTGATAGGACAATTGTGATTTCATCTCATTACACTAAATATATATATAAACTGAAAATATATTAAATTTCAATCTGAGACTGAATTTGCACATACCTGGAATTATTTTTCTTTCCTTGTCTGTTGAAACAAAATGAATTCACAAAGAAAATGTATCATGTAAGGAGAAAGTATAACCAATTTAGATAACAAACCATTCTCAATCATTTTTAGATATACTTTCAAATAATTGATATGTTAATTATAAATCTTTTCACATTTTTTATTAAGTGGAACTCTAACCAGTAAGATTGTTTTCTACTATAGTTTACATAGATTGTACCAGAAAATTAAGAGTATTCCTAATGAAATACTCTTCAATTGAATTTAGCATAACTTACTGATTCCTATTATTCTTCCTGCCAATTAATCTTCACAGTTTTATTTGAAATTAATGAGGCTTTGTGACACTGTTTCTTGGTGTCTTCCAAACGTTTTGGAAAATTATTTTCTCTTCAAATATTTTTTTCTGCTTTATGTCTTCTTTTCTCTCTTCTGGGATTCCAAGTAAATATATATTACACTTTTTCACCATATCTTCTGGATCTCTTGCCCTCTATCTTGTACTTTCCATATTTTGTCTCTTCAGCTTTACTGTGGATGGTTTCTCTTCACCTCTCTTTTTATTCATGAATTCCATTTTCATCTGTGTTTACCCTGTCTTCAAACACATCACCTGAGCTCTCCATTTTGGTTTTTGTATTTTTCAGTCTTAGCATTTCCTAGGCAATTCTTTTCTTTAAAACCAGAATGTCATGGTATCTAGTTTCCAATTCCTTGATAATATTTTAAAGTTTGTTCTTATTTCCATTAATGTAGTAAATGTGTTTTGCCTAATCTGAGCCCAATATTCTCACTATATGGGCACACCTGTGGGGCTTTGTCTGCGGTCTGTCATTTGTGACGATTCTCTTTCATGTTGCCTTCTTTCCTTGTGCCCTAATTATCCTTGTGTACCAGACACAGTATTTGAAACATGTAGTAGAAATATTTTGAGTCCAAGATAATGTTATTATCATCTGGAGATGATTTTCATTTGCTTCACAGGTGTCTGTAGATGCTAGCTTTCCAGGTTCACCTTAATCTAATTTGTCTTGGTCACCAAAATGACTTACACTGGGCTGCAATGTGTTCTAAGACTGTTTGACTTCTAGCTCAGTCTCCCATGTAGATTTGGTTCCTGCATTTATGCTACGGAAGTTCATCCAGGGAGCTCACCCTTGGCAAGCTGTAGACTTCAATTTTTGTCCCAAAAGCGCTGAAGCTCTGTCAAAGACCTGCTCAGCAGCTCCTCTGGATTAGCAGATACTCCTAAGCCAAAGCAGTCTGAATTCTGGGCTCATCTTTCTGATTTCCTTCTCTTACATCTTGGTCCAATTACTCTTCATTATCTTGGTAGGTATTTAATGCTTGGAAAGATTTTTTTTAGTTCATCTATATATTTAAATTATAATTAGCAAGTGGGTTTGTTCAAATTACTCATTCTGACTTTACTATAAACAGAAGTGCTTTTCTGATTACTCTTAACTAGGGAGTTTTTAGAACACTACAAAGTAACTGCACTGATAAGCATAAACAACCATAAAGTTATTTTCACTGGGGATGAAGATAAGGTAGATCTAATTGGAAATTTTTCCATTAATCCCAAATCCATACTGATGGGGAAATGACCTGATAACTCCATGCAAGGATTTTCCTATATTTCAAAAAAATTATAGAATATTCTATCTTTGAGAGAAAGAACAAATACCAATAAAAATTGCCAGTTTATTCATTAGGACCAGAAAGAGACTACATAAGAAACATAAGAGAAATCGTGTAAAAAATTGAGGACAAGAGCAATATCCTATCAAAAACTATACACCAAGATAATTTATAGTTTGCACATGCTTATAGATATGAAAAAACTGCTATGATCAAGTCTCAACGATTCTCATAATTACAAATAGTATGTATTTATGTACTGAGGTATATATGTGTATAAAACATAAAGTAAGAAATGTGTGAGTGAAATGATAAGGAATTGAAACACGGTGGCCTACCCTTCTCCACCTCTCCCCCACGAACTGACACAAGTGGTAAATGTGCTCAGGCAACCATTGGTTTAGGACAAGCTAGGAGTAAATAGAGAAATTTACTGTCCAAGCCCAGTGTCCTCACTCAGTAGAACTTAATGATATGCCTAAATTCAAAATATTAGAGGAGAATGAACAGAGGTCTGTCCATAAGAAGGAGACAAATGGAAAGGTCTGTGTCACTGTAATTCCCAGGAAAATTAGATTAAGGAGATGTGAATTCACCTACAAAGTTTAGAAAATCAATCAGTCCCTGTACTTATTACCAGCTGTATGTAGGTCACTGTATTCAGCAATGAAACACTAGTTACTGAAATAAAAGCCAGTCATTTATGAAATATTTACTGAATGCCTACTACGTACCTAGCAGTTAACATACACCTACTGAAACAAACAAAGATTCCTTTTATCTAGAGCAGTACTCTTGCAGCGGAAAATAGACAATGTGCAGTTATTATAATAAACTGATATATTGTGAGTATCTAAGAAGTAGAGCAAAGTAAGACGGAGCTGGAGTGGCCTCATGGAAAAAGTGACGTTCAGATAACAGAACAAGGTACCCCAGGAGGCAGGAAGATATCATACAGTCATGTATTAGTCATGTAGATATCTGGGGGAGAGTCTTCTAAGCAGAGACAACCAGCCCCTAGAACAAAGGCTCTAATGTGAGAGGCTACCTGGCATGTTAGAGAAATGGGAAGGGAATAAGTATGGCTGGAAAGGGGTATACACAGAAGAAAGGAATGGAACATAATAAAAGTTATAAACACACAAATATGTAAGGTCTTGTGGGCCTTGAATCTGAATGAAATGGGGCAACACTGCAAGATTTTATTTATCTATTTATTTATTTAGAGACAGAGTTTTGCTCTTGCTGCCCAGGCTGGAGTACAATGGCGCGTTCTCAGCTCACCGCAACCTCCGCCTCCCAGGCTCAAGCGATTCTCGTACCTCAGCCTCCGGAGTAGCTGGGATTACAGGCATGCACCACCATGCCCGGATAATTTTGTATTTTTAGTAGAGACGGGGTTTCTCCATGTTGGTCAAGTGATCTCAAACTCCCGACCTCAGGTGATCTGCCCGCCTCGGTCTCCCAAAGTGCTGGGATTACAGGCGTGAGCCATCTGGCCTGGCCCAACACTCCAAGATTTTAAGCAGAGGAGTGACATCATCTCGTATTTTAGCAATATTACTTTAACTAGTAAGATGAGAATAGATTGGTGCAGGAAAAGGAAAGGCAAGGACACCTGTTAAGAGACTATTAAGTGTCTGGGAGAAACCCAGGTAAGAGAGATGGTAGTAAAATGGAAGTATTGGGGAATTGAGTGGAATAGTAATTCTGTAACACACATTTGTTTCTCCCCATAGGTAGGAATACAGGTGTCCTCACCTCCCTACCTGAAAATAAGTATGCATGGAATTTCTCCAACTTAAGGCAGTTTGATTTAATCTATGTCATGCCTAGATTCAGAAACTGAGAATTTTAACAAAAATCAATTGCCTGAGAATAATGACCACATATTATGAATAATTTTCATTTACTATATAGTTAAATTCCTCCGACATTATAGACCTGTATTACAATGGCAAGTTTTAGGTTTTTTGTTTTGTTTTGTTTTGTTGTTGTTGTTTTATTGTGTTTTTGTTTGTTTGGTTTTTTGTTTTGTTTTGTTTTTGAGACAGATTCTCGCTCTGTCACCCAGCCTGGAGTGCAGTGACGCGGTCTCGGTTTACTGTAACATCCACCTCTCAAGTTCAAGCGATTCTCCTGCCTCAGCCTCCGGAGTAACTGGGATTACAGGCCCGTGCCACCACGCCCGACTAATTTTTGTATTTTTAATAGAGACGGGGTTTCTCCATGTTCGCCAGGCTGGTCTCAAACTCCTGAGCTCAGGTGATCCACCCGCCTCAGCCTCCCAAAGTGAGCCACTCCGCCCGGCCAAGTTTTAGTTTTGATTGCCAATAACTTTTTAAATAGATTGGGTGGTGGATGCCTGGAACCTGAGCGTACAGAGGTCAGTGTTGTTTTTGTTTGGTTTGTTGTTGTTGTTGTTGTTGTTTCAGACGGAGTCTCGCTCTGTCGCCCAGGCTTGAGTGGAGTGGCACGATCTTGGCTCACTGCAACCTCCGCCTCCCGGGTTCAAGCGATTCTCCGGCTTGGTCTCCCAAGTAGCTGGGACTACAGGTGCACGCCGCCAAGCCCGGCTAATTTTTTGTATTTTCGTAGAGATGCGGTTTCACCGTGTTGCTCAGGCTGGTCTCGAACTCCTGAGCTCAGGCAATCCGCCCGCCTCGGCCTCCCAAAGTGCTGGGATTACAGGCGTGAGCCACCGTGCCCGGCCCAGAGGTCAGTGTTTAAACTTGCTGAACTAATCCACTGTCCTACTTTTCATTCATTATTATTTCTTTCTGTCTTCTTCCATCTTCCCACATATGTTTCATGGTCTTTATAAGCTCCATCAGCAGCCATGTGTTCTCCAATTTTATTTTCATTCATGCTATCATCTTTGGCAACGCCAGGAAGGCTTTTTTCCCCCCTCTCATGTACTTTAATATATTATTTCTCAAAAAATAGCCTCCCTGCTGCGTTTTTTCTGAGTCTGTGAGAAAGAAGAGCCAAGCTGCAGAGAAAGAGATTCTGCCATGTGCTGTGTGATCTTGCATGGTTTATAACCTCCAGTCTTTTCATCCATGACATGAGGATAACAATATTTCCTCAAAGGGCTTTTGTGAGGATTACACAACCCAGGGTATGTACAATGCCTGTGAAAGTGCCTGGCACAGAGGCCAAGACTCAATACTTCTGAGTACTGCCTGCAGGTCAGAAGCTTCTCTCACTTCCTACTCTAGCCATTTCTACTGCTATTTGGTTTTCTGTTCTTGACTTACCAGTAGCTCTATGATCTGCATGTTCTGTAATTTACTACTACTAACTAAGCTTAGTCTATATGGTTTGCTAATTAACAGCTTCCCTTCTTAATATTCCTAATAGAGTTATTTTCAGCATCAAATGATATAATAAGTGGAAAATTCAATTAATGTATTTGGGATATAACAAGTCCTCAACTGGTAATCATTAGTCTTTATTTTTGATATTTTATTACCAATATTAATATCTATCTTCTCTTCCCACTAGGAAGAAGGCTCATCAAGGACAGAGATATTCATCTGTTTTATTCTCTGATACATTCCTACTGCCTAAAACAATGCCTGGCATATAAGAGATAGTCAATAGTTAATGAATAAATTAGTAACTGAATGAATAAAACACTTTCACTTATTTCAGTTGCATTAATGCAATGTAAGTTACAAGTAAGTTACCTTGCCATCACTGAGTATTATAACTTTTTTGCTAACACATAAAAGGTATAAATTTATAACTTACTTTGTTTCGTATTTTTTAATGACTTAGAACAGTTAAACATTTATTTAAAAAATTATTGAGGTTTTGACATTAGTCATAAAACAGGCAAGGTTGTGAAAAAGTTAAGAAATATCCAACATTTCAAGTGGGAGAAATGTCTTACACAGGAAATGAGGTAAAATTATAAAATATTTATCATCTTTTCTTTAGAGTGAAATTCTCTGGCACTCTCTCTTCTCAATTTCATGTGATGACGTAGTCTCATATCTCACAGAAAACACGGATGGAATCAGATGTGAAGGCTTCCCTATTTCTTCCATTACATTTCCCACCCTTCTGCATATTCACCCATGTTTCCCATTTGTCTGCTGTTCAAATGGATAAAGTGGCTCTGGTCCTATCAATAATCAACACATCCATATGCATTGCAGACTCCATCCTTTCTTCCCTACTCAAGCTCTTCTCTCCTAGAATTATCATTCTTTTTTCCATCATTGGTCTCTTTTCCTCTACTTGATTATTGTTTTCACCAACATATTAAAATGTATAGGAAGGGCAATATGTTCAATATAGATAATGAACTTTTTGGCTTTTACCTTTCTTAACACTGGTCTGAGAAATTCTTCAGCCTAGAGGATAAAGTGAAGAGTTAAATTCCTTTCCTTTTGCATACTTAGAAAAAGCATAGAGATGTAAAATTTAAACGCAGCCATAAAAAAGGGGGAATAGATACTAAGCATGTTTGTTGTTGTTGTTGTTGTTGTTGTTGTTTTTGACTCAGGATGGAAGGATGATTCCAGATGTGAGTACATATTTCTCCCTCTGGCTTTGGAGGAGTATAAAAAACATTGCATTAAATAAATGCAAGTATCACCAATAGTACTGGAGGCTCTGCCTTTATAACTTAGGAAAGAAGACCAATTCTGACTCACTGGCTTTGCAAACCAAACCAAGGCCTAATTTTACCAACTTGGGGTTGCAATGTGGTCAGGTTACCAGAGAGTGCTCTTGATGTTCAAATATTTGGATGTGCCCTCAGTGCACGGGATGCATGGATGTTATGTTGATAGCCTATGGGTATTCCGTGGGGCCTACCTTGTCTCATAACATGACTTTTTCACATTGGCTGGTCTCCAGCACTGGGCTAGAGGGTAGGAGACAGGCTTAACAAGGACTCGGAGAGTCCATGCTCAGAGAGCCAGGGACAATTGATCCTGCAAGAGTAAGCTGACTTTGAGTTAGAGCCCAGACTTCAGCATTAAATACCCAGAATAAAAGGCCAGCAACCAGAAAAGAAGAAACTACACAAGATCTGAGTCTTTTTCTTCACCATAGGGATGCAAAAGCAACACCCACCTTCCATACACAAAAGAGAGAAACTATATTAGAAAGAAGCTGGGGTAGGCATCATAAGAACCTGATTATTCTTTTACTCTAGAAATCTTTATCAGTAGGATGATTTAAATCATCATATTGGACTAGACTTTAACTTGAAAACGATGTTTAATTAACTTTTCTCCTCTAGCTGGCTGGTGTCACCTAATGAATAGGCAAGATTAGCAGTAGACAAAATAAAATTACAAATTCTTTACAAATCAAAAATTTGGAACGAGTCACATTGTATAATTCTGTTTATTGGTTTACTTGTAAAAAATAAACATAAACTAACTCCTTTAGCAGTAACTACCTTATCAGCTACAACCTCATTTTTTCCCCTCTCCGAACTTCTTGAGCTAATTTTCTTCCTGCTGACACCATTCTCTTCCACTTCCATTCTCTCTTCACTTTTACCTCAATTGATCATCCCTCTTTATCATGTCACTAAAATTTTTCTTGTCAAGATCATCAATGAGAAGCAAGTTGCCAAGACCAATGGGCATTCTTCTGCCCTCACTTTGCCAATCTCACAGCACCATTTGGCACAGCTGACCATTTCCTCCCTCCAAAATACATTCTCATTCTAAATTTTGTTATTCACGGATCTTGTCTACCTCCTTCTGCTCAGTACTTAGCTCTGTCATCTCCATTTCTTCACTAATTCTGTGTGACCTAGCCAATGACTTTGGTAACATACCATCAATATTGCTCAATTCCCACCTCTTCCCAGGAGTTCCAACGCCATAGAGCCAATGGCCAACCTGATATCTTCCATTGAAATTGCACAATTTGTTAACAACTTAAGAGTAGACATTATGTTTCTGCTTTTCTTCCCTCAAGCCCCATATCCAGTCCACCAGCAAATCCTTTGGCTGTATTTTCCCAAATCCTTATACTTATCACGATCTTCAAGACTACTACACTCTTCCAGTCATCATTAGTCCTCACCCAGACTCAGCAATTTAGCACTGAACTGGTCTTTCTTTGCATCTCCTTTTGTCCCATATTCATGATGGCCACAGCAACTTTGTGAAATTTTTCTTTTCAAAATTACTTACTTATAGGAAAGTAATACAGCTACAGTATGTTTGCCTGATACTGAATTTAAAAAATGTGTCTTGCAGAAGGCAGTTTCATCACCTTGTCTCGTGAAGGAGGCTACCATATGAAGTTTCCCTATATGAAGGGGTAACCATATGAAGTATAACCAGTATGTGAAGTTTACATTTCCCCACAAGCAAATGCCTGCATATAAAATAAAACTCACACATGGCTTATTTTTGAGGGGCAGGAAAACTGATAATAATTTTAAACAAAAGATATTCTCCAGAAAAGACATAAAATTCGAGAGGGAGACACCCAGCAGAATGAGAAAAAATGAAAATGATAAAGTATACTCTAAGCAAAGTGAGAGTTCAACAACTATTTGTTGTTTATGATGAAAAGGCTTTCCAATGAAATCAATGCAATGCCTGACACTCAGATTTTTTTCTCATTTTTCCCAGGCTTGACAAAAATAAAGAAGACATTGAAAGAAAAGTTTGCATGGATTCTGTTGAACTGAAGAGGGCAGATGGACATCTCTTTAGAAAAATGACAATAGCTCTGGCCATCCATCTCACAAATGTGTGTCATTAATTCAGCAGAGACAGTGAGAAAGAGCATAGATCAAACCAAATCTGAAGTAAAGTAGAAATGATGCTGGCCTGGGAGTTATAGAATCAGAGTACTACAGATGAATCTCTGAATCCTTATTAATGGGTAGTGTGAACTTGAGCAAGTCCTTGAACCTCTAGCTGCTTACAAGTTATCTGGACTAGATCAACTGCAAAGTCCTTCTAATTTGTATTTTCTAGAATGTATAATTCTAATGTCACTATTGGAAAGCCAACAGATGTTGTTATGATTGTGGTAGATTGATAGAATTGTTTTCACATACAAAGAAGGCACAATGCCTTTAGACATGTGGAAAAATAGCCATTAGAGGTGTCCCTAAAAGAATATTTTGAATCACTGATTGATTATACCTCTAAAGTTCCCATTTACTTACATGAGTTTATGTTTTGGAAACTTACCAAAGGTCCTTTGCTTGAGAACAAAGAAAAGTCAATTCTTCATTATAGACCATCTGAAATAAGATGTTGGAAAAAATTATTATGAGCCATAAAGTGTCTTAGAATTGTTAAATTGTATTGCTTGAACTGCATATGAGAGTAAAGACTGATAAGTTTTAAAATACATAGGACTATATGTTACATTCGATTTGTTATGGTTTTAAATAAGGGGATTCAATACATTCAGGAAAGCATTAAATAAAATTTTAACTCAGGCAATGCCTTTGGCCCACAATTTGGATAGCAGGTTAAACCACGGTTTACAGCTCTGCAGTAAGCTGATGCTCACCAAACAATTTAATGTAGGCTCTGGAAGAGTACATTTTACATGGAATAATTTGGAAGAAAGGAATATCAGTTAAAGAAATAGTAGAAGAGTAGGCGCATCATAGCAAAAAAGTAGAGTCATTCAGCAGAAGATACTGCCCTCATCAAAGTGAAGCCCATGTATAAGATGGCAAATAAGAGAGATTAAAATAGTTATCAATGACTTAGTGCCTCCTACACTCCAGGTCCTGTACTAGGTACTTTATATTTCCCATTTCATTTCATCCTCAAGGCAAATCTAGGAATTCAGTTGTATTATCTTCATCTTGCAGTTGAGGAAATGAAAGCTTAGAAAGATTACTTAATTTTCAATGATAGCAAATGTAGTACAAATCAAAATGAAGAGTAAAACTCAGGTCCATCTGTATCCAAAGCCAATACTGTTTCAGCTACTTGAAGCTACATAAATGGCCAAAACATTAGTGTTCTGGGAAGTTGTGTAAGAGAACCAAGCGAAGAATTGTTACATCACAGAGCACAAGTATTCATAAAGGACAACTACATAAAGTGACTTAGGATGACTTAAGAATGTAAGCTCATTACTTCTATGGTTTCAGAGCACCAGACTGCAACCTTTTTATCTGAGTGGAAAAAAAGCATTCAGGTATAAACTCCAAATTACTAAGTAATCAAAGAAAATTATCTGGTATCAATTTTTGTATTTAAATGAAACCTAAATATATTTTATTTGAAATTTCAAACACTATCCAGTTTATGACAACCCAGCTTCATACATTCTATAAAAATACCAAGCGCCACTTTTTAAACTTCTATTTTTTCCCCAACCCTGAAATTCATTGAACTCATACCTAACCTGGGAAACAATATGTTCAACTGATGTGTAAAAACCCTAGCTGGTTAATGAGAAAGGACCTGTTAGTCATCCAATAAAAAATGGATAACATGCTCCCAAAATTACCTGTTGATAAGAACAAGTTGAGTTTATTGCTTATCATGGTAAGGAATATCACTACCTTCACGTAATCTTGGTAGAATTTCAGAAGCAAACAACAAAGTTAGGATTTTTGTTGTTGTTGTTGTTGTTGTTGTTGTTGTTGTTGTTGTTGTTATGGAGTCTCGCTCTGTTACCCAGGCTGGAGTGAAGTGGCGCCATCTCGGCTCACTGCAACCTCAACCTCCCGGGTTCATGCCATTCTTCTGCCTCAGCCTCCCAAGTAGCTGGGACTACAGGCGCCCACCACCATGCCTGGCTAATTTTTTGTATTTTTAGTAGAGACAGGGTTTCACCGTGTTAGCCAGGATGGTCTTGATCTCCTGACCCCGTCATCTGCCCGCCTCGGCCTCCCAAAGTGCTGGGATTACAGGTGTGAGCCACCATGCCCGGCCATAAAATTAGGATTTCTAAGAGGTTTTGATGATGGTTTAAGGCAATGTATTTGTTTAGGTTTCAGTAAGGTTCATCATATGATAGTTTAGGACTGATGGACATAGTAAGACAAGCTTTTAAGGAGAGAGTTTTTGCAAGCAAACAGTCTTTCCATGCTATCTATTGAAAAGTTCGACAGTCTAATGTTCATTTAAATGGGCTTATAGGAGTTTCTAAAATTAATAATAATTATTTCTAACATTTTTCTTCCTGAGCAAAACTTTCCTAATATAGTAAAATCATGCTAATGCAGAAAGAAACTTCCATGGGTATACATGGTTTTGCTTCCAGAATCATGAAAATAGAAAATTATTTTAGCTGGGCATTTATTTTGATCTATGAATATTAATCCTTTATTATATTTGGTTTATTATATATCTTTGCATAGTTTTGGGGAAACTTTGAAGGATATTTCTTCATGAAGTATGTTTGAGAAACTTTTATGTTCAAAGAAGCTCCAAATAAATTCTGCTCATTGATATCAATAATTGCTATTATTGATGGACATTTTTATGATATTTAAATAAATAGGATTCTCACTTTCCCATATGAAAACAGCCTCATGAAGCAACATAAATAACCAAAACATTAGTGAAAAATGTTTTGTGAAAAAGTCCTTCTGTGGGCATATACTTAATTCACCACTTTTTTATCCTGTCAATTATAAAGTATTTGACAAATAAAATAATTTATCCTACTATTGAACAAACAAGAGGACAAAAAACATTAACTCATAAAACACTACAAATATGCTTGGACATCAGAAGGGTTGAACAGCCTTGCCTTCAATTAGTCTCCATCCTCAAGTGGAAAATAATGTTAACAAGTAAATGTGGTAAGAACTATAAAAGATATAACACACCAGAGGTAAAGAAAAAGAAATGATTAGTTCTTACTGCCTATCCCAGTAAGTGTCAACAAGAAACTAGTATTCGAGCTAATCCTGAAGGAGGCAAAGACATTCCTAAATGAGAGAATCGAAGGTCTCAATGATTAAGTCTAGGGCATAATAAATAGAAAAGTTGAACGGAATAGGAATGTCAGCCTGGCAAGAAGTTACTTTTACCTCTTTCTTGCTTCAAATTTAGTTCCTTTTCTTGGCTAGAACATGGAATTTTCAAAAGAGCAATGCATATCATTCTGTCTTTTTCTGGTAGCATTTGATGCAATTATAATTAATTATATGTGAATGACACCTGTCTTTTTCAAGGTAGATTATTTTTGCATCTCTAGTATCTAGTACTGTGTCAGGCACATGTTTGAATGAATTATTAAGTGACTACATGAAATGCATAAATTAATTTGGTTCAGCCTATAATGAAGGTTTGTTTATATCCTAAGAAAATATCCAGTTTGGAAGATTTCCACTTTGTTATATTTATATCTCAAAACTATTTATTGTTTGGAATCTCTAGTCATTTTTCAAATGCTAAAAACGACTCACTTCTCATTATACCAATCAAGAAGGGCATCCCTATGCCTTATGAAACAATATGTTTTTGATTTGTGCTAGTATAGTATACAGTTTACGTTATTCTAAACATTTTCCTTTGTCATTACACTTGTGAAATTTGTTTCTTTGTCTTATGTCCTTTTATCCTTTTTCCTCGGAAGCCAAGTGGTTCATACAAGGATGGAAACCTTGGACTTTACTTCAAAAGCACCAGCTCTCTCAGGGAAGATACTTATTCTAGAAGGGCAAAGAAGTAATTTAGGACAGAAGGTTTTCATAGTAAATGCTAAATGTTCCCTCTTTAGGTTGGATGTTCTCTTTTGAATTCTACCTGCCAGGTGTCCATCTATGACCTTTACGCTGGTAACATTTAACTTAAAATTTGATATATCTTCATATTCTACATCACAAACTATCTTGGATGTGTTACATCACTTCTGACTCCTTATTCCTCTCACTTGGCAGGAATCATCTCTGTTATGCTGGATGCAGCACAGACAGGCCACTGCTCCTCACTTCCATGTCCTTGCTAGCTCTCACCTAAGTATTCTTATCTTTTTACCACTAGGGGAGAATGGACACAGCTTCAGAAGCCTGAACATATCACTGCAGCCTCCAGTGGCATTGGCTTTACACATGAAATCTCTATGCAACCCTTATATTTTCCTTAGAGTTTCTGCCCTTTCTCCATTACAAATGGGAAGGCAGTTTGTGAATTATGGAGAAGTCATTAGATGATAGGGCTTTGGTGGGGTGGAGAGCTCACCTCCGAGAACTATATGGGAGGCTGTTTATTAGCAGTGCTTTCTTAGCAAGCCCCTTCATTAATTAGTCTAAGACTTTTCTTATCTCCCTCATGTACTCCCTCATGTACTTGATTTTTTGATTAAAAAATCAAATATAATTTTATAACCCTGCAGTTCGTGTTTTCATTTGCCAAAGGAAAAAAAAGTTTGGATATAAAATAGGAAAAAATAGAAACTACTATTATAATAATCTGGGCAGATACAAAATATGTGTGAAGCTATGTTGCCATATATTTGCTTGTTTAATAACAAAAATGTATTTGGAATTTTGTGCCATTTAATTCTTTGTAATAATATTAGTAGAGAGTGGCATTTTCTGCAAGTTAGAAAAAATGTCTTTTTTCTTCATTTGTATTTATCTCACTCATTAAAAGTAAGGGTAGGCATTATATTAATGGCCCATAAGTATATTCATTGAATAATGTGTTTCTTTCTTTTACTTTAACAAGTTAATAAGCACCAATAACATGGCCAGACAAATGGACTAACTCTGTCAGAATCAGAAGGTTGGTCACAATTTAAAATGAGCTAAGTACAACCATGTTGCTTGAGAAATAGCATTTGTTTACAGGCAGAATATGAAAATTTGTTTTAGTAAAACTTCATTTGAAAGGGACAATAAAAATAACTTCTGCTGTCTCGGAAAGTTATCTGTTGAAAGTGTTCTACTGATGGATGTGTATTTTACACAGATGGACACAAATAGGAAGAATGGAGTAGAGGGTTCAGCTTACAGGGAGGAGCGTTTATGGCCTTATGTCAATGAAGCACAGGTTACGGCATGGCAAGAGTCTGTTTACCAAGGTTAGTGTGCCTCCTTCAACACAAGTCAAGTTTAAGGATTTATATCCCTAATTGGAGTGTTTCTTAAGTGTTGGTTACACATATTTAAAATAACAACATAAAAGTAAAGATAATTGAAAATGTGTCAGTTAGGTCTCTTACAATGATTGTTTTAACATTTAAGAAAAAAAACTGGAAGCCACAGCACTGAATATGACCTATTTGCACAGAATATCAAAGGAAAATTTGATTCCATTCCAGATGAAATTCTTCAGCCAACTCTATGTTATTTACACCCAGGCTTTATAAGATTGATTAAACTGAGTTTTAAGTATCTTTGTATAAATAATATAGTCAAAGCTTGCTGACTTGAATTCAATTATATTCATTTTTGACAGTGTAACTGGTATCAAATTTAATTCTAATGATCTGCAAAGCTGATTTCTTTTGTCTTCCTAATTGTGATGAAGGATTTTTTTTTTAGCAGAACGAGGCTATTGTCATCTTCTCTTTACCCTTAAATAGAAAAAGTATTCGATTTCAATTTATTCATATCAGAGAATAGAATACCAACTAATTATTATTCACTGTGCTGAAAAAATCATATTAGGTACTTCACATGAAAGAAGAAAAATAAACCCTGCTAACCATTTACTTTCCAGAGATTCACCCCTTGCTAATAAGTGAACTTAACCAAAGAAATGCTTTCTTATAGAAGGGTTATAACTTGTCATATTATCTCATTGACTGGCTTATGGATGTCTCTTTCTGTCATAGCAACTAAAATTCCTTCTGGTATGAGCCTTTTGGTGCTGAATGGTGCATTGTTTTGACATTGACTTTAAATTGGAATAAAATTCTAGGTGAGCTGTTCTTATAAGCTATCCTGTCCCACAGAAAGTCCACAACAAATTTACTTTCTTGAGGTCAGTCCCAGTCCTGAATGTTCTGGCCCAATCGCTTTGTGTTTTCAAAGCTATTCTTATTTCTAGAAAATAGGCTTCAAAAAATGAGCTGTCTTTCAGAATAGGTCTGAGAAGAATGAAGGATCTACTATTCATGCTAATGATGGACCATTTTAGTGCATGTGTTTGCAGACTTAGACTTGTGGTAGTAAGGGAATTGTATTTTCTACTTTTTTCACTTTATACCAACCCTTTCTCTTCGACTAGCTAGTCTTTTGTGTCCTTTCTACCTTGCCCTCGCTGCTCAAAATTCTCACTTAGGGCTATACACCACCAAGTACCCTATGTTCAGAATCTATTTCTTCAGATGAGCTCTAACAGAATTATAGACTTCAAGTGGTGATGTACCTTCTCTTTTTTTTTTCTTTTTCTTTTCTTTCTTTTTCTTTTTTTTTTTTTTTTTTTTTTTTGTGAGATGGAATCTCCCTCTGTCACCTAGGCTGGAGTGCAGTGGTGCGATCTCGGCTCAGTGCCACCTCCGCCTCCTGGGTTCAAGCAGTTCTCCTGCCTCAGCCTCCCGAGTAGCTGGGATTGCAAGCATGTGCCACCACACCTGACTATTTTTTGTATTTTTAGTAAAGATGGGGGTTTCACCATGTTAGCGTGGCTAGTCTCCAACTCCTGACCTCAGGTAATCTGCCTGACTCAGCCTCCAAAAGTGCTGGGATTACAGGCATGAACCACCATACCTGGTCGGATGTGTCTTAACCTAAAATTCCATCTGATGTAGCAACTCTACCACAGTATACCCCAGGGATTTGCTTTATTCTATCCAGTGACTGAAAAGGAGTCACAGACCTCAAGTATATTTTTAGCAAAAAAAAAAAAAAAAACTTTAATAAAAATATGTTTTCCTTTTAAGTTTTAGCCATTAGTCTTAGTTACTACTGTGAAAATACATAATATGTCTAAATTTTCTTTTACATAACCCATTTAATATTTATATATTTTTTGAGATGGAGTCTCGCTCTCTCACTCAGGCTAGAATGCAGTGGTGCAATCTCGGCTCACTGCAACCTCCGCCTCCCAGGTTCAAGTGATTCTCCTGCCTCAGCCTCCCGAGTAGCTGAGATTACAGGCGTGCAACATCACGCCCAGCTAGTTTTTGTATTTTTAGTAGAGATGGGGTTTCACCATGTTGGCCAGGCTGGTCTCGAATTCCTGATCTCAAGTGATCCGCCCATGTTGGCCTCCCAAAGTGTTGGGATTACAGACGTGAGCCACCGCGCCCGGCCAATATTTTCCATTCTGTATCATGTGTTCACATCTGTTCCTCCATTTTTCTAGCTTTTGAGTTTTTCCATTATCTATACTCCTATGGTATTGAGGTCTCAGCACTACCTTCACAACAGGGTGATTATTATTAGAATAATGCAAGAACATACTCTACTTCATGATAGACTCTTCTCAAAATCTGTCACCCAGAAAATAACTAAGATACTCCAAATAGTGGTTAATCAGCCAGGCTATGCTACTCTCTAATGTTCGTATTTTGGTCTACAAAATTGACAAATAGATCAATGGAACAGAATAGAGAGTCTAGAAATATACCCACAAAAATATAGTCGATGTATCTCTGACAAAGGAGCAAAAGCAATTTAATGGAGAAAGGACAGTGTTTGTAACAAATGGCGCTTCTCTTAGTTCATTCGTGCTGCTATCATGAAACATCTAAGACTGCATAATTTGTGTATAAACAATAGAAATGTATGGCTTACAGTTTTGGAGGCTGGGAAGTTCAAGATCAAGGTGCTGACAGATTCAGTGTCTGGTGAAGGCCCCTTTCCTCATAGATGGCACCCTCTAGGTATCCTCACATGGTGAAAGGGCGGAAGGTCAAAACAGTTGACAAATGTTGTGCTTTCCCACGGCAGAAAAGGAGAAGAGAGGAAACCCACTCTCTTAAGCCTGTTTATAAGGGTCCTAATCCATGAGGCCTCTGCCCTCAGGACTTAATCATCTTTTAATGACCCCACCTCTTAATACTGTCACATTGGCTATTAAGCTTTAACTCACGAATCTGGGGAGATATATTGAGACCATAACAGTGCTAGAGGAACAACTAGACATCCAAATGCAAAAAAGTTTGTCTGAACATTGACTTTTCACATTTCACAACTAATAACTCAAAATGGGTTATATACCTAAAAGTAAAATGCAAAACTATAAAATACTAGAAGATAACATAGGAGAAAATTTAAGTTACCATGGGTTTGGCAATTACTTTCTAGATGACAACACCAAAAGAACAATCCATAGAAAAAAATCAGTAAGTGGATTTCACTGAAATTAAAAACATCTGCTCTGTGAAAAAATGGTCTAAGATAATGAGAAGATAATCCATAAACTAAAAGAAAACGGCAAAACATATAGCTGATAAAGGATGTGTATCTAAGATATGCAAAGAATTCTTAAACTCCAACAATAAGAAAACAAACAACCCAATTGAAAATAGGTAAAAAAATCTGAACAGACATCTCACCAGAAAAGACATATAAATGTCAAATAAGTATATGAAAAGATGCTCAACATCATATGTCATTAGAGAATTACAATCAAAACAATGAGCTAGGCCAGGTGCCATGGCTCACGGCTGTAATCCCTACACTTCAGGAGGCCATGGCGAGCGGATTGCTTCAGCTCAGGAGTTGAAGACCAGGCTGGGCAACATGGTGAAACCCCGTCTCTACAAAAATACAAAATTTAGCCAGGCATGATGGTGGGCGCCTGTAATCCCAGCTACTCACGAGGCTGAGTCAGGAGAATCATTTGAACCCAGGAGGCGGAGGTTGCAGTGAACAGAGATCGCACCAATGATCTCCAGTCTGAGTGACAGAGCGAAACTCCATCGCCAAAAAAAAAAAAAAAAGAAAAAAAAATTAGTCGGGCATGGTAACGCATGCCTGTAGTCCCAGCTAATCAGAAAGCTGAGGTGGGAGAATCACCTGAGTGTAAGAGGCAAAGGTTGCAGTGAACCAAGATTGCACCATTGCACTCCAGCCTGGATGACAGAGCCAGACTGTTCCCCTCCCCCACCCAAAAAAACAACCAATGAGATACCACTGTACACCTACGAGAAATGAGCAAAATCCAAAACACTGACACTCTAAATGCTGCCAAGTGTAAGGAGCAACAGGAACTCTCATTCATTGCTGGCAAGAATGCAAAATATAACTACATCATAAGATAGTTGGACTTTTTTTAAATAAAGTGAAACATAGTCTTATTATTTGACCCAGCAATTGCATTCTTTGGTATTTACTCAAATAAAATGAAAATTTATATCCACAGAAAAGCCTGTACATGAATGTTTATAGCAGCTTTCCTCATAATTGTCAAAACTTGAAGCAACCAATATGTCCTTTAATAGATGAATGGATAAACAAACTACAGTACATCCAGACAATGGAATATTTTTCAGTGATAAAAAGAAATGAGCTACCAAGCCACAGAAGGACATGAAGGAAGTTTAAATGCATATTGCTAAGTGAGATAAGCCAGTCTGAAAGGCTATATGCTATAGGACTCTAACTATATGGCATTCTGGAAAAGGCAAAAGCGTAGAGACAGCAAAAAGAAAAAAAAATCAGTGGTTTTCAGAGCTTAGGAGTAAGGAAGGAATAAATAGGTGTAACATAGGGGATTTTTAGGGGAGTGGAACTATTATGTGTCATACTGTAATGATGGACACATGATATATATTCATCAAAATCCACAGACTTGCACATCACAAAGAGTGAACCCTACTGTATGTAAACTGTGGACTTTAATTAATAGGAATGTATTGATATTGATTCATCAATTGTAACAAATATCCTACATTAGTGCATGATGTTAATAATAGGGGAAGCTGTGTGTGGGGAGAAGTACATGGAAACTCTGCCCTTTCTGTTCAAATGTTTCTATAAACCTAAAAATTCTCTGACAATCTATATCTATCAACTATAACTAACAATATTGAAAAAGGGCCATGAAAATAGAGTAGATTATAAATATAAATGACTGAAAGATGTAAGGAAATGACTGCACTTCTTTGAAAACTATTAAATAAAGGGGGAAAATTCTCTTCTTTTACAGTTGAAGAGGAAAAATTTCTTATTCTGAAACAGTTTATATACAATGAAGAATGATAGAATATCACCATTCTGTAGCCCCTAATGAGTTAATGGATCTAAACAATGATCATCAATTGCTATTAATATCAGAAGGAGAGAAAACTAGACTCAGGAATTTCATGATGAAAGTACACAACCCTGTCCATTAAGCAGTTTAATATCAACTAATAAATACATAAATTCTAAATTTGATAAATATTTATACATAATACCAAATTATGAGAAATTCAAGGTAGAGAGAAACGTTAAAAATAGCACACGTATAAAGTTACAATTCACATTTAAAAGTGTGTATTAAAAAATGTCTGGCTTATCATATGAAATATGGCAATAAAAAAGATCTAGAGGAAAATTAGAGTTTAAAAGAGACTTAAACCTAAATATAATATAGAATCCTAGAATACTTGCTGGATTAGTGGAAAAACTGGTGAAATTCAAATAAAGTCTGTAGTTTAGTTTTCAGTATTATAGTAATGTTAATTTCTTAGTGTTGAAGTACCATGGTTATGTAAGATGCTAACATTAGCAAAAACTGAGTAAAGAATGTCAATCTAAAAAAAAAAATCAGAGAAAAATGTCTGAAAGTATGTTGAGTTTATTTGGGACTTACAAAAGAGGACTATAATCTCAGATCCATGGGTATGGCAAGCCATATATGCACCTGAAAAAGGAGGGTAAACAAGCTTTTGTTGACACAAGGAGAAGTTCACATAAACTACTTGGAAACAGAGTTCATTGATTTCAGAGGCTCAAAGCCAGAGATAGCATCAGTTCATTGGTGGAGATGCCATTACTGGGCAGATGTTCTTCCAAGAGCATCTTATCTACAGCATCTTATTGCTGCAGTCCTAAAGAAGGAATAATTTTTTTTGTCGAGTTATTTTAGAAAGTCCTTGAGACAGTCTTTATCTCAGATATGCAAGCACGAGCTCTCCCTCTTCATGCTTTCCTGGCTCTAATTTGTTTGGGTCTGACAAAAAATGATTTCATGCTGGCATCTGCAACTTTCACAAGGATATACCAAAACTCTCTGTACTATCTTTGCAGCTCTTCTGTATACCTAGAATCACTTTCAAATAAAAAGTTTATTTTTAAAAAGACACTTGAAAGACATATCAGCGATATATGGACATTATCTTGATCCCAATGCAAACAGATTGCAAAAATAATTACAAGGCAGATGAGGAGATGTGAACATTGGCTGACTATTTGATGATGATGATAAAGAATAATTCTAATTATTGTTAATAATTTAGGTATCATCATAGTACAAATGCTATGTTTGAAAATAATTTAAGTATACATATTAAAATATTTCAAGATGCAAGGATGTAATATAATAGCTGATAATTGCTTCAGAATAATCTGACTAGGCATCCAGATGAGGTAATAAGAAGGGAAGAAAGAAAAAGAAAAAGGAAGAAAGGCGGGGAGGGAAGGAGAGAGGGAGGAGGGAGGGAGGGAGAGAGAGAGGAAGGGAGGGAGGGAGGGAGGGAGGGAGGGAGGGAGGGAGGGAGGGAGGGAGGGAAGGGGAAGTCTGGCTTTCCTGAATCAATTGTTGTTGATGTAAACATTAAGTGCAAGTATTGTTAGGAGTTTCACATATATCATCACATTTAAATTTCACAACACTTTTTATAAGATAAACATTTTACAGCTGAAAAATCCAAGTATCAAAGTAGTTAACTATCTTTTCTTAAGACACAAAACCATTAAGTAATGTAGTGAAGATTGGAATCCACATCTGCAGGTCTCTGAAGCTAATGCCCCTTTCTTGTGAAAGTAATTACTAGTAAGCGTATTATATCAGGACCACACGCTCCAGGCCACAGGTGAGAGAGGCAAGTCTTCCTGGATGCCACAAATTCACTCAAGTTATGCCTCTCTGTCATATCATGAGCTTCCTCAGACTGGCTGCATTGGTTTGTGTTGTTTTCTAGTAATAGTGATGGCTTACACTCCCCAAACCACATCTTATATATATAGTCTCCTTTATTATCAACAGGGCACCCTCGAAATGGTACGTGACTAAGGTCAGGGATGCAGCCTTATGTTTTGCATTCTTTGAAATCAATGTGTGATTAGAATATGTAAAATGATGATGACAATAATAATGGTGATGATACCTATATCGACAGGACCCTGTCCTAATGAACTGGTCATCCATGCAGAAGTCAAGAAAGGGATAGACTCCTTACATCATATCCTCCAGGCAAAAGTGGAATTTATTGAATTTTGGACAGACAAAGCTCACGGATTTAAGATGGAGTCTCAGCAAATTGCCACATAAAAAACTATCAGAGGAGAGGTACTGACAACGTACTGTGCTCATCCTCTGGGAAGTTTTGGTCGTATCTTAAAGGCAGTGCTCCTTACTTTAACTAATACTTGAATGAACTTGTAGGTGGCACAGATTCAGGGAGTCTGTAGAACCCAATGTATTTTGACATTAAATATCAATAGAGTTAGGTATAATGAATGCTAAGGTACATTACCTCTGTAGCTGGTTATACCAATACATTTTTATATTGCTCCTCAAAACATAATAATGTTAATTATTATAGCCCAAAACCCATATCCAGTTCTTTTCCAGATACTGTGACTCAATGTGAGTGTTATTTCAGTCTCACAACAATCCCTTGATAGAAGAATGATTGGTTCTACTTTATAAATTTAAATGCATAGGAAATATAATTATTTGTATAAGGTCAAGCAGCTAGATCAGTCAAGATTGTGTCTTTTCCATGAGGTTATTTTTTCTGGTATTAAGGGACGGTTGCTATGGTTCCTGCTACAGCTGTTGCTTTGAAAGATGACATTTCCTTGGCGGAGATACTTTGTATACTGCTCTACCATCTTAATTGCATGTGGATAATGGTTCAAACACAGCCACATCCTCTGGGGAATGAGGCGGCAATCCCAGCACTGTCCAGTAGGCAGTTTGGTGGCTCTTAAGAAAATTCTGTCTGTGAAGACTTGTTCTCAGCAATCACAAGAAATATCAGTCAAAGCTATAGCAGAAGTTTAGCAGAAATTCCACCAAAAAGATATCAACAGATGACAGAAATGGAAGGGAGGAAGGTGTTTGAGGTACTCCCATATAAAGCAGATATCTATAATCTCCAAAAAACTATGCCAAGTATTTTTTTTTTTTGGAGACGGAGTTTCACTCTAGTTGTGCAGGCTGGAGTGCAGTGGCGTGATCTCAGCTCACGGCAACCTCCGCCTTCCCAGTTCAAGTGATTCTCCTGCTTCAGCCTCCCAAGTAGCTGGGATTACAGGCACCTGCCCCCATGCCCAGCTATTTTTTTCTGTTTTTTGTAGAGATGGGGTTTTGCCATGTTGGGCAGGCTGGTCTCGAACTCTTGACCTCAGATGACCCGCCTGCCTTGGCCTCCCAAAGTGCTGTGATTACAGGCGAGAGCCACCGCGCCCGGCCGCCACGTATTTCTTTAGGTCCTGAAATTAGTCATGTATTTTTACAGGCAGTATATATTATATATTTGCTCTGTGTGTGTGTGTGTGTGTGTGTGTGTGTGTGTGTGTGTGTGTGTGTGAGATTAGCAGGCTAGAGGTGACTGCACATGCTCTGTCACTTCACCCATTGTGAGAAGGCCTCTATACCACCTCCTCTTGAATGGGTAGGTTCTGTAACTGCTCTGACCAATAGAAAACAACACAAGTGGTGTGATGCCAGGCCCAGGTCACCTTCCACTTTCTATCTCGTGAAACACTTGCTCATGGAACGCTTGCTCTGGAGGAAATCAACTGTTAATGTAAGAAGTCTGACTACCCTGAGACTGCTAGCCTGGAAGAGCCAAAGACACATGAAGAGGGCCTGGAAGATAAAATGCCAGGTGGAGAGAGAAGCTAAGGAGCACTACAGTGCCAGCCATATGAGTGAAGATTTCATCTTGAAATGCAATCCTCAAGTCATGGGAAACTCTGATGATGTCATGTGAACCAGCGACAACCCACCTAGCCAAGACCATTCAAATTCCTTGACACATAAAACTGTAAGCAACATAAAATGGTTGCTTTCAGCCCCTTGGTTTATGGGTACTTTGCTTTACAACCATAGATACCTAAAAAATACATGCTAAAATAATCAGATAATGAGATTTGTTTTTAAAAATAACAGGTTGTCTCTCTGTAATAATTAGTAAACTAAAGCCAATAAGAGAACTTTGGTTAGAAGGGGGTGAACAACCTTTTTCAAAGTGGAAACACATTAGTTATAATTGAAACTTAATCTTAGGCATTTGTAATTAATACCCCTCATTTAGTGGTTTAGAAAAATACTGTTAGAGATTTAGTTTTATAGTGTTGATATAAGGTAGTGATTTTTCAGAAGATTAAAAAAACCTACGGCAGCCATTTTTCTACAAATTAGATTTGTAATATAGTAAGGGATAGCATCTTTCCTACAGGAAAACAGATTATTTCTTTGCAGAGGAACTTGAGACATAACAGAAGTTCCAGATCTTGTGACAATTATAATACAGAAGGTCGAATAATAAATGTTTCAAAGATGTGGAGTCTTTGTCCTCAAAATGGCAAAAAAATATATAATTTGTAAAGGTACACATTTTTTATATTCTTGGGTATTTATCACAGTGCCAATTTTGAGCTCATTTTGCATAATGGTGGTGAACCAAATGCATGAATTTACTTTTGCTTCCCTTCAACCATTCCATTAAAACAACAATAAAAGTTTTTCTCAAACATCGTAAACCCACAAAGGCAACAAAATGGGACAAAAGACAAGAGCAATAAAATATTAGAGGCTGAGAAACAAAACCCAAAACTGTCTTAGCAGTCAGAAAAACAGAGACACACTCTGAACTACACTGCTGATTCCTTCAAAGAATTGGGGCACCAGGGAAATTTGCAATAAAAAATGAAGGTGGGGCTGAAAAACAGAGAGACTTTTCAAGATGTAATTAGATCTCCTCCCTGACTTAGTTCCTTCTCCTCTACCTTGTTAAAATACTAGACATTCATTTGCTGCAGAGGTTAACATACAGGATTTCAGAATTCAGGGACAGGTTGATGTCAGGGACACCACACTATCAACAGGGTGATAAGAAACATGAATATCCTAACTCCATTTCTTCACTCAGCTTTCAGGTAAGGCAGCTAGGTCTACTTCCTTCAGAGAAGAGATGAGAGGGTCTTTCTCCAAGAAACGTGACTGGCTCTAGGCAGGTACCTAAAATTACTGACATCACAGCCTCCTCAAGGAAGCAGGCCAGGCAGCAATTACCCTGTCTTAAAGCTCAGAATGGGTAAACTCACACACACTCAAAAGACTTTGATTGTTTTCATGACGCCCATTCGTAAATCGGAGCAAACAACCTAGGTTCGCCAGGTTCCAACTATCTGATAAACGTTTATAATGTGACAAATAGTGAGCAAATCGAACAAAAAATAAATAATTTGAAGGAAAGGAGAATATGCAGAACAGGAGACAATGAAGGAAAAGATCTCATTAATACCTTCAGAGAGGAAAGGGAAGAAATTTCATTGATGAAGCAAGAACAGGAAATCTATTTTTAGGAAATAAATAAAAATAATTTTCTTCAGGTGAGATCAAGAAAGAGGGGCAGAAAGCCACAGATGACACGTCACCAAACCCCAGGATATGGGCAGTCAGTTGTGGCCAGCGCCCTCAACCCGCCAACCTCTAGCAACAGGGCCAGTGAAGAATCAGCTGTTATGTAGCAGGAGCAGCAGGAGATGAAGTGGAACCAAAGATGGAACCCAAATAGACAATACTTTCTTCCAAAAGGAGAGGAGATACCATGTGATGAAACTAACTGGAAAAATAACTAGCTGAAAGAGGAGACAGCCCCGCAGCCTCCAAGATGAGGAGCACAAAACCATATGTGGGGAGTCACTAAGAGATCAAAAGGGCTGTGTTAGTTAGTTAGTCTAAGCACTTGAGAATCTCAGAAATAGCAGCAAATCACTCATGAAAACCCTTCCAAGAGCACACAGCTGAAAGAGAAAAAGAAATTGCTAGGAAGGGGAATAAGAAGGTTTACATTGTAGGGAGCCAGGATGCAGAAAAAGCAGATACTGAAAAGTACTATAACAACAAAATATCAGTAAAACTTCTCAAAGGAGAGCACCATCTCCAAAGGCAAGGCCTGATGCCTCTGGGAAACACTAGCTGAGGGGCAGGAAACCTTGCAGAGCCAGACCTAGCTCCGATTCAATAGGCCTCCAGAGGGCCATAAGCTAACCACAGGGGAGGGAGCCCTGCAGCTTGACCAACATGCACACAGGAGGGTTCTCTGTCACCCAAGACTGAGTTAATCTCTTGAGACAGTTCAGAAGAAATATTCCTCAAGAGGTGACAATCTATTTGGGTAGAGACAACATCCATGCATGCAACAGTCCTGATATCATAGGTTCTCTGATTGGTTGAATTATTAGGTTAGAATTTACATCAATGCATATCCAGGTCACAGTGAATTCTGCACACCAGTTCCGGCACTTACAAGTTGTTTGAACTTGGACCTTCTCTCAGTTTCCTCTCTATAAAATGGGAAGAGCAACAAAACATTATCATAGGTATTTTGTTTATATTAAGTAAAATTAAACATTTAGAACCAAATGTTAATAAGCATTTAATAAGTATTTGCCCACGTCATTACGATTATTACTATCCAATTGTACAGTAATAGAATACTCTTTCTGAGCTGATCGATCTCTGTCACAGTATGTAAAAACGTCAAAGTCATGTAATGGAAGGATAGGAATAGATTTGTAAACCCAAAAAAGACCCCAGTGTAGATCTGAAAATCCAGAAGAGACCATGGGTTTCACCTCTATAATCTCATTGCCTACAATAACATCTGATATTCCCTTGGTACTCAGTCAAATCATGTTAAATGAGAAGCAAAGAACTATCATCACTATTAGAGAAACAATTCAAAGTTCATGTCCAATATTCAATGTTTTAATACTACCAGATTCTTCACAATTATTATGCATGGGAAGGTTTAATTTTTGACTTTATTGTGTATGTTTTCTGCACAAATAAATCACAAATACAGTTTAATTTTGTAAGATTTAGTGGGTCTTTTTTGTTTGTTTCAGAAAACTTTTAAATGAAAGAAGAATATATGTAATTACAATTTTAAACATTAAAATAATATTGTTCTTAATATCAGTGTACAAGACAGTATACTTACTCTAAGGATAAGGAAAGATATTTATTATCCAAGTAATTAAACATAACTAAGCAGTGAAAATATTATATTTATTTTCTCATTCAATATTCAGTAATAGATTTTTTTTAAGAAAAAGATGTAAAGCTCAAAACAAATATCCTTTTTCTATCTGAAGTAAGCAATATTTCATGTGAAGCTAGAATGTGCTACTCTTATGATCTGTGACCAAAACATGTTGTAATAATTCATATTATATCATATTATAAATAAAGGAGGCATAAATTCACTATATGCCCTGTCTCAGAGTTATATTCTAAATATTTAGCTGATTCTTTCTAGGCACTGACCAATGAGAAAGGATGCTGGCTATCAACAAACTGTTCAGCTGTACTGGACCTACAGCTGAGTATCAGCCAGGTCTGACCCCCATTCTTTTAAAAATACATGTTTAAGCCACCTTAAAGAAAAAGTAAATTCATAAAACCTGCAAGGAGTATTTATTGTTCTTTTCTGGAAGCATGCAACCAGTATACTCTCCAAGCCTCTCAACATGAATAGCAGCAAAATATTCATTGTCATTCTACTATATCATCATCTCACGAAAAACTTAATGGGCTACAGTGGGTCCTTAATCATTTGGAATAACAAAAATACAGTGTTGAGACTAGAATGCCGTAAAACATGAGTTATGTATAAATGCAATATGTTCATTCTTTCATTGATTTTATTTCCCCTATGGAACATATAAACACCTTCCATAGGTCTTTGTCAGCTAGATTATTAATTTTCGCTTTAAATTCCAGTGTAGTTTTTGCTAGTCTTAAAAATGCTTGCCTTTGCTTCTGCATATTCCCCTGGAAGGAGATATTATGAATATTTTTTTTTCAATAGCGTTTCCTTGACATTATACTTAGGGAAGGTGATTTCTCCTATTGATTTCTTTGATATTCATTCCTCATGTGTTTTCTCCGGATACTCTTAGTGTGTTTGCATTTTTCCTTTTCAATTGCATGAAGCCCTGTGATATCGCACGGCCACAGGAAATCTTTCCTACTTCATTTTAAATCATTTTAATTGAATCTCAGAGTCAGAACATAGTTTCTCACTGAAGAAATTTCTCCTCATTTTATTATTAGTGTATGACTGCTGAATGCATTTAAACGTAGTTAACGCTGAGGACAATTGTGCTGCACTTTCCGTTTTTCTTCCAGTAGTAATACCTCTCAGGATTCTTAAGTCTCCCTGCTTATGATGTGACAGGAGAACGCTTGAGGCTTTTGCTGTAGGCTTTTCCCCAGACAAGGGATTAGACATTGAAGAATGCAGCAGCAGGGGACCCTGCAGGCGTGGTCTCAAATTACACTAGAGGGAATGTCAAATGCATGCCCTTCTCTCTCTCCCTCCCAGAAAAGGGCCGTCACCCACCTCCTACAATGATGCTGATTTCTGGTGTAAGAAATGCCTAATGATTTGACCCTGACTTTCTCCCATAGCTCTACAGGGCAGAGATAAGTGTGGCCGGGCTGTCATGGGGCAAAGGTTGTGGGAAAAGCAGCAGGAGGCTTTCAAGGGCTGTCATGGGGCAAAGGTTGTGGGAAAAGCAGCAGGAGGCTTTCAAAGGCTTCCAAGGGTCCTGAGTGCTAAAAGTGAGACCAAGTCTTTAATAAGCTAACATACAAGTTCAATTTGTAACCTCATTTAGTTCTGAAAGGAGGACCTTATCCATAAGGAAAGAACAGCACATTTTAAGGAACCAGGATTTTGTCTGTGTTGTTTTTCTGCCCTTTCAATGAAATATAATTATTCAATGAATAACTAACCTTAACTAGACTTGTGCAAAAAGAAACAGGACCTACAGATTCTTTCCCTGACACCAGGTTCCTACTTCTCATATTCATTCATCAGCATTGTCAACATTGTTCTATCCTGTTTGACATAAGGGGTAATGGTTTTGCATTTATGGAGAAATCTTAAAACTAGGAACCAAAAGAATAGAAGAAATTAGAAATGTTAACTCGAGGATCATCCCAAGAATAGCTAATTAGAAAATATGAACCCTACCGGATTAGAAAAACGAAGTTATTTTAAGGAGAGAAATATTTTAAACAAAATTTTTAACAAATTGGAAGCTGCAATAGATATAATGAACAGATACAATGCAAAGATAACAGATAATATTCAGTCATCTTTCCAATAGCCAAAATTGCTACATAGTGCTGGCAATCAGACACTTCGTAGAAATTAAGCATGCCATTAGACTTAGTAACAAAAACTGGATTTGATTGCCAACTCCGCCATTTAGCACCTCTTGAATCTCAGTTTTTCTTTCCAAGAAAGTGGAAAAAAATGCACATCCGCCACCTCTTATTCATGAGTTTTTGTGAAGTTTATTTTAAAACATTTTTTAAAGTGCCCTGTAAACTTTACACATATGCACAATTGGAATTATAGCAGTGCTTGTTGACTGAAGGAGAAACAAGTAGAAACCTCATCTCGCTACTGACAATAACTTGTAGCCTGACCTTGAAGTAGAGCACTAAGTTATGCACTATCTCAGATCTTTGTCTGGCTTAATTTCATGTGTGCAAGGATCCTCCTCCATGAAAAAAATATATAAGCTTCTAGATCACCGTCCATTGTTTTCCACTCTCCATGGCACATAACTCAAGAGCATGAATGCAAAGTCAGAGTCCCCTGAAGTTAAGCCTAGCGCTGCCACCTCATATTTCTGGGATGTCAAGCAAGCCAAATAACTTCTTTGAAGCTAAAATTTTTTATCTGTGAAATGAGCATAGTAACATCTACCTCATAAAGTTGCTGCAAAGAGCTAACTTATAACGTTATGTAAGGCACCTAGTAGAGTATTTGGCACAGTGATGGGATTTTTATTGTCTCTATTTTTTAAATGATTTCAAGATCCTTTAACACAATCTTACAGAAATGACATTTCCAAGTGTGAAAAGTTTGAGATGAAACGAATTCTACCTTCAAAGTGTCCTCAGGCAAACCATCACAGCCAACTCATTCCCTCCAATATTGGCTTTCAAGGTCTTACATTCTTAAACACTTCTGCTTACTTAACTTACTTAAAAGGAAACTATCACCCTGTCTCTCACAGTTCAGAGAAGCCAAAAAAAGAAAAAAAGAAATACTTTCAAAAGTTACCACTTAACCATTATCCACTCCACAAAGCAGAGGTCGACTTCCTCAGCTATTAGGTCTCCACAGCTGGATTCCATTTGCTCTCGCAAGTGTTGGTGATCTTGTTACTGCCTGAGAACCAACTCTTTTCATTTGAACCCCTTCTTATCTGTACCTTCAGGGCTTCTATCATTTTCCCCTCTGTATCTATCAAGAAGCCCACTCATTGTTCAAGGTTAAGGTCAAGCGCTATCTATTCCTATGAAGCTTTCCGGTCTACTTGTCCCCATGTTAACTTTCTGACTCTGAATCCTTGAAATGTGTCAGCCTAAATGTATCAAAACAGTCAGAATCCAATTTAAAGAGAGTTTATTCACGTGCAAAGTTTGAGGAAAGCCCACCTGCAAACACCAACTCTAAAAGAATGGAGTCAGCATTCCCAAGCAGGGAAGTTAATATTTACAGGCAGACATAGAGTTTTTAGCAGGATTACCAGGTATTCATACAAACTTGGCTCATCGTTACAGCAGTTTGATTGGTTATAGGCAGTGTTTCTTTTGGGGAAGGGTACATTTAACATTTTTTACAGAGGCTGGAATAGTCATGGGTTTTCTGTCATCTGGTTTAAGCAAAGCAGAACAACAAAGGGGAAGTTAATCTATAGCAAGGGTCGTTAATTAAGAAGGCAGGAGGTTTTTGTCCCTGACATCATTTAATTATCTTTAGTCATTGTACAGAACAAGGAAAATAAGAAAATGAAGTAATCTATAATCTGAGAAATAGAAGTTGTAGCCATATGTGACTCAGATCACAGTCGCATCTCTCTCAAGGCTTAAAGTGTTTTGGGGGTTTCGATAGCTTTTAAATTATATTTATTTTCACAAGTCATTACTTTCTGCACTACTAATTCTACATTTCCGTTGCATAATAATTTAACCATTATTGTTTAAAGCAGAGTTTTGTTTTATACATAATGTCTTCCAAGATGATCTAAAATTGTACTGTAAACAAGATCTTCTATTTTATATATATAATGTCCGACAAAACCAAATTATATTGAAAACATCCCAAAGCACTGTAAGTCTAACACTGATGATTCATGGGGTAGAGGGAGGTCTCTGCACCAAGGTTCTGATTCCATTATCCCAAAGAGAAGAATTAATTATGGTTTCTTTTTTTTATTATGCATTTATCCCATTCGGCCACACAGTGGTCTTCACTTGTTTTATTGGCTGCTCTTATTGCTATGGAAAATGTCAGCAAGTGCTAGCAGAAATCTGCCTGCTGAGGAGACCACAGGAGCAGACACAGGTCCTTGCCTGCAGTTACAAAAACACTCTCACTATCCATACAATATTTATTCTGTTATTTAAAAGAGACACCTTTGATTGCCAAGGCTGTAAATCTAACTCCTTTTTCCTAAAACAAAAGATCACTGAACAGAAAGAAAAAAACAAAAGAATTGCAGTGGTGATGAGGTGAAGTGATAAATGCATGAAATTTTCGCATTAGCTAGGTGAAAATAAGGACAAATTCTTGAAGTTACAGAAAGCTAACTAGGTATATAATAGGTAAAAATAAAAATGTAGGCTTGCACTGGGGAATTACTGCCTTTCAAACATTTTTTGAAAATATTGCGCTCTTCCTAAACATACAAAACTATGAGAAAGGTGGTTTTATGTCGATTATTTTCCCTAAAAGACAAATGCCCCAACCACCTTTACACTATCAGATTGTCTGTACTTCTTTATCTGTCTATAAAAGGTACTTTCTACTTCAGAGCCTTGCCAAGAGTCCCATGTCCTAGTTGGAAATAAAGGAACTACAAGAAGCTACATCAAGTTTTATATCTAGGGGTGTCTCTGGGAAGATGCCCAGAGTCCTTGAGTCAGTATCCACAATGCACTACACCTGTATGGAAAACATTTCTCTAATACAATAATTTTAATATTCCTGTTTTTTTCCCCCATAACTTTTGTCCAGTCTCCAGTTGCAGGAGGAATTACTTAGGCCAGTTTCACAAAATATTATTGCTAAATGTATCATATTATAATAATTAGAAAATTAGCTGCATATTAGAGAAGTTTAAACAAATGAAAAACAGTAGGAAGACATTTGGCCAACTTTATATGGCAAGGTGGAATAGCAATTTTCTACTTGATGGGATACAAATGTTCATGAGCTCCACACTTACACCTTAAAGGAGTGAGTCTCCTGGCATTTGTCCAGCACCTGAAGTCCTATCACCCACCGAGCCATCTTCCAGTTCAACATTCTGAGGAAAGAACTTTCCTACAAAAACAATTTCCTCAACTGCAAGCTGTAAATGACTTTTTACTTTTAGTAACTTAATTAATATAGTTTCGCTACAGATAAAACTTACAGTTACAACATTTTTCTAGGGCTTATGACTTATTTCTACCAATTCCTTTGGCCAGAATTGTACTTTCATTTCCCGCAGTCCTAGTCAGACGCGATAGGTTATTAATGAAAGGCAACTTCGAGCTAGAGGACATGATACCCAGCTGTTTTCAGTGCACAAACAACATGTAATTTCAAAGCTGTTCATTTGAAATCTTAAAATTACCAAATCTCTGGAATATAGGGACAGGAAAATCCTCTATTCATGTTCATAAGCTTTACTTCCAAAAAGTCTAAACTTCTGAAAAGAAAATGAATCCATCAGGTGAAACTGGCATTCAATATTTTGCTCAAAATATGTGAAATATAACATTTTAAATTATAATTGACTATAGGCACCAGAAGATCCTTCATGCCTATTTCCCAAATAAGCCTGTGAACAAGTATTCTAAAAACTAACTTCTTTGCCGAGAGAAAACTGGAGATGTCATTCAGCCAAGGATGTGAAAGGACTTGATAGGAATTCAGCCACCAAGCTCCCTTTCTTCTAACACATACCCAGAATCTGCATTTCTGAAAATTAGGCCAGAGAAGATATTCTCATCTGGTTATTCATAATGATGACTGTGCAGCAAAGGAACTCTGGGAAATGATCTAATAATTTATGAGACAGGAAATAAGGAAGATACAAGATGGGTTAAAAACAGATGAGGAAATTATTATTATTATTAGCCCAGTAATAATTTAGAATTCAGAGGTGGCAGATGGTCACATGGGAAGTTCTCAATGGGAATTGAGGAGCTAAATCAATGGCAATCACCCGTCTCCTCCTCCTACCCTGAAGCTCAAAATAATATATTGATGGTAGTGATTACTATTAAATTGTCATCATTCCTGTTGTTACTACTTTTGAGGCCGGAATTCATGGCTTCTAGATGAATTCATAGAATTAAGACAATTAGTAATTCTGTCTGAAAGGTAGCTCAGGTGAGAACTCTGTCACTTGTGTGTATAGTCAGCTGGCCTGTGTGTAGTATCTAACTGCAGGGGAGCACGCAGGAAACAGAGGTGTCCTGAGTCCTGCTAGGACTCTTTTCAACCAGGCAAATGGAGCCCTTAAGATTGTGTTTTTTATTAACCTTGGAAATTTAGCTGAGGATTGAAAGGAAGTGAGTGTTAAACAGAAGAAATAGTATAGTAAAAAATTCATCTGATGATGCTTCTAACAGCCCTTCTGATTCCGTATTTGGGGTATTGACTAGTCATATGATCAAATCAGTCTATTTTTAATGCCAATAAGCTTTCCCAAAGTCAAATATATACATTCTTGAACATAACAAATCCAGATTAAACTGACGAGTTAAATTTAGCTAAAACTTTCTGGTTTCATTCACCAGTAACCATTTAGCCTTATAGTTGATGGGGTTCAGAAAGACACAGATGTTGAGCGATGCATAAATAAGCCCAGATGAATTGATACTCCAAGATTTTTCCATTCCATTTGCTCACAGTCAGATAGACATAGCCATAAAGTTAGAATTTGTAAGAAGCTAAATGGCATTGGCAAAAAAAGAAGCAAAGAACATGACAAATGTTTACTTGAAAAAATGAACAGCAGAAGAAATAATGCAGGTCTCCAACTAAGTAATCATCAAGAGAAAACTGCCATACCGTTGAGATTTTATAAAGAATAGTGTGGAATGTATTGCAAGGTAATAATAGAAAGTAAGCTATAGAAAGCAAAGATTTTTTTTGAATAAAGGGAAAATAATGTGCTCCAAGAGTCTTTAGAAACATTTCAAATAAAGCTCTGTGATTTGAGAAGAGAACAAATAGAAAGAAAACAAGTAAGAAGCCTCAATTCTCTCCAGGTCCCTCTTTCACATTTGGACAATATATGTTATGTCATGGACTATCAAAGTCTCTATTGCCTGTAGAAATATGGGCACTCACAACTTAAAAAAATTATAGCGTTCCATTTTTTTCACTTGCTCAATTATTTAAAATTGTATGGATTATTATCAATTGAATTAATTTCACTTTCTCATTTCTTAAATAATTAATATCAACTATATTTATTTGCATTTTAATAATAAAAATTTCACTAATTTTCCAATTTCTATTCCTGTTTCCATCTATATTTCTGCAGAATGAAAACTTTGTAGAGCCATTGAGAAGGTCAGAGATAATATATATTGCTGGACATGTTATATGTGTCTGGTAACTGTTAGCTTCCCCAAATTTCTAATGTTTAGGGAAATATTTTTAATAGGACACTTAAAAATTACTGCCCCCAATATCCATCAGGCCTTTTTAAAGATCTGGGCAAAGTAGCATCAAAACAATTTTCAAAATGCTAAGTCGCCTACACTGCTGTTCCAGATTATCCTTCAAAATAGTTAATAGCTTATTTTTGAGCGCCATTATGTGCAGATTTATGTTTTAGGAAGCTCACAATACTGCTCACTCCAATCATATCATTGAAGACTGAAAGCACTGAAATGGAAAAATTAAGGCATTTCAGGTAAATGTACAAGCTCTGAGCAATTTTCCAGAAAAGTGCAAGGTTTATAATAGGAGTAAGCACAAGTTAGAGTAATTTTGTAGAGCCAAAAAGGAAGCAAGTCAACCCTCTTCAACAAATATTTACTAATCATCTACTACGCAAAAAGTGGCTAGGAGCTAAAAATGCAGCGACAGTGCAATAATACATATTCCGGAGAACTGAACCTCCCCTACCAACTCTCCTGGCCAGTGCTAATAAACATTTTGTCAGCAGATAAAACCCCCTAAGAACTATGGAATTTCAATAGTAAGATACGTAAAAGTGGAAATTTCCTCAGGATGTTGAAGATGTACCCAAAACCAAGGAGGAGGAAATTTGATAGACCCAACATCATACTATCAGAGGAAAGGCAGGCTAAAGTTTTAAGGAAAGAAGAACCACAACCAGCTACATTCTATTTGATTTTTGCAAGTATGTAATTTTCTTTTCTAAAGACCCACTAAAACAGTGCATTTTAATAAAATACTACATAGCAATAAAAAGAACTACTGATATACACAACAACACGGGTAAATCTAACATACAAATGATGACTAAAATAAGCCAAGCAATAAAGAATGCATACTGCATGATTCTATTTGTGTGAAGTTTGAAACAGACAAAAGGGATCCATGGTGATAGAAATCAGGTCGGTATATCCTTGGAATACTCTTGGAAAGGAGCTATTCACTAGGCATGAAGTTTTCTTCTAGATATGAAATGCTCTACACTGTAATCTGGGTACTGTTTACAAGTGTGTGTGTGCGTGTGTGTGTGTGTGTGTGTGTGAGAGAGAGAGAGAGAATTTATCGAGCTTGTAAATTATGATTAGTGTACTTCACCTTCCTGTATACACACATGCATACACACACACTTATATATATACAGATATTATATACTCATGTGTATAAACAGATATATACATCATATATATGATAGTCGACATATACATGCATATACACATCATAGTCTCCTCTCAATCCTCAAGCTCCTTGGTAAGGATCATTCTGCCTATAAGTTGAGGATAAAGATTATTTTTTAGTTCCCTTGCAATTCTACAAAATAGTAAAATGACTGATGCAACTACGTCTGAAAATCCAGCTCACTACAGGCAAGGTTATTTTTGTGTATGTTAGTGGGAAAAGAAGGAAATGTAGCCAGAAAACTGGGTAATAGATCTAATCAACTGTACATGATGGGCCGGGCATGGTGGCTCACGCCTGTAATCCCAGCACTTTGGGAGGCCGAGCTGGGCAGATCACCTGAGGTCAGGAGTTGAAGATCAGCCTGGCCAACATGGTGAAATCCCACCTCTGCTAAAAATACAAAAATTAGCTGGGCATGGTGGCGTATGCCTGTAATCCCAGCTACTCAGGAGGCTGAGGCAAGAGAATCGCTTGAACCTGGAAGGCAGAAGTTGCAGTGAGCTGAGATCGTGCCACTGCACTCCAGCCTGGGCAACACAGCAAGACTCTATCTCAACAAACAACAACAAAATGTACATAAAGGATATCTAAGTTTCTATTCTTCCAATCACCAATGACCAATATTTTAAGTAGATCAACTGTCTTTTATTTGTTGTGTCTGTACCTTCCCCAGATACTGAGCTCCTTAAACTACATGGCTCAAATGTTTTGCTGTACTTCACAAAGCCTAGCATAAAGCTGGGTAGGCACACATAGTGTTCATGTTGCTAACAATCATAAAATTATGCCATTTGTTGATTATCCTTCTAAACAAAATAGTTAATCCTCTTATAAACCCTAGGAAGTAAGTGTTCTTTATGCCTAATCTACAGATGAGGAAACTGAGGCTCAGACAATTCATGGGAATAAAAGGTGGAAGAGCAGGGCCTCACATGCTGTATACAAATCTCATATTCTCTGCCACCTAAACTTCCGAGTGTTACATTAGACTGGTCATAGAACATCTGCTTAGACTGGCTTATGAGCTGAGATTTTCATCACCAGGTTTTACCCTGCATGATCTGTTTAGGGCCCTTGCCAATATTAGCATCCATGCTTATTTAATGTTGCCCGGGAACCTAAAAGGCCCACAGTTCTGCCATAAAAATGGCTTAAAGCCTCACAAACAGTCAGTGGCCACTCACACAATTCACAGTTTGTTTGCTGTACCATAGCCTTGTAAATATGCATTGTGCTTTTAGTATATCCCCATATTAAATCAGTCAAATGAATCTGCAGAGGGCTTCTCGGTCATCCCATTGGTGAAATTTATCTCCTACTCAATCATTTGTTGTTAAATTTATAATGTAATTAGGAATTGTTTTTGATGTATATACCAAATGGCCCCTCTATTCTGAACATTTCTTAAATCTATTTCTAAAGTTACAAATTCTAATTTTGTTCTTTCTTGACCTTATCTAGAAGGAAATTCAAGTTTCTTATGATGGCCAATGATTTTTTTGAACTATGACCAAAGCAGATTGATGCTTTGGTGATAGCATGCTACCAATCCAGGTCCACAGAGAGAGAAAGCCTCTCTGGTAATAATTGTCTTGTTTTACAATCTGCATTGAATAAACACTGTCAGCCTACAAGTTTTTGACAGTTCTGCATTCTCTCTTCACCTAATTCTATTTGACAGCTAAACATAGATCTCATTTCTAGAACATCAGCACATTTTTAGGTGGTGTGGGCATTTCTTGCATATGATGATCTGTCAGATTTAATTCACATATAGGCAGAATGCCGTTCAATGTTGGCAAATTCATACTCATCATTCATTTTCTTTAGACCATTAAACAATGAAGTATCTCACAGGAGCTTTATTATCCTGTTATATAGCCCAGATTAAACCCTTCCTAGAGGACTGAGTCTAGTCATGGGTGTGTTTAACTTAGGAAAAAGTATTTAAAGAGAGATAAATCACCAACAGAGGTAGAACAGGAAAAGCCTTGAGTAATAGAATGAAAGGTTTTAGAGAAATGTGTGTGTCCCTGCAGGTGTACAAGAATTCCTCCTGGATTTTAACCTGATTCTACTTTATTGTGTCACTGTGAAATCACAGCCTCAGTTGACTTATCTGTAAATGTATTCTAAAAGATAGATGTGGCAGTGTGTAAATTGTGTGGCACAAGAGCCAACAAATAGTTATCCCAAAAATAGATCTCTTCACTTGAGAGAATTTTCCTCATTACCAGACCCAACTTGTCTTTAATCCTTATATTCCCGTGCTATGCTATGAGGACAAAGACACCCAGGGGATAATTAATGCTGCTTCTGACTACCACAATTTGTGAATTGAACTGCTTCGCATTATGATTGAAATGACATCGAAGACTCATGCTTTGTGTCATGTTTTTTAATTATGGGGCTGAACTTGAGCCAGCTGAACTTAAGCCACACTATCTACCACAAAACAATTTACATTTTTCTCCTAATTATGAGATTTATATCCTGACTTTATGTCTTAAAGGGATGTTACTGAATCATTTTCCTTTTTACATATTCTCTTTCGAGTTCTCACTAAAATTTCAGAAGATTTTATTATCTCTATCATCAAACCTGATTTCCGTTTCGAATCCTCTAGTTTTATTTCTTTCACCTTTCCTAGAAAATGGCTTTCTTACTTTGTACTGTTGCTGCCTGTACTTTAAAGCAAAAAAGATAGAAGACTCTCCTGTAGATGTTTCCAAGTATTTAATTAAAAAGTGGTCATTTGAAGTTTGTATTCGTAACAGTTCATGGAGTAGCCATGTATTTCTGGCAGTGCCACCAAGGTGCTGTATATCCTCGAAAATGCCACAAGCTTCCCTGTGCCTCACTTCTGTCATCTATAAAATGGATAAAACAACAGCCACAATTGTATCTATTTTATAGGATTGTTGTGAGGATTAAACGCATATCTATAAACAGTTACTATGGTACCTGCCATATGGTAAGGATTTAATAAATGCTAGTAAGAGATGTATTTAATAATAGAATATGCATTTAAAACACTTAGCAACTAGTTTTGTCCATTTTAAGTGCTTACTATAGAGAATATTACATAGTTTTGTTTTCTTTTTCTTTGCTTCCAACACTTATATACCCCTAGTTTTTGAGGTATTAACAACCCCATGTTGTTGAGTATGAGGTATTAGGAGTAGTCTGGTGCATAGCAGACACCAAATGAATGTTTGTTAAGTCCATAATAATGCAAAGAAGTGAAAGTAAGTTTTATTTCAGCTTTTTAAATGAAAAGTCTTTGGGATGTCATCAATGATTTCATTGTTCTGAACTCTTGTTCCATAGTATTACAATGATGCATGTAATAGTACAAAATCCATAGATAACAAAGGGATCTCCCTCTACATTCAGCATTCAGAAAGAGCCAGATAAACAGAAAACTAGGTTCCAAGCATTTTGGGAGAGAGACACTGCTTAGAATAATTTAAGCACTCCACTCCAATAATTTAAGTATTACAAAGCCTAGGTGTTTTCAAAGTGAGACAAATATTATGAATATTAATAACAGCTGAATTAAAGATTGCATAAAAAGGATTCTATTCTTCAGAAATACATTAACTCTATTACCAACAAAGTGTTGTAGGTGGAGTTTTAATTAAGACTAACCAAAGGAATAAGAATCATATGAAATTATCTGATCCATTTTTTATAAAAATCATTGTTAATAATATATTTACAGATTCCTCTTTATAGATTACTGCAGCAAGTCTTCTTATAAGTAGCAAATATGCATTTTATTTGCAAACTTTTTTCATTTCTTAAAATGTGTAGAAGAATTTTAACGCTGAACTTCAAGTGAGATCTAAATTAATATTGCTCTATTCACTGGCCCCTCTGAAAACTAAAGCTGGGCAAAAATGGAAAGGATTATTGTATAAAGTATTACATTTCCTGACGGGTAGAACTAGTGAGAATGAATAACTATTTTTAAGGAATATTGTAGAAGCAAAAAAACGTCTATATTGGGTGGGAATTTGAACATAACCTACTTTGAAGCTGCTTTCATCTCAACAATTCTGATTTTGAGTCTGTTACTTTAATGAATATTAAGCTGTAGTAGTTTTATAAGATTGAATTCTTACTCACTGACGGAAGAACTAGAAGCCAATCATTTATAACATGAAGTGTGTTTATTTACCTGAATACTGAATTACATAAGAGAAAAGGCAGTGCTATCTTTCCATCATCAATGCCTCTCACCATTACACCCATTTGGCATTTATTCAAGTCCAATATACATTTTACCATAGATTTATTTGATATTTCAGTGGAGATCATATGTATTATTAATTGCCATGACAACAGCTTTGTAATCCTATAGTCCTATTAGAGCTCATTAGTGCCAAATGCTTCCATGAGAATATTCATAATCCATAATGATAAAGCCTAAATGATTATTTTGGTTTTATCCTCTTTTATTATATTTTTCCCTCTAAAGGGATTTGTAATTTTTTTTTCCTTTGAAGATTCAATTAGTTCAGCTTTTTCTACTTGAGCTATCAGGATTTCTATCAGAAGCAGCATTTCCCTTTCCAAAGAATACAGGTCAACTTCATTTAACAATGTTCAAAGTGTACAAATTGTGTATATGACTCTTTGATTTATTCAGTAAACAAATTGCACTATTGACACAAGGCTTCCTAGTCACCCTATTATTGTGTAAACTTCTATCTCCCTCACTAGATGGCTAAAGTAAATATTCATTCCTGAAAAGAACTTCTGTAATAGTATTTAATGGTGTTTTCTGATCATTTACTAGTCTTTCTTTTTTGCTGAGCTAACTTGCTTTTATCTTCTTACCTTTTCTCCCACTGAGTTTATAGAAACAAACCTCAAGGCAAACAACTGCCATGCAAGTCCATTTATCAGCAGAGGAAAGACAAACAAATTGGCTTTAATCTTAACTCAATTCAATTCAACAAGCATTTATTGAATACCCATTTCATGTCAGGTGCTAAGCCAGCAATCTGGGAAACGAAATTAAACAGTTTCTGTTTTCAGGAAGCTTAGTAGAGAGGTAGATATGTAAACACCAAAATACTGTAATGTTTTAAGCATTGCAATATATCCATAATGCAATATGTACTAGTCTATAGGAGGGATTTTAGCATAGTGATTAAAAACATGGGCTCTGGAGGGACTCAGAACTAGATTTCCTAAGTTTGAACCTAGCACCAGCATTTAATATCTACGTGACTTTGAGTAAAAACTTAACTTCTCTGTACCTCAGGCTTTTAACCTGTAAAATAAAAACAAAATCATAGTTACTTCATGGGATTGTACGTTAATATTTATACTAAATACAAATTAGTGAATAAAGTGCTTAACATAGTATATGTCACATACTAGGTGCAATGTAAGTGTTTGTTAAATAAAACAATAAAAAGCTTCTTATTACTTAACAGGTGAGAATAAAAGCGATTTCAGTGGGATACTGGGAAAGGTACTTCAGGTAACTGGTGTCACTTAATAAGGGTCCTTAGAAATGAATCACATCGGCCGGGCGCCGTGGCTCACGCCTGTAATCTCAGCACTTTGGGAGGCCAAGGCGGGCGGATCACGAAGTCAGGAGATCGAGACCATCCTGGCTAACACGGTGAAACCTCGTCTCTACTAAAAATACAAAAAATTAGCCGGGCATTGTGGCGGGCGCTTGTAGTCCCAGCTACTCGGGAGGCTGAGGCAGGAGAATGTCGTGAACCCGGGAGGCGGAGCTTGCAGTGAGCCGAGATCGCGCCACTGCACTCCAGGCTGGGCAACGGAGCGAGACTCCGTCTCAAAAAAATAAATAAAATAAAATAAAATAAAATAAAATAAAATGAATCACATCTTCCAAAAAGCACAAGAAGGAAGAAAGCATAAATAAAGGCACCTTTGTGTGCCAAATCCTTAGAACAGTCAGTAAAGCGTTAGTTTGCTACTGCAGATAGAAGAAAGATTTCATGAAATAGGATCTGGAGCCCGTCTCGGGTCTCGGTGGCTCGCGCTATAATCCCAGCACTTTGGGAGGCCGAGGCGGACAGATCACTTGAGGCCAAGAGTTCAAGACCATCCTGGTCAACATGGTGAAACCCGTCTCTACTAAAAATACAAAAAATTAGCTGAGTGTGGTGGTAGATGCCTGTAATCCAAGCTACTCGGGAGGCTGAGACAGGAAACTCGCTTGAACAGGGTAAGCGGAGGTTGCAGTGAACCGAAATCGCCCTGCCACCCACCAGCCTGGGCTACAGAGCAAGACTCTGTTTCAAAAAAAAAAAATTAAAAAAAAAAAAAGAGTCTGGGCAGGAGGATGGGAACAAGTTGTGAGGAAGCATGTTTAAGGACTTTAGAGTTAAAAAAAAGTTTGTGGGTACATAGTAGGTGTATATATTTATGGGGTGCATGAGGTGTTTTGATACAGGCATGCAATGTGTAATAATCACATCAATTTCTAAGCAATGGAGAGCTTTCTAACTTAGTGAGTGGTGTGATTAGATTTGGATTTTAGAAAAATAATTTTGTTTATCATATAGAAGATGAATTGGAACAACAGGTTCTGATGATATAATGACCAGTTATTAGACCACTGTAATAGTACAAAAGGAGATATACTGGGATAGGAAAGCCAGATGCTATTAATGGAGAAGGAAATGAGGACTCATGGCCCCATCCTGGTAGAAGATGGGAACTTTCTCATAATGGAATGTCCAATCTCCTCCTAGAGAGAAATTAACATACCCAGAAAAATGCTCAACCAATTTGCTGATAGATGCTAATGGATTAAGATCCCTTCTGGGAAACTTGTTACCTACGTATATAGCTAATTGTCAGTCAAGAGTAATGGCATTTAAACAGCAATTCTCTTTTTTTTGGTATCCAGTTATCAGGGTTATCTAACTAATAAAATGCCTCAACCAAGAGAGGATTTTTAAATTAATCTTCTTAGGTTTCCTTCCTTAGTGAAATTTGAAATAAAATTTGACACATCTGTCACCAAACTGTCAGAAAAAAAATCTTGACAAAGAAAGCAGCAATTGGCCAGGCGTGGTGGCTCACGCCTGTAATGCAAGCACTTTGGGAGGCTGAGGCAGGCAGATCACCTGAGATCAGGAGTTCGAGACTGGCCTGGGCAACATGGTGAAGCCCCGTCTCTATTAAAAATACAAAAATTAGCCAGGCGTGGTGGCACACACCTATAATCCCAGCTACTCAGGAGGCTGAGGCAGGAGAATCGCTTGACAGTGGGAGGTGGAGGTTGCAGTGAGCTGAGATCATGCCACTGCACTCCAGCTTGGGCAACACAGCAAGACTCCATCTCAAAAAAAAAAAAAAAAGAAAGAAAGAAAGCAGAAATTTGGAGGAAAATGGTGTCCTTTGTTGAAAACTTTTGTGCTGAAAGAACTTGCAGGAGACAACAACAGAGAGAAGGATGGTGATAATAGCTACTATTTATTGAGTGCCCAATATGAAAAGCATTATGCCAAGTATTTACTTATCTTTAATCTCACAATAATCCTGCAACTAATATCACTATTCCAAATTTATGGTTGCAAATACTAAAGATAAATGATTAAACTTAACCAAAACCACTTAACTAGTAGGTTATTGAAATAAGATTCTAATCCTGGTCCCTTGATGTCGAGTTGTGTACAAATTCCATTATGTCAAACTCACTCTGGTGTCTGGAGGTTAGGGAAGATTATATATAGTATTGTCTTAAATATAGTTAATTATCTATCAGAATTATTCTGTCTCTATGAAACATATAATATTAAAACATTTACTCCATTTCTCAAGCCAAATTTTAAAATTAGAGAGCAGGGTAGCTGTATTGCAGAGTGATCAAGTGTACAGCTTTAGACTCAGGAAGACCCAGGTTTGAATTCGTGACTTTGAAAAACTTACTATGCCTCAATATTCTCCCTGTAAGATGAAGATAACATTTGTCCCATAAGATTACTGTGCATATATAATCAAAGAGTATTTGCCAATAATTTTGTACAGTGCTTGACAAATTGTAAACAATCAAGGGTAGATCTCATCAAGAGTAGCTACTATTTTTTTTTTTTTTTTTTTTGAGCTGGAGTTTCACTCTTGTTGCCCAGGCTGGAGTGTAATGGCACAATCTTGGCTCATTGCAACCTCTGCCTCTCAGGTTCAAGAGATTCTCCTGCCTCAGCCTCCATAGTAGCTGGGATTATGGGCACCTGCCACCAAACCTAGCTAATTTTTTGTATTTTTAGTAGAGACGGGGGTTTCACCATTTTGGCCAGGCTGGTCTTGAACTCCTGACCTCAGGTGATCTGCCTCCTTTGCTCTCCCAGAGTAGCTACTTTTAATGGTAACTTTGGTCAGTAATATTTTTGTGGGGATACATGCTTGAGAAGACAGTTAAAAAACACCTAATTGCAAAAAGTTAATTTTTTTTTCAGGAAAAATTGCTTGCCTAAAGTCAGATACAAATATATTTTAGTTTAAAATGCATTTTATCTTCAGCTTTATGTAAAACTCTCTAAGAAATGTCAAGTAACCTAGTATTATATTTAGGACAAAAATAGAGTAATTAAAATGTACTATGATACGGACTTTAAAATGCTGTTTCATATAAAATCAGACCAAGCTTTATTTCTGTATTTGATTTTGACAGCTACATATATGATTGAACCCAAATCAACTTCTTGCAGATGTAGCATCGCTGTTGAACCAGATTGCCAGTGGACATGTTTGTGTCTCACCTCTTTGCCAGAGCATGAGGTACTGGCATAAGTAGGGGCCTGACAGTCAGGGTTCTATTTCTGGCTTTGTCACTGACTAGTCATGTGACCTCAGACAGCTTCCAACTTCTCTAGACTCAGTATCTATATCTGTAAAATGAGATGCTTGGAATTAAGAATTGCAAGAAATCAACTGCTTTAATATACTATGAGCCTGTTATAGCAGAAATAATAGACTAGAAAAAATTGTAATGTGGCATATTTTGGACAGACTGCTCCCTTTGAAGACAACACAGCTAGTACAAGATAAGAAAACAAGATGGGGATTTAGTCAGGAGGAAATGAGCAGTTTGAAAAATTTTACTTAATGAGGCTTGCAACCATCCTAGACATTCCTAAACCAAGATACTTTCTCAGCCATCTGTCATCAACCTATCTACAGAAAGCCTTCCTAACCTCCCTAATGGGCCTCACACATTTATGTATTGAATGTGCTTACAAATTCCCACTGGCTCTTATTCTTCAAAAACCTTTCGGTCTACTTAAATATGGCAGACATTCTCAAAGATAATACAATTCCCTTTAATCACTAGGGGAAAACACTACTCCGGTTTTAGCTTTACTGATAATTTTATAGCATATACCTGAGATATGTAAAATCTCAACAATTACACACACACACACACACATTGTAGCCACACACAGAGACCAAGGTGACCAGAATGTTGATGAATTATGTTGTCAGATCACTTTGACCAAGGAGCAACTAGTTTGCAAGAACCATCCCTTACATAGGTGTGTCTTTGGAATCTAACAATTTTGCATGACTAGCAATATTTGTTATTTCACTCATATACTTAATACGTATTTATTGCACACTAGTCATTGCTCTAGGTCCTGGGAAAGCACCATGAATTAAACAGATGAAATATTCTATTCTTCTTCCACTCTGGTGTACAGAAATAGTTTATGATGTCAGGATTGTGACTGCTCAGGAGTTCTAATTAGTCTACCTTCTGGGCTATTTTTATATTTGTATCTCCATACTATTCGTTACCACCACTATCCCTTCCCAGAAAATTGCAAGAATTACTTTGAGAAGCATTGATGGAACCACAAAATTAGAAGGTATTCTAAAAGTATTGCAAACACCTCAGAATGGGATCCTAATAAACATCACGCCAGCATTCATTTTCTCTTGTTCCCTACCCAGAAAAATTATAAAGGTATAGACTTAGCCCATGAAACTACTATCTTCTATATAGCTTATATTGCGGTGCCACTGGGGAGACAAAGGCAAAAACACACTCTGACTTTAAGGTACTTTTTGTAGTCTAGTGGTGAAGAGAGGAGTTAAAAAAAAAATAAGTACAGTACTAATGTGATGGGGAATTATTAGATTGAGTTATTTCTACTCCAGAGTCATCTACAGTGGTTAGCTTAGTTACAAGGTAAGTTGATTTGGGAATTAAAATCGAAGCAAAATTGCATTCTCAGTTTGAAACCCAAACCGTAATCTATCTGAATTTCAAATTGACCTTCTAGTTGACCCAGCATTCTGATCTTTGATGAGGTATGGTATAATCCAAAGTGAGGTCAGCTTTCTGTAGACATGGAAGAGTTGTTCAGGACATAGGAATTCTAAGTTCAGTTCAGTGGCCTTTGCAGGGTCCTGTAAACGTAACTACCTAACACTAACTAACGTGAGCAGACAGACTGTATGTTAAAAAGACAAGAAGGCTGGGTGCGGTGGCTGGCGCCACCACTTTGGGAGGCTGAGGCGGGTGGATCACCTGAGGTCAGGGGTTCGAAACCAGCCTGACCAACATGGCAAAACCCCGTCTCTACTAAAAATACAAAATTAGCTGGGCGTGGTGGTGCATGCCTGTAATCCCAGCTACTTGGAAGGCTGAGGCAGGAGAATCGCTTGAACCTGGGAGGCAGAGGTTGCAGTGAGCCGAGATTGTGCCACTGCACTCCAACCTGGACAACAAGAGCGAAATTTCGTCTCAAAAAAGAAAAAAAAAGACAAGAAGTTTGTTCTGATCCACATTATTACACATCTATTAAGCATTTGCTCTGTTCTCAGCCTTGTGGTAGGGAGAAGTGAAATCAAAAAGGGGAGCATATCATTGATCCCTGCCCTCAAATTGCTTGTAATCTAGTTTAGAAGAGAATGCATATATATAAAACTAGGAAATGATGTCCTATTAAAAATAAATTCAGCATCTGCTGTCGCCTAGACATCTTCACGTATTATCTTTTACAACCCTAATAGAAATCTTGTTAGGTAATACTATGTCCCTTTTACAGATGATAAAAATGTCTAGAGAAGCTAAAAATTAAGCTGTAAATTCATACCAGTAAGTTTTTAAAATGGGGGGAAAAATGTAGATTCCCTATCTGTCAACTCCTAAGATTGCAAATGCTGTGGAACTAAGTATTTTGTCAGCAATATAAAGACAGTGGGCTAGAATTAGTGGCTGTGCCTTAGAATAATCTGATGTTTTGTGGAGAATACAGATGCCTGGGCCTCTACCATGGAGATTCTGTTTTATCACATGTGAAAAAGTAAACTGCCTAGGAATCAGCATTTTGCAAAGGGCTCCAGGTAAAATAAATATTTGCAGTAGTTTTTACCAATTGAGCATTCTTAATTTGAAAATCCCAAATCTGAAATGCTCCAGTGAACATTTCCTCTGAGGGTCATGTTGGTACTCAAAGGATTTTGGATTTTGGAGCATTTCAAATTTAGGGATACTCAACCTGTATTTAGGAATGAGTGAACTAGCACGTTGCAGGTTACAGAATGATCTAGGGATCAGCAGCACTGTACTTACTTGGGAGCTGGTCAGAATTGCCGAAACTTGAGCCCTACACCAGATGTGCCAGGTCAGAATCCATATTTTAATAAGACCTCTAGTTGATTTGTATGGCACGGCAATCATTATTAAGTACAGATGACTCTTGGCTGAGCACAGTGGCTGACACCTGTAATCCCAGCACTTTGGGAGGCTGAGGCAGGTGTATCACCTGAGGCTGGGAGTTGGAGACCAGCCTAGCCAACATGGTAAAACCCCGTCTCTACCAAAAATACAAAAATTAGCTGGGCGTGGTAGCAGTACATGCCTATAGTCCCAGCTACAGAGCTACAGAGCCAGACTCTGCCTCAAAATTAAATAAATAAATAAATAAATAAATATAAATAAATAAAAATAGAAGTATAGATGACTCTTTTACAGTTAAATTTTACATTCCTGGCACTAAGAGCTATCAAAATCCTAAAATGAAAAGTTAAAGTGGGCTAACCTAATTAATATAATCCTGTGGGAGGAAGCAGGGTTAAAACTGAATAGAATTTGGAATGGCAGACAGGAAGAGGAAAGGCATTTGGAATTCTGGAAGACAACAGCACTGAAAACACAGGACGGACCTAAACCCAGAGACTCACGGGCTGATAAATAAATGAATTGAAAGAGAAGCTTTTATAGTCTCCTTCAAGACCCAGCCTAAATGCTTTGGGTAAGTCTCTTTTCTTCAATGTCTTATCTGCAATAAGAACATATTTATAGGATGAACATCCTGATCCTATTTCCCACACTGTAGGATAGAAACTTCAATAGGCAACTCCCTTCAAGGGAAAGCCAATATTTTGAAACCACTGTCTTGCTATATTCAGGGTTCTTGATTTGCTATGAACATTCAGAGGCAATGTGGTGAGGTTATATTGAAAATTTTGATTTTCCTTTTGATTTTGAAACAGAAGGACCCTTTGGTAACACTGCTTACTGACTGGCTATGAAGTGGTGGCTTGGCTGCAGCTCTGCTGAGGATGCCAGAGAACAGGACAGTACCAGAAAATGCTGCTCTATCTGAAATCAGTGAGGCCAAGGTAGGAAATGCTTAAAACATTTCAGGATAGGGGAAGCACAGTCTGAAGTGATGGGACATACAGATAAAGGGCTGAGTGAGACACCTGCACCTATGAAGAGGTGACAGACTTGAGTGCCAACAGGTCCTATGATCCTAGTTGCAGATAGACATTTTGAACAAAGCAAATTTCCATCAATAAGTTTATTTAAATGGATGCAAACTAAAGCACTAGATATTTAACAGGTGGGATGTAAGGACTGAATTGAGAGAAATAAAGGAGAACAGTAAGTAAGTAAGTTTGTATTTTGTAAGTAGCCGTGCATAAAATAATCAGCTCCTGATTTGCTCAATTATTTCTACTATTCCCTTTCTAAATTCCCCTGGGTTGTCAGGATCCCCTAGGCCTCTCAGTTTTCTCTTAAATGTCACTAGAACCTCTGCTCAGAATTACAACCTAATTACAACATACACATTTGGGGATACTTTTCTGTTAAGAATTTGTGCAAATTTAACAAATGAAACCAGATGAATTGAAGCAAGGAGAACCACATGAGAAACATAATGTAAATGCAGAGATAAAGAACATTAGGCAATATTCCCAACACTTTCTCCTTTTAGCATTAAGTGTTTATCAGGGCTGCACGCTGCAATAATGGTGACTAATGTTGCATAGTATAATGGAAAAAGATTGAGTGATATATTAGAGCAGTAGCTACACATTTGAGTGTGTACTTAACAGCTTGGCTGGTTTTAATACATGCCATAATTACAGATACTAAGTTGGCAGGTTTCGTTAAAAACGGTTAAGTAATTACTGAAATAAAATGCAACATGGTTAAATCTTTTGAATCTTAATACTACTTCCCCCTATTAACATGTGAAACAACTTTGCTGCTCTTCAGCAAAATGATTTCGATGTAAAATTTCACTTAGGCCCTAGGACAGCACCATAGGTATTCTGCTAATTAAAGAGCAAAGCACAGCTTCATTATACTGGTGGCACAGATAGCACTCGCTTTGGCTTTCTACATTGTCCTATGCTGGAGAGACTTGATATGACTTAATAGTCACTTAAAATCTAATCAGTGAGGCGATATAAAATGAGGATTTACATGGTTTTTTTACGTTCCAGGTCCTAAGGTAATTGTGGTCTTTTGCTGTTCAAGGTCAAGGCCTTTTTCCTCCTTATAGGCCAGTTTCAAGCTCATTTTAAACCAATTCCCACTCCCCTCTAATCTGTGACAAAAAGGTAAGCACTGATTTTTTAACTTCAATTCCTTCCAACAAGCCAATCTAGTGAAAGAAATATATCCCAGAAAGTAAACCTTAAGGTAAGTATCTACTAAACTAATTATATTTACCTAATGACTTTTATTTCAAAATTGGATATGCAGTTCTTGGCAAATGTTTAAAACTTAAAAGTGGTTTGAAAATGCCTGAAAATACAACAAACCCTTAATATATATTTATTAGATTAAAATACAGAGATGTAGTAAAACATTTTCAATAGTACTGTTTCCCTAAATATTAACAACGTAAATACCAGAAATGAACATATGAAATAGCTCCAGTCTATGACTATATAATCATTCTCTTTTCCCTATCCATTGTTTATCCAGGATTGTAGAAACTCCCTAAAACTTCAGCAATTTGCTTTGATTTTTCATATCTTTTAAAGCTGCTTTAATAGCACCAATTCTACTTTTAAAATAATAATTTTTTTCTTTCTTTATCACTTCTCTGTAGATGACCACATTTTAGCTTTCAAGATAACTGTATTTAGCAGTAATAATTAGAAATTCATAATTTTCTGGTTGAAATGAATAATCAAATCTATGTCACATTCCCACAAAATATTTATATAACTAATTAATGTTATATTGACATTTTAATGAGTAGATAGATTTTAATAGTAATACCTCTTGGTTGTCTTAAAGTCACAAGTGTCTAAAACATATACTAGTTTCGATGTATATTTTTGCTTTTAACATCTGAAAGATATAAAGTCCTAATTTCTACACAATTTCTCTATAATCTAATACACACACACATATATGCATATGTGATCCATTATGCATATATATGTATAAATTAGAACACATAGAATTTGTGTAGAAATTAGGGCTTTCTTTGTATCTCAAGGTCATTATATTTGATTATTATTAAGCACTAAGAAGGAATGTACTGGATCCTTTAATTGTCTACCACTTGGTTAATGCCTAGTAAAGATTAGAAGAAAACAAAAATATCAGTAATAGCCTAAGTTTATATGATTTTTAATCGAATGTTGTATTTATAAAGAGTTGGCAAAACAAAGACATATTTGTTAAATGTGGAAATAACTTTATTGTTTTTGGATAAATACCCTAACACCCATCACAAAAAGAAGAGAAATTCTGCCAGGATGACAGCTAATGACAGAAGCAGAAATGAGATTCAGATAGAGACACAATGCCTCTAAATTCCTGAAGAAGATGCTACTCCTTGGGGTTAAATTGATAATGATTGGTGAGTTACTCCTATTTATTAGAGTCATAAAGAATAAATATTTACTATTATTAAAGAAGTAAAAGAGTGATACCCTTGTTTTTGAAACTGGTCCCGTTTACAGGGGAAATGTCTCTTCAATGAAATTAATCTAATCTTTTAAATTAATCAAGACTATTCCCCGTAGAGGGCATGCTAAGTGATTGTTTGCTTATTGACATCTAGAACTGTAGCCAACCTCAGAGTCTATCATTTAACGTTATCTCCATTGAAGCTTTATTGAGTCAGCTGGTGTACTGGCACAAGATACAATAAAGAGTGTTAATAAATTGAAGAGAAGAAATTTACACATTCTCTGTTTTGTAGAAGGTATTTTTTAAAAGCAAGTCAGCTATAAGAACTACTGAATAGCTTTATGAGCATTCGATGAGAACCTACTGATTAGACAATTGCTGTGCTGTAAAGTTTTTTCCAACAAAGTAGAGAAAAGTAAATCTCCAACTCCAGGGGTCTACCATTAAATGTGAACCACGAGACTAACAGCACAAACTGCCTTTGAATTTTTGGGTTGGATCTTAAAAACTTATTACCACTCTGTAATTCATCTTTTCATTTTAGTGTAAATAGATGTGTTAGTCCAGATCCTCTGTGAAGCTTATGCCAAAGCAAGACTAAACATTCAAGAGGTTTATAAGGAGAAGTACCTGTGAAGGAAATTGGAAGGGACTCAAGGAAGACCAGGCGAGCTGTTAGATCACATGCAAATCTGGCCTTGTAAAGGAGAGGGGGAAGGAAGGAAGATGGATGTTAGAGCCTTAGAAGGCATTGCAGTTCCAAGGAAGTTGTTGATCCAAAGTCACCTTTCAGAAAGGTCCCCCATTCCTCTATAATGGGCCTGTCTTATCCCTGCCAGGCTCAGTCATTGTCTGGGAGCAGTCCATAGGAAGTGGACTATTGGTGGGAACACAGTGATGATGTCAAAATTCAGAAGCTGGGGTTCTCAGTAAGTAGTACTCTTTGCGGTTGAATATCTGAAAGGCATATTTTCATAGCTTCTATCGTAGAGTAATTTAAACTAATAAGTGATAGAACAGAACATTTTTGGTGTGAGATACAATTAAGCTAACAATATTAATTTCAGATGACATATGACCCTGCCTATAGAAATCTTCCTCTTTCTGTTGGTGTTATTACTCTCTTATGATAAACCACATTTTTTTATGGATGTACAATTCACTAGTGTTCAATACATTCACAATGTTGTGAGCAATCACCTCGATCTAGCCCTAAAACATTTCATCATCTCAAAAGGAATCCCCATTTTCATTAAAAAGGCACTTCATATTTTATCTCCCCCAACCCACATTCCAAACCCTGGCCACTAATCTGCTTTCTCTCTCTATGGATTGGCCTATCCTAGATATTTCACATATGAAATCAAAATATGTGAACTTTTGTGGCTGACTTTTTCCACTTAGCATAATGTTTTACAAGTTCATCCACGCTGAAACAACTGTAAGTACTTCATTCATTTTATGTCTGAATAATACCATTGTATAACACTATATATACCACGTTCGCTTATTAATTCATTATTCAATAGACATTGGATTGTTTCTATCTTTTGGCTGTTGTCAAGGGTGCTGCTCTGAATATTTGCTCACAAGTATTTGTTACAATACCAGTTCTGAATTTTTTGAGGTATATACCTTGGAGTGAAATTGCCGGGTCTTATGGTAGTTCTATGGTTAACTTTAGAGGAACCCCCCAATGTGTCTTCCACAGCAGTTTCACCATTTTACATTCCCACCTGCAATGTGCAAGGCTCTAATTTCTCCAGATCCCTACCAATGTTTGTTATTTTTCATGTTTTCAACTATAGCCATCATCGTGGATGTAAAGGGATATCTCATTATTGCTTTGATTTGCATTTCTGTAATGACTGACAAGGTTGAGCACATTTGCTTGTACTTGTTGGCCATTTGTCTATCTTGTTCAGAGAAATGTCTATTAAAATTATTTGCCTATTTTAATTGGGTTGTTTGTCTTTTCATTCCTGAGTTCTAAGGGTCCTTTATATATTCTGGATACTAGATGATATGGTTTGGCCCTGTGTCCCTACCCAAATCTCATCATGAATTGTAATCCCCACATGTCAAGGGAGGGACCTGGTAGGAGGTGATTTGATCATGGGGGTGGTTTCCTGCATGCTGTTCTCATAAAAGTGAGTAAGTTCTCACAAGATCTGATGGTTTAAAAGTGTGGCACTTCCCTTTGCTCTCTGTCTCTTTTCCTGCCGCCATGTAAGGTGTGCCTTGCTTTCCCTTCACCTTCCACCATAATTGTTAAGTTTCCTGAGGCCTCCCATGCCATGTGGGACTGTGTGTCAATTAAAACCTCTTTTGCTTATAAATTACCTAGGCTCAGGTAGTTCTTTATAGCAGTGTGAAAATGGACTAATATACTACATTCTTATCCACTATAAGACTTGCAAATATTTTCTCACTCTAGGTTCTTTTTACTTACTTAATAATGTTGTTTGATACACAGAAGTTTTCCATTTTGAATTCTATTTGTTCCTTGGGATGTTTGTGGTTTTGGTGTCATATCTAAGACTACATTGCCAAATCCAAGGTCATGAGGATCTACTTCTATGTTTTATTCTAAGAGTTTTATAGATTTGCTCTTTCATTTAGTCTCTCTGTCCCTTCAGATCTACATAAGGCAAACGTTGTATGTATTTAGGTGTTCTAATGTTGGGTGCATATATATTTATCACTGTCCTATTCTCTTTATTAATTGACCCCTTTATCATTGTATAATTGGCCTTCTTGTTTTATAGTTGTTGACTTATAATCTTTTTATCTGATGTAAGTATAGCTACCTCTGATGTCTTGAGGTTTCAATTTGCATGAAATATATTTTTCAATCCTTTCACTTTCAGTCTGTGTGTCCTGAAAGGTGAAGGCAGCATATAATTTGTTTGTTTGTTTTTGTCCATTCAGTCACTGTATGTCTTTTTATTGGAGAATTTAATCCATTAAGCAATGGGGTTAATTATTTGTAGGTAAGAACTTACTGTTGCCTTTTTGTTAATTGTGTTCTGATTGTGCTATAGATCTTCCGTTCCCATATTCCTCTCTTGCTGTCTTCCTTCATGATCGGGTGATTTTTCTCTAGTGGTATGTGGTATGCCTTTATTCCTTACTTTTTCTATTTTGTGGTTCTACTACAGGGTTTTGCTTTGTGGCTACCACAAGCCTGGAAAGCCTTCTTCTGAAGAAAGAGATGTATGAATCAAATACATTCAAAAACAATTGCTCCAAGGAGTATTATAATAATTTCTTTCACTGCCCTAACACAATCTTCTGATAAACTCTTAAGGTAAAATGTGTTCCCTCTTTTTCTCTCTTTAACCAGCCATTCTTAACAGCTTGTAATGTGAGAAGTTCATCCTGAATCTATATGTTTAAATAGTTAAATGTTATTCGTTATAAAAGAAAACAATATATTAGGACCTAAAAGTATTTGGTGAGCTTGATTTTTAAAAAAACAAAGTATGCCTCAAATATTCATTTCTTTTCTAAAAAAATATGTGGTTGTGGGGAATTTGGAAAATGCTTGTTATGTATACAGTCTTACAGACTCTGGGCTAGTTTAGTGGTATATGCAGCTGTTGAGTTAAATGAGAATGACCAGAAAAAAAAAAAAACGGCTGAAATTCAGCTAATAATTGCAGATTAAAGTTAGCGAAAATTTGTCTAGAGGTCGGTGGTGATGGTTCTAATGATTTTGCGAAGGCAATGGAAAAGCTTTTGAAGAACATTTTTAATTTCCCCATCTCTCTGTTCTGTCACATAAAAAATAAGGGATTTTACAAAGATAAAGACAATTCACATTTTATAGATTTATATGGTACTTCACAGTTTACTAAGTGCTTTCATGTTTTTCCTCTTCTGAAATAAATTAAGGCTTTTTGAAGCTCCAAAATTCTACCACTTTATGTTTTATTGATTCTTTTGCATATGCTTTGGGATTTTTTTTAAATTTAAAACCGACAAATTGAACAGTTTTAGTTTATCATTTATATGACCTTTCAATTTCTTGCCTTCCTAGAGGTTACTGGAACTATAATATGGACTTTGTTAATAATAACTTCCTGATAATGTAGAAATAGCCATAAAGTATATTTCAAAAGAATTGTCAATTCTAATACCTTGTGAACAACCAAAGCTTAAATAGCTGAAGATGATACGATTGTGGCACAAAGCTCCATATATCATTTTCATTTTCCTTAAAAAATTCCACATGACTGGGAAAATGACCTGGTAATGCAGAAATCTGCTTTCAGATTTCATGATCCTGGGGAATCCACGGAAGACTGAATCACTAAGTCTCAATTACTAAGGAAAAGAACAAAATAATGGCCATGGCCAGAAGATAATCAAAATGCTTCTACCAACTCAAAACTGATCTCATTTCACAATATTATTTCAAGATTATCACCACTTAAAACAAGCCCCTAAGAAGCTGAAATATTTTAATATGGACTATTTTTAAAATATAAAAAATACCACATGGGAATTTTTCTTTGGAGGGGGCAGGTAAGGCAGGAGGCTGTCTGAAAGCAATGCTAACCATTTTTCTTGTACAGATTTCTATCTGGGAAAGGAGATTTTCCAAGAAGAGATTGTGGTACTCAACACTAACAACTCCCTCTAGACATCAGACATGCTCCTGTTCAGATCTACACACTTTCTTATGACAGCACCTAGAGGAAGAAATGAATGGGATGGAACTTACTGAACAGCTACTATATAGCAGGTGCTCTCTGGGTATAAAAGATCCCAGGCAGACATTCTGGATTTAGGTAGTCATATTGTTTTCTATGTGAATCTTGGATGATCCTAAATGGATCTAAGTATAGTAATTCTAGCTCTTGTCTTTTTTTTTTTTTTTTTTTTTTTCTTAGATGGAGTCTTGCTCTGTCACCAGGCTGGAGGGCAGTGGCGTGATCTCGGCTCACTGCAACCTCTGCCTCCCGGGGTCAAGTGATTCTCCTGCCTCAGCCTCCTGAGTAGCTGGGACTACAGGTGCATGCCACCATGCCAAGCTAATTTTTGTGTTTTTAGTAGGGATGGGGTTTCACCATGTTGGCCAGGATGGTCTCGATCTCTTGACCTCGTGATCCGCCTGCCTCATCCTCCCAAAGTGCTGGGATTACCGGCATGGGCAACCACGCCCAGCCTAGCTCTTGTATTTCTATCCACAGATTTATAGGAGAAAGGGTCTGGAAATTCCTTGAGATTTAAATTTGATAAAATTTAAATTTGTGGACTGAAGTGGCTCTTACCAGAAAAAATACTCGAAGAGGGAATTTGTAACAAGAGGAATATGGGGTTTCAAGTGGGGATTAAATCTTGAATCAAGGACCAGAGACTGAGGAAGACAGATGATTCAGAACCTATGAAGCAGCAGATACTGAAACCTAATCTGACGTCACAAACCTGACAGCTACTTTGTGACTCAGGCAAGTGTGTGTGAGGACATGGGCCTAACTTCATATACAAATTTAACCCTCAAATTAAACTACCTAAATGTGGCAGAAAATAGAAAGTCAAATAATTTAATTTTTACGGATGTACCCACTCAGTATCATTCTAGAGAGTATCTCTCCCTGGGTTGTGCTGCCTGGGGTTAGAGCAGGGTGACCAGAGTAAAGTAAAACTGTTCTTCCTACACTCTTCAATGCATCTCTTCTTACTTCTGTGCTATTTCCTGGTGCTGTAATCTCACCTGGTTTCTTCAGTTCTTGCAAAGGTATTTTTGTGTGTGGATAGTTAATTGAAATTGATGTTTCTGATGGAGAGTCCTATGCTGCCATCTTGCTAACATCCTAAACTCTATTTTTCTACTTTTATGAACTTTAATATATACCCAATGAAATGGAAAGAATTTTAAATGTGCTGTTTGAAAAGCTTTGCCAAATGCATATGCTGAATAGCTACCTACATAATCAAGATAGATAATATGCTTCACCTCTTCACCATCAATACTCAAACTCACCTTTTGTTCCAAACAACCATTGATCTGGTTTCTGTCACCAATGATTAGATTTGCCAACTTTAGACCTCCATAGTAATGGAATAACAGAGTATAAAGTTCTGTATCTGACTCCTTTCACTTGATATTCTGTGAGATTTATCCATGAGTATCGAAAGTTCATTCACTTTTTATCTGAATATTATTCCAGTGTATGACTACAGCACAACTTGTATTAATACAGCACAACTTACCTGTTGACATACCACTGCTTCCCAGCTTTTAGTTATTATGAATGAAGCTGTGATAATAAATTTATGTACAAATCTTTTTGTGGGTGTATGCTTTCATTTCTCTTAGGTAAATACTTAAGAATGAAATTGTTGGATCAGAGGGTAGTGTATATAAAACATAAAAACTGATAAAATACTTGCTAAAGTCTATTATTGTAGACTCCCAGAAATGATATATTCAAGTTTCAGTGGCTTCATATTTTTGCCAACTCTTGATATTTTCAATTTTTATATATATTTTAATATAGTCATTCTAGTATATATAAAATGATATCTTACTCTAATTTTATTAATAATTTACATTTCTCTGATGACTAATTATATTGAGCATCTTTTCTTATGCTTATTGGCCATTTGTACATATTGTTAGAACTTTTGTGATTTTTTTCTGAGAAATATTTTTATACTCTAAATTTGTGGATAATTTTTCATATTTTATTCTGTAAGCTTGAAGTTTGAGCTGTTATATTTGGCTCTGTGATCAATTTCAAATTAATTTTTGTGTATTGCATCAAGTAGAAAGAAGTTCAGTTTCACTATTTTCCCATATGGTTGTTCATTTGCTGAGAAGTCTATTTTTTCCACATTTGGTGCCTTGATATCTTTGTCTAAAATCAACTGACTGTATCAATTGAGGCTATAAATGTTCTGATCCATTGATCTATTTTTAAAATTTTTTATTCCAATATCACAATAATGAATGCTATAGCTTTTTAGAAAGTGGTCCTCAAACTTTGTTTTCCTTTCCCAAAACTGTTGGAAGTAGTTGGCATTCCTTGGCTAATAGCTGTTTAACTCCAATCTCTTCCTCTACTGTCACATGGCATTTTCTCCTGTGTGTGTCTATCTCTATATGTCTTCTCCCATTTATATAAGAACATTAGCCATATTGAGTTGGGACCTATTCTAATCAAGTATGATCTCATCTTAACTTGATGATATATTCAAAGACTCTATTTCCAAATGAGGTCACATTTTTAGGAACCAGGGTTAGAACATTAACATGTCTTTGAGGAGGACACAACACTAAACTACATTAAACAGGCTCTGAAGCTATAGTTCTAGAGAAAAAAATTATTTAAAACAAAGATGAATTTATTACTTACTCTTTTGTACTAAATTGTGTCAACCAAAATTCACATATTGGAGCCCTAACCCTCAATACTTCAGAATATAATTGTATTTGGAGATCGGTTCTTAAAAGAAGTTATTAAGTTAAAGTGGGGTTTTTAGAGTGGGCCTTTGTCCAACATGACTTGTTTCCTTATAGAAAGAGATCAAGGCACAGACATCAGAGTCCAAGTCTTGCTGTGAGGACACAGGGAGAAGACAGCCATCTACAAAACAAGGATAGAGCCTCACAATAAAAACCACCCCGCAGCTACCTTGATCTTGAACTTCTAATCTCTAGAATGGTGAGTTAATACATTTTCATTAAGCCACCCAGTCTGTGATACTTTGTTATGACACCCTAGCAAACTAATTCACTCACTATAATAGGTAAAGCTATGCTTGTTTCTCTGAAGAAAATAGAATATTAACCTTATATAGGATTTTTGAACAGTGTGAAACTCAGAGGTTGATGGGCTTTCAGAGAAACAAGTGGACGGGACATCATCCATAGACAAAAGGTTAGAGAGGCAAGATTGGTTAACATTTAGAGGTGTGCTTATTAAACTAAATTGAAATAGGATTGCTAATATTTAGGAACAAGGGGTTTACACTGATCAGTTTGCACATTCACTGAGGTGAGTTGTCACTGATTAACTGAACAGGTTTAGAGCAGCTTGGGTAACCACTTGTTAGTTTGACTAAAGAATAAGTACTTTCCTAAGTTTATAGAAACTTTTCTCAGAATTTATAAATCATGGAAAAATAACTCTTAATAATATTGACTATTTATACATAAACATGGTAAATGTATGCATTTAATTAGGTCTCTTTTATTTTCTTACAGCAATATTTTGTATTTTTCTGAACTTTATTTCAAGAAATAACTTGTCAAGGCAAATTTTTGCCTAGTAATCCGTAAGCCATTCAACAAGTCCTAAATCCATTTATATGTGAATTTACTGCATTCCTATTTTATCCAGAATAATTTCTTGGGAAACTACAAAAGGAACTTAAGAGATTATATACAAAATCATAGACATTTGAGAAAATCCAAAGACAGGTATCACTTACCTAGTAGACACTCAACTAGATGTTAATGAGTGGAAAGAATGGCAAGAATAGATATTCCAAATATATGTCAAGCCTTGAAGCCTATTCCGTATCTATATGTTGCTACTTATTTGGATGTTAGTGAAGAGTCTAATTTATAAATGTGGGCTTTATATATCTTCCTCCTCTAATCCTCATCTGGAAGTAATAGCAAATAAAGTAGTACAAAGTCAGAAGGAGGGAATAATAGAAGCACGGGTCTTGCACATCACTCCTAGAATAATGCAGACCATACTGAGTGCTGATTTATTTTCGCTAAGCCAACTCTGCTTTTGTATTTAACTTAAAAGCTCTTTAATGCCAGCAAAGGGCAGGTGGAATTTTCTACTCAAATATATATTATTGAATTTCTTTAGTCAATAGAATTTAGCAAAATATATGTCATTCATTTCAGCTGGGGGGAGCAAAAGCATTGATTATTACTCATTCTGTACTTATCTGATAAACTATTCAGACCTAATTGTGATAACCATTGGCAATTGGCAATGTAAGAATATCTGAAGCAAGTGCCTGGAGAGCTAGCTGAATTTTAACTATAATGAAAATACATAAACTACTTTTACTGTAATGGTTTTCATTTCCTGGACATTGTGGTGTTCAGGATATGTCATAACTGCTTATATTCTTCAGAACAATGGTGTCCAAAATTTTTTATGCAACATACCTATCTGTAAGAAAAAATATTTATATGTATTTGTGTACATATGTTATAATTTCTCCAAATTATAATTATTTTTATTTTAAAAAATGTTTGTGGGTAAATATCAGGTGTACATATTTATGGGGTATGTGAGATGTTTTGATACACGCATGCAATGTGAAATAAATGCATGATGGGGAATGGGGTATCCATCCCCTCAAACATTTATTTTTTGTGTTACAAACAATCTAATTATACTTTTAGTTATTTTAAAATGGACAATTAAGTTATGATTGACTATAGTCATCATATTGTGCTACCACGTGGTAGGTCTTATTCATTCTTTCTACTTTTTCTGTAAACATTAGCCATCCCCACCTCTCTCTCTCAACCCTCAACTACACTTCCCAGCCTCTGGTAACCATCCTTCTACTCCCTATGTCCATGAGTTCATTGTTTTGATTTCTAGATCCCACAAATAAGTAAGAACATGTGATGTTTGACTTTCTGTGCCTGGTTTATTTCACTTAACATAATGATCTCCAGTTCCATCCATGTTGCTGCAATTGACTGGATCTCATTCTTTTTTTATGGCTGAATAGTACTCCCTTGTGTATAGATACCACATTTTCTTTATCCATTCATCTGTTGAATGGACACAGGTTGCTTCCAAATCTTAGCTAATAGTTCTGCAACAAACATAGGAGTGCAGATATCTCTCTGATATACCAATTTCTTTTCTTTTGGGTACACACCCAGCAGTGGGACTGCTGGATCATATGGTAGCTCAATTTTTAGTTTTTTGAAGAACCTCCAAACTGTACTTCATATTGGGTATGCTAACTTATAATTATTTAAACATTGTATGTATGATATTATATACATGTGTATGTGTGTTTGTGTATATATGTATGTGTGTATACACACCATATATATAAACATACATATACGTTTTGTACATTGTAATACAAACGCAAATATATAAACTAGAATAGGACAACATCAATATGTAAATAGAACTTATAGTATTTTCTTTCCATATACCAATGGATTGTCTTGTGTACATCTCATTTTGGGCATTAGAGGGTCATTGTTCATGGTGGATTAAAGTGAACCCATAGCAAGACTGCCGGTTAACAAAGGAGGTTTAGGCAGTGGCTTTAGTCTCAGCATTTCTAATGCAGCAGCTCTGAAGTGAGGCCTGAGATTTTGCATTTCTGACATTCTTCTTGGTGGTGATGCTGCTGCTGCTCATGAGGTCACTCGTTTAGACCAAAGAGACAGCTTATTAAGGTCTGGTTAAATGATAACCGGGGGGGGGGGGGGGGAACACGCTTCCCTACTCTATTTTTCAATATAAAAAGGTAACTCTATATTAAAGTATGTAAATATTAAACAACTAATTTCCTCAAATGACCTACAAATGAATATATTTTCTATAATTGGAGAAATCCTTGTAAAAATAGTGAATTCTAAACCAAAACCATGAGTAAAGCAGATCAGGAACCACGCTTGATAGTGAATTCATTGTAAAGAAAGGACAGGTAACTAGAAGGTAACTGAGTTGAGCTTTTCCATGGTGTAATTCTTCAGGGTCTTTAAAAAATCTTCAGCAACACTTATCTTGAGGGCGCCTTGAATGAGCAACTCTTTCCCAAAGTTCATCCAATTTTTAGGTAGTTTCTTACAGGTTAAAGCAATAGCTAATATTTATTTTATTTTAAAAGGTCATACAGCTAATAAGTGGCTGGATCAAGATTTGAATCCAGGTAATGTGGTCATAGAATCTGTGCATGTATCCACTAACCCATACTATTTCCCAGGCATTAATGAAAAGGAATTCTAGGTTTGGTCTATAGGGACATTTACAGGTGACCATAAGGCCCCACTCCTTAAAGCCTTTGTGTTTCTGTCACCTCTGCCACGCTGCATATCTCCCAGCTTCATATGATGTTCTCACTTTATCACTGGTTCTAGAGTTGCATGTAATGCAAACCAGAAGCTGGGTAAAGGACAGGTTCCTTTGGTCGTCTAACAAAATCATATGTGTAAGGGCCACTGGCCAGGCAGACTCAATGTGACTACTCAATATGACCTTCCTCTAGGTTGATCTGAACACTCGCTTCATGCCCCTGAGGTATTACAGCCAGAAAACTACCATCAGCTGACTCATACAAGTGTCTTCCCCACTTAGTACTGATTGAGGCCCATGGTGAGTCCAACACAAATGACCTGGCCTTTGAGTTTTGTCATGGTACTAATAAAAATCCTTACTATTCATTATTGAAAATTTGACTTGAATAGCATAGTCCAAGAAACTAATCAGGACCCTCTTGCAGTCCCAGAAAAGCCATCGGGCATACAGCTGCCTCTCTTCAACAGGTTAGGACCTAACCGGTAAAACCTTGAAAACATTAGTGTTTGCACTGACAAAGGCCAGTGTCCCAGTCTACAAGGGCTTAATGCCATCCTCACTATTTCTTGCTAATGCAGGTTTCACACTTGACTAGAAAACACTACCACCACCACCACACACACACACATGGATGCACGGGCGCACACACACACATGCATGCACGAGCACACACACACTTGTGCATGCACGGGCACACAGGCACAGGCCAGTTTACCAGTGAAATGCTAGGCTTAACAACTATCAAAATTCTTTCCCAAGGCTGGGCGCAGTGGCTCACGCCTCTAATCCCAGCACTTTGGGAGGCCGAGGCGGGCAGATCACAAGGTCAGGAGATTGAGACCAACCTGGCTAACACGGTGAAACCTCGTCTCTACTAAAAATGCAAAAAAAAATTAGCCACGCGCAGTGGCGGGTGCCTGTAGTCCCAGCTTCTCGGGAGCTGAAGCAGGAGAATGGCATGAACCCGGGAGGCGGAGCTTGCAGTGAGCCGAGATCGCGCCACTGCACTCCAGCCTGGGCGACAGAGCGAGACTCCTTTTCAAAAAACAAAACAAACAAAAAAAATGCTTTCCCACAATGTTATAGGATTTACACAACTTTCAGAAGTTTTAAATTGCCATCACAATTTTATATAATATTGTCAGAATACAGTGGTTGTAAGAATGCGTCCATTGTTTCAAAAAAGAAACAATAAACACAATGCAAATACAGCCTTCAAATAAGTTGCCTAAGCATCTGTCTTCCTGGTATAATTATTTGAAGGAAGGCAAAAGTCATATTTGTTAGTTTCAGTCATCCACACCAGAAAAGTTTACCTACCTCTCTACCTGACTGTCAGTTGATACTTCAAGGTCAAGGCCTTGCCATATAATAAAGGCTGATTGATTATAATTGTAGCTATGTTATCTAATAATGAATTATCTCATTAGCAAACAGGGTGAGATAAAGCAAAAGCTTCAGAGTTATAAAATTCTGGGTTCAAATTCTGCTTTCGTCACTTTCTTGCTATATGATTCTGGGTAAACCACTTAATCTTTTTGAATCACTTGAAAATAGCGGTAAGAGTGCCAACCTTCAGAGTTTTCTGTGAGAATGAAAGCGGTACAGAATGTATGTATTTGTGCATATTTTCGAGATGAACTTAGCAACTTTCCACTTATCTGTAGGCTACTTCAGGCAGACAACACTATTATCCTGTAGTGAACAGAGTTTGAAGAAAAGACTGAAGCTCATAATTTTTTAATATGCATAGTTTCCATTGTCTGCTATGGCTCACAACCTAACAAAGTGATGTATTTTGGCTTCAGCTAGGCTTTTTAATTCAAGAAACTCAGAGATTAGTGCAAATCTCCTTCTACCTCTCGTTTCACCGCCCTTGATATCTCAAGGGTAATTTTAGGGTCCAAAAGTTATTTGGTGGCTTGTTTATAATGTTCAAAACCCTATTTTTAAGCTTGAGATCCAACATAAAAATCTTTTTATTCTATTTACATTTCCCGCAAATTTTAGCAATGGTCTCATTTATAAACTAACACACACAATGTTTTAAATTGCATTCGTAAATTTAATATAGTTTCCTGATTAAGTACTTTGGCTAACTTATAAAATAAAATCTACCCTAATACGTATTATAAAACCAGCAGAAAACTAAAACTATAGATATGATGAATCTTAGATTATTTAAATTTCCCAGCATAACACAGTCTTAGTAAATTACAAGTCTGAAGCAATTACTCAATTACATATATTAAATTAGAATCACAAGGTTAATATTTTACTTGGAAAAGACAAATTCTGTTAAACATTACTAAATTCTCTTTACATTAATTCTCTTAAACTAACCAAAATGCTAAATGACCTTCTTAACACAAAAATATTTACACTATGTGTGTGGTTTCAATTAAAAATATTTATGCTTAATCCTAAATCTTCCTGTGGTTAATGATGTTAAGGAAATAATTACATCACCCCATGCACCTTCTCAAAGGGTTAAAATTATATAAGGACCAGAAATATATGTCAGGAATATGAGTCTGGAGCTGCAGATAGCCAGGGTGATTTTTCTCACAATCCCAACTGTCAGGCTGACTTCCATTTTTAAGCACCGTATCTTAGAGTCCTTAAATTAAAGAACACAGGTGGTAGTGTTACCCATTTTTCTACACTTGAGTCACATCCTTACTTCATTCTCCCCCTTTGTTTTCCACATGCAACCTTCCACCTAGGCTGCTACATCATTTGATTTAATTTTTTGTACCTCTGTCTCAAATTTTATAGATTTCATAACTTCATAGGAACTAGTCAATTCTTTTCAAATCTACTTTGTTCATTAGAAGACTTTTTAGATTTTAAAATGGTAATGCTGCAGACCTCTTGTGGCTTTTCCGTATATAATGCCAAGATCATTATCCTGGTAAGACTAACGGAAAGAAAAGTTTCAGCTGTGGTACAAACACAAAAGTACCTGCAAAATATTATACCAGATTCACCAAAGGGAAAGAGATGCACTCAGGAATGCCATGTTGAAACACTCTAGAGGTGTCATTCACACCAGAACCTATAATTGTGGGTGTGCTAAGTACTATTTTGGGCAGGCAACAATGACACACTTAAGGTTCCTGCTCTCTGGGGGCTTACATTCAAGCAGGATCAAAAAGCTAAGCAAATAGCAAAACCAGATCATTACAGCTTTTGATAAGTGTCATAAAGGAAATAAAGCAATAAGGCATAATAGAGAGTAACTAGATGGCTACAGAAGGCTAAATTCGAAAGTGGTGTTCATAAAGCTTGTCTAAGGAGGTGACCTTTGAGCTGGAGGATAAGAGAGAGAGCAGCTCTGTAAAAAGCTAAGGAAGGACTTTCAAGGAAAGTATGTAGCCAAAGTGCCAAGACCCAAAATATCAACTGCAGCATTATTGGCATCTTTTAAAGAACAAAGAAGATCACTATGGCTACAGAGATGAGCAAGGGAAGGTGCAATGTGAGCTGAGGATGAGCAGAGGTTGGGCCCGATCATGTGGGAGGACTGCGAGGCCCTGTTAGAGCCACAGTGAGAAGTTTGAATTGTATTGGAAGGATTTTAAGAAGAGATTGAATCAAAGGACTGAAGTGATTTTATTTACATTTTAAAAACACTACTCTGCATGTGATGTAAAGCCTAAATATTAGAGAAACAAGAGAGTCTGCCTGAGAGATATGGGTGGCTTGGTCTAGAGTTATGTTAGAGAAGAGAGGGAAAATGGACGGTTTGAGATATCCTTTGGGAGCAAAATTTTCAGAATGGTTTGGTCCTGGGAGATGAAGGACAGTGATGAATCAAGGATGACTCCTGGGTTTGGGATTGAGTGGGTGGGGAGATGTTGGTGCCACTTCCCAAGACGGAGAAGACTGAGGAAGAAACAGGTATGTGCGGGGAAGAGGAGACGATTTGTGAAGCAGAAGAGAGAGAGGAGGTGACTATGAGAACAAAATTGTAACATGAGAGAAGATGGAGGCCAGAAAAAAAGTAAGGGACAGGGTGAGCTAGCTTTCGATAAATGAACAAATTCTGTTGTGTAATCAAAGAAAAGAAAAAAAAATGGGCACATGTTAGGGTTTTACATTTCGTGCTAGAAAAATTGAGCCATGTAGGTCCATTATTATTGTTGCAGATAAAAATGGAAAGAAGGAATATCATGGTTTCTGCATTACTTTTACTACTTTATTAAAATTCTTTCATTTGTTAATTAAGTTATTCATAGAGGAAAAAATGTAGATAAAAGTAAACTTAAACCTCCTTTCTACAGTGTTGTCTAGATGTGGGGACATAGACATACCTCAGCACTTACTAGAAATTAGACTGTCCACAGTTTTTTCTGGTGATCATAAAGGCCTTATTTTGCTGATCTACTATATTTGGTGATGTATTTACTGTAAGTAACAGAGCACACAATCAGGAGATTGATTTGCTTTGGGGCCAGGAAGTTTACAGTAGAAAGGCAAACACAGTATTTGTGTATAATACTTAATTATTTCCTAGTTTGGAGCTATCCATTGGCACATTAGAGAGAAAGTTTGCAAACTAAAATCAATATAAATAATAATTGTCTTTCCTAGGAGAAGTCCCAGAAACTGGAACAGGGAATATGAGATGTTTGTTCTGTTATTATTATTTTTGTAAACACAAGGAATTTAGTTGTAATCTGATAGTTTTCTGTTTCCTCTTATCTTTTTTTCTCTTTCATTGATGCAAGATTTTGCTATTTTCTGCGACAGATTCCTGTTCCCTAGACAATGATTCCATGTCACAGAAAACACATGTGCACATACACATACACATGCATATAGAAACACACAGAGACAGACACACACACACATACACTCATGCATGCCAACAGCAGGCAGTCTTCATTCAATCTCTCTTTTCTTTTTGGCCTTAGCTGTCTAGCAATAAACATTTGTCTAACAGCCACAGTGATAAACAATGGTATCTCCAAAAGCACCAACTCAGAAAACTTTCTATTACTATGATTTATTTCCTCTGTAGCAATTGCTCTAACTAAAGCTCAAATAAAAATAGTGAAATGTGATTTTATTTAGGAAAAATTATATATGGCAATGCTATAATTGGATTTCTGGTATTCATGTCCTTCCTTCATTCTATATGATGGGGGAAATTTGGTAGATTTCAAATATTAAAAATATTTTGTGCTGAGAATGGTACTACTGGATAAATTAAAATAAAAGAAAATCGTGAAAGGTAAAAACAGCTATAGGAATATGCAGTTCAAAGAAAAGATAATGTAGAAGTCATGCATAATTAATGAAAAGGATTACAAGGGGTCAGAGTTAATAAAGAGAAATTGAATTTAATTATGAGTACTATTAAATACTGTAGGTGGCTTAAATTTGCTCTGTGTAGATTTTGTATCTGAAAGGAAATTAATCAATCAACAAGTCAACCACTGAGAACTCTCTGAATCTGACCACAAAGTTGGAATATAAGACGTTTCCTGTCATCTAAATTTCGTAAGAGAGGCAGTCAAGTAATGTTTAAAATGGACTTTTTTTTACTGTAGAACCAAGACTTTTGAGTTGTATATTACTCATGAGTGATTTGAAGTATCAGATAATCTGCCCACAGCTAATAAGTGTCAGACATGGTTCCAAATCCAGGAATCTCAGCTCAAGGCTTATGCTCTTTCTATGACAAGCTGCCTGACTCCCTCAACATTTGTAGGAGTTCAGAGAGTAGGAATTAATTTGGCTTTAAGTTCTCAAGAGGGCTTTCTAAAGAAAGAGTGACTTGAGTTGGTTCTTGAGGAATGAATGGGATTTTTAAAAGTAGAACAGAGTTGAGAAGATTGTCTAGATATGCAGGAGGGGAAGACTCCAAGGACAATGCCAATATAGTAGAAGTAAGAATGTGATGGATGGGCACCCAGAAACATGCAGGGCTAGTGGCCTGGAACAAGCTGTGTGTGATGTTGAGGAATATTGGGATGCTTTAAGACTGGACTGGATTGGTGTGGGGATCCATTTTTCCAGGGACTTGAATACCAGAGGACAACAGGGCTTATATGGGAGGAAAGAGTCTTTGTATGTTGCTTTTGCGTAACAAAAGCAGGGTTTTAGAAAGACTATTCTAGGGAAAGAGTCCAGATGGCTTTGAATGGAAAGACAAGAGAGACAGATAAACCAAATGTCAAAAAGCCCACTGGAAAAAACTCCATATCCCTCCAGTATCCCTCGATTTCTCTCCATATCCAGCCAGTTGTTTGCAATTACCTTCATTGAGAAGGTGTGAGGTGAGCAATAGAGAAAAGGTGAGTAATGGAGAAAAGGTATAGGCAATGACCTGATGATGGAGAACTTACTGTGTCAGGCCAATAAGGAACCAGAGTTTCTCAAACTAGACTGAGGCTCCTCAGGGGGTCATGAGTTAATATAATGCATCTTAAAAGCCATACTTAGAAACAAAAGCACATTGAAAAATAAAATTTTATATACATTTTTATTTTTCAACATTTTGCAAGCTGTATCGATTATTTAATTGCAAATTTATCTATAAGCCTAAATAAATGTATAGTACCATTTATAGCATCATGCAAAATGATAAGTTGTATTAAACACTAATAGCTCAAACTTTATCCTGTGAAGATTTGTTTGTGGAACACTTTTAATTTAAAAAGGATGGGAACTTCTGCTCCAGGTGAAGAAAAATACTGAAGGGTTTTCCACAGTGTAATGTGGTGTGGTTGCACTCTGACAGCTTGTCAAGAATGAATTTTGGTGGGTCAAGAATGAATTTTGGTGGATCAAGACTGGAGAGAGAGCAATTATGGACAAGCTATAAAGATGAGAGCCTGTACTTGAATAATGAGAGCAGAAATACAGAGAAACAGATACATCCAAGCAATATGCATTAGGCTAAATCGGAGGATTGAGATGAAGGTATGAGAGTAAAAAGGTAGGAGGCATCAAAGATGTTTTCAGATTTTTTGCTTGGGTGAATAGACGATGGTGGTATTAGTAATTACTTGAGAGAATGTAGGAGGAAGATGAGGTTTGAAACAAAGTTGATTAGTTTACTTCTGTGTGACATGCTGCCTTTGAGATACCTGTATAGGATGATCATTCACAGTGATTTGCATGAACTGTGCTGATTTATGCCTGTTGTTCTAGCTTAATTATCAATAACACCCTCTCTCCTCTCAAAAGTGTCACGTCAGGAAATGAATTACATGGTCATTCTTAACCTACAGAACTCAACAGGTGGAGAGAGATGTTCGGCAGATGGTAGAGTATGAGTCTAAATCCCAAAATAGAGTTTTGGGCAAGAGCCTTGATTTAGGAATAATCAGAATATTTGTAGTTATTTGAAGCTATTAGTGTGCATGGGATTAGCGAGCCAGAGTAGAGTTGTGTCATTATAGAGAAAAATGGAATTCCTGTTGACAGCAACACTTTAATGAGAGGTTGTAAGAGAACTTCAAGTACATGTATTCAGAGAAGTACAGGGAATAAAAAGATAGTGAGTTCAAAATAAGCCAGAGTGTAGTAGGCTGGGAAGTAAAGAAGGGCTGAGGAAAAATGATTTTTCTGGAGGAAGAGACTTAATGGTAAATCATTTTATAAGACCAAGTAAGGTTAAGATTCTATTTTTGTTTGAAGATCAGAGATGAGAATGTTTATAGATTGGAGAGAAGGACTAAAGAGATAGAGAAGAAAAGGGGGAGAGAAAGAAAAAAAAAGAGAAGGAGGTTGAGGAGGAGGAAGAGGAGAAAAGGAAACATAAATATGAAAAAAATGATGCAGAAAAAGAAATTGCTAATAATGCAGATGCCTGGAGAATAATAAAATAAATTAGAGGCAGAAGAGAAAAAATTGAGCTGGCACTGGATGATGGGTACCTCATCTTCTGTGCCTGGGGCTGTCAGTTTGCCCTCAATCTACAATAAACAGAAGGTGATTCTCAAGGCCAGAAGTAAGTCAGGGATTAAAGAGTGGAAAAAGGTTTGTCACTGAAGGATACTTTAGGCAAACACTGAAAACATTCACAAAGGGGCAGCCTGCTGCCGATTTCAGGTAGACATGGATTCGATATCACCAGGATATTTCCCAAGGCCCAGGAAGAAAGAAAGTTCAAACCTAAATACTGATCCATGGTTTCCTGTGGAAGAAATAAGGGAGGTCAATAAGCTGAATGCATCATACTTTGGGGTCAAAGGGACAAAATCTACCTCCTAAAATCCAAAGTGGGTCCAGGGCCCAGGAATCCCTAAAGCAGGTTCTGATATGGTATTAAAACTGTCAGATATAGACACCCGAGAAGTTTTTGCAACTGGTGAAATTTAGGGCACCTTCCCTGAAGCTTAACACTAATCCTTATCCCCAGGAAGTTACTCAGAGAAATCTAGTAACATGGTACACGCTTCTGAGTGGAAGTAAAGACAATCAGGTGGGTTTTGGTAGCTGAGTAATAGAAATAGTAGCAAGGCCTGAGGCACAAATGAACGTTTCTGAAGAAACAGAGGAAACCTATGATGTGGAGAGAAGATTCCAGAATGTTGATCCTCGGCTAGGCTTCTAACTCCATTGGTAATATTATACAAGTTGCTTAACTCTCTACACCTTAAAACCTCTCTTGTCTCAAAAATCAGGAAAGGGAAAGTCGTAGAGGCAAGAATTTTTAACCCCTTTTCTGCTTTAAAGTTCTTTGATGAAAGTGGGCAAAGGATGACGTAAGAGGAATTAGCAAAAATCCTCTTGTTTAGTGAAGAAAGGAATGATGTCTTTCAAGGAACAAATTAGTAAATCCATTTTGATTTTAATTGTACTACATGAGTCAAGTATTTCCTTGGGGAATGAATGGAGATAGAATTTTAAATCCAAAGGCTCAGTGAGGTAAAGATCTCACTGATAACTCAGATGAATAGGTCAATGGAGGAATGACCCAAACACTGAAGGCCTAGGTTTGATTGGGTTTCAGGGGTCAGTAACCAGTGCAATATGGATAGAAACCAGAAGCAGAAATTGAAGGCAACTAGCAATATGATTAACCTGATGCTACATACAAGACATACAAAGGTAACTTCCCCTTTACAGGTTTCTTGTCCAAGTTGAAATTAAAGCCTGGAATTTGATTTTGTAGATTCTTAATATATATCAATTTCTATAACAAGCTGTGCTATTAGAGTCAAGGAATAAATATAATACTATCCCTATCACCAAAGAGCCCATAGTCTAGACAGTACTGAGTATGAATGAGGTATTGGACATCTGATGAGAGCTTAGTTTCAATAGTCAAGAAACTAGCCTGTTGTCAACAAGACAGGAGACATTTCTTCAAGCCATCAGTCCTCTGTAGGTTAATCAGGTCCCACCCTTTGTTAGTGCTGATGAGAAAATGCAACCAATAAGAATATTGAGTTTATAATGAAAAGTTAAACTACCAAATATAAATCAACCTGCCATTTGTGGCCTGAGAATTTTAAAGCCAAGCTCTTTATAGGTCTGCTGAGCTTTCAGTGAAAAAAAAAAAAAAAAAAGCGATAGTGAATAGTGTCCCTTAAAGATGCAAATAACTAAATCTAGTTTAAATGTAATTGTACTACTCAAGTCAAGTATATCTTTGAGAATAACTATAAATTTTATATTGAACTCAAGTATCCAATATAGTGAAACACTTGGGAAAAGGACACATTGTTAGTGCAGTCATATTTTCTTTTTTTAAATACTTTAAGTTCTGGGGTACATGTGCAGAACATGCAGGTTTGTTACATAGGTATACACGTCCCATGGTGGTTTGCTGCACTCATCAACCTGTCATCTACATTAGGTATTTCTCCTAACGCTATCCCTCCCCTACCCCACTGCCCCTCGAGAGGCCCTGGTGTGTGATATTCCCCTCCCTGTGTCCATGTGTTCTCATTGTTCAACTCCCACTTACGAGTGAGAACACAGTGCAGTCATATTTTCTAATAGATTCTTGTCAATCTCAGTTTGTAAATGGATGGCATGCGAAAAAAATATATACAACCATATCTATCTACTTGATTCTCTAACAGTAAATGAATTATTTACACTAATTTGGATCCTCCATGCATTCTATATTCTTACAAACATTGACAACTTCATGAAACTGCTATTGCAGACTAACTCTGGTTAGCACCTCAGATATGTTGAGGAAAAAAAGGACGCGCACACATCATTAACCTTCACAACGACCCCATGGATTGTCCTTCTTTTTCAGCAGGACCTTAGATACTGTGAGGTGAGCAGGAAAGAGCTCATTTCACCTCACTGCTGGGCGTGGATCACTCTGACATTCTTAAATTCATTCTAAGTAGGTTTTAATAATGATGCACGAAGCTAGCCTATCTAGAAGGGTATGGAACATTGCCTGCTGCAACAAGGTACTCAATAAATATGGACACATGAATTCAGTTTTGATGTGAGGGTCTGTATTTAAATAATTATATACATGCATATGAGATTAAAACAAATTAGTTTTAAAAAATTTTTAATTTCATGTATTTCTAAAAGATTACTCAAGACTTCCAGAAAACTTGCACATGTGATGTTACTGAAAATCTTTTCACATCTGTGTTTAGTTGTACAACAAAGTCAGTCACAGAAATGACTCCTTAAATGCATACTCTTCAGGCATGTGTTTTGATTCTGCCCAACATGGATTGTACTTTTTGAAAAGGAAAGGAAGTCCTCTCATTTTTCTTCTAAAGTTTACGATGGTGTGAATCCAGAAAGCTATGCTAAATTAACCCATATTTATCCCTAATCCATTTCCATCCAATGATCAATCTGGAGCCTGCTGTAAACAGGGAGATAGATGAGCACTGGTAAAGCTACAGGAAATCATGCTTTTTACATTTTCCGTATCTCAGCACATTTAGCTTCACCACTATAGATATTTCATAAAGTATAAGTTCCATTAAAAAGATAAACACCCAACTAGGGCAGATCCATGGTCCATCCAACTCAGTAGCTTTTTCTCTGACCGAAGCATCAACATGTCTGCTTTCTCAATAGAAGATGAATATATTCCTTGAATCAATAGTAAAATGTTAGGGTCATATCCGAAATAGTAGGCATCTCATAATAAATTTTATTAGGTATTGCATTTTCCAGTAACTTATCTAAACCCATTATTTTATTTTAAAGTCTATTTTAAAATTCATGGTGCCCCAGCTCATAAATTATTTAGGATTGGGCATAAATAAACTTCTTTTCAACTTCAAGAAAGTGATTCTAAATATCAGACCATCATCAAAAATCTGATTAACCTTTATACATTTTTTTTTTAATTTTAAGAGCCTTTTTACCCTCACATAATTATACATTCTAACTTTCGTTATTCTAAAATGGGAAGTTCTAGCCGGGCGCGGTGGCTCACACCTGTAATCCCAGCACTTTGGGAGGCCAAAGCAGGTGGATCACAAGGTCAAGAGATCAAGACCATCCTGGCCAACATGGTAAAACCCCATCTCTACTAAAAATACAAAAAAAATTAGCCAGGTGTGGTGGCAGGTGCCTGTAGTCCCAACTACTTGGGAGGCCGAGACAGGAGAATCACTTGAACCCGGGAGGTGGAGGTTGCAGTGAGCCGAGATTGCGCCACTGCACTCCAGCCTGGCGACAGGGTGAGACTCCATCTCAAAAAAAAAAAAAAAAGAAAAAGAAAAAAAATTCATGGTGCCCCAGCTCATAAATTATTTAGGATGGGGCATAAATAAACTTCTTTTCAACTTCAATAAAGTGATTCTAAATCAGACCATCATCAAAAATCTGATTAACCTTTATAAATTTTTTTAAATTTTAAGAGCCTTTTTACCCTCACATAATTATACATTCTAACTTTTGTTTTTCTAAAATGGCAAGTTCTAATCATTAAATTTTGTCTTTGACAGCAGCTAATTTATACAAATCTTCTACTCCTGTTAATCATTTTCTTTCACATTCTTTGACTACATGCCACTTGAGTTAGTTTGATTCTAGAGTGATGTGAAAAAAAAATGTCTGCATGCATTCCTTAAATATTCCAAGGGAGAGAATATCACAATTTTATATAAGTAAAGGATGACATATTTATTTGCCACATTTGAACAAATGCTTCAGAATCTCATTTTGTGATTCAAAAGAGTCACATTTTGTGTTTCACTAATCAGCATGAATATGATCCTGGCCTGTTTTTCAGGTCTATAGACTTCATTTTAATGTTACTTTTATTTTGAAGTCGGGTATTAGGGTTTCCATTCAAATGACAATTCCTTTTTAAATAAAATCTATTATTTTCTCAATCTTTGTGAAGTAGCTCAACCTATTTTATACATATTTGGTGGTTATTAGAATTATGCCTTATTATTGAGTAAAGCTTGAGTGTGCTGTGCCAGCACTTTTTTCTCCCTGTCTAATTGTAATCATGGCAACATATGAAGAGTTCAGTGGGAAGTATATAAAGTATATACACACACACACACACACACACACAGTCTAGTGTTTTAAACACATATATATATGCTTATATAATATGGTTTCACTTTATGCTGAGCCCCTTCGTTCTGTCCAGTGTTTTAAACCTATATATATTTGTGTTTTAAACACAAATTATTACAGTAGGTCTTCTCCTCTTTATAATTAGTTGTGTTTACTAATTACGAAGAAGAGAAGACCCAGCAGAAGTACCTTTAGTTTTTAAAAATCAATGTTGTTATTGAAATACACAGAACTTTGAAGGAGCTTTGAAAACATGGAGAAATATGCACATTATAAGAGAGATGCTAGTTTCTCCATTTTCCATGAGAAATGAAAATAGTAAATATTATCACAGGGTAGTTATGACCAAAAAGAAATCAAAAGGGTGAATAGGATTAATTAATAATTTTTCTGATGATCTACAAATCTTCAGCATTAAATTTTAAAGTAATATGGCTCTTGGTTTTACTTTATACTGAGTTGTATCTCAAGCTGCCAAGGTCACTCCCACCCTTCCTCTCATACACATGGCACATGGAGTTCAAGAAATAACCTTTTCCTAAAAACAGAACTGTTCTCTGTGTTCTGGAGACAGATAAGAAGGGTGGGTTGGCCGGGTGCGATGGCTCACACCTGTAATCCCAGCATTTTGGGAGGCCGAGGCGGGTGGATCACGAGGTCAGGAATTCGACACCATCCTGGCTAACACGGTGAAACCCCATCTCTACTAAAAATATAAAAAATTAGCCAGGCGTGGTGGCAGGCGCCTGTAGTCCCAGCTACTCAGGAGGCTAAGGCAAGAGAATGGCATGAACCCAGAAGGTGGAGCTTGCAGTGAGCTGAGATCGCGCCACTGCACTCCAGGCTGGGAGACAGAGCGAGACCCCGTCTCGGAAAAAAAAAAAAAAAAGAAGGGCGGGTTAACCCTTCTATTTCACATACCCTACTAGTCTTGAAAAAGGAAGTTTGCCACGTGACCTCTGCTGTGCCACTGACGAATTGGAGGAAAGGAGCAGATACAGGTAACAAAAACTCTGTGAATGTATATGAACCTTCATAGATGTTCCATCATGAGAGATAACAGTCTAAGCCAGTGATAGGTTGCAGGAGAGATGGAAGGCTGGAATAATGTAGTGGGAAGAATTCAAAGGGAATTGGAGGCTTCTGTAGGGCACTAGACGTTTGGACTCTCGTTTGGCAGATTGAAAGACTCCATGGAAGAACAGGATGGAAAAGGGAAAATACGGATTTTAGAGAAAAAATTTAACTTCACAAGATAGGGTAATTTATCTGTAACAAATACACTAACATACACCTATAGATCAATAAGCTATAGTCCACCTAATGATTAAATCTCATCTCATTAGCTAATGTCTTCTTGTATCAGGCACTGTTCCAGGTTCTGGAAATACAGAAAGAAAAATTTAAAAAAAACCACTCTGATCTTGTAGGGTCTTCCATATCAGGATGATAAATTGTCTAGATGGACACACCGCACACCTAAAGACCCATTTAATGTCACTGTAGAGCAAATGTAGGTATTTAGAGTTGACCACAAAACAGAAACAAAGGCACCTGGGAGCCAAGCAGCCTTAGAGAACAGGCCTCTCATGAAGCAGAAAGGAAAAGGAAGTCAATTCGATTAGTTGCTGCTTAAAGGGTGTATTTATCTTGCTTAGTTCTAGTCACAGATAACTTAACATTTGCATTCCTGAAGTCCATTTCCAAGTGTCTTTGAAGAGCACTGAAATGTTCTTGGAAGCTGGCCAGAGCCACTTTGGCTTTTCTATCTGTACTTGCATGAAAAGATCAGTGCATGAACCATAGTACCTATGACTACTAAGATACTATAATATCTAATTGCACCATTTTGTAAAAGACAGAGTAGAGTACCACTTTTGAGTAGAGCTACTCTAGAGATAGGTCTAAGGTCAGCCTGCAAATGTCTCCCACTTGATGTCAAATATGCCTTGAATTTACAAACACAATTTGGCTTATATATTATTATTTACTAAGCTATTTTCTAAAATGATTCTTTTCCATGTGAATTAGTCTATTCTAGGCAATGAGTAAATGTAATAAATTGAAAATAATACAAGTGAAATTGAATCAGAAGTCTTTGGATAAAGAAAACTACTCAATATAACAATTATAACTGCTCCTATTTCTTATTTCAGTAAGAAACAGAGACATATGAATCAAAAAATATTTGCATCCTAATAGTTATTACCCTTTTCATGCCAATTTATAGCTTGGTAAGATTTCCTATTTCTCACTCTTCATCTTACTGGTTCCAGAAAGAAACAGAAATTGCACATGGTGTCCAGACAATGCAGACAGAATTATAGGTCTTCACTTACACTGGTGTCTATGATAAAATGTGCAAGAATTAAAGAGGTTCGATGAAGATTCATCAAATTGGAAAACACTACCGGGTCAACATTAGCCCGTGTTTCACTAGCCAAGACATGTTTTATCAAAGAAAAATTAAAAGCAGAAGTGCCACAATAGCTTGTGTTGTTATATTTGTTAATATTGATGAGATGTAATGAGACGTAAAAACTACCAAAGTTCCTCTATAGTTGGAAATGCAGAGAGTAGTTGCTGGTAGTTGCTGATAAAATTATTATCCATCCAACATTATTTTAGTGAGAATCTGTTTTTCCACTCTCAAAATAATGTTTTCCCAGTATCCTTTTAATTGCAGTTTCCAATTCATCAGTAAGGAATTTCAAATACAATACACTTTGAAATAAGGCTATAAACAGACCGATGACTCAATCAAATGAAAGAAGAGATATTTAAATTAGATTTCATAAGGTAGTGATGTGGCTAATGCATGTTTTTAATTTTAATTTTCCAGTTCTCAGAGGAAATGATGCTTGAATCAGAATTGAAAGGTAGAAACTTTTCTAGTTCACTGATTTGCAAGCATTTTTAAAATCTGTATAAGCCTATATTCAAAAGCAATTGAAAAAGATATTCAGGAAAATAAAGTTGTTCTAGCTGTGTAATCTTCCTTACTCTATCTTTACATTCTCCCTATCCCTCAGACCCCATCTCTAATTTTACTAGATTGTTTTCACATTCCAACTTATAGACAGTTCCCCAAGTATAGCACTTGACCTTTTTTGTTCTTTTTTTTAACTCAATCTCTCATAAGAATTGATTCCTTCTTACCCCGCCCACTACTTAAATCCCAAGCACATTCTCTGGCTTCAGAACCTCGGAAATATCTACAAACCTTCCCACTACTTTATTGTTTCTGTTTCTAATTCTTCTACCCATAGACAATATTGACTGGAAGTTTCTTAGAGTAGAATTTGAACTACAAGAGAAATAGAAATAACAGTGTAATTATTCCAGAATTTTGTCAAGAAAAAGAGAAATCAAGCATTTTCTAGAAAGGCAGAGGAAGAGTTGAATTTACATAAGGCCATCTCTGTAAAATAAAATATTAATGTCCATAATATTATGCAATTCCCAGTGTACATTGGTGTGTTCTTGTGGTTTTGTTTTGACTGCCCCCCTGTTTTACATTTCAAATAATAGGAACTAAGTAGGATTTTGCCTATCTGCAGTCTCACATATAGCTAGACTCTGTTTACACAACTGGAATACTAGCCCTCAAACATTCTTCATTATGATCCTCATGTAGACAAAGCATTTTTTAAAGTTCAGGTCAAGTATGCCCTCATGCTTTATTATCATGTGGAAGGTGAACTACTAGTTTTACAGATAGTTACACATAGCTTTTCTTCATTTCTAGAGAGGCATACTATATTCCAAATGTAAAGTCCAAGAGAAAGCTTCCCTTTCACCTTCTAAAGGTTCACTGAAAATGAACTTACAATAGGTAGATGAATAGGAGAAAAAGACATACAGAGTTATTTAATGTGTATAAGCACCAGAGAATCACGAGAATGACCAAAGGGGTCCAGATCCTTTACACTCTTTTCTTCATAGAATTTAAAATTGCAATTTAAAATTTCAAATGGCAGTAAGTGATTCTTAGGAGAATAAATTGGGCCAATGCTCAGACAGTTGTTAGTAAATAATTCTCTTTGGAAATTGAATGGGACCAGATAATAGACCGTGGTTTAGGTTAAAGTTTCTCTGGGCGCTAAGTATGGTGTTTAATTTTCAGTCTTTGGGAAGATTAATCGCATTTCAGGGAGGGGATCAAAGGCAATTGTGTTCCTCTTTGGCAGGTCTGGTTTCTAGGTAGATAAGAGAACTTTAGGGAACAGCCTCATCCTGTGCTTTGGTCGAAACAGAGGATTGAGAAACAGGAGGGAGGGGAAAGATCAGAGACACCTTGAGGGTGATTCTTTAGTTCATCATATCAAAGCATCATATTTTAGGTTATCATCTTCTGAGCTTCAATACCTGCAACTAGTTTCGCTCATTTCTGTGTAGTTATTCTTCATCAATAGAAATAGAAATAATTCTCTAATTTATATGGGTTTTTATAGTTAAAAGTGCTGCTATCACATCAGTTATTTTACTTGATTTATCAACCAACTTGCCCGAGTCAGGTCAGGTATTATTGCCCCTGTTTGTTAGATAAGGAAACTGACAGCCACTTAATAGGTGATAGAAATAGGTCTAAAAGTTATGTCTATTACTCCTAACTCTGGTCTCAACAACCATAATCTATGGTGTCAGTGTCCCATAGAACACAGTAATGAAGGAGATCATATGTGAGAGACAGAAAAAAAACATAAGCATCCTTGAGATATCCTAAAACATACAAATATAATACAAATATAAAATAAACATAAGTGACACTTCTATCAGCCTTCAGCCTAAGGATCCTACAGCAAACACCTGTGAAACTCGACCCTTTAACACCCGGCTCCTCTTGAACACCAGAGGCACATGGCTAACTATTTTTTCATTTTAACGGATCTCTGGGTTATTGGCATTGATGCCAGTTTTCAAGAAGAAAAAATACAAGGAATAGGTTTGCAGAAACCCTGACAGCACCTTTACACCTGTAGGTTTTTTTCATGTTCAGCTTTCCTGATTAAAATAGAAGTGCTGAAATTGCATATTCAATGTTACTAAATAAATGTGGTTATTCTAAGCCTGCACACACTTTGATTTTTAAAAGGAAAAATCAGCAGATCACCTGAGGTCAGGAATTTGAGACCAGCTCTGCTCAACATGGCGAAACCCCATTTCTACTAAAAATACAAAAAATTAGCCAGGCATGGTGGCAGGTGCTTGTAATCCCAGCTATTCGGGAGGCTGACGCAGGAGAATCGCTTGAACCCAGGAGGCAGAGGTTGCAGTGAGCCAAGATGATGCCACTGCACTCCAGTATGGGCAACAAAAGTGAAACTCTGTCTCAAAAAAAAAAAAAAAAAAAAAAAAGGAAAAATCAGGAGAGATTTTTCAGGAGAGACAAGTGACTTTTGCAATAGAGGGATGTCATGATACATAATATTTGCATTAATTTTAGAAAAGATTAGTAATAAGTCTCTAATTTATCCAGATCAACACTGGTACATACATATACAAAGGCAAAGAAATTTCATCCACTGGCTGACAGAAAAGGGAGTCAAAAAGTTAGAAAGGGTATAAGAAACATTTTACAGTTTATACACGGTTCACTCTATTAATTATTTTTCAAAAAAGCTCTGGATACAAAAATCCCTGGGAGATAAAAAGTTTGGTTGGAGACCAACCATAAATCACATTTTCCACTATGTAACTATAATTTTCCAGGTAAAATCCTAACAAAACAAATGTCAAGAGGAAAAGCAGTTATAAAATGAAATGATATGCCTGTATTGTGATATAATGAATGTAGAATGTTTCTTTTTTTTATAAACTTCTCATTTATAATCATTTTAAGTTTTCAGAAAAGATTAAAAATATAGTACGGAGTTCCACATATCCCAGTTTCTCCTATTATTAATACCTTATGTTAGAGGTTGGTAATCAGTCACAATTAATGAACCAATTTCCGCACACTATTATTAACTCAAGTCCATGCTTCATGGAGATTTCTTTTCCTAGGAGTTTTTATCTAATGTCTTTCTTCAGTCATATACTTTGTAGAGTGACCCTTAATCTGATGTTTTTCTCATAATTAGACTATGACTTGAGGTTCTGGGGAAGAAGATCACAGGAGTAAAGTGTAATTCTAATCACATTATATCAAGGGTATATACCAGCTACATGACTTACCACTGTTGATATTAACCTTGTTTACTTGGCCGTAGCAGTATTTATCAAGTTTCTCCACTGTCAAGTGACTCTTTTCCCCCATTCCATACTGTAATCTTTGCAAGGAAGTCATCATTGTGTACAGCCCCTCCTTTTTTTTTTTTTTTTTTTTTTGAGACAGAGTATCGTTCTGTCGCCAGGCTGGAGTGCAGTGGCGTGATTTCTGCTCACTGCAAACCTCTGCCTCCTGGGTTCAAACGATTCTCCTGCCTCAGCCTCCAGAGTACCTGGGACTACAGGCGAGCACCAACACGCCCAGCTAATTTTTTTGTATTTTTAGTAGAGATGGAGTTTCACCATGTTGGCCAGGATGGTCTCGATCTTTTGACCTCGTGATCCACCCGCCTCTGCCTCCCAAAGTGCTGGGATTACAGGTGTGAGCCACCACACCTGGCCCCAGCCCCCTCTTAAGGAGTGGGGAATTATGCTCCACTTCCTTGAGCGGGGAGTGTCTATACAGCTTACCTGGAATTTTTCTGTGGGGGAAATTTGTCTATTCTCCCACAAGTATTTATTTACGCAATCATTTATTTGTACAAATATAGTCTCAAAGATATTTATCTCACGCTTAGAGTGATAAGCCAGTATTACTTTATTTCTTTTAGTGCTAAAATTGTTCAGGCTTTTGGAAGCTCAATTACCTCCTATGTCCCTTGTATCCCTTTGACATGCCTTTAACAATGTAGGGGTTTTTGTTAGGGGATCTCTCCTGCTTTCTGCCACTGCAAGATGCTCCAGGATCATCTTGTATGTTTCTTCCACCAGTCATAGATTCAGCCATTTTTCAAAGCAGTAGAATGGATTTTAAGACAGAAATACGTGAATTCAAATCCTGGCTTCACACTTACTTGACTATGACCTTGGGTAAATTATTTAGCATTTCTAAGATTCCATTTCCTCACTTGTGAAATGAGAACACTACTAACTTCCAAGGGTTATTATTCGTCTAAATTAGAAAATAAATGTAAAATCCTGGTTCCTAACACTGCATTTTAAAAAATTAATTCTCTTCCGTTCCTTCTTCTTTATCACCAGTCAGCAGAGCAACCTAATTCTTCTTTGCTAGTAACCTCCCTGAATCACTACTTATCTATCTTCTACCAACTGAGGAAGCTTCCAATACCCCTTACTTGGAAAAGTCACTTCAGTTACTATTTACAATCTAGAAATGCCTCGTTTTGTGACTAAACTCACACTTAAACACAAACATATATACACACACACACAATGCACACACACTCATGTTGTGTCACTTCACATATGTGTGAGATATTTCTAAGCTAACATGTCCTTAGTATGAAAAACATTTTATATGAAATGTATAATAGCAGTAATTTTGAGATGCTAGTATCTCAGATGGTTAATTTAGAGAAAAAAGAAAAATATTTATCAAAATGGGTAGTTACCATAACAACTGCATGCAAGTTTTTTTCCCAATCATTTCATTATTATTTTAACATTTCAGTTTCCATGACAACCAAATGCAGTTAGCATTATCTCTAAATATACTCCACAGGTATTTTTTTTCTTCAATGAATCAAGACCTTTCATTGTATACTAAAGAGATCAAGGCTATCTCCATGAAATTAATGTAAAATCTATCAAAGACAACCCTCTTTCATAAAAAAATGAGCAAATTCAAATACAGTAACATTGTGGATATTGTTCATATTTTTCTTTTAATCATGTTTATCAAGGAGTTCTAAGAAAATATATCAGAAATGACCAGAGGAAATTTGTCTACATTTCTAGCACAGATTATGAGCTAAAGAAACAAATGTTTAGCTCAGAGAGTCAGACCTCATCCTGTGTTGCTATTAGCTTGTATTTTTACAGCACACCTTACATTTTAGTCACTTAGTGACATGAAGTACACAACTCTGGTCCCAGTGTAGTTCACTTATCTGCAAAGACTTTTATATAAGTGAACCTATTTCTGTTGAAGCTGAATTTGTAACTTCATTTTTTCCCATGAACAGTACGATTCCTACTGTTCTTTCTCTTTTATTGCTTCTTCCCTCTTTCTTTTTCTATTCTCCCTTCATTACCTCTTTCCTTTCCTCCATCTTCTCCTTTCCTCTCTTGACCTACCAACCCCTATGTCTTATGGTAGTTAGTGGTAATAGTAACAGTAGTAAGGCAGGTCAGGGATGAGATGTTCAATAAACACCTTTTTGGGGTCAAAATGCTACTTGGGAAAAAAATCCCAACCAAAGTTTTTTGGGGATTTAAATACAAGTGCTTTAGGGGAAGAAAACTCTAAAGTGGTGCCTCAGTGTCTAACCCCTTTCTTCCTTCATTTAGAGAATTATTCAACATTAAGTGTCATCGTGAGAAGGAGACTGTGTAATGTACTACTGAGTATACAAAAAGCATATGGCTCTAATTCAGCAATTGTAAAACATACATAATTACTATTCTGTATCCATTTTTGTTCAGGTATGTCCTCAGTAGATATACCAGAAAGGTCAATATAAAAATGGATCTAAATTATATATTTTTAAATATTCTGTAGTTGTTAATTTGCCTGGGGCCAACTTAATGCTAATCAACATAGTAATACCACATGATACTATCATTTTCTGAGCCTTTTTATAACCCAAGGTTTGTAATATCAAGGTTAATATAGCTGGGCATGGTGGCTCATACCTGTAATCCCAGCACTTTGGGAGGCCGAGGCAGGTGGATCGCCTGGGTCAGGAGTTCAAGACTAGCCTGACCAACATAGTGAAACCGTCTCTACTACAAAATACAAAAAAATTATCTGGGTGTGGTGGCGGGCGCCTGTAATCCCAGCTACTAGGAAGGCTGAGGCAGGAGAATCACCCAAACCCGGGAGGCGGAGGTTGCAGTGAGCCGAGATTGCGCCATTGCACTCCAGCCTGGGCAACAAGAGAGAAATTCCATCTCAAAAAAAAAAAATGGTTAATATTAGGAGCCAAACAAACATGGCCCAATTCTACAGCTCAATTATTTTTTACTGTTGTCAGCTTTACCTTTTTACCAAGGTCCTCAGTTAGTAATTCATACTTCACTTTGAGTGTTCCTCAGAAAAATATTTTCTATGGGATAGGTCTTATCCATTTACCTTGCTTTTACTTTTAATTTAAGAACATGGGTGGAAAATATTTAATTATGATAGAAAATACATAAACTTAGGAAACTGCAGAAAATGTATCAAACTTCAAAGTTTATATATTATAGCAAAGATATTTTTGCAGCTGCATAAAACAAAAACTCAAAACAGCAGTGATTTAAATAAGACAGAAGAATTTTATACCATCATATAATAGTATATTATTAAGGCTGTACTACATGTGGTCAATTTTTTTTAAATTATTATACTTTAAGTTTTAGGGTACATGTGCACAATGTGCATGTTAGTTACATATGTATACATGTGCCATGCTGGTGTGCTGCACCCATTAACTCGTCATTTAGCATTAGGCTATCCCTCTCCCCTCCCCCCACCCCACAACAGTCCCCAGAGTGTGATGTTCCCCTTCCTGTGTCCATGTGTTCTCATTGTTCAATCCCCACCTATGAGTGAGAACATGCAGTGTTTGGTTTTTTGTCCTTACGACAGTTTGCTGAGAATCATGATTTCCAATTTCATCCATGTCCCTACAAAGGACACGTACTCATCATTTTTTATGGCTGCATAGTATTCCATGGTATATATGTGCCACATTTTCTTAATCCAGTCTATCATTGTTGGACATTTGGATTGGTTCCAAGTCTTTACTATTGTGAATAGTGCCACAATAAACATATGTGTGCATGTGTCTTTATAGCAGCATGATTTATATTCCTTTGGGTATATACCCAGTAATGGGATGGCTGGGTCAAATGGTATTTCTAGTTCTAGATCCCTGAGGCATCGCCACACTGACTTCCACAACGGTTGAACTAGTTTACAGTCCCACCAACAGTGTAAAAGTGATCCTATTTCTCCACATCCTCTCCAGCACCTGTTGTTTCCTGACTCTTTAATGATCACCATTCTAACTGGTGTGAGATGGTATCTCATTGTGGTTTTGATTTGCATTTCTCTGATGGCCAGTGATGGTACTGGTACCAAAACAGAGATATAGATCAATGGAACAGAACAGAGCCCTCAGAAATAACGCCGCATATCTACAACTATCTGATCTTTGACAAACCTGAGAAAAAAAAAGCAATGGGGAAAGGATTCCCTATTTAATAAATGGTGCTGGGAAAACTGGCTAGCCATATGTAGAAAGCTGAAACTGGATCCCTTCCTTACACCTTATACAAAAATTAATTCAAGATGGATTAAAGACTTAAAAGTTAGACCTAAAACCATAAAAACCCTAGAAGAAAACCTAGGCATTACCATTCAGGACATAGGCATGGGCAAGGACTTCATGTCTAAAACACCAAAAGCAATGGCAACAAAAGCCAAAATTGACAAATGGGATCTAATTAAACTAAAGAGCTTCTGCACAGCAAAAGAAACTACCATCAGAGTGAACAGGCAACCTACAAAATGGGAGAAAATTTTCGCAACCTACTCATCTGACAAAGGGCTAATATCCAGAATCTACAATGAACTCAAACAAATTTACAAGAAAAAAAAAAACAACCGCATCAAAAAGTGGGCGAAGGACATGAACAGACACTTCTCAAAAGAAGACATTTATGCAGCCAAAAAACACATGAAAAAATACATGTGGTCAATTAAGGCTCCTGTTGCTTTGCCTTTCCTGGGATGTCATTGTTGTCCAATGTTTCAGAACGTCTTGCCACCATGTTTGCATTCCAAGCAACATGATGGAGGCAGGTGGGAGAAAGGTAGGCACCTCCTGTTTGGAACATGAGTTAGAAGTTCTACACTTCACTTCTGCTAAGAATCTATTGTCCAGAACTTAGTCTCATAACCACACCTCCTAACAAGGGCAGGGGTGCTAGTAAATGGGTCTAGTTTGTCATATGACAGCTAAAAATAAATGATTTTATTCTTACAAGGATATTGAGAGACAACTGCCTGTCTCTGTCAATCTCCCCTTCTCACTAGAAAGTTGTTTGTGCGTATGACTAATTTCACTAAATCCAAAGGTGATATAGAGGAAACTGAGATAGAAGTGTGGCTTGAAATTTTCTACTGCTTTGAAAGATGAAGCCTGAGTCACTCACTGCTGAGACATTTACTCCTACAGGGTGCCCTCATCATCAACTGCTCAGGAATCATTAATCTGCTCCTCACTTACCTTGCGTGTCCCCAAAAAAAACACCATTTTGCTCCACCAAAGCTGTCATTTTTAAACTTTTCCTGCTCACTGTTTCAGGGAGCAGCATTTTCCAATTCTTTATAGCTTTCACAGAAGGGAGGTATTTATTTCCTTTTCCAAAGGCATTAACTGTGGTTACCATGGTCTGCTTGTTTCCTTACTGGACTTTTTTCATTTAAATATTTTCTTTCCTCCAATCTTCTTTCTCTTTCCTTCTCCTCCTTTTCCCCATCTTTCACTCTTACACCCTCTCTCTCTCTCTCTCGCTCTCACACTCCCACACACACACACCCCTCTAGTTGTTAATGAGGGTAGTTACAATTTTCACTTTTACATTGTTAAATGACTCTAGATGGCCGGGGGAGGGGTCGGCAGAAAGAATCATTAGCCATTTGTAATTCAACAAACTTGGCATGAGTCCTGGAGTTGCCCACAAGTGAAATGTTGAGTAATGAGAATTTAATTTTCTACATTCCTATTCTCTTTTGTACATTCTTAGCAACCCTAAACATTATTTCAGCCCATTTGCTGTCAGGTGAGAAGGTATGACAGTGATAGCTTAAAAGATGTCCATATTTATAAATTCCTTAAACTTAAATAAATATGAACTTATAAATTAGAAAAATTGGTCAGGAATAACATACCAGAGAAACAGATCAAGGCTTAACCACAGCTGCAGTTTTGCCCACCAAAGTATGGAGGAAGAACTCCAAATACTCTGAGCCTTTAGGAGGAGCCTATCACAATCAAGAAGCTTTGATTTAGTACTTGAAATGATAGTGAAAGGTCCTTATGTTGGCAGTATCTTCTGGGAAAGTTGCTATCTTCCACATATTTTTCCAGAGAAACCAGCCGGGAACTACAGAAATATAGAATACTTTCAATATCAAAGTCACTTTTAGGCTTCTATACATAGCTTCCAGAAAGTGATTTTATTTCAACAATATCTACTTGGAATATTTTTAGTATGTCCAAGAAAACGTGGTATCAACTTCTGAAAGAAAAATGTAATTTTTTCATAAGACATAGGATTTTTAAATATATCACTCACATTTTAAAACAATGAAGTGCTTAAATAATTCTCCAAATTTACTACAAACAGTCTAAGGCACAGGCCAATATGATAACACATATAAGGTTGAAGGTTGGATTTTCTAGAGGCAGAAGTGGAGTCAAAGATGAAAGTCCCCATGACTTCAGGTGGAAGTACAATTGAAACAGCTTTCAAAGGAATGAGGCAAACAAGAGTAAGCATGTAATCTCAGGTAGTCTAGTTTTGACCTGATCCATGGACTCTGGACTCTGGACTCTAACAGTTCTTACTCTAGAAGTCATGAAACTAGAGAGTGGGTTTTACCAATGCCAAGTATATTTCTTATATATTGGGCAACCAGGGAATTGTTGGATGGATCCACATCCTCAGTGGTCTTACAGTAAGACAAGCACGGGCAATAAGTATACTAGCTGACTCACCTATGCCTGCTTTATCAGGGGAGCCTCGATGAGGGTGCTCTGGGTCCCTGAGTATCAGAGTCAACTTAGACTCTATCCAATAACCCTTGAACTGGCCAATTAGTCCTTTTTTCTCTATGTATGGTTTTCAAAGTAAATAGCGGTAGGTCTTTTAGGGAAGGATAAGGTGAATCATTACTGTATATGCTTGCCTTGTTATTCTGTGGTCCTTCTTCATGGGTCTTGGCCAGTCCTTCAGTTAATAGTTTCTGGATCTAAGGTCAGTTTTCAAAAACTAGTCAAGGCATAGTGACTTTCAAAGGGTGCTGACCTAGCCTTCTGTCCTTCTGCTGACCCAAGTTTGAACACTTTTGATTACAAGAATTAAGCAATATCCTCATTGACTACCCAATCCATTTTTTTCTCTAGATCTACTATGCTTTATTATCCATATCTACATATCCTTGTGGCTGGTACTCCAGCCTTCCTGACCATAATGGTAAGTATGTCCACCATGTTTTAGGTATTTTAGAGTTGCTAAATGGCCTCTGTTATTAAATTAAATGGCCAGCGTCTACTACCATCAACCCTGGCCTACAGAGATAGGCATGACCCAGCTTTTTATTGACATCAGCACCTCTCACCGGTGTATTATGTGTTGCTTTAGTAAATGGGGCATCCCCTGGGGCCCTTCTCAGGTATACAGTGAGCTGCTAGGTCTCCCAGTCTTACGTAGATGATATCATGCACGCTTCTCTGAGCCTTTTGATTTCATCCCCCACCATATGCCATGACAGTTCTGAAATCCCTTTTGGAAGCTGCTGTTGAGTCTCACTGCAACAAATTAAAACTAGCCCCGAGGCACCTTTTCAGGTGTTAAGTTCTATGACACAGAAGAGTTTTCCCATATTGATAAACTCTTCCTTACTAGCTTGATTTTTGGCCCTCCTTGACCCAGTACCCTCATGTGTGACATCTGCAAGTGCAATTGTTATTGGTGACTAAGTTACATTTTTACTCAATCAGCACTAAGGATCTTAGGTATAAGGACTATGCTAAACATAACTATAATAGCTTATAAAATCGTAGCAGATAAAATCAGTGTTGCCGTGAGGTTTTCTTTGTATGTTTTCTCAAAAGTCTATTCAGAGTTCATTTGGATTAAAAATTAATCTCACTTTTTTATGGTTACAAATTCAAAACCCTATTTTTAAATCTTTTAACTTTAGCATACAAGTCTTATTTTTCTATTTACAACTTAGCAAATTTAAATAATTGCTTTTAAGGGAACTTTGAATAATGTTTGGCTCATTTTATACATTTTATTAAATACTCTCAAATATTTTAACCACATTTATAATAGCAAATTTAAATAATTGCTCTTAAGGGAACTTTGAATAATGTTTGGCTCATTTTATATTACATTAAATACTCTCAAATATTTTAACCACATTTATAAACTTAATCATGGAAATTCCCATTTTGAATGACTGTAATTGACCTAGAAAACAAAACTTTCCAGATTATAGTACTAAATGATTCTCATAAAATAAATAAACTTTGTAAGTACTGTGAATATAGAGTTATCTTAGATATTCCAAAACTGTGCATAAACCTAGTAAGATATTAACTTATTATAAATTTATATCAATTACTCAATTTTACTTATTAAATTGGACTTATAAGGTTATCACATTAATACATCAAGTTCCATTAAAATGTAGAAGAACATGAAATGACAAATATCTATTAGACATCTTTTTAAAATTAAAATAGTAATGCTAATGTTTTTATTTTCTTAATTGTTTTGTATTTAATTGTAAATATCTTGGAGTAAACTACATATACCCAGTAAGGAAGAAAATTATCATCTCACTTAACTGGGATTAGGTAACATCTTGAAGACAAGACAGAACTGTCAACTTCCAGGGAGATTTGTCTCAAAGCCTGGACAATCAGTAGTAGTCACCATACCACTGGCTTCGACATTTCAAAACTGGTTAGTCATGTGGGTTACAGAGCCTACTTATTCTCAACTCTAACCTAGGTTGAATATTTTATTAAACTTTGCATTTCTGAGGAGTTTAAACAGATCTAAATGTTTTCCTACCTGATTCTAATAGCCTTATAATTTGATGAAATCCTAGGTTATGTGTAGTTTGGTTATTTTTTTTTCTTTAAGTTAAACACCATGATTGAGTCTTAGAAGCCTGCATTCCTGTGTGCTTAAGACTATACAAATATTTTGTACATTTGAAATAATTCCCAGTAAATTTTGGATATTCCACAGTTTTATCTGACTGTGGACACAATTTACAAAGTTCCTTTACAGACAAATAAAAGTTATAATGTACTATTTCACACAAAGAATCAGTTCTTGATTTTGTGAAGATCTTGTTCCTACAAATTTTTCCAACCATCCATCCATTCATCCCCTGAACATTTACCAGTGTCCTCACTGCCGTGAAATGCCTTTTCTGTGGAGGAAATTAAGTAATTGAGAATTTATTGCCTCATGTTGAAGCGAAACACTTCAGAGAAGAAGCAGCCCTGCTTATTTCATCTCCACAATGAGAATAATGATGAATATAACACTTTTTTTGCACAAGGCTGAGGATACAGTCAACTTTGAATAAATGGCAGTGTAGGTACACTAGAGCACCACAGTTAGGACTGAACTGTGTTGTGGAGGTATATTTCTGGAAAATGGGTATGAGGATCACCTCATCATTTCGTGAACACTCAGGAATATATTGAGGTTGTTTGTTGCTTGCTTGGTGATTGAGGTGAGTATAAAACATTGCAGATTCAATCTCAGCATTTTCTAAATTGATAGCAGAGCCTAGAGCATCATGGAATTCAGATACAGCCTGAAACAAAAGCAGTGTTCATTAAAAAATTTCCACTGAATATCCACTATTCGACCATAACTCAGCACCGTTCTGGATGCTGAGAATACTAAAGTGGAACGAAACACTTCTGTTTTCATTGGATAAAGAAAATGTGATATGTATCTACAATGGAATATGACTCCACCATAAAAAGGAATAAAATTATTTTGGGCAGCAACTTGGATGGCCATTATCTTAAATGAAATAAGTCAGAAACAGAAAGTCAAATCTCAACATGTTCTCAAAGTGGAAGCTAAATAATGTGTAAACATGGATACAGAGTGTGGAATAATAGACACTGGAGACTTGAAAGGGTGGCAGGGTGGAAGAGGGGTGAGGAATGAGGAATTGCTTAGCAGGTACAATGCATACTATTCAGGTGATGCTTACACTAAAAGCACAGACTTCACCACTATGCAACATATCCATTAACAAAACTGTACTTGTACCCCCTACATTTATACCCAAAAAAAGTGAACAAAACAGGCAGAACAAATTTCTGCTGTCATAAATTTATACTCTGATGTCTACAGTCTCCGAACTACCAGAACAGAAGTGGGAGCCAGAAGAAATTTAAAAAAAAATCTGCCAAAAGTGAAAAGGAATTTTCTCACGCTTGGCATAATCCCCTCTCCGTGAGAGGAAATCAACAGTAGACCATGTGTTTCTATGGTGACTCTGGACCATCTAGGAGAATTCTGTGTTGTTTCTTGCTTTATTTTACTTTAAAAATCCCAATTAATTTCTATATATTTTCCACTGAAGAAAATTTATGAGAGTTTCATCGGGCACCTTTTCATTATTCCATTATAACAGTCACAGAGCAGTATCTAATATGAGGGAAAAACAATTAAGCTATATAACATAAATTGTTACTACACTATAATCTATATTGAATTGCACCTTACAAAAAAGGTCTATGTCAAAATCCGCTGCATTTTGAGGCATCTTGAACTGATCTGTTTGAATTTTACATAGTTTCCCTAAAGACTTTTATTTGAATGATTAAAGTCATCTGATGAAAGGCGACTGAAGTGTGATGTATTTAATTATTTAATATTTCTTGAGGTTTATTCCAATGGATTAAGTGTCATAGTCTTGCCTAGCAGCAAGCCTTTCTCATGTAATCTTTACTCAATTTTGTTGACAAGTAGAGTGTTGTTATAGTTCTTACCAGCATGATGGCAGACATGTGTGGCTGATCCATAGAGTTTGCCTGCCTGTGTTTTCCTGGAGAATTCACACAGTCTGTACGTTATGGATGTCATATGTATCATATTTTCCTTTTTAATCTCTATTATTTATAGTGATTCATCCCATTGTCCATCGCCTTTTCTTAGATGATTTTCAATTTCAAATTTTCATCAGTGAAAAAGCTTTGTTGCAAAGCTTTATCACGAACCCCACAAGCAAGATTTTTCCTGCCACATCAGAGTTGAAAATTTTGCCAGCTAGCAGTGTTAACAGCAGTATTATAGCTCTGCAATCTAGGCAGGTAGTTTAATTTGTGAAGTTAGATCCTATCAGTGAATCAAATTGATTTGGTCCCAGGAGAAACAGTTCGTAAATGTTCATAGCAGCATTACTTGAAATCTCCAAAAACTGGATATAAGAGAAATGTTCATCAACAAGTGAATAGATAAACAAAATGCTGTATTTGCAGACAATGAAACACTACAGGAAAGAAATAGTGATGTAAACAACACCCTGGACAAATCACACAAACATTATGCTGAGTCAAAGAAGAAAGAGAAAAACGGAGTACAGTCATGTGCCTCATAATGTTTCACTCAATGATAAACCAAGTATGTATCTAACAGTGACCTCCTACTATAATAAAGCTAAAAAAATTCCTATCGCCTAGTGATTTCTTAGCTGTTGTAACATTGTAGGTTAATGCGTTACTCACCTGTTTGTGGTGATGCTGGTGTAAACAAACCTACTGTGCTGTCAATCATATAAAAGTATACTGATACAATTATGTAGTACAGTTCATAGTACTTGATAATGATAATAAACTACTATGTTACTGATTTATATATTTACTTTTGTCTTAGTCCATTTTGTGTTGATATAAAGGAATGACTGAGGCTGGGTAATTTATGAAGAAAAGAGGCTTATTTGGCTAACCTTTCTGCAGGCTGTACAAGAAGCGTGGCACTGGCATCTGTCTGACTTCTGGTGAGGGCCTCAGGCTGCTTCTACTCATAAGAGAAGGTGAAGGGGACCCAGATGTGCAGAGATCACATGGCAAGAAAGGAAGCAAGAGAGAGAAGAGGGATTTGCCAGGCTCCTTTTAACAACAAGCTACCTGGGAGCTAATAGAGTAAGAACTCACTCAGCCCTGAGGGAGGGCATTAATCTACTAATGAGATATCTGCCCCCATGACTCAAACACTTCTCATTAGACTCCACCCCCTACATGAGATTTGGTAGGGACAGACAAATCATAGCTGCTATACTATATTATAATTTGTATTGTTATGATATACCTCTTCTGCTATAAAAAAATGGAGTTAACTGTAAAACAGCCTCAGGCAGGTCCTTTAGAAGGTATTACAGAAGAAGGCATTTTTATCAAAGGAGATGATGACTCCATGCATGCCACTGCCCCTGAACACCTTCCAGTGGGACAACATGTGGAGATGAATGACAAATGAAAATATGGGAAGGTGATAAAGAATAAAATTTCTATTTTCCTAAATTTCCAATTTTTTTTTTTTTTTCTTGAGACAGCGTCTCACTCTGTCACCCATGCTGGAGTGCAGGGCACTATCTCAGCTCACTGCAACCTCCATCTCCTGGGTTCAAGCTATTCTTCTGCCTCAGCCTCCTGAGTAACTGAGATTACAGGTCCATGCCCCCATGCCCGGCTGATTTTTTGTATTTTTAGTAGAGATGGGATTTAACCATGTTGGCCAGGCTGGTCTTAAACTCCTGACCTCAAGTGATCCACCCACCTCGGCCTCCCAAGTGCTGGGATTACAGGTGTGAGCCACTGTGCCCAGCCTTAAATTTCCAATTCTTGAGTGACACGTGCCATCCCATCCCTGGCTTTTACAGTGCTCATGATGTTAACCATGCTTTCCAAGAGGAGAGAGCAAACAGTGCTAGATTTCCCCACAGCCTAGTGTGCCAGTGACAGCCAACTGCAACCCCTTCCCACTAGCCACAGTTTGAAACAATCATTAGAGCATTTGCCCCACTAACATATTAGACAGTGCCAGTAAAGTTAACTTTTTGAGTGACAACTTTTTTTTTAATTATACTTTAAGTTCTAGGGTACATGTGCACAACATGCAGGTTAGTTACACAGGGTTTGCTGCACCCATCAACTCGTCATTTGCATTAGGTATTTCTCCTAACGCTATCCCTCTCCCAGCCCCCCACCCCCTGACAGGTCCCAGTGTGTGATGTTCCCCTCCCTGTATCCATGTGTTCTCATCGTTCAACTCCCACTTATGAGCGACAATATGTGGTGTTTGGTTTTCTCTTCTTGTGTTGCTTTGCTGAGAATGATGGTTTCCAGTTTCACGCATGTCCCTGCAAAGGACACGTACTCATCTTTTTTATGGCTGCATAGTATTCCGTGGTGTATATGTGCCACATTTTCTTAATCCAGTCTATCATTGATGGACATTTGGGTTGGTTCCAAGTCTTTGCTATTGTGAATAGTGCCACAATAAACATACATGTGCATGTGTCTTTATAGCAGCATGATTTATAATCCTTTGGGTATATACCCAGTAATGGGATGGCTGGGTCAAATGGCATTTCTAGTTCTAGATCCTTGAGGAATCACCACACTGTCTTCCACAATGGTTGAACTAGTTTACAGTCCCACCAACAGTGTAAAAGTGTTCCTATTTCTCCACATCCTCTCCAGCATCTTTTGTTTCCTGACTTTTTATTGATCTCCATTCTAACTGGTGTGAGATGGTATCTCATTGTGGTTCAGATTTGCATTTATCTGATGACCAGTGATGATGAGCATTTTTTCATGTGTCTGTTGGCTGCATAAATGTCTTCTTTTGAGAAGTGTCTATTCATATCCTTTGCCCACTGTTTGATGGGGTTGATTTTTTTCTTGTAAATTTGTTTAAGTTCTTTGTAGATTCTGGATATTGGCCCTTTGTCAGATGGGTAGATTGCAAAATTTTTCTCCCATTCTGTAGGCTGAGTGGCAGCTTTTTAGAAAATACAAAAGTTAGTCACATGAAGAAATTAGAGGTTCCTGTCAGAGCCTAGAGCTGAGTGTGGATTACTTTTCCAGCAGAGCTCCAGAACAAATTCAAATCATCTCCTGGGCAATTCTCTAAGGATAAATGCGCACCTGGAAAATTTGTGGAGCTCTCGTAGAAAAGGGAATGTTTAAGAGAGGGTAAAGTCACTTACTGTGCAGCTTGAACCTTCCTACAGCTGATATATACAGATGTAACAAATCTCCTAAATGTCCCCTAGGTTAAAATAATAGAATATCTTCTCATTGAGATATGTGTTGTTTGAATTGCTGGCCTGCTTTTACAAACCCATGAAGAGAAAAATTAACTCAGTGTTCTTTTTGCCTGTCCTGGATGCCAGTGTTCATCCCAAACACACATGACTTGCTCTTTCATCTCCTTTAGGTTCTTGTTAAAATATGACCTTCTCAGCAAAACATTTCTCACCTCATTTTTAACAGTGAATCATACCAAAATCTACACCCCTACCACACACATGTGCACAAACATGCACACGTACACATATACACCATATTCCCTATGCCCCTTGTTTTATATTTTGTTGACCATATGAAAAACTTTGTATTTTACTCATTTATTTATTTTCTATCTTCCCCCTTCCTTCCACCAACTTCCACAAGATTATTTTCTCACTTCTTTTATTCTGTATTCCTAAGGCTTGGAAGAGTTCCTGATATACAGTAGGCATTAATTCAATATTAACGAATAAATGAATGACTATTATACAGAAAGAAACAGGATAAGTCTCCAATACATAGATTAGAGCTCAATTCTTTAACAGACTGGTAAAAGTAAGCAGGGAAAATTTTCCTTACATTTTGATAGGATTTGATTCTCCGTGAGACTCAATGAACAGAGCATCTCAAATTTTACACCCCAATAATTGCAACGATAATTTTCCAGACCATTCCAGTTATTGTTGTATGAGATATTGACATGTGTTACTTATTAAAAACATATCTATGGATAAGTACATTACATATATAATAGAATGTAAAATATACATATAATATATATACATATATATGTGTGTGTATATATATATATATATATATATATATATATATATATATATACTTCCATATATATACTTGGGGTCTTCCTATTTGCCCAGTCTGAAGCGGAGGGGAGTCCCTACCTTATGCCTACTTTATGCTTACTTATAAATGTAATATATATTACATTTATTTCCTAGAAAAACACAAAACACCATGTTTTATTAAGAGCTCTGAGAAACCCTGCAATAAATTCAAACGTAAACACACACATCGAAAAGAGTTTTAATTCTGTTAACACACTTTCCCAAATTTATTGGACAACAGTGCCCCTTCTACTTTAAAATATGTTAAAATCTCATTGGAGAGTCAGTGGAGTATTTAGGAAATTCTGGCATATTTAACCTATTCTTCATCTCTGAGGGGAAAAAAAACCTATATTGGTCATAAAGGCTCAGAAGGTATAATACCAATCATGTTATTCTGTAAAGAGTTGCTTAAGAATTAAATTTGGCCAAATAAGATGTGAATCATAATAATGGATGAAACAGAGAAGACAAGTATTTTACAGAAACAGTATGAGGTATGGATTTATGCTGAAGATTAGGAAGGAAATTATATAGACTGAGGGCTAAGTCCACGTACATTCAGGGACAATTAATCCTCCATTTGGTATGACAGAGATGCCTATCATGCATACCAAAATTATTAAATATGAATTAGAACATAATAAAAAATAACAAGATGAATAAGAAGGAGAATATTTTTAAAAATTTGGGCTAAATCTTTCTAAGCAGAATACTATGGCTAGAAGACTAATAAAAGGAAGTCACAGGTTTAATGGGCATACGTCCATTATACCTAAATATTAGACTTGAAAAAGCCACGAAAACAAAATGTAAAGAGAAACATCAAATTTTCAAAATATTTACAACAAATACAACAAAGGGTTATGTCTTTAACTTAGAATTTTTACAAGTTAATAAGAATGAAGACAAAAACTCTTGATTCCGTGACGTTCCTCATAAAAGAAACACAGGTAAGCATTAAGCTTTTGAAAAGAGACTTCACTTTGGGAGGCCAAGGCGGGCGGGTCACGAGGTCAGGAGATTGAGACCATCCTGGCTAACACGGTGAAACCCCGTCTCTACTAAAAAATACAAAAAATTAGCCGGGCGTGGTGGCGGACTCCTGTAGTCCCAGCTACTCGGGAGGCTGAGGCAGGAGAATGGCGTGAACCCAGGAGGTAGATCTTGCAGTAAGCCGAGATCGTGCCACTGCACTCCAGCCTGGGTGACAGAGCGACACTCCGTCTCAAAAAAAGAAAAAAAAAAGAAAAAAGAAAAAAAAGAGACTTAAATTCTTTTAATCGGCATCCATCAATTTTTCAAAATTAACACGTTCAATCATTCTTAGATTCAGCAAGTGTTTGGGGAAATAGGCACTCCCACATAAAATATTGTTAGGAGTGTCTTTCTCTCTCAATAAGGATCGGAGTTGAAACTATTGCACTCTGAGAAATTTATCCAAAAGAAAGGGCTAGAAATATACAAAATGACATTTCCTTATTCAATGGAGCCTTTCGTTTAAATTGAAAAAATAACTATTAACAGTTAAAATGTGAGAGGATTTGTAGCATAGTTAAAAGAATATGAGCTTTGGAATCAGGACCCAGCCATACTGAATACTGAGATATTGGACAGTGTCTCAACTTCCTTATGTCTTAGTATCTCCTGTGACATAAAAAAGATCCTAATAGTAGACATCACATAAGGCTCCCCAAGAGTTAAACTAGTTAATGTATGTAAAATGCTTTTTCCATTGCTGTAACATAACAGATGCACATAGTTGTGTGCGTACACACACGATATACCGATTCAATGGAATATTATATAGCTCTTTAAACAAATGACACAAATCATGCTTTGACATGTAAAATGTTCATGATGTATTGATAAGTAAAAATCAATGAGGTCCACTACATACTATATTATATTTCATATTTATATCATATGCCCAGCTATATATTATATACTATATCATAAAAAATACTTATCAAACTATTGGCAATGATTATTTCAGGGTAAGCAGGGAGGTAGTATGTCAAGGAAAAGGAATAGAAAAAAAGAGAAGAATGTCATTTTCTACTTTATACATTTTATAATGTTTAAATATTTTGCAACAAATATGTATTGCTTTTATAAAATAGCTACAACAAAAATCCCTATTGTAAAAAACGATTAAAGCCAAAGAAGGCTATTTGATGTATTTTCATATCACTGTGAAGCTTCCCCTGTGAATTCAGGCAGGACACGTTATTGATGTTGTTCAACTTCTACATTTCAGATTTAAAAAAAAAAAAATGTTTTACAGAGTTTACCCCTGTACTCGAAGTTAGGTATGCCTGGGTTTCATAGATCCCCACCTATCAATCTTTTTTTAAAAGAAAATTCTCAATAATTTATTTTTCAATCCTGAGAGCCAATTCCCCATGACTTAATTAATACTATTACAGGATTAGAATAAGATTTCATAATGAACTCAGAGGATGCCATTTAAAAATCATTTTTTTAAAACTCTTCTGGATTTGGAAATGAAATGCTGAGTTGAGATACAAAAACCAAGCTAATCTCAAAGTTAGAGGTTAATCCTAGGATTTTGCATTTTAATAGTTTTGCATATAATTTCATCATTTGAAAGGAAAGATTTAAATACTGTTTCCAGGTTTGTTTAAATAATTTATCACTGCAACAATTCATTGAAATTTAATTAAACCTAGATGGTGATTCTCCTGCCAGGCTTTGAAAACTAGTATAGACTCATCCAATGTTCATTTTAAACTAGTGTGTAACTCCAAGAGTGTCTGCACCAATGATGAGGGTGGGGAAAGACGCCTTGTTATACCAAAAAGAGTAGCTCTAGGAAAACATCTTGTGGGGATAGTTTTCTAGCTGAAAAGAAAGAGTAACATTAATTTATTCTGGAGCTAGACCATTTCTGGAGTTCAGGAAGTCAGAAACCTGGTATTTTCACAAATTTTTTTGACAAAAAAATGTTTTAATGCAGTGAAACCTCTTATATGGATGTATTTAGAATAGAGCATGATTCAAAGCAAACACTATATTGGAAATATACCCTTGAAATATTTTTGAATAAAAAATTGCTATTTCATATCTGAAGAAATGGCCTATTGTACACTACTAAACAAAATAAATAATCTGAAGCCACTAAACTAATGTTTTTTAGAACTCCCGTAACTACAGGATTTAATAAGAATTTACTAAATTTCCTTTAATTTATTCTCTATATTCTAAATATGATGCAAACACTTGATCAAAATACTATATATATTAGCCCTTTGCAGAGAGTTGAAATGTATACAGAATCTTCTCGAGTGTGTGTCAGTATCTCTCCGATCCTAACCACCACGAACTCACATTTGGACTTCTGCAATGTCTTCTTCAATACTTACTTCCCGTGGTTTATTCTCAAAATGAATCCTTTAAAATGTAAATCACATCGTGATACTCTCCTGCACAAAATCTCACAATGACTCCTCCTTCTCAATCACACTTAGAATAAATCCAAAGACCACAGATGGCCTGTATAATCTGGCCTGTCTAGCACTCTCTTCTTCCTTTGCAAATCTTTGGAGGCACTGCTGTGCATCATGGAACTCAAACACACCACGATACTCTTTTATACATGGAAAAGTCAACACATAGGTATCTCTAGTGCTTACTCTCCTCTTCATTTAGTTATTTGCTCAAATGTCATCACAAGAAAGAGGCCTCTTCAGACTACTCTGTAAAAATGAGGCCCACTATCATTCTTATCTTGGTGTTATGTCTGATTGTTTATTATATAATTGCTTTAGAGGTTTTTTTTTTTTTTTTGCTATGTTTGTCTCTCACTATAAGGATATAAGCTCTGTAACGTGTCACTTTTGACTGTTTACAACACCAGACACATACTAGGTGCCTGATAAATAGCTGTTGAATAAATTAATAAAGATTTGAAAAAAAAACTCAATGTTACTTTATTTTCCAGAGTGTGTGATCTTATATCTTTAACATCTTTTCAAGCCCTTTCATCCAATGTGATCAATCCATTTTTTTAACTCTTCCATATTCTTAAATAATGAAGCTCAATGCTAGCCATTGGAAGGTTATGAGTAGTAGCATATGTAAGTTTAAATATGTTTAATGGTATAATATTTGATAGATTATCTGATAAATTTTCCTTTTCATGTAATTCTCATTAACCCATAAACATTTTATCTATATAGGAAGCAGCAGTATGTCCAAGGGTTATATCCCATGGAAAGAAAAATGTAGTAAGATATTAGAAGTTCATTTTAATGTTTATGTTTAATATGTAACAATTGAAACTCATAGTAGCAGAAATCAATTAGAGAAAAGACTATTTTAGTCTTGGGATCCTGGTTCTCACGTGCCAAAACTCTGTGGCCCTGAAGAACTGAGACATGTCATAATAATGATATATTTTCAAATCATCTGGGTGTATGCAGGATGATATAAGAGCAAATATCTCCAACCCCATAGGAATTAGAGCCTCTGGTGAGATAAGTGAGAAGGGAGGAGAGAGAGAAAGGAAGAGGTTTAGAGTGAATCCAACATAAACTCCGATGATTGGAACAAAAAGGGAGCTTTCTCCCTGTCCCAACCATGGGTGAGCATTAGGGTGAGGATGGAAAGGAAAACTATATACCCTAGAAATAAGGTTATGTATCCTGAAATGTAAGGTGCTTATGACTTTAATTTTCCAGAGGAAGTCCTGGTGGGTGGCATATATTTTTGAAAAATCCCACCCCAAAGAATAAAGTAGGCTCACAGAGGTCCCACATGATGTAGTGTGGTACAGAAGGCAGGAAACAAACACAGGTTTGTTTATATGACTGAGCGGTACAAAATATGCCATATGGACTTTGAGAAGTGACCTGTTTTCATTTTGGTGAATAGTAGATATTAGTTTTAATAGTCAAATTTATTGATATTTTCTGTTACGGTTAGTTCTTTTTGAACTTTATTTAAAAAATCATTTTCTAATCCAAGGCCCTAGGGCATTTTCTGTATTATTTTTCTGGAAGTACTGTTGTTTTCCTTTGCATATTAAGATCTACAATGTAACTGAAATTCACTTTTTTGAATGGTACAAGATAGTAGTCTAATTTAATCTTTTTCACATAGGTTTCTAACTGTTCCAGTATCATTTATTATATTAATTTAAGAGAACTGAAATGCTTAAAATATTCAGTATTTTGTCAAGGGAAGAGACTACCCTTGAAATATATATGAAACAAGAGTGAATATAATGCATTATCCACTATTTAAAGAAGTCTGCTTGCAGGAACCAGAGCTCTGAACAAAGCAAGGACTTAATCTTATATAAGACTTTGAGTAAGTATAGAGGTAAGTGACTGGCTGAATTTCAGCACTTCGACCAAATCTGATCTGTTATTGATTACCTTATTTCAGCCATGAGAATTTTGAAGGAGAACCACTGCATGGAATTTAGGAACAGATTTTTGTTTTGGCCCTGAGGATAAGTCTTTATTGTTTGTACCAGTTGGATATAGAAATTTTTTGTACTTACTTCCAAAGCTATGGTTTTATAGCTACCTCCTACCACAGGTTTTCTATTTGTACTATTTGATCTAAGTTTCCCTTTCCCCTCTCCCTTAGATTATATTTGATTGGCTGAGAAATTTTATTATTCCCTATATCACCTTTGTTAGTTCAGAAGATAAATATACATATAAATATGCGTGTGTACATGCACACATATCTTATGCACATGCGTACGTATATATATTTATGCATATACATACTGTTCTTTTAGTGGTTACTCTGAGATTACAAAATGCTTCTTTAAATGATCAATTCTAATGTTATATAGCAAAAAGCTTACAATATTTTAACTACGTTTACCTTACTTGTCTTAGAGATTTGTAGCTATGTGTCTTAAATCTATATGTATATTTTACATGCTATCATATGCTATTACTAGTCTATAATACAATTAATATTCAGTCAAATTTAATCACATAGTTACCAGTCTCATGAAGCTTTATAACCTGCCAAACCTTTGACGTTCCTTTTGTGATAAGGACATCTTATTTAGTGTGAACTTAGTGATGATAAATTCTTGTTTTATGTTTTGTTTTGATCTGAAAATGTCTTGATTACATCATCATTATTGATGCATCTTTTTGTGTAAGTATAAAATCTAGGTTGAATTTTCTTTAAGAAATTCAAAGGTAACACCCCAGTGTGTGTGTGTGTATGTGTGTGTGTGTATGTGTGTGTGTGTGCGTGTGTGTGTGTGTGTGTGTGTGAGAGAGAGAGAGAGAGAGAGAGAGAGAGAATGTGTGTGTGTTTGCTTGGTTTTTGGCTTTTTTACATGTTTCTATCAAGAAGTCAAAAATCAGTCTAATTTTGCTTCATTTTAGTGTAATCTCTCAATTCTCTCACTAAATTTAACATATTTTATCTTTCCTTGAATTTTCTGCAGTTTAGTTATAAAGAGTTCAAAAGTAGATTTCTTTGTACTTTTTTTATTTGGGTTCATAAAGCTCCTTGAATCTCTGGCTTAATGCATTCTTTTTGAAAACATAGTCATTATTAAAATATCCCTTCTGTTCCATTCTCATTTCTTTTCTTCTGAAACTTATTTACACCAAATTAAAATTTATCACTGCATCTTTTGTCATCTCCTCTCTGTTTCTGTATTTTTCATTTTTTGTCTCTGTTTTTCATTCTGGATGTGTTTTTCTTACAGATGTATCATTTCACTAATTCTATGTTCATTTGTCCTCAACCCATTTTAAAACATATCCACCGAAACCTAGTTACTGATAAATTTTTTAGTATCTTACATATCTTACTGTATTGTGCTAAATATCTTTTGCACTTTTTCAATTCTGCCATCTTCTTTTTAAAAATGGTTTCCACTGAAATTCCCTCTTTTCTCTCCTTGAACATGTAAATATATTTATATTAGAATCCTTCTCATAAAAAAATTCTTAATCCTCTAAAGTCTTTTTCTATTTTCTATTGTTTCTCGTGATTTTTATTCATATTGTGTCACAGCGTTGTGTGTTTAGTTATTCTTTATTGCATGCCAGACATTGTATATGAAAAATTGCTTTTATAAATAATTTCAGGTTTAGAAAGGTGATATATCTTTCCAGACAGAATATTTATTGTTTTTGCCTGGTTCCTGGGAATACCAGATATCTGAGGTCACTGTAATTCAATGTCAAGGTTAGATGATTCATTCCCTGTGATGGCTATTCTATTTCTCTATCATCCTAATCCCTAGGAAGCAGAACTTTAGTGTCTCAAATGAAATAGTGGAGAGTTTATCAGACCCTTCCTATCATTGAGAAGCTCAAGACTTCAGCTTTTGTTCAGTTACCCCTACGAAACTGTCACATATTTGTTTGGCTTCTTGATCACTCATTTGGAAACTGAAAAATGTCCCTAAAGGAAATGTATCTCTAGAGTCCAGGCTCACCACCATCTGTTTTGCTATTCTCTCTGGTTTTGGTCAAGGACTTCTCTACTACCAACTTTCTAATACTTCAAGCTAACAATTTGTTTGTTAGTATACTTGTCTAGCTTACCTATTTGTACTACATATTCAAAATTACCCAGTTTTCCATTACTAAAAATAAAAGGTGCTAGTTTTAAATGAGACAAACATAGAAGCAGATGTCAGAGTTCCAGATTAGTGAGATGTGACTAAGGATCCCAATTAATGTACATGTCAGTTGATACCAAGTTCAAGTTCATCTGATAAGCAGTAAAAACTAGTTCCTCAATATTCCCTGAACAATATCTTGATACACTATAAATCCTCAAGGGAAAAGAAATGAGGGAGAGATATCTTTTAAGTGATATAAATCTCTATTATCTAAGTTTATATGAAGTGATTAATATTATTGGGATGGGACTACTATTGCAGGATATCATTTAAAAAGAAAATAAAATTAGTCATTTAGGGCACTAGAAAACATATCTGGGCCCTAATCTATGCCTATAATATAGCCATCTCTATCAAACCTTAGGTACGACCTCTGTTGTTACCCAGAATTGACCATGATGTTCATAAAATGTTTAATTCCTTTCCCGATGATATTCTAACAAGCTTAACTCTGTATAAAGGTAGAAAATGTATTACAAGTCCTTAACATAATAAAGTTTGCAATAATTACAGGCTCTAGTTATTGAATCTTCTACATGTTAAGGACTGTACTAAGATGTTTTAGGTTCAAACCTAGGTTGCGTAGGTTCAAATCCTAGCTCTGTCTCTTACAACTTTTGTGACCCTATTAAAGTTACTTAATCTCTGGATAGCTCAGTTTCCTTACTTGTAAAATTGGAATAATAATAACACTTACTTCAAAACATTGATTTAACAACTCGTAGTTATAAATTATTCAATAAATGTCAGCTATTGTTAGCTCTAAAACTAAAATAAATCTTCTAGATTGATATTATTATTTTCATTTTTAAGGAAATAGACTGAAGGATGATAAGTGACTTGTCCAAAGTTACAAAATAAGCAGCAAAACCTAGAAATAAGCCTGCGTTTGTCAGGTTCTGACAAATGTAGTATATTTACTTCATTACAGTAATCCTGTTTCTATCTCACCATATGGCCTGGTTTTTTTATTTGACTGAGATAAAGACTGTAAGTAACAATGAATATACCAAATTCCTTCCCTCAACACCCAAATCTCTATATAATTTTATCCTTCCCCTTGTCTCTTTATTTTGTTGACTAAATCATGTGTCTTATTTTTTACTTTTCTTCTCCATTGGATTCTTATGTTTTTGAGATGGAGTTTTGCTTTTATTGCCCTGGCTGGAGTGCAATGGTGTGATCTCAGCTCACTGCAATCTCTGCCTCCCAGGTTCAAGCAATTCCCCGCCTCAGCCTCCCGAGTAGCTGGGATTACCGGCATGCGCCACCACACCCAGCTAATTTTGTATTTTTAGTAGAGACGGGGTTTTTCCACGTTGGGAAGGCTGGTCTTGAACTCCCGACCTCAAGTGATCCGCCTGCCTCTGCCTCCCAAAGTGCTAGGATTACAGGAGTAAGCCACCGCACCCGGGCCTCCATTGGATTCTTCTTACCCATAAAAATATTTGTCTTCTTCATTCCAAAACAATAAAATATACATAAACTCTCATTTCTTTACGAAGCTCTCCTATTCTCTCCCTTTCATATCCAGACTTTGAAAAATTTAATGTTATTCATTGCCCCAAAGCACCTATCCACTAGTAACTCCTTTTTGATTTAGCCTCCATTACTGCTATTGAATGGAAACTGCTCTCTAAGACCAAATTTCCAAGTCAGCTGTTGTTGCTCCATCATCTACCTTTGACCTTCCTGCAAGGGTTTGTTGTTCTCATTTTGCTTTTGAGATGGAGTTTCACTCTTGTTACCCGGGCTGGAGTGCAACAGTGTGATCTCAGCTCACTGCAACATCCGCCTCCCGGGTTCAAGCAATTTTCTTGCCTCAGACTCCCAAGTATCTGGGATTACAGGCGCCCACCACCACGCCCAGCTAATTTTTGTATTTTTAGTAGAGACGGGTTTTCACCATGTTGGCCAAGCTGGTCTCGAACTCCTGACCTCAGGTGATCTGCCTGCCTTGGTCTCTCAAAGTGCTGGGATGACAGGTGTGAAACACCGTGCCCAGCCCCTGCAAGGTTTTATAGTTAATAAACGCTCTTGAACATTCCATTAGTTTTTGTGGCCCTGAAGAATCCAAGATCTCCACCTATGTCAATTATTTATCAATGATTACTTTTAAAAATCTAACAGTTCCCTGTACTCTAACTTCTCCCATCTCTCTGAACTGAGCATTTTTTCTCTCTGAATTTGTGGTCATATCCACTTAATAAACCTTGACCATAAATTATGTAGATGTTTCTAAAACCTTACCTTTGGGCCTACAGTTCTACCCAAATCTAGGCACATTTGAACTTCTTAGAGAATTTCTCAGTTGTATGTGTCTCCAACCTCAATATAAATCACTTCAGTCTACAAACTGTGATTAAGAAGTGGGAGTAGAATCTAGGCTTTTTCCAACAACCTTCATTCTCACTTGTCCGGCTTTCTTGTACTCTGTTAGTGTACTGAAATTGAGAAACATTTTGCCTAGACCTGAAGTAAAAGTGCATTATCTAAATGAGAATGCTTTAAAGACCATAAGGATACTTCATTATTTTTAATTTATGTTTGTAAATTTGCCAAGTTTGAAGACACTTCCTCTTTCTATTCTGACATCAGCATAGAAGAAAAAAATAGCTATTATACATATATTATTTTATATCATGATTTTCCATGACTTATCCATTATCAAGTTTACCCTTTTTTTCCCCCTACCTCCACCATGGTATGCTGTTAGATATTTAACAACAAGCTCTCCATGGATAGGGTGAGGCAGGGGGCCCTGACTTGTGGAATATTCCTATTTCTGTGGTCTACATACCCCTCCAAAGCCTATTGAAAGCAAACAATGTAACATCACTAACCACAGACTTGGAAATGAAGACAAGCAGCTTTTGTGAGCCAACACAAGTCAGCTCCTGTACAGCACTGACTCCCAGGAAGCAAGTTCTATGCCTTCATATTTTCCTTTTAGGTATTTGTTTCCAAGAAATTAGGAAATTTCATAGCAACAGTTGAATTGTTATAATTTCCTATAACAATAAAAATCTCCCCAAATAATAATATCATTGTTTGGGGAAGGAAACAATGGGGTTCTTGATCATTAATTAGTTATTCAGAAATATTTCTTAAATGTTTATTACGGGGTAGGTAAAGTAGAAATACATGTAAGAAAGACAGACAAGATGCTGCTCCAAAGAGCTTATATTCTTGTTGGGGGACAACAAACAAACGACAGCAACAAAAATAAACAATATAGTTTCTCATATAAAATTGGCTATGTATAAAATAGAGTGGTGAAATTGGAGTGTAGAAGTAGTTAATATCTAATAAAATCATGCTTTTCCTTCTATTTTCTCAACTCTAAAAGTTTTATTTAGTAACAACACAATGCCCTAACTTACTGTGTGTAATTAGGGAAACAACTCATTTTACTTGTTCTATAAAGTTTGATGCCATTTTCAGAACTTTCAGAATTCAACTGACCAAAATATAAATGGTTGAATTTAGTGGCATACATAAAGTAAACATGTATATTCTTCCTCTTCCTCCTTTTGCAGTGCCAGAGGGAAAGGATGTTGTTAGAGGCATAAGATCATTGACGTTTAATATTGAAAGGAAATGAAGATATGAAAAGTCATTTATTTTATGGCTTGAGTGCACCTTAGGCTCTTTTTTGCCTTTTACAGATTAATTCTAAAAATATTTGCAGAAATATCCATTATGCCATTGACAAGACTTGAATTAGTAATAGAATCATAATTTATCATTGAACAACATTAAGCAATTATGTTGAAACAACTGCCAATTAGTTTCCACATAATATCATCCCAGATAAATGATTACAGTCTTTAATTCTTGATGTAATTACTATACACAAATAGTGAAATATTTACTTATCCAAATGATAAGCATTCATACATATATTAGAAATCAAAGGCATGGGTTATGTTTGTATTCTGTATTTTGCAGATATTTTTCATTATAGCTTAAGGGGAGTATGACAATATTTTCTTATTTAGATAGCTACATTTTGCACAGCTCTCCTTCAACTTCAAGATCTTTTTCAGGCAACTGGCTTGGGAATGTCAATGCATGCATTATTAATTTTATTACCACATTATTCATTTATATAGCATCGTCTACCTCAAGGATCTCAAGGTGATTTACAAACATTAATTGCCAAATACTCATAGTGTTCCTTTGATATATGTGTACCTGAAGTTGTGCTAATTAAAAATTATAATCAAATCCCTATAATACATGCACACACACTAACACACATACAAAAACTTATTTATAGCATAACTCCTTTTAGGATCTGGAAATTTACCTGTTTGGGAGTAAATAACAGGAAAACAATGGCAGCAAGATGTCTGGCCAGCATGGCAGTGGGGTCCATGAGAATCTGGTCCTTCTCTTTGAAGTGATTCACCTCTGTGGAAAAACAAAAATGAGAGATTATGAAGGTAAAGCTAGGAAAATGTTGATAATACCAATACAATTCTAACTTCAGGCCTTCTGGGATGGAAGGAAAATTCCATCTCATTCATTACTGAAATTCCTTCCCTGTTCTAGTATTGAATTCCAATCTCAAAGGCTCATGTGACATTCAAAGGATGAATTTCTAATATCTGGTCTCTCTGGGATAGGCTTGGCTTCCTCGCTAGTGTTGGTTCACTGCAGTCAAGTGACCTTCTGCTTCTACACCATTCCCCTAGCACAATGCCTACTTAAACTACTACTAAGTCAGTATCTCCAAGTTCTGGCCACTTCACTGGAGTTCTTCCATAAGGAATATCAAAAAAGCTAATATTTGATTTTAGAAAAAAAAAAAGAAGTAAATCTGATGAACCTCTAGTGATATGTGATCACGATTTTAAAAAACAGAGTAGAACCTAATTTGGTCCTACTCTATCAAGAATTAAAAAAACATAATCTATAGATCAGATATTTAAAAAGGTAACAGGATAATATAAACAATTTTCTTGATAACTAAACTTTTGGATGAAATAAATCTTAGAAAATATAATTTATAAAACAAAACAAAAAAATGGAAAAACCTATATATTCCTTCAACTATTAAAGACACTGATTTGATAATTCCAGGGAAGTGAAATTAGTGAAGCAGTTCACCTGCTTCTGAGTTATCGCTTACTAAATATATCATTCATTTCCCTGATTTTTTTCTGTTTTGTAAATAAGAAAGTTGAACTATATTATTGTTTTGCAAATAGAACTCTACACTAATCATTTTCACTAGCAAATTCTGCGAAACATGTAAGGAAGAAACAGCACTAATGCTATGTACACTTTTCCAAAACTATAAAAAGTGGGTACAGTCTTCAACTTTTTATGAGGACATCATAATCTTGATAACAAAACACAAAAAGAACAGTACAAGAAAAATCAAAGGTCCAGTTCACTTAGGAACATAAATGCAAACAAACTAAACAAAATAGTAACTATATTAAAACTATTTCAATAAGAGATATATCATAAATAAGATTTATTTCAGATATGAAATGTTGATTGGAAATTAGACAATCATTGTACTCTACCCTTTTAACAGAGTAAAGAAGAAGAATCTTGTGCTTAACTCAATAGACAAAGAAAAAGTTTAATGAAATTTAACATCAATCTATGATTCAAAAAGAACATCCTGGTAAACTAAGAATGGAAGGGACATTTTGGTTAATGTCATACTTTCTCTGAGATCAGAAACAAGATACATATACACGATGGAATACTATGTAGCCATAAAAAAGAATGAGATCATGTTCTTTGCAGAGACATGGATGGATCTGGGGACCATTATCATTAGCAAACTAACACAGAAACAGAAAACCAAATACCACATGTATAGCTCGCTTATAAGCAGGAGCTAAATGATGAGAACACATGGACACATAGAGGGGAATAACACATACTGCAGCCTATTGGAGGGTGGAGGGTGAGAGGAGGGAGAGGATCAGGAAAAATAACTAATGGGTACTAGGCTTCATACCTGGGTGACGAAATAATCTGTACAACAAACCCCCATGACACAAGTTTACCTATGTAACAAACCTGCACATGTACCCCTGAACTCAAAAGTTGTTGTTTTTTTTAAATAAACAAGATACGGATATTTATTCTCACCACTTGAATTCAGTACTTTTTTAAAAAGCTAGGCTGGGCATGGTGACACACCCCTGTAATCCCAACACTTTGGGAGGCCAAGACAGGTGAACTGCTTGAGCTCAGGAGTTCAAGACCAGCATGGGCAACATGGCAAGACTCCATCTCTACCAAAAATACAAAAACATTAGCCGGGCATGGTGGTGTGCACCTGTGATTTCAGCTACTAGAGAGGCTGAGGTGGGAGAATCGCTTGAGCCTGGGGGAATGGAGGTTGCAGTGAGCTGAGATAGCACCACTGCACTCCAGCCTGGGTGAGAGAGCAAGAACCTATCTCAAAAACACACACACAAAATAAATAAATAAATAAATACATACATAAATAAAATAAAAAATAAAAAGCTAGACACTAATAAACACATGCACGTGCACATACACACATACCAAAAGTCAGGATAGTAGTTGCCTTCGGGGAGGTAGAAAGACATAAATTAAAAATCAGTGAGATTGGTCATGTTTACTTTACAACTATGTCTATTTAATGTAACAGCAGTCAGGATAGTTTAATGCCTATGATCATATCAACCAATACATTTTAATGCATTTACAAGATAATCAGATAGCAACCCAAGGAACTGAATTTCAGACAGAGGAGATAGAGACAAGAATGAAAAACGAAACAAAACAAAACAAACCTTAACTGACTGGCCGAATTCTAATCAGATGTAGGTGAATTCCGTGTGGCAGGTGCCCTGTGGCTAGCACTTTCACCAGTGGGATGCTTTCACGGATTTTTCATTTCCCTCTACCTGTTGGGAAGCCCACTGTGAGAGGGACCTTCTTAAGTCTTGCCATAAATGGTTACCTTTCTTGGTAACCATTTTCCATCAGGAAAATCACAAACCCAAGATAAAGAACAACCTGACTCCACCAACCCTAGAAGTTCAGCCCCTTCCCAGTTTGCAGCTTCCTTTCTTTCTGGAGCCATGAGAAAGTTACTTGATCTCCATGGGCCTCAGTTTTCTCATCTTTAAAACAGGACTATCAATTGTTCCTAACTCAGAGGCTACTGTGAGGGCAACAATTAACATGTGTAAAGCATTTAGAATATCGCCTGGTATGTCATAAGTGCTCGGTAGGTGTTAGCTATTCTGATGATAATCATTAACACCTACGACAAAAATGGACTTACCCTTTGGTCCCTAAACAACAATTATATCAGATTATAATCAATATATTGGGTTATTTGTTCTTGTGTGGGAGGCCAAGTCAAATGTCAGGCAATCCAGGTGGAATCAAGCCAAGCACAGGCCGCTCCCTTCTCATTTCTTGCTTTCCCATCACGAAGGTCAAGCGTGAAGGCCTTACCTGCTGATTTTCCATCTACGCCCTCCCATGGGAGGTGAAGAGCTACCACAACAAAAGTTCTCTCTCCCTCCCTTTCCACCACTCACATGTTCTCATTTACACAGACATATACATTTCTGTAATATCTGCAGGCAAAATTTACAGACACAACCTGTTCAAGTATATCAAGAAAAGAAAATCTCCCCACACATTTGCCAAACCATTTTAGAGCCGCAGTTATGCCTTGGTCATCCATGGGATTTATTTTACAAATTTTGATTTAGAATCTCACTCTGAAGAGCTACATTTTTAAACTATGTTTTCTTATGAAAAACTGAGAAGTACCTCCATCTCTGCATTATAAGATGAACCCTAAAGGATATATTCAGATGCTAGATTTTTTCCGTCAAAACAAAGAGACTATCTACTCCAAAAGCATATTTGAGTACCAACCCCTTGTCAGGCAAAAAGTGTTTTCAAGCCAGGCGTGGTGGCTCACACCTGTAATCCCAGCACTTTGGGAGGCCGAGGCGGGTGGATCACGAGGTCAGGAGGTCAAGACCATCCTGGCTAACACGGTTGAAACCCTGTCTCTACTAAAAATACAAAAAAATTAGCCAGGTGTAGTTGGCAGATGCCTGTACTCCCAGCTACTCGGGAGGCTGAGGCAAGAGAATGGCATGAACCCGGGAGGCGGAGCTTGCAGTGAGCTGAGATGGTGCCACTGCACTCCAGCCTGGGCGACAGAGCAAGATTCCATCTCAAAAAAAAAAGAAAAAAAGTGTTTTCAGCTTATAAATAACAATAATTACACACAACAAAACTTCAGCTTGCCCCAAGTCTCAATCAGGACTGTGAAATGAGAAAACATAATAAGATATTATTCAGAATCCCTTTTTGACACTTGCATGATTCCACTTTTCAGATTTTCCCCCAAATTATTAAAGTATGAAAAATAAGCAGAAGAACCTGGGTACCAGTTCTTTGAGATTCTTACTAATTGTGAATCCTTGAGGATATGGACAGGAGTGATTGCCTGAGGAGCCCAGTGTGGTAGTCCCTTATACAGAAAAAAACGGGAAGCAGGTCACTTATGTTACACTAATGGCCACTGTGCTGCTGGTGTGGGTGGCATCAGGTGTCATCCTGGAGACTTCGGAGAAGAAGGAAGGGTTGAAGATGAATTTTTACATGAAACTAGCATTCCAAAGTAAATGCCCAAATTTGGTGCAAACAGAGAAAAGTGGTAGAGTTACATTCGTCCAGGAGTTTCTCCAGGTACGTTGAATTGTTCACTAAGCTGGCAGTTGTTACCTACATGCTCACTAACCCCTTCAGTAAGTTTCAGAATAATTAAGCGGGGCAGAGCTGTCCTGTGGGCTCTTTGGTTCTAATATAACTTTGCAGGGAACATAAGTCAAGTTAGATATGATGATGTAGGAGAATGGATCCTAATTAAAACACAGTGGTAGTGTGCATGCCTCACTGGTATTCCTTGAAACTTCTTCAAGGTGAATGTGCCAACCCCAGGAAAAACAGAAAATAAAGCTCATTATCTCAGAAATGGGAAAAAGAATTTGCAAAAACAAAAAAGAGCTCCCTTTATCTTTCTTGCTTACACATTCTAGACAGACTCCCAGGGAATATTTACTTCCAAAATGCTTTCTTCTCTTTTTGTATCTTACTGTCACAGCATTCTGTTAATTCCTAGAACTATAAATACTTTTCCAGGTGGAAGGCTTTTACAAATTGATAATTATTCTAACACTGCTGACATTTTATAATGAAATTGCAGATAAAAGTATTCATATAAAAATAAATTGTATAAATGATAGAAAACATATAAATGTATAACATGTCTATGTACAGATATAATCTCTCTTGTACAGCACATGATAACTGACATATATCTTGAAGGCTACATTTGGCTCAGGCTGAAGACAAAATCCAGTCAGTAGAAAAGTGTCTTGGAGATACTGCCAAGCCTCATTTGGCGACAATAGTGATGTGTGACCGCACTTAATGAAATATCATATCTTTTCAATTAAAATTTTATATACTGGAGGTTTACTTAAATTATACCAAATAATTTTTGAGTCTAGAGCTCACTGAGGCATCAGAGAATGAACTGTGTGCTATATCGAAGCATTCATGTGAACACTTCATTATTTTTCATCATTAAAAAAACACTTTTCCCCCAAATAATAAATATTGAGAGAAATGAGTGTTCTGTAAAACAACACCTATTTTTATTTTAAATGATTTATCCATTTCTGAAGAGCCAAAAGAAATTTAAACTTCATCAAAAGTGTTATTCATGCTTTCCAAACCAGAATTAATAGCCTGTCATTTTACTTATGCCGTTCTTTCATTTCTTTGATTATGGAACAGCGGTTTTCTGATTTGTTTCTTCCAGTGTGGGCAGCTGATGGTATACAGTGGTTAGCTGATATTTGTCTGGAAGTCACCATCAGTGCATTGTGGGAAGTTTCAGTCTAGAATCCTTGTCAGTGGTTCTGTCTGAGAATCAGAAAAAGGGCAAAATATATTCAGAACCTTTTTTTTTGGTCACAATTATAAAAGCAGCAGACGTGTACATTTATGAAAGATTGATTAAATGCTTCAAGCAATGCTTTTAGATGGAATTGGTAGATGCCAGATTGTCATTATGAAACTATCCAGAAGAGGAAAAGCCATTTTTAGATGAAAAGATTGCTTTCTATTTATTTTTATGTCAGTGCATGTGTACATATGACAAACTAATGGCCCTAGGAATTATCAAATTAGTAGATTTTGCATCTGCTGATTTCTCTATTTCTCAATCTCATAGTTAATTTATTTAACTGCCTCCTCATTAGGAGTTCTTAGCAAATAATATCACCATTTAGTTGGGCAGCTTTTTATGCTTTGTAAAATTCTTCAACATCTATGCTTTATTATTTTATCTTAAAAATGCCTTTGGTGCAATTGGGCTGATATTATTTTACCAACAAAGAACCTGAAACTCAGAGAGGGTACACGACCTACTTTCCGTGTATACTGCCGTTTTAAAAGCTAGAGTTAAATAGAATTTCCTCATTCCTAGTAGGATAATCTTTCCACTCTACCATATAGCCCCCACAAATGATATTTCTTCACGAATTGTGCAACTGATCCTGAAAACAAAAGTAAAGACAAGAACAGTTGTTCATTTTGCAGCCTTTCATATGGAAAATTTGGTGTGGCAACAGCTCCATATAATACAGTAACAATCAAATATATGGATTATTATAAGAAAAAGTGTCAAAAATAACTAACTGGTTGTTAGTAGGCAGTAGCCAGCTGATAGACTAATTGAGATCACATTCACAAACAGGCTTGAAGGAATTCAGGCTGGAAGGCCACAAATGACCTTTCTCTTTGGCTTCATTATCTGGGACATTTATGAAACTAGCATTGTCCCTCACCCCCATTTCTCCTTTTACTTCCCCTACATGTCATCTGACTCCTTGTCTCCCCCAGCCATCTTCCAGCACCCATACTGATATGGTTTGGTTGTTTCCCCACCCAAATATCATCTTGAATTGTAGTTCCCACAATTCCCACATGTTGTGGGAGGGACCTGGTGGGAGGTGATTGAATCATGGGGGCAGGTCTACCCCATGCTGTTCTCATAATAGTGAATAAGTCTCACCAGATCTGATGGTTTTATAAGGGGAGGTTTCCCTGCACAAGCTCTCCTCTCTTGTCTGCTGCCATGTGAGACTTGCCTTTCACCTTCCACCATGATAGTGAGACTTCCCCAGCCACGTGGAACTATGAGTCCATTAAGCTTTTTTCTTTTGTAAATTGCCTATTCTCAGGTATGTCTTTATCAGTAGCATGAAAATGGACTAATACACATACTTATTAAGAACACTGAATAGGGGTAGAGGAAGTGCTTTCCCACTCAGTCATAGAATGTTTTCTCCTTACTAAGAAATAACAAATATCAGCAACAACTTAAATCAGTGCACTTTAATCACAGCAGTGCCTCTTTGACATATATGATCTCATTTGATCATGAGACCTTTGTGAAATAAGCCAAGATAAAAGCCACCTTTGAGAGATAGAGACGACTGAGGTTCGGTGAGGGGAAAGGATCTCCTCAAGGTCCCACAGCTCAGGAGAGGCAGGTCAGGAATCATAATTCAAACATTTTGACTCTAAATTCAGCACTCTTTGAACCACATCTGTGAAAGCAGAGAACCCAGAAACTTGCTTTGAACTTTTTTTGTTTTATTTTGTTTTGTTTTTGTTTTTTTACTTCTTCTGTCGTCTTTAAAGAGGTGACTATAAGCTGATTGCCCCAGGGATATTACGTAAAGTGGTTCTAGCCTCTCTGGTGGAAACAGAGAGTAATGCTAGGACCCTTTAGACATTTTCTCATTTCTCAACAAAAATGTTGATAAGGCTTTTTCCATTAGGGAAATGCAAGCAACAGGACATATGAGGCAGGAAACAGATTTTGTACTGCCTGAAGCTTATACAACTTGGGCACCCCTTTTTTTAAGAAAAATAATACAAAATTATAAATACAAAATTAGGTATTAAAGCAAATGCTTAATTAGAATGATTCAAGAAATCTCAAATCAATTACAAATGTTAAAAAAATGTAAAATCCAGAAAACTAACATGTTATTATTTATTTACTAACCAACACATATCTAAAATACTATTTTTCTACATCGTTAGCTGAATAGCCTTTGATGGCCCCTTCATATGACAAGGATTTTGTCATATAATTTTCAATAAAGAAAGGAAAAAGATTATTCTGTCTTTTCTCTAGCATGCTTTCTTTCCTCCTCACAAATTTGGAAGCCAAACTTCATAAGGCATGTTTGTATAACTTTTACGTATGTTTAATGTAACTCTGGCCTCCATCTCCATGTCAGGATGGTAAGCATAGTGTGTAGGAAGGTTATTATGGGAAGATATTCCTATACCAGGAGAGGTTAAATAGAGGTTACTCAGTGCTCCCTAGAGGTTGCAGTCGACAATACCAGCTAGGAAACACCTTTCCAGGTAACCATCTAACAAAAACTGGTAGTGCAGAAGACACACACAGTCATGCTGGAAAATGTCCATGCTATCAAACCATAAGAGAAGCAGTAGCTTCTAAGTTTTTGTCCTAGCCTGGAAAAGTGTGGCAGAGTTTTTTTCCCACAGGCACAGAGCAAAAAGTAGTCTGTTTCCAGAAGCCGTTCTGACTGATCCTCCTTTTCATTCATTCATTCAACAAACACACACACACACACACACACACACACACACACACACAGGAGGCCAGTGTGGGGGAGTGACTTCCATGTGCCAGGCACTAAGCTAAGCACTGGAAAGGTAAGCAGTGTTCCATCTGTACCACCTTAGAGCTCACCTTTGACTGCTTAATAGAGAATGTATATTCTCCAGTGGATATAAGATTTGGGGGTAGAAAAAGTGAATTCCCCAGGAAACACTTTACAATTGTTTTCCCAGTGGTTTTATGGAATTCTTGAATTTTGACTCTAGGTTGAACTAGCTGGAGCACTACTCATGTCTGACCATCACAGGGATTAGTTCCATGTAGACACATTTCATGTGCTGACATTTGGTATCCTACATTCTATAATACAAATGAAGTCTCTGTAGCAATAATGGCAGTAGCAACATAACATTACAGGAGCAATTTAAGCCATAAAAGAAATATCTCCTCACAAGAACTCCCTGTGACAGGGCTGAGCAGAGTTATTCTATTTATTTATTTATTTATTTATTTATTTATTTAGAGATGGAGTATTGCTCTGTTGCCCAGGCTGGAGTGCTGTGGCATGACCTTGGCTCACTGCAACCTCTGCCTCCTAGGTTCAAGCAATTTTCATGTCTCGGCCTCCTGAGTAACTGGGATTACAGGCATGCACCACCATGCCTGGCTAATTTTTGTATTTTTAGTAGAGACAGGGTTTTTGCCATGTTGGCCAGGCTGGTCTCGAACTCCTCACCTCAGGTGAGCCACCCTCCTTGGCCTCCAAAAGTGCTGGGATTACAGGCGTGAGCCACTGCGCCCGACCTCCATTATTTTAAATTCATACCATAACAAAAAATTCTAGATGCCAGAAATCCCTTCAGAATGTAGACAATTGCCCACATGACACGTCACATTTTGGGGCACATTTTCATCACTACTCATTGTGTTTGTCACAAACACTTGATACTATAAACAAGACCTTCATTTTAAGAACTTCATATTCTGACACCTAATTGTCCCCCAAAAGCTATAATCCTTTGCCTGTGAAATCATCATTTATTCCTATGGAAATATGATTATGACTTCAGGTGAAGGAATAAACAGGAGAAACAGTTGAAACTTTTAAAAGCATCATTTTTCATGTAAAACTCTCTAGCAATAAAGTCAGAATTTAGAAAATAGCAAAGGCATGATGAGCTAGTGGAACTGTGACTAAATATACTGCTTGTAAAAATTTCTCAGCACCAGGTGCTTGAACGTACACAGCTTATTTAGGATGTCTGCAAGTGCTACCTCTGTGTGCCTTTTTTTTTTCAACTTTGATTTGGGGTTACTTTTAACATTGCACAGAATTTGTACCTTACTTAATTTTTAAATTTCACTCTTTCTGTAAATATTTTTAACTTTTCTCAACTAATTTTATCCAAACGGGTGAAATTTCTAAAGGACATATTTATGTCCGCAGCTTTCAGGATGAATTCTACAAATTGCCTTGTAGGTCACTGACTTTCTAACATTGTATATTTAAAATAGTAAAAAAAAAAAAAAAGTTTTAGTTTAGAACTTTTAATAAACTAATAAAACTATTAGAACTAATAAAAATACACTTATTTACTGATAGTGGTAGTTACACTGGATTAATTTCTTCAAACTGAATTCTTTTGCCCAAATTCCCTTGTTTACATTATTATTATACTCAATGATATGTTTCTCCTAAGTTCCTATTGTTGATCGTATTTTATTTTTTTAACTATTGATGTACTCAACTTCTTGATCCTTTCTCTTTTCTGGCATCACTGACATGTCTCTCTCCTGGCTCTCTTTCTGCATCTCTGATCACTCCTTCTTGGGTCTCTCTCTCAGGCTTCCACACATCATCCAGCACCTAAGTGAGGCAATTCCACAAGCCTCCAATATTGACCCTTTGCTTTTATTTCTCTGATTCATGCCTCTGTGTTTACCCCCAATCTGATGGCATTCAATGCCACCCCCTATCAAAGTCTCCAGATCAAATTCTTCCGACTTCACTTTCTAATCAGCCCATAAGATTTCTCTTGGTGGACATCCTCCTTGTGGATCACATCACATCACACTCAACAAGCAAGAAAAATGTTTTTCTAAACTTTAGACCCTTTCTTTAGCAGTTTTTGCTGCAAGTGACTTCAACATTCTTTTTATCTCAACCAGAAACCTTGAAGTTATTTTTAAATTTTCTCTATGCCTCATCCTCTGAATCCGGTGTGTCACTGTATCAAAACATTTCCATATTTAAAATGTCCTCTTTCTCTTTATTCCCACATCATTCTCATAACTGGAGACCTCATCACCATCCGGGATAGAGCTCCCAGCTGACCTTGCTCTAATCTCCTTGCCTCAACATTACTCATTCTTCCAAACAAAAATGGATTGATGATCTCCAAACAGCCCATTAAGCATACTAGTCCCTGTTTCAAGAGTATTATATTCTCCATATTTTCCATGTCATACTTCTAAACTAATATCCTTCTCATCTTGTGTATCCAACTTGATTTCCAACTAATTCCCACAATATGGTTTATAATCCAAATGTGTTTTCTAGCAATCTCTCTATTAGTACCTTTGTTCATGCTGCTTCTCTATCCAGAATGGCATCATTATTGTCTCCACCTTTTCAAACGCTATTCCTCCTTCAAAGTCCAGCAAAGTTCCCTGCTTCTACAAAGTTCACACACTCCCATCTCTAATCTGTCATAGTGAAGTTCTCAGCCACTTGTGACAATACTAACAAATGACTGAGGCTGCCTGGATGCCTACTTTAGGCCAGGTCTCATGGAGTGGCTGTGCCCTAATGAATTCACCATCATTGTAGCTATGATAACCACATTTGCACTTTCATAAACTCAAATTCTTCTGAACACCCAGGTATCATCAGGCCCTAGGCAGTAGAAAAGAGAGAAAGAGAGAGAGAAAAAAAGAGTAGGCTGGATTAGTTCTAAGTCAAGCCTAACAACACACAGCCATATGAATTCAAGAAAGTTGTTCAAACTTTCGTAAGTCTTCAGTTCCTCATGGTTAAAATTGAGGTGTTAATATCAATCTTCCCTAACATACTACACTGTTATGGAAACTAAATAAGATAATTTATGTAGAAGAACACTATAAAGCATTATACAGACTTATTTCTAATTCATGATAACAAAATTCATGAGATACTTAGTTTTAAGCCATAAAGTTAATTTAATAATTTATAAAGAGGAATAAAGATTTCTGCTGACTGGAGAGATATGTGTGCTCTAGAGGTAAAACTTGGATAAAAGGATCTAAGGAACTGACTAAATAATTATAAGGTTTTGGAAAAATAAGTCTTAGGGGACTTGAGTGGTCTTGAGTGATAGTTTGCAGTAATCCTTGATCTTTTAGGGAGGTAGTGGGTAGGTAGCAGATATAGGAGTCCTGGGCTCCTTTCTACTCTACGGTGGCATGAGAATTTGTGTTAGCTTTGAGAACAGAAGATGGTTATATTTTTTTCTTTTTTTTTATTATTATTATACTTTAAGTTTTAGGGTACATGTGCACATTGTGCAGGTTAGTTACGTATGTATACATGTGCCATGCTGGTGCGCTGCACCCACTAACTCGTCATCTAGCATTAGGTATATCTCCCAATGCTATCCCTCCCCGCTCCCCCCTCCCCACCACAGTCCCCAGAGTGTGATATTCCCCTTCCTGTGTCCATGTGATCCCATTGTTCAATTCCCACCTATGAGTGAGAATATGCGATGTTTGGTTTTTTGTTCTTGCGATAGTTTACTGAGAATGATGGTTTCCAATTTCATCCATGTCCCTACATAGGACATGAACTCATCATTTTTTATGGCTGCATATCTGTGTATTCTCCATGCAGTTGGAGACAACTTATACTTTATCACTAACAATTAACCCATGAAGATAAAGTGGCTTATAATATTTTCAAGTCTCTCAGCATTATACTCTAAGAATGAATTGCTTCCTTTTATGCGTCACATTATAACTTTATTTGTAGAATGTGGAAACCAAGCTGCCTGAAATCATACACTAGCTCTGTCACTTACTAGTTGGTTATCTTGAGTAAGTTACTTCACATACCTGTATACCTTAGTTTTCCAATCTGTAAAATGGAAATAATAATGTACTTAAATCATAGGTTGCATTGAGGATTAAGTGAGCTAATGAATGGAATATTTAAGTACTCAATAATTTCTTTGTTGCTTTAGCACGTATTTCATTATGCATTGTGTTGTAACAATTTACTTGCATATCTGTCTACTCTGCCAGACTGTAAGCATCTTCCAGACACATATTCTGTCTTACTCCTCTTTGTTAGCTTCTCAGCATCTTCCATAATGTTTTGCTCACTGAACGTGTGCAATATATTTAATGAATACATTCAGGGCTCTTTCCTGCAGGTGTTTTGCTTTCTCAACTAATATTGATTATGAAAGCTTTGTAAGTCCTCCTTGAAGGACAAAGTTATGTTTGATATTTTTCTTTTTTACATCTCCCAAATAACAGGCACTTAAATGTTGATGATTAATTGATTGTACACACAGCAGTTTCTAACATAATCATGAAACCTGAAAATGAAGTATGTTGGTTCATGATTTTTATCCCATATTCCCTTTTATATTCCCTTTTGCCATATGCCTTCAACGCCTATAGCATCAATCAGAGTAGCAGTGACTAGGACAGTGCCAATTATATGCAAAGCCAACTACAGAAGCATTGCAAATCTCATCACAGAAACAAGCACTTCTGAGATAATAAAATATTAATTGATACTTTACTACACTTTGGAAGAAACTAAATAGCACAAAAATTAATAACGACACACTGCAAAATGGCAGAAAACAAAAGCTATGAGAACAAGACCATTCATGCGCTATGGAAAAAAACTGCAAATCTGAAAGGATGTTACTCACTGATGCCTCATTTTCTTCAGAAACATAAAATGAATCCTTTCCTCCACCAACATAATGGGTAACTATCGATAGTATCACCCTGCAATATTGTCATAAGATTATTCTTTTTGCTAATTTTGCATAAACTTATTTTGATGCCGCCTTATTCTCTAAAAAACGATTTATATTCATATGTTGGATAATTCAATTAAATCTGAATTTTTAATCACCTACAATACAGTGCTATCTCTGACTATCCAGGAGAAATGATTTAATCTATTTTCGCTCTATTGTATTTTATAGCTATAAACTATATTGTTTTTTAAGAACTAATTTACATATCTATTCCACAAAATACAGCACATCTTCAATTAGGTTATGAGCTAATATAGGTGGAAGTCCTGTGTTAATTTTCCCCTGTAAGGACGTAGGACCATGTCTAGCACATGGTAGGTACTTAATAAAAGGTTGTAAAATAACTTAATGAATGAATAAAGAAACAAATACATGTTCACCGAATGCCAAGGTTCTGGGAGCTTCAAATAAAATATAAGAATGAGTGTTTGTCTGTAGGGGTTTACAATAAAGTTGAAGACAAATTATACTCAATTCAAATATAACAATATAAGACATATGGCTTTGACTTCTAGTTACAACAGTACCTGATACTGAAGTTGTCCTACCGTAAACAAATATAAAATTGGACAAAGTCACAGAGATAAGGAAGCCCCATGTTTTTCTTAGTTCTATCCACAGAGACAATTTCCCAAAAATAGCACAGATAAATGAAGCCCAAGCAGGGCACAGTGGTCTGCTAAACTAAGGAGACAAATATAGGAGTTTGAGTTGCAGAGGCTGCAGAAATCTTCATGGGAGGAAACTAGAGACAACTGATGTCGATTGAGGTGGGTTTTAAAAATCTGTGTGGAAGTTCCCCATGAGTCCTCAGCCAAAGTTTGGATATGCATACACAGGGTGAGACCACATGAGGTTTATTAGCAAATGACTACCATGGGGTTAAGAGTAGGAGACTTTGGAATGTTGTAGCAGCCAGAGTAGACAGACATTGTTCACACCATCGCTATCCAAATAAAACACAATAAAATCTACACCTTTGAATATTTCACTTAGAAGTGAAAACTATATTGCAGAGTAAAAGCTACTCTAGATCCACCATCACAATACCTAAAATGAACACTGACAAAATTCACAGAAAAGACAAAGTTTGCAATTTAAATTATACAATGTATAGAGGAGCTTTTAAAAATATGTTGAGTTTCCAATGATGCACGCTAATGAAACTAAAAATACACACATTCAGGTTGATCATCCTATAGAATAACTTCTTGTTAAAAAGGAACCATCATTCTTCAAAAAATTAATAGAATATAATTTCTCTTTAACGTATTATCTACTATACAGTAAACAGTAAACATTACTAAGCATGCAAAAAAAATGAGAATTTTTTTATAAAAAGGAGATAAAGAATGGACAAGATAAGTGAGCTGTTGGACTTAGCAAACATTCTCTCTATATATATAACTGGAGTCACAGAAAAAAAGGAGATTGGGACTAGGGCAGAAAAAATATCTGAAGGCAAAATAGTCAAAAATTTAACTAATTTTATGGCTAACAGTAATTTGATTATATAAGAAGAGAACCCCATGCAGAATCAATACAAAGAAAATCGCACCTAGATAGGCAAATGGTGAAAACCAAAAGTAAATGGAAAATCATAAAATATATCATATAAAATTCATATATGATTCATATATTTTGACATTCATATTTCATGTAAATTTTATATTCAACAAAATGTCTTTTTAAAACAAGTATGAAATAGACATTTTCAGATGAATTTAAAAAATGAAAGAAATTGTCAACAGCAGACATGCACTATAAGACACACTAAGGGTTGTTGTTCTAGCTGAAGCAAAGTGATAATAAATGGCAAATTGTATGTAGAGGAAAGAATTTAGTTGCTAAGGCAAAAACTATAAAATAGTAAAACTTAAAACTTTAAAGAAATATTTTTTAAAAAACTAATACAGGACAGCACAGAGAATTCTCATACACCTTCTACCTTATAAACACAGGTTCTCCTATTGTTTACATCTTGCATGAGTGTGGTACATTGGTAATAAATAATATTATTTTTGGACAATTCTCAGCCATTAGTGTTTTAAATATTTCTTCTTCTCTTTTCTGTTTTTCTACTCTTTCTGGTATATCGATGACTGGTATGTAACACCTTTTGTATTGGTCCTACAGGTCCTGGATATTCTGTTCTGGTTTGGAGTGATCTTTTTGTTTGTTTTACTCTGTGCATTTCAGTTGATAAGTTTCTATTGCCATATCTTCAAGCTCACTGATTGTTTTCTGAGTCATGTCTAATCTAGTGATGAACCTATCCAAGGCATTCTTCATTTCTGTTACAGTGCTTTTTATTTCTTGCATTTCCTTTTGATTTTCTTCGTGGAGTTTTCATTGTTCCCATTGCTTATATCACACATCTATTCTGGAATATTGTCAACTCTTCCCACTAGAACCCTTAATGTATTCATCATAGTTATTTTAAATTTTCTATCTGATAATTATAAAATCTATGTCATACCTGAGTCTAGTTCTGATCCTTGTTTCATCTCCTTACTTAATTTTTTGTTGAAAGCTGAACATAATGTGTCAATTAGCAGAAACTGAGTTAACTAAGTTTTTAATGTGAGGTTTTTACATTACACCTGGCTAGGAGCTTAGTGGTATTTAATGTTTGCAGTGAATGTAGATGCAAGAGTCTTCAGTTTTGTCTAGTTTCTTTGTTCTTTTGTTTGCTTGTTTTTTACCTCCTGTTGTTTTGGGGTTTCTCTCAGACCTCCTTCTTAAATTGAATCTGTGTCTTGCAGTTCTGTCAGTTGTAATCTACTGCTATACTGGAGCCCTGTTGATGTGGTACAAACAGAAGCATTCTATAATCTTATGACTGAATCTCAGCTTTTTAGTGGGCCAGAGTCATTTACTAGCCATTTTTCTTTCTTCTATGTAAGAGAGAAAAGCTCGAGGAGGCTATAGTTGTCTAACTGTCCTTGCTTCACGTCAGATAAAATTCAGGTAAAGTGGTTTCCTTTGGGAGGCAGGCATTTTTATGGAGAATTTTCTAGGTGTATTTAAAACTGTCTAATTTTATCTTTTTCTTGCCCAAAAGAGAGGAGATTTTGTTCTCTAATATTTTCTGTGAGAACCTAGTGGGGCCTAGTTTTAAGAGGTTGGGGGGTCTCATCCTTTCATGGGTCTTACCTCTAGTAAAACCTTTGTCAACACTTGGTATTGTCAATTGTTTTAGTTTTAAAATTGTTATTATAGTGAGTGTAAAGTTTTATCTCATTGTGCTTTTAATCTGCATTTCTCTAATGATTAATGATGTGAAGGACATTTATTAATATTTTCTCCAAAACTAGGCCCCCAGAAATTCTAACCATCAAGTCAGTCTACACTCAGACTCCAGCAATTCCTCAAAATTACCATAGAAGTGTTACCACTTGTTTCTGTCTCCAAGAGTTTCTGCTTCACTCTAGCTGATCTCAACTGTGATTGCATTCAGGTCACTCATCTTTCCAGAGTGGTGGTTTGCTCTGTGACCTCAGTTATCTGATATCTAGAAGAAGTCATTAATTTTTACTTTGTTTGCCTTTTTTCTCATTGTGAGGACAGGAGAGTAATAACATCCATGCTCCTTACATGTCAGATCTTAAACCAGAAGTCATCAACTGATTTTTGACAAGTTGCCAAAGTAATTCAATGAAGATACCTGTCATTTGAACAACTAGAATTCTTTATGAAAAATAAATGAATACCAAACAGTACCTCATACAAGAAAATTAAATTAATTGAAAATGAGTCATGAGGTGAAACATGAAAACTAAAAATTAAAAATATTTAGGAGAAACATAAAATCCTCATAATTTGAGGCAGGTAGAAAATTATTAGAAATGGCACCAAAAAACTCAAACTGTAAAAATATATTGAAAAATTGGACTCTATTAAAATAAAAAATATCTGCTCTTCAGAAGACACTATTTGATATTTTTAACACGGCATAGACTATGAGATATATATTTCAGTATATATATATGTATATACATACACATACACATACAAAAAGAACTCATGTGGTTCAAAAACAAGAAAAATAGGGACTTGGCTAGAACAAGCACTTTATAAAATAAAATAGACAAATGGTAAATAAGCAAATACTAAAGATGATCAATATCATTAATTAGGGAAATGCAAATTAAAACCACAATGATATATAACTTTACACCCACTATAATAAAAATTTTAAAAGTAAAAGGCAATACAAAGTGTTGACAAAGATTTTGAATAACTGAAACTATTACATATTACTGTTATGGATGGGGGTGTAAAATTCCACAACCAGTTAGGGAAACAGTTTGGAAATTTCTTACCCATTAAAAAATACACCTTCCATATGATTCAGCAATTCCTTTCATAGTGTTAAAGAGAAATGCAAATATTCTTCAAGAAAAGTATTTTTACATAAATACTTATAAATGTTTATAAAAACTTTATTCACAAAAGCTAGGAACTAAAACCAACCCAAACATCCATCAACAGATGATTTAAAAAATAAGCAAATATTCACATAAGTACATAGCCCACAGAGCCTAAAAAGCAACCACACAGTAGAAAGTATAAAGCAACCAGCTAACAAGTTCATGATATGATCAAAAGGTCACGTATGAATATTAATGAGGAATGTAAATGGCTAAATGCCCCCAAATAAAAGGCACAGAGTTGCAAGGCGGAATTAAAAAAAAAAAAAAGACCCATCCATCTGTTGTATTTGAGAGATCCATCTCAAATATAATGACAGCCATTGGTTTAAAATAAAGGGGTAGAGAAAGATCGATCATGCAAATGGAAAACAAAAAAGAACAGTGGTCACTATTCCTATATCAAACAAACTTTAAACCAACAACAATTAAAAAGGACAAAGGGCACTGTATAATGCTAAAGGGTTCAATTCAACAAGAATACTTAACTATCCTCTATAGATACATAGCCAACATTGCAGCACCCAGATTAATAAAACAAGAACTTCTAGACCTATGAAAAGACTTAGCCACAAAATAATAGTGGAGGACTTCAACACTTCACTGATAGCATTTGGCAGATTACGAAAGCAGAAAACTAACAAAGAAATCCTGGACTTAAATTTGACCCGTGATCAACCAGACCTAATAGACATCTACAGAACACTCCACCTGTCAGCCACAGAATACACATGATCCTCACCTGCACATGGAACATACTCTAAGATTAACCACATGCTCAGCCGAAAAGCAGGTCTCAATAAATGCAAAAAAACTGATATAATGCCAACATACCCTCAGACCACAGTGGAATAAACATAGAGCCCAATACTAAAAAGATCTCTCAAAATCTCAGAATTACATGGATATTATTTATTATTATTATTATTATTATTATTCAGACAGGGTCTCGCTCTGTCGTCCAGGCTGGAGTACAGTGGCATCATCACAGATGACTGCAGGCTTGACTTCCCCAGCCCAAGCAATCTTCCCACCTCAGCTTCCCAAATAGCTGGCACTACAGGCACATGCCACCACTTGACTAATTTTTATATTTTTTATAGGGACAGGGTTTCACCACGTTGCCCAGGCTGGTCTCAAATTCTCGGACTCAAGCAATCCACCTGCCTCAGCCTCCCAAAGTGCTGGAATTACAGGCATGAGCCACCACACCCAATTACATGGAAATTAAACAACCCAGTGACATTTGGGTGAATAACTAAATTAAGGCAGAAATAAGTATTCTTTGAAATAAATGAAAACAGAGACACACCATTAAAAATATCTGGGATGCAGCAAAAGCAGTGTTAAGAGGAAAGCTTATAGCACTAAATGCCTACCTCAAAAAGTTAGAAAGATTTTCAAATTAATGATCTAACACCACACCTTGGGGTACTAGAACAACAAACTCTAAAGTTAGCAGAAGAAAAGAAGTAACTAAAATCAGATCAGAACTGAATGAAATTGAGACCCAAAAATGTATACAAAGAATCAATAAAATCAAAAGTTAGGTCTTCGAAATGAAAAACAAAACCAAGACTGCTAACTAAATTAGCAAAGAAAAAAGAGAGAAGATCCAAATAAGCATCATCAGAAATGACAAAGGTGACATTAACACCAATCCCACAGAAGCACAAAAGATCCTCACAGACTATTATGAACACCTCTATGTACACAAACCAGAAAATCTAGAGGAAATGAATAAATTCCTGAAAACACATAACCTCCAGAGATTGAATGAGAAGAAATTGAAACCTTGAACAGGTAATTATAGAGTTCTGAAAATGAGTCAGTAGTATATAAACTTACTCACCAAAAAAGCCCCAGATCAAATGGACTCACAGCTAAATTTTACTGTACATACAAAGGAAGAACTGGTATCAATTCTATTGAAACTATTCCAAAAAATTGAGGAGGAGGCGCTCCTCTCTAACTCATTCTACAAAGCCAGCATCACCTTGATACCAAAACCTGACAAAGGCACAATGAGAAAAGAAAACTACAAGCCATCTTCCCTAACGAATATAATAGGGTTTGTGCTCCAGTGAGAATCTAATGCCGCCGCTGATCTGACAGAAGGCGGAGCTCAAGTGGTCATGTGCCAGTGAGCACAGCACACCTCCGGCTCTGCGGCCTGGCTCCTAACAGGCAAAGGACAGGTGCCAGTCCATGGCCTGGGGGTTTGAAACCCTTGTTCTAAAGGTAGAGAAAGATTCAGATAATCAGCAAGGCAATAAATAACTCGACAACATGCTTCCATGGAAAGAAGAAATCTATGATGAAAATTAAATCAGGATAAGGGAATAGAAAGTGAATCTATAAGAACTTTGATCAATTTTGATAAAGTGATGAAATAAGTCTTTCCTGGGGCAGTAACATTTGAACTAAACATTGAATGGAGTGATGATGCCAGCCTCATAAATATTTTAGGTGAAAGCCTTCTAGGTTAAGACCACAAGGATAGAAAGTGGTGGCATATTCCCATCACAGCAAGAAGGCCCAAGTGGCCAGAGCAGCATGGGCCAGGGCAATGATGGGAAATGAATCTGGAGAATTACTCTGGCCCAGACCATAAAGGCCCTTGTTGACTGTATTAACAGTTTGGATTTAATTTGTTAAACCAATGGGAAGCTATTTGAGGGTTTTGAATAGGGGTTATTATAACAACGTGAGCTGATGTGGGACTGAGAGATAAAGCAATGAAAGTCTAATACTAGAGAGAGCAAGTCAAAGACCACTGACAGGGAAATTTTTGATGGCTGGGACTAGGGTGGTAGAAATATTTATTGGTTTAACTATACTTTACTCCTTGTGCTATTTCCCACAAATTTCTAATTTACTTTTTGATTTCCATTTTAACTGCTAGTACTTTAATCTAGGTTCTCAACTCTTGGTTCTTAAATATATTATCTGATTATTATTACATTTGTCATAGAATATAACAGGTTTTCCTGATTCTATTCATTCATAAATTCAATCCCTCCAGCATGCCACTAGTACTGATTAAAAGTTACTCATTACAATTCCAAAGAGAGCTTTCAGTTCAAGATACATTTCTTCATTATTCTAAGAATACTCATATTCATTTATGTCTCTGTCTTTTCTCAAATGCTGGTTCCTTTTCTCAAAGAGAAAACCATTTCCTATTTATAATTGAGGTGTCTTTCAAGGTCCAATGAAATTGCCTTAACCTCCCTTCCAAACTCTCTTACCAAGTTCTTTGATCTTCTACAGTAATTATTGTCTGTACAATTCATCCCAAACTGAATTGTATGTTATTTTGTATTCATTTATTTAATTATTCATACATATGTTACTTAAATAGCTATTTAATTTGAAAAATGTTTACTAAAAAACCTATTATGTGCCAGGTATTTTGCTTTATTTCTGGGTTCTCTATTCTGTTCCATTGGTCTGTGTGCCTATTTTTATACCAATACCATGTTGTTTGGTTGACTACAGCCTTATAGTATAGTTTGAAATCAGGTAATGTGATGCCTCCAGATTTGTTCTCTTTGCTTAGTCTTGGTTTGGCCATGCAGGCTCTTTTTTTGTTCCACATGAATTTTAGAATTGTTTTTTCTAATTCTGTGAAGAATGATGGTGGTATATTGATGGGGATAGCATTGAATTTGTAGGTTGCTTTTAGCAATATGGTCATTTACACAATATTGATTCTACCCATCCATGAGCATGGGATGTGTTTCCATTTGTTTGTGTCACCTATAATCTCTTTCAGCAGTGTTCTGTAGTTTTACTTGTAGAAGTCTTTTGCCTCCTGGGTTAGGTATATTTCTAAGTTTTTTTGTTTGCTTGTTTTTGGGGGGTTTTTTTTGGCAGCCATTGTAAAGGGGGTTGAGTTCTTGATTATATTCTCTGCTTGGTCACTGTCGCTGTACAGAACAGCTACTGATTTGTGTACATTAACCTTGTATCTGGAAACATTGCTGAATTATTTTATCAGTTCTAGGAGCTTTCTGGAGGAGTCTTTAGGGTTCTCAAGGTAAACGATCATATTGTGAGCAAACACTGACAGTTTGACTTCCTCTTTACCTATTTGGATGCCCTTTATTTCTTTCTCCATCTGATTGCTCTGGCTAGGACTTCCAGTACTATGTTGAAGAGGAGTGGTAACAGTAGGCATCCTTGTCTTGTTCCAGGTCTCAGAAAAAATGCTTTCAGCTTTTTCCCATCATTATATTGGCTGCGGGGTTTGTCATAGATGGCTTTTATTACATTTTTTCTAAGATTTTTAATCATAAAGAGATGCTGGAATTTGTCAAATGCTTTTTCTGCATTTATTGAGATGATCATGTGATTTTTGTTTTTAATTCTGTTTACATGGTGTGTCACATTTATTGACTTGCATATCTTAAACCATCTCTACATCCCTGGTATGAAATCCAATTGACCATGGTGAGTTATCTTTTTCGTATGTTCTTGGATTTGGTTAGTTAGTATTTTGTTAAGGATTTTGGCGTCTGTGTCCGTCAGGGATATGGGTCTATAGACTTCTCTTTTGATTATGTCCTTCCCTAGTTTTGGTATTGGGATGATGCTGGCTTCACAGAATGAATTAGGGAGGGTTCCCTCTTTATCTTGTAAAATAGTGCCAATAGGATTGGTACCAATTCTTCTTTGAATGTCTGGTAGAATTCTGCTGTGAATCCATCTGGTCCTGGAATTTTTTGTGGTTGGTGAGTTTTAAATTACCACTTCAATCTCACTACTTGTTGTTAGTCTGTTCAGGGTATCTAATTCTTCCTGATTTAAGCTAGAAGGGTTCTATTTTTCCAGGAATTTATCCATCTCTTTTAAATTTTCCAGTTTATGTGTAAAGGTATTCATAGCAGCCTTGAATGATCTTTTGTATTTCAGTTGTTTCAGCTGTAATATTTCCATTTTGTTTCTTAATGAGGTAATTTGGATTTTCTCTCTTCTTTTCTTGGTTAATCTTGCTAATGGCCTGTCAATTTTATTTATCTTTTCAAGGAACCAGCTTTTTGTTTCATTTATCTTTTGTATTTCTTTTGTTTCAATTTCACTTAATTCTGCTCTGATCTTGGTTATTTCCTTTCTTCTGCTGGGTTTGGGTTTGGTTTGTTCTCATTTCTCTAGTTGCTTGAGGTGCGACCTTAGAAAGTCAGTTTGTGCTCTTTCAGTCTTTTTGATGTAGACGTTTAGGGCTATGAACTTTTCTCTTAGCACCTCCTTTGCTGTATCCCAGAGGTTTTGATAGGTTGTGTCATTATTGTCATTCAGTTCTAAGAATTTTTAAATTTCCATCTTGATTTTGGTTTTGCCCAAATGATGATTCAGGAGCAGGTTATTTAATTTCCATGTATTTGCATGGTTTTGAAGGTTACTTTCAGAGTTGATTTCCAGCTTTATTCCACTGTGATCTGAGAGAGTGCTTGATATAATTTTAATTTTCTTAAATTTATTGAGGCTCATTTTGTGGCCTATCATATGGTCTATCTTGGAGACAGTTCCATGCACTGTTGAATAGAATGTGTATTTTGCAGTTGTTGGATGAGATTTTCTGTATATATATTAAGTCAATTTGTTACAAGGTATAGTTTAAATCCATTGTTTATTTGTTGACTTTCTTTCTTGATGACCTGTCTCGTGCTGTCAGTGGACTATTGAAGCCACCTGCTATTATTGTGTTGCTGTCTATCTCATTTCTTTGGTCTATTAGTAATTGTTTTATAAATTTGGGATCTCCAGTGTTAAGTGCATATATGTTTAGGATTGTGATATTTTCCTGTTGGATAAGGCCTTTTACCATTATATAATGTCCCTCTTTGTCTCTTTTAATTGCTACTGTTTTAAAGTTTGTTTTGTCTGATATAATAGCTACCCCTGCTCACTTTTGGTGTCCATTTGCATGAAATGCCTTTTTCCACCCCTTTAAGTTTATGTGAGTGCTTATATGTTAGGTGAGTCTCCTGAAGGCAACAGATAGTTGGTTGGTGAGTTCTTATCCATTCTGCAGTTCTGTATCTGTTAAGTGGAGCATTTAGGTCATTTACATTCAATGTTAGTATTGAAATGTGAGATACCATTGCATTCACTGTGCTCTTTGTTGCCTGTGTAACTTGTTTTTGTTTTTTGTTTTTGCTTTTTAAATTGTATTTTTGTTTTATAGGTCTTGTGTGATTTATGCTTTAAAGAGGTTCTGTTTTGATGTGTTTCCAGGATTAGTTTCAAGATTTAGAGCTCCTTTTAGCAGTTCTTATAGTGGGGGATTGGTAGTGGCAAATTATCACAGCATTTGTTTGTCTGAAAAAGACTGTATTTTCCCTTCATATGTGATATGTAATTTTGCTGGAAACAAAATTCTTGACTGATAATTGGCTTGAGGAGGCTGAAGATAGGGCCCCAATCCCTTCTAGCTTGTAGGGTTCCTGCTGAGAAATCTGCTGTTAACCTGATAGGTTTTCATATATAGGTTACCTGGTGCTTTTGTCTCACAGCTCTTAAGATTCTTTCCTTCTTAATTTTAGATAACCCAATGAAAATGTGCCTAGGTGATGACCTTTTTGTGATGAATTTCCCAGATGTTCTTTGTGCTTCTTGTATTTGAATATCTAGGTCACTAGCAAGGCTGCTGAGACTTTCCAGAGCATTTTGCATTTCTATAAGTGTGTCCAATGTTTCCTGAGGATTTTATTGTTTTTTCTTTATGCTTTTTCCTTGAATATTTCTTTCTTCACTTCTTGTATCGTTTTTTGGATTTGTTTGCATTGGGCTTTGCCTTTCTCTGCTGCCTCCCTGATTCGCTTAATAACTAACCTCCTGAATTCTTTTTCAGGTAAATCAGGGATTTCTTCTTGGTTTGGATCCATTGCTGGCGAACTAGTGTGATTTTGGGGGGAGGTTAAAGAGCCTTGTTTTGTCATATTACCAAAGTTAATGTTCTGGTTCCTTCTCATTTGCTTAGGCTTTGTCAGAGGGAAGGTCTAGTGCTGAAGGCTGTTTTTGAGATTCTTTTGTCCCACCAGATGTTCCCTTGATATAGTACTCTCCCTCTTTTCCTACAGATGTGGATTCCTGTGAACTGAGCTGCAGTGATTGTTATCTCTCTTCTGTGTCTAGCCACCCAGCAAGTCTACCCAACTCTGGACTGGTACTCAGAGTTGTCTGCATAGAGTCCTGTGTTGTGAACTGTCTACGGGTATCTCAGCTGTGGATACCAGCACCTGTTCTGGTGGACATGGCTTGGGGGTGAAATGGACTCTGTGAGGCTTCTTAGCTTTGGTGGTTTAATGTTCTATTTTTGTGCTGGTTGGCCTCCTGCCAGGAGGTGGCGCTTTCCAGAGAGCATCAGCAGTGGTAGTATAGAGAATCGATGGTGGGTGGAGCCCTAGAATTCCCAAGAGTATATGCCCTTTGTCTTCCCCTACCAGGGTGGGTAGGGAAGGACCATCAGGTGCAGGCGGAGCTAGACGTCTATGAGCTCAGACTCTCTGGGCAGATCTTGCTGCGGCTGCTGTCAGGGATGGGGGGGTGAGGTTCCCAGATCAATAGAGTTATATACCTAGGAGGATTATGGCTGCCTCTGCTGAGTCATGCAGGTTATCAGGGAAGTGGGGGAAAGCTGGCAGTCACAGGCCTTACCTAGCTCCCATGCAATCCGAAGGGCCAGTCTCACTCCCAAGGTGTCACCCCACCCAACAGCGCCGAGTCTATTTCCAGGCAGTGACGATCAGGGCTTGAGAACTTGCCCCAGGCTACCCACCTCCCAGCTGGGAAAGAAAAGGGCTTTGGTTCTTCCTCCACCTGTGGAGTCTGCATGCTGGATTCGCACCCTTTCTAGAGTTCTGGTCAGGAGGCTTCTTGCCGAGTTCAAACTGTTACAAGTTTCAGCTGGAGACTTGCTTCTCCCTGTGGCATTTTACCCTGCACCTCTGGCCGCCCTCCTGAAGGATCCCTGTGGTGCCAGGCAGGAATAGCCTGCTTAGGGATGCGGTGAGCTCCCAGGCCTTTCCTGCTGCTACCTCTACCCCTGTATTTCGCTCGGGTCTCTAAATTGACTCAGCTCCCCATATAGTCAGAAACTTCTCCTGCAAACTAGACTTTCAGTTTCCCCGGTGGTGGGTGTGTGATCAGGAGCAGAGGATCTCCCTTGCCCACTTCTGCAGTTTGGGTACTCACAGTATTTGGGGTGTCCCCCAGGTCGTGCAGGAGCAGTCGGCTTCCTTCAGAGGCTCTGTGGGTCCTCTTGGGATTCCTAGGTTTAATATTTTTGAATAGAAGATACAGCACAGGAGGAGAGTGGGCAAGATAACTTCCCAAGGTAAGGAGACTTCTTCAGATCTCCTTGCTCCACATGAGAGCATTTGGGATTAATTATCCCATATGAATTTTAGATAACTTCTTCTAATTAAATTAAAAATGACTTTGGTAGTTTGATAGGAATACTGTTGAATTTGTAAATTGCTTTGGGCAGTATGGCCATTTTAACAATATTGATTCTTCCTATCCATGACCATGGAATCTAGAGGTCTAGGTTGCATGCTCCTTATAAGAATCTTAACTAATGCCTGATGATCTGAGGTGGAGCAGTTTCATCCATAAAGCATCCCTCCACTAAACCCCTCTGTCTGTGAAAATATTGTCTTCCATGAAACTGGTCCCTGGTGCCAAAAATGTCGGGGACCGCTGTTGTAGAATATAATAAGTTCCATGAGAACAGGGCTCTTGTTCACTAGTGGTTCTCCAAAGACTTTTGTGAGTGAATGAGTGGGTCAGAAAAGCCCATCTCCAACACTAATTAGCTGTGTGCACTTAGGAAAGTTACTTAAATTTTTTAAGTCTAAGAATCATCATTCCTTTAATGGAGATAAACTACCACTACCCAGGGTTTTATGAGAATTTAATTGGAGAATGAATATATTTAAAGGACCCAATATAGTGCCAACCCTGAATAAGCAATGAATAAATGGTAGTTCTCACCAGTTGGATGTAGCAAATGCATTCTGGCATCTTAAAAGATGACGAATTTTAACGTTCTTCCATTTATAGTAAAGGATATGTATTTTTCCCCAAAATTCTGAAGGCTTTTCTTATCAGAGTTCCCATCCATGTATTCACTTTCGGTTCTAGGAAAGCCCACGTGGAAAATTATTAGCAAAGTTCTAGGGCATAAGGCTCCATGTTTTCATTTGTTTGATTTTTAAAACAGACTAAGCTCACATGCTCTATCTGTAGAACAACCATTTATAGAGCTTACGGTTGTTGTGATTCCTTGAGGCAAACGACTATAAACTTGTTTAAGAGAAAATGAAAAAAAATAGTTTCACCTTTCATGTCAGTTCAAGTTATTGAAGTTTTGGTTGTAACATGATTCCAAGTATATAAAAATTCAATCTGAAGTGAAGGCGTTTACAACCCAGTTGGTGAATGCACCATAAAAGGATGAAACACATCACACATCCCATGACCAGGTGCACAACTGCAGCTTCCCAGGCCAGGTCATGCAAACCTGGGTAACATGCATCACTCCCACCATGATAGAAAACTGAGTTCCCAGAACCATTCTACTGGACATTGGAAGACATAATTTGTCCACACTCTGTATTATAAAAACACTTTTCAACATCAGGAAATAACTTGGAAGACTAAGGAGAAAAGCTCATTTTATTACAGCTTCGCTATTTTAAAATATTTATCCCAGTACCACATATGTTGTCTCTGGGTCTCTGAAAACAGATTTTGTGTGGCCACAAGTCATTCAAAGGAATTTTATGTGGAAGTCCAGGTAGCTCCCCAATGAGTCTCACCATCCCCATTCTAATCTGTGTTCCATACTTCTAGTAGAAGAATATGCCCAACATGCAATATTTTTCCTGCCAGTCCTTTCCACAGGCATTTATTGGGTTCCCCACATCTATGGTTTGAAGCCCAAATGTCTGGGGTTGACATTCAAAAGCCTGAACTTTTGATTATCTTACTAATCATATCTCCTACTACTCCCGTATGGATACTCTCACTTCTTGCTAAATATCGTTTCCAAATTGGTGCTTTTCTATCCCTGGGCCCTACTCACCTCATTTTCCCTTCTAGGTGGACCATTTACACCCTTATTCTGTCCAAATATTCGTAAAATTAGAGTCTACCTTGAGAATCTCTTGGCTTTCTTTTTGTATATTACTTCCACTCTTTGTAACACTACGTGTTTAGATAAGACTGTTGTACCTGTGACAATTTCTGCTCATTCATTTTAATCGTTCCATGCATTTCTACTAGGCACCAGGTGCTATGCTAGGCAGTGGAGCTTCAGTACTTAACAGAAACAGACTAGAGTGTTGATCTCATGGCATTTTAGTTAGTGGGCCTTCAGATATTATCTACATGTCAGAAACATATGTAAAATTATAACCATGACAATGAATTCGAGATACAAAAGCTATGAGTCTCTATTATAGTAAATTTGACCTAGTTAAGAAGATTAGGAAAGGCTTGACTAAGGAAATGGCAACGGGAATAATGAAATCAGAAAATGTCTTCAAGGTTACTGGATACAGAGGGTTAGAAAGAGAGTTTCCGTCAGTGACCTGTGTTGGAAGGGAATAGGATAAGGGACTGAAAATGTCATGGCTCAGAGAGAGAAGGTTGGCGTGGAAAGTTAGGTAAGTGACTTGGAAAGTTAGGTAGTGCCAAGCTATGAGTGACATTCCAGACCTGTGATTCTCAAATGTTTTAGTGTCAAGAAACCCTCACACTCTTAAAAGTTACCAAGAACTCCAAGAAGCTTTTGCTCATGTGCAGTATATCTATTATTTATTCTATTTTATTTATTTATTTATTTGAGATGGAATCTCACTCTATCGCCCAGGCTGCAGTGCAGTGGCACAATCTCGGCTGACTGCAATCTTCGCCTCTCCGGTTCAAGCAATTCTCCTGACTCAGCCTCCCAAGTAGCTGGGATTATAAGCGCCCACAACCATGACCAGCTAATTTTTGTAATTTTAGTAGAGATGGAGTTTCACCATGTTGGACCAGGCTGGTCTCAAACTCCTGATCTCAGGTGATCTGCCCACCTTGGCCCCCCAAAGTGCTGGGATTACAGGTGTGAGCCAATGCGCCCGGCCAATGTCCACTATTTTTATCTGAGGTAGCTATCATAGTATTTGGCACATAATTGATGTGCTGAAATATCGGCTGCTCCAAGTCAGCTCCTGTGTTACCCTGTGGTTTTCCTTTGCTATGCAGACAGGAAATTCTCAGCTGTTTGCTTTCCCAACTTTTGTTTTTGAGATGGAGTATTGCTCTGTCGCCCAGGCTGGAGTGCAGTGGCGTGATCTCAGCTCACTGCAACCTCCGCCTTCCGGGTTCACACCATTCTCCTGCCTCAGCCTCCCGAGTAGCTGGGACTACAGGCGCCTGCCATCATGCCCGGCTAATTTTCTGTATTTTTAGTAGAGACAGGGTTTCACCGTGTTAGCCAGGATGGTCTCAATCTCCTGACCTCATGATCCATCCACCTAGGCCTCCCAAAGTGCTGGGATTACAGGCGTGAGCCACTGCGCCTGGCCAAACCTGAGAGTTTTCTAAAGAATTTGTCCTATTCCATTTGTGCTGTGCTGCTATAAAGAAATTACCACAAAATGAGTAATTTATAAACAATATAAATGTATTTCTAACTGTTCTGGAGGCTGGGAAGTCTAAGATCAAGGCACCAGTAGGTTCAGTGTCTGAGGAAGGCTCAGTCTCTGCTTCCAAGATGGTACCTTGAATTCAAGGTTTATAAATTACTCATTTTGTGGTAATTTCTTTTAACAGCTACCTCAGATAAAAATACAAAAGGGAGAACATTTATACTCTGGAGATAGACATTTGTAAATATATAATTTCAAACCAATGTGCTTTGTGCCATGTTTTTCTTAGTCTCTTTCCATTGCTTGAAAGAAAAGGTGCAAGGAGTTTAAATTCTCTGTGATAACAAGGGTATTGAAAAGGCAGTGGAACCTGGAATTTGAAGAAATTAAGCAGCAGCCAAGAATTCAAACTATAGGAAGTTACAGTAAGGCTTACTTAGATCCAATAGAAATGACATCTAATCTTTAGAGAAATCTATGTATTTTGGCAAAAAAAAAAAAAAAATCAGCAAAAGCAGAAACACTGGAGGTGAAATATTGCCTATAGTTTTGACTTGGGTTAATTGACAACCAAACAGGCAAACTAGACCAAAGAGACTATTGGTTGTAGCTGTAACCAAAAAATGGAGGCAGCTATTAAAAGAAACCAGAGGTATTTGTTACTATCTTGCCTAGGATGTTATTCTAGTTAACTTCTTCAAATATTTGAGATAAGTGACTGAAAGAAAAATCAAAGTTAGCTTACATTCTAATTGTGGAAATAACATTTGTACAAAATATATTACTTTAGCCCTAGAATTTTTATTTTCTTATACCTGCCTTAAGTTACTTTGTAGAGTACTGGTTGATAAATACATTTTTGTGGGAAAAGGTTATTTATTAATTTTAAAAGTGTTTTTGACTCTATGTGTGATACAATGTGCTAGTTAATTATGGGATTGAAGGCAACTCAAACATGGTGTAGATTTATTCACCTCTTTGAGCACTTTACAAGAAATTAATGAAGGTAAACTTTAACAGGATAGCAGAATGTTCTAACAAATACATACTACCTAGAATCTTGTTAACATGTTCAATATCAGAAATTAAGCAGGAATAAAATCAGAGTGCATGTCAGAGATATTCCTCCTCTGTGTGCCTTTGGACATTTGCTATGGATCAGGAAGAAATGTAATTTTTACCAAGTTACTGTTGGTGGTCAGTCGCCAAGACTTAACCCACTCCTATTTCCTTACAGCACAGGACAAGGAATATGAGAGAAGCTTACTAAATGTGTGTGGAATTCAGTTGATTAAAAAAAAAAAAAGAGCAAGATATATGAATATAAACCTTTACCCAAAAATTTCACTGTAAATTTGACCCATGATGCGGTGACAATAAACCCACCATGGACTCAGCTTAGTGCGGTAGGTAAACATGTTTTAAAATAACGGGCTAAGATGAAAGAGAAAATGGCAGGATGTCCAAAGTGCTACTGGAACAAATGTGAGAGCTACAAAATGACCTAGAAGGAGGATAACCCAAAAAAGAAATGTTTGAGGTGTGTTTTAAACACTGATAGACATTTGCCAAGAAAAGAAAAAGTGAGCAAGCCAGGCTAGGTAGGGAGGCAAAATAATCAAAGAAACAGTACGGCACAAGAATATGGTATATCTGTGGATTGATCATCATCTGGCATTGCTCACGTAAGATGATTTTTGGATTGGGACTGACAGAACTTGAGCCTTAAAAAGGCTGAAGGAAAAACACCAGATGGTGAAGATCCTCTGATACCATATAAAGGAGTTTGGGCTTTAGCTATACATTTGCAGAAGAAAGATTTTAACATCAATTTCCTATTTTATAAAACTATATCATTTATAAAAGTTTAATTCATGAAAACAAATAAAAATGAACAAGAAGTAGAATACCCACACCACATTTAGTACCTTCTTCAATCCTGGAGGGGATGGAGAAGAAAACAGAGAGTGTGAGAGTCAAGCAATGCTGAGGAAGTAGCATTGGATCATCCCATCCTTAGAGACCTACCCAGCCAAACTTGTAAGCTGCCTTCCCGCAGGAGGGAAGGTAAGTCTTCTCTGACCACACTCCATCCATGTTATTTGTTCTACCCATCCAATATTATCTATGAGTCATCATCACAGGATTCAATCTATGTATTTGTCCTTTACAAGTTGTTCGACAGGAGTTCCACCTTAAACTATTCCTTACCCTACATACTTTTTGTAAGATCTCATCCTCTCTTGTGGCTTAATTAAGACCCTTATGCCAATGACCCCCAAATGCATATCATTAATCCTGCTATCTCACCTGAAAATCTACATGGCTGTCTCCTCATCTCAAACTCAGAATGCTAAAATCATGGTATTAGAAAGGATTTGAAAGATCTTTCTTTCCTATGCCTACATTTTGCCAATGAGAAACAAAACCTGGAGATGTTGACTGCTCCCTCCAAGTTGTTCTTTCTGTTCCGTGTCTGAAATGAGGATAGAGCCCAAACGCCCCGACTCATATTTCTCCTTCCCTCCATTATGTAATTTGACATATGCATTGACCCCAGTGAGACTCTGTGGTATGGGAAAAGCACTGATCTAAACACCTTAAGAAACATAAAGATGAATAAGATACTCCAAGCAGCTTATAATCAAGTAAAAAGAACAAATATATACCAGAACACAAGGGAAAAGATAAATGCCCCATGAGAGCTATAAAGAAAGAGTGATGGGGTTTAAATGAGGGATGCTGTGTGTTGCTTTGTTTTTGTATTTTTAAAGATATGATATGCATTTGTATGTTTCTTGAAGAATGTAGCTATATTCCTAACCACATTTACTTTCTCATATCAAACAGAGTTGGCATGCACATAGTTCCTAGTCAAAGGAAAGTTAAAAATTAACTTTAGGATCATAGCTGGGGTTTTGCGTATTTTTCCCCAAACAGGAGCATCAATTCATTAACTCTCTAAGTCTGGGAAAATACGGGGGTGGAAACAGATATAAAAGGGCAGTAAGTGAAGCAAGTTGAGGGCATTGAGTCTGGCATGTCACAGAAACTGCACAGTAGATCATAAGACAAGACATCAGGACCTCTTCCCACACTGCTGCAACACTTCAGCAGAGCCTTGAATTCAGAAAACAGCCTGTTTGTTTCTTTCAACTGCAGCAACCATGAGAGGGAGTCAAGCTTTCAATTGCAGCATCCACCATAGTTCTTTCTGCCTTCTCTGAGACTTCCTTAGGTTAAGAACTCATTAGGGAAGCAGAGCTCACTAAAGTACAATGCATATCACTAGGAACCTTTTCACTTTAAGTTTGTAGAGAGAATACCTATTAGGAAAGACGTTACTGCATGAGATCCCCGAAGTCCTCTTATGGACTGTGAACGATGATAATAAAGAACAAGAGTTTGGCAAGATCCACTGAGAATCTAAATTTTAAAAAGGGTCTGACTGGCATTTTCCTAGGTTATACCCTCCGGCTCAGAAAAAAGAGGAAAATTATGACAATGAAAAAGTAACATTAATCTTCCCTGGGTCCCCCATAGCTCTTGTACCTGCAAAATTCAAAGCAGCATAAAATGATCATAGATTCATTCCCGGTGCAGTAGGAGAGCTGGGGAGAAAGTGCCCTGAGTAACAGTGAAAGGACTGGGAAATAAACTTCGAAGGAAAACTTATAGGCAAGAACGCTGAAAAAGTATCCCTCATGACATCAATACGTGCAATATATTTGTAAAAACACACCACAAAATACAGGACTAAAGATATCCAAGAGGTAGCTTGGTATAAAGCAGGGATTTTTCAAACCTTAATGAGAGTCTAAATCACCTAGACAAGTTATTAAAATGCAGATTCTGTGCCAGTAGATCTTGGAAAGGGCCTGGGATTCTGCATTTTTAACAAGTTTCCAGGTAATGCTGCAGATTCTGTGTACTCATGGACCACACTCCAAATAGCCAGAGGAAGGAAAGGGGAATAGCGGATGAGAGGTGGAGTACACCTCCTCCCTTCTCCCCACTGCAAACACACCACAAACTATAATCTGTAGCCAGAAACCTAACGTTATTAAATTGTATAATCTGCAGCCAGCAACCTAACCTGACTGGGCCTCAATTCCTATAAAATGAGATACTAATTATAAAATAGAGTTTAGTTGAGAAATAATGTGTATGAAAATACTTTAAGTATAAATGAACATATAAATACATTGTTACTGTTATTTGAATGAACAAAAATTGTTTATCTTAAAAGAAGAAACACTAAGGGCAGTGATGGTTAGTATGTAAAAGTTTCTTCTTTTAGAAAATGGAATTAAATTGCTCCTTTTTCTCTGGAGACAACAGCTTTGCATCTATACGAGTGGTTCTTAAACTTGCTGCTCATTAACTCACCCAAAGAGCTTTAAAAACAATAACAACAACAACAACAACAAAAACACTGGCCAGGCGCTGTGGCTCACACCTGTAATCCCAGCACTTTGGGAGGCCGAGGCTGGTGAATTACAAGGTCAGGAGATCGAGACCATCCTGGCCAACATGGTGAAACCCTGTCTCTACTAAAAATACAAAAATTAGCTGGGTGTGGTGGCGGGCGCCTGTAGTCCCAGCTACTCAGGAGGCTGAGGCAGGAGAATGGCTTGAACCCGGGAGGTGGAAGTTGCAGTGAGCTGAGATCACGCCACTGCACTCCAGTCTGGGTGACAGAGCAAGACTCCATCTCAAAAACAAAACAAAACAAAACAACCACTGCCTGAGCACTCCTCATCTTGACGTATGATTCTGATGCAATTGGTCTAAAGGGAGACTCAGGCACAAAGAGGTTTCCTAAAAAAAACTCTACAAGTAATTCTGATGGATAGTCAGAATTACTGACTTGAGTTGAAATTACAACTTGAGTTGAAAGGAATAATTGAGCAGAGCCAGCTGGGAATGTCAGGGAAAGTTGACTGGGCTGCTACAGAAATGGAAAAGGAGATCCAGAGGGATGTCCATGTCTAATGTGCTCTTTTCCACTGAAGAAAAACTGGTTTGTCCATTGAAAAGATATTCAAAGAAAATGGGAGCAGCTGGCAAAGGTGATAATAAGGCTTATCTCCCTATTGGTTGTTAGGATCAAATGAGATAATGTCTATAAAGGCACTTGAAGGTCTGTTAAGTGCCATAAAAATATGAAGGGCTGTTGTTAACAGATTCATCAAACATTTCTTATTACGAGAAGACAGTGTAAGTGTTAAGAAAGGTTCCTTTAAAGCAGTCTCCTTCAGAATTTCCCTTTTAACACAACGTCTTGTATACTGACCAAAATTAACAGAGGAATCTGTGCAGTATGAACTAAGTAGACTCTCTGTTATCTGCATTGTGTTGTTGTTGGTATTTTTTTTTATATTAAAGATTATTCAGTACTTTATTATGTGCTCTTGGAAACTTCAGTTCTGAAACAGAAACAAGTTTTTGGCAGCCACTTAAAAACAAAACAAAAAACCTTTAAGTGGCTGCAAACAAAAATAAAAATAATAAATTAGAGACAGACAGGTGTGTTGCAGACAAATTTATGTAACAAGCAGGTGTTGAAAATAAAAATCCAGTAGAAGAGAAAGCATTTGCCCAAAGGAATGGTGTAGAGAGGAGGTGAGGCAGCATTTCCTGTTCTCTGCAATGGCATAAAAAGTTCATAGCACTTTGCCCAATGCTATCTAGGAAACCATCACAGGCTCTTATCCATAAAATGATCTTGGACATAAAGTCTTTCAGGAGTGTCAGGGACTCTGCAGTATGGAGAATGAATATAATAGTGTTGAGACACAGTTAGCAAGATGAATCTCATTTGGGGAAAAACCACTGGAGGTGAGACATGTCAATTGCTGATGAGAAAGTGAGCACTGGGGTAGAACTAACATTCCTAGTTGGGTAACTGGGAAATCACTGTTGTCCTTAACAGTGCTGTTTCAGAAGATGGTTTGAAATAGGTGGGTTTCTAATTCCAGGGATTCAAGAAATGAGTTACATGATGGGAAAATGAGGACATCCAAGGACTTTAGCAGATAAGGAAAGGAGAGAGATTGGATTGAATTGAAAATGCAAGCAAGAGAGATCATCAGTGAAAATCTCAAAGGATTTAGATTACACGATTTAGGATATAAAGAGGTGAAACTGTATCTGGAAGGAGAAAAGTCTGAATAGAGATTGTGTAAACAGCAGCATGAATATATACATATATATGTGTATATATATATGTGTGTGTATATATGTTATATATGTGTGTGTGTATATATATATATATATATATATATATATATAGAGAGAGAGAGAGAGAGAGAGAGAGTAAGTGGAAAGTCTGAAGCGGAAAGAAAGAAATCAGAGGTAAATCATGGCATCTAGTCCCATGCCTGCCCCCACCGAACTAAAGAAGGTGATAAAGTCTTCTTAAAAATGGAATCAACAGGAATAGGATGAGTCATTTAAGGAGAGTCACAAATGCATATAACACAGAAAGTACTGCCTATAGCGTGAGCTAACTGTAGTCAGAAATCATATCTGGGTCCCTGGCTCTACATAAAGTATCTTTTACTGAAAAGCTGCTTAGTTCCCATTGCCTAGTGAATAAGTGGTTTGGATTTATAGAGGAAGAAAGTGAGAAGTCTTAATTCGGGTAGTCTGATTATGTCATTCTTTCCCATACAGAATCAAGTCTAAACTCTTCGGCATGGCTCACAATATCTCTCATGATCTGGCCACAACCTAACTTTCTAGCCTGCCTTCCTGCATCTTCTCCCACAGGCCAATTCCTCTGGCCCAGCTAAATTGTTCTCTATTCCTGTAATAGGCTGTGCTTTAAATTTTTAAGACTTTGTGCATGCTGTTCATTCCATCTAGATGGCATTCCAAGTGGGATATGTTATCATCTTACCATGAATGCCTGCTAAACTCCAACCCATCTTTTAAGCCACTGATTAAATGTCTCCTCCTTTTTGAAACTTTGCAATTCTCATCACATAATTATACTCTGACTTCTCTTGGTTTCTTTGGCATTTTATAGATAACCTAACTTTATGACATTTATTGCACTGTATTTTACTACTTGTTAGTATGTTCAAGTAGCTCAGGATCAGGGTCCATCTTATACACAGCTGTAAACACCCGGGATCCATTACTACAATGCTTGGAATATATTATACCCTCAATATGCTTTTACTATATGAATGAATAATCAGCATATTTAAACAACTGCCTTTTTCCAATGCTGTTTTATTGAACAAGATTTGAATCACTGATATGTCTGGTAAAATCACAATTTTAAATTTATCACAAATTTATGAGGACAAAGCCTTGTATATTATATGCTAAAATGAGTAATGTTGGCTTTACCAACCATACCTAAAAAAAAATCAAGATATCATTGTTTGTGGCAGAAAAACATATAAAATATACTTATAACTTTGCCCAGATATTAAGTCAATCAAATTTAAAAGAGATAGAGACAGAAATGACACCAGCAAAATAGCAAAGTAGGCAGCTCCAAATGCTCATCACGCCACAGAAACAACAAAAAAACAGCAGAAACTATTAGAACTAACTTCCTCCAAACTCTAGAATAAAGTCAAAAGTTTACAGCAACCAAGCAAATGCTGTTTCAAGAAAAAGCAACTTGAAAACAGAGTGAAAGCTTTGTGGTATTTCCACTTGTCCTTTCCTAATCCCTCCCCAGCTCAGCAGCCATCTTGAATGTGGCAGCCTGCATGTCCAGTGTGGAAACATGGAACCTGATTCCAGGGGAGGCAAAATAGCCCTTACATGAAATATTATGCTCGTCTATTCTAACCTGTATGGAGCTACCTGAAACACTAATTCAAGACAGTAGTCTCGATTTCACCCCTCATACTCATGGAAAAGTGGCAAGAATTGCTTGGAAACATTGTAAGGTGAATGAAAAATGTATAGCCACCTGGGGTGAAAAGGTTAGGATCGAGACAAATAATATATAGTCATGCTCATGCTCAGAGCAGAATGAATGCTCACAGAAGATCTGAGAAGACCCTAAGCTTTCACCTCTGGCTGATCTCTAGACTCAGTGCAAGCAGTAAGTGAAGTCTAAGGCACAGTTGTAAATGGCCTAAGTGTTGAAGAAGTGCCACAGCACAGAGCCAATCCATAAAGACTGGAGTAAGTGTTTGTTTATTCTGTTTTAGCCTCTGGTGTCCAGAAAATTTTGTCAAAACACTAGCTTAATACAAACTAAAGAAACAAAGACTTCAGTGAATACACATGACAAAGAATATAATCATAGCAAAAATCACTGGAAAAAGTAACTAAACAGATGACTATAGCCTTCAACAAGCAAGAAGAGCAAACTATGAGGAAGGAGAATTTTATTTTCAGAGTAACCATGTCATAATATTCAATTGTGTAGTTTTCACAAAAAAAAATCACAAATCATAGAAACAAAAAGTATTGTTCAAAAAAATCTATTCAAATAAAAAAGAATAGATTTTTTTCTATTCCCTGAGGAAGCCCAGACATTGAACATACTTATCAAAGACATTAAATCAACTATCAAAAAAGACAGAGGGATGTTTACAAATGCAAAAACAGGTCAATATTTTAGCATTATTTCTAGAAAATAACATTGAATCTACGTTTTGAATCATGTTCTACATGAGCCAGTAATGGAATGAGGTTTACAAGTTCTGCATCATTTTAACATAGAAGTGTTAATCAAGTCTTGGGGTAAAAAAAAAGTTTGGGATAGACGTTACCAGCTGAACTGACCATCTCTAAAAACTTCTAGCTAGACAACCTTAGAGAAATAGACACATCTTAAGAACTACTCTCATGTATATGCTTTGATGAGTGTCAACTTATAAAATGTATCCCTGTGGTCTGAATAATTTCAATTGTAGAAAGTTTTGCTATACAGCAATTCCAACTCCACCTACAAAGAGAAAAAAACTATTTTCTGAGTATTTAGTATGCGATAAGCAATGTGTCAAACACTTTATATGGAAATTTTCATAGGAACTCTCAGAAATAACTGTCATTCCCATTTTTCTGATAAGAGAAAATAGGCTTAAAGAAGTTGAACAATTAACGAAAAATCTCAGTGACAGTCAGTGGGAGAGGAGAGTTGAACACCATTGACTCACTCCAGAGCTTATAAACACTTATCTACCATGGTAGTGTCTCCCATGTGCTGTAAACAAAAGCCATCTAGGTAATTCAGAGTATTTGTTTATTTTTATCCCATCCTTGTTAAGAAGGTAGAGCTCAGCTTTCTTATATTTGATCATCCAGTAAAAATATATCAAGCCTGTAATTTATAGCAATCCTCAGGATTTAATATGTAATATCTAACACAATTAATATTAGACAACTCAATAAAGACTAGAATTAGTAGCACAGATGTCTGCCAACTTAAGTATTTTTACCTTATGAATGTGTGAGTCTCTTACTACTCAAATAGAGTTTACCATATACCCATGTTCTCCACTTCTAAAATTAAAGCAAACACAACTGGCTACTGTAGTTAATCCCTTGCCTTCCATTTAAAAAGGTAAAGAACAAGACTTTCTATTTTGAACAAATTTCTAGTAGTACATGCCTTTTAGACAGCTTGGTTCAGCTGAAAATGTGAATGACCAGTAATTGACATAAAAGTAAAAGATGTAAAAATACATGGCATATATATGCATATATATAGCATAGTTATTAAAAAAGTAAAATAGCAAAACTAAGTAATAAAAACAAATAATTGTTATACCTAAGTGGTTTGGAAAATTCTTGGCAATGAATTCTGTGGCAATAAATCGAATGTTTTCATTCTGAAATATTATCCTTGCCTTTCACCTTGATGAGTTGAAAGTCCTAAATGAGAGATTGAGTCAGGATGGTTATTGGGAGAACCAGAGAAGCAAGTGGGCATAAAGAGAGAATGAAATTGAAGCACTGCTGAGGACAGAAAAGAATATTTACTTTTCAAGTGGAAATTGGGCCCAACACAGGATGAGGGAAACCCCGCTGGAGAGAGCGCACTGCAGACAAAAGTGAAGAACACAGGTGGCTAATGGACAGAATGATTCACCTGACGCTGAATTTTTCTAAAAAACCGCATTTCTAAATTGGGCATCTTTTGTTATGAGTGTCAGGAGAATACAAAGACAGTCTAAATCCAACAAAGGAAATCATTGATTCAAAAAGAAGAGATGAAAACCCATTGATAATAATCCCCAGAGCAATTCAACCTCAAAAATATTTGGCAGCACACACTGAATGTGGCTCACCTCCTTAGGGAATTTCATACCCAGCCAAAGACTTGTCCCAGGATTTTATTATCATTTTAGCAAATTCTCTTTAATTGGGATGACTTTTATTTAGTACTGAGGACACATTTATAAAACTTTATCCTGGCTAAAAAACAAAAGTCAGTGTACTGAAGAGCCATTCATATTTTTCAATCATGGCTTTAGAAGGTTTCTCTCACTCTGATACATAACTCAGCAACTTCCAAATGTGTCACATTGCTTTGTTTTTACCTATCTTTCTTACCCAAGAGTATTTGGACAAAGTTTAAATAATCAGCTAGCCTCAGTCCACTGAGCTATAGAAAAATTAGAATCTTTATAGTACTGATATGTTTTCAAGCTAATTTAGGAAAGTTTATAATTTTAAGAGATTCAGCTGAACATCACCTCTTGCTTTCATCTAGACCTTTAGAATAGAATGTAAGCTTTCAGGTTTTGAGAAACACAGTATGTGTAAATTCAAGTCATATCCCTCCCCTACCCACCCTTTCATCCATCAACCTTGAGTTAAAAAATAATTCATATTTTCTGTAGAGTGGTTGAGGGGTATATAGGAAAACAAATCACTTTCACAGGGATGTTTACTGTATAACACAAGTAGAGAAAGAGTGCCATGGTTTCTGCAAGGACTGCCTACTTGTCAGATTTGATTCCATTGTAAAGTATGTATGAGTGCATTCCATAATTCTGGTATATTGGTGAAGACAGGCAGGCAAGCACCAAGGAAAGAAGAAGGAAAGAAGGAAATGTTTCTTCATTGTCTTCTAAAAAGAAAGATAGTTGAGCCAACTGCAGTCTGTTCTGCAGATATTAACTTTCCAATTCCTTTTAGTTTTAAATTTGACTTCAGGCAGGACATTTTAATTTCCTCAAATCAGTCAATTTCTGTTTACTGGTACAAATCTTAGGGATATAAAATTCCCTATAGATAATTCACTGTTCAAAGATGACTGCCAACACTCACTCTTGGTTACCTAGACTGCAAGCAGCTGAGACCAAGGGCTCCTCCTTCTTCCAGCTTGAGGGGACTGCACTAGGCTTCCAAAGTCTCCTATATGCAACGCAGCTGGCCTTCTTGACAACTTCACTAAACAAATGACAAGTTATTCAGTGCCTCAGTGATCCAACAATCTTCCCATTGATAAAACTGTTCTTATGAATAGGTACAATGGGTAAGGACCCTCCCCTGGAATGCCAACTGCAGTAAAGGGTTAACGCAGTGTCTCTGAGGATGTTCAAACCCTGAGAATTCCAGAGAAAAGCCTGTCTTTTGACTTCCGGCAGGTAACCTCTAAGCCCTTAGAACATCCTGCCCAGTAAAATCATCTTGGTTTATCTGGCACCTTGGGTCACACCAATTAGTCTATGCTAACAATGTGATTTATATTGGGGAACGTGGGCCACATGTTAGCAGTTTGATCTCTGAAGGAACTTCAGACCAAATAATTAAGGTCAGCCTTGTGGATATTCTGTGCCAATGTGATCAACCCTCAATAAAAACCCTGGACACAAAGGATTGAGTGAGCTTCCCTGGTTTACAATACTCCATGTGTTGTCACATATTGTTGGGACGATAAAGCAGTATCTGTACAACTCCACTGGGAGAAGATGGCTGCAAGCTCTTGCTAGTCTCTCCTGAACTCCGCCCTATGTGCATTTCCCATTGCTGACATTAGTCTGTACCCTTTCACTATAATAAACCACAACTGTGAGAATAACTGCTTTTCTGAGTTCTGTGAGTGCTTCTAGCAAATCACCTGAGGGAGATCCTGGGGACTCCTGACCACACTATCCCACTACAGTGCATTCAGCGGAGTCTCTTGGCCCTAGCATACTCCTTCAAGAAGACCCTTTATGACCCTTGGCTCAGAAGTTCCTCCTGTGAAATCTGTTCCTTAATCCACTCCAAATTGTGTGGTGCTATAGAATTCACTGACAGTAGGTGCAGAAGCCATGAGTCATTACTCACTACATCACACATTATTAAGACATCTATGAACAAAATGACAGGAATTCTATACTTTTTCATTTTTAATTATTTTGAAAATTTGAACCTTTAATCAGATTCAACTGGATGTAATTTAGGATTCCAATATCACTGAGTTACATGTGTGATTCACTTATTTGCTACCTAGTACCAAATCCTCAGACTAATTGTTGATTGAAAATGCGTAAAAAAATCAGGTAAACAAATAATTGGGAAAGAAAATTTCTAACACTATAGTCAGAAAAGCTAAATTAATAAATAAATTAAAAATGCATTGCAAAACCTAAAGCTTATTATATGTTTATTATAGTAATTTAGGATTTGTGAAATTTTGAACTATACCATTGTCAAATTCTAAGAATTCATCATTGCCTATATGTAGATTTTATACAAAAGGTCACCATTTACAAACACAGATAAATCTCAAGTCTCAGATAAAAGTTATGTAAATTTACACATTTGCAATATTTAGTATGACCAATGTTATAACACATAAAGAACCTCGGCCACCTACCTGTGTCAGTGTGCCAAAAATAATGCATAGATAATTTTTTCAGGAGTGGGGTAGACAACTGCTACCAGAATAGGCCAAGGCCAATTTTTGAGCTCTGTAAAGTGTGCCTCTGCCTCCAATCCTACCACCTCTCTGTCCCAGCTCCTTGCTACCTAACACCACTCCTCTCTCTTAGCCTTTCAAATATTTGTTCATGCGCATTTGTGCATTGCACACATGCCAGACTCAGTGTTCTTTAGGTATGGGTGACTATCATGCCCAGCACAGAGATTGCCACATTGGAGGCACTCAGCATGGGTTAAACAAATAGCCCAATATTCTTAATTTCTCAATTATATAAACATGCCTTTCAGGGAGACATTTCCCTTTCAATTCAGGGTTCAGGATTCAGATCAGCCAACCACATATCCCCTTGTCCACTTGACTTTTTAAAGCAGGATAAATAAGTAAATTTTGTGGGTTCTACAAGGACACAATCTTTTTGCATATATAAGATATATATCTCATATATAAGATATATATATATATATCTCAAAACAGACTGATCACATAATTTTTAAGTCAAGAATAAAGAAAAGAAAAGGGACTCTTGCTTTTGTCACAGTTTAGAATGAGATATTTATTTAGTGAATGCAGGTGCAATAGACAACTGAGGTAATTTGCAGTGAACAGAATAAAACCTGTTTTGCTTTTATTGCAAAGATTGCTGTTGGTGTTTTAAATAAATCCTCCAGAAGAAACCTCTTCCTTGTTCCTGTGATACTGTTTTCTTTTTAAACTTTGTGACTGTGACATTTAATACATTGTTTCCTAAATTAAAATTTCTCATGGTAGTTTATCTCTTTTTTTTTTTTTTTTTTTTTTTTTATTGAGATGAAGTCTCGCTCTGTTGCCCAGGCTGGAGTGCAGTGGCACAATCTTGGCTCACTGCAACCTCCACCTCCCAGGCTCAAGTGATCCTCCTGCCTCAGTCTCTCAGGTAGCTGGGACCACAGACACATGCCACCACACCCAGCTAATTTTTGTATTTTTGGTAGAGACGGGGTTTCACCATGTTGCCCAGGCTAGTCTCACATTCCTGAGCTCAAATGATCCACCTGCCTCGGCCTCCCAAAGTGCTGGGATTACAGGCGTAAGCCACCGCGCCCAGCCGCTAGTTTTTTTCTTCTAATAGATTGTAAATTTCTTGAGGGTAGTGGTCTCATTTTTACATGATCCTAGAACAGTTGTAACATCTAGGAGATGGTAGTTGCTCAATAAATATTGGTGCAAGTAAATGACTGGTTCCTAAAGGAACCTTGCCCCTTGTTTTTACTCTGTGTATGTGTGTATGTGTGTGTGGGTATGCATGTGTGTGCATGTGTGTGTTTTCTTTTTTCCCTGTATAAAAGCTCATTTTGAGCATAACTGAGAATCAAAGCTAAGCTATGCAATATGAATACACTCTACCTCATGATTCTTTGTGAATATATTAAACTATTATCTCACACTACTCAATACATTAAGTAAGTAGTCACCACCAGCAGGTACCAACAAAGATACCTTTCTGCAAATGCCAGCTGTCACCTCCCTCTTGGTCACCTTGTAATCACCTTGCAGTCTTGACTGACACCCAAACTTCTGGATCACAGCCCACCATCTGGACTTCTGCCTCCTCCAAGTGCATTCGCCATACTGAGCTGCTGCTTAGTGGTTAATTAGTAACACCGATTGGAACAAAATGTCCTACTCATGATTATTTAAATTATAACTGCTTTTATCCCCCACAACAGCAATAATTGCCAAATACCCTTCATTCCAAGCTTATCTAATTCTCAGTTTACCAATGTGTTACTTACACATTTAGAATAAATGTTCTTAGAGGTTTGGCCAGAGAAATAGTCTTTCTTTAAGTTTTCAGGAATTACCTTTTAAAAAGGAGACACTGAAAGAGCAAACAAAATCATTGAATGGTTAAGGTCAGGGCTGGAATGTTCCAGACTTGCCAGCCGGGCCCAGCCAGCTGCCCCTGACTTTCCACACATCAGCAAGTTCCCCTCATAAAAGGTTTACAGCTCAAGTCAAGCTGGTTTCAGACAGAGTTAAACCAACACCGCACAAAGAAGTGAAGGGAAAACAGTGTGAGACCAATTAAAACAAATTGGTAATGAAAGCAACAGCTGGATGTCAACATGTTCTACTCTGTTATTGGCATGTCAATGGAGTGATTTTTAGAGAAACTGGTGCTGTCAGAAGGAAAGGAGAGACCAGTGCCCTAATAGGTCAGCACAGGCCTGTAACTCACCAAATACATTCATTCCTGTCCACTCGCCCCAGAAAGCCACCTGCACAGATGAAAACCCATGCGTGCAAGAAGCTTTTCTCTCTACTAAAGTCTCCAGCTGAACTATCGCCACAGGGAATAACATCTCTTCCACCTTAATGCTAAACTCAGAGCTCATTTGGCAAATAATGTTGTGACAGAGTGTGAGACAGCCAGTGCAGCATGAAAAGCACTGGGAAGCCAGATGACCGGGGTTCTGGGTCTAGTACTGTCATTACAGCCTTTGCCCTACAACATGCCAAACACCTGATCTGTAAAGAGGAAAATATAGAGTCTTCCCCTAGTATCCCTGGAGAATTGGTTTCAGAACCTCTCTGACTTAAAATCCATGAATGCTCAAGTTCCTTATATAAAATAGTGTAGTGTTTGCATATAATCTATGTACACCTTCCCGTATACTTTAAATTATCTCTAGATCACATATAGTACCTAGTACAATGCCAGGTAAATAGTTGTTAAACTATATTGTTCAGGGAATAATGATGAAAAAGTCTATACGTGTTCAATAGCAGATGCAATTTTTTAAAATATTTTCAATCCAGGGTTGGTTGAATACAGGGATGCAGAACCCATGGATACGGAGGGCCAAATGCACTGCCTTCTTTTGCCTGCTCTACATGGATGTCATGAAAATGACACGAGAAATTATACGTGCAGACAGTTTAAAAATTGAACACATTACCTATCAAAGATCTCTTCTTAAGTGGCTGGCTGGAGTATTTTTGAAAAACACTTTCATAACTGTTGTAGAGCATGTAATGGCCAGTCTAGTATTGGACCACTTGCTTCTTGCCACAGCACAGGGTAAATCCAGGACCATATGATTGCTGAGAAATCGTAGGTCAGGTGCAATATCCTATGTTGGTTGAGTGCCTGTGTGCTGGATCTTATAATCATTTCATCAATAACAAGTCTCTGAATTAGGTATTAGCATTCCACTTTACAGATAAAGAAACTGAGACTCAGAGAGGTTAAGTTGCACACAGCTATTCAGTTAAACACGCAGGACATGAACCATAAAGCGTTTGCTTTTTTTTCTTTTTTACTTTTTTTCTTTTTTTCTTTTTGATAGAGGGTCTTGCTTTGTTGCCTAGGCTGGAGTGCAGTGGCCAATCATAGCTCACTGCAGCCTTGAACTCCTGACCTCAAAGAATCCTCTGGAGTAGCTGGGATTATAGGTATGCACCACCACACCCGGTTGATTTATTTTTATTTTTTTTTTTGTAGACATGAGTCTTGCCATATTACCCAAGCTTAAAGCCTTTGCTTTCAACTGCTATGCTGTCTCTGCCTTTGTTGTCCTCATTGTAACACAACAAGATGCTGAAATGGAATTAAACCCCAAAGGCCAACAGCAAAATAATATGTGCCAAGATACTAAATCTGAACCACTTACCAGGATCAAGCCTGGGATAATTTCCACTCAAGAAGACAGCTTTTAGGGAATGCACAACCAGCTACCACATGTGAAACCCAGAAACTTAAGTGGCCAGTCGAAGGAAATCTCCCACCCCTTCCTAAAAAGTGGGTCCTTTCTGGAGAAGTAGAGTATTCCATAAACTTAGGAAAGCATCTCATGAGACAGCAACATCTATGAGGAATCCAGAAAGGGCAACATGCCAGTTCAAAAGAGGATAGTCAACAAAAATGTTTTCTACCACATACTTCCTCCATCTCCTTGTGGAAGTCAGAGGCTCCCTATTGAGAAGGAATAGATAAGAAGTGAAAGACAACGGGAATGGGAAAAAGGAAAAATCATCCCACCACAGCAGGTCTCAACTGAAAAAAGGGAGATTCGTGAACTTGGAATTAAGTAAGGAATTTTTATTACACTGGAGGATTTATTTTAATTACTGTTCTTGTGACCACCTGTAAACCAAGGATTTTTTTTTAAACCTACCATATCCAGAAGCCTGGGTAAACTATGGAAACTTCCCACATTTTCATTAAATATCAGGAAAAAACTAGGTCCCTGAGGGAGTTTGGAGTTAAAGAAGAGAAAAAAGTTTGGTTGCTTTATATATTACTCCACTCTTAAATATAGAGTTACAGTTTCCTGGACCTAGAAGTGAGTGGAAAATGTCTAGGGCTTAAGAAATATTTTTGTCCATGGAGATATACAGCATGGCTTGAAATAGGTGTTTTAGGGGGTGAATATGCGGGAGAAGAAAAGATAGGATCAGGACGAATTTTCCATAGATTTTAACATATCCCCGGTCCAGGGCCAAGTTCTCTGAAGTGTGTGGACCTCGTTTATAGATGAGCCCACAGCCTGCTAGCCTGCCCAGTCCCTTGAAAGGCCAAGTGCCCTTTGGGTCCCTGTCTGCTTCTTCCTCTTTTGCCTTCTCCCTGCTGTCCTTTGGAGAGTTATGCTTACTTCTGTAGGCTGTCAAGGGTAAAATGAACCATGGAATCATTTCCCAGCCAAGAATATGTTCTTACAGACCCTATAGTCGTGCATCAGTGATTGCAATAACCACAGATTTACAGAATAAAAAGAAAACTCAGCACAAATAAAGTCTATGCCAGTTTAGTGGTGGGTGATTGTGAATCCAAGCAGCAGACTGGCCAACATTTGCTGGTCCCCTTACTCTGCCAGGAAATGAGAAGTGACATATTTACATGCAAATAGGAAGGAAACTGAATAAAATTCATTTACAGAAGGTGAAACTATAAATATATATGTATGTATGTGTGTGCATATATACATACATTTATATATATACACACACATACATACACACTTAAATATACCCTAGGCAACTTCAGCCCTAGATTAAAACAGAAGTAAAGGGAATTAGTCCAACGCTATAATTCAGGTGCATAACTGTTCATTTCTCCTATATAGGCAGTTCTATCATCAAATAATTAGTGATTACTAAAAATATAATTTTAATAATTTACTGATATTATAAAGCTTAATGACTATCAAGAGACATTATCATCTTTAATAGTCAGCCTGCTACTATCCTTGGAACCGAAGCCCTGGCTGGAGCCAAATTGCAGACGTTTTCAATCCTCCTTCCAGATTTTCTTCAGAACAGGGCTTTCTACCTATTAATTTTTGGTAGCACAGAATTAATAACTCTCCTGAGTGGGAATAAAAAATGACATTTAGTGGCACCTACAATGTGCGTATATCATTCATTATTTACTTCTCACAGAAGCCCTATGAGGTATCTAATATTATCCCCATGGTGTAGATGGGAACATTGGCACTCAGAGAAGTTGTATCATGCCTAGTAGGGGCCAAGCTGAGATAAGAGCACAAGACCCTTGAGTGCAATTGCAGGGCACTTACTACTAGCACCTTACAATGTCTTTCCTCTTACAAGGTAACTCAAACAGGCGCAGCATTCACCTCAGTGGAGAAGCTGATGGAATTGTTCATTGGTGGCTCTAACCTCTTCATCCCTGAACCCTCTGTCACCTCATTGTTTCTCCTTTCTCATCAAGGGCAAATACCCTTATCATTGGGTAATGCTGAAAGTGAGAATCCTTGAAGTTGTTCCAGGCAGGATTGGCTTCATGAATGGGCAACCTGTGCAGTCTCATAGAGCCCTACATCCAAAAGGGCTCTGGACTTGGTTTAATGCTATGCTAAAACTATATTAGTCCATTTTTATGCTGCTGATAGGTACATACCCAAGACTGGGAAGAAAAAGAGGTTTAATCGGACTTACAGTTCCACATGGCTGGGGAGGCCTCAGAATCATGGCAGGAGGTGAAAGGCACTTCTTACATGGTGGTGGCAAAAGAAAATAAGGAAGATACAAAAGCGGAAACCCCTGATAAAACCATCCAATCTCGTGAGACTTATTCACTACCATGAGAACAGTATGGGGGAAACTGCCTCCGTGATTCAAATTATCTCCCACCACGTCCCTCCCACAACCCATGGGAATTATGGGAGTACAATTCAAGATGAGATTTGGGTGGGGACACAGCCAAACCATAACATTCCGCCCTTGGCCCCTCCAAATCTCATGTCCTCACATTTCAAAACCAATCTTGCCTTCCCAACAGTCCCCCAAAGTCTTAACTCATTTCAGCATTAACTCAAAAGTCCACATTCCAAAGTCTCATCTGAGACAAGTCCCTTCCACCTATGAGCCTGTAAAATCAAAAGCAAACTAGTTACTTCCTAGATACAGTGGGGATAAAGGTATTGGGTAAATACAGCCATTCCAAATGGAAGAAACTGGCTAAAACAAAGGGGTTACAGGGCCCATGCAAGTCAAAAATGCAGTGGGGCAGTCAAATTTTAAAACTCCAAAATGATCTCCTTTGACTCGAGGTCTCATATCCAGGTCAGGCTAATGCAACAGATGGGTTCCCATGGTCTTGGACAGCTCCACCCCTGTGGCTTTGCAGTGTACAGCCTCCCTTCCAGCTGCTTTCACAGGTTGGCATTGCGTGTCTGAAGCTTTTCCAGGCAAACGGTGTAAGCTGTTGGTGGATCTACCATTCTGGGGTCTGGAGGACAGTGGCCCTCTTCTCACAGGTCCACTAGGCAGTGCTCTGGTAGGAACTGTGTGTGTAGGCTCCAGCCCCACATGTCCCTTCCCCACTGCTGTAGCAGAGGTTCTCCATAAGCACCTTGCCCCTGTAGCAAACTTCTGCCTGGGCATCCAGGCATTTCCATACATCTTCTGAAATCTAGGCAGAGGTTCCCGAACCCCAATTCTTGAATTCTGTGCACTCGTAGGCTCAACATCACATGGAAGCTGCCAAGGAGAGAGGCTTCCACCCTCTGAAGCCATGGCCCAAGCTCTACATTGGCCCCTTTCAGTCATGGCTGGAGTGGCTGGGACCCAGGGCAACAAGTCCCTAGGCTGCACACAGCACACAGGGATCCTGGGCCCAGCCCATGAAACCATTTTCTCCTAGGCCTCTGGGCCTGTGACAGAAGGGGCTGCCGTGAAGACCTCTGACATGCCCTAGAGATATTTTCCCCATTGTTTTAGGGATTAACTTTCTGCTCCTTCTTACTTATGCAAATTTCTGCAGCAGGTTTGAATTTCTCCTAAGAAAATGTTTTTTTTCTTTTCTATCACATTGTCAAGCTGCAAATTTTCTAAACTTTTATGCTCTGCTTCCCTTATAAAACTGAATGCCTTTAACAGCAACCAAGTCACCTCTTGAATGCTTTGCTGCTTAGAAAGTTCTTCTGCCAGATACCCTAAATCATCCATCTCAAGTTCAAAGTTCCACAAATCTCTAGGGCAGGGGTAAAATGCCTCCAGTCTCTTTGCTAAAACATAACAAGAGTCACCTTTACTCCAGTTCCCAACAAGTTCCTCATCTCCATCTGAGATGACCTCAGCCTGGACCTTATTGTCCATATCACTATCAGGCTTTTGGTCAAAGCCATTCAACAAGTCCCTAGGAAGTTCCAAACTTTCCCACATTTTCCTGTCTTCTTCTGAGCCCTCCAAACTGTTCCAACCTCTGCCTGTTACCCAGTTCCAAAGTCACTTCCACATTTTCGGGTATCTTTTCAGCAATGCCCCACTCTACTGGTACCAATTTACTGTATTAACCTCTTTCACACCACTGATAAAGACATACCCGAGACTGTGAAGAAAAAGAAGTTTAACTGGACTTACAGTGCTATCTATGAACATGGTTGGGGAGGCTTGGAATCATGGCAGGAGGCAAAAGGCACTTCTTACATGGCAGCAGGAAGACAAAATGAGGAAGATGCAAAAGCGGAAACCCCTGATAAAACTATCAGATCTCATGAGACTTATTCACTACCATGAGAACAGTATGGGGGAAACTGCCCCCATGATTCAAATTATCTCCCACCAGGTCCCTCCCACAACATGTGGGAATTATGGGAGTACAATTCACGATGAGATATGGGTGGGGATACAGCCAAACCATATCAGTAACCATATTGAAATTGTTAATAACTTTATCATTAAATTCACGTTTTGTAAGTGAAGTCAAATAGAACAATGGAGCGTGGTCACAAGCAGAGGAGATAATGCATATCTGCCTGTTCCTTGCCACCAAATTTGCTTATAGCACTGGGGATGCCCTGTGAGCACAGAATTTTGGTGAACTCACAATACATGAGAATTGAACCAAACTTCAAACAAATGCTAGGTTCTGAATGTTTGTGTCCCTCCAAAATTCATACGTGGAAACCTAGTCCCCAACACAATAGCATTAAGAGTTGGGACTATTAAAAGGTGATTTGGTCATGAGGGTGGAGCCTTCATAAATAAGATTAGTGCCCTTATACAGGAGACCCAAGGGACCTTGTTTGTCCCCTGCCATGTGAGGACACAGCAAGGTGTTATCTATGAACCAGGAAACAGACCCTTACCACATACTATACCCACAGGCTCCATGGACTTCCAGCCTTCAGAACTGAGAAATGAATTTTTGTTGTTTATAAACTATCTGGTCTATGGTATTTTGTTGTAGCATCCCAAACAGACTAAGACAGCAAGTATAAGGTAAGCAAGCATGGACTAAGTAGGCAAGGGCACTCATGTCTCAGAGACTATGCTTTCTGTTAGAACAAGAAAGAAGACAATGGGATTCTAAGAGGCACAACGACAAAGGAAACGTATCCTAGTCTTTCTCACTCCTGTTACTTACCTATGTTTTGTTTCTTTACCTTTTTGTTCTTTCTTACTAATTTGTAAACCAAGGATAGAAAGTGTTGTTAGAATGTATATCCATCAAGTAAAATAAAAAGGGTTGAGTTCTTTTTTGTGCAGTATTTCTTCTCTTTTGGTAAGAACAAAATATTTATGTATGAACTATGTAATTTTGGTGACACCACAAACAACTTAAATGCCTTTATGTTTGCATTATAATTGGCATTGCACAGTGTAAAGATGAATGGTAAAATTCTTGTTAATTATTTAAAATGTAACTTTTCTGGTCAGGTGTGGGAACAACAGCTTGCAGAGTAGGTGGTGATGAGAGCATGTGACCTTTCCTTAGGCAGGGGGCCAAGGGGAAAAAAAAAGACAAAATTCAACTTTTCCCTACTTAGAATGACATTAAATTGTAAATTTAAAAAACACTGTGACAAGTTAAGGGTGAGTGAGACCACCGAAGACAAAGAAAGACTTTTTATTTTAGTAACCATCATTACCCTTTTTCAGGCTCTTTTTCTTTGCTTTTTTTTCTTCGTTTTACACTGGGCCCAGAAGATTAGTAGCTGGCCCCAGACCTAGAGAAACACGCATTCTGCAATTTTCAAAATGCAACCTCAGCTTTTGCACCTACTTGACCTTTTGTGGCTTGGGTGGAGCCATAAGAACTTAAAATCAACTAAGCCTACAATAACAGACAACTCAGAAAAGGAAGTTTAAAGTCATGACCTTAGGCATAGAGGGTTGGCATTCTGTTTCTAGAGTAAAAAACTTCTATTTTGCTGCAATCGGTGAAAATAGGAATATGAATCTAGGGAATAGATTACACTGAAAGATTTGAAATACAAATATTTTCCCTCATGGTTTCAAGGTAAGGAGAATAAGGCTTGTATTGCATATTGGGGTTTGGCTACAAATATAATGACATTGTGTCAGGAAGAGTGGCACTGGTCTTCGGTATGTTCTCATGCAATGGACATGGAGAGGATACTATAATAATTCAGAGCATGAAGCCAGAATTACTCAATTTTGTCTATTTACTGCTCAAAAGCAAAAATAACCAGACATTTGAGGGGTACGATAACAATTTAAAAGAGAAAGAGAGAGTGCAAAACGGACACCCTATGCCAGATAAGGCCCAAATATTGGACCAGATAACTTAAGTTTTAAAAATAATCATTAAAAATACTGTAAAAGAGATAAGGGAAGGTATTAGTAAAATGAAGCAGGACAAAGTAGAAATCCATGTTCAAAAATATAAAGAACTTAACAGATAAGCTATATAACAAAATATATGTACTAGAATAGCAAAATTATTTCCAGGAATATCAGATAAAGGAATTCTGTCAAAACTCACTAAAAATAAAAAAAGATTAAAAATTTCAAAAGTAAAGTTGAGTTATACTTAATACTGGGAATGACAGAAAAAGAAGAGAAATACTTTTTTAAAATCAGTGATAAAATTCAAAACTTTTTTAAAGAAAAATATTGGAAAAATACTAAAGAAAAACAAATTTCTAAATGTTTCTGGAGAAAGCAGTACTTACAAAGAATAAGATGTCAAATTTGTAACAGGCTCAAAAATAGCTGAACTCTAGAGACAATACAATGAAGTCATATGTGTAAGTGATTGAAGGTAAATAATTTTGAACCTAGAATTGTACATCCACCAATACTATTATTTAATTGTGAGAGCTAAATAAAGACATTAACAGCATAGGAGGTTTCAAAAGTTTTACTACACAAAGTCCCTCTCTGAAAAAGTAGAAAAAGATTCAATTAAAACAATGAAGAAATCCACACGCATACTCAGCATTTGCAGGTTCAGTAAATAACTGATATAGTTTATTTTGGTCTAAAAAAGCAAGGACTGGTAGGGGAAAAGTCCATGTGGTCCATAAAAACCCACAAGCAAAACGTAAGCACTTTTAATGTACTGGGGATTAAGGGAGTGTTTGGGAATCAAGGCTCTGGAGGTGGAAAACAGATACAGTCTTTTGTATGTTTATTGTGAATATACATTTTCATCATCTACATATTCCACATTCATGAAGGATATGTCTAAGATCTTTGTGAATCCCATATTTGCAACTATCATTAAATTATTCCAACATTAAATGAAGAAAAAGATAAATGAAAATATTAAGTGACATCAAACTGCTAACAATTCCATAATTGGAATACCAAATCAGAAGTCTTGATTCCCTAATTTATGTTTCTGGCATTTGACGCCAGCTGTTTCTCAGGGTCTTTAAGTACCAGTACACCTTAATCTCTCAGAGCCTCAAAGTGAGGTTTGAAACTATGAGCCCTTTAAGCAAACCATGAAGGAGGAGACGATTCCAATGGAATAAGAAGGAAGTGTTCAAACTCTTTTATAAAACAACTACGATTAAACCAAAACCTGACCAGATTGCAAAAAAGAAAAGGATGATTTAAATCTAAAATTCATCATATTATCAAGAGTTCATTGGACAAAATATATTATGTGATCATCTGAAAATAGGCTGAAAACATATTTGGCCAAATTCAACACCCATTGTAAAGGTTGTAAAAAACTAAGTAGTATTTAATGCACAGTGTTCAATAGTACTCAACAGATATTTTGTGAATTTTATATATATAACTAATTTACATATTTGCATATTCTATTTATACATAGTATAAGGCCAGTATTTATATTGATATTAAACTGATATATGTTTTTATATTTATTTATTTTTGAAACACATAATAAGGGGTATTTCTATATTACTGGTATTCATATATTAAACTGATATATATATATATTTAAGTAGAAAATGTGTCTATATGTGAGTAATAGGTACTGATAAGTTCTATATTACTAATATATATAAAATTTTAGATATATTTATGTGTATGTATATATTTTATATATATAACACATATAATGATGTATACTGATAGAGAAGTAATTTATTACATGGGAGAGGGAAAGTATTTTTTTAATTAAGGCTCAAAATCCAAAAGCCATAAAAATATTGATAACTTTAAGCAAAAAAATAAAAAAAATTCCACTTTGTACAAAACACGGTAAGGACAGCTGAAAGGAACTGACGAATACGAAAAATATCTGCAAATCACTTTTTAGATACAGGACTAACTTACTTGATATTGAATAAGAGCACCTAGACATGAAAATAAGATACAAAGAGATAGTTTACCTAAAAGTACATTCATACAAAACCTTGCTCGAATTCACACACGATAAAAGAAATGTAAATTATAACTAGGGGATACCATAGTTCATTTATTATGATAGCAAAAAAACTGAAAGTGCCACAATATACTTTAGTAAGACTGTACTGAGACAAGTGCTCTTAGATACCACAGGTATAAGTGTAAGTACATACAATGACTATAAAAGAAAATTGGGAAATAACAATCAAGCATACAAATTCATTTACTATTGCCCCAGAAATCTCACTTCAGGAAATATATTCATAAATAAACCTGAATCGACTTAAAATGATATATGAACAAGGTTATTTATTAGAAGATATTTTTCAAAAGCCAAAAAATTTAACCACTCAAGTGGATATCTATGAGAATGTAGTTAAAGAAAATATGATTTAGCTCTAACATAGACTACTATCAAGCTGCAAAAATAAAAAAATATATAGAAACTCTGTTCTAATTGACTAACGCTGCATAACAAACCATTTTAAACTTACTGACATAAAATAACCACTTTATTATTTTCATAAATTCTCTCTGGGCCAAGAATTTTAAAAAGGCCTCATGAGGACAGCTTATCTCTGCTCCAGGACATATGGGGCCTTAACTGGGAAGGCTTGAAGGCTGGCTGTCCTGTTTAGCTGGAGGCTAAAATCACGGGAAGGTTTGCTCACTTACATATGTGTTGCTTGATGCTGGCTTATGGAACACCCGCTGGGGCTGAAGTCACAACACATTCGCAGGACTTCTCAGTGATTGCTTAGGTTTTCCTACACGATGGCTGGGTTCCAAGAGCAGTATCCTAAAGACATAGCTAGAAGGAAGCTGCATCACCTTTTATATTCTAGCCTCTTCACACTGCATCGTTTTCTCCATGGTCTCAACTCCATCCAGATTCAAGGAGTGGGAACATGGGCCCATCTCTTGATGGAAACAGTGTCAAAGTCACACTGGAAGAAAAGAAGGTGAGATTGGCAGCTACTGTTGCCACCATTTTTGAAAAATATAATCTGCCCTACTGAGTGGAAAGATTTACAGGATCAAGAGTTAGGTCCAAAAGCAAGGTATAGCTCGGTGCAGTAGTCTGAGCTGCTCAGGAGGTTGAGCAAGGAGGATCACTTGGGCCCAGGAGTTTGAGTCTGCAGTAAGATATGATCACATAACTGCACTGCAGCCTAAGTGACAGAGTGAGACCCTGTCTCTATGAAAACAAAAGAGAAGAATTAAGTTTTGATAAAGAAACCCTGGAGAAATACACACAAAACTACCTCCCAAAATTGCTAACTTTTGTGGGAGGAGTTTGGAAGAGACTGTAGAGAAACGGGTAATGATGCCAAAAGAGACGTTTTCTGCATGTTTGTTGCACATCATTTGAAAAATACTAAATAGTAATAACTGACAAACACACTGACACACATACACATTTACACACATGCGTAGTTTATTCTTCCACTAGAATCATTACATGGATTTATGGTTTGGGTAAGTTTTTAAAAAATGCTTACATATGTAGGCCTCCCCTGATACCCCCAAGCAAAGAGCATGTTTCTTGATACAAATAAAAAGCTTTGTAATAGAAAACTTTGTAATAGAAAACTACTTTTTGTTCATTCATACTTTGAATGAACAGTCAGTGATACTTGCAGTATAAGGCTTGGAATCAATTCTTTTTTATTGCATTTTATTTCCACCTGTGAAAGTTAAAATATCAGCTGATGGTGAATGTTTAATCTTCCCTCTCTTTCCTTTTCTTTCTGTCTCTCTCTCAGTTTTCAGTAAATCCCCTAAATAAGCAATATTTATTTAGTTTTACCCTGAGTCTTGCTTTTTGCTATTTCAAATGGAACATATATTATAATCTTCACAACTTTGTGAGGAAGGAACTATTATTCTGCCAGTTTTACAGATAAGTTTGCAAAATACCAAAATACATACCATACAATGTGTATGGTATGTAGTTGAGACTGTGCCTGTGAAGGTTTGGTTATTCTCCAATCTTCTTCTCCAATCTCGATTCTAAGACCTCCTTTCCTAATACAACAGTTAATACTCATTTGGAAAACTTTTTAGCAAACCAAGAGGACATTTAGTTGGAGGGAAATCTGAAGAGCACATGAGCTAACCTTCTCAATTACAGAAACAGAAATTAGGTCAGAGAGAAAAAAAGTCATCATGCAAACTTCACACAGCTCCTGGGAGGAGAATCCAGGTCTCCTGACTCCCAGGGCATTGTGCTCCCCACTGCCACAAATGTTTTCCTTCAAAAACCACAAGAATGCACTTGTCACCTAATAACCCTGCCACAACTGCAGTGACAGATTGTGTTCAAACCAAATCCATTTAGAGGTGCACTTACAACAGAGCTGCAACAGCCCAAGGGAAAGCTGATGAGCAGCACAAAGGGAGGGAAATGGCCCACTTTCTCTGGGCTAGAAAAAGAGTCCTAAGTATGCTAATACACTTAGAAAACAGCAGTTTATAGATGGCATAGTAGGTTGCTAACAAACAAGTATGGAATTTGAATGGTCTGTAATGGGGAATGTGTCCCAGTTGAAGGGCATTCTAGAGGAAGATATTTCAGGTGCTTCCATTGTCCATGGACTTCAAGCAGGTCCTCACCAGGAATCAATCTGACTGACCGAAGCTAACTTTGAACCTGCCCATTGCCCAGTTTACCCTATGGAGTGAAAGAAGAGTATGTTCCAGCTACAGCATCTCATTAACATTCAGTGTTCATTCGTACATGGAGAAATGTCTTACTGAGCACCTTCTCTGTGCCCTTTACCTTCTCGGGGAAGCAAAGATGAATCAGGTCCCATCACTGATACCCAGACCACCACCAGTGTGGATTAAGTTACTTCATCCATCAATGTCAGTGTCATAAATGAGCTACTTTATTTGTAATCCCTCAATTCCTTAATCAATACAGTGTGAGTGTGTGTGTGTGTGTGTGTGTGTGTTAATTTCCAGCTGTGAGTCTAATATTTTAAACACTTTTTTTTTGTTTCCATATATTAATCACTGCTGCTGCTGAGCGAGTTAAGGGGTAGGCTTCCACAAAGTAGCTCATGTCAAATTCCTGTAACTAATGTTTCACCTATAGTCAAAGCCCACGATAGGGTTGAAAGGGAAGGGCAGAGAAAAGTACCCGTAGACAAGGCAACAGAAACTGGAAGCTACTTTAGCAGAAATTAGCTTGTGATAGGACAATGAATGGTGTTTGAAATTATTTATGACTACCTTGTTTTATTGTCCTATGGCAGAATTACACCAAGCCAAGATAAACCTATGACTTTTTTTGGACTTGGCCACCTTAAAAGGAGTGGACCTAAAGTGCTGATTTCTAATGTTAGGGATCAAAACCTGGCTGAGCTGTGTGAATAATTAAAAGATTTTAATATTCTGCATATTTCTAAGAAAACATTGCATTCCTGCCTTCCAAGACCTTGAAACATTATTATGTTTGATTCTTCCTGTGTCCAACAGATATCATAAGGCTGGAACACAGGGGAAAAAAAGAAGCTCTGTTCCTGCCTAAACCATACAAGAAATACCCAGAGTTATCCCACTGACAGTTAGAAGCAGCCCTCTCTCTGAGCTTGAACTGATGTTCCCCTAGGTAACCTGTAGATTTTCTTTTTAATGTTTTTGTCTTACAATAAGGTCCACGGGTTTTCTTCAGTATGTATTATTCTAATATAATGTATGTGTGTGTGTATATTACCATGACGGAATATTCTCACATACCCAAAGATGCAGGAACATGTCATGGAAAGATTACTACACTATGAGGCAGGATATCTGAGTACTAATGCCAGTGCTATCACTTCCCAGCTGATTTTGAGTAAGTAATAAATTCTCTGAACAATATTTTTCAAATCTATAAAATGAGGATAATTGAACTCTATCCTAATTTTCTGTCAAAAGTTTTATAAACAAGTGGGAAAACTCATGTGAAAGCCCTTTGAAAACTGTTAATCCAGTAAATTTGTAAAGTGCTACTATCTAAAATAAAAAAAGTTGCAATAAAAATGACAAATTAAAACAAGCTATTATTTTGTTGGTGATGTTTTCCACTTGTCCCATGTAAAATGTATTAGTCAAGAGAAATATAACCCATAGTATGTATGCACACATATATAGAAAGAGAGATTTATTTTAAGGAATTGGGCACCCATAATTGTGGAGGCTTGGCAAGTCCAAAATCTACAAGGTGGGCTGGGAAGCCGGAGAACCAGAGAATTGTAGTTTCAGTACAATGGCAGTCTGCTGCAAGAATTCCCTCTTTTTTGGGACAGGTTCATCTTTTTCTCTTAAGCATTCAACTGGTTTGAAGAGGCCCACCTACATTATGGATGGTAATCTGCTTTACTCAAAGCCTATCAATTTAAATGTTCATCACATGTAAAGAGTACATTCAAAGAAACATCTAGAATGTTTGATCAAATATCTGAATACTCTGGTCTAGCCAAGTTGACATGTGAAATGAACTATCACAGAGAGTTACTATTTAGAATCAACAGACAGTAAGTTCATTGAACATAAACCCTGCTTTTTTTAATTTCCCCCAACCTATGTCTATAGCATCTTGTATATGCACGAAAAGTTTCTTGAATGAATGAATGAAAACTAGAAATGTGTCTAGCCCAATATAGCTTCATGGTACCTTTCATCTCCCTGAAATAATTTCTAAATATAAAAACTAAGAGGAAACACTCAAAAGCAAAACTGAATATTCCAAGGGATTGCCATCCAAAATAGTTGGAGAGACCATGAAGAACCTTTAGCTTGTTTTTCTTTGGTTACTTGCTTTTCAGGTTCTGAAGTCACTACCTCATTTACTGCTGGCCCTCTTTGGTATCCTCTTCGCTGGCTTTCAAAGTTCATCCCAAATTTCTCTTATCGACCACACCTTGTTTTCGGCATCACATCCATAGCTCAAATGGACCACACATCATTAGCCTGCCAAAGTCAACCCTACCTCAGATTGGAACTTAAAGAACTACAGCCTTCAAAGGTCCAATTAAATCCTGTGTGTTTTATAATATTTCTGTAGGTACTATTCAGTTGGAGAAAAAATAAATAGAAATGTTGATATAAAATCCCTCCAACGCTACAACTTCTGTCTAACATAATGGTATTGACTAAGGTGTGCAAATAATTAACCATACCTTGTTTCTGACTTCCAACTAGGTTTGGAAAATTGTAATTTATTAGGTATGATTAATAAACATTTCATGCTAGCTATAATTTCGTTATAAAACCAAATATCTCTATATGTTGTTTTTAAAGCACAGGATCTAAAACAAAATCATTCCCTAAAAAGTTGTCAAGCATTCACTGCATTTCATGCCCTGCTGGGTAAATTGATAAACAAGTTTTTAGAACTGGTTTGTCTGTCCCTGCAGCTGTGCTAAAGAAAACCACTGGAGTCAGTTTTCCCCAGGGTAACGGGTTGCAAACCTAGTCTTTGATAGCTCATGGCCCAGGTAAGAGGGGAAAAAATCTCCCAGGAACAACTAGACACTTCTTTTTTTTCCCCATGGTTGATGTAGTGAATAAAAATCATATTTAGAGTCATAAGACCTGAGTATAGGTTCTTCTTAGCCACATACTAGCTGAGTGGCTTGGCCAATTTACTTTACAGGAATCTAGAGACACACTGATACCTACTTTATAAGTCTATTTTGAGAGTCAAATGAGCAAATAAGTGATATAATATTGAAATCTGTATGACACTACACAAATTTATTAGTTTACTATTTCTGCAAAGTTTAATCCATATTTCTTGAAACCTAATATGGGCCAGCCCTATGCTATATCTAAGAAAACAGCAATGAAGAAGATACTTTGTATAACCAAGACTTCTTGTGTTGCCAATATGCATTGCCCTCTTCTTCCAGTTATTAGCTGGATATTCACTTGCCAGTTAAAGGTTATATGTTTCAGCTTCTCTGCAGTTAGGTGTCAGCCTAGTCAATGGGATGCAAGCAGAAATAGGGTGTGAAACGTCTGAGAAATATTTATTAAAGGTGTAAGGCATGCCTTTTTTGGCATTTTTTCTTCTGTTCTACTGACTGAAATTTGGATACATTGATTGAAACAAAGGCAGCTTTAGGGAAAAACGAGATGTCCTAAAAATGGAAGCCTAATGTCATGTCAGGTAAAGTAAACACCTAATCCATGTAGGATGGCTTTTAGGACATAACTCATCCTCCCTAAGACAAGTAGGTCCAGCCCTGTTTATCACTCATCAGTCAGTCATTTGCTATGGGCTTCCCTGAGAGGGAATATGCCATTTATGGGAAAGGTTGGGATCAGTTCTCCTGAAAAGAGGGGCAGTGAGCTTGGATTACCCATAGCAGGCTGAGTAATGGGTGCACTGAAAGGAATTTAGATGGAACATCACAATATCTACAACTATGACTGAATGGAAAGGGGAGGGAGCCAAAGATAATTTATGCATGCAACAAATGTCAAATGAGTATCTATATCTTAGAGACTATTAGTGTCTTCTTCCATATGGGATCATTCTTACGATACAAACATGTTTTCTAAAACCTACGTGCTGTCTATCTTTACCCTACGTCTTCACTTTCTCTGTCTATGTTTGCTTTCTCCGTCTCCATACTTCATATTCTCTATTTAACCTGCTCCTGTCAGGCTCTTATGTCTGTTCCTCCACTGCACACATTTGTCTCCAAAATCTCACCAAATCAAATGGTCTGTTCCTAATCTTCAGGTAACTTTTCAACAACATTTGACAGTTATCATTTCCTCTTTGAAATATTTTTCTTTACTTGGCTTCTCAAACCATACTCTCAGTTTTCCTTCTCCTTCAATAACCACTTTCTTGCTGTTCCTTAACTGCACCCTCCTCACAGTGTCTTGTCTCAAAATGTTAGTGCCTCAGCCTTCTTCTATTCTCTGTTTAAACTCCCTCCTAAACCATCTCATATAGTCACATAGATTTCAGTAGCTTCTTAAATCAGAGTTTCTTAATCCCAGAACTACTGACATTTTGGGTCTAATGATTCTTTGTTGCACGAGGCTGTCCTGTACATTGTAGGATATTTAGCAACACCTCTGGCATCTGTATCCTTGCTAAATGCCAGTAGCAACTCTAGCTGTTTCAATCAAAAATATCTCCAGACTAATATCTCTGAAAGGCAAAACTGTCTCCCAGTTGAAAATGACTGTTCTAAATTATGATATTTTCCAAATTTTTATTTCAAGCCCTGATCTCTCTGCTGTGTTCGACTCCTAAATCCAACTGCCCAGCTGACATCTCCACTTGGAAATGTATCAGGTATCTTATACTCAACATGTCCCAAAGAATCCCCCCGAACTTGTCTGTAGCCTGGTCCATCCTTAATATTTCAAGTCTTGGTAAATGGCAACATCATTCTCCCTATTATTCAGGCTTAAAACCTAGGAATCATCTTTGATTCCTTTCTTTCCTCCTATTCCACATTTAATTTGGCTGCAGCCAGTCTTGCTTACAATCCAAATCTATCCCAAATTGGACCACTTGGCCTTTCTACCATCACCATCCTAGTCCTTTGTCATGACTTACCTGGACTCAGGCAGCAGTCTTCTGTTTTATTTCCCAGTTTCCACACTTGCCTCCTTACAGCCATTTCTTTACACAGTAACCAGTGTTCTTTAAAAAATGTCAACCAGATTAAGTTCCTTTCCTACTCCAAACTCTCCGAGCTCTTCTCATTACACTCAGAACAAAATATAAATGCCTTTTTATGGCTTACCCTGCCGTCAATGATTGGGCAGATCTAGGTCTACATCTAATATTCCTCTCTGCTTTGCTTACTGTATACTCCAACAACACTGACTCTCACCGTGGTCACAGAGCCTTGTCGTTGCTAGTCCTTTCTATCTGGAATGTTACTCCAGTGTTGCCAGGGCTTCATCTTCTCACTTCGTTCAGGTCTGTAATCAAAAACCACTTTTTCACAAAGGTCTTCCCTTACGTATTTAAAATTGCACTCACCAGGGCTGGGCGCAGTGGCTCATGCCTGTAGTCCTAGCACTTTGGGAGGCCAAGGTGGGCAAATCACTTGAGGTCAGGAGTTTGAGCCCAGCCTGGTCAACATGGTGAGATCCCGTCTCTATTAAAAATACCAAAAAAAAAAAAAAATAGCCAGGCATGGTGGTGGGTGCCCATAATCCCAGCTACTAGAGAGGCTGAGGCAGGAGAATCACTTGAACCCAGGAGGTAGAAGTTGCAGTGAGCTGAGACCACTGCACTCCAGCCTGGGCGACAGAGCAAGACTCCATCTCAAAAAATAAATAAATAAAAATAAACTTTGCACTCACCCTAGTCATTCTCGAACTGTAATTTGCCTTTCTTCACAGTACTTATTAAGACCCAATAGCAATACAGATGCTTGTTTTGTATCTTTCATTAGAATGCAAATTTCATGAGTGACAAAAATACATCTGTCTTGTTTGTCTTGCATCCTTCAGCCTAGCGCAGGGTAGGCACTCAACAAAAAGTTGTTCAATGAATGAATCAATTAATGTTATGCACTAAAGAAATATTTGTTGCACACTTAGAACTATAATCTGTGTTAAGCGTCCTACAAACATTGTTATATTCAGCAAAAATCTAATCTGGTAGTATGTTAATTGGTCTGAGCTACTATAACAAAACTACCATAGATTGAGTGGCTTAAACAACAGAAATGCATTTCTCACAGTTTGGGAAGCTGTGAAGTCCAAAATTAACATGCCAGCAAATTCAGTTTCTGGTGAGGACCCTTTTCTGGCTACGGCCTCATATGATGGAGAGATAGAGAAGTAACAAGTTATCTTATGTCTCTTTTTATAACCCGATTACCTCTCAAAAGTCCTATCACTAGATACCATCACATTGGGAATTAGGCTTCCCCTGTGAATTTGGGGAGAGATACAAACATTCAGTCCATAGCATGTAGGTACTTTTCTAATCCCCCTTTTAAATATGCAAAACCTAAGTTTTTTCCAGGTTCTCACAGGTAGAAAGTGACAGAGTGGTACTTCAAACTCAGGCCCTTTAACCACTGTAGTGTATCCTCATCCACATTTCTAGCTGGTGGTAGTGCCATCAACTGAATGGTGATGAAGTGGGTGGGGTAGAGCATGGTGGGGTTGGTGATGAACTTAGCCTGGGCTGATTAATTTTGATGTGTTTATGGGACATTTAAGTAGAGGTGATGAACCCAAAGAATGAAGCAAAAGTCAGGATTAGAGATAAAACAAAAAGATGATTTTCAAAACTGTGGCCTAGAGAGAATTCTCATGTAGAATAAGTTTTAGAAGTCCCCTTAAACAGAGAAAAACGTAAATAATGGAGAAATAAGAAACATCAGCGCTTATTGTAAAGAAACACATTCCTATGAGATATTCCCAAAGGAGAATGTCAATTATCACCAGTTATCTTCAGGTCACATAATGTTTCAGAACTTAACTACTAAAACCTTCACAAGACAAAGTCTCATCATATTATCTTTTAAAAATTCAAACTTTGAGGGTTTTTCTGAAACTCTAATTTAAAAAATGATCATGTCAACATTTCATAATAAACTTTTATACCAACTTGAAGCTTATTCTGAACTGTAGACATACTAATCATTCCAACTTTTCCCTCTGGACAAAAATGAGCTTCTAGATTTGCCAAATTATATTTGAATCTTATTGGCAACCCTAATACTAACTCATAGGCATAATTGCAAAACAGGCCTAACTTCCACCTCACCTCCTCAGTTAGAATCGTTAGTGTCATATTTATTAAAAGCTCACCTTTTATAAATTTTGTAGCATTTTATTTTTATTTATATCTATTTGTTTTTATATATAAATATGTAATAAATATATACGTGTGTATGTGTGCATGCATGTACAGATGAACTAGATAGAAACAGTCTGCCCTCATAGAGTTTACATTCTAGGATGTTTCTAAGATGCTAACCTGGCAAAGCGGAGAGTGCTACGGAGCACCTGGCAAATGTGTATTGAGTTCCTTTTATCCCCATGCCACAGAATTAAATCAAATTTATCTTTAAAGAACCCATTTAAAGGCTACCTTTTTTTTTATGAATCTTTTCCTAAGTTCTGATCCAGTGGAAAGAGACATTTTCCTCCTCTTAAATTCCATAATAGTTCATTATTGATTTATCTACCTGTTTATTCAGTATACATTTAGTGAACATTTACCCTGTGCACGGGATACCCATTCAAAGTCGCTCAATGAAAGAACCATAGTACATGGATGTTAGACAACAAAGTGCATATCACCCACTTAGTAAGAACAAGAATTGATTAAGTGCCCTACATGTAGTTCTTTATTCCACAATAGTCCAATGTGATGGGGTTGTTTAAAAGACTGAGGATACAGCAGTGAATAAAACAAAGGGAGCTCCTTTGAAGGTTATATTCCAGTAGGAGAATGAGACAATAAACACAAAATAAACATGCAATATTTCAAGGAGATATAATAACAGTGTTAAGTTCTATGAAGAAAAGTGTGGTAGTGAGAAAGAGGATGATAGTGGTCTAATGTCAGATTGAATTGAATGTGGGTGGAGTTCTGAATGAACTGAAGGGATGGAACGAAGGGTACATCTGAGGGAAGAACATTCTGGGCAGAAGAAAAATAATTTTTTTTATTATTACACTTCAAGTTCTGGGATACATGTGCAGAACCTGCAGGTTTGTTACATACGTATACACGTGCCATGGTGGTTTGCTGCACCCATCAACCCGTCATCTACATTAGGTATTTCTCCTAATGCTATCCCTCCCCTAACCCCCAGCCCTCGACAGGCTCCAATGTGTGATGTTCCCCTCCCTGTGTCCATGTATTCTCATTGTTCAACTCCCACTTATGACTCAGAAGATGTGGTGTTTGGTTTTCTGTTCCTGTGTTAGTTTGCTGAGAATGATGGTTTCCAGCTTCATCCATGTCCCTGCAAAGGACATGAACTCATCCTTTTATATGGCTGTATAGTATTCCATGGTGTATATGTGCCACATTTTCTTTATCCAGTCTATCATTGATGGGCATTTGGGTTGGTTCCAAGTCTTTGCTATTGTGAATAGTGCTGCAATAAACATACATGTGCATGTGTCTTTATGGTAGAATGATTTATAATCCTTTGGGTATATACCCAGTAATGGGATTGCTGGGTCAAATGGTATTTCTGGTTCTAGATCCCTGGGGAATCGCCACACTGTCTTCCTCAGTGATTTTACATGTTCTTTTTCCTCTGCCCAGAACATGTGTGTGTAGCTGAAGAGGAGTGAGTAGGAGGGAGAAAGAATATGAAGTCAGAAGTATAGCTAAGAGGCAGATTCTACTATATTTTGTAGGTCAAGTCAAAAAAAAATTGGTAGAGTATTAATATAATGCTGTCTTGAATTTTTTAAAAAGTATTTAAATTTTAAGAGGACAGATGTAATATAGTATAATACAGTAGCAAGAAGAACATTATACTTTAATCCAAAAAATAAACAAAAAATATCGAAGGCAAGTAAACATCAGGCTTCCTTACACGAACCACATTATTAACATTCCTGAGCCTATTTTCCGTTTTGTAAAATGAGGACAGCACTGTCTGAAGGCAGAGGTGAGAACAATGCATTCCTAAAAGCTAAGAGTTAAACCTTAAATCTGGCACATATCACATGAAATCTCTTCTATATGAAAAACACCTCGGGAAAGGAAAATTGTTCCCTATGCCAGAAGCAGGAAGGAAAATAATCTGGCTGTTACTATATGATAAAAATCACATATCTCAAGAAAGGATCAGAAAATGAATCAGTCAGCAAGGGGTATAAGAGAACGGAAGGCATAAATTATCAGCACGCCTCCAGCACTGACTGGAGAACAAAGCGTCCTAGGAAGATAAAATGATGTGAATGTGTCCAGTTCTCCTTATTGTTGAGACAGACCTATCAGACCATCAGAGGCTGATGCCTTGAAACATACGAGTTATCCAGCCCACTATCATCATTCTGATTCCATGCTCATGAGCTACCTTCTGATAATCGAACTTCCCAGGATGTTTTTCTACAGGGAGAGAATGCTCTGGTGTGCTGGAAAGGTATATTTCTCTATAAATTACAGCATCGGCTTTCTGGGTTCTACACTTTATTCTCCTGCAGATTTAGTTGATGTGAACCAGCATGTGTAAGTCCAGTACAGCTCTGGAAAACTGACAGTGTCTGTTTTCTAAATCTGTAACACAGAGGGGTCAGACCTTGGGCTGTGATGAACTCAGAAGGCAATGCCTCTCGGGGGGGATGTTGGTAACTAGCCAGCCACATACATTAGTTTTAGCTTCTCCACTACCTACTTCAAAAGGACTGTGGGGCTTAGATGAAATAATGTATTTGAAACTCTTTAAAAACTTTAAAGTTCTTCAGAGGAACCCTGAAAAGTGCCAAAGAGATGACAAGAGGAACAAACTGAGTAGGTACTGTGCTCCTTGCCCATCTGGCTATTGAGAACTGTCTATGGGATAAAAGAAAAACTTCCCGATCTAGGAATAATGGGCATCTAAGCCCATGGAGAACGTCAAACTCACAGGGACAGGTTCAGGTACCGAGTAAGCCACCTTTCCCTGTTCGAATATTTTTCTTTCAGAGATATAAATTCTCTATTTTCCTTTTAGGAATGCAATATTCCAATATAACAATATGAAACCCCCACTGATTCCTTTGAGGTATATATGCCTCTGTGTATGCACATATATACATATAGATATACATGTATAGTACCAATGATGCATCAAGCACCAGGCCCAGCTATATAATTTGTAGGGCCCTATGCAAAATGAAAATATAGAGTCCTTTGTTCAAAAAACAATTTAAAAGTGCCATAAAAGGTATTAAAATATAAAGACATTTTCTTTCTTCCACAGTCTGTCTTTTGACTTGTCATGATGTTTTTCATTTAATTTAATTTCATTCTAAATATGGAAAACTTTTCAAAATTTTAGCATGAATTTAATTGTCAATCTTTATATTGTACAATACCAATTTTAAATGAAAATGTAAGAGCATGATCTCCTGCACAACTGTTGGAGTTGTGGAATTCATATATCTCACAGGTTGTACATATATATATATTTTTCCTTGATAGAACAGAGGAAACTATACAAAAAGAACTCCGCTATTTTTATTTCATGTCTTGATACAGACACATTCTACCAACACTGACTACTTTCAGCTCACTGATGAGCAAGAAAGAACTGAAAGGAAAAAGAACTATGAGTTCTTTCTCTTTCCTTCTACCTCATCATTTTCAGCATAAATGACTGGCTAATAAAGGGAAATAAAATGAGTAAGAAATAATATGATAGGGCTTTTTTGGTCATTTCTGTTTCTTAGAATGCCATTGCCTTCTTTCTGCCTTTGAAGATAGTTCTGGTTTGAACAAAAAGTATAGTGTCTTGGAGCTGTCTGTGCTCTCTTTTAATCAGTCATAGACATAACACATTCACCTTGTGCTCACTGAACTCACACATTTGGGTCCACTAACATTCGGTGCTCATGGGGCATCACAAATAATATGTGCTCACACAGCAGCAAGGAACAGAATGGACATGCCTATTAAGCCTGCCTTCTCTGCTCATATGCATGCTTAACATTACTAAGAAAAATAAATTATTGGCTGGGTGCGGTGGCTCACGCCTGTAATCCCAACACTCTGGGAGGCCGAGGCGGGTGGATCACAAGGTCAGGAGTTCAAGACCAGCCTGGCCAAGATGGTGAAACCCCGTCTCTACTAAAAAAAATGCAAAAATTAGCTGGGCATGGTGGCGGGCACCTGTAATCCCAGCTACTCGGGAGGCTGAGACAGAGAACTGCTAGAACCCGGGAGGCAGAGGGTGCAGTGAGCAGAGATCACACCACTGCACTCTAGCCTGGGCAACAGAGTAAGACTCTGTCTCAAAAAGAAAAGAAAAATATGAAATTATTATTAATTTTAAGACAGATACAGCAGAACATTAATCTAAGCCTAAGCATGGGATTGTTCCGAGCATGGCATCTTGTGTGCACAGGTCACATGTCTGTGAAACCAGCCTGGCCAGGTACTGGTTTAAGAAAAAATACTAAACTTTGATAACAACTGTGTGAAGTTAGCCCTGTAATTATCTCCTGTTCAGACTGAGAAAATAGGCACATAAAGGTTAAATAGCTCATTTAAGTGCTAATAAGAGCTAATAAGTGGCAGAACTGGGATTTGAACCCAGGTTTTTAAGCTCAAGAAACCATGATCTTTACCAATACACAGTAAAAGCATCGATTTTTTTAAATTAAATCTCAAGTTTCCTTGGCTCTTTCTCCCTTACTTTTCAAAAATCTTTAAAAGTCAATTTATATTCATCATAAAGAAGACGACAGGTATTGCAGGTATTTATTGTAATTGACTACAGTTTATCTTAGCAGCTATAATGAATAATGATAATAGTTATCAAAGAGTGCTTTGTTGTTTTTAAAATTATACTTTAAGTTCTGGGATATATGTGCAGAACATGCAGGTTTGTTACATAGGTATAAATGTGCCATGGTGGTTTGCTGCACCTATCAACCCATGATCTACATTAGGTATTTCTCCTAATGCTATCCTTTCCCTAGCCCCCCAACCCCCAACAGGCCCCAGTGTATGATGTTCCCCTATCAGGGAGTGCTTTCTATAGGCATAGCAATTTGATGAGATGGTTGCAGTTATTGTCTGTGCTTACAGATAACGATATAGAGGTTTAGAGAAATTAAGTAACTTGCATCAAACTCAGATAATAAGTGATAGAGTCAGAAATTAGCCTCAGACAATTTGACACCAACATCCATGAGCCTACCTACTTTATCATAGTGCTATAATTCTCCAGAGGTCTATTTTAATGGTGCCAAAGGTAAGCAACTGGGATCAGACCTATACAGATATAGTTTACTTCTGCCAGGTTTCTGTTCAGGTTCACAAGCTCAAAATTAGAGGTTTAATTCAATTGCAAAAATAGAGTTTGACATTGAAATTTGTACCCTAGGACAAATTTGCTGTTTTCCTTTAAGAGCTTATTGCTCTGCTTGAAGAATGCTCAAACAGGTTTAGCCTAGAACAAAATGCCGGAAAGATAAAGGAGCCACAAAGGTTTAGGATGCTGCCCTTGGAGAAACTTATCATGAGCTGATAACTTCTAAACAAATAGAGGTAGTAATTGGATGAGCTCTCTTAATTGAATGCAATAGAGAAAGTGCAAATTCTGGTCTTGCTTCTGATGTGCATTAATACTACATAATTTTTGAACAACCTTGAGACAAGAAGTGACAGACGAAAGACTGGAAAGCTCCAAGATCATCCTCAAAAAGAGAATAGTGTATTCAAATACTGCTTTCAGAATAGCATAAATTGTTACAGTAGATCACACAATTGTTACAGTAGATCACACAATAACAAAAGAATAATCACAATAACCATCTCCAAAAATCTTACTAAATTGGGTGATATAAAAAAGAAAAGAAAGCCTGAAGAAGTAATTTTGGTTTAGGTCATAAAATTAACTAAAGAGCTAAGGGACTGTTAAAGTCCAGAAGCCATGTGTAATGATGGAAGACTTTTAAATTCCTGGCAAATTTTCAAGACACATAAAGGAAAATTAGGACTGTTCCTCCTAACAGATTTTTAATTATAAAAGCATTTTCTTCAAAATTAGTTGAATTATTTTACCCTCTCTTGTATATTCTGCAATTAATTGAAGATCTATTACAGAACACTTGGTTCTTCTATTGCTTTTCACCTAAGGATCTCTACATATTACAGACATTTTAAAAGTAACTGAAGACCTAAGCTCATTTGGAAAAAAAAAGGGAATAAAGGGATACAGAAGCATACTTTCTTGTGAAAAAAACATTCATTCCTTTCCCTATTTTTTTTATTGGACCACACAGCTCCCCTATTTTCTATTCTTTAAACAGCAGCTATCTTACCTTGGGTTCCCCAGAAGGCAGAGCCAGAAATAAAAGCTTAAGTGCAATAATTTGGAAGACAGTGTTGGCAATGAGGGATAGGGAAACCAAAACAGAGAAGAAGGGAGATGAAACAAGAATGCATTATGGAGTTGGCCACTGCTACTATGGAGAAAACGGTGCAGTAATTGAAAAGAGCAAATGAGAAGTCATATGGAAAATATCTCAGCATGTGTCTCCCTAGGAAAAAGAAAAGGAGGTATTTATCTATTGACAGTTATTCTTTGGTCTAAGGGTCACCATCCCCAACACACACACACACACACACACACATATACACTTCAGGATACCACATGTGTGGGTGCCAAGTAGGTGCCAGTGGATGTCTCACACACCTGTGAACAAGAAGCTGCAGGTCAGCCAGCCAGACACATGCACTGGGCAGTCCTGAGATGCTGCCAGGGTGCTCCTGCATGAAGCTGGGGGAAGCCCACCTAGCACAGATCACTGCAGCTGTGGCTGGAGTAAGAGGTGCAGTGGAGAGGACTTTACTGTTGCCCAAGAGGAGCCTAATAGAGTGGCCATGTTCACTCCAGACCAATTTCCACTCTGAGTTCTGAGTAGCTGTTTTACAAGCATTTTGGTGGCACAGATAAATTGTACTACTATCTTCTTAAAGTAGTAATAATGTGTTTTAAAGGATTCACAAACATCCCTCAAGTTAGTCTTAAATGATCTCCCTCCTCAAATTCCACATCATCTTGCACTCCTTCCTCTCGTCTCTAATGAAGAGTGAACCTCCACTAGGGTCAAATCTAGCATTTATGGCCCACTGGATGCACACATGCCCCCTCAAGATTAGTGGTATATCCCTGAGTTGCCAAATCTTGCTGTCTTCTCTCTGCCTAGGGCATCTTCTCCCTTCTATTTCCCTGGAGTGATCAGGCACATTCTCCCTGAAGATGAACACTTTTTGCTTCCATGGCCATTTTTCTTCAGCTTGTTCTACTTCTCTGCATTAACCTTTCTCACCCTTCTAGTCTCCCTTGCTCTTCTCTCTAAAGTATGATATCCCCAAGATTCTGACCTGCATTCTCAAATTCAGTCAGTGACTGCATCATCCTCTGTCTCCCCAAGAAGGCCCATTTCCCCACTCCCAACCTTCTAACCACTCCTTCTGCTGTCTCCTCGCTGACGCCCAGTTGTAAGTGTTGAAATCAGCATCTCAAATGCAGTCGGTTCTACTTAAATTTGTGACCTTCCCTATAAAGCAGCGTCTCCTTCTGTGTTTCTTATTGCTGTGACAACACACTTATTCTTCCAGTGTCCCAGGTCCTAAGCCCTGTTTCTCAGCACTCCCCATACACTTATTCTAGTTTCTCAAAAACAAATAGCATATGATTCACTTCCCATTAAATAAGTCAATGGCAAATGTACCCAAGATGTAAATCCCCTGAAGGCCACTTCTGCCTTCACTTTACAATCAGTCCCCAACATACGGACCTCTTGGTCCTAGAAATATTAAAAGATAAAAATTAAAAAAAAAAAAAGGAAAATTTAACCTCTGGAAGGGGTGCATTACCTCAGGACCAGCCAAGGGTTTAGTTCAAACCCTGTTTTAAAACGTATTTTTATATGCATACTGACAGAATTCTAATTTTACATGACAAGGATAAGATACACATACAATGTATTTATGCAGAAATACAATTATGCATTCCTTTTCATTTGTACTTTACATTTTGCGTTTCCTCTTATTCCCCACTCTATCCAGTTAACTTCTTTCCTGCTTCCTCCCCACTAGATGACCCAAGTTAACAACCTAAAATGTAACTTTTCACATTTTTTCTCAGTGCCCACAGTCACATACATATTCAAATATATACATATATATGTATTTACACACAGATATCCATGTATAGGAAAAATGTGCTAATATATGTAATGTCATAGAAATTGTATAAAGTATCTGGCATAGTTCTCGTTCATTGCTGTTAGTGGTTTGGAAGCACAATAATTTATTTATTTTTTTTATTGATTTTTTTTCTCCACTATGAACAATGCTGATGTAAACAACCTTGTAGAGAATCCTTACATACGGATACTTTTTTTTTTGGTAGGGAATAGATTATTAGGAAAGGGATTACTGGGTTTTAGGGTATATGCATTTTTTATAAGTGTTTAGGGATTGCGCTCACATTTCTTTTCGCATTTTATAAGCATGCCATTTTTCCCATTCCCAGGCAGCAATAGATTTTATGTTCACTTCAACATTTGCCAGACTAAAAGGTAAAACGTTAAATCTATTACTTTAATCTCTCTTTTCTTCACTACTAATGTATGCATGCATCTTTTCATTATTTTTGACTACATGGCTTCTCACTGATACAAACATTCTCTTCATCTGTTGCCTTTTTTCTATTTTTTATATTTCTCTTATTAACTTTTGAGTCTTTTATATAGTATGCATGTTAGCTGTTTTATCTGCTATGCAAGTTCTTTTTTCCAAATTTATTGTTGGTTTATTCACTTTATTTATAGTATCTTTGCCATAATAGGAACTTTTAGATTTTATAGACACAATTAGTCTTATCTGTTGTTTTATAGCTTCTGAGGGTTAGACGCCTTCGCTTGCTTCTGGCATGTTTATATAGTCTTCCAGAATTTTCTTACTAGGTTTTTTTAAATTTTACATTTAAATATCTAACCCAACTAGGAATTACATTTGATATAGAGAAGAAAGGGGCCCACTTTTAATTTTTTCTTGGCAGATAGGTTGTGCTCTATTAAATATTTCATTGCTTTTATTTGCATTATTAAATAATCCATTATTTTCCCTTTATATTGAAATACTGTCATATTTATTTATTTTAAATTGACAGGGAAATCTGTATGTGTTTGCCACCATACTGTTTTGAAGTATACATACAGTAGGGAATGACTAAATCTAGCTAATTAACATATGTATTACCTCACATAGTTATCATTTTTGTGGTGAGAATATTTCACATCCACTCTCAGCACTTTTCAAGAACACAATATATTGTTAACTACAGTCACCATATTGTACAATAGACCTCTTGAACTTATTTATCTCACAGAAATTTTGTATCCTTTGACTAACATATTTCTGACCGCTTTAACCCCATAGTCCCTGGAAAACACCGTTCTACTCTCTACTTTTGTAAGATCAGCTCTTTCAGATTCCATCAATGAGTGAGATCATGCAGCATTCATCTTTCATTTTTAAATGCTCACATGCACTAGGATCTACTTTTGGATTCTCTCTTCCTTGTTTCCGCTTTGTCTATTGCCGTGGCCATATCATAATGATTTATGAGAAGAAGCTTTCCGTTTAGTAATATATTCTGAATCTCTTTGACAAGTCACTTCTATTTCTCCCTTGAGTATCCCTGAAGATTTATTCTTATGTGTATACTTAAACATCATTTTATTTAAAAAGAACTATTGAGAGTCTAACTCTAAATGTGTTAAAGGTATATATTAAGTTTGGAAGAACTGATATTTTTAAAGTATTAAATACTCTAAGGCAAGACCAAATATTGTGTAATGTCATCAGATTTTATAATTTCCTTCAGGCAGATCTTACATCAGTCTTGTTAAATTAATTAGTAAATAATGTATTGATATTTTGCTACTGAGAGTAGACTATTTCTCTTTTTAGGAACTGAGTTCACTTGTTCTATTTTAGACATGGCCTTGCTGGGCACCAATTTTCCCTGATTTTCTTTCCTCGTATAATTACAGATAGAGTTGACCAAAGTGAAGTTTCATGGAATATTTGAGGTAGAAATGAAGATGCAGCCATATAGCTCTGAATAAAGGCACAAGCGTGTTCCAGTTTGTTTGTTTTTTTCTCTTCCCCAACTCTCCTTCCTAACCTCTGGTTCTACTGACCATCAATGACCTGCCACCAGCGCTTCACTGTGAACTCAAAGAGGTAGTGGCCATGATGAACCAAATATCATTCATTGACATGTACACAACCTTCCATGAACCTCTATGCAAGTCTATTCATGGTTCCAACTACAGTAACCAGATCAACCTACCTTCTAGGTATGCAAGCTGGGAAATACCTGTATCAGGGTTAGTTATTTTTCTTTGATTTTTTAAACTCTTCTTTTGGAAACTTTACTTTCCAAGGACTACATTGAGTAATGTTTAATTCCTGCAATAAATTTTCTCTTCCATGATACTCCAAGTAGTTCTACTTCCCTAATAAAAACACAGTTAATACTAGAGGGAAAATATGGGGGTTTTTGGTATGTTTCTATTATACACAGCCACTTTATTAAATTCTCTTATCAAATATCTTAAAGTTTTATAAAATATCTTATATTTTTCAGTATACAATCTTATCAAGAAAAAGAGATCTTTTTCTTTTTCCTTTAACTTTTAATTTCAGGGATACTTGTGCAGGCTTCTTATATAGGTAAATTCATGTCATGGGGATTTGTACAGATTACTTCATTGCCAGATATTAAGCCTAGTATACAACAGTTACTTTTCCTGATCCTCTCCCTGCTCCCTCCCTCCACCCTCAAATAGGCTCCAGTTTCTATTATTTTCCTCTTTGTGCCCATGTGTTCTCAATATTTAGCTCCCACTTATAAGTAAGAACATGCAGTATTTGGTTTTCTGTTCCTGCATTAGTTTGCTAAGGATAATGGCCTCCAGCTCCATCCATGTATCTGCAAAGAATATGATCTTACTCTTTTTTGTGACTGCATAGTGTTCCACGGTGTATATTTACCAGGTTTTCTCTATCAAGTCTACCACTGAAGGACATTTGGGTTGGTTCTATCTCTTTGCTGTTGTGAACAGTGCTGCAGTGAACATATACATGCACATGTCTTTATGACAGAACAATTTCTATTCCTTTGGGTATACCCAGTAATGGGATTGCTGGGTTGAAAGGTAGTTCTGTTTCTAGGTCTTTGAGGAATAACCACACTGTTTTCCACAATGGCTGAACTAATTCACGCTCCCACGAACAGCATATAAGCCTTCCTTTTTCTCCTCAACCTTACCAATATCTGTTATTTTTTGACAGATCTGTTATTTTTAATAATAGCTATTCTGACTGGTGTGAGATGGTATCTCCCTGTGGTTTTGATTTGTATTTCTCTACTGATTAGTGATACTGAGCTTTTAAAAATATGCTTGTTGGCTGCATGTATGTCTTCTTTTGAAAACTGCCTGTTCATGTCCTTTGCTCACTTTTTAATGGGGTTGTTTTTCTCTTGTAAATTTGTTAAGTTCCTTATAGATGCTGGATATTAGACCTTTGCTGTTGTGGGAAGTCAGGGACCCCAAACGCAGGGACCGGCTGAAGCTGCGGCAGAAGAACATAAATTGTGAAGATTTCATGGATATTTATTAGTTCCCCAAATTAATACTTTTATAATCTCTTACACCTGTCTTTACTGCAATCTCTGAACATAAATTGTGAAGATTTCATGGACATTTATCACTTTCCCAGACAATACTCTTATAGTTTCCTATGCCTGTCTTTACTTTAATCTCTTAATCCCATCATCTTCATAAGCTGGGGATGTATGTTGCCTCAGGCCCCTGTGATGATTGCGTTATCTGTACAAATTGTTTGTAAAACATGTGTGTTTGAACAATATGAAATCTGGGCATCCTAAAAGAACAGGATAACAGCGATTTTCAGGGAACAAGGGAGATAACCATAAAGTCTGACTGCCTGCGGGGCCAGGCAGAACAGAGTCATATTTGTCTTCTTTCAGAAAGCAAATAGGAGAAATATCGCTGAATTCTTTTCTCAGCAAGGAATAACCCTGGGAAAACGAATGCATTCCCGGGGGAGGTCTCTAAAATGGCCGCTCTGGGAGTGTCTTATGCAGTTGTAGATAAGGGATGAAATATGCCCTGGTCTCCTGCAGCTCCCTGAGGCTTGTTAGGATTGGGAAATTCCAGCCTGGCGAAATTCTAGTCAGACTGGTTGTCTGCTCTCAAACCCTGATTCCTGTTAAGATGTTTATCAATAACAATGTGTGCCCAGCGGGACATGGACCTTCATCAGTAATTCTAGTTTTGCCCTGGCCTTGTGATCTCACTCTGCCTCTCTGCCCTTGTGATATTTTATTGCCTTTGAAGCATGTGATCTCTGTGATCCACTCCCTATTCGTACACCCCTCCCCTTTTGAAATCCATAATAAAAACTTGCTGGTTTTGCGGCTCAGGGGGCATCACGGAACCTGCCGACATGTGATTTCATCCCCGGAGACCCAGCTGTAAAATTTCTTTCTTTTGTACTCTATCTCTTTATTTCTCAGACTGGCGGACACTTAGGGAAAATAGGAAAGAACCTATGTTGAAATATTGGGGGCTGGTTCCCCCGATACTTTGCCAGATGCATAATTTTCAAAAATTTTCTCCCATTCTGTAGCTGTCTGTTTACTCTGTTGATAGTTTCTTTTGCTGTGCCAAAGCTCTTTAATTTAACTCCATTTGTCAAATTTGCTTTTGTTGCAATTTGCTTTTGGCATCTTTGTCATGAAATCTTTACCCATTCCTATGACCAGAAGAATACTGCCTAGGTTGTCTTCCAGGATTTTTATTTTTTTTACATTTAAGTATTTAATCCACCATGAGTTGATTTTTGTATATGGTGTAAGAAAGGGGTCCAGTTTTAATCTTCTGCATATGGCTAGTCAGTTTCCCAGCACCATTTATTGATTAGAAAGTCCTTTCCCCATTGCTTGTTTTTGTCAGGTTTTTTGAAGATAGTTGTAGGTGTATGGCCTTATTTCTGGATCTCTAGTCTGTTCCATTCATGCATGTGTCTGCTTTTGTAACAGTACCATGCTGTTTTGGTTATTTCATTTAGGTAGCATGATGCCTCAAGCTTTGCTCTTTTTGCTTAAGATTGCCTTTGTTATTTGGACTGTACTTTGATTCCATATTAATTTTTAAATAATCTTTTCTAATTCTGTGAAGAATGTCATTGGTAGTTTACTAAGAATAGCATTGAACCTATAAATTATTTTGTGGAGTGTGGTCATTTTGATATTGATACATCCTATCCATGAGCATGGAATGTTTTCCCATTTGTTTGTGTCATCTCTGATTTCTTTCAGCAGTGTTTTGTAGTTCTCCTTGTAGAGCTCTTTCACCTCCCTGGTTATCTGTACTCCTAGGTATTTTATTCTTTTGGGGGGCAATTGTGAATGGGATTGCATTCCTGTTTTGGCTCTCAGCTTGACTGTTGTTAGTGTATAGGAATGGCTAGTGATTTTTGTACATTGATTTTGTATCCTGAGACTTTGCTGAATTTCTTATCAGCTTAAGGAGCTTTGAGGCCAAGACTATTGGGTTTTCTAGATATAGGATCATGTCATCTGCAAACAGGGATAGTTTGACTTCCTTTCTTCCTATTTGGATGCCCTTTCTTTCTCTTGCCTGATTATTCTGGCCAGGACTTCTAGTACTATGTTGAACAGAAGTGATGATACAAGGAATCCTTGTCTTGTGCAGGTTTTCAAGAAGAATGCTTCCAGCTTTTGTCCTCAGTATGATGCTGGCTATGGGTTTGTCATGGATGGTTCCTTTTATCTGTGGTATGTTCCTTCAATTCGTAGTTTATTGAGAGTTTTTAACATGAAGGAATGTTTAATTTTATCAAAGCCTTTTCTGCATCTATTGAGAAAATCATGTGATTTTGTCTTTAGTTCTGTTTATGTCATGAATCACATTGATTGATTTGTGTATGTTGAACCAACCTTGCATCCCAGGGATAAAGCCTACTCAATCATGCTGGATAAGCTTTTCGATGTGCTGCTGGATTCAGTTTGCCAGTATTTTGTTGAGGATTTTTGCATTGATGTTCATCAAAGATATTCATCTGCAGTTTTCTTTTTTTGTTGTGACTCTGCCAAGTCATGGTATCAGGATGATGCCAGCCTCATAGAATGAGTTAGAGAGGAGTCCTTACTCCTCAGTTTTCTGGAATAGTTTTAGTAGGAATAGTACCAGCTCTTTTTGTACATCTGGTAGAATTCAGCTGTGAATCCATCCATTCCTGAGCTTTCTTTGGTTGGTAGGCAATTTATTACTGACTCATTTTCAGGGATTCAATTTCTTCCTGGTTCAGTCATGGGAAGGTGTATGTGTCCTGGAATTGATCCATTTCTTCTAGATTTTCTAGTTTATATGCATAGAGGTGTTTGTATATTCTCTGATGGTTTGTATTTCTGTGAGGTCAGTGGTGCTATCCCCCCTTACCATTTCTGATCTTGTCTAGTTGATTTTTATCTCTTTTTTATTAGTCTAGCTAACAGTCTATCTATTTTATTCTTTCAGAAAACCAGCTCCTGGATTTCTTGATTTTTTTGGAGGGTTTTTTGTGTCTCTATCTTCTTCAGTTCCACTCTGATTTTGGTTATTTCTTGCCTTCTGCTAGTTTTGGGGTTTGCTCTTGGTTCTCTAGTTCCTTTAGTTGTCATGTTAGGTTGCTGATTTGAGATCTTTCTAGCTTTTTGATGTGGGCATTTAGTGCTATATATTTCCCTCTTAACATTGCTTTAGCTGTGTCACAGAGATTCTGGTACATTGTTTCATTGTTCTCATTCGTTTCAAAGAACTTATTGATTGCCGACTTCATTTTATTATTTACCCAAGATTCATTCAGGAGAAGGTTGTTCAATTTCCACGTAGTTGTGTGGTTTTGAGTTTCTTAATCTTGAATTTTAATTTGATTGTGCTGTGATCTGAGGGACTGTTATGATTTCAGTATTTTTTTTTTTTGCATTTACTGAGAAGTGTTTTACTTCTGATTATGTGATCAATTTTAGAGTAAGTGCATGTGGCAATGAGAAGAATGTATATTCTGTTGTTTTCGGCTGGAAAGTTCCATAGATATCTATCAAGTCCACTTGATCCAGAGCTGAGTTCAAGTCCTGAATATCTTTGTTAACTTTCTGTCTCAATGATCTAATATTGTCAGTGTGGTGTTAACATCCCCTAGTATTCTTGTGTGGGAGTCTAAGTCTCTTTGCAGGTCTGTAAGAACTTCTTTTATGAATCTGGGTGTGCCTGTGTTGGATATATATATGTGTGTGTGTGTGTGTGTGTGTGTGTGTGTGTGTGTGTGTGTGTGTGTGTGTGTATGTAAAACTATATATATAAATATTATATATATTAATTAAGTCTTTTTGTTGAATTGAACACTTCAACATTATGTAATTCCCTTCTTTGTCTTTTTTGACCTTTGTTTAAAGTCTGTTTTTTCTGAAATTAGGATTGCAACCACTGTGTTTTTCTGTTTTCCATTTGCTTGGTAGATTTTTCTCCACTCCTTTATTTTGAGCCTACAAGTGTCATTGTCTAGTTTCACTCCTGTAGCAGCAATGATGCAACGGTGGGCACTGGCAGGAGCAGGGCTGGCTGGCTCTGTACCTGCCAATACTCTGACTTTAATGGCAGTCAGTCAGGGCAGGGAAGGTTGCACTTCCATTGCAACAGTGGCAAGGCAGGGTGCATGCACACACATGGGCATTTTGGGGCAAGGAAAGCAAAACCTGCTTCCGCACACACATGCTGGGAAAGTAATGGGGGGAGGGTGGTTGCTGTGGGCCCAGGGGAGGGAGTGGGTGGGCTGTGTGTGTGGCTGTAGAATCTACGCTGCTGGAGCTCTCCTCCAGTCAGGTAGGGTCCACCCCCCAGAAGCTATAATGGAGCCCCTAGGGCACCCGAGGCTGCCCTGCCAGTGCATGTGGCCAAGCTGGAGCCCTAGGAGACACCAGCAGACTAAGCGGTGGCTCAGGTTGCATGTCCCCGTCTGATGGGCAAGACCACCCTGCAGAATTCAGCACTGACAGTTCCCCTAGGGCTAAAGTCTCCTATAGGAGAAAGTCAAGCCTGGGGGAATGGCTGTCCTTGGCTGTACTCTGCTACAGAGGCTCTCGTACCAAATCTGCCCTCTACATTGGCTGGCTTGCTTCCCCTACCACTTCTCTAAGCAGCTCTTTCTGCCAGCTCAAGGGTCCATGGAGGTGAGTCTTCTCCTGCCAGGATTCCAGAGGCTCATGGCAAGAGTGTGTTGCTCCTTGCCAGTTCAACTCACCCCTGGAGTCATTGGGGGCCAGGAATGAGCCTCGGTGCACAGTAGCCCCATACAAGGCTTCCAGCTTTCTGCCCCTTCAGCCCACTTGTGTGTCGTGTCTCTGTCCACTCTCGGTGCCTTCCCTCTGAAGATCTGATAAGAGTAGGCCAATCATCTTGGTCCCTTGGTGGCAGCTTTTCTACCTGGCTATGTCTAGTTGGCCATCTTGCCCTCTCTCAAATTTTTAAAAATTTCTTCAATGTCTATATCAGTTCTCTTCTTTTTCTTTTCTTTTTTTTTTTTTTTTTTTTTTTTTTTACTTTTGACCATTGATTAATAGTATTTGCTATTCCAGATCAGTGTCAAATAAGATGAAGTAACCAAACCCTGTGGGCTAGTGGTACAGTAGCAGGCAGGATGCCAGTCACTTGATGAGATATTAGGAGGAAGCCTCTTTGCTTCCCAGTCCACTCACACTCCCTGAGCCTCACACATGGGAGAACTCAGCCCATCAGTTTAGCTGCTTGATTCTTGGGCTAGGGAGTCTGACACAATCATACAAGATTGATGTTTGCATACTCCTTTTCTTACCACACCTACATCCACTTAGGACTAGATGAGTGTGCAATCTGTACAGCCACATAAGGCCCTGAACTTAGAAGGGCCCATTCTTTGTTTAATGCTCTGCCATCATCTAACATTTTCTAATAACGTTTCAACAAGGGTTTCTGCACTTTTGTTTTACACTGGATCCTCAAGTTATATAGCTGGTCCTGCTCCCACATATCGTTGAGTCAAGATCTCTTAGAAAGTGTCTTAGTTCTAATCCTTCTCTCTGGGCTATTAGATGTTAGTATTCTATCTCTAGTCTGGTCCACACCAGTTCTCACTACCTGTATTCCCACAGCACGCAATGCATTATGTGCATCCAGGAGTGTGTTGCCCCAGCAGCCATTTGATCCATATGAGACAGATGACTACTGTTGAAAAGGGAAGGGTAAAAAATTGTGGCAGGCAGTCATTTCTCTAGAATTCCTTGCTAAATCTTTAATGTGGCAATATTAGCATTAAAAATGAATAAAATTGTATCTATGTGTCTCAAAAGGTTCTGAATTATTCTAACAAAAGTGAGGGCTAGAATACTCCATTGTCATGATGAGGGAAAGGAATAGGGTCAGTGGAAGTGAATGAGTAAAGGAAGTATCAGAACGGCACCAAAGAACTGCAAGGTTCATGGTAAATAGGACAGATAGATTCATACTGAATGAGAAAATTGACATTTTCCTGGTTATACAATCTATTGGAAAGAATTAAAGGGTGGAGGCAAAGTTCAATAATAAAACCCCCACAGTTATTAAAAGACTTTAGTTATTTGATACTCATGTGTCCTTAGTAAACACGTATGCTGAATATATTTTAAACTTTCTCAAAAATTAAGGAGCTTTAGGGTTTTTTTGTGTGTGTTATCAATGTGAACTCCAAGAGTCTTTGTAGAGCAATACATACATGTAGAAGACACATTATATTGAATTGAAAGTTTCTTAAATAACAGGACATATTCTAGGAACTGTACATGTAACATAGAAACTACAAGATCAGCAAATATTTTGAGGGCTTACAACTTGCCAGACAACATATGCTTTTCAGTAGATTTATATTATTTAATCCTCAAATTAATTCTATAAGCTGAGTATTATTCTCTTTATACACATAAGAAAAACAAACTATAAAGAGGTTTCACGACTACTTTTAGGTCTCACAAGAAACCAGAATTCAAATAAAAAAATGCTTCATAATAACTTTTTAAGGGTGGTCTGTTTCACTGAAAAATCTGAAATAGAATTGAAGCTTTGTCATTTAAGTTGAGAAGTTCCCAGGCTGCCAAAGTGAGGAGGAGGAAGAGAAACAGAAGGAGAAGAAATAAAGACGGAAGAGTCTGGAAGAAGACATACACGTGGCCAACAAGTATATGAAAAAATACTCAATATCACTAATCATTACAGAAATGCAGATCAAAACCACAGTGAGACATCATCTCACACCAGTCAGAATGACTATTACTAAAAAAGTCAAAACATAACAGCTGCTGGTGAGATTGTGAAGAAAAGGGAATGCTTACACTGCTGGTGGGAATGTAAATTAGTTCAGCCATTGTGGAAAGCAGTATGGCAATTCTTCAAAGAACTTAAAACACAGTTACCATCCAACCCAGCAATCCCATTATTGAGTATATACCCAAAGGAATATAAATTGTTCTACTATAAAGACATATGCATGTGGATGTTCATTGCAGCACTATTCACAACAGCAAAGACATGGAATCAACCTGAATGCCCATCAATAGTAGCCTATATAAAGAAAATATGGTACATATACACTATAGAATACTATCTGGCCATAAAAAAGAATGAGATCACGTCCTTTACAGGAACATGGATGGAGCTGGAGGCCATCAGCCTAAGTGAACTAAATGCAGGGAAAGAATACCAATTACAGCATGTTCTCACTTACAAGTGGGAGCTAAACAGTGAGAACATAAGGATACAGAGAAGGGAACAATAGACACTAGGCCCTCGGTGGGAGGAGGGAGATAATCAAAAAACTACCTATCCAGTACTATGCTCTTTACCTGGTGATGAAATACTCTGCACACCGAACCCCCATAACATGCAATTTGCCTGTATAACAAACCTGCACATGAACACCTGAATCTAAAATAAATGTTAAAAATAGGAGAGAAAGAAAGTGGAAAGGGAGAAATGGAGAGTGAGAAGCAATATGGTGTAACAGTGGAGTTTTAATCAGAAAAACAAACACAATTTCTAGTATTTAATTCAGAGGGAATTTAATTCAGGGGATTGGTTACACAGGTGATGGAGGAGCTGAGAAATCTATGTAATTTAGAGATTAGCAACACAAAACCCCACTATACCCTAGAGCTGGAGAGACAAAATGATACAGAGACAGTATTACCAAAACTCAGAGTCAGGGTTACCTGAAAGAAACTGGAACATGACTGATCTATTAGAAAGGAGTTGGAGTCATGGATGGTCCCACCCCCGTCAGACATGCCGCTGGAGACAGAATGGAAATTGGAGTGTTTCCTCCTCCCATGTTCCAGATTTACATCAGTACACCTTTTGGGTGAACAGAGATGGAAGTTATTTGACATGGAACATGGGATATGCTGCCTATAGATGTCAGCTTCTTTGTAATACAGAGCAGTTCATGAGACAAAGAAAAATTGGATCTGAGGGATACCTGTGACATGCTCACGCACAGTAGGTAAAATCAGAACCCTGGTTGAACTTGGCCTACCATATTGCTCTCAGACTTGGGGTGAATGATTCATAGCTATGGTCCAGAGAATAACCTAGAATAAAGGTGAGAATGCAGCTCCCGATGAAAAAATTCTACATGTAAATGTACATACATAAAATAGAAGGGAAAGATTCAGTAGGGCACACTGAGAGGAATTGTTATGGCAAGAATGAAATGCCAATGAATAATTGAACACGAGCACCTGGTACACTTTTAAACACAGGTGGATGATGAAAAGGGAGGAATACAAGAGCTAAACTGGCAATATGGCAATAGCCCCTGGAAAGTGAAGGGGACAAAGTAAAATAGTCACTGTTTGAGAAGAATTAGCTGCCTCCTGAGTTGGCTGAATTGTCCTGGGGACAAGCAAAAGGCTGAGATCTGTAGAAAAGATGAAAAATAAGGATATTTTTGTTTCCGTTTATATGATGTCAAATTCTCAGTTGCTGCATGAACACTGAACGTGTCCCGTGAATGCTATCTGAAAAAGCAATAAATAAAAGGATTTAACTAGTCATGACACCAAATGACACTACTAATGGCACAAAACTTCCCTCCATATTAACTTATAACTGGTTTGCATTTAACTCCTTTCAGAATTTCATCTACCCCAAGCTTTTAACTTCCTAACAGGCTGTGAACACAGACGGCAGTTTATCTTTACGTTACTGGTTTCCGATTGTGCTTTTCAGAGCCTGGACAGTATTTACATAGCCATCAGCTGAGATACTTGGGTATTTCTTTGTTAATGAGAATCTCTTGTGGTAAGGTACAGAATTATACCTTTTATCATACCTCAGCTGATTTCCATGCATGCTTCAATTTGGGAACCTATATTTATGGCTCTCTGCAGGTTCCTCTGGGCCACCACAGAAGGAAGGAACAAGAAAAGAGACAAGAATATAAAGTTCCAAATTGCCACCTCTCCCTGTAATAGTTCTACATGTTTGTCTTTCAGAAAGATTTCAATGGAATAATTTGTTTTGTGGTCAAAAGGGTGGATAAGAAAAATCATGGATCTGTATAAATCTGAAAAATCGTGAATCCATTAATCTGGGCCCATTTTAATGTATCCCATATTTTTATCTAATTGCTTGTCTGAAGCCCCCTTTTCTGTTTTTCTAGGTCATACTTCCAATCCATTCCTAGTAGGCTGCTAGGTATCCCCAGTAAAGTCATTGTTTTATAGTTTTCAGAAGACATATTTTTCCCTGTTTTAGGGTTCTGACCTTCTGTTACTTTCCATGTTTCTTCAGATTATTGTTGGCAACAACATCCATTCATTCTGCCAACGTTGGTGAGCACCTGCACTGGACCAGACCCCAGGCAAGTATCTGCTGGGCACTCAGAATTCAAAATTAAATTAGTCAAGAATATACAATATTTTTTACTACCTGTGATCAAACCTGTACACACCTGAAAAGTTGAACACAACTCCTCCTTAAACCTTTGGCCTACATTTCTTTAAGGCCATTATGGCAAGCCTTATTGAGAAAGAAATCAGAAGAATAGAAGCTGAAGTTGAAAAATTGACTGTTCTCTTAGTCGTCTGGAAATATTGTATCACTGTCTTAGTCTGTTTGTATTGCTAGAAAGGAATACCTGAGACTGGATAGTTTTTAAAGAAAAAAAAGGTTTACTTGGCTTACAATTCTGCTGGCTGAAAGATTGGACACCTGTTGAAATCCTCAGACTGTGTCCATTCATGGCCAAAGGTGAAGGGGAGCTGATGTGTGTAGAGATCACATGGTGAAAAAGGAAGCTAGAGAGAGAATAAGATGGGGGAGGTGCCAGGCTCTTTTTAACAACCAGTTATCACAGAAGAATAGAGTGAGAACTCACTCCTAAGGGAGGAAATTAATCTATTCATGAGGGATCCACTCCATGACCCAAACACCTCCCCACCTCCAACCTCGGGGATCAAATTTCAACATGAGGTTTGGAGAGAATAAATTTCCAAACTATAGCAATCACTATAATACACAATAGGTCTAAACCTCATTATTTGTCTTCTTATTGTAAATATATCTTTAATTTTTATACTATTATTTTGGATTTTAAACTTTCAAAACTAATTCTTAGACTCTTTGGTGTTTCAACTTTGGTATATGTCACTCATTCTGTCTTTTGCACATGATCTCTAACTAAATATGTGAATTCATGTATTTTTGTGCCCAGTTACATATCATATGTTAGACAATTGAATAACAAGATATAATAATTTTCCAACTATTTACAAGGAATATTTTATGATGATATATGAACATATCATTTTATATATTTTAAACTAAAAGGACATCAGAAAATAGTGAGCCAATTTTAAAAGATTATTTAACCTTCCAAGCAGAAAGTACAGCCATGAACTTTCAGAAAATAAAGTAGGGATTTCCATTTGTAGATGTGATTCATGTGACAACATATAGAAGGAAAGAAAATAAGAGTAACAAAATTGGAGAAAATTAAAAAGCAGAGAAAACTGTACAGATTCAGTTAAAGAAATGAGAATAAAAGAGAAGTAATGGATTTAAGAGAAAAATATTAGGAAACATGCTATTCTAATTTTAAAAAAGGAATTAAATAACATACGTTTTCAAGAGTAGTCTCAGGAGCAAAGGAAGTCATAAAGCAAGGATAAAGATGTGAGCAAATGCCAGGTTGCCAATTCAAGAATAAAGAGAGAATTTTAGCATGGAATCAGAAGGCCTGGGTTTGATCCCAACTTCTGAACTTACTAGCTTTCTGAATTTTCTTAGGAAGAATCTCAACTTCTTAGTGAATTTTAAAGACCTTCCCAAATTTGAGGGTCCACAACTCATAAGCACAATTATTTTTAAAGCAGACATTGCAGCAACAGAAGTTAGCAGATTATTCAGTGTTTTTATGTGTTATTCATGAAGCATTGATTCAACTGACATTTTGAAATTATGCTTTGTATTTGGGACTGTGCTAGATGCTAGACACATGAATATAAGCAAAAAACGGTTTAGCTATAGAGAAGCTCTCAATTCACCAGGAAAAGAGAATATGTAGAGAAGCTATACATTACTACACATTATGATAAATAAAACTTTGAGTGAAGAACAAAGTGACACAAAATAAAATCAGGCTACTTTTAGGAAGAAGGTGGCACCTGAAATTGGGTTTTTGAGATCTTTCTTTCTAAACAGACTTTGTTTACATTATCAATGAAGTTTATAAAATATTGAAATGACTCAAGTATATGAGTAAGAAGTATTAACAGTGTAAAAATAACATTTTTAATTTTAGATATAAAGTTCAAATTGAAACCAATGACATTTCTAAATATAGAATGTAGATTTGGATTCTTAAAACTCTTGTACCAAAAACATTTAGAGCTGCATAAAAATAATGCATATAGAGAAATGGCTGGTTATATAGTTAACAACTTAATATAACTTGAGAAAAAACCATCATTGACTGAAGGAGAGCAGGTACACATGAGGGAACTTCAAAAGTTTGTGGAAAATGGAATTAAAAGACAAAAACAAAAAATGTAAACTTTATTTCTCAACATATTCTTCATCAAATTCAAGACACTTTTTTAAGCAATGATACCAGCATTTAATCCGTCCCTAAAGGACTGAGGGCCCTGGGAATTTAATCATTATCAATGCAGTCTTTTTACATTATTAAGTGAAGAACACTAGGTGACTGTATTAGTCCATTTTCATGCTGCTGATAGAGACATACCCAAGACTCAGCAATTTACAAAAGGAAAAGGTTTAATGGGCTCACAGTTCCACATGGCTAGGGAGGCCTCACAATCATGGCAGAAGGTGAAAGGCACACCTCACATGGCAGCAAACAAGAGAAGATGAGAGCTTCTGCAGGGAAACTCCCCTTTATAAAACCATCAGATCTCATGAGACTTATTCACTATCAGAAGAATAGCATGGGAAAGACCCACCCCCATGATTCAATTACCTCCCACTGGGTCCCTCCCACAACATATGGGAATTGTGGGAGTTACAATTCAAGATGAGATTTGGGTGGGGACACAACCAAACCATATCAGTGCCCTTTACAGATTTTTTGGGATTAGGAAACAAAAAGAAGTCACAAGGAGCCAAATCAGAACAGAAAGATGGTTATCTAGTGATTTCCCATCAGAACTCTTACAAAATTACCGTTTGATAAAATAAATGAGCTGGAACGTTGTCATCGTGGTGAAGAACTCTCTGTTGAAGCTTTCCTAGGCACTTTTCTGCTAAATCTTTGGCTCACTTTGTCAGAACATTCTCATAATAAGCAGATGTTACTGTTCTCTGCCCCTCCAGAAAGTCAACAAGTCAAATGCTTTAAGCATCCCCCAAAAAAGTTGCTATGATTTTTGCTCTTGACCACTCTGTTTTTGCTTTGACTGGACCACTTCAACCTCTTCGTAGCCATTGCTTTGATTATGCCTTGTCTTCAGGTTCATACTGGTAAAGCCATGTTTCATCTCCTGTTACAGTTCTTCAAAGAAATACTTCAAGATCTTGATCCCTCCTGTTTAAAATTTCCATTGAAAGCTCTGCTCTCATCTGCAGCTAATCTGGGCACGATGATTTTGGTACCCAGAGAGTGGATAATTTGCTCAACTTTAATTTTTCAGTGAGAATGGTGAGCTGAACTAGTTGAGATGTCTACGGTATCTGCTACTGTTTCTGCTGTCAATCACTGGCCCTCTTTAATTAGGGCATGTATAAAATTAATTTTTTCCTGGCCAATTAATGTGGATGATCTGCTGCTGCCAGCTTCATCTTCAACACTGCCTCTTCCTTTCTTAAAATGAGTTATCCATTCGCAAACTACTAATTTATTTGTGGCATCGTCTCCATAAACTTTTCATAAAACATCAATGATTTCACATTCTTCCACCCAAGCTTCACCATAAATTTGATGTCTGTTTTTGCCTCAGTTTTAGAAGAATTCATGTTACTCTGATAGGGGCTCCTTTCAAACTGATGTCTTATCCTTCTTGGTACCTCAAACTAGATCCTATACAGCTAGGTTATAACAAGTTAGTATAAATTTATTTTTGTGCAACAATTTTGAAATCTGTATAGTTTTTTTCATAATATGCATTTCCTATGAACTTATTAAAGACACCCTCATATTATGAAATCCTTAAAACACATTTTTATGGACAAAATTATATTTTTCTTTAAAATCAGATACTGAAAAACAAAGAAAAGTGCTATTTAAATATGCAAAATATCTCATTATGCCAGTAATGAGAAGTTTTGGAATTAAATTGGCAAATGAAATAAATCAAGATTGTCCCCTTAAAGCAAGTGGTCTATAGAATACAACTTGAGTACTGGAGTTACCTCATGTTAAGACAAAAAAAGATTAGGAATGGACAGACCAAGCTCAGACATAGTTTATACAAACTGCATCACAGAGACCACAACAGAAGAGACCTCTCAATATCTCAAAAATATCTCCATATAAGCTGGAATCTGAGTCTCAACCAACCAAAGTCAAAACAGAAAGGGAAGACAGAACTGTATTAATAGTATAAAGACAGAAGGCAAGCCAAAGAGAATTATTTCTACACTTTGTAGAAGAAATAGTTGCCATAGTAAAAAAAAAAAAAAAAAAAAAACAGAATTGAAAGAAGCAATAAAAGGAATTAACTTGTACTAATTTGGAAGTTACACCTCATACTATTGTTTTAATTTACCAGCTTTGATTTCCCATCTGGTAACAGCATGTTGATTCTCCTTAGCCTCCTTTTCCAGCTCTGACTCCATATTTGTCTGGACTCCTGCAGTCAAGGATATTTTCTGGGTTAGATTCTCTCAGAAGCTGATTCTAAGCCAAGAATTTGATTGCAAATGATTTTTTTAGGAGGTGCTTCCCAAATAATCCACAAGAAAGGGGGAGGAGAAAGATAGGGAAGAGGAGGAAGTCATACAAGCATGTGATTTAGGGTAAAGTTCTACCCTGTTCAATGCCAGAGAAAGAGAGCTCTGAAGTATAAAGTTGCAAATTAGAGTTTGTTTTGCCTCACAGCAAGGGAGCTTGTCTTTTATATCTGTCTTGTAAGTTACTATGGGCTGACCCAGAACCAATATAGACTTACAGACATTCTTTCTTTTCCATGATGTCTCTATCTCTCTTTCTTTCTCTCTCTTTCTCTGAGTCAAGACAGTTCAGGGCAATCCTCTGAAGATTGCAGCTGCAAGGCAATAGCAGCAAAGCACACAGTACTCAACGATAGGCCAAAAGGGCATGCAAAGAAGATCAGGAGATATTTCCAGGGCACTAGTAATGTCCACTACAGGTGAACACATTAAGCAATCTGGGCAAAAGCATATTCCTTGCCCTGGATGTAATGAGTGTTTTCATAATAGCATATGCCCCAAAGCTGTCTAATCAGTGAGTAAGCACCCAGAGAGGGGCTCAGAGAAGTTAAATGGGAGTTTGGAGCTTCCAGAAGGCATCTTTCCATCATAAAAAGAACGTCCACCTAAGGTTGAAATAAAGTAAGAGGGAAGCACTGTAAAGAGATAGTGAGCACACGGCTAAGTCTGGTGACATTATTTGAACCACTCTATCTCCTGGTTTGACACTTAAACCAGAGTTTCTATGATAAGACCCTTAATAAATTACCTTTCTATGCCTGGGCTAGATTGAGTTTCTCTTACTTGCAAAACAATATTATCTTTTAATTATTACTAGTAAGGTAACAGTGTTGATTCAGTTTCTGAATAATTTGCTGAAAGGCAAGGTCCTTATATGTTTATTCTATGAAAGCTGTTAGTCTAATATAAGAACCTCTACATGGTGTGCTGCTGAAGGGAGCTACTATCATGGCTCTGTGAAAGAAAAATAACAACTTAGAAGGCTGCATCTTTCACAGGCAAGGTAGCCAGTTATGATCAATACAGAACTGTCTCACAATTTAATGTTTTTGTTTTACCCCAAGAGGTTTGAAAAAGAAATGGTGGCAAATCTGTGAATTCCACCTCATCCATATTGAAAAACAGATGGTCAAGAAGAGATTCAGAAAAGACATGGTGAAAAATAAAACCATAGAGAGAAAATGCTGAGCACCCAAAAGAACAAAGAAGAAAGAGTGAAATGAAGAAATAGACAATGTGAAACTGGTAGCTCAACATTAGGAGAATTTAAAAGAGCAAGGTGTGGATAAAAGATACAGTAAAACAGAGATAGTTTATGGAATATTTGTATTCAATCCTTTGTTTGCTTATTCATTTATTAATTCATTTAGTAAAAACTTTTCTCAAGACAGGGTTCCACTCTGTCACCCAGGCTGGAGTGCAGTGGTGCAATCAGAGCTCATTGCAGCCTCAGTCTCCCTGGTTGAAGCGATCCTCCTCCCTCAGCCTCCAAAATAGCTAGGACTACTGGCATGAGCCACCATGCCTGGCTAATTTTTTGTATTTTTATGCAGATGGAATCTTCCTATATTGCCTAGGCTGGCTTGAACTCCCGGTCTCAAGCAATCCTCCCACCTCAACCTCCCAAAGTCCTGTGATTACAGGCATGAGCCACCACTCCCAGCCCACTTAGTAAATATTAATTAGAATAATTAACTATGTCCCAGGTCTTGTGTTAGGCACCTGGGATACATAAAATGTTCCTGTCTTCATGAAGCAAATTGTCTTTCTCCTCGTCTTCCTCTTTCTCCATCACTATTGTCATCATCATCATTCTGGTACATACCTAGTAACTGCTTGAATGAAGAAATCAATATGGTAGGGCTAAAAACTCTTTAAAGAATAAAGCCAAATTTTAAACAAACAGGCAATAAGAATAAAAAAGTAAGACTCAAGACAAAAAGTTAAAGAAAAATCAAAAAGTTCTGAGTAATATTTAACAAATATTTTTAAAGCATCTACTCTGTAGACATTAAGTGTTCTCACAGACACAACACAAAGGTAACTATTGGAAGTGATGGATGTGTTAATTAGATTTGACTGTGTTAATAGTAGTTTCATAGTGGTAATCATTTCATAGTGTATATGAATATCATATCATCATGATGTACACATTAAATGTATTCAAATTTATCAATTATATCTCAATAAAGCTGGAAAAATAGATATAAAGTTTAATTTGTGTTAATCTGCCATTTGAAATAAAATCAGTCATAAAAATAAAAATGAAGAAATAAACTATCTACTCTGTGACCCACACTGGGTTAAGAACTAGTCATAAGAAATATCTTTTTCTATTTGGTTCTGTTTTATAGTTTTTATTTCTCTTCTGAGATGTTATAACTTCAAACATCATGAGCATATTTTCTTTACATTCACTGAGCATAGTCATAAAACTTGCTTTAAAATACTTGTCTAGTTTTAATGTTTTGGTCATGTGGGAGTCAGTCTCCACTGATTATCTTTTTGCTTCAAAGTAGATCACAATTTCCTGGTTCTCATACATGAAGAAATTTTGGATTGTGTCCTGAATATTGTTAGTTGTGGACCCTAGGATCTACTATATTCTTCCAAAGAGTGTTTTCCTTTATCGTCTATTTTAAAAGGCAATTAATGTGTTTGGACTCAAGCTCCAAACTCTACCTTTTGAATGGTTGTTCAAATCTCAGTTCAGTTCTTTTGTCCTTAGCTTTAGAGCTGGAAGGTCACCCTACTCATGCATGGTTGATGGGCCAGCCAGAGATTTGAGCAAACTTTATACTCAGAATTTAGGGCTTTCTGTTTCTGGTTCTCTCTTTTCTGGGATTTCTTTTCTATTTTCTAACAGCTGTGGTTGTCTCAAACTGTGCCCTCTGGTCCTTCAGGACAGAAAAATTGTACGGTTTTCTATCTGATTTTAACCCTCTCTATCTGCTCCTCAAATCAGTGACTACAACATACTCTTAGGCTAAAACCTGTAAAAGTAGGAAATGCAATCAGTGTTTTTCCCTTCTTCTGTATAATTCCCCTAGAAAATCTGCTCACTTTTGATCACTTCACTTTCCCCTGTCCTCAGGAATTTTTTTTTTCTGAGACAGAATCTCCCTCTGTCACCCAGCCTGGAGTGCCATTGTGCGACCTCGACTCATTGCAGCCTCTGCCTCCCGGGTTCAAATCATTCTGCCTCAGCCTCCCAAATAGTTGGGATTACAAGTGTGCGTCACCATGCCCGGCTAATTTTTGTATTTTTAAGTAGAGATAAGGTTTCACCATGTTGGCCAGGGTGGTCTTGAACTCCTGACCTCAAGTAATCCACCCGTCTCAGCCTTCCAAAGTGCTAGGATTACAGGTGTGAGCCACCGCACCCAGCCAGGAATTTTTTTCCAATTTTACCCAGAGTTTATGGCTGCTATCTGTGGGAGGGTCAATTTGGCAGGAATTCCTACCAGCCCAAAAGAAAGTGGAGTTCCCCAAAATAAAGGTATTTCAGTTTTTAGTTACTGGGAAAATAAAATATAAGTATTTAAAATGTGAATATTTTAACTCTCTATACTTTTTACCATAATCTGTGAGGATTAAACAATTATCGATGTGAAAGTATAGATGTAAAAGACAGAAAATTAGTAAAGAAGGAAAATGCAAACATTTGTTGTGCTGTGAGCCTATGAGTTCAAATATACTCTTGTTAATCATACCTATATTTTACAGAAGGAAATAACTTCTAAGGTTGTTAGGGTGATTATTTTCACATAAACACATTTTAGAAACCGAAAAACAAAAGTGGAAATCATCTAGTAAAGTCAGTATTAGCATCTGCTGATTTCTCACGAAATTATTTATTTGCTTGTTAAATGTGGTAATTTTCTGCTAGATTTGAAGGAGAGAGAATCAGGTATTTCCTCACAGTCTTTCTTTAATCATCTCAGGAAAGATACGGTTTTCTTAGTATGAGCCACTAAAGGCCCTAAAAGCCACATACATTCTATATGACAAAATATAATAAATCCATAAACCACTATTTTGATCTATATACCAAGCTGTACTGAACCTTAAATTGAGTGGGACATTCTGATTTTATAGTATCTTAAAGAGAACTCAGATGTAAGTCTGGACATAAACAGAAAAAAAAAAATCCAGTCTGGCTGGTTTTGCTATTCCTTAACTGTTGAGCAGACGACTTTGAATTATTTGGCAGAATTCATTGCAAATATTTTCTCTATTCTTCTTCCTTAAAAACCACCTCACAAACAAGGTGCTGTGGTGTTAAACTTTTCTAATATAACTAATTTAAAAGTGAGCAATTCATTCAAGCACATGCGGAAGGATTTGTCTGCACCAGTGGTTGCCTTGTCCTTGAAAACAGAGGTACCCATCCCCGTAAATTCTCTTTCAGGCAGTGTAAGTATCCCCTTTTGTAGGTTGGAGCATCACAGTCACAAGCCAAGTCTAAACAGAACAGACAAGGAAGGATATGCTTAGCTCAAGGAAGATAAGTTTGTTTTCTCTCCATCACTCTCTACTCAGCACTGAGATAGCTCCAGGCTGCCTCCTGGTGCTTCTAACTTCAGTAAGACCATATGGGGAATATCACTGGATATTACCTGATTGCAAATTACTACTTGGAAAAGTTAAACTTTAGTCCTAATTAGGGCATATTCTTAGTTCAGACCCATGGGGTCTAGCTTTTGCACCACAGAAGTGTTGATTACTTATCTAATTCCCTAGTGTATCTGAAAGAGCTCTCCCAAATATTGCTAACTAGTGATCAAGTCACTCTGACCTCTCTATAACGTACTTGAGCTTTTATGTCTCCGGGACATTTATTCCTGCAACTTTTCTGTTTTGGACTTTTTTCTTATAGTCGGCCTTTCCCATTAAGTCTGCTCAAATCACTTTACAAAATTCTTGCCTTAATTTTCTTCATGGCACCAAGCCCAGGATGGACTAATTATGTGGCCACTTTACCAGATTAATGCCCCAGTGTCCTTACATGGGCAGGCCAAAACCAAATTCGTTCCTTTAGTATTGAGTATCTTTCCAACTCCATGAGAATATAAACCCATGGGATCAGGGGCATTGCTTTGTATACTGCACTATAGACCGAGAATTCAGATCAGAGACTGACAAAGAGTAGGTGCTTACATATATTTGCTTTATGAATTAATGACTAAATCAAAAATTTAAATAACTCCACATCCCCCTAAGGATCTTCATTCAAAAAGGCAGTGCAACTGTTCTTGCCCTTTTTCTTCCCTTCTCTTCCTAAAAAAATGCACTCCTAAAGTAACTGGTGAAGCAAGGGAAGGTAGTTGGCCACACTGGTAAGGGGTGGGCTGGGGAAGCTGTGATGGTGTAGAATGAGATGTCAGAGACCCTGAGCAAAGTGACACAAAGGTGGCTACATCCAGGCTGTGGATTGTTGCTGGATGTGGGGTGTAAGATCTCGAGTAAGGTTAAAGCTGGTGCCCATGCAGGGCATCAGCCCAAGCAAGGTGAACAGACAAATAACACATGGGGACAGCCCAGAGTGGTAAATGTAACATTCCAACAGAGAGGCGGCCCCATAAGTGGCATCAGAGATCAAGCAGGATAAAAAGGGCAACCTCCAGAGGTGAGGGAAACCCAGTATAGGAAGTCAGAGCCTCAGTGGTGAGGCAGGTATTTATCAGAGATCCAGACTGGTGCAGATTTTCAGGGCTCAAGCAAGAGAAGGGCATCCTGGTTGGGAGTTAGACCCCATGGTGGCATCCATGCTTGGGGGCAGCCTGGCCTGAGGTATCAGAAAACAAGCAGAGTCAAGAATAGTCCATGCCAGGATGCATCCTGGAGTGGACAGTCAGCCAGAGACAGGAGATTGTCCATGGTAGGGAAGAAAATGGCCTAGGGTAGTAGACTCGCATACACAAGATAAGGAATGAAACACAGAATGAGGGAATTAGCAGCAGATGGTGGGTTAGTTAACATGTGGGCAGATAAATTTTAAAAGTATAATAAAGGCAATGGAGCTAGGTTTCTCACCATCAGATAAATGAGTTACAAATGTGGAAAGGAGAAAACTAGAATAAACCCTGTGCTACTAGATTGGAATTAGAAGTATCTGTACAAACTCATGGTTTTTAATCAATAAAGCTAGAGAAAGGTATACAGATATTGATGTATGCCTATGTGTATATACATTTATATATCTTTAAGTGCTATCTGCTGCAAGGGCCTGGGAGCAATGACACCCCAATATAAATGAGCACATCTACCTCCCAAATCTTGGCTTCTAAATACCATTCTCCACTAAAATGAACTTTGTGGTCCTTGAGAAAATAGATTTTAGGTTTGGGGCAGGGCAAGTACAAGCCTAGATCATAATGTTGTGACAGAAAGTGCTCCAAGAAGTGAGAAACATGTCAAAAAGACACAGAAACCAGATTGAAGGGTTCCACTTGGCCAAACTGGGAGCAAATTAAACATCAAAACAAATAGTGACAATAATGGATGGTAATGCATGGAATTAAGTAAGAAAATATGTCTCAATACAGATACAAATAAACAACTACATTAAAAGTTTGATGAGGAACAAGATATTTACATAGTGAAAAGTTCCTTCCCACAATAAACTTATCTACTAAGTGAAAAGGTAAGTGGAAAAGCCTGACAGACATCATCAGAATCAAATTATCAAAATTTGCATCATTAATAGTTGGGATAATAAAAATTGTGCACCATTTGACAGGATACAGTGAGAAAAACACATCATTACTTCTGATGTTCTTGTCAAAGATACATGACCTGAATCTAGTCATAATGAAAAACTCAAATTGAGAGGCATTCTACTACAAAATATTGACCTGTAATCTCCAAAAGTGGCAAGGTCATGAAAGCTAAGGAAACATTAAGTAACTGTTATAGACCTAAGGAGAATAAAGAGACATAATAATCAAATGTAACACATGATTCTGAACTGTATCATTCTACTCTAGAGGGCATTAATAGGAAAAATTGATGGGGCTGTTGAGTGGGGTCTGAGAATTCAGTGATGTTGCAATCACAATGGCTGTGTAATAAATCATCCCATACATGCTAATCACATGCACACTAAAATAGAAGTGATTTGGGCAACAGGTTACTGCTTGCTCTCAAACGGTTCAGGAAAAAATATATATATTTATACTGTACTTTCAATACTTCTGTAAATTTATTGTTTCAAAGCTTAAAAAGTATATATGCTAATAAACAAAATAATTTTCTTAAAAAGTGAATGAGGGAAAATGGCGATGTATAAACTCACTGCATCATTTCTGTCCCTCCATGTCCTCTGCAGAGATCAGACTGACAAACTCACAGTAAATGTAGTCCCGAGTCATCCAGGAATTCCTTCTCTGACATCATACCAATCTACTGTCTGCTGCACACATCTTTATCTTGAACCCTTTTATGTTTATTTATATATATATATATATATACACGCACATATATATACATATATATGTATACGTACACACACACTATATATGTATATGTTACATAATACACAAAGAAATGTATGTTTTTATTGACTAGAGTATAAATTAATCACTACCATCAAGTTATGCATAGAAAAACAATGTTCCAGTATTTGCATCTGTATTAGTGCAAGACTTACTCCACCAAGACAAAATTATTTAAAGGAAATATAAGTCAAATTGTGGAGTCAAGTCTTCAGAGAACCACAAAAATTGCATTAGACACTTGAGTGGCTTTCTATTTAGGTTAATGTGGCAAAGCTAGCTTGCTTTTCACAAATCCTTTTCCCTTTCCTCTTGGGCTCCCAGGTAGAATGTATTTCTCAAAGCCCTTGTTGGCCTGGATTCCTCAATGACTATGTGACACAGCACTCTTCTCCCCCATCACCATTTTCTCTTTAAATGAGCAAAAATAAGTTTCTACTTTTGAAGGCGCACTGTATTTTTTTTCCTGCCATAGTAAGTACCATCATCTAAACCAGCGCATTTACTTACTGTCAGATCTAGTGGGAGCCCATCGCTGATTGTGGGTATTAAGCCCCTCAGTTTGGTAGAATAAACATTCACAGGACAAAACAGCCATTCTCTTGCTAATACTGGCTGCCTCTTAAAGGATAAATCTTCTCTTCATTGTGCTAATGAAATCATTCATTTTTTTCCCCATCTATCAAAGGCCCTTTTCCAGGAACGGAGTGAGAAGGAGGAGAAAAGATCAATCTGCCACATTTACATCACTATCTAGCCATCCATCTGTTACCATCTATGTACTAAAGCCTGTTACATACTAGCTGCAGAACGTCATGTCTAATGAATAAGAAAACATGCACTAAAAAGAATTTGATTACTTCAAATAATTCAAGTGTGGTGAATACAACAGCAGAGTGTCATAGAAGCACAGAAGCAAACAGTAGAAGAGTGAACCTGGTTTAAGAATGAGGACAGGCTTCCCAGAGAATGTATCAGCACGGAGCTCTCTGAATCCCTCTGCAAAGGTTACCTTCCTGGCTTTAGGCCAGGTATGTTTCCTGAGCAGCTCAGTCCTTCACCATGTATAGGACTCTCCTTGGTAACTGACAACAAGCCATTTTATCTCTACATTCTGTTGTTTTCTGTAGTGCAAACCACCTTGAATTCTTCTATCTGTAAAATGGGGCTAGAAACACATATCTAACAAATATATTACGAGGTTAAAGATGTAGATGTATGAGGAAATGCCCAGCATACCAACAGGCAGATAATAAATTGCAATTTTATACCTTAAGGCCAGATTTTTTCAATACAGCACAGTAGCTACTAGACATATGTTGTTTATCCCTTACCCACTTTGGAGGTACATATTGATCTTTTGTCATATACCTAAATATAAATAAATGTTCGAGTATTAAAATCTATACTTTCCCTGAATTTTACCCTTCCGAGGTATAGATACAGATAGTCCCCATCTTACGATGGTTCAACTTATGTTTTGTTTTGTTTTGTTTTACTTTACAAGTGATAAGAAAGTGATGCACAGTAGAAACCTTACTTCAAATTTTGAATTTTGATCTTTTTCTAGGCGAGAGATAAGTGGTAGGACATACTCTTGCAATCTTGGGCAATGACAAGCCACAGCTTACACTCAGCCACACAATCACCATGTAAAGCAACCCATACTCTACAGTATTTGCACTGCAAGATGATTTTGCCCAAGTGTAGACTAATACAAGTGTTCTGAACACATTTAAGGTAGGTTCGGCTAAGCTATGATGTTCACAAGCTATGAAGCTACCAGATTAGGAATATCAAATGCACTTTTGACTGAAAATATTTTCAGCCTACAGTGGGTTTATTGGGATGTAATCCCATTGTAGGTCCAGGAGCATGCATGTGCGTACGTGCGTGTGTGTGTGTGTGTTTTAGCTGAATCTGACTATAACTTTGCTCTCCTCCGTAAGTTGACAAATGTATGCATATTGGTTCAGGTTAAATCTGTTGCCTACTTCCCTGCATACAAAATAATGATCTGGTCAACTCAGAAAACTGCAGTAAAATAATCATAATCATAATATTAGAGCTATCTTTTGAATTTTTACTATATATCAGGGATCTTTTTGGTAATAATAATTTTTATCTTCATAAAATCATAAAGTACCTCACAATATTTATATTTTATGAATGAGTGTATTGAAGTTTACAGTGGTTGAGTGATGTATCTGCCCAGATTTATACAACTAGTTGGTACCAGACAAGGGATTCAAACTGAGGTCAGTTTGCCTCCAAGGTATCCATGTTTTCCTCTATACAAAATGCCATCCCACAATCAACTTCCAAAATGTCTTCTTGTGACTTTATTTTATTGCCACAATTTCTGAGTCACAATCATTATTCGTAAATATATTTAGTGGGCACATCAAAATTCCATGAATTTGGAATCTGAGGATATGGTCAGAAAAAAGCAACATAAAAGTCTAAAATACAACAATTGAGTGAAAACATACCATCTCGGAAAGTGTAATGTGACACCATGTAACAACAGGGTATTTGGGCAATTGAAAAACAATTTGAGTAGTAAAAACCGTTTGTGTTACTTCAGCATGAACCAGGGTAAAGGGGACTCCACTAATGTCTACTTGCTGGTTTACCAGGTTATAGCCCTTAAAAATGAAGATGACATTGTCTATGTACATGAGCAAATTCATTTGTTTCTCATACTACTCCTTTTCTTCCTAGCCTTAGCTTACTGGCAATTGGATTCTCCTATTGGAAAAGAGCATGCTGACCAGTTGCATTAGATATATCAGTCTGTTTAACAGGGGTCAAATTTTCCAATCTGTGTTTAAGTGGGTGTTATGTGAGAGGCACTTTAGGGAGAATTCTATCTCTGTGCATAAATCATTGGCCTTTCGTTGAAAAGTTCGTTTTCTACTTTTGGCTTAGTGTCCCACAAACTGTTCCCCTTGAGAAATGAGTAAAATACATTTCTCAAACTGAGAAATGAGACTCCAGGTAAAGCTGAGGATCAGACCCTAGGTGAAGAAAATACCATCAGCAAGCAAAAGCCAGCATCAATCCATTAATTATTACCATTCCAGCGGATCACGAGGTCAGGAGATCCAGACCATCCTGGATAACATGGTGAAACCCCCGTCTCTACTAAAAATACAAAAAAATTAGGCAGGCATGGTGGTGGGTGCCTGTAGTCCCAGCTACTCGGGAGGCTGAGGCAGGAGAATGGCGCGAACCCAGGAGGCGGAGCTTGCAGTGAGCCGAGATCATGCCACTGCACTCCAACCTGGGCGACAGAGCGAGACTCCCTCTCCAAAATAAAAACAAAAAATTGCCATTCCAGAAGAACGTTGAATTAAATATAAAACTACTTTCCACTCAAAAAGGAAAGTTAGGAATACAATGGACAACAGGATAGTCCCTGAAGTCTCCATGTCTCTCCTAATAGCTTTCTTTATTGATTCTATCATCCAAGAGTTTTTTTTCCCCCTAATTCTTAGAGTTAACTATCTGCTGCAGCGTATTCTTTTTATGTGTCTTGAAACGATTTCTCCTACGCCTTATCCCTTGGTTTACTTGGAAGGGAAAGCTTGCTTTTTTGTTCTTATTTTGACAGTAGTCTCCCCAAGCCTTCTGGAACTCTTCATGGTCCTCCTAAAGAAACTCAATGTAACTCCTTTCACAAGCTGACTTTATATTTGGCCTCTGATGAAATATGTGAGCACACATTGCCCTAACTCTCCCAATCCTTGGGAATGAAGTAATTATATGAATTACTATTCTCCAGCTGATTTGTTGTGGCCAAATTTGCTGCAATGTAAGCTCTAGGGAGTCAAATATTTCAAATAATAACGGAAGAGAATTAAAGAATAGTATCAAATAGGCAGAAATATATTTATAAGCAATGTTACACTAGGATGGACTATGTAGAGATTACCCTTAGGCAGAAATTTATTGAATTACATGATAAATCTAGTTCTCTGACATCCAAATAAATAATTACCAAAAATAGAGGCACCCTCTTTTTTATTTGTCTGTATCTTTTCCTATCATCAAAAAGGGATATTTCTTTAAATTATAGGCTCAAACCTTATTTTTTCATACTATGCCTTAAGTGGAATATTTCCATGTATATTTGGAAGGAGGCTATCATGAAATTCCATGTGCCTTGCTTATAACACTTCCTATTTTCTCAGCCCACCTGTTAATATAGATTAGGCTCCTGACATTATTTAATGGGGATGAAACAGTCACTCTTAATAATATGCTACTCTAAAGAAGTTTAGTATTAATGGTCTTTCTCTCATAAAACTATAATAAAACTTGGTATAATCAGGAATTCTGTGATCCAGAACATCTAACATTAAAGTAGAGAATGTTATTAAATGTATAGTATGCAAGGATTTTTGTTTTTCAAAAAGTGAAATTCCCTCCGTATAGGTATTTGACATTAAAATACTACTGACTATAATTTGTTCTTTGATGATGCAGAATTCCTAAGAATTCCTAATATCCTTTTGATGAATCAATATGATTCAATAAATAAAGAACCTTAACTACAAAATAAAACTTAGGCATGAGTTCTAAAAGGCACATAAAAGTGATTAGTCAAGTTTTTGTCCTCAAATACCTTTTGTATTTTCTAAACATCAAGATTTTTTACATTTCATTTTCAGTTGACATGTAATAATTGTACATAATTATGGAATACAGAATATTTCATATGTGTTATAATATGTAATAAAATCAGAATAATTAGCATATCCATCACCTCATACATGTACCATTTATTGATACTGTGAACATTCAAAATCCTCTTCTCTAGTTTTGTAAAAATATATACTAAATTATTGTTGACCATATTCATTCCACTGTGCTGCAGAACACTAGAATTTATTTCTTCCATCTAGCTGTAACTTTGTATCCCTTAACCAACCTCTCTCTAGCTTCTCTTTGTCCCTGCACCTCCTATCCTCTAACTACCACAGTTCTACTCTCTACTTCTTTGGGCTCAGTTTTAAACATCAGGTTTATTAAGTTCTGATACATGTGCAGAATGTGCAGGTTTGTTACATAGGTATACACGTGCCATGGTGGTTTGCTGCACCCATCAATCCATCATCTACATTAGGTATTTCTCCTAATGCTATCCCTCCCCTTGCCTGCCAACCCCTGACAGGCCCCAGTGTGTGATGTTCCCCTCCCTGTGTCCATGTATTCTCACTGTTCAACTCCCACTTATGAGTGAGAACATGTGGTGTTTGGTTTTCTGTTCCTGTGTTAGTTTGCTGAGAATGATGGTTTCCAGCTTCATTCATGTCCCTGCAAAGGACATGAACTCATCCATTTTTATGGCTGCATAGTATTCCATGGTATATACGTGCCATATTTTCTTTATCCAGTCTATCAATGGGCATTTGGGTTGGTTCCCAGTCTTTGCTAGTGTGAACAGTTCTGCAATAAACATATGTGTGCATGTATCTTTATAGTAGAATGATTTATAATCCTTTGGGTATATACCCAGTAATGGGATTGCTGGGTCAACTGGTATTTCTGGTTCTAGATTCTTGAGGGATTGCCACACTGTCTTCCTCAGGGATTTTACATGTTCTTTTTCCTCTGCCCAGAACATGTGGGTGTAGTTGAAGAGGAGTGAGTGGGAGGGAGAAAGAAAATTATTTGTAATCCTTTTGGTAAATACCCAGTAATGTGATTGCTGGGTCAAAAGGTATTTCTGGTTCTAGGTCCCTGAGGAATCACCACGCTGTCTTCCACAATGGTTGAACCAATTTACACTCCCAACAAGAGTGTAAAAGCATTCCTATTTCTCCACATCCTCTCCAGCATCTGTTGTTTCCTGACTTTTTAATGATCACCATTCTAACTGGTGTGAGATGGTATCTCATTGTGGTTTTGATTTGCATTTCTCTGATGACCAGTGATGATGAGATTTTTTCATGTTTTTGACTGTATAAATGTCTTATTTTGAGAAGTGTCTGTTCATATTCTTTGTCTACTTTTTGATGCAGTTATTTTTTTCTTGTAAATTTGTTAAAATTCCTTGTAGATTCTGGATACTAGACCTTTATCACATGGATAGATTGCAAAAATTTTCTCCCATTCTGTAGGTTGACTGTTCACTCTGATGATAGTTTCTTTAACTGTGCAGAAGCTCTTTAGTTTAATTATATCCCATTTGTCAATTTTGGCTTTTGTTGCGATTGCTTTTGGTGTTTCAATACTATTCCCATCAAGCTACCATTGACTTTCTTCACAGAATTAGAGAAAACTACTTTAAATTTCATATGGAACCAAAAAAGATCCCATATAGCCAAGATAATCCTAAGCAAAAAGAACAAAGCTGGAGGCATCACACTACCTGATTTCAAACTATGCTACAAGGCCACAGTAACCAAAACAGCATGGTATTGGTACCAAAACAGATATATAGACCAATGGAATGGAACAGAGGCCTCAGAAATAACACCACACATCTACAACCATCCGACCTTTGATAAATCTGACAAAAACAAGCAATGGGGAAAGGATTCCCTATTTAATAAATGGTATTGGGAAAACTGGCTAGCCACATGCAGAAAACTGAAACTGGACATTTTCCTTACACCTTATACAAAAATTAACTCAACATGGACTAAAGACTTAAATGTAAGACCTAAAGCCATAAAAAATTCTAGAAGGAAACCTAGGCAATACCATTCAAGACACAGGCATGGGCAAAGACTTCATGACTAAACATCAGTTTTAACTGAAGTGAAGATGTGGGGGATTTCAAGGTTTTGGGGATTTCAGCTGACTGAATACTAACTAGCGGGGTGTTTAAAATACTATGAAAGATAAGGATCTCATAGAAAATATAAGAATATTCTAGACAGTTTCTGTAAAAAGGAATATTACAGAGATATTGTGGGTTCTGATCCAGACTACCACAACAAAGTAGACATTGCAATAAAGCAAGTCACATTTTTTTTGGTTTTCCAGTACATATAAAACATTTGTGTATACCAGACTATAGTCTATTAAGTGTGCAATAGAATTATGTCTAAAAATCTACATATTTTAAAGTCCTTTATTGCTAAAAATTGCTCTCATCTGAGCCTTTAGCAAGTCATAATATTTTTGCTGTGGGTAATTCTTGACTCAATATTGATGGCTGCTGATTGATCAGGGTGGTGGTTGATGAAGGCTGGAGTGGCTGCAGCAATTTCTTAAAATAAGAGAACAATGAAATTTGCCACACCCATTGACTCTTCCTTTCATGAAAAATTTTTGGGAGCATGCTATACTATTTGATAGCATTTTACCCACAGAAGAACTTCTTTCAAAATTTTAATAAATTCTCTCAAATCCTGCTGCTGCTTTACCAACCAAATTTATTTAATATTCTAAATCCTTTGTTGTCCTTTCAACAAGGATCACAGCATCGTCACCAGAAGTAGCTTCCATCTCATGAAGCTACTTTATTTCTTCATCCATAAAAAGCAACTCCTCATCCATTCAAGTCTGATCATGAGGTTGTGGAAATTCAGTCACGTCTTCAGACTTCACTTCTAACTTAGTTCTCTGGCTATTTCCACAACATCTACAGTGATTTCTTCCATTCAAGTCTCGAACCCCTCAAAGCCATACATCAGGATTGGCATCAACTTCTTCCAAAATCCTGTTAATTTTGATGTTTTTATTCCCTCCTTCCACGAATCATAAATGTTCTTAATGGCATCTAGAATGGTGAATCGTTTCCAGAAGTTTTTCAATTTACTTTGCCCAGATCCATCAGAGGAATCACTATGACAGCTATATTCTTATAAAGTGTATTTTTAAAATAATAAGATTTAAGAGTCAAAATTACTCCTTGATCCATGGGCTGCAGAATGTTTGTTGTGTTAGCAGGCATGAAAACAACATTAATCTCCTTGTATACCTCCATCAGAGGTCTTGAGTGACCAAGTGCTCTGTCAATAAGCAGTAATATTTTGAAAAAATTTATTCAAAATTTGAGACTTACTGAGTAGTAAGTCTCAACAGTGGACTTAAAATATTCAGTAAACTATGCTGCAAACAAATGTGCTGTCATTCAGGAGTTACTGTTCCATTTATAGGGCACAGGCAGGGTAGACTTCGCATAATTCTGAAGGTCCATAGGATTTTCAGAATAGTAAATAAGCATTGGCTTCAATTTCAAGACATCAACTCTTTTAGTCCCTGCCAAGAGAGTCAGTCCACGTTTTAAAACTTTAAAAATTGGCATTGGCTTCTCTTTTCTAGCTATGAAAGTCCCAGATGGTATCCTCTTCCAATAGAAGCCTGTTTCATCTACATTGAAAATCTGTTGCTAAATGTAGCCACGTTCATCAATGATCTTACCTAGATCTTCTGGATAACTTGCTACAGCTTCTCCTTCAGCACTTCCTGCTTCATCTTGCACTTTTTGTTATGAAGACGGCTTCTTTTCTTAAACCTCACAAACCAAACTCTGCTAGGTTCAGACTTTTTCCTGCAACCTCCTCACCTTCTCAGTCTTGATAGAATTAAAGAGAATTAGGGACTTGCTCTGGGTCGGGTTTTGGCTGAAGGGAATGTTGTGGCTGGTTCGTTCGATCTTCTATCCACACCACTAAAACTTTCTGCATATCAGCCATAAGGCTGTTTCCCTCTCATTTGTGTGTTCATTGGAATAGCACTTTTAGTTTCCTTCAGTAACTTTTCTTTTGCATTCACAACTTGGCTGTTTGATACATGAGGCCTAGCTTTTGGGTTTATCTTAGCTTTGGACATGTCTTCCTTACTAATATTAATTATATCTTAGCTTTGGACATGTCTTCCTTACTAATATTAATTATTTCCAGCCTTTGATTTCAAGTGAGACATTAGACTCCTCCTTTCACTTGAACACTTAGAGACCATTGCAGAGTTATTAATTGTCCTAATTTCAATATTTTGATGTCTAAGGGAGCAGAATGACCACAACAAAGAAGAGAGATGCAGAATGGCCAGTAGGTGAAGCAGTCAGAATACATGCGACATTTATGAAATAAATTCATTCTCTCTTATGGGTGTAGTTTGTGGCACTCTGAAACAATTACAACAGTAAAATCAAAAATCACTGATCACAGATCACCATAACATAATAATAAAATTTTGAAATAGTGCAAGAATTACCAAAACGTGACATAGAGACATGAAGTAAGAACATGCTCTTATAAAAATGACATCTATGATTTGCTCGAGGCCAGAAACCTTCAATTTGTAAAAACCGTGGCTGGGCGTGGTGGCTCATGCCTGCAATCCCAGCACTTTGGGAGACCAAGGCTGGAGGATCACTTTGAGCTCAGGAGTTGGAGACCAGCCTGGGCAATAAAGTGAAACGCTGTCTCTATAAAAAATACAAAACATAGCTGGGTGTGATAGTGTACCCCTGTGATGCCAGCTGTTCGGGAGGCTGTGGCGCCAGAATCACTTGAACCCAGGAGGCAGAGGTTGCAGTAAGCCGCGATCGTGCCACTGCAATTCAGACTGGGTGACACAGTGAGACTCCGTCTCAAAAAAACAAAAACAAAAACCTCTGCATTATCTGTGAAGCACAATAAAGCAAAGTGTAATAAAGCAAGGCATGTCTGCATGTTTCCTCCTCTGTCATGATAGGCAATCATCCAAAAATGCCATAGGCCCCCTCTATCCTTTCTGAACGTATCTACAATACAAAGTTCAAAGTCCTTATCTGTGGCATCCTCATGATCTGGTCTTACCTACATTTTTATTCCAATTTCTTCAATTTAGGGATGACAATAAAAGCCAGCAAGGCTTGGGCACCAACAAGAAAAAAACAAACAGCAGTCGCCCTGAAGCAAGGGATCAGAGGCCTCCTTCATTGTAGAGCAATTACCCTTTAGTTGTTAGATTTGCAGAATGTTGAAGGGAAAGGGGAAAGGCAGTCAGTTCATCAGTGGGAGGATCACCCGAGGGAGTTAGGGAGGTGGCAGTTTACAACTTGGATGCTCGTAAGTCAACATTTTAGCAAACAGTTAAAATGTGTGCCAGGAGCCTATCAACTCTGCTCCATCTGCTTGCTTCTCAGTGAATGCCCTTTACTCCTGTCAAACCAAACTAGTTAGTATTCCTGAAATGTTTCATATCTAACTAGCTAATTTCCCCTAAATGTTTCATACCCATCTAGTTAACATTCCTTGAATGTTTCATTCCAATAATTAATATTCCAGAAATGTTCCATTGCAATGTTATTCCTTCTGCCTGAAATGCCTCTCCCTCTCCTTTCTATTCACTTGGATAAATAACTTTTTAAGACCTTGGTCAGGTTTCACAGAGGATGTGATATTTAAACACTGTGCCTGAAGGCTCCTCCCTTTGCCTTTTCTGGTCCTCACCACTTCCTCAAACCACTACATTAAAGGTGCCATCTATGTGTAAGATTACATAATGGTATCTTGGCATTTATTTGATTACATGTCTTGGCATTTATTTGATTACATGACTTTCTCCATTACTGGACTGTTAGCTCCTGAAAATAAGGATACTATCTTATTTAATTTCCCTGGCTCCTAGAAGTATATAAATAAAGCCCTACTCACATCATAGATCCCCACTAAAAGGAAGGCCAATGAAATTGGAATCTCTTCCTTTGAACTTTGCCCATCTGCTGGGTAAAGGTAAACTGGCCCATATGCAGAGTCTGTTCAATATTATTAGATCAGTGATTTCCAAACTGTCATGCATCAGAATTAGCTAAATGCCTTAAACACAGAGTACTAGGTGCCCTCCTCAGAGTTTCTGATTCAGTAGGTCTGAGAATAACAGTGGTTCTCAAAGCATGGTTCCCGGAACAATAGCACCAACATCACCTGGAAACTAATGGAAATAAAAATTCTCAGACTCCACCCCAGATCTACTGAATCAGTAACTGTGGAGTGGAACCCAGCAATCTGTGCTTTAATAAGCCCTCCAGAGATATGCTAAATTTGAGAAACAATAGAGCATTTCTCTAAAGCAGGGATGATGTCATCTATTGAAATACCACAAAGCATAGTGTTTTGAGTATAATAGTGTTTGTTTTGTTTTAGTCTGTTTTGTTTTACTATTAAATTTTAAGGTGGCAAATGTTCACATTGGCATCATGAAGGAATTTGTTGACACAGATTCATCTCAATCTTTTCAACGCATTTCTTATTCTGGCCAGCACTATTTTCCACAGGAGACCCTCCTTGTCATTAGAAGAGATTAAGTGGATTCGACTAGCAGGAGTATTTTACATGTGTCACAATTGACAAAGATAGATCTCATAAGATTGTCATGTTGTTTCTGGAGATAGCCTGAGTCAATATAATAAGTTGAAGGACTTGAATGATAAAACAGTGATAACCCCTCAATGAGCAACAATGATAATGATCTTCTTATTGACAACACAGTCTCACATACCCACCCCAGAATAAAGATATTGATTCTCACTCTCATTTAGCAATAAAAATATTGGGGAAGGTAGCTAAAAGAGCATCTGCTGGTGTTTTGCTAAAGCACTAGTCCAAATACAGATTTCCCTGTCAAGTTCAATGATGGTTCTTACACCAGCTGATGGACACAGTGTTCCAGATGGTAGGTGTCAGGACCAGGGCTCACCCTGAAATCTCCCTGCCCACAATAGCTGTGGTCTCCTTACGATACCTACTGCATCGCATCATAAACTTCACAACCGCCAACCCAGGAAATTACCTCTGAAGGTAGGATCTTTTATTTTATAATCTGAATAGAGGGTAAAAAAAAAAAAAGTGCCATACCATATGCAATCAACCCACAGACCAGGAAAATTCATATTTGAACTTACTTTTCCATTCAGTTTAATAATTTGTTGATAACCATTTTATAATTGGGCTGTTCAGTTCAAATTGCTAACTCAGTTGTGATGTATGTAAGGGAAAAAGTATAATACTGAAACTGAGGGCTAATCTTTTTAGTTGCTTGCTTCTTGATTTTTTTTAACCTACCTAGTTGAAAGCTGCACTGCTAAACACTCTTTAATTTAACCTTCACTAGCTTCTGTAGAGGTAAAACCTCTAACATGTGTCACCAGGTAATGACTACTCAAGTTGTTTTTCACAAAATTGAGGGAAGCTCTTGTCCAGCTTGAACTGGCTGAGACCACTGACGCTTCAACTGGGCCTGTGCAAATGCCTAAGAGGCAATAAGAAAGCTTTTGACATCAGAGAACCAAAAATTCTCCCTCATATCATGCTAATGCTGCCATTGTCTGAACATGTGTCCTAGGAAGACCCCTGAACTCTCACTATGTTTGCACGATCACCAATTGCCTCATTTTCCACATGGCCAATTACCTGTCCCCATACCTTAGACCACCCTGTTTCTTTACCCCATAAATACCCTTAAGCCCTATATTCTAGAAGCTGGATTTGAGAGATATTCTCCTGTGTCCTCAATGGGCTGCCCTGTGAATAAACTTTTTCTCTACTGCAAAACTCATCTTCTTAGTCATTGGCTTTCTGCACCACAGGAAGAACAAACCTGGTCCAATATTAATACAATGATTAAGAGTAGGGAATTGGTTTCAGACCAGGCTTGGGTTCCAATTCAAGATAGCCTTCCTACAGATGTGCACAATTTGTCACTTCATCCTTCTAATCCTGCTGCATATAAATGTTAACTTCTGTAATAGAGCAAAATGAACATCTATAATGATGATACTCAGATGTTATTTTTAGCTATCAAATGAACCTGAACCCTGTATCTTTAACTGCACTGTAGATATTTTCACCCTCCAAATGTCTATTTTTGACCTTTTGATTACTCATCAATATTTGTCTCTTTTTTTTTCCTGGATATAATAGAGACTATACCAATCAAGCCACCCTTTAGTTAATTGAGGGGAAAATAACAGTTTTAGCTGAGGAATGTGTGGACAAAAGTAAAGCATCAATTCTGACAAACCTGTATGGTTTCCCCATTTCTCTTCTCCTACCACAGTGACCAGGAGGAAGCTTTGTCTTGAGAATACCACTGAGTTATCACATGGAGTGCAGCTGCCCTGGGGAGGCACTAGGGAGAGAATCCAACTATTCTCACGAGAAATATATTTTTGTCACATTGCAACACTGAGAACTGGGAAGAATGCTTACACAGTATAAGCTATCCTGACTAATACAATGTCCCAAAACAACCGTATCTATTTTCAACCTTAAGCACATTATCCTTCTGACGTCATGCTTTTCAGCAATCATATTAAAAGATAACTTTTTAGTCACTCTTTATCCATTCTTCTCTTTCAGCCACTTGGGCCTCCCATGTTTTGCTACATTCATCATTTTATATCTTTAAAAATGTATCTCAGTTTTTATATACTCCTAAGCATGATAGAGAAATAACTGAATCCTGTCTTCTGCCTCTAGATGAAAGACATTTCAATTATTTTGAACAATGAGGAACCTTACATCCCTAGGATTTGTGACTTGGTAGCTTGTATTTGTAAAATCCAAGAATCTCTCTGCCTGGCTTTCAAGATCCTCAACTTATCTTCCACTATAATCCCCTCGTACTTCCCAGCACACACTCAACTTCACCCCGGCAACTCATACATGCCACTCGGCTCATGGATCTACACCTTTGCTCTCTGTCTTCTCCACTCCTCAGCTTTCAAACTGAAATTCAAATCCCATTCCTTCCATGATGTCTTTCCTCATTTCTGTAGCCTCATTGATCTACCCTTCCTCAGAACTTTTCTTTCCATGAAGCAGTAGTTCCTTATAGTTTCCTGCCTAATACTTCTCTAATTGTTTCATCTCTGTTATCACTGGCTTTTAAAAGGGAGTAGCTAAGCTTCACACTGCTTTTAAATATGTCACAATATTTAACCCAAAGACGACACAAAGTAAGTGTTCAATATTTGTTATCTACTTAAACGCATTGATAGACTCTCATATGAAAATCAGTTTTTTCCAGGAAAATGTTGTGACTTATAACACACCACACTCCTTTTTGTCACAACGTCTTAGACCTTGGAGTCTCCCACTAGGAAACCTGGCTGAGAGATTAGTGATTTGTTCATGGAAAAGGGAATTGACCAATGAGTAGATGAGAAATCTCTGTATCCTTCCACTCAATTTTGCTGTGAACCTAAGACTGTTCTAGAAGATGAAGTTCTATTTTATATATATATACACACACACATATACATACATATATACACATATATGAGTCTTGTTACTCCTTTTTTCCATGTTCCTAGTATAGCACATATGTATGTATATGTGTCTGTATATATGTGTGTATATATATATATTGTGTGTGTGTGTGTGTGTGTGTGTATACGTATTTATATATATGAAGAGAACTGGACATTAACTGTTGGTTTTTCAAAACCTTTGAGCTGAATGGATGGTCCTTACTTTCTTGGTAGTGGATCAGTGGCATATAACATTTCTTAGCATTTGCTTTCAGAAATGAGTTCAATTCTTTTCTAATTACATGTTGTCAGACAAACTTTAAGAGTATTGCCAGATTAGTTCTGTTAATTAAACTGGCTTGCTTAGGTACTGTACAGATGCATCATGATGATAATGTAGATAATGTAGGTGGTTTTATTGGCCCTGCTTCCATTGCTTTTTTCTAAAGTTATGTTGAATATAATTGGTATTTTTTGTGCTCAAAAAGATTCTGAGTTGTGACTTCCAATGATGTTTGGTGATTATTATAGCTGTAGTTTGTTTGTTTTAAATGCTTTCAATAAAGGTTTCTCAGTAATTAAATGCCACTGACCTACTTTTCACTGCTTTAGTCTGTAATACGTTTAACCTCCAAGGTTCATAAGCAATTAAACAGATAAATGACAAAATAGCAAAAGAAGAAAATAAAAAAACCAACGGGTTCAAATAATTCACACATTGAATTCTCACTCACAGGATACCTAAGAGATTACTGTAATGCAATAATGAAGTACACTCTCTAAATGCAATTACAACACAGCCAGACACCACCATTTCCTCCTCATTAGTACACACTAGCCCTTTGTAGAAACATGCTGTAGTATTTCACATTCAAAGGTTTCTTTTTAAATCTATTCACTAATGAGATTCAGTGGGCTGTTGCCTTTATTCTAAAATAGTTTTCAAAACTTAGTTGTACCACTAATGAAGAGTGGTGCTTTGACTTAAAAAATATAGGCCCAAATCCATTGCTTAGAGGAATCATTCTTGGATACCTGACTCCCTTTTTAGCTAAAACTATCAAGAGCCTTTAAAAAATATTAATTTATTCATCAAATATTTTGAACCCTAAGTACTATACTAGGAACATGGAAAAAAGGAGTAACAAGACTCATGTACTCTCTCTGCCAACATGAAATTCTTTCAAAGCTGTGTGGTCCAACATAATAGCCACTAGCTGCATGTGCGTGTTGGCTACTTGAAAGGTGGCTTGTCTAAACTGAGATGTGCTGTCAATGAAAACACATACCAGATTTTGAAGACTAACCATGAAAAACAATATAAAATATCTCACTTCATTTTTTTACTTATTACATGTTGAAATAATACTATTTTGGATATTCCGGGTTAATATATTAATAAAATTAATTTAAGCTGTTATTTTGTTTTTGCTTATTTTAATGTGGCTGCTAGAAAATTTAACTTTACATTCCTGATTGTCTGTGGGGGATACATTCCAAGGACCCCAGTGGATACCTGAAACTGTGGATAGCACTAAACCTGATATATACTACGTTTCTTTCTATACACACATACCAATGATATTTTAATTTATAAATTAGGCACCATAAGAGATTAGCAAAAATAACTAATAATATGGACAATTAGAATAAAATGCTATAATAGAAAAGTATGTGAATGTGGTCTGTCTCAAAATATCTTACTGTGCTATACTGTGGGTAACCAAAACCTGGGAAAGTGAAACCATACATAAAGGGGGGGGACTACTGTAAGTAACTGGCTTGCATTTGTGTCTCACATTACACTTTTATTGTATAGCACCCCTAAAATCTCCAGAGAAAAAGGCCATTAACCATTATCCTGAGCACAAAACAGAAAATCAGATACCATGTGTTCTCACTTAAAAGTGGGAACTAAACATTGGGTACTCATGGACATAAAGATGGCAACAATAAACAATGGAAACCATGAACGGGGCGAGGAAGGGAAGGGAGGAAGGGTTGAAAAACTAACTATTGGGTACTATGTGCACTACCTGGGTGACAGGATTAACTGTACTCCAAATCTCAGCATCATGCAATATACCCATGTAACAAACCTGCACATGTATCCCCTGAATCTAAAGTTGCAATTATTAGAAAAGGAAAATAAACAACAGCATCCAAAAACAAAAACAAAAAGGCCATCAAATAAGTATTAATAATTATTACAGAAAGTATGAAGAATTAGGTAGCAAAAATATGAAGGCCTTGAGTTATGATCAGATTTTAGGATTCTTCTGGTAACCAGGTTCACATCCAAGGAGTCCCAGACTAAATGGCTACTTTGGCTAATTTAAAAGAATCCTCTTTTGCTATCCCCTAGTGATATGATTGGGCTGTGTCCCCACCCAAATCTTATCTTGAATTGTAGTTCCCATAATCCCCATGTGTCATGGGAGGGACCCGGTAGAAGGTAATTGAATCATGGGGGCAGTTAACCCCATGCTGTTCTCGTGATAGTGAGTGAGTTCTTATGAGATCTGATGGTTTTATAAGGGACTTCTCCTTTTGCTCAGCACTCATTCCCTCTCCTGCCACCCTGTGAAGACGTGCCTTCTGCCATGATTATAAGTTTCCTGAGGCCTCCCAAGCCATGTAGAACTGTGAGTCAGTTAAACCTCTTTCCTTTATAAATGACCCAGTCTCAGGTATGTCCTTATAGCAGTGTGAAAATGAGGTAATACAGTAAATTGGTAGCAAGGGAGTAAGGCGCTGCTGTAAGGATAACGGAAAATGTGAAAGTGACTTTGGAACTGGGTAAAAAGCAGGCATTGGAACAGTTTGAAGGGCTCAGAAGAAGAAAGGAAAACGTGGGGAGGTCTGGAACTTCCTACAGACTTGTTAAATGGCTTTGACCAAAACGCTGATAGTGATAAGGACAATGAAGTCCAGGCTAAGGTGCTCTCAGATGGAAATGCTCCAGTTGGGAACTGGAGCAAAGGTGGCTCTTGCTATGGTTTAGCAAAGAGACTAGTGGAATTTCGCCCCCGCCTTAAAGATCTGTAGAACTTTGAACTTGAGAGAGATGATCTGAAATTGGAACTTATGTTTAAAAGGGAAGCAGAGCATAAAAGTTTGGAAAGTTTGCAGCCTGACAATGCAATAGACAAGAAAAACTCATTTTGGAGGGAGAAATTCAAGCCCACTGTAGAAATTTGCATAACGAGGAGCCAAATATTAATCACCAAGACAATGGGGAAAATGTCTCCAGGGCATGTCAGAGACTTTCATAGCAGCCCCTCTCATCACTAGCCTGGAGGCCTAGGAGGAAAAAATAGTTTCATGGGTCAGGCCCAGAACGTTGCTGCTTTGTGCAGTCTCACGACTTGGTGTCCTGCATCCCAACCATGGCTAAAAGGGGCCAATGTACAGCCCATGCCATTGCTTCAGAGTGTGCAAGCCCAAAGCTTTAGTGACTTCCACATGGTGTTGGCCCACAGGTGCACAGAAGTCAAGAATTCAGGTTTGGGAACCTTCGCCTACATATCAGAGGATGTATGGAAATGCCTGAATATCCAGGCAGAAGTTTGCTGCAGGGGTGGAGCTCTCATGGAGAACCTCCGCTAGGGCAGTGCAGAAGGGAAATGTGGGGTCAGAGCCCCCACACAGAGTCTCCACTGGGGCACTGCCTAGTAGAACTGTGAGAAGAGGGCCACTGTCCTCCAGACCCCAGAATGGTAGATCCACCAACAGCTTGCACCGTGAGCCCGGAAAAGCTGCAGGCATTCAATGTAAGCCTGTGAAAGCAGCCAGGAGGGGAGCTGTACCCTGCAAAGCCACAGAAGCAGAGCTCCCCAAGGCCATGGGAGCCCACCTCTTGCATCAGTGTGACCTGGATGTGAGACATGGAGTCAAAGAAGATCATTTTGGAACTTTAAGTTTTAATGACTGCACTATTGGATTCTGGACTTGCATGGAGCCTGTGGCGCCTTTGTTTTGGCCAATTTCTTCCATTTAGAGTGGATGTATTTACCCAATGCCTGTACCTCCATTGTATCTAGGAAGTAACTAACTTGCTTTTGATTTTACAGGTTTGTATGCAAAAGGGACTTGCCTTGTCTCAGATGAGACTTTGATCTCGAACTTTTGGGTTCATGCTGGAATGAGTTAATACTCTGAGGGACTGTTGGAAGGGCATGATTATGTTTTGAAATGTGAGGACTTGAGATTTGGGAGGGGCCACAGGTGGAATGATATGATTTGGCTGTGTCACCACCCAAATCTCACCTTGAATTATAGTTCCCATAATCCCCATGTGTCGAGGGAGGTAACTGAATCATGGGGGCAGTTACCCTCATGCTGTTCTTGTGATAGTGAGTTCTCACAAGATCCATTGGTTTTATAAGGGGCATTTCCCCCTTTGCTAGGCACTTCCTCTCCTGCCACCTTGTGAAGAAAGATGTTTTCACTTCCCTTTCTGCCTTGATTGTAAGTTTCCTGTGGCCTCCCCAGCCATGCAGAACTGTGAATCAATTAAACCTCCTTCCTTTATAAGTTATCCAGTCTCAAGTATTTCTTCATAGCAGTATGAGAATGGACTAATACACTTAGTATACTGCATGTACTATTTTGGCACTCAGGATATTGTATTTTCAGTAATTTAATTCAATAACAAATACTTATTGAGCTAAACACTCTTATTCATCTTGACTTTCTTAGTACATGTCAATGTTCTTATACATAGTGGGTGTGTATTAAATGATGAAAAATGCCCTCTGGAGCACTATGAACTAAAGGTAACAACGTGGTATATCTTTGCATACAAATAATACTCCTATAAGGAACCATCGTATGCCGCCGTCTCTGCCCCGGAACTGGGAGATTTTGTTATTCACTCCCTACAGATGTCCAGCCTAGTGGAGCTGATTTTTAATGGTACTATTGTCAACACCTGATGATCCACTGCTTCCTAGATCCTGGCATTTGGAAACTGTCTGCCATCTAATATGAAACATGGCAGGATAGTGGTGTCCTGGAAGTTATGCACCAGTAACAGATCCAGTCTCACATCCATAAAGAAAACTGGATAGCGTTCCTGCATGGTAGACTTTCATTTCAGTCTGAGGTTTGATGTATCTTTGACTGACAGACTACCAGATGACGTGTTGGCTTCCTGAACGTGGTTTATGTCCTTGCCTCATATTGTATCACCTTGCATGCTACTGAAGTGGAAAAAAATCAATCACTGCAGTTAATCTGTATTTCAGAAACTCCAAGTCTGTCTGGCAGAAGTTTACATAAGGCCCTTTCTTCCTCATAAGCTTATTGTCCCCCACTTTCATAAAAGAGAACATGACCTTCTTCAAATGCTCCCAGGCAGACCCCAAAAAGCAATGATCAATGAAAAAACACTTCAGTTTGATGATTTCAAAGTGTTTGAAAGAGTTCTTCAGGTTTTATCTATATAGGCCCTGGGAGTAATTTTATTTTATTTTTTTTAATTAACTGATGTGGAAAGTTGGTCCCTGGAAAAAAAAAAGTCAAACCAAACAACCAGCTCTTCTAGTTTCATCACTGAATTGACAAAACCTATTGGCTATTTTAGGTCAAACAAATAGTGCCTCAATCAGTGATTAATCAATTAACATACAATTGTTGAGCCTTCATGTTGGCCCAGAATTTTACAAATACTAAAGTGCATATAAAAGATGAAAAACATAGTTTTGTCTTTATGGAGATTAAAAACTAAGATAGATTAAAAAGTTATAAATTCAGGAGTTATGTAATAGAGAGATACTTTCTATAATCCTTGGTGTTGTCAGCATTGAGAAGAAAGTGATTAATAGGAAATATAGTATCCCTAGAAGACTATATTTTGCTCTAAGGCTGTTTCTATGGAATTTCAATGCCTCACTCTCCCCCAAAATTATCAATAAATAATAATTTCACATTTAGAATTCAATATGAAGAAGCACTTCTGCCTCCTGTAGTACAGCAGATAAATTATTCTGGATAGCCTTGTTATTTAGCATCTAGATGGCCAAATAAGTTGCAACAAATACAAATCTAAATGATTGCTGAGCAGTGGCAAATACAGAGCAGACACAGGAAGCAAACACCTAGGGATACTTTTGGAGCCTCTGTTTAAGGCTTTTAGCTTGGCAGGAACAGACAATGAAGCAACTGTCACAGTGTTCTAACTCTCTTTTGAGAAGTTCAAACATCTGGAACTATTCGCTGAATTACAATGCATATAATTCCAGGGGCCTAGGATGGCTCCTGCAGTCTGCAAGACTCCAGCTCCTACTTGGACTCTCCATGGACTTTGATATCATTAGGCTAATACTAGAGTTGAATGGCTGTTGCAAATTTTCCTAATACTAGTGTTCACTGCTATAGCTAGCTTTCATATTTTGAAATTTTTTGCTACCTTTTTTGGGTTCTTTTAAGATATTAGAGTTTTATTGTCTTTGTATTCCCTGACCTTATACCCAAGCATTTATGAACTGCTTCATTGTATAAAAATGTTGCATTATCATTTTATTTTAAACCAAATTCTGATTATTTTCTAGTGTATTCAATAATTTTACTTTTGTAATTAACAAAAATTTTATGTATTTATGATATACAATATGATGTTTTGAGAGAGGGATACATACACACACACACACACACACACACACATTGTGGAATGATTAAACCAAGCAAATTAACATATACATCACCACATATATTAATACTTGTGATGAGAGTATTAAAATCTACTCTCATGGTAATTTTCAAGTACACAATGCATTACTGTCATGGGTAGTCATCATGCATTTAAATAGATCTTCAGAACTTATTTCTCCTAAGTGAAACTTTGTACCCTTTGACCAACATTTCCCCTTACATCCCACCGCTGCCCTAGCTCCTGTTAAACCAACATTTCACTTTCTGCTTCTATGAGTCTGAGTTTTTTAGATTCCATATATAAGTGAGATCATGCATGAACATTACCCAACGAGTTAAAAAAAGAACTATCATATGATCTAGCAGTTCCACTTCGGATATATATTCAAAGGATATGAAATCAATTACGTTGAAGAAAAATCTGCATTCCTGTGTTCACTGCAGCATTATTCACAATAGCCAAGGTATGGAATCTACCTAACTGCTCATCAATGGATGAATGGATAAAGAAAATGTAGTATATAGGTACACACTGAAATATTACTCAGTTTTAAAAAAGAAGACAACCTTGTCATTTGCAACAGCATGGATGAATCTGGAGGACATTATGCTAAGTGAAGCCATGCATAGAAAAACCATTTTACTTTCAAACTGCTATCTACCTTAGTTCTTTTTCTTTGTTAATATTGTAAAACATATCCTGAAAATTGCATGGTAGCTACTTTTTGGTCTGAAAACCTTGCAAATACACACACACTCTCTCTCTCTCTCTCATATACACACAACTTTTACCAAATAATTGAATGAATTAATATTAAAATAGACAGTGTGGGATTTTATTTTTAGTAGCAACTCAAGTAAATAGCTTGATTATACAAAATAATCTACATTTCACTGGGAATAGGTAGATAAAGGAGATAGTTGTCCCTAGAAAAGACAATATATTTTTATACAAATAAGAAAAATGCAAGATGAGATCAGGCACAAGCTTTGTGCAAGCTTACAGCTTTAATTTAGCTAAATATATGATATTAAAGTCATGCTTCTCTTTCCAAAGTAAATATGCATAGACAAAAAGACAGTGAGCCAAAACCTTAAGAAGAAGAGCTCTGAAGACAGACAACACAAAACTGCACTCTAATTCTGTATCTACCACATATGGACTTAGTGGCCTCATGGTTTTCATCTATAAATTTGAGACTGTGAAACCTATCCAGGAGGATTATTTTGAGTAATACATGACATAGAGATGTCTCCAATGTAGTTGGTGTTAAAACACTAACTAGTGCTCACCAAAAGCTATACCCTACTTTCTCACACATATACATACACCATAGCTATTTCCATTCATATTAGGTCATCATTAACTTGCTTTGAAAAGTAGGAGAGAAATATCAATTAAATATATATATATATATAGACAACCCAGGAGAGGATCATCTGACATTATACAAGGTAGAGACTGCATTCCAGCTATAGCCTTTAATACTGGGCTTCCCTGTTAGGCAAATCTCCGGCTTTGCATTTACTATACTAGCAGCTCTTAGAAAACAGTTGAGAATTAATATTTAATTTCAACTTAGTGTTTATAAGACCAATTCTTGTTGGTGTTATTTACCTGCAAAATTGGTAGTAATATGTCTCTATTGTTTCCAGCCTGGAACACAACAAAGGAAAGGTGGAATCAAGAGTTACTTGTTAGTTGCATTCCAAATTTCAGATTTCATGCATAAGAGAGATTTAGGAAAAAAATACAGCATTAGCACTCAACTTCTTATCTATAATCGATAATGGATGAGTTGAGATTTTAGAGAAATCTACTGCAATAAAGCTCAGTCATTCATTTTCAGTATTATCCATTAATATGGTACAATGAGTGGAGGCACTAGAATATCAAGAGGTCCTCTCCTAAAAACTACCCATTGAATTGAAATAAAAGCTTCTTTTCTTACCCCAGAACAAACTGGCTGTATCTAAAAGAAAATATAAAGTCTTATTAAGTTATGTGATTAACTGAGTGTTATTACTCTTATTGCTTCAAAGCAATTTAACATTATTTAATTAAAAGTTAATCCTTTTATGTTTAATTAGATTTCTAGATTTTAATGAGAGTTAAGATAGTATCATACTGCCTTTGACTTGCATATTACTAGTTTGCCTTACATTTTCTAGAAACAGAAAGCCTAGAATGAAGAATCCCATCTCCTTGTTTCTCTGTCATCAATTTTTAAATGACATTACTCTTTTTTAAAAGTTCTCATTAAATGGTACCTAGATCCAACTCACTAAAACTAGACGGGGGCACAATAGGCATAAAGATGCTCTTAACCTTCCCTCCCCTCCTAGTTGAATTATATCTGTAGAGGAAACCATTGTCACAGAAGATTTCCATTCTTCTCAAGCACTAAATCACTCATATTATTGGAAGATGTTGGAGACTTGGGGAGAAGTGTTAGAACTTTAAAGGGTATTTTTTAGTGTTCAACATTCTATTTAGTTTAGTCAATTAATTAAGAGAATAAATAAGGCCAATATGGTATAGCTAATACAAGCGTGTTGGCACAGATGTCAGTGAGCTATCTCATTAATGCAGGTAATCAGTTCCAGGCTGTATAGAAATCAGGATATGATGGTGTAAGATTGCTCATAGACCAAAGACATTTTCAGGAAAACAGTTCAACTCCTCTACTGACACTTTGTCACAAAGGCTGTCTGAGAGTACTTCCATCATAGACTAGCAGACTGGAAAGCACGTTAGGGCTTATCCCTTCATCTTAAAGATAAGAATTTGAAGCCCAGAAAAAAAGAGTAATGTGGTTTATCTAAGCTCGAAAATCATATACATATGGAAGTGTGCATATAGCAAACATCAAAAAGATTTAAAATTCAGATAAATGTGGATCTGATGCGTTAGACACAATAAAAGAACACAAACGATTGTTTATATTGAAACAGTTAAGTATTACCCAATCTGAGGGAAATATCCACAGACTTCAGTGTTAGAAGGACCTAGACTCACATCCCAGCTCTGCAACTCAAATTCTATGACCCTTGTGCAAGTGACTTCAGCTCTCTAAACCAGAGTCCTAATTTTTTAAATTAAGAACAAAACTCCCATCTAGTATGGCTGCTGTGAGGAATAAATGAGATACTGTACATAAAAAATACCTAAGACAGTATCCTAGTAAAAGTGTATTTCTCCTTTCTATCCTTTTTTAAATCTATTAGTTGATTTGCTTTGGGGCTAAAGAATAACATCCAAGGTGACAGGTGCCTGAAACTCAACAAAAAAACAACTATTATGAAAAGGGAAGTATTAAATATTTTATTTAGTCTACCTATAGAAAAAAAGTCTGGATTAACGTATATCAAGGACTTAACAGTATTTTTGTTTATGTTATAGGATATTTTAGTCCATTCAGGCTGCTATAACAAAATACCATAAATTGCATGGCTTGTAAACAACAAAAATGTATTTCTCATAGTTTTGGAGACTGGGGAGTCCAAGATAAAGCACCAGCAGATCAGGCATCTAGTAAGGGCCTGCTTTCTAGTTCACAGATACTGTTTTCTAACTGTATCCCTGCAAGGTTAGAGGTTAGAGGTTAGAGGGGCAAGGTAGCTTCCTTAGACCTCTTTTATAAGAGCACTAATCATCTTCCAAAGGCCTCACCTCCCAACACCATCATTCTAAGGGTTGAGTTCAACATATGAATGTTGAGGGGACACAAATATTTCAGACCACTGAAGGGGGCTGTAACTTTGAAAGCCCATATATCACTAATATTTGAAATATTTTATAATGATAATTTATTACCTTGATGATACATAGGAAATATAAGCTAAAAAGGAGAATAATTAACCACATCTATTATATACAACTCTTTCACTGCATTTACTATATTAGGTATGTTAATCCCCTTGGCTATTCTCCTTAGATTTCACAATTTACTTAAGAGGACCAAGTGGACAAGTTCAATGAGTAGAAGGAAGAATCCATAAACAAATGTCATTTTTGGTCAAGATGTGATTTTTTGGCTATCAATCCTTTTTAATAATTTGTATCCTTAAAACACATTCAGGCAAAACTTTTGATTCACAGACTTTGGCTTTCCTTACACTTGTATTTTCCATTCCAAATAATAGAATGTTCATTAACCTGTCCCATACATCAAAAATTTCAACATTTATTTGATCATCAAAACCCTTTCCATCTCTTATATAGTGTGCTACAAGTAGACACTATGGATATGTGATAAGCCATTTGGTATATCATGAAGGTCACTACTTTCTGATTCTTTATGATGTAATCTAAACCTTGCTGTTTTTAGTAACTATTCTAAAGTGGGAATGGTTAATGAATACAAACAAAAGTTAGAAAGAATGAATAAGACCTACTAGTTGACAGCACAAGAGAGTGACCGTACTCAGTAATAATTTAATTGCACATTTTCAAATAACTAAAAGAGAGTGATTGGATTGTTTGTAACACAAAGGATAAATGCTTGAGGGTATGGATACCTCACTTTCTATGATGTGATTATTATGCATTGCACACCTGTATTAAAACATCTTATGTATCCCATAAATATATACACCTATAATGTACCCACAAATGTACTCAAAAATTTAAAATTATAAAATAATAATACATGCCGGGCATGGTGGCTCACGCCTGTAATCCCAGCACTTTGGGAGGCCGAGGCTGGTGGATCACAAGGTCAGAAGATCGAGATCATCCTGGCTAACATAGTGAAACCCAGTCTCTACTAAAAATACAAAAAAAAATTAGTCGGGTGTGGTGGTGGGTGCCTGTAGTCCCAGCTACTCAGGAAGCTGAGGCAGAAGAATGGTGTGAATCCGGGAGGTGGAGCTTGCAGTGAGCCAAGATCACACCACTGCACTCCAGCCTGGGCAACAGAGCAAGACTCTGTCTCAAAATAATAAAAATTAAAATTAAAAATAATAATAATAATAATAATGATACCTATGCTATATTCTTGGCACCTGTTCATCAGGGGATCTGTGAAAATCTTTGGAGTCCTTTTCTCCCAAGCCATTGAAAAACTACATATTTCACATTTGGGCAGCTATTGTTTTACTTCTGGCTGTTTCCTGCCACGTATTTCCTTTGAACTCATTAAGCTGGAAGCTTCCTGAGGGTTTGCATTTGGACATTCTCCCCTTTATATCCCCAGCAAATAGTAATGAACCAGAATAGGAAAGAAGTTTCTTTTCACATTATACTTACTGTTCTGTCCCTAACAAGAAAGCCAATTCTTTAATTTGATGGCAACCTCTACAGGCAAAAAATACTCAACTGATCTACTTCTTGGGGTGAAAGCACCCTCCTCTTAGCCACTTTTTTAAAATAGAAAACAGGGTCTAATATTGTTGAAAAGGGAATTCAAAGACCAATGCACTATATTCCAAGAACCACGACATATGTTCAAAATAACTACTGACCACCCTTTCAAATTATTTACGGATTATATACAGTATTCTTGGAAAGCAAGAGAGAGAGAGAGAGAGAGAAAGAGAGAAAAAGACAGAGATCTTTGACCTCCATATCTAAGAAGTTTGGCATTTGTAACATCATCATTCCCACAGGGCTAAACTGTTTTCTCCTTCACCATGTATTATAGCAATCTGTTATACTCCTTCTCTCTATCCATGCACAGAAGAGAACATATGGGTTTTATGATTATTATAATGAAAAATTACCAAATCTAAGATAATTCATATGTTTCTTGCTATGGTCTGCTTGACGAATGTCATTAGAAACCCAATCCTAAAACTTTTAATGAAACTTTACAGGAGATTAATGTCTATGAAAACACGATCCTGAGTTAAGGATATATCTATCCTTAGAGAACTATCATGGGAGAGAAACAATATGAATCAAAGAAAATAAGAGCTGCAGTCAAAATCTCAATGGGCATGGAGTGGTGCATTAACTACAATTAAGCAGGGAAAGGAAAAACACAGAAATATTGGGGTTTTTCTACATAGAAACCATTTTATAAAACATTAATTTTCATTTTTTAAAAAGAACATTTCTCTATGTAAGTGACTGAAAGCCAGTTTCTCCATTTCCCATAACTAAGCACACCTGGCTGAGTCCTTTAATAGTTTTCTACCCTAAGCCTCATCAAGCAGGGCAATATTTTAACAGTTGAAATGAGCGAGGAATTAATCTTGCTATCTTAAGCTCAGTTTCTTGATGTTTCTGAGGTAAGCCTTTGGGTATCCAAGCCGCAGTCACCTATTACCAGTTCACATTCACCAGTGCCACACCAAAGTCTCCATTCACCAAGTCACAGTCATCGGTCACCAGTTCAGTCACCAAATGCCAAGTCACAGTCTCTAGTCACCAGTCACTAAGCCACAGTCACCAGTTACCACCACAAAGTCTCTATTCGCCAAGTTATAGTTACCAGCCACCAAGTCACAGTCACCGGGTTATAGTCATCAGTCAGCAGGTCACAGCAACTAGTCATCAAGTCAGTCAAGTAACTGAGTTATAATCACCAAAGTGACAGATGTCAGTCTGCTATGGTCTGAATGTTTGTGTCCCCGCCAAAATTTCTATGTTGAAATCCTGATGTTCAAGGTGCTGGTATTAGAAGGTGGAGCCTTTGGGAGGTGATTAGGTCATGAGGGTCCTGTATAGAATGAATGTCCTTATAAAAGAAACCCAATAGAGGGAGATTCCTTGTTCCTTCTCACCATGTGAGGACACAACTATAATAGAAGGCTCCAGCTATGAATAAATAGACCCTCAGAAGATGCTGAATCTGCCAGGGTCTTGATCTTGGATTTCCTAGCCTGAAGAGTTATGAGAAATAAATTTGTTGTTTATAAGCCACCCAACTTGCAGTATTTTGTTGTAACAATCCGAACACATGCACAGTTCATGCCATGCTTTTTTAGTTTGATTGACTTTACGAAAGGCTGACAAACCTCTTCAGTAAAGAACCAGATAATAAATATTTCAGTTTTCTAATATCCATATCCTCCCTGCCAGACTACACTACCAACATGATTCACAAATAATTAGCTTGAGTCAGAGCAATGACGTACACTCTGGAGAAGGAGTTTGCCGTGTTGATTTGCTGCAATCTGCTTGACATTAAGATACAAGGTTCTGAGGATAATGATCCCCCAAAGTGCATAGCAAGTTCTCTGAGGCTTAAGTAGCATACTGAATTTGGAATGCATGGGATCAGGATTGAAATGTCCAGTGGTATAAAGAGCAGCATCATTTATCAAACCTGAAGATCACCCCCCCCCTCCACATTCTCTCTGTTTCATCTGTATCATGCCCCTAGAGCTTATATGGTAACGCGGTAGCCGTATCTGTCCTTCCCAGGAGATTCATCTGACCCCGCAGTTTTTTTTTAAACTGATATGGTTTAGAACATTTAAAAATCAAATAATTTCTTATAAAAGCTCAGATAGACAGCTTTTGTTTTTGAAAAATAAGTCTAAATAGCAAGAAACAAAAGCAATAGCCAAATAAACAAAAACTGGCTGTTGCCAAGCAGTAGTTATCCCATTTCAGTGCTGCATGTGCCATCGCATTTGCTGATGCTCCACCCTGGCCCTCCCTGATTCACTTACTGCTTTACCTACCTAGCCTTGGAGAGCATTTTACCTTGAAAACTCAGCTGAAGAGAAAATAAATGCCAAAAAAGATTAAATTAGCCTAAGAGCATGTCACTCTTCCCTGGTATAAATGTGAGTCACTGAGTTCAGAGTGTTCCTTTCCCCGCTGGAAGAACTGGGTCTCCTTAACTGATCCTGACAGCTTAAGACCATGAATAGACTAGGGAGTCTGAACTCTCAAGACAGAAAGCTTTAGTCTTCAAAGTTGCTCATTGACTCTCCGGGTAGGCACATCTTCTACAGGAGCTCTCCCTGCCCATCAGCCTATTGAGGACATCAAAAGTAAGACTCATAGCTAACCACCATAGGTAAGGCCAACTGTGTCAGGCCTGCTCTCTTACTTGAGATAATCTCAACGTGTATCACACAAGATGAAACACCATGGACACCATGACGTAACCAATTTGGGCCAGTGACCCAGAAGGTTTTTGCTTGAGTCAGAGATGTGAAGTGGCAGGAGCTCATCAAATGTGAATTGTGAGGGAAGGAGAAAGTCCAAGCCCCTTAAAACTGACAACACAGAAAAGATGTGTGTGGGTGTGTGTGTGTGTGTGTGTGTGTGTGTGTGTGTGTGAATTCATAGAAGAGTAGAGGACACAATAATGGGAACTTGGTGATGGATCTGGTTGTTTTACCTGACAATACACATCCCTTGATCACAGAGTAAGGTCTCATGTCAGATGATACCTAGGACAAATGTACAGTCAGGCTTCATGGAGAACATGTTCTTCTGAGCCATGGGGCTAGAAATTTCTATCCAGTTCCCTGTAAGAGTCATCATTCAGAGAGTAGGAATAAATAATTTTTTGATTGATTTCAATTTATCCATGGTATGAAGACCCAGAGCATTATTTAAGGCCCTGTAAAAAATGCTGCCTCTGCTTTGAATGATTCTCTTCTGCTCTTCTACTCTTGTTTACTGATAACCTGGTTTCTGATTTTAAATTTGCTATTTTACATGTAAATTTTATTTAACTGCGTGATGGCTTTAATATATTTTTTAAATTTTTTTTTAAACAGCTAGTCTACAAAAGAAAAATCACAAGGACCATTTGGCCTCATTCCCAGAAATGAAATGGTCTTACAAAATAGCACTTTTCTATACCACCACCACTCCCAATCCTCAGCTTCCCTCCAAACCACAAGTAACATTTCTGCCTGTATTAGTTAATTATAGGTATGAGGTACATGATGCTATATAATTTTGAGTATAATTAATTCTAATCTTTTTATGAGCAAAATATGCAAAACATTTTATGTTAAAACAGCGATTTAACATACTTACAATGAGTAAAAATGTGAATTCACCTTAATCAGCATACCTGAATCTCTATTTCTCTCATCTTAGAAATAAAGACTAACATAAAACTGGCCTTAAGTAGTTGCAGATTCTTTGCCTAATCTTCTGTTTCACCATTTCCCACTCAAATGACCCTCTCTTTCCCTATTCACATATGGACTCTTATTGCATAATTTTTATTTTATTCAACAGTAAGTTTAGTATTATACATGCTAGGTATAAGCATGATAATGGAATATAGGTATATAAAGAAAAGTTTAACACTATATTTTCTTCAAAAATCTCATAATATTTTAGAATATATTTAAGTTAAAACATTTTACTAAGGGCAAGGTGGGCAGATCACGAGGTCAGGAGATCGAGACCATCCTGGCTAACACAGTGAAACCCCGTCTCTACTAAAAATACAAAAAAATTAGCCTGGCATGGTGGCGGGTGCCTGTAGTCCCAGCTGCTCGGGAGGCTGAGGCAGGAGAATGGCGGGTACCTGGGAGGTGGAGCTTGCAGTGAGCTGAGATCGCGCCACTGCATTCCAGCTTGGGTGACAGAGCGAGACTCTGCCTCAAAAAAAAAAAAAATTTTTATTAAGGCATTTATTTCTTTTATCAACTACAAATAACTGAGTACCTAATAACTGTCTGTTATTGTGTAAAGATAGGGTAAAAAGAAAAATCACTGCTGGTGATATCACAATGTTTACAATTCAGTGAGTGGATGATAGACAAAATGCATAAATTTAATATGTAATTAAAATAGAATAAATCTTATGAAGGTAAGTAGGATGCTGTAAAGACTAATAAAGGAAGAAATGTACTAAGAGATAGAAATTGCAAGGTCCAAAAGGGGCAGAGACATCAAGACATCAAATGAAAATCAAGAGAGCCAAGAAAGGAGACTTTCAATGAAAAGGATGGTCCATTCTGGCAAACAGCACTTGGCAGAACTGAGGAGTATTTTCTCATATGCCTATCTGGGCTGGGGGTTGGAGAGTGTTATGGAAAACATCTCAGAGAAGGTTACTCTGGAGTTGGGTCTTAGTGCATATACAGAAGTGTGACAATACACAAAAGGAAGATGTGCCGTATTTCTAGCAAAGGGGATAGATATACAAATGCACAGAAGTATAAAAAAGTATAACCCACTTATGTACGAGAAAGCCTATCTATAGAGCTGGGACATAAGTTCTTCAGTTGAGAGAAACAGTATCTGAAATACTGATAATGAAATATGAAGAGGTCTTTCATGCCATAGTTAGGAGTTTGAACTTTATCTGGTAGAATATTGAAAAAATTTATTTTACATAGAAAAATGATGTGACCAGATTTGTATTTGAAAAGGTCACTCTGATTATGAAGGAATAACACTAAGGGTAAGAATTTGGCAGAGGAAAAAGAAGTAAAAAGGAGTACATTCTGATCATAACATAGAAAAAGTATATAGAATACAGAGTCTCAGTGTGATCCACCAAAGTAATTCAGTTATGAATTTATGAAGTTCAGAGTTATGGTGGTAGAAGAAAGTACAAAAAGCACAACAGATACAATAATGGAATATGCCCCAGGAGTTGGCATCAGATAATCCAGAAAACTTAAGGGAGGCACAAAGCAAAAATGACTATAGGATTTATGATGGGAGCCCCATTAATCCAGATCAAAACCTCCTCTTATTTAAAATAAATAAATCAAAGGGATATCAAAGAAAGAATTACACATTCGAACCTGTGGTTCAAGAAAGAAGAAGCTTGAAGATTGTTATTTTTAGAACCATTCATTTAGCAAGTACAGTTGGATCCTTGAAAGTACACAAGAGAAAGCAATGTATAAGCCTTTTATAATAACTATAGATCCAGAAATACAGAAGATTAAGTACCAATCTATAGCCACAGCCTATATTTGGAGGCAGGAAAGACAGTACTAAGGAATATATTGAAACAACATCTAAAGGAAAAGGAGAACCAGAACACTAATGTGCCATGATATCCAGTAGATGAGAAGACGATGTTTTCAGACACTGGGTGAAAACTGACGTGTTTAGAGAGAGCAGTCACAGTAGATAAACAGAAGTAGAACTCAGTTGGCAAGTAGTTATGTGTATTAGCAGTAAAAGAAAATTCTTGCCTCTATATCCATTTCACTCTTTCCATTTCAAAGGGAGAATAAATTACTGCACTAGTTGCTCAGATTCAGGATTGTCATCTGACCACCTCTTACTGGTAGGAAGAGTTATTCTACTGCAAAATGTTGTTTTTTTCTACTCTGTAACCCAAGATTGAACAACAGAGTCAGGGTGCCCACTTGGAATATGGCTATTTTTTCTTCTCAAAAACAGAGAGGTCGTGGTGGGCAGATTGCCTAAGGTTGGGAATCTGAGACCAGCCTGGTCAACCTGATGAAACTCTGTCTCTACTAAAAATACAAAATTAGCTGGGTGTGGTGGCACATGCCCGTAATCCTAGCTACTTGGGAGATTGAGGCAAGAGAATTGCTTGAACCCGGGTGGCGGAGGTTGCAATGAGCTGAGATTGCACCCCAGCCTGGGCGACAAGATCAAAACTCAGTCTCAAAAAAAAAAAAAAAGAAAAGAAAGAAAAAAAGGAAATGGTGGTTAATAGCGAATACCCAGCTGCTGATTTTGTTTTGCATTATCACTTGGGCAACGTAATAAGCAAATTCAGAAATTTTGGATATCCTAAGGCAAGAAAGATTTGGTTATTTCTGCAATACTAAGTGAAATACATAGTACCACTAAAACTCCTAACAGGGAAGTGAGTAATAAGCAATAAGAGATTATGAAAGTATACTACTGGTTCATTATTGAGGATATAGTATTTTTAGTTTTAAAAATTCTATTTTTTTATGGTTTATTTTTGTCCACTGAAATTTCCTAATTTTTAATGTATTGTGTGCATTCCTTTATGCTCTTGACACAGTTCTCATAGCTGCTTTAAAATTGTTTAATTGGAACATCTGGGTCATTTCACGGTAGATCTTTTGGTTTCAGGTTGGTGTGATATGGAGACCCCACATTTTGTTATTTTTCTCTGAAAGGTGTTGCTTTTTTGTTTTCACAGATAGTTTACTTGGTTGAACTCAGATTGCAAATTCTGTCTCTTGGTTGGCACCTCAAGTCTCAGTTCATATCTTTTGTCCCTAGCTGACCTATTTGGAATCTATTCCATGCATGAATATGTTAAGGATCAGCCAGAGATTTAGACAAAGTTTATACATAGAGCTTGCAGCTCCTCCTGTCTGTCCCCTTTCCAGGGTTCATCTCTCAATTTTCAGAAGCAGTGATTGCCTTGAATTCTGTCTTTTGAGTATTCAAATGCCAAAGGCCCCTCAAACACCTTCAAATTAAGATGATTTCTAGATTCCTCATCATTCTGCCAGTGATATTCTGAACACAGCATGATTTAAATGACCTTGTTTAAATACAATTTTTAAGAAAGTTTCTGTTAGTACAGAACATTTTATGGCGATTATCTCCCTTACCCAGGACAGGATATTTTAATTCATGCTATTAAGATTGCATTCACAATGTGGTAGCCATCAGTTCCTTTAAAGCTTCAGATCAATTAAAATCATCAAATTGTTCTTTTGTTTTGTTTATCACAAAGCAAGTTCTCAATCAATATTTGTCAATTAAAAGAACATCAACATAAGCCTCCTCTACTTTGTAGACATGTAATTTATTTAGGACTTGACCTAAAATTATCTCCACATAATTTCAATGGGTTTGTTATAGATTCATTCATTAATTCATATTTATTCCTTCAGGAAATATTTATTGTAAACCTTTCAGGCACTTGGGAACACAGTAATGAACAGCACTGACAAAATCATTGTTCATATGTAATTCATATTCTAATCTGGGGTGCCAAACAACACACAAGCAAACAAGTAACATTGTGAGATAAAGCAATTATGAAGAAAATAAAACAGATAATATGGTAATATAGAGTGACAGAGGACGTTTGATTTGAATTGAGCATTAGTGATGTCCTATCTAAAGAAGTGTCATTTGACCTGAAATATGAATGCTGACATCGAGCCTATGAAATAAGTTGAAATCTAGGTGTTATCATAGTGATCTTTTTCCTATATTTGAGCCATCTGCAGATAACTCTATGTCTTTTTCTCATTCTTTTTTAGAAATCCTGAAAAGCTCAGAGTCAGAGACATAGCCATGTGACAATTCAGTAAATTGCTCTTTTTTTTTTTTTTTTTTTTGGAGATGGAGTCTTGCTCTGTTGACCAGGCTGACGAGCAGTGCAGTGGCTACTCACCAGCATGTCATGGCACACCACAGCCTGGAGCTACTGGTCTCAAGTCTCTGCTTAGTTCATTACATTGTTCCTTCTGGCCAACATGCTCTATGAACCCTCTTTGGGTATTTTAAGTCATGAAGTAATGATTCCATTTAATGTTTATGCAGTGTTTCTCTATCCAGTCATAATTATATCATCAGATAATTTATTCAATTATATTTTTCACTTATTAAATTTTTTTCTCCATTTTTTAACCAAAGCGATTTACACTGGTTTGAGTTCTATATCATTTGTCTTTATCTTCCATCCCTTCATTTATTCCAAATGACAAAGTGCACATATATATGTATGTATAAAAATAATAGAAGATAAAAAATTTCTGAGCGTGGGCCAGGCGTGGTGGCTCACGCCTGTAATCCCAGCACTTTGGGAGGCCATGGTGGGCAGATCACCTGAGGTCAGGAGTTCTAGACCATCTTGGCCAACATGGCAAAACCCCGTCTCTACTAAAAGAAGACAAAAATTAGCTGTGCATGGTAGTGGGCGCCTGTAATCCCAGCTAGACCATCCTGGCCAACATAGCAAAACCCTGTCTCTACCAAAAAAAGATAAAAATTAGCTACACCTGGTTACAGGCACCTATAATCCCAGCTACTCGGGAGGCTGAGACAGAAGAATTGCTTGAACCCAGGAGGCAGAGGTTGCAGCAAGCCAAGATTACACCACTGCACTCCAGCTTGGGTGACAGAGCAAGACTCTGTCTCAAAAAAAATTTTTTTAATTAAAAAAAATTTCTGAGACTGTGAACATGGCAAGTATTCATCTTTCCTTTTTCGCTAAACTACCAAGTGTCAAAAACAATGTCTCTTACATGGTAGGTAGGCAATAAATGTAAAATGAATTATTAAATAAAATAATTGAGTATAGAAAGATGTTCAATTAAATGGCCATAAAATAAGGAAATAATTGATACAATCGGATAAATGAAAGGGTTTTAGCAAACTGTTATATCCTGGACAAATGGAGCATTTTCTACATGAGTAATGGAGGTAACATTACCATTCTTATTCCATAGCAACATAATTTATGACATCAAATTCCTGGTGGGGAAACAGCCATTACAAATTTCGTGTTTCATGTCATGATGCATATCATAGTTCTTCGGATAGCATCTAGTAAGTATGTATCTTGACATAGTCACCTATTAAACTTTACCTATGGAAGAAAAATGATCCAATATAATATAGTAGATGAGAAAGATTCTCTGAGCCCTTATTTAGTCATTCCCAGAGAAGAAAGTGGTCACTTTGAAGAACAGTCCTTTCTAAAATGTTTCTTGATGCTATACATTTTATACCAGTTTCATAACACATCTTCATAACAAATTGTACGCTATCTTCCATCATCTTCTAATTGTTGGTTATAGAGATAAGCCAGTTAGGAAAGAAAATCCAACCTGATTTGAATTTATTTCCTTCTACTAAATGTTATTTGCCAATACAAATGTAACGGGCACACAATCTACCCTAAAAGACAACAATATTTCAGCAAGCATGATGGGAAAAATTTAAAACTACTCACATCACTTCAAGGAAATGCACCCCAGGTCTGGTTTTGATATAATACACAGCATATAAATGTTTCTGTATATAGAGAACACAGAATACTTCATTATCAATTTTAATAAATTACAAAACACTTAGGAATGCTTAGATTTGTACATGTTAGGTTGGTTATTTCACTTTTCTCTATCTCAGACTAATTAATCTTTATTCTTATATCTTTTGTACCATATTTTAATCTCCTTAGTATGCATTAAATCCAAATTTTTAAAAAATCTTTAGAATTATGGTGTTAAACTGGGCACACAGCTCCAATAACAGGTGTTTAATAAGTGCTGGCTTTCCCGGGAGGATCAAGGCACTGTGCTTACATGCTGTTCTCAAGTCTGTGAGTCCCAAGGTTATACTCACAAATGAAAGGAATACAAGAACTTCTAAAGGAAGGAAATCAATGAAAATATTTCATAATTACTTTGCTTCCTTAACATTCTGAAATAAAATGTTTGCCTCGACAATATATATAAGCAGCACTATCATTTTAGAAAATGCATGTGCACACATAAACACTCCTAGGCTAGACCCAAGCACCTACAGCACTGAGCATTTGCACATTGATTTTAGGGTACTATATTAAGGAATAATCTGATATTTTGATCACTATGGTCAAATAAAAATACAGGGGAATAAAAAGTCAACCTCCAATGAGTCATCCTTATATATCTTCAGAAAAACATATTTTACTCCTTAAAAGAAAATAATATATTAACAATATTCTCAGTGCTTCCAAATTATTTTATGCTTATATGTTTATATAAAATGTTTATAATTTTAATGCTTATAACATTTTATATGTTTATATAAATATCCTTGGAAGCACCAAGAATATCATCAATCATATATAGCCAGAAATAATGTTGGAAGGTAAGAAAATAAAAATAATACATTAATAAATGAAGTATCTTCTTACCAATAGTCTCTAAGCTCCATCTAGAAAAAGGTAATTATCCAACTGAGAAAATAAATTATTTTGTATTTTTTTAGTAAGGCATTTCTCTATTTTTTATTAAATTTTTAAACAAATGAACACATGAAATACTATGTATTCATCATGTACAACACATGTATATACACTGTGGAATGACTAAATCTAACCAATTAACATATACATTATCTCACACTGTTATCATTTTTGTGGTAGAAGCACTTTACATCCACTCTTTTAGCATTTTTTAAGACTACAATACAGTCAACTCTTGAACAAATGTTGGGGTTAGAGGTACCAAAACCTTGTGCAGCTGAAAACTTGTATATAACTTTTAACTCCCTTAAAACTTAACTACTAATAACCTACTGTTGACTGGAAGTCTTATCAATAACATAAACAGTTGCTTAACACACATTTCATAAATTATATGTATTATATACTGTATTCTTACAATAAAGTAAGCTAGAGAAAAGGAAATGCCGCTGGGTGTGGTGGCTCAAGCCTGTAATCCCAGCACTTCCGGAGGCCGAGGCAGGTGGATCACTTGAGTTCAGGAGTTCATGACCAGCCTGGCCAACATAGTAAAACCCTGTCTCTACTAAAAATAGAAAAATTTGCCGGGCATGGAGGTGCACACTTGTGGTCCCAGCTACTCAGGAGGCTGAGGCACGAGAATCACTTGAACACAGAGGCGGAGACTGGAGTGAGCCAAGATTGCACCACTGCACTCCAGCCTGGGTGACAGAGTGAGACTCTGTCTCAAAAAAACAGAAAGAGAGACAGAGAAAAGAAAATGTTAAATCATAAGGAAGAGAAAATATATTATTCATTAATAGGAAGTGGATCATCATAAAGGTCTTCATGCTCATTGTCTTCATGTTGAGTAGGCTGAGGAGGAGGAAGCAGGGGTGGGTCTTGTAGTCTCAGGGGTGGAAGAGGTAAAGGGAGTGGAAGGGGAGGCAGGAAAGGCAGGCTTACTCTCTGGAACTTTTATTGAAAGAAGTCCACATATAACTAGACCCACAAAGTTCAAACCTGTTGTTCAAGGATCAACTGTATATATTAATTTTTGAAAATTATTTTAAAAATTTTATGTGGGTACATAGGTTTATATATTTATATGTGGGTACATGAGACGTTTTGATACAGGCATGCAATGTAAATAAGCACATCATGGAGAATGGGATATCCATCCCCTCAAGCATTTATCTTTTGAGTTACAAACAATGCAACTGCATTCTTCAAAATGCTATTAAGTATAGTCACAATGTTGTATAATAAATCTCTTGAACTTATTTTTCCTATCTAACTGAAATTTCGCATTCTTTTATCAACAGCTCTCTAAATACCCCAACCACCCCACCCCCGGTAACAGCCACTTAACTCTCTACTTTTAAGAGATCAACGTTTTTACATTCCAGATGAGCAAGAATAGGGCTTTAACTAGTCCTGCCATGAATATAAGAGTGCAGATACGTCTTCAACATGGTGATTTCATTTCCTTTTGGTATATACCCAGTAGTGGGAATGCTAGCTCATTTGTTTCATTTTTAATGTCTTGAGAAACATCCAGATTGGGTTTTTTAAGTTCTGGGATAAGCGTGCAGAACGTGCAGGTTTGTTACCTAGGTATACATGTGCCATGGTGGTTTGCTGCACCTATTAACCCCGTCATCTAGGTTTTAAGCCCTGCATGCACTAGGTATTTGTCCTAATACTCTCCCTTCCCTTGCCCCCCAAATCCCCAAGAGGCCCCAGTGTGTGATGTTCCCCTCTCTGTGTACATTTGTTCTCACTGTTCAACTCCCACTTAGAAGTTAGAACATGTGGTGATTGCTTTTCTATTCCTGTGTTAGTTTGCTCAGAATGATGGCTTCCAGCTTCATTCATGTCCCCACAGAGGACATGAACTCATCCTTTTTTATGGCTGCATAGTATTCCATAGCGTATATGTGCCACATTTTCTTTATCCAGTCTATCATTGATGGGCATTTGGGTTGGTTCCAAGTCTTTAATATTGTAAATAGTGCTGCAATAAACATACATGTGCATGTGTCTTTATAGCAGAATGATTTATAATCCTTTGGGTATATACCCAGTAAAGGGACTGCTGGATCAAATGGTATTTCTGGCTCTAGATCCTTGAGAAATTGCCACACTGTCTTCCATAGTGGTTGAACTAATTTACACTCCCACCAAGAGTGTAAAATCATTCTTTTTCTTTTTTTTTTTTTTCTTGAAACGGAGTCTCACTCTGTCACCCAGGCTGGAGTGCAGTGGCACGATCTCGGCTCACTGCAAGCTCCACCTCCCGGGTTCATGCCATTCTCCTGCCAAAGCCTCCCAAGTAGTTGGGACTACAGGCACCCACCACCATGCCCGACTGATTTTTTTTGTATTTTTAGTAGAGACGGGGTTTCACCGTGTTAGCCAGGATGGTCTCGATCTCCTGAACTCGTGATCCGCCCGCCTCGGCCTCCCAAAAAAATCGTTCCTATTTCTCCACAGCTTTGCTAGCATCTGTTGTTTCCTGACATTTTTAATGATCACCATTCTAACTGGTTGTGAGATGCTATCTGATTGTGGTTTTGATTTGCATTTCTCAGCTGTTATTCATAGGTTTGTTGCATCCAGATTGTTTTCCATGATGGTTTTACTAATTTACATTCTTACCACCAGCGTGCAAGGGTTTTGTTTTCTTCACATCCTTGCCACACTTACCTTTTGTCTTTTTGATAACTGTAAATCTAACAAGTACAAGGTGATATCTTACTGTGGTTTTAATTTGCATTTCCCTGATGATAGTAATCTTGAACATTGTTTAACATGCCTATTGGCTATTTGTATGTCTTCTCTTGAGAAATGTCTATTCAGATGCTTTGCCCATCTTTCAGTTGAGTTGTTTTCTTTTTTTCTTTTTTTGTTTGAGATGGAGTCTCACTCTGTCGCCCAGGCTGGAGTGCAGTGGTGCCATCTCGGCTCACTGCAAGCTCCACCTCCCGGGTTCATGCCATTCTCCTGCCTCAGCTTCCAGAGTACCTGGGACTACAGGCGCCCGCCACCATGCCCGGCTAATTTTTTTTTTTTTTTTGTACTTTTAGTAGAGACAGCATTTCACCGTGTTAGCCAGGATGGTCTCAATCTCCTGACCTCGTAATCTGCCCCCTCTGCCTCCCAAAGAGCTGGGATTACAAGCGTGAGCCACTGCGCCCGGCCAATTGCGTTGTTTTCTTACTACTGAGTTGTCTGTGTTCTAAATTGCTTTAATAAAGTATGGTGATTTCTTAGTGGCTGAATTAGACTCTCTATCACTGAGTGGGGGCACTGCTTTAACAAAACCCCTTCCCCTGCTTTATGAGGATTTGTCCTTTGGTTAACTAACTTTGTTTCTCTAGGCAACAGATAAAGGTAGAATGTCAACTCTGCTACTAGAAAATAGATTATAATATTATAGAAATGATCCCAGACTTCATTTTGACTGGGAGAAATACAAATACATGATTGAAGGTGTTGGGGACACCCGGTAGGGACACGCACTTTGGGCTTCCTTCCCTAAGTATAGTGATGCTTGTGTCCAGAAATTGCCACCGGAAGCTATGCTTATGGAGATAATACAAGAGATTTTGACTCTTGGCTTGTAAGTAAGATTTTGACATGTGGCTTGTAAGTAAGGGAGGCTCTGGAATTTACCCATGTAAATCTCACCTCCTTGTATCTGAGATATCACTTGGGAGAAGATAATTCCCCGTTAGCTGCGTAGAATGCTACAAACTACTGCAGAAGAGAAATGCCTGGCACTGCTCTGTTAGCAAGATAGAGTTCCCTTCTAAGTAGATTGGTGCCAAATATAGTATATGGTGGCCTTATGAGTCTGAGTGTTGACTTGGGCCACCCCTATAACACATATACACATGTAGTCCTTACACACTGAAATATGTTGTAGACATAATGTGCCCAGGTCTCCAGTTTTAAATAAATATGTCTTTTGGGGTGAGGGGGATGGTGGGGAATGGAGTCTCCCTCTTGTTGCCCAGGCTAGATTGCAGTGGCACAACCTCAGCTCACTGCAACCTCCGCCTCCCGGGTTCAAGCAATTCTCCTGCCTCAGCCTCCTGAGTAGCTGGGATTACAGGCACCCACCACCACGCCCGCGTAATTTTTTGTGTGTTTTTGGTAGAGATGGGGTTGCACCATGTTGGCCAGGCTGGTCTCCAACTCCTGACCTCAGGTGATCCACCTGCCTCAGCCACCAAAGTGCTGGAATTATAGGGACGAGCCACTGCACCCAGCCGAATATGTCATTTTTAAAGACCTAATATGATATATCTTGTGTGAGTGTCTGAGTGTGTGTGTGTGTGTGTATGTATTTACCACTAACATACTCTGGGTGAGTACTTTGTCTTTAGAGATTATAAATACAATAATAAAACCAACTGAGACTGGTTTGCTTCTTGAGATCTCCAAGTATCCACAATTTGAAACGATGTCAATGATAAAATATTCTTCCCCACAGGAATAAAAAGCTCCCACTTTCCTACCTTTGCTACATGCTGATGGCAGCAGTGGCCCATCTAGAGTGGCCACTGCCAAAACACTGCTGCAGCAGGGAGGTGCCGCTGGGGCTATATACTCCACGGAGCAGGCAGGAGCACCGTGCCCCACACACACTCCACGGAGCAGGCAGGAGTCCTGTGCTGCTGCAGCTGTCCAGATTCAGGCCTCTCTGTGCTCTTGGGGGCAGGCTTGGAAGTGCCTTTTCCTGCTGCCTGCCTTCTCCCTGCTGTCAGTGCCTGCTCCAACATCAGAGGCATGGCCGGGGCTGCATGCTCTACTGAGCCAGGGGAGCTGGGGACAAGTGGGAGTCCTGCCTCTTCCAATTTTGCTGGGTAGGAGCTCACAGGTGCAGCTGCGCCGCCCAAGCCCAGCTGTGGACCCAGGTATATCAGTGCTCTTGGAGGCCCAGGAAGGACCTCCTGCCCTCTGAAGGCCCAGAAGTGCCTGCTCCCACTGCCTGACCTCTCTCCACTCTCCCGGGGCACCCACTTCAACTGTGGAGCAGGGTTGGGGCTGAGCCAGGGGGCTTTCGCAGCCCAGTGGGGTGGGTGCACACTCAGGGGAGAGCTGACATGCCAGCCCCCTGCCACCTCTGTCCCCTCTGGACTTTGGGCACTGAGGAGCACAGGAGGGAAGCTAAAGGGGGTTTGAGGGCAGCTCAGCGCTGGCCTGCAGGCACCCCTCAGCAAGAACAGCCCAGGGACCATGGACCGTAGCAGAAGGCAGACAGGCTCCTGGGCCATAGATCATGGCAGGATGCGGATAGGCTCCTAGGCGGAAGCAGGCGGGTCCTGGTGAAGCCTCACCTTCAGTGTTAGGAAGGCCTAAAGCCTCGGTAGGGGCTGCCAGACCTGCTAACTCAAGGGGGAACTCATGGTGCTTTTTCCTGGCCCCGCCTATGGCTGCCCATGGACTAATCAGCATGCACTTCCTCCCTCTGAAGAACATAAAATCCTCAGGACTCAGCCAGAGCAAAGCAGAGCAGACATCCTGACAACCAGCTGCAGAGAGCTGTAGACATCCCGATGACCAGCTAGAGAGAGGAGCTACCCTCTCTGCTGAGAGCTGAACACTCATCAGGATGACCTACCTACAGAGAGGAGCCACTCACTCCAGGATCTCCTCTCTGCTGAGAGCTGAACACTCCATGGGGACAACCTGCCTACAGAGAGGAGCTACCCATTCCAGGCCTCCTCTCTGCTAAGAGCTGCAGAGATGGGAGGACCTGCCTGCAGACAGGGGCCACCCAGTCCAGGGCCTCCTCTCTGCTGAGAGCTGAACACTCAACGGGGATGACCTGCCTACAGAGAGGAGCTACCCACTGCAGGACTCCTCTGAGCTGTTCTAACACTCACTGAAGCTCCTCTTTATCTTGCTCAACCTCCACTTGTCTGCATACCTCATTCTTCCTGGACGCAGGACAAGAACTTGGGCAAATGTGTCACTGGCCACAGAGGTTTCTGGCCAGAAAAGCAACAGCCCAAAGATTCCATAACACATGCCATAAGCTGTTTATCAAACAGCATCCAACTTTCAAGGATATTTATGTAAATCTAATGGGAGTTAGAATCCAAGGCCCTAGGTAGACTTATAATTGCCAAATGATTAGGAACCAAAAGAATAGTTACTAGTAATTTTATTGTAACAATTGCATTCTTATCTCCTTTCATTAAACACTTTCCAAGGAGTCTAAAACCACTGCTAAAATACAGCGACTTCCCCCACCACCACCATGACCAACAATACCAGAACTTTACAGATGAGGTGAGTCAGGGAAGAAACTAACCAGGGTGGTGAAGGCATTTTTCCATAAAACAGTTTAGGCAAAAAGGAGATGAAACTATTTTGAGTTTCCACCATATTTTGGCCTATACTTGGCTTTTAATGAAAAAAAATTCACAATAAAAGTAAATGTACAGATGCCTGGTAATCTTAAAGTTACCTTAAGTAGACCTACATAGCTATATAGTGTAAAGGCAAAGTTTTAAGAATTTTAACGCGACCTGTTATCCATCATTAGAGTCTAATCTACCTGTTATCCATCATTAGAGTCTAATGTACAAACTCCCTTCAATTCTACTTCAGACATAGCAGGAAACTCCAAACAAAGAACATATATTTGTTAGAAGAAAGAGATCCACTCAAAAACTCTCCAAAGAGAAAGGAAAAGCATAGATGTCTGCAATTTAACATCTCTTTGCGTCTATTCAGATCTATTTGGCCACTTTGCCAGTGAGTAACAGATTTCATCCTCATTATTTTCAATCCAGGTCAATGTCTCTGAAATTCTAGTAGTCCTTGGTCTAAATGTTGTCAAGGTCCTTTCTTCTTTCAAAGTCTATGGACTTTTAATTCACTAAACTTGTTGGCTGTATATAGAACCTGATAAAAGAAACACTTAGTAAATACATCTCTATTCCTTGAAAAACAAATCACAGTCATGCCATAGTTTGGTAAGTAACTGTTTTTTCTTTCCATATTTTTTTTTTTTTGAGATGGAGTCTTGCTCTGTCACCAGGGTGGAGTGCAGTAGTATGCTCTCGGCTCACTGCAACCTCCACCTCCCTGGTTCAAGCAATTCCCCTGCCTCAGCCTCCCAAGTAGCTGGGATTACAGGTGCACGCCACCACGTCCAGCTAATTTTTTTGTATTTTTTGTAGAAACAGGGTTTCACCAGGTTGGCCAGACTGGTCATGAACCCCTGACCTCAGGCAATCCACCCACCTCGGCCTCCCAAAGTGCTGGGATTACAGGCGTGAGCCACCACACCCGGCCTCTTTCCATCTTTAAAATGCCTTTTGCATTGTGACTTTGTCTTATCCAAGCTTAGTCTCCTTGATCACTGATTTTTGAAAAAGTTATTGAAATCTCTTATTCCACAACTAAATTATGCCTCTGTAAGTGATATAAATAGTTTAGACATTCCCTTTTCCTCCATTTATCTTAATCAAAAGTTACTTCAATAAAGAACGCAAGTGCTATGGTAATCAGCTTTATGAATCAGAGAAGAATTAGGAGAGGAATCCAAGGACTAGGATGTAATCAACAAAGGACATTGGTCAGTAAGTGTCAGGCTAATAGAATTGTTTTAAATCTTGGATAAATTAAGGTAAGACCACATAATTTCAGACACTACAAATAATTCCCTACTGGGATGAAATCTTTTGTAGACAAGATCAGAGATCAATGACAACTAACTACTTTAAACACAATGCATTCCTTTCTCATTAAATGTTTCTGTAAATGCTTTCTCAGCAATGGGATAAATTAGTTTCCAGTAGACACTAATTCTACATATAAGTGTGTAAAGTATAACATCTTTTTAATTTTTAAAATCCAGAAGAATGTTACATTTCTGAGAGAAAGTATCCTCTGAACTACTATGCCTTCAGTGTCTTAAGAAATACAAGCAACCAGCTCAACTTAAAAACAAAACCACAAATCTTTGAAACAAGATTATATATGGTGTATAGTCACCAGGAGGAAGGTGGTATTTTAACATTCAAGGGAAATATGTCATTATCACACATTAGCAGCAGTACTAAACTGTAACTTACAGCAAAGACTACGTTGCCTGCATATTTTTGTTATTGTGAGTTTGATGGCAAAGGGAAAGATGAATGGGAATTATGCCTGGAAAATAAATAAATCAATGAATAAAACATAATTTTAATTTGGTAAGAAAGAAAACAACTTGAAGATAAAATTAAATAAGAAAAAGAGAGAAAAATGGTGCAGGGGAAAACCACTCAGCCCTGACTTTACCTGAATATCCTGGTGGGTACTATGATACAGAACCAATAAAGAATGCCTTGCATTATGAGCAAGATAGCCCATTTGAGATTATCATTCATTCCTGCCCTAATGTTAAATAAGCCTGGGGTGGTAGAAAGGGTAGGGGCTTTGGAACCAGATAGAAATGGGTTTCGATTAAGTCTCCAACAAATACTGTGCATGAGAACATGGCCAATTCATCAACCACTCTGGGCTTTAGTGATTTTCTGAATTTTAGGAATAATATTACCCAGAAATTGTCAGGGCAGGATTAAATTATGATAATGTATTTAAAATGTCTGTGAAGGAACCTATTTAGATGCCAAAGAAATTAACATAAACTGGGTGGCTTAAAACAAGAGGAATTTATTCTCTCATAATTCAGGAGGCAAGAAGTCCAAAATCAAAGTGTTGGCAAGACTGCACCTCTCTAGAGGCCCTGGGCCTTCTAGCTTATGGTGGATTTAGGCATTCCTTGGCTTCCTGCTGCATCACGCCAATTTCTGACTCTGTCTTCACATGGTTTTCCCCTCTGTGTGTTTTCTTATCTTCTGTCTCTTAGGTGGCATTTACCATTGAATTTAGGACCCATTTGGATAATCCAGGATGATCTCATCTCATCTCAAGATCCTTAACTTCACTTTATCTACAATGACCCTAATTTCAAGTAAGTTCACATTCATAAATTTTTGGACATGAGTTTTTGGAGGCCTATCATTCAACCTACTAGAAGACCTAAAACAGAAAAATACTCAATAAATGGCAGATGTTTCCTTATAAAATGTAAAATTCATAAATTTATAGGAAGCTGGAGGAAGATATAGAAGGATGAACAGTGAAACATAGAACACTGAAAGTAAAATCTGTCCTCAGCTGACTAAGGTCACCATTTTTCTAAGACTGAAAGACTTATTTAAATTGTGTAATTTTCTTATATTCACTTAAGTTCACTATTTTACAGAATAGTTCTAGAGAGAAAGAGCCATGCCCTACCATTTCTTATTATATATCAAGGCCATTATACAGTGCCTGGCATTTAGTGGGAGGTCAATAAATATCAATTAAATAAATGAATAAATAGAGAGAAATGTCCATATGCAAAAGTCTCTCTGTTAGCCAGAAATGGTGGCTCATGTCTGTAGTCCCAGCTACTCAGGAGGCCAAGGCAGGATGATCCCTTGAGACCAGGGGTTCAAGACTAGCCTGGGCAACATAGCAAGATCCTGTTTCTAAAAAATAAAAAATGAAATAACTTTAAAAGTCTCACAGCTAACTGAACCAGAGCTATGCTTAGAAACTGGTTTTTCTGATTATCATTGCTAGTATTGGAAGACCATTTTTGTGTTTGTTAGTTTCTTTTTAATACAAGCAAATTAAGTTGCACATTAGTACTGTATGAAAGTACCCAGAGGAATTCACCCTGCTGTTTGAGTTGGAACTACTAGGCGGCCAATCAGTCATTTAGGGAGCCTCATCACTGACAAAGCCATATGGTTCTGATTAGTTACACTGAATAGATCAAAGGGATTCTCTGCAAGATAATATTAGTACTCAAAACATGTCATGAGCAACCAGAGCTAGGATTATTGCAAAAAGGAGCCTATGTGGTAGGATTTGGAGAGCACTGGAAAAGGTTCCTGCCAAAATGTATCTTCCACTTTCTAAAAGTTTCATGGGAGATTATTCTTTAGTGTGTGAAGACATTGCATTTTTGAAAAGTCTCCCATAAAAATGCAAATACTCCCTAAGAGGGAAACATATTTTAAGTTTTCTATTAAGCAATGTAAATGTGTGGAACACATACAGTGTGTGGCATTGAGAGGTGACAGTGTGCTGGCAGCCCTCGCTCGCTCTCAGTGCCTCCTCAGCCTTGGCGCCCACTCTGGCTGCACTTGAGGAGCCCTTCAGCCCGCCACTGCACTGTGGGAGCCCCTCTCTGGGATGGCCAAGGCCAGAGCCAGCTCCCTCTGCTTGTGGGGAGGTGTGGAGGGAGAGGCATGGGCAGGAACCTGGGCCAGCATGAGTTAAGGGTGGATGCAGGCTCAGCGGGCCCCGCACTTGGAGCAGCCGGCTGGCCCCTGGCTGTGAGGGGCTTAGCACCCAGGCCAGCAGCTGTGGAGGGTGCGCCAGGTCCCCCAGCAGCGCCGGCCCGCCGGCGACGCACTCAAATTCTCATCAGGCCTCGGCTGCCTCCCAACAGGGCAGGGCTCGGGACCTGCAGCCCGCCATGCCTGAGCCTCCCCACCCACCCCATGGGCTCCCGCATGGCCCGAGCCTCCCTGACGAGCACCGCCCCCTGCTCCACAGCGCCCGGTCCCATCGGCTGCCCAAGGGCTCAGGAGTGCGGGCGCATGGTGTGGGACTGAAGGGCAGCTCTGCCCACAGCCCTGGTGTGGGATCTACTAGGCAAAGCCAACTGGGCTCCTGAGTCGATTGGGGACTTGGAGAACTTTTGTGTCTAGCTGCAGGATTGTAAATGCACCAATCAGCATTCTGGGTCTAGCTCGGGGTTCGTGGATGCACCAATCAGCACTCTGTGTCTAGCTCAAGGTTTGTAAACGCACCAATCAGCACCCTGTGTCTAGCTCAAGGTTTGTAAATGCACCAATCAGTGCTCTGTGTCTAGCTAATCTAGTGGGGACTTGAAGAACTTTTATGTCTAGCTAAAGGATTGTAAATGCACCAATTAGCACTCTGTGTCTAGCTCAGGGATTGTAAACACACCAGTCAGCACCCTGTCAAAACAGACCAATCAGCTCTCTGTAAAACGGACCAATCAGCTCTCTGTAAAATGGACCAATCAGCTCTCTGTAAAATGGACCAATCAGCAGGATGTGGGTGGGGTCAGATAAGGGAATAAAAGCAGGCTGCCCAAGCCAGCAGCAAAAACCTGCTGGGGTCCCCTTCTACACTGTGGAAGGTTTGTTCTTTCGCTCTTTGCAATAAATCTTGCTGCTGCTCACTCTTTGGGTGCGCACTGCCTTTATGAGATGTACCACTCACCGCAAAGGTCTGCATCTTCACTCCTGAGGCCAGCGAGACCACGAACCCACCGGGAGGAATGAACAACTCCGGACGGAAGGAACAAACAACTCCAGACGCACCGCCTTTAAGAGCTGTAACACTCACCGCAAAGGTCTGCAGCTTCACTCCTGAAGCCAGCGAGACTGTGAACCCACCAGAAGGAAGAAACTCTGAACATCAGAAGGAACAAACTCCGGACACACCATCTTTAAGAACTGTAACACTCACTGCGAGGGTGCGCAGCTTCATTCTTGAAGTCAGTGAGACCAAGCACCCACCAATTTTGGACACACCATTGTGCTAAACATTGTGAAGTCTATGACAACAAACAGGATACTGCACTTGCTCTCAAGAAGTTTGTGGTCCAGTGGGACAGACAACATATGTACAATGAAATCTAATTCAAGGCAGAAAGTCTTATATTCCAAAATAAAGGTGCCAAGAGTGATAGGAACATAAAGACTGAAGCTATTAATTCTGATTGAAAGGAAAAAGAAGTGAAAAGTAGTAGAACTTCAAATGGATTTTGAAAAGTAGGCTGGGTTTTGACAAGGAAACATGAAGGACAGGCCATTAAAAGATAAGTAGGAAAAGATAATGCTGTCAACAGCCAAATAATCATAATAATAAGGAACAGGGAGCAAAAGAATAGAGGAGTGGGAAGGAAAGCACCAACTCTATCTTAAGTTTTTAACATGCTTTCAGTCTTTTCTAGGATTGCAGAGGAAGCCCAGAGGGACAAACAAGTACTGGGATGTTGGATTTGGGGGATGGAAGGCCCTGAGAAAGTCAAAGACAGCACATTCAGAAAAGAGCACGCTTTCGGAAGACCAAGTCCAAAGTTGAATGTTGTGAACAAGAAATGAATTCCCTGAACTCATTCCTATCCTTTTCCAGACTTCTATGTTGATCTTTGAAGCCACCCAGTGTATAGGGCCTAGTGGGTGAGCCATTCAGCTCCTTTCAGGCTGCCCAAGGCTGTTGTCTGCAACACAGAGAAGTGTACTTCCCACTCAGTGACTGCTCAGCCAAGCAGCCCAGAACCCCACCTAGCCTTTTCTCTTTGTTCTCATGGCTACCAGTTATTTAGGTAGGAGCTCCTCCAAGCCATTTTCCAGCTCCAATGCAACCACTATTTTTATTTTTTTCTTTCTCATTTCTTGCCCCTCTTCTTCATGCTGTTGGCCAAGATCTATCCTCTTTATTCTCCTCAATACTCGTGCTGAGTTGATATGTAATATCTGCAGGTAGTTGTAGAAGAAATAAGAAGACAGTGATATCAAAGGTCCTTAAAAGCACTTAGTGGCCCCCAAATACTTACAGATAAAAAAAAATCTCCATTTAAGTGATTCAGTGAGGGAAAAGAACATATTGCATAACTGGGGAAATTGCTTCTTCAGTGCATTTTCATGGCCTAATAAGGAATTAATATCACACCTAGTATGGAAGTAGCATTGCAAAGTCTCAGTCTATGCCTCTAAGCCCAAAATTACATTTTCTAATGTCTATTTCCTGCTGAGCTACTTTTGTTCCCTTCAGGAAACTTCCCTGATCTATTATGGCTGATACATGCTTCTAATTTTCTTGAACATACAGCCATTTCTGAAGATGACTTTATGCATCTTACATAGGGCTTTTAAAACAATTTGTGAATAAAAAGTATTTAACACCCCGTATCTAAATGTCTGGGTGCTTTGGGGCATGGGGTGATGTCACTTAGATATTTTTTTCTCTATAGGGAGATTTTTTTTAAGTCTGGCTTTTTCATGGCTATTGTTCAAGCTCAAAGATAGAAATTAATGATTTTCCTGAAGATTCATGTTTCCCCTGTTTAAGTAGGGGGTTATTTAGGGCTAGGCACTTTTTAGGACACTGTTATTTTAGATATCATTTGGGCAATATGAGGACATTGACGTAACCATAAGTTAACTCACATTTTCTAGTTCCTGAAAACTTAAAATAGTTATATATGAAAGATTACAATTTCTCTAACCTAACTGAAAACCTCATTTCTTTTACTTTAGAAGAGTTTTAGGTAACCAAAAGAGCTCCTTCATCTTTAGAGTCTCTGGTCCCTAACAATTTTCTTTCATTAATAACATTTTTTATCCCTATTCTTGTTCAACAATAAAAGTTGGAATTAAGAAGAATAGCTTTTATGTTTTATTTTCTTTTGTTTCAAGGATGAAGTAGTTATTAAGTGAAACAAAAAAATCTGCCTCTACCATTATATTTTAGTGTTCTTTTTTAAAGGAGGAAGGAAAAATTAGGTTTCTTCTGGAAAGGAGAATTGAAATATAACAATGCCCACTTCTGTGCAGTTTGTGAGAGACTGACATAAAAAAGATCATTTTTCTTTTCTTTGTATCACAGTCTTAACTTTGTTCCTAAAAAATGAAATCCCAAGATGATTTGCAAATAGAAATTTGCTTTCCAGCTATAGGGGTTGGGTCAGGTTTATCCAAATTAATGTTCCTTTAAGGTAGTGTAAATAGAAACAGCCACCTCACTGATCTTTCATGATCTCTGTCATTTCACAAATCTAGTCACTTGCTCCAATAATGGATGAATGAGCTTTGCCTAATCTATAGGCTTAGCTAGAATAGGCCAAAGGTAATCACAAAATCTATATGGAACAACCATTTTGCCCCAGTGTAGATTACAACTGAGGCTCCTGAATTTTGATTTTTTCCTAAGTTAAATAAGTGCTGATGAAAATATTGCAAGATTATGACAAAAGCAATGAAGCAGTCATGCAATGGCCTGGGCCAAATTTGAGGTAAATATTTATTCATTCCTATTCTCACAGAAATTATGCCTGGTGCCTAAACTCCCTGAGCCATGTGGGCTTGGCTGTCTGAACAAGCCTCTTCTGTCATAAGGTCAGTACTTAACCTGATTACGCCTTTAGGCTAATCTCTTTTTAACGTGGTTATAGAAGAGGCTTTTGGAAAAATTAGACTATCTACTGGCCACTGATTACAGAAGATGTGCATTGGCAGAGTTAGAAGGAGACAGGACACAGGAGTTCCAAGACTGGTTTCACCACATACTGTCTGTGACCTTGGGAAAGAAAATTTAAAAATTCATATGACTGGAGTCATTTTGTAGTATTTTATTTATTTTTAAAAGTCCAAGTATTGAACTCCACCCAATTCATTTAACTATTCAGTGTACTTGAAATGATGATTCTCACAGTAGCTATGAAAATCAAATTGAAAAGACTATATGAGAAAATGGCTGGTAAAATATACCAGGCATAAAGGCTTTGGTATGTTCATTATTTTGACCATTAACAAAAATTTCACAAGAAAAATAATTTTATCAATCTTGATAACATAGATACTCCTATTTTATGTAACCACTATAGTCCTAACTTTTGTATTTTGAGACCCACTAGGGAATTATTTTTAAAGCAAATTATCCTTCTATAGCATGCCAATTACATTCTGTCACTCGAGATGTTAAAATGAACATGTGTGGTATACACATACGCATTTCCTGCCCTTACTGTATGACTTTGTGGCACCTCCCACTAAAGCAGGCAGAGTATATTTCCCCACCCCCATTGACATTTGGGCATGTTTCCGATGGAATGTCAGTGAACATAACGGGAGCAGAGGCTTAAATATGCATTCATGGCTTGGCTTGCCCCCTTGCCTTCCTATCACTAGCCAGGAGAAGAATGTGTCCTAATATCCAGATCCAATAAGAATGAAAAACACATGCAGTAGAATGGAACCTGAAGCACAGCCTGAAATAGAGCCTCTCCAGCTGACCCACATCCCCTAAAGGAAGAAAAATAAATGTTAGTGTTATAAGCCTCAGTGATTTTGACGTCATTACACAGCAAGACTAACTAGTAAAAAATGCATGGGCCATATTCTAGAGTTTTTAAAGAACATGTAGAATATAGACCTTCCTTGCAGGGTCAGTTGGATTAACAGAGCATAGAGGAAGGGAAATCTGGCTGTGAAAAATGAAAGATATCTCTTAAGAGTCTTGTTTATTCTGTAGATACGGGGAAGGATTCTTTAGTAAGTTCAAAGCTAAAGCCTACCGTGCTTTTGAAAAACTGAGAGTATAAGGTAAAGATCAGCCCTTACTATTTCCCTAATGCAAAGAATAGCACATTGTACCAAATTACATTTCCTTCAACACTATATGTCTCCCCTATTCTTGCCAAAACTTGATATATCAAACATTAATTTTAACAAATCTGATAAATGAAAAATCATGTTACTTTGACTTACTGTTGATTTTCATATGCAATCATCCATCAGAATCCATGGGGATTGGTTCCAAGAATCCCGGAGAATACCAAAATCCACAGATGTTCAAGTCCCTGACATAAAATGGCGTAGTATTTCCGTGTAATCTATGCATATCCTTCTGTATATTTTAAATCATCTGGATTCCTTATAATACCTAATACAATGCAAATGCTATGTAAATGGTTTTTATTCTGTATTGTTTAGGGGATACTGACCAGAAAAAAATTAGTCTGTACATGTTTAGTACAGATGTGACCATCCATTTCTTTTTTTTTTTGAATGTTTTCAATCCACAGCTGGCTGAATCCACAGATGCAGAGCCCACAGATAGAGGTGAATGTACTTATTGAACATTTGTATTTATGTGTCTATCAATTATCTTCTCGTATCATTTTCTGTATATTATATTGAATGCTATAGTTTTGTTCATACCTACAAAAATTACATTTTAAAAACTTTTTACCCTAAAATTCAACTGTGAGCAATTTATCCCATAAAAATGTGTTTTAAAGAATATAAACACATATCTACAAGTAATTCACCAGGGCATAATTTAAAATAATTCACAAAAAATGTTGTAGGGAGGGGGAAGCCCTAAATTTTCTTTGAAACAGAAATGATTCCATTATCACACAGTCATTAAGTAAAATTCTAAGTGACTATTAAAAACCTGTTCCATATGTGATGGTATGAAACAATATCAAGATTTTTTGAAGAAAACCCAAGGAAATTTTAAAAGCAATTGCTCAGAAGAATTGAAATAGGAAATCCAGATGGGAGAGGTATCTGGATGGAGTATTTTTACTTTATGCCATTCTGTACTTTTTATAATGAGAACATGTTATTTTATAACAAATAAAGAAACCTTTTTATATCAAGATAAAACATATTCTTCAAAAAAATTTTAGACCTAGAAATTCAGACTGGCAAAAGAAGGAAACTAACACAATACATACAACTAGAAAAATGATTAGCAATTCCATTGTTGAATACCCTTTTGTTATTTACCTATGTATATCAATGGATTTTTATGCTGCATTGTTTTGCAATCTATGTTTTTCACTTAACAATATAATTTTCCAATATTAATAGTCTCTACAGCATTATTTTTGATATCTATAAATCTGCCCCTTGTACTGTAACATATTTTGCTAATCGTTTTCTTCTGGCATTTTTTTTTCATGTTTTCACTATAATAAATAATGCTTCAATAAAATTTATATTGCTATATCTTTGTATACTTTCCTAATGATTATACTAACACTTTCATATATATTATTTTTCACTAACAGCATCATCAAAACTTCATGTACAATACCACCAATTGTGCCGCTGGTATTTTATGCACAAAATTGAGGTCAACAGAATGAATTTTGATGCTCTGTTCACTAGAGGAACACAAATTGTGAGGAAAAGAATGATCAGTGCAAACTTGCTAGGACTGTCACCCAGATTCTCCCAAAAGAGACTTTTCAAATCAGGCAAGCAATGTTATTTTTAAATGAAAGTTCAAAAACATGTTTAAGATAATATATTGGTTGTGACCAAATTTATAACTTATCAAAATTCTGTTTTTGTGAGTTTCACATATGTTTTCTAGAACAGGTCAAACTATTAAAGAATACCATTATTTAACCATTTTGGACCAGCAAAAATGAAAATTTATTATACAATCTAATGTTCTATATTTTTTTCTAAGAATAAAAGCCACCTATTAAATATTTATGGTGATAGCTTGTTGTTCCAGATTTTATTAAAGGTTTTGGGTCATGGGTATGATTTATGGCTTACTGGGACCTAGATAAGAAATATGATTTCCATCTTTAATATTATATATGGGAAAATGTTTTACAGCATTGATTTCTAGGAACACGTTCAGCATAATTGTCACTTCTAGAAGTTATAAAAAGAAAATTATAAATAGTGGGCTATTTTCCTAATTTTGTGAAACTGTACAAAATTTAAGAATTATTGGACAAAAGATATTTAGAATCCTTTATAAAATGTGAGGGAATAGGAATGTTAAGATCAGTATACATTTAGTGATAGGACTACTATATTTTATCTATGAGTTTCCTTTTTACCGCATAGGAACAAATAGATAAAATACTGAAATATTTATCTTAATTGGGCATTCTTTGTTTCTTTCACCAGAATTCTAAGATAAGAAAACAAGCTTTTCCCTTTGGGACCCACTTAGTCATTTTGATAGAAAAGCATATTTAACTGCTGTCTTTGGAATATTCTTTAGTATATTTTTGATTTAAAAAAATCTATCCTTTACTTGCACATTACAGTTATGGAGATAAAGAGATAGCTCCTTAAGTACTAATGCGAAGAGGGGAATAAAAGGAATGGAGGCAACGTCACTTGGGTTCCCAAAGCATCGTCACCCTACAGAGACAGAGTTCTTGACTTTGCCATTAGCGACAGTTGGGGCTGTTAAAGTCAAATAAAAATATAGAAACAAATCACTATGCAAAGTGTTTCATTTGGGAATGCATATAAAAACAGAATCACTATTTAGGGCATACATACAGAATGGCATGGTCTTTGGCATGTTTGAAGAACAAAGAAAAGGTTGGAAGTTCTATTAGAAAGGGACATGTTACACATTCTTTTGAAAGGAAGCTCACTGGCACTAGTGAAGTTTTGGGGACCTGACACTCTTTAATTAGTGAATGACAGTGGTAGGTAAAACTGGTCTTAACGTCCCAGCACAAATCTAGTCCGTATCAGCAGCCACTAGGTAAAACTGATCTTAAGGTTACAGCAGGCCATTTCAGCAGCCAAGCTGGTGGATCACTCTTGGAGCAAGTGCTATGTGCACCAGACTGCTCTCTCCCCTGACCTTTCAACTCTGATTTTGTTGGGTATGACAAGAATAGCCCAGTTTGTATAATCAAATTTCACATTTCCCCATTTTGATCAAGATCTTTCTCTCAAAGTGTCACTGATTAACTATTCTGAGATTAGGCGTAATTGTCCCTCACTGCAGGGTCTGAACCCGTCCGAATTGCTTCTGTCCTACTTTTGGGGGTTAGGTATGAGAGTCCATGTCAGGGACCTGGGCCACATTTAGCAAAAGAGAGGCCAAAAGGAAAATCTTTCTCATTGCCGCTTTGCCTGGAGTTCAAAACTGAGTTTCACTGTATTAGACCCACAGGTATTAGCAGTCATCTCAAGACATGGGGCTAACATTATCTTGTTGGGAGTGCTGGCTTTGCAAAGAATGGTCAGGCAAAATTAAAAAAAAAAAAAAAGTTTAATATGAAAATGCAAAAAGTCATTAGTGACAATACAATAAATCCAGTTTGAATAGTCCTAGATTATGAATTTAAATTTTAATGCAACCAACTGAACAGATCAAAAAGTTCCGATGTATCTGGTGAGATTTGTTGGAGCCAGCTAGCTTGGGTTTTCTTTTATCTTGTATAACTGTGTTTCTACTTTCCCAGAGGAATTTATACATGCATAGCAAGCAGTGTTATCAATTATACAACCACCACCTTCTCAGCTAATAACTAATGCAGGCAATCATGTTATCCAATGCCACTTTAGCAAGAGATTCTAAGAAAGTTTATTGAGCTACAATAGCCTTAGGTATGGAATCTGCTATAGACCCAAGTTTCAAAGGTAAATTTCTGATTCATGCTCCCTCTCCCTCTCTCTCCACAGTCTCCCTCTGATGCCGAGCTGAAGCTGGACTGTACTGCTGCCATCTCGGCTCACTGCAACCTCCCTGCCTGATTCTCCTGCCTCATCCTACCAAGTGCCTGGGATCGCAGGCGCGCGCCACCACGCCTGACTGGTTTTCGTATTTTTTTGGTGGAGACGGCGTTTCGCTGTGTTGGCCGGGATGGTCTCCAGCTCCTAACCGCAAGTGATCTGCCAGCCTGCGCCTCCCCAGGTGCCGGGATTGCAGACGGAGTCTCGCTCACTCAGTGCTCAATGTTGTCCAGGCTGGAGTGCAGTGGCGTGATCTCGGCTTGCTACAACCTCCACCTCCCAGCTGCCTGCCTTGGCCTCCCAAGGTGCCTAGATTGCAGCCTCTGCCCGGCCGCCACCCATCTGGGAAGTGAGGAGCGTCTCTGCCTGGCTGCCCATCATCTGGGATGTGAGGAGCCCCTCTGCCCGGATGCCCAGTCTGGGAAGTGAGGAGCGCCTCTTCCCGGGCGCCATCCCATCTAGGAAGTGAGGAGCGTCTCTGCCTGGCCACCCATCATCTGAGATGTGGGGAGCGCCTCTGCCCCGCTGCCCCATCTGAGAAGTGAGGAGCCCCTCTGCCTGGCAGCTGCCCCGTCTGAGAAGTGAGGAGCCCCTCCACCCAGCAGCCGCCCCGTCTGGGAAGCGAGGAGCGTCTCCGCCCGGCCAGCCGCCCCGTCTGGGAGGGAGGTGGGGGAGAGCCCCCGCCCAGCCAGCCGCCCCGTCTGGGAGGGAGGTGGGGGGCACCTCCGCCCGGCCGCTGCCCCGTCTGGGAGGTGGGGGGCACCGCTGCCCGGCAGCCCCTTCTGGGAAGTGAGGAGCCCCTCTGCCCAGCCGCCACCCCATCTGGGAGGTGTACCCTACAGCTGAGAACGGGCCATGATGACGATGGCGGTTTTGTCGAATAGGAAAGGGGGAAATGTGGGGAAAAGATAGAGAAATCAGATTGTTGCTGTGTCTGTGTAGAAAGAAGCAGACATAGGAGATTCCATTTTGTTCTGTACTAAGAAAAATTCTTCTGCCTTGGGATGCTGTTAATCTATAACCTTACCCCCAACCCGGTGCTCTCTGAAACATGTGCTGTGTCCACTCAGGGTTAAATGGATTAAGGGCGGTGCAAGATTTGCTTCTTAAACAGATGCTTGAAGGCAGCATGCTCCTTAAGAGTCATCACCACTCCCCAATCTCAAGTACTCAGGGACACAAACACTGCGGAAGGCCGCAGGGTCCTCTGCCTAGGAAAACCAGAGACCCTTGTTCACTTGTTTATCTGCTGACCTTCCCTCCACTATTGTCCTATGACCCTGCCAAATCCCCCTCCGTGAGAAACACCCAAGAATGATCAATAAATACTAAAAAAAAAAAAAAAAAAAAAAAAGAATTCATCTGGGTAAGAGAGACTGCCAAATAAGCAGCCTAGAATTTTTTTCTAACAACAAAAATCACTCAGCAAAGGAAATGAGTCCATACTATCATTTACAGGTAAAATTCATAGTGACACTATACCAGCTACTAACTTCTGTATGTAATTTTAATCACTGCCTCAAAATATTGTTATAGTGCCTTAGGAGTGGTCTAATACAGTATTTTAATTTCTATTTTTGCAAAGATTACACTGATGCTGAAAAAGAGAGCTTTATCCCATATTTGCCTCTACAGAGTAGTAATAAAGCAACTCTGACCTTAAAAAAAAAAAAAAAAAAAGGATAAATTTCTGATCGTTGTTTTTAAGTGGTTAACTGCAATCCAAGAGAAAAAGTATCTAAACAGCTGAGGCCTATCCCGCTGGATTTATGTCTCCCAGTAAGGTATATCTTTTAATGGTGTTAAGTTAAAAGGTACCAACCAACGTTCAGATTTTGTTAATTTGTGTTGAATCCGGAAATATCTTAAACCACACTGGCATTTTATTTTCCATTTGTTGAGACATGATGTTGTCCATGCTTATGATTGACTGTTAAATCCTCCATAAATAAAAATGTACTTTGATGAAACATAACAGTTAATTCTATGTGGAGTACCTTGTGTATTAATTGTTACTCATAGGGAGATGTCAGTGGTATTTATCCAAGGTTCTATTATTGAGTTATTACATTGTTTGAGGTTATCAGTAATTAGAAGACCAGGATCATCAATGTTTTTGAAATCTGTCAAATTGTTTTTCTCTTGAATCTTAATACCATACCTTTTCTTTCACAATCTTAGTCTAATTCCAAAGTCTTTTTTGTAGACTGCTGGTACTGTTAGGGTGAAGCCAGGAATCTCAATATCTGGGTCCAAAAGTTTGACTTTTTACAAAGGACTGGATACAAAATTGGAACCACAGTTACATTGGGAACATTAACAAAATCTGTTATGGGGTAGACTAAAGGTTTACTTATATCATGACAGATCAAGGTTTTTGGTAACAAATCCAACAATCAGTAATGGCTCCTCCTTGTACTAGATTGGAAAGTGCAAATTAGAGCATTGTCTTTCCAGGAAAATAAAGGCATATAAGAAGAGACCAATAATAAAAGGGAAAGAATACAGTGACCTGATCTAGGCATCCTGAAATAGCAGTCTACTGTAGACATCATCTACTTCAATTCCAGGTAAATTTTAGTCTTAAATCACCTGTTGGAGAGTTGGTTCAGTCAGAAGTAGGGACCATTTTTAAAAGAGAGATGTAAATCCAAGAGTCAATGTCTTTGAGTCTGATAGCATAGGGATTGGTGAAAAGGACTGAATATGGGCCCTTCCAATGTGGCTTGAGAGAATCCTTACGTAGGTGTCTTTTTTAGTAGACAAAGTCACTAGGTTACAGATCATGGTACTGTAGGTCCTTGTCTCCCAGGAGAGTACCGTGGGAAGACTGTTCTACCAAAGTATGATTTTTATCCATCACTTTAATAATGTCTTTGCAATACTGAAGTATATCTCTTTGCTGTTAACTAAGAGTCCAAATAGAGGGAGTGAAGTATATAGGAGAGCCTGTGATTATTTCAAAAGCTAAAAGTTTCTGAGCTCTAAAGGGAGTGGCTCTAAAATTTAATATCAAAGGAAGAACTCTAGGCCAAGGAAGGTATATGGTTTCCATAAATTTGGCCAACTGTATTTTAATAGTTCCATTTGTTTGCTGTACTGAGCCAGAAGACTAGATGGTAGGCACAATGGAAATGCTGTAAAATTGGCCAAACTGAACGTACCTGCTTTATTAAAAGACTGGTAAAGTGGGTTCTCCAGTCATTGTGAAGTTCAAGGGGAGTTCCAAAAGTGGGAATAATTTTCTCTGCAAGAATTTAGGCCAGGGCTTCAATTGTATTAATGTTGAGCACCACTATTTCTTTGAGTCTGCTTTCCCGATACAAATCTGCACAATAAATTATTAGAATCACTCCTAAACAGCCTGCTGCCCTATCTGTTCGCCCCCACCACAAGATCCCACACAGCTGTTATTCTCTTTATTTAAAAAATCACCCCTATGTCCGGGTGCGGTGGCTCACGCCTGTAATCCCAGCACTTTGGGAAGCCAAGGGCAGTGGATCACCTGAGGTCGGGCGTTCAAAACCAGGCTGACCAACATGGAGAAACCCCATCTCTACCAAAAATAAAATTTCTTTAAAAAATTAGCTGGGTGTTGTGGCACATGCCTGTAAACCCAGCTACTTGGGAGGCGGAGGCAGGAGAATCGCTTGAACCCGGGAGGCGGAGGTTGCGGTGAGCCAAGATTGTGCCATTGCACTCCAGCTTGTGCAACAAGAGTGAAACTCTGTCTCAAAAAAAAAAAAAAGAAAAAAATAAATTTTAAAAAATCACCTCTATAAAACTGTTTCAGCTCCTTTGAGGGCTCATTTTAAGTGATAATAATCTCAAAATAATCTTAGGAAATGAGAGAATTTTTTAGTCAGTAGAACTTTTTAGACCACCTGACCATGGTCATTACTTTGTCCTTTTCTTTAGTAATTATCAGTGATTCAACCTTCTTTGGACTGCCTGTGATAGTGATAACCTGAAAACAGATTTCTGCATTACCAGGTCTTTTTTCCCAGTCTTGTGGAATTTTCAAAAGAAAATGAAAAAGACACGTGGAACTTTGTGTTACAATTGTATAATCATTAGCTATTTAAACTTTGGTTGTTCACAAGGTGTCATAATTGATAATTCTTTTGGAATACATCTTATGGAGATTGCTACATTATTTATCAGCAGGTTATTTATTTTATAAAGCCCACGTAACCTCTAGGAAAGCAAGGAATTGAAAGGTTATATCACTGCCAAACTAAAACTGTTCAACTTGTCAGTTTCAAACAAAAAATGTCAAAGCATATTCAAAAGAATCAGTAATAGAATTATGGAGCTTTAAAGAGCCTTGGCTGGGTGTGGTGACTCAGGCCTATAATCCCAGCACTTTTGAAGGTCGAGCAGGTGGATCACCTGAGGTTAGGAGTTCGAGACCAGCCTGGCCAACATGGCAAAACCCCATCTCTAATAAAAATAAAAAATTAGCTAGGCATGGTGAGAGGCACCTGTAATCCCAGCTACTTGGGAGGCTGAGGCAGGAGAATTGCTTGAACCTCAGAGGCGGAGGTTGCAGAGAGCCCAGATCATGCCATTGCACTCCAGCCTGGGCAACAAGAGCGAAACTCCACCTTAAAAAAAAAAAAAAAGCCTTAATTTACCTCAGGAAAGGAAAAATGTAAAAACACTTAGTAAACTGTAAAGTGCCATACAAATCTATAAAATATGTATTGTCCTCATCCAAGTAAAGCCCCTCATTTTATTAGTAATAGAACAGAGAGATGAAGAGATTAAAAAGATTCTTCAAAAGCTTTACAATGCTTTTGAAAAATCATTAGGACTATCAACAACCACCCTTAGGCTAGTTCTCACTAACTTTAATCCACAATTACTGATCGAGCTTCAGCAGTTTTTTCTAGTCATTCTTGTTTGACTCAACAGCTGCATATATCACTAAACTAGCCTAGAGACTGTAAGAACGTGCGTGTAACAAGCATTTTTCAAATTCAGTACAACTGCCTATTTTCTCATAAAAGAGATGAAACAGAATACTTGAGGATACAAGATTTTTCTTAATCTGGCTGACCAAATACTTTTAGGCTCTAATATTTTCTTTTATAGTTGATCACATTTAGCTATTTAAACATATATACCCAAGATTAACCTCTCACCCCACAAACTATTAAGAGAAGGTGAACAAAGATAGAAAAGAGAAAGCAATTTTACCTTAAGAGCTCAACAGAAGATGATGTTTGGATAATAAATAAAATTATTACAATACTCCCTGGAGGAATAGTTTCAAATGTATTTACTATGCATCTTTTATTTTTTATTTTTTGTAGAGATGAGGTCTCACTATGTTGCTCAGACTGGTCTCAAACTCCCGGCCTCAGGTGATCCTCCCAAAGTGCTGGGATTACAGGCTTGAGCCATTGTACCCCCAGCCTATTATATACTATTTTCATTTATTCACAACTAATGGATTTAGTCACTTCCAACAAGTTGTTTTTCTGCCTCCCTAAAGTTCTAATTAAAGAACTCCTGCTATTTTCATAGGGAGACCATTGCAGACAAGATTCTCATTACTGGAATGAAGAAATCCAGATCAGCAGCACTCTTAATATTGTTCACTGCTTCTACAATGCTAATTTTTGTTTGCATAGTCTATACACTAATTAGCACAGTCCTGTATACTGAGTCTTCAATAATTGCTCAGTGATAGCAGAAGAAAGATAGCTAGTAACTGATGCTGTGGGTTTAGCTTGTCAGAATGCTTAGTATTCTACATTCTCGATTTGTAAAGACTGAAACCCTGGCAGCACACACACAAAAAGATAAAATGGAAGCAAGCAGAAAGGGTCAAATTAAACAGCTACATCTGCCTTATTTTTACATAGTTTTTGTACCTATAGTGTTGATTAGAGTTCTCCCCTCCAACCTCCAAAAATGTCATTATAAACCAAGATTAGGTAAGAAATTGAAAATGTGTCATATGAAGAGAAAACAAAAAGAAAAAAATACTATCTCACACCAGTTAGAATGCCAATCATTAAAAAGTCAGGAAACAACAGGTGCTGGAGAGGATGTGGAGAAATAGGAACACTTTTACACTGTTGGTGGGACTGTAAACTAGTTCAACCATTGTAGAAGACAGTGTGGCGATTCCTCAGGGATCTAGAACTAGAAATACCATCTGACCCAGCCATCCCATTACTGGGTATATACCCAAAGGATTATAAATCATGCTGCTATAAAGACACATGCACACATATGTTTATTGCGGCACTATTCACAATAGCAAAGACTTGGAACCAACCCAAATGTCCAACAATGACAGACTGGATTAAGAAAATGTGGCACATACACACCCTGGAATACTATGCAGCCACAAAAAATGATGAGTTCATGTCCTTTGTAGGGACATGGATGAAGCTGGAAACCATTATTCTCAGCAAACTATCGCAAGGACAAAAAACCAAACACCGCATATTCTCACTCATAGGTGGGAACTGAACAATGAGAACACATGGACACAGGAAGGGGAACATCACAGACCGGGGACTGTTGTGGGGTGGGGGGAGAGGGGAGGGATAGCATTTGGAGATATACCTAATGTTAAATGATGAGTTACTGGGTGCAGCACATCAACATGGCACATGTATACATATGTAACTAACCTGCACTTTGTGCACATGTACCCTAAAACTTAAATAAAAGAAAAAGAAAAAGAAAAAAAAACCTGGCTATGCTATCTCTTCAACGACTCCTGCTGGACTTTGTCTCCTTGGACACCGGCTACTGAACAAATTGATCCCTGACATTTTTGAGCACCAGGACTGCATGGCTGATGCACGTTCACAGAGAACATTGATTTTTACCACCCACAAACCAGAAGAGTAAAGTAAATAACATTCATTTAGTTCCTCTCCTGTGCTTTTACATACACATCTCATGGGATCTTCCAATTAGTCAATTAGTCAATTAATCAACACATCTTTCCAAAGAATCATATTCTACATGTATGCTCTGCCCTAGCGTTGCTATGGTGAACAGAGAGACATACCCCCTTCTGATTACAATTTGAGTTTCTCCTAGCTGTTAAATATGAGGTAGGAAATTGGTCAAATGCAAGTATTTGGTTTTTAAACCCTGCTCTTTCTACTATATCACTCTTCTTTCTGGGCATTTCAACTCATTCTGGGTTATACAGCTCCAAAAGACCTATGTCCCTAAATAAGGGTTAAGAAATAAAGACAGAAATAAGAATATGATTTTTAGAGTAGTTCTTATTTATGCCTTAGGAATCTTGCTGCAAGAAAGTAGAATTATTCAAATGGATCCTATGTCAGTTGCCATGATCCAAAGAGCAGTGGGTAAGGAGTTTTCAAGAAGGCCCTAGGAAATCTATGAGATAAAACAGAAGGCATCAGGTCCTATAGGCTGAGAAACAGGCCTGGTGTTGACTGTGAAGGGAGACCTATTTCTCTAAGTCTTCAGCAACTTTCATGAGCCGAAAAGACTGTCTAATGCCAAAATATTAAAAATGGCAAAATTCTCCTTACATTTTTATTTTTTCTCTTACAAAGTAGTCACATAAGTCAGCAATAAGTTAACACAAAGTGTTGTACCAGGTCACTCCACTCCTTGATAAAAATTGCTATAATATGACATAATCATGGTCCAAGTGACTGAAACTAGATGACTCCCAAGTATAATTTGCTGAATCACAGCTTCAGAAAATCAAGGTACTTCTTCATGAGCACAAAATCACTAGTGATATTCCAATCTGACAAAAAGTATATGAGGCTTACCGCTGTGAAAAGCATGTGGTAAAGTTTCACAGAAGAGGAGCCGCCATCCTTAACCTTGGTGGTAAAGTTAGGATCCTCCTCCTGGTGCCTATTCCTTCCTTCAACTCATTTCAGTCTCATAACCAGTCATATGCAAAGGTTCCTTTTCAGGCTAAATGCTAACACATTTATCAATATGATGCAGCAGAGACCTGCTTTCCTGGCTACTTCGCATGTTATTTCACTTATTACGTAACACGAAAACTTCCCTGTTTACTAAGTTTATGTATTAGTCAGGGTTCTCCAGAGGGAGAGAATTATAGGATATATGTATATACGAAAGGGAGTTTATTAAGGAAAATTGATTCACACAATCACAGGGTGAAGTCCCACAACTGGCCACCTGCAAGCTTAGGAGGAAACCAGTAGTAGCTCAGTCTGAGTCCAGAAGCCTCAAAAGTAGGGAAGCCAAGAGTGCAGCCTTCAGTCTGTGGCCAAAGGCCCAACAGCCCCTGGAAAACCACTGGTGTAAGTCCAACAGTCCAAAGGCCAAAGAACCTGGAATCTGATGCTCAAGGAAGCATCCAGCATGGAAGAAAGATGAAAGCCAGAAGACTCAACAAGCCAACTGATATGGTTTGGCTGTGTTGTCCCCACCCAAATTTCACCTTGAATTGTAATAATTCCCATGTGTCAAGGGTGGGGCCAGGTGGAGATAATTGAATCACGGGGGCAGTTTCCCCAATACTGTTCACTGTTCTCATGGTAGTGAGTAAGTCTCATGAGATCTGATGGTTTTATAAATGGGAGTTCCCCTGCACAACTATTGCCTGCTGCCATGTAAGATGTAACTTTGCTCCTCCTTCACTTTCTACCATGGTTGTGAGGCCTCCCCAGCCATGTGAAACTGTGAGTCAAATAAACCTCTTTCCTTTATAAATTAATCAGTATCAGGTATGGCTTTATTAGCAGTGTGAGAACAGACTAATACACCAATGTATCCCACCTTCTTCTGTCTGATTTTTCTAGCTGCGCTGACAGCCAATGGGAGGGTGCCCAATCACATGGAGGGTGGGTCTTCTCTCCCAGTCCACTGACTCAAATGTTAATCTCCTCTGCAACACCCTCATAGACGCCCCCAGAAACAACACTTTCCCATCTATCTAGGCATTCTTCAATCCAATCAAGTCAACACCTAATATTAACCATCACACTTCTCAACCACAATTTTTATCTTTGTTATAAAATCCTTGAAGAAAGTCACAGCCTGATGAAAGAGATGTTTCTTATTTTCAAAGCAAAGGGGTTCCCCTAGGTGGCAAGATGGCCCAATGGATATTATTCTCTCACTTATCAGTAGGCCACCTCCTTTAGGGAAAAACCATTTAACATAAAGATTACTTTCTAATACTCCTCAGCTTAAAACTAATGCCTTCTAAACTATGAGCTGAGGCAGGACTTTGGAGGGGCAGAGCAGGCTAGGGCAAAGCAAGGATTACTTAAAAGGCATATAGTTTCCTCAGCCCCGAAATGCATTATCATGGAAAGAAGCAATTTTATTTAAGCATGGTCCCATTACAAAACATAGACAAGGTGAAGAGCATGGGCAATAAGATGTTGGTGTGATGACATTTTGTCCACAGGAAAAAAGAGGTCCATCTCAAAGTCACTGAATCCAATAAGTGGAAGAAAAACCTCTCCCCCACCCCACAGTTCTTCTTGGGACTGATCCTATATGCTATATGATCCTATGTGCCTGTGTGATTGATATGCCAGAAGGAGGCTTCCCTTTGAGTTGCTGCTGGCTTGTTGATAGAACTGAATGCAAAACAAGCTATAAAAATTCCTACAGAACTCAACAGAATTTCCTCACCAGCAACAGAACTTCCTCAAATAATCAGTCCCAATTTCCTGTATCTTTTCCAGGATTCGGGAAAAGTAGCAAGTTGATTTAGCCACAGACCAGCAAGCAAAGATCTGATTGCCCTCGGTTGGTTCAGATCCTACCTATGAAAGGTTGGTTGGTAGGTCCTTAAGGACATATCTGAACTAAGGCCATAATTCAGAGTTCCTTTCAGTTATCAACTAAAATACCTTCAGTAAACTACCCCACAAATGGCTGAGTTAAAAATTACCTCAGAGTGTCTCCAAAGTTACTTTAATACAAGACCCATTAAATAAAATAGTTAAGGATTCATGCCTGGATTGCCCTTTAATAAAGTTTCATTATTTCCTCATATTTATAAGGACCACAGTTACAGGGAAGGCTGACAGCTCTGGAGTTTTAACAAACTACCACTCAAGTCCTAAAGAAAATGAAGACCTCAAAGTCCTTTCCCCAGTCTCAGAGTGAATTATGAATTGCTGACCTACACTAGTACAGCCTTCAACTTAAAAAAAAAAAAATTAAAGAGGCAGAACTTGGGAATAAATCAGCCTTCCCCTGAGGGCGCAGGACAGAGATGAAAACTCTCTTGACTTCTTTGAGTTCTCCCAGTGTGACAACTAGGACGCGAAAGCTGAAAAGAACAAAGGCTACCTGAGGTAATACAAATGTCTGCTCTGAAATTTAGGCTGTCACATCACAAAGGAAAACTGAGATTTGAGAGTGATCTGGTGTGATTTTTGTCATCACAAATGTTCTGACTTGCCAAGAAGCCCTACGGAGCAATTGTTTTTAACCAGGGCGTGCACCAGAGTCAACTTTGGATCTTTTTTAAAAAGCTATTTCCTACCTCTGTACTGCTGAAGGGTCAGTGAGCCTGAAGTGAATCTGTGTAATTTTTCAGAGCTCCTTAGAGGATTGAGAACCACTGGTGGGGAGGCTGATTAATTTCTAGGACGATGGTGCTTCTCAAAATTAAATGTGCTTGTGAACAATTCCACCACTGCACTCAACTCTAAGATCTTGTTAAAATGCAGATTCTAACTCTGTGTCAGGGATGTGGCTGAGTGTCTACAATTCTAAGGAACTCTCCTGTGATATTCATGCTGCTGGTATAGGAACCACCTCTATGTGGCAAGTCAACAGGCTTTGCATCCCAACTTCAGAAGGCTGCCTTCAGGAGAATGGGCATGGGGTGGAGGCTGGGAGACCGGTGTTGCTGTTTCATGTGTGGTTTGTGGAACAACCACCCAAAAAATCACCTGAGGTATTTACTAAAAATTAAGATACCAGGGCCTCATCCTCAAACATACCCAGTAAGAGTCAGTTAAACAAGCTCCCTAGGTAATTTGTTTTCATACACACCAAAATTTGGAAACTTCTAAAAGTTAAGGAATCATCAGCAATAGATAAGTAAAGGAATTACGAGTCCCATAACCATTCAATGATACATTATAAATTAAAACTCATTATTAATTTAAGACATTGCAGTCTCCCCTGTTTCCTAGTTAAAACTGTGGAATGTAAGAGTTTGAAAACAATACAATCACCTTGATACATGATTTTTAAGTATGTACAAAAGAACAAACAACACCGCAAATATCATTAAGCTTGCTTATGACTATACTCTCATTGCTGTGGACTAAATGTTTATGTCCCCCCAGAATTCATGTGGTGAAGCCCTAATCCCCAATGCAATAGTATTTGGAGATAAAGCTTTTTGGAGACAATTAGGTCCTAAGAGTGAATACCTCATAATAGTGTTAGTGCCCTTATAAGAAGAGACACAAGAGAGATGATCTCTCTTTGTGTCATATGAAGATACATCAAGAAAGCAGCCATTTGCAAACCAGGAAGAGGGATCCCATCAGGACACAAATCAGCTCACATCTTGGTCTTGGACTTCCCAGCCTCCAGAACCATGAGAAATAAATGTTTGTGATGTAAACCACTTGATCTATGGCTTTTGGGCTTGAACTGAGACACTCATTCATGAAACTATTTCCAGAACTTAGACTTGGGGGTCACTTATGATCTACTCTAATCTGTTTTCCCAACTGCTTTTCCATTAACACCACCCCCTCCTACATACCTTCTTTGTCTTCCCTGCATACTCTATGTATTCTGTTTTCCCTGTGAGAAAAAAAAAATCACTTTTAATTTTTTCCAGAAAATATTGCTCTGTGACTGATACTCTGAACTCCAAGTCCTTGAGTGTTATCTCTGACACCAAAATATAAACTCACAAAATGGATGAAGCAAAATGCTTTTCTTCTCCATAGTACTGATCAGAAGCAAAGCCATTTTCCTGCATATGAAAAAATAGAGAAAATACACATCTGCAAAAAGTTGAATGGATAGAGAATTTTAAATTAAGGTTGTAACCTGGCATTACAAAATGAAAGCCTGGAAATTTTTAGTTTAATTGAATAATTCAGGCTTTAAAACATTTTCTTGTCCTATATACAGGATGGAACTTTTAGAAGAGTCACACATAGACAAAATTTTATTATTTTAAATGTATTAAATATATAATTATAAATACAGTTTGCAAAATGTAACGTTTAGAGCGCTATTCATATAATTGACAATTACAAATATGAAAAATATTTTTAGCAGGCCATTCCACATAAATTAATGTGAAAAAGCCATCGTACTATATCATGCTCACCTCTTCATTCCTACTTTCTTTTCAGTCAGGTTTCCTGTGTTCAAATTTCTTCTTGGTAATAATAGCAGAGATTGTTGTAATGAATGATCATGGGTCAGACAGGAGTAGGCCCACTCCACCAGGAAGCACAGCATGGTTACTGTCTGAGTTTGCCAGAGCTGCTGTAACAAATTGCCACCAACTTGGTGCCATAAAGTAATACAAACTTAATTTCTTATAGTTCTGGAAGTCAGAAGTCCAAAATGGGTCTTACCCACTAGCAGGGTTGGCAGAGCTGCATTCCTTCTGCTCTGACAGTTTCCTTGCCTTTTCTAGGTTGCTTTAGAGGCAACCTCCCATTCCTTAGCTTGTGGCTTCATGCTCCATCTTTAAACTCTATCACTCCAACTTCTGCTTCTCTCATCACATGTTCTGTCTTTCCTCTCTGCTTTCATCATCAGATCATTTTCTTTTACTTTGACTCTTTTGCCTTCTTCTTACAAGGTCCTTTCTGATTATATTACCTGAATAATCCAGGACTGATTGCCCATCTCAAGATGCTTAACTTTGTAACATCTGCAGAGTCCATTTTGCTATATAAGGTAACACATTCACAGGTTCTGGGGATTAGGACATGTACATCTTTGTGGAGAGTGGCATTACTGCACCTACCACAGTTAAAGAGGTGAGGATTGAGGAATGAGGAGTTTCTGACAGGATAACAGTTCGTGAAAAAGAACAGATGCTCTGCCACTCTACTGCTATTAACCAGATCTCATGGTTTTTGTTTTTTCTTTGCCTTCTAAATTATTTAATGATATCATACTTTGAAACTGCAGAGAAGATAATACATTTTTATAAAAACACACACCCAGCAAGTTTTGGTCTTAAAAAGGGGAACTTCTAGAAGCAGAGGGAAGTCTGGTTGGTGTAGCGCCAACTCAAGCTTTCATGGTTTCTTTGGGAAATAATCTCTTGAGGGACTGCTACCAGCACAACACAATTCTTAGAAAGTGTTACTCACCCTTTAATATTCTGATTCAAGCATGGAAATCTTCTCCCTTAAGATCCCTTAGAGCACTTTTGTCAAACTTAAAACACTAACAGTTGATTTTATTAACTGTTCATGGGTAAAAAAACAAAGAACATCTAAATGTCTACATAATCTGGTTTAGATGCCACCATTCAGTCTTCAGCTTATTAGACAAGATCTAAGAGGGGGCAAAAATTACACCTCTGATATGAACTTCAGAGATCAAAGTAGATCATCTAAACCAGATTATGTAGACATTTAGGGTTCACGTCTGGATATTCACTCTTCTCAGAGCATAAATCCCAAGGCAATGAAGCTGCTTCCCCAGCATCCCTATCAAAAGAGGGTAGTTTAAGTTTTCTGCCTAAAGCCGTGCCTTCACAAGATGATAGACACATGGAACTGTCATTCTTAGCTTCACTACCTTCTATCTACAGTGGCCCTTCTACCACTAGCATGCACATACTCACCTCCATTAAGGTCTTAGTCTTGCAAACCTACATCAAGGTCAAGGATTTAGTCTTATTCAGGTTTAGTCATGAGAGGATAATCAGGATTTCAGTGCAAAATAGATGACAGCAGTTTAGAGAAGTCTCTAAAGAGAATAGGTACATATCCAGTTTGCTCTTGGTGATTCCTTCTTCTCTTGCCTTATGTTTCCTTGGAGAAGTATCAAAATTTCGTTCAAAATATAAAATGCTGAGGTGAAACTTCCTGTCTCTCTCCAACCACTTATGCAATGATTGGAGGTGGTGGAACTCACTGGAATTGATAAGGGCCTGATATTCAAAAGGACAAATTTCCCTAATGCAGTGGATTGCTACCTTGGTTTTATATTGGAATCACCTGTGAGCTTTAAGAACTACCACTCACCACTCAATTCTGATATAATTGGCCTGGGTTGCATCTATTGGGATTTTAAGAGCTTCCTAAGTCATTCTAATATGAAACCAAGGCTGAGAGCTACCAACTTAGAGCAGGATTTCTCAAACTTTGCACTATGGACATTTTGAACTGGATAACTGTTCATCGTAGAAGGTTGTCCTATGTATTGTAGGATATGTAGCAGAATCCTTGCCTTCTACTCAGTAGACAAATGTATCATCATCTCCTCTGAGTATTGGCAATCAAAAATATCTCCTAAGGGGTAAAATTACCTCCAGTTTAGAACCACGGCGCTAGAGTGAAGAGGGCTATTTTTCAATATGGTTCAAACTCTTCAGTTTTGATTCTTGTGAGTTAAAATGCAGCCAATAAGCAACAAGTACAGGGCAAGAGCACTGTGGTGGCATCAAATGTCTAGATTTCAATCTAGGCTCTACAACTAGCCAGTTAGGTAAATTGCTCAATTTCTCTGTGTCAGTTGGGAAATCAGGCAAATAAGAGAACATATATTGTAGGATTGTTGTGGGAATTATATAAGCTTATACCTGGTAAGACCTTTAAAGAATGCCACTTGTCAAATAGTAAATGCTCATTAAATGTTAGCTTCTATTATTATTGTCTATGATCCATATCCATCAAGAAAACAGACAGACCTGAGACTTGCTCTAGGTTCTACCAGCGATTGAACAGCATAGGGCATGTCCTGGCAGGTGAATTAAAATCCAGGCCTGCTTTGTCTGATAGCCCAGATGGTGGGAGTTTTTGGCCAACTGATTCCCTGGCCAATATAATACAGATTTGCCTCTAATTGGCTATCAGTTTCTTGAGTCTAGAGAAGAATCAATGGCTCTTACACTCTGCTTACAACTTCCTCGAGTACACATGTAAGCATACGCAAACACCCACACATGTGCGCACAAACACAAAATGCTTCCAAAATATCGTATTTCTTTTTATTACTATGGCTTATGAACATTGTTAACTGATTCATATGTTTACCCTAAATATTTTGAACACCTACTCACTGCTAAGGCAGTACATAAGGCTAATCTAATCTAATCTCATGGCACCTTTTTTCTGTGAAAATTGATATTTAGGATTTAGCAAAACAACTGAAGTCTACCTCAGCACAGTAGTTAAATATCTATTGAATAACATGTGGTAATTATTATTGATCATATGCATGTAACTATCCATTTTTATCAAAGACTTTTCAGTTTTAATATCCAACTTATGCTTATGTTTACAATCTAAATAGTGAATAGCTTCAGTATACAGTTATTTGGCTATAGTAACTTCCATCCCTTACAATCACAATTCTGTACAAAATTTCACTTGCATGGAAGGAGTAAGTTCAAGACATCTACTGTGCAACAGGGTGACATAATACATAGTTAATAATAATGTATATACTTGAAAATTGCCAAGGGAGATTTTAAGTGTTCTCGCCACAAAAAATATGAGGCAACACATATGTTAATTATCTTAATTTAGCCATTCCACAATGAATATGTACTTCAAAATACATTGTACAACATACATATATACAACTTTTGTCAATAAAAATTAATTTGTAAAATCATAATTCTAAATTGATATTTAGATTGAGTACGTTACCCAAATTTTTTATTTTTTTCAAGTTTTGAAAACTTCATCCATTCAGTAGACATTTGTAACATTTATTTGTTTGGGCTAAGTTCATTTTTACTCTCTCTAATCTTATTCATCTGAAATAAATCTAAAGTCCTAAAAACAGGTAACTTCCTTTGGATCAAATCATTCTGAATGTTTCCCTTGTCTCCCCCTTCAACCTGCTGTCAGATTTGTGAGGGACAGAATCCCAGTCTCATTCTCATTTAAATTCTCATAACAGATGTGAAAATGCTTTATAACTGTAATGAATTGAACATATGTCTTAGGTGACAATTCTCCATCAATCTCTCATGTTTCTCCACATCCAGGAATTGACAGGTATTTCACGAAAGTGAAGATAAATAATGTTTCCCTCCCTGGAATATTTCAGGAAAATAAAGACCTCTCCTTCCCTTCTCTGGGGTGTGTGTGTGTGTGTGTGTGTGTGTGTCCCCATACGGGAGGATGAGCAGGCTTGCTAGAGGTGCCTTTATATGATTGAGAGTTTCTTGGGCTCACCATTCTCAGCTGTGACATAGATTCACTGTGTGTGCAGCATTCATCCGGGCCTGCCTCTGTCTCATCCCTATGCAACTTGGGAAGGGGGGGAACTGAACTTTTAGAATAAAAGCAAAATAAGGACATTCTTAGACAAAGAAAAACAAAGAATTTATCATCAAAAGCCCCTCGTTATCTGAAATTCCTCAGGTATACTTCAGACCAAAAAAAAAAAAAATCCCAGATGAAATTTAAAAGTAGAAGAAAAATAATAAACAACAGTAACAATGAAAAATAAGTGGGCAGATCTAAACAAACATTGACTGCATAAATCAACAACCGCAACAACAACCTCAACGAGTGCAACAATAATTAGCCACGGGTAGCAATAATACAGGGAAAATTAAAACACTGAACAACAACGACACATAAATAGTAAGGGTGAAGATCAGAGTTAACAAAAAAAATACTTGAAGATGCTTGTGTAATTCTGGAGGAAAAGAAAAATATTAGCTAACTCTAGACTTTCACAAATATGCATGTTAAAATAGCTAGAGTAATCACTAAAAGAATAAGATGGATCATATACTTTCCAACAAATAGAGGAGGGAAACTAGGAAAAAACTACAAGAAGCCTCACTCAACCAAGTAATGACAAAAAGGGAGAGGTAAACAAGAAACATAATGCATCATACACACATAAAGAAGATGGCCAAATGCAGCAGCTCAGGCCTGTAATCCCAGCACTTTGGGAGGCCAAGGTGGGCAGATTACTGAGGTCAGAGGTTCGGGACCAGCCTGGCCAACATGGTGAAACCTCGTCTCTACTAAAAATACAAAAATTAGCCAGGCATGGTGGTGCACACCTGTAGTCCCACCTACTTGGGAGGCTGAGCCAAGAGAATCACTTCAACCTGAGAGGTGGAGGTTGCAGTGAGCCAAGATTGTGTCACTGCCCTCCAGCCAGGGCCACAGAGCAAGACTCCGTCTCAAAAACAAAAACAAAAAAATGCATAAAGAAAACCTCAAGTAAATCAGAACTTATTATCAAAAGCCCATTTTTAAACTAAAATCAAAGAAGATTTTCAGAGAGGGTATTTATTCAGGGAAAGGATAAAGCATTACTCAGAAGAAAAATACTTCATTGTATATGCATAATCATACATGACTGAATTTATACACAAAAGCATGTGAGAGTCTCAAGGTATTTCTACAAACTACTGAAACCAAAAAAGAAACCTTTTTCTCTCATAATTTCTGAATGTTTCCAGGGAAACTTATTTGCCTGAATCAATATGCATGACTGCTATAATTTTTTACTTTACCTTGAATGTACAGATTTTGACCCTATTCAAAGAGCTTGATATCCAGCCAGAGAAATGGCCCACAGACCATAAACTCTACAAGTGATGTAATTCTGGGGAAAAAAAAATCTAACATAACCCTGAGATCAAGCAGACCTCTATGATTTTGTCTTATTTCAAATAATCCTTAAGGGTAACAGTGCATAATTTGACCTAAAGAATGTTTCTCAGCCTCCTCCAATTCCCAATCAGACACTTGAACAAGTATTTCAGAGACAAAGAGAATCTCTCTTCTGGCTCTTCTTTTCAGAGGCTGACCCTTCTGTTCCACTATGGGCAAGAAAGAAGCTGGAAGTTTAAAACTGTGATGATTTCTGTACACTGTAAATTAAAAACAGAGGTTATCTTTTCCAAATTGGCAGGCGATTTAATCTTTCTTCTTAAAGAAGGCAACAAATTCTCTCCCAGACTCCAATGCTACTGTGCTGTTTGAAATTTGCGAATAACAATGTATGTGCCATACCTATGATTCTTAAACTTCTCTTTAAGAACTTTATGTAATGTCTATTCATCATGCAGCTTTCTGATCCCCACTTTCAGAATCTCTGATGAGGGGAGACCCCCTGTGTGATTCAATGCAGATCATCCAAGGTGCCTATCAGTAGCCTTGCTTATCACCTGGCGCTTATTAGAAATGTAGAGTCTCAGCTCCATCCCAGACCTTCTGAATCAGCATTTGGATTTTACTAACATTCTCAGATGATTCAAATACATATTGAAAACTGAGAAGCAATAAATTAGGCATCCCTCTGCGTTCCTGTTGTAGTTTAAGTATGAATAAGAAAGAATTTCTATGGTCTTAACAGCTTTCAGAAGTTAATTTATTGGTAGAATAAACAGTTTAAACTAAAACTTTATACATTTTAAAACAGGATTAAAGCCATTTATTTTAACTATAAATGACACTGGAATAGTGCCCTGACTCCAGTAAAATGGTGAGTTAGGAGCTTATAATAGTAATAGGTTTGGTTGTTAGTAAGACTTGGAAAATAGAGGATTAAACAAGTCGGAAGTTTATTTCTCTCTCAAATAAAAGCTATTCACATATGCATTGACCAGAGTTGGTATTTTGGCTTCACACTGCCATCAAGAACACTGGCTCTTATCTGTCTGCCTCATTAGAATGGTTACTGTATCTTTAGCTGTCGAGTCCAAGTTCCAGCCCATAGGCAGAAGAAAAGGAGTAAAGACAAAGGGGTTGCCCCTCTTTGTAGAGTGTGTTTCTTGAAAACTCATACAACACTTTTGCTTATGTATTAGTATTCCTTACATATGCCTACAATCTATCCACAAGGAATATTAGGAAATGTAAGCCTTTTGTAGCCGCACTGCCTGTACCCCCAACATATCAGCATTCTATTAATTAAAGAAAATGAGGCCGGGCGCATGTGGCTCATACCCGTAATCCCAGCACTTTGGGAGGCTGAGGCGGGCAGATCACGAGGTCAGGAGATAGAGACCATCCTGGCTAACACGGTGAAACCCCATCTCTACTAAAAATACAAAACCAAAATTAGCTAGGCGTGGTGGTGGGCACCTGTATTCCCAACTACCAGGGAGGCTGAGGCAGAAGAATGGCGTGAACCCGGGAGGCCGAGCTTGCAGTGAGCCGAGGTTGCACCACTGCACTCCAGCCTGGACAATAGAGCTAGACTCCATCTAGAAAGAAAGAAAGAAAGAAAGAGAGAAAGAGAGAAAGAGAGAAAGAGAGAAAGAGAGAAAGAGAGAAAGAGAGAAAGAGAGAAAGAGAGAAAGAGAGAAAGAGAGAAAGAGAGAGAGAAAGAGAGAAAGAAAGAAAGAAAGAAAGAAAGAAAGGAAAGAAAGAAAGGAAGGAAGGAAGAAAGAAAGAAAGAAAGAAAGAAAGAAAGAAAGAAAGAAAGAAAGAAAGAAAGAAAGAAAGAAAGAAAGAAAGAAAGAAAATGAGAGAATGGATGTTGGGGAAGACAACTGGCAGCTTCTGACACCGGACCCACTTGAGAGTCCAAGAAGGCCTACAGACAGCCCCCATTTCAAAACATCTGGTGTGTAAACCTGTATTTACAAGTGACCTGGCTCTACCATTTGGGGAGAAACGTAATGTGAAGATGAAATAGAATAGAAGAAACTATGCAATAAAACAGAAAAAAGCAATAACATGTGTGATGGACTTTTACTCTAATAAGGCCACTGAACGACTCAGCTCTTCAGGGCACATTTCGTAACGGAAGCACTTTCTGGAAATCGGCAGAGCACAGCTTGCATGCTTAACAGTGGTCCTAACCCAGGGACCCACCTATTAGCTCATCTGTGCAAACTTCGTCCCTTTTATGGCCTGATGTTTTGGGTTTTGGTGGTTTTTTTCCTTTGCATTTTTTAGCAACAGTGTTCAACATTCCCCAATTAGCAATCCAAGCATCATCTTTTTAAAATATTAATAGCTGCAGAATGGTTATGGGCCATCAGTCATTCACGAGTGTGAATGGATTAATTACATTAATTTTCTAATGGCTGACAAAGATCAGCTGCTTTGTGGGAAAGAGACTGTAGTTTGGGGCCAGAGGAGGTCAGTTAATCATTTTAGAGGCCCAAACCTTTGTTCTGCCCTCTGTTAAAATGCTGCACAGGTGTAGCCTGAAGTCACTAGAGGCCGGGAGGAGAGGGGCCTAGGATATTGAAGAGGAGTACAGAAAGAAAGGTAAATTGATGGAAAATTAAAACTTTACTATTTAAAATTTGTTCTAAAATCATCAGAGTACCAGGAATTGTTAAGAAAAAAAAAATTCCATTTTATCTTCGGCTTCATATTATTCCTTGCCATCAGGGAATACCACAGAGTATACTTAGATTGATGTTACAAGCATGTAGTTTGGCTACATTGTGGGTTCAAAATCATTTGAAGGGTAGCTTGGGGATTAGCTAGCATGTAATATGTGTGTTTGATAGAAAATGCATAGCATTCCCAACAACCAAAGAGGAAATAAAAATTTGCTTCATCATCTCTACATAAACTAGGGATTGCCTTTATCCAGCACATTTCTAAACTAGTATATTAGTGTTGTTGTTCTTGTCATTGTTGTTGAGGAACTCTTTTATAAACACAATTGTCTGTAAGAGAATACATGTTAAACAGAAAAAGGGGAAGGCAGTTCTGGATGAATCACAACCCAGCAGCTCAACCTCCAGCCCTCTCCTTCAAGAACAGACATTGAGAAACACCTTTCTGGACAAAGAGAGACCAGTGTCTCAAAGTAATACTAGAGCTTAAGTTTCTTTAGTAAGAAACATAAGCACCCCCTCCCCTTCCTTCTGCAATAAGTATATAAGCATGTTGGATGATGGGGATCAAAGGTGTGTTTACTGGAGCTATCGATATCCAGTGTTTATTTAAGCATAAACTGCTAACACTATAGATTTGATCTAATTTTACATTTTCAAAGAATTTCACATGCATGAATCTTGTATAGCACAGCAACCCTATGAGGAAGACAGTACAGGTATGACTGTGCTCATTTTATTGATAAGAAAATTTAAGTGGCTTTAAAAAGTTAACGTTGCCACAAAGTAATAGAGATAGAGCAAGGGTTCAGATCTTTTCATTTTTCAACTTTGGCCACACTTTATAATCACCAGGGACACTTGTGAAAGAGAAATGCCAAGGATGTGGGGAAAATGGCAGCAGTGGCTCCCTGATTTTTAAACACCCAAAGTCCCTCCTCCCCCATCCAACTAAATCTAACAGAACAACTGGGCGAATAGATGCAAACACCCACAGGCAACAGCTACAACAAAACCAGTAGTATATAAGAACCCCAAAATATACACAAAAAAGTGGATACAACCACCAGTAGCAAAAACCATGCGTTGTCCACACCACGCGAGAGAAACGGCAAGAAAGCAAAGCAACTCCTAATGGCTCTGAGAACTGGAGAGCCCTCAAAGTGCTAACAAACACTTATTTTAAAAGTGTATTTCACATTGTTGGTGGGACTGTAAACTAGTTCAACCAGTGTGGAAGTCAGTGTGGTGATTCCTCAGGGATCTAGAACTAGAAATACCATTTGACCCAGCCATCCCATTACTGGGTATATACCAAAAGGATTATAAATCATGCTGCTATAAAGACACATGCACACGTATGTTTATTGTGGCACTATTCACCATAGCAAAGACTTGGAACCAACCCAAATGTCCATCAATGATAAACTGGATTAAGGAAATGTGGCACATACACACCATGGAATACTATGCAGCCATAAAAAAGGATGAGTTCATGTCCTTTGCAGGGACATGGATGAAGCTGGAAACCATCATTCTCAGCAAACTATCACAAGGACAAAAAACCAAACACCACATGTTGTCACTCATAGGTAGGAATTGAACAATGAGAACCCTTGGACACAGGAAAGGGAACATCACACACTGGGGCCTGTCATGGGGTGGGGGGAGGGGGGAGGGATAGCATTAGGAGATATACCTAATGTAAATGACGAGTTAATGGGTGCAGCACACCAACATGGCACATGTATACATATGTAATAAACCTGCACGTTGTGTACATGTACCCTAGAACTTAAAGAAAAATTTTAAAAATAATAAATAAAAAGTGTATTCCAATCTGGAAACCGCTGCAGAAGCAAGTGCAGCTTTCACTAGCCCCATACAACTGTGCGGGACAGAGACCAGTGTAAGATTAGATGTGGCACCGGCAAGCTAAGCCCTGTGAATTTTCAAAATGAATAAAGGGAAGCTACCTCCCAAGACAAAATCCCACTCTGAGGAGAATGCCATTTGAATAGGACAGGTACAATAAAGCAAAGGGAAAGAAAATTCAGATGAAAGTGGAGAAAGGGTGCACCGGAGTTAGATCTCAGAATTCACTGAAGCCATTATGATTACTACTAGTAGTCACCGCATGGAAACAACAGATTAGTGCTAAAGCCCTGAATCTAGAAAAGCTATCCTGGACCACCCTTTCTGTCTAAAATATACAGAAACTTATTTGTTTTAAGCATGAACAAAAGAAAAGGAACGTGATTAAATCCCATACAAAGGTGTTTTTTAATCAATAAGGAGCAGAATCTAATATTTCTAAAAAAGTGAAAGGATTTATAATAAAGTAATAGAAACTATTAAATAACAGCATGAAACAGAAGTAGAAACACCTGGAAATGAGGTGAATAGAAAACGGGAAGCATGAAAAGATAAGGTGACAAAATTTAAGAAAGAGCATAAAAGAAAAAACCATTTTAGAAATGAAGACTGAACTTGAAGTCACTCAAAAGTAAATGAACATAAAGAATAACGCCTTAAGAAAAATAGAAAGTGAAAGGAAGAAATGTTTTAACATCAAAAAGAAACACTGAAAAAGATCTAAACTATTCTTGAGAAAGATATAGCTATCGAAGATAAGCAAAAAGGATCAGACATTGTACTAAGAATCCCCAGAGAAAAGCAAAGCAAAGGCAGAGAACAAATACGAAGATTATCAATCAAGAAAACTTCCGTGAAGTTTAAAGATATAAAAATAAGAAGACTTGAAACTTCACATGGAAAAGGTATACCACATACGTGGGAAAATCATCATAGCACAGCCGTGGCATATTCTGATAAAATCATCAGACTTTAAATAAAAAGAAAAAATGTCTAGCACTCCTGCCTCCAAGTCACTTCTATGAAAATCAGGTTGTCATCAGATATTTCAGCATGATATCAAAAACAAAATGAGGCAACACACATAAGAAAACGTGAACTAGTGTATCATCCAGCCAAACATAACTCCAAGTAAAAAGGGCACAGTTATTAATTTACCAAGTAAGCAAACCACTACAGCCACAACCCTCGCAAAAAAGAGAAAGCACTATTTCTCTCAAGAAAGTTTCAGATAACCAAATGTCTAGAAAAAAACTGGCATAATTTCTGACAGTGAATATTAACTATATATTTATCTATAGAACTAAGATAAAATGATGGCTATAGTGGAAAAACTAACGTTTATGATGGCTACACATTGACGGTATAATAAAACAGGGACAGAGAAACAGGAACAGACATGAAAAGAGAAGGAACTTACTTATTGCCTTCTGCAATAAAGTTTTCTGCATAAATTGCCTTCTGGGAGTAAAGGACATTTCAAATACAGGCATACCTTGGAGATATTGCAGGTTTGGTTCCAGACCATTGCAATAAAGTAAATATCCAAATAAAATGAGACACACTGGATTTTTTTTGTCTCTCAGTGCATATAAAAGTTACATTTACACTATGTTGTAATCTGTTAAGTGGGCAATAGCATTATGAATAAAAAAGCAATGTATATAATTTAAAAAATTTATTGCCAAAAAATAATAATCATCTGAGCCAGTTGTAATTTTTTTTTTTTGGTGATAAGTCTTGATGTCGATGGCTGCTGACTGATTAGGGTGGTGGTTGCTGAAGGATGGGTGACTGTGGAAATTTCTTAAAATAAAACAGTGAAGTTTGCCACATCAGTTGGTTCTTCCTTTCATGAAAGATTTCTCTGTCATATGCCATGCTACTTGATAACATGTTACCCACAGTAGAACGCCTTTCAAAATTGGTGTCAATCCTCTCAAACCCTGCCACTGTTTTATCTACTAAGTTGACATAACATTCTAAATCCTTTGTTTTCATTTCAACAATGTTCACAGCATCTTCACCAGGAAGAGTTTCCATCCCAAGAAACTACTTTGCTCATCCATAAGAAACAACTTCTCATCCCTTCAAAACTGATCATGAGATTGCAGCCATTCAGTCACAGCTTTTGGCTCCCTTTCTAATCCTAGTTCTTTTGCTATTTCCACCACATCTGCAGTGACTTCCTCCACTGAAGTCTTGAATTCCTCCAAGTCATCCATGAGGACTGAAGTCAACGTTTTCCAAACTCCTGTTAATGTCATATGTTCTTAATGGCATCTACAATGCTCAAAATCCTTTCCAGAAGCTTTTCAACCTACTTTGCCCAGATCCATCAGAGAAATAATTATCTATGGGAGGTATAGCCTTATGAAGTGTATTTCTTAAATAATAAGACTTGAAAGTTGAGTTGACTCCTTGATCCGTGGGCTGCAGAATGGATGTTGTGTTAGCAGACAGAAAGACAACATTAATCTCTTTATACCCCTCCATCAGAGCTCTTGGGTGAACAGGTGCACTGTCAATGAGCAGTAATATTTTGAAAGGAAACTTTTTTTTTTCTGAGCAGTAGTTCTTAATAGTGGGTTTAAAATACTGCTGCAAACCATGATGTAAACAGATGGTGCTGTCATCCAGGTTTTGTTGTTCCATTTATAGAGCACAGCTAGAGTAGATTTAGCACAATTCTTAAGGGTTTGAAGAATTTCACAATGGTAAATGAGTACTGGCTTCGACTTAATGCCACCAACTGCATTAGCCCCTAACAAGAGTCAGCCTGTATTTTGAGGTTTGAAGTCACTGACTTCCCTCCAGCTTTGAAAGTCTTCAATGCCTTCTTCTTCCAACAGAAGGCTATTTAATCTATTAATATATAGAAAATCTACTCTATAATGTAGCCATCTTCATCAGCGATCTTTGCTGGATCTTCTGGATAACTTGCTACATGCAACTTCTATGTCGGCACTTGCTGTTTCACCTCTTTTATCTTATGGAGATGGCTTCTTTCCTTAAGTCTCATGAGCCAACCTCTGCTAGCTTTAAGTTTTCTTCTGCAGCTTCTTCACCTTTCTCAATCTTCACAGAATTGAAGAGAGTTAGGGCCTTGCTTTTGATTAGGCTTTTGCTTAAGTGAATGTTGTGGCTGGTTTGCTCTTCTATCCAGACCACTTAAACTTTCTCCATATCAGCAAAAAGGCTGTTTTGCTTTCTCATCATTTACATGCAGCACTTTAAACTTTTCCTTTGCCTTCACAACTTGGCTAATTGTTTAGCACAAGAGGCCTAGCTTTGGGCCTATCTCAGGTTTTTGGACATACCTTTCTCACTAAGCTTAATCGTTTTTAGCTTTTGATTTAAAGTAAGAGACACATGACTCTTCCTGTCAGATGAACATTTCGAGATCACTGTAGGGCTATTAATTGGCCTAATGACAATGCTGTTTTGTCTCAAGGAATAGGGAGGCCCAAGGAGAGGGAGAGAAATAAAGGAATGGCTGGTTGGTGGAGCAGTCAGAACACACACCTTTATCCATTAAGTTCACCTTCTATATGAGCAAGGCTTGTGGCATCCCAAAACAAATACAATAGTAACATCAATGATCACTGGCCACAGATCACCATAACACATATAATAATAAGTTTGAAATATTGCAAAAATTTTTTAAAATGTGACACACAGACACAAAGTGAGCACATGCTGTTGGAAAAATGGTGCTAATAAACTTGCTCCGTGCGTTGTTGCCACAAACCTTCAATCTGTTAAAAAAAAAAAAAAAAAAAACACAACATATGGGAAGCACAATAAAGTGAAATACAATAAAAGGAGGTGTGCCTGTAGATGATGGGGGCGGGCGGGGGGAACAGAAAAGAAGTTAGTACTAGGAAATTTCAAAAATTCTGGCAGGAGGGAACAAATAAAAAATAGCCAGAGAGAGGAGGAAAGAGAGAGAGAGAGAACACAAGTACATAAAATAGAATACACAGTGAAAGGGTATGTATACATAATCATTATGAAAACCAATATTACAGAACCAGAGGTCAAACATACAGATCATATCAGTAAATATAAAATGAGATTAATTTATAAAAGGAAAAACATTCACATTGGCAAACAAAGCAATCATGCTTTTGGTGATAGCGTTCGCATTGTTACTTTTAGGCAGTTGTGTGTGTGGTAAGGGATATCCTGATTCCTATGGTTGCATCATATATTACTTCAAAATGTATGGTTTTAAAACATGATGACATTGATAAAGGGCTTATATCTGGATACAAACAACTCAAAAATCAATAAGAAGGAAAAACTTCAATTTTAATAAATGTGCACTAGATTATAACAGACACTACACCACAAAAGATATACAAATGACAAATGAGCACATGAAGATATGTTCATCTCTAGATATTAGGGAAATGCCTATTAAAGCCAACATGAGCTACCATGACACATCAAACGGAATGGCTAAAATTTAAAAACAACTCAACATACGAGTGTTGGTGATGCTGTGGATTACCTAGAATTTTTTTTTTTTTTTTTTTTTTTGAGACGGAGTCTTGCTCTGTCGCCCAAGTTGGAGTGCAGTGGCGTGATCTCGGCTCACTGCAAGCTCTGCCTCCCAGGTTCAAGCCATTCTCCTGCCTCAGCCTCCCCAGTAGCTGGGACCACAGGCAGCTAATTTTTTGTATTTTTTAGTAGAGACGGGGTTTCACCATGTTGGCCAGGATGGTCTCGATCTCCTGACCTCGTGATCCACCCACCTCGGCCTCCCAAAGTGCTGCGATTACAGGCATCAGCCACAGCGCCCGGCCTGGATTACCTAGAATTCTTAAACATTCCCTGTAGCAATATAAAATATTGATAAACCGTTTTTAAAACAGTATGGTAGCTTATAAAATGTTAAGCACACACATAGCATATAATCCAGCCATTTCACCCCTAGTTACCCAAGAAAAATGAAAACAGATGTTCAGACAAATACCTGCACATGAACACACATACCAACCTTATTTGTTAAAAATAAACAAACAAACAAAAACTAGAGGCAATCTGAATGCTCATCAAGAGATGAATGGGTAAACAAATTATAGTATAGCCACACAATGGAATACTATTCAATAGTAAGAAGAAATGAACTATTGATAACTCTATAACATGGATGAATCTCAAAATAATAATGCTAAATGAAATAAGCCAGGCCAAAAAGAGTACATAATGTATGATTCAATTAATATAAAATTCTATAAAATGCAACTAATGTATAATAACAGCCAGTCAGTAGTTGCCTGGAGACAAAGAGGGGTGACAACCAGGGAGGGGCAGCAAGTAAGGATTACACAGAATACAAAGGAGAGGAAGGAAACTCTTGGACTGATTTGTTGTTTCATTATCTTGATTGCCCTGATGGGTTCACAGTGTATGTACAAGTCAAAACTTACTGAATTATGTGCTTTAAATTCCACAGTTTTTTATGTCAAATTATATCTCACTAAAGCTATATAATTAAAAAGGTAAGAGAGAGGGCTATACTTAAAAGCAACAAAGCATGAGTAATTTAATACCAACAAAATGACATTAATTTTGCTCTTGAAAAAAATACTTGGGCAGCTCTTAGTGGAAATAGCTTATTTCTGTTCCAATCCATGTCACCTGAGGAAATGGACTCATCTAAAATTTTCCTCACTTACAACTCTGGTGGTTGATCCTGTCAGCTGACATCATAGGTGGGACTGTTGGCCAGAATGTCTGCAGGTGACCCCTCTGGAACCTGGACTTCCTTAAAACATGTGGCTATTTCCAAGAGTAAGCATTCTGAGAGAAAGTCCAAAAGAAGCTGAATCACCTCCTGCCTACCATGCAGACATCATACAATGTTGTTTTTGTCTCTTTTTATTCACTGAGGCAGACAGAAAGTCATATCCAATTTCAAGGGAAGAAAACTGACTCCACATCCGGAAGCAGAAGCAACAAGATTCTGGATGCACACACAGGATTGGAAACACTTTTGTGACAATTTTTAGAAAATTCGATGTGCCACATGGGACAAATAAGTGAGTCCCTATATTAATGTAATTAGAAACTGACATTTTTGGCATGAAAGAAGGAAGATTCACAAGTAAGAGTAATAAAATTAAAGAAAAACACCATATTCCTGAGTTCTAAAGTATGTTTCTATTTTTCACAAAACTATAAAAATCCCATAACATAGGAGAAAATCTAGGTGACCTTGGGTTTGGCAATGACATTTCAGATACAATACCAAGAGCAAGAACTATCGAAGAAATAATAAGCTGGACTTCATTAAAATTAAAAACTTCTGTTCAGCAAAAGACACCGTCATAGAACGAAAACGTAAGCCACAGGTTGGGAGAAAATATTTGTAAAAAGCAAAGATATATCTAATAAAGGACTATTATTCAAAATATATAAAGAACTCTTAAACCTCAACAGTAAGAAAACAAACAACTTGATTAAAAAATGTGCCAAAGGCCTTAGCAGACTCCTCATCAAAGAAGATATACAAAAAACAAAGAAGCATATGAAAAGATGCTCCATGTCATAGGTCATCTGGGAAATGCAGATTAAAACAACAATGATATACCAATACACAACTACTAGAATGGTAAACATCCAGAAACAACAACACCACATGCCAGCAAGAATGTGGAACAACAGAAACTCATTCATTGCTGGTAGGAACGCAAAACGGTACAGCCACTTTGGAGGACAGCTTAGCAGTTTCTTACAAAACTAAATAGATTCTTACCATAGAATCTAGCAATCAAGCTCCTTGGTACTCAACAAAACGAGTGGAAAACATGTCCACACAAAAACCTGCACATGAGTGTTTATAGCAGTTTGATTTACAGTTGTCAAAACTTGGAAGCAACCAAGATGTCTTCAGTAGGTGAATAAACTGTAATATATCCAGATGGTAAAATATTATGCAACACTAAAATGAAAAGAGCTATCAAGCCATGAAAAGATAATCAGGAAACTTAAATGCGTATTACTAAGTGAAAAAAAGCCAATCTGAAAAGACTACATACTGTAGGATTCCAACCTCAGGACATTCTGGAAAAGTCAAAACTAAAGAGCCAATTAAAAGACTGGTGGTTGCCAGGGTTTGAGTGGGAAGGTGGATACATAGGCAGAACACAGAGAATTTTTAGGGCAATGAAACGACACTGTATAATACTATAATGGTGGATAATGTCATCATACGTTTGTCCAAACCTGTAGACTATATGCCAAAAGTGAACCCTAATGTAAACTATGGACTTTGGGTGATAATGATGTGTCAAGGTAGGTTCATAGATTGTAACAAATGCACTACTCTGGTGGAGAATGTTGGTAACAAGAGAGGCTGTGCACGTGTTGGGGAAGGAGGTACATGGGAAATCTCTGTATCTTCTGCTCAATATTACTGTGAACTGCTCTAAAATGAGCAATCTAGTAACAATGAGCATGTCAAGCAATCAGATCTGTGTCTCTAATTACATTTCCTCATAAAAGGAACTAGGGCTTCTTAGAGAAATGGCTGTTTTTAGGAATGTTTAAGATGAGCTTTCATACCAGAAAGCAAGAAAGCAGTGACTATTAGGATTGTGTCCAAAGGGCTGAGAATCCAAAATGAAGAGGATACCCTGGCCATTGTTGAGACAATTTAAGCACAAATAAGAAAAATATTTGCAAGTATTAAAATATATCAAATATTTAAGAATTCATGCATTCATAATATCAAATTTTAAACCTCATTGGAAGAAACTGGTATGTGGTCTCATTTGAAAACTAGCAAATAAGAGAAAAGAATCAAGGAGTTTTCCTTTCTTTACTGTATAAACTATATAATCTCAGGGTAATTAGATAGTTGATGATGGAAAACTTCATTATACAATGAACTATTGCAGCTAGTAAGTAAAAGGAAAAATTGAATTAGAATAGCATCATTTTGTAAACTAATTCAAAAATGGGTCTGGGCATTGATCATCAGAGGCTGTTAATATCTCAAAAAGAGAAACAACCAGAAATATTTTGCCTACTGATGGGTGTGCCCAATAACATTCACAAAACAATCTTTCCAAAGTGATCCAATTTAAATTCTACCAAGCTTTTAGCTCTAACTATCAATTTACAGGAAATAAAGAGAACAGAGGAACACATGAAATGAAGTAACAGAAATTAAATTATTCCTAACCCTTTGGAAAACTGCAAACAAATGACTCACTCTCTTTTTTGCAAGAAAAAGAGATGGAGACGTAGGCTATAGATTTTAAAAGATGTGAGAAACACATTAACCGATCTCAATAAATATACCTTCTTTGAATTCTGATTTGAGCCAACAAATTATAAATACATGGGACAATCTGGGAAGTGCGAACATTGGGAGGATATTTGATTATACAAAAGAAGTAAGTTAAACTTTTGGTGTCCTAATGGTATTACAAGTTTTCAATGAATTATCCTCTTTTAACTACACATACATCCACACTAAGATATTTTTCAGATGAAGTCATAGCTAGGACTTCTATCCAAATAGCCCAAAGGAAGGGGTAGTGAAAGTGGGGTTGACTATATATAAAACAAGTCTAACAATGAATCAGTCATTGTCGATGCTGAGCAATGGTTACATCATCCTGTAGATTCATTATTTTATTTTTTTCACTTCCACATATATGTTAAAGATATTCCAAAATAAAAAGTCTAAAACAAGTACTTAAGTAAATAATTATACCCTCATCCCACTGCCAGATATTCTGATGTAATTGTTCTGTTAATATCCCGCTTTTGTTTTTTTTTTAAGATTGCTAAGGAATTCTAATGAGTAGCAGTAAAGGAGAATAATCTCATTGAGCTATACACATAGACAGATATACTCATACCTCATCATAGCATGGGAAGAAACCAGGTAGCCTGTTATCTAGGTGACTGATGGATTTTAGAAGCCACAAATCATAACAGAAATGAGTACAGCTTGCATGTTTATGAGTACAGTACATACACAAATATAAATATGGTAAACATTCCTGCTTAATGGGAAGACTTGCCAAGTGCAATGAACTGTTGTCTGTGGGGTTTCACTTTTGTGCTTGGCTGAGCTGGTTGGAGTACAATGAATTACAGGGGAAATAAAGCTCAGTCATTCAATGACAAGGTGACTGAGGCATTTTCCTGGAGAAAGCATGCAGCAAGCCTGTATGTGGGCCATTTTGGTTATAAATAATTCAACTAAAGAAATCTTCCTCACCTTTCATGGTAACAGTAATTGGTAATATCATATGTGATATTTTAAAGTCCCTCTTGATTAAATGCCCGTATATATGAAATTGAGTAACATTTGAGATTTGAAACCACATCATATATCATACTCATGGAAAAAATAAACACATCCTGTTTTTCTTACTGTGCAATTGTAATACATATTAATACTGCTCTCCCTACTAACTGAAACAAATAAAACCCTGAACCTCAACAAACTGCCTTTTATTAACACTATTATTCAAAATCACTCCAGCAGGTTATAGCACAAGAGCAATTTTTCCAAAAAAAAGGCCTAAAATATAATACAGAGAAGACAGTCCTCAAAATATAGACTACCATTATACATCAGAGTCCTCAGTAAACTAGCCATAAGTTTTCTTCCCCTAAGAAATTATTTCCCTAAATTGTTCTGCTTACAGTATATCTCAGGGAAATAAAATCTTTAAAGTATTTATCAACTATTGCTGACGCATGTTTCAGAGATTGGTTGAGTACTTACTTTTTCTTTAAGGAGAAAATTCCAGAAGGCACAATTTTAATCAAAATCTCACAAGGCGGCACATATCCAGTCAGGATCCAAATGATGGAGTCAGAACATTAATAAAGCTTGGGAACAGTTTCTTTTTAGGAGCTGGAGGTGGTCATTTCATCTCAAAAGGCAGAGGGTATTCTGGTCTGACATCCAGCTCAACTAGCACTCATCATTCTCAACCTCAGTGGCCCTAGTTAATAAAAGTATTGATGTGTCCCTGCCTAACCTACAATATTCAAAGCTTCACTTGAAGACTTGAATAGGCTCTTAATTTTTCTCCAAGAACTTCTACAGGGCCCTTTCTTGAAAGCTATGTTTTCATATCGAAAGTGAAAATGTGCTATCAGCAATTTTGTTTTTGAGGGTTCTATACATGAGAGTGCACGTTAAGTAGTGCCAAGGGCCCAGACCTTGTATGTGATAGGCTACATGACTGCCTGTAGACGTTTTATTCTCTTGAACCCCAGCATCTGCATTTGCAAAATAGGAGTCAGATTATCTCTCTTCTAGGAACAGCTAAACGTTAAGAAGAGATGTTGTGCACTGTTCCATTTGTAACGAGTGCTCAATCAACGTTTATTCTCCCAATTCACCCACCCCAATTAGAAGAACTCTTCCTAGAACAAATAATTACAACCCTTGTTATTAAATGCCTTGCTAATCTATCTAGCATTCCTCAAAGTGTATTTCAGCAACTTTATTTTCTTGGATTACAATTAGATGTCCACAGAGCCACTGAGGAGGGTAAAAGTACTGTCTATGGACAAGTTAGCTGAGAAATGCCTGTTTTTATGAATGCTTAGAGTTTTTTAATTGCTAACTTAAATTGTGATCCTTTGGTGGGGTGTAGGGACAGTGCAAAGCATGCTACCTTTCCCAACATTCTATGCAACAGGAACTGGTATGGTTTGGATCTGTGTCCCCACCAAATCTCATGTCAAATCATAATTCCCTATTGTTGGAGGCGGGGCCTGGTGGGAGGTGATTGGATCATGGGGGTGGAGTTCTCATGAATGGTTTAGCACCACTCCCTTCTTGGTACTATATAGTGATAAAGTTCTCGTGAGATCTGGTTGTTTAAAAATGTGTTAGTACTTCCGCCACCCCCAGTCCCGCACCTGCCATGTAAGATGCCTGATCCTGCTTTGCCTTCTGTCATGAGTAAAACTCCCTGAGGCCTCCCCAGAAGCAGATGCTGCCATGCTTCCTGTACACCTTGTGGAACCATAAGCCAATTAAACCTCTTTTCTTTATAAATTAACCAGTCTCGGGTATTTCTTTATAGCAGTGTAAGAATGAACTAATACAGAAACCTTCTTGTCAGAAACTCCTATTAATAACCCAAGGAACTAACAATGTTTTTTGGAAAACAATGTGGCAAGACCAAATGAGTCCTGAGAACTATGGGCAATTATTGTTGTCTCAAAAGATAAGAATGCTTTTTTGGTATTGTTTCTATGCATGGGATTACTCATAAGCACCACGGGAATGAAATACCTTCAGCAACTCACTGTAGAGCTATTGGGTAATTTTATTTTGTTTAGCCTTTGGATGACAAAAAGCAAGTTGTTCACTCTTGTGAACAATACAGTGAATAATTACAGTACTTGCTATTGACAAATGAGCATGATTTCTAAAGGTACAGTGGTCACTTTAGTCAGAAATATAATTATCTAGACAAAAGCGATTTGATGTTTTTATACTTTTAATAGTTTAAAAGCAGGTTTGGGAGAGCTCAAGGTCATGGAAACTCTAATTGTGTATGTGCTGGTTCAGATACATATAAGCAACCATTCTGAAAAGGCAATTTGGTTTAACAAATATCTGCTGCATACTTGCTATATAAAAGGTACTAGTTAGTAAACTAATAATGGTAATAGAAGATATGCATTACTTTGGACGAAAAATTATAATGAATCTATATTGTGAACTTATGTATGGTGCAAAAGGTTATGCTGGCTTTTCAGGTAATCATTCACTCTGAGCTTCTGCCACCTCTGCGATTTCGACATGCTGCAACATTTTAGTTTCAACTCGGCTTAGCAATGCCATTGCAAAAACCATTTCAACTAGCGTTCAAATAGAATGGAGTATGCGTCCATTGCCAAATCAACTCACTCAGTATGTGCTCTCGTGGTTCAGTTCTAGAGCAGCTGTGGTCTACTCTGGAGGAAGGGTAAATGAGATTACTTGGATTGAAGTAGCTTCCAATCTACATACTTAAATGAGAAACATACAAATTAACCATGCCCAGATGATCCCAAGTATGTTCAGGATTCAGGAGGTTGAAGCCAACTCACCTTGGTAGGTAATTACCGTCTTTCTGGTAGGCAGAATCGTAAGGTAGTTCTCAAGATTCCCACCCCCAGTGCACATGCTCTGTATAATCTTCTCTCCCTGAATATGAGTAGGTCCGTGAATATGAGGGATCTTACTCCCATGATTAGGTTAAATTAGCTGACAAAGCTGAAGGGATTTTGCAGATTTAAGTAAAGTGCCAAGTAAATCAACATTGAGTTAATCAAAAGGGAGATTATCCTAGGTAAACCTGACCTAACCAGGTGATCCCATAAAAGGGACTGGAGCCTTCTGGAAGAAAGAGCTTTGAACCCACAGAGATTCTCCTGACAGCCTTAGGAAAGCAAATAGTCATGTTATGGAGAGGACCAGATGGCAGGTAAATTCTTTTCACAACCATTTCTGGCAGTATCCTTCCTGTCCGTGGGTTTAATGCATTCTCATCAACACACATGATGTATCCATCAGGGCCCAGGCAAGAGACAGAAACCACATCAGTTATTTGAACAGGGAAAATTTAATACAAAGATGCCTTAACTAGATAAGTAGTTAATAACTAGAAAAATGAAAGAATAAAAAGAGATCTCTAAGGTATAATGAGAATAGTACCTGCAAGAGGCAGCTATCACTCCAAAAGCCAGGGAACAAAAGGAAGAGATTGGAAGTATTAAAACCTACAAGGGATCCTGTGAAGCTGAAACTCAGCCATTTGAGAAAAAACTGCTGGCCTGCTGGTGTCTCTGAGCTTGGAGGAGGGCACCACAGAACTTGGACCCAGATTTCTAAGAAGAAGACAAAGAAGCTTTTTCCTCAGGTGCTGGAAACTTCAATCTGGGTTCAGCTGCTTCTATAGGAAGGTGCTGCTGTAGCTGGGGCAAAAAAAAAGTAAGGCTGAAGTGACATCCCCAAGAACAGCAAGCAGACAGGAAGTTCACAGGAAGCAAAGATGAAGGAGAAAATCTCATTTCTCCTGCAGCTCTGAAGTCTCCCTCTGGTATCTCCTGTTGGCAGAGCGTAACATGGACCCAGCTGGAAGCAGACATGGTTTCAGAGTTGCTCTCCAGCAACCCGAGGTGAATTTACAAGGGTGAATGTGGAGCCAAGAAAAAATAACTTAGTAGCTGACACACATGGTTTATATTATTTTTTCTATCTCTTATTCTGTCTCCCAGAATGTCTTCTAAACTTTCTGATACCTGAAAATCCACAATAAAGTTTCTCCCACATGATATGAAGCTCACACAGAGTCCATGAAGGTGCTGTAGAACACACGCTGCCATAACCAAAGCCGCTGTCTCCTTCATCTGCTACCACTAAATTCCCAAAGAATCCAAGGGCTGAAAGCCCCAGCCACTATGCCTGAGCCCTCCAGACCCAGAAACCACTCTGTGGATTCAGCTGAAATAAAGGAAGACACCTACTTCTGTGTTACACTTGGTTGCAGAGTTTGCCTCGTGCTCCCACTGTCTGAGAGAGAGCATGGAAACACTAACCCATTTTTGCTTGCAGCTTTCTATCACTAGGACCAGAATTCATTGTACTCGTCAGAGAATTATCAAGAAACAGATGCTATTATGAGACTTTATCCTTGGTTAATACTTGCGCACTCTGGCTTTCTTTCCCCTTATGGTGAATTATCTAATTGTTTAAAGCAAACCATGCCAAGATGCTACTAGTTATGAGCATCCTTAGATTTAGCCTGGATTCAAAACCTCTGCTACCTGGGATAATGTACTATACAATGTTTAAAGAGCATTTTATGAGGCAAAATAGTTACATAATTATGAGCAGACTCTAGAGCCTGGCTGCTTGCATCCAAATCTTGACTCCATTTATAACCTTAAGCAAGTTAGTCATTGTCTCAGCCTGTTCAGGTTACTACAACAAAATCTTATAAACTGCATGGCCTACAAACAACAGAAACTTATTTCTCACAATTCTGCAGACTGGGAAGTTCAAGATCAAGGTACAAGTAAATTCAGAGTCTGGTAAGGGGCCCCTTCCTTGTTCATAGATAGTGCCCTCTTGCTGTTTCCTCACATGCTGGAAGTGGGTGAGAGGTCTCTGTTGGTTCTCTTTATAAAGGCACTAATCCCATTCATGAAAGCTTTGCTTCATGACCCTAATCACCTCCCAAATCCCCTATGGCCTAATACTATTGTCTTGGGCTTTAGGATTTCTACATAATACGCAAGGGAGGGACGCAAACATTCAGACTATAGCAATTATTCTTTCTACGTTTTGGGTTCCTCAACTCTATAATGAGGGTGATAACAGTAGTACCTGCTACATAAGATTGTAGTGAGGATAAAATATGTCAATGTAGGCAGAGCACTTGGAGGAGCGGCTGCCACAGTAAGTGCTTCATAAATGGAAACTGTTATTTTGCATTCCTGTCATTTTGAAAATGTAACCAGATATCATGTTGTCATACCAGGATAATTCTCACTTCAGCACCAAGATCTCTATTTCATCCACGTGAAATCTAAATTTTGGAGTTCCTCAGAGCTCTGTGATGGATTTTCATTTTTTCCCCTGGTCATTTTCTTTTCTAAATGATCTTATGCTTTACTCTGACTATATATCATTTATGTGTCATCAACTCCAAAATTTATTTCTCACACACAGATCATTGTTCTCATCTTTAAACATACACATGTCCCATTACCTACGTGAAATATCCACTTCGATGGCTTATAGGTATCTGAAGCATAACGTGCCCACAGTTGAATACTTAGTAGTCCATCTCTCCTCGAATCTTTTTCTCCTAAGTTTTTTCCTTTCCGGTAAATTGTGTTGTAGTTCATCCAAGTGCTCAATCTAGAAATCTGGGAGTCATTCAGGATTTATTTCTCTCCATTAACATCCCGCACTCAATTGATTAATATTTTCTGCCACTTTTTTCCTCCAAACTATAACTCAATCCAATAATCATTTCTCTTCCCATACCATCATCATTTCTTACATAGACTATTGCTTCTATTCTTTCTGCTACCACAATTATTCTCCACGAATCAGCCAGAAAGATCATTTTAATGTGTGGATCAGATCATGAGGTCCTTCTTCTTAAACCCTGTGATGGCTTCCCATTGCACTGAAAATAAAATTTCTGCTTCTGATATGTGGCTCCCAGTGGATTCTTGTGATGTGACTCCTTCTTTACTCTGCAATCTTTTAAGTCTTCCTGGACATCTTTCAGTTCCTTTTACCTCCGAGGCCTCTCCTGCCTGTGGGTCTTCATGCATGCAGTTCCCTCTCCGTGGGATGCTTTTTCTACTTCCTGTAGCTGGCTCAATCTCACCCTGAGGTCTTAGCTTAAGAGTCAACTGCTTGGAAAAATCTTTTCTGATCACTGTGTCTAAAGTGGGTTCCTTCACCTACCATGTCATTCCTGCTCTATTATTCTCTACCATGGCACTTAATTCACTTTAAAGCATGTGTAGCAATCAGTACAGCTTGATACTTTTATATGCCATTGTCTGTATTCCCACACAAGACAGTTCTATATCCTTTTGTCCCCTACTAACCTATGTTCTGCTACTAGCACAGTGCCAATCTCACAATACACATTGAAAAAAAAATTTGTTGAATGAATAAACATACTATGGCCCTTCTCCATGAATGTTTTGGTGAAAACAACAGAATACCCAGAGAGAAAGTGGATACAGTCAAATTCCTCCTGTGATGGTTAATATTGAGTGTCAACTTGATTGAAGGATGCAAAGTATTGTTCCTGGGTGTCTGTGAGGGTATTGCCAAAGTAGATTAACATTTGAGTCAGTGGACTAGGAGAGGCAAACCCACTCTGAATCTGAGTGGGCACCATCTAATCAGCTGCCAGCACAGCTAGGATCAAAGCAGGCAGAGGAACGTGGAAGGACAAGACTGGCTAAGTCTTCTGGCCTCCATTTTTCTCCCATGCTGGATGCTTCCTGCCCTCAAACATCAAACTCCAAATTCTTCAGCTTTTGGACTCTTGGACTTACACCAGTGATTTCTCAAGGGCTCTTGGGCCTTCAGCCACAGACTGAAGGCTGCACTATCAGCTTCCCTACTTTTGAGGTTTTGGGACTCGGACTGGCTTCCTGTCCCCTCAACTTGCAGGCAGCCTGTTGTGGGACTTCACCTTGTGATCGTGTGCGTCAATTCTTCTAATAAACTCCCCTTCATATATTCACCTGTCCTATTGGTTCTGTCCCTTTAGAGAATTCTGACTAATGCACCTTATAATTAAATGGTACAGCAGCCAGGCGCGGTGGCTCACGCCTGTAATCCCACCACTTTGGGAGGCTGAGGCGGGCGGATCACGAGGTCAAGAAATCGAGACCATCCTGGCTAACACGGTGAAACCCCGTCTCTACTTAAAAATACAAAAAATTAGCCGGGCGTGTTGGCGGGCGCCTGTAGTCCCAACTACTCAGGAGGCTGAGGCAGGAGAATGGCGTGAACCCAGGAGGCGGAGCTTGCAGTGAGCCGAGATGGTGCCACTGCACTCCAGCCTGGGCGACAGAGCGAGGCTCCGTCTCAAAAAAAAAAAAAAAAAAGGTACAGCAACATGTTTAGAATATTAGTGTCATAAAGTTTAAAATTCATATTTCCCTACTTTCAATTCCAAATACATCCAGATTACTGATAAGCTTAACCCTGAGTCTTAATATCTGATGTAATTTCCTATCACCATACCCAGTAGCTGTTGCATCTTGAGACCTCCTCTTTTTGGGACTAGTCATACCTGCTGGTTCAAATTATACCAGATAAATTTCTAATACTTAGAGCAAAGGCACAAAATTATATTTCTGGATTAATCAATAGTCACATCTTCTGGTATGACTGTGAAGAACGATTCGAGATCCTAAAATGATTGTTCCCAATATTCTATGCCAAATACATTTCTCTTTTATCCCATATACAGACTATGACTCATGCTACCATGTTTAACCTTCCTCTTCCTCCTTTACTGAGGTAGGTCTACCAGTAAATATCTTGAAAAAGGTAGGAAGTACAATATTTAAGAGTGTAAAGTTTTAAGTCTATGTGTATCATACTTATTTATACCCAGGTCAAGAACAAAGTGGGATATACACAAAGATTGTTTTATGGTGAGATATGTTTAAAATGCCTACCTAGAAACATCTCCCCCAGTAATATTCCATGCAGCCTCTCCTCTTCAATACAACCATGCCTCAAATACTTCTATTGAAAATAAAAGTTCACTGTGGTCTACACTGCCCTCTAGCGGCCATTCTCTATCTTTCTCCTCCCTACCTAAGCCAAATGTTTAGGAAAGAGTTGTGTCCACTTCCATACATTCTACCCTGTCATCAAAATACTGCCCTTCTGAACCAGCACAAGTCCAATGACTAACTGATGTGGAATATAAAGACCTGGACCCTCATCCCAACTTGAGGCAACTCTAAAGGCTCATCTAAGTATCATGGTTCCCAGTAGGTCAGCTGAGGCCTTCACGGAGCCTGCATCACAACCCAACTTCCACCTTAGCCCAGTTGTTTCTTCTTCCTCCTACCAGTGTGGATCTCAACAATACTCCCTGATAAACATCCTAGGCATTAATTTTCATCTTAGAAGTCTGCTTCCAGGGAACCCAACCTGCAACCCAAGTCTCTAATATTATAAGCATCCTTTAACTTTTTTTGTATCAGTCTTAGCAATCATAATTTAATATAAATGTATGTGTTCTTTGATCAGTGTCTTTGTTCCCATGAAGCTCTATGCTCCTTGAAACAAGAACTGTCATTTTTTGGCTCACTACTGTTTTCTCAGTACTTAGCACAGTGTACTTGGCATATAACAGATGCTTGGTGAATAGCTCGTTGTTGCATGAGTAGGTAAATAAATTATCTGATAACTCATCATTAGAAATTTATCTCTTTGCATTGTTATTGGGTTTTTAGTTAAAATGCAATTAACTCTTATATTCAATGAATATAATATACCAGTATTCCAGGTTGAGAACACAAGAATTTCCTGAGGAGAAAAACCTTTAAGAATGGGCTCAGGCATAATGTTTTGAGGAAGAAAAGAGCTAAAGGCTAATGGAAGACTGACCATCCACAATGTAAATGAAAGATAAAAAGAATGGCTTTCAGATTCAAACATGGATTTGAAGCCAGGTTTTGTCACCTACTGTGTGATCTGCAGTAAGAATTAAAAGAATTCCAGTTGAAAAACACTAGGTATAAAGTAAACTCATGATAAATATTGGTCTCTTTTCCATATACATTGCCAATTTCCTTCACTTACTCTCTTTGTTTCAGAAAAGTGCTGCCTATGAAATTGCTTTATCTCAATATCCACAGAGGAAGAAAGCCAACATAGAGATGTAGTTTAGCCCCTTCAATTCACTTGCTCTTTCTTTTCAAATCTTTCCAGTTTCAACTTTATGTCAATGAGCTGGTACTCACACAATCCTTGGGATGGTTGCTATTGAATCCACTCACAAGTAATGAACTGAAACAAAGTATCATGGCAAAACTATGCAAATCAACCAATACCTAAATCAAACTAATAGGCAGAATTCTCATCCAACTGCTAGCTAATTTATTTCATGCTACTGGGTATTGATCCTAGTTGGAATGGTGGGAAATCTGTCATGCTTAAGATGCCATCATTGCAGCACTACTCACAATAGCAAAGACTTGGAACCAACCCAAATGTCCAACAATGATAAACTGGATTAAGAAAATGTGGCACATATACACCATGGAATACTATGCAGCCATAAAAAAGGATGAGTTCATGTCCTTTGTAGGGACATGGATGAAGCTGGAAACCATCATTCTCAGCAAACCACTGCAAGCACAAAAAACCAAACACCGCATGTTCTCACTTATAGGTGGGAATTGAACAATGAGAACACTTGGACACAGAAAGGGGAACATCACATTGGGGCCTCTCATGGGGTGGGGGGAGGGGGAGGGATAGCATTAGGAGATATACCTAATGTAAATGACGAGTTAATGGATGCAGCACACCAACATGGCACATATATACATATGTAACAAACCTGCACGTTGCCCACATGTACCCTAGAACTTAAAGTATAATAAAAAATATATATATATGTATATGTATATATATAAAGATGCCATCTGTTCCAACTGCCAATGGAAGTTATTTCTCCCTTCCAAGGTCTGTTGGCCAAGAGCTTATCCCTTATTTCCTGCAGGCTTTCAAAAGCATCATTAGGTTCACAGTCAACACTGGACAAGGAATCTATTCTACTTATTTTTACTACTTCTAACAATTGGCTAACTTTACACTTCTAGCCAGGAGATTCCCCTTTACCATGAACACAAAAATCAATGGAGGAAGGGAGACTTGTGGCAGGACATAGGAGTTTTGTGGAGAAGACATCTGAATTTGTAGACTATTCAACAACAAGAGTTAACAGATATTAGATTCCACGAGGCTATAGAGAGAGAGAGATTGTAGCAGTTATCAGTTTATTAGAGGAAGCGGCCAGAAAACTTCCAAGAAATGTATGTGTCTGCAAAAATTAGACCAAGAAAGAGTTTTCCAAGGAAAACTTTAGAAATTCTACTTCCTGTAACACTAGGGTCATCAAATTCTGTGGCTGGTAGTGTAGTAAATAAATACCCATTTGTTCGAATTCAGACAAGAGTTGGCGATGTATTTTCATATCAGATCTTATGGAACCAAATGAGCGAGAGGTCTAAATGACTTTTCTATAATAAAAATAAAATGTCTAACTCTATACAGTGACAAGTAATTTTAGTGGCTAGTGAACTTTAAAATTGTACAATTCCATTTATTTTTTCACAAAGGTACATTTCTTTGAAGTAAACTCACTTTGTTTAAAAAGTTGTTATTCTATTTAGGACATACATGCTGTTTCAACTTGGAACATCTCTGAAGACAATGCTCACTAATTCTTCAGAAGGTGAAAAAATGTAAACAAATTTCTCAGCCATGGGTTATTAGACTTTCCCACCTTCTCCTGGAATCTGTTAATCTAAAATTGACAGTACAATTAGCTGATAACACCTAGTTTAGCTGTGGTCGGTGAAGTTTTCACATAGATATATTTAGAAGTGAAAGCAATCCACGTGGTGTTAAGGCTTTGGTTTATTTGAAGCCCTGATGAAAACAGGAAGACGACTTGAGGCATGAATAATATATCCACAGTTTACACATGTCAAAAGTCTAGTCATGTATTTAAATAATTAAATTTGTAATCTTGTCAAAAGTAATTAACAAATTAATGTGGAGTGTGAATTGCTACATTTGAATGATCTTAAATTATTAAAATTACGTCCCTCTGAAAGATAGTTTGAATGATTAGACACCTAAACATAGGTTAAAAAAGAGGAGACAACTGGCCGAGCGTGGTGGCTCACGCCTGTAATCCCAGCTACTTGGGAGGCTGAGGCAGGAGAATCCCTTGAACCCGGGAAGCAGAGGTTGCAGTCAGCTGAGATCGCGCCATTGCACTCCAGCCAGGGCAACAAGAGTGAAACTCTGTCTCAAAAAAAAAAAAAAAGAGACAACTGCACATAATTTGGTGTCCTCAACCCACATTCCAGCCCCTTAAAATAAGTACATCCTCAGCAGTACACATTCCAGAATAGCTTGTCTGGAAACATATCTGCTGTTTGAAGTCCCTGAACTCAGGGCCCTATAAATATCTGTTCCTAATGCCAAACAGAAGGACTAATATAAAGAGTTCTCTCAATTAACCACCTTTTTCAGTTAATACATTTGCATTTTTATAATATTTGGGTCCATTTATAAAATAATAAACTAATTGTAGAAAGTTGAAGAAGAAAAGCAAAACCACTCATTCTTCCTCAAAGAAGTAAAATCTTGGTAAACCTATACATCCTTTTCCACACACACACACACACATATATATATATATATATATATATAATTTACTTACAAAATTGGGGACTATTCAGGGGAGCATGTATTTCTCCGAATATATATTGAAAAATTTCTCGATATTAAATGTTTTTCTCCAGCAAGTATTATATATGTTTCTATATTCATCAATAAATATTTTTTATTGTTAGATGGTGATGAAAACTGAAAAAAATATATAACAAGGTAAAGTGAAGGGAGAGCGGGGATTTGGAGGATAACACTGTAACTGTGAGTGCTCACAAAAGATATCACTGATCATATGACATTTGAGTAGAAATCTGAAGCACAGTGCTGAAACCCTGACCACAAGAGGGTCTGACATTTTCAAGGAACTGCTGAGAGTCCAATGGAGCTAAAGTAGGTCAATCAGGAAGAGTATCAGGAAATGAGTTGGAGCAGGAAATAAGATATATCAAATGCTGGATGTAGAGATGCTGAGTAGATGGGAATATTATGTTGGGTCTTTTGGACATTGTAAGGACTTTGGTTTTTACTCTAAGCAAACTGGGAAGACACAGGAAGGTTATGAGCAGAATTCCATTTCAAACAAATCAGTTTTTCTTCTCAGTGGTTAATAAGGAGTGCAGAGGTGTAGTGAAGAAAGCAAACCAACCAACATAAACCGTAGAGAAATGCACAGCAATAATTCAGGTGAGAGCAAATTGTGGTCTGGAACAGAAGATTAGCTGTAAGGATAAAGAGGAATATTTGAGTTCTGGATTCTGTTTGAAGGCAGAACCAATATATTTCCTGATAGATTTGATACAAAGTCAAGCATAATTCCATAATATCTGACTTAAGATTGACCCTGAAAGAAAGTCAGAGGTGAACTAATCTTCCTGATAGAGGACCATACAGTAAATATTTCAGGCTTACAGATCATACTGTCTCTATCACAAGCATTCAGCTCTGATGTTGTACCATCAAAGCAGCCATAGACAATAAATTAACTAACATGTAGTTGTTTTCTAACAAAATTTTAATTACAAAAACACAACCGGTTAAACTGGCCCAAAGGCCACAGTTTGCTAACCCTTCAATTGAAGTTATAAAATTTTTGAACATAGAATTGCTTATAGCATTCTTTATTGTCCAGGAAAACAGATATATCTGAGGTTTAGCCTTACCCCATTTATGTTCACTCATTAATTTTTGCTCCCTCCCCATCTGTCTACTATTGTTTACTTCCCAGCTAGAGATGGATGGGTGTGTGTGTGTGTGTGTGTGTGTGTGTGTGTGTGTGTGTGTGTTTTCCTTCCAGAATTTTTTCATTTCAGTGAGTGGGATACAGAGCTAGACTGTAGTGAACTTATTCAGTCTTGGATAAAACTAGAATCTTAATTTTTAAATATTAATCTTATTTTACATTCCTTGGATAAACTCCACTTAGTTTTAGCATATTATCATTTTTATATATTGCTGGATTTATTTTGCTAATATTATACCAAAGATATTAACATTAATGTTTGTGAGGGATATGCTTAAGTAGTTTTCTTTTCCCATAATGTCTACCTTCTGGTTTTTCATTAGGATAATACAGTAGTACCCCCTTATCTATGGAGTTGCTTTCAGCAGTTTCAGTTACTGGAGGTCGACTGTGGTCTGAAAATATTAAATCAGAAATTCCGTAAATAAAAAATGCATAACTTTTAAATTGTATGCCATTCTGAGTAATGTGATGAAACTTCTCACTATCCCACTCTGTTCCACCAGGGACAGGAAGCATCCCCTTGTGCAGCAGATCCATTCTGTAGAAACTGCCCACCTGTTAGACATCAACATCTGCTTCTGACATCCAACCATCAACATCATCATGGCTTGATGACCCAGGATCACCCAAAGCAGATGACAGCAGCCTAATGTTACATCACAATGCCTATGTCATTCATCTCACTTCATCTCATCGTGTAGGCATTTTATCAACTCACATCATTCCAAGAAGGGTGAGTACAGTATAATAAGATATTTTGAGAAAGACAGACTACAGTCACATAATTTTTATTACAAAATATTGTTATACTGTTCCATTATTATCGTTGTTAATCTCTCACTATGTCTAATTTGCAAATTAGACTTTATCATAGGTATGCCTGTATGTGAACAATCATATTACGGTAACCACATGGGTTGGTAATACCCACAGTTTTGGGCATCCACTGGCGGTCTTGGAACATACCCCTGCAGATAAGGGGGAGACTAATGCATTAGTATCATAAGATAAGTTAAGAAGCTTGTCCTTTTTAATTTTCTGAAAGAGTTTATATAAAATGAGTATAATTCATGTTTTATACCACTCACCTATGAAGCATTTGGCCCTACAGGTGTTTCTAAAATATAAACACATTTAATTTTTTTCTTGCATTAATTTTGGTAGCCTGTTCCTTTCAAGGTACTTACCAATTGTATATGTTTTTAAATATAATGAATACATTTTTATCAATATTCTTTTATTATTATTATTTATTTTTTTCTGAGATGGAGTTTCACTCAGTCAACCAGGCTGGAGTGTGGTGGCACAATCTTGGCTCACTGCAACCTCCGCCTCCTGGGTTCAACCAATTCTCCTGCCTCAGCCTCCCGAGTAGCTGGGATTACAGGCGCCCGCCACCATGCCTGGCTAATTTTTTGGATTTTCAGTAGAGACGGGGTTTCACCCTGTTGGCCAGGCTGGTCTCAAACTCCTGACCTCGGGTGATCCGCCCACTTTGGCCTCCCAAAGTGCTGGGATTACAGGTGTGAGCCACCACGCCCAGCCTCTTTTATTATTTTTAATGTATGTAGGATAAGTAGCTGCCTGTTTTATTTCAGATATGGTAACTTACGTCATCTCTTTTTTCTTGCTCAATCTAACTAGACATTTCTCAATTTTATTGCTATTTTGAGAAACCAGGTATTGGCTTCATTGATTTCTCTCATCCCTTTTTAATAATTTTAGTACTTCGTTATTTACTTTCTTGTACTTATTTTGGGTCTGGTGTTTTTCTTTTTCTCTTAAATTGAAAACTTAAATAATTGATTTTAGGCCTTTATTATTTTCTAAAATAATAAATACTGCTTTAGGTGCATTCCACAAATGTTGATGTGTTGTGTTTTCCTTTTCATTAACAAAAAATTTCATTTTCAATTTTTCTTAGATCCGTTGGTTATTTAAAACCATCTACCCTAATTTTAAAAATTTTGAGATTTTCTATATATCCTTTTGTTAGTGGCATTTAGAACTTTACATAGAATAAAGTAACTTCAATTCTATTATGGTTAGAGAATATGCTGTTTTATTTCAATACTTCTAAATTGACTGAGACTTGTTTTATGGCCAAAATGTCTCCTATCTTAATGAGCATTACATGTATAGTTCAGAAAATTAAAAACAAAGTATTCTGTTATTTGAGGACAGAAAAATCAATAAATGTGAATTGATTTAACTCATTTGATAGTGTTGTTTAAATCTACTATATCTTCACTAATTTTCTGTTTACTTGCTTTATCAATTACTGAGAAAGGAGTTTTGAAATCTCCAACTGTAATTCTGAAATTGCCTAATTCTCCTTTCAGTTCTATCAGTTTTTCCTTCATGCATTTTTATAGGTTATTGTGTACATAATATTGTATTCTTATGTATTGTTGATTAATTTTTTATATAACTTTATTATGATTAGTGTTGGTATGGAATGTCTTTCCCTATCATTTCTTTTGTATCCCGTCTGTATTTTTATATTACAGGTGGTTTTCGACCAGGCGCAGTGGCTCACGCCTGTAATCCCAAAACTTTGGGAGGCCAAGGCAGGCAGATCACTTGAGGCCAGGAATTTGAGACCAGCCTGGCTAACATGGTGAAACCCCATCTCTACTAATAATACAAAAAAATTAGCTGGGTGTGGTGGGGTGCACCTATAATCCCAGCTATTCAGGAGGCCAAAGGCACAAGAATTGTTTGAACCCAGGAGGCAGAGGTTGCAGATCACGCCACTGCATTCCAGCCTGGGGGACGGAGTGAAACTATGTCTCTAAATAAATAAATAAAAAGTGGTTTTCTTGTAGAGAGTATACAATTAAATCTTGATATTTATACACTCTAATAACCTCTGCTTTTATTTAAAATATTTAGTACAGAAACATTTACTAAAACTATTTAACATACAGTGAGACGAGTCAATATTTGCTTTTTTTTAACTATCATCAACTGAGAAATGCAGACTTATCTGAAAAAATAATTTTTATCCAGTTTCAAAATTGAAACTTTTCCAAGAAGTATGATTAATTGTGAATGGCGCAAAATACTAAGGGTATATGCAAGAAATGAATAAGGAAGGAAGGAAGAGATGAACAGGCCTTAAGGTAATGGAAACATATGAACAATGGACTATGGAACCTGATAATATGAAAACAGTATTGGAGCCCAATGCCTGGAAGGAATAAACAGCAAAGTTAAAAATAATAGTACAAGGTTTTGGAAAGAGTGTAGCTAAGAGTAAAGAAAATTTTAGACCAGGCATGTTGGCTCACGCCTGTAATCCTAGCACTTTGGGAGGCCGAGGTGGGCGGTTCACGAGTTCAGATCAAGACCATCCTGGCTAACACGGTGAAACCCCGTCTCTACTAAAAATACAAAAAAATTAGCTGGGCGTGGTGGCAGGCACCTGTAGTACCAGCTACTCCGGAGTCTGAGGCAGAAGAATGGCGTGAACCCAGGAGGCAGAGCTTGCAGTGAGCCAAGATTGTGCCACTGCACTCCAGCTTGGGTGACAGAGCGAGATGCCATCTCAAAAAAAAAAAAAAAAGAGTAAAGAAAATTTTAGATTAACATCTAATTTCTCACTGGAAGATCAAGTAAATGCTAAGAATATAATTTTCACCATGTTGTAAATATTGAAAATTTAAAACTGATATATCACTTTAACAATGTAATATATTTAATATACTTACTATAGCAATTTAATATGTGCCATCCATTATACAAATATGTGAATAAGTTCCTCTTTAAATGATTAATATTTCACATGACTCGTTTTTAACCTTAATTTGTATTTCCATTTCACTTCTCCCACAGAATTTTATCTGAGTGACATGTTTCTCCGTTTGAAAGTCTTTGATTTAACATCCTATTTACATTTCTGCAACAAGAATATGTATATAAATTAATTTTTGTAAATTTATGCTATTTTTTTCCTGGATTTAGTATTCATGCAATTGTTAGTAGTAGCCAATTGATAAAAACATTTGGCAGGTCAGTTTCCTCCCAGTTCACTACTTTCAAAAATAAGTTGGTAATTTAAAATTATTTATTTTAAATTATAGATGATGTGATTCAGATATATAATGCTGAAGTTCATGTAAATGGACAAAATTAATATAACCATCCTTCTGCTATTCCCATCTGCTTGTTAATATAAATACATGTCCTTAGTCTTTAAACTATGAAAAACAAACAAATTATTAATTTAGGAATAAATCTGATACTAAACCTTCTCCCATTCTACTAATAAACAATGCTTGCCCATGTAAACAACACTTTTTAAAAATGTATATTCATCTCATTAAGAGATGCATTGTTAATAAAATGTTACATTTAATAATTATCAAATTTTGTGAGACAACATATAAAGACTAAAAGAGTTTCTCTAAAGACTCCACCAAAAAACTTGTTAGGACTTACAAACAAATTTAGTAAAGTTGCAGCATACAGAATCAAGATACAAAAATCAGTAGCATTTCTATGCAAGTCAAAATCACAATGAAATACCATCTCATAAAAGTCAGAATGGCTACTATTAAAAAGTTAAAAAATAACAAGTGCTGGTGAGGTTGTGGAGAAAAAGCGATGCTTATACACTGCTGGTGGCAGTGTAAATTAGTTCAATCATTATGGAAAACGGTGACAACTCTTCAAAGACCTCAAATCAGAATTACCATTAGACCCTGCAATTCCTCCCAAAATTCCAATGTGGGGTATATACCCAAAGGAATGTAAATTGTTCTATTATAAAGACACATGCATGTTTATGTTCATTGCGGCCCTATTCACAATAGCAAAGACGTGGAATCAACTTAAATGCCCATCAATCGTAGAGTGGATAAAGAAAATGTGGTACATATACACCATAGGATACTTCTCAGCCATAAAAAAGAACAAAATCATGTCCTTTGCAAGAACATGGATGGAGCTGGAATCCATTATCCTTAGCAAATTAATGCAGGAACAGAGAACCAAATATCACGTGTTCTTACTTATAAGTGGGAGCTAAATGATGAGAAGACATGGACACAAAGAGGGGATCAATGGACACTTGAGGCTGTTGGAAGGTGGAGGTTGGGAGGAAGCAGAGGTTCAGGAAACACACCTAATGGGTATTAGGCTTAATAATTGGGTGATGAAATAATATGTACAACAAACCCCCATGATACAAGTTTACCTATATATCCAACCTGCACATGTTCCCCCGAACTTAAAAGTTAAAAAAAAAAAACAAAATAGCATAACATATATTCCTTGTTAAAAATGGAAAGAATACAATTCTACATAAATCTGAACATGGAATTAGCCTGTGTCCAATTTCCCATTTTCTGCATAGTCAATCAATTACATCTATGCAAAATACTTGTCATTTTTTAAGGCTTACAAAATTGCACCTTAACAGTTCGTCCATTTTTTTTTTTTTTTTTTTTTTTTTTTTTTTTTGAGACAGAATCTCGCTCTGTCACCCAGGCTGGAGTGCAGTGGTGCCATCTCGGCTCACTGCAAGCTCTGCCTCCCGGGTTCACACCATTCTCCTGCCTCAGTCTCCTGAGTAGCTGGGATTACAGGCGCCTGCCACCACACCCAGCTCATTTTTTTGTATTTTTAGTAGGGACAGGGTTTCACCATGTTAGCCAGGACGGTCTCAATCTCCTGACCTCGCGATCTGCCCGCCTCGGCTTCCCAAAGTGCTGGAATTACAGGCATGAGCCATGACGCCTGGCCAGTTCATCCACTTCCTTTGTAAAATTATATTAAAGTCATCAGTCATCTTGTTAGTATATACTGACCTGCCTTATTGTTTAGCAGCTACTCTAGTGTGTGGTTGGATTTGGACATACATTTAGGTAACTGAAAGTTTTCTGGTATTACAAGTGCTACTACAGTAAATGTCTTCGCACTCAAGTGTTCAAAAAAAAAAAAAGTAGCATTTCTATATACTAAGAGCAAACTATCTCAAAAAGAAACCAAGAAAACAATCCCATTTAGAACAGCTACAAAAAATAAAATACTTAGAAATAAATTTAACCAAAAAGGTAAAAAAATCTGCACTGAGAACTATCAAGCATTGATGAAAGAAACTGAAGATGACACAAATAGATATCAATTAATATTGTTAAAATGTCTATACTACTCAAAGTCATCTACATATTCAATGCAATTCCTATCAAAATTCTAATGATATTCTTCAGATATAGAAAAAAAATCCTCAAATTTTTTTTAAATTATACTTTAACTTCTAGGGTACATGTGCACAATGTGCAGGTTTGTTACATATGTATACATGTGCCATGTTGGTGTGCTGCACCCATTAACTCATCATTTATATTAGGTATATCTCCTAATGCTATCCCTCTCCCCTCCCCCCACCCCATGACAGGCCCCGGTGTGTGATGTTCCCCTTCTTGTGTCCAAGTGATCTCATTGTTCAATTCCCACCTATGAGTGAGAACATGTGGTGTTTGGTTTTTTGTCCTTGCGATAGTTTGCTGAGAATGATGGTTTCCAGAAAAAGATCCCAAGTAGCTAAAGCAATCTTGAACAAAAAGAGCAAATCCGGTGGCACTGCACTACCTAACTTCAAAATATACAACAAAGTTATAGTAACCAAAATAGCATGGTACTGGTATATACAAACACAAAGACCAATGGAACACAAATAAATTCATGCATTTACAGCCAACTGATTTTTGACCAACAATGAGAAAAGAAAAGTCTTGTCAATAAATAGTGTTGGAAAAACTGGATATCCACATTTAGAAAAGTAAAATTAGACCCTTACCTACCAACCTATACAGAAAACCAGCTCAAAATATATTAGTCTTAAATATAAGACCCAAAACTATGAAACTACTAGAAAAAAACAGACAGGAAAAGCCCAATCACATTGGTCTGGGCAATGATTTTCTGGGTATAATCTCACAAACACAAGCACCAAAATCAAAAATAAACAAATGGTTATATTTCAAACTAAAAAGCTTCTGCATGGCAAAGAAACAACAAAGTAAAGAAAGAAGCTACAGAATGAAAAAAATATTTACAACGTTTATATCTGATACGGTGGTAATATTCAAAACATATAAGGAACTCAACTCCATCTCAATAAAACAAATAACTTTAAAAATGGGCAAAAGACCCAAATAGACATTTCTCAAAAGAAGATATACACATAGTCAACAGATATATAAAAATACTCAACAACACTAATCATCAGGAAATTAATGCAAATCAAATATGAAATCACCTCATTGCAATTAAAATGAATATTATCAAAAAGACAAAAGATAACAAGTGTTGATGAGAGTGTGGAGAAAAGGAAACCCTTCCACACTGTTGGAAGGAAGGCAAATTAGTACATCTAATATGGGAAACAGTATGGGGTAAAAATTAAAATATAACTACCATATGATCCAGGAATCCTTCTACTGGGTATTTATCCAAAGAAATTGAAATTAGTATGGCAGAGAGATATCCACACTCCCTATGTTTATTGCAGCACTATTCACAATGGCCAAGATACAGAATCAAACTATGGTCCATCAGTGGATGACTGGATAAAGAAAATGTGGTGTATAACACACAATGGAATACTATTGGGCCATGAAAAAGAAGAAAATTCTGTTTTTATGCAACAACATGGATAAACGTAGAGACATGTTAAATGAAATTTCAGGCACAGAAAGACAAATATGACTGATCTCATTCATAGGTAGAATCTAAAAATGTTTATATTTCATTGATAAAGAGTTGAATGGTGGCTACCAGAGGCTAGAATGATTATGCAGGGTTTGCTATAGGGAGATGTTAGTAAAAGGATACATATCTACAGTTACACAAGAGGAATATGTTCGAGGGATCTACTGTACACACTGTACAGCATGGTGACTATAGCTAATGATGATATATTGAATTCTTGAGAAATGCTGAGAGTGAATAAGTGTCCTCACCACAAAAATGATAACCATGTAAGTTAATTTGTTAATTAGTTAGATTTAACCATTCCACATGTATATATACTTCAAAACGTGTTACACATGATAAATAAATACAATATCATTTAAAAAATAATAAATTTGAAAAACAATTAAAAAGAAGGCTCCTCAATTAAACCAAGCCAAGGATATTCTGCTTAGAAAGTCAGTCTACTCAGGAAACTCCTATGGATCAAAGATTTTGTAACCATAGTATCTATAAAACCTATCATCTGTGCCTTAAAACACAGGTTGCTTTTATTCACAGAAAATTTTTCCACATTGAATCCCCCACAACGGTTCAATAACCACGACTCCTAATAACTCCACACAAACATGCCCCTCTCCCCCAACAAGATACAAACTATGGAAAATCAATCAATCTTTATTCTGGATTAATGAAGCTAAAGCATAATACAAATACAAGTTCGTATTACCTCACTTAGATCATGCTGTTTATGAATAATAAGGGATCTACTCACTGCTACTCAATGCTGTTCCTCCTTGCTATCAAAAAATTCATATTTAAAACCTAAGACCTGCTGTGATAGTATTAAGAGGTTGGACTTTTGCGAAGTTATTAAGTCATGAGGCTCCACCTTCGTGAACAGAATTAATGCCCTTCTTAAAAAGGCACAAAAAACCTCCCTTCTTCCTTCTCCCATGTGAAGACACAGCAAGGCATTATCTATGAAGCAGAGAGCAAGCCCTTACCAACAATGACCCTACACCTTAACCTTAAACTTCTCATCCTCCAGACTGTAAACTAGTTCAACCATTGTGGAAGACAGTGTGGCGATTCCTCAAGGATCTAGAACTAGAAATACCATTTGACACAGCCATCCCATTACTGGGTATATACCCAAAGGATTATAAATCATGCTACTATAAAGACACATGCATACGTATGCTTATTGTGGCACTATTCACAATAGCAAGGACTTGGAACCAACCCAAATGTCCATCAATGATAGACTGGATTAAGAAAATGTGGCACATATACACCACAGAATACCATGCAGCCATAAAAAAGGATGAGTTCATGTCGTTTGTAGGGACATGGATGAAGCTGGAAACCAAACACCACATGTTCTCACTCATAGGTGGGAATTGAACAATGAGAACACTTGGACACAGGATGGGGAACAGCACACACCAGGGCCTGTCGTGGGATGGGGGAAGGGGGGAGGGATAGCATTAGGAGATATACCTAATGTAAATGACGAGTTAATGGGTGCAGCACACCAATATGGCACATGTATACATATGTGACAAACCTGCACGTTGTGCACATGTACCCTAAAACTTAAAGTATAATAAAATAAACTTCTCATCCTCCAGAACCATAAGCAATAAATTCTTCTTACTTATAAATTACTCATTCTAAGGTATTTGGTAAAAGCAGCCCAAATAGACTAAGAAACCACCCCAGAAAATACATGCCCTAAATAATAGAGAGTGAGTAAAATGTTTCAGAATAGATCACCCACAACTGATATTTGAAGAAAATTTCTGAATATTCTTCTATCCTCAAATTTTGTCCTATGGGAAATTAGAAAAATTGGCTGAATCATAGAATATCTGCCAAATATATTCTAGACCAATTCGTCCGGTCAATTATTCAGTTACATTGACAATAAGGAAGTTAATGAAATTCTGAGAGGTAACCACAATAAAAACTTATCATATTAAAATGGTGTCAGGACCAGCAATCAGGATATCCCCATTGGTAGCGAATAAGTTAAACACTCACCTTATACCATATGAAAAACTTAACTTAAAATGGATCACTGATCTAAATGTAAAAGATAAAACTATAAATTTTAAGAAAACATAGGCATAAATATTCAGAACCATGGATTTGGCAGTATTTTCTTAAATATGATACCAAAAGCACAAGTAACAACAAAAAAAAAGATAATTCGGACTTTATCAACATTAAAAACTCTTGTGCTTCAAAGGCAACTATTAAGAAAGTGAAAACACAACCCTCAAAATGGAAGATACTATCATTTAGAATTATATATCTAATAAGGTCTTGTATCTAAAATATAAGAACAACTATAACTCAATAATAAAAAGACTAACAACTATTTAAAAATTAGCAAAGGATATGAATAGACACTTCTCCAAAGAATATATACAAATGGTCAATAATCACATGAAAAGGTGGTCATCATCATTAGTTATCAGGAAAATGCAAACACACACACACACACACACACAGCATGAGATACTATTTTCTACCCACTAAGGTGGTTGTAACTGAAAAGACAAATAACAACAAATGTTGGTGAGGATGTGGAGAAATCAGAATCCTCATACACTGCTGATGAGAATGTAAAGTGCTGCCACTTTGGAAAACATCTGGGCCGTTCCTCATAAAATTAAACATAAAGGTTCCATTTGACTTAGCAACTCCACACCTAGGTATATAACTAAGAGAAATGAAAACACATGTCCATATGAAAACTTGTAAATTAATATCTATAGCAGCATTGTCCATGATTGCCAAAAGATGGAAACAATGTACATATAAACTGATAAAAATCAACTAATAGATAAACAAAATGTGACATATCTATACAATGGAATGTTATTTGGCCACAAAAAGTGATGAAGTACTGATATATACTGCAACGTTGATGAACCCTGAAAATATCATGCAAAGTGAAAGACGACAGTTACAAAAGACTACGCAAGATTCCATTCATATAAAATGTCCAGAATAGAAACATCTATAGAGACAGAGTAACTTAGTGGTTGCCTAAAGCTGAAATGGATGGAGGAATTAGGAGTTGATGGCTGAAGGGTGCAGGGTTTCTTTTTGGCGGGTTTTGAAAATGTCATAAAATTGATCCTGGTTATAGTTGCACAACTCTGTGAATATACTAAAAACTATTGAATTCTATATTTTAAATGGGTAAATTGTATACATGATGTATGAACTACACCTCAATAAAACTGTTACCAGGAAGAAAGACAGAAAAGAAAGGAAAATGCACAGGGCTAGAAATACTCTGATCTCTCAAGGAGGAACCTATGTTGTACATGGAGAGAAATGTAATAATAGCCCTGTTGGTCTGAGCACTGTCCTTACCATACCCTTAAACAAACCACTGTTCATGTAACTACACGATAATCAGACGTTGCCTACTATCTCTGCCCTATAATTACAAGTTAAAGATTGGCTAGTTAGAGAATTGTGAAGCTAACTGCAAAATTTGCATGAGTCAGTGTCTATGTTTGTGCACTGAAACTACAATTGGGCAAATCATATGTGTCTGTAACCCATCTGGAAATCAAATTAATAACCTTGAGTGAGAAAATCACAAAGCAAACTTATTTAGTCAACTCTGTATCTCAAAGGAATGAATAAGGAACTTAAAGGGGAAAAAATAAAATTTTGTGCTATGTTTCCTCAGCCTGGAAAAGCTTTGCATTTCTTAATTAAAGAGATTGGTTTCCAAGATGAGTATGAGTAAAATGACCTTCCTAATACTAGCTATGAATTACAAAGGCATCCAAAGAACAGATGCGTTTGTAATTGGGTGACAGGGAAATCTCACAAACACTGGGATTATTGCTATTATTTTATCTGCCATAGGACCAATTAGGCTATGCACATAGAAGGTGCTTAATGAGTATTTGCTCAACTGGAAAAGAATGAGATTGTAAAAACCAATTAAAAACAAGGAAATTTTTATACTTGTTTATCAAAACTCACTGTCTTCTGTCAAGTCAGGACTAAACATTACGCATCTGGAATTGGAACTGCCATGTAATTATTTTGAGTTCTAAATACCCTGTGTTGTATTTAATCATGGGCCCCTTGCATTGAAAATCCTGGCCCCCTTACATGCAAGTAAAAATTCTATTATTTCTTTTCCAAAAATTGTGTATGTATTTGCTTTAAATAAGGTCAAAGTATCAACTTCCCATTGCATTTTAAAATAAGAATATCCTACCTAAATTCTATAATTGTTATGTCAATATTGAATATTTTTCTCTTATAGTCAAACTGATATGAAAATGATGGAGAAGAATCAGAACAGGAGAAGATGATAAAACTGGAATGGGAGGAGGATTAGAGAGGATAAATTCTATTTTAAATTTTAGTTTTGGAACAAGAAGCCTTTAAAGTTGAAATACTTCAAGGAAATACAATTTTGAACTTGGTCAATAATTGCTTGTCCAAACTTCTTGATATAGCTGATGTTGTTTCATTCTTTTCCTTCTCTTTTTTGCTTTCCAAATTGCCATTTTAGCTCTCTCTTGACTGACATATTCCGTCAGTCACCGATTTTTAATGATGCCCCCCACATGGGTGCCTTCCATTTGAGCCTCACTGTTGCCATCACAGCCCAGGATCTCAGCATCACTTTAATCATCCTGTATAACATGTGTGAGTTTCATTTCCCCAATGACCTCCATAAAATCAAAGACTTTGCTGTTATTTTATTAACTGTAGACCCATATAGTCTATGCACATAGCAAGCGTTGAGTAAGTGTTTATTGAATTGGAGTGAGAGAGGTTTTGAAATTAATCAAACTAAATTTGAAAATAAAAATACTGAAAACGTAAAGAATACACTGTATGGTCACTAAGACTCAGGTCCACATTTTACAACCTATGTTTCCATCACTTAATGCCTGAGATATGTTCAATTTCAAGGTATATCAGAAACTTGGTTAATTAAAGGAGACTCATAAGTATTTGCAGTAGGCCAAGTTACTGTTTTAGTATCAATTAAAAATGTCATCTGGAAAATGAATAACATGGAAATTTTAGTCTTCATCGATCCAGACTGCCTTTCCCCAAACAATAAAACAATCATATCATTAAAAATTAAGTACTTATGTTTCATCCAATAACTGAGTAAATATTAATTACAATATTGACACAACGTAGAGTTCAAGAGCTAACTAAAACTGATATAAGCAATTGGGTAGGCATTTGTTTATTTCAACTGCTTAAGTGATGGTTATTTATGAACCCACCTCATTGGTTTTAGAGAAAACCTACATATTCAAATGCCTGCTTCATCACTCAGTAGTTGTGTGATCTTGAGCAAGTATTCTTTTTTAACCCCACAAAACCTCAGTTGTTTAATCTAAGAACCAGTGATAAAATTGCATATAGCTGTTGAAAGGATTAAATGGACTATGAATATAAATACTTAGCAGAGCACCTGGACCAAAGAAGGTTTCAGTAAATGTTAAGAAATGTTATTGAAACCTGTTTTTATTATTTGGATGATTGTTTTTCACTTTAAATTTTACTTCTTCCTTTGGCTGTCATTTAGCCTTTTCTCAAATTGCCATTCTTAGAAGTAAGCTTCTAGATAACACACTGCTCCTCACGCCCCACCCTGACTCCTGACTACCCTTTTTCCACTCTTGAGACTTATTACTGCTTAGACACTGAGACATTAATACAAAATTAAAATACAAGAGTATTGTGAAGAAGAAAAATCAGTAGGTAGAGATCCACTGCTTAGCAGGTAAGGGAAGTAGCTTGAGAAAGAAAAACCTTGAAGGAAAATTGTGTTGAATGAAGACACTTTATAGCAAGAAAGGAGCTCATGAAGACAGTAGGAGGGAAACAAGAGGATATCATGAGAGAGGAGACAAAATTTAAAATGGAAAAAATGACGATACAGTAAGGTCCCAGGAAAGATAGGAAAGAGTGGAATCAAGAGTACAGATAAATGGACCAGTTCTACAAAAAAATTATACATCTTCCGAGAAATCAGAATAAAGGAGCTAATGGATTACGATATGGAAAGAAATTTAGTTGCAGAAAGAAGTTGGGACTAGGTTGTCAGATAAAATATGAGACACCTAGTTAATTACAAATTTGAGATGAACAACAAATACATTTTTAGTATAAGTATCTTCCAAATGTTGCATGGGAAATACCTAGATTAAAATATATTTAGTTTATTTGAAATTCAAATGTAACTGGTTTCCTATATTTTTACTCGCTTAATCTGACAATTCTATGTGTTAATACAATTTATCTTTTCCTTCACTACCATATTCAGTCTCTTTTTTATATGTTTATATAAACTTTTGAGTTCATTTTTATGACCTATTTATACTCAGTAAAGCTGTATAAGAATTTACTTAGAATAAAGATTTAGGGAAGGGAGAGAGACATGTTGAGAGTGGCAAAAAATGTAACAGTAATAGTAAGAAAAGGCATAGTATGTACTCAGAATAGAACTGTAAACAGTTAGGTGAGAAATTCTGAGTGTCTAGGCCAAATGTTCATCTTCTTTATTTTAGGAAATTAATCTAAATCTTAGGGGTTGTTTGCATTTTATCTTCCAGTAGATCAACATCTAGCATTACTCTTCATTCTCATTCTCCACAGTTAACCCTCCCCATTGTTGAAACCAGAACTAGTTTCCTCAGGATCCTTGGTCCCTAAGAAAATGAAGTTCTTTTTGTCCCAATCCCAGGTCCAAGCAGTTCTACTTAATTACTCTCCATAGTATCTCAAGTCCCCATTTAAAGACCTCTAAAGATTCTTCTAAGAACCACTTTCTTCACTGTCTCTTAATGCATTGCTTTTCTCTGCCTGGAAAGGTTCCTTTTTAGCTGCCGGTCACTTTAAAATCTTTCTTAGCCACCTACTGTATTCCAGTCAATTAACAATTTCTAGTCTGGCAACACCTAGGGCAACTCTATAATCGTGAGTAGTATCTCCCACATCCTCATCCATTGCATCACATATTATGAAGACCCCAAGCTAAAACCATATCCTTTCACATCTCCACCTCCAGAATCGCCACCTGGATATCTGGCACATAGAATAAATATATTCAACATTTATTGGTGACTGACTACACTGTCACCATACTCAATGATGACAAACCACATTTTTATTCACCAGCTTTGCCATATTTTAAAACTGTTTAACCTCAAAGCAGAAATATTCAAAAGACAGATTTCAGCAACTATAGAGGCAGAATGAAAAGACATGCTCAAACTTTCAAATTGCCTCATGGATTGTCACCCTATTGGATGTACTTGTCATATAACATCCCAACTGTAAATGAAATATCTGGTAAACAGCCCTTGAGGGGTTAAATAAGATTTTTTAGAGTCCAATTTGATCTAAGAGCACCTGATTCAGCTTACCTAAGAGTTCATTTTTTATCTTCATACTTTGGATAATTTTCTATTAATGTTTATGACACTCAACTCCATAACATATAATTGAACTATTTGTGATGCATTAATCTTCTTTTTAGATTAGCAAAAAGTGATTTATCAAAGAGAAAATTTAGACTTATATTAGAACATGCTTAAAAAATCATAAGACGTTTTCAGATCACTTGAATACTGTTCTCTGAATCTTTACACTTTTCAACCGAAGACCAAACTCAGAGACATTAAAGAACACGTTTTTGGAATGCATTTTAAATCTCTTACCAGAGACCAGAATTTAATTTCCTTAAGCTTTCTGAGAGAGATTAAGGAAATTGTTTTTCAATTGCACGAAATAGATGCCAATTTTAAATATATAAAACACTAGCTATAATTTTGTTTAATCAGAGCCTTAGGAATTGTGGGTGAAAAATGGCATGAAGTGGGATAAGGTTCTCAAATTCTGCATCTGCATTCAGATAATAGTGGTATTTCTCCAGTTACACTTAGGTACTCTACCATTAACACAGCATTTTCCCAACTTGAAGGAAACAAGCATGTGGGAAAATATTGATGTTTTAAATTTCAAGTTATTTTTCTCTGTGCGTGTGTGTGTGTGTGTTTCTAACATCAGCTTATGTTCATATATTCTAGAATGTAACAAATTATTTAATTCACATGAAATTTTATTTGCATTTAAGTAAAGCAAGTTATCAGGGCATTTCATGTTTCTTTTTAAAGAGCTCCAAGAGTTCTTTGATCTCTGCAATCTGAGCACTTGTAAGAAAACTGGAAAGGGCATAGTCAGGTTGCAGGGACCTAGGCGTTACTCCCAGATCAATCATTATTTCATTATGTAAACTTAAGCAAGTTCATTTATTTTTCTGGACCTCAAACTCCTCAAATATAAAATAAGGACTTGCATTAGTTTAGTGTATTTTAAACATTTTTTAACTTCCAAACAGCTATTTTAAAACAAAATATTACCAAGAAATATAAACAAATAAAATAAAAACAAATCATCTTTGGTTTTGGTTAAACAGTACGGGTAAAAGGGGAGAGCCCCAAATCACTCCCTTTGTCTAACAATGCTCAACATCTACCCCCAGAAAATGCCATACAACATTTATTTTTATATATTATTCTTCTTTTAACCATAGGGGTAAATAAGCTCTAAAATCTTCCCCATATTTACCAAGAAATTATTTCACTAATTGCAAATATACTACAATAAACTTACTACATGACAGTCTATTAAGTTCATACAAACTTAATAATACTGGCTTCAAGACTCAATATTAGAGGTAACATAAAGCCCTGGAGACCATCTACAAGCACAAAAGCTGATCGCCACGATAGTGAAGGAAAAATCTGAGTTGGTCAAATATGATCATCAGGGGATACATAGTAAATGAACCCAAGATTTCCGCAAAGCAAAGGCTCTGTCAAGGAAACATGAGAAAACTCAGGCTTGCCCCTTGTACTTACAGGGACCAGGCAAGAATATGATTGCAGGCCCATATACTACATGTCTGAATATTTAAGAGTTAACAATTAACATTTTAAGTCAAAATTATTAAAAATAGCTACTTTTTTCCTTACTAGTGGGAATTTTCACAACAAATGCTGAAAATGGCAGTCATTTTTAATATCACCCACATCAATGGTGGTCAGTGACTGTGACCTCCTGCCTACAGCCTCTCCAACCCTCATTCCCAAAAATCTTTCTACATTTATGAAGCCCTAACCCCTATTAAACCCTTTTATTCCCATATTCCTGACAAAACTCAAACTGATATGCCTTGTTGGTATGGAAAGTGTTCTAGGGATAATAGTCTTAAGAATAAGAATCTGGAATTGGTTCTCTGACTGATTAAATTTGAAGAGAGTAATGACCGGCCGGGCGTCGTGACTCACGCCTATAATCCCAGCACTTTGGGAGGCAGAGGCAGGCAGATCACCTGAGGTCAGGAGTTCAACACCACCTGGCCAAAATGGTGAAATCCTGTCTCTAGAAAAATACAAAAAAAATTAGCCGGGCATGATGGCAGGTGCCTGTAATCTCAGCTACTCAGGTGGCCAAGGCGGGAGAATTGCTTGAACCTGGGAGGCGGAGGTTGCAGTGAGCCAAGATCAGGCCATTGCACTCCAGCCTGGGCAACAGAGCAAGACTCCACCTCTAAATAAATAAATAAATAAGAACCTTACAATGATTACACATGGTCAGAGAATTGAAAGGTCTCACAAATTCCTCAGAATACATTCACACAAATGTATATATAAGCAAAGTGAATGGTAGATGGGAAGAAAGCCAGCATAGGAAGATCCAGAGGCTCGAAGGACTTCCAGGCAGAGCTCTCCAGGTTCCTTCCTCAGTTGCACAGGATGAGCCTTACTTCAGGCTTATAAGCCATCAAGATATGTGTGAGGATTCTTAGTTTCAGGAGAGCTCGGGCAAAGGCTTCCCCTGGGGTCTTCTGTGCCCCACTCACCACAAAGCCAAAACCAGCCGGTGTAACTGGCTAAATCAGGTGTAACTCATTAATTTGCACACCCTTAAAAATGTAAAAAAGTCGGTTCTGGCTTCCATTAAGGAAATTTTGAAATTTTAATAGCACTTTCAACATTGCTACTCTACCTATCATTATCTTGCTTAGGTGTCAGTACAAGACTTCCAGATTTCCCAGAGATAAGAACAGATGTGTCCCAGTACAGCTGTAAGATAACGATAACTCTATCTTACAAAGACCCCATTGGCACTCACAGTCCATGACAAGGAGTGGCAAAACAAAAAGGAAAACTGCATTGCCAAAGGGACCATAGAGATTATGGCCACCAACAAGGATTTACAAGACAGGGCAACAGTTATTTGTTTCACATACCCATTGAACTCACCTATTCAGCCAGACAAATCTTGGAGAATTACAGGAAAATGTCATAAATTAATTGAGGAGTGACTCCAATTAACAGCTGCTACTCCAGAAAATCAACAAAAACTCTAGTACCTGATACGCAACTGCTGATCTGTGAATTATCTTTCTCCCTCTCCCTTTCCACCTCTGCATCCTTTCTTTTTTTAAACAAAGGAAGGGGCAGCAATACGCCTCTTCTCCCTTCTTTCAGGAATATATTAACTTTCCAGACTATTGTTTTAATCTAGGGTATAAGGATCTTAATAATCTGGCCATTCCACTGACCATGACAGCAGTCCATTAAATGTTGATTGCCTTGGTGAGCAGAAAGTAACAAATACTCCAGATCGGTATTAGGCAAAGTGTAGTCTGCATACTGGTGGGGATTTAAAGGTTATTTGTCACTAATCTGCAATGAATTAAGTACTGAAATTCAGACTAAGCATTTAGAAATTTTACAGCAATTTGACAGCATAACTTTATGTCTGTTAAAATTTTGTTTATATATATATATATATATATATATAATTTTTTTTTTTTTTGAGACAGAGTCTCGCTCTGTCACCCAGCCTGGAGTGCAGTGGCGCAATCTCAGCTCACTGCAAGCTCTGCCTCCTGGGTTCACACCATTCTCCTGCCTCAGCCTCCCGAGCAATTGGGACCACAGGCGCCCACCACCACGCCTGGCTAATTTTTTGTATTTTTAGTAGACGGGGTTTCACCGTGTTAGCCAGGATGGTCTTGATCTCCTGACCTCGTGACCTGCCCACTTTGGCCTCCCAAAGTGCTGGGATTACAGGGATAAGCCACCCTGCCCCACTTGTTAATATTCTAAAATTTAAACTTGTATTTTGTACATCTTTATAATTTTATTTTTCCTCATTTTCATTGTATTTTACAAAAGTGGCAGTCTGGATGGGTTGAAAATTTTAAAATTTTTTAAAAATTATATACCACAGATAATTTGAAAAATATTGCCCCAAAGTAAAGCTCTACAAACTACTCAAATTTTGCACAGCTCATTAGCTAAGAATGATTTTTACATTTTTAAAGGGTTGGAAGAAGAAAGGGAGGAAAAGGAGAAGGAGAAAGAGAGGGCACAAGAGGAGGAGGAAGGTGAAAAAGAAGAGACAGAAATTGTTAGTGATCTATAAAGCCTAAAATATTTACTAAATGGCCCTTTACAGAAAAATGTATCCAACCCCTTGCTAGACACTTTGATTGCACACATGTATGACAAAGCATGTCAAATAAACCCCTCAATAAATCAGGATACTGTAGCTTCGATAAAGTTTCCATCCTTTTAGTGGTTTAGGCATGTCAATGTATCAGCTCAGAGGTGAAGAGACAGCTGGTAAATCTGGTACCCACCACCACCAAGAAAGAAGCACAATGCCTGCGGCCTCTTTCAGTTTTGAAGGCAACATATGTCAGAGTTGGGCATGAAGGCTTCTGGGATACATTTATCAAACGACTTGTAAGATTTCTAGTTTTTAATCCAGAGTAAGGAAAGAAAAGGCTCTGTGACAGGTCCACATTGCTCTGCAAGCTGCTCAGCCATTTGTGCCATATGATATGGTGCTCCAGTACAAGAGGTATCTGACAGAGATGTGTATGAGCCTTCGGCAAGACCCTAAAGATGAATTACCATGCAGACCCCTGGGATTCTGGAGTAAATCATACCCTTTTCTGCATAAACCCATTCTCCTTTTGAATTACAGCTTCTGCTATACACTGGGCCCAGAATACATGGCATAAGCCACAGAGTTACTATGTAACCTGAACTGCTCATCATAAGTTGAGCACTCTCTGAACTACAAAGCCATAAAGATTGAAGTGGGTGACAGCAATAGATTAGCAAGCAGAAGTGCTGTATTTGAGAGTGGGTCCTGAAGACACCTCAGTTGCATGAGCAAGTGATTTAAACTCCTCTGTTGTCTACTCCTATTGCAACACCTCTTCTTCCTCACCTCACATTATGGCCTCAGGGAATCTTCTCTTCACTGGAAGGGGAAAAACAGTTGGGCATAGCTTATAAACGGTTCTAGAAGGTAATGTAAAACGACTCAAATGGATGGCAGCGGGAGTCTTGAAGGGGAACTTTTTAAAGGATATCCTTCTTGCCAGTAGACCTTTGAGCAGTTATCTGCTTTGTCTGAAAGAAGAGTGAAGATGAGTGATGAATCTCCACTTATTTGTGGGCAGTTGTTAACAACTTAGCTGAATGGCTGGGGATTTTTAAAAAGCTACATTGAAAAATTGGAAAAACTGTGAAAAGATGTGGATGAATCAGAATGAGCATAAAATGTGAGAGATATTTGTGTCTCATGTAACTCCAGCAGGGTAAACACAGCAGAACAGGCTCCTCAATGAGATGGACAAAATATTCTATTCCGTGTGTATCAACCATGGCCAGAGTTGTGGAGAGTAAGTGTAGGCTCAGAAACATGCATTTTCATTCACCATGGCTGATATGGCTACAAGTGTTGCTGAGAGAGCAACTTGTTAGCAACATAGGCACCAATTCTGAGTTCCCACTAGGCAAACTATGACTACCTGATGTACTTGCAGAGGGCAGGGATGCCCAGTCCCCAGGCCATAGACCAGTATTGAGTCAGTGGCTGTTAGGAGCTGGGGTGCACAGCAGAAGGTAAGTGGCAGCTGGGCAAGCTTTACTACCTGAGTTCTGTCTCCTGTCAAATCCGCAGTAGCATTAGATTCTCATAGAAGTGGGAACCCTATTGTGAACTGCGCACGTGAGGGAACTGGGTTGTGTGCTCCTAATGAGAATCTAATGCCTGATGATCTGAGGTGGAACAGTTCCATCCAGAAACCATCCCTTCCCCTGCCCCACAAGTTCATGGAAAAACCGTTTTCCACAAAACCCGTCCTTGCTGCCAAAAAGCTTGAGGACCACTGGTTTAGGGCAAAAAACAATTATGCACTGGGTAATGGGAGAGGGTATCCAGAATCTTTTTGCCCTAGGCCAGCGGTCCCCAACCTTTTTGGCACCAAGGACCCATTTCATGGAAGACAATTTGGTATTTTCATACCATAAATACCAACAATGGCCACGTGACAAATTGCTAGTAAAAAAGCTAGTAATTTTCTTTATTCTTTGATAGGTACATATTTGCATAAATTAACCTCCACCTCCATCCTCATACCACCAAGTATAAAATATGCTCAAAGTAGTCAACTCCATATTTTAATATTGAAATCATGAACTATCTGAGATGAATAAAGTGACATCTGAGCTTTGGCATTTTCCCTTTTGGGAAAAAGAATGTGTACACTTGAATTAAGGTTAATTGCATAGTATTAGTTGGAAGCAAGATGTTGTATTTGCCTTTATTCCGAAATTAAATATAGGGAGAAGTGTCATGCATGGTTGCTGATTTGACAAAGGAGTGCATTGTGTTCAGTTCTCTGCTGTCAACTCACCATCACCCCTTCTCTCTTCCTCATCTTGCAGAGTAGTCAGGAACTACATTTTCCAGGATCCACAACTTTGTATAGTTCTGAGTTACAGTTTTTCAATTAGAAAAACTCCTGCAGTACTTTGCAGGCAGAATGGAGGGGAGATCATTATTCTTAGGAGTTCATGGTGTCCAGATTTATGGGCAGATGAGGATGCACTGTGGCTTCCCAGGCAATTCAGAGGCACTCACATTTCTGCGGTAGCCTGACAGTTGGTAGGAAGATTCCCAGAGATACTGATACTGCAGAAGTTTCCTAATAACCTTTTAGAAATCATGTGTTTTATTGCTTCAGGGTAACTATTAGTGACCATTTCCCTGACCCTCCAGTGGAAGATTTTCCAGTGTTCACTATCTCAGCTCTTCCCCCTATTGTGTTAACTCTAATTCCTTTAATAAATGTCCTTTTTTCATAATACCTAAAGTGGTCCTAACCAAACCTACATTGATAAAAATTATTTGCCTTTTAAAAAATGTATGTGCTTTTGCCACTCAGATCCTCTCTCATTTCAAAGCACTATCCATCTGTGACATTGGCAGCAGCACAACTCACAAACTTTTATAGCATTTGGACATAATTGCCTTTTGTTTTGAAAACACAGGGCAAGACATAGAGAAGTGCTTTTTCTGAGGCCTGAACAGTGTTAATCATGAGAATGAATGTTCATGGTTTCAGATTATACTGTGCCAGTGCTAAGTTCTGGATCCCAAGTGACAGAAGTAAACATATGTTCTTTAAAAAAGTTAATAAAAATTGTATATATTTATCATGTCCAACACGTTTTGAAACGTACATAGTGGAATTATGAAGTCAAGCTAATTAATGCATTACTTCACATACTTATTTTTTGTGGTGAGAATATGAAATCTACTCTTAGTCATTCTCAAGAATATAACATGCTGTTATTAGGTATAGTGACCACGCTATACAACAGGTATCCTGAAACTCTTCCTATCTAAACTGAAATTTTGTCTCTTTTGACAAATATCTCTTCAAGCTCCCTAACCCATAGTTCCTGGTAACCACCATTCTATTCTCTACTTCTATGAGATAAACCTTTTGAGACTCCACAGGTAAGTGAGATCATACAGTAGTTGTCTTTCTGTGCTTAATGTGATGTTTTCCAGGTTCCTCCACATTGTTGCAAATAACAGGATTGCCTTCTTTTTTAAGGCTGAATAGTATTCCATTGTGTATGTATATCACATTTTCTTTATCCATGCATTCACTGATGCACTCTTAGGTTGATTCCGTATCTTGGCGATTGTGAATAATGCTGCAATAAACACAGGAGTGTAGATATATCTTTGACATACTTATGTCACATCTTTTGGATATATACCCAGTACTGGAATTGCCAGATCATATGGTAATTCTATTTTTAATAATTTTAGGAACCTCAATATCATTTTCCATAATGACTCTACTAATTTGCATTTCCATCAACAGTATCCAAGGGTTCTCTTCACATCCTCTCCAACATTTGTTATCTTTCCTCTTCATTGTAATAGTCTAACAGGTACAAGGTGATATAATATCATGTTATTTAACAAATGTAATCTCTGTGTTTTTGTGTGATACATGAGGCCTCATAAAGTGCAGGACCTGGAACAGGGGTCTGCCTTACCCCAGTCTAAAGGTAATTCTAAGAGTAAAAATCATCTGGCCAGGAAGACTATGAAAGGAAGTTGTAGAGTTGCCGTACCTTCCAGTCTGTATGTCATCATCATTTTGGAAGCTGTCACAGTCAGAAACTGAAATGTATTGTTTATATATTTCTGTAAAGCCATTGAAATGTATGTGGTGATCCATTTATGTTTGTCCATAAACAAAAGCAACCTACATGAAATTAGTCACAAGAGCAGTAAGTCACAATCTCCCTTTGTTACTCACATCAAAAGGCCCAGAGGAACCTGCCATATGCCCTCAGGGTGATTCATTGGAAGTAAAAAGGCCCATAAATTGTTTTACGCCTTATAGAATTATACATCAAAAATGCTTCAATAAATTTACTTAAACTAGCCCACTGAGAAACCAACCAAACTACTCATATACTGCACTGTGTTTGTTGGACACTTTCTACTGCATCAGTGTTATCTAAACCCATAGAGAAGACATCAATGTCTATCCCAGCAGTAAAGAAGATTTTGGGTTCCTTTCAATCCTAAAATTAAAGGGATAGAAAAAAACATGTTGAGAGATTTTCAAGCGCATCAAGATTAGCCTTAAATTGCTCCAAGGAGAACAGAATCTCTTCTAGAGAAGGGATATCCCTTCTTTCTCTGCTACCATTCTACTGTCGAGTATCATTTGAACTCTCAGATGTGACTCTAACCTAAATCATTTCTGTTGCTATTTTCTGTCCTTTGTTCCACAGTAGACAAGGACAGTTTGTATACTCTTTGTCAATGAATACTTTGAGATTGACTTATTTATATGTCCAGTTGTCCCTCTGTATCCCCTGGGAATTGGTTTCGGGACCCCTATGGATACCAAAACTCACAGATGCTAGGTACCTTGTATAAAATGGCATAGGATTTGCATAGAACCTACACACAGTTTCGTGTACTTTTTTTTTTTTTTTTGAGATGGAGTCTTGCACTGTTGCCTGGGCTGGAGTGCAATGACACCAAATTGGCTCACTGCAACCTCCCCCTCCCCGGTTCACGATTCTCCTGCCTCAGCCTCCCGAGTAGCTGGGATTACAGGCACACACCACCACACCCGGCTAATTTATTGTATCCTGTACTCTTTAAATTACATCTATATTATTTATAATACCTAATACAATCTAAATGCAACGTAAGTAGTTATTATACTTTATTATTGTATTGTTATTTTTTACTGTTCTTTTTTTCCAAGTATTTTCAATCTTGGTTAAATCTACAGATGCAGAACCCACAGATATAGAGGGCAGACTGTATGTAATAACATATATGTGACCTTGAAGCCTACATTCACTCATTCAACAACTTATAAATTCCTGTGTTACTGAGATATGCATTGTAGAAATAAACAAAACAGCTCAAATCTAAATTGTAAGCCTAAACAATGTCATCTTTTACCTCTTTAGTCTTTGAATGTAGAGAAATTGCAAAGTAACATTGTGCCCTGGCTTTCTACTTTTTGATTAAATCCCTAATGTAAATAAACTGCTGATGTTATCTTTTACTTCTTAAACAATAAGACGTAATGATGAAATAAACAATGAGGTAATAATGAAATAATGTCATCATTTCCCTCTTTAGTTTTTTACAGTTTACAAACTGCTTTCATCTTTTTAAAAATAATATTCAGGCTTTATAAAAACCTTCTAATATTTTTCAGGATTACTCTATCAGTAACATAACCTGAGATGCAACAAAGAGGTGAGGGATCGTGGATGTTAATCCATATCTTTCAATTCCTCATCCAAGGCTCTTTCTATACTGGTTTTATGAAAAAAATGTTATCAGCAAAACCCTTTCTTCAAATGAAAACTGAAGCAACAGCCTAGGATATTTGAAACCCAACTCTGGGCCCCACTGCTACATTTAGTCAAAACAGGCTTCAACCTCACCCTCTAACTTATTTGTCCTGCATATTCATTATTTTAAAAATATAAGACATTCCAAAATTTAGTAAATATTATAACTTTTCCAAGCATTTCATGGGAAAAGGAAAGTGAGGGTACAGACTGTATACTACGACCGAGTAAAAATTTCATTAGACAATTTCTCCAAGTGTTTTCATGGCCACTCAGCCAATCAGTGGTCCTTTCTCTTACCCATCTACCATTCCCACTCACTCTCCATTAGCTTCCTCTGTGAAGATGCAGCACTATGCATACCACCTGCTCTAAAATTTACACTGCCCACAGGTGTTCCTCACTATTCCATACAACTCTCTTGACAGGTATAGTCCAGTTCCAATTTTGACCCAGGTGTCTTAATTTGATTATTTGGTTGTAACAAAAAATTGCTTCAAATTCCCTTAAACAAAAATAGAAGTTATGACCACTTTATTCCCATAAGGGACTCTATCAAAAAGTAGAAAGCCAGGTCATAATGTTACTTTCAATTTCTCCATACTTATATTCAGTAACTACTGCATTACTATCACCCTCTGCAGACAGTTTTCTCTGCTTTTCCCAGCAGAATTCAGAAGCCCTGTGGGAGCCAGAGAACAACTTTCATTTTAAGCACCCACCAGAGACTAACAACAATTTCTGTATCCTGCGAGAGAAAATGTGGTTGACTCAGTACGCGCCAGCCAGGTGAGATGTCCAGTATAACATGACCAAAGCCACATAACACATTTCCTACCTAGCAGAGATGAAATGAATAAAATATCGAGAAGGGGCTTTTAATGCAGTGGTAAATTGGCTGAACATGCACATAAGTCACCACTTAAATCCTATACTTCTGAATTCATCAAAAGGTCAGTATTTATCTGTTTAGTTAATTAGCCCTCCAGTCCTCAATATAACATTCCACTCTGCAGAAGAATCCATGGAGAAGAAACACAGACCCCAAAAATGTAGCCTTTCCAAAGACAATCTGTCTAGCAGAGAATAAAGCACGTGTACAAGTATGACACACTACAGTGTTTCTGTAATGAGGATCTGTTGGTATATTCTTGTGACTCCATAAAGTTTTTTTATGACAGTTTTAAAATATTTTGTTTTTCTTGAGAATCTAAAAATAAAATTCTATTCTGGATTATCTAGATAAATACTTAGTGACCTTGTTTTGCCACCGAGTTTCATTGCTTAAGTCTGATTAGCATTTACGGTTATAAGATACGAAATGATCATCTACAGTAACCACTTTTACATTGAACTATTTAATGAAGCACTTCTTACATTGGAATCCACAGATACGTTTTGGGGGTGGGTACGTTGAGGGTTCTCAAGTTTGAGAAGCGCTGATATGAGGATAACATCAATAACATGCTGTCATTTATTGAAGTGCTTCAATGAGCTATATGTTTTTATAAAGATTTTTTAAAGTTTCACGCTTAATTCTAAAAACAATCATGTGAAGTTGGTGTTATTATCCTCACCGTGTAGATGAAGAAACTGAAGGCTAGATAAATTAAGTCATTTGTTCTAAAGTCACCGAGCTGGCCAAGTTGAAGTCATGATGATGATCAAAGTATATCTCCTGCTCTCTCATCTATATCCTTTTCTCTACATCACGTCAACTTTGCAAAAGGGGTGTTGATGCACTATGCCCTATACTTTTATTTAGGGCATCTAGGTAGTTAGGGGGTAATTCTGGCCAAATCAGAACAGCTGAAAATCATGAGGTACATATAGAGAACAAGAGAACAAAGAATTTTTTTTTTTTTTTTTTTTTTTTTGTTGAGACGTAGTCTCACCCTTTCGCCCAGGCTGGAAGGCAGTGGCGTGATCTCCACTCACTGCAACCTCAATTGCTCAAGCGATTCTCCTGCCTCAGCCTCCCCAGTAGCTGGGATTACAGACAGGCATCACTCCACCAAGATAATTTTTTGTATTTTTAGTAGAGAAGAGGTTTCACCATGTTGGCCGGGCTGGTCTCCAACTCCTGACCTCAAGTGATCCACCTGCCTCAGCCTCCCAAAATGTTAGGATTACAGGTGTGATCCAACATGCCCAGCCAAGAACGAAGATTATTTTAATCTGGTAAACATGGTAGACATGAAAGTAGGGTTGTCAGATTTAGCAAATAAATATACAGGACACCCAGTTGAGTTTAAATTTCAGATAAATAATATTTTTCCTCTGAATATTTCTCACACAATATTTGAGATATACTTATCCTAAAAAATTACCCATTTATTACATAAAATTCAAATTAAGTGGATTTCCTGTATTTTGTCTGGCCACCTTCCATGAAAGGAAGTACAGGAGCATCTCCTTTTATTGTGCTTCACTTTACTGCACTTTCGATAATAGTTTCTTGTTTTGTTTTTTTTAACAAATTAAGGGTTTGTGCCAATCTTGCATCAAGAAAGTCTATCGGCACCATTTTTACAACAGCATATGTTCACTTTGTGTCTCTGCATCACATTTTGCTAATTCTTGCAAAATTTTAAACTTTTTCATTGTTTTATGTCCTTTATGGTGCTCTGTGATCAATGATTTTGGAAGTTACTATAATAATTGGTTTGGGGTGATATAAACCATGCCCAAGCAACATGGTAAATGTAATAAATGTTGTGTGTGTTCTGACTGCTCCACCAACAGGCTGCTCCCCCATCTCTCTTTCTCTTTTGGACCTCCCTGTTCCCTGAGTCATACAAATATTTAAATTAGGCCAATTAATAACTCTACAATGGTCTCTAAGTTCTCAAGTGAAAAGAAAAGTTGCAGGTCTCTCACTTTAAATCAAAAGCTAGAAATAATTAATCTTAGTGAGGAAGGCATTTCTAAAGCCACAGTAGGCCCAAAGGTTGGCCTTTTGTGCCAAACAGCCAAGTTGTAAATGCAAAGGTAAAGTTCTTGAAGGAAATTAAAAGCGCTATTCCAATGAATATACATGGTAAGAAAGTAAAACAGCCTTCTTGCTGATATGAAAGAAGTTTTAGTGGTCTGTGAGGACTAAACTCTGATTTTTTTTTTTTTCTTTTTTTGAGACTAAGTCTCACTCTGTTGTCCAAGCTGGAGTGTAGTGGCATGATCTCAGCTCACTGCAACCTCCGCCTCCTGGGTTCAAGTGATTCTCCTGCCTCAGCCTCCCACGTAGCTGGGACTACAAGTGCACAACACCATGCCCGGCTAATTTTTGTATTTTTAGTAGAGACAGGGTTTCACTATGTGGGCCAGGCTGGTCTCCAACTCCTGACCTTGTGATCCACCCAACTAGACCTCCCAAAGTGCTGGGATTACAGGTGTGAGCCACCATGCCCGGCCAATTCTGATTTTTTTTTTTTTTTATCTTGCCCGAATGCCTATCTAAGAGGTCTGGGGAATCATGCCCTACAAATCATAAATTCTCATCAGATAGGTTTTATTGAACCTTATATATCGTGACTTACTTTCCAACCCGACTCTGGCATAACATTATGAGAGAAGGAAAAAAATCAAAATACTTCACCCCAAAACATGTTTATTTGCCTTATTTTGAAATGGCCCTGCAAAGGTGTTCTTTGGGGGGAAAATTTGCATCTATAAAGAATCTCTATTAACATAGCTAGTTCTTTTTCTTCCAGACTCTCCCAATCCTAAAGAGATTAACTAAGATCTGAATAGGAAACTTTGTCATCTATTGTCTCTAAGGGCAGCCATTATAAGACTTCGAAAGAACTTTGGTCTCCAAATCTTTTATCTTAACCTGAACTTTCCCTTTCTATGGATTCCAGGTCTTTAGACAAACGCAACCAATTGTCAACTAGAAAATGTTTAAATTTACCTATAGCCTGGAAGCCAACCCCTTCCTCCCACCCCTCCCTACTTTGAGTTGTCCCGCCTTTCTGGACCAAACCAATGTGTTTCTTAAATGTATTTGATTGGTGTCTCATGCCTCTCTAAAATGTATAAAACTAAGCTGCACCCCGACCACCTTGGGCACATGTTCTGAGGACTTCCTGAGGTCTGTGTCACGGGCCATGGTCACTCGCCATGTCGATAGAAGTTCAAACCAGCCACAACATTCCCTTAAGCCAAAGCCTAATCGAAAGCAAGACCCTAACTCTCTTCAGTTCTCTGAAGATTGAAAGAGGGGAGAAAGCTGCAGAAAAAAAGTCCGACAGTAACAGAAGTTGGTTTATGAGGTTTAAGAAAAGAAGCCCTGTTCATAACATAAAAATTCAAGATGAGGCAGGCTGATGCAGATGTAGAAGCTACAGCAAGTTATCCAGATCTAGCTAAGATCATTGATGAAGCTGGCTACACTAAACAAGTTTTTTCATGCAACTGAAACCACCTTAAAATGGAAGAATATGCCGTCTATGACTTTGATAGCTAGAGAGAAGTCAATGCCTGGCTTCAAACTTCAAAGGACAGGCTGACTCTCTTGTTAGCAAGGGTTAATGCAGCTAGTGACTTTAAGTTGAAGCATCAGGGTTTGAGAGGACTGACTCCAATTTTTAAAGAAGTTCTTCTGTGGGTAAAATGCTATCACACAGCATCACGTGCTACAGGGAAATCTTTTGTGAAAGGAAGAGTCAATTGATGCGGCAAATTTCATTGTTTTATTTTAAGAAATTGCCACAGCCACTCCAACCCTCAGCAATCATTTTCTCTGACTAGTCAGCAGCCATCAACATTAAGGCAAGACTGGCAAAAAGTTTATACTTTGCTGAAGGTTCAAATGATTGTTAGCATTTTTTAGTAATATGCTAGTTTTTATTAAATTAAGGTATATAGATTTTTTTAGACATAATTCAATTGTACCCTAATAAGCTACAATGTACATATAACTTTTATATGCACTGAGAAACCAAAACAATTGTGTGACTTGCTTTATTGAGATATTCACCTTATTGTGGTGGTTTGGAACTGAACCCATCATGTCTCTGAGGTATGCCAGTAATTGGTTATAAGCAGGAGAGGTAATGAATGGTGGAGATAAATGGAGCCGGAGCTGAGTCAACTGGCTAAGATTAGACTTTATTCTCCAGGAAAAGGGATACTATTTTGTTTCTGAGAAAAATATTGACATGATTGGATTTGTGCTTCAGGAAGATTAATCTAGCTGAGAAAGGTAAAACAAATTACACACATGAGGAGTCTAAGGTAACAGTTCAGGGGAGAGGGTCTGAATTATACTAGTAGCAGTAGGATAGAGGTGCGGGAGCAGATTTGAGACATAACAGAGGTAGCATCATCAGATTAGTGATCTGAAGTTCGCTAATGAAATTCACCTATATGGATTTATGGAATAACAAACACCTTTGAAAAAAAAATATGTACCACTGTCAATATTTTTATTTCAAAACAAATACTTGAAGTGCCTCTTGGATTGCTTCCCCCACATTTGGGTGAATTTTCCCCAGAAGCTATGTAAGCAGCTCGGACTCAATCCCGAGTTCCTTCACTAAGTTCATGAAGTAGTTTTTCATCATGACAGTAAACCCACAGCACACATTCAAGAGGTATATGATGGATTAAGGACATCTTTGAACTGCCAGTGGGAATGGAAAACAGAAGAAGACTAAAGACTGCAGCACACCAGAAGAAAACCTTACCTTTTGGTTGTTTTTTTTTTATCAAGCATGAAGTTTATCTTCTGACCCAGGACTGCAGTGTTTTCCACATGGGCACAGTGGTTTATGGCCACAAAGCAGGCACCCTCCAGAGGTTTCCTAAGTCATTCATCACGCCCAGTCTCCAGTCATCACCATGCATCTCATCTAGATACCACACACACTGAAAAAAGAAGAGAACGTGCAGGCAATTTTAGAATGTAAAAACAATCCATTTTTTTCATTTATTCAGTAAATATTTATTACCTACATACTCTGCTCTAGAAGAGTCAGCAAACTGAAGCCTCTAAGCCAAATCTAGCCCGCAGCTGGTTTTTGTAAATAAAGTTTTATTGAAACACATTCATGTCCATTTGTTTAGCTTCTTTCAAGCTTCAACTGCAAAGAGGGAAGAAAGGGAGAGCTGATGTTCTCCAGGGTTGGTAAACTTCCCTGAAGGAACAGAGAGTAAATATTTGAGACTTTGGGGATAATGTGGTCCCTGTCACAACTACTCTGTTCTGCACTGTGAAGCAAAAGCAGGTATAAACAACATGTAAATTGTCTTTAGAGTTCTATTTACAAAACAGGAGGTTAACCTGTAGCCATAATTTCTTACCTCTGGTCTAGATCTTAGAACGTCCCTGGGCGATGTCTCTAGAAAAAAACAATAATTTCTCCAAGAACTAACCAATATTTTTATTTCTCTTCACTAGTGTGGACATAGAGGATTGACAAAACATATTTTGTGTTTGATTTCTTCATTTGATGATTTATTTATCTTAGATCATACAATTTCAACAAATCACAGTTAAATCTTAAGTTCTTTTTATTCTATCTTGTTCTTATTCAAATATTTGTTTCTTTAATATGCCTGTTGCAGGAGAGAAAAAATATTTTTATACATTTTTCAAATTCATTTCACTGGAGGAATTTTATGGTGTTTGTTTTTATTTCAGCATATACTTGGGTAACAGGTTCTTGGACTAAATTTGGAGGTAGATTCTGCTGCATGACGATAAATTGCTAGTGCTTGGAAAAGAAAATATACCAACATTTAGAAGGCACACTCTGAATTTACCCAATGCTACATCTATGTGGTATCTACTATATGTACAACAATAATGTGTCTGTGAGAATCCTGTCAGAGACAGAAACCACACCAGTAATTTGATCAGGGAAACTTTAATATAAGAAACGACTAACTAGTACAAAAGGAAGTAGTATTTTAGTAGTTAAAAAGAAAAGAACAGAAAACAATACCAGAAAAGTGTCTCTAAAACCTCTCTTATGCTGTCACATACAATCAGTTGCCAAGACCCACATCTATTTGGTCTATTATAATTATTTCCTAATTGAGCTCTGTACTTTTGGTCTCTTTGTGAGGCAACATTAATCTCTCTTCACTAGTCACAACTTTCCTCAAAGTCCTTTAAAATAATACTTCAATCCGATATCCTCTTTAAATGTCTTTTAAACTAAACACTTTCTTAGTATTTAATAACTCCTTGGTTTTACTTTAAAACCTCCATAAAACTCTAACTTTTTTCCTGATTACTTTTCTACTTTCTTGCCTATGTAATTTTAGCTGAGTCCTTCCTTTCTTCTAGAATCCCCCCGAGCCTGTCTCCACTTGTTAAAATTCTCCCATTTCTTGAGAACTGGTCTCAAATACTATTTTTCCCACGAAGACTTTTCAGTTGCTCCATTAAGTACAATCATTTCCTACCCTGATCTCCTCCAACACCATTTTATATTTCCCTAATGTTAATTACCACACCCACAAGTGTTAATTTTTCTGCAATCATAAGAAAACACCAGCAGATAAGCAACCTGTAGACTATGACTATATTTTAGGGAGTTAGTATATGACAAGAGATGATGTATTAAATCTGATGGTTGGGTTTGAGACCCGGCTGCTATACTTGCCAGGCATTAACCCGTTTATGCCTGAGGTTGCAATTTTTTGAATTCTTGCAATCAGACCTTGCTGATGACTTTGAGCAGTTGGATATAAATAACTCCCACATGCTTAGCGTTCCTATAATGGAACACTAGGCATAAAGGGGTTTTAATGTCTGATTCAGTGAAATACAGAAAATATTATCAGCCTTACACATAAAGTGACTAACACAGTGTTAAGCTCAAGGTAGGTGTAAAATGAATCAGTTCTTCTTTTTCATCTTTAGAACCCTCCTGACCCCAAACACAAAGAATGTTCAATTTCTTAAATACATTTTTATGGAGATGTAGGCCAATATGAAGTTTGCCATTCTGGAAACTCAGCATTACCAGCTGAGCAATCCTATCTGAATCCCTAGTGTAGCAAAATCTTCACAGAACTTCCAGATTTCAGTTTCTCCCATGTGGGAAACAAAATGTAAATGAACCTATTGCTCCCAATTATAAACGTGTGGTAGGTAGGAGAGAGAAAAAGAGGGGCACGTTGAGCAAGGGGATCCCTTTCTTAATACTTAAATTCCAAAATCAGGCCACTATTTTGATTTTGTATTTATTTTTTCTTAGTCTATTCAGCTTCAAAGTTTTAGATGGAAACAGTAGTTCTTTTATTGTTTCATATTAACCTAATTTTTTTAACTTTTATTTGTCCCCTCATTTTGCATTATTTTTCAAGTTCAATGCAATTACAACTCTCAAATATATATATTTGGGACAAGGTTTTGTCTTACATATAGGTTTTTGTCTTAAATATATATATATATTTAAGGTTTTTGTCTTAAATATATATATATTTAAGGTTTTTGTCTTAAATATACACATATATTTAAGACAAGGTTTTGCTCTGTCACATATGGCTGGAGTGCAGCACGATCATAGCTCACTGCAACTTTGATCTCCTGGGCTGAAGCACTTCTCTCACCTCATCAAATGGAAATTTTACTTGCAGTTTCATTTAAAAAATCAAAAGTTGCTTAAATACATTAAGTTGACTTTAAGCAATAAATGAAATCCTAAAAATTGTGTATAAATTGAATTTGTTTTAATTATAAATGAATGAATGCATATCGGGTTAAATGGTCTACAGTAATATGATTCTTGAGGAATAAATTCATATTTATAAATATATGGGCAAAAATGAATAATTTAGGTTTTCATACGTCAGATTTGTTGCATGTGGGCTAAATCTGTAATCTCATTCCTTGTTCCTATTTGAAACTCATTTCTATGATGACAAAATATATATTATTTTCTGAGAAAATAAAAACCAGGCTTACTGAAACAAATAAAGGGAATAAATCATGAGCTATATTTTAATAATTTTAGCCCTCAGTTTAAAAGATACTGCCAAGTAAAGTGTCCCATATCTTATATTCATTTAGAAAACCCTTCACTGAACACAGAAAAGAAATATAACTCTATAAAAACCCCAGGCACAAGCTGCTAACCAGTCGAATATAATTTTATAGATTTTTTTATACTTGAATATAGAAAGGCTTTTGACTGTCATGTATCTTGCAAGATTTGTATAAATAAGGGATGACTGGTTGCATCATGATACACACATGTATTGCTCAATCGTCTACTTCACATTTTTTGCTGTGATGATGAAAAATTCACAATGACATTTTCCTTGACATAAATGTAGATCTATAAAAGAGAGATTTCATCTTCAGAATCACAGAATGTTTGAACTCGCAGGACCACAGAGATGACTTAGTTTAGCCTTTTCCTTTTATATTTCAAGTTGAGACTCAGAAAGATAATGACATACCCAAGATCATCCAGGTTATTGGCAGCCACATCATAAGAAATTTGGGACTCTGTTTATTCCTCTGCTGCACAGTTTGAAACAAAAAATGGAAATTACAGTGTTTCAAATCCAAAAATTTAAGCCATTTTTCCCCATGCTATTTAGCCAAGCTACACTGAAGTCATTTTTGCTTGCTCATTTTTGTTTGTTACACAAAGCATCTTATTCTCTACAAAAAATAAAAAGCTAAGGTATTGACTCTGGGAAAGTTTTGAAACTAAATTAAAATAAATGATGAAAAACAAAGTAAATATTAGATATAATTAAACACACTATTCCTGGGAAGTAAACTTCCTAGAGCTCTCATAAGTATTTTTGATTATGACAGTTGAAGAAGGACTAATCGCCAATATTCTCCAGCCACTTGCCAACACCTAAAACTGAAGGATGAATATCCAGGGCTAAAATATGTCAATTATGTTTTTAATGTCCCAACAGCTTTAGTTATAACCTATCTGAGTTCTATACAAACGGAGGCGGAGCAAGATGGCTGAATAGAAGCCTCCACTGACAGTCCTCCCTGCGGGAATGCCAAATTGAATAGTTGTCCACATATAAAAGCACCTACCTGCGAGGCAAAAACCAGGCAGGTTATCACAGTACCTGGTTTTAATTTCATATCAAGGAAAGAGGCACTGAAGAAGGTAGGAAAGACACTCTTGAATTGCTGATGCTACCCCTCTGCCATCCCCCAGCAGTGGCTGCATGGTGCTGAGACAGAATCTGTGCCCTTGGGGGAGGAAGAGTGCCATGATTGTGGGACTTTGCACTGAAACTCAGTGTTGCCCTGTTACAGTGGAAAGCAACAGAGGGCAGAACTCAGCCAGCACACACAGAGAAAGCATTTAGACCAGCCCTAGCCGGAGAGAAACTGCCCATTTCAGTGGTTGGAACCTGAGTTTCACCAAGCCTTGCCACCGTGGACCAAAGTGCTCTGGGGTCCTAAATAAACTTGAAAAGCAGTCTAGGCCACAAAGACTGAAATTCCTGGGCAAGTCCCAGTGTTATGCTCGGCTCAGAGCCAGTGGACTTGGGGAGCACGTGACCTAAGAGATACCAGCTAGGGTGGCCAAGGGGATCCTTAGGCCACCACTCCCACAACCTCAAGCAGTAAAGCTTACAGATCTGGGAGAGGGTCCTTCCCTCTGCTTAAAGAGAGGAGAGGAAGAGTAAAGAGGACTTTGTCTTGCAACTTGTCAGCTCACAGTAGGATAGGGCACCAGGCAGACTTCTGAGGTCCCCATTCCAGATCCTAGTTTCCAGATGAAATTTCTAGACACAATCTGGGCCAGAAAGGAACACACTGCCTTGAAGAGAAGGACCAAATTCTGGCAGGATTTATCACTTGCTAAATAAAGAGCCCTTGGGCCCTGAATAATCAGCATTGGTGCCCGGGCAATACTTGCCAAGGACCTTAAATAAAATTCACAGAAATGTCTGCATCAGGAGTGAATCCACACAGTCTCAGATGTGTTGGCTAAGAGGAGGGCCTTTTCCTGCTTGAGAAAAAGAGAGGGAAGAGTAAGGGGACGTTGTCTTGCAGCTTAGGTACCAGCTCAGCCATAGTAAAGAAGAGCACCAAGCAAACTCTTGGGCTCCCAGTTCTAGGCCTTGGCTCTTGGATGGCATTTCTTGACATGCCCTAGGCTGGAGAGGAGCCCACTACCCTGAAGAGTGAGTCCCAGGCCTAGCAGCGTTTACCACAAGCTGACTGAAGAGCCCTTGGGCCTTGAATAAATATCAATGGTAGCCAGGCAGTACTTACGGCAGGCCGGGGGTCGTGGTGGCCACAGGGAAAGACTTCTCTGCTTGAGGAAAGGAGAGGGAAGAGTGGAAAGGACTTTGTCTTGTGCCTGGGATGCCAATCAGCTGCAGTAGAATAGAGCACGAAATAGATTCCTAAGGTTTCTGACTCCAGGCCCTGCCTGTGGATGGCATCTTTGGACACCCCAGGCCTGTGGAAATTTTACCACCCTAAAGGGAAGGACACAAGCCTGGCTGGCTTCACCACCTACTGATTAAAGAGCCCGAGGGCCTTGAGCAAACATAAGCAGTAGCCAGGCAGTGGTTACCACAGGCCATGTGTAAGACCCCAGTGCTGTGCTGGCTTCAGCTCTGATCTAGCACAGTCCTAAGGGTGGTAATCACAGGGGTGCTTGTGTCACCCCTTCCCAAGCTCCAGGCAGCTCAGCACAGACAGAGACTTTGGCTGATTGGGAAAAAGTAAAGGAAGAGAACAAGAGTCTCTGACTGGTAATCCAGGGAATTCCGAATCTTACCCAAGACCACCAAGGTGGTACCTCCATGAGTCTGAGCCTTGGGGTGCCTCCTAATGCAGATATGGCTACAGTGACCAAAGACAGATCACAACACCCAAGTCCCTTCGAATACCTGAAAATCATACCCAAGAAGGATGCATACAAACAAACTAAACTGTGAAGAATACAATAAGTATCTAACTCTTCAGTGCCCAGAAACCAACAAACATCCACAAGCATCAACAGCATCCAGGAAAACATGGCCTTGCTATGCAAACTAAATAAGGCACCTGGAACCAATCCTGCAGAAACTGAGACAGGTAACCTTTTAGACGGAGAATTCAAAATAGCTGTTTTGAGGAAACACAACAAAATCCAAGATAGCACAGAGAAGAAATTCAGAATTCTATCTGATAAACTTAACAAATAGATTGAAATAGTTAAAAAGAATCAAGTAGAAACTCCGGAGTTGAAAAATGCAAGTGACATACTGAAAAATGATTTGGAGTCTCTTAATAGCAGAATTGATCAAACAGAAGAAAGAATTAGTGAGCTTCAAGACAGGCTATTTGAAAACACACAGAGGGGACGAAAGAAAAAATAATAAAAAAGAATTAAAGCAGACCTACAAGACCTAGAAAATAGCCTCAAATAGGCAAATCTAAGGAGGCCCTAAAGAGGATGTAGAAAGAGATAGATCTGGGTAGAAAGTGTATTCGAAGAATAACAACAGAGAGCTTCTGAAACCTAGAGAAAGTATCAATATTCAAGTACGAGGTTATAGAACAGCAAGCAGATTTAACCAAATAAGTCTACCTCAATCTATTTAATAATCAAACTCTCAAATGCCCAGGATGAAGAAAGAATTCTAAAAGAAGCAAGAGAAAAGAAACAAATAACAACATACAATGGAGCTCCAATATGTCTGGCAGCAGACTTTTCAGTGGAAACCTTACAAGTCAGTGGCATGGCATATTTAAAGGCTGAAGGAAAATAAAATTTACCCTGGAAGAGTAGATTTGGCAAAAATATCCTTTAAATATGAAGAAGAAATGAAGACTTTCTCAGACAAAATCTGAGGAATTTCATCAACACCAGACCTGCCCTACACGAAATACTAAAGGGAATTCTTCAATCTGAAAGAAAAGGATGTTAATGAGCAATAAAAAATTATCGGAAGGCACAAAACTCACTGGTAACAGTAAATACACAGAAAAACACAGAATGTTATAACATTGTAATTGTGGTATGTAAACTATTCATACATTGAGTAGAAAGATTAAATAATGACCCAATCCAAAATAATGATGTAATAATGAAAACTATTCAAGACATAGACAGTACAATAAAATATAACTGGAACAACAAAATGTTAAAAAGCAAGGGGAAAAAGTAAAAGTGTAGCGTTTTTATTAGTTTTATCTTTGCTTATTAGTTTATGTAGTGTTAAACTGTCATCAATTTATAATATGGGCAAGAACATAGTATGTACAATCCTCATGGTAACCTCAATCAAAAATCATACAATGGATACACACAAAAATATAAAAAGCAAGAAATTAAAACAGACCACCAGAGAAAATCACCTTCACTAAAATGAAAATAGAAAGGAAGGAAAGAAGGAAGCGAAGACCACAAGACAACAAGAAAACAAATAACGAAATGGCAAAAGTAAGTCCTTACTTATCAATAATAACATTGAATGCAAATAGACTAACTCTCTGATCAAAATACATAGAGTATGACTGAATACATTAAAAACAAGACCTAGTGAACTACTGCCTACAAGAAACACACTTCACCTATACCCACAAAATAGATTTCAAGACATAACTATTGAAAAAAGACAAAGAAGGTCATTATGTAATGATAAAGGGGTCAATTCAACAAAAGGATACGACAATTGTAAATATATATGCATCCAAAACTGGAGCACCCAGATATATAAAACAAATATTAGAATTAAAGAGAGAGATAGACACCATACAATAACAGATGGAGACTTCAACACCCCACTTTCGGCATTGAACAGATCTTCCAGGCAGAAAATCAACATGGAAACATTGGACTTTGCACTATAGACTAAATGTACCTGTGGATATTTACAGAATATTTCATCCAATGGCTGAAAAATACAGTCAACTCCTCATTAATGGATTATTCTCAAGGATAGACCATGTGTTAGGACACAAAATAAGTCTTAAAATATTTTAAAAAACTGAAATAATATCAAGCATTTTTTTCTGACCATAATGGAATAAAGGTACAATTCGATAACAAGATGAATTTTAGGAACTATACAAACACATGGAAATTAAACAATATGCTCCTGAATGACCAGTGGGTCAATGAAGAAATTAAGAAGGAAATTGAAAAATTCCTTGAAACAAATGGAAACACAACATACCCAAGCCTGTAGGATACAGTGAAAGCAATACAAAGAGGAAAGTTTATAGCTATAAGTGCCTACGTCAAAAAAGTACAGAAAAAAAAACTTCAAATAAACAACATAGTGATGCATCTTCTGAAAAAAGAAAAGCGCAAACCAAACCCAAAATTACTAGAGGAATATAAATAGTAAAGATCAGAGCAGAAATAAATGAAATTGAAACAAGGCAAACAATAAAAAAGATCAATGAAAATAAAAGTTGGTTTTTTGAAAAGATAAAAAACACTGACAAATCTTTAGCCAGACTAAGCAAAAGATGGGAGTTCTATACAAGACATTGAGACTCTATCCATTCATCACAACTTGAACTCAGTCATGAAGCCTGAGCATCAATTTTTTAATGCTTCCCTCTCATTTATACCTATGTAATTTTCCTCTCTGGAATCATTAAGTTATTTTATTGTCTTAGTAAAATATATACACATAGATGTACCTAATTTATTCTGTATTCATCTTCCATAAAAACTGTATAACTATCTTTTCCTGCTCTCTCCAGCAGGGACAATTTCCCCTTATCATCAGTCTATCTTTCAATTTGTGCCAATTAATTACCTGTTCAACACAGGATTAAAGGCTAACAGAGAATAGGGGATGGACCAAAGATGTAAAATATGTGGAACTGATACTTAGCTCAGAGAAAAATGGATATTCAATTAATTCTCCTGTAAACAAAAAGAATATTAAAGTCTTACTATATCCTTTATATTATTATTACTATTCTATGGCAGCAGTTCTCAACCAGAGGCAATTTTGCCCCCTATGGGACATTTGGCAATGTCTGAAGACATTTTTGATTGTCACAACTTGGGGAGTTGGCAGCTGCTAGTGGCATCAAGTAGGCAGATGCCATGGGTCCTACGACAACCCCCTAAAACGAAGAATTAACTGGCCAAAAAAGTCAATCATGTCAAAGTTGAAAAACTCTCCGAAGGCATTATTATACGCATTCTATGTATATTAGATAATTTAACCCTAGGTTACTCTCATTTAACTGGGGAGTTATACAAGTCATAGAGAAGTTAAGCAACTTGCAAAAGAGGTCGAGAAACAGCTAACAAGTGACAGAGATAAGATTTAAAACTGAGAGGTCTGGATCCTAATAGCTCTGCGTCTCTGACTGCTGAAATAATATTCATTTTTTTAAGGCCAAAATTACTAAAATTTTTCGAGTCCAGTTGACCCTTGAACAATGTGGGGGCTAAGGACTCTGATCCTCTGTGCAGCTGAAAATTTATGTATAACTTTTTACTCCCCCAAAACTTAATGACTAATAAACTACTATTGACCAGAAGCCTTACCAATAACATAAACAGTCTATTAACACATAATTTGCATGATATATGTATTATATACTACATTCGTTGAAATAAGCTAGAGAAAAGAAAATACTAAGAAATCACATGGAAGACAAAACATATTTAGTATTCATTAAGTGAAAGTGGATCATCATAAAAGTCTTCATCCTTGTTGTTTTCATGTTGGGTAGGCTGAGGAGGAGGGGGAGTTGGTCTTGCTGTCTCAAAGGTGGCAGAGATGGAAGAAAATTGGCATCTAGGCCGGGTGCAGTGGCTCACACCTGTAATCCCAGCACTTTGGGAGGCTGAGGCGGATGGATCAGGTGGTCAGGAGATCAAGACCATCCTGGCTAACATGGTGAAACCCCGTTTCTACTAAAAATACAAAAACAAAATTAGCCGTGCGTGGTAGCAGGCGCCTGTAGTGCCAGCTACTCGGGAGGCTGAGGCAGGAGAATGGCGTGAATCCGGGAGGCGGAGCTTGCAGTGAGCTGAGATTGCACCATTGCACTCCAGCCTGGGCTACAGCGTGAGACTCCGTCCCCCTACCCCACTCCCAAAAAAAAAAAGAAAAGAAAATTGGCATCTAAATGGACCCATGCAGTTCAAACTCATGCTGTTCAAAGATCAGCTGTACTTTGTAGGACCCTCTCATATGATGACCATAGCAGCTCTATGCTCTAAGTAAGATTCACAATATTTTCATATTTCATTAGCTGTCACCATTGCATGAAGATTTTCTGATTCCCTTCCCACCTACACAGTTAAAAATAATTGTTCTGGCCTTCAAATTCCCAGAGCTGTAATATCTTATCTAGAGTATGACACCATGATTTCCCAAAGCACTTAATGGACACTAGCTCTGCCAAGGATTAAAATGTATTGTGTGATAAGAATTCTGCAGTCAAATAATACATGAAAACATAAGATAAATAAAATCAAACTTTCCATTTAAACTTCCCAGAGACTGATATGCACTGTGAATGAGAGATATACTTTATATAGCATACCTCAAATTAATTTGAGCAAAAAAGCTCTTCTTTACCTATCAGTTTGAGAAATATTAGTATCATATGATCAAAAATAATAAAATAATAATAATCATGTTGTTAGGTTATAATTATCTTTTCTTATCTCTTGACCTTTTAAATAACCTACTCAATACCCTTCTCCCAAGCAAATGGGACAATATTTATAAAGCACTGGAACATAATAAACATTATGCAAAGATACTGCAGAAATTATATACAAATAATTATTTTAATGACTGTTCTTATGGGGCTTAAAATAAAAAGAAACAACTAATACGACTGTTTGTCATCTTGCAGATAGAACAACTAATGCATTTGGGTGCCCCGTAACCACAGGGTTCATACATCTCCTTAGCAAAACCTCCTAAAAGAAGCCTGTTAGAAGTAGAGAACAATGCTGTCAATGATTCAGTAACTCACACTTTATTCTCCAGTGAGCCAAGAAACAGTTTTGTCATTGTGGTTTGCAGCAGAATGTGCTCTCGAGATGGTTGCAGACAATTGGGTCAAGAATGTAGCCTCCATGGCCAGGCACAGTGGCTCATGCCTGTAATCCCAGCACTTTGGGAGGCCAAGGCAGACGGATCATGAGGTCACAGTGAAACCCCGTCTCTACTAAAAATACAAACAAATTAGCCAGGCATGGTGGTGCACGCCTGTAGTCCCAGCTACTCGGGAGGCTAAGGCAGGAGAATCGCTTGAACCTGGAAGGCGGAGGTTGCAGTGAGCCAAGACTGTGCCATTGCACTCCAGTCTGGGTGACAGAGCAAGACTCTGTCTTAAAAAAAAAAAAAAAAAAAAAGAACGTAGCCTCCAGACCCAGGTAAACTACCCACCATAATGCCAAATAAAGTGAAAAACCTGGGGGGAAATAGGCAAAGGATTTGAATGAACGTAAGTACATGGAAAGATGCTCAACATCATTCTAGAACTTCATTAATTGTTAGAGAAATGCAAATAAAATCTACACTGAGCTACAACTTCTCTTTCACTAGGATGACTAAAATGAAAACCACAGACAATAATAAATGTCAGTGAGGATATGGAGAAATTAAAACCCTCATACAATTGTTAGTAGGACTGCAAAATGGAACAGTCACTTTGGAAAACAGTTTGACAGTTTCTCAAAAAGTCAAATATAGACTTACCATAGGCTGCTCCTAGGTATACACCCACAAGAATTGCAAACCTATGTTCATACAAAAATTTGTACACAAATGTCCATGGAAGCATTATTCATAATAGAGGAAACATGGAAACAATCCGAGACTCTATAAACTGATAAAGAAGATGTGGCATGGCTAAACAATGGACTATTATTTGCTATAAAAAAAGAATGAAATACAGTGGGAAGTAACACCTACTGGGCATTTTGTTTTGTTTTGTTTTTTGAGACAGGAATCTCGCTCTGTCGCCCAGGCTGGAGTGCAGCGGGCAATCTCGGCTCACTGCAAGCTCCGCCTCCCAGGTTCATGCCATTCTCCTGCCTCAGCCTCCCGAGTAGCTGGGACTACAGGTGCCCGCCACCACGCCCAGCTAATTTTTTTTATTTTTAGTAGAGATGGGGTTTCACCACATTAGCCAGGATGGTCTCGATCTCCTGACCTTGTGATCCTCCCGCCTCAGCCTTCCAAAGTGCTGGGATTACAGGCATGAACCACTGCGCCCAGCCGGGCATGTGTTTTTTGTTTCTGTGGGGGGTGATGAAAATATTCTGGAATTAGATAGTGGTGATGGTTGCACACTCTATCAGCATACAAAAAACTATTGAATTATATACTATAAACAGGTTAGTTTTAAGCAGGTTAATGTTAGAGAAAAAAACGATGCACTGTATAAAAGGGGATCCCAGAACTCACCTTGTAAGAAGTCCTCAAGTTTTAGTACTTTAGGTTGATTTCTATTATAGAACTAAAAAGAATTTAGTATTAGTTTCTTTTCTTCTCCAGATCCACACGGATTAGAAAGAGCTCTTTCTCTTCCATATACGTTCAACAATCTCCCCAGCCCAGTTAGAGTGCCACCTCTTCAACAAGATCCCCTTCTGCTTTTTAATAAATAAACAAAAAGTCACTTTTATTCAGCTCCATCAGACATTGCTTTATGCTAATGTCTCTTAAAGGCAGGGATTCCCTTGTGCCTGTATTTTTATGACATTTAAAATAAGCATTGGTGGCAATAATGTTGATCATCCTTGTTTTCTTTGTCCTTTTCATTATTTCTGCCTTTTCCTTCTCAGGGCTTCACTACTGTCCTCCATATGTAGAGCTTAAGGTTAAGCGCTATCCTGAGCTACTCTAAAAGTTCTAGAACTTTATTCTACTGGTGGACGATGCAAACTCTCAAGATGGCCTTTGAGGCAGAGGATCACTAATGTGCTGTCAGCTGACTTCCCGCTCCTCCCACCACCTACCTCGGCTCAGCACTCTCCGGGCTTCTTAGCACAGGTACCACTTGCCTATCTGCTCTTTTGCATGCCAAAGATTTTTTTATTCTATTCTTATTGCTCCTCTGCATTTATGGCTTTTGGAAGAAAAAAAAAAACCACACTGCAATTATATTAGCAGTGTTTGGGTGGAAAGCCAGTCTACTTATTCCCTGGAATGTTCTTTGACAAACTAGAAAACGCTGGCAGGTCAGCATACTCTGAGAAGCATCAACACTGGGAAGCACTAGTCTGGCAAAAGGATATTGAGGTTTCAGGTCAGAGAAACTAGGATCTAGTGTTAGCTTTGCTATGATTTGGGGGAAAGTTAACATTTCCAAGCCCCAGTTTTCTCATCTGTTAAACGGACATAATATGCACCTTGCACGTACTTGAGAAAAAGAGATGAAACATTACCTGTACATTGCCTTGTATGTAGCCTATAGCTTTTTTGAGTTTTGACTCACAAATGTTAATTCAATTTTATTCCCTTGAAAGCAGATCCAGAGCTTTGCTACTCAAAGGATGGTTCATGGAGCAGAAGCATCTGCATCTCCCAGGTTCTTGTTCAAAATACAGAGCTTCCAGCCCCACCCCAAACCTACTGAATCAAAATCTGCATTTTATCAAGACCTTGAGGGAATCTGTATACCTATTTTTATGTATATTAAAGTCTGAGAAACTCTGCTATAGAGGCCCATGTTTATTAACTGACAGATGTTGGCGTGGGATGGAATTGGAGGTGATAGGGAAGTCTATTAATGAGATTCCAGAACATTCTGGGGAAGATTCAAAGGGCCCAGTGAGAAAATTGTAGAAAGTGTCTTTATAACTTAAAAGCATAATCTCCTTCCAGTTTTTGCTCTCTCTCATTAATACATACATTAAGACATGGTAGAGCATGCTGAGGCATTTTGGGACAGAGGTTGAATAGAGGCAGCTCCCACACTTCCCTGCCATGTAGATGATGGAGATCACTCCATGCCAGGTGAGTGATCAGCCTAATGTTGTCTCTCAAGCAGGACTTTCCTTTGGTACCTTTATAATTAAATTTTTTTTTTTGAGATGGAGTCTCACTCAGCTGCCCAGGCTGGAGTGCAGTGGCGCGATCTCGGCTCGCTGCAACTACCGTCTCCCCAGTTCAAGTGATTCTTCTGTCTCAGCCTCCTGAGTAGCTGGGATTACAGGCACGCGCCATCATGCGTGGCTAAATTTTTTTGTATTTTAGTAGAGACGTGGTTTCACCATGTTCACCAGGCTGGTCTTGAACTCCTGACCTCAGGTGATCCGATTGTGTTGGCCTCCCAAAGTGCTAGGATTACAGGCGTGAGCCACTGCGCCCAGCTATAATGAATTTTTAAACCTATAAGCAGACCATGAGTGTAACACTTCATGCCTGAGCCCAACATACAGATACAGAAGTGCTGGTTTCCTCTGTCTCCTTATACCATTTAGAAAATGCATCACTCAGCCTCTGTATTACAGCCAGAATTTATCTCTAAAGCCGCTCCTTCAATTTCTGGGTCTCGTATTGATATATTCCTACAAGCTCAAGCATTTTGAAGACCATTAGAAATATCCAATGTGGGCCGGGCGCAGTGGCTCATGCCTGTAATCCCAGCACTTTGGGAGGCCGAGGCAGGTGGATCACGAGGTCAGGAGTTCAAGACCAGCCTGGCCAAGATGGTGAAACCCTATCTCTACTAAAAATACAAAAATTAGCTGGGCGTGGTGGTGGGTGCCTGTAATCCCAGCTATTCGAGAGGCTGAGGCAGAGAATTGCTTGAACCGAGGAGGGAGAGGTTGCAGTGAGCCGAGATTGCACCACTGCACTCCAGCCTGAGCGACAGAGCGAAACTCCGTCTCAAAACAAACAAAAAAAGAAATATCCAATGTGGTTCAATCAAGAAATAATGTTAGAGAAAATAACCATATACTGTGTGTAAGAGAATCCCACAACTCACCTTGTAAAGAATTCCTCAAATTTTAGTACTTAAGCCTGCTTATTCCATTTTTAAAATAAACTAGAGAAGCAATTGACAGGTATCTTAGGGTACACTTAATTTACACCAACAGATTTTCATTTACTCTTTGGAGTCTGTGAATTCAATTCATTACCAGAAAGATTTTTGAAATGTTAGTGCCATCCTTTCTCCAACTATCCTTTAACCCAACCCCAAACAGGATACTATCTTAAGCACAGTCTTAGGTAACAAGAAAAAAATCAGGAAATGGATTATTATCCCTTAAGCTAGATAGAGCTTTATAATTGCAAAACTACTTTAGAGGAATTCCTTTCTTTCAATCACTTCGCCCAGAAACTCAATAAATGTTCATTAGAGGACTGAATAAACCAACATTTGGTGACACTGTTCCACCAGCATCTCCGGAAAAGCTTCTACTGTTAGGACGTTGTTTGGCTAACTACCCATCTAGTAGATCTTTCCAGATCTCATCAGTCATTGCAAATGCTATCTCTTGGATGAAAGAAAAACTGTGTTAGTTGTTATGTTGACAAGTGTATCCATAGGGATGTTTTGCTGCCAAGAAAAGAGGCTGACTGCGAGGAAATTTCATCATGCACACATTTCCATTAAAAAAAATTAAATGATCCGAACCATCTCTCCGAAGCACAGTCTTTAGCAACAACCTGGAATTGATTCAGTTGCTGTTTTAATGGAATTGCTTTTTTCCCCAATAAAGCCTCAATGAAATTTGTTAGCAGAAGTTTTAGTTGATGGCATTCAGCCAAAGTATTTGTCAATGGGATTTTACTTCTTAGATGTGTTTGGTAGCTTTGGAAAAGCTTTTTATTTATTTTTTAATTAGAAGTCTCCAGAGAATGTCTGGAAGCATAAGTACTAGAGAGTCTGTATTCCAAAATTTATTTTACATTAAACTTGAAATTCCCAGGACTCCTTTGGGTACTAGAATATGCAAATTTATGAGTATGACACTGCACAAATACACAGTTGAAGATTGCATGACTGAAAGAAAACACCAGTTTAAGTGGAAGAAAGATTGTTATTTTTTCTTAGGAAAAGAATAAAGAAGATAAGAAACATGGAAGTTTATTGAGTCTGACAATGATAATAATATAGTATAATTTATTGAATTAAAATTCCAATCATGGCCTGTTTCTTTTGTTAACTCACTACCTCAACAGCTCTCCACTGTTGGTCCACCGACCTTGTGCCTCAGATTTCTAATGGACTTCCATCGTAGACAGTGAAAGTCATGTCTTTCACTGTCATACCTCAACTGCTGCAGTATAGGAGAGCATCTAGTTCTCTTTAGTGAGAAAGTGAATGCATTTGCTCTGACAGAGAAGTCAAATTTTACTCAAGGAAGAAGTGTATGGTCCACAGCAACACATTGACACAAATGTGCTACTCTCTGGCTGCATAATCTTGGGGGTTTTTTTTGTTTGTTTTTTTGTTTTTGAGACGGAGTCTCTCTCTGTCACCCAGGCTGGAGTGCAGTGGTGCAATCTCGGCTCACTGCAAGCTCCGCCTCCCGGGTTCACACCATTCTCCTGCCTCAGCCTCCCGAGTAGCTGGGACTAAAGATGGCCACCACCACACCCGGCTAATTTTTTATATTTCTTTTACTAGAGACGGGGTTTCACCATTTTAGCCAGGATGGTCTCTGTCTCCTGACCTCGTGAGCTGCCCACCTCGGCCTTCCAAAGTGCTGGGATTACAGGCGTGAGCCACCACGCCCGGCCATAATCTTGGTTCTTTAACCTCTCAAAGCATCACATTCCTCATTTTGAAAATGCAGAAAATACTCAACACTGTCACAGGATTGCTGCACTCACAAGTAAAGCACCTGCACAGCATTCGTACCCAATAGACAACAAGTGCTCATTGCATTCCTTTTCCTTCCCTCTACAACCTGAAGTTATGAATAGATTACACTTGTATTGCATAGAGACTTTCTGGACTTCACTGAATCTTCTACCTTTTCAATGGCAATTCACTGTCAGCTTTACCAGCAGCAACATTCACAGGTCAGGTAGATCAGGCTTGTATCATGTATTGACTTGGTTCGTAGGCTGAGGACTCTGCTACTTATGTGGAAACAAACTGTGAATTTACAGATAAGAAAATATGAAAAACTGGGATACTTTAGGGAAATGTTCTAAAACAAAAATGAGATCCTTTCTCCAGTCTTGCTTTTATTACCAACTGGCTCTATGACTTTTACTGTTACTTTATCTTTTGAGACTCAATTTCCTACCTAAACAACATGATTGAAACGTTTGTTAACTCACAGTGTTATAAAAATCCAGTAAAATATGGAAATCTGGAACTCTTCACAATTATAAGGTAGTGAGAGTAGTAGGACCACAGAAATCTTCCTGCTACTCTGTGCAACTGTTTTATCAGCAAACACGTTAAAAAAAAAAAAAAAAAGAGAGAGAGAGAGAAGATTTTCTAGGCATATCATTGGTGACTCTGAGGTTTTTCTCATGATGAGAATGAAGACGTCAAAGTGGAAAAGTAGAGCGAGACCAGGGAAGCAGTAAGAGGGAAGGAGTTAGATCTTAGTACAACAGGTACAAGAGAGTACCAAGAAAAAGGGTGGGCCGGGCACGGTGGCTCACGCTTGTAATCCCAGCACTTTGGGAGGCCGAGGTGGGCGGATCACAAGGTCAGGAGATCGAGACCATCCTGGCTAATATGGTGAAACCCCGTCTCTACTAAATATACAAAAAATTAGCTGGGCGTGGTGGCAGATGCCTGTAGTTCCAGCTACTTGGGAGGCTGAGGCAGGAGAATGACATGAACCTGGGAGGCGGAACTTGCAGTGAGCCAAGATTGTGCCACTGCACTCCAGCCTTGGCGACAGAGCGAGACTCCGTCTCAAAAAAAAAAAAAAGGGCCAGGAGTGGTGGCTCACGCCTGTAATCCGATCACTTTGGGAGGCCAAGGCAGGCGGATCATGAGGTCAGGAGATCAAGACCATTCTGGCTAACACGGTGAAACCTCATCTCTACTAAAAATGCAAAAAATTAGCCGGGCATGGTGGCGGGCGCCTGTAGTCCCAGCTACTCGGGAGGCTGAGGCAGGAGAATGGCGTGAACCCAGGAGGCGGAGCTTGCCGTAAGCCGAGATCTCGCCACTGCACTCCAGCCTGGGTGACAGAGGAGACTCCGTTTCAAAAAAAAAAAAAAAAAGAAAAGAAAAGAAAAAGGGTGAAGGTCAGAATACAAGCACACATTATATGACATGGCAGGTCATGCCATAAAATTATATAAATAGCTAGCATATTTGTGGATACATAGAAAGAGCTTAGAAAATAAGAAAATTTAATGAGGTTGAACTTTTCCCTGATTGAGATCAGGGATTTGTTAGCTCACATAGACCAACAGGAATGCATCCCTTTTTCTGCTGTATAATGACTTCTGCGTAACCAGGACATGGCCAATTTTGGAAATGTGGTCTGAGAAGAAAGAATGTGAGAGCAACTGAGTGAAGGTGTGGAGACCATGAGCAATTCTGTTGTGATCATCCCCAGCAAACAGCAGTAGCCAGTCTCTGAACTTTCATCAGCTTATATAGAAAGGGCTTTATGCAAACCTCTCGTTCCAGATTGAACTTTTGAAGGCTTTCAAATCACCACTAACACGTAAGCATTGCTGCTTGCCAGCAATGGTCCACCAACCTTGTGCCTCAGATTTCTAATGGACTTCCATCGTTTACAGTGAAAGTCATGGTTATTATTCAGCCACAGTTTAGTTTTTTAAAGCATGATTATTTGAGGTGTTGGGAATCAACATAATTTTCATGCTTCTTCTGCTTAAACATCTGTATAGCTTTCCAGATACATATGCATACATCTCTCATATCATTGTAAAATAAGATGCTTGAGAGAATGAACTATATCCAGAGACAGAAGTAACCATAAAGGGAGTAGGGATTTTTCTTAAATAGCTTATTTTTGGGGTATAGAAAATTTTCATCTCTACTTCAATGATCACCTTTCCTTTTCTTTTTTGTATTATTTATCAAACATGTATTTTCTGGGCACTGGTTCTCTTCCCAGATTTATTGAGGCATAATTGACAAATAAAAATTATATATATTAAAGGTATACAATGTGATAAATTGACATATATATATATCTATATATATAGTGAAGTGATCACCACAGTTTAATAAACACATCCATCACCTCACATAGTTACCTTTTGTTTTGTGTGTGATTAGAACACTTAAGCTCTACTCTCTTAGCAAATTTCAAGTATACAATATGGTATAATTAACTATAGTCACTGTAATGTACATGACTTTTTTATTCTTAAAGGAATAAGGCCAAGGTCCATCCAGAACAACCTTTCCTTAATTGTGGTCATGTTCTGTGAAAGAAGAGATGATTATACCTTAGCACACTGGAAGAAAAGATGGCAGAAATCCAAGAGTGGATGCAAACAGACCCAGAATCATCTTATAATGCTAGCAGAGAGTTTGCTTGCCAAAGAAGGGTAAATCCTTTGATTACCACCTGTGAAACAAGGCTCTGATATTCTACCAAATTACATCAGAACACGAGATAGGGAGACAGGAGAACACTGAATTAAGAATCAAGATGCTTTGCTCTGTCTCTAGCTATTAGCACATCACTAGGCAAGTCACTTTCTTTACTCAGTCTGTTATCCCAACTGGTAAGTGAAAAGAATGTGTTATAGTCTCTAATGTTCCATCCAACTCTAAGTTTCTATGATGTCCATGAACCTGTGTTCAATAGTAATGAGATCAGTATAAAGGCCATGCAGGGAGAAATCAGCTTCACCTAAGTTGGAGCAATCCTCAGAGATGCCAGCTGCTTCTTTTCTGTCTAAAAACATTTATTTATTTGATTATATTTAATACATTAATCAGCACCAATGACTGTACCATCCAACCTGAATGTGAGGAACCTGACCACAACCTAAAATACATATTTTGCATTTCCCATCAAGGGTCATCTGAGACTTCACAAAGCCTAAGGGGCTTCTTTGGTCTTGCTAAGATGCACCTGTCATTCCTAACATTGTCTTGTAACAAACATTGGCCTAATACTCAGCAATCTTGAGTTGAACCCACCTGCCAATAATTTGCTTTGTGATCCTGAGCATATCCCTTCATCTGCTCAGATTCAGTTTTCTCTACATGGAGAAGAATGGAATAGATTTCACGCAGCCCAAACATTCTATGATTCCACATTTAAACAACCAATGGAGAGGGGAGACTGTAATTTGCAGTCAAGCGATACTGAATCTATGTCTTCATACTATCCTTATTTGTCTTTGCTTCTAGATCCACCTTGCAATGATGGTTGATTTGTTAAATTGTAAACATTGTCACTCAAGGAGTAATTCTCGCATCACCAAGAACAGTACCTGACACTTATTAGGCCGTCAGTATGTATTGGTTGAATGTATGAATGCAAGAAAACTACAGCTTAACAGTGAGAACCAAAAACTATTATAATAACTCCAACTACATTCTGTAAAATCTGACTAGAAATTTCTGAATTGGAAGTTCCAAGTACTAACCAGCATTCTGAGATACACAGTTACTTATGTATGTATTACTTCAGGATCATCTACAGCTAAGGCACAATTTCAACTAAATGGATTTGATTCTAATCTAAATTAATTTGTCCCTTCAAATCAAAGCAACTTAGCAGAAATTTTACATATGTTAGGTAATTAGATGAATTTCTAGTACCTCATTATTGGTTAATTATTAAAGGCAGGTCACAGCTCTAATTTAAGGATTCTATTTATGTCTGGAAATCTATGCTATGGTCTACTTTGAAGTGCTATTGCAAGGGAGGGAGGGAGAAATAGCCGTGAGTCAATGGCAGTAAGTTCAAACCCTGGTTTCTCATCTAGAACAATTTAACCCATTTCTGTTCTCAGTTTCCAAGTATAAATAATGCAATTAAATTTTCTTTTGCATACCACCTTCACAAATATTAATGTGTTACTGTTGATTTTTAACAGAGAACTATTAGAAGATATGTGTAGTCCAGAAATAGGAAGAATAAAAGATAAGAGAGGAAGTAGAATATCCAGGAAGAAAAAAGGGCCCTGTTCCTATTGGCGTCTTGGCATCATCTTTGCTTTTTCTTTTTTTTGTTTTGTTTTTTTGTTTGTTTTTTGTTCTGTCGCCCAGGCTGGAGTGCAATGGCGCAGTCTTGGCTCACTGCAACCTCCGCTTCTCAGGTTCAAGCAATTCTCCCACCTCAGCCTCCCGAGTAGCTGGGACTACAGGCACACGCCACCACACCTGGCTAATTTTTGTATTTTTAGTACAGACGGGGCTTCACCATGTTGATCAGGCTGGTCTCGAACACCTCACCTCATGATCTGTCGGCCTCGGCCTCCCAAAGTGTTGGGATAACAGGTGTGAGCCACCGTGCCTGGCCCATCTTTGCTTTTTTAAAGAGATTCCAAGCTAGTACAACAAACACACAAAAAAATGGGTGTTGGGGAAGAACCATGAAGGACTGCTTAGCAAAAGGAGAACTGACACACCACCTGTGGAATCCCCAATTATCAGAATTATTAGTGACAGTAATATTTTGACTGCTATCCACTGTGTGCACACACATGCATAGCTCTATTAAGAGCATTAATAGTTCACTCAGAAAGGAACCCAGGGATACATTTGCCGTGATTTGAATACTTTATCTGAGAAAAATATGCAGATCTTTAAGAAATGAACAATGTATTTCTAGAAGAAGTAGGTGGGGAATAAGATAAAATTGTTGAAAGGGATTTGTAGCAAATAGCCTTCGAAGTGAACTTAAAATGCGCTGGAAGAGAGTGAAGAAGGAGGGGGATGGAGGTTGTATTAAAAAAAAATAAATAAACAAATGATGACCATGCAGGGTATTGTCCTTTACTGCAGAATTTTACGTTGGCCAGGGGCAGCAGTTATACATGCAATAAATTAGGCAGCTCCTAATTTAAAGAGGGCTAACTTGAGGGACATATAGAGTCATAGCATGGGAAAGTACAGCTTGAAGCTTACTGCAGTGGAGGAGAGAGACAATACCCTTCATCACATAGAACATGTACTGAAAGGAAAGCCAAGAGGAGAATAATTACCCAGGAAAGAGTAAAATGGGAGGAATCAAGAAACCAGACTACATTTAATTTCTACCTACAGTAAGAATAATTACATATTAATTTTACTCAAATATTGACTATGAGAAAAAATATTTAATTTTAAATGTAAATTGTTTACATTAAACATAGATAAATGCTACAAATATAACACAGATTTGAATGTCAACGTTATAGGACTTTCAAAAATAAAGATATCAAAGAAGTATCTTGGCCAGGCGTTGTGGCTCACGCCTGTAATCCCAGCACTTTTGGAGGCCAAGGTGTGTGAATCACAATGTCAAGAGATCGAGACCATCCTGGCCAACATGGTGAAACCCCATCTCTATTAAAAATACAAAAATTAGCTGGGCATGGTGGCACGTGCCTGTAGTCCCAGCTACTCGGGAGGCTGAGGCAGGAGAATCGCTTGAACCCGGGAGGTGGAGGTTGCAATGAGCCGAGATCGCGCCACTGCACTTCAGCCTGGCGACAGAGCAAGACTCTGTCTCAAAAAAAAAAAAAAAAGAAAGAAATATCTTGCTTGCAATATACTAAACAATCATATGGTTTGTACCTTTTTCTTTAAGAACACTTAATTTAAAAAATTTAGAGTTAAGCAACACTTCTCTGCATTAAGTACAAAAACTTCAAACCATTTGTTATCAGAAAATATTCAGAGGCCAGGACTTCAGTAAGGATTGAGCATTCCTCATTCCCTGATAACCTCTTTGTAAAGAATAAATATTTGCCACCAAGAGCAAGAGGTCCTTCTAAGGAGTCCAAATGATGGAGGAGTGAGTGACAAAAGGTATTTACAAAAGGTAAATGTTAAGCTAATTCCCCTCTGATCTCCCCCAACACAGTCACTAAATCTAAGACAGCCCTCAACATCACTAGACAAGTCATCTTAATTTTAGAAATCACAGCTTGTTTATAAGCTGTTACTTACGCATAACAAACTCTGGGACCTCTTGGTGAGCTCACAAATCTGCTGGTGATTAAGTATTTTTAAAATGAAAATAAATAAATAAATAAAATAAATGAAAATTCAAACTCCCAGGCATTTGTGTTGGGAGGAGCTAAGTTCTCCGGTAAAATGCAGAGGGAGCTCATTTATCATTTATTTTCAGATGACAGCTACAAGAGCAAAAATGAAGATGAATGTATACCTTCCAAGAAGTCAAAGAACTTATTTCTCTCTTCTGAAAGGATTAGCTGTGTCCAGCAATATCTCCAGTGTAGCAAAGATGCATAATAAGATGCAATTATATTTAGAAATTTGAGAAGGTCAAAATTAAGTATTTTATTCTAACTCACATCTATAGAGTAAACAAGCAGGGAGAACTGTTTACCAGACTAAAGCCACAGGGAACACGGCAACACAACAGGCTCTAGCCAACAGCAGAGTTCAATGGATGGCCCCAGTGGATGGCCCCATAACGGAATTCCTAGTGGGACAATTAGAGAGGTGAAACCATCAGCCAAGCATGACTGCACATACCAAATCCATCAAGACCTATGATAGCCTTGGCAAGACAAATAGCAAGGGCACAAAGACTTAAATGGTATTTGAGAAAATTTACTATCCCCCAGCCTCCAGCAGGCCTGAGAAACAATGCCACTCAAATTCCCATCTATTTTAACAACACCATCAAAATACTCTTTTCCTTAGCCAGTTGAATTTACTGCCTAGTATTTATTTCTTTTTAACTGCATCTATGTATAGCTAAACAAAAATGTTTGTATATGTTTTTATATGTCTCTGTTACTACATCAAGCAAAATCAGCCTGACGGATTTTTATCAAATTTGGAGAGTGTGTTTTGAGCAACATGGTTTTAAATATAGGCTATGTGGCATACCTAAAATTTGCTTTGGGGTCCTCTTTGGGGGAAGCAGGCAGTCATTTACTAGAGAAGCAGAATCGGAGGTGAAATAAGAGGCCCATAAGACTGCCAAAGGGAGTAATGAGCCATAAGTATGAGGATTTTGCATTAACATGCCAAGGACAGAGAAAACAATTGGTAGTTTTAAATATGAGTCCCAAATTGATCATTAAAAACACAGGTATGGTTTGCAATCTAGCCACTCCTTGCCTGGATAACTATAGGTAAAACTGTTCAGGTTAAGTAGCATCAGTGACTTATGTAATTAACAGTAATTAATATATTTTTTTAAAATTCATCAGCTCTGGAGAGGCATTTTTGGAGAAACTCTTTAATGTGCAATGAGTCTAACTCCCAATTCCAAGTCAGAGTAGGGAAATGCTAGCCCTCGCTTCATACCGGTAAAAGAGGATTCAACAGACCACTCCAAGAGCTTGTCCCTCCTAGTAACAAGACCTTTGGAGCCTGGTATCTAACTACCTCCTGCAAACTTAATGGTCCAGAGACAAGGTGACTAGCCACTACTGACAAGTCAAAGGAATGGTGACTGAGTTGGGTTCAGACAGTACTCCCAGAGTTTATTGGCATCTTTGGCACAAAAGATGCATAAGCATTTCCCATGGACCAGATGTGGGTTAGGCATGATAAAGAGAGTGCTATTAGACCTATCCAAAGGAAGAACAGACTTGAGAAGAGGAAAATTGTGGGCAATACCTTATTTCTAGTGGCTGTGGAAAGACTAAGTTGCCAGACAGAATAGATATGTTCTATTATCAATGGAGCTACAAGTTACAGATCCCTCAAAATTTGGAGGTATGAGCGAGGTTTTCCTCCAAAGAACACTTGAATGTCTCATGAGAAGAGTCAGCCTTAAACACCTGCCATGGCCAGAGGGAAAAGCCAGCTTTTGATATGCCAATTATGGGGAACTTGCTAGAGAAGTTATAGACCACCCAGATTCTTGCCCAGAGGCAAGGGAACTAGTTCCAATGAATATTTTTAAAGGGACAGAAGAAAAATTAACGATTCTATTTCAAGTGGCACGCTTATTCAATATATCAAATATGCAACATATATGCAGAAGCAAGAATGGAAAGGTTCACCCACACAAATAGTCAAAATAGAATTAAACATTGTGATTTCAAAGCAGAAGACAATTTAAGAAACAATTGATGTCTGAGCTTTGTATTGCTTGGGGACTTCTGAGAGCTTCTTGCTGTCTAGTAAGTTATGTTTCTACCCCTTGGCCTTGTATTTGAGATTTTACATGATCCCTTGTGTCCACATCTGTCCCTGACAAGTCTATTTCCCATCACTCCCACATGCACAGCCTTTGGCACAGCCAAGCAAACTACTTGTATCACTGTCATTACTTGTATTCAATTTTCCATTCTGCCACATCCAAAGAAATACTTCTCGCTATTCAAAGAATCCTCAGGACCAGGGAAGATACAGTCACTCATTGGTTGTGCCTTAGGGTTATGTTTTCATGGCCGATTTCCTAGCCCTACTGGGGCTCAGTGTTTCTCAAAACTGACTACATATTATTATTATCCAAGGGGCTTTAAAAACAATAACACTGGCTAGGGCTGCACCCCATAATAGTTGAACCAGAGTCTCAGGGGTTTGCTGCTAGTCAAGTGTTCTCTCGGGGTTTTGGTTTTGGTTTTAAGCTCCCCAAGTAATTCCAAAGTGCAGCCAAGACTGAGTCTATACTGGGTAAGATACAGCACAGGTAATCAATTTCTTAATGTAGAAGAATGTATAGGTTGGCTAAGTTAGCTCTTCTGAGAAATTTTGATAAAAATTCAACTGGTTGTGCAGGTTTTTAGTATTCTATGACAGATAAGAGTGGAATTAAATATGACTATGAATCAAATGTGGGGTCTTGGAAAACAGAAAGTAGATTGAAAGAAGAGAAAAGGAAAAAATTACTGTGCCAGAGCAGTGGTTCTCAATGCTGAATACACAGTGGTATCATTGGGCACCTAAAATATATCTATGCAAGGGCCTCCACTCCCACAGATCATGAGTTAATTGGTTTGTGTAGGACTAGGGCATCATGCAGTTTTAAAAAGCTCCCTGGCTGACTCTAATGCACAGCTAGATTGCGAATCCCTGCCCTAGAGAAAAAATAAGGTGAGTGTTGCCTGACACTGGGTTGTCAAATGAAACAGATTCTTCTATGAAGGCTAATTCCTTAAAGAACAGAGAATGAGGAGGTTGTGTCCAACAGAATGTTGTTAGTTTAAGGGATTTCGTGTTCAAGTCAGGGCCCCATTATCTCAATTTGCTCACAGGTTGTCTAGGCTGTCCACAGAAGCATCCTGTTCATAATTAGGTGCATGTATGAAAAAGAAAAAAACAAGGAGACTTTGTATTAGGGTTCTCCAGAGAAACAGAGAGAGAGGAGGAGGAGGAGATTAATATAGGAATTGGCTCACACAATTACAGAAGCCTAGAAGTCCCATGATATGCTGTGTGCAAGCTGAAGAACCAGAAAAGTTTGGTAGTACAATTCAGTCTAAGTCTGAAGGCCTGAGAACCAGCAGACCTGATGGTATAGCGTCCACTCAGAAGCCAAAGGCCTGCAAACCAGGGGATGGGGAAGTTGGACACTGGTATAAGTCCAGTTCAAAGGCCCAGAAACCAGGAGCTCCAATATCCAAGGGCAGGAGAAGATGAATGTTCCATCTCAAGGAAAGAGAAAGAAAATCACCCTTCTTCTTCCTTTACGTTCTATACAGGCCCTCAATGGATAGGATGATGCTTATGCACATTGGTAAGGGCAGATCTTCTCTACTCAGTCTAACGTTTCCAATGGTAATCTCTTCCAGAAACATCCTCAGATACACCAGAAATATTGTTTTACCAATTATCTGGGTGTCCCTTAACCCAGTCAAGTTAACATGTAAAATTAACTATCCCAGACCTCAAGAGGTCCTTTACCTATTTCTGCAACATAGAGGTTCCTTAATAAAGATGAAGCATCATAGGACACTGTGATTTTTCTATCTGCTGTGGTCGATTCTTAGGAGATATCCACTCTTTCTCTCTAGCACCTCCACAGCCCGAGTTTACTTCTCTCTGTCTTGACTTCAGGCTTAGCTATCTGTTTTATTTTGACCAGTGAAATGTCAGCAGACAAGACCTGACAAAGGGCTTGACAAGACTTAAGAGACTGAAATGGCTCTGCCATGGATATGAGAAGTTCATGTCTCAATTTCTTGCTGGTCTGAGGAGGATGCATGACACTTCAGAGTTGCCTCAGCCAACTGCCAGACCTGAAGTGAGAAGCAGAGCCTCTCACCTCCTGCAACCTGAGGCAGAACTGCCTGGGGAAGCCCATCCTAGGGCAGATGAGTCTGGCCAATCTGCAGATGAATAAGCTAGATAAATGTTTATTTTTTATGCTGCTGTAATTTTTCAGTTGGTTTTCATTTAGCCATATTATGGCCAAGGATAACTAACACACTTGCTTTTCACACAAGGTTGTGCTTTCATCCTTGACATCTTTACCCAAATTAAATCAAAATCTACTCTTTTAAGAAGCCTTGTAACATGTGGGAGGTGAATGTATTATCTCATTTCCTCATGGTCCCTTGAAGCTAATACAGTATTAAGTTTTATCTTTTGGAGGAGGTTCTATGAAACACTTGTGTCAACAAAAAGGACTGAAGTCTACATGAGGAAGGCTATTGCATCCTTTCAATGCCTTATCTACTAATTGCTAATTTCATCATAGTGTTACTTAAATAGCTTAAGTTTAGAACCAACCTATGTGACTAGTATTAGGGAATAGCTAAGTAACATTTGGAATTTTCATAAACTGTTTTCCTACATTTTAAAAAATATGCTTATGAAACTTAAGAATGAGGTGATATCTATATAAACAAAGTAAATATAAAATTGTAAGACTTGGTTTCAATTACATAAAATAAAATGTATATAAAACGTTCAAAATAAAGTATACCAAGATGTTAATGGAAGTTGTCTTTGAGTAAAGGCATTAAGAGTGATTTCCTTTTTAAAAACCTTTCTAGTACTTCCTAAATGTTCTTCAATGATCACATTTTGCTCTTACATTCTAGAAAAAAACAACTCTAAAAATGGTAAGAAAGAAAACAGTTCCTGAGGGACTTGGAATTCTGAACACCACATGACTCAAAAGGGGCAAAGGTCTTTCCTTTTTATAATGTATTCAGCTGACAAAGTGAGATGATAATTGGCCTCTTTCCAGTTGGTGAAAGTTCTCTAATTCTAAGGAGTTCTCATTTCTTCTTGGGGATCCCCATCTGCCCACCCTCCCTTAGGAACAGTTCTGAATTTTGGTCTCAAATCCTGCACATTTCTTCTATATGTTGACTTACTTCTTCCTTATAATTAGAAGCAGTTCATACTAACAAATAGGGTTATTTAAATTTTACATTTCCAATACCACTAAATTACAGGAAGCCAAAGTTATATAGGTAGCCAATATACAATTTAAAGTCTCAATAAATGTCGAATTTGGCATTAAGCTTTGAATTTTGAAGGCCATTATTTATACTGTAATATTCACATTTTTGAATGACTGATCTTGAGCCAATGGATTGTAAGTTTCTTATATGGAAAAACTCTATCACATTCATCTTTGTTAACCTCACCACCTAGTAAAACAAGCAGCACATTGTAGGTGGATTTGAAACACTGATAGCTGGATTTGCTGAGTATCTGAGACCTAAGACAGATCCTCCTTCTCAGAGACCTTGCAGTTAGGTGGGCCAAGTGATTAGTTCAGGCCAGTAAACTATGCTGGGACATGATTTTTTTTATATATATATATTTATTATACTTTAAGTTCTAGGGTACATGTATACAACGTGCAGGTTTGTTACATATGTATACATGTGCCATGTTGGTGTGCTGCACCCATTAACTCGTCATTTACATTAGGTATATCTCCTAATGCTATCCCTCCCCGCTTCCCCCACCCCACAACAGGCCCCAGTGTGTGATGTTCCCCTTCCTGTGACCAAGTGTTCTCATTGTTCAATTCCCACTTATGAGTGAGAACATGCAGTGTTTTGTTTTTTGTCCTTGTGATAGTTTGCTGAGAATGATGGTTTCCAGCTTCATCCATGGCTGGGACATGATATCTGTCACCTGAGAGCTGAAACAGTGAGAAGTCTACAAACAACCCTCTAAATTCTCTTTTCAGCTGCAGCAACCCAGGACTCCTGTGTGGAAAAGTGGAGGGACTACAAGACAGAAGCAATCGGGAGCCCTGAATCACCACTTGGAAGGGAGGTAAAGGTGAGAACCACTGAGCCTGCAGAAGATTTTGCTTGAACAAGGAATACATTTTTATATGTTAAGCCACTGAAATAGCAAGATTTGTTTGTTCCTGTAGCATTCTTTAAAGTTGACTTGAATTTAATTGGAAGCTTTTAATAGTCCACTTTTAAAATATGTTTGCTGGCATAACCAAAAGCACCTGGGCTTATGTTTTTATCCTGAATGTTTCAGTATTTGTTAAATTTAACGAGGGGAGAAGATAGACTCTTTTGTGCTGGCTACTTAACAATCATAGCCTAGAGGCTGCAGAAAAGATGTATAATCTGCTGTGCTTATGCTCTAGGCCTCATGTCTCACTCCTGGGCTGCAGAGGAATTTCCCAGCCAAATTTCCAACCTATATTTAGATCTCTGGTCATGGCCTCCAGGCAATTTGTGGCACTGCATTAGGTACCAACCATGGGCTGTTACATAGACCATTCTTCACATATCCAGAAGTAAACTACAAGGCTTGGTACATTGTAATTGTAAAAAAAAAAAAAAAGTGTAAATTAGAACTTTAAAAGTGCTTATACTATTATAGCCTTGATAATTGTAGGAACATGGCATTTCCTTTTGGCTAGACATAACAATTCTTCCTTTTCAGGTAGTCTTTTCTGCAAAAACTGGCCTTCAGTTACTCAATCAATTTGTCCCAATATGGATCAAGATATAAAAGATTTCATACACTTGACTTAAGCCTATGATAAACACATGTTTAAATACTCTTTTCTCTAGGACACTGAGTTTCCAAGCCTTTATGTAGACATTTGACCCATTTTACTGGAGTGATAGATTTGTAAACGAATTAGTAATTAGGCTATTGACTGAATTTAATGGTTGCTAATTGATTCATTACCAATCAATCTAGACAAAATGATCAAATCACTTGTTTAGTTCAGGCTTAGTAGCAATAAAAAGTCTATTACTTCTTTAAAAACATGGTGCATGGAAGCACCCCATGTTTAGTAACTAAATTGATTACAATTATGTATTTCAGGGTCTGTCTCCAGCTGCCTTGGCATCTGTTCCAACTCTCTGCCTTCTCCTCTCCCTCAAATTTTTGAGTTCTTTGGGTAGAGGTAAGTCTCAGCAATGCCAAATCCTGTATTCACTTTTAGAAACTATAACAGCAGGAGCCTGCTGAATTTCACCTTGAGAGTGTCATAGATGTTTGCAGCTTCTCAGGTCTGTTCAGCATCTCTTCTGAAGTGTCCTCACTTAGACTGCCTGCTAAGGCTTGAGAAAGTCAGCATTTAATCTTAGCATACCACCAAAGGGATGAAAGCTACTCCCTATCATTTTTTAAACAGCTAAATGATTCAAATTAGAACTGTGAATGGTCCAGCCATATTAACAGGTGTTGCAGTATATTAATTTCAAAAAGGACAAAAAGGATTTTAAAGGAACAACCTTCTGCAAATCAAGTCTAAAACTGGGTGCAATATGAAGTAGCCTAATGCAGTGGTTTTTTGTGTGTTTTGAAGACTTTACATCTTTTTTGTGGGCAAGAGTTCAAAATTCAGGTCAGAAGGAATCAAGGCAGAAATGTCATGTTAAATGAAAAGAGAAAAAAGAGAAAAAGAACACATCTGTATAAAGGCTGGGGACGTGTGTCCTTGCCTCCTCGATGCAGATGCCCTTGCAATGAACGCAACCACATGACTGTTCAAAGGGCCACTGCCCTGTTAAAATGCCCTGCCTTTGAAATTCTGTATTATTGTCCTAAAAATTCTACTTCCAAACTCACTAATTGGTCAGATGCAGAAACTGGCCAGTTTATTATTTATTCTCCATAAATAAGACAGAAATTTTTTATATAAGGCAATGATACTGTCAGGAATACTATAGTATAATCCCAGACTGTACAATATTGATAAACAAGACTTGGTGTATAGATAATTGTCAAACTATGATTATCTAAGGATGAGCTGGTAAAGTAAGATTATCTAGCCAAAACCATCTTTGGATTTTTTTTTTTTTAAGAAAATCCAATGCTTAGGGTAACTTAATGGAGTTTGCACTACTGTTAAGCGCAAACACAGAAGTGTTATACTTCTCCAGTTCAAAAATATTTAATCTGCTATCAAGTGTGAAAGCACAATCAAATATATAGCTGTGGGATCGTTAAATTACCCCCAAAGAGGGGAGGGCATCCTTAAATTGGCTGTTCTCTGTGTATCACATATTTAGGCCTTCCATATTTGCTTGTTGATTTAAAAGCTCCGATTTCCATTCTAAGGTATTTCCATGAGAAGTATGAGGGTATATGGATGGAGCTCTTGAGGGATGACCTTATTTCCATTCCCATACCTACTGACCTATTCAGAACAAACATTTTACAGATGGAAAAACTGAGACTCCAGGAAGCTGGCTCCAAAAAAGCCAACACAGCATATTCATGGTGGAGATGGAGGTATACTCAAGTACCCCACCCATGAGGTTAGTTGTTTTTCTAGCCTTCTTACTACAGAATACATATTTGCAGATATTACCTACTTTTTTTTTTTTTTTTTTTTGGAAATGGAGTTTCATTCTTGTTACCCAGGCTGGAGTGCAATGGTGAGATCTTGGTTCACTGCAACCTCCACCTCCCAGGTTGAAGCGATTCTCCTGCCTCAGCCTCCCAAGTAGTTGGGATTACAGGCATGCGCCACCACACCCGGCTAATTTTTTATTTTTAGTAGAGACAAGGTTTCTCCATGTTGGTCAGGCTGGTCTTGAACTCCTGACCTTAGGTGATCTGCCTGCCTCAGCCTTCCAAAGTGCTGGGATTACAGGCATGAGCCAACATGCCCGGCCGATATTACCTACTCTTTTATGCTACATGTCATCTTGCTTCTCAATGCAAACTGAAGCTCCAAGACCCTTGCACAATCCCTTTGTTTCCTTTCATGACCACATGACGGAACACAAGGATGGGCACTGAACATAGAGCCAATCCAGGAATTACTGAGTTGAAACCTACTCAAACACAACACAATACAATCCATGAAAGGATAGTTGAGTACCCAAATGCAAAGGTCATGAAGACTACGTGACAAAAATGAATTATAGGCAAACAGTAGTGATTTACGGATACACAAATGATGACTGACACTTTTTTCTTGGTGACTGGTACTGTATACCAAAGGATTGATTTGAATTTCAGTTGTAAAAGTAGTTGAATAGAAGGAAGCCTGTTTAGCAAAAAATTATGAATGTAGTTACTATCTTCTTTCTATGGCCCACTGCCACAAAAAATGGTGGATAGGAGACCCCCAAGGTGTTGGCACCTCCATGCCAGGATACTCTCTCACTACCTGGAACAGGGGTTGGCAAGAAGACTCTGCTGAGTCACTTAAATGTGCTGTGATGTTCCACGTCTAGATGGATAAGTACTGCCTTGCTCCATCCAAGGTTTGGTGGGCCCAGGGGCTGAATTGAGCCCTGCCACACCCACAGCCAGTCCCTGACCTGGGGCAGAGAGCAACAGTTCTGTAGATCAGAAGTCCAGGCAGGATTAACTGGGTTTTCTGCTGAGAAAAATCAAAGTGTCTATCAAGGCTGGGCTTTTTCTTATCTGAGGCCAGAAGGAAGAATCCACATCCAAGTTCATCCAGGTTGTCACTCTTAGGTTCCTGCTTCTTGGCTTTCTCCATCTTCAATTCAGCAACAGAGCATCAGATCTTCCCCATGCTTCGAATTTATCTGATTTTCCTATCTGCTACCAACTAGAGAAAACTTTCTGTTTTTTAAGTACTCACATGATTTGATTAGGCTCAACCAGATAATATCCCTATCTTAAAGCCAACAGATGACTAATCTTTGCCATGTAATTTAATATATACCAGAGCAACACCCAGGGCAAAAGTCATGGGGCCATCCTAAAAGTCTACCTATAGCAGTTAGAAATGTATAGTTGGCATTTGAAAGTAACTCTCTTGAACTTAGGAAAATGTTAGGACTAGAAATTTAAATTTGGGTTCCATCACATTTTAGGTGATAGATTAACAAAATACAAACTTATGAGCGAATACAATACTACTGATTCCACAATATCTTTCACTATGGAATCACAACACACAAGTGGCTAGGGCAATATTTTTCATGTTAGATATCATTGACATTATCTCTAAAAGTAATATTGGGTCTTTTTTTTGGTACTTTAATGGATGCAAAAGTAATACTGGGTCACTTTGACCTTTCATTTAGAAAGCTCAATTTCAATTTCTTTAATTTATTCTAGAAGGTAGAGAATGACTAGATTAGCCTTCCTGGATTCCAATCATTTCACACAAAAAATAACTTACTTTCAGACAATAATGAAAGAGTGTGTGTGTGTGTGTGTGTGTGTGTGTGTGTGTGTGTGTGTAAGGACTAAAATGAATGTCTTCTGGTCTCAAAGAAATCAGTCGCACAAAAATAGGAAAACAGAAGTTAAAAGGTCAAGCAAAAGATATAAGCATGACATTACTTTTTACCATTTTTATTTCAATAAACGAGTGGGTTACACATCATCAGATACATACAGTTAGTGTATTTTTCCAAAATAAAAAATTCATTTTCAGTCATTATGTCTCCTTTATAAGGATTCAGGTAGTTTTCCATAAAGGAAGACAAAAAAGAATTTGCTATGTGTTTTTATTGGCTTAGAAAGCTCAGATTTTTAAGTTAAAAAAGAAAACCTTTCCAGATAAATTTTTCTCTGTGTTTGTGAGTTAAATTAAAGAAAAATATGTATCTTATTTAGTCCCTTTTCTTCTCTTCCCTAACTTTTCTTTTTGAGAAATTTATCTCTGTACCAATTCGTGGTTCACCCTCCCTTTGCAGGTGGCCTTCTCAAGTCAACAGACAAGAAGGAACAAAATTAAAGACTTAAGCCAGGTACCATAGCTCATGCCTGTAATTTCAGCACTTTGAGAGGCTGAAGCGGGAGGATCACTTGAGCCCAAGAGTTCAAGACCCACCTGGGCAACACAGTGAGACTGTCTCTATCAAAAAATAAATAAGGACTTAGAGAACTTAAGAAGAACAAAAGTACCCCCATTGTTAAAGACTGGGAATGTGAGAACTGAGGAGTCAACCAACCTCTGAGACTTCTCCCAAGGAATGCGTAGCCTCTGTTGTCTCACCATCACTCCAACACTGTCTCAGGCATACAGAGCATCTGATTCAACTCAGCAAACCTATACTGAGTGCCCACTACATGCAGTACGTGCACTATCCTTCCCACTCTTCCTTCCTAATTTAGCAGTAAAAATCTGCTTAATGAATAGAGTAGTAGTTTTGAATATATTATGTGCACAAACATATGCAAAAAAGTACATGCTAAAAAAGTTCACACTCCCACCATTCAAAATGTTCTATATTGTGTTTTTGTGTGTATCAGCCCATTTAGCAGCAAATGAAGGTATGTGCAGGAAGGAATTATACTGGGTTTCATAAGGACCTTTTTTAATCGAGTAGAAATGTACAGTCACAGGATGCTCATTTTGCTTCAGATGTCTGCACACTGTGGTTGGCTAAGATTTTAAATCAACAATGATAACTATAAGGAGGCCCTGATAATAATGGTAGCATACGTTACAGGTCATCTCACTCCATGTACAAAAGCAATCTTGTAGGAGATGAAACACAATATTGTAATTAGATATAGATGGATTCAATAAATATTAAGCAGTAAAAAATATTTTTCTCTTAGCCATTTCCTTCTTGGCAGAACCTGCAATTCTGGCTCATCCTAATATCTGACCCACGAAATTAAGATAAAAAGTTATTGAATAGGGAGAGAAGATGGAGAGAATTTAATAGGCGTGGCTTTTTGGAATTCCAGTATACATTTTGCAATTGCAAGTTGATGCTTCCTCCCTCCTCACCACGACCGACCACCTCAATGTAAACAAGAAATGGTAACCACCAGAAGGACAAAGGACACCAACACATGTGGATAGATGAGTTCTATTCCTAATTCTATGAATTACATTTTGTTATTTTGATAGAATTAGGCTTCGAGATCAGTTGTTTCAGATAACCACAACAAACACAAATTTTAAACTATTTTGCATATATTTCCTAATTATTTAAAACCTGTTTGATGCATTTGAATATTTATTTTAATTGAATCGCCAAAACTGGTCAAGTTAGTTCAGGCCCTAGGTCAAGCTAGTTCAGGGCCCACTGCCTTTTTTCTTTTAGAGAAGGCTTCCTTTCCTCCTTCCCAACCAAAGAAACTTCAATAAACCCTACCTTTAATCAAGCCCATCTAGTCTTCTCCCAGTCTCAGTTTTGCCTCCAGGCAGCCCTGAGCAGCAGGAAGTAGGCCAAACTAGCTCTCTGCTAGCTAATCTGATAAACAAATCTGACAGAGATGAATGCTTTTTAGGGAAGTTGCTGCTTTGCATTTTGGAAAATGGATACTAAAGGCAACCCAGGGATAAAACAAGGTCAGTTTTGAATATTCAAATTACTTGGTCCCTCTTACTGTGAAATGTTAGTCTTGTACAACTCACAACTATTCTTCAAATACTTTTCAATGAATAATAATAATGTATAGCTTTTTTTTATTTAACCAGAAATAGTCATTGTACGTATTCCCTAAACTAGTAAAGTCTCATCTAGCTTTTCAAAATTTTGCTGATAGACAGAAGCTAGTATTAAGCTTATAAATCATCAGAATTTTTCTCAAGGTTTGGTTTAGAGAATTGCTTCCATCTCTGAGTGGCAAACTTATTCCCTTCTAGAAAGCTCTCTTTCTTCTAAAATACTAAAAGCATCCCTGGAGTACTTTAAGAACACAGAGCTGGCCTCAGGGCCTCTAATGCTTTTTTAAGTTGTAACTCTCCACAGGAAGCCTCAGGGCCTGGTGCACCCCTGAGCCTTGCGGCCTTACTGGCCACTATTCCACCTGCTCAACACCGGGCAGGTGCAAGACACTTCTGACCTCGCTCAGCAGCCCTTCTGATTCTTTGTGTTTTAAGGCCTCACAATGTGCGTGCTCTAAAATAACAGCTTTTGGATATAGGCAAGTCCCCAGTGTCACACTAAACTCAGGACACAGCAGAGGAAGAAAATAGCTAAAAATTGGAGCAGGTGAAGTAAGGTAAAGGCCAGGTTCAAAGGAAAAGAGTAAGTCAGAGAAAGTCAGGGATTCTACCCTGGGCCAAATGTAAGTCATGAATCAAAGCTAGATATGTGACCAGGCATCATAAAGAAACTGGAAGTCAGGGCATGGGAAAAAGAAGACTGAGATGAGAAAGAAACCTGGGTTTTCATTTCACTCCACTCTGGGTCTTAATTTTCTTATCTGTAAAATGAAGTTTTAATAAGAAATTATCTTAATCACCTAAATATCATACGTCTAGAAAGACCACGTGAATAGTGTATTAGTCAGGGCTCTCCAGAGAAACAGGATCAATAGGAGATGAGAAGAAAGGAGAGGAGAGAGAGAGACATTTACCATAGGAAAAGGCTCATATAATTATGAAGACTGAGAGTTCTACAATCTGTTACCTGCGAGCTGGAGACCCGAGAAAGCCAGGGTTGTCATTCAGTCTAAGTCCAAAGGCCAGGGAAAGGATGGGGTACAGGGGTACAATGGTGTAAATCCAGGTTTGAGTCCAAAGGCCTGAAATGAATGGGGTGGTCATATAGGAAGTGTTGTACATTGCACAGAATAAATAATTCTGAAGAGAAAAAAAGGAAATGGTAGACACAGAGCCAAGATGCAATGCAGAATGCGAGATAAGAGAAATCAGCATTAACTAAGTTCCTGACTTTTAGCTCATGTTACATACTCAATTCAGGTCACCTGGGAAGCTGTGTTCATTTCACTGCATTCTTTCAGGGACTTAGGCTAGTGGGAGATTTATCTTGACACATGGTTTCTAGAACATGGAAACAGGAAAAGGAAAGGTAGAAAATTGTACACTGGCTCTAGTTTCCACCCCAACTGACAATGTCACATCTGCTTACACTTCACTAGCAATACCAAGTCACATAGCTCTAACTTCAAAGGGTGTGAGAAAGTGAAATCTTATCTGCTATGTGCCCAGAGGGTAGAAAAATTGAGTATGAATTCCACACCACCCATCGGTTCTTTACCTTCCAAATATAAATATATACAAGTTTTTTTTTTTCATCTTTAAAACCTATGCATGTGCACACAAACACAAACAAATACACAAAGAGCCCCAAAAAACTCCTTCAAAGCTCTGTCCCTCTTTTCTATCCTTTTCATATGCAGGCTTCTTAAAAGAATTGTCTCCACTTGCTGCCATTACTTTATCCTTCATATAACCATCTTGGTTTCTGGCTCTTCTTTGAAACTGTTCTTATCATGGTCACTAGTGACCTATGTGTGGTTAAATTCAATTAACACTTTTCAGTCCTTATTTTTCCTGCTCCATCTCTCTCTACAACATTTGCTACTATAAATTATTCCCTAACCTCATCATTTTCTCCAACTTTAATTTCAGTGACACCATTACTTCCCTCCAAAATCCTGATCCATTCTTTCTCCTCTCCCTTCTTCTCACTACATGCACCCATGAAAGCTCTCCTGAAGTTATCCTTTCCCTTGGCTTCACTAATTATTTGTACCTCAATGACTCCCAAATCTACATCCCTACCTTTGATTCCTCTTCCAACCTGAAAAACTGCCTGCTAGAAATCTCCATACAAGAGCCCTTTAGGTTCTTCACATGTAATAGCTCCAAAACAGAATCACATTTTCCATTAAAATCTGCTTCTCCTGATTTCCTAGTTCAGTGAATTATACCACCATTTCCTAGTCACCCAAGTCAAATATCTAGGAATCACCTGCAGCTTCTTCTTTATCTTCAATCCTTTGTTTTTGATTACAAAGTCATTGTTACAATTTCTACTTGGTTTACGACACCAGCCTCTTGAAGTTTCCTCTGCCACCAGCACTAACCCTTGAGTCTTATTCTTCACAGATGATCAGTCATCTTTGTAAACATAACTATGCCATCCTCTTGCTTAAAACCCTTCAACGTTTCTCATAGGTTTTAGTCCAATATCCTTCTTGTGGATTATAAGGTCTTCAAGATCTGCCCATGATTGCTTCACCAGTTATATTTATTGCCCTGACCCTCTCCCTCTGTGAATTTCAGCTATATTGCATTACCTATAGGTTCCAGAACGGTCTCTGATAATTCAAATTTCCATGTCTTTGAGCATGTAGCACTTAATACCTCTCTTTTCTATTATCTGCCTGGTTAACTCCTTTGGACTTAATTCACTATCATTTCTTTCAAGAAGTCTCCTCTGATCCTCCTAATCCTGATCAGGTATCCCCACTATGTGTTCTAAGAGCAACTTAAGCTTATCTCAATCTCAATAGTACTTATCACAATTATGTTTTTCTAGTCAACATTTCATTTTTCTTCCCTCCTATGAATTACATAAGGAAATACTCAGCTTTCACTCATTATTGTAGACTCAGGGTCTAATACAGTGCCTGACACATGTGAGGATCTCAATAAACACCCATTAAGTGAATTAATTAGTTAAGCCCAATTTTCCTATGAGAATAAAATTCTGGAACTGTGCTCAGGCAGACAGAAAGCATGGAGGAAAAGTATGGCATATATATATGTATTGATCCTTAGACTAATGTATGTATAATTGGCTTATATAATTAACTCCTCCAGAACAGGTCCAAGTAACTGCTGTGGTGCCCTTTACCAGATCCGTGGATATGTCATGCTATACTTGCCCTCCTGTGATACCTCTTTTACATTTAAGATTTGGTTTAAGGGATAAGTGACTTGACATACGTCTTTCGAATTATGTGTTAACTTGTTGTTAAAAAATACACACATATCTATCGAAGACCTAATGTGCTGGTTTCCCTGGAGAAGCAAAGTTCCCGTACTCAACGAGTTAAAGCCTAAGGCAAAGAGCTAAGTTTCCAGCAAATAGAGAAACCTGATCATCTCAATTTGAGTTTCAACTCCTGCCTAATTTTTTTTTTTTTTTTTTAAGACGGAGTCTCGCTATGTCTCCCAGGCTGGAGTACAGTGGCATGATCTCGGCTCACTGCAAGCTCTGCCTCTTAGGTTCACGCCATTCTCCTGCCTCAGCCTCCTGAGTAGCTGGGACTACAGGCGCCCACCACCACACCCGGCTAATTTTTTGTATTTTTAGTGGAGACGGGGTTTCACTGTGTTAGCCAGGATGGTCTCTATCTTCTGACCTCATGATCTCCCTGCCTCGGCCTCCAAAGTGCTGGGATTAGAGGTGTGAGCCACTGCACCCGGCCTAGCTCTTGCCTAATATTACTAAGGAAATGACCCTTCCTTCTGTGACTTCATTTCCTCATCTGTGAAATGTGTAAAATAAGATATTAAAATAAAATATGGGTTACAACAGTAAAGATATTACATGAAGTTTAATTGATATGAAATCACTTTATAATAATAGCTATCGTCTATGCACAATCACTTGGTAGTATTAATTTTACATTCTAGATGTTATTTCATTCTTACCACAACCCAGTGTAGCATTATAATCTCCATGATACCAATGGAGAAATAGTGGTTCATAGAGGTTAAGTAACTGACTCAATGTTACACAGCTGGTGAGTAGCAGAGCCAGGATTCAAATCAAGATTTGTATTACCCAAAGACTAGAGCTGCTAACTACTGTGCTACATTGTCCACTTTTAAGCTGTCATACAAATGCAGTTTATACACTCAGTCATTCGTATTTAAGCACTATGATGAAGTAGAGTCCACACTATAAGTGAAAGTTACCAATAAACCAAATGGCCACATTTTTCCATCTGTAAAATGAGTGAGTTGGATCACATTAAATGAGACACTGCGTATTAAGCACTCTGCACAGTCCATGACATGGAGTATTAAAAAATGCTACCTATCATTAGTATTTTATTGTTGCTAAGTCCCTTTCTACATCAACTTTCTATAATTCTGTGGCATTTCATCCACATACATTTTGTTAAAGGGCTAGGGTAACATATAATAAGATTTATATCAAAAGATACAAATAAGCTGGGTGATTATTTGTGGAGGCCATGAAGGCAGAGGTAGATCTTTGGGACCCTACGAAACACAAGTTCAGATGAAGTATGACAATTATCCAAGAACTCTGTTACCATTTTTCAGGTCTTGAGCATCTGCTCCGAACTCTTAAATAGTCCAGGCTCAGTATTCATTCGCCAGCTAATTGGGAGCACAATCTGTTCATGAAGTTCCCAGTCAATGCTACTAGAAGGATAATCTACACATTCTGTTTATCTAGTGGGAAAAGGGCCATGGAATTGGCCTGATGAGACCACTCTTTTCCATGAACATCACAGTACTTAGAAAAATACCAGACTCAAAATTCTCATTTGCTACAGGCTGGTAGCCATCATTATCCTTCTTGTTTAATAAGCTCAGCCCATGGATTGTAATAAAGGGGACAGAGATAAACAGTGTTGTTTTCCACTTGGAAAGCCAGGTAGAAAAGTCAAGAATCCAGGGAGTAACACAAGATGTTAGGGCCCTGTATACATCAAAATCTAGGGCATAAAGGATGAATCATCCAGTTAAAGCTATGCAGAAATCAGAAAAGGCAGGAATTAAAACATCACAAGGGATCCTCCCAAACACAAGCTTAGTTACTTCCATAACCTTCCAAAACCCCAGTTTATAGATGAGGAAACAACTTCAGAGAATTCAAGTGATTTTTCAGAGGTTATAAAATTAGTAATATATTCAGGAGAAGGGATATTAAATAACTAAAAGTAAATGAATATGCCACTAGATTTTAAAATTTAAACAAGGTGATATTAGGGAGTAATTGAGAGTAATATTAGCTAGATGCAGTGTCTATTAGTTATATATTAGTGCATAACAAATTACCACAAACTTAGCAGCTTAAAACAACACACATTATCTCATGTTTTCTGCAGGCCAAAAGTCTAGGCACAGCTTAGCTGGGTCCTCTTTAGGGTCTTAAAAGACAGCAATCAAGGTGTCAACTTGGCTGTATTTTCACCTGTAGGCTTGAATGGGGAAAAAAATCTACTTTCAAACTCACTCAAGTTACTGGCAGAAGTATGTATGTATGTATGTATGGATGTATGTATGTATGTATGTACGTATGTATGTACGTACGTACGTAAGTATTTGCAGCTATAAAAATGAGGGTTGGGCTTCTTGCTCGCCATTGGTGGAAGGTGGCCCTCAGCTCCTAGTAGCTGTCCATAGTTCCTTGACACAGGGGCTTTCCCAACATTGCTGATTACTTCATCAAGTCAGCAAGGAAAGTCTCTAGCAAGACAGTCTTACATAATGTAACATAATCACGGGCATATCTGATTGCCTTTACCATATTCTTTTGGTTAGAAACAAGTCACAGATCCATCAACACTCAAAGAAGGGGATTATCCAAAGGCATGAACACTGCAGGCGGGGATCATGGAGGTCACCGTAGAGTCTGCACACCAAAGCGTGTCACAGAGGACTTTAAAGGAGGTGAGAGCAGTGGCTTGAAGGAGCCAGAGATGGAAAGACCCAAAGGAGGGTGTGATAGATGGAGGGAACTGCACATGCAAAGCCCCTGAAGTGGGAAAGAGCTCAGACAGGTAGGGCAACGGAAAGGAGGCCTGGATGGCTGGAATACAGGAGAGCAGGTGGGGAGCAGGTGGGAAACAGTGCAAGTTCATCACGAAAAGATTAGAGAATTGAGCAGGAGCCAGATCACACATAAGTAAGCACCACAACTTCCCAGTGATCAGTTGAGATTTTATTCTAAGCTTATTTTGATTCTTTCATTCAGCCAACACGTATTATGTTGCCCACTATGGCCAGGCACTGTGCTTCGTGTTGAATGAAAATCTAACATTATTATTTTTTTTATTACTTTCTGGCCATGAAATCTACAAAAATAAATTCAGATAAAACACCTTCTGTTGCTTCTATGTTGACCCTAGTCAAGAATGATGTGTCTAAGTGGTAAAACCAGGAGAGCCATAAACAACATGCATGTAAAACATTAAAGCCCAGTGAAAATGAAAATCATGCAATTTAATTCTGCTTTGCTACCTTCCTGATATGTGTGAGGCCTTAAAAATAAAAAAACCCATATTTATCAGTGTTTCAGGTGGCTCTAGTATCTCAAGAAAGAATAGAGACAAGAATCTTCTCCAACATCATTTTCTCACTCACTTCATTAGTTTCTCTCCATCTAATCTGTCTCACAGTCACCACCGGATGCACTTCCAAGATGCTTTTAAATGGGCTGCAATATGAACATTCCAGTAATGTCTTTTCTTTATCAGATTAAAAACACTTCAGCATTTTGCTATAGTATTAACAATAGAAAGGAAAGCTCACTCCAAGACTTTCCTAGTAGGTTTTTTGTTTGTTTTTCCACAGAGTCTCGCTCTGTTGCCCAGGCTGGAGTACAGTGGCATGATCTCTGCTTACTGCAAGCTCTGCCTCCCGGGTTCACACCATTCTCCTGCCTCGGCCTCCTGAGTAGCTGGGACTACAGGTGCCCACCACCACACCTAGCTAATTTTTGTATTTTTAGTAGACACGGGGTTTCACCGTGTTAGCCAGGATGGTCTCAAACTCCTGACCTCGTGATCCGCCCGCCTCAGCCTCCCAAAGTGCTGGGATTACAGGCATGAGCCACTGAACTCGGCCAGACTTTCCTAGTCATTCTTTGTGCCTATGTCCGGTAAGAGGCACAAGAGTTTGTGAGTTAGTCATTAGCAGTAGGAGAAATCCACATTCAGCCCAAAGAGCAGTGTGACCTTCTCCCCAGAATGTGGGCATGTGGGAACAGTACCAAGCCTATATAAAACAGAGCTGGTGTCCATTATGAAGTTTGGAAATAAAAATCTGATCTCAAAGCAACAAAATAGATACTTCGATCTACATAGAATTTACAGCTTATACACGTTAGTTACACATTAATTCAGTTTCCGCTAAACCAGAGACCCCCAACCCTCAGGCCAATCTAGTACCAGTCTGTGGCCTGTTAGGAACTGGGCCACACAGCAAAAGGTGAGCAGCTGCAACCCAGTGAAGCTTTATCTGTATTTATAGCCACTCCCCATCACTCACATTATCGCCTGAGCTCCATCTCCTGTCAGATCAGTGGCAGCATTAGATTATCATAGGAGTGCAAACCCTATTGTGAAATGCACATGCAAGGGATCTAGCTTGCTCATTCCTTACGAAAATCTTTTAAAATTTCAATAGTTTTGGGGGAACAGGTGATGTTTTGTTACATGGATAAGTTTTTTAGAGATTTCTGACATTTTGGTGCACCCATCACTTGAACTGTGTACACACTACCCAATGTGTAGTTTTTTATCCCTCACTCCTGATCCAGTGTTTCCCCTGCATCCCAAAGTCCATTGTATCATTCTTATGCCTTTGCATGCTCATAGCTTAGCTCTCACTTATAAGTGAGAACACAGGATGTTTGGTTTTCCATTCCTGAGTTACTTCACTTAGAATAATGATCTACAACTCCATATATATGATATATATATGTTATATATATATATCTCTCATATATATAATAGCATATATATGTACATATAATAGCATATTTTCTTTATCCTCTCGTTGATTAATGGGCATTCAGGCTGGTTCCATATTTTTGCAATTGTGAATTATACTGCTATAAACATGCATGTACAAGTGTCTTTTTCATATAATGACTTCTTTTCCTCTGGGAACCCAGTAGTGGGATTGCTAGATTAAATAGTAGATCCACTTTTAATTCTGTAAGGAATCTCCATACTGTTTTCCATAGTAGCTGTACTAGTTTACATTCCCACTGGCAATGTAAAAGTGTTCCCTTTTCACCACATCCAACAACTATTTATGATTTTTTAATCATGGCCATTCTTGTAGGGGTACAGTGGTATCACATTATGGTTTTGATTTGCATTTCCCTGATAATTAGCAATATTGAACATTTTTAAATATGTTTATTGGCCATTTGTATATCTTTTGAAAATTGCCTATTCATGGCCAGGCACGGTGGCTTATGCCTGTAATCCCAGCACTTTGGCAGGCCAAGGCAGGTGGATTACCTGAGGTCAGGAGTTCAAGACCAGCCTGGCCAATGTAGTGAAACCCCATCTCTACTAAAAATACAAAAGTTAGTCAGGCATGATGATGGGCACCAGTAATCCCAGCTACTCAAGAGGCTGAGGCAGGAGAATTGCTTGAACCCGGTAGGCAGAGGTTGCGATGAGCCAAGATCATGCCATTGCACTCCATCCAGACTGGGTGACAAGAGTGAAACTCCATCTCAAAAAAAAAAAAAATTGTCTATTCATGTCCTTTGCCCACTTTTTGATGTTATTATTTGTTTTTTCCTTGCTGATTGGTTTGAGTACCTTATATATTCTAGGTATTAGTCCTTTGTTGACTGCATAGTTTGTGAGTATTTTCTTCTACTCTGTGGGTTGTCTGTTAACTCTGCTGATTATTTATTTTGCTGTGAGTTTAATTAGTCCCATGTATTTAACTTCATTTTTGTTGCATTTGTTTTTGGGTTCTTGACCATGAACTCTTTGCCTAAGCCAATGTCCAGAGGAGTTTTTCCAATGTTGTCTTCTAGAATTTTTACAGTTTCAGGCCTTAAATTTAAGTCTTTGATCCATCTCGAATTGATTTTTGTATAAGGTGAGAGAGGAGGATCCAGTTTCATTCTTGTATATGTGGTTTGCCAATTATCCCAGCACCACTTGTTGAATAGGGTGTCCTTTCCCCCACTTTGTTTTTGTTTGCTTTGTCGAAGATCAGTTGGCTGTAAATATTTGGCTTTATTTCTAGATTCTCTATTCTGTTCCATTGGTCTACATGCATATTTTTATACCAGTACCATGCTGTTTTGGTAACTATAGCTTCATAGTATAGTTTGAAGTCAGTTAATATGATGCCTCCAGATTTGTTCTTGTTGCTTAGTCTTGCTTTGGCTATGTGGCCTCTTTTAGGGTTCCATATGAATTTTAGGATTGTTTTTCTAGTTGTGTGAAGAATGATGGTATTTTGATGGGAATTGCACTGAATTTGTAGATTGCTTTTGGGAGTATGGTCATTTTCACAATGTTGATTCTACCCATCCACAGGCATGGGATATGTTTCCATTTGTTTGTGTCATCTATAATTTCTTTCAGCAGTGTTTTGTAGTATTCCTTGTAGAGGTCTTTTACTCCCTTGGTTAGGTATATTCCTAAGTATTTAAATTTTTTTGCAACTATTGTAAAAGGGGTTGTGTTATTTGATTCTCAGATTGGTCACTGTTGGTGTATAGCAGAGCTACTGATTTGTGTACATTGATTTTGTATCCTGAAACTTTACTGAATTCATTTATCTGATCTAGGAGCTTTTTGGCTAAGTCTTTAGGGTTTTCTAGGTATACAATCATATCATCAGCAAAAAGTGACAGTTTGACTTCCCCTTTACTAATTTGGATGCCCTGTATTTATTTATCTTGTCTGATTGCTCTGGCTAGGACTTCCAGTACTATGTTGAATAGAAGTGATTAAAGTGGGCATGCTTGTCTTGTTCCAGTTCTCAAGGGAAATGCTTTCAACTTTTCCCCAGCATAATGTTGGCTGTGGATTTGTCATAGATGGCTTTTAATACCTTAAGGTATATCCCTTATAATGTCTGATGATCTGTCACTGTCTCCCATCATCCCCAGAAGGGACCATCTAGTTGCCAGAAAACAAGCTCAGGGCTTCCACTGATTCTACATTATGTTGAGTTATATAACTATTTCATTATATATTATAATGTAATAATAATATAAAGTACACAATAAATGTAATGCACTTGAATCATCCTGAAACCACACCCCAATCTACCCTGGTCCATGGAAAAATTGTCTTCCACAAAACTGGTTCCTGGTACCAAAAAGGTTGTGTACTGCTGCACCAAACCATCCTTAGAGTAAAGAATTATAATCATTCCACTGTAGAAATGAAAAAGCAGAAGTTGCACGGCTCTCCCAAAGTCACATGGTTAATAAATGGTACACTAGAATTTGGATTTGCTGATCTTCATCTGACTCTTCAATTTTATCAGCTGATATTGTCATTGTTACAAAGCAAAAATTGATGTAACTTTCCTACAACCGTATAGTTTTGTTCATAAACATTAAGTGAAAGCAGCCCGCTGAGAGTTTTGCTAGGCAAGGGGTGCAAAGGTGAACAGGACACATTAAACTCATGTGCTCATACACACACAGATACACATACAGACACGCAAAGCATTTGCCTAAATTAACATTTTAAAATTAACAGAATTAACCCAAGGATTAGGTTTGAAGATTCCATCCATTAATTTTACATAGCCTTAATCTAAGCAAAATGTATCAATCTAAGCAGAGTCCTACAATGTATGCATAAAACTGCCATATCTGGGTAACTTAAGGGAAAATTCTATTGTTGGTTTCCCTGTATACAATTAAACCATTTGAAAAGTAGTTGTTTCACACACACATTCTTTTTACTTATATATTTTTATTTTCCTAAAGGCTATGTTGAGATCAGGCAGAGCATCCTAATGTGTGGTCTATGGCTACCCCAGCACTAAAATCGCTTTTGACTTTTAACCTTTTCAAGTTTTGCTGAATTCAATATTTCAATCAAACCCTGAGAAAATCAGGGTTCCACAAATGCCAGCCCTTCCTCTAGAATTATACTGGAAAATAAACTTTTAAATATGTTTAAACTGTTTTAAAATTTGTATATACCAACCAATATATTAATATGCAACTTCATAAACACTTTGAACATGTATAAATGGCTGTTTCAATTTTTCATCTCAGCTTAATATGTCATATTTATATGGTAACACGCATCAGCTCCTAAAATGAGGTGACAATTCTATGAGTAATTGAAGCTCTCAGGGTCATTTACATTTCTGCAACTGAGACTATTAGGGAATCCCTAGTCTTATAACATCTACTATTCTCATATTACCCTCAGATAATTCAATAATAAAATGATTTAAATTGTGCACCAAAGAACTCAATCTCCAAGGAAAAGATTTTCATTCCAATAAATGCATTCTAAAGAACATTGAGTAAACGAAAATAGATTTAGATAATTTGGGCTTTTGAAATATCACTGCATTGATTTTCTTCACATTTTCTAGTTACAAAAATAATCTTTAGGTAGAAGAAAATTGTCAAGGTATGAGAAATTGAGGGAGAATTTGGGATCTGAGATTGGACTCGACCTGAGATCTAACCCCAAATGTTCTGACCTTACTCAGTTTCTTTCTATGTAACATTTGGATAAATATCCACCATAGGATTTTTATGAGAATTTGTGAGATTTTTAATAGAATGTATGAAAATTAAATAATATAAACAGATATATTAAATGAACATAATAACCATAATAAATACAAAATTTATAACATCCTAAGAGACACCATGAAGGATTTTGAAAAGCCATAAATATGGCACTTTAGAGCTTGAAGCTGGATAGGGCCAGATAGCCTTGTATCTACAAATGGGGTTTTTGTCTATTCAACTGGTTATTATCCTCAACTCTAATCTTACCCATTTCTCAAAGTCTCTCATACCTGGCCTAGCTACAATCATGACTTGATCTCTCTTTCTCTTTCTTTCCATGACTCCTGATAACCTTTCCTGCCACAACTCACCCTTCTCCCTGCCGCTACTTCCAACATAGCCAAGGGATGCTTCTCTCACTTGGCCTTGTGCAAGCTCACTTGGAAAGCCCTCTGCTGCCCCCATCAGTCATCCTGAGGCAGCGCCCACAGACTCAAGCTTCTCTCCTGTCCAATAAACAATGAAAATTTGGTTTCTACTGGGTTGTATTAAAAGGAAATTTAATCTGAACTTTACAATAGCAGAGATAAAGAAAACATATTGTGTTATGTTAATTTTTATGGGTTGCCTGTGCAATATTATCCTGAAGTATGTTTCTAAGGCATTACAGGGAGTGACAGAGAACCTCCTAATTCATCCAAACTCTTTACAAAGCTGGCAAGCCCGTTTGATGAATTCCAACAACAGATTCTAGGATGGTCTTGTGACTAAGTAAGATGATAGTAAGGTGGGGCACTGAGAAGCCTTTTGAGTTTGCAGCTCAGTCCTCTACAAACAAAATAGACAGAAAGAGAAAATGAGAAAGAGGGAGAAATAAGAGCAAAGTAGTGATTAAGAATTTTGAAGTCAAACAGACCTGACTTTGCTCTCCCTGATAACTGAAACTTTGGACAAGATATTTACACTCTCCAAACTGGAGTTTCTTCTAGAAAATGGTAATAACTACCTCATAGCATTATTGTGAGTATTAAATTAGATTATGCATTGCATGACCTTCAGTAAAGTGCCAGAACATAGCACTATCGTTACTTTAAACGGTTTTCAGAAGTTTTTATCTGGCTTTTATGGAATGTGACGGATGGCAGAAATAATACAAATTTATAATTATATTAAGGCCTATCAAGATGCTACTATATTTAGAAGCTGTATCTGTACAAAGAGCAAATCAACATGAAATATGTTTTAAGAAATTACAACCTTATGTATTCTGTTTGAATTGTAAACTTATTACTCATTTAAAACACTTGCTAAGGTAATTAAAAGTCCTAAGTATAACAAACAGTATGATCTTTTTACTGTGATCATATCAAAGTTTCTGGCTTCTTTACAAAGAAACAGAATCAATTTGAGACAGATGTTTTGTGTGAGTGTTTATTATGTTTACATATATCTTAGTTATAAAGCAACAAAGCCAGGAAACCACTGTGAATAAGCAGGATGGCGGAGTTTATAGACCTAATGTAGTAATTAGAGCCACACTAACAGATTTGAGAGAGGAATTTGTTGTAGTTATGTGCTGTAAATGATTTTCCATCATACTTCTATCTCTTTATGTCAGGTTCACTCATCCTTTCACCATATCCATGCCAGATGATTTTTTTTTTTTTGAGACAGAGTCTTGCTTTGAGACAGAATACAGTGGTGCCATCTCGGCTCACTGCAACCTCTGCCTCCCAGCTTCAAACTACTTCTCCTGCCTCAGCCTCCCGAGTAGCTGGAACTACAGGCCCACCATGCCCAGCTAACTTTTGTATTTTTAGTAGAGACGGGGTTTCACCATATTGGCCAGGCTGGTCTCAAACTCCTGACCTAGTGATCCACCTGCCTCGGCCTCCCAAAGTGCAGATTTTTTTTTTTTTTAAGTTTCAAGGGGAGGGCCATCTACACCCAGTATATCTCTCAGGATATTCACAGTATTGCTTTTCTCCACTCTCTCCTTGTTCCCAGCTTCCACACTCGATTTCTTACCAAGATTTGAATCCCAGTCACTGAACTCCCTTGTATCTCTTTCTCATGACTTTCCTTTTACCATTTGGACTTTAACTTTTCTACCTGATTATTGACTTAGTTTAAACACCAGGATTACAGGCCCTCGGACTCCCACCTTCCACTCAAAATCAGACTGGTCCAGCCCTTCTTCTTATATTACAGGAATCTAGATAAAAATACAGTAAACCCTAGAGAACAGTATTAAACATCATATGATAGACACACATTTTTTAATTGCAAGTTACTCCTATGCTATCATAATTTCTTATATCAGGACATTTCTAAATTTACAGCAAATACAGTATCACAGGGAATATGCACGAGTTTAAGATGAATCCCCTTCCTGAGAGGTGATTAGATATAAACAAAGAAGTTTAAAAATGTATACAATATTGAAATCTGACTTCAGTTCATCTGAGAACTTCTAATCTGGCCAAATTCATGCTCTAGTCTGAACAACAAAAGGCAAAATATTCTTTAAAAATTATTTTCACAATGTCTTATGTCAGGACATGAAGGAAAGTGATCCCTGAAAAAACAGAAAGCAAATAATGTGATCCCTATAATTACTCAGCTTATGTCCTTTAAAGGTTTTAAATTATGGTGCAGGTAGGAGAAACCTAAGCAAAGCACAATGAACCATGTGACTTGAGGAAATGGAGCTAAAAGTCTGTGAAGGTGGCTACAGTTCTTAAGACAACGCACAAGAAAGGAGAAGACTGGACAGAGGAGGAACTCCTAACATTTGGAAAGAGACCTCCTCAGCGTTCAGCTGAGTAATGATCAGCAAATGCATTGAGGCTAAGGAAAGAAGCCCCCAAAAGGATTAGTGGTTAACTGCGCCCAACATTCACGCAAGACAGGCATAGAATAATGCCTGTTCCCACCGGGGAAAATAAATATCCTCGTGACCCACTTAGCATTGGGTAGATTATACAGAAGGATCTTGCCTCAGTAGAAATAAATAATTCTCCTTAGACTGAGCACTTCTATACTTCCACCTAGCAAATCTTAAAGGTAAAAATCTAAAGAAGCCAAATTTTTCTGAATAACTTAAGTGCATTCCAGAACAAAGGGCAATAGTTATCTAAATAAAAAAGTACACAAAAGCAAAGAAGTTAAAATTCACAACATTTGAAATCCAATAACAAATTACTAGACAAACAGATGAGAAGGAAAATACAACTTATAATAAAGAAAGAATACAATCAATCAAAATTGACTCGGAATAAAAGCAGATGTCAGAAGTAGAGGACAAGGACATTAAAATAGATGTTACCACTATATAATCATACCTTCAAAAATTAAAGTATAGAGAGGAGGATACATTTTTTGAGAGACCTAAATCAAACTTTTAGAGATGAAAGTACAATGTGTGAGTTGGAAAAAGACCTGATAAAGAGCAGTTTAGACACTGCAAAAGAAATTAATGAATTTGAATACATAGCAAGAGAACTCTCCAAAATGAAAAGATCAAAAAGAGTTTTTTTTTTAAAATGAACAGAACATCATGAAATGTGGAACAATATCAAGCAGCCCAATTATGTGTAACTGCAATCACTGGGTTGGGAGAGAATGGAGGTGGCATTAAAGAATATCTGAAAAAATCATAGTCAAAATTTTTCAAAATTTAATCAAAACTAAACTTGTATATGCAAGAAGCCAAACAAACCCCAAACACTAGCAACTGAAAAAAATAGGCCATGGCACATCTTTTCAAATGGCTCAAAATCAATGATAAAGAGAACGTATTAAAAGTAGCCAGAGGAAAAAAGTCATATCACATACAAAGAAACAAAAATGAGGATTATGGCTTATTTCTTGTCAGAAACAATGCAAACTAAAAGATAGAACAACATCTATCAATCTAAAATTCTGTGCCCTGGAAAAACACCTTTCGAAAATGAAGATGAGCCAAGCAAGCTGGCTGCACCTGTAATCGCAGCTACTTGAGAGACTTGAGGCGGGATAATCACTTGAGGACAGGAGCTTGAGCCCAGCCTGAGCAACATAGCAAGACCTGTCTCTAAAAACATAAATAAACAAAGATGAAGATGAAACAAAGGCTTTGGTAGATATACAAAAACTGAAAGAACTTATCACCAGATCTATACGACAATAAATGTCAAGAAAGTCCTTCAGGCAGAAAGAAAACAACAGCAAATGGAAATAAAGATCTATGAAAGATAAAAAGAACGCCAAAAATGGTAACAACATGGGAAAATATATATCTTATTATCAAAGTCTCTCTTTTTTTTGTTTTGTGGTTTTTTTTTTGTTGTTTTTTTTTTTTTTTTTTTTAGAGACAGAGTCTTACTCTGTCGCCCAGGCTCAATTGCAGTGGCGGGATCTCAGCTCACCACAAGCGCCGCCTCCCGGGTTCACGACATTCTCCTGCCTCAGCCTCCCGAGTAGCTGGGACCACAGGCACCCGCCACCACGCCCCGCTAATTTTTTGTATTTTTAGTACAGACGGGGTTTCACTGTGTTAGCCAGGATGGTCTTGATCTCCTAACCTTGTGATCCGCCCGCCTCGGCCTCCCAAAGTGCTGGGATTACAGGCATGAGCCACCGCACCCGGCCTATCAAAGTCTCTTTTAAAAGATAATTAAATATCTAAGCAAAAATAAGAGTCCATGGTTTATAACATATGTCAAAATAAAATACATAACAATACTACAAAAGTGGGGAGGGGAGAAAAAAATATACTGTTGAACATTTCTTGTAGTTCTCATGAAGTGGTGTAATTTTATCTGAAGGTAGAATGTGGTAAGTTAAATATGTATAATATAAAGCATAAAGCAGTGACTAAAACAGTTATAACTTATAAACCAACAATATAGATAAAATGGAATTATAAAAAATATTAATCTAAAAAAGAATAAAGAGGAAAAACTGGAACAAAAAGAGATAAGACAAATAGCAAATAGAAAGATGATCAACTGAAATGCAACCATATCAGTAATCACATTAAATGTAAATATTTTAAACATCTGAAAAAGCAGAGATCATCAAATAATTTTATTTTTTTGAGGCATGGTCTTGCTCTGTTGCCCAGGCTGAAGTATAATGGCATGATCATGGCTTACTCCAGCCTCAACCTTCTGGACTCAAGCAATTCTTCCACCTCAGCCTCCGAAGTAAACGGGATCATAAATGTGTGTCACTACATCTGGCTAATTAAAAAAAAAATAAAAATTGTAGAGATGGGTCTCATTATGTTGCCTAGGCTGTCTCAAACTTCTGGGCTTAAGTGGGCCTCCTGCCTCAGCCTCCCTAAGTGCTGGGATTACAAGAATGAGCCAGTACACCCAGCTCTGTCAGATAGATTTTTCTTTTAAAGCACAATCATATACTAATACAAGAAAAATGTATTAAATATAAAGAAACAAATAAGTGAAAAAAAAAGTACTGAAAAATATAAGCCATGCTAACATGAATGAAAAGAAAGTTGGAATGATAGTATTACTATCATACAAAGTATATTTCAGAACAAAGATGATTAGTAGGAATGAAGAAGATCTTTTTATAATTGTAAGGGGGTCAATTGAACAATAAGCATAGTATTAATAAATGTTTACGCCCCTAATGAGAGAGCTTCAAAATATATGGTGCAGAAACTGATAGAACTGCCAAGAGAAACAGAAAAATCCACAATCACAGTTAGAAAATTTAACACCTCTCTTCCAATTGTTTCTAGAAAAAGTAAACACAAAATTGGTAAGGATTTAGATTTGAATAATGCCATCAGCCAACTTGACCTAACTGACATTAATAGAGCACTCCGAAGTATGGAAAAACAAAACTCCACCAAAGGCAGAATACATATTCAAATGCACACGAGACATTTACCTATATGGATTATATTCTAGGCCACTAACAAGTCTTAATAAATGTAAAAAGATTCCAGTCAGACACAGTATGTTCATTAATCACAATGGAGTTAAATTAGAAATGAATAACAGAAATATCTCTAGGAAATCCCCAAGTATTTGGAAACTAACACATTTCTAAATTTCCTCTATATGCACAATGGAATGAAATAAAATGGAATAAATGGAATTCAGCCTTAAAAAAAAAGAAATTCTGTTACTGTGACATCATGAATGAACCTAGAGGTTCAGAAATAAGAGAAATAAGCCAGACATTGATGGACAAATACTACATAATTCCATTTATATGAGGAATCTAAAATACTCAAACCTACAGAAGTAGAGAGTACAATGGTGGTTGCCAAGTGCTAGGAGGATAAGAAAATGGGGCAGGTATTGGTTAAAGGATACAAAGTTTCAGTTACACAAGATGAGTAGTCCAACAGATCTACTGTACAGCATAGTGCCTAAAGTTAACAATACTGTATTTCATACTTTAAAATCTGCTAAGAGGGTAGATCTTACGTTAAATATTCCTAACAAACAAATAAATAAACAAACAGAGGATGGGTGGAAACTTTTGAAGGTGATGGATACATCTATGGCATTGATTGTGGTGATGGTTTCACAGGTATATATTTATCTTCAAACTCATCAAATTGCATACATTATATATGTACAGCTTTTTATAGGTCAATCATACTTAAAGTGGTTAAAAAAAGAAAAAGCACAAAGTACTATGCTAATTAGTAATGGTAATAAGAACAATAATGATAAACACTTTGGTGTTTCTCTTCTGCCTCGGCAAACTATTTTTACAGAAATAAGTGTTCTCTTGTCTTTTAAAATTAGACATTGTGTGATTAAAAGTCATTTGGCTGAGATCAGGACACCCAGGTTGTAGACCTGGCTGTGTCAATCCTCTCTTACTTTGAGAAAATCCCTAAAATCACTCTATATCTCTCTCCTGATGTGTAAATTATGGTGGTTGGATTAAAGGATCTGTATGGTGTCTTCTAGCGCTCAAATTATAGTATTCAATGAAATACTATAAGCTCCCCTCTGGCAGTAAAGTTCATTCATTACACACACACACACACACACACACACACACACACACACACACACACACCATGGGAATATATTGGCATTTCTCTTCTGAATATCAGAAGAGAAATAACCCCACATCCTAGGCCCAGGAACAAAGGGAGAGATACTGTCGAGATGAAGGGGTTGCTTCTTATATGGAATCACAGCTCTTACACACCACCTGAGTATGTCCCCATGCCCACTGATGACCGTAACCAGAAGGAAAGCAGTTAACCCCTGTCTGGGATCCATCAATCCCTCGTTAATTGCTAATACTGGAAGTGTTGAGTTCACTAACAGAGAAGGGGCACCCCCCTAGTTCTGCACAAAGGATTTAAGCAGAGCCACACAAAGACACCTAAAGAAAGAACTGAATCCATCAGGTCATCCCACGGAGAAGCCCCATCTCTGGTTCTTCTGGTTTTACATCAATTGCTAACCTCAACAAGACTGTATGGCTATGAGAGAAATGGGTATCTGTGGAGTTCCACGCAGGCATCGTAGCAATTGGGCTCTTACTTGCAGCTGACACAGCTGCGCTGCCATAACAAGTATCTTTTGGCTAAAATTAACAAAGTCTGTTATGCATTAGTAAGAGGTAGCTGGGGTATTACTTTTGCATCTATAAAACCCATAAAGAGGAAAGCAGATGCCTAAGAAGTGAAAAGAGGATAAACCCTAGCAGTTGGATATGAAGAAGAGCTTGGGTTTGAATACAGATCCCCTTAAGGGCCCTGGGTCAGTACACTGGAGTCTGGCTCTTTACATGCTGAAGATTCTTTATAGTACTGACCATGGGGCAGAGCTGTGGAACATAGATAAAAACGCTTATAGTGAGTTACTTTAAATATTTTAATCACTAAATACAGTTGAATGGGGTCAACGAACTCCACCTTGCATCAACTTATATTTTATTGCTGTGTCCCACTGTGGCTCCAGTTTGGATTGATATAATGTCATCACTGAAAAATAAACTTCAGAGAGTGATTTCCACTCCATACTCAGTGTGATTACTAGTCCTCTGTAAGAGACATTTCGTGCCTAAAGATGCCAGAGCACTAAAAGGTTCACAGATAATCTCTTCAGGCATACAGCTACTTATGCACTTAGGATGAGGGACGCGAGATCCCTCTGTCATGCCTTGTTACAGAAAGCCAAAGTGACATACACGTTCTGTGAGATTTTCCTCCCAAATATGTGTGGGTGGGGCTGCCAGAATGCACACAAAGCAAACCACTGTGCCATCCCTAATTGGCACAACACAAAAATGAATGTGGATAAAGGCTTGCTGGAAAAGGGCAGGATTCTAATAATCTCCCATTATTCGGGGATGCCTCGCCAGCTGGCCAAGCAAATCCCGGCACATTCTCAGCCAGTTTTCATCTTTGGGGCTCAGTGAGATGAAAACAAAGGGATTAACACGGATTTCAGATTCTTTCAAATTTGCAGTTCACATTCAGTGTTCCCAAACCTATCTTGGGCCTCCTCATCACTCCACAGACCCAGGACTAGTGCCTGCAAATCTAAACGGAAACCGGGAAGAAGTGGCAGGTGAACTTGTACTGCCAGAATGAAAACATTCAAAATGGAAGCAGAGACTTATGAGGATCTAACGTACAAGGGATCCTACACACAGAAGTTTTATGCAAAAGATACTTATTGCAACAATAAAATATCAAAAAATTAGAAACACGAATGCCCCCAAATTATGACTAATAAATTGATATCTGTCCCATGAAGACTTTGATAACATTTAGTTTATAATTATATAGAAAATTCTTGGATTAAAAAGGAGATACAGAATGGTCAATATACATGTATATTGACCATATATATGATACATGTGGTATACAACATGTACCACCATAAATGAAATAAGCAAAGACATTGTCAAGTTAAAAACAAAATCTGAAAATGTTAGAATGTAACAGTGTTTCTTTGGTTGGTGGGAGAGTGACTTTATTTCTTTGTTCTATTATACTTTTAAATGTTTTATAAAACATCTCGTTTTTAATGAAAAATAAAATTTTAATCGAGTTTTAAGGCAAGTTGTAAGCTAAAGACTAATTAAACTTTACATTATTATATATATATATATAAGCTGTATTTGGGCTGGCCTGAAAAGCTCCCAAGATGCCTGACACTGGGTATTGATTCCTAGCACTACAGCTTCTCCTTCAGCCACCCAATACCTTCCTGCAATAAAACAAAACAAAATAACAACAGCAACGACAAAAAACAGAAGTTTGAGAAATTCAGGTTCTTCTTCAAGGTACCAAGATAATATTCAGTTGTCTGGAGACACTTTGACCCTGTTGGTAAGCATTGGCTTTTAGGGTGTGAGCACTTTTGAAACAGCACTATTTGGGGGAGTGTGCTTTTTGATCAGAAAGCTTTTAAGAAGGGCAGCCAATGGCTGGGCTACAAGTATAGACAACCACAAGAGAACTGGAGGGAAAGATTAGCGAGCTGTGGCAATCCAAATGTACCTGCCTGCAGCTCGTGGGCTGGCTTAATGAGCCACTGCAAATCCAAACGACTGAATCCCTCAGTTGCTTTTAATTTTGCACTATTGTATTATATTGACACAGCCAGTGTGTCCGATACTGAAACCAGATCTAATCTGCTAATTAAGCCAGCTAATAAAGAGTCTGTGTTTGAATTCACTTGGTAACTCCGTAGTTGAAAAAATCCTATAGGATAAGAAAGATCAATCGAATCTGATTTTTCTCACTCTTTTTCATTAAGAAGACTCCTATCCTATGCTATCATACAGCGTATAAGTTGGTTTCCTATAGTTGCAAATAGCAGAAACCTATTTAAGTAAAATAAGTGAGTTTATTATACAGTTACAAGAATGTCACATGGAAACAAGAGAAACAGCCAGGCCTCTGGAATAAACTGGAAGCTAGAGGAAACGTACAAGATCTTCTTTCTTATTTAGTTCTGCATCTCTCTGTGCCTCTGCCCTATTTATTTTTTTCTCTCTGCTTTTCCTAATTACTGTCTAAAAACATGGCCATAAACAGCCTTATTTACAGGTCCAGCCACCCACAGAATGACTGCTCTTTCTCTCAATTTCTCTTTCTTCTTTCTTTCTTTCTTTTGCTCTCACTCCTCTCCCCAAATCTCCATAGTTGGGACTCTCATTGTCAAAACTTAGATCTGGTGCCTACCTTGGACCAATCAACTGTGGCCAAAGGATATACAGTCATCTCATAAAACCAAAGCTGCTGAGATCCCTGCCTCTATAACCAGGTAGATGGCAAGAGGCAGGCAGGAGCAAGAACAGAAGGACAAAAAGTATTCACTATCCAAAAAGCATTCATCTATCCTCACTGATATTTTAACATGTCTCTATTCAAAAACATAAAAATTAAATCTGATAATACATGGAGAACAGCAAAAACATGAAGAATATTGCTCCCATGAAGGTTTCTGTATGAATCTCCTATATACCCACCAAAGGATGACTGGAGAGAGAATGGCAGAAGTATCAGTGAGCGTTGCATCTTTGTAACTGTGGTACTAAGACTAAACAACTTTGGGGAGTTTGGTTGGCAACAGATGTTGTAACTCTTAATGTACATAACCAAAATGTTAGGAGGGAAGGTGACATAAGGATGACAAGTAATGTGTGCCCCAACTTCATCGCTTTTAGTAGTTGGGGGTTAAAATAGTCAAATCTGAAAAATCAGTACCAGAGAAAAAAACTTGCTTGATATAACAAAAGCAAATACTCAGAAATATTATTTAACAGCAAGTCCTCACTTAACTTCATCAACAGATTCTTGGAAACTGTGATTTTAAGTGAAATGACATATGGCAGGCCTCAAATAACATTGTTTCTTTCAAGTAGTTCTGTTATAACATTGATTAGAAAAATAAAATTGGTTTTGCAAAACAGCATGGTGCTGATACAAGAACAGACACATAGACCAATGGTACAGCATAGAGAACCCAGAAATAAGACTACACACCTTCAACTATCTGATCTTCAACAAACCCCACAAACACAAGCAATGGGGAAAGGATTCCCTATTTAATAAATGGTGCTGGGATAATTGGCTAGCCATATGCAGAGGATTGAAACTGGACTCCTTTCTTACACTATATATAAAAGTTAACTCAAGATGGATTAAAGACTTAAATTTAAAACTCAAAACTATAAAAACCCTGGAAGACAAGCTAGGCAATACCATTCAGGATGAAGGCACAGGCAAAGATTTTATGATGAAAATGCCAAAAGTAATTGGAATAAAAGCAAAAATTGACACATGGTATCTAAGTAAACTAAAGAGCTTCTGCACAGAAAAGGAAACCATCAGCAGAGTAAACAGACAACCTACAGAATGAGAGAAAAATTTTGCAATCTGTCCATCTGACAAAGGTCTAATACCCAGCATGTATAAGGAACATATGCAAATTTACAAGAAAAAAACAAACAACCGCATTAAGAAGGTGGGCAAAGAACATGAACAGACACTTCTCAAAAGAAGACATACATGTGGCCAAGAATCATATTTTTAAAAGTTCAGTGTCACTGATCATAGAAAAATGCAAATCAAAACTGAAAAAGGAGAGTTCCCTGACCCCACTCTCAGGGCATCTGACAGGGGTGTGGCTCATCTGTTTGGTCACTGCTGCTGCTCAACCCCCTTATGGAAGGTGGAGCATGCAGACGAACAGGTGCAGGAGCCTAAGGGGGCATAGGCTACAGTGTACTCTTTTAGCCTTGCCATCTGCTGATGGCTTAAGTGTTAACCAGCTCAGTGGACCCTCTGCCTTTTTGCAAGGGCAGAGGGCAGTTTGACAGCTTTCTGTATCCCAAGCTCTTGTTCAGCGTCCCAGAAGAATCAGGTCACATGGGGACTTGAAGGATGGCGAATGCGGGTTTTATTGGGTGGTGGAGGTGGCTCTCAGCAGGATGGACGAGGAGCTAGACAGAGGACAGAGTTGGAAGATGATCTTCCCCTGGAGTTTTGCTATCCAATGACCAATTCTCCAAATATCCCCAGCCAAACTCCTCCCAATCTTCAGATGCTCCATCTCTTCTATCCTTCTCTGCTGCACCGTTCTTCCATTTGTCTGCTTGTCTGCTCATTTTCTGGTGGATCTGAGGGTTTAGGGTTTATATGGGTACAGCAAAAGGGGACATGGCAGGCTGAAAGGCAACTTTTGGTTGTGAAAACAGGAATGCCTGTTCTCATTTAAGCCCGCAGGTTTCCAGGCTTGAGGGTGGGGCCTTTGCGGGGGAACTGCCCTCTTCTACCCAGTATTTCCCTGTCTCCTGTCCATATCAAAACCACAGTGAGATGCCATCTCACACCCGTCAGAAAGGCTATTACGAAAAGCCACAAAATAAAAAATAACAGATGCTGGTGAAGTTGTGGAGAAAAAACGATGCTTATACACTATTGATGGAATTGTAGATTATGATAGTTCAACCATAGTGGGAGACAGTGTGGTGATTCCTCAAAAACCTAAAGGCAGGACCATTACTGGGTAAATACCCAAAGGAATATAAATTGTTCTATTATAAAGACGCATGCATGCATATGTTCATTGCAACACTAATCACAATAGCAAAGACACAGAATCAACCCAAATGCCTGTCAATGATAGACTGGATAAAGAAAATACAGTACTTACACACCATGGAATATTATGCGGCTATAAAAAAGAACAAGATCATGTTGTTTGTAGGGCTATAGATGGAGCTGAAGGCCATTATCCTTAGCAAACTAATGTAGAAACAGCCAAATACCACATGTTCTCACTTATAAGTGAGAGCTAAATGATTGAGAACACATGAACACAGAGGAGAACAACACACACTGGGACCTATCAGAGGTTGGAGGGTGAGAGGAGAGGGAGGATCAGGACAAATAACAACTACTAGGCTTAATACCTGGGTGATGAAATAATCTGTACAACCAACCCCCATGACACATGTTTACCTATGTAACAAACCTGCACATGTACCCCTGAACTTAAAAGTATTAAAAAAATTGGAAAAAAAAGAAAATATTTTTTAAAATAAAAGAAATTGGTTTTGTTATGTATTGTTTTACCTTAAGTTGCAGTTTCTAAGAACCCGTAATGCCAAGGGAAGACTAAACTGTAATTAACTAAACTTAGGAGGTAGAGGCAAGGAAGGAAAGAGAAGCAAGGAAAGGAAAAAAGAAGAAAGTGTACTGTTTTCATCATTAATCAGAGTAGAAAATTAATAAATACTGTCCAAGGAAAGAAGGATATCATATAAAATTACAGGAAACAACTACAACAAAAGTATAAACCTTTCTAATTATCAAAAGAAGCACAAGCATAAATCAGAGAAAGCAGAGCAGGCCATGAAATATTTGTAAAGCTATAAAAACATAAGCATGAAATACAACAATATGACAAAACTAAGACCAAACACATTTGCCATTTCCATAAGAATAGAAGATTAAACTTGTCTATCAAAAGTCTTCCACATTCAATTACAAAGCAAAACCAAATAAATACTATAAATATAAGTAAAACCTAAAACATTAACTCAGAAAACTTGAAAACGAATTTAAGCAAGTTAAATTATTTGCTTATTAAAGAGACAAAAAGGCAGAAATCATAGTATCACATGATTAATAACAAAAAAATAAAGTAAAAAAAGAAAAAATCTGTAAAATAATAAAGGGTACCACCCAGACACAGTGGCTCACACTTTAATCCCAGCTATCATACATATCATACCTCTGAGAGGCTGAGGCAGGAGAATCACTTGAAGCCAGGAACTCGACACCAACCTAAGCAACACAGAAAGACCACCATCTCTGGAAAAAAAATGTTTAAAAAATTAGCTAGGCATGGTGGTACGAGCCTGTAGCCCTAGCTATTTAGGAGGCTGAGGTGAGAGGAACTCCAGCTCAGGAGTTTGAGGTTACAGCAAGTTAATGACTACACCACTGCACTCTAGCCTGGATGACAGAGCAAAATCTGTTTCTCTAAAACAATAATAATAATGGGCACAGGCCAGGCATGGTGGCTCACGCCTGTAATCCAGCACTTTGGGAGGCCGAGGCGGGTGGATCACGAGGTAAGGAGCTTGAGACCAGCCTGGCCAACATAGTGAAACCTCATCTCTACTAAAAATACAAAAATTAGCCAGGTGTGGTGACACACACCTATAGTCTCAGCTACTCAGGAGGCTGAGGCGGGAGAATCGCTTGAACCCGGGAGGCAGAGGTTGCAGTGAGCCGAGACCATACCATTGCACTCCAGCCTGGGTGACAGAGTGAGACTCCACCTCAAAAAATAAAAATAAAACATAAAAAATAATGGGCACAATATCAGTGAAACTATAATAGTAGAAATATCTATATATTATGAAAAATTGTATCAATATTCATAAATAAACCTGAGAATATTCAAAGAAAAACATAGAAGCATATTAGAAGCAATCTATACAACATAATGAAGAACATCTAAAGGACATATATTTTATTATCTACCATGAAAATATAGAGTAGGCTTTCTTTCAAGAGTCCATTAAAAAATTAAAATTATTAGGCCACAAAAAAAGTCAGTAAACTCAAAAAAAAAGAAATGGCCCGGACAAACTCTCTGATCATAATGTAGCAAAATTATAAACAAAACCAAAATCAAAAAGTGCATCAAATCTGAAAATGAAAAAAAACCCAATTAAATTTTGTCAAAAAAGTCAAAATTGAAATTGCATATTATCTTTATACATTATAATAAAAATACATCATACCAAAATTTGTAGGCTATATCTAAATTCATTCTTAGAGAAATATTTATAGTCCTAAATATATATCAATTTGCTATACATAAATGATATATATATTATCTTACTACAAATACAATATATAGGTATATATGCATATACACACATCTAACTCAAGAAACAAAACAAGCTGAACAACAAAATAAATCTAAGTAGAGCAAAAGAAAAGATTAATTTAAAAACACTGCATTGGGTAAATTAGAAAAATGAGTACTAATTAAAAATTACAGAGCTAGTTTTTTAGAGAAAAACAACAAAATTAAGAACAAAAATAATTCAGTGACAAAAGAGAGACAGCACAACAAAACAAGTGCACAAAAAACAAAGACTGGGAGAATTCTACTTCTTAATGAGAACAACTGGAACATACAGATAAAATATTTTTTAATAAAATCTGCTTTAAGCCATTGAAGAGGTAACAAGATTTGTGATCGAAGGAAAAATGATTTCAGCAAACCAAAAATTCTATACTGTCTACCTCAAGTCATTTCTCAATTCCTAAGTGACAATGGACAAGATGAGAAACCATGAAGACAGCAACTATCCACGCATAAAAATACCTTCACAAGAGGTAAGTAAGTTAGGTGAGAGATCACAGTACCTGAGTGTAACACAGAAAACATATGCACTGAAGAGGGTAGGAAGAACAGCTTTATGTTACCTGCATCACCCCTCCCCCATACCTAGGCAGCACATCATAGAGAGAGATAGATAACCCTCCACTTGGAAAAACAGAAGAAGCGAACACAAGACATTGTCCTGGATCCCAGCAACAGACCTGCCACAGTAAAACCCAGCATTGTAGAGGCCCCCACAGCAACAGATTCCAGCCCAATATCCTCACACTGAGCCTGTAAGCCTAACCTGGCAGTAAGCTGGACTCCACAGCCTCAGGCTTCAGACCTACATGGCAGACTTGATCTCCAGTCCACACTGCCACCAGATCAAATTCACTGTTTCCAGGCTACAAATATCCCTCAGAAGCAGGCTGGCCCAATGACACTAGGCTTCAGGACTTCCCCAATGCCAGGCCAGCCCCAGCAGCACTGGGGATTAGGCCCACTCCAACACCAGGCCAGCCCATGAGGACACAGGTTTTAGGCCAATCTCCATGGATACAGGCTCCAGGCCCACCTCAGCAGATGCAATCAATATGTCCACCCAAGTGTATCCTGGCTCCAGGCTCACCCTCCTGCTGACCCAGACACCAGATTATCCAGGCCAAGGACTCCAGTAGCAAGAAGTCCATCTGTGGACCATGCCAAATGACCTTTTCAGAATCTCTTGACAAGCTAACTGTTGAAGGGCTTTCCCAGATTAAGCCAGTCTGTGAGGACTGAAATAGGTACCTATGCCTTCAAATGTACAGATACCAATCCACAGCTACAAGGATTAAAAACAATGAGAAACAAGACCTGACCAAAGGGAAAAAACAAAGTGCCAGTGAATAGCCCTAAAGATATAGAGATGTATGAACAGTATGACAAATAATTCAAAATAACTGTTTTAATGAAGCTCAGCAAACTTTGAGAAAATAAACAATTCAATAAAACGAGAAAAACAATGACCAAAATTAAATTAATAGAAATTAATTTTAATAATGGAAATTATTATTAAAAACATAAATGGAAATTCTGGAGTTGAAAAATACAGCATAATTAAGTGGAAGAAGGGATCTGTGAACTTGAAGAAAGGTTATTTGAAAATATACAGTCAAGAAAAAAAGAATAAAAATGAAGAAAGCTTACAGGATTTATGGGAAAGCATCAAAAAAAAGCAAATTTTTGAGCCATATGAATATAAGAAAGGGAAGAGAATGATAAAGGACTAGAAAATGTATTTATAGAAAAAATGGCAGAAATCTTTATAAACCTGGAGAATTATAAATATCCAGGTAGAGAAAGGGCAAGGGACTTCAATAAGATTCAATCTAAACAAGACTACTTCAAGACAGAAAAGAAAAATCTTAAACAAACAATTTAAAATTGCATCTCAAGAAATTAGAAAAAGAACAAAGTCCAATGTTGGAAGAAGAAATAAGATTACAAAAATTAATGCAATAGAAAATAGAAAAATAAGAGAAAAGATCAACAAAATGACAAGTTTGTTTTTTGAAAGATAAACAAAATTAACAAACCTTTAGTTAGACTAAGAAAAAAGGAGAGAAGATAAAATCAGAAATGAAAAAGAGGCATTACAACTGATACAAGAAAAATACAAAGACTCATCAGAGACCATTATGAGCAATTACATGACAAATTTTCTTTTCTTTTTTTTTTCTTTTTTCTTTTTTTTTTTTTTTTTGAGACGGAGTTTCACTCTTTCACCCAGGCTGGAGTGCAGAGGCGCAATTTAGCTCACTGCAACCTCCACCCCCCGGGTTCAAGCGATTCTGCCTCAGCCTCCCGAGTAGCTGGGATTATAGGTACCTGCCACCATGCCCAGCTAATATTTTACTATCTGTATTTTTAGTACAGATAGTAAAAGTACTAATATTTGTATTTTTAGTACAGATGTTGTCCAGCCTAATCTTGAACTCCTGACCACAGATGATCCACCCGCCTTGGCCTCCCAAAGTGCTAGGATTACAGGCATGAGACACCATGCCCAGACAAAAAAAAATCTATAACCTAGACAATACTGATACATTCCTATACACATACAACCTGCCAAGACTGAATTATGAAGAAAAAAAATCTGAATGTACCAACAAATAAGGAGATTTAATTAGTAATAAAAAAGTCTCCAATTAAAGAAAAGTGCAGATCCCGATGGCTTCATACTAAATTCTACCAAACATTTAAGGAACTAATTCAGTCTTTCTATAACTCTTCCACAAAATTGAAGAGGGACTATTTACAAACTCATTTTATGAGGCCAGCATTAATCCGATACCAAAACCAGACAAGAATACTACCAAAAACGAGAAAGGAAAAATACAAGCCAGTATCCCTGATAAGCACAGACACAAAAATCCTCAATAAAGTACTAGTAAATTAAACTCAGCCACACATTAGAAAGTTCGTTCACTATAATCCATGTTGGATTCATTCCAGGGATGCATGCATGACTCAACATACTCAAATCAATAAATATGATACACCACATTAACAGAATGAAGGGTAAAAGTCATATAATCATTTCAACAGAAGCAGAAAAAGCATTTGACAAAATTCAACATTGTTTCATGATAAAAACTCTCAACAAATTAGGTATGGGAATGTACCTTAACATAAAAAGGTCATGCATGAGAAACCCACAGCTAATACTCAATGAAGAAAATTAAAAGCTTTCATCTAAGATTAAGACAAGAATTTTTACCCTTGCCATGTTTATTCAACATAGTACTCGAAGTCCAAGCCAGAGTAATTAAATAAAAGAAAATACACACAAATTGGAAAGGAAGAAGCTTTACAGTTTGGGGTCTTACATTTAAGTGTTTAATCTATTTTCAGTTGATCTTTATTGAAGAGCCTGTCCTTTTTACAAAACACATATATTTTAAAATAGAAGATTAATAAATCCAAACAACAATTTCAGCATGGTGGTTTGCTGCACCCATCAACCCATCATTTACATTAGGTATTTCTCCTAACGCTATCCCTCCCCCAGCCCCCCAGCCCCCAACAGGCCTTGGTGTGTGATGTTCCCCACCTTGTATCCATGTGTTCTCATTGTTCAACTCCTACGTATGAATGAGAACATGTGGTGTTTGGTTTTCTGTCCTTGTGACAGTTTGCTTAGAATGATGGTTTCTAGCTTCATCCATGTCCCTGTAAAGGACATGAACTCATCCTTTTTTATGGCTGCATAGTATTCCATGGTGTATATGTGCCACATTTTCTTAATCTAGTCTATCACTGATGGACATTTGGGTTGGTTCCAAGTCTTTGCTATTGTGAATAGTGCCACAATAAACGTGTGCATGTGTCTTTATAGCAGCATGATTTATAATCCTTTGGGTATATACCCAGTAATAGGATGGCTGGGTCAAATGGTACTTCTAGTTCTAGATCTGAGGAATTGCCACAGTGTCTTCCACCTTGGTTAGAGAGATGGGGTCTTGGTATGTTGTTATGGCTTGTCTTGAACTCCTGGGTTCAAGAGATCTTCCCTCCTTGGCCTCCTAAGGTGCTGGGATTACAGGTGTGAGCCACAACACCTGGCTATTCTTGTTTTTTGGCGGGGGTGGGGTAGGGGGGGTGGCGGGTGGTAGGAGGGAGTCTCACTCTGTCACCCAGGCTGGAGTGCAGTGGTACAATCTCCGCTCACTGCAACCTCTGCCTCCTAGGTTCAAGGGATTCTTTTGCCTCAGCCTCCTGAGTATTTGGGACTACAGGCGTGTGCCACCACGCCTGGCTAATTTTTGTATTTTTAGTAAAGGCGGGATTTCACCATATTGGCCAGGCTGGTCTCCAACTCCTGACCTTGTGATCCACCCGCCTCGGCCTCCCAAAGTGCTGGGATTACAGGCATGAGCCACCACACTTGGCTGCTGCTATTCTTGGTTGAAGTAATTTACACCCCCACCAACAGTGTAAAAGCGTTCCTATTTGTGCACATCCTCTCCAAGATCTGTTGTTTCCTGACTTTTTAATGATCATCATTCTAACTGGCGTGAGATGGTATCTCTTGTAGTTTTGATTTGCATTTCTCTAATGACCACTGATGATCAGCATTTTTTCCATGTATCTGTTGACTGCATAAATGTCTTCTTTTGAGATGTGTCTGTTCATATCCTTTGCACACTTTTTCATGTTTTCTTGTAAATTTAAGTTCTTTGTAGATTCTGGATATTAGCCCTTTGTCAGATGGGTAGATTACAAAGATTTTCTCCCATTCTGTAGGTTGCCTGTTCACTCTGATGATAGTTTTTTTTTGGCTGTGCAGAAGCTCTTTAGTTTAATTAGACCCTTTTTGTCTATTTTGGCTTTTGTTGCCATTGCTTTTGTTGTTTTAGTCATGAAGTCTTTGCCCATGCCAATTAAACATCTTTTATAAATTATTCAGCCTTGGGTATTTCTTCATAGCAATACAACAATGGTCTAATACAGAAAATTGGTACTGAGGAGTGGGGTGTTCCTCTAAAGATACCTGAAAATGTGGAAGTGACCTTGGAAATGGGTAAGAGGAAAAGGTTGGAAGAGTTTGGAGGGCTCAGAAGAAGACAGGAAGATGAGGGAAAGTTTGGAACTTCTTAGAGACTGGTTAAATGATTGTGACCAAAATACTGATAGAAATACAGATAGCAAAAGCCTGGTTGACCAGGTCTCAGATAGAAATGAAGACGTCATTGAGAACTGGAATAAGGGTCACCCATGTTATGCTCTAGCAAAGAATTTGGCTGCACTGTGTTCACGCCCTAGGGATCAGAGAAGTTTGAACTTAAAGGTAATCACTTATGGTATCTGATGGAAGAAATTCCTAAGCAGCAAAGCATTCATGATGTGGCTTGGCTACTTCTAACAGCATATAATCAGAGAAGCAAAGAAATGACTGAAATTTGAAACTTATAATTAACGGCAAAGCAGAGCATAAAAATTTGGAAAATTTGCAGCCTGGCCATGTGGCACAGACAGAATCCAAGCAGGCTGCAGAATTACCAATTGCTAGAGAGATTAGCATTACTAAAAAGGGAACAAAGTGCTAATGTCCAAAACAATGGGAAAAAGCCCTCAAAAGCATTTCAGAGATCTTAGAGACAGCCCCTCCCATCACAGGCCCAGAAGGCTAGAAGGAAAGAATGGTTTTGGGGAACAGGCCTAGGAAACCCCTGTCCTGCTCAGCCTTGGGACATTGCTCCCCACATCCTGGCTGCTCTGGCTACAGCTGTGGCTTAAAGAGCCCCAGGTACAGCTCAGGTCACCCCTCCAGAAGGCACAAGCCATAAGCCTTGGTGGCTGCCACATGGTGTAAAACACGTAGAATGCAAGGGTGAAGCAGGTTTGGTGGCTTCCATCTAGATTTCAGAGGCTGTATGAGAAAGCCTGGGTGCCCAAGTAGAAGCCTGCTGCAAAGATAGAGCCCTCACAGATAATCTCTACTAGGGCAATGACAAGAGGAAGTATGGTGTTGGGGCTGCCACACAGTCACCACTGGGGAACTGCCTAATGGAGCTGAAGAAGGTGAGTGCCACCCTCCAGACCCCAGAATGGTAGATTCATCAGCAGCTTCAACCCTATACCTGGAAAACAGACACTCAACTCTAGACCATCAGAATACCAAGCAAAGCCACAGAGGCAGAGCTGCTCAAGGCCTTAGGAGCCCACACTTTGCACCAGTGTCCCCTAGATGTGGGACATGGAGTTGAAGGAGATTATTTTGGAGGTTTAAGATTTAATGACTGCCATGCTGAGTTTCAGACTTGTGTGGGGACTAATGACCTTTTCTTTTGGCCAATTTCTCCCTTTCCGAATAGTAATGTTTACCCAATGCCTGTACTACCATTTTATCTTGGGAATAAATAACTTGTTCTGATTTTACAGGCTCATAAATGGAAGGAGATGAGTCTCAGATGAGACTTAGGACTTTGGACTTGAGGCTAAAATGAGTTAAGAATTTTAGGGACTATTGGCAGAGGATAATTATATTTTGCAATGTGAGAAGGGCATTCAATTTGAGGGGCCAGAGGCAGCATGATATAGTTTGATTGTCTGTCCCCACAAAATCTCATATTGAAAGGTAATCCCCAGTGTTGGAGGTGGGGCCTGATAGGAGGTGTTTGGGTCATGGGAGTGGATTCCTCATGAATGTCTTGATGCTGTTCTCATGATAGTTGAGCCTCATGAGATCTGGTTGTTTAAAAAGTTGTGACACCTCCCACTCTTTCTCCCACTGTCATCAATTGACATGCTGGCTCCCCATCACCTTACACCATGATTACAAGCTTCCTGAGGCCTCATGAGAAGCATATGCTGGCACCACACTTCCTGTAAAGCCTGCAGAACCATGAGCCGATTAAATCTCTTTTCTTTATAAATTACCCAGCCTCAAGCATTTATTTACAACAATGCAAGAATGGTCTAACACAGTGACACAGGTGTGTAATGCTCATTCTTTCTTCAGGGGCACAGTTTTGTGCCTTCTGTGAAGCTAATTCTGCTAAGAACCTTGACATGTCTTATGTACTCTCTGCCTAACATTTCTTGGCAGCCACTCAGCTGCAACCTTCAGTAGTATTCCCTACAAACTCTCTTTCTGCTTGGGTCTCCCTTTTTCAGCCAGCCTTTTGGGCAGGACCTAACATAACTACTATCCTTAGCATCTACTCCTCCCATGGAAACTTACCCACTCTTGTCCAGGGTATTTTCTGAATATAGCTTATGGGCTCAGGAATCATCCCTTCCTTCTTGCCTGCCGAAAGGGGAAGCTCCAGCCATTTCCTGACTTCAGATGTCCTCAGGCCAGGGTCCAGCACCAGTTGATCTCCCTGCAAACTAAAAGGGTCAATCTCCAGTTCTCCCACAAAAAAATGTATCACTTTCCCTTCTTCAGACATTCCCCTGCATTTCAGGGCCTCTTCCATTTGTCATTTCTCTTCCATGTGTCCCTTCCCCAAACTGTCCACTTCAGTGGGATATAAACCCAGTCAGTTTTATTGCCAAAAAAAAAAAAATCCTTATTGCACTTCAGCAATTCAGCAAACATCTGGCAATGTTTGCATGCCACATTCCACTTCTAGAAAATACCCCTTAATCTTTCCAAGTGTTCTCCCGCATCTCACTGACTTTTTTTGAAATTATCTCCCCCGAGTTGATTCTATACATCTGGTGAAGGGTCACAAAGCTTCCCAGTACTGTGGTATTTCTGCAAAGCATCTCCTGTCAGCTTGCTCTTGTGGACCCAAGTGAGAGACAGGAGTAGAAAGTTGATTGTCCACTTTGGCTGCATCTTTTTAAATCTATGGAAATTTGTTTAGCAGTTGTCATTTAGAACCTGAGCACACTTTATCACCTGATATCCTCAGCTTTGAGAACTGATCAATTCCTACCAACAGGATACCTCCCCTTCTGCATTGTTATACGAGTTTCTGTCGTCTCCTCTTTTTCCATGAACTCTAGCTTTGCTTGCTTCCCACTGAATGTAAGCTGCTTCATGTCAGAGGACAGGCTTTCCAACTCTTCTGCATCCCCAATCTACTCTGAGCAACTACCACAAAGCTGGGTGCAAATTACTTGATTAATAAATATGTAATTACTTGTCATATTATTTTCACAGGTTGTAGGGCTTATAGGTTACTTGATTAATAAATTACCTGATTAACAAATTTCTTGAGTAATAAATATGTAATTACTTTCCATAGTATAGATTCATAACTTGAAAGTTAATGAAAGTTGACTGAATTCATTCCCAAGTTGCCCTGCCTATACTCCCAGACACCAATCCTTTCTTTACTGAGTTGTTGAGAAACACCCAATATATTCTGGTATAAGTCTGTACTCTTCTACCATCTGAAGGCCTGTTTTTGCTTCAGGAGTACTTCCGTGAGACACTCTGTTAATGAGTGGCTCTTTTGATACCTCCTTAAGGTCTCTGTGAACCTCCTCTCTACTTTTAATTCCACCTGCCACTACAGTCAACTCCAATTAATTGACAGGTATTAAGCACTTACTAAATACCTGTCCCTGTAATATAAGCAATGATGCTCAAATTATGGGAAATACAGATATGCAAGAAAATAATTGCTCCATATTTTAGTGAGTACACAAAGTTACACAGATGAAGACATAATCAATTCTCATGGGTAAGACGATCTGATAGACTTCACAGGAGAAACAATATCCACAGTGGGCTTTGTATTAGCCTAGAAGATAAAGGAAGAGATCCTTCCAAATAAGAAAAAGGAATGTTTTCCCTAAGAAAACAAGAATCAAACTCCTCTTCCAGCCTCTTCACTTATGGCCCCAAATTTCCTCTCAAAATAATTTAAAAGTTAAACTCAAAATGCCAAATACAAAAGCTACACATGTGAAAAAGCTGACATAAAATCTGCTGTTTGTATGTATCTATTTTGTCCTTGTGCCTATGTTTTAATTAAATGTAGACTTAAAAAAACAACACCCAAATGTTAATAAGGAAGTATATATTTAGCAAATCTATCAAATTGGAAAAAAAAAAAACAGTGTGTTCTCCAAGAATTATGTATTCCAGAATTGATAATTTGCCAAATTCTTTTAGACACAGTAAATAAGGAAATCAAGATATTTACCGAAATAAATGCAAGGCATATTATGCAGTGTCTCTGAAAACATCTTAGTTTGCCTTTTTCGGAAGCAATCTGAGTTGGCAGTGTTTTCAATTACTTAAAACAGCAAGATGCTGGGAACATTTCTCAGTTAAAGTGCTAAGTTAAAACATGTCAAGATTTTTCCCAGATCCAGAAAATCACTTTAGGATTTGCACAAGCAAATCCATATAATCCTCTTGACATTTAATCTGCCCAAATCAGTGGTAGAAGGGGAAGTGTCTTTACTTCTATGTCTTTCAACAATAGCTCAGCCTTCTGACCAGTAATTCTTAGCCATTGTCATTGAGGAATGAATGGATACACATCCCCAGCCTCCAGAACTGTAGTCTGAACCTTCACCCCCCTCTTCCAAGAACAGCATATTGCTCTGAAGCCTTCTCTTTCTCTAAAAAATTAAAAAAGCGTTTTAAAAATATTCCATGTAAAACTATAAAAATGTAGCAAATATCAACAAAATGAACACTTCTGGGAGATATCCATTTCTCGTGACTTCCAGTAACTTCTCCAGCCACCTCCACCTAATCCCAGTTGTACTCATTTGAGAAGCAGTGCTTTAGATGATAAAGAGATTTCAAAGCCCTCATAATAATCATTACCATCAAATAGTGCTTCCTACATTAAAACCATCACCTCTTAATTCTCACAACTACCTTATGAAGAAGGTACTATTATTTACTATTTTTAATACCATCCTATAATAAAGAAACTGAGGCTGAAAATGTAGAACAACTTGCCCAAAGTAACCACTAGTGGCAAAGTCACCAAGTCTTATTCCAAAGTCTATGGTCTTCACACCTTTTAATATCTCACTGTCTTTCTCATGGGTATTGCTTATAGTTTCAATTTAAAGTGTACATTTTAGTTTTTGAGGGTATATTTTAGCCAGCAACACGTACAAAATATTGATGTGAATAAATATCTGCCATGAGTTTTATAACCCCACTGTATAAATACTATAGTACTCATTGGCCATCATGATAAATAAAATGTATATGGTATTTCACTGCTGAAATACACTAGAGGGCTCAGAAAAAGTGGGATAAAAGGGATTAGTAACCCAATTTTGCAAATAACAAAGCAGACCTAAAGTGATTGACCAGTTTTCCTAGGATCTTGCAACTAGTAGAAAAGGTGAATTTCTGCAACAAACAGGCACTTCCATAAAGCAGTTCTCAAAATATTTCCCCTTCTACCACATCTTAGCTACCATCTCAAAGCACAAAACTATAATAGAGCATTCTTCGCCAGACATCCCCCTGTATTTTATGGTATTTTATATTTATTTCTCTTATATATGTGCATGCTCCAGCACTGTCCATTTCCATGGGGTATAAACCCAGCCAGTTCCAGTACACAAAATTTTATTACAGTGCAAGAAAACAGGAAGGAATAGCCCCTGGTTTTCACCACCCTCTGTTTACTTGAAATGGTCTCATCAAGTCAATGGCTTCATTGTTAAGTAGATCATATATTTTCATGGTAAAGAAATATTCTAATGGAAAGACATTTCCATAAACAAATAATAGCTATTACCAACAATGTATCATACAAGCCATGACTATACATTTCTAAGTACCAAAATTATTCAAGTCCTACCTAAAGAGCATAAACTTCTGAACCATTGATTACACAAGAGATTTCAATGGACAGTCATCCAAAAGGCTTCCCAGCATTATATTCTATTGAGTATACCTTCTGCCATCTTAGTTCTCTCCTTCCTTCTGTAGCCAACTATCTTCAAACAACCGACTTGACTCCCCGCTTTTCCCACAAACTTCCTAGTTTACTTCTCTCTAAATAGTTACCTCCCTAAAACAGCTTTCTGTTGAATCACCAATGACCTCCATATTGCTAAAACCTAAAATCCATTAATGTTTGTATTGTTCATATTACCTCGCCTGCTAATAGCATTTGGCAATGTCAGTTATTACATCAGCCTAGAAGCACTACTTTTCCTTGGCTCCCAAGGGAAACACTCACCTGGTGTTTTCACTCTACATCTTAGGCTTCCTCTGCAGATTCATCCTTTTCTAACCACCATTAAAAGGTGTCATTCTTAAGGTTCACTCCTAGATGTTCTTCCCTTCTCATGCCTTTTGAGACAGAGTCTTGCTCTGTCGCCCAGGCCGGAGTGCAGCGGCGCGATCTCAGCTCACTGCAAGCTCCGCCTCCCAGGTTCACACCATTCTCCCCCCTCAGCATCCCGAGTAGCCGGAACTACAGGTGCCTCCAACCACACCTGGCTAATTTTTTTTTGTATTTTTAGTAGAGACGGGGTTTCACCATGTTAGCCAGGATGGTCTCAATCTCCTGGCCTCATGATCCACCCGCCTCAGCTTCCCAAAGTGCTGGGATTACAGGCGTGAGCCACCGCGCCCGGTCCCTTCTCTACTCTTATAAGAAATATCATAAACAACCAAATATTCTGAGACAAATTCACATCTGTAGGGTCAACCTATCCTTTGAGTTCCAGACTCACATATCCAACCACCTACTTAATATAGCACTTGGTTATGTTATAGGCACCGCATATCTAACATATCCATGATTAAACCTGTGATCTCTCACACCAAACCCCATCTTCTACCACTAGTTGCAGCTTCTGTGAATACTTTATCATCCAGCCAGTTGCATAAGCTGGAATCTAGAAGTCATCTTGACACCACTTTCTCCCTCACCCTACCTAGGTGTAACCCATTACAAAATATTGTCCACTTAACTTCTAAATATCTTACACATTTTTCCACTTCTTTCTGTCTCCATCACGACAGCTCAAGCTGCCATCTCTACCTTGACCAATGCAGTAACTTCCTAACTGTACTTCCTGCATACACACTAGGCCCCTCTAATATTTTCCATACAATGGAGCCAGAGTGATCTTTGCAAAAACACAAATGTGATCGCAACAAGCCCTACCTTAAATTATCTGATGGCTTTTCCCTGTTCTTATGAAAAAGCCAAATCCTTATCATGGTTCGGAATGTCCTACATAGACCATGTAGGACACAGACCTCTGCCTCCATCTCCATCTTCACCTTGCATCAATCTTATCTTTCTTCTCACTTTAAGCACAGTTTTCTATCAGTCTTTGCACCTTCTGGCAACAGACTCTTTGGCCATTGTGTTTCCTCTACATGGAACATTTATCACCAGCCCCTTCATCACCTTCCATACTCCCTTTCCACCAGGATCTCCTCGACATCCTTCAAACCTCAATTCTAGTATCGTATCCTCTAGGAAGCCTTTTCTGAATATCCCCTCTACCCAAATACATGCAACCATAGGTCTTGATCAGCTTCTATTGTTGTACGGCTTCCAGATACATTTATTTCTATCTTATTCTATATAATTTCAAATGGCATGTGCCTTTGATTAATCCACACTTGGACTATAAGTCAAATAGAGCACAGATCTTGTCCTTGCTTACCAGTGTCGTCCTAGACATTATTAAATAACTGGATATGTATTTGATACTTAAAAATATCTGTTGGATGAATGAATAAATGAATGAAAGAGACCTACAAACAACATATTAAAATCAAATATTTATTTTCAAACAATTTTTCCCACATCATGGGAATTTAAGAAGATTGATTTAGGTGATGTCTCTTTTTATTCTTGATCAATTATCCTGTAAGAACAGAATACATTCAGAATTATTTCAATAAGCTTAGAACTGAGTTTAAAATATAAGCGATGGCCAGGTGCAGTGGCTCACGCCTATAATCCCAGCACTTTGGGAGACCAAGGCGAGCAGATCACGAGGTCGAGAGATCGAGACTGTCTTGGCCAACATGGTGAAACCCTGTCTCTACTAAAAATATGAAAATTAGCTGGGCGTGATGGCATGTGCCTGTAGTCCCAGCTACTCAGGAGAGTGACGCAGGAGAATCGCTCGAACCCGGAAGGCAGAGGTTGCAGTGAGTCAAGATCACACCACTGCATTCCAGCCTGGGTGACAGAGTGAGACTCCATCTCAAAAAAATAAATAAATATATATATATATATATATATATATATGCACAATGTGGGATGAGGACATAGAGGGGTTGTATAAAATTTGCTCAGATGATTTAAAATTTTACATTTTTGCACGCATGTGCCTCAGTTTTCCAGGAAACATTTTCTTACCTACACCATTCCCAATTCAGTGAAGAACAATTAGAAAGCCTAGGAATTTCATGTATTGTGCACCAACTAGGCTTCAGTAAGGTAGCCAGATTCTAATAAGAAATAATCCTTCCCTGAAGGAGCTCCTAATCTAGGAAGGGAGGTACAAAACTGAGTTCATATCCGTTGGACCAAATAGCATATTCGGAAAATATAAATATTTTAAGAGAAACAGAGAAATAACTCAATAAAAAAAGAGAATAACAATAGATAATTTCACAAAAACTAAATCTGAAAGACAGACACATCTGCTTAAAGATGGCCATGGCCTGATCTCTCCTTAACCACATAATTCCAGCCCGCTCCTAGAAACTGACCTTCTTAGCTGCTCCCTTCAGCTGCTTTCAATTATTATCTGGCTAAGTTTATCTCTATTTTGTCAGTGAAGGAAACATGGAAGCCCCAAGTCTGAAGCAAAGGGACAACTCTTTTTCTTGATATTTGTGCCCCAGAACTTATGCTAAGACGAACACAGATTTAGTGAGGCTCAACACATAATTTTGGAAGAAATGGGGATTTTACCAAAAAAATTTCAGGACAATCTTACTTTTGCAAACTTTACAGAAATATACAATCACAAGAACACATTGCTAGGACCCCACCCCCACCCTACCCAAGAGCTTGAGAAGATGCTCTGAAGGTTCAGCTTCCTTCAGCTCAAGGCAAATTCTCCTCTGGCTCAGATACTGCATTTACTGTTTAGTCTGTGACTAACCCACCTCCCCCTGTACAATGGAGCCCAGTCTACTTAACCTCTCAACACTCCATCCTTCTGGACCTAGAATAATTGCCTAGCTTTCGCCTGTGCCTTGTTCTCCTCCGAGTTAGCCTTGTGATAACTCAGCATGCTACGTGTGCCCCTTGTTATTTGTGCTTCTCTCTCCCAGTCTCATGATGGCTTTCCTGTTAGTGGATCCCACGTTGGTCCCATCTGGCATACAGATACCATGTTATCACACTGGCCCCTCTAATATCTTCCTGTATCCTATTCCACTTCCAATATTGTGCTCCTGTGTTTTCTTTTTTTAAGCCACATCTAATTGCAAAACTTTACTGAAAGGTTGAAATTACTCATCATAACTTGATCTTATGTTAAATATCTCCATTCCCTTTCCATACCGTATATGAACAATTCTCTAAGTATATTATTCCTCATGAGCCTCTTCAGTGTCTCTGCAGTATCCTTACTTTGTGACACTTCAATATGAATACAGTGTTTCTGCCTGAGAAGAGTTAAATACAAAAAGGAACATGGATTTCCCTCCCTGTCCATTAACTATTAATAACATTTGTACAATACTAGTACTACATTAGCAACTCATCATCATGCCTAATCCATCTCCAGGATCATTTCTTTCCTGTTTTCCTGGAACATACTTATTCTCCATTTTCTGATCACACAATATGGTCCTTATTTTTTTAGTTTCTAAACTCGATGCTTACAATGTCACTTTGTTTCAGCCTAACTCTCCAACTTTACAAAATAACTTTTAAATCACCATCCTGCCTTACAAGGTGCTAACTTTTTCAAACATAGTCCCATTTACATCAACTATTAACTTGGAAATATTATGAAGTAAATCATAATTACTATTCATATATTTTCCCATAAACACAGACATTTTTCAAGGGATAGGAAATGGTCTGACACATTCCCTAATGTCCCAAATCTCACTTATTCTAGTGTTCAGCTGATAGAGGGATCGCAGTGCTTATTTCATAGAACACCTTTTTTTCTTGCTGCCAATTCTTTTGAAAAGGTGCTCTGCATGCACTGCCCACACATTTCAGTCTCAGTCTCATGTCAAACCACTTCAGCCTGGCTTGCAATCTTACCAACTTTCTGCAAGGGCTTTCTGAAAGGTCAGCATTCACCACCTAATTGGATAAGTGGCCTTTTCTTTGGTCTTTAGTTCACATAACTCTGTCGCTTTTGGCACTACTGACAGGCCTTCCATTTTAAAAGTATCCCTTCTCTTGCTTTTCTTGACAATCCTCCATCCTGGGTTTTTTGTTCTTTTTTTTAACCTCGCTGACTTTTTTTCTTGGTCTCCAACATGGTATCCTCTTTTGAAATACTGCTTGTACTAAAATTCTATGATGAGTCCACTTCCTTTATTCCCTGCTTTGTCTCCTCAAGGGATCACTTTCACTTCCATGACTTCAGCAATCACCTGTACACTGATGACTCACAAGGTGATTATCACACTGGCCTCATCCTGAGCTTCAGACCTATATTTATAAGTCCCTCTACCTAAAAGTAATACAGGCAGCTTAATATCTTTCCACCAAAAACTATTCTCTCTGCTATATTAATCTTCAAAATAAGGCTAATAACTGTACTTATTTTGTAGAATTATTAAGGCAATACTAGCTACTATAACAGATAAACCCAGAAATCTCAGTGACTTCACAAAACAAGAATTTATCTCTCACTCCCTTTAATTTCAATGGCAGGAGGGAAAAAATGTTGTAACGCTCTGCCCTTCTTTATCCATTTATTCAGGGACTCACGAAAGAAGAAAAATATGCTGTCTATAACACATCCTAGGCATCAGTCTCAAATGTCAGACAAAAAATTAAAAGAAAGAGGATTTCCTAAAAGCTCTTGTTTTTATGGGCTAGACCTGGTAATAGTTTATATTACTTCAGCCAACATTTCTTCCGGGGAAAAAAAAAATTGGTCACATGGCCTAATTGCAAAACATGCTAGAAAATGTAGCCTACCTCTGTGCACAGGAGGAAAGGAAAATGAGTTTGGTGAACAGGTAAGATTAAATTAACAGATATTTGCCAGATAGCTGCCACTTAGCCTGATACATAGTGATACAACTGTTGGCCTATCATACATTTGTTCAGCCATCTAAGTTATAATTCTCAGAGTTGTCTTTTATTTTTCACTATCCCATGTCCAGCTGTGGCCATCAGGTCATACAATTCTATTTTGCAATTATCTCTTAAATGTAAATATTTCTCCCCATTTAAACTGCCTTGGCTAAGTGGTTCTGAACACTGTCTTGACAACAGGATCTCCTGGAATTGTTTTTTTTTTTTAAGTATTAAATTAAATCTTTCCAGGATCAACATTTTATTAAAGCTTTCAATGCAATCCTAATCTTAATGGTCAGTTAAGGGTGAGAAATGCTGCTGTAATCCAACCTCTTCTCACCACACCCAGAATGATCTCACTGAAGCACTGATTTCATCATGACATTCTATCAGGGGAAATTCAGCTCCCAATATTTCACGTAGGTTCTTTTCTATTTTCCCTAAGTGTCAGCTGGTCTAAGAAATAAAGGGAAAGAGTACAAAAGAGAGAAATTTTAAAGCTGGGTGTCCAGGGGAGACAGCACATGTCAGCAGGTTCCATGATGCCCCGAGCTGTAAAACCAGCAAGTTTTTATTAGTGATTTTCAAAAGGGTAGGGAGTGTATGAATAGGGTATGGGTCACAGAGATCACGTGCTTCACAAGGTAATAAAATATCACAAGGCAAATGGAGGCAGAGCAAGATCACAGGACCACAGGACCGGGGTGAAATTAAAATTGCCAATGAAGTTTCAGCCACGCATTGTCATTGATAACGTCTTATCAGGAGACAGAGTTTGAGAGCAGACAACTGATCTGACCAAAATTTATTAGGCGGGAATTTCCTCGTCCTAATAAGCCTGGGAGCACTACGGGACACCGGGGCTTATTTCATCCGTTATCCACAGCCGTAAAAGACAGATGTTCCCAAAGCGGCCATTTCAGAGGTTTCCCCTTAGGGATGCATTCTCTTTCTCAGGGATGTTCCTTGCTGAGAAAAAGAATTCAGCGATATTTCCCCTATTTGCTTTTGAAAGAAGAGAAATATGGCTCTGCTCCACCCGGCCCACAGGCAGCCAGACTTCAAGGTTATCTCCCTTGTTCCCTGAACATTGCTGTTATCCTATTCTTTTTTCAAGGTGCCCAGATTTCTTATTGTTTAAACAATTTGTCCAGTTAACGCAATCATCACAGGGTCCTAAGGCGACATTCATCCTCAGCTTACGAAGATGACGGATTAAGAGATTAAAGTAAAGACAGGCATAGGAAATCACAGGATATTGATTTGGGAAGTGATAAGTGTCCATGAAATCTTCACGATTTATGTTCAGAGATTGCAGTAAAGACAGGCATAAGAAATTATAAAAGTATCGATTTGGGGAACTAATAAATGTCCATGAAATCTTCACAATTTATGTTCTTCTGCCATGGCTTCAGCTGGTCCCTCCGTTGGGGGTCCCTGACTTCCCGCAACATTTCTTTACTAAAAAATCATTTCTGGGCCGGGCACAGTGGTTCATCCCTGTTATCCCAGCACTTTGGGAGGCCGAGGTAGGTGGATCACGAGGTCAGGAGATTGAGACCATACTGGCGAACACGGTGAAAGCCCATCTCTACTAAAAACACAAAAATTAGCTGAGCATAGCAACACATGCCTGTAATCCCAGCTCCTCGGGAGGCTGAGGGAGGAAAATATCTTGAATCTGGGAGGCGGAAATTGTAGTGAGCCAAGATTGCACCACTGCACTCTAGCCTGGAGACAGAGCTAGACTCCCTCTCAACAACAACAACAAAAAAAATTGTTTCTGAACTTCCATTATCTAAAGCAAGGTACGCATATTTGAATGAGTCTGCAAGGATGATACACTAACGAATTTGAATGTTTATTTGTATGTTTTATTTAACGCTACTTTAGTTTGATCATTGTATAAGTTTTATAACTTACAACATTTATTAATACAGTAGAATCAAGGCATTTCCTTACTTAAAATTTGTTGCTGACTGTGCATTCTCTAATGCAGTGGTTTCTGATGTAGAATGTAAATACCTCACTGGTATACACTCAGAAAAAAATCTGTTGAACATAAATTTTGTTTAGCAATTGTGTAAGTCAGGGTTCTCTAGAGAAACAATAAAAAAGACCTGCGTATACGTATATTACATGTTTTGATACATATATACATCTCCTGTGTGTGTACATATATATCAATATAGAGATATATCTCTACATATGTATCAATATAGAGATATATCTCTATATACACTATTGTCAATAGTATATATACTGTATATTATATATATACTATTGTCAATAGTATAAATATCTATATAGATCTAAATAGATATAGATCTATAACTATATCTAGTTATATATAGATCTATATATCTAGTTATATATAGATCTATATCTATATCTAGTTATATATAGAGAGAGTTATTGTAAGGAATTGGTTCATGCAGTTATGAAAGCTGGCAAGTATAGGCCAGCACGGTGGCTCATGCCTGTAATCCCAGCACTTTGGGAGGCCAAGGATGGCAGATCACCTGAGGTCGGGAGTTCAAGACCAGCCTGACCAACATGGAGAAACCCCGTCTCTATTAAAAATATAAAATTTTCTGGGCATGGTGGCACACGCCTGTAATCCCAGCTACTCGGGAGGCTGAGGCAGGAGAATCGCTTCAACCCGGGAGGTGGAGGTTTCAGTGAGCCAAGATTGTGCCATTGCACTCCAGCCTGGGCAACAAGAGCAAAACACCGTCTCAAAAAAAAAAAAAAAAAGAAAAGAAAAGAAAAAAAGAAAAAGAAAAAGAAATCTGAAAGCTGGCAAGTATAAAATCTACAGGATACGCCAGTAGGCTAAAGGCCCAGGGAATGCCAGTGCTACAGTTCAAATCTGAAGGCTGTCTTTTAGCAGAATTCCTTCTTGCTAGTATTTGTTCCATTAAGGCTTTCAGCTTATGAATAAGCCTCACCAAATTTTGGAGGACAATTTGCTTTATTCAAAGTCTGTCAATTTAAATATTAATCTCATCTACAAAACATTCTCACAGACACATCCAGATAACGTCTGATTAACCCTCACAACAATGCAATAAAATGCGGTAAAACTTTAAAGAAAAGTCAAAGTATAAAAAATCTTTCCACCTCTAGTTTGGGGGCTAATGGGAGAAAGATCAGGAAAAGCATCTAAGGGGCTTCTAAAATTCGGATACTCTTCTTAACTGGAAATTGAGTACACAGGTGTAATTATATTGGTGGAGGTGGGAGGGTGTTGGTAATTTACATATATAATCTTTTAAATATATTCAATATTTAATAAAAATGAATTTTAAAAATCCAATCCAACCAAATTTAACATTTTAATTCCATCCTATTAACATCTGCTCCTCTTTCTCCCAAGCTCAGGCCCGAGTCATGGATCTCAGATTTCTAGTAAAGCAAGGATGTTCAGTTTGGTCCCTCACTCTTGTTTGTTTTTGCTCTCTTACTCAGTTTTGTTATTCCATTCTCTCTTCATTCTTGCAGGCCTCCTTGCTTTTCTTCACCATGCCAAGAATGTTTTCACTCCATCATCCTAGCCCTTGTCATTTCCTTTCTCTGGAAGCTCTTCCTCAGCTACAAGCAGTCTCACTCACTCACTCCACTTAGGTCTCTGATCAAATGTTCCCTCTTTACCTGTAACTTCATCATCCCTCTTAATCCCCTTACTTTGTGCATTTTCTTCATTGCTGTTATTACCTGATGTGCATTTTCTTCATTGCTGTATTACCTGATGCATATAAGTATTCATTCATCTTTTTCCACCAATAAAAATACAAGTGTAACAGCAGAGACTTTGTTTTGTTAGGTGATATAAACCAAGCACCCAAAACAAAGCCTCACACATACTAAATAATCAATAAATATTTGTGTAATGAATTAACACTATCAATTTTATAGAGAAAAATTCTGATGGAAGTTATAGAAATTCTCACCTATGGCTTAATATATACAGTAAAAATTGGTAAGTTTGCAAGAAGGTACTGACAAACCGTTATTCAAGTGGGAAATTTTAACATAGATCTCTCCATAATGTATAGGAGAAATTTAAAAACAGGCCAAATAGCAGTCCTAACTGCAAGATCCCAGAGTGGTTTTCAGGTTTAAATGTCAGCATAACTTACAAAACACAATTGGCTTATTCTTCACCATGTTTAATTAGCATAGAGAAAGGATGCAGGACAGGGAACAAATGAGTAGCAAGTCAGCAACATGACGAGGTCTCAGACGTATAGACTCAGCTTCTGATGTAGCTCATTACTGCACAGGGAAAATTTTGATTGGGAGACATGACAAGAAATTGACAGAAGTGAAGATCACAGTAGAACACAGAAACCTCAGGCCAGGACCCCTTTCTTAAAACATGTGCTAATCTGCTAGCTCATAGGAGATGAGCACCTAGATCATAGCTAGATCTGACTTTTTTTTTTAGGACTGCAGAATGTCATAAATTATAGATTACATAGGAAATAATTCTAAACATACTTACATACATCCTTGGATCAAAAGTAACACAGAAACCCCAGCAAGACACTGTCACCTATTTCCAACCCTTCACTTAATACTGCACAAATTTGTCAGAGAATTATAGCTTTGCATTAATTCTTTTCCTCTAAATTTCAATAAACTGTCTATTGAATATATTTAGAATCCTGTAACCAACAATTAGATAATGCACACTCATACCAAAGACTCTTGGAACATTTCTAAAAATTCACATTTTAAGACACAAAAATATTCCCAAAATACCAAAAATCAGTATTATACAGACTAAGTTCTTGTCCATAACGCACTTAAGTTAGCAAACAGTAACCAGAAAGCAATTTTGAAAGTTCTTATTGTGAAATCTAAAACACTCTGCTAAATAAGCCATAGGTCCAATAAATCATAACACAATTTATAAAATACGTTAAACTGATCATTAATGAATGTGCCATATATAACAAAACCTAAAGGTTATAGCTGAAGTGGTATTTAATAGAAATTTATAGCTTTAAACTATCTTAAAAAACAAAACAAGAAATCTAATATGTGATAAGTATTTCTCCCCATGTATTCAGTCTTCCTATACATTATACCTGGGGAACCCGTTCTGCTGTAGTCAGACCTTTGGTCTCCTCACTGTAGGTGATATCCATACTGATTATGCCTAACAGTTGATATGGTGAATCCATCTATGCCACTGAAGTTTCATCTCCAGTGGATGAAGATGTGATCTCTTCCTTACATCACTTACTGTAAAAACTTGGAGTGTGCATAAAACATATATTTACCTATATACCTAAAAAAAAACTATTAAGGGAGATAGCATAGTATATAATGGCTACATATATTGACAATAGTATATAATGGCTACATACTTAGAACTGCTATCAAAATGAGGAATGAATGAGAAAAACACACATATGAAACAGAACCTCATTTATTGCACTTAGATATTAAATGAGGGTGTACAGTAAAAAATTTGACCTTGCCCAACAAGAAGTCTAGCTTTGCTCTTAGCCTCTGGAAGTGAATCTATTTCATACTTGATAGGAACATTGTTATTATTTAGGGTTGGGGGGCTGACCACACCAGGATGGAGTTGGTCATACCTGATAATCTTAGGGTATAGACTGGCTATGGCAGGTAAATAAATTGTAGGATTTAGGATGGGGGTTTGGGGTTCACACAGTATCAGTCATCCTGAAGTTTGAAACTGACCATGTCAGCAATCAGTCAATTAATCATGTCTACGTAATGGAGCTCCAATAAAAATTGTGAACACCAAGACTTGGGTGGGTGTCATTGGTTGGCAATGCCCCATGCACACGGTCACACGTCAATGTCAGAAGAAGAACATAACCTGAAGACAATAAAAGCTTAGTGTCTGGAATCCTTGCAAACCCTTCTTTGGCTTATTTTTATCCTTTTCCCATAATAAACTAACTGTGAATGTAACAGCTTTCAGTGAGTTCTGTGAGTTTTTCTAGTGAATTATCAAAGCTGAGCATGGTATGGAGAACCCTTCAATCTTGCATTTGGTATCAAAAGTAAGGGTTGTCTTGTATGGACTCTTTCCTCCAAATTTGTAGTTGGACCCTAACTCCTTGCAGTTGGTGTCGGAAGTTTTGGCAGACTTGACATTCTAGAAGACCATGCCCTCATCCTTTGCAGTTTGGTCAATTCTAGGTAGGGAGTAAAAAAGATAATACTCCATATGAAATGTTGGATGCAAGGAATGATGGGACAACAAGCTGACAAGCTAATTTCAATATTTTGTATAGTATATACAAACATGGTATATACTATATATATGGTATATATATAACCAAATGGTATCGTATATAACCAAAAGACAATAGGCTTTGTCTTAATCCGTTCAGGCTGCTGTAATAGAAATACCAGGGATTGCATGTCTTAAACATCAAACATTTGTTTCTAACAGTTCTGGATACTGGGAATTCCAAGATCAAGGCACTAGCAGACTTGGTGTCTGGTAAGAGCCTCCTTTCTGGTCCATAGACAGCTAACTTCTCACTATGTCCTTACATGATGGAAGAGGTGAGTGAGCTCTCTGGAGTCCCTTTTAAATGGGCTCTGCCCTCATGACCTAATCATCTCCAAAAGGTCCCACTTTCTAATATCACATTGGGAGTTAGGATTTCAACATGAATTTGTGGGGAGGGGGCAGGTGGCGCATAAATATTCAGTCCATAACCTATCTCCTCCCGAGAGACAGAAAGGAGTATAACAAAATTATAAAGCCCAATTTAAACATATAAATAGACAGGTGTGGATGTAGACAGAGATACACAGATGATATAGCAAGTACATGAAAGCAACTAAAGTAGTATATACACTGCATTATCTATTTTATTTCTGGAATATAAAACTGACTTAAGTGTGGATGTCATATACTATGAGAAATTAGTGAGAAAAAAACACACGAAAAACAGAAGAAACTCACTGATTACCTTTAGCTATTAAATAACAGTGTATAGTAAATAATTTTGCTTTGCCCAATAAGAGGTCTGTTTTTTCCCTCAGCTTCTGGGATGCAATGTATGTCATACCTGAATAAAGCACCTGAATCCAGTGTCTGTGTAGACCTGATATGTTTTCAAGCGCTCCCGAAATCTTTAAGAGAGTTTATTATTATACATAGGCTACAAAGACAGTCTCAAGAGAATAAGTCACAAAGAATAGAAATAATACAAATAAAATTCTCTGTCCATAATGCAGTGGACCTGCAGGCAAATAACAAAAACTTTTAAAGGCCCTTCCACCTGATGTTAAAAAATAAAACTAAACAAAAACATCATAACTCGGATCCCAGGAGAAATACAAAATAAAATTGCAGAATTTCTTCAAAATAACAATGAAAGCAATGCATGTGAGAAATTATGAAAACAACTAAGACAGGCAATGAAAGAAATTTTCTGGCATTAAACGTATATTTGACAAAAAATAAAAATGGAAAGAAAATGTATTGCATAATCAATTCAGAAAGCTAGTGAAAGAAAACCCAGAAAAGTAAAGCAAATGAAAGCAGGACTCAAAAAATACTTAAAATATTGGCTTTATAGAATAAATATAACATCAATCCACAAATCTGAAAAAAAATTCATCCCAAAATACAACTGCAGAAGAATTTCATTTGTGAATATCCATGCAAAAAAATCTTAAATTGGTCAGCAGAATCGAAGAGCATATTAAAAATTAATACATCATGAAGTATAATTTAGTCCCAGAGTGCAAGGCAGTTTATATTAGGAAATACACTGCTGATTCATAACATTAATAGAGCTAATGAGAAAAATCATATTAAATCTCCATATATATCAAAAATTAGATATTTAACAAAATTCAACATTTACCCATATTAAAAGAATGCTCAAAAAAATAGGATATATAATTCCTAGCCCAAAGCCAGTGATTTTTCTTCATGGAGAAGCGTTAGAGATTTTCACAATAAAACCAGAAACAAGAAAAAAAAGCCCACTACAGACAATCCTCAACTTGCAAAGGTTGCACTCATCATTTTTCAACTTTTTGATGATGCAAAAGTGATATGCACTCAGTAGAAACCGTACTTTGAGTCCCCATACATCCATTCTGTTTCTCATTTCCAGTATAGGCTACAGTATAGGCATACCTTAGTTTATTGTGCCTCACTGTATTGTGCTTACAGATATTGCAAGTTTTTATAAATCCAAGGTTTGTGGTAACCTGAGTTGAGCAAGTCTATCGGTGCCATTTCCCCAACAGCAGGTGCTCGCTTCATGCTCTTTCAGAATTAAGGTATGTACTTTTTTTAGACATGTTATTGTACACTTACTACACTACAGTACCATGTACACATAACTTTTATATGTGCTGGGAAATCAAAAACTGTGAGAGTCTCATTTTATTGTGATATTTGCTATATTGCAATGGGCCAGAACTGAACCCACAATATTTCTGAGGTATGCCTGTATGATATTCAATAAATTACAAGAGATATTCAACACTTTATTATAAAACAGGCTTTGTGTTTGGTGATTTTGCCCAACTGCAGGCTAATGTAAATGTTGTGAGCACACTTAAGGTAGGCTAGACTAAGTTATGATATTCAGTAGAGCAGATGGATTAAATGCATTCTCAACTCACAATGGGTTTACTGAGATGTAACCCCATCATAAGTCAAAGAGCACTGATATTTCCATTGCTATTTAGTATTATGTTGCAAGTATTAGCCAATGAACATTGACAAGAAAAATATTGAGGAGGTAAAAATTAAAATAGTAAAACTATTTCTGTGCAGATAGTATAATATACATTTAGAAAACCCTACAGAATAAACAAAAACTACAATAAACAATTTTAAAAATTAATAAGGCAGCAGGTAATTAAATTAGTTTACAAAAAATAGTATCTGTCTATACTTTCAAAAATAGGTGAAGGATACAATGGAGGATTCCATTTCCAATCACAGGGGAAAAAAGAAAACAAACTACCTGTGATCAAAATGGATCAAGTGTATTTAAATCACTGAGTTTATAATGATACAAAAATATAACTTTAAAATATCACTTTTCTTCTTTAGAGGAAGCTATGAACTGGTTCATTATTTGGAACACTGGTAACTAGAAAGAGGAAATCAAGCAATTATTCTGCCTTGACTTGATGACTGTATTTCAGAGTAGCCAAATATTTGATAAGCAGAAATGACAGAAAAAGATCTAGGTAAAGATCTTCAATGGCTGCTAATATCCTACACATAAAAAAAAGAAGTAACAAGACATATTTTGTACATCTGAAGAAAGTAAACAATAGTACCTGCTATGGGCTGAATGTGTTCCCCCAAACTCATTTTTTAGAACTTAAATCCCATTGTGATAGTAAAAGGAGGCAGGGCCTTTAGGGGATGATTAAGTCAAGAAGGCAGAGCCTGCATAAATGGGGTTAGTGATGCTATAAAAGGACTAAAGAAAACTAGGTAGACCCTTCTCACCCTTCAATCCTTTCTGCCATATGAAGATGCAACATTTATCCCCACTGGAGGTTGCAGCAACAAGGTACTATCTTGGAAGAGGAGGCTGGGTTCCCATTGAACACCAATCCTGACAGAGCCTCGATCTTGGACTTCTAACCTCCAGAACCATGAGCATTAAATTTCTGTACTTTATAAATCACCCCACCTTGGGTATTTTGTTACAGCAGCAATAAAAGACTAAAACACCACCTATGAAGTAGTGTTACTAAAAAACATCAAACCTAAATTTAATTAAGTCTCTAGATCTAACCAACAATTTACAAAAGATTCAGGAATCAGAGCAACATGTAACCACCACCTTAGGGATGCAATCAACAAAACCCACTCTATATGTAAACTGCCCAGTTGCTTCAAAAACAACCCAAAAAGAAATAAATGCAAGGCCGGGCACAGTGGCTCACACCTGTAATCCCAGCACTTTGGGAGGCCAAGGTGGGTGGATCACAAGGCCAGGAGATTGAGACCACCCTGGCTAACACGGTGAGACCTCGTCTCTACTGAAAATACAAAAAATTAGCCAGGCGTGGTAGCGGGTGCCTGTAGTCCCAGGTACTCAGGAGGCGAGGCGGGAGAATGGTGTGAAGCTGGGAGGTGGAGCTTGCAGTGAGACGAGATCACACCACTGCACTCTAGCCTGGGTGACAGAGCAAGACTCCATCTCCACAAAGAAAAAAAAGAAAGAAGAAAAAAGAAAGAAAAGAAAGAAAGATAAAAATCACACAGTAAAAGGAATCCTTTAGCAGGCTTGAGCATATGCTAATTCACTTTATTTAGCTATTGAGCAATGTATACATATATTGCACAATACACATATATTGTACATACATTGCACGATGTATACAACATCGTGTTGTATACCATAAATATGTGCAAATTTTGTGAAGTTTTGTTTCTTTTTTTTTTGTGACAGAGTCCTGCTCAGTCGCCCAGGCTGGCTCACTGCAAAATCTGCCTCCCGGGCTCAAGCCATTCTCCTGCTTCAGCCTCCTGAGTAGCTAGGATTACAGGCGCCCGCCACCATGCCCTGCTAATTTTTGTATTTTTAGTAGAGACGGGGTTTCACCATGTTGGCCAGTCTGGTCTTGAACTCCTGACCTCAGGCGATCCGCCCACCTTGGCCTCCCAAAATGCTGGGATTATGGGTGTGAGCCACAGCGCCTGGCCATCAATTTTTTAAAAAATAATAAAGAGGGAGGTAAGGTTCCCACTAGCAGACAGACAGACACACACACACCCCTGAGAGAGAGACCTGAGACACATTAACCAATTGCAATGTATAGATGTTACTTACGTCCTATGTCACATAAACCAAAAATAAACAGACAAAAATTTGAACACTGGGTATTTTATTGTTATATTATTTATGGCACAATAAATATAATGTGGGGTTTCTTTGCTGTGATAATGTTGAAGGTATGTTTGTAATAAATATTTGTTATTTAGATTATATTGTAATATTAGTAAGAGTCAATATATATTGATAGAATCTCTGGGACTTGCTACAAAATAACCTGGGGGTTAGAAGCCAGGAACTTGCAGGGGAAGTTAATAATTGTTGAGGCTGGATAAATAGTTCATTATACTGTTCTTTCTACTAATGTATATGTTGTAAATTTCCTAATATATAAAGTCTTTATAAATAAAGAAAACCTAGACAAGTAACTCATTTTACTTAAGTTTGTGAAATGAATGTGAGGAATCTGTAGCTTCTTATGTGTGATTAAATAATTCTTTTTCTGAAAATTTTACTCGAATTGTCCTGTTCTCTCTGGATAACAAGAAGCTAATTGAGATTATTAAGAAGCTAGCAAAAAAAGAAAAGCAGCATTCTCAAGAAAAGCCAAAACAATTTTAAGAATTAAAGTTTTACATTGTCACAGACTCCTGTTTTATAATAGCTATTTCAATACCTTCTTTCACATATTTCCCCATTTATATGCCCGTCTTTCCATCAAATCCCCATTAAAGCAAACACCTGTGGAGACATTACCTCTGCTCATTTTTAGTGTACCCATGAACTCTTTCTATCCCAAACTCCTTCTAAGGACAAGTAATGTGAAACCTTAAATCATAACCAAATAATATTTTCAATACTTTCAAACCTCTATGTGGCATCAAAATGTTTTGTTTATGTATCTTATAATAGAGAACCTTCAACACAACTCTTCTGCAGAAATATCAGACCTTCAAGAAATTAAAGCGAAATCAAAGTGACTACCTTTATTTTTTTCAAATATTGCCATTGTAAATGGCAATATCATTCACGTGAGAGCGTCATACATTTTGGCGATTCAGATGCTAAAGGAGGTTAGCTACCTCTTTAAAGCATTTCTGCACCTTAAATGCTCAGGGGCAGTGCCAGCTGTAGTCACTTGATTGCAGCAATGGGATGTGCTCTCTCTGAAGTTTACTACAGCACCTGCTCAAAGGTCAAGCCAAGTTGACCACACATTCTGCTCCTATCTTTTGCTTTGAAGACAAGTATATACGAACTATTTTTTTAATGTGCTTTAACAGATTTGAGACAAGATTCTAAACTTCTTTTACTCTCTTTAATGTATTTTAAAGTCTTTTTAGGTATTTTTCCTCTTTTGGGGGGTCTAAAATGTGCTGTCAAATCTGCAAGGGTTTTTTAGCAATATATTTTTTTCTTCCTAGTTGTACAGATCAAATTTCTCTCACTGAAGTACAAATTCTGAGGAGAGAAAAATACACAGGATGTCCATCTCTGTCCTGCTACTTACTCTTTCTCATCATAGAACTATTATTCCTAGGAAGCATAAAGCCCTGTGTTTTTATTTATGAACCTTTTACACTGTATTCTTTTTCCATCCTCTGCCTGTTACCAAGTTCCAAAGTTGCTTTCACATTTTCGGGTATCTTTAAAGAAGAACACCACTCCCTGTAGAACCAATTTACTGTATTAGTCCATTTTCATACTGCTATAAAGAACTGCCCCAGACTGGGGAATTTATAAAAGAAAGAGATTTAGTTGACTCACAGTTCAGCGTGGTTGGGAGCACCCAGGAAACTTACAATCATGGTGGAAGGTGAAGGGGAAAGCAAGACACCGTTCTCACAACGCAACAGGAAGAAGTGCTAAGCAAAGGAGGAAGAGCCCTTTATAAAACCATCAGATCCCGCGATAACATAAGAACGAACGAACTCACTATCACGATAACAGCATGGGGGAAACCACCTCCATGATTCAATTAAAGAACTCAAATGCTTTCTTAATTGGTGGCTGCATTTAGGCCATTACCTCCACCTGGTCTCTCCCTTGACACATGGGGATTGTAGGGATTACAATTCAAGATGAGATTTAGCTGGGGACGCAAAGCCTAACAGTATCAATTCTCTAGGAAGGGACGAAAACAAACCTATCCTTACATTTATCAAAGTAGGAGTTGCCAAATTATCTTGAATGTGGTTTTTAAAAGATTACATGGCCTATGGACATAGAAAGTAGAAGATGGTTACCAGAGGCTGGGAAGGGTAGTGGGGGGCTGGAGGGAGGTGAGGATGGCTAATGGGTACAAAAAACAGAAAGAATGAACAAGACCTACTATTTGATGGTACAACAGGGTGACTATTGTCAATAGTAACTTAATCGTATTTTTTATTTTAATTACATGGCCTGACAGCCTGTAGTGTTTTTGACTTTTTTAAAGAAACAGATAACAACACTCATATGACACCAGTGGTTCCCAAGCATTGGGAATTCACCATGGACCCTATTTAAAATATTTAACAGGCCAGGTGCGGTGGCTCACGCCTGTAATCCCAGCACTTTGGGAAGCCAAAGCAGGCAGATCACGAGGTCAGGAGATCGAGACCATCCTGGTCAACATGGTGAAACCCCCATCTCTACTAAACATACAAAAATTAGCTGGGCATGGTGGCACGTGCCTGTAATCCCAGCTACTCAGGAGGCTGAGGCAGGAGAACCACTTGAACCAGGGAGTTGAAGGTTGCAGTGAGCCGAGATGGTGCCACAGCACTTCAGCCTGGCTGGTGACACAGAGAGACTCTGTCTCAGAAAGAAAAGAAAAGAAAAGAAAAAGAAAAAAAAAAAATATATATATATATATATATATTTAGCAGCTGGTAAAGTATGAGCAGTCAGAAAGTATCCTGGTGACCCCAGCTATGACAGGGACTAACCCTGTAGATACTTAATTTTGAGGAGGTGTAGGGTCCCAAGAAAGGGGATTGGGTGGCCAGAGTGGGTGTGAAGGCAGGCAATTAAGGCATAGTTATTTAATAATAACTTTATTTCAGTAGTTTCATGGCCAGTACAGCTGTAGATGCTTAGCATTTACAAGTCCTAGAATATACCAATTAGTGATTTTTTTTAACTGGGTGATTTTTTTTTAATTAGTGATTTTTTTTTTTTTTACAATATATGGTATCAACTTTTCTTTTGTCAAGTGAGAATATTTAAAAAGGCAAAAATGTAAGTACTGCCTTCTGTTACCATCATTTCATAAAAGACAAATTTAAAACCAGGTAAGTAAATAGAAGGCAATCATAAAGACATTTTTAACGGAATGAGTTTACCTTTATGAAAAACTTACAACATTGACTTTATTTTTTGTAATTTCTCTACTGACTTGAGAAAATTTAATCACTGATCTGCCTCTGTCCACAGAGAAACCTTCACCTGATTTTTTTTAAGCGCCAGTTTAAAGTGAAGAAGTGTCTTACCCTGGAAGATACTATATGAACAGAAAATCTGAACAGGTCAATAACCAGAAGATGAATTAGTTTCATCACAAGGATATTAAACATTGATCATTATTTATTGAAGAAATGCCAAATATGGCCCAACTTCCATTTGCTTTGTGCTCACAAATCTAGTGTCAAATTAAGGATTTCAATCTCTTTTTATCTCAATCAGAATATGTTTGTTTTATTGCTGATTCTTTGTAAGGCATAATCAATATTTTTTACAGTACAACTACAAAACTACTAGCTCTTACAGAAACTCCATTTCAGCACACACATGAGTTCACAGTGGTACAATATTAATAGTTTTACTCTGGAAAGAATGTACAATATAAGCTGATGTGCTTCGAAACAGAATTTATGGGGATTAGGGATGCTTTCTCTCTAACTAGGTGAATGTTTGCATTCCACACTATAAGCATTTCCAAAAGGAAAGCAAAAAACTAAAAGTTTTCACATGTTTAATTTAAAAGCAGTTTCTTTATATTCATTCAAACTCAGGTCAAGTTCCCTAGTAATAATACCCAATATTCTGAAATCCAACTAGGGGATCACTTTTTACATTAACTGATATGAAATTATAAACACATTTGCATGGAGAAGCATAGAATTCTTATTTTTAATGAGAACTGAAATACACATAATTAAAGAAAGTTAATTTCATATGATACCCACAATTATATGCATGATGGCTAATCTCATATTGTATATTAGAAGTAAATGCTCAGCCAGGTACGGTGGCTTACGCCTGTAATCCCAGCACTTTGGGGGGCCGAGGTGAGTGGATCACCTGAGGCCAGGAGTTCGAGACCAGCCTAGCCAAAATGGTGAAACCCCATCTCTATTAAAAATACAAAAAAAAAAAAAAATTAGCTGGGTATGGTGGCACCACCTGTAATCCCAGCTAATTGGGAGGCTGAGACAGGAGAATCACTTGAACCTGGGAGGCAGAGGTTGCAGTGAGCTGAGATCGCACCACTGAATTCCAGCCTGGGTGACAAGAGGGAAACTCCATCTCAAAAAAAAAAAAAAAGAAGTAAATGCTCTTCCTTCTTACGGAAATAATGAGATCCAGAGACCTTTCCCTTTCTTTAACTGAATCTGTTCTCAACTAGGACAACTTTAAACTATTTACCCCTAGTTGTCCATGTTGACATTCTAATGCGTGATTTCCAAAACATACTTTGATACCTTCGGTGTCATAATTAGTTCAAAAATGAGGTGTACTGAACCATCACTCATTATTATTTTTATTCTTTCCTACTCTGGGTATGATCTTTCTCTTCCTTCTCCTTAAAGAAAACTTTGGATAAACGTGTTCCAAAGGGAACTGTGGTTATTATATTAATTTTTAGTGCAATTAGCAAAGATTCAAGAAAACATCTCCCAATAGAATGATCGCATCACGCAGGAGTGCAATCCTCGGCTGGCTTAGTCAAACTACAACTGGTGCTTAATCCACACAAATATGCAGAGGCTGTCTCTTTGCTATTCTTTAACTATAAGAACTGAATCACATAAATACAATTTGATCTGTTAATTTTTACAAAATGTATAAGAAGAAATGAATGACCATTCTTTTCGACTGGACACATTACCATAAGCCTTTTCTAAAATTTCACAGCAACCACACAGTCAAAGGATGTTGCTATAACCCATGAACTAAATGAAATGATGGGACAGAAATTTGATCGTGGTCTCCTTCTCCAGTCTCTGTCTTAAATGATGTCTTCTCATTATTTTTTTCCAGAACTATAACTTCCCTGTAGAATCATCTCTTTCCCTTAGGAGGGGGGTGGGGTATCAATATCTTTCCTATTAACTATGCCCAGAGCCTGATTGACCATTATTTTACTCCACCTCCATAGCTAAACTGTCCTCAGAAGTGTTTCTAACAAAGCTTTTTTTCCCCTGTAGTGATCATTTCACGGCTTCACTCACTGGACTTCTTAGTTTTTCTGTTTTGTTTTGTTTTGAGACGGAGTCTCACTCTGTCGCCCAGGCTGGACTGCAGTGGGGCGATCTCGGCTCACTGCAAGCTCCTCCCAGGTTCACGCCATTCTCCTGCCTCAGCCTCCGGAGTAGCTGGGACTACAGGCCCCAGCCACCATGCCCCGCTAATTTTCTGTATTTTTAGTAGAGACGAGGTTTCACCGTGTTAACCAGGATGGTCTCCATCTCCTGACATCGTGATCCGCCCGCCTCGGCCTCCCAAAGTGCTGGGATTACAGGCGCGAGCCACCACGCCCGGCCTGGACTTTTTAGTTTTATAACTAATTCCCATTCTCCTTTTCAACAATCACTCCACTTATAAATAAATGAGAAAACTTGGACATTTCAGATTCCTTTGGCAACATTTTTTTAAAAATTTAGTACCTTTTCTTCAACCTGATTTAAAGCAATAAATGTTCTATTGTTTGAAACAGCTAAATCGACCTAAGCACTCATTTTTAGAGTTATTTTATAACTAGTGGCATGTCCGGACATAAGTTGGCCTGGCTGAGATCATGTTCTTGTAAGTTGCTGGTTACTTGATGTACCTATTTCAACTATAGGATATTGACTAGTGATCTGCGAAGGATCTCACAGCCCACACATAGCTAATCAAACTGATATTTTTAAGACTTTATACGTTTAATAAATTATAAAAGAGCTAAAAGTTTTGTTGTTGTTTAGAAATGACTGAATCCATATGTGGAATAAGAGCTATCTAAAATTTGCTAGGAAGCTAACTTAAGCATGATTAAAATCTGCAGGATAGGTTATATATTTAAAATAGGCAATTCTGCCAGCAAATTGCCTATGGACTCAAACTGCAACTCTTCTCTGGGTCTTCCCATACATGGCAAGTTCAAGTTCAAAGTCTGCAGGATAGGCCATATATATCCCCACACATGCACACACACACATATATATACTATATATCTTATACTGTGTATAATACAGAGACAGACAGATAGCCACTGATGAGTGGGCTTCAGAACCAGATGATATAAGTTTGTGCTGAATGAGATATCTACTTGGATTTCCTAATTTGATAAGCAGGTCAAAACATGGGGATGGATTTTGAGAAGGGATTCTGAGGGAAGAAAATCCTTAATCGCTCTTGTTTTTCCCTTTTTTTCATCGCTCCTGCCAATTGCAGGTTATCACCATTTGCAGTGTCACTGAAATGAGATGTAATAATGCAGTTGTAAAATGCCACATGAAAACAGTGTCTTAAGGAGAGCTGTATATTCCTTCCCTACTTAAAAGATAACATAGGCTCTTAACAAAACTGGTAGCAGCAGGCAGGCTTGCCTAGAAGTTTATTTGCCTATACTTCTTTATATGTCAACCAGTCATAACCAGGCTGCCTGTTAATGTTTTGTATTCACAAATTAAGATGTTTAAAGTGTTTGTTTTAGAGAATTAGTTTGAAAAGGACTGGGAAGAATGTGCTTATGTTCAGTAACACAAAGCAGATAGCACAAACACTCAGGCAGTCTGGATCAATCGATGACCTTGGTGCCATTTTCAATATGTTTTTGTGACTGAATTAAACCGTCTCAGAAAGAAGGGATGAGACTTAGCTCCCTTGTCCTCATTAATGCTGAAAGCAGAAAGCTGTGTTTCTCAGCTGCATTACTTTAACCCCCTCCAAAGAAATACGTGTTCATGGATTATCTTTTAATGATTGGAGGATCAAAATGAGGACTGGTCATGTAATGAACATTTCTGTTTCTATCAATAGATGACTGTTAAATAATATTGTCTATTTGATTGTTCACCTTTCCTAGTATAAATCTCCATGGGAAAACTAGTATTAATAAATTGGGATTTATAAAAATGTATCTCCTCTGAAAACTTAGCCGTGGCTTCTTCCTCTTCTTTTTTCTTCCTCCTCTACTTCTTCTTCACCCACCTTTTTTGCAATGACTCTCAGAAAACTCAAGTATAAATTTATTTTTAAAAAATTCAATAATGACCGGGTGCGGTGGCTCATGCCTGTAATCCCAGAACTTTGGGAGGAGTAAGACGTTGTTTCAAACAAACAACAACGACAACAACAAAAAGTAACTATAGGAGCCTAGGCTTTTGTTAAACTTGTGTTTCCAAATAGCTATATGGTTTGAATTTTATTTCTATTTTAACACACATATTTTATATGTCTTTTATAGCAGCACTCTCAAGTTCTCAGACAGATAAACAGCATTTGTAAACTAACATATGCTTAAAAATCAAGCCATCTGCAATGGTAATAAACGTTTTCTTATTCCTGTAGTAAGAATTTCACAGCTCTATTCTTTGGGCTTTTTAGCTTTATGACCATAATTCCCATGATCCTTTCATCATTTACTTGTGCTCTGCCCAAATCATCTCAAATCCTTCTACTGCCCTCTCCCAGGTGTGTGGACTTTTTCTTCTAATGGTTTGTATCACAGACTCTCGAAGAATTGCTCTGTGGTTACGAGAGCTGTTTTGACAGCTCACACAGAACTGGAAGTGCCTGGAAATTTACATCCCTCTGGAGTGGCCCTTAGCCAACGACTGATTAAAGCCTAGCTCCTTTGCCTCCAGTTGGAACAGACTGTAAAGTATAATTTACACCTCAGAGCTTCCTGCTCCAGCAGGCTGGGGCTTCATCTGAAATCACACATTTGCAGCACTGCTTCTCCTTTGTCCTACTTTCCTCATTCCCTTACTGGTTACTCTTGGGAACACTTCCTTAATAGATTGCCTGCAGACGAATCCTCTCAAGGTTTGTGTCTAGTGAACTTGCCCCAAGATGCCATTTATTGAGTTTGAATCTTCTCTTTCTTTCTCTCTCTCTCTCTGTCTCTCTCACACACACACACACTCTCTCTCTGTCTCTCTCACACACACACACTCTCTCTCTCTCTCTCTCTCTCTCAACACTGAATGTAGAAAAACACAAAGAAAATTAATTGTTTAAGCTAATTAAAGCATAGAAACATTCATTGTAGAACTACATAACTGACCCACTCTTAGGGTACTCAATAACACATACTTATTGGAAAACGTCAACTTCTTTGGGATATTGTTGATAAGATTCACTACTTACAGTAGGAGGACTAAGGACAGAGGAGAGGCTTTGGAGTCAAACAAATCTTAATTTGAATCCTGCCCATTCCACTCCAGATTTTGTATTAGTCAGGGTTCAGGGTTCTCCAGAGAAGTGAATGTGTGTGTGTGTGTGTGTGTGTGTGTGTGTGTGTGTCTTCCATTAGCATATAGGAAAATAATGTCCACATGGTAGCAGACAAGGTCTCAACAAAGACTGCAACTCCTAGCCTTTTACATATGAGTCCTATGTGAATAAAAGAATTGAGGCCGGGCACAGTGGCTCACACCTGTAATCCCAGCACTTTGGGAGGCTGAGACAGGCAGATCACGAGGTCCTGAGTTTGAGACCAGCTTGGCAACATAGTGAAACCCCGTCTCTACTAAAAATTAGCTGGGCATGGTGGCGGGCGCCTGTAATCCTAGCTACTTGGGAGGCTGAGGCAGGAGAATCTGGGAAGCTGGGATTCTCCTGCCTCAGCCTCCCAAGTAGCTGGGATTACAGGCTCCTTAAAGCCAGGAGGCAGAGGTTGCAGTGAGCCGAGATTGCACCACTGCACTCCAGCCCGGGTGACAGTGCGAGACTCCATCTCAAAAAAAAAATAAAAGAATTGAGCTATAGAGGACAGAATCCTCAATTGAAAAGGAGTACACCAAAAGAGAGAAAGATGAATGAAACTCAATTTTCACCTGTTAAATCCATTAACTACAAACCTTTTTTTTTTTTTTTTTGAGATGGAGTCTTACTCTACCGCCCAGGCTGGAGTGCAGTGGCGCTATATTGGCTCACTGCAAACTCCATCTCCCGGGTTCACGCCATTCTCCTGCCTCAGCCTCCCGAGTAGCTGGGACTACAGGTGCCCGCCACTGCACCTGGCTAATTTTTTGTGTTTTTAGTAGAGACGGAATTTCACTGTGTTAGCCAGGATGGTCTCGATCTCCTGACCTCGTGATCCACCCGCCTCAGCCTCCCAAAGTGCTGGGATTACAGGCGTGAGCCACCGTGCCAACTACAAACTTCATCCATGAACACAGAGCTTCCAATAAGCTTCATTAGTATATTAGTCTCAAATATGAGAAGGCCTGCTCTGGCAAGAAAACATTAAAAAATACAAACGATGTAAAGAATATTAATATTAATATTCTCAAAATGACAAGAAAAGTTATTGTATTCATGAAATAGGACAAGGATAATTGCTATCCTAAGAAAACAACTGGAGAAAGAGAAAGAGCCCTTGGATATTAAAAGTAAGATAACAAAAATATCAACAGAAATATGGAAAGATAACATTGAGGAAATCTTACAGAAAATATAAAGAGAAAGAGAAAATAGGCGAGAAAGAATACAGAATCTAGGAATTCAACCCAGAAAGTCGAATATCACATTAAGAAGGCTTTTCAGAAAAAAAAAAGGACAAAGAAATGGGAGAAAAATATAATTAAGGAAGAAAACATTCAAAAAGTTTTCTAGAGCATAAAGTTGCAATTTTCCGAATTGAAAGACTCCACTGAGTGCTCTGCACTGTGAATGTAAGAAGAGTCATATAAGGCACATTATAGTGGAAGTCTGAAGTACAATCAATTATGAAAAGATCCTAAAGGTTTTCAAAGAGAATAAAGCTAGATACATTCAAAGAATCTGGGGTTAGAATGATCAAATTTCTCAAGAAAAAAATACTGGAAGCTAGAAGACAATAGAGGAATGCCTTCTACATTAGGGGAGAAACCTAGAATTTATATATAACCAAATATCAATTATATGAGAAGGTAGAATATAGACATAATCAGGCATGCAAGGTCTCATGATTTCTCTCCCATGCTGTTTTTCTCAGCTAGTGACTAAAGAATTGCTTTGGCAAAAATAGAGGACAGAAATAAGGAAAAGACATGGAATCCCAAAATGTGGGATTCAATATAGGAATCAAAAGAATTCAAAGGATCACGGTATAAGGAAGTCTTAAGGTGACACTTGTACAACAGGCTTAGGGAGGAACTGGTCCAGACAACAGCAAGAGGTTGGAGGTTTCTGAAAGAATGCCTCCAACAACTAAATGTGTGACCTTAAAATAATTGATATGGTTGTTGTGTAGAGAATAAGCAACAGGGAGCAGCAATGGAAGCAGGAGGTGACTGCGGTTTTCCAGTTGAGGGGTAATGATGGCTTGCACTGGAATTCTATAAAGGAGGACCTGATCTAGGATATGTTGCCAAGGTAGAACTGATGAGATGTATTGAGGTATTAGATGAGAAGTGAAGAAACACAGAGGCACTGCCAGCGCCTTGATTTGTAGCCTGAGCCCTTGGGTGAATGAAGATGCCCTTACTGAAATGGGGATGGGTTGGGGAGAAGCAAGTTTGGATATTTGGGGATGAGGAAAATCCAGATATGTGTTTTAGTTGTGTAAATTCCTAGATTCACATTAGAATTACAAGTAGAAATATCAAGCTGTGGTCAGATATATGTGGCAGAGAGGACATAAATCTGTAATAAAAGCTGAGGTACTGGGTGAGAGTGTAGATAAAGAGGCCAAGGACTGAATCCCAAGGCAGCTCAATATTTGCAGGGAGGAAAGAGAAGGCAAGGAAAGAGAAAAATCAGAGGCTAATGTCCTACATGCCAATCAGAAAAAAAAAATGTACTAGAAGAAAAAGGGACTGATCATGTCAAATCAAATATGAAGATTAAGGTTAACCATTAGATTTGTCAAGGTGGTGGTCATTTTAGTCCAGTTTGAGTAAAGTGGTAAGCTAAGAGCTTAATCAGAGTAGGCTAAAGGGGAAATAGATACGAGGAAAGGGAGACAGCAAACAAGATCATTATTTTGGGGAGTTTTGCCAGAAAAGAAGCAGATATTAAAGCAGGAGCTAAAAAGGGGCACAAGGTCCAAGAACTTTAATAGAAAAAAATGAATATTATGTTTATATCCTGAATGGAGTAATCTAGTGGGCAGAGTGAAAAGACAAATGATGCTATAGATGGGATTGGAGAAGGAACGTCCTTCAGCAGGTGAGAGGGGTGGACTTGCTTGAGATAAGTACTGACAAAGGTCCTGGCACCACAACCGCAGGGAAGGCAGGAGCGGACAAAGGGAAGAAGGCGAGAGCATGAGGAGGTCCTTTTCTGTTTCCTCTGATTGTATCATCAGAGGAAAGACCTGAGAGCATCAGCTGACATAAGCAGGAGACGAGGATTGGAATTTGAGGAGCGAGAAGGTACGAAACAATAACTTGAAGAGCAGGAGAGTGGATGCACTTTCATGAGGAAGGGTTGCCAGGCACTGCTGAGGGCTCTCTTTATTATTATTTTTTTTAATTTTGTAATAATTCCATCAGGGAAAAGTGGATATTCGTCCCCTCAAGCATTTATCCTTTGTGTTACAAACTATCCAATTATAATCTTTTATTTTTAAATATACAGTTAAATTATTGACTATAGTCATTCTGTTGTGCTATCAAATATTAGGCCTTATTCATTCATTCAAACCACTTTTTATACCCATTAACCATCCTCAGCTCCCTTCCACTACCTTTCCCATCTCTCTGATAACCGTCCTTCTTCTCTCTATGTACATGGGTTCAATTGTTTTGATTTTTAGATCCCACAAATAAGTGAGGACATACCATGTTTGTTGTTCTGTGCCTGGCTTATTTCACTTAACGTAATGACCTCCAGTTCCACCCATGTTGTTGCAAATGACTGAATCTCATTCTTCATGGCTGAATAGTGCTTTATCATGTATATAAGTACCACATTTTCTTTATCAATGGATATCCGTTGATAGGCACTTAGGTTGCTTCCAATCTCTTAAGATGTGCAAATGTGAATTTAAAATAAGAGCAATCCAAACAGTTGTATGTTTTTCTCCAGCCAGGTCCAGCTGCTCTACTTTGGGCCTAGAGTTGGTACACAGTTTGTTTTCATAGAGTCTGAAATCTTACAGGACTATAGAATAGAGATGAGCAAAGGAATTAAAGATGTATAAAAGGCATAACTATAATGACAAGTCATTGACCCTAACCTGGGGTGGGGAGATAAATAGGACGAGGTAGTGGATGATATGTGATTTTAAAAAATGGACAGGATCAAAGAGATATGGAGTGAGGGAGCAGGGGATCAGAAGGAGTAAGTGGCAAAAATATGACATGCCCTCGGAGCCTGGTGGTGCCACCATCTGGTAATGGCCAGATCTAGGGTGTGACCATAGGACTAAATGGTGAAATGTCCACCAGGAGTATGGATCTAATAAACCAGATGCAAAAATCTTCAAATAGTGGTCAGATGATTAAACAAGGAAAATATTTTTCTTGGCACACACACTTTATTTTTAAAGTAGAGACGGGGTCTCACTTTGTTGCTCAGGCTGGTCTTAAACTCCTGGACTTGAGCAATCCTCCTGCCTCAGCCTCCCAAAGTGCTGGTATTACAAGCATGAGCCACCATGCCTGGCCAACACACACACTTTTTAATGGCTCTGTAAGTGGTTTCGTTAACATCCATTTTAAAACTCTGCTTATCTAATGAATTAAATTGAGGCAATAAAAATAATATTTTATAAATATTAAAATGCACCATATTGATTTTCGTCACTCTCTGAATTTAAGTCATTAAGTTTTATTTGTCCCAGTGAAAGAAAGAGTAAACAATGAGGCCACTGATCTCCGTTGAGTCTCAAAATTGGTTTTCTTGACCCCTTTGGTGAGACAATGGTCTTGAAAATAGAGGCTTTGTGTTCTAGTTTCATTCATGCACAGCATGTATCAGAATTAATTCCCTTTGAATAATATTCCATTGTGTGCATATTCCACATTTTTGTTTCTCCATTCATCTGTTGATGAATATCTTTCAGCTGTTGTGAAAAAATGCAGCTATTAAGCCAGACACAGAAGCACAAATATTGTAATGATTCCACTTGTACAAGGTACCTGGAATAGTCAAATTCATAGAAATAGAAAGTAGAACGGTGGTTATCAGGGGCTGGGGGAAAAGGCCATAGAGAGCTAGTGTTTTCATCAATACACAATTTCAGTTTGGGATGATGAAATGGTTCTCAAGATGGACAGTGGTAATGGTTGCACAACAATGTGAATGCACTTAATACCACCAAAGTGTACATGAGAAAACATTTGAAATACTAAACTTTATGTCACATATACTTTACCACAAATAATCTCATGAAAAAGAGGGCTTATGAAGGGAGGGAAAATGTCTTAATAAAATAATCCAACTCCCACTTTGGGAGGCCGAGGCAGGCAGATCACGAGGTCAAGAGATCAAGACCATCCTGGCCAACATGGTGAAACCCCGTCTCTACTAAAAATACAAAAATTAGCTGGGCAAGGTGGCGCACACCTGTAGTCCCAGCTACTCAGGAAGCTGAGGCAGGAGAATCGGTTGAACCTGGGAGGCGGAGGTTGCAGTGAGCCGAGATCACGCCAGTGCACTCCAGCCTGGGTGACAGAGCGAGACTCCATTTCAAAAATAAATAAATACAGAAAATAATAATAATAATAATAATAATAATAATAATAATCCAACACCACCCTCCACACCCTGCCCCCACTGAGTGCTGCTCATTCTTAAACACATCAATAGGTAGAATTGGCCAACTGGAGCACAGAGGTTTCCTGTAGAGAAGTCTATTGAAGACAGGAGGAAGAAGGGAGAAAAGCTACCTTTTCCTGAACCAATGGCCTGTGGGAAGAAGAAAAGACAGACTGGTGGAAGAGATGGGGAGGGAGGCAGCTGTGCCTTGACCTCTCTCCCTGGGCCTTGACCCTTGGTGGAAATGATATTAAATAAACTCAATAGAACAGTGAGGCCAGGAGCCTTTTGCCAACATTACTCTACATTTTTAAGAGATTACAAATTGTGGAAGTTGGACTGGGAGTATATACTTTAAATTCAGGAGAGAGTGCCTATAGGTTGGAGAGTGAGAAGGAGAAATAATAATAACAAAATAAATAAGGATCTATACTAACTAATCATTTAAATGTACCACGAATTACAGAATATAATCAACCTACTTCTGAAGTAAATTAAAAATATACCATACTACCAAATTAAATTATCAGTTCTCTTTTAATTTCTGACTTACACATGTGGACTTGTGAAGAATCAGGTAAGTTATATATAAAATAAAATGACGGCCGGGCACAGTGGCTCACGCCTGTAAGCCCAGCACTTTGGGAGGCTGAGGTGGGCGGATCACGAGGTCAAGAGATAGAGACCATTCTGGCCAACATGGTGAAACCCCATCTCTATTAAAAACACAAAAAATTAGCTGGGCATGGTGTTACACGCCTGTAGTCCCAGCTACCTGGGAGGCTGAGGCAGGATAATTGCTTGAACCCAAGAGGTGGAGGTTGCAGCGAGCCGAGATCACACCACTGCACTCCAGCCTGGTGATAGAGCGAGACTCTGTCTCAAAAAGAGAAAGATACATCATTTGCTGTCTGAGAATAGTGTGACCAAAATTTGTGACTGTCCTAAGTTTGGTGACTAAATTTTTGTGACAATTGATATTATTAAGATTTTAAAACTAAAATAAGCACTACATTGTCTAAAGTCACAGTGTAATGCATCAGCTAGTCACGCTTGGTCTTAGCACTAACCAGCCACAGTGAAGCCACTGGATCCACCTGGAGGCAAATGCCAAGCTACTTCAATGCCACTGAAGGAGACTGGCTGATATAGTTTGGCTGTGTCCCCACCCAAATCTCATGTTGAACTGTAGCTCCCATAATTACCATGTGTTGTGGGAGGGACCTGGTGGGAGATAATTGAATTATGGAGGTAGTTTCCCCCATACTGTTCTCGTGCTTGTGAATAAGTCTGATGGTTTTATAAAGGGTTTCCCTTTTCATTTGGCTCTCATTTTCTCTTGGCTCTCATTTTCTCTTGCCTGCCACTATGTAAGATGTGCTTTTCGTCCTCTGCCATGACTGTGAGGCCTCCCCAGCCATGTGGAACTGTGAGTCCATTAAATCTCTTTTTCTTTATAAATTACCCAGTCTCAGGTATGTCTTTATCAGTAGCATGAAAACAGACTAATACACTGGCCTTCTAGCCTCAGCCAAGCAAAAGGAGTGTGTCTTATGAATTTGGATGTGGGTGGAAAATGTGATAAGAAAATGAAAACCACGTAGAACATGGCCAGATTAGAAACAGCTATCCAAAGCTTGTTCACTCCTTTTGGAAAAATGGAAGTCAGGATGGGACAAATATTGATTTACCAGGAAAGTTCAAAAATAATCTTAAAAGACTATTACCTGTAGACTGTGGGTATCAGAAAGCTGTTAGATAAGAATGAGTGATCCCATTATAGTTCAAAATAATGGTTATCATGGACATATATTTCTGACTAATCAGAAACGTGTTGTTGTGTGAATGATGGGTGCAAATCTCTCATATGCTAAACAATATCTCCAGGAGAATAACAAAGTGTTATCTGGAATAAAAATTCAGGCAAATTTAACAAGTGCTCCTTAAGTGTATAGATCAAAGGAGCTCTGTATTGAATGTCAGGTTGAAACTTAAACAAGACACAAAAGTTAACAAGAATCTAGGTAATATAGCATAGTGGCTAAGAACAAAACCTTTGGAACTAAGCCATTCTCTGGGTTTCTAATCTTATTAATGATGTAAACCTGTGCTAGTGATCCACCCTCTCCAAAATTCAGGTTCTTCACCCATAAAACAAATAATATGATTCCAGGACCAAGAATAAAGGGATAACAAAACACTCAGTAATCAAGATAAATATATATATTTTATTATTTATTTATATAGCAAGATTATATATATATATGTCTTGCTCTGCCTTCCGGGTTCACACCATTCTCCTGCCTCAGCCTCCCAGTAGCTGGGACTACAGGTGCTCACCACCATGCCCGGCTAATTTTTTGTATTTTTAGTAGAGACGGGTTTTCACCATGTTAGCCAGGATGGTCTCCATCTACTGACCTCGTGGTCTACTCACCTCAGCCTCCCAAAGTGCTGGGATTACAGGCGTGAGCCACCGTGCCCAGCCTATAATATAATTTATATTAGAAGGCGATAAATCCTATGAGCAAAAAAAAATAATAATAAAGCAAAATGAGAGAGATTGGGAATCTGGGTGGGTGTTTGAGGGGGTTAAAATTTTAAATAAGATGGTTAGAGTAAACCTCACTGGAAAGGTGATATTTGAAGGAACTGAGGGAGTTAGCTATGCAGAAAAAGCATTCCAAGCAGGGCAAATCCTCTAATGAGGAATATACTTGGCATGTTCAAGAAACAATAAGGTCACTTGATTGGCATGAGAGTGAGCATGAACAACATAGGACATGAGAGCAGAAAGGTAATCGGGAAGGAGAATGAGAAATAGATGATGTAGGGCCTTGCAAATCATCATAAGAACTTTGTTTTTTGTTGGTGGTGGTGGTATTTGGAGATGGGGTCTTGCTCTGTTACCCAGGTTGAAGTGCAGTGATGTGCAATCATAGCTTACTACGGCTTCTAACTCGTGGGCTCCAGTGATCCTCCTGCCTGAGCCTCCTGAGAAGCTGGGACTACAGGCACTAGCCACCACACCCACCTCACTGTAAGAACTTTGGCTTTCACTTTGAGGAAAATGTTGAGAACAGGAATGATATGATCTGACTTGTGAATAAAGAGGATAACTCTGGCTGCTGTGTTTGGGGTGGTAGCAGGTGCAGGTATTGAGAAATACACACAATCTGGATACATTTTGAAGGCAAATCCAACATATTTCCTAAGCAATTGTTTGCACAGTACCAAAGACAAACATTGAGAATACTCCCAAAGCTTTTGGCTCAAGCAAGTGCATGAATGGAGTGGCAATCAACTGAAATGAGGAAGGCTGAAGATGGAACACATGTGGGAAGGAATATTAGGAGTTTTGAGTATGTTAAGTTTGACATTTATTTAACATCCAAGCAGAGATGTCAGGTAGACAGTCATCTGGAGTTCAGACTGATTTTAATGTTAATCTGTGAGTTAACTACATGTTCATGCACAATTTTTAAGTCATGAAGCAGATGAGATCATCACAACAGTAAGTTTAGATAGAGAATAGGACAGGAGCCTAGGAGTACTTGGGAATTAAAAATCAAAATATCTATAATTTAAATGAATAGAAATATCAAACATTTGTGAGCATATGGAACAATTGGAACTCTCTTAAATTGTTGATAGGAGAACATATTAGTACAGCCACTTTGGAAAAATGTTAGACAGCACCTATAAAACCTGAATATACATTTAATTTATGACCCCACTATTCCACTCCTAGGTAAAAAAACCCAACATTAATAAATGCTGTATTCAACAATAGACATCTATAAGAATGTTTATAGCATTTTTATTTGCATTATCCAAAAATTGAAAAGAAAAATCCACAAATATCTATCAACAGTAGAATGGATATGTGAATCACAGTATATTCACACAATGGAATACTACCCAACAATGAACAAGGAAGAACTATTGATGCATGAAACAACAAGTATAAATCTCACAGACATAATGTTGAGTGAAGGAAATCAGTCAAACAAGAACACATACTATATTGTTCTCTTAGTACTGTGTTCAAGAACAGGCAAAATTAGGCCATAATGACAGTGGTAAGAATAGCAGGTAAACTTTGTACTGCCTAGGAAGGAACATGAGAGAGACACCCGGAATGTTGTAAATGTTCTACATCGTAATGTAGGTGGTGATTACATAAGTAGCATCTTAATACTTAAGCTATATACCCTCTGCTATGGCCAGGCGCGGTGGCTCACGCCTGTAATCCCAGCACTTTGGGAGGCTGAGATGGGTGGATCACTAGGTCAGGAGATCGAGACCATCCTGGCTAACATGGTGAAACCCCGTCTCTACTAAAAATACAAAAAAATTAGTCCGGCGTGGTGACGGGCGCCTGTAGTCCCAGCTACTCAGGAGGCTGAGGCAGGAGAATGGCATGAACCCGGGAGGCGGAGCTTGCAGTGAGCGGAGATTGCACCACTGCACTCCAGCCTGGGCGACAGAGTGAGACTCCGTCTCAAAAAAAAAAAAAAAAAAAGAAAGATATATACACTCTGCTGTATGTAAGTAATCCCTCAAGAAAACAAACAAACAAAAATCAGAAAAGGATGGCTCAGCAAACAAAACTAAAAAGACTTATCAATAAGGTGAGAGAAAAAAACAAGATTCTTGTACACTATAAGCCAAGAAAAGAAAGTGGAATAAAGATAAGGGAGTCATCTACTGCCAGATGTTGTGGATTAACATGAAGGCTGACAAATAGCCATTGGATTTAGAAGCGTAGGTCATTAGCAACTTTCATAAGAGTAGTTTGGTAGAGTGGTGAGCACAAAAGCTTGATTGGTATAGGTTTTTAGATTACAAATAAAGGAATTGAGTCAACAAAGGCAGATAGATGAGTCTTTTAGAATTTTGTTGAAAAGGTAAGCCAAAGAAATAGGGTGAAGGAAGTGTTGTTGCTTTTTCTTTTTTTTTTTTTTTTTTTGAGACAGAATCTTGCTCTGTCTCCCAGGCTGGAGTGCAGTCTTGGCTCACTGCAACCTCCACCTCCTGGGTTCAAGCGATTCTCCTGCCTCAGCCTCCCAAGTAGCTGGGATTACAGGCACCTGCCATCATGCCCAGCTGATTTTTGTATTTTTGTAGAGACAGGGTTTCACCATATTGACCAGGCTGGTCTTGAACTCCTGGCCTCAGGTGATCTGCCCACCTTGGCCTCCCACGGTGCTGGGATTACAGGCATGAGCCACCATGCTCAGCCTGCTTTTTTTAAGTGAGAAAAATATCTGCATTTTTATATACTATTGGAAATGATCTGGTAAAGAGGAAATAATTATAAATTAAGAAAGAAAAAGAATTATAGGAGAGTCCTTGAGAAGGTGAGAGAAGCTGACATCTAGTATACATATGGAAAGAGTGGTTTTCTTCTTCCTTTTTTTTTTTTTTTTTTTTTTTTTTGAGACAGAGTCTTGCTCTGTCGCCCAGGCTGGAGTGCAGTGGCGTGAATTTGGCTCACTGCAAGCTCCACCTCCCGGGTTCACACTATTCTCCTGCCTCACCCTCCCAAATAGCTGGGACTACAGGCACCCGCCATCCTGTCCGGCTAATTTTTTTTTGTATTTTTTAGTAGAGACGGGGTTTCACCATGTTAGCCAGGATGGTCTCGATCTCCTGACCTCGTGATCCACCTGCCTTGGCCTCCCAAAGTGTTGGGATTACAGGCGTAATCCACTGCGCCCAGCCAGGAGTGGTTTTCTATAAGAGTGTGGACACTACATTCACAGTAACGATGCAGAAATTAGTGTATGTCCATGTAGATGCTGGTAGATGAGTAGATGTAGTTATGGAGTGTGAGATGTTCTCTTCTGATTGCTTCAGTTCAATTTTCCCAGTAAAGTAAGAGCAAGGTCTTAATCTCAGAATGAAGATGTGCTAGGTTTGAGAAGAGAAGGAAAGGTATGAAATAGTATCTAAAGGGGCCAGGCATGGTGGCTCATGCCTGTAATCCCAGCACTTTGGGAGGCCGAGGCAGGTGGATCACTTGAGGCCAGGAGTTTGAGACCAGCCTGGACAACATGGCGAAACATTGTCGCTACTAAAAATACAAAAATTAGCTGGGCATGGTGGCACATACCTGTAATTCCAGCCGATAGGGGGGCTGAAGCAAGAGAATAGCTTGAGCCCAGGAGGCGGAGGTTGCAGTGAGCTGAGATCATGTTACTGCACTCCAGCCTCGGTGATAGAAGTGAAACCCTCATCTAAAGGAATGAGAGAATAATTGGACTAAAGAAATGTAGCATGACTGCCATGACTGCCAGGCAGCATTAAAAGCCAGTTTAGGATCCATGTCATGAATTTGATTTGAGGTCAGCTGGTATGGTTGAGTAAACAGAGTTGGAATTTAAGTCAGAGTTGTGGTTTCGCCAAGTAGAACAAGGTCGGTGAGGTCATGGCAGTGTTTACCTGGTCTGTGATGTCCTAAGTGATCTGGATCAACTCTCTGAGTGGATTATCTACTCCAGCCACATTGGACTGGTCATCTTTCTGTTCTCAAAAGCACACACTCTCCCACTCTAAGGCCTTTGTGCTTATTATTTCTCTTACTTCAATCTGTCTTCCTCTGACTCAGAATCTTTCCTAATCCTGGGTCTCAGCTCTAAAGTTCTATTCCCAGAAGCGCCTTCCTAGACTACCTTCGCTCTTATCATATCACCTTCTTCATTTATTTTTAGCACTCATGAGTATCTAAAACATACTCAGCCCTTCATTTGCTCACTATCTGTCTCTTCCCTAATAGTAGAATGTAAGCTCTCAGAGCAAAGACTACAACTGTAATGTTCATTGCTGGATTCAATGCCTAGAACAACACCTGGGATGCATCAGGACAAAGATAACTGTTTCTTAATTGAATATATTAATTATGATTTTTTTTCTTAAAGATATTATGATCTGGCTGGGGAATTAGAGATACATGCAAGTAAAATAAAATTTCTTTTTTTTTTTTTTGAGACGGAGTCTTACTCTGTTGCCCAGGCTGGAGTGCAGTGGCACAATCTCTGCTCACTGCAACCTCCACCGCCTGGTTTCATGCTATTCTCCTGCCTCAGCCTCCCGAGTAGCTGGGACTACAGGTGCCCACCACCACACCCGTCTAATTTTTTTTATTTTTTAGTGGAGACAGGGTTTCACTATGTTAGCCAGGATGGTCTCGATCTCCTGACCTCGTGATGTGCCCACCTTGGACTCCCAAAGTGCTGGGATTCCAGGAATGAGCCACCGCACCCAGCTGTAAAATAAGATTTCTAAAGCTTCATAGCTCACCAGGGAATTCTTGTGTTGAAAAGCAGGGTCTAATCAGGAAATGCATGTTTACCCCAGGAATCCTAGAGATTCAATGCATTCTGTCCAGAACTTGTTTTATGCAACTTTCTAAAGAAAATTATAGGCTAGGCGTGGTGGCTCACGCCTGTAATTGCACCACTTTGGGAGGCCGAGGCGGGCAGATCACGAGGTCAGGAGATCGAGACCATCCTGACTAACACGGTGAAACACCGTCTCTACTAAAAAATAAAAAAAATTAGCCAGGCGTAGTGGCAAGCGCCTGTAGTCCTGGCTACTCGGGAGGCTGAGGCAGGAGAATGGCGTGAACCCGGGAGGCAGGGCTTGCAGTGAGCCAAGATTGTGCCACTACACTCCAGCCTGGGCGACAGAGCGAGACTCCATCTTAAAAAAGAAAAGAAAAGAAAATTATAACAGAATATTTAATATGATATCTCTCCCCCGCCCCAATCCATCTGAATAAAAACTAAGTGAATGTTAGAGCAGCTGTATTCAATATGCAAAATTATGATTATTCCTGCTCCAAGGCAAGTAAAAAGCAACACAATATTTTCCATTTTAAAAAAATGTATTTCATTTCAGAATATTCTTCCTACAGATTATTTTTAAATGCCTTTAGTCATTTTCTTGTTCTCAGTTTTTCGCTCAAAAATTCTGTCGTTTCTCTGATGTGTTCATTTTAGCTGCAAACACCTAATCAGAATTTTAAGGAGAATTAGTAGGTTGGCTAACTTTCAGAAAGAAATACTAGTGGTGTTTTCAACAGGCCGGCAGGATGTCTCCAATTACAAAGACGGAGGAAATAAAAACAACAGGATGGTAAAATCCATTGAGGGACAGATTGCATTTTATAGGAAGAGATGTAACTTCATTTACCTTCTGTCTTTATGTCTTGCAAATGTGCTCAGCACTCCTACATCCCATGGGTCTCAGCGTCAATATTTATGTGCTGGAATACTTCATTGCCTCATAAACAAAGAGGTAACTGAGTATTTTCACTCTCTGGGAAAAAAAAAATGTGTTATACTAGGTAGTTTCCAACAGCTCCACTTCTCACTCATACTTTTATGCATTGACTTGCAAGAAGACACAAAGCTAGATAAACGAGAAGCGTTGATCTTTTTCTTCTTGCTCCTTGAATTAGACGTTAACCATTTCTAATTTCTTGTTAAACGTTATTCAGCTCCAACCAAAATTTCAGTCATGGATAACCTGGGGTAAAGGCTTGAAGCTTTTTTAAATTTTGTTTTAATGTAAATTTCAAAAGTCTTTACTGGGGGAAGTCCTAGTACCTTAAACAGCAAATTCAGATTCAAAGTTGATGTCCTTCCAAAAAGAAACACAGAGGACTTCTAAATAAATGATCCCTAAAAGACTTTTAAAAATATCGACAAACATTGCATTCAATATCCAGAAACAGTGAGTATTTCTCAAGGGAGCATCACTCACCTCATGAAGAGTCCTCATGTGGAGTCCCAGATTACAAGCCTCCTTTCTCAATTCCAGAGGGTTCTCAGTCTTTGAGTATCATACATCCAAGTTACCTGGATGCTTACCCTCTGGTTTCTGCTCCAAAGCCCTTCATTCCATCAATATTTTTCATCTGTATTAAATTTGAGAGCAGAATCCAGGCTCCTGACAGGGATGAGCTCATACATCTAATAGGTGGTCATGTCGTCTACCAACCAAACCAGTCTCTCAATAAATAAGCTGTTTTCCATATTGTGTTCTACAGACTTGTATTCTATGGGATGTTTTCTCTCCCTCTGTCTCCCTATCTGTCTCCCCACTTCCTTCTTTTCTCTCTTCCTCTCTTTTATACAAACACACACACACACACAAAGGAGTTTGTAATGAAATAAGCTTGAAAGATGTAGACTTAAAATAGTTCTATTTATTAGATGATATCTCAAAGCATATATGTTAATATGCATTATGAATCTCCAAAAAAGTGATACAGGAGGTAGTGTTTTCCAAATATACTTGAGCACGGATCATTTTTTTCAAGGAATGTTCTTTATTGTCACAACAATTATTTCTTGAGCTACTACTATATGTCCTCTGTTGATTTTCCTAAGTGCATACGAAGATACATAAGAGAGATTTCCTGCCCTAAAGAAGCTTATAATTCAATGAACATACCACATTCTCCACAACTGTGCTCTCTAGAAAGGTAGCCACCACCCACATGTGGCTATTTTAGTAAACAAATAACATTAAAAACTCTCAGTTCTTTTGTCCCACTAGTCACATTGCAAGTTCTTAATGACCACATACTGGCTACTGCTGCCATACTGGATGGTGCAGGTATACAACATTTCCTTATTTCCATTGCAGATATTCTATTGGACAGAGGTGCTCTAAGCACTACCTTATTTGTATTAATCATACACTAATAAGCATGACATTTCACTTTTTATATATTTTTTCCTTGAAAGACTACAAACTTTTTCAGATCTCATACAATCACAGTCATCTTCTTATTGCAGTTTTAAAAATTCACTCAGATTGGTAGAAATTATTTCTAGTTCTGTTAATTTATTCTTGCAGTGGGTTGTTTTGGACGTAATCTGTTACCGAATTTCAAGGGCATTGACATGAGTTTACAATCAGACCAACTCTATGGTTGGTCTAATCTGATCTGATTTTACAGATCCTAAAATCAGAGATTTCAGAGTCTGCAAAAGCATCTAGATGTTATTTAATCCTATTCTCCCAATTTTGTAAAGTAGCGATTAAAGCTCAGAGTCATTAGGAACTCACACTGGTTTACAAAGATGTTAAGTAGCAGGGCCCCTTGGATTCATCCAAGTAAAATTTAGTGGCTGTATACAACTCCCTAAGCCCTATATATTGTCCTCAGAAGGAATAAATTGTGGCATAGCACACTGCTGGCTAACAAGTACACCTGCACAAAGACAGGATTTTTCTGTTGATATTCCTATGCTAATGTAAAATGGAGCTCATCTCCATGAGATTATTATCATAGGCATTAACTTTTACTGAAACTCTGTGGGTATCATAAATGATAAGCCTTATAGAGAAATATTTGCTCAATTACAAAGTGTGTGTGCATAGGGTGTTTACACGTGTGCACTTGGATGCATATGTGTGCAGAATCAGGAGAAAGGATGTGTTTTTTTTAACTTTTATTTTAAGTTCAGGGGTACATATGCAGATTTGTTACAGAGGTAAACTTGTGTCATGGGAATTTGTTGTACAGATTATTTCATCACCCAGGTATTAAGCCTAGTACCCATTAGTTATTTTTCCTGATCCTCTCTGTTCTCTCCCATCCTCCACCCTCTGACAGGCCCCAGTGTCTATTGTTCCCCTCTATGTGTCCATGTGTTCTCATCATTTAGCTCTCAGTTATAAGTGAGAACATGTGGTATTTGGTTTTCTGTTCCTGCATTAGTTTGCTTCCTGCTCCATCCATGTCCCTCCAAAGAACAGGATCTAGTTCTTTTTTATGGCTGCATAGTATTCCATGGGGTATATGTACCACATTTTCTTTATCCAGTCTATCATAAATGGGCACTTAGGTTGATTCCGTGTCTTTGCTAGTGTGAATAGTGCTGCAATGAATATATGAGTGCATGTGTCTTCATAATGGAACAATTTCTATTCCTTTGAATATATACCCAATAATGGGATTGCTGGGTCAAATGGTATTTCTGTCTTAAGGAAATCCAGCAGCACATCAAAAAGCTTATCTAGGCCAGGTGCAGTGGATCACACCTGTAATCCCAACACTCTGGGAGGCTGAGGCAGGCTTATCACAAGGTAAAGAGATTGAGACCATTCTGGCCAACATGGTGAAACCCCGTCTGTACTAAAAATACAAAAATTAGCTGAGTGTGGTGGCATGCACCTGTAGTCCCAGTTAGGAGGCTGAGACAGGAAAATTGCTTCAACCTGGGAGGCAGGGGTTGCAGTGAGCTGAGATCATGCCACTACACTCCAGCCTGGCAACACAGTAAGACTCCATCTCAAAAAAAAAAAAAAAAAAAAAGGCTTATCCATCACAATCAAGTAGGCTTTATCCCTGGAATACAAGGTTGATTTAACATATACAAATGAATAAATATGATTAATCACAAACAAAACTAATGAGTTTTTGTTGTTGTTGTTGTTGTTTTGTTTGTTTGTTTGTTTTGAAGCAGAGTCTCACTCTGTTGCCCAGGCTGGAGTGCAGTGGTGCAATCATGGCTTACTACAGCCTTGACCTTCGGACCTAGGCTCAAGCAATCCTCCCACCTCAGCCTCCTGAGCAGATGGGACTACAGGCACATGCACCACCACGCCCAGCTAATTTTTGTTTTTCTGGTGGAGACAGGGTTTCACCATGTTGCCCAGGCTGGTCTTGAACTCCTGGGCTCAAGCAATTCAGTTGCCTTGGCCTCCCAAACTGCTGGGATTATAGCCGCACTCTACTCCTCAGTACCAATTTTCTGTCTTAGTCCATTCGTGTTGCTATGAAGAAATGTCTAGGCAGGGTGCGGTGTCTCACACCTGTAATCCCAGCAGTTTGGGAGGCCGGGGCAGGCGGATCACTTGAGGTCAGGAGTTCAAGACTAGCCTGGCGAACATGATGAAGCCCCATCTCTACTAAAAATACAAAAAAGTAGCTGGGCGTGATGGTGGGCACCTGTAATCCCAGCTACTCAGGAGGCTGAGGCAGGAAGATTGCTTGAACCCAGGAGGCAGAGGTGGCAGTGAGCTGAGATTGCACCATTGCACTGCAGCCTAGATGACAGAGTGAGACTTCATCTCAAATTATATATATACGTATATATATATGTATATATATGTATATATATATATATCTGAGGCTGGGTAATTTATAAAGAAAAGGAGTTTATTTGGTTTACAGTTCTGCAGGCCGTGCAAGAAGCACAGTACCGGCAGCTGCTTCCGGGAAGGATTTCAGACTGCTGCCATTCCTGGTGGAAGGCAAAGGGGAGCTGGCATGTTCAGAAGTCACACGATGAGACAGCAGAAGCAGGGGGCGGTTAGTTCTAGACCCCTTTTAACAATCATTTTTCTAGGGAACTAATATAGCAAGAACTTACTCATTACCACAAGGATGGCACCAAGACATTCATGACGGATCCACCCCCATAACCCAAACTCCTTCCATTAGACCCCCAACCTCCAACATTGGGAATCAAATTTCAACATGATATTTTGAGGGGACAAATATCCAAACAATATCAGATGAATATGTTTTTAAAAGAAGCAAGACATTTGGCAAGTCTGCCTCAATTTTTTGACAGATGGAAAGTGTCTTTCATCTTAGCAATACCATATAAATGTAGTATAGTCTCTGGACAGTTGAAATTATGTGTTCTGTTGATGAGATTTATGAGATGGCTGCCCAGAAAAATAACAAAAAGCAGAAGAGCCTCAAGGGGCACATCTGGAAATTGAGTTGCATGCATTGAAGAATACAGAAATACTTCTGGGGACTTAAAAATTGAACACTAACAATTATTGAGATTTTTTTTACCTTAAAGCAGACACCTGTGCAAAGTGAATTTTTACATAAAACTTAAGGTTATTGGCTAGTAAATACTACTGTAAATAAAGAAATCTTTTCAGCCTCTTTGATCCAGAAGAAAAAGAGGTGAAAGACCCCTTTCATATAAAAGGGCTATGGATTAACTTAGAGAGTTTTAAAACCCATCTTCCTTGACATATATGAAACTTGCGGCCCCAAGAAAGAAGCAGCTGCTGATATCGGATTGCGTGCCCATCCATGTTCCTTTCATTTCCCAGGGTAAGCATAGATCTCCAAGTCAGCAAAATGAGGAACTCTGCTCTCACATCCAGTTTCTAGAGCTGAGTGGAAAGACAGAAATGGGGTCTCTGTGGAAAAATCAGGAAAATTATAGAAAACATACAAATAAAATTTTATTGCTCTCCATCAGTGCAAGTTCATTTCAAGATTGAGTTATAATAAGAGATTATTTTGTAGAGTTCCAGAGTTGAACAAATACTTCAAAATCACACAAAAAAAGGTAAAAAAAAATAGCTAAGAACATGAGTTCTGGAGTCATACAGACTTGGCTTTTTTCCTGGTTCTAAGATGTCTCCATTTTGCTTTCAGATAGTTGAAGTCAACAGGGTTAAAGACAGGCCCATAAAAATATCTCAAAAATTTATCCATGCTCTTTTCCCCTTCTAATTCAGTGGGATGGATATATCTGCAGCAGCCATGGAAACGAGGTGTTATATTGGCACAGTCCTGATCTGCTGAAGGCCCTGAATAATGGCAGAGCCTCCATCGATGGGCATTCCTGAATGACCACAAGAAGAAAACCTCGCTGGTGACATGCTCACCTGCCAGAGAGAGCTACAAGCACAAGAAACAAATTCCTATTACTGCAAGCCATTTTATATGTAGGTCTACATGTTACAGCTGTCAGCATTACCCAACAAAGACACACCCATTTGCATGTGTCCCTAAGTCCAGGAGAATGTTTTCCAAGCTCTCTAAGACTTACGTGTGACATTTTAGGTGTTTTGCAGTTCTTCATTTAAAGTTTTGCAATTCCTGCAAAAGCAAAGCTTCCTTTTACCTATGATGTGTCATGGGGAACAATAAAGAGTGTAGGATCAGAGAATGACTAGAATTTTATTGATGACCCAAGGCAAAATAAAATTCAGCCTGCTGTTTTGCAGCAATATTAGATCTGCTGCTCTTTCAGCAGCAAAATCTTGTTTTGTCAGCAGCTATTGAGAGTGGATATGACTCAGAAGACACATAAAAGCATATATGTAAGTAACTAGCTATTATGTTTAGAAAATATTTTTTTGCAACTTAAATGCACTCTAACATTTCCTATTTTAAATAATCAAGACTGCCTTCAGAATGCAGAATCTCAAAAATATTATGCTTTTCTATTTATGTCCTAATTGAATAAGGCAGAAGAAAGTACAAGTCACACAAGGACATACAGAAAATCACAAATTTTAGGTATGAAAGGGAACTTTAAAGATCATTGAGCATAACAGCTTCATGCTATGGAAAAGGAAAGTAAGGCTTAAAAGGATTATGTGAACTTCGTAGTATCATTCCAACAGAGTTAGGACTAAAATTCTCAGTAATTATTTAAGTCTCAGTAATTATTTTTTTCTCAGTAATTCTCAGTAATTATTTAATTCATTTTTTGAAGACAGCCCAGCTCCCAATGCTTTAGAATTATGGAATCTTGTTTGTTTTTGTGACATTATTCAACTTTTCTTCAAAAAGTGGTATTAGAATATCAAGATTTATTATATAATATTGAACTTGCAAGAGCAACAATTCTGAGATCCACCAGCATCTGGTACATAGGTGATGCTCAATAAATGTTGATTGGTTGATGTTATAACACTCAAGTTTCATGGCCTAAGGTAACCCTTTGCTACAGCCTCATAATCCAATGGTCTAGGACTTATATTTTTAAAGGTTTTGAAAAGATAAAGTGAAATTTAAATATTAAACATTTCTTGGGATTCAAATATGATTTTGTATGAATACAATGTAAGCTAATCACCACTTCTATTTTAAACATATACAAAAGATTTCTGGATCTGTCCATGACAAAAATCACAGGTATAGGATGTATTCTCATGGTAAAAATAAATAGATAACTAAACAAACTATGTAAAGTAACTGTTTTTAGATACTAGAAAATAGGCAATGTAGGCTGCTCATAAGAGAAGAGAAACATAGGAGGTGATTTTTGCATTTGCAAAAAGTATTCTACCTTTCCAAGATGCAGCTGTGGAAACCAAAGACTTCACTTTGTGGCAGAGGAAACAGAGCATAGAGATATGACTAACCAGGAAACAACAGAACAACATCTTTTAAGTGCTGAAAAACAAAAACCTGTCAACCTAGAATCCTATAGCCCAGGAAAATATTGTTCAAAATTGAGGGAGAAATAAGTTGATTTTCAGACAAATAACAACCAAAAAAGTGTCATTAGTAAATCCGCACTAAAGAATATTACAGATTACTAAAGAATATTGCAGAATATTACTATTAAGCCTTTAAGTTGAGGCTTAATAGTACCACAAATAAACATGGATCTATAGCAGAAGTTAGCAAATTATAAACTATAAGCCAAATCCAGCCATCTTTTATGTGGTCCATAAGGTAAGATAGTTTTAACATATTGAAATAATTAGAAAAATCAAAAGAATAATATTTTGAAAATTATGTAAATTTCAAAGTTTAGTGAAAATATATGAAATTTAAAGTTTGGTATTTACAAATAAAGTTTTATTGGAACTCAGCCATGCTCCATTGTTTATAAATTATCTATGGCTTATTTTACTCACATGAGCATAGATGAGTCATTATGACACAGATTGTATTGCCCGCAAAGCCTAAAATACTTATTAACTGGTATTAAAAAAAAAAAAGTGGGTAGAATAAAGAGCACTGAAAATGGTGAATATATGAGAAAATATTTTAAAAATCTTTTATCATTTTTAAAATTTGTTTGAAAGTCTGTTTAAAGCAAAAATAATGGCAGTGAATTGTGGGTTTTAAACATACGTAGAAGTAAATATGTGACAACTACAGGAGCAATTATAGGAAAGAAGTAAATGGAATCACTGCAGTGTAAGGGTGTATTAGTCTGTTCTCATGCTGCTAATAAAGACATACCCGAGACTGTGTAATTCATAAAGGAAAGAGGCTTAATTGACTCACAGTTCAGCATGGCTGGTGAGGCCTCAGGAAACTCACAATCATGGCAGAAAGGGAAGCAAGCATGTCCTTCTTCACATGGTGGCAGCAAGGAGAAATGCAGAGCAAAGGCCGAGGGTAGAGGGATACCACTTATAAAACTATCAGGTCTCATGAGAACTCACTCACTGTCACAAGAACAGCATGGATGTAACCACCCATGATTCAATTACCTCCCACTGGGTCGCCCTCACAACACAGTGGGATTATGGGAACTACAGTTCCAGAAGAGATTTGGGTGGAGACACAGGCACACCATATTAAAGAGTCTTACATCATACACAAAGAGGTACGTCTTAGTCACTTAAGGCTGCTATTACAGATACCATACACTGGGTAACTAAGATAACAGACATTTATTTCTCACAATTCTGGAGTCTGGAAAGTCCAAGAAAAATGTGCTGGCCAACTCAGTCTCTGGGGAGGGCTCTCTTTCTAACTTGCAATGGACATCTTTTTATAAACAGACTGATTATATTTAAAAATTAGACAAAAAGTGCTTCAAGAAAAGGAATAACAGTAAAAACAAAGAGGAGCATATCACAATGTTTTAAAAAATCAAAGGATCTTGATGATGTGAAATGCACTGTTAAACAATTTTAAAATACTAAATGAAATTAATTGAAATTATATAGACCACTACTCAAAGCAATTGCATTCTTTTGATGTGCACAAGATAGACCATATGTTGGGTCAGAAAACATACCTTAATTTCAAATGATTGAAAACATACAGAGTACATTTTCTAACTAAAATAGAATTATATTAGAAATCAGTAACAAAATTATATCTGGAATATCCCCAAATATTTGAAAATTAAACAACATAATTCTAAGTAAAACATGAGTAAAAGGAAAACATTACCAAAGCAAATAGAAATATTTTTACCTGAATAATGGAAATACAACAAATTAAACTTCATGGGTGGCCAGAAATTAGTCCCTATATAGCCAACTGATTTTTGCCAAAAGAATCAAGAACACGCAATGGGGAAAGGACAGTCTCTTCAATAAATGGTTCTGAAAAAACTAAATATATACATGCAAAAGAATGAAACTAGACCCCCCACCTCTTTCCCTATAGACAAATCAACTCAAAATGGATCAAAGACCTGAACTTAAGACCCCATACTATAAACTACCAGAAGAAAACATAGGGGAAATGCTTCAGGACATTGGTCTGAGAAAAGATTTTATAAAGAAGACCACAAACTCACAGGCAACAAAAGCAACAACAAACACATGAGATTATATCAAACAAAAAAGTTTTCGCACAACAAAAGAAACAATCAGAGTGAAGAGGCAACCTACAGAATGGGAGAAAATATTTGCAAACTCTCCATCAAATAGGTGATTAATATCCAGAATATATAAGAAATTCAAACATCTCAACAGCAAAAAACAATCTGATTTTTAAATGGGTAAATAATATGAACAGACATTTCTCCAAAAAAAAGACATACAAATAGTCAACAAATATATGAAAAAAATGCTCAATATCATTAATCACCAGGGAAATGCAAATCAAAACCACAACGAGGTATCATCTCACCCCAGTTAGGATGGCTATTATCAAAAAGACAAAAAATAACAAATGCTGAAAAGGGAACTCATACACTCTCGGTAGGAATGTAAAGTAGTATGGTTACAATGGAGAACAGTACAGAGGCTCATCAAAATACTGCCAATAGAACTTCCATAAGATCCAGCAGTACCACTGCTGGCCATTTATCCAAAGAATAGGAAAATCAGTATCTAGATGACACATCTGCATTCCCATGTTTGTTGCAGCATTGTTCACAATAGCCAATATGTGAAATCAACTTAGGTGTCTAACAACAGATGAATGAGTTTTTAAAATGTGGTATATACACACAATGGAATACTATTTGGACATTAAAAAAAAATAAATCCTGTCAGTCACAGAACATGGTTGAAACTGGAGGACATTATGTTCAGTGAAATGAGCCAGGAACAGGAAGTTAAACACCGCATATTCTCACTCGTATGTGAAAGCTAAAAAATGTTCATGTCATAGAAATAAAAAGTAGAACAGAAGATACCAGAGGCGGGGAAGAATAGAGGTAAGGGGGTTACAGGGAGAGATTTGTTAGAGGATACAAAATTACAGCTAGATAGAAAGAATAAGTTATAGTGTTCTATAGCACTGTAGAATGACCAAAGTTAATAATTCATAAATTCAAATAGCTAGAAGGAAGATATTGCATGTTCCCAACATGAAGAAATCATAAATGATCGAGATAATGAATATGCCAATTACCCTGATCTGATTGCTATACATTATATATATATATCAAAACACCACTATGTACCCTATAAACATGTACAATTATATGTTAATTTTAATATAAAGAAAAATACCATAAAATATAAATTAATTTTTAAAATAAACTTAGTGTATTACAACTAAAGCAATCCTTAAAGGAAAATATATATCTTGAGATGCTTACATTAGAGAAAAAGCAAAGTTAAAATTAATAATCCAGGTTCATTTTAAGAAACTAGTAAAATAATGGGGTGGGGGGAGGGGGGAGGGATAGCATTAGGAGATATAGCTAATGCTAAATGACGAGTTAATGGGTGCAGCACACCAACATGGCACATGTATACATATCTAACAAACCTGCATGTTGTGCATATGTACCCAAAAACTTAAATTATAATAATAATAAAATTAAAAAAAGAAGCTAGTAAAATAAGAGCAAAATAAACCCAAAGTAAGTAGAAAGCAGAAAATAAAAAACTAAACGTGGAAATCAATGAAATATAAAGTGGACAAACAAAAGAGAAAAATCAATGAAACTGAAATTCACTGGTAAATATCATCAAACATTTGAGGAAGAAGTAACTATAATCCTCCCATCTTAAATAAATGTTTTCCTAAAATATAAATAGTCCAAACATTCCAATTAAAAGGTAGACATGTCAGACTGTATAAAATATAAGACCCAACTATATACTGTCAGAAGGAAGGAAGGAAGGAAGGAAGGAAAGAAGGCAGGCAGGAAGGAAAGAAGGAAGGAAGGAAGGAAGGAAGGGAGGTAGGGGGGGAGGGAGGGAGGGATATTTCCAGCATATTTCCAGAGCCCCAAAGTGTGGTGAAGGTTGTAAATGCAACCTTCACCCAGATCCACATAGGGCATCCTTGTTAACAGGCAAAAGAGCAGCAAGATGGGCATGAAGCTGACCCAAGATCGTGCTCATGATCTTGTGGAATTGCCCAAAAGCAGAATTGAGGGAGGCAGGGAGGGAGGGGAGGGGAGGGAAGGGGAGGTGAGAAAGAAGGGAAGAAGGCAGGCAGGCTACAAATATAAAGACATATTAAAAAATATACAGACATGTTGAAAGTAAGTTTGTGGAAAAATATGTGCCAGGCAAATATTAATCATAAAGCTGATGTGGTTACATTAATACTAGATAAAGTAGACTTTAAATGAAGATATATTACCAAGGATAAAGATAAAAGAATCATAATGATAAAGGAGTTAATCAAGAAGGCATAAAAACCCTAAATGTGAGCGTACCTAAAAATAGAACTTAAAAATAAATTAAAAACTACAGATTTTATGGAGTACAAATAAATTTGTAATTATAATTGAAGATTTCAAAAACTTATTTCTCAGTAATTGATAGAACAAGTACATAGAAAATTAGTAATCATATAGAAAAATAACTATAATTTGACATTCAAAGAATACCCCAACAGTAGCATACCATTCTTTTAAAATACAGATGGCATATTAACCAAGACAGTCCATATGCTGGGCCTTAAATTAAAAATTTATTTAAAAAATAAAGTTTATGTTAATTTTCCTTCTTATTAAAAAGAAAATAGTTTTGAAAGAAGCCTCTCTCAACAGGCTTAAGAAAGCCTTCATCAGAAGACGAAATCCAGCTAAAATTATCAAATGGATTTTTAAAATTATTATTTTCTTTTCCTTTTCCAGGTTATTTTACAAACTGTGTGATATCCCACAATTTATGAAAGAAGCCTCTCAGTGAGGGAAATGTTTCCAACCAATAAATCAAAAGATAAATGATCAAAACTCAAATCCTCTGAAAACCAGTTGCAGGCATTGTTTTCATGTTATATCAAAAGCAATAAATAATAAAACGTCCTAACATATTTTTCATATCATTGAAATATTTTAAGGAAATTTTATCAGTCATTTCAAAGTAAAGAAGGGTTCTGGTAAGGCAAACTGTTTTCTACTTCAAATATTATTTATGAATACAACTCAAGGTAGTTTTTCATGTTGTACATGGAGCTCTGCAGAAAGTATTTCCGTATAAGGTAGATAGCAATCTATCAAAATAAACCTGGTCAGGCTGTGACATAAATGCATATAAGGCTATCTAGGTATACGACCCTGTTTTTTCACTAATCCAATGATGGTAGGGTGCTTCTAAATGTTTCTTAAGTATGTATGGTTCGGTTTGGTTTGGTTCTTGTTTTTATTTTAATGTAGAAGGCTTCTGGCATTGACATTTAGTCTTGGATTGAGATAGGAAAGAATGAGGATAGTTTTAGATGTTCAAGAGGTATTGAAAAGGTATTGGTTAGCAAGATAATTGAGATGAGATTGTTAAGGGACCCAGAGAACCAGAGAAAAGGCAGGAGGGGTGAAGGAATCAAGACACTGGCATCTGTATAGAGGCTAGGAAATGATTTGGGAGCAGTAAGTATGCTAAGACTAAATCAGATCCTAGAAGAGGCTTCATACTCATATAACAAGTAAGAGAAGTTTAACGATCACGACAGAATGCAAAGAAGTAGAAAACAGGTGAAGAAAATAAGTTGTGCAGATCAAGCTCCACACCCATAATTTGCATAGAACTAGAGATCAAAACATAGAATGTAGGTTTCAGGTATTCAGGAAGGAACCTCGGATGACAGGTCAGAAAGGCCCAGAGTTATACATGAGTCAGGGTTCAAAAACCCACCCAAAGTAACTACATCTCAGCAAGCAGCACTCCCAGAAATTAGATCAGCTGAGATCCTATAGAATGGAATTATTGAGTTCCCACCTTGGGGATGTAAATATAATCATTGCACCGATAAGAATATGCCATTGTTAGGCATGTGAAGCTTCACCCAGATCCACATATGGGCATCCTGGTTAACAGGAAAAGAGCAGCAAGATGGGCATGAAGCTGACCCAAGATCCTGCTCATGATCTTGTGGAATTGCCCAAAAGCAGAACTGAGACCAAGCAAAAGAAAGCACTCTGGTAAGCAGGCTCATCTACTGGGAGCAAAGGTGAGTCAAGAAAGGACCAGATCACTTCCACCTCCGAGACTGGGTTTTTCAATGAGTTTTAAGGAAACGTTGTATTTTTTAAATACTTTTTATGATTCAGGTATTTATACATAGCAATAGTGCTAATAATCAAATGCCGATGCAAGAATTGCTGAAGCAAAACCCATTGGCTGATATTCTGATAACCCTATGAGTGCAAACTTAAATACATAAAAGGCCATTTCATTTTCTATAGCTCTACCATATTAGTAATAGGAATTTATGATATGGAACGCTATTGTCTATTCTTTCCTCTGCAATAAAAGCAGTTAAAAAATGTTATCTCCAGATTTCATGAAGAATTGGTTTTCATGGAATCACAAAACTTCCCAAATTGAAAATCTCTGCAGAGAAAGTAAGCATTGCTAGACTTAACAGACCATGCAAAAAACAGACAGGGCTCACACACAATGATTAAGGATAATCTACATTGGAGTGACAGGGGCAGACCAGGCCACTGCCCTCAACCCTGCCTTTGCTACCTCTGCATATCTGTTTGAGTGACTTCATTGAGAACTCACTCCCTAAGACCAAACAGAGGAAATATGAGCTTAAATATTTAATTACTCAGCTTCTTTTCCTCCCCTTTCTCATTGCCTTTTTTCCATTACAAGGTTTCTGGGCTTCTCTCTAGGTTCCTCTCCCCTAGAATGAGTTCTAGAAAATTCTCATTCCTAGCCCTCTAAACCCCAGCTGAGGATGTGGATATGTCTTGCTAGAGTTCTTCCCAAAAGTTGGATCCTGCCCCAAATCCAGGGATTAGTTCTGCAGTTTCGCACAGTTTTGCTGCCTTCCCAAAGACAAATATTGACCATTCTCTGTGTGACACAGTTGCCCCAACTAGATGCCTTTATACTAACTGTTGCTTCCTGTACCCATTGACCTCTACCCCATCACTAGTCTTTTTGTTTGTTTATTTGTTTGTTTGTTTGTTTGTTCGAGACGGAGTCTCGCTCTGTCACCCAGGCCGGAGTGCAGTGGCACGATCTCAGCTCACTGCAAGCTCCGCCTCCCAGGTTCACACCATTTTCCTACCTCAGCATCCCGAGTAGCTGGGACTACAGGCACCTGCCACCACGCCAGGCTAATTTTTGTATTTTTAGTAGAGATGGGGTTTCACCGTGTTAGCCAGGATGGTCTCCATCTCCTGACCTCGTGATCCTCCCACCTCGGCCTCCCAAAGTGTTGGGATTACAGGCATGAGCCACTGCACCAGGCCCAATTTACTCTCTTAGTAAAGGTAACATCCCAATCCCCATCAGTATGCAATATACCTATGGAATAAACACATACATGTACCTCCAAATCTAAAAATCGAATTTAAATTTTTTTTTAAAGTAACAATATTAATGGAATAGTTTCTAGCATCAAGATCCAAAGCCATGGGCTAAGTGAAAAGAAAGTTCCTAATCCAACCCGCTTGTGATTTCCTGATCTTTCAGATATATTTATGTGAAAAATAGAGGCTATAGAAGAGACGCTGAGAATAATTTGTCTCTCTTATAAACCGCTGACCAAGTATTTCAGACTGTATAGTGGAGGGCCAAGTTTCAGTATAGGGTGAAATAGAAACCACCTATGGCCAATGGTGAAACTAATGAATTACAAAGTCACTTCGCTGTCATTTCCTTCAGGTGTAAAATCAGGAAGTTGGGTTAGGTCATCTCTGAGGCCACCTTAAGCTCTAAAAATCTATTATCTGTACAGAGTAGCGCCACTTACATTGACATTTAATGTTAAACCTACAAAAGCTTATTGACAAGAGGATGTACTTTTGTGGAAACTGATATGGAATCGGTGAGTATAAAATGCAAAGTTTTAAAAGAAGGTGGAAGGCACATACTTCAGAATTGACATGGCATAACTTAAGCTTAATAATTTGTGGAGTACCCACAAGGTCTGAATAATAAGATACTTAAATCCACAGAGTATTTGACAAATTTACATTCAAATTCATAACCATTTGTTTATAAGCATATTTCCAGAGCCCCAAAGTGTGGTGAAGGTTGTAAATGAAGTTATAGAGGAATGCACTATTTATTATCATTGAGAGAATGATATCACAGAACAAGAGATACAAACTGTCTTTCATCATTTTAAAATCTATGACCATAAAGGCAACCGGGCAGTGCTGGAACAGAATGCTCCATCTCCCTGGTCACAACTAGATAGCTCCAATTTCCAGTCATTCATGTTTTCAGGGATATGGTTCTCCTTTTCAAAATGTCCTAATAGTTTTAAATGGCTTGTTGTCAGTATAAATACCTAATGTGTTTTTCTATTCAGATTACTTCATTATGGAATAATGTACATCAATTTCATGCATAATTTGCACTTTTGTCACTGAAACATTATCATTAAATGTTGATTCATGAAGCAAAAAATAATATTTTTTAGTCAAGCTCAGGCCCATGATTATTGGACCAGTGGGAGCTGAGAATTCTGCAGAGATCACACAGCTTCCCCCAAGGAAACTTCTCTTCCCCATATAACTCTCCACTCTGCCTGCTTGTTGCTGCTTGCAGAAGAATATCTAGACATAAAAGCTTGCTCCTTTCCTTGTAGGAACAGAAGCTTCACTCTATATAACAGGGCTTGGCAAACTGTGAAAGGGCCACATATATCTCACTGCCTGTTCTGGTACAACTTTCAAGCTAAGAATGGTTATGACATTTTTAAATGGTTGACAAAAAATATGTATCAAGACATGTGGAAACTATATGAAACCCAGATTTCAGTGTCCAATAAATAAAGTTTGGAACTGTCTCAGACTCGTTTGTTTACATATTGTCTATCAATGCTTTCATGCTATAATGTAAAGTCAGCAAGTTGTAAGAGACCATATAGCCCATAAGCTCTTTACCACCTGGCTCTTTAGGGTCAAAGATTGCCCATCCCTTCCCTAGAACATCCAGGAAGTTGCCTTGCTGTGCCGTACACAGAACAACAATATTCGACCCAGCAAAAGTCTTCTGCTTCTCATGCCTGATGGCAATGTCAAATTTTGAAGTCAACACTTTGCTTTAATAACAGAAGTCCTCTACAAAAATACTTATTTTTCCCTAAGACTTCTGCCTCTGTTATCCATGCTTAGTCATTTGCTTAAAACCAATGTCTCTACTTCTGTCCCTGTTCCCATCTTTGCCAGGAGCCCACCACACTGATTCTACCATTTAAGTAATCCTTCTGTTCTTTGTCCCAAACCCAACTAGATTTCGTCATAGCATTTAATCCTGCAGTGAAGATTTGTTTTCTATTGGTCTGTGTCTGCAGAAAGAAGCAAATTGTTTACTTTCAGAAATACATGAATTCTCTCATGCCAGTAGGAGGGAGAGTTTCACAAGGAACTAACATTTGAATTTTAAGCCAAGCAATTTGAAGGAGGATGGGGAAACACACACAGTTTATATTTACTAGTCTGTCATTGACACATCTGATTCAAAGTGACCACATAAAAAGTCCTTTATTAGTCCTATTTCCTTGTCACTATGAGAGATGTTTGAGTGTCATTTGAATCCCAATTTTTTTTTTTTTTTTTTGAGACGGCGTCTTGCTCTGTCGCCAGGCTGGAGTGCAATGGCACGATCTCGGCTCACTGTAATCTCTGCCTCCCGGGTTCAAGAGTTTCTCCTGCCTCAGCCTCCCGAGTAGCTGGGATTACAGGCGCGGGCCACCATGCCCAGCTAATTTTTGTATTTTTAGTAGAGACGGGGTCTCACCATGTTGGCCAGGATGGTCTCAATCTCTTGACCTCATGATCTGCCCGCCTTGGCCTCCCAGAGTGCTGGGATTACAGGCGTGAGCTACCGCACGTGGCCAAAAGTGATTTTAAGCATCAGCATTTTATCGCACAGAATTGCAGGTCAGAAGTCTGAAATCAAGGTGTTCACAGAACCACACTCCTCCAGATCCTCTAGAAGAGATTCCGTTTCATGCCTCTTCCGGCTCCTGATAGTTGTTGGTTTTCCTTACCTGATGGTCGCATCACTCCAGCCTCTTCTTTTGTCTTCACCTGGTCTCCTCTCTGTGTCTGTGTCTTCTGCCACTGGATTTAGGGCCCACTTTGGTAATCCAGGATGACCTCAAGATTCTTCATTATACCTGCAAAGACCATTTTTGCAAATGAGATCATATTCACCATTCTGGGAATGTATACCTGGACATATCTTTTAGGGGGCACTATTCAATATACTGCATGTAGCAAGAGAATACTAGCGCATGTATCATCTCATCCAAGTCTTCAAGAGCCTTGACAGTTACTGTTATTTCTCACATAAGAAAACCGTAGTGATAAAAGTCAAAAGCTAACATTTAAAACTCGGTCTGTCAGCCGGGTGCAGTGGCTCACGCCTGTAATCCCAGCACTTTGGGAGGCCAAGACAGGCGGATCACGAGGTCAGGATATCGAGAACATCCTGGCTAACACAGTGAAACCCCGTCTCTACTAAAAATACAAAAAATTAGCTGGGCGTGGTGGTGGGCACCTGTAGTCCCATCTACTCGGGAGGCTGAGGCAGGAGAATGGCATGAACTGGGGAGGCAGAGCTTTCAGTGAGCCAAGATTGCGCCACTGCACTCCAGCCTGGGCGACAGAGCGAGACTCCGTCTCAAAAAAAAAAACAAAAAACCTCAATCTGTCAGGATTTAAGTCTATTCCTTTAGCCGCTATGGCATTTTACTATCTACAAAGCAGATAGGGCCACTTTCTAAATTGCCCAGCCTGCAGGCTGAATATACCAGAGCCCTAAGCCACCACAAGGTCCCTCTGTGCGCCGTCCTTCACCTATTTGTATAGCCATATGGCCCACCAGGAGTGCAGAAATACAGGCTATTTCACAGGTCAGCAGGAAATTCCCAATTGCCCTCAGGGCAAATCAGACACTCTCAGCCACCTTCTTTAAAATTAAGTTCCCATTTCTCTTAGTAAGTTCTGCCTGATGCTTCCTAAGGTTCATGGCAAGTTAAATGCATTGCATATTCACCACTGGTAAGCAATGTAGATAAGAAATTCTAAAGAGAATATTTCATCTTCATTTCAATCTAGCAAACTTATAAAAGTATGGATTTTTAAACGGGATGCAAATGACACTAGAGCATAACTCATAGTGACAAGGAGAAAGGACTAATAAAGGAGTTTTTATGTGGTCACTTTGAATTAGACCTGTCAGTGACACTCTAGTGAATATTAACTGTGTGCATTTTTCCATCCCCCTTCAAACTGCTTGGCTTAAAATTCAAATAAAGTTGGTTCCTTGTGAAAACCCCCCTCCTGGTGGCATGAGAGAATTAATGTACTTTCAAAGGTAAACAATTTGCTCCTTTCTGCAGTTGGAGCAGAGCTGTTATAGATCATGCAAACTCAAAGGGAAAATAGAGTCAAGGAAATTAAAGGGTCAAAAGCCAACCACCTGGAAATTTATGTCAGTTTTTATGCTTAAGATCCTTCACTGCAAACAAATATCACACTTTAATGCCACAGCACAATAAAGAAAAACCTTTGACTTGTGGGCTTGTGGAAAAAGAAAAATGAAAAAGCAGCATTCATGTGGGAGTCAAAACCTATCCTGCACCTTAGGGAGGAATAAAAAAGCCCGTATGTTATTCCTTTTATCTCTGTTGGAGCCAAGGCGCAGATTGACTCAATGGACAGGAAACTGACAGTGATGGAGCAACTGCTGCTTACCTGATTGTTTCATCATGATTATATCATTCAACTCTCATGCCCACCCTTGAAAGTAGGCAAAATGCCCTCATTTTAGAATTGACAAAAAATTCAAGCTTGGAAACCTAAATGATTAATCAAAGGTCACTCTGTTAATTTGCAGTGATACAGAGCAAGCCAAAGACATTCTCAGACACCAAGCTTACCTAAACCAACTTCTTTTTCCTGCTCCTGCCAGCATATATAAACACATGCTTTTAAAATAATGACAGGCTAAATCTAGCAATCAAGTCATTATAGCATTCCAGTAAGTCTGCAAGTGACATGTTGTTTTCACCAAAGATGGACCAGGATATGACATTGTCTCCTTCTATTATGCCCAGCCAGCAGACTGACTGTCAGATGCCCACTGCGGTGATCTGTTTAGCAAGGTCAGCTGCTTGATTGCTATGAATAATTGGATGCCATTAATAATGGTCAGCTCCAGGATATAGGAAAGTGGTCAAGCGTGGTAATTGTATTTTGAATTCCAGCAGATTATTTCCTGGGGATCAGGAAGACAACCACTATATAGGATACAGTTTTTCTAAGTAGAATAGAAATAATTGCTTCCCTAGAGGTGAAGGGGAGAAGCCAAGGGCTCCCGTAATAACGTGTGTGACCATATCTAGTAAGAAACATGGAGGTCAAGGTTTTGCAAGTGATGGCTAATGCTATGAAGCCTGGCCATTACCATCACTAAAAGTCTCCACAAGTTCACATTCTTGTTATTCTCTTATTTAGATTAACACTAGAGCTTTACATGCTGAGGGGCCACCATCTAAATTCTGAAGCACCAGTGAGGTTAGACCAATGGCTAATTAGGAAATCTAATACAACTGATATCCATCTGAAAAGGTCAAGCATAAATCTTTTGCTGTTTAATGTGTATTAAATTCTCACCACATATTAAGGGCTGTAGATACTGCAAGATAATTAGGCAAAACATTATTATCTTGAAAAAAAGCCCTGTCAAAAAATGAAGGCTTTTTAAAAATCTCCCAGGACATAATAATAAAAGTGAGAAATTAAAAAGAGATTGAAAAAAAAAGCACGTGAAAAGGAAAAACTAAAAGTGATTTTAGAGGATAGACTGCAGTATAGGCAACACATAAAGAGCAAAACATTTCATAGAAAAATATAATAGCTATCAGTTTCAGACTTTACTAAGGAAACTATTTCTTAAATTGCCCAGCAATGTGGGCAGAACAAATTAAAGTTAAAACTTATTATAGCAAAGGAAATATGGATGGGAGCATGGAATCATGATACAACTGCCTGAAATGAAATATTCAACACAAGCCTCAATTCTTGCCAGCTTTTCCATTATTTGAAGCTACCAGGAGTTGGATCATTTTGACCATTTTTTTTTTAAAGTATTCAGTGTTTGGATGAACTCTACAGTGAAAAGAGATAAACAATCATAGAGCTAAACCTATTCTCATAAGAAAACATAAGGAATAAGTCTTTGTAACCTTGGGTTACACAATGGTTTCCTGGATCTGGCACCGAAAGATAGGTGACAAAAGAAAACACTTAGGCTGGGCGTGGTGGCTCATGCTTATAATCCCAGCACTTTGGGAGGCCGAGCTGGGCGGATCATGAGGTCAGGAGACCATCCTCGCCAACATGGTGAAACCCCGTCTCTACTAAAAATCAAAAAAATTGGCCAGGCGTGGTGGCTTACACCTGTAATCCCAGCACTTTGGGAGGCCGAGGTGGGTGGATCAAGAGGTCAGGAGATCAAGACCATCCTGGCTACGGTGAATCCCCGTCTCTACTAAACATACAAAAAATTAGCTGGGCGTGGTAGTGGGCGCCTGTAGTCCCAGCTACCCGGGAGGCTGAGGCAGGAGAATGGCGTGAACCCGGGAGGCGGAGCTTGCAGTGAGCCGAGATCACGCCACTGCTCTCCAGCCTGGGTGACAGAGTGAGTCTCCATCTCAAAAAAAAAAAAAAAAAAAAAAAAAAAAACTAAAAATTAGCCGGGCCTGGTGGCACATGTTTATAGTCCCAGCTACTCGGGAGGCTGAGGCAGGGGAATCACTTGAACACCACACGTGAAAATTGCAGTGAGCCAAGATCGCGCCACTGCATTCCAGTCTGGTGACAGAGTGAGACCTCATCTCAAAAAATATATATATATTGGACATTGGACTACATCAAAATTAAAAACTTTTGTGTTGCAAATGAGATCATCAAGAAAGCTAAAAGAAGACCCACGAAACACAAGAAAATATTTGCAAATCATATAGGTGATAAAGGATTTGTATCTCAATACAAATAGCCAAAAAATGAAAAGAACCCAAATGCTGGTCAACTGAGAAGTGGATTAAGAAAATGTGCTATATCCATCCAGTAAAGTATTAATCAGCCATAAAAAGGAATGAAGTACTGACACTCACTACAACGTGTTTGACTCTTGAAAACATTATGAAAAGTGAAGGAATCCAGTCACAAAAGGCCACATATTGTATGATTCTATTTAGGGTACATGTCCAGAATAAGCTAATTTACAGAGACAGACAGTAGGTTAGGGGTTGTTTCGGGCTGAGGGAAGGACACAGGAGAGAAATGGGGATTGACTGATAATGGGTACAGGGTTTCCTTGAAGGGGGATGAAAATGTGCTAAAACTAGATTATGATGATGGTTGTGCAACCCTGTGAATATGCTAAAAAAACATACAATTAATTGTACACTTTAAATGGATGAGTTGTATGATGTGAATTTTCTGTCAATAAATGCAAAGCTCTTTTTGAAAAAATCAAACAAATAAAAACAGCATTGGATATTGGGTGCTTCCCTAGTGACAAAAATTACTGTATTCTCAGAATACGGGTCCAAAAGGGGAGAAGCAACTTGCCCTAGGCCCCACTTTGAGCCAGTAATGAAACAAGATCCCTAAGATTTCTGCTTCCAGGTGATTCCCTAGACTCCAGTAACACTGGCAAATTTCTTAACCCTTTATGGTTCAAATTTATTTTTTATTTTTTTGTTGGTGTCTTTTTCCCTCGGTGATGGTAGTCTTACTGACACATTTGCCCAGAAACATTTCTTTAAGGTGATATAAATGGAAGACATGATAACCTAAAGGAAGTAGGCAATATCAACCTACAGAAGTCTATTTCCCTGGACAATAGTAAGTTACAAAACCTGGGCATGGTCTAAATAGTTCCCTGAAAAGAGTATTAGATGGAAACATGCATGGTTTTTAGGCCTGAGAAAATTATAGAAACAGGTGATGATCTGTCTATAGAAGTAAGGACCCCAAATCCATATTTCCCAGTCTTTAATAACGCCTACAGGTTAAGCAGGACAGAAACCAGGGTACAGAGGGTCAGTTCTTTGACTTTTGCTCTTAAAGTTAATGCCTTTTCCCAATAGAGAACATCCATTTCCTTCAAGAGCCACTTTTAAGCCCACACAAAGCTTTGAGAAGCCAGAAAGGAAAGGAAGAGCCTCATCTCAGCTGCAATATTTCCAGAACCTTCAAGCATCTTATTTTAAAATCAGAAGAGACAAAATGCCTCAGACACCAGTGGTATCCTCATTTGTACAATGGAGAAAGTGAACACCACCTACCCGAAAAAAAAGCCCAAGTAAGAAAAAACAGCAAACCTGTGTGTGCGCGTGTGTGTGTGTGTGTGTGTGTGTGTGTGTGTGTGTGGCCTATATGTGCTGGTAGCTCGGGTGCAAACGTTTCTGGGAGAGCTAAGCCTGAACATCAGAACCTAGAGCATTTTAAGAGTTTTCTAGAACACAGCAGAGATGATACAGAATTTCCTTACGCCTGAAGAGGAGGCGTACACGAGATGGAAGACTGTAAGTTAGATCTTTGTTCTCCCTACTGCACTCTAGGCTTTAAAACAAATTCAATAATTACATAAAATTCAAGATTTATTTTGTCCTTTGTTCGTTCTTTTATCTGTAATACACCTGCAATTTTCAAGCTCCTATTTTCCTTGTTTTCTTTTACTTCTACTTGATTATTTTTATTTATTTTTCTTTTCATAAAATAAAAATGTTTCTCCAAGAGAGCACTGGCAAGCCTTGAGGTAGAGTAAATTAGCCAGTAACCATTTCTTTGACATCTATTCAACCACTACAAACCCACCTGAGAGTGAGGAGGAGAAAAGGTGAGAGAGGAGATTGGTAGGAATAGCACTCCATGTTTTATTCATCTTTTCAGGACACTGTAGAGATTAACTAATTACCCTACACTATGCATCTGTAGGAAAAAGAAGAGTAATCCAGCTGTGCTCTACTTTAAGAAAAACTGATTTATAAAAATTGAATTTATCAAAAATATAAATTATGAAATGAATCAGAAAACATTATTTATAGAAGTGTTCAATATAAGGTTGAATTTTAATAAGAGTGCACCCCTAGAGCATGTAAAATATGACATCATTTATGAAACTTGAATCATTCTTCTACCAAAACCCATTATTTAAAAATCCAAACTTATAAAAACAGATGTATTAGGGGGTTATTTGTTAAATTCATTAAAATATTTCTTTAAATAGCATGCCAACGCCACATCCCACCTCCAGGTACTAAAAATATCATTTGATTTGCTAGCAATTAATTAAATATAAGTTCAGGGAAACACAAGCTACTGTTAGAACTAAATATGCCTGTCTTTGTGTCTTTGTTCCTGTGGGTAAATAGGAAAATTGAAGATCTCAGGAATTCAGTAGTCACTCTCAGATTAATATTCATAATTAAATTCTCCTACTCTCTTATCTATAAAATATCTATCTTCTGTAATACTGATACACAAATAGACATAAATTATTCATGATTGGCCAGGCGCAGTAGCTCACGCCTGTAATCCCAGCACTTTGGGAGGCCCAGGCGGGCGGATCACAAGGTCAGGAGATCGAGACCATCCTGGCTAACACTGTGAAACCCTGTCTCTACTAAAAATACAAAAAAATTAGCCAGGCATGGTGGCGGGCACCTGTAGTCCCAGCTACTCGGGAGGCTGAGGCAGGAGAATAGCGTGAACCCGGGAGGCGGAGCTTGCAGTGAGCCAAGATCGCACCACTGCACTCCAGCCTCGGTGACACAGTAAGACCCTGTCTCAAAAAAACAAAAGAGAAAAAAATTATTCATGATCATGGAAAGAGCAGAGAAACATGACATTAAATAGTGAGTAGCAACAAAATAATTTCATTTTAACTTTTGGCTATATTTCTTATTTGCTTTAGATGTGTACCCAAAATAATTCAATAATCCAAAGATTGGCATTTGAAATACAATTTTCCATGTGCATGAATTGAAGTTGAATAATACTAAGCAGAATTTCTATGAGAAGTAGACCCAGGAATAGAATCCCAACAAGTGCTGTAATTTGAGGGTAGTTCTTAATAAAATATCATTGAGTGTGACAAAGGGCAAGTCCTCTGATTTTAACTGATCAAAGAATAAAAGCGAAGTAAAAGATTTCAGGGGCAGAGTATTACATACTGATGCTTTTCAAACAAATTGCATTTAAAAATGAAACCCCTTCAAAATATCTGTACCTTCAGCATTCCTTTGACCAACCTGGGACTGACTTTTTAAAAGACAAAAGATGAATTCATTGGCCAGCTTGCATTTTTACTTTTGGAGGCAAAACATGGCAACAGACCTGCTCTCTCTAAAGTATAAGGCCCCAGCCAAGTACTCTGTAACACTCTAGAGATCACAGTCTTTTGGGAACAGGCTCCCCAAAATCTGGCCATAAACTGGCCCCAAAACTGGCCATAAACAAAATCTCTGCAGCACTGTGGCATGTTTATGATGGCCATAATGCCCACACTGGAAGGTTGTGGGTTTACCGGAATGAGGGCAAGAAACACCTGGCCCACCCAAGGCAGAAAACCGCTTAAAGGCATTCTTAAACCACAAACAATAGAATGAGCGATCTGTGCCTTAAGGACATGCTCCTGCTGCAGATAACTAGTCAAACCCATCCTTTTATTTTGGCCCATCCCTTCATTTCCCATAAGGAATACTTTTAGTTAATCTATAATCTATAGAAATAATGCTTATCACTGGCTTGCTGTTAATAAATATGTGGGTAAATCTCTGTTCGAGGCTTTCAGCTCTGAAGGCTGTGAGACCCCTGATTTCCCACTTCATACCTCTATATTTCTGTGTGTGTGTCTTTAATTTCTCTAGCACTACCGGGTTAGGGTCTCCCTGACCGAGCTGGTCTCAGCAAGTGGCGTCCATCGTGGGGGCTCGAATCCAGGTTGAAGGGTCACCGGAATGATGGTTGGAGAATGTGGAACTAGCTGGAGGACACCTGAGTACTCTTAAAGCAATCCCCGTGGTGAGTAAGAAGGGGAGCTCAGAAGCGTCAGGGTAACAATGGGACAAGTATGGGCTCTGGTTCATTCTACCTTGGAACTTTTTCACACTGATAATGAGGAGGAAGGAGAGTATAACAAAGTAACAGAAGAGGTTACAGAGCAGGTTTATTTGCCAGCTAAAGCTAAAGCAGCAAAGGAGAGAGAAGTTCGTCCCTTCCCTTCTGCACCCCCCTTGTTATTATTTTGAAGAAAAAGAGTGGCCTGACCCTCCAGATCTTTATTTTCTGGAGGACACTGGGCAAAAAGTAGTTGCCCCAGTGACTGTTCGAGCAGCACCTCAAGTGACTGCTCTTAGTTCTATTCAAGCAGGAATTCAGCAAGCTAGATGAGACGGTGATTTAGAGGCTTGGCAGTTCCCTGTTAGAATATACCCCCCAGATCAACAGGGAAATATTATAGCTACATTTGAGCCTTTTCCTTTTAAATTAGTCAAAGGATTTAAAGAAGCTATTAATCAGTATGGACCAGGTTCTCCTTTTGTAATGGGACTGTTAAAGAATGTTGCTGTTTCCAGTCGGGTGATTACTACTGACTGGGATGCTCTTACTCGAGCTTGTCTAACTCCTGCTCAGTTCTTACAATTTAAAACTTGGTGGGAAGATGAAGCTTCCATTCAGGCTGCTTGCAACGCCCAGGCCCAACCTCAAATTAATATAACTGCAGACCAACTTTTGGGGATTGGCAGCTGGGCTGGTTGAGATGCACAAGTGGTCATGCAGGATGATGCCATAGAACAGCTTAGAGGAGTGTGTATTAGAGCTTGGGAAAAAATCACTTCAAGTGGAGAACAATACCCTTCCTTTATTGCTATGAAACAGGGACCAAAAGAACCATATGTGGATTTTATAGCTCAGTTACAGGAGTCTCTTAAAAAGGTGATTGCAGATTAAGCTGCTCAGGATATAGTGTTGCAGTTATTAGCTTTTGACAATGCTAATCCTGATTGCCAGGCTGCTCTGTGACCTATCAGAGGGAAAGCACATTTAGTTGATTATATCAAGGCCTGTGATGGTATTGGAGGTAATTTGCATAAGGCTATTCTGCTAGCACAGGGAATGGCAGGACTGAGAATGGATAAAGGAAATATTCCATTTCCTGGAGCTTGTTTTAACTGTGGGAAGCATGGTTATACTAAAAAAGAATATAGAAAAACTCAGCGAGTCAGGCCACCAGATAGGGGAAAAAAGAAAACTGCTGAGTCTGAAATATGTCCAAAATGTAAAAAAGGAAAACATTGGGCTAATCAGTGTCACTCTAAGTTTGATAAAGACAGGAACCCGATTTCAGGAAACAACATGAGGGGCCCGCCCCGGGCACCATTCCAAACAGGGGCATTTCCAGCTCAGGCCATTCCCTCACCCCTGTACAATGACTGTCCCCTGCCACAGCTGGTTGTGCCACACACAGTAGATTTATGCTGCACAAGAGCTGTGAGCCTTCTGCCTGGGGAACCCCCACAAAAGGTCCCAACAGGAGTCTGTGGACCCTTGCCAGCGGAGACAATAGGATTACTACTAGGCAGGTTTGGTTTAAATTTAAAAGGGGTACAAATACACACAGGAGTCATTGATTCAGATTACAGTGGGGAAATTCAAATTGTTTTATCTACTTCTGTTCCCTGGAAATCAGAGCCAGGAGAGTTCATAGCACAGCTCCCTATTGTGCCATATGTGGGAATGGGGAAAAGTAAAATTTAAATGAACAGGAGGATTTGGAAGCACAAATAAACAAGGCAAAGCAGCTTATTGGGTAAATCAAATTACTGATAAACGTCCTACCTGTGAAATAACTATTCAGGGAAAGAAATGTAAAGGTTTGGTAGATACAGGAGTGGACATTTCAATCATTTCTCTACAGCATTGGCCATCCACGTGGCCAATTCAACCAGCTCAACTTAAGATAGTTGGAGTTGGTAATGCCCCTGAAGTATATCAAAGTAGTTATATTTTGTATTGTGAAGGGCCCAATGGACAACCTGGGACTGTTCAACCAAGTATAACTTCTGTACCTATAAATTTATAGGGGAGAGATTTATTACAACAATGGGGAGCACAAGTTTTAATTCCAGAACAATTATACATCCCTCAAAGTCAACATATGATGCATGAAATGCGGTACGTCCCTAGTATGGGACTAGGAAAAAATGTGCAAGGTTTGAAAGAACCGCTTCAAGCAGAAGGACAAAGTTCCCGCCAAAGATTAGTATATAATTTTTGATGGTGGCCACTGTTAAGCCTCCAGAAGCTATACCTTTAAAATGGTTAACAGATAAGCCAATTTGGATAGAACAATGGCCACTAAGTAAAGAGAAACTGGAGGCTTTAGAGAAATTAGTTACTGAACAATTAAAAAATGGGCACATAGCTCCAGCATTTTCCCCTTGGAATTCTCTAGTTTTCGTAAGTAAGAAAAAATCAGGTAAATGGAGAATCTTAACTGACTTAAGAGCCATCAATTCAGTTATACAACCTATCAGAGCATTACAGCCAGGATTGCCTTCTCCTGCTATAATTCCAAAAAACTGGTCTTTAATAGTCATAGATTTAAAAGACTGTTTCTTTATTATCCCCTTAGCTGAGCAAGACTGAATGGTTTGCATTTACAATTCCTGCGGTAAACAACATGCAGCCTGCTAAGTGTTTTCATTGTTTTACAGATAGGTCTAATAATGGTAAAGCTTCTTATTCTGGCTCAAAAAGTAAAGTTTTACAGATGCTCTATACTTCAGCTCAAAAAGCGGAGCTTGTAGCTGTAATTGAGGTATTGACTGCTTTTGATATGCCTATTAATATAATTTCTGATTCTTCATACGTGGTTCACTCCACATAGTTAATTTAAAATGCTCAGTTATGATGTCATACAGATAAACAACTGATGACAAAAACAAAAAAGGGGGAGAAATAGGGATTATGGGACAGCCCATACACAACTGAATCTAGCATTATTAACTTTAAATTTTTTGAGCCTGCCCAAAGGCCAGATGTTATCAGCAGCTGAACAGCATCTACAAAAACCAGCTGCAAAGACAGAAGCAAAACAATTGGTTTGGTGGAGATATCCGATAACAAAAAGTTGGAAAATATGTAAAATAATAACTTAGGGTAGAGGTTATGCTTGTGTTTCTCCAGGCCAAAATCAACAGCTGATTTGGATACCATCAAGACACCTGAAAAGTTATCACAAGCCAGATGCCAAGGAAGAGATTCTGGGGAGGATCCCGAGGACCCCCAGTTGCAGCCATGTCGATACTGACACTGAGGAGGACCCCAACTGTCACGAGCAACACCCGTTGAACACAGACACCCACCTGGGGACAGATCAAAAAGCTGTCACAGATGGCAAAAGAAAACCTAAGGAAGGCAGGACAGCCAGACACAATAAGTAATTTAATGGTAGCTATGATAACGGTGATCACCACTGCCGTGAGTATTCCTTCAATAAGGGCTGACTCAGAGAACAATTATACTCATTGGGCATATTTATCAATCTTGGCTGGCAATAGTGCCTGGATGTAATCACTCTATAACACAGTTACACATGCTTTCTGATCTCAGTATTTACCATAATAAATCTGCTCCTATAATTGAAGTATATCACCCTCAAAAACCTTTTTGTAAACAGGATTGGACCCAGTCAGAAAAAATGAACATACTTGTTTAGGAAGATTGCATTGCAGAACAGGCAGAGGAGCTGCACAACGATTCCTATGGAATCATTATTAATTGGTCCCCTAAGGGGATGTTTAGCTTAAGTTGTACCTCTCAGCCTGCATGCCACAGCCACACTATGTTCAGCTGATCCGAACAAAACAGTCAGATGGTAGAAATGGCAAGAAGTACGGCCAGAGTTCCTATTATCTGGAATCATGGTGGTATAGTGGCACCTCAACCTCAAATGATATGGCTCGCTGTAGGAGCTAAACATAAGGATTTATGGAAACTATTAATAGCTCTTAGTAAGATCAAAATTTGGGAAAGAATAAAAAAGCATCTAGAAGCACATTCTACAAACTTGTTTTTGGATGTTGCAAAATTAAAAGAACCAATATTTGAAGCATCCCAGGCACACCTGACCTTAATGCCAGGAAATGGAGTGCCTGAAGGAGCTGGAAACAGATTAGCAGCTAGTAACCCATTAAAATGAATAAAAATACTTGGAAGCTCTGTGATTTAAACGATGATTGTGCTTTTAATCTGTGTTGTTTGTCACTGTATGGTCTGCAGATGCAGATCCTGACTCCTGCGAGAAGTAGCTCACCATGACAAAGCTGCCTTTCCTTTTATCGATTTGTAAATCAAAGAAGGGGGACATGTTGGGAACAGCCCCCCCCTCCCCAAATCTAGCCATAAATTGGCCCCAAAACTGGCCATAAACAAAATCTCTGCAGCACTGTGACATGTTCATGATGGCCATAACACCCACACTGGAAGGTTGTGGGTTTACCGGAATGAAGGCAAGGAACACCTGGCCCGCCCAGAGCAGAAAACCGCTTAAAGGCATTCTTAAACCACAAACAATAGCATGAGCGATCTGTGCCTTAAGGACATGCTCCTGCTGCAGATAACTAGCCAAACCCATCCTTTTATTTCGGCCCATCCCTTTGTTTCCCATAAGGAATACTTTTAGTTCATCTATAATCTATAGAAACAATGCTTATCACTGGCCTGCTGTTAATAAATATGTGGGCAAATCTCTGCTCAAGCCTCTCAGTTCTGAAGGCTGTGAGACCCCTGATTTCCCACTTCACACCTCTGTATTTCTGTGTGTGTGTGTCTTCAGTTCCTCTAGCACCGCTGGGTTGGGGTCTCGGCAATGGTCTCGGCAATGGTCCAAGTGGCTTAGAAATTTGTGCAAGCATTACCATCTCCCAAATCAAAGTCTAAAATACCAGTTCAAGGGGAGAAATATGTACTATAAATTCTCTTAAGATGATTCATTAGAAGTCCAGAGAATTTGAGCTTTGCGGCAATAGAGCTGAAGGTTTGACCAACAAAAAAGCAACGTAATGAATTTAAAACTGAATACATGCCCAGTATTCCAGATAATTCCAAGGTAGGCAAAACATGAAGCTTCATGTAAGATTCTCATATTGACTAAGGCTTTTAACTTATTAATGCACTCCCTCTCTAATAAAGTCTGACAAGGCCAGGTAAAAGGAAATATTCTTGATAAAATAGGAGCATGGAACTAAATAGCACAAGGGAATAAAATTGCTTCTAATAATCTATTTAAAGACTCTATTAAGTAATGCTTGTTCACTTTGAATCTGATATTGGAGCTACCTATGAGTTCCACATGAATATGGAGTGATTAAAAACAATACTCTCAGACAATGAGTATTAAAGCAGGTTCTGCTTGTGGAAAACAGATAAGGGGCCTTTTGGCAAAATCAAAACACTAGGACTGAATATACATATGGGGTATTCTTTGAGAGGGAAGCTATGGCTGAATGGAGATTTAAAAAACAAAACAGTGCTATGAATAGGGACAGCCATGCATGTAATTTTTGTCAAGATAAATTGGCTGATTAAAGCTGTTAGATATTGTGATAATACAAAAGAAGAGCTGATGAGAAAATTCAGTGAGCTCAAATGAATAATAAAACTGAAAATGAAAAAAGATTATAACATCACCTCAAAAAATGGAGCTAATAATAATGCTCTTTGTGTCCATGGCATCTTTTATCATAGCAGTTCAGAGCATTTCACAGAATCACTGAATCATGACTTTTATAGTTGATAGCGGCCAAAAAGATGATCATGTCCAAACATGTGTCCAAACCTTCTGTCTCCTATACAACATCCCACACACACAGTCACACAATCTATGTGAACCCTCCAATAATCTTATTTCCTCCTGAGTGCACCATGTGAGATCCATACGAGGAGGGTCCAGAATATTCATACTTATCATTTTCTTTGCAATGAAGCACATAGCAAAATTATATATTGGGCAGAGCAGTAAGTTGGTAAGACAAGAGAACAGGAAAACAAGAGAAGACTACAAAAGTTTGTACTCCACCAATAGGAAGTGTCTGATGTCCTGGGCAGGAGGCAGGTCACTGGTTCTGGCAGTACCTCTGCACTTCAGGTGAAAGAATCATCATTAATCATTTCCCCAACCATGAGAATTTGTGGCTTCATGTCTAATATCATGTGGGTTACATTGTCCTGATATTTACAAATGAAAACTGGCGTAGAGGTAATCATCTCAATAGGTAGCGAAGAAAATCAATTTCATTTATTCTTGAAGGAAACACTTTGATATGTGAATAAATATTTCTGTGGCTTGGAGGCTGTGACTGTAGCCACCATGGGGCCATTTTGATGTACATGTAGGAATTACGTCAGCCCACAGTTATCCCGTAGGGGCCTCTTCTAGGGCCAAGATTGTGGGTCACTGGGGAAGCAGGTCAGTTGGAAAAGTCTGTGGATTGTAAACTTTAGTCCAGCTGATTCTGGTGATATCCTTCAGCATTGATTACCCAGCACATGCTCAGAAAGCATTAAGCTTCCAGGTATCAACAAAATTCTTCCATATTCTCAGGGATCCTTTAACTCTAGAGAAAGAACCCAGAACCAGAGTACATTCTACCAATTTAAGGATGGATAGGCTGGCCACCTAATTTTTCTACCTCAGAGACCTCCTAGGGCAGAGATTCTTAACTCTTAACCCAAGGTCCATGGATAAATACAGGGGGTCTATGAATTTGATTGGAGGTTATATATATTTTTATTTTACTTTTACTAACAACTAACTGAAGTTTAGCATGTTATTTAACTATGAATAAGCAAAAAAAAAAACTATAGTGGAATCAATGGTACCTGTTACTTTGTCACCAATGGAAATCACAGATATTTTTATACCATATTACTACTGGTCCAGATATCTCAAAATATGCTCATCCTGTTGCAATATAATGGAAGTTACTAGGCACATCAGATCTTGTTATTTAACATGTTAATAAAATGCATATGTATTGCTATATCACACGTTTGTTTTTTAATATGATGATATATTTCAATATAATTATATATAGAGAGAAAGCATTTGTAATATAATTGGGTTCCTTTGTAGCCCTAGTTATTTTAATTTTTACTTTACCTGGCCTCCAAGGTAAACATGGTACAGGGGGTACAGGGTACCAAAAAAATGGAAGAAAAAAAAGAGAGAGAAGTTCAGAGGCATTATTCAGGGCTGATGTGGGGGTTGTTTGCACAGGTTAGTATATGGCCCTGCAGGAGAAATAAGGCCACATAACATTGCACTTGATTAATGTTACACTGCTAATCAGGAACCACCAGAGGACAGCCCTGTTTGAAAGCTGTGCCTCCACGTGCACAAGCCCACTTCCTGAGAGGGCTGTGGCAAAGACTTGGACTCTAAGTGTCACAGACACAGTGAACAGGCACAGATGTGCATATCCTGTCCCTCTCCCCAGTCCCTACTCCATCATTCATTTCCTATTTCTTCACATGAAATTAGAATGATCTCTTCTGTGTCCTCTCAATTGCATTTTTCCCCATCCTATCCCTATTTCTCAATGTTGATCTGCTAGGCTTCCTTCCTTGTACCTCTGATTATATATATATATACTATATTTTTTTTTTACTATATATATATATTTATTATGTTCCCTGCTTCCACCATGGATGACGCTTACAGCCACCAGCTTCTCTGTGGGAGCATGTGACTTTAACAGTTTCAGATGTCCCCAAACCACACCAGCTGTCCTATAACAGGTATCATCAGAGCACAGAGAGGAGGATGCCCATAGGTGGAGGCAGCACAGCTTCCTGTCTGGGAATTCCCTGGTGAGTAAGTCTGGCTCACAGCTACTACGCAAGCCCGCAACAAATATTTCCCAGGTTCAGATTCAGATCTGCTCCCATTATAGTCTTCAAATTCTGCTAACTGGAAGAAATTAAATTTTACTTTATTTTATTTTGAGATAGGGTCTTGCTCTGTTGCCCAGGCTGGAGTGCAGTGGTGTGATCTCGGCTCACTGCAACCTCCACCTCCTGGGTTCAAGCGATTCTCCTGCCTTGGCCTCCCAAGTAGCTGGGATTACAGGCATGTGTCACAAACACCTGGCTAATTTTTGTACTTTTAGTAGAGATGGGGTTTCGCCATGTTGGCCAGGCTGGTCTCTGACAGCTGGAGGACTTCATAAGCAGACAATAAAATCAGTGCCAAAAGAGAAGAAATCAGTGCCCAGAAAATAAACCTAGAACAGGATGAATCTGCATAGCAAAAAGAGCACGTACTGACAGACAACAGAATTCCTCCCTCATTAGAAGGGTCGTTACAAGGAAGGAAGGGAGAGAGGAAGGAAGAAAGGAAGCTGCAAGTCACTTCTCATTAAGACATCATCAATATTATCTGAACAACAGAGAAAAAAGATGGGCAGTCACCAACAAGTGGCTGAGTTTCTTCACTGACTAGACACGGGTTAGCTACAAGCAAAGCTTAAATTTGTATTGCCATTCTATTCCGATTATCTGACAGAGCAGCTCTTCCAAAACAAATTTTAAATTGACCCTTCTGCAGAATACATTGTTTCCTTCTGCCTCAGGAAGATACTCAAGTCAGAGAGAGACACAGAATCCCAATTGTTGAAAGCGGTATGTGTTGCTGCCAACATGATTATTTACAAAGGCCAATCAGACCATGTCACTCTCTTGCACAACACCCTGCAAGAGAGTCACATTGCACTGGGAATAAAGGGCAACCTCTTTTCCATAGTTTCCCTTTCTGACCTGGCTACAGTCGAATTCTCCGTCTCATCTTGGGCCAACCCCACCCAACTTCAATCACTGGCCTCTTTCTTTGTTGCTCAAGAAAATCATATTTTCCCATTCAGAGCCTTTTCTCTTCTTACTCCTTGGCCTGGACCATTTAATTCCCAAATCTTTCCATGACTAACCCTTTCTTGCCATTTACATTTTAGCTCAAATGCCACTATAGCAAAGAGGGTTTCTTGACCACCAAACTATACTACTCCACGTCCTGATCCCATCCATTTCACTATCTTACTTCATTTCTTCAGAGTAGCAATCTTGTATGGAATTCTTATGCTTCGCTTACCTTCCCGTCTTCTCCATGACAGCAAGAACTTTATCAGCCTTTTCCACAGCCATACTCCCAGCCATTAGGGCTCCTAGCACATAGCACTCAATATATATTTGTGTGGATCAAGTAAATGTTAAATGACTATCCTGGCTTGGAATGAGTTAATGGTGTAACCCATTTTCCAAGCTCTGATAGTTGGAGCTTGAATCTGACATCGGAGGTCAGCACACAAACACAGTTGCAGAAGGAATCTCCTTTCTGGAGATAAAGTATACCAGTAACATCAAAGTATTTTATTTTGTATCATTTAGTTAGAATCGTTGGCCATTCCTACCTACCACAAGAGGGGGATTGGAGGGGAGTGCAATACAGTTAATTCTGAGATATGGTACAAAAATATACATTAATTTGATAGGGAAAAATACCACTATTGCCACGTCATACACTAAGAAGCAACAGGCACCAAAGAATAAGGATGAGTTTCTAAGTCAGACTCAGAGTCATATCACACCCCAGGTCTTCCATCTCTGTTACTGACTGAATTGCGACCCCCCCCTAAAAAAAAATCATATGTTGAAGCCCTAACCCCTAATGTGACTGGATTTTGAGATAAGTCCTTTAAGGAGGTAATTAAGGTCAAATGAAACCTATACAGTATGGCCCTAATCAAGTAGGACTAGTGACCTCCAAAGTAAAGAGGAAGATAATGCCAGAGATCATTGATCTTGATCTTTCTCTCTCTTTTTATGCAGAGTATCACAGAAGGTGCCCAAAGGTCATTGTGAAACCTACTAAAGCCTACTATGATCAACGCCTCAGCGAATCACCTGTTTGCATCCCACTAATCACTGAATGTATTTGTCAATATGAAGGCAACTGAATAACCAATTAAGAAGCCAAAATGGTTTGTCAGCACCATGTAGAACACACAATTTAGTGGTAAGACTAAATCGCTATCAAATAAATAAATTAGAAGGAGGCTTTTCAACTCTGGCCAATAGATTTGTCTTTATAGACGTGGCATTTATGAATTTGGAATATTTAAAAAACCAAATAAATTATCTGGTAATAAATATTTAGTAATCATCTGAATACCAAATAACGTAATTTATTTTTAAGTAAATGTTGTTCCTTTAGGTAACTCACATCATATGTCTATGCCTCAGGTCCCTCACGTGTAAAAAGGGGAAGCTGACATACCTTATCGTAAAGGCATTTCTAGCTCTCAGGGTCTAGTAAGAATCCTCTCTCCTACCTGACCCCCACTGCCCCTGCCTTTTGATCAGTTGCACACACTTACAGGTCAGCCACCTACAGTTAGCAGCACAGTCTGGATCAATGAAATCAGACAAAGTTTATGTCTTCAAAACACCCCCAGTACTTTAATATCTCTGTAATTCAACCTCTTCTAAAGCTAGAGATTGAAGGGTAATATTAGCATATAACTCTGGGGCTTGTGTTCATTCTCTGGTGGGGAATGTAAACTGACAGTGCTAATAACACATTTTTCATGGCTCAGATCATCATCATTGCACCAGAAAACCTGTTTGATATAACTTAGCCCACCCCTATGTGAGCTAAATTCCAAGTACTATTCGAGATTTATATTGTGTCTGGTCCCAGCGGAGCATGCAAAGAGCCTCAGTTCCTGGGAAAGGCTTACAGAGGCTTTATGGGTGCTTACATCTGGATCCTGAGTGCACAACAAAAGAGAAGGGCTGGATTTGCTGTGCATGTTCACTAAAATAGCCTGAAGGATGTGTTTTTCTCTTTTTAAAAGATGAGGATGTTAAGTGGGTATTTTTTTTTCTTGAAAGGTTTGAACTTGCCTATGAAGCATTTGGTCAGACAACCGCAAGGATATGTGTCCTTCTGATAAAACCCAGAATTGTGTTCTATGCCCTGCAGAAATCTCCACAGTATTCTCTTGATGTGATTTCCAGTCAAGAGTCTGACAACATGAAAAAGCACATTTGGGTCCCTAACACCTTCCTATTGCTGAAGCTTCCAATAGCATGTCCAAAACAATTCTTAATATTTATTTTGTGCACTTTTTCTTTGTTAACTGACAAATAAAAATTATAAATATTTATGGTGTACATGATGTTTTGAATGTGTATACCTCATGAAATGGCAAACTTGAGGTACTTAGCATATGTACTACCTCATAGTTTTTTTGTGGTAAAAACATTTAAAATCTACTTTCTTAGAATTTTCAAGAATAAAATATATTGTCATTAACTATAGTCACCATAATGTACATCTTTGAACTTATTCCTCCCATCTGAGTAAAATTTTATATCCTTTAACTAATATCTCTCCAATCTCTCTTGCGTACTTTTAAAAAAATCACTCTGATGTGAAGAATGTTTGCCACTCATCTTACCATGAAATAAAACCCATTTTATACCACAATTATAGAAACAACATTTAATTTAAATACTGAAATATTTGTGTAATTGTTTTCCATATATTTGTATGCTTCAACAGTTATTAATTATAAACACGGAGGTTTTATCTCTGCTTTTAAGAAATTAATACCATTTAATGGACTCGTGCTTTTGAACGACTGTAAAGCAAGAAAAAAATTCATTGGGATGAAAACTCTCTCTCTCTGTATATACATATAAGTCTAGAGATATCTAAAGACAGTCTACAGTTAGAGGTATCTATACATAGATATATATCACGCATCTAAGTGATTTTCATTATAGAAAATAATATTGTTCATAATATAAATCATAAAATAAAACATTAAGGCCTGGCGCAGTGGCTCACGCCTGTAAACCTAACACTTTGGGAAGCCAAGGCGGGTGGATCACGAGCTCAGGAGATTGAGACCATCCTGGCTAACACGGTGAAACCCCGTCTCTACTAAAAATACAAAAAAAATTAGCTGGGCATGGTGGCGGGTGCATGTAATCCCAGCTACTTGGGAGGCTGAGGCAGAAGAATGGCACGAACCTGAGAGGTGGAGCTTGCAGTGAACCAAGTTCACGCCACTGCACTCCAGCCTGGGTGACAGAGCGAGACTCCATCTCATAAATAAATAAATAAATAAATAAAGGCCGAGAGCAGTGGCTCATGCCTGTAATCCCAGCATTTTGGGAGGCCGAGGCAGGTGGATCACGAGGTCAGGAGATAGAGACCACTCTGGCTAAACACGATGAAACCCCATCTCCACTAAAAATACAAAAAATTAGCCAGGCATGGTGGCGGGCACCTGTAGTCCCAGCTACTCTGGAGGCTGAGGCAGGGAAATGGCTTGAACCTGGGAGATGAAGCTTGCAGTGAGCCAAGATGGCACCACTGCACTCCAGCCTGGGCAACAGAGCAAGACTCTGTCTCAAAAAAAATAAATAAATAAAATAAAAATAAATAAATGACTCTGTCTCAAAAAAATAGAAATAAAATAAAAATAAATAAATAATAAATAAAATAAATCAGTATAAAACATTAAATCACATAGAAAAATATAAAATAAAATGTAAAACTTTAACTTTTTTATTCTTCTCCCCATTTTCCATTTTAACTCTCCAGAAATAACAAAAAGCTTTTTCTTCCCAGAATTTTTTTCCAAGAAAACAAGTGTGTGTGTATAAAAATATATGTGTATATATAAGCATGCATATATACACATACACACACAGCCCCTGTGTGTGTTTAGGTATATATACTACATATATCTTTCTTTATTAACTGGTGCTGATAACTATGCTAGAAGCGAATCATATAAACCAGATTTTTGGCAGGGAACTCAGAAATAAAATCTTGCCATTTTACATAGCTGTATTTTCCCATAGGAAAAAAATATGTGGCTGGACACTATGGCTCATGCCTGTAATCCCAGCACTTTGGGTGGCCATGACAGATGGATCACCTGAGGTCAGGACTTCGAGATCAGACTGGACAACATGGTGAAACCCCGTCTCTACCAAAACCACAAAAAAATTAGCTAGATGTAGTGGCGGGCACCTGTAATCCCAGCTACTCAGGAGTCTGAGGGAGGAGAATTGCTTGAACCCCAGGAGGTGGAGGTTGCAGTGAGCTAAGATTGCGCCATTGCACTCCAGCCTGGGCGACGAGCGAAACTCCGTCTGAAAAAAAAGTGTGTATGTGTGTGTGTGTGTGTGTATTCTATTGCTGAACATACATTATGTATGCTAAACATATCTAATATTTATATATATCTAAATTTATTATATAAATATATCATACTAATCATATATAATTATAATTATATTGTAATTCTTCATTATTAATTATATGTATATTTATATTAAACATATTTATATCATGTATATAATATATTATTTCATATTTACATAACATTTAATATATATTATATATGTTTAGCAACAGAAGTTATAAGAATGATAACTATTCATTATTTAGTATTTACTCTTTACCAGGGCAGTGCCTAGCACTAAACAAGCATATTACCTATATTATCTCACTGAAAACTTACAATAACTCCATGAGAGATGCGTTATTCAGATTTTACAGATAAATAACTGAAAATTAAAGAAGTTAAATAATTTGTTTACGATCAAACGATTTGTGGTCAATGCAGGATTGCAGAGCCAACAATGTTAATTCGTATACCTTTTTGTTAGATTTGTAACTTTGGGAACAAATGATAAATAAAAAATATATTTTCTGGAAAAATATGAGAAGACAAAATAAACTATTTGCTAGTATACAGGTGAAGAAAAAAGAATTTTTGCCCACATAGCAATTTATTAAACAAATTCCAAAAATGAAAGTTATTTTATAAGCAAGTTATGCCATACAGTCAGAGAAAGAGAGAGAGAGGAAGAAACAGAGAGACAGAGAAGGAGTCAGAGAGAAAGAGGGACAGACACAGAAAATCAAAGATAGAGTTAGAAAGAGAGGAAGAGACAAAGAAGAAGTCGAAGAGAGAAAGAGAGAGAAAGAAATAGTAAAGAAAAAAGCAGTGTACCCTATTCCTTTAAAAGCCAGGGTAAATTTCTGTCTACCCAGCCAAGGCATATTCTACTTATGCGGATCTTCAACCCATATCTGCCTCTCAGACAGTTTGCAAGAAATAACAAAATCTATCCTTACTCTACAATCCCAAATAGACTCTTTGGCAGCAGTGACTCTCCAAAACCGCCAAGGCCTAGACCTCCTCACTGTTGAGAAAGGAGGACTCTGCACCTTCTTAGGGGAAGAGTGTTGTTTTTACACTAACCAGTCAGGGATAGTATGAGATGCCGCCCGGCATTTACAGGAAAAGGCTTCTGAAATCAGATAACACCTTTCAAATTCTTATACCAACCTCTGGAGTTGGGCAACATGCCTTCTCCCCTTTCTAGGTCCCGTGGCAGCCATCTTACTGTTACCCACCTTTGGAACCTGTATTTTTAACCTTCTTGCCAAATTTGTTTCCTCTAGAATCGAGGCCATTAAGCTACAGATGGTCTTACAAATGGAACCCCAAATGAGTCCAACTAACAATTTCTACCGAGGACCTCTGGACTGACCTGCTGGCACTTCCACTGGCCTAGAGAGTTCCCCTCTGGAGGACACTACAACTGCAGGGCCCCTTCTTTGCCCCTATCCAGCAGGAAGTAGCTAGAGTGGTCATCAGCCAAATTCCCAACAGCAGTTGGGGTGTCCTGTTTAGAGGGGGGATTGAGAGGTGACAGCATGCTGGCAGCCCGCACAGCCCTCGCTCGCTCTCGGCGCCTCCTCTGCCTGGGTGCCCACTCTGGCGGCACTTGAGGAGCCCTTCAGCCTGCCGCTGCACTGTGGGAGCCCCTTCCTGGGCTGGCCAAGGCCGGAGCTGGCTTCCTGGGCTTGCGGGGAGGTGTGGAGGGAGAGGCGTGGGCAGGAACTGGGGCTGCACATGGCGCTTGTGGGCCAGCACGAGTTCCAGGTGGGCATGGGCTCGGCGGGCCCCACACTCAGAGCGGCCGGCCGCAAGCCCCGGGCAGTGAGGGGCTTAGCACCTGAGCCAGCAGCTGCTGTGCTCAATTTCTCGCCAGGCCTTAGCTGCCTCCCCACAGGGCAGGGCTTGGGTCCTGCAGCCCCCCATGCCTGAGCCTCCCCACGCTGCTGTGAGCTTCACTCACGAGACCACGAACCACCAGAAGGCCGAACACATCCCAACATCAGAAGGAACAAACTCCGGACACGCCGCCTTTAAGAACCGTAACACTCACCGCGAGGGTCCGCGGCTTCGTTCTTGAAGTCACTGAGAGCAAGAACCCACCAATTCTGGACACAATACCATTCCCAGGCATTTCCCCTTTGAAGACAGTGGGCAAGGTTTGTCAACTTTGGCGACTTCCTCTTTTTAAACTTCCCTTTCCTGGTTCTACCACATTTCCCAATTCCTTGGATTGAGACAAGCCAGTAGACCTTGCTGACTTTCTTTCCTCATACTGCCTCTCTTCCAGTTCTCCTTTGCAGGCACTCAAGTTATGGATCCTTCTCTCCTTCCCCAGCCTCCAAAGTTCCACCCCACCATAACCTCACCAGCTCAAAACAAAAGCCAACACTCCAGAGGAAAAGACTTCACCCGGGGGGGATATATTGCAATTTTATTCTTCCTGGGAGAAGATGGCTCTTGCCCACTGCAGCCCATGCCAACCCTCCTTTCTCACCCCAAGAGGAGGATGGGGAGCTATATTCAACCAGAGACAGGGCCACAAAAGTAAAAACAGATCTGGAATGCTGTAGCAAAGAAAAGGAGTAGGGGGCATGGAGGAAGGAAGAAATGCTATAGCCCTAGAGGAGGGACAGAAACACTTGCAAAAGACATACCCCAAGACACAGGCCTAGTGATAGACTGAGACTTAATCAGAAAATTAAAGCATGCTCTTTCTTCCCAACACCCACCATGACACTAGCAAGTCCCAGTATAATAATGGTGGATTAAAGTTAAAAGAACTGCAAGACATACTCTTCCTTGAGAGCAATACAGAGAAAAGTCCCAAAGCCAAGAAATGAAAAGAAACAAGGTATTACTGGAATTTGATGCCTCTGATAGCTGTCACTACAACAAACATTAAATAACTTTCTATCTCCTCACCATATTTTAACACAAATTCTTGTAATAAATACCTATTTATCTCAGTATCTGTTACCCATAAAACACATCCAGCTTTCAGAAAAAATACAAACTATGCCAAAGACAAGACACACTCTGAAGACACAAAGCAATCATCAGAACCAAACTCAACTATGACACAAATGTTAGAATTATCAAACAAGGAATTAAAAATAGCTAAAATTGGGGCCGGGCGCAATGGCTCACGCCTGTAATCCCAGCACTTTGGGAGGCTGAGGCAGGCATATCATTAAGTCAGGAGTTCCAGACCAGCCTGGCCAGCATGGTGAAACCCCATCTCTACTAAAAATACAAAAAAAAAAAAAAATTAGCCAGGCATGGCAGTGCATGCCTGTAGTCCCAGCTACTCAGGAGGCTGAGGCAGGAGAATTGCTTGAACCTGGCAGGTGGAAGTTGCAGTGGACCAAGATCATGCCACTGTACTCCAGCCTGGGCGACAGAGTGAGACTCTGTCTCAAAAAAAAAAATAGCTAAAATTAATATGTTAAAGCCTACAAGGGAAAAGATAGATAACTGGCTAGATTGGTACTGTCTGCAGAGAGAGAGAAATTTTAAAAACAAACCAAAAGGAAATGCTAGAAATCAAAACACAGTAAGAAAAGTAAAGAATGTCTTTAATGGGTCCTTCATTAGACTCAACACTGCTGAGGAAACAATCAGTGAACTTGAAGACATGTCCTCTGAAACTTCCCAAACTGAAATTACAAAAGAAAAAGGAATGAAGAAAAAAAAAGGAACAGAACATCCAAGAACTGTGAGACAACATTAAAAAGAGTAATGTACATGTAATTAGAATATCAGAAGGAGAAGAAAAAGGTAATAGGGCAGAAGGAATATTTTATGTAACAATGACAAACAACTTGTCAAAATTAATGACAGATGGCAAACCACAGATCTATGAAATTCAAAGAAAAAAAAGTTACTTTGGCCGGGCGCAGTGGCTCACGCCTGTAATCCCAGCACTTTGGGAGGCCAAAGTGGGCGGATCACGAGTTCAGGAGATGGAGACCATACTGGCTAACACGGTGAAACCCTGTTTCTACTAAAAATACAAAAAATTAGCCAAGCGTGGTGGCGGGTGCCTGTAGTCCCAGCTACTCAGGAGGCTGAGGCAGGAGAATGGCGTGAACCCGGAGGGGGGCAGAGCTTGCAGTGAGCCGAGATCGCACCACCGCACTCCAGCCTGGGCGACAGAGCAAGACTCTGTCTCAAAAAACAAAACAAAAAAAATAGTTATTTTTAAAAACGAAGATATACATCAAAAGATAACACTTAAGCATATCATAGTCAAAATGCAGAAAACCAAAGACAAAAAGAAATTATTGAAGGACCCTAGAAGAATAAAGTATCTTAACTACAGAGGAAACAAGATAAAAATTATAGTAGACTTCCCATCAGAAACCACACAAGAAAAAGAAAGTGGAGTGAAATCTTTAAAATATTGAAACTAAACAAGAAAATACCAACCTTGAATTCTACATTCAACAAAATTGCTATTATTATCATTGTCATTATTTTGAGACAGAGTCTCACTCTGTCACCCAGGCTGAAGTGCAGTGGCATGATCAGGTCTCAGCTGCAACCTCGACCTCCTGGGCTCAAGGTATCCTCCCACCTCAGCCACCCAAGTAGCTGGGACTATAGGCATGAGCCACAATGTGTGGCTAATTTTTTGCATTTTTTAGTAGAGATGGGGTTTCACCATGTTGTCTAGGCTGATCTCGAACTCCTGGACTCATGTCATCCACCCACCTCAGCCTCCCAAAGTACTAGGACTGCAGGCATAAGCCACCTCATCAGGCCTAAAATTATTTTTCAAAAGTGAAACACCTATTCAGACAGAGAATCCATTGCCAGCAAATCTGTCCTACAGTTAATGTTTTGGTGTTTTGCTTCAGCTTTCTTTGTATAAATGTATGGGGTATAAGTGTAATTTTGTCACATGAATATACTGAAAAAAGTCAGGGCTTTTAGTGTATGTGTAACCCAAATAACGTATATTGTACCCATTAAGTAATTTCTTCATCCACACCCCTTCCATAGTCCCCACCTTTCCAAGTCTCTACTGACTATCATTCTACACTTTATGTTCAAGTGTACACATTATCTCCAACTTATAAGTGAGAAGATGCAGTGTTTGTCTTTGTTTCTGAGTTGTTTCACTTAAAATAATGGCCTCCAGTTCCATCTATTTTGCTGCAAAAGATGTGATTTCGTTCTTTATTATGGCTGAATAGTATTACCTAGGCAAAGAATTTATGACTAAGACCTCAAAAACATAGGCAACAAAGACAAAAATAGACAAATGGGACTTAATTAAAACTAAAAAGCTTCTGCACAGCAAAAGAAAAAATCAAGAGTGAATAAGGAAACTGCAAAATGGGAAAAAATATTTGCAAACTATCCATTCAACAGGGGACTAATATCCAGAATTTACCAAGAACTCAAACACTCCAAAAAATATTAAAAGAAGTTTTTGAGGCAGATGGATATTTAAAGAGGTAAAAAACTTGGATCTACATAAAGAAAAGAAGAGCATCAGAGAAGGAATAAAAGTAAAAACAATTTTTCTTAATTTATCTACATGACAACTGCTAAAAGCCATAATAGTAACAATGTGTTAGGTGATTATAGCATAAGAATAAGTAAAATAAATCACAATATCATGAGGGACAGGAAAGAGTTATTGGGAACAGTCTGGTGCAAACTCTACACTACACATGAAATGGTATAGTACTATTTAAAGATGAACTTAGAAGTATATTGTAAATCACAGAGCAATCACTAAAAATGTTTTTTAAAAAAGAAATATAGGCTGGGCGCGGTGGCTCACGCTTGTAATCCCAGCACTTTGGGAGGCCGAGGCAGGTGGATCACGAGGTCAGGAGATCAAGACCATCCTGGCTAACATGGTGAAACCCCGTCTCTACTAAAAATACAAAAAAAAAAAAAAATTAGCTGGGCGTGGTGGCTGGCACCTGTATTCCCAGCTACTCAGGCAGCTGAGGCAAGAGAATGGCATGAACCCAGGAGGCAGAGCTTGCAGTGAGCCAAGATTGCGCTACTGCATTCCAGCCTGGGCAACAGAGCAAGACTCCGTCTCAAAAAAAAAATATATATATATATATATATATATACACACACACATATACACATATATATATACACACACACATATATACACACATATATACACACATATATATACACATATATATACAGACACATACACATATATATACACATATATACACACATATACATACACATATACACACACATATATATACACATATATACACACACATATATATATAAGATACCAAGAGAGAAGATAAAACTGAATTATGTAAAAACCAGAAAAAGAGGGGAAAAGAACTAATGCAACAAGTAGAAAATAATTCCAAATATGATAAAACATAATGGTGCTATATCCATAACCACATTAAAAATGAACAGTCTAAACAGGCCAATTAAAAGACAGTGATTGCCATATTGGAGAAAAAGAAAAGCTGCAACTATGTGCCCTACAGAAAGCCCACTTTCAATATAAATAAGCTCTTACAAATTGTGACCACATATAGTCCTCTCAAATTGTGTATATATAAATTGCATAAGTGTTAGCCTCCAGAAAGATCAAGAAAGTGACATTTGAAATGAAAGGAGGGCCAGACATGGTGGCTCACGCCTGTAATCCCAGCACTTTGGGAGACTGAGGCAGGTGGATCACCTGAGGTCAAGAGTTCTAGACCAGCCTGATCAACAAGGTGAAACCCCATCTCTACTAAAAATACAAAAATTAGCCGCGCATGGTGGCAGGCACCTGTAGTCCCAGTTACTCGGGAGGCTGCGACAGGAGAAGTGCTTGAACCCAGGAGGCAGAGGTTGCAGTGAGCCGAGATCATGCCACTGCACTCCAGCCTGCGTGACGGAGCAAGACTCCATCTCAAAAAGAAAAAAGAAAAAAAAAGAAAGAAAGGAAAGGACATCTTTGCTATAAGAAGATGTTCATTTCCTAGGGCTGCTATAGCAAATTACCACCAAATTGGTGGCTTAAACCAAAAGAAATTTATTCTCTCACAGTTCTGAGGGCTAGAAGTCCAAAATCAAGTTTGTGTTAGGGCCATGATCCCTACGAAGGCTCTCAGGAAGAATTCTTCCTGCCTCTTCCCAGTCTCTGATGGCTCCCAGCAATCCTTGGCATTGCTTGCCTGGCAGCTACATCACTCTCAGTTCTGCCTCTGTCTTCACATGGCCTCCATCTCTCTGTGTCTGTGTCCCCTCCCCTCTTCTTATAAAGATGCCATTCATTGGATTTAATTAAGGTCCACGCTAAATCCAGTATGATATCAAGTTCAGATCCTTAACTAATTACATCTGCAAAGGCCTCCTATTTCCAACTAGGTGACATACTGAGGTCCCAGGTGGATGTGAATTTTTTCAATTAATTTATTTTTAATTAACAAAAATAATATGTCTGTATATATAGTGTAAAAACATGTTTTAAAATTTGTATATGCTGCAAAATGGCTAAAATTAGCTAATTAACATATGTGAAGCCAACCTGATAGTCTCATAGATCTTTTTTATTATTTATAAACATGAAAGTTGAATCTTCTGGTCTTAAAGCTTGAAACTTACATTTGTTTTGTCTAAGTTCCTTCCTCAGGAAATGATCTTTAGGCCTCTCAAAAAAAAGTATCAAAAAACTGAAACTCATAAGATCACTACATCTGGACAATGATATGCTGGAATCCCCATTCATCATGATTGCTTCCTTCCCCTCCCTAGTTCCTGTTTTCTTACACATTGTTACATTTCTTCCTTGCTATAAACCCCTAGTATCAGTAAGTCAGAGAGATAGATTTGAGACTGAGCTGCCATGTCCGTGGCCACAGCACCCAAATAAAGCCTTCTTCCTTGGCCATACCCCTCATCCCAGTCATTGGCTTTCTGTGAGCCATGCAGCAGCACCTAGACTGAATCCCTGGTGTTCTGGTAACATGCGTTACCTCACATACTTATTTTTTGTTGTGACAACATTTAAAATCTACTCTCAGTGGGCCAGGTGCAGTGGCTCATGCCTGTAATCCCAGCACTTTCGGAGGCCGAGGCGGGCAGATCACAAGGTCAGGAGATCGAGACCATCCTGGCTAACATGGTGAAACCCCGTCTCTACTAAAAATACAAAAAAAGTAGCCAGGCATGGTGGCGGGTACCTGTAGTCTCAGCTATTCGGGAGGCTGAGGCAGGAGAATGGCATGAACCTGGGAAGCGGAGCTTGCAGTGAGCTGAGATTGCGCCACTGCACTCCAGCCTGGGCAACAGAGCGAGACTCTGTCTCAAAAAAAAAAAAAAATCAACTCTCAGTGATTTTTAAGAATACACTGTTATTAACTATGGTCACCGTGATGCACAACAGATCTCTTGAACTGATTCTTGTTTAGCTGTAATTTTGTATCCTTAGCCCAACATCTCCTCCACTACCTTTCCCCTGTCCCTAGGTCCCTAGTAACACCATTCTACTCTCGGATTCTGTGAGTTCAACTCTTTTAGATTCCTGTGGACATGAATTTAGGGGACACTAATCAGTCCACTACAAAGATTACGGTTAAAAAAAAACTGACTTAGTGAGTTCTATGTTGATTTGGTTTTCTTTGTGGCTTTTGTCCTAATAAAATTCTGCCCAGCAGGGGCAAGGCAGAAGAGAGCTTCCCCTCAAACACAGCATTTCCAACTTTTGTCAATTGTCAGCTTTTCCTGTAAGTGGCTTTTTCACTTCTTAATATCCTCACAGGTTTTTAGCCTTCATCTTTTTGTCTTTTGTTTTTTGAGACAGGTTCTCACTCTTTTGCTCAGGTTGGAGTGCAGTGCTCCAAACACAGATCACTGCATCCTCCCCTGTCTGGGTTGAAGCAATCCTCCCTCTTCCCTAGTAGCTAGGACTATAGGCATGTGTCACCAGGCCCAGCTAACTTTTTTAATTTTTTGTAGAGATGGCGGTCTCACTATGTTGCCCAGGCTGGTCTCGAACTCAAGCTCAAGCAATCCTTCCACCTCGGCTTCCCAAAGTGCTGGGATTACAGGCATGAGCCAGGCACCCAGCCTTTTTAGCCTTCATCTTACCAGATGCTCAAAGCCTACAGGTAAGAAACCCCAAGCAGGCCCTCAGTTCTGGCATTGTTCCAGACACCACTCTGATCCTATTTGGTCCTCCAAGGGTAAAAGCACTGTCCACGACGGAACCCTAAAACCTTGAGAACTCAATTTGCATGAGAGGAAAGAAAAGAACATAAGGAAAACAACAAATGTGGCCTCTTTTCTCTCCCTAGGCAGGCTCCATTCTCCAAGGAAATGGCCTACATGTGTGCCGTAATTTCCCACATAAATCTCTTGGTCCTGGTGGTGAAACTGATTCCAAGGGGTAGGGAAAAGTTGCCTGTATCAGTGTCCCATGGCTGTTGTAACAAATTATCACACTTTTGGTGGTTTAGAATAATACAAATGCATTCTCTCACAGTTCTGGAAGTCAGAAGTCTAACGGCTGGCAGGGCTGGTTCCTTCTGAAGACTCTAGAGAATTTATTTACTTGCTTTTCTAGCTTTTGCGGGCCTCCTACATTCTTTGACTCATGTCCCTTTCCATGAGTCACTCCAATCTCTCACTTCCATTGTCACATCTCCTACTTTTCTTCTGAGTAACATCTCCTTCCATTATCCTCTTATAAGGACACATATGATTACCTTTAGAGCCACTCAAATGCTCCAGGATAATTCCTCCATCTTGAGATCCTGAACTAAATCATATCTTGAAGGTCCCTTTGGTATCAAAAACATTGACAGGTTCCAGAAATTAGTATCTGGACATCTTTGGGAGCCATTATTCAGCCCTTTACAGTAACCTTTTCAGGAAAAACAAAATGACCACAAGTATTACTGGAAAGGGGTCTGGATCCAGACTGGAAGAGAGGGTTCTCGGATCTTGCACAAGAACAAATTCAGTGTGAGTCCACAAAGTGAAAGCAAGTTTATTAAGAAAGTGGAGGAATAAAAGAATGACTACTCCAATGACAGAGCAGCCCCGAGGGCTGCTGCTTGCTTTTTTTTTTTGACATGGAGTCTTGCTCTGTCACCCAGGCTGGAGTGCAGTGGCGCAATCTCGGCTCACTGCAAGCTCTGCCTCCGGGGTTCACGCCATTCTCCTGCCTCAACCTCCCAAGTAGCTGGGACTACAGGTGCCCGCCACTACGCCTGGCTAATTTTTTGTATTTTTAGTAGAGATGGCGTTTCACCGCTTTAGCCAGGATGGTCTCGATCTCCTGACCTCGTGATCCGCCCGCCTCAGCCTCCCAAAGTGCTCGGATTATAGGTGTGAGCCACTGCGCCCAGCTGGTTGCCCATTTTTATGGGTATTTCTTGATTATATGCTAAATAAGGGGTGGATTATTCATGCCTCCCCTTTTAGACCATATAGGGTAACTTCCTGACATTGCCACGGTATTTGTAAACTGTCATGGTGCTAGTGGGAGTGTAGCAATGAGGACAACCAGAGGTCACTCTCATCGCCATCTTGGTTTTGGTGGGTTTTGGCTGGCTTCTTTATTGCAACCTGTTTTGTTTTGTTTTGTTTGAGATGGAGTTTCACTCTTCTTACCCAGGCTGGAGCGCAATGGCGCAATCTTGGCTCACTGCAACCTTTGCCTCCTGGGTTCAAGTGATTTCTCCTGTCTCAGCCTCCCGAGTAGCTGGGATTACAGGCGCCCACCATGCCCAGCTAATTTTTGTATTTTTAGTAGAGACGAGGTTTCACCATGTTGGCCAGCTGGTCTTGAACTCCTGACCTCAGGTGATCCACCCACCTCGGCCTCCCGAAGTGCTGAAATTACAGGCGTGAGCCACTGCACCCAGCCTATTGCAACCTGTTTCATCAGCAAGTTCTTTATGACCTGTATTGTACCTTGCGCCGACCTCCTGTCTCATCCTGACTTAGAATGCTTTAACTGTCTGGGAATGCAGCCCAGTAGGTCTCAGCCTCATTTTACCCAGCCCCTATTCAAGATGGAATTGCTCTAGTTCATACACCTCTGACACAGGTATATTTTCTGGATCTAAACACAGGTATATTTCTGGATCTGGCCATTCACATGCAGAACAGAAGAGTAGGATGCAGCTTAAAGCCAAGCTTCTCAGTAACTACAAAGGACACCAAAGAACTCTAAGACAAAATTAACTAAAAGACTTCAGTTAGACAAGATGTACACATAAAAAATGTTGGTAAACGCTAGCCTCCTTAGTTTTGCAAAATAAAGAAGTCAGTTGTCATTGTCCTTTGTAATTCCAACAAGTTCTACAGACACTAATTGCAAAATAATTGTCTTTATAAACTTTCAACATTAACTCACAGGCACGGTTTGATTTTTCAACTTGAAGGTTTATTTTGAAAAGCAGAAAAAAAAGTTTATTTTCCCATGGAAGTTGTCTGGGTTTGCATTCTTTACTGAAACAATAAACTTGAACTTTTAAAAATTTATTTTAGGGCATAAAGATGTTTTTGACACATTCCTGTCACCCTTGGTGATGGGGACCTGGTATTATTAGAAGGGGCCTGGGAGAAGCTAAGAGAAGGTGGCTTGTTTAGATGACAGGGAAGGGAAGGGGAGTGGGAGGTTATTAGTCTAAATATAGATACAAATGACATGTGTAACATTGTAACAATTGGTACCATTGGCACCAACCACTAAGAATGAATGCCAGCTGAAAACAAGTCCCACACCCTTACTTGCACGTATCTGTTGCTATCAGCTATGAACATGAAGCAAAATTATCAGGAGGAAATAAACATATTCATAGTGTCGGTTCAGTAGTCTTACATTTCTGGACTTCTTTTTGGCACTACAGCTCATATAATTTTTCTAAATGTTTTTTAAAATCACATTCATGGGGATGGGGAATAAGAAAGCTCCAAAAATATCAGCTTTAAGGAGACATAGCTTTGCTTTGGAGATAGGGATGGAGATGGGGATGAGAATGAGAATTTGAGGGTCAAGGTAACTGGCAGCTGGGTTCCATCCCACAACATAAAAAGTGTCTTACTGTCTCACTCTCTTTTGTTAAATTGTAATTGTGGATATATATCTGAAGAGTCCAGAAGCAGCCTGGGTAACATAGTGAGAACTCATCTCCACAAATGAAAAATAAATTAGTCACATGTGTTGGCACGTGCCTGTGGTCCCAGCTACTCAAGAGGCTAAGGCAGGTAGATCATAGATCACTTGAGCCCAGGAGTTCAAGGCTGCAGTAAGCCGTGGTCACACCACTGTACTCCAGCCTGAGTGATAGAACAAGACCCTGACTCAAAAAAAAAAAAACAAAACATAGCTTTAGTAATAAATGTAACCTATGCATGTGCTGAAAGCTCCAAATGAATTGGAATATTTAATGGAAATGAAGCAGGAAAAGTCTCAAGAAAATAACCTAATGAGCCTAATGACATATTGTTAAATCTAACACCTTACTTTCATACTGGGCTGTATAGTTTATAAAGCACTTTCACTTATTTCCTTATTAACATTATCTTATTAAGACTTGTGACATTCGTATTAAATCCCTTTTCTGTTTTCTTTCTTTTTTTTTTTTTTTTTGAAATGGAGTCTCACTCTGTCACCCAGGCTGGAGTGCAGTGGCGCAATCTCAGCTCACTGCAACCTCCGCCTCCCGGATTCAAGCATAAATCCCATATTTGACTAATGAAGAAAATGAGGCTTGGATTCTGTTCTGTTCTCTTTCCATTTGACTGTTGTAAAAAAAAAAAAAAAAAACTGCCATTTTGCCTTTTTTTGTTTTGTTTTCCTTTGTTTTGAGATGGAGTCTCACTCTGTCACCCAGGCTGGAGTGCAGTGGTGCCATCCCGGCTCACTGCAAGCTTCGCCTCCCAGGTTCACGCCATTCTCCTGCCTTAGCCTCCCAAGTAGCTGGGACTACAGGGGCCCGCCACTACGCCCGGCTAATTTTTTTGTATTTTTAGTAGAGATGGAGTTTCACCGTGTTAGCCAGGATGGTCTGGATCTGCTGACCTTGTGATCCGCCCGCCTCGGCCTCCCAAAGTGTTGGGATTACAGATGTGAGCCACCACGCCCAGCCCATTTACTTTTGTAATAAGACAATCGACTTAGCTGGTTCAGAGAGCCATGAAAATAAACAAAAACTATGTGTAACTGATTTTTTAATGACTTGATAAGTCAATTTAGTAAAAATTACTGATTCAGAATCTGCACGTAGACAAATTAAAATGTCAGAGGGCCTGTGTTGGAAAAATGCTGCTTAAACTTTCACCACATCTCACCAGCTGCTCCATCTCATCACATAGTATAGGCTAGAGCTCCACTCTTATGAGCACTTAGGGCCGCTAACATTATTCACTCCATGTCCTTGTGAAACAGAGGATGATAGCACTGATCATAATACATACAGGCAGGGTAACAGCTAATTAACAGAGGAAAGATGAATAGAAGCTTTAAGGCATTCTGCACATTTCGCCAGGCCAATCTGAAACAATAACAACAAAGTCCTCAGAGATCAATAATTTTCAATACATTGAGCAAGATTTATTCCTTTTCCTCCTACGCTTCTGGCTGCTTACTTCTGAAAGTGGCACTTCTAGAAGCTTCTTTCCTGTAGAATACAAACTCATATATAAAGAATAAGACTAACCAGGTCTCTCAACTCCTCCAACCACCTGGGAAGGCAGGCAGGTGTGGCAGAGTCTAAGAGCATGGATTTCCAACTCAGATCCTAAGTGTCACGTTTGTACAACATGACCCAACATGCTACCACTAAAACCTGGCACAAACATAGAGAAGTTTCCTTCTGTTCAGACTCCAAGACAAGCCCCACATTGGCAGGCAGCATGCATTTCTGCTGGCTTCGTCTCCTCTGAGGCAGACTGCCTGAGTTGCAGAGGGAGTGTTGATTTTATAACAGACCCAAATGAGCTACAGGGCCGGGACCCACCTAGTACATTTAAATTAGGTTGAGTGCCAGGTAAGACTTTTGTGGCAGAAGTAATGGGAAAAGCCACGTCCCCAGTCCCCAAGTCCTGGAACACATCCAGAAATCCATAAAGCAAAGGGTTTCTTAAACTAAAGTCATACAGAAACATTACCATAGTTATTTTCCTTATCCTCAAAAACACTGAAAAGTGAAACAGAGCATTATTATAACAAGGTAACACCTATGTCTTTAGGATATGAATGGTCCATATCATGTTCAGATGTTACTTGATAATGATAGATGCTACATAATTTGATGACAACTAAAATCTGCTGAGCACTTACTGTATACTAATAACAATAGTTGAGAGCATTTTCCAGTTTGATCCTCAAAAAACCCTGAGACATAACTGCTATTCCTTTCGTGTCTGGAGTTGGTTCCTTCTGGGGGGTCCGTGGTCTCGTTGACTTCAACAATGGAGCTGCAGACCTTTGAGGTGTTACAACTCTTAAAGACGGCACAGACCCAAAGAGTGAGCAGCAGCAAGATCTACTGTGAAGACCGAAAGAACAAAGCTTTCACAGCTCCCAAGTGGGTTGCCACTGTCAGCTGGGGTGGCCAGTTTTATTCCCTTATTTGTCCCCGCCCATGTTCTGTTTCTGTCCTATCAGAGTGCCCTTTATTCAATCCTTCCCACAATTGGCTACCTTTAGACTCCTGCTGATTGGTGCATTTTACAGAGCGCTGATTGGTGCGTTTTACAGAGCGCCGATTGGTGCGTTTTGCAGAGTGCTGATTGGTACATTTTACAGAGCGCTGATTGATGCATTTTGCAGAGTGCTGACTGGTGCATTTTACAATCCTCTTGTAAGAGAAGAGTTCTCCAAGTCCCCACTCAACCCAGGAAGTCCAGCTGGCTTCACCTCTCACTTTTAGGGTTTAAGAATCTGATGCTTCAAGGTCACATACCTAGTGATAGACTTTGTTCTCTTAACAGTTATACAACATTGCCTCTTACTTATTTTCAATGTTTTAGAAAAATGATACTAAATGTCATAGGGTAAGACTGTAACTATATTTGCTCATTTTCATGCAGTTTATTAATGCCCTAAATACTTTTCAAAGATGGTATTTACTTACATGCACACAGTGCATCACTATCCCTAGATTGTTTACCTCCAGAAAAATATATTTTATATATTACATTTGGAAATTATACTAAGTACCTTTCTACAAAACTCTTGTAAGTACAAATTAATTCTATTATTCTAAATCTAGCTGTAGCCTTCCCACTCAAATACTATGAACATGCTGAGAATGATGTGTCCCAAGTTTTCCATTTGTGGACTGGAAAACGCAGTCCAGTCCCCAGTGGCAGATATTATTGTCAGATACAGCAGAAGAGAAACATCTCAATCTCCTTATATGATTTCCAATTTCTGTGGATAATCAAAGATGCATGTAGAATTGTAATATTCTAATTTCCATTTGCCTTCGTTTTCCCAATTCCACTTTCCACTTCAGCCCTGCCTTGAGTCTTTTGCTTTAATTTAGTCAAGTTGATAGAGAAGTATTCTAGAGTGGGAGAAAAAAATAGAGAAGGAGGAAGTTTTAGAGAGAGATTAAGAAGAAATTAGACAGTAGTTCAATAGTCTAAGAGTATTGAGATAGTTTTAAGATAAAATGTAGTTAGTCCAAGAATAATAAGAAACAAGGTTAACCTGTCATCATCATAGTAACTAGCATAAGTGTAGGATTATCATGTGCTGAGTGTTATAGAGTATCTCACTCGATTCCGAAAACAAACCTGTAAGTTAGATATTATTATCTCATTTGCTTTGGTGAGACTTCTTCAAACGTTCCTGGCTCTGTAACATGTAGGTTACTCTCTGAAGGGCTTTATGCAGATCTCTGTTCCTGCCTTTATCTCATCATTATTCCTTTTTTTTCTTTTCTTTTTTTTGTGACAGAGTTTTATTCTTTCGCCCAGGCTGGAGTACAGTGGCACGATCTCAGCTCACTGCAACCTCTGCCATCCGGTTTCAAGTGATTCTCCTGCCTCAGCCTCCCAAGCAGCTGGGATTACAGGTGCATGCCACCATGCCTGGATAATTTTTGTATTTTTAGTAGAGATGGGGTTTCATCATGTTCGCCAGGCTTGTCTTGAACTCCTGACCTCATGATCCACCTGCCTCAGCCTCCCAAAGTGCTGGGATTACAAGTGTGAGCCCATCATTATTTATTTATCAATTAAAGTCTGATAGATTGTGACCCTACTGCTCCCAGCCCAATTCATTATTTCTTCATTAAATAATGCCTGATAGACTGTGAGCTCCATAAAACTAAGAACTGGACCATCTTTATCTCCTTCTCCCCAGATTTTTTAAGGGTTCCAGACCATGGTGAGTACTCAGTTAATGCTTGTCAAGCTGCGTCCATTAAAAGTAGAGAAAGGAAAAAAAAAGAAAATATAGGAGATCCAGAGTGCATTTGGGGAGTTTCCGAATTCGAAACATAGTCTGTTTTGCTGTTGCGAGAGAATGGTGGCCTCCAAACAACCTCCTGTTCCTAAATATACTTAAAGTCCTAAAATGGCATGCATTAACAAAAACTGTATTTGAATACAATTAATTTTGCTCAACAGTAAGTCCCTGGGGCCTGGCACACAGTAGGAAGTAAGTGCATTCTGGTTTTGTTTTTGGTTTTTGTTTTGTTTGTTTGTTTGTTTTTGTGGAGACCAAGTCTCACTCTGTTGTCCAGGCTGGAGTGCAGTGGTGCAATCTTGGCTCGCTGCAACCTCTGTCTTCCTGGGTCAAGTGATTATTGTGCCTCAGCCTCCCCAGTAGCTGGGACTACAGGTGCGCACCACCACGCCTGGATAAGTTTTTGTATTTTAGTAGAGATGGGGTTTTTCACTGTGTTGCCCAGGCTGGTCTTGAACTCCTGAGCTCAGGCAAACCACCCACCTCAGCCTCCCAAAGTGCTAGGATTACAGGTGTGAGCCACTGCACCTGGCCTGAGTGCATTCTGTTTTTAAATGAACATCAGCAAGACTAGGGGATAGAGGGCTTCAAGCTATTAATATAAGCTTCACTTTTCTAGCGGGAGTGTTTTTTCACAGCTTATATAATCCAAATAGCTGAGTGCATGTTGCTGCCCTTGACTACATCTAGCTGAGGGCCACATGAAAGTCATTCCTTTTCCCAACTGTGAGCTACCCATGAGCACAAGCTTTCTCTACTTTCTCATTTTCTCATTGTCCAGTCATTGTGAAAAACAAAGCAAAGACCTATTCAAAGGAAGCACTTGACACCTCTACCATATCCCCTTCCTCCAGCAATAATGTTCATTTCCAGGTATGTTCAAGTTATAACATATGCTGGTCCTCAGAATACAAATTGTGCCCTTTGATGATTCAATCCTGTTATAATCAATTTGCATTATGAAAGCTGGAGCTATAGGAGCAATGGCTGCATGTGGATTTCAGATGATCTACCATTCCACATAATAATGAATTGTAGATGTTTTCCTTCAGCCTAAGATACTGTGTTAGGTCCTAAGCACTGATGTCATATCCCTATAGAATAGAGGTAGAGAATTACCACAGACACAGACACACACACACTTAGGAGGTCAGTGAGCCTGGGCTGGAGTCTATGTTCCAGGCAGGCAGTAGCTGCAGGAGAGACCCTGGGCCTCTCCCTCATGGAAGCAGAGCTATGCCAGTCCCCACACAGTAGGGAGAACAAAACTCCAACTGCTTGCAACCAGGGAAGGTAGGATGACTACAGCACACAAATGTGGAAGGGGGAGAGCCAGCACAGAAATCTTTCCAAGGGCTCTATGAGACACAAAATAGGATTTGGGAGATGACCACAGGAGACCATGGGATAATGCTTCTTAACTCATCCACAGCCTGAAAAATCTTGGCTTTCTCCTCTTAACCAGAAGGACTCCAAAGATTTTCTCAAGGGTGATGATGGGCTGCCTGCATCATCCAAACCCTTTTCCATTCTGGCCAGGTAAGTTAAGTTAAGAACACTGGCAAAAATGTTTGGAATCTATCAAACTCTTTGGATTGAAAGTCAAAATAAGTCTCTTTAGGTAATGATTTTCTGATTCTAGGGTCTGAGACAGCTCTCTTTCTGAATTAGAACAGGACGGAGTCAATGGGCAATAAGTCTATTATTTGCAAGCTTAACCAAGCTGTGTGGAGCTGAGCTAATTAACAGATCTTATTGTTAGAAAAACTCCAGGCAGGCTTAATTTGTCCAGATAAAGCTAGTAATCACTGATATACACTTCTTTTTAATATAGCAGATAACTCATAATCTAATTTTTTGGTACATACAAATATCTGTACACTCGTTCTTATCTGAATACTACATATGAAATACAATGAGTATGTGTCTGACCAAGTTAAAAGCCATTCCTGTTGAACTAATCTTATAGTTTAACAACATTCTCATTAATAAACCTTGACTAAAGAGGAAAGATACTCTAACTTAGTGAAATCTCTAAGTTACAAAATATAAAGAATCATTACAAAAATAGGTACTTTTCTGCTGGCTGCAGTGGCTCACGTCTGTAATCCCCTCTTGAAATCCCAAAATTTCACTGGTATTCTGGTATCTGCTATACAAGATTCACATTTTATTGCATGCAAACTTTATCAAAATATCTCTCCACAATAGTTATAATAAATGATACTTCAGAGTTATATTTTTATTGCCTGTCATTTTTGCTTGATTTTTCCCAATTTTAAATTCATTACTGACATTAATTAAAGATAAACTACTCAGTAAATCTGGAAACATCTACAAAATAAAATAGGGCACTTGTATTTTGAAAGCAGATTTCTCAGACTAATTTCAAATTTTTGATATCAGATGAGACTGAATTAACTAGCTAACACAACATTATTTTTCAAGCAAGACTACAATTCAAACAGACATCTAAAATGAGGTTTTTTTCTTTTTTTGAAATGGAGTTTCACTCTTGTTGCCCAAGCTGGAGTGCAATAGCATGATCTCGGCTCACTGCAACCTCTGCCTCCTGGGTTCAAGTAATTCTCCTGCCTCAGCCTCCCGAGTAGCTGGGATAACAGGCATGTGCCACCACACCCGGCTAATTTTGTATTTTTAGTATACAGGGCGTTTCTCCATGTTGGTCAGCCTGGTCTCAAAATCCCGACCTCAGGTGATCCACCCACCTCAGCCTCCCAAAGTGCTGGGATTACAGGCATGAGCCACCACACCTGGCCGAGTTTGTATTGTTTAAGATAAGGCTAATATTGGGCCAGGTGTGGTGGCTCACACCTGTAATCCCAGCACATCGGGAGGCCGAGGCAGGCGGATCATGAGGTCAGGATATCAAGACCATCCTGGCTAACACGGTGAAACCCCATCTCTACTTAAAAATACAAAAAAATTAGCCAGGCGTGGTGGCAGGCACCTACAGTCCCAGCTACTCGGGAGGCTGAGGCAGGAGAATGGCATGAACCCAGGAGGCAGAGCTTGCAGTGGTCCGAGATCGTGCCACTGCACTCCAGCCTGGGCAACAGAGTGAGACTCCATCTCAAAAAAAAGATAAGGCTAATATTACATGTGGGTTATATATAGAGAGAAAGAGTTAGACTGTGAGAGAATATAGACTATATAATTCCTGTAGTTATAGTCTACATTTAGAAAATGTCACCAATGGTGGCCATTGAGAGATGGTGTCTTTATTAGTCCATTTTTGCATTGCTATAAAGAAATACCCGAGACTGAGTAATTTATAAAGGAAAGAGGTTTAATTAGGTCACAGTTCTGCATGCCTGGGGAGGCCTCAGGAAACTTACACACGCACACACACACACACACAGAGGCACCCACACCCCATTATATACTACCCAGTTCCCTCCTCCTTTGAGGCTTGGTGACTAACACTATTTTATAGTGTTGCCTTCTGCATGGCAGAAGGCAAAATGGAAGCAGGCACTTTCTTCATAAGGCGGCAGGAGGGAGTGAGTGCAAGCAGGGGAAATGCCAAGACACTTTACAACCATCAGATCTCATGAGAACTCACTCACTATCACGAGAACAGCATGGGGAAAACCGCCTTCATGATCCAATCACTTCCCTCCCTCAACACCTGGGGATTACAATTTGAGATGAGATTTGGGTGGGGACACAGAGCCAAATCATATCACAGTGCAACAGGCTAGGGATAAAAGCAAAGAGATCAGCATCCTGAAGAAGATCCTTGCTTGATTACACCATATCGGAGGGAGCAGAAATCCTGGTTATGCCAAATTCCTATCAACTCCAGTGGGGATGGCACCAGGTTCAAGAGGCCAAGGAAGAGACCCAGAGCCACAAAACAAGACATGGGGTTTTACTGAAGGCTTATATGGAGGGGAGAGAGTCCAGTGGTGGCAGGCTGGACAAGAGAACCACCTTACATACAGTCCAGTGGCAGCAGGCTGCACAGGAGAACCACAGCCACTTGCAAAAGGCATGTAGTTTATGTGTCATTTTCACTTAGCACCCTTTCCCTAATAACCTCTACCTGGCAATCTTCAACCCAAAACTCGGAACCTCCATTATGGGATGGGGGCTCAGATATTCCTCATAGACAAAGAACAAATCTCTTGGTTAGCCAGTCCCAGATTACCTAGCTCAGAACTCACATTCAGGTACACCTGCCATACAGGGTAATTCTCAGCATAAGTGTATGTTACTGCTAACAGGTGCATTTACTATACAATCCTCGCTTTGGAGGAGCCACTATCCTTGGAAGAAGTGACCTTCAGTTTTTTTCTCCCATTGAAGAGTGCTCTGATGGGCATTTTTCCCGAAGACAAGTACCTGGGAGCCTTTTTTCTAGTTTAGTGCAGGTATGCTCAACAAGAAATTTTTTTATTGTAAAAGTAAGTCTCTGAAGTGGGAAATGAAAACTTAATAAAACCGTTCAACAACAAAATTATTTAAAAAGAAAATTGTGAGCTTCCTTTCTCTAGAGGCATTTGACTATTCAGATGCTTAAAATGGAGTCCTACATGAGTGATGGACTAGCTTAGAATGGCATCCCAAACAGCCATTTCGAGAATATGGATGAATATCTGCACTTTTTACAGTGATAAGAGTCCTACTGTGGGTATCTGTTTGAATCTGTTAAAAGTTTAGCCTAAAGCTGCCTATTTACATATTTTAAAGGTTTCTTCATACATCATGAACTGTAACCAAACTGGATGTTTGACCAGACTCACCAAGTTTCAAACAATTAAAACTGTTCAAACTGGGTTCAAATAAGGTGTATTAGGGTTCTCCAGAGGGACAGAACTCATAGGATATATGTGTATATGAAAGAGTTTATTAAGGACAGTTGGCTCACATGATCACAAGGCAAAGTCCCATGATAGGCCGTCTGCAAGCTGGGGAGCAAGGAAGCCCATAGAGGCTCAGTCTGAGTCCAAAGCCTCAAAAGTAGGGAAGCCAGCAGTGTAGCCTTCAGTCTGTGGCCAAAGGCCTGAGAGCCTCCAGCAAACCACTGTAAGTCCAAAGGCTGAAGAACCTGAAGTTTTATGTCAAGGGCAGGAGGAACAGAAGGAAGCATCCAGCACTGGAGAAAGACAAAAGCAGGAAGACTCAGCAAGCCAGCTGATCCCACCTTCCTCCACCTGCTTTGTTCTAGCTGCGCTGGCAGCTGATTGGATGGTGCTCACCCACATTGAGGGTGGGTCTTCCTCTCCCAGTCCACTGACTCAAATGTCAATCTCCTCTGGCAACACCTTCACAGACACACCAGAAAGGATACTTTACCAAAGCCATATAGGCATTCTTCAATCAAGTTGACAATTTTACCATCACATAAGACAAACACCCAAGTGCAACCATTCTGGCTGTTCCCATACCTTGTTTCTGTTTTCTGTCCATGATTTTCCTTTTTCTGTTCATAAATTCTCCTTTAACCACTTGGTAGCACTGGAGTCTCTCTGAACTTATTCTGGTCGGGGGCTACCTGATTCTCAAATCGTTCTTTGCTCAATTGAACTCTGTTAAATTTAACTTGTCTAAAGTTTTTCTTTTGACAAATACAAGTTCAAATTACTCTGGAGCCTTATTATTAAAAATAATAATAAGTGTCACTTAAGTACTGTTGTACTCTTTCCAAACTCCAAAGGAAATCGTTTGCTTTACTGCCCTGTATATAATGCTGCTTTCCTTTCAATTCATTTTTCAGTCCTGCCTTTCAAATGGATATCCTGTAGTTCTTTTTACTGTCTTTTGAGATGTGACTTGCACTTCTACCCACTTCGTTGAGAATACTGCTGTTCATGACCTATATCTTCTCCATCTTTCTATTGCATTTGATACCAGGGACTCCTTAACTACCCTCTCTTTTTTTACAACAATCCAAGCTCATGAAGAGGGAAACTATATCCTAAATATCCTTATATTCCTTCTAATATTATTTTGCTCATAAGAGGCCTCCAAAGATATGTTAAATGAAAAAAAATTGATATCTCCATCCTAGTACTTTAGTTTTAAGCCTCAGAGGCATTTCCAATTTCTCCTTTCCTTTCCACACACCCCCCAAAACCCAATCCATACCCAATGTGTATAAATTTAATTCAAAAATATATATTGTATGTTTCAACTTACACTTCTCTTCCCAGAGATTTTTTACAAAGTATAGACATAATTATCTTCTGAGCTAGGCTGTTCTAACAACTTCTAAATTACATTTCAGACCCCCTGTTCCATCCCCAAAATTGATCTTAGAGAAGATGAAATCATCTTCAACAGATCAGTTTTCATCACATCACTCCCAACCTCCCAAGAGACTTACTTATTGCATTCCCATTCTCTAAACACACTCTGGCCCCATAGGTATAGTCTGTTATCTACTCTTTCTGCAGACTCTAGTGATTGGAATTAGAATTGACCTCACAGGAAATATATATACAAGGCACTTGAAGAGCCAAATTGTTTCTTAAGGTCAAGATGATTACATTAGTTTGATTGATTACTCTTTGTGGTAGGCAGAATCCCAAGATGGCCCCCACGATTATCAGCCCATGGTATACATGCCCTGTGTAATCCCAACCCCTCGAGTGTGTCTGGGATCTGTGAATATGACCAGTATCACTCTGTGATTAGATTACTTTATGTGGCAGAGGTGAAAGGACTTTCCAGGTGTTATTTATGTCCCTAATAAATTGACTGTGAGTTAATCAAAATGTACATTATCCTAGGTGGGCTTGATCTAATTAGGTCAGCCCTTTAAAAGAGCATCTAGAGGTAAGAGACAGGAAGCATCAGCAAATGCTCTTCCACTGGCCTTGAAGAAGGAAACCAGTATGCTGTGCAGGGGGCAACGAATGGTAGGCAGTCTGTAGGAGCAGAGGACTTCAGCCCTACAGCGCCAAAAAATTAAATTCTGCCAGCAACCATTGACCTAGGAATAGGACTGTGAACCTCAGATGAAACTGTATCTCTAGCCAATACCTTGACCACAGCCTGTGATAACCTGAAAAGAGGACCCAACTAAACTGTTCCCAGACCTCCAACCCACAGAAACTGTGAGATAATAAATGTGTATTGTTTTAAGCTACGAAACGTGTGGTTAGTTGTTACACAGAACAAAAAAGGAATGCAAACTTTGTCTCCTCTTGCTGACTTGCCAAGACCTTTTTTCTTTTGCCATCTTAACTTCTCTGATTAGATCTTGACTACCTGGAGTCTTGATTTCTTTATAATCTTAGCCTCGAGAAACTGCATGTCAGTAACTCATACTGAGCTTGTACGGATTCCTGATTCTGGAACCTGCACATGTCTGCTTTCTGTGAGCTTCCCTCGGGTCCTCCCTCTTCAGACTATACACTCTCAGCACAACACTGTTTCTCTCAATAGCTGCCTTATGACACCCCTGCCCTGCCACCTGTATCTCTGTCCCCTGAAGGCCCTATCCACAACCCTGTGCAAAGTATTCAAATCCAAACTATGCCTCATCTCAGGCTCAATCAAGTACAGAATCACAGGGCAAAAGACCAAGTCTTCACTGGGGCCAATTTGCATCTGGCTGTCATTGAGTTCTCCTTTTTCCTTGAAATCATAATTATCTCTTTGAGGAAAATTCAGAGGATTATTTTATTTTATTTTATTTTGAGACAGAGTTTTGCTGTTATCGCCCAGGAGGGAGTGCAGTGGCATGATCTCGACTCACTGTAATCTCCGCCTTCCAGGTTCAAGCTATTCTCCTGCCTCAGCCCCCTGAGTAGCTGGGATTACAGGCACCCACCACCACACCTGCCTAATTTTTGTATTTTTAGTAGAGACAGGGTTTCACCACGTTGGCCAGGCTGGTCTCGAACTCCTGACCTCAGGTGATCCACCTGCCTCAGCCTCCCAAAGTGCTGGGATTACAGGTGTGAGCCACCACGCCTGGCATCGAAAATTCAGAGGATTCTTTTTTTTTTCTTTGAGATGGAGTCTCGCTCTGTCGCCCAGGCTGGAGTGCAGTGGCGTGATCTTGGCACACTGCAAGCTCCACCTCCTGGGTTCACGCCATTCTCCTGCTTCAGCCTCCCGAGTAGCTGGAACTACAGGTGTCCACCACCATGCCTGGCTAATTTTTTGTATTTTTAATAGAGACGGGGTTTCACCTTGTTAGCCAGGATGGTCTCGATCTCCTGACCTCGTGATCCGCCTGCCTTGGCCTCCCAAAGTGCTGGGATTGCAGACGTGAGCCACTGCAACCGGCAGAAAATTCAGAAGATTCTTAAAGGGGAAGCAGACACTTGGCCTTGGTTACCAGATACATAAACCTTGACAGACCTGGACAGTTTTGTAAATAAAGGTTTTGGTTGGATACAACTGTCCTTCGGTGCCATCCTATTACCAAAGGCCCCAGTGCAGCTGTAGCCTCTTCCCTCTGATTCTCCTGAACGTCAGAGATGTGGGCTGATCACATCTTTGTTCCCTTTGTTCTCCAAATCAGCTTAGTACCGAGCCTCAGGTCTCCCTTAGATCCCCACAACCGGGCGAATTCACTGGCGGTCCCCACTCATGCCTACATGATTCAATTGGAAGTGGCTCTGGCTGCCATGTTGTCCTGTCCTCTTTGAGCTCCATCATATTCCTGAGAAGGGGCACACAGCTGCTTAATCTCACTCAACATTTAAACACAAGCTCAAACAATGCACATCAAAAGCGTTGTCCCTTGGTATCCATGGGGGATTGATTCCAGACTCCCCTCAGATACCAAAATCCGTGAATGCTTAATTCCTTTATATAAAATGCCATAGTATTTACATATAACCCATTCACATCTTCCTATATATTTTTAATCATCTCTAGATTACTTATAATACCTAATACAATGTAAATCCTATGTAAATAATTGTTATATGTATTGTTCAGCAGACAATGACAAGAAAAAAGTCTGTACATCTTCAATACAGACTCTTTCTTTTTTTTTCAATTATTTTTGATCTGAGGTTGGTTAAATCTACATATACAGAATCCACAGATACAAAGGGCCAACTGTATATAAGTTACTTGGTGTTTTTCATGTTCTTGTCTGCATGTACTTATTGTATCGGTTAATTTTATGTGTCTAGTTAATTGGGCCACAAAGGACCCAAATATTATTTAAACATTATTCTGGGTGTCTTGGTGAGGATGTTTTTGAATGAGATTAATATTCGAATCAGTAGACTGAGTAAAGCAGATTGTCCTCCCTAATGTGGGTGGCCCACTCTAATCAGCTGAAGGCCTAAATAGAACAAAAGACAGGACAAGAGGGAACGTCTCTGACCTGACTGCTTGGGACACTGGTCTTCTTCTGCTCACAGACTGGAATTGATTCCGTTGGCTCTCCTGGGTCCCTAGCTTGCTGACTGCTGATCTTGGTACTTAGCCTGCATAGTCACGTGAGACAATTCCTCATAATAAATCCATCAGTTTCTCTCTCTCTCTCTCTCTCTTTCCCTGTCTCTTTCTCTCATCTGCCTCTCTCATCTCTCTCTCTCTCTCTCTCTTTCCCTGTCTCTTTCTCGTCTCTTTCTCTCATCTGCCTCTCTCATCTCTCTCTCTCTCTCTCTCTCTCTCACTTGCTTCCTCTCTTTCTCTGGAGAACCCTGTCTAATATACTTATCAATCTCTCAACTATTAAAGATGGCCCTAAAGAGCAGGAACCATTCGTTGTGATTCTCTTGCTTCTTTGTCCTGTCTACTACCATGCATGCTTTACATGCTGTGAGTGTTGTATAAATATTGTTGACTGAATCCCCAGAGAAAGAAAATTTACTGGTGAAATCCCTTACCAAGAGTGTGATGTATCGGTAGAAGCAATATTGATTGTCATGCCCATTAGTGCTCCCAGCAAGCCAAGGCATTTCCTGAAGACAGATAATTTGACTGGCCCTGGTCACAAAGAAGGATGAAAAGGAGATAGCCTTTTCTCTCAGCAGAGGGCTGCTGAGTCAGTTCTCCTAAGGAGGCTTCCTCTGTGTTTGTAATCACTTCAGTGTTTCTAAAATGGCCAGGAAAGATGTGAAGGAGTAAAAACCAGATTGCCACTTGTCAAACAAGAATCAGAGTGGAAATTAAGGGACCAGAGTTTCAGAGACTGTGTGGATTATTCTATTCAAAGGATAAAACCTCATTTCTTTTTATGTACAAGAAGGATAAAGGGAGAAGGAGGCAAAGAATAGCTAGTACAGCCTGGAAAGAGGCTCACTCCAGAAAGCACTGAAAAATCTACAGAACTCAATCAAATGAAAGGAGAAAGGGCCAGGCATGTTAATCTCTAAAGACAGCCTTGCTAAACTGTAACGTTTCTCTCTCCATAAATATTGGAAACAGGGTAACTGAGCCTCAACTGGGGCCATTTATCAGCCCAGTCAAGAATTCAAGGACAAGTAGGTAAGCCCCTTTAAAAAGATTCATTATATTTAGCCAGGCTAGCCGACTGACGAGGCATTGGGCTGAATAAAAATCATCCTGACCCTGGCACAGTAAAAATTGTTATTCATGCAACTGATTCAAACCTGGGCTCTCAAACAACCTTCAGGGAGAGCCTGACCCGACCTTATCAGGACTCTGGAGAATTTTCCATTCCCATTTCCAAAACAATGCCATTGATTTCTATAAACAATAAACAACTGGGATTCCAGGTTAAAAAAGAAACATCGAAACATCCTGGTACAAGTGCTGAACCTCTTGCTTCTTGGGAAATGAACCTGAAACTTAAATATAACCTGGAATTGGCACAGAGAATGTTTATAGTTGGAATGTTGATTAAATCCCTCCAAGTCCCACAGGCTCTTATCTACAAAGCAGTAAGTTCCAATTGCTGTGGCTCTATAAACACTCGTATTCTCTCCAGTGGTTAGACTGCCTCCTACAAATATGTTATATCAGTAGAGGGAACCAATTGCCTTTTTGTTTTCAGAGTAAGGGGCCATCATTTAGCCCAAGTCTACACATAAGGTTCTGAGTGTACTGACATACATTACCTGTTTTCCATCATTTTTTACCATTTCAGAAAAAAATTCGTTAAAAATGGGATAAAACTTGATGGAACATTGTTAACCTCAAAACCAAAGTCAAAATAAAGATCCAGAGAATTGAAAGGCATATTGACTGCTTCATGTAAAGGACATAACTGTTGAGTTTAAACCAGAGTCCTCTAACTCTGTTCTCTTTCAAAATCATTTTGGGGGGAAAATGTTTTTACTGTAGGATAGTAAATGTTTAAGAGACACTTGAAGGTTAAAGAACTGGCAGGCCTGTTGCACTACATTAACCTATCCATTTAAACCGAAAAGAAACACTAGATGCAGCATTTCTGCATAGACAAATACACAGTTGTGCTATCTCAACATCAGAACTCTTCGCTGCTGGTTGAAAAGAGTTAAACTTCCAATTAATATCAGAAATGTACTTAGGCACCAAGCCACAAGAAAAATACCAATACATAGCTTAGAATACTGTCCAAAGAGTCCCAGTGATGCCAGGGCATGTCTCAAGGTGGAGCATGATCTTATTCCAAAAGGACTATACACAGAGCACAAAGAAGAATATAGAGTGTGAGTGTTTCAGCAAACTCAATTGGAAGATATGTATACAGAAAATCTCAAGCTCAAAAGTTAATCTGGGGCTGGCCGGAATAGAACACAAATCCAAAGATGAAGTGTTGGGCAGGTTTAATAATGAAGATTAGTAGATGAGAATAAGCTAGGTGAACGCAAAATTGCTACAGCACATGCAACTGGACGAACAGACCTTTTTGTTTGTTTGTTTGTTTGTTTGTTTGAGATGGAGTCTCCCTCTGTCGCCCAGGCCGGAGTGCAGTGGCGTGATCTCGGCTCACTGCAAGCTCCGCCGCCCGGGTTCCCGCCATTCTCCTGCCTCCGCCTCCCGAGTAGCTGGGACTACAGGCGCCCGCCATCATGCCTGGCTAATTTTTGTATTTTGTTTAGTAGAGACGGGGTTTCACTGAGTTAGCCAGTATGGTCTCGATCTCCTGACCTCGTGATCCGCCCTCCTTGGCCTCCCAGAGTGCTGGGATTACAGGCGTGAGCTACAGCGCCCGGCCTGGAAGAACACATCTTTAACAGCATAAGCAGCATTTGAGTCAGATTTGTTTGATTGGAAGGCCCCAGGATAGAAAAAAGAATGTACGATTAAAATATTTAGGCCTGCCATTTCCTTAACCTTAAAGTGCCTCTTAAACATGCACTATCATACAGTAAAAACACTTTCCCCCCCAAAATGATTTTGAAAGAGAACAGAGTTAGAGGACTCACATTTTTCCATTTTAAGACTTACTACAAAGCTACAATAATCAAGACTGTGGTACTGGAAGGGTGGTAAACATGGAGATCAATGGAATCAGATTGAGAGTCAAGAAATAAACCTTCACATTTATAACCCATTTATTTTTGACAAGGGTGCCAAGATAATTCAGTGGGAGGAAGAATAGTCTTTTCAACAAATGATTCTAGGACAACTGGATTTTCACATGCAAAAAAAATGAAGTTGGACCCCTACATAACACCATAAGCAAAAATTAACTCAAAATGGATCCTCAACTAAAATATAAAACTATGAAACTGTTTTATTAAAAAATAATGGGTGAATCTTTATGACCTTGGATGATGCAGTGGTTTCTTTAATAGGACACCAAAAACCCAAGCAAAAAAAGAAAAAATAAATTGAACTATAATGAAAATTTTAAATGGTGATCCAAAAGACACCATCAAGAAGGTAAAAATAAAACCTACAAAATGGGAAAATATGTATAAATCAAATATCTGTTAAAAAAACTTATTGCAGACCATATAAAGCACACTTATAATGCAATAATAAAGTGACAACCCAATTTAAAAATGGGTAAAAGATCTAAGTAGAGATTTCTCCAAAGAAGATATGCAAATAGCCTATAAGCACATAAAAAGATGCCCAATATAATTAGTCATTAGGGAAATTAAAGTCAAAATGACCTAAGAGAGGATGATGCCATAGCCAAGCTTGCTTGAGCACACCTAATAACCCACCCACATGGCCACACAGCACTGCACCAGCAGGAAACACACATCAACCCCCAGCACAACGATGCATATGCCAATCTTGCATGGTCCCTGGTTCTGCTTCACCAGTCCCTAGGCAATGCGATCGCAGCCCCAGTCAAAATCCATCTACGAAAAACACTCTCAACAAACCAGAAGTAAAAGTAATTTACTCAATCTAATAAAAAAACGACAAAATCAAAAAGGCTATAATAATAATAATGAAGCACTGAGTGCTTTGCTCTAAGATCAGCAAGAAGGCAAAGGTTTTCATTCCATTCACTCCTATTCAACATAATTCTGGCAGTCTTAGCCAAGGCAATAACAATATAAAATAAAATAAAAGATGTGCACATTAAAAAGAAAAAAAGAAAACTGACCCTACTCATGGATGACATGAAAGTTCATGTAGAAAATCCCAATAATCCCGCAAAAATAAATGTCCAAGTACCAGTAAGTGAGTTAACTAAGGTTATAGGATACAAAGTTAAAATTAAAAATTCAATACTGTTTCTATATACTAGCAATAAACAATTGAAAACAAGAATTCTAAAAGTGATGCTATTTACAATAGCTGCCCCCTAAAGTGAAATACTTAGGTATAAGTCTAACAAGACATGTAAAGAATCTGTAGTGTAAAATGTTGATAAAAGAAATCAAAAACCATAAAACTGATAAAAAATAAACCAAAAAAGACTAAAATAAATGGAGAGACATAATGCGTTCAGGAAGTGGAAGATTCAACATAGTTAACATGTCAATTCTTCCCAAAATGACCCACAGATTTAACGGATTTCAATCAAAAATCCATGCAGGAAATTTTGTAGATATATACAAGCTGATTCTAAGATTATATGGAAATGGAAAAAAGTAGAATAGCGAAAATCATTTTTAAAAATAAGAAAAAAGGTGGAAGAGTGACACTCATCTAAGACAGTTTGTATTGGTAAGGAGATATGCACACAGATCAACAGAAAAAAAGAGAGCCCAGAAATAAACCCACACAAATATGGCAATTCACCCACATAAAGCATACAATTCAGTAACTTTTAGTATATTCGCAGATGTGATAATCTTAGAACATTTCATCACCTCAAAAGGAAACGCCACATTAGCAGTCTCTGGTCATTGCTCCCCAGTTCCCCCAGGATGATGAATGGTTTCCTCGGTTTCCCTAGGAAAGGGGGGACGGGGAAACACTTAGGAAACCATTCATTTACTTCTTGTCTCTACAGATGCCCACTCTAGACGTTTCCTATAAATGGAATCATACAATTTACAAAAACATACACCCATGAGATACCACTTCACACCCACTAGGATGGCTATGGTCAAAAAGATAGATAATAACTATTATCAAGGATGTAGAGAAATTGGAACTCTACCTTTCTGGTGGGAATACAAAATGGTGCAGCCGCTTTGGAAAACAACACGCATATGCCAATCTTGTCTGACAGTTCCTCAAAAGGTTAAACATAGAGTTAGAATATGACCCAGCAATTCCGCTCCTATACACCAAAAAGAAATGAAGGAATATGTCCACAAAAAAAGCTTGTACATAACTGTTCACAGCAGCATTATTTATAATAACTGGTAAATGAAAACAATCTAAATGTCAATCAACTGATGAATAAATGAATAAAATGTAGTATATCCATATAATGGAATGTTAGGTGCTGCAACATGGAAGACCTTTGAAAACAAGCTAAGTGAAAGAAAGCAGTCACAAAAGACCACATATTATATAATGCCATTTATAGGAAATGTCCGGAATAGGCAAACCTAGAGAGACACAAAGTAGATTAGTAGTTGCCTAGGGCTGGGGAGGATGGAGAAAATGAGGATAACTGCTAAGGGATAAAGGGTTTCTCTGTGGGATGATGAAAATGTTCTAAAATTGTTGCATAACCCTGTGAATATACTAAAAACCATGGAACTGTACACTTTCAATGAGTAAATTATATGGTATATGAATGATATCACAACAAAGCTGCTGCCAAAAACAAAGCCACACACTTCCTATTGTGGCTTTATTTCTCTATTACTTTCCTCAATAGATGCATTTTGGAGTTCCCTTATTTTGAGGGACATACATCATCTTCCAAAATTAACTTTCTCCCCCTTCTACCATGTGAAACCATTAGGAGGGGCCATTTGTGAACCAAAAAGCAGGCCCTCACCAGACACCAAATCCACCTTGATTATAGATTTCCCAGGCTTCAGAACTGTGAGAAATAAATTTCTGTGGTTTATAAGCTTATATGTATGAATTTCTAATGAGAGGTGATTGTTGGACTGCACACTGAAAAGGGCACAAAAATCTTACTTTGAGAAAGCAGAATGGTTGTAATCAATATTTCTAATCTATATGACACAATTTCTTTCTCAATTTTTTTTTTTGAGATAGGGTCTTGCTCTGTCACCCAGGCTGAGTACAGTGGCACCATCATGGCTTGATGTAGCCTCAATCTCCCAGGCTCAAGCGATCCTCTCACCTCAACTTTCCAAGTAGCTGGGACTACAGGCATCCACCACCATGCCCAGCTAACTTTTTATTTTTTGTTGAGATAGAGCCTTGATATATTGCCCCGGCTGGTCTCAAACTCCTGGACTAAAGTGATCCTCTAGCCTTGGCCTCCCAAAGTGCTGGGATTACATCTTTCTTAATTTGTACTGCAATTAGTTAAGATATGCAGGGAGGGAGTTAAATATAGAGTGTATAACTGTGGCTTCTGGGTGGTCCAGGTTTGATATGGAAATTGGGAATATAAAAGGGAGTAAGAACAAAAAACAAACGAGCAAACTCAATTTCTCACCCTTATATACATCATAAAGACTGAGCTCTAATGAAATATAAGAACTATTTTGCATATCCTTCTAAGGCTTCCAGTGCCTGTGCAATCTGTTCACTTATCTGTCTTCATATTGGGTCATGTTCCTCTTCCTTCTGGGCCTCTTCTGGAAATCTCTTCCCTGCATATTTTCTCTACTTACTCACGATAATTCCTACTTGTCCTTCCAATCTCGGTTTTAAAATCATTTCTTCTGGATAATAGTATTGAGATGGGAGAGTTCCCTGGCCCTCCTCACAGGATATGGGACAGGGGTGTGGCTCTCTGTTTGGGCTGGGCCACCACAAGCTCAAATCCCTTACGAGATGGGGGAGCACACAGATGGGCAAGTGTGGGAACCAAGGTGAGCACTTTTGGGCTCCAGCCCCAAGGCAGCATCTAGGGGTGGTTGCCTGTGACTCCCGAAGCCCCAGTGTTACTGTGCTTTTTTAGCTCTGCCATTCGCAGATAGCTTAAGTGTTAAACAGCTCAGTGGACCCCCTTGGGACCCAAGTCCTTGTTCAGCATCCAGGAAGAATCAGGTCACACATGGACTTGAAGGATGAATGCAGGGATTTTACTGAGTGGTGGAGGTGCCTCTCAGTGGGATGGATGAGGATCCAGAAGGGGGAATGGAATGGGAAGATGATCTTCCTGCTGGAGTTTGGCCATCCAGCAGCTGATCTCCTCTACAGTCGTCCCCAGCTGAACTCCTCTGGGCATTCAGATGCTCCTTCTCCGCTGAGCCACTCTGCCGTTCGTCTGCTCATCTCCTTGTCATCTAGCTTCTGGACCCTGAGATCTGAGGTTTATATGGTTACAGGATACGGGGGGCATGGTGGGCCAAAGACAACTTTTGGGCTTGAAAACAGCTGGGCTTGAAAACAGGAATGCCTGTTCTCATTTAGGGCTGTGGGTTTCCAGGCTTGTGGGTGGGGCCTTTAACAGGGAATTGCCCTCTTCTACCCAGTATTTCCCTGTCTCCTCTTTGTATCAGTATCACATGCTTACTCTTAGCATAACATTGATCACATTATAAAATGAAAAGTGAACCATTTTTTAGTGTTTACTAGATGCTAGGCACTGTGCTAAACTGTTTACATACATGAAAATAGCTTCACAGAAATCACATGAGGTAGATGCTCTTAATTACCCTACTTCACAGATGAGGGAACTGAGGCTTAGACAGCTTGAACAACTTGCCCAACATCACACAGCAGTAAGGAAGAACATCAAGAGTTGAAGGCAGACCCACCCCCTGAGCCTCTAGGCATCATGCTCATTTACTTTTCCGTCTCCTCCACTTAATCATAAGCGTCTTAAGAGTCAGTATGGTATTTTGTATACCCTTGCCACATCACTAGCTGCTGTATTATAAATGTTGAATAAATATTTGCTGAATCAATAAATAACTATATTTTCAAATATACACTTAATGTTTTCTTTGTTCATAGACTTTTTTGTTTCTTTCAAAACTTGGGGAACTTCCACATGGCAGCAAATACTCCTGAAAACCAATGACAAACAGGGCAAAATTTTCAAAAGCAATCATTTCAGGGTTCTGGAAATTGATCAAAGGCATACAAAAAATTAAGAAGTGGTTATTGATGGAAAAACCACTCAACTTTAAGTAAGAACAGTGAATGTCTCTGGTGTTCTGGCCTGGAGCTGCTCCATGGTCACTCTACCAGGGCAGGGAAAGCAGCAAAAAATCAACAGTTTCACTTTCAGAGGGGCATGTCTGGGTCTATATCCCATGTATTATTTTTATTTTTATTTTTATTTTTATTTTTTTCCTTAAGACAGAGTCTTGCTCTGTAGCCAGGCTGGAGTGCAATGCACAATGTTGGCTCACTGCAACCTCCACTTCTGGGGTTCAAGTGATTCTCCTGCCTCAGCCTCCCGAGTGGCTAGGGCTACAGGCTCCCCACCATGCCCGGCAAATTTTTGTATTTTTAGTAGAGACAGGGTTTCAAAATGCTGGCCAGACTGGTCTTTAACTCCTGACCTTGTGATCTGCCCACCTCAGCCTCCCAGAGTGCTAGGATTACAGACATGAGTCACCGCGCCCAGCCTATCTGATGTATTATTAATGCTACCTTCTTATTTTACTACTCCAGGATTTCTCAACCTTGGCACTATTGATTTGAGGCCAGTAATTAATTCTTTGTGGCAAGGGGCTGTTCTGTGCATTGTATTAATAGGATGATATTCTGTAATATCTCTGACCTCTACCCACTAGATACCAGCAGCACCTCTTATGAAGTTGTGAGAACCAAAACTGTCTCCTGACATTGTTACATGTGCTCTGAGGAGCAAAACTGCCCCCAGATGAGAATCACTGGTTTCAGTTATTACCTCACAGTGTACTGTACAAAAATTAACTCAAAATGTATCATAGACCTAAATGTAAGAGCTAAAGCTAGAAAACTTCTAGAAAGAAACAAGGAGAAAAATCTTTGTGTCCCCGGTTCAAGCAAAGAATTCTTAGATATTATAACAAATATATAACCCATGAGAGAGAAAAAATGATGTATTGGGCTTCATCACGATTAAAAACTTTCTCATGTCAAAAGTCATCACTAAGAAAATGAAAAACAGAGACTGGGAGAAAATATTGCAAATTATATAATTAATAAAGATCTTGTATCTAATGTACATGAAGAAACATTAAAACTCAAGAACAGAAAGACAAACAACACAAATTTAAAATAAGCAAAATATTTCAATCAACATTTCACTGAAGATTTATAAAAGGCTCATAAGTGCATGCAAAATGTTCAACATCATTAGTCATTATGAAGCCAGCCCAATTGTCCCATAGAACTGATGTTTATGGTTTCTTTTAAATAAACATAGAAATTGACCCTCCTAGTCTTATAAGTTATGAAAGTTAAAAATGTCTTATCTGAGTTCCTTTCTGAGGAAACCAACTATCAGTTCTCCCAGACAGTATTAAGGAACTAATACTTACCAGATCATTGCATCTGGACAGTAAGACATAAGACCCCTCACCCATCATGACTGCCTATCTAACCGCCTGCTTTCTGTTGACCAACAGCTCTTCCTTTACCTTCTCTAATTCCTGTTTTAGTTTCTTCCCTGCTATATAAATGCCTGATTTTAGTTGGTGAGGGAGATGAATTTGAGACTGACTTTCTGTTCTCCTTGGCTGCAGCACCTGAGTAAAGCCTTCTCCCCTGACAATAATTGTTGTCTTAGTGATTGGCTTTCTGTGCAAAGAACAATGGGACCTAGATCAAACCCCTGGCATTTCAGTAACAATTAGGGAATCAATACCACCACGTGATACCATTATGCACCCACTAGGATGGCTATAATTTTAAAGAACAGATAAGTTTTGGTGTGGATGTGGAAAACCTATAATCCTATTCACTGCTGGTAGAAATGGGAAATAGTGAAGCCTTTTTGAAAAGAGCTTGGCAGTTACTTAAAAAGTTAAACTCACTAAACATAAACATAAACCTGGCAATTCATGCATAGAAATCTTCCAAAGAGTAAATATCATATGTCTACACAAAGACTCGTATGTGAATATTTATAGCAGCATTATACAGTAAAGCCAAAAACAACCCAAATGTTCATTAAGTTGTGAATAAATAAACAAAATGTGGTACATACATATAATGCATACTATTCGGCAATAAAAATCATCAAACTACTGATACATGTTAAAACATGAATGAACCTTAACAGCTTTTTGCTAAGTGAAAGAAACCAGACGCAAAAGAAAAACTATTGTATGATTATATGTATATAAAATGTCCAGAAAAAGCAAATCTATAAATGCAGAAAGCAAATAGTTTCCTGGGCCTGGGTATGAGAGGGATAACTGCACATGGACATGAGAGAATATTCTGGAGTAATGAAACTTCTAAAACAGGATTGTTGTGATGGTTGCACAATTTTGTAAATCTACTACAAATCATTGAATTGTATACTTAAAATGGATTAATTTGTGGAATGTAAATTGTGTCTCAATAAAGCTACAAGGGAAAACAACAGCAAGGAGTAGGCAGTAGAGGAGTTATAGGTGAAATAATATTGGCAAAATACTGATAATTGTTGAAGCTGGGTAATGGATTATGGGGATCTTATTCTATTCCTTCTACATTTGTTTATGTTTAAAGTTAAGGATACTGGCCAGGCTGGTGATTCACGCCTGTAATCCTAGCACTTTGGAAGGCTGAAGCAGGAGGATCACCTGAAGTCAGGAGTTTGAGACCAGCCTGGGCAACATGGTGAAACCCCATCTCTATTAAAAATACAAAAATTAGCTGGGTGTGGTGGCACATTCCTATAGTAAGATACAAAAATTAGCTGGGTGTGGTGGCACATTCCTATAGTCTCAACTACTCTTGAGGCTGAAGCAGGAGAATTGCTTGAACCCGGGAGGTGGAGGTTGCAGTGAGCCGAGATCATGCCACTGCACTCCAGCCTGGGTGACAGACCAAGACTCTGTCTCAAAAAACAAAACAAAAAAATAATTAATTCAATTAAATTAAGGATTCCAATAAACACAATTATCAGTATACTTCATGCCCAAAGCAGCCATATAAATAATTGTCATTGTAATGTAGACTTCCAAGAAGGCTCAGAATGGTTCTATTTTCCTAAACATTTCAATGTCTATAGGATAATTTACATAATATGATATTAATGACAGCAGAGCTTCCTAAGGAAATCTTAAATTTCTACTAATGAGTAGATCTTGGCAGGTTCTTCTCTAGAAAAAGCTTGCCAAACTGAAGCATTATTTGAAATTCACTGACTAGGCTGAAGTTGTAGCAAACAGCTTCAGCATTCTAACACCCTCTTCTGCTAACTAGTCTGGTATACCCAAAAATGTCTTGTTTTTTTTTTCCTGAGAGTTGACTTTTTTTTGGAGTTTTGCCTTAGAATAAGCTCTACTTTTCTGGAGAATCACTAGCCTGGTGGAAAGAACATGGAATTTGGATTCAGAACCGGGTCAGATCCAGTTCCAAACTTTACAACTGTTTGACCTTCAGCAAATTGGCTAATTTGTTTCTTCAACAATAACACAGTAATACTAATCCTGACCCTGCAGAGCTATTGTTATTCAATTACATAACCTATATAAAGCACATTGCACATTGTGGGTATCAAACAAATAATATATTTATAATCTAAGCCATTTTAAAATTGAGAACTGTGGCCGGGCGTGGTGGCTCATGCTTCTAATCTCAGCACTTTGGGAGGTCGAGGTGGGCGGATCACGAGGTCAGGAGTTCGAGACCAGCCTGGCCAATATGGTGAAACCCGGTCTCTACTAAAAAATACAAAAATTAGCCAGGGGTGGTGGCGCATGCCTGTAGTCCTAGCTACTCGGGAGGCTGAGGCAGGAGAATCGCCGGAACCCGGGAGGTGGAGGTTGCAGTGGGCCCAGATCACACCACTGCACTCCAGCCTGGATGACAGAGACTCTGTCTAAAAAAACATTGAGAGCTATATCTCATAATAAAAAAATGTATTGACTATTGTTACAACCTTAATAGATTGTGAAAAATGTCAAGATTTTTTAATCCAACTTTACTGATGATGATGCTAAAATCTAAGGAGAGATACCCCAAAATTTAGAAGTAGTATCGGGACTAGAAATTTAAAAATGGAATCCCATGACTTTTGAAGTAAGTTTAGCAAAATGATTAAATGCCAGCTTTTAGTCAGATAGCTTCAGTTTGGTCTCTAGTTGAGTATACCAAGACGTTAGAAAATCAGAGCCCAATAAATTCTAATTAATGTTAATTTTTAAAATTCTAATATATATTTCTTTATATTCTGTATCTAAAAATCAACTAGTCTTAAACTGAAAATGTTAATTTTAGTAGCATTTTCTTTTTTCTCATGAAGTTATTACGAATTCTGTTTTTTACAACTGATGGTTAGACTCAAGGAAATATCAAGTTATCAACTTGATATCAACTTGGCTGAGTTCTGTTTCTTCTACACCTTAATATATCAAAAGTTATTAAGATCATGAAGTGAGCTGAAGGCTGGGGTCATATCTTACTCATATGTATAATTGCAATACCTAGAAATGACATATACTGACCTGAAGTATATATAATTATAGTCAAGGATGCTGTTTTAGAAAAAGAAATAAGATCACAAACACAAAATTAGGTTAATATTTATACAGAATGAGAACAGAAATTACAGCAAATTACTGGAGCTCTGGAGATGTCTTTGAAGTCATCTTTCATTTTCTTTGGAGTTTCAGTGTTATGACGAATGCACTTACAGAGAAATATTTCCTGAAAGCAAACTGGCCTCCACTCTCCACTAAGAATACTCTGCAGTGTCCTGCAAGTCCCACCACTCACAGACACCCAAGCAAGTGAAAGTCCCTGAATTTTAAGCTTCATTTGCTTCACAATGAGTCCACTTCTGCCCATGGCTCCCTTACTCCTCCAAGTCTCTGAAGCAAAGCTACCATCCTATTTCACCATCCTCTTACCCTGCTTCACACTTTTTCATGGCATTTTACATTTTGACAGCACCTGAGATGTTAAGTTGTTTTATTTTTATTTTTTTCCTTTTTTTTTTTTTTTGAGATGGACTCTTGCTCTGTCACCCAGGCTGGAGGGCAGTGGCGCAATCTCAGCTCACTGCAGCTTCCACCACCCAGGCTCCAGTGATTCTCCTGCCTCAGCCTCCTGGGTAGCTGGCATTACAGGTGCATGCCACCATGCCTGGCTAATTTTTATATTTTTAGTAGGGACGGGGTTTCACCATGTTGGCCAGGCTGGTCTCAAACTCCTGACCTCAGGTGATTCCACCCGCCTTGGCCTCCCAAAATGCTGGGATGACAGGCCTGAGCCACCGCACCGAGATGTTAATTATTTTTTGTTGTTGTATATTGCCTGTTTCCCTCCCTTCCCCCAACTGAAATGTGAGCTCTAGTGTTAGTGCAGGGTTTGTGTTGTCTCCTATATCACCGGTGTCTAGAACAGTGAGTGACACATAGTTGGATCTCACAAAATTTACCATTTGTTGAGTAAATGAATGAATAAACAAATGAAAATCAGGTGGAAATACTGTATTACAGCTTGAACTAATTATTTGCCTGAAGTACTTTTCCTTTGGTGGAATGGGTATCTATTATGCATGCCTAGAAACAAAAATGGTAACATGATATCTTCACAAGTGTGTCTGTTTCTAACATTTTGGAGTACATTAATTTAATGTTGGCATTCCAGGCAAAATAATTGCAAATTTAATAAATCTCTTCAAAGAAGATAATCGTAGCAGTCATCTGACATCTTTTTCACACTGTATAAATATTATGATTGAAACTGCAGACATTGATGGATTATACTCATTAATTTATATTTCAGTTTCTTAACCTACTAAATTTACTAGGTTAGTTAATGTAGTTAACAGAATGGCTAGTAAACAGAATTCAGAAACCATGGTAAACCAGAAAGTGATCAGTGTGGGAAGAAAAATCAAAATACTCTTTCTTTTCAAACTCCATTTCCTATCAATTCTCAAATAGAGAAGAATTCATAGTTTATTTCAAAACCCTAAAATAATCATAAACAGCTTGAGCAATTGATAACCAGGAATTAACGAATTCTTCCTAATATGTCTGCTTGTTATAAAACAATAAAGCAAACTGCTGTTATAATTATTTATCTATATCATTTATCATGCTCTCTTAGGGATAACCCATGCATAACTGTATAAATTTAGCAGATGTGGGAAAATAGTTGTTAGTAGGGCAGATTGCAGATTGTATGTCAAAGGAATGCCTTCAAGATATGGATTAACTGTAATTGTCTCAGTATGTCTGTCTTGGGATTCATTAGATTTCTCTGCTTCAAGCTTCCTGATGTCCCCTGTACCTAGATCCATTTGCTGTTCTCTGGGCAGGTGCTTCTCTGACTTCTAGCATTTTCTCATCAAGGCCAATCTTCTATATTCCCTAAGATTCTAGACCTCTCACCATCTATACATCTAAAGCAGAACCTTCAGGAACTTATATAAATTTTACTTACATAAATTTTCTCTTATCAGTGTATACCAGTAAACAGATGTCTACAAGTTCAGAAAAGAGGATGAGAGACTAATTAAAGACCAGAAATTAAGTTTAAAAATCTGGAAAGAAATTCATGCAGTGACTATCCTCATCCTTTGTTTCTTTTTCCTTCTTTCCAGAATATCAGTTTTTGATGAATGAAAAAAATGGATTTCTCCACTAATGGATTACTCAAGGTTAGATATTTTTAAATGAGTACATTTCAATCGCTCTGTATTAGCAGCATATCACTAAACTATTTTAGCAACACCCAGACAGGACTTTTTTTCTAGAGTGAAAGGCAAGGAGTTATTATCCCTTTTCAACAAGATTTTCACTGGATTTTAGAAGTGTAGATCACATTGAGAGGTGAAGCCGGCTGGGCTTCTGGGTCAGGTGGGAACTTGGAGAACTTTTCTGTCTAGCTAAAGGATTGTAAATGCACCAATCAGTGCTCTGTGTCTAGCTAAAGATTTGTAAACACATGAATCAGCGCTCTGTGTCTAACTAATCAGGTAGGGGACTTGGAGAACTTTTCTGTCTAGCTAAAGGATTGTAAATGCACCAATCAGTACTCTGTGTCTAGCTAAAGGTTTGTAAATGCACCAATCAGCAATCTGTAATACAGACCAATCAGCACTTGGTAAAATGGACCAATCAGCTCTCTGTAAAATGGACCAATCAGCACGCGGTAAAATGGACCAATCAGCTCTCTGTAAAATGGACCAATCAGCAGGATGCGGGTGGGGCCAAATAAGGGAATAAAAGCAGGCCACCCGAACCAGCAGCCCCAACCTGTTTGGGTTATCTTCCACCACGTGGACGCTTTGTTTTTTTGCTCTTCCCAATAAATTTTGCTTCTTTGGGTTTACACCACCTTCGTGAGCTGTAACACTTACCAAGAAGGTTTGCAGCTTTACTCCTGAAGTCAGCAAGATCACGAACCCACCAGGAGGAACAAACAACTCCGGATGCACTGCTTTTATGAACTGCAACACTCACAGCGAAGATTTGCAGCTTTACTTTTGGAGTCAGAGAGACCATGAATCCACCAGAGGGAGGAAACTCCGGACACGTCTGAAAAACAGAAGGAACAAACCCCAGACACACCATCATTAAGAACTGTAACACCGTGAGGTCGGCGGCTTCATTTTTGAAGTCAGTGAGACCAAGAACCCACCACTTCCAGACACAATATACTATATCTCAATTGTAAATCTCAATTATAAGCAACAGCTTAAGCTAGAGAAATTTTCATAAAATAATAATGTAGGTGTTGGTCTAAATTTCTCTGTGGGACTTAGCAGGGTGCATGTTTGCACTGTCCTTGGCGGGGAGGATTCAAAGTGCTCCCTCTGCTTTTTTGAGTTAGTCCATTAGTGTTGACAACTCCTATACATTATTTATTTGTACTGAATACAGGGAAAAGGTCTGAAGACTGTCCACATGTGAACAAAAGAAATAACTGAGTCCTATATAACAAACCTTGATAACATCCCTAAAAAAATAAGAGGTCTCCATCCTCAAAAGGCCAGCCTCAGGTGACTGAATAAACAAAATTTCCAGATGTTGAAACTGGCCCAATTGTCTCAGAACTGATATTTATGGTTTCTTGGAATAAACATAGAAATTGATCCTCCCAATCTTAAAACTTGGGAAAGTTACAACTGTCTTATCTGAGTTCGTCTCTCAGGAAACCAACCATCAGTCCTCCCAGATAGTGTCAAGGAACCGTAACTTACCAGATGATTGCATCTGGACAATAAGACGCCAACTCCTAACCTATCATGATTGCCTAACTGATCACCTGCTCCCTGTAGACTAACTCCTCTTCCTTATGCCTCCCTAATTCCTGTTTTCCCACACATGGTTACATTTCATTTCTGCTATATAAAGCCCTAATTTTAGTCAGTCAGGAATATGGATTTAAGGCTGATCTCACATCTCCTCTGCTGCAGCACCCTTAAAGCCTTCTTCTCTGGCAATAATAATTGTCTCAGTGATTGACTTTCTGTGTGGTGAGCAGTAGGACCTAGACCGAACTCCTGGCATTTCAGTAACAATATGTGATTGACATTTTCACATCCGTATCATGTATACTTAGTTTAAATGAGTGAAAGACAACTTTGTGGGTTACATAGTGTCCTCCAAAATTTATGTCCACCTGGAAACTGAGAATGTGACCTTATTTAGAAATAGGGTGGGCCAGGTGCAGTGACTTACGCTTGTAATCCCAGCACTTTGGGAGGCCGAGGTGGGCAGATCATGAGGTCAGGAGATCAAGACCATCCTGGCCAACATGGTGAAACCCTGTCTCTACTAAAATACAAAAAATTAGCCAGGCATGGTGGCGCACGCCTGTAGTCCCAGCTACTTGGGAGGCTGAGGCAGGAGAATCGCTTGGACCTGGGAGGTGCAGGTTGCAGTGAGCCGAGATTGCGCCACTGCACTCCAGCCTGGCAATGGAGCAAGACTCTGTCTCAAAAAAAAAAGAAAGAAAGAGGGCCTTAGAAGCTGTAATTAGTTAAGGTGAGGTCACAATGGATTACAGTGGGCCCTAAATCCAACAACTGGTGCCTTTATGAGAAAAAGACGTACAGAGAGACTCAAATGAGAATGCCATGTGAAGACAGAGGCAGAGACTGAAGCAATGCCTCTACAAGCCAAGAAATGCCAGGGAGTGCTGGCAATCCCCAGAAACTAGGAGAGAGGCAAGAAAAGATTCTTCCTTAGACCTTTTAGAGGTGATGCATGGTATTATTCTCCTTAGCTCAGCTAGGTCTGAGTTCTTGCCTCACAACCAGGAAGAAGTAGGCACACAGACACTTGAAGAGTGAGTGGAGTAGAATTGATTAAGCGAAAGGAAAGTCCTCAGCAAAGAGAGGGGTCCTGAAACCAGGTTCCCAGTTTCCCCCCTCACAGTTGAATACAAGGACTTTTTATAAAAGCTGATAGCACTATATAAGGCATGAATTTCTGGTACCTCCACCCCCCACCTCAGTGCATGCTGGCCTTTAGTCTGCTGCAGGTATGTTTAGGCAAGCCCCCTGTGCAAGTTCCCTTACTTGCACAAAACATCTGATGTAGGCACTTGTGAGGTGAGTCGGATGTTCTCTGCAGGTCCTTCCCTCGCTCTCTGCCTAAAGCAAGCTGGCTAACTCCTTCAGAAGAGCATGGCCCTACCAACAGCTTGACTGCAGACTTCTAGCCCCCAGAACTGTGAGAGAATAAATTTCTGTTGACATAAGCCACTCAGCTTGTGGTAATTTGTTATGGCAACCCTAGAAAACTAACATAGCAGCCAACACAGAAGATTGCAGAGAAGTTCCTAGGAGGATACGGGAAGGACTTTTCCTGAAAACAGACTTTAAAAATAAATAAATAAATAAACTATAGGCCAAGGCCATATGAAATGAAATAAAAACATTTCTTCCGATTGAGATGAGAAAAATATAGATTTCACTCTATTGAGAGGCTCTGTAGACAACATTGGAAGTCAGAGCTGTCTCTGCCATCACTTAATTCCTTCTCACTTCCCTTACCTAATTGTATTTAAACAAAATAAGGTTGTGCTGCCAATTATTTGTCAAATGGACACTTGATTTTTGATTCACGGTCTTTAGGATTTTGTTTTCTATACTAAAGAATAGTCTGTGACCGTAAGGCTGCACCCTGATGTTCAAATCAGGCCAACTGATTGGCATTGTTTTTTTCAACTTTTTTTTTTTTAATGTTGACATTTCCAGAGTAATGCTGCGGTAAAACGTTCCAGAAAGTCAAGAGTTAACCAGCGTTCAGGAAATCAGAAACTAAAAACCTCCCCTAAATAAGGTGGAAAAACTTAAGGCAAATATAATTAAGGCAAATGTATGACCTTGTTTACATATAAATTAGACAGCATGAAATTGAGGGTTGCCGGCCAAAGGTTAAGGAATTTGTATCCAATTTGTGACTTGTAGTTGGCAGCAAACAGGAAAAACAAAGACAAAACTTTAGCCTCCAAGATCCTCCCTGCATATCTACCCAGGGAAGTTTGTTCGCTGATGAATGGCCCCGTTCCAATGTTCTGCACATCCTGTTTCAGTACTCCGAGCACAACCACAAGTTTTAGAAGTCATTTTAGCCACAGAAGATGGTCACAAAGTATTCTGGTGTTGGCTTCTCACAGAGACACAAAAGGGGAGAATTATGTTGTTTTTATTCATACCGAGCTTTTTTAATGCCGAAGTACTGGAGTTTTCAGAGGAAAAACACAACAAAGAAAAAGAATCAATAGTAAAAGCCAACTAATGGCTAGCCACTGTAAATGTTTGGTGTGCACAATACACAGCCGCAGGAGGGGAAGGAAGGAGGTTGAAACGCTGATCAGAAGACTTCCGTTCAGCTAAAAGGATCAGAAGTGAGACTGAAAATGAGATGGCAAAGAAAATACCCTTCAAATCCATTCTCTGTGCTTACCTCTCTCACATTCCCATCTTCTGAGCCCTCCTGAAAAACATAGCCACCGACTTTCTGAAATTTTTGCAGAGGAGAAGGGGAAATAAGGGCGGGTTTTATAAAGTTTATGCATATTGCCAAGAGTGGTAGAAAAATGTGTTTTCTTGCTGCAGGTGGGCAGTGATTCAGGTTTGGATGCAACCTGGATTCTATTTTCTTTCTTTCTCAATGTCTGCTCATTAAGTGGAAGGGAATTGCTCCTCTCAGATAAGACTTTGGACCTGGACTTTTGAGTTAATGCTGGAATGAGTTAAGAACTCATTAACTGCTGGGAAAGCATGATTGGTTTCAAATGTGAGAATGATGTGCTTTGAGTCTGTGTCCCCACCCAAGTCTCATCTCGAATTGTAATCCCTACATGTCAGAGGAAGGGCCTGGTGGGAGGTGACTGAATTATGGAAGCGGACCTCCCCCTTGCTATTCTCATGATCGTAAGTTCTCACAAGATCTGGTTGTTTGAAAGTGTAGTACTACCCACTTCGCTCACTGTCTCTCCTGCTCCACCATGATAAGACGTGCTTACTTCCCCTTCACCTTCTGCCATGATTGTAAGTTTCCTGAAGCCTTCCAGTCATGCTTCCTGTTAAGCCTACAGAACTGTGAGTCAATTAAACCTATTTTCTTCATAAATTACCCAGTCTAGGGCAATTCTTTATAGCTGTGTGAAGATGGACTAATACATTGCCCATGGCTACTTTAGCCTCCATCTATATTAAAATAATCAAAAGGCCATGTTGTTTCAGAGTACAAGCACTTTCTCAACACTGGATCCAGTATTATTTTGAGTCTTCCCTAAACTTTATAATCTTTTGAGGTTGACTTCCATTCCTGTCTTCCTCGTGGAATAGAATTTCCTCTAATCTGCTCAATCTAGTCAATAAATATTTTCCTCTGAATGCTGCTTTTCATCAAAAGCAAAACCAGCTTGTTCCATGATGCCTAGACAGGTGTCTATCTCTCCTAAAACCCTCTTTCAGTCTTCTGAACCAACGTTGTTTAAATCTACCGTGCATGTTTTGCCATTGTGTACTAATTGCGTGAGTGCAATTAGGATACCTATTTTGTACCCCAAAATGATGGTCCTCCGTACTGGGGTTAGATGAGTGGTAGTCACACCTAGATTAATTTACTTGGACTAAGCCATAAAGCTTTCCATAGCCTTCCTCCTCTCAGGATGGGGCTGTCCCCCAGGGAATTCACACTCTCACGTGATGCCTACTGCTTTAATCCCTTCAGAAACCTATTGTCTTTTCCTATTCTGTTTAATAGCTTTCCACCCACAAAACACGTGTTATATGTATTTGTAGACAGCACATGGCAAGACGTTCGGCATACGATTGCTATATATTTTTTCATTATAATCGGAGAACTTTCTAAGTATTTGATCATCAATGTTTGTAGTTACACAGTAAAGAGTCTTGCCAAGAGTTGTACACCAAAGTATGATGGCCCAGTAGGGAATAGTTCCTGGAAATTCTTTCCCAAGTGATATTATTTGTAATAGTTGTATCCTGAAATAAGAATCCACAGACATGAGCATATTACTAGAGTTCCACTCAGTTACTAACAATTGATCCAGTTCATCATTCTATCACCAAAATATCTCCCAGAGTGATGCTACTTGGTTTTGCAGGTTTCATTTGACCTTCTCAGGTTCAAAAAGCAAGAGTAATCTCAGCAAACACATGGCTCCACCCTTTTGGGTATCTGATATATTGTACTAAAAGAAAATATCGTTCTCTTGCTCTCAGCCTCTCTCAAAGGGCTGTTGTAGTATTGGATTTCCCTCATTTCATAACCCATGTATTCATTCCTTTCTTTACCCTCAGCTACTATTTCTCCTCTTTATTTGTCATTCTTTTTTTTTTTTTTTTTGAGACAGAGTCTTGCTCTGTCGCCCAGGCTGGAGTGCAGTGATGCAATCTCAGCTCACTGCAAGCTCTGCCTCCCAGGTTCACGCCAATCTCCTGCCTCAGCCTCCCAAGTCGCTGGGACTACAAGAGCCCACCACCACGCCCAGCTAATTTTTTGTATTTTTAGTGGAGACGGGGTTTCACTGTGTTAGCAGGATGGTCTCAATCTCCTGACCTCATGATCCGCCTGCCTCAGCCTCCCAAAATGCTGGGATTACAGGCATAAGCCACCACGCTCTACCTATTTGTCATTACTTTTTACCTAAACTTTTCCACTTTTGGAATGGATGTTAGGTTTAGCTGAAGCCATCCTCACCAGCTTAACAAGAATTCTGAACAGAAATATAGTTATACTTAAGCATTAATTGGACTGCATTTTGACCCACTTCGTTGTAATTGAAAGCCATGTAGCACTAGATACTAACCATTTGCATCCCCATTGTTCCTATAGATAAGATTTCTGATGTTAGAATCACAAGGCTTTTGTTTAAGATAGATAGGATCTCTGACATTAGAAGAGTAAGGTGTTTGTTTAAGAATTGCTTAAGATCATAGGATGTTCTTTAGCTTTGTTTTGAATTGTCATGAGACAATTGTCATGTTTTGCATCCTTGCTACTTTGTGACAGCCTCTCTATCTATGCCTCAGGTGAGAAGTTGCAGCTTGATGTCATGGATGCCAGTCCTCTTAGGTGTCATAGGGAAGCTATTCCCTCAAGGAAGGGCAGTGGTGATGTCTGTGTTGTGTTTATGGTGCTTCGTGGACAAACATATTTTCACCTGATCTGCCTAAGAAAGAATGGGTGTTTGGTGATGGAGAAGGCAGGGACAGGCTTTATCTCCATTCAGAGCTTTGAAACCCTTCATCACTTAAGGAGAGAGATCTCATTGTCAGAAAGCCAAAAAACCAGGTCATGTAATACCTGATCATTGTGTAACATAATGTGGAGTAAAAAGGGGTTTTCTGGGGGAAAAAAAAGAATTGCTTAAGATATTTTTCAGATCCTGAATTCCAGTATAACAGCTGACCCCAGGCCGGGAGTGGTGGCTCACGCCTGTAATCCCAACACTTTGGGAGGCCGAGGTGGGTGGATCATGAGGTCAGGAGATCCAGACCATGGTGAAACCCCGTCTCTACTAAAAATACAAAAAAATTAGCTGGGTATAGTGGCAGGCGCCTGTAGTCCCAGCTACTCGGGAGGCTGAGGCAGGAGAATGGTGTGAACCCGGGAGGCGGAGCTTGCAGTGAGCCGAGATTGCACCACTGCACTCCAGCCTGGGCGACAGAGTGAGACTCCATCTCAAAAAAAAAAAAAAAAAACAACCAAAAAACAGCTGACCCCAAATAATTTGAAGACGCCCCACAGAGAAACAGAATAAGCATGTGTATTAGTCTGTTTTCATGCTGCTGATAAAGACATAACCCAGACTGGGAAATTTACAAAAGAAAGAGGTTTAATTGGACTTACAGTTCCCCACGGCTGGGGAAGTCTGACAATCATGATGGAAGGCAAGGAGCAGCAAGTCCCGTCTTAAGACAAATGGCAGCAGGCAAAGAGAGAATGAGGAAGATGCAAAAGCAGAAACCCCTGATAAAACCATCAATCTCATGAGACTTACTCACTACCATGAGAAGAGTATGGACGAAACCACCCTCATAATTCAACCTCATGAATTACCTCCCACCAGGTCCCTCCCACAACAAGTGGGAATTATGGGAGTACAATTCAAGATGAGATTTGGGTGGGGACACGGAGCCAAACCATATCAGTATGAGAATATAGTTTATTTCCCTGTCCCATGACTTCACCCTGCACTCTTCAACCCATCAAAGATCTCTACACTTCTACCCACTCCAAAATCCCATCCCCAAACTCCTTGGGGAGATGGCTTTGTTCATCATTCAGCAGCCCTATGATTAAGCCTCTTTATCTGTTGCAAGCCAGTGTCTTAGCATGTTGACTTGCTGTGTGCATTGGACAATGAACATATTACAGTTATATAGCCACTCTGCTGGTCTGGATTGTGAGCACAAACACCAGGCTGTCAAGTGTCTCCTCAGTTCATTCTTTTCTATTTTAGTCCATTTTGTGCTGCTATAACAGAACACTGACTAATTTATAATGAACGAAAATTTATTTTCTCACATTTCTGGAGGCCAAGATCAAGGGGCCAGCATAAGCATAAGGTGAGGGTCTTCTAGATGTGTCATCCTGTGGCAGAAGGGCAAAAAGAGGACAAGAAATCAAGAGATCAAACTTGCAGCCTCAAGCACTTTTGTAATCAGCATTAATCCACTCATAAGGGTGAACCCTTCATGACCTATACACCTCCCTTTAGGTCCCACATCCCAGCACTGTTGCACTGGGAATTAAGTTTGAAACACATGCTTTTTGGGAGAAACAGTCAAACCATAGCACCACCCATACAGGGTAGGATTACATAGGTACAGAATTTGTAGGCCATTACAATCGCTAAGCAATACCAATACAGCTGCATTTACTGTCAACTCCAATTTTGCCAGATAGGATGAAGGCAAATTCCATTCCATCAGGCCTTCAGGAATTCCGGCATAAAAGTTTAAAGATATTGTTACAGTTTCTTGCACAGCAATCATCCCTGCTTCTGGCATCTGCAGTTGCAGCCCCAGTCCTGGGACTACTGCATCAGGTAGGAAACAAAATAACTGAGGGCATGTAGAAAAGAACTGTATTGTTGTACCAGCATATTCCCCTAGCTCCCTTCCACAAGTTCCATGGAAAGGCAGAGGAATCTATCTAGGTGAAATTACCTGTCTTCTGTTTTATAGTATGAGGTAGGGAATTATTCTCAGTCAGACATAATATCCATCCCTCTCCTAGCCCCCCCATCATATTAAATGTGAGCACACACTCATGAAGGCATGTAAGTCAGCCCTTCATGCCTTTATCCCCCATCCCCATTTTAAACAACAGTATTCAATTAAACCATTACTTTGAGGATAATATGCAACATATGTTTACTTGGTTAATCTATTTACTTGTTGTTGGACACTATGGGTTGTAAAGTATGATATTTGGTATAAAAAACAAAGTAACTTGGTGGTCCAAGTTGGCACAGTATCTTCTTTTACAGTCTGATATAGTTTGTATATTTGTCTTCTTTTACAATCTGTGTTGTTTGTAGATTCGTCCCTTGCCAAATCTCATGTTGGATTGTAATCCCCAGTGCTGGAGGTGAGGCCTGGTGAGAGGTGTTTGGATCTTGAAAGTGGATCCCTCATGGCTTGGTGCTCTTTGTGATAGTGAGTTCTCACAAAATCTGGTCATTTAAAAGTGTGTGGCACCTCCCTCCCACTCTCTGTCGCTTGCTCCTGCTTTTGCCATGTGAGGTGCCTCCTCCTCCTTCACCTTCTGCCATGATTGTAAGCTTCCTGAGGGTGCCCTAGAAGCAGATGCCACTACACTTCCTGTACAGCCTGCAGAACCATAAGCCAATTAAACCTCTTTTCTTTTAGATTGCCCAGCCTGAGGCACTTATTTATAGCAATGCAAGAATGGCCTAAAACAAAACATTAGTTCAAGAGTGAATCTAGGAATGGTACATTGGTATAAAGATAACTGAAAATGTAGAAGCAACTTTGGAACTGGGTAATGAGAAGAGGTTACAAGAGTTTGGAGGGCTCAGAAGAAGAAAAGAAAATGAGAAAATGTTTGGAACTTCTTAAAGACTGGTTAGATGGTTGTGACCAAAATGCTGATAGTCATACAGTCAGTAAAGTCTAGTCCAACAAGGTCTCAGATAAAAATGAGGGACTTACTAGGAACTTGAGCAAAGGTCCCACATGTTATGCTTTAGCAAAGAAGTTGGCTGAATTTTGTTCAGATCCTAGGGATCTGTGGAAGTTTAAGCTTAAGAGTGATGATTTAGAGTATCTGGTGGAAAAAATTTCTGAGCAGCAAAGTGTTCAAGATGTGGCCTGGCTGCTTCTAACAGCCTCAGCTCACATACAGGAGAAAAAAAAAAAGACTTAAAGATGGAATTTATATTTAAAAGGAAAGCAGAGCATAAAACTTTGGAAATTTGCAGCCTAGGATGTGGCATAGAAAGAATCAAGCAGGCTCTGAAACAACCACTTGCTAGAGAAATTAGCATAACTAAAAGGGAACCGAGAGCTAATATCCAAGACAATGGAGAAAGGCCTCAAAAGCATTTCAGAAACCTTAGTGGCTGCCTCTCTCATGGCAGGCCCAGAGGCCTAAGAGGATGGAATGGTTTTGCACGACAGAATGGTTTTGTAGGCCAGGTCCGGGGACCAACTGTCCTGTGCAGCCTGGGAACACTGCTCCCTACATCCCAGCTGCTCCAACTCCAGCTATGTATGGTTCAAAGGGGGCCAGGTACAGCTCAGGCTGCCACTTTGGAGAACATGAACCATAAGACTAGGCAGCTTGGTGATAAGCTTGCAGGTGCACAGAGTGCAAGAGTGAATAAGCCTTGGCAGTCTCCACCCAGACTTCAGAAGATGTATGGAAAAGCCTGGGTGCCCAGACAGAAGCCTGTTGCAGAGGCAGAGCCCCCAGAGAACCTCTACTAGAGCCCCCTAAGGAGAAATGTAGGGCTAGAGCCCCCACACAGAGTCCCCAGTGGGGATCTGCCTAGTGGAACTGTGAGAAGAAAGCCACCATCCTCTAGACCCAAAAATGGTAGATCCACCAGTAGCTTGGACACTGCACCTGGGAAAGATGCAGCATTCAACTCCATCTCATGAGAGCAGCTGTGGGGGCTGCACCCTGCAAAGCTACAGGGTTGCCTGAGGCCTTGGGAGCCCATCCCTTGCACTAGTATGCCCTGGGTACAGGATATGGAGTCTAAGGAAATTACTTTGGAGCTTAAAGATTTAATGACTGCCCTGCTGGGTTTCAAACTTCCATGGGGCCTGTAGCCCTTTTCTTTTAGCCAATTTCTCCCTTTTGGAACAACAATGTTTACCCAATTCCTATACCTCTATTGTATCATGGAAGTAACTAACTCATTTCTTATTTTACAGGCTCATAGGTAGAAGGGATTTTCCTTGTCTCAGATGAGACTTTGAACTTTGGACTTTTGAATTAACACTAGAATGAGTTAAGACTTTGGGGGACTGTTGGGAAGGTATGATTATATTTTGCAATGTGAGAAAGATGTGAAATTTAGGAGGGGCCAGGGCAGATTGAAACAGTTTGCATATTTGCCCCTGCCCAAATCTCATGTCAAATTGTATTTTAATCAGGGGGGTAGATCTCTCATGGCTTGGTGCTGTCTTCATGATAGTGAGTGCTTGCACAATCCTGTCATTTAAAAGTGTGTGGCACTCCCTTTCCCTTGACCTCTCCTGCTTGCTCCTGCTTTCACCATGTGATGTGCCTGTTCCCCCTTTGCCTTCTGACATGATTGTAAGCCTCCTGAGGCCTCCCCAGAGACAGATGCTTCTAGGCTTCCCATACAGTCTGAAGAAAGGTGAGCCAATTAAACCTCTTTTCTTATAAACTACCCAGCCTGAGGCATTTCTTAATAGCAATGCAAGAATGGACCAGTACAGACCTTTTAGTCTTGTTAAAATCAGCCCAACTGGCCCATGGAAGTAATGTTTACTATTTTTTGGATAAACATAGAAATTGACCTCCTCAGTCTTAAAGCTTGAAACTTACATTTGTCTTATCTGAGTTCCTTTCTTGGAAACTGATCCACAGGCCACCCAGACAGTATCAAGAAGACGAAACTCACCATATCATCACATCTAGATAGTGAGACACCAGACCTGTCACCCATCATGATTGGCTAACCGACCACCTGCTTCCTGTTGACCAATTCCTCTTCCTTATCTTTCCCGAATTCCTATTTTTTCACATGTGGTTACATTTCCTCCCTGCTATATAAACCCCAAATTTCAGTCAGTTGAGGAGACAAATTTGAGCCTGATCTCCTGTTCTCCTTGGCTGCAGCATGCAAATAAATCCTTCTTCCCTGGCAATACTCCTTGTCTCAGTGATTGTTTTTCTGTGCAGTGAACAGCAGGATCTAGACTGAAGTCTGATGTTAGGGTAACATTGTGAGCATTTTCTTCTCCCATCAGGTAGGCAAAGTCCAGTCCTAAGTTAGTGTTTATTCTTGTCAAGATACAATTACAGTCTCTCTGAGATACTGGCACCAGTCCAATGTAGCCTATTTTCCAGCTCCGTGAAGGTCCTTCTCCCTGGGGAGCCTGTCCCATAGCCCTCCACAGTCTCTGTCTTTCTTGCTGGTAGACTGGACAGTTCTTGTTGACATTTTGTGCCACAGAGGTGTAAAAGGTGTATGTTGATGACCAGACCATCTTTGCATTCCTACAGCTCCTCCATATTCATTCATTTCATGGACCTAGGTGGCCCCCTCAAGCGAGCACACCAGATTTGGTGGTTTCAATCACCTTCCAATCTTAGAAGGATGTTCTTCTGATGGGCATCAAGATTTCCTACTTTAATGCATCATTTATATTCCCGTAGTCATTTCCATAGGGGCATACCCTATACAGGAATCTCTTTATTAGTCTAATTTTTCATTGCCCATCTAACTGACCATATAGCCAAACCATTGGCCAATGCCCATGAGTTGGCAAAAACCCAAACATAGGGGCTATTATCATTGTTCAATTCTTCCACCACTGCAAGAAAAACACCATGCTATTCAGTCTACTAAGGTGTTTGGTTCTTGCCTTCTTCAATCAGTTTTTCCATCAGTCATTCACAGTGTGACAGGCCTTCAAATAAGGTGATGTCAGTCCACCTGGCAGTTGCCATCCATAAACCAAGCAGTGTTTTCTTGGCCAATAGAGAGCTGTTCATAGGGCACCACTGGTGTGACAGTAACATCCTGCAGTTCCTCTTGTGGTTCCAAAGTCAGCTATAGGGGGAAGAGGGGTATCTGCTCTTAAATGTGATGACTACCTCCTTGCACTCTCCCAAGTAGCATGTTCCCATATAAATCATTTCCATTTTATTATGGAACTATTCTGTGTCTGCATTCCATATTAAAATGTTTCTCTAATATCATCCAAGACATTATGGATATTTCAGGATTCCACATTATTTTATGTCCTTCAGTCATAGGGGCAGTTTCGATTATTGTCAGTGCAAGCTGGTAATTGTCTCTCAAAGGGTATATACAATACTACTGCATATGGAAATTTTCTGTTTCTAAATTCCAGCAGTCACTCCGGGTGGTAGTGACAGACTTTTGCCATAAGCTCTAGTCTGCATAAGTGTGTGTTACAGATGCTTACAAAATCCTATCTGAGTGTGGATCATAAGGGCCAAAAGGATTGAGAGGGCTACCACTTTTTGCAATTCAGACATAGTCTGGTTTTGTTGAGGATTCCATTCAAATATGACCTTCTTTCAGGTAGTTTTATGGATAGAATCTAGCAATATTCCCAGATGTGGAATATGTATCCTCCAAAATACAAGGAAATTGGCAAGGTACTGTGATTCTTACTTAGTTCTCAGGAGAGACAACAACAGCAGCTTATTTTCAGTCATCTGTGGAATGCCTGTGGTGGCTCCTGTCCAGGTTATTACTAAGAATTTTATCATTTGGGCAGAACCCTGAATCTTTGCTAGATTTATCAATCAGGTTTTTGTTGGCAATGTGCGCCAGCATTGCATTAATGTCAGTTTTGCTCATTCTTCTGTTTCTGATTTTTTATATTATTAACATATGTGCATTATTAAACTTCAGACCTGCATCAAGTCTGAATCTCTTCTAATAAAATTATGAAAATAAGCTGGTTATATCAAATAACCCTGTGGCGATACAGTAAATGTAAAATGGGATCCTTCCATGTAAAGCCAAACTATGGTTGGCTCTTTTCTGATTGATACAGGAAAAAAAGAATTTGCAAGATAAATCACTGAGCATCATTCTCTTTGGCTTACTGTATTTTTGCACTATTGAAACCATATCAAGGACGGCTGATGCTACAGGCTGCACATCTTTATTCCAGCCTCAGTAGTATACTTTGAATCTCCATTAGTCACGTACTTTTTCATGGGTCACCCAGGGCTATTGTACAGAGAACTTTTGATACCAGCACTCCAGCTTCTAATATTGTCCTTAATTAAAGTAGTAAGCTCTTTATTGTCCACCAGGTATTCTATACTGTTTCAGATTAACAACCTGTATCGGATCAGGCAATTCTATAGATTCTCATTTGGAATGTCCAATTAATACTAGCTGAAAGATAACCTACATGCCTCATGTTTTACAATACTAGGTAGACAAGTGTTCCCCAGTCAAGCATAATATTTACTCCAATAATACATTCAGGGAAAGTAGACACAATGACTTCACTTAAAGTACATTTGAATATTCTAATTTTTATCCAAATTTTCACCTAAATCCCATCAACCACTGCATCTCCATATCCTTCAATCTAACTGTAGCCCTATTAGAAATTCACCAAAAGGTTCTGGAATCACAGTGCATTTGACTCCCATATTACGGAGTCCCAGGAAACTTTCTTTTCCACTTGATGGCCACTTTACCCACATATGTGTATGTAGGGATTGCACAACAACACCCTCATTCCTTTATAAATCTTCATCCTGATTAACTGGCCAGACCATCACCCCCAGCAATTAAGTCAGGTTTCTCATTATCACCTTTGCTTTCTAACTTTTTAAATTCTTTAAAATTAAGTAAATAGAGTGGTTTTGTTTATGGCTTTTCAATGCCGGGGTCCATCAGGGGCTCCCATATGTACACCCAGCTTCCCACAGTGCTGCTTCAAGACCTTGCTTCAACCCCATCAATGTTTGCTTTATTCATGCTACTTAATAATAGCCATCTAAAATTTTTCACCCTGCTGGGAAGAGTCCCTTGAATCTACCCTTTGTCTTTGCCTCATTCTTTTGCGAATTGCTCTTTCTCAGCATCTGTAGACCCAGAAGGCAAAGCTGAGACAACAAACCTAACAAGGCCCACCCACAGACCATTGCTTGATTTTACAGCAGTAAGCTTACACAGGGTGCCCACACAAAAGAGCTTCCCTTAGTCACTGCATTTACCATGACCTGGTTATGAGACATCCTGATCATCATAAAGTCAATCTAGCATGGCTTGCATATGCAACATATCGGCCACTTCATTTGAGGAGTTCTATTTCACATTTAAAGGAGAAGGAGAATTCATATGCTCAGATGAATTCCACTCAGTCCTCCACGCAATGTGTCTCCTTGGAAATAACATGCTATGTGTCTGAATCATATACAGTCATCTGTGATTAGTCAATAGCTATGTGTCAACCCAAACATGCGCTTTCATTCTGCAGAATTCAAAAGCAAGGAGAGTGACTTGCCCCTGAACTGGCCACTCTCACGATCCATTTTAGTAAACGTTCTTTAGGAAGTTATTGATATTAATCCACAAAATGAGACAACTCCTTCACGCCATACCCTCTGCTTTCAGTAGTTTCTTGGTTTGGCCCTCCTCTCCCACTTAGACTGCTTGCTTGGTAAACAGAGATTGCAGAGGTTATATCTGTTGTCCCAGCATAAATTATCCTTTTGGTGGTGGCCCTGAGGCTTAGTGGCTGAAATCTGAGCTTGGTATATATGCAGTGTTAGGATCTGCCCCAACACTATCTTTTACTTTCATTTTAGCTATTATGGATAACACTAAGCAAGGAATTGTACATTTGGCTAGTTTCTTGTTTTGCATTTCCTGATGTATATAGGGAACCCAAATACTTGAGAGTTGGACTTACCATTTCTAAATTCCACTGGAGACTTTTACCTATAGTAAAGAATCATGGCACAGCCGCTATTTCAAACTGTTTCATATCTAGTGGCCATATAGGAATCAAAAGTTTGTCCACCCCTGTCCTCTCATTCTTTCATTTCCCAAACTGTGCTTTTGCCGTGTTTCAGCGAGTAAGGGTCATCCCAACAAATCCTACTTACAATCCCAACTATACTGGGGGGTCTCCCAAGGCCACCCTCTGGTTTAACATCCCATTAGAATGATTCACAGAGCTCAGAAAAGCTATTAAACTAATGATTATGGCTTATAACAGCTAAAGGATACCAATTAAAATTAGCAAAGGAAACAGGCACCAGGTGAAACCAGGTATAAGCTTCCAGTTGTTCTCTCCAAGTGGAGTCACACAGATAGGGCTTAATTCTCTCAGCAGTAGTGTTTGACAGCATATGCAAAGTGTTGCCAACCAAGGAAGTTCACCTGAGCCTTGAGGTCTAGAGATTTTATTAGGAGTCAGTGGGCATGTCTGCATGGCTCACCTTAACTACTCTTTCTCTAGAAGTCAAACTGATACAGCGTGGTCCAGGGCCCCAAGCAAACAAGAGCAGAAATTCACCATAAATCATATTGTTAGCATAAACTATTTGATGTGGACCAAAGCCTCAGATATACAAAGACACTGATAAAGCAGGATATTACAAAGGCTTAAGGGTTATCTCCTAGGAGGCAGGTGAAGGGCCAGTCCTTTCCATGGAATATGTGGTGTTTGAGCAAACCAAGCCCACTGAGCTAACAGCTTATGGCACAACTTTTAACTCCTATTCAAGGTTTCCTTGAAATAGAAATATATTTCCCAAATATCCAATAATCAAAAAACAGAAAAATAGCAATGTGATTTATAGTTCCTCACAGATATCACACTGCATATGAAGAAGTTATCTGTGAAGTTTCAAGGAAAAGTTTACTTGTGATCTAGCTAGACAGGTATGAAAATTTATGCTGAAATTGAAACTTACATAAAAAGCAATGGTAATAATTTTACACATTTTTCTAGCATGAATCAACATGAAGATTTGATTGACGACAGTAAGTAAAAGGAATAACACATTGTTGATATTTGTAAATTTAGAATTTATACAATACCCTTTCAATTAAATGTTAATACTGAGTTGAAAAATAGTAAAGTTATTGCACTTACAGTTTGAAAATGATATACTTTTGCATCAAAATCAAATCAGCTATTCTAAAACAGATGAACTAATTTTGTTAATGTGGGTTTAAATATTAAAGGAAAATTTCTTTCTTTTTTTTTTTTTTTTTTTTGAGACAGGGTCTCATTCTGTTCACCCATACCGGAGCACAGTGGTGCAGTCATAGCTCACTGCAGCCTTGAATTCCTGGGCTCAAGTGATCCTCCCACCTCAGCCTACCAAAATGCTGAAATTACAGGCGTGAGCCTCTGCACCCAGCTGGAAAAGCAGTTTTTGATACTCAGCTCAATTACTAGAAAACTTTTAATTATGTGAATCTACTTTTGAAATGTAAATTTTGTTAAGTTTAAATACAGATGAAGAATCTATAATGAAAATTTAGTGTCCAAATGAAGATGTATTTTAAGAATAAAGGGGCTAGGCACAGTGGCTCACACCTGTAATCCCAGCACTTTGGGAGGCCGAGGCGGGTGGATCACCTAAGGTCAGGAGTTTGAGACCAGCCTAGCCAATATGGTGAAACCCCGTCTCTACTAAAAATACAAAAATATTAGCCAGGCATGGTGGCAGGGGCCTGTAATCTCAGCTACTTGGGAGGCTGAAGCAGAATTGTTGGAACCCGGGAGGCAGAGGTTGCAGTGAGCCGAAGTGAGACTCTGTCTCAAAAAAAAAAAAAAAAAAAAAAAGAATAACGGCCAGGTGCGATGGCTCACACCCGTAATCCCAGCACTTTGGGAGGCCGACACAGGTGGATCACAAGGTCAGGAGTTCAAGACCAGCCTGGCGAAGATGGTGAAACCCTGTCTCTATTAAAAATACAAAACAATTAGCCAGGCGTGGCGGTGGGCGCCTGTAATCCCAGTTACTTGGAAGCCTGAGGCAAAGAATTGCTTGAATCCGGGAGGGAGGCGGAGGTTGCAGTGAGCCAAGATCGTGTCAATGCACTCCAGCCTTGGTGACAGAGCAAGACTCTGTCTCAAAAAAACAAAAAAGAATAAAATATACACCAGATGTCAAAGACTTAGTAGAAAACAAAAAGTGTAAAATAATAATACAATAATTTTCATACTGATTACATGTTAAAATAACTTCGTTTATATTGAGTTAAATAAAATGTTATGTTAAAATAAGTTTCATTTTTTAATTTCAATTTTTATTGTGGCTGCTAAAGTTTTTTAAATTACACTTGCTTACATTATATTTCTAATAAACAGCACTGTTCTACATAACTACTGAGTTAAAGAAGAAATCATAATAAAAATTTTAAAATATATAGAACCAAATGGTAATAAATATAATACATATCTAATTCCTCACCAGGAAATGTATGACTTTAAATGTGTATATTAAAAAAGAAGAAATGATAATGAGTAATTAGGTAGGCATCTAACCCAAAAGCAACTCAAAGATAGTAGGCCAGGCACGGTGGCTCATGCCTGTAATCCCAGCACTTTGGGAGGCTGAGGCGGGCAGATCACTTGAGGTAAAGAGTTCAGTACCAGCCTGGCCAACATGGTGAAATGCTGTCTCTACTAAAAGTACAAAAATTAGCCAGGTGGGGTGGCATGTGCCTGTAATCCCAGCTACTCAGGAGGCTGAGGCAGGAGAATCACTTGAACCCGGGGAGGCGGAGGTTGCAGTGAGCCAAGATCTCACCTTTGCACTCCAGCCTGGATGAGAGAGCAAGACTCTATCTCAAAAAAAAAAACAAAAAAAAAAAGATAGTAGGAAAAAAAAGAAATATTACAGCTAAAAGTAGAAATTCATGGAAGAGAAAAATATATAAAGAACAAACAAAAGCAAAAGTAAGTTCCTTGGAATCACAAATAAAATAGACTCTGTCAAGACTGATCACAAAAAATAGAGGTGTTAAAAATTATATTAGTAGTGAAAAGGTAACCTAATAGCTACAGTCAAAATTAAAAAGAAAAGAAGGATTTTGTATGTTAAGCCAGTAAACTTGAAAGTCTAGCTATGATGTACAATTTCTGAGAAAATAATATGTAACTTGCCAAACTGACAAAAAGAAATAGAACATCTAAAATTTTTTTGGAATCCTTAGAGATGTTGAATCATAGTTAAAACATATTTACACATGAAGTCTCCAGTGCCTGATACTTTACAGGTGATTCCAATCAACTGTCAAGTCAGAGATCATTCCAACATTGTGGAAAGTATCCAGAGAATAGAAAAAAAAAGTAAATGCTTACCAATCCACAGTATGAAGCTAGTATAACTGAAATCAAAACCAGGTAAGAACAGTGTAAAAATAGAATATTATAGGCCAATATTTTCACGAACATAGTCACAAAATTGTAAGATATCAACTAGCTAAACCCAACAATTTTTTTTTAATAATACATCATGAACAAGTTGGATTGGTCACACAAATGCAAGAATGGTTCAACCTTAGAAATTCTAAAGATAAAATCTGTCCATTTAAAAGATATAACATTTTAAAACACCACATAACAATCTCAATAATTGTAGGAAAATATCATCTAATACCTATGAATGATTCAATAACAAACTTACAAACGAGGAAGAGAAGGGAATTCCCTTAATCTAAGAAATCATATCTACTATAAATGGATGTTTTAAATCATAGTTAATGATTAAACCTTAAAAGCATGCCCTTTAAAATCAGTAACAAGTCAAGCTTCTCAATATCATTTCTGCCTTCCAACATGTCTATGCATCACACAGATACACTCACACACGAATTTGAAGGTAAAGATTAGAAAGAAAGAAGCAAAACTATAATTATCTCAAGGTAAACATTTTTATTCAGAAAGCCACAGAATTCACAGAACATCTTGTAGAACAATGAATAATTTAGCCAGTTTACTAAATATAAGATTTATGTACAAAATGCAATCATTTTCCTATGCATAGTTAGGAAATGCAGTTTTAAAAAATATTCTGTTTAATAACAGAAGATTCTGAAAGATACCTATAAATAATTCTAAGAAATAATATACAACCTTCATATTTAAGAAATATTTCACAGTGGCTCAGGCCTGTAATCCCAGCGCTTTGGGAGGCCATGGTGGGCGGATCACTAGGTCAGGAGATTGAGACCATCCTGCCTAACACAGTGAAACCTCATCTCTACTACGAATACAAAAAATTAGCCAGGCATGGTGGCACACATCTGTAATCCCAGCTACTTGGGAGGCTCAGGCAGGAGAATCTCTTAAACCCAGGAGGCAGAGGTTGCAGTGAGCCGAGATCATGCCACTGCACTCCAGCCTAGTGACAGAGCCAGACTCCGTCTCAAAAAAAAAAAAAAAAAAAAAGAAAACAAGAGACCAAAGGCCCAGCTCTCATGGGCCTTGCTTATATTATAGTCATGGAAAACAGACAATAGACAAAATTAGTAAATGAGTGTATGTTATACTAGAAGATGATAAATGCTATGGAGAAAAATAAAGCAGGAAAGTGGTATAGGGAAAGCTGGGGGCAGGAACTGCAATTTTGTTTGGGTATTCAGAGAAGGACACCTTGAGAAGATGATACTTTAAACAAAAACTTGAAGGAGGTAAGGGAGAATGTCATGTGGATATATGAGGGAAGAGAATTTCAGGCAAGTGGTAAAGCAAGTGCAAAATACCAGAGGTCAGGGCATGCTTGGCAGGCTTCAGTGTAACAAGACAGAGTGAGCAAGAGGTAAGCAGTAGGAGACTGGATCAAAGAAATCATAAGCAGCTAGATGGTTAGGTCCTTGCAGGACTTTAAAGGACTTTGAATTTTACTCTGAGTGTGATGGAGAACCATTGAAGAGTTCCAAACAGAGGAGTGATCTGATTTAAATTTTTAACAGAGTCACCCTGGTGCTATATGTATTAAAGTGTTCTCATCCTGCTATGAAGAAACCCCTGAGACTGGGTAATTTATAAAGAAAAGAGGTTTAACTGACTCACAGTTCCTCATGGCTGGGGAGTCCTCAGGAAACTTACAATCATGGCAGAAGGGGAAGCAAACACATTCTTCTTCACATGGCGGCAGCAAGGAGAAGTGCAGAGTGAAGAGGGGGAAAAGCCCCTTATAAAACCATCAGATGTTGTGAGAACTCACTCACTATCGTAAGAATAGCATTGAGATAACCGCCCCCATAATTTAATTACCTCCCACTGGGTCTCTCCCATGACATGTGCTTATTATGGGAACTACAATTCAAGATGAGATTTTGGTGGGGACACAGACAAACCATATCACTATAATAAAAACTAGCCTATAAGGGTGCACGCGTGGAAGCAGGAAGTTATAAGTCTTATAACAATACAGGAGAGGTGATGGAGGTTTGAACCAGGTAGAAACCAAGAAATGAGGTAGTAGCTGGAGGGACAAGAGAGATGCAGAGATTTTTGTTTGTGTACGTATGCGTGCTTTTATTTGTTTCAAGAACCGAAATGCGAGAAACTCCTACACGTTTATGTGCTTGAGTACATGAAAGCGAATGGCATTACGTGAAGCAGCATATGGCTCAGATTTATACAGAAGCACAGATGGTCATTTTATAGTAGCCAGGAGGGAACACAGGGTACAGGGGCATAGATGCCAGTAGGTAGTGGATGTGGCAGGAGCTTGTGGAAGTTCTATTTTGCTATGTCCCCGGTAAAATAAGAAGCAGTTCATCAGATGATAGCCAGGAGCGTTGGTGAGGTGTTGGAGTTTTGAGAAAAGAAAGGCAAAACAATCACAGTAGAGTAAGAAATAGACAAGGGAAACAAGATTGTCAGACAGCATGAAAGATCCATCGACACTAAGGATGAACTTCAAGTGAGACCAGTAAGCATGTTATATATCTTTCTTCTGCTGTGATGATGCAAAGTAGGAGGAGAGTTGGACTTCACCAGGATCAAAATTCTGCCCAGCAAGTAAGCACCACAGGAAAGGGGAAAGGGTGTTGAGGGTGTATGTGAGGAAATGGCTATAATGATTAATGACGGAATTTAAACCGTGGGAAGAGTCAAAAGTACATGAGTGTGAATCAGGGATACTGAAAAATTGCACAGGGCAGTGGAATGATTGTAGATCCTGGGGCTTGTTCAGGTGGTGAGACTAAAATGAGCAAGATAGGACAAGGCATACAGAGGGTGGAATGGTTGAACCTGCGATTATGAAAAGGTGATGGAAATTCTGTGCTATGACCATGTGAGTGAGTGGCTGAGATAGGCTGAAGGGGAGGAACTGAAGAAATTCAAGGCCATGGTGGTAGATAATCATTTCTGTGGATATTAAAATTACCAAGAATTAAGGCAGGAATGTTGTGGGGTTTTTCGTTTTTTTGTTTGTTTGTTTGTTTTTGAGACAGAGTCTCGCTCTGTTGCCCAGGCTGGAGTGCAGTGGCGTGATCTCGGCTCGCTGCAAGCTCCACCTCCCGCGTTCACGCCATTCTCCTGCCTCAGCCTCCCGAGTAGCTGGGACTACAGGCGCCCGCCACCACGCGCTGCTAATTTTTTTTTTTTGTATTTTTAGTAGAGATGGGGTTTCACCATGTTAGCCAGGATGGTCTCGATCTCCTGACCTTGTGATCCTCCGGCCTTGGCCTCTCAAAGTGCTGGGATGACAGGCGTGAGCCACCACGCTTGGCCCAGCAATCCATTATTTCTTAGGCTGTGTGGTAGATACAGGGGCGTTCATTTTATAATTCTCTATAGTTTTTGAATTTCTGAAGTGCTAAATATAAAAGATAAAGATTGTGTAATACTTTTAGTGTCTATCGTGCTTTCAAATAAATTCTCTCATTTGATTCGCAAGGTAAACTTGTGAGATACTGAAGGTAGTTGTTATTAATATTTTCATTTCATAAAGGAGGAAACACCCACGGCTAAAAAAAAATTCTACAAGTAATAAACAGATGAGAAGCAGGTCCACAACTAAGTTCTTTGGGATCCGAATCATCATGCCTCCTTAGATATGCTAACACTTGGTCAGTGAGACTGTAGAATCAGGGGTACAACCATCCTACTTTATCCTTTTTTTGCCCTTGAGTTAAATCATATTGTCTTAAATCAAATGGAGATAAATATATTTATTGAGGCGCCGCTGCTGTGTCCAAGGTTATGAAATGCCTTTCTTCTTCATAGTTTTCTGAAATTTTATATATTGTCAATTCCTCTCCAGCATCATAAAACAATGTAGAAGGTATCAGTTATTATTCAGAACCATGGAGTCAATTTTTTTTCTCTAGAAATAGAAACTTTCTATAGCTACTCAAGTGAAAAGAGGTAGGGGCATCAGAAAATCTGGGCAATCAGAAACCTGAATTGTATTTTCACTTGTCTTCTTCACTTTAGCTTTGGTTTTACATTGGACTTTCTAGAAGTCATTTTGTATATCTGTGTCTCACTCTATACAACTGGGACAGAAATACAGACAGCTGACAACTTTAAGCACTCAAATAAAAAACTATGCATGATCATAAAGCATATCAACATACCTCACATAGCCCTTTGCATTGTGGCAACCGTTTGGTTTGCTGATAACAAAAGAGTATTGGAAAGAGTTAATTTGCACTAGCATGTAATAAATCTCCTCAATCACCTCACATTATAATTCTTTTTTTTTTGGCGGGGGGGGAGATGGAGGAGTCTCGCTCTGTTGCCCAGGCTGGAGTGCAGTGGCACAATCTCGGCTCACTACAACCTCCGCCTCCTGGGTTCAAGCTATTCTCCTGCCTCAGCCTCCCGAGTAGCTGGGATTACAGGCACCCACCACTATGCCCAGCAAATATTTGTATTTTTAGTAGAGACAGGGTTTCACCACGTTGCCCAGGCTGGTCTTGAATTACTGACCTCAGGTGATCCGACTGCCTCGGCCTCCCAAAGTGCTGGGATTACGGGTGTGAGCCACGTCACCCAGTCTCATGTTATACTTCTATAAAGATTGGCCAGTCATTATGTAAGGCAGTATGTATAGTAGTAAACTGTACAGGGTATACTGACCTTGGTTTCTGACTTATAAAATAAGACTACTACTACCTACTTTTTAACAGTTGTGATGACTAAAGGAGATAATGTATATAAAACACTTGGCACAGTACTGGTTGGGCTCATTAAAGTTGGCTGTTTTCATTATTGCACATAATCACCATATTAATTAATACTCTTACTGGACCTTTGGGCTGGTGCTATCGGATTCTGGATTTTGAGAGTAGTTGTGGTAGAATTGTCTTCCCTGTACCACTTTCCTAGAAATTGCCACTCCTTAACCCATCCACATGACAGCAAAACCTGCCATGTTTCTAACACGTGTCACTGTCCGTGCCACAGGTGGTCCAGGGCTTAACACCTTACCCATGCTGCTATGATTATTTATTCCTGGAAGTTGTGGGACTCGAGAGGAGAGCAGGGAGCAAAAACAAGAAAATAAGAGAAAGAAAGAAAATGCAAGAGTGAAAACCCGAAGACTAGTCTCTGTCTTAGTTACTTTAACTCCTACATATAAGACTAAGAGCATCTTAGTGCCCATGCTTCCTGCCCTGTGGACCACCAGCTGGAGGGGAGGAAAATAAGGCAGAAAGAAAGAAGCACAGAAGAAAGATGTGGAGAATGGCAGTCCTATTCAGGTCCCTAGCTGCAGGTTATTACCAAGAGGCAGCCGCACTCCTGTCTTTGAATACTGTGAGAAGACACCCAAGCATTGTCCTCCTTTACTTAGCTTAGCCAAGTTTAATTACTGAACTTGCAACAACAGCAAAACTCCTAATACCCATTTTTTATCCCTTCTTCGCCATGTAATGGAAATATAGTCTGTCCCCTAAGTCAACCCCCACATATCCCCCTAAAATCTTCTGTCATCACATCAGATCAATTCCTGGCCTCTCAGCCCTCAAGGATAGATCCCTGCCCTCTTCCCCTACTCCTGTTATTCTGAGCATCAATCCTTCCTTCTAATTGCCCTGACAGCTGGTCAGGAAGAACTGCTGGGCAGAACAAATCAGAAATGACTGAAACCACAAATCCAACAACTTGGATAACAATCATCTCTCAAATATATGTCAGTTCGCAAAGCAGGTCAGGACATGTGGGTACATTCAACCCAGCTAGTGAAGCCAAATTCATAATCTGAGCCACCATGGCCAGACAAAGGGAAGAGAAAAGGAGGACAGAGCAAGGTATTTAACCTCTATGAGCTTTCATGTTCTTTTCTGTAAGATAAAGATAATACTGTTGATTTTCAGGGTTACTATAAGGATTGGAATAATGTACATAAAATGTCTGGAATGTGGCTGATGCACAATTAATGGTACTTTTTATTAGCATGTCTATTGTTAAGCCTATAAATGCTCTGGAGCAACAAAATCAACTGAAAACATACAGGTTGTATTTATCAACATCCTCTCAGTCCACTTGAAAGGTACAAGAAAGATACTTACGCATTTTTAGGAAGAAATGCTTTTTTACTTTAGCCCGTTAGCATTGCAGCCTAGATCTTTCTATAGTAATCAGTATTCAGAGGTTATAATGCTAGAAACTTTCTACAGATGTTCCTTGTGTTCATCAGTGCAAGGTGCCTGAAATTTGAGTTTTAATGCCTAATAGAATTTAGCCTTACAGAATCAGAAATTGGCTGGACCTGATTCCCTTAAAAATGCCATTGCATTCAAATAGGATCACTGCTCGGCATTGCCTCCGCTTTCAATAAAATGAATCTTTTAAAAAACTCATTGTACACAGGAGATTAACCGCACTCTGAAGTCACCTTCGAGTTACGTACATACCTTAACTTTCTGATATCAGTTCATTGTAAAGACCCCAGAAAATGCAGGGCAATGATGGAAACTACAGCAATCAGATACCAAGCTCCAGAATATACTCCACACCGTTATTTTCTGGCTGAAAGTTTATTTGAAGCTGTTTTTGTAGTAGGGCAGAGAAAGAACTTCTCATTGGGAAAGGATTTGGTCCCAGCTGAGCTATTAACTCATTGTGTGTCAGCAGACATGTTTTTTTTTATGACCCCAAGCCCCCAACCCAAGGCCTTGGTTTCTACTTCTATCAAGTGAAAGGGTCAGACTACAGAGATGTCCAATAGGTTTCAGCTCATCAACTGTAATCAGCCACTAGTGATTATTGCAGTAACTATGTTATAAGAAGAGTGTGGACTTCCCAAGTTGGGGAATCAGGCTTTCATTTATTCTTTTTTTTTTATTTCAGTGTGCCCACTGCTACGGTTTGAAGGTGTCCCTGAAAAGGCATGTGTTGGAGACTTAATCCCCAATGCAGCGGTGTTGGAAGGTGGGGCCTAATGGGAGGCGTATAGGTCGTAAGAATGCAGCCCTCGTGGATTAATGAATTTATGTAGATTATAAAAAGGCTTGAGCCTGTGAATTCCATCTCCCATTATCTCTCTTACTCTCTCAACTCACCAGATGTCAGTCCCTTGATCTTAAACTTCCCAGCCTCTAGAACTGTGAGAAATAAATTTGTTTCTTATAAATTACCCAGCCGGTGGTGTTCTGTTATAAAAGTACAAAGCAGACTAAGATATCCACATTTTCCACATAATCTTCATTTGATATTATTTTTATAACCACATATACACTTAAATCTTAAAGGATATATGTATTTTCTTCCCCAAGAAGACTTTTTGCCTCCCCTCTACAACTCCCTACATGCCTCTTCTGTTTTTTAATCCCTTGAAGAAAGTTATTCTCTTCTAGTTCTCTCCAAGCACCTTGGACTCACATGCTTTAAAGCATATACTCTGTCATTAATGAGTCTGTGACACACATTCAGCTATGGGTTCTGTAAGAGCAAGGTCTATGTCATAAGAGTTTTGATAACTGCCTCAGAGAGCACCACAGTGTGTAGGAATGAAGAATAAAGAGAGAAATGGATAGTTAAGGGGATAAGTGAACAGATGAGTAAAAACTTCCTGGTCTCTCATGAATGCAACACCCTATTATCAGCCAATTTGATGCATTACATTGAAAAATACACCTTTTATGTCTCCTGAAATTCTAGTTGTATATTTAGGGAAAATATTAGGAAAAATTGGGTACATGAGTGCATTAGTCCATTCTCATGCTGCTAATAAAGACATATCTGAGACTGGGTAATTTTTAAAGGAAAGAGGTTTGACTCACAGTTCTGCAGGGTTGAGGAGGCCTCAGGAAACTTACAATCATGGCAGAAAGGGAAGCAAACATGTCCTTCTTCACATGGTGGCAGCAAGGAGAAGGGCCGAGCAAAAAGGGGAAAGCCCCTTATAAAACCACCAGATCTCGTGAGAACTCACTATCACGAGAACAGCATGAGGATAACTGCCCCCATGATTGCATTACCTCACACCAGGTCCCTCCCATGACCTGGCAGGGATTATGGGGTTACAATTCAAGATGGGATATTGATGGGGACACAGCGAAACCATATCAACAAGTCTCCTCTTAAATAGGTAAAGATTCACAGCACAGTTTCTTCACTTCTCCAAATCTACTGAAGTGTATTTATACCTTTTGTTTCTAACATCTAAACCATTTCAATTTTCTAATGATAAAGGGAGATTGGAAGGCAATGATGGATGACAGATCATATGATAATGAGGTATTTCCCAACTAAACACTAAGTTTCAAGTAATTAAAATTTCTTGCCAATATTCTTTCTGTTTTTTTTTTCTAATGCTCACCCATTTTGCATTTCCCAGATATGACAACTTTTCCCAGCATACAATGAGCACTACTCATCAAAAATGGCATGTTCACTTATAGGGCTTATAGGGGCCTTTAACACACTCTAGGTGGTGCTCACCCTAATGTGAGGGAAATAGTTCTGCGCTAGATTATTCTGTGCATGCCTCTCCTGTGTACACATTGCTTGGTTTTTAAACTGCAAAAATTTCTGTTTCTTTTCCCTGGTCAAAAGTGCAACCAAGAAGAGGCAATGCAATCGAGGGGCAAAACAGGCCAAGTTTCTTCCACATTTTCCCCAGGCAAGGTTTTTCATGTTTCATTTGCTAAAATGTGGCTTCACTGTAGGCTTTGCTTGGAATTTGATTGATTTCTATAGCCTCCAGTACAGCTAAAGGGTCATAGATGTATATGTAAAAGATCCCACAGAAAGTTTCATTGAGGCCTACCAGGGCTAGATCAAAGGGTAGCCAGCTGGGCACCTGACCGGGTCACCAATCAATAAGAGGCATTAAAACATCACTGGAAATGCAATTAAATGGAGAAGGCTACATTTACCAGAAGTCCTCTCAGGGAGACTATAAGTCATTGGAATTTCTGATAAGCCACTTGGGATGGGACTTGAGACCTCCAAGAGGCACACCCCAGAAACCTAAGGAATCAGTATTACACTACATCAGGTGTGACCAGTTGGTTGCATACTCTTGTCTTAATGAGTGTGATGTGAATATTTGGGGTCACAGATGACCACAAAGGAGAGGTTGAGTGCCACCACCAGAGTTCCTTCTCCTCCTTCCCTCATACATTTTCTGCCTCTCCTGTACATAAATAATTATTGGCTTTTTGAAAAATATCATTTTTAAAGTACATCAAAGTATTGGACTCATGTGTCTACTTGTGAAAACATTTATCAGCAGATGACTCTAAACCTCAAAGTATCAGCAGTTTGTAGAATGGAGCACCAGGGAACAGTATCCTTCAGGATCTCAAGAAGCCATATGAATACTGCCTAACTGCACGTACAGATTCCCAGGACCATTCTCAGGAGTTAGGACATTCAAGGGGCCAGAAGTGACACAGAAATGAGTTCTGGAGAGACAGAGACAGACAGAGAGAGAGAGAGAGACAGAGAGAGAGATGGATAGATAGATAAATAATATAGCATGCAAGGATATGCGCCAAGGGGCTGCCTTTTGACCCATGCATCTGAAAAGGCTGAAGGTGTCCTTCCAACAATGATCAGTGGTGAAGTGACATTGATTTAATTCAATGTATGGTACTTCCTGGCTCTTTGGTCCACAGCCTCCATGAGACTGCTCACCGTAAGGATATTAAGCAATCTAATGGGATAATTTTAAAGAAAACCATCTTGAACTGAGAGAATTTTTCTGCCCAGTAAAAGTTGTAAAAGCCCGAGTGGTATACAATGAGACTTTCATTCTCCTGGGAATTCTTAATTCTATCCTTAGACCTAGTTGGTTCACCACGGAGCAATGTATTCTTATCTCATTTGCAAAACCCTCAAAGAAATACCTTTGCTAATTAAAGATTTATGTTATAACCTCATAATGCCTTGTCCCTGCCCTGCTCCTTTTGTCTTCCCTTGGCTTCCAGGAAGACCTGAACCTAATTAAATTTTCAATTGCTGTAACATTAACCTACATTTTGGCACACTTATTTCTCCCATCTGTATAGTTCATTGGTGGTGTTGTTGATTATCTTCTTTCTGCTTAAAAATAGTATTGAAAATGTATCTTTGATTGTAAATTTCTCAAGTCCTTTATGGAAGCAAAAAAGGAACACTTCATAACCTATAAATAGAAAAAGATCATATTTTGTCATTCGTTATTGATATTTAATGTATACTCCCTTGTGAATTTCTCATTAAAACTACACCATTATTGATCTTCCAGAACAGAGAAATTTAGAATATTCAGTTTTTTTAATCAATTGGTTTATTGATTTAATAAGGGATCCATATCTGACATTCTGCAAAAATAGAGTCCTTGAACACTCAAATGAGGCTCAACTTGAAGTCTGAGACAAGAAATTTGAGGGCAAATAAGGAATGTTATGCTTATAAAACAGTAAATTTTTAAATTATTCATAATTTTTAAAAATCCAGTGGATTCAAGAAAGACTTAGAAAATTTTTAGGATGGGAAAATAGAGTCATAATAGACTAATACAGAAAACCAGAGATACTATTTTTCTAAGACACCACAAATACTTGGAGATTAATTAACATCTCACAAAACAAACATGATTCCTATAATGCATTCTCTGTGTTACTTCCAGGGAAAAAAATAAAATCAGAACACTCAAGGATCTTAGAATTTCCTTTATGTCCTGACACTGAATGAAATCTAAGTCAATTCTCAAGCTGTGTTCTTTGAAGCATTACTGCTCAGGAAGACAGTAAAAGAAGCACCCTGAAAAGGACATTCTCTGATCAAATAAGTATGGAAAATACTGTGTACCATCACCTCATTCTTTGAGATTCAAAATATTCATTAATATATTAAAGTCTTTGAGAGATCCCGCAGTCACTCAAGAAAGTTGTTTCATGTTGCTTAACCTAGCTTTTCCTGAAACTTTTTTGAGCAAAAAAAAAAAAAAAGACTGTTTAGGTGAAATCTCTATAAACATTCTGCCCTCAAATTTGTGACACTATGGTATCAAGTAGCCCATCCCCTTTGTTGAGCTAACACAGCTCAGGACCACCAGGAACTCCACAGTCTGGCCTATCACGTCTATAGAAGCCCGGCCAAGTGTGAGTCCTGCCAGCCCAGGAATGGGAAATGCCTGCAGAAACTGTGGTTTGGGTTACTATAACAGAATACCATATACTGGGTAACTTTTAAACAACAGAAATTTATTCTAACAGTTCTGAGGGCTGGGAAGTCCAAGACCAAGGCACCAACAGATTTAGTATCTGGTGAGGGATCAATTTCTGGTTCACTGATGACACTTTCTAGCTGTGTCCTCGCATGGTGGAAGGAGAGAACTCTGGTCTCTTCAGCTCCTTATAAGGGCACTGATCCCATTCTTGAGGGCTCTCCCCTAAAGACCTAATCACCATCCAGAGACCCAATCTCCAAATACCATCACATTAAGGCTTAGGTTTCAATATATAAATTTGGGGGAGACACATTCAGTCCATAGCTTACAGGAAACTGCTGTTATTCCAATTCACAGTTGAGGAAACTGAGAACTTAAGAAAAGTTACGCAATCTACCTAAGGTCACATACCTGCAAATGTGGCAGTGCTGGATTTTAAATATAAGTCTGCCAGACCCCAGAGACCATGTTTTAAACCCCTGAAGAAGGAAATGCAGAAGAGAGTTTTACTAAACCATTTCAGTTAGAAGAATGGACACATACATTATATTTTTCAGTGGTTACAAAAAGCCACCACAATTGCTATATATGAGTAGTGGGCACCATTTATTCATTCAATTCTAAGGGAAGAAAAATTATGATAGCCAGGTGATTTTTCTCCCTCAGTTACTTTGCTGACCAATCCACTTACAGTTTGCTGATCATACTATTCCCTTTCAAAACACCCCTGCCTGTCTTTATACAAACAAATCCCTTTATAAAGGTGGTTCTCCACTTGGCTCCCAGGAGAATTCATTCTTTCAAAAGCAATTCAAGTGTCACCATTTCCTCTGTGCAGGCTTCCCTAATCGCTATCTTTCCGTTTTCATTGCCTCAGTCCCTCCTCCCTGATCCTAAAGCACAATGTACATCTCCAAACATCACACAGCTCTGGTTGCAGACTCACTGCTTGTTTGTGTATCTGTCTTCTGCTTCATACTACACCCATGTGTTATCTATCTCTGCACAGATACATGGGACTTGACAAGCTGGAAGGCACCATATCAACATTCCTTAAACAGAGGCATTTGATGTGTTTGTAGATAACTGAATAAACTCTATGGCTGTGCTGCTAAGTAATCTGGGAGAATTTTAGATTGAAAAATGCACAAAGTAGAAGGGAAAGTTGAATAATTATTGCAATCCCTCTAATGATTCATATAATTGGATATATATAATAACAGCTAAAGGAAATGAAGGAAAGCTACAAGTATCAACATGGATAAATTTCAAAGTGTTAAGTTAAAGAAAAGTTGTAAAATGATATATATGGTCCCATTTATATAAATTTTAGAAGTGTGAAAAACAATATTCTTTTTTTTTTTTTTTTTGAGATGGAGTCTTGCTCTATTGCACAGGCTGGAGTGCAGTGGTGCCATCTCAGCTCACTGCAAACTCTGCCTCCCAGGTTCATGCCATTCTCCTGCCTCAGCTTCTCGAGTAGCTGGGACTACAGATGCCCACCACCACGCCTGGCTAATTTTTTGTATTTTTAGTAGAGATGCGGTTTCACCGTGTTAGCCAGGATGGTCTTGATCTCCTGACCTCGAGATCCGCCTGCCTCAGCCTCCCAAAGTGTTGGGATTACAGGCGTGAGCCACCACGCCCAGCCGTGAAAAACAATATTCTATATAATGTATGGATAGTAATAATAATTGATTACAGCATCCATAGGAATTACAATCACTAATTCAGGATAACTGTTTCTTCAGGGCCAGAAAGATGGAAATAGAATCAGTGGGAGATACTCATGAAGCTTTAACTCTATCTGTATGTCTTAGCTGCAGGAAAAAAATTATAAAGCAGGAAGTCCTAGCCAGAGCAATCAGGCAAGAAAAAGAAATGAAAGGCATTTAAATAGAAACAGAGGAAGCCAAACTAGCTCTGTTTGCAGATGATATGATTCTTTACCTAGAAAACCTTACAGTCTATGCCTAAAAGCTCCTAGATGTGATAAACCACTTCAGCAAAGTTTCAGGATATAAAATTAATATATAAAAGTCAGTAGAATTTCTATACAAAAAAAATGTCCAAGCTGAGAGCCAAACCAAGAATGCAATCCAATTCACAATAGCCACAGAAAGAATAAAATACGTGGGAATACTAGATATTTTACCAGCTAGCCAGAGAAGCAGAATATCTCTACAATGAGAATTACAAAACACTGCTCAAAGAAATCAGAGATGACACAAACCAATGGAAAAACATTCCATGCTCATGTATAGGATGAATAAATATTGTTAAAATGACCATACTGCTCAAAGCAACTTACAGATTCAATGCTATTCCTATCAAACTACCAATGACATTCTTCACAGAATTAGAAAAAACTATTTTAAAATTCATATGGAACCAAAAAGAGCTCAAATAGCCAAGGAAATCCTATGCAAAAAGAACAAAGCTAGAGGCATCACATTACCAACTTCAAACTGTATTACAAAGCTACAGTAATGAAAACAGCAATGGTACTGGTACAAAAACAGACACACGCACCAATGGAACAGAGTAAAGAGCCCAGAAATACAGCTGTACACCTACAACCATCTTGTCTTTGACAAAGTTGACAAACACAAGCAATGGAGAAAGCACTCCCTGTTCAATAAACAGTGCTGGGATAACTGGCTAGCCGTATGAAGAAGACTGAAACTGGACCCTTTTCTTATTCTATACACAAAAATCAATTCAAGGTGGATTAAATACTTAAAGCCTAAAACTATAAAAACCCAGACGATAACCTAGGAAATACTATTCTGGACATGGGCCCTGGCAAAGATTCCATGACAGAGACACCAAAAGCAATTGTTAAAAAACAAAAATTAACAAATGGGACCTAATCAAACTAAAGAGCTTCTGCACAGCAAAAGAAACTCTCAACAGAGTAAATAACCTACAGAATGAGAGAAAATATTTGCAAACTGCACATCTGACAAAGGTCTAATATCCAGCATCTATAAGGAACTTAACAAGCAAAAAGCAAATAACCCCATTAAAACATGGGCAAAGGACATGAACAAACACTTTTCGAAAGAAGACGTACACAAGGCCAACAAGCATATGAAAAATGTTCAACATCACTAATCAATAGAGAAATGCAGATTGAAACCACAATGAGATACCATCTCACATCAGTCAGAATGGTTATTACTAAATAGTCAAAACGTAACAGATGCTGGCAAGGTTGTGCAGAAAGAGAACAAACAAATGGAAGAACATTCCATGCTCATGGGTAGGAAGAATAAATATCGTGAAAATGGCCATACTGCCCAAGGTAATTTATAGATTCAATGTCATCCCCATCAAGCTACCAATGACTTTCTTCACAGAATTGGAAAAAACTACTTTAAAGTTCATATGGCACCAAAAAAGAGCCTGCATTGTCAAGTCAATCCTAAGCCAAAAGAACAAAGCTGGAGGCATCACACTACCTGACTTCAAACTATACTACAAGGCTACAGTAACCAAAACAGCATGGTACTGGTAGCAAAACAGAGATATAGACCAATGGAACAGAACAGAGCCTTCAGAAATAACGCCGCATATCTACAACCATCTGATCTTTGACAAACCTGACAAAAACAAGAAATGGGGAAAGGATTCCCTATTTAATAAATGGTGCTGGGAAAACTGGCTAGCCATATGTAGAAAGCTGAAACTGGATCCCTTCCTTATACAAAAATTAATTCAAGATGGATTAAAGACTTAAATGTTAGACCTAAAACCATAAAAACCCTAGAAGAAAACCTAGGCAATACCATTCAGGACATAGGCATGGGCAAGGACTTCATGACTAAAACACCAAAAGCAATGGCAACAAAAGCCAAAATTGACAAATGGGATCTAATTAAACTAAAGAGCTTCTGCACAGCAAAAGAAACTACCATCAGAGTGAACAGGCAACCTATAGAATGGGAGAAAATTTTTGCAATCTACTCATCTGACAAAGGGCTAATATCCAGAATCTACAATGAACTCAAGCAAATTCACAAGAAAAAAACACACAACCCCATCAACAAGTGGGCAAAGGATATGAACAGATACTTCTCAAAAGAAGACATTTATGCAGCCAAGAGACACATGAAAAAATGCTCATCATCACTGGCCATCAGAGAAATGCAAATCAAAACCACAAGGAGATACCATCTCACACCAGTTAGAATGGCGATCACTAAAAAGTCAGGAAACAACAGGTGCTGGAGAGGATGTGGAGAAATAGGAACACTTTTACACTGTTGGTGGGACTGTAAATTAGTACAACCATTGTGGAAGTCAGTGTGGCGATTCCTCAGGGATCTAGAACTAGAAATACCATTTGACCCAGCCATCCCATTACTGGGTATATACCCAAAGGATTATAAATCATGCTGCTATAAAGACACATGCACACGTATGTTTATTGTGGCACTATTCACAATAGCAAAGACTTGGAACCAAGCCAAATGTCCAACAATGATAGACTGGATTAAGAAAATGTGGCACATACACACCATGGAATACTATGCAGCCATAAAAAATGATGAGTTCATGTCCTTTGTAGGGACATGGATGAAGCTGGAAACCATCATTCTCAGCAAACTATGGCAAAGACAAAAAACCAAACACCACATGTTCTCACTCATAGGTGGGAACTGAACAATGAGAACACATGGACACAGGAAGGGGAACATCACACACCGGGGCCTGTTGTGGGATGGGGAGAGGGGGGAGGGATAGCATTAGGAGATATACCTAATGTTAAATGACGAGTTAATGGGTGCAGCACACCAACATGGCACATGTAACAAACCTGCACGTTGTGCACATGTACCCTAAAATTTAAAGTATAATAATAAAAAAAAAAGAAACAGAAACACTTATACACTGCTGGTGGGAATGTAAATTAGTTCAGCCACTGTGGAAAGCACTGTGGCAAGTTCTCAAAGAATTTGCAACAGAAGTACTATTCGACCCAGACATCCCATTATTGGGTATATACCCAGAGAAATATAAACCATTCTACCATAAAGACCCAGGCATGCATATGTTCCTTGTAGCACTACTCACAATAGCAAAGACATAGAATCAACCTAAATCCCCATCAATGGTACTCTGGATAAAGAACATATAGTACATATACACCATGGAATACTATGCATCCAAAAAAGGGAACAAGATACTGTCCTTTCCAGCAACATGGATGGAGCCAGAAGCCATTATCCTCAGCGAACCAATGCAAGAAAAGAAATCCAAATACTGCATGTTCTCAATTGTAAGTGGGAGCTAAACATTGAGTACACATGGACACAAAGAAGGGAACAATAGACACCGGAGCCTACTTGACGGTGAGTGAGGGGAAGAGGGAAAGAATAAAAAAGCTACGTATCAGGTACTACACTTGTTACCTGGGTGATGAAATAATCTGTACACAAAACCTCTGTGACATGCAATTTACCTGTTTAACAAACCCACACAGGCACCCCTGAACCTAAAAGTTAAAAAATATCTAAAGCAAATGTCAAAACAGATAGAGCTGACCCATGAGTAGGTGGGATTTGGTAATGAATTTCTTAAAATATTTTGAATGTTTGAGATATTTTATAATAAATATAAAATATATATAGCTTTACCCTGCCATCTTATGGAAGAGCCTGACCCTAGGTATACAGGACTGGAGGAAGAGTGAATATAGCAATTCTCATGCAAACCCTGAGGGTCAAAGGGATTTTGCTGTGGCGGACTGCAGTCCAGAATTCAAACAATGAGTTTTCTTGGGGGAAAGGTTGGCCAACTGAGGCTGGGCAGATATCCAGGACAAACTCAGCTTAGGTCACTGTTGGGTTTAGGGCTGGCTACCTTAAGGAAAACATCATGGTCTCAATCTCCAGGGCCCTGGGCACTCAATCAGAGCTTCAGGAGAGGCCCAGGTTCCCGTGCCTAGTTTTGTCTCTCTATCGAATGCTCTTCACACAGCAATAAAAGTACTCCCCTCTGGGCCAAAGCTGGGCAAGTAAGTGGCGCCTTTTCCCAAATAAATCATATCTTCTTTGTGCCAGAAGTAACCAGGGTGCCTGGCGCTCAGGCAGAGATCACTTTGTTGGGTTCTCAGCCCCTCCAGGCCTCATCTGCACAACAACTGGGCTGCACTGACTGGAGAGAGGCCCCTGTACTTCTCCTTGCTTGAGAACCCCAGAAATGCCAGGCTCCTCCTCACCCAATCCCTCCCCAAATATAGTTGAGAGGATGACAAACTCATGTGGTGTAGGTGTTTCATTTCATGAGACTGGAGGAGACAGAGAGAGAGAGGAGATTAACAAGATAATATTCAGTTGCTCCTGGCACCCTGTCCCTTCTCTGGCCCCCGCCTCTACTCTCCCCCTTTCTTCCCAATTTTCCACTAGGAAGCCCCCAGGATGCCACTAAAACCACCTATAACCTTCAGCCTAGCCTACTGTGTGAGCCTCCAGGAAATGGGAACAATGTTTATACTTTTCAACTTCTTTCAGGCCTAAAACTTTGTCTTACCTTCAGAAAGATTTGTTTTTAGACTTTTTTTTTTTTTTTTTGAGACGGAGTTTCACTCTTGTTTTCCAGGCTGGAGTGCAATGGCACGATCTTGACTCACCACAACCTCGGCCTCCCGGGTTCAAGCGATTCTCCTGCCTCAGCCTCCCTAGTAGCTGGGATTACAGGCATGCGCCACCACACCCAGCTAATTTTTGTGTATTTTTAGTAGAGAGAGGCTTTCTCCATGTTGGTCAGGCTGGTCTTCAACCCCCAACCTCAGGTGATCTGCCTGCCTCAGCCTCCCAAAGTGCTGGGATTACAGGCATAAGCCATGACACCAGGGCTTTTTTAGCCATCTTAAGAGTGTTTTTACATTGTGATTTGGTAATATCATTAAAAATTAAAATTTAATAACTCTACTAAAATAATAAATTGATACATGTTTTACTAAATTTCCCTAAAAGTCATTAAACACATGACTAAATCAAATTCAATGGAAAAATCTCCTAGTAGATTCATTTTACATTACAAATCAAAACACACAATTGTTGATAGTCACAAGGTGAGATTTGTCACTACTCCAAATCACAAACGTGTATATGCCTACACTCACTGAGCACTTATTTTATGCCAGGATTTGTGGGAATTGCTGCAGACAAAAAGATGAATAACGTACAGTCTGTGCTCTCAAGAATTTACTATCTATACACTATGAATGACTATTCTTGGATAGCTTTTAAATGTATTTGACAGATCACATAAACACTATCAGTTGAACTTGCAAGTCGAAATTAGCTATCTGCCTTGATTTGATCGGTTTGGATAGTACCATAATTGTCTTTTATAATTTGTATTATGTTACTCTCTTGACCTGTGCTGAACAGAGCCCACAGTCAGTAGATGAGCAATGAATTCAGAATATGCTTCAAATTAACCAAATAAATTGCCACTTACAGGAAGACAGAGGTCTTTGCAGCTACATGTGTTAGTAAGTGTGTGGTCACTGATCACTCACCATTATCTAAATTATAAAGGTTATGAGCACAGAAATATGCAAGGATGCTTGAAACAATCTTCTGCAAATTTAGTAAAACACAGGTTAAACTAAAATGTATCTAGAAATATAAATATGGATTGTTTTTCCTCATTCAGAAATTTATAGTCCCAGCATCAGTAGTGCATTAATGTTAAACATTCCCCTTAAACCACTAACTGAATATTGATGATCTGTACCTCTTACTTAAAAATCCATGTGTAGATATAATTTATATAAAAATACAAAATACCTTCAGATATGATAGCCAGAGATATGCATTATATCACTTAAAAGAATATGAGATGTCTTGGCCAGGCGCAGTGGTTCATGTCTTTAATCCCAGCACCTTGGGAGGCTGAGGTGGGTGGATCACTTGAGTTCAGGAACTCAAGACCAGCCTGGTCAACATGGTGAAACTCAGTCTCTACTAAAAATACCAAAAAAAAAAAAAAAAAAAATTAGCTGGGCTTGCTGATGGGTGCCTGTAATCCCAGCTACTCAGGAGGCTGAGGCAGGAGAATCACTTGAACCTGGGAGGCGGAGGTTGTGGTGAGCTGAGATCGTGCCATTGCACTCCAGCCTGGGCAACAAGAGCGAGACTCCGTCTCAAAAAAAAAAAGATGTCTGAAAACAATTCTTTCTGAAGGTAAGACAAAGTTTTAGGCCTGAAAGAAGTTGAAAAGTATAAACATTGTTCCCATTTCCTGAGGGCCCACCCGATAGGCTGGACTGAAAGTTATAGATGGTTTTAGTGGCATCCTGGGGGCTTCCTAGGGGAAAATTGGGAAAGAAAGCAGCAGAGTAGAGGTGATTGCGCCACTGCACTCCAGCCTGGGTGACAGAGCAAGACTCTGTCTCTAAAACAAAACAAAACAAAAAGATCTGAAATGGCAATATGGCACCTTCTTTTAACAGAAAAGGTTGAAAGTTTACCTCTTCTTTGGGAAGACCACCAAACCCAACAATTATAGTGTTCCAAAAGAACCTTACGTGTCCCTTCCTGTTTAAGAATTCCCTTCATAACATGCCTAGTAATTGGTTATCTAATGTCTGCTTAATAAATAATGGCGATCTTAGTACTTCAAAAGCAGCTTCTTGTGCAATCTAGCTCCTGAAATCTTTCCTTGTTCCTCACAATGCAATGAATAGTGAATCATGGTGGTGAAATAGTTCAAATTTAGAGGAAGAAAAATCTGGATCTGATCTCATACCAGTGGTGTGATCTTAGGCACAATTCTTAGCCTCCATAAGTCTCCACTTCCTAATCTGTAAATGGGAATAATAATAATACAATTTCACAAAATTAATGTGAGAATTAAGTAGGGATAGTATATAAAGCACTAAACAATTAATGAAATTTGATAAATGCTTAACAGACAATCTTATTGACAACAACCCCAGTTTGTTTATTTGTTGTTGTTCTTATCTTACATGACTACTTTGGATCATTATGTCTCTTGACCACATCCTCCTTCTTCAAACTCTCTCTTGCTTTGTTTTCCAATATATTCCTTTCTCCTCATTCCCCACCTACGCCCTTGAGTCCTTTTTCTCTTTCCCCCCTTTGTTAGTTTCTCTTTCTCCAGCAGTCACACAAATGTCAGAAAAATTGACCATAATAGAAATAAAAGATATACATTAGCCACTACTCCAATCTGGTTCTTGTAAGGACTGAGGATTCTTACTTGCTAGGTCATCTCCTGAAGTTTCTTCCCTTTATATGCAGAAGCAAAGTAAGGTGAAGAAATCTAAAGAATTCAGATAATATAAATCGATTTTCCAAATAAAGATCTGACAGAAAAAAGATAAAAAGTTGTGCAGGTAGTTTACAAAGTGAGAGAAGAAAGTTGCTTTATTGATTTTCTTTTTCTATTTCACTTGCTGTCAGGTATGTGGAAGTGAGAGAAAGATGAAGAAGGCAGATGTTGAGAAATTCCACTGCTTCTGTCCTTCCTACCTGCCCCCCTTCCTTCCTGAGCAATTCTATCCAAAGGAAACTAGGCTGGGCTGAGGACGGCAGGCATTCATGCAGATGGAAGCAAAGGGAGAATGAGTGGAAGCAACAGCAGTGGCTCCGGCTCTGGTGTCCTGTGTCCAAGCGGGGTCAGGGTTTGTCCTTGCAGGGGATGGATGTGGTGGGGTGGCCACCAGGGAGCATCCAAGCCTCAGTGGGGTTTAAAAGATATCTACACGGGGCAAGTAGCAGCAGAGGCCTGGGTGGGAAAACTGAGCTAGAGTGGGTTAAGGAGGGTGTCCATCAAGTGACGGATGGTGGGTGGCAGTGACAGAAGCACTGGCCAGGGTGTCACAGCCCAAGCAGGATGAGCAGTGTTTCTGGGAGGAAGATGCTGGCAGCAGAGACAGGAGATGGGTTACATATAAGAGGATTGAGAAAATAAATAAATATTTTTGAAGATAATGGAAGCCAGAGTCCTCATTGTTAGAAAAGGAAGTTACAAGCCAGGCGCGGTGGCTCATGCCTGTAATCCCAGCACTTTGGGAGGCCAAGGTGGGTGGTTCACGAGGTCAGGAGATCAAGACCATCCTGGCTAACATGGTGAAACCCCATCTCTACTAAAAATACAAAAATAAAAAAAAAATTAGCCGGGCGTGGTGGCGGGCGCCTGTGGTCCCAGCTACTCGGGAGGCTGAGGCAGGAGAATTGCGTGAACCTGGGAGGCGGAGCTTGCAGTGAGCGGAGATCGCGCCACTGCACTCCAGCCTGGGCGAATGAACAGGACTCTTGTCTCCAAAAAAAAAAAAAGAAAAGAAAAAGAAAAAGAAAGAAAGAAAGAAAGAAAAGGAAGTTACAAATCCAGAAAGAGAAATAACTAGAAGAAAAAACCCTGTAGTGTTTGATTAGAATAGTGGATATTACTGAGAATTCATGAATCTGTTTTTTGTTTTTTGTTTTTTCCAAGGCGGAGTCTCGCTCTGTCGCCAGGCTAGAGTACAGTGGCGTGATCTCGGCTCACTGCAACCTCTGCCTCCCGGGTTCAAACTATTCTCCTGCCTCGGCCTCCAGAGTAGCTGGGAGTACAGGCACGCGCCACCACGCCCAGCTAATTTTTGTATTTTTTGTAAAGATGGGGTTTCACCATGTTGGCCAGGATGGTCTCCATCTATTGACCTTGTGATCCACCCACCTCAGCCTCCCAGAGTGCTGGGATTACAGGCATGAGCCACTGCGCCCGGCCTCATGAATTTTTTTTTTTTTTTTTTTTTGAGACCAAGTCTCACTCTGTCGCCCAGGCTGGAGTGCAGTGGCGCCATCTCGGCTCACTGCAAGCTCCGCCTCCCGGGTTCACGCCATTCTCCTGCCTCAGTCCCCCAAGTAGCTGGGACTACAGGCGCCCACCACCACGCCCGGCTAATTTTTTGTATTTTTCCTAGAGACGGGGTTTCACCGTGTTAGCAGGATGGTCTCGATCTCCTGACCTCGTGATCTGCCCGCCTCTGCCTCCCAGAGTGCTGGGATTACAGGCGTGAGCCACCACGTTGAATCTTAATAAGAGAGACAGAGAGATAAATAAATATAGAAGACTGTGTGTGCGTGTGTGTGTGTGTGTGTGTACATACACATATACACTCTAGCTTTAGTCACTGAAAGGGCTTGGAAGCAACTATATCTAGATAGCAATGAACACGTTTAAAGCTTAGATCTTGGTTTCTAAAAGCCACTCTCCATTAAAAGTAAACAGGGCTCCTTGGAGAAATGACGAATTCCAGAAAAGGGACAGGAAAAGTATAAGATCAACTTGGAACTTTGTGTGCTAGAAAAAGGGAAGGGCTTAAATAATAATGAGAACAAGTCAAAAGAATACAGAAGCCAGCATAAAGAGTCTCCAATGACCAAATCTGGGACAATTTGAGCATGAAAGTAAATAATCATAGTATCATATTATAATCCACTGTATAAAATAGGTATTCATGAGTTTCATACCAATATAAATAATGAATAAAGTAAAAGTTTGATTAAGATTGAGATGTTTACAGTGGTTGGGTGTGGTGATTCATGCCTATAATCCCAGGAGGGAGGATTTGGGAGGCAGAAGCAGGAGGATCACTTGAAGCCAGTTTTGAGACTAGCCTGGGCAGCATAGCAAGATCCCGTTTCTACAAAAAAAAAAAAAATTACAGACAGGTGTGTACAGAGTCACAATGAAACTCCTCACCAAAAAAAAAAAAAAAAAAAAACTTATTAATTACAAAGGGAAGAGTTATCATTTGACAGTAGAGAAGCCCAGCAGACTGGCAGACACCACCTTCCTCAGTTAATTAAAGGTAACATCACCAGTAATGGGATGTTAAAATCACTGCCACTCCATAACATGGTGAACACAACCTTATTTGTATGATACTCCTGTCAAAGGTGAATGAGCTCAATCTAATCAAAAGGAAACATCAGATAAACCCAAACTGGGAGATACTCTACAGAGTAATTTATCTGCAAATGTGTCAAAATCATAAAAGTTAAGGAAAGACTGAGGAATTGTTCCAGATTGAAAGAGACTAAAGAGTCATGAAACCAATGCTACACATAACCTTTGACTGGATCCTGAAGATGAATGGAGACAATTGAAAGGAGTCTGATGATTAGATGGCAGTATTAGATTGATGTTAATTTCCTGATTTTCATGGTTGCATACTGGTTGGGAGAATGTTCTTGCTGTCAGAATTCCATGCTAAAGTATTCAGAAATGATTGGTGCATCACAGCAGTAACGTAACAATCAAATGGTGCAGAAAACATAATTGTAACTTTGTTGACACTTTTCTGTGCATTTGGAATTATTTCAAAAGAAAAAAAAATTTCCCTGTACATTTTGAGTAAGATAACTTTTGTTATCTTTAGAAGTCTTCAGTAATTATTTTAATTGATTTCTAAATATTCTACATGGACGGGATAACTTCAAGGCAAGATCAAGTCTTTTGCCTCTCTGTTGTTAAAATGATAGTGTTATACGTCAGGAAAAGGAAAAATAAATAAGAACTAAATAGGAAAGAACCAGGCAAAGGTCTTAAAGGGACAATTTGCTGACTGTAAAGTATTCTAAACTCTTAGTTATTTTTAAACTCTTTAGTAGTCAAAGAAACTCTTTTTTATTGATACATAATAGATGTACATATTTTTGGATACATGTGATAATTTAATGCATTCATATAATTTGTAAAGATCCAATCAGTGGAATTGGGATATCCATTACCTTAAATATTTGTCTATTCTTTATGCTAGAAACATTTGAATTATTCCCTTCTAGCTCTTTTGAAATATACAATATATTATTATTGAAATGGTTTGGATCTGTTTCCCCACCTAATCTCATGTCAAATTGTAATCCCCAGTGTTAGAAGCAGGGCCTGGTGGGAGGTGATTGGAACATGGGGGTGGTTTCTCATGAATGGTTTAGCACCATCCCCCATGATACTGTCCTAGAGATAGTGAGTGAGTTCTCATAAGATGTAGTCACTTAAAAGTATGTAGCACCTCCCCCACCCCTGCTTCTTACATGTAAGACGCCTGCTCCTTACATGATTGGAAGTTTCCTGAGGCCTCCCCAGAAGCAGAAGCTGCCATGCTTCCTGTACTGTCTGCAGAACTGTGAGCCAATTAAACCTCTTTTCTTTATAAATTACCCAGTCTCAGGTATTTATTTACAGTAATGTGAGAATGGACTAAGGCAATTATAAACTATAATCCCCCTAGTGATAGATCAAACACTAGGTCTTATTTCTTTTATCAAACTGTGTATTTGTACCCACTAATCAATCAAAGATGCTCTTTAGTACTCAAGAAAATGCAAATCAAAACATATATGTCGGACGTACATTTACAATTATATATACACGTGTACATATATGGCCATGGTTTCAATATCCCCTGCAAAACTCATGTGAAACTTAATTGCCAGGCCAGGCCCAGTGGCTCATGCCTGTAATCCCAGTACTTTGGGAGGCCAAGGTGGGAGGATAGCTTGAGCCCAAGAGTTCAAGACCAGCCTGAACAACATAATGAGACTCTGCCTCTACCAAGTTTTTTTTTTTTAAATTAGCCAAGCATTGTGGCATGCACCTGTAGTCCCAGTTACTTGGAAGGCTGAAGTGGAGGGATCACTTGAGCCCAGGAAGTCAAAGCCAAAGTGAGCCAAGATCACACGACTGCACTCCAGCCTGGGTGACAGAGCGAGACCCTGTCAAAAAAAAAAAAAGGAAAGGAAAGAGAGGGGAGGGGAGGAGAAGAGAAGAGAGGGAAAAAAAAGAAGGAAGGAAGGAAGGAAAGGAGGGATGGAGGGAGGGAGAGAGGGAGGGAATTTAATCGCCATTCTAATAGTGTTGAGAAGTGGGGGGCCTTCAAGAGGTGATTAGGTCATGAGGGCTCCACCCTCATAAATAGATTAATGCCATTATAGTGGAAATGGGTTAGTTATCTCGAAAGTGGGCTCCTAATGAAAGAATGAGTTCAGCCCAATTTCTTCTCTTTGTCTGGTGCACACTGTTTCTCACCATGTGGATGCCTTTGACTATGCTATGACACAGCAGAAGGCCCTCACCAAATGTGCCCTTTCGATCTTGGACCTCCTAGACTCCAGAACTGTGAACCAAATAGACTTCTATTATTTATATATTACCCAGTCTGTGGTATTCTGTTATAGCAACAGAAAACAAACTAAGACATATACATGCAAACATATGTGTATACGTATATTCATATAGAAGACATGATAAAATGAAAATATCACTTCTGTAATCCACTAGTGGAAGTGTAATTCTGGAAAGAAATTAGTGAAAGTATGAAGTCTTACCAATCATTTCACTCTAGAAATCCATCCAGAAAATATATACAAAAGATATGAGTTACGTCCTCAATAAAGTTATTCATTGCAGCATTACTTATTATAGCAAAAACTGAAAACAAGCATCTAACAATAATAGATAAGTATTTCTGAGTTATGATATATACGTAGATGGAATATTATACATCTAAGAAAGTGATATTATAAAGGAATCTAAAATAATATGGAAGGCTGGGCACGGTGGCTCATGCCTGTAATCCCAGCACTTTGGGAGGCTGAGACGGGTGGATCACCTGAGGTCAGGCATTTGAGACCAGCCTGAGCAACATGGTGAAACCCCACCTCTCCTAAAAATACAAAAAATTAGCCAGGCATGGTGCCGGGTGCCTGTAATCCCAGCTACTCAGGAGGCTGAGGGAGGAGAATCGCTTGAACCCGGGAGGCAGAGGTTGCAGTGAGCTGAGATCAAGCCACTGCACTCCAGCCTGGGTGACCAGAGCGAAACTCTGTCTCAAAAAATAAATAAATAAATAAATAAATAAATAAAATAATATGAGAAAAAGACTCTTGGAATAATATTAATTTTTAAAAATACATTACCAAATTAGTGAAAATTAGTGGAAAGTGGAAAAATACATCCCAAATGTGTGAAAAATGCATATATTATACATACATTCATTATTTTTAAAGATTTGAAGAAATACCACAAATGTTAGCAGTAACTGGGATCAAAGATTAGGGCTATATTTCTGTTCTCTTTCTACATTTCTTTACATTCCACTTTTTACAAATATGTGCATAATTTTCATGGCTAGAACAATAAAAGTACTCGTTTATTGCAAAGACAGCCAAGTCTCCCCTTCCCGGGATTTCTGTCTCTTCCACACCATGCCTGCCAGCACTACGTTAACGCTAGGCCCTGATCAGCCTTCCCCTTGCTCCTTCCGGTGCCTTTTGAGAGCTGAAATTGTAAAATATTAATCAGATGTTCTGCTTTTAGCACACTAAAATTCTGAGCAGCTATCCAGAGAGTTGGATTATGTTATCACTGGTACATTTTTCCGTTTTGCCTATTTTATAATCTGAGCAATATGTACAATTCATAACTTCAGCTTAGCTGTGTAGTCTGTTCACAATTCCCACAATAATATCACTTAGCTGCTCTTGTCTTTCATCCTCACCCACCTCTCTCCTCAGAGCTCCACTTATAGATATTTAAATAGTCCCCTGAACGCCTTCTTTACTTATGTCCTTACTATGCCACTACACTATTCTCTCCAAACTATGACTGATTTATTCATTTATTCAGTTATTGAACTTCAATACATTTTTTATTATGGAGAACCATGTGTAAGGCACTGGAGGCACAAAGATACAAAAAAAGTAAAATCTCCTTGTCTTAGGTAAGTACACAATCTGGTGGGAAGGCAAAGAAACAAGCAAACAATCACAATATTCTAACACTATTGTTTCAGTGGAGGGCTGTGTAAACATCAGTCTGAGCACTGAAGCCTTCCCTAGTGGGGAGTCAGGAGAAGCTTTGCCAATGAAGTCAGATTTCAACTGACTTTAAAAAAGGGGGCAGTTTGCAAGATAGACAGTCAGGCTACAAACAAAAGAAACAGCATGTTTGAAAACAAGTAGGTCAGATTGTACTAGAAGCCCAAATGGGAGCAAGCGAGGATAGAGGGGCAGGAAACATTAGGAAAGAAGGAAGAGGTCACCTCATAAAAGCATATCTTGTATTTTTTCACTATTCTTTTCTTGTCATTAATCCCACCCCATCCCACTAGTGGCCTGGGGCAACCAGAATATGTTACTTTAAAGCTGTTCCAGCCCAACACAGAAGAAATGAGACACAGCAGTTAAGAGTCAGCTGCCAGAAGTTTCTTGATCATTGACAGGCTTGGACATCTTACTCCTGCCCACTCACCCACCTGATGTATAAGAAGCATGCCACGACACTATTTCCAAAACGCCATCCTTTGCAGTGTGCCATCTAAGCAAACAATTGTTTCCCCCACTTTTACTCTGTTATCTAGTCCTGGAATATGGTTTTTTTAAGCCCATTGATTCCATAACCTACTAATTTTTAAAGCACCAATGAAATCTCGATTCTTTATTCTTAGCTACCTTATTATTTATTACTAGTAGAATAAGTTACATGGCATCTCTGAACTTCAGTTTCTTCAACTGCAAAACCGACGCGATAGGCTGGGCACAGTGGCTCGCGCCTATTATCTCAGCAACTCGGGAGGCCAAGGGAGCAGGATCACTTGAGGCCAGGAGTTCGAGGTTACAGTGAACTATGACTGTGCCATTGCACTCAACAGAGTGAGATCCTGTCTCAAAACAACAACAACAATAAACAAAACAAAACAAAGAACCAAGCTGCACAAACAGGATCGCATCCCAGAGGAAAATAAAGATTTTTTAATGGATAATAATAATATTTACAATTGGGAATTATAGCTAGAGGCAGTGAGTACAGCCTAAGTTCTGAATAAAAGCTGTAGCTAGAATTATAATAGTTATTATTACTATTAGTATTATTATCACTATTCAGTGCCCTCTTCATAAATACTAACCCTCACAAGTTATGACACTGGAAATACTGAAAAATCATGCTAACCTGTTTTTGTTGTTAAAATTTTGGTTCATTTCTTGTCCACAATCCACATAAGTCATCTTCCCAAAACCTATTTGCTCCACACACCTGAGATTTATTGAGTTGATGCTGCTACTTCACATTGTGCTCTGTGGGTATGATTTTCTATCTTAGAATTTCTTCATATCACATTGTTCTCTGTGAGTATAATTTTATATCTTAGAATTTCTTCTCCATCTCAGGATTTGGTTTAAAATGTTCTCGATTAATCATTTTGCCAAATATATGAATCATCTATAAATTTCGGATTTATACCTGTACTCTCTCAGAAAACACAGAAAATCCGGCGTTATGCAGTTCAAACAACCAAACCAAATTAAACCAGACAATGCAAATGCTGAAGGTGATCTTTCTCTATATCAAATATTAATATCTGTTCTTATCAAAGAAATGGAATAAGTGAAATGGATGTTATCTGGTCACTTATTACTGCTATATGTTTTTCAGCCTATGAGAACAATTCAAGAATCTCTTGGGAAATTCAAAACCATGTTAAGTTGTATCTTGAATTTAAATTGTGCCAAGACTTTATCTATAGAGGTGATATTTTCAAGCAATTTAAACATTCTCACATTCAAAGCTCTTCTCTACATTTGATGAGTCACCCACAAATACTTACGTTCCAGATCAGTGGATAGTGACAGAGAGCCAGATCATTACAAAAAGTGAGGCTCCTTATACCTCTGTTCTGTTGCAGTTGACGAACACTTCACCATCATGCTCAGAAACCAGATGTCAAAAAACAACATCTGATAGAGTTTTCTGTACTGAGCAGATTACAGTCTTGGTTACTGAACCAAAAATATTTGAACATAAATAGCTAGTTAAAATTTACATAATTACTCCTTCAGTGTTTAGTCACTGGCAAAGGTAAAGAACAAATGAAATAGCTTTGGAATAATAAATTTTTCATCAATTTTTTGACCAAACTCAATATGAACTATTTAGTTGGAATGACTTTCCAGAGATTATATAAATTGCAGGCAGCCTGCAAATAGATAACTTTACTTAGCCACTGGCTGTAACATATGGGAGGGAGGTGGTAATAATATTTTTATTTATAACTGAAATGAAGTAATGAATAACAATAAAGATTTTCATAATCTGTGAAACTTGTTTTCTAGAATGTAGGAAACCTGGTCTTGCAGCTCTCTACGTTCCTTTCTAGCAAATCACATGGGAGGAATCCCTTAGAAAAGGCCACTATACAAACATATTTGAATTAATGAATTAACAAGGCTTTAGTTACCATTAAAGATGTACAAAGAATCAAAACTTAAAGAACTACAAATTCTTCTGTTCTGTTCAAAGGGGAGTGGGAGATGAGGTGGAAGGTACAACGTCTTTAAGAAGTGCCTTAGATGGACCTGATTTATAGCCTAAGGTATTTTTCAATTCATATTCAGGTGCTATATCCAGCCAGACTTAAGCCATGTTTGTGTGTTGAAAACTCAGTCCTATGCTTTTCCTATGACTGGTACCTACCTCATGGGTACCAATCAGAGGACTTTTTTCTTTCTTTCTTTCTTTTTTTTTTTGATGGAGTCTTGCTCTGTCACCCAGGCTGGAGTGCAGTGGTACGATCTTGGTCACTGCAACCTCTGCCTCCCAGGTCCAAGAGATTCTCCTTGAGTAGCTGGGACTACAGGTGCATGCCCAGCTAATTTTTGTATTTTTAGTAGAGACGGGGTTTCATCATGTTAGCCAGGATGGTCTCTATATCCTGACCTGGTGATTTGCCCGCCTTGGCCTCCCAAAATGCTGGGATTACAGGCGTGAGCCACTGTGCCCGGTCAGAGGACTTTTTTCTAATCATCTATCCTGCCCAGGAAACTTTCTGTCTTGCTTTGGGCCACGATCCAGAGCAAGTTGAGGCTCCCTCTGAGAGTTTAAGATCCTTATAATTCTGTTCCAGTCTCTGACTAGCCTCATAGTCCACCCTGCTCAGAGCAGCAGCTGCCAAAATTTCAGGCAAAATGTTTCCAAATAAAATAACCAGAATTTAGGAAGCAGTCCTTGAAAATTCGATGTATTTCAATGACAGCAAATGCTACAGGCTGTTTACCTCTTGGTGGAAAAAGAAAGAGATAGCTTGATAAATAGTCAGCTCTTATATTTACATCAATTGTACCTTTCCAAATAATACTGCACTGTTGATGCCTAGGATAGGATTTATGCTGGAAATTCAATTTACAGGCTGAAGTGAGGCAAGTATTTACAATGTTTCACTGAAAACGTCCTTCTCCACCCGTCCCCCATGACCAGGTCTATGCAAGCTAGTAAGCATGGAAGAGGCCAGGTATAAACCTTACTCATTCAATGATGGCCAATCGCAGGCTATCCTGTGTACACTAAACTGGGTTTGAGCAGTTGAACAACAGTCGTTCATTTGTTCATTCATTCATTGCTCATTCATCCAATATTTATGGAATGCCTATTGATTATATGAGAGTTATTTCAAACAAATATTTAGAAGAAAAGGTAAAATAATCCTTTAAATTTGTTTAGACCATAAGATCCCATTTAATTCCCTGCCAAACATTGTATTTACTGTTTGATCAACTCAGCCAAAAAGTTGGAAAATTATCTGTGATCAAATAAACCACCTATGAAACTCCGTATTTTTTTAAATTATACTTTAAGTTTTAGGGTACATGTGCACAACGTGCAGGTTAGTTACATATGTATACATTTGCCATGTTGGTGTGCTGCACCTATTAACTCGTCATTTAACATTAGATATATCTCCTAATGCTATCCCTCCCCCCTCCCCCCACCCGACAACAGGCCCCGGACACATGGACACAGGAAGGGAAACTCCCTATTTTTTTTACTACAACTGCCTGAAATAACCTCATTAAGTATTAAACTAGTGGGCCTTACGCATTATTCTATGAGAAGAATAAACAGACACATGCAAATCTACCCCACTGGTATGTGTGAATATGTTCACCCTTGTGTGAGTTTATTAAAGGCAAAGTGGTTCCTGGATGTCAATATAAAGACAGAGACCACGGAGGACTCCATTTCCAACAGTGTGACGGTTAAAAACCCAGAGAACTCTTTCTCTAAAAACAACTAGGAGGCTAGTTAAATTACTAAAAGCTTATTTTGAGATATATCAAATGGAAAACAAAAATGGTAAGAAATATCCAGAGGCCAAAAATTAAGTGGAAACAGGAATTCAGAGACATGAGCCACTCACTAGAGCCAGATTTTGTCCTGAGGCATGTCAACACTGGTGAACTTGAGCTTCATTTGTCATGGCCTCTGGGGGACTGGGGGCAGAAGATAAAGCCAGGGCCCTTCAAAGGCAAGGAATCCCATAGAAGATCCCACCACATGAAGCTGACTATCCAACAGCTACAGCCTCAGGGAAAGGGTGAATTTCAAATAAACCCACATACCTCCTCACGCCAAGCACAACAAAAAAACAGTGCCTGCTGAATTTCAGTGCTGAGTGGTAAGGAAAAAATTTGCCCTTAAAAGTCCTTAACTACAAGCCAGCCTTCACAGAATTTTGTAACCCAAATTCACACTTCCTTAATGGCCTATAAACCCTCGCCAAAGAATTTTATGTAAAGTAGTATTTGTTTGGAGTTTCCAGAAGTGCCCAGAGAAAGGCAAAGAATTGCCTCAGATAAAGTACCCAAAAAATTGAGTCCATAGTCAAAAACAATAAAACATATAAGGAAATAACAAATAGAAAATTAGACCCAAGTAGATCAGATGTTGGAATTAACAAAGACATATAAAATACTAGCTAAATTTATTATATAGTATGAAATAAAAAACCTGGAGACAAGTGAAAAGGAAAAGTTATTTCTAAATGATCAAGAAAATTTGTTAAAGAACAAAATAGAACTTGTATCTACTTTTGGCAATGATAAATGTAGAAGGAATGACATAATAGTTAAAATATAATTGATTAGAAACCATAGGAAAAATAGTTGATTTTGGCAAGAATCATCAATGGATGTTAAAATTATTACATAAAATTTTGATAAATTACAAGACGTTTACATAGTCTAAACATTTCTTTCCAATGATTACTTATTAATTGTATAGAAAAAAATGGAAAACTTTACAGTGGAGAAAATTGTATGACACCATCTTAACCAGGTAAACAAAAGTAACAAGGTAAAAAAAAAGCCTCAATAATAACAGAAACTGACATTTTGATATTATGCACTGAGAAGGGAATGATGTAACTTACCTAACATTTCCATTAAAAATGCAACTGGGCCAGGCGCAGTGGCTCACACCTGTAATCCCAGCACTTTGGGAGGCTGAGGCGGGTGGATCACAAGGTCAGGAGATCGAGACCATCCTGGCCAACATGGTGAAACCCCGTCTCTACTAAAAATACAAAAATTAGCTGGGTGTGGTGGCGCGTGCCTCTAGTCCCAGCTACTCGGGAGGCTGAGGCAAGAGAATCGCTTGAACTCAGGAGGCAGAGGTTGCAGTAAGCCTACTGTACCACTGCACTCCAGCCTGGTGACAAAGTGAGATTCCATCTCAAAAAAAAAAAGCAACTGTATCCACATTGAAGGGCATTTCACAGCAACAACTGCCCTGTACTTTCAGAGATGTCACTATTATAAAAGACAAGGTCAGGTGTGGTGGCTCACACCTGTAATCCCAGCACTTTGGGAGGCCGAGGTGGGTGGATCACGAGATCAAGAGATCGAGACCATCCTGGCCAACATAGTAAAACCCCATCTCTACTAAAAATACAAAAAATTAGCCGGATGTGGTGGCGAGTACCTGTAGTCCCAGCTACTCAGGAGGCTGAGGCAGGAGAATCACTTGAACCCAGGAGGCAGAGGTTGCAGTGAGCCAAGATTGCACCACTGCACTCCAGCCTGGGCAACAGAGTGAGACTCCGTCTCAAAAAAAAAAAAAAAAAAAAAAAGACAAAAAAACTGAGAAAGTGTTCCAGATTAAAGGAAACTAATGAGATGTGGCAACTAAATGTAATGTGTGACCCTAGACTGGATCTGGAAACAGGGAAATAATGTTGCTATAAAAGACATTATTGGAACAACTGTTGAAATTTTAAAATAGAATATATAGTAAATAATAGTGTTATATCAATATAAAATTTCATTACTGTGATAATTACATACCCTGGGATATTCTTGGGTAAAATGTCACAGTATCTGCAACTTACTTTCAAATGGCCCAAAACAGAATAGATATGTTGAAGAAGAAAATAAAATGAGAAATGCCATAGCAGACAACAAAAAGTATTTTGAATCTATAGCAGTAAATACAGTATGCTTCTGGCAGAACAGAAAACAGACAAAAGGTACAGAATAAAGAGCACTCCAAAAAAGATACTCACTCATATAGATGTAATATAGATGTATGGCAAATATGGCACTACCAGTCCGTGTGGAAAGGGTGCTTTTAAAAAAAAAATGATTCTACAATAGTTGTTACTCACATGGAGGAGGAGGAACTCTCACATAATGCAAAGTCAGTTCCAAAGAAACGGATGTGAAAATGTTTGGGGGAAATGTAAAATAAAGCAAAACTATAAAACCTATATAAAAAGAATAGGTCACATTCTTTATATGTGACCATTGGAATCAAAAAGGATTTCTTAATGCAAGAATTTCAAACAATAAAGGAAATATGGATAACTTTAAGAACATTATAATCATGATCTTTCATTCATCAAAAGACTGTTATAGAAGAACGTGAACAGGCAAGTTATGAAAACGTGAAGATTAATTCAATATATAAAGAAATACTAAAAATAAAAGAGAAAAAAACCCAATGGAAAATGGCCCAAAGATTTGAACAGAAACTTGAAAGGGTAATAACTAAAAAGATACTCAACTTCATTAGTGAGCAATACAACATAAAGCACTATCAATTACCATTGTAAATTTACGAGGCTAAATATAATTTATATCTGGTTATCAAGAGTTGAAACAACATGCAGCAACAGGGATTCTTTTTTGGCACGATCTCAACTCACACAACCTCCACCTCCCAGGTTCAAGCAACTCTCCTGCCTCAGCTTCCTGAGTAGCTGGGATTACAGGTGTGCGCCACCATGCCCGGCTAAATTTTTTTGTACTTTTAGTAGAGACGGGGTTTCAGCATATTGGCCAGGCTGGTCTCGAACTCCTGATCTTGTGATCAGCCCACCTTGGCCTCCCAAAGTGCTGGGATTATGGCGGTGAGCCACCGCGCCCAGCCGCAACTGGGATTCTTCTACACTGCTGCTAGCAGTAGTTAAAATCACCTCACAAAATAATTTGGCATTTATCTATCGAGACGCATATCTATGACCCTTCAATTCCACTCAATCCAAAAAACATGGATAAGAATATACCTATCACTGTTCAATAACTATAAACACACACACACACCATCAACAGTAGAATGAATCCATAAATGGTGATGTAGTCATACAATGGAATACTACACAAATAAAAATGAATGGAATACAGTTATGTGCAAGAGCAAGGATAAATCTCAATAATATAATGTTAAGCAAAACTTAAAAGCGTATTGAAGAAAATTAAAAGCTCAGTTTGGTTCCTTTCATATAAGGTTCAAAAACATTGAAAACTGAATAATTTATGTAAGAAGGAAGGGAAAGGTACAGAATTAGTAAAGATAAGTAAAAAGCCTTCTAAATTTCTAATAACTTAAGTACACTGTATTCACTGTTTGTTAGGCTATTCACATATTTTTTAAATACTGTTCTGTCTACTTAATAAAAAAACAGTGAGGAAAAAAGGATTGTTTCTAATAAACAATTCAAGTCAGAGAGAGTAGGTTATGTTTCTCATATTGAGATTATTAACCAGAATATTTGTACTATTCCAGAGCACATTTCTGCATTTTTCTTCTTAATTTCTCCCTAGCAGAGCCTCAAATCCCACTACCCACCTTCCCAAAAAAGGAAGGTTTAAATCCAAGCTGTCACATATGCTTTTATCAGATCAGGTTAGAATTTTATTTAAACTATTAAAAGAATAAGACTTGGCCAGGCGCCGTGGCTCACGCCTGTAGCCCTAGCACATTGGGAGGCTGAGGCAGGCAGATCATCTTAAGTCAGGAGTTTGAGACAAACCTGGCCAACAACATGAAACCCCATCTCTACTAAAAATACAAAAATTAGCCAGTTGTGGTGGCGCATACCTGTACCTGGCTACTCTGGAGGCGGAGGCGCAAGAATTGCTTGAACCCAGGAGTCAGAGGTTGCAGTGAGCCGAGATCATGCCACTGCATTCCATCCTGGGCAACAGAGTGAGACTCTGTCTCACAAACAAAAAAAAAAAAAAGAAGAAGAAGAAGACAGTAAAATGCATGACCTTGAGTGAGACACTTAGATTTGGCACTCGTCCCGGAGGTTTGACTGGACCTGGAGACAAACAGGGCTGGGTAAATGTAAGATGCCACATTGTTTCGGATTGTTGGTTACAAAGATGTGCATGACACCTTCAGAACTATAGTATATTTAAGGTGAGTGTCTTGACATTCCAATAAGAATCCCAATGGAATGCTGACTTTTTAAAAGGTGTTATCATCTAGAAGACTTGTATTCTTTCTTATCTTGTATCTTTTTTTTTTTTTTTTTTTTTTTTTTGAGATGGAGTCTCGCTCTGTCGCCCAGGCTGGAGTGCAGTAGCACAATCTTGGCTCACTGCAAGCTCTGCCTCCCGGGTTCATGTCATTTTCTTGCCTCAGCCTCCCAAGTAGCTGGGACTACAGGCGCCCACCACCATGCCTGGCTAATTTTTTGTATTTTTTTAGTAGAGACGGGGTTTCACCATGTTAGCGACGATGGTCTCAATCTCCTGACCTCGTGATCCGCCCACCTCAGCCTCCCAAAGTGCTGGGATTACAGGGGTGAGCCACTGCACCTGGCCTACTTATCTTGTATCTTGTCTGTGTTATTTTTCACTTACAATCATCTCTCTTCCTAAAGATTACAATCATCCTTAACCATTCTTTTTATGGATAATTTCTGCACCCAAGATTGCCAAATTCATTTCTTTTATCCCTTTAAAATCTTCTGAAGTCTCGGCTTTTCCAACCTTCTACCCAAGTAATACAAAAACAGTTGGTTTTCACCCATTGACTCTCCTCTAATAAATATGTCACAGTCTTTTTTCATAGTCCCTGGCACAGTATTCAAAACATTTTTAATACAATCATTCTAATGCAATAAAAATGATTTAATTTATACATTTTTTCAGGTCTGAAATTTCCAGTCTCTGTAATGCATAATGATTTTATCAAAGTCTTCACAATTTCCTGTAACCCTGAAGATGAGATTAGACAATGTGGATTCAAAGATAAGTGTTGCTTGTTGATTGATACCTTAACCTATCATTTTTTACTTGAAGACTGACCACCCTGAGGACAGTAAATAACCAAATTTATTTATCGTGATACCTTGAAATCCCAGACACTCAATAAGTTTCATTGAATGGATGATCAACTGTAAAATCTTCATGTTAGTTACATTTTGCTTTTGCTGACAAGCACTCCTTTCTCCTTCTTCTGGTAAGGACATCCTGGTGATGAGGAGAAACCATTCCTTCCATACTTTTGTACATGTGGTTTCAACTTTGGCTCCCTCAAAGCTCCCATCCCACTCCCTATATAGGCATGTGGTTGCTTATCTGTGTTTCATCCTTTATTTGGAATGGACACATGGCACAGCCAGGCCAATAAGACTCAAATCCGAAGCATCAGGTAGAAATGTTGAGGAGGAGGAGCACTCTCTACACTGAGAATCCTGACTCTATTGGTACCACCAATCTGGAGCTGCCAGAGGCCACCACATAGACAGAGCCAGCTGAGAATAGAGCCAGCACATGATAAAGAAGAACCAAAACACAAGGAGGGAGTCACAGCCAAAGTTCTGCTCACATTTGTTGAGCCCTAGAGCTAGCAATGACAGGTAATGATCTACATTTGGATTTTTCAGTAAGATGAATATATTCTTTTTTAAAGCTAGTTTGAGTTGTGTTGACTGATTAAACTTTTGACCTGTGATTTAGTCTTAAAAAAATAAAAACAGTTTTATAAAGGTTTTAGAAGTTAACTTATACTGATTTACATAAACCCCTGATTAAGGATTTCATAAACTCCCTGACAAGCAGCAGTATAGTTAAATAGCCTGGCCTCACTGAACCCATAACCAGGAGTCCAAGCCAAAATGAAAGGCCTGGTGTTGGGTGATAAGGACAGGGTTGTGTGCATACAGGGAGAAGTGCTTAGAAGTAGTGCCTGGAGGAAAATAAATCAGGAAATGACAGTCAGTGGAATAAGTTTTGTAGTAGAAGATGAGAAAATTAGTCTAAGGGAAAATGGGAAGCAAGGAGAGTACATAATACAATTTCTTTTAAAGGGCTTTGCATGTGGTTGATATGATTTGGCCTTTGGCTCCTTCTCTAGATTTATCTCCTACCACTGCTCCTCTTGCACTTCCTAATTCAAGCTGCTTCCAACCACTAGTGGTTGTCTAAATAGGCCTTGTGGATTCTTTCCTCAGTGCCTTTGCATGTACTCTGTCCTGTGCCACGGATGCCCTTCCCATCCCTCACTCAGCCTTCAAGAGTCAGCCTCAGCCTCCCTTTGCGAAGCCTCGAGGGACCCCCTTTCTGCCTTGTGATCCACCTCCATGGGAAGGCCTGGATCTCTGGACCATTGGAGAAAACACCTTCCTTGTTTTCTTATTTTTCACTCATCTATAACACAAACTTCCTCAGCAAGGAGACCTTGCCTATTTCACTTTAACAATCCCAGTGCCCAGTACGATGTATAGCCCATAATACATACTTCAAAAATATGAATTGATGAAACAAATTGAATTTCATAAAGATTTAAGATGACCAGTAACAAAATAGTAGGTTCTGTATGTTCAACAACCCCAGACAAAAGACTAAAGCAAAGTGTCATCCTACTAAAAGATCAAATAAATATATTAAGCATTTACTATGGAATAGCACTAGAAAGAAAATTTCTCTACATTCTCATCCAACCCACGGTCCAACCTTAAATGTAAAGCAGATCCTCCTCCAGCTCCCTGTTGCCCTCCACCCCACTTAGAGTCATCATTCTGCCAGAACAGGCCTTTCCTGTGAGTCTAATTCATCTTACAAATGCAGCATGAGCTCAGCTATCAGAATGCTTCTGTGTTTTCTCGGCCCCATATTTTGCTCTATATTTAAGCAAACACAGAATAATGACCAAATATATGTGTGTAATTGTCATTTTATTCTAAAGCACTACTTGTAGCTGAATTTTATTGAAGGGTTTTAGTGATCATGATCTGACGTAAGAAAATGACAATTCCCCTAGGTTCTCAAACAGGTTTTCCTAAACAAAACAGGTTTTCTAGTAGGTTTTCCTAAATAAAAAGGCAAATTTTATTTTAGACTGAATACTGCTTAGGGCAGATTCTTTACAAATCTTCCAGGGGAACTAAGGAGTTTATTTAAAGTATTTAAGTACTAATAATGTAGTAGAAGAATTAAACTTAGAGTGGTTTCAACGTATAAAACAGCATTGAATGGAGATAAGTTAGCAAATGACAGACTTTAAAGTGAGGAATAACTGTCCTACAATTAAAGCTGTCTAGCAACAGAAGGGGCTGAATTCCAAAGCAGAAAATTTATCAAGAGTCATAAAAAGAAATATTCCCATAAATTGTATGTCTTCAAGATATTACTTCATTAATGATCATGGCATTTCGAAATATGTAACAAAGCCATAGGTCTCCTTTTGTAGATGAAGAAATCGACAGGTTTAAATGATTTGCCCAGGGTCACATATTGACTAATGCAAGTCTGATGTTCCCTTTGTAATATTTCTTTATTGTCTTAGGAAATAATAAGCTTCCTGCAATTGCAGGTGATGTTACTTATTGCGATTCAACTCTTGATCTTCTAAGCAAAACTCAAGTTTTTTATTATCTGAGAGTTGGCCTTCTTGGAACCTTTTAATAGATAAGGCTTTTATAGTTCTGCAAATTCTTAGCATGTCACTTTAGTTTTAACCAATTTTGCATTGAAAAAGTTAGATGATAATGATTAGCCTGCAAATTGGCAGATCTTCTGTAACAAGTGATAAAACGTTAAATGTCAATATGTTATTACAAATACAGTGGCAACCAGGGAAATAAATGTCAAAGTTTTCATTATTTTGTTTGAGAGTTTCAGTAGTACCAACCAACGGTATATGCAGTTAATACCCCAATCTTTTTGTTAAGAAAAAAGTACTAGCATTGAACCACAGAACAAAATGAGATACGTATTTCCCTCAGCTCCCTGAAGTTAACAGGGCACTCTTTCTTCCATAGAAGGGTCACAATTCCAAATTAAGTTAGCATTACAAATCTATGGAGATGGGGAAACTAAGATCCTTAAGGAGGAAAAAGGGGGAAAATAAATAGTCAATTTAAAGAATAAAATTACAAATAACCAGGCATGGTGGCTCATACCTGTAATCCCAGCACTTTGGGAGGCTGAGGCGGGCGGATCATGAGGTCAGGAGATCGAGACCATCCTGGCTAACATGGTGAAACCCCATCTCTACTAAAAATACAAAAAGAATTAGCTGGGCATGGTGGTGGCCACCTGTAGTCTCAGCTACTTGTGAAGCTAAGGCAGGAGAATGGCGTAAACCCGGGAGGTGGAGCTTGCAGTGAGCCACTCCACTCCAGCCTGGGCGACAGAGCAAGACTCCATCTCAAAAAAAAAAAAAAAAAAATAAAAAACAAACAATAAATAATAAATTGTCTTTTCTTTCTTAGTAATAAAAGAAATAGAAAATGAAATTACAGCAAAATATAATGACTTTTACATATCAAACTGAAAGGTTTTAACAACATACAAACACTGCAGGCTGGTGACGATGCAATGAAACTAGAGCTCCGTGGTAGGTGGCCTCTCAGATTGTCCCTAGTGATTCCTGCCTCCTTGAATTCATGCCTTGTATAATCCTCACCCTCATGAGTGAGCTGGACTTAGTAACTTGCTACTAACAAACAAAATAGAGCAAAAGTGGGAGCTGTCATTTCCGAAGTTACCTACAAAAAAATAATAAAAAATAAAAAACCCATGACTTTCATGTTGCTTCCTCTCTCCTACGGTCTCCCCTGCTCCCTCTGAGAGAAGCAGCTGCCATGTTCTGAGCTGGCCTATGGAGAAACCAATGTGGCAAGGACCAGGTATCTCCGGCCAAGAACCAGCGAGGACCTGAGGTATGCCAACAGTGACCTGAATGAGCTCAGAAGCAAATCCTGCCTCAGTGGAGCCTTGAGATAATTCTCCAGCCAAGAACCAGCGAGGACCTGAGGTATGCCAACAGTGACCTGAATGAGCTCAGAAGCAAATCCTGCCTCAGTGGAGCCTTGAGATAATTCACCACTGGCAGACACCTTGATTGCAGTCCTATGAGAGACCCTGAACCAGAGGAATTGAGTTAAGCCATGGCCAGATACCTGACCCATTAATAAATGCTCATTATTTTAAGCTCAATTTGGGGGTAATTTTTGTACACAGCAAAAGACAACCAAAGACAACTAATACATATTGTTAGTATGTATTCTAGATTCTGGAAAGTTAGTGTGACAGTATGCATCAAGAGGCTTTTAGAAAATTAATTATTTTTACCCAATAATTCCACATCTAAGATTCTTTTATAAAGAAATAAAGCAGAATGCAATGAAAGATTATTTGCAAAAAAAAAAAAAAAACCCAAAATTATCTTGATAGTAAATCTTAAAACCATTGCTTTTAATAGTTAAAACTTGGAAATAAACGAACTTGGAAATAAACCAATGTCTCAAAATCTGGGACTACATAAAAATACCAACAAGATTTTTTTAAAGGAGACAATTCTGAAAAAGAAGGGTAACGAGGGATCACTAGTCCTACCAGATGACAAAGCATATTTAAAAGTTACAATAACTGAAACAGGAAGTATTGGCACATGAATAGATGAATAAATGGGTCAGGACACTCCAAAGATAGACACAAATATATACAGAAATTTGAGATGATAAATATGATACTCAAAACAAGCAAGATGGATTTTTTAATGTATATGTATACTATAGTCAAACTAAGTCGCCATTTGAGAAAAAAAATATTTTAACCAATGCTTCCAATTTTAGCCAAAGTAAAATAAAAAAAAGAATGAAAAATAGAAGACAAATAAAAGTTTTTCTATATAATTTTGGAAGGAAGAAGGTATTTCCACAGAAAACAAAATCTAAACTCCACACAAGAAAATGCTGATAAATTTGATGACACAAAAACTTTAAGAATACCTGCATGGCACGCCAGGTGAGGCTGGGGGAGAACATCATTAATATTAAAAACACTCATTACAAAATGGAAAGGAAAAAACAATTTGCAAGCACATTAGAGTCAAAGGGCTATGTTCTTTACTCTTTAAAAGGTGCCTAAAAGTAAATGTTAAAAATATGACAGAAAATATAGAAAAATGGCTAAGAGATTGAAGAGTGAATACAAAGAAAATGAAATTAAAATAGTTTTTAAACATAGGAAGAGATGTTCATACTCTTTCATAACGAGAAATGCAAATTAAATGATATAACAAGTACCACCTATTGGAATGACAAGGTCCAAAGTGTTTGATAGTATGAGTGTGTGGGAAAGCAGACAGTTTGAAACTTTGCTGATGGAAGTATTCATTGCTACAACCTCTCTGGAGAGCAATCTATCAAACTTACAAATGCACATTCTCTGACCCTGCATTCTGCTTCTAGAACTTTCTCTTACAAATACACTCACATGTGGATAAAATTATATCACTCAGGGATATTCAGTGCCCCATTTTAAATAACGAAACATTTAAAACAACTTAAATAGGCATCAATAGAACACTAAACACCTTCAGGGACTACAATACAACAGAACACTGCACAGCCTCTAAAAAGAACAAAGTAGCTCTACATATGCTGATATAGGGTGACTACATGATATATTGGTAAATTAAAATAAATGTAGAATTGTATGAAAATGCTATCACTGTGTCCAACAAAGAGAATATATATACTATGCACATACCAGCATATAATTTATCAGTGATTGCAAAAAAATTAATAATGGTTATATCTGGATGGAGAAATTACTAATGGTTTTTATTCTCTTCCTAAATCTTTTTTCAATTTCTACATTTTCAAAAATAACCATATGTAACATTCACAATGAAAGAAAAAGACTTTAAAATACCCATATACATATTAGAAAACATTTGTGCTAAACATGTTCAATTGACTCGGGACAGGGAGTCCCTGTTTGTAAAAAGGAGTCTCACTCTGTCGCCCAGGCTGGAGTGCAGTGGCGCGATCTCAGCTCACTGCAAGCTCCGCCTCCTGGGTTCACAACATTCTCCTGCCTCAGCCTCCCAAGTAGGTATGACTACAGGCACCCCCACCACGCCTAGCTAATTTTTTGTATTTTTAGTAGAGACGAGGTTTCACTCTGTTAGCCAGGATGGACTCCCATCTCCTGACCTCGTGATGCCCCCGCCTCGGCCTCCCAAAGTGCTAGTATTACAGGCATGAGCCACCTCGCCCAGCCCCGTTTGTTTTTTAAAGGTTCTCACGGCTGAGCATTTTCTTCATGTCATCATAAAAAATGAACAATATATTGACTTTCACAAACGTCATAGAAAATTGATAAGGACAGAGAAATGGAAGAAAAGGTATAATCAATCTTCCAGGCATAACAGTTTGCTTTTCTGTTAAAGTGTCTTTTCCAAAAGCAATTACTAAGGATGGAGTGAAACTTGCACCAAAAGAAAAACAAGTCAACATAAACCTTCCTAACGCTTTCGGAAGTTAAAATACGTTAGACTGGGAAGGTAATTTTCTCTCCCTTTGGAAACAGAGTGCACAATAGAAATAGAACTGTGTATTTTGTGGTTTGTGATTTAAGGTCCATGCCCAAAGCAAAAATATTTACTCACTAATTTCAATCTGCCAAAAATGCAAAAAAAAAAATCTATTGGTCAATGTATAAAATGAAATGGTACACTATTTCTCAGATTTATAAAGGTATGGAAATACATGTATTTATAGAAACACCTCTCAATTTGGCATCCTGCAATGACAGACTGATCTTTCTCTGCAGGATCCTTTTTTTTGAGATGGAGTCGTGCTCTTGTTGCCTAGGCTGGAGTGCACTGGCATGATCTCTGCTCACAACCACCTCCGCTTCCTGGGTTCAAGTGATTCTCCTGCCTCAGCCTCCTGAGTAGCTAGGACTACAGGCGCCAGCCAGCATGCCCAGCTAATTTTTTGTATTTTTAGTTAAGACTGGGTTTCAGTATGTTGACCAAGCTGGTCTTGAACTCCTGACCTCAGGTGATCCATCTGCCTCAGCCTCCCAAAGTGCTGGTGTGTCCGGAATCGATTCCTTCTGGTGGGTTCTTGGTCTTGCTGACTCCAAGAATGAAGCTGTGGACCCTGGCGGTAAATGTTACAGTTTCTTAAAGATGGTGTGTCCGTAGTTTGTTCCTTCAGATGCTCAGATGTGTCTGGAGTTTCTTCCTTCCAGTAGGTTCGTGGTCCTGCTGACTTCAGGAGTGAAGCCACAGACTTTCACAGTGACTGTTCTGGCTTTTAAACATAGCACAGACCCAAACAATGAATAGCAGCAAGATTTATTGTGAAGAGCAAAGGAACAAACCTCCAACACCCTGGAAGTGGACCAGCGCGAGTTACTGCTGCTGGATTGGGTGGCCAGCTTTTATTCCCTTATTTGGCCCCACCCACATCCTGCTGATTGGTCCATTTTACAGAGCACTGATTGGTCCATTTTACAGAGTGCTGATTGGTCCATTTTACAGAGTGCTGATTGGTCCATTTTTACAGAGTGCTGATTAGTGCATTTACAAACCTTTAGCTAGACACAGCGCGCTGATTGGTGTGTTTTTACAGAGTGCTGATTGGTGTCTTTACAAACCTTTAGCTAGACACAGAGCGTTCATTGGTGCATTTACAATCCTTTAGCTAGACAGAAAAGTTCTCCAAGTCCCCACCAGACCCAGAAGTCCAGCTGGCTTCACCTCTCACTGGGATTACAGGCATGAGCCACCGCACGGCCCCAGGATCCTATCTTAAGGTTAGTGTAGGAGGGGGGTTCAGGAAGGCAGGTGCCACAGGCAGAAAGGTCTGTGTTTTGTGGTAGTGATAGGATTGATCGATTTTACTGATGCATGGGGAGAAGAGAGAGAAACTCAGGAGAACCCGGGTGTAAAATGCACAGGATTTGGCACAGCAAAGGAGGGATACTAGATAAACTGAAATGAATTGAAGGGCTGTGGGCAGGGATTGCCCCAAATCATGTTTGGGACTCTGAGAAATGATTGCTTCCCAGAATAATCCCAACCCATCTGCACATACATGGTGGGAGAGGGAGTGCTCAGCTTTTTTTAGGCAGGTAGAAGGCCAGAGCCCAGCTTCTTCTGAGTTAAGAGAGGATTCCAATGTCATACTGCAAATTTCCAAAGTAGAGTCTAGCAGTCCATATTTTTGGAAAGCTTCCTATCTGATTCTGAGTTATGAGGACTGTCATCCACTATTTAAGAATGGCTTCTCAGCCAGGCATGGTGGCTCACGCCTGTAATCCTAGCACTCTGGGAGGCCGAGGCCAGTGGATTACCTGAGATCGGGAGTTCAAGACCAGCCTGGCCAACATGGTGAAACCCCGTCTCTACTAAAAATACAAAAAACTAGCTGGGTGCAGTGGCTACAGAGTGAGACTTTGTCTCAAAAAAAAAAAATGATTTCTCTACCATATCTTAATCGGAATGACTCTTGTATTGTGCACCTCATTCTTTTCATTCTTTTGTCTTTGAGGGTGTTATGTTTCAGACCAATGCATTGCTCTGATAGTCTAAAACATGGAGAACCGTCTGAAATTTTTCACTGGCCAATATTGTATAAATAGTTGCTAAAGAATTAAATCATCATTATCAAAAGACAAATTTCAGGAATATATCACTCAAATAAACCTAAACAAAAGGTAGGATGGATGAGCAATCAATATTTGTGCTCCTTTTTTTCCTATCAACTACAGTTTCCAAGTAGGAAAATCAGTATGTAATTTTATTCCGAGTCACCAAGGAAGTAGAATAACAAATTATCATAAATGAAAGGGAACCTAAAAGTCATTTAGTTGAACATCCCTTCTAATTCCTAAGTCTCTACTACAGCTCCACTCATAGGTGATATTCTGGCCTAGTACATTCCAGAAAACAGGAATTTATTAGTTAATGCAGAAAGTAGAAAATATAAACCTGCAGATGAAAAACAAAATTATAAACACTTAACATAGAAGCAATTTCAGTCCCCCAGAAAATTACAAGGCTGAAGATTCGCTCATGTTTTCCTGATGTTAATTTGACGTGTGATTTTAGGGTTTGCCTACACATAAGGGTAGCATCAAAGCACTAAGACTATCCACACAGAATGGGGCTTCCTTGAAATCTTGCCCTCACACTTAGGCAGAAATAGCGTAATCACTATGAACTTCACAGATTAGAAACAGTTCTGAAGTTGGCAGCTCTTAGATAAAAGCTCACATGCTTATTGCACTACATGTCTCTTGAAAAAGAGAGACAAATGGGCACAGGGTGGGTCTGTGCTGGCCATTACAACAATTTAGTAGATTAAACTAAGCCAGATCCTTGCAGCAATAAAGGTGGCGATGGCCCTCCCTGATAACCCCAGTGTTTGGGCCAGGGTAAAGCAGGTGAACCTGTATTGAGAGAAATATCCTTAGTAGATATTAAATTTTATGCTTCCTAAACTACAAATATCTCGAGAGGCCAAGAGAACAGTTCACCCAAGGTAGAGGCTGTTAGTTGTGCATCTCTGCCACTTACACAGTTTCTACACAATCCAGTAAAGATGCACAAAGAAAAAATCAGTCCTAAAGTCATGTTTTTAGATAGACAGTCCTCGACTTGCAAATTTTCAACTTAATAATAGAGTAAAAGTGATATACTTTCAATATATTATTCAACATATTACATGAGATATTCAACACTTTGTTATAAAATAGGCTTTGTATTAAATGATTTTGCCCAACTGTAGGCTAATGTAAGTGGTCTGAACACACTTAAAGCAGGTTAGGCTGTGAAGTTCAGTAAGTTACGTGTATTAAATGGATTTTCAAATTACGATCTTTTCAACTTAACGGTGGGTAATTCAGGACAGACTCCCATCATAAGCAAGGAACATCTGTATAACTCTTAGTTGTTTAAAGTTGACTGTATCCACATGGCCCTTCTCCTGTCTACAATAAGACAAGTCTGGTGTTAGGCAAATTACTTAACCTCTCTGTCTCTCTCCTCAGGTTCTTCCCATGGAAATTATGATCTAAAAACATGACACAGTGTTTCTTCCCCGTGGTAATCTTTTTTTTTTTTTTTGAGACGGAGTCTCGCTCTGTCGCCCAGGCTGGAGTGCAGTAGCGTGATCTCAGCTCACTGCAAGCTCTGCCTCCCAGCTTCATGCCATTCTCCTGCCTCAGCCTCCCAAGTAGCTGGGACTACAGGCATCGGCCACCACGCCCAGCTAAGTTTTTGTAGAGACAGGGTATCACCATATTAGCCAGGATGGTCTCAATCTCCCGACCTCGTGATCCGCCCGCCTTGGCTTCCCAAAGTGCTGGGGTTACAGGCGTGAGCCACCACACCCGGCCCCCATGGTGAAAAATTTTAATGGCTCCACACTAACCAGAAAAAAAAAAAAAAAAAAAACACAGACAACCGAGTTCAAAACTGGTTTTCCCTTCCATTCATTCTCAATTTACTCTTCTAGCTGAGACTTATCCCCTGACAATGACTTGAGCTTTTATACCTTCAGCCATCTGAAATTCTTTTTTTTTTTTTTTTTTTTTTTTTGAGATAGAGTCTCACTCTGTCACCTAGGCTGGAGTGCAGTGGCATAATCTCGGCTCACTGCAACCTCCACCTCCTGGGTTTAAGCGATTCTCCTGCCTCAGCCTCCTGAATAGTTGGGATTACAGGTGTGCTCCACCATGCCTGGCTAATTTTGTATTTTTAGTGGAGGCAGGGTTTCACCATGTTGGTCAGGCTGGTCTCGAATTCCTGACCTCAGGTGATCATCCCGTCTTAGCCTCCCAAAGTTCTGGGATTACAGGCATAAGCCACCATGCCTGGCCAGCCACCTGAAATTCAATCCCTTCCCCATGCACACTTTTTTTTCTTGTTAGAGAGATGGGGCCTTGCTGTGTTGTCCAGGCTGGTCTCAAACTCCTAGCCTCAAGTGATCTTCCTGTCTCAGCCTCCCAAAATGCTGGAATTACAGGTGTAAGCCACCACTCCCATGCACACTTTAACTCTGCCTGTTGATTCTTGGAATGTAGCTGAAGTTTTCTAATTTTTTTTTTTTAATTTTGAGACGGAGTTTCGCTCTTGTTGCCCAGGCTGGAGTGCGATGGCACGATCTCAGCTCACTGCAACCTCTACCCCCAGGGTTCAAGTGATTCTCCTGCCTCAGCCTCCCGAGTAACTGGGATTGCAGGTGACCGCCACCATGCCTGGCTATTTTTTTTGTATTTTTAGTAAAGATGGGGTTTCACCGTATTGGCCAGGCTGGTCTTGAAGTCCCGATCTCGTGATCCACCTGCCTCAGCCTCCCAAAGTGCTGGGATTACAGGCATGAGCCACAGCACCTGACCAAAGTTTTCTATTTCTGAGCTCATTGTTCTATGGCATTTTCCTGGCCCTTGTGAGGAGCTGCCTAGTACCAATACAGGCTGCACAGGTGACTCCATCCTCCCAATGAGGCTGTTTACTACTTGAGTTAAGGCATGTTCCTTAGGGTCTAGGGTTGCCAAATAAAATTCAACTAGTTGTCCAGTTAAATTTGAATTTCAGATAAACAACAATTTTTTAGCGTAAGTTTGTCCTGTGCAATATTTCAATTTCAAGTTCATTCAGGGTAGAGGTTGTCAGCTGAGTTGTCCATCTGGCACCCACACAGTTTCTATACAATCTAAAAAAAAGTTTCCATGCAGTATTTAGAACACGCACTAAAAAGTTATTGTTTCTCTAAAATTCACTTAAACTGGGTCACCTGTGCTTTTATTTGCTAACTCCAGCAACTCTACTTGGGACACCTGTATCACTTTAAATGCTCAGAACAAAACTTCACGATACTGAGTGCTCAAAGTGTATGTTGATTAGTTGAGCGACTGTAATTTAATCTAGACAAACTTGAAGACGGCTATTACAGAATACAGTGTTTCCAGCACTCAGCCTTTAGTGCCTCCTTGTTCCAAGGGATCAACCGTCCATTCATCTGACGCCTCTTCTGAGTTAGCAGGATAATCTGGAGTCTGACCTAGGCTGGGTTAGTTTTCAAGCAGTTGCAGTGGGGCATGGAAGTTGGAAGGATTGATTCAATGCTGAGACCCAAGGAAACAAGTTCCAGACCCAAGGCAAGGCAGGATCCACAGCACCAAGTGTGGATGAGAAGGGAAGGGTCTATAGCAGAAGGGTGGGCACGACTGAGAGAGTGCGTTCAGGGGTTGCCATGGAAGAGGTCCTGATGCAAGAGCATGTGACTGAGATAATCTCACAAAGCAGCTGTAGCCACACGGATAGCACTGAGCCCATTTGGACAAAACCCTTCCTCCCGTTTACTAAAGCAATCTTCTACATATTTACCTTGACTGTTCTCTGTGTCTTCCTTTAGACTGTTCTGTGTTAGCTTTCTCCTGAGAATGAAATAGTTGTGTCTTTCTAAATTTGTGCCACACCAGAGACAGAGGTGGGAAAACAGATTCATGATCTTTAAAAGAATACCATGCTTCCAAGGTGGTAATGCTCTAAACAGACGCAAAGTTTCCTATAGCAAACATGGAGAGGGAGGCACAATCAGAAAGTCTGTGGCACCCTGTAGGAGAATGTCAGGAGGTCTTGAAGGGAAGTCACAAATGGAGGAGGTGGCCACACAGGTGCTTTTTAGACCAGCCTTTTGTTTGTTTGTTTGTTTGTTTTTTGAGATGGAGTCTTGCTCTGTCCCCCAGGCTGGAGTGCAGTGGCACGATCTTGGCTCACTGCAAGCTCCGCCTCCTGGATTCATGCTATTCTCCTGCCTCAGCCTCCCGAGTAGCTGGGACTACAGGCGTCCACCACCACACTCCACTAATTTTTTATATTTTTAGTGGAGACAGGGTTTCACCATGTTAGCCAGGATGGTCTCGATCTCCTGACCTTGTGATCCACCTGCCTTGGCCTCCCAAAGTGCTGGGATTACAGGCGTAAGCCACCACACCCAGACTTTTTGTTTGTTTGTTTGTTTTTGGACACATAGTCTTGCTCTGTTTCCCAGGCTGGAGTGCAGTGGCACAATCTTGGCTCACTGCAACCTCCACCTTCTGGATTCATGCAATTCTCCTGCCTCAACCTCTCGAGTAGCTGGGATTACAGGTGCTCACCACCACACCTGGCTAATTTTTGTACTTTTAGTAGAGATGGGGTTTTGCTATGTTGGCCAGGCTGGTCTCAAACTCTCAGCCTCAAGTGATCCACCCACCTTGGCCTCTCAAAGTGCTGGGATTACGTGAGCCACCACACCCAGCCTTAGAGCAGCCTTTTAAGTGTCACCTTCCCCATGAGATTCCTGAAGCCCTTCCAGCAGTACTCTGTGGTTGCTTCATCCTCAGCGATGTGCTGACTCACTGGATATTTTCTCTGGGTTTTCACCAAGTAAACCAAAACCACTGGTAAAGAGCCAATGGGCCACAGAACAGTGTTGCTGCCTGGCTGACGGATTGGCCCTCCAGAGTCAGTGGTGCAGCAGGTATTGCCTGGACCTGCATCAAACCCATCTGGGCCAAGAATAAAGGTACTTAGCCTTTTTGCATCTCACCCTCAAAATCTACAAAACCTTCTTATGTGGGGGTGCTTCCTGTTGAATAAAATACTTTTTTTCTGAAACCGAGTCTTGCTTTGTTACCCAGGCTGGAATGCAGTAGTGTGATCTTGGCTCACTGCAACCTCCGCCTCCTGGGTTCAAGCGATTCTCCTGCCTCACCCTCCCTAGTAGCTGGGACTACAGGTGCACACCACCACGCCCAGCTACTTTTTGTATTTTTCGTAGTGACAGGGTTTCACCATGTTGGCCAGGATGGTCTCGATCTCTTGACCTCTTGATCTGCCTGCCTCGGCCTCCCAAAGTGCTGGGATTACAGTTGTGAGCCCCCGTGCCCAGCCCTGAATTAAAAAAAATTAACATATTAAAACATAATAACTCCATGAATGTTGCCCTAGCCTCTACAACAATTTGACAATTTCTGGAGATGGAGGGGCGTGTCCATCTTTAATACTGAAAGACTCTAAATATGGACAATTAATAAATAGGAATCATCTTATAAAAATAATTTCTTATGGAAAAGTAAAAGTGAAGGAAGACATAGGAAAATCTAAGAAGCATGCATGAATTAGCAGATCCAGATGACACACAAGGTAAAGTATTAATAAAACTGACAGATGCGTCCACAGGGTCCTTTCTCATTTTGCCTCAAAGACTTCTGTGAAACTGAAATGATGGGTGGAGTGCTGAAGTGTTAAATCTTTATATCTTAATGAAGACCTGGGAGATAGAGTGATCAGTAACTTAATGAGATTTTCTGGATGTTTCTAACCTGAGAGATGTTGCAAATACCAGTAAGCAAAGGTAAAATAACGCAAGTATATTTATATAAAATAAGCTTGGAAACACAGGTAAGACACAGCTGTATAAAATTCAATGTAAAAATGCTAACTCATTCAACTGAGATATTCACCATGCCCAAGGGACTGGAAGAAATAGGAAACTAATAATGATAAAAAGCACCAAGGGGCAAACAAGAAAAGCAGATTAGAAAGAAGTTTATATTACGAGCTAGGCCAGGGAGGAAAACAAATGCCACTGTTTGGGTACATATACAAAATTCTGTTATTCCTCTGAGCAAAGAAATAGTGAGAATCTACTGAGATTTCTCTGAGGATGATGCACCAGATTTTGGGCTTCAGAAGGCCACAAAGTCATGTCTGAAGTGAAGGGAGCGCGTGACAAGGAGTAGTAAGAGGAACGCTAATTCCCCGAGAAACAAGAAAGAGTAGCTGAGTGGCTCATAAGAAATGGGAGGCTCATAATATTAGTCCATAAGTATGTGCAAATGATGTGTAATGGGGTATTGCAATTTGTCTGAACAGAAATTAAGAAAAAGAAGGGATTTTTAAGAAAGAGGAATAAAGTGCAATAACCTGGCAAACCCACGAAGAGTGAAGCCATGAATCTAAAGCTGCCCAGGGAGCAACAGCAAGTCCATGTCTCTAGGCCTTTAGCACCAGCTGGGATGAGATGCTAGACTGTGTCCTTCCTCCGGTGATAACACCCTGTTGGTGTAATAGACCAAACGACCATAGAGCTCTTCTGAAGCAGAGTTTATGATAGGAAGAAACATATATCCTGCTCTCAGAGGAAACATCTCTCAAATAAGAATAAGGCTGAAATCCTGGTTCCCTGCAGTTATTATGTGTCCCAACACCCAGTTTCAGCAGCAACCCAGATCCCACGGCAATTCAGCTTAATATGTGACACTTCCACTAACGAAGAGGACGTGTGGCTTCAACACATTTCTTCTACTTAGAAAGTTTCTGACAAAGGTCAAGTGATGTAGGAGAGTTAGTGATGTGTTCCAGGACTCCAGAAAAAGGAAGAGATACATTACTAAAAAATGAATTAACTGCTAACTATTATAATGTCAAAAGTGCCAGAATTATAAAAGTTATAGCTGAGAGTCTTGGGGTATAGGGAGAAAAGGGCAGGGATTCCATTACATTCGAGAAGTGAGAGGCAGGGTCTTTCTGTAGTCAGGCAGGACAGACTGGAGTAAAGGGAACTCAATAAATGAGTGCAAGAAGGAAGGAAAGTAAAAAGCAAAGGGGAAAAAAGGAGGGAAGAATAAAGGACCTGTACTCTGATTCTGTGACATTTACTGGAAGCTCCCAAAGACTGCAGTGAGTAGAGCCAAGGGCCTCACTGGAATTCTGACCTAGAGGATCCAACGGTGCTTGAACTGTCTGCAGAAGAATAGATCATTGTAAGGACCTTACAGTTACCCCCAATGGGAAAAGTGACCTCAAGTATTTCATAGTAAAATCATGCACTCTTCGTTAAATAACTAATTCTCATTTCAAGAAACAGCTCTTGACTTGCTATTTAGCCCTGGGAGAGACTGGACGACTTATCATAGGAAATCAGGAGACATGGAAACTAGGTGTTATTTGATTTCAACAATCCATAAATACAGGTGTGCCTAGGAGCACTCCATTTTCAAGTGGACATAGTATTTATGAAATCAGGCTTCAGGATGTCCTGAAGGCATAAGTCAGTGGTTCACACTCATGGTGTATCCACTGCAGAAGTCTTACTCTTACAGGCTATGTTATGACCTCTCCATCTACAGACTTAAAGTTTGGCGAGAAGTTTGCTACGGCCAGTTGACCAACAGGACATTTTAAGCCTGACTTACAGATACTTGTATCTAACCTGCTGGCACCAGACGTAGACTGCTGCAGCGAGTGGAACTTTAAGCAGTTCTTCCTCTGGGCCACTTGCCGAGAAGCAGAGAAAACCTAAAATAAGAATTTATATCAATTCATGGGCAGTGTTTAATAGTTCCACTAGATTGTCAAGAACTTGAAAGGGTCTGGGCACTGTGACTCAAGCCTGTAATCCCAGTACTTTGGGAGGTCAATGCAGGAGGATCACTTGAGGTCGGGAGTTCAAGACTAACCTGGGCAGCATAGCAAGACCCCATCTCTAAAATAATTTTTTTTTAATTTTATAAAAACTAAAATTAGCCAGGCATGGTGGTGTGGGCCTGTAGTCCCAGCTACTTGGGAAACTGAGGCAGAAAGATTGCCTAAACCCAGGAGTTCAAGGCTACAGTGAGTTATTATCACACCACTGCACCCCAGCTTGGGCAAGAACATGAAACCTTGTCTCTAAAAAAGAGAGAAAGAGAATGAAAACTTGAAAGGATCAAGTTCCTTGGAGGATTTTGGAAAAAGATATTTGAGAAAGAGCTGTATGTACATGGATTTATCACAATGGACCCACCATGAAGTGATATTTTTTGTTTCATATGAATGATGACCCAAAAGCTCCCACTGGGAAGGAAGGTTTCTATAAACAGTTATTTGTTAGTCTCTTTCCCCTGCCAACCCATGCTTGCTAATTAGGTTCATGAACAGGATGACTGTGAAGATAGGAATGGAGGTTATGCAGCAGCATAGACTTCCTCTCACCAAGGCTGACACTGTTGCATATCTATGGGTCCTACTTGCTAGTAGCAGAGACCAACACTAAGTCCTGTCTATGGTACCATATCACAGGGGAACAGCCAGATACCTGGCGCTTTGATTTCCTTATATTCATTCTATCATGGAAGGAGAAGGTATTTGTGATTACTTTGCCCTCACTTATTTTGGATTCAGATTTACTACCCTTGATCACAATGTCTCTGGTAGCTTCTTTATCCCTGGACTTACCGAATGCTATAGTCACCATCGTTATGTAATACATACATAGGCTGGGCGCGGTGGCTCACGCCTGTAATCCCAGCACTTTGGGAGGCCAAGGCGGGCGGATCACGAGGTCAGGAGATCAAGACCATCCTGGCTAACATGGTGAAACCCCGTCTCTACTGAAAATACAAAAAAATTAGCCAGGCGTAGTGGCGGGCACCTGTAGTCCCAGCTACTCAGGAGGCTGAGGCACGAGAATGGCGTGAACCCGGGAGGCGGAGCTTACAGTGAGCCGAGATCGTGCCACTGCACTCCAGTCTGGGTGACAGAGCGAGACTCCGTCTCAAAAAAAAAAAAAAAAGAACTATAAAATACATACATACATACTATTGCTTCTAATTGAGGAACTCACTTTGCAGTGAAATAAACATGACAGTTGGCCAATGCCCATGAGATTTCTCATGGACACTGAGGAATTGAGTCAAGGTCTCATTCTGTTGTTCAGGCTGGAGTGCAGTGGTGTGATCATAGCTCACTGCAACCTGGAACATCTGGATTCGGGCAATCCTCCAGTTTTACTACATACGCCACCCCACCCAGAAGCAGCTGACCTCACAAAACAGTGGGATGGCCTATTGAAGACTCAGTTTAGATACCAGTTTGTGAGATTGAGGTGCTCTCCAACAAGATACAAATATACTCTGAACCAGAAACCGATATGTGTGGGTGGTTGTCTTCTCCGCTAGTCAAAATATATGGATATATTCAAACCAAGAGGTAGAAGGCAGGAACACCTCTATTACTCTTAACAAGTCATCTCAAAATGTCTGCTTCCCATCTCGTCCACATGAGCTCAGATGATTCAGAGGTTGTGTTCCTCAGGAACCCAACAATAGCAACATTGAATTGGAAGCTGCGACATCTCATCTGGGGCTCGTCAGGAGGAAAGGCAAAAAAGGAGTATTAGGGTGCTGAGTAGGATGAGTAATCCTGATTGTCAAGGGCAAGCAGTGTTATTGTTTCAGTATGGGGACAGTTTCCCTGAGGGATTTTATTATAGTTCCATATTCAGTGGTAAAATTTACTAGAAGACAACAGCAACCCACACAGATAGGTTTTAGAACTCTCAGGGATAGAGACGGAAAATGCTGATAAAGGATGCTGACCAGCTGAGGTGGCTGAAGACAGAAAAAGTATCAACTATGGCCTTGGGGTTAGTTCTAGAAATAAGGAATACAGTTTTGTTGGCTTGCAACCCTGATATTTATTTATGAGACTCTTTTCTCTTATTTCCTCTTCCTTTCTCCTACTCTTTTATATATGGTGCTGTCATAGAAGTAAGCTTTAGAATTTAGTCCAGAATATTGAAGAATGACCTAATGGAACCAGAGATGCTGGTTCTGGGGCTAGATATAGGAACTGTTGTGCCTTGACCACATACCACCTGGATGAGGGGTGCTAACATTACTAGACAGGTACATTTTTTATTGTTTAATGTTAATAAGGGAAAAGACGATAACGTTAACATTGTACAGCCAAGTGGGCTACAGCGAACAACCATTATTCTTTGTGTTCTCCAACATCTGCACACTGTTACGATGGCTGGAGATACCCCAACTTTATAAGACTGACCTCACTGCTCACGAGTGAAACTGAAAATGCCAGACACTCACTTCCCAGATTCCCCCTCAGACTTTGGGAAGGTGGCTTGAAGAAGCAGGGATTGCCAAGAAGCTATTCTGGTGATAGTAACAGCAGGCATGGAAGCTGCACTTGGCTTCCAGAGGCGGCAGCAGGTATGAATCTGTCAGCACCCATTGTTCAACAATGGTATGGTAGTATTAGGTTGCTGCAAAAGTAATTGCAGTTTTGGCCATTGCTTTCAATTGACCGTTGCCTTCAATGGCCAAAACTGCAATTACTTTTGCACCAACCTAATAACACTATCTTCACAGGCTGTGTTCTGATGCATAATGTGAGCACTGTGCTGGCTACAGAACCTCCAAGCCTGGATTTCCAGACTTATCAGAGATTCTGTGAGTCACCACCATATTTCAGCAAATCCCCTTTCTGCTTCAATTAATAAGAGTTGGTTTCTTTTGCTTGTAACTTAAAACCGTGACTGATGCTTTCAGGTTCTGGAGGAAGTAAGATTTTATAATTCTCAAATCCTGTAAGGACTAAACTTTCAACATCTTCGGTTGAAACAAACTTTGTTCATTCTCTTCATTACTTCATTGATTTTGTTCATTCAGTCATTCAGTCATTTAGTTGTTCATTCATTCATTCAGCAAATACTTACTGAACCTTTACTCTGTGCCAATTGGCAAAAACAGACATGGTCCCTCCTCTCATGTACATGTAGTTTAGTAGGCAATAATCACACAAATAAATGTGAAGGTGCAACTGTGATAACTGTTCAGGAAAGAGCCATGTTATAGGGAGAATTAATCATCATCAAATCCAGGGAAGACTTCTTTGAGCAACTGATGACTGAGCTGGAATCTGAAAAAAGAGTGAAAATTAGCTATGTGACAGGACAGAAGTGAAAGATGTTTCAGACAAAGGAAATAGTATGAGCAAAGGCTGTATAGCAAGTTGAGCAAAGCGTCTTTGAGGAACTGAAAGAAATCTACTATGGCTACAAATAAGAGAGCAGAGGGAAGCAGGCTGTGAAGAAACAAGTTTGTGGAGTCGGTGGAGACCATAACATGGCAAGCTTTGTAGCCCGTATTAAGGATGTTCTCCTTTATCTAAAAGAAGTAATAAATCATGGTAGTATTTTAAGTGGTAGCTGGGGAGGTGGGAGAAATGTAACATGCTCTGCCTGCATGTAAAATGTTTTGGAGAGGAGCAAGAGTAAATACAGGGAGACTGGTCAGGGGATCCCAGTAGCCCAAGCAAGAGGTGATGAAGCCTGGACTCAGAAGCAACAAGTAAGTGGCAGATGAGAGGATGGATGGGAATCATATTTGGAAGTTAACATTTTCAGGATTTGTGGTTGATCAAGTGTGAAAAGTGAAAGAGACAGAACGGATGCAGTCACCATTCATCAAAATTGGAAAACACCAGAAAAGGATCAAAAAGGAAGAGAACTGCCTTTGGAGAGAATCATGGCTATTTCTTCCAATGTACTACACTCCTCAGCCAATCACCTCAGATTAAACAGATTTTATTTTCAGTGCTCAAAAGTAGAATCAGGCTCTGACCTCAAAAATATCTGCCCTCTGCTCACAGATGCCTAGTCTTTTTACAGTAATGAAAGGCCAAAGCCTGAGTCAGCACACTCCACAATTAGAGATAGTGTTGTATTCAGTTTCCTAGAGCTGACAATGTTGCCACAAACCAGGGAGCTTAAAACAAGAGAAATGTATTCTTTCACAATTCTGAAGACTGGAAGTCCAAAATCAGAGTGTCAGTAGGGCCATGTCCCCTCCAAAAGCTCTCAGAGTGAATCTCTTTCAGCCTCTTCCAGCTTCTGGTGGCTCCTGGTGTTCCTTGGCTTCTGGTAGCATAACTCTAATCTGCCTCCTTGTTCACGTGGCCTTCTTTCTGTATGTCTCTGTGTCTCCTCCTTTCTCATCTCTTATATGAACAGTCATTGAACTTAGGGCCCATCCTGAAGCCAGAGTGATCTCATCTTGAAATTCTTAATCTCACTACATCTGTAAAACCCTATTTTGAATTGAGGTCATATTCACAAGTACTAGGGGTGAGGATTTGGACATATCTTTTGGGGGCCACTATTCAACCCACTGCAGATGTACAATGTTAACAGGTTGCTTAGATACACGTAGACGAGTTTTACCTGAAACAGCATTTCTCAGAGTGTGTAAGACAAACATTAGTTCCTCAAGATGCTCAAAAAAAATTGTTACCATGGTCAAAGTTTGGAAAACACTGAACACTCTATACCCTTCTTATGATTCCTAATTTACATACACACACTAAAGTTTCTGAAAAGTCCTGCAGTAATGAAACCCATTCAAGTGGCTCAACCCAGAACTTTACAATCTTATTTGATGCATAATCTTTTCCTTTTGGTGACAAAGCACCCGCCCACTGATATCTGAAACACTGTCCAAGGGCCATACTCACAGTATGCTAAGATACCATCAGTTAGCAATCAGTGATAAATAGTTTGGGGTTCTGGATTTTTCTCAGTTTTGGTGAGGAAGAAAAATGAAAGAAGGTCTTAAACATTGAAGGCTGGGGAGGGAATGACCACTGGATCCAGGAGGGAGTGAGTGCTGGGGTTGACTGGGCAGAATGTTAGCAAGTAACAGAAAGCTGTGATTGGTGGCTCAAAAGAAATTTTGCTCAAAGAATTTTTTGTTCACCTCACACTGTGAGGAGACAACACAAGCTGGGAAACAGGTTTTTGGTTGATTGCTTGGACTTTTTATTTGTTGGGTTTTTTAAGTCAAGTAAAAGCACGTACAGGCAACTTTGTGATTTATAGTCGTTTTTGTTTTGTATTTTCTCAAGCATGATGATTTCCTTGTAAAAGGGCATGTTTCCCATGGGTTTTATTAATCGAAGTGCCACTGTAACTACATTTCTGTCATCCTGAATTCCCCCTGTAGTTGCTGTGAAAAGCAGTCATCTTTGTTCCCGTAGTTTCTCCATTACTGAATAAATGTAACAGAGCAATGTCTTGGTCAATGAGAATCCTGATGCTTCATGAGCTATAAACCTATGTGTGAGCTATAAACCTATATATGAGCTATAAACCTATATATCCCTGCCTTGCAGCCGATGTGAGCAAGTAAGCCCAAGCCATCAGGAGATATGGTCACTCCCCAAGCAGCCAAGATCAGACTGGGGGCCAAGGTTCCAGAGAAAACACAATTCTCTCATCTACCGTGATTCCTTTCTTGGCCCCTTTGATTCTTGCACTTCATGTGGGGCTGTGGCTCCACCTCCTGGGCTTTGCGTTGTCTGGGCAAAAAGGACACAGAAGATCTCTAAGCCTCTGGTATCATTTCTTCTTTTGCCACACCAAAGCTAGGGCTTAACTTCCTTTTTCTGGGCTTACTGTCAACTCTCTGGGAAGAAAAATGTGTGTTCTTCACTCTTCATTTGCTAAGAGCTTCTTTCTTCTCCTCAGTGGGCCAGCTGACTGAGCCGGCAGTCAACGGATGGAGGTACAGGCCCCTCCACTATATTCTTTATGCACTTCTGGATTTTAGCCAGCACTGCTGGGCATTAAGGTCTGTGTTGGGTCATGTGAGTGGATCCTTCATGAATGGTTTGGTGTTCGCCCAGTCACGAATGAGCTCTTGCTCTTTTAGTTCCTGGGAAAACCCATTGCTAAAAAGAAACTGGCCCCTCCCTCCTCTCTCTCTTGCCTCCTTTCTTGACATGTGATCTGCACCTGTCAAGAGTAGAAGTTTACTGAGTCCCATGCCAGAGCGGATGCTGGCACCATGCTTCTTGCACAGCCTGCAGAACATGAGCCAAATCAACCTGTTTTCTTTATAAATTATCCAGCCTGAGGTATTTCTTTATAGCAACATAAAAGGACTAAGACATGTGTGTCCCAGCAAGCTTAAATACACTATGTCAGGGTTTCCCAGTGTGGAGGTCCTGTACCATTGAAGAGACACAAGCTAATTGTATTTGATACAAGAATAAACATATTTTATGAGTTACAAATTCATCTTATGTGCATTGGGGTGCTGGGGCAGGGAGAGGGAACAACCAGCACACAAAGTCTGTGATTCCATGAATGTGATTGTTTGGAATAGGCCTAACTTTTTAAAGTAAATTTAAAGTTTGTATTTAATGAAAAACATTAATAGTAATACAGGTGGTACATCTCTGGGTTAGTTTTTGCCCGACTGAGATTCAGGAAGGACCACAACGCCGTATCCTAGTGGCCACCACAGAATCTTAGCCTGAGAGGCACGTTAGTGGCAGCCCACAGAGCAGGACTCCCTTCTCCAACCTGCTTTGACAAATGGATTCTACCCTGAGTTCAATCACTGTCAATGTAGGAGAAATGCTGGTGGAGAGACTTTTCCATCACAGACAAATCCTTATGGAAGAAGGATTGGCAATGCTTTTTTTTTTTTAAGAAAAAAAATTTAAAATAAGCCAAATTACCCTAAAGCAGGAGCCAAGGTTGACAAATATCAGGTCCTAGGGAAAAACAGCAAAAGATTTCATTTCGGAAGTTGTAACTTCAGAGAGTAACAGTAACAATCCAATGATTCAAATTCATAGAACCTTTGCTTCAGAACACTTCTGAGCAACTTAGAAAGAACAGCCACAGTGCCCAATTGTCCATGAATAGAATAGCCCTTGCCTCTTCCTTTAAACATCTCTACTTTGTTTTTTCCTGAACATATCCCCCAACACACACACACACACACACACACACACACACACACACACACACACACACACACACTTTGCATATGTGCTATACATGCTGTCGCTCAGGGGCTCTGAGGACAGCAGGAACAATGGGCTCCTCCCTGTTTGTCCCCAACTGTCCCCACAGGCCCCAGGCTCTCCCCACCTGTAGATTTTTCCACCCTTCTGTCAGTGTGAGCCTCCTTTAAAACAAACAACACTTTCAGCTGATCATAAGGTCAAGAGATCGAGACCATCCTGGCCAACAACGTGAAACCCCGTCTCTACTAAAAATACAAAAATTAGCTGGGCATGGTGGCGTGTGCCTGCAGTCCCAGCTACTCAGGAGGCTGAGGCAGGAGAATCGCTTGAACCCAGGAGGCAAAAGTTGCAGTGAGCCGAGATCACACCACTGCACTCCAGCCTGGCAACAGAGCGAGACTCCATCTCAAAAAAAAAAGAAAAACATTACTCATGTATGCCCACAAGGAAACTTTTGATGGATTTTTGTTACCCAAAGGGCAAAGTTATTTATCTATTCACTGAACATTTATTAAATGTGTAGCATTTGCCAGATAATGCTAAGCAGCCTCCTCACTGCTTAGACCTACTTGGTAAAGGGTAAGCATCAGTGTAGAAGCAACTTGGAGTTGAGTAGAACTTCATGCCTAAGAGGCTACTCGGCACTTGTTGAGAATATTCTTCTTGTTCTTACCTTCCTGGAAAATTTCTATGCAACTTTCAAGAAACAATGTTATCTGTCCTATGATACCTTTTTGAATTCATCAGATTATGTGTTTTTATCTTCCCCAACAATATATTAGCTCAAAATAAGAACTTTGCATTCTCATCTATATATTCCAGTATCTAGAATACAGTGAGCATGAACTTATTTCCTGAATATGTAAAGTGCTAAAAGAATATAATGCAATCCAAAACTCAACAAATACTTTAGTAACTAAACATTGTGTGGGGTTAGTCCTTCCTGCTATATAATCACATCAATTTTGAAGTAATCATATTTGCCCAGGTAAAACAAAAAAAGGAGGCCAGGGGTTGAGCTCAGGATAGACATAAAAACGGGATCAAAGGAAGAGCCATGAGTTTGGAAAAAGCAAACATACTCAATCAGAAGGGATGTGTTAAACACTTACACAAGGGAGTGTACAAAGAAGCACATCTTCCCTGAGGATGTAGCAGTTCAGTCATTTGGACATTCATTCAAACATTAAATGATGTTTTATGGAATGTTCACTAATTATAATTACTTCAACATCGTGTTCAATAGACTATTAGGAAACTTCTAATTCATTTGTTCCGTTAAAAGAAAAACTTTAGACAAATTAAATTTATGGAGTTTAATAGAGCAAAAAACAATTCACGAATCAGGCAGCCACCAGAACCAGAAGTTCAGAGCAACTACAGGGCTACCACATGGTCCAATAACATTAAGGGACAGAAAAAAGAAGGTGACCTACGAAAAACGGAAGCAAGGTACAGAAACAGCCAGATTAGTTATAGCTGGGTGTTTGCCTTATTTGAACCTGGTGTGAACAGTTGGCTACCTGTAATTGGCTGAAACTTGGCTACTTGTTACAAAAGAGGAGATTACAGTCTGTTTACACATCAAGTTAGGTTACAGCCCACTATGTATGCAGAAACCATTAAGCCAAATTTAAAATACAAAGGGAGGTAGCTTTGAACCAAACTTAATACCTTATTAATTCATTTAATGTTTGATCATGTACCTTCTTTGAGTCTTGATCTAGATGCTGGAAATAGAGGTGACTCAGACAGACAAGGTCCCTACTATTAATACTTAGGAGTTCACATAATCTTACGAGTAGCTGTGAACAGATATCTAAACAAGGCCAGTATCTAAAACTAGAGAGAAGGTGTGGTGGAGTGGAGAAGGGAAGAAAGAAAAAGGGAAGGGAAGGGAGGGGAAATACTCGATGACCATGAACACTATGCACAGAATTGAAAAGAGAAAGTGAAAGGGAGTGACCAGTAGCTATTTTTCATGGATCATCAAGGAGGGGCTCGCTAAGGTCTGAGTGACAATAAGGAGCAGCCAAGGGTGATCCTGAGCATTCCAGGGAATACCTAGCACAGGACGGTAATTCCTAAAATAAAAATAAAAAGCACAATTTAACAACAAAACATACACAAAGAGAAAAACATAAAGTTGCTTCAATTTCTAATGACCAGCCAAGCTTGGTGGCTAAGGCCTGTAATCCCAGTACTTTGGGAGGCCAAGGCAGGCAGATCACCTGAGGTCAGGAGTTCAAGACCAGCCTGGCCAATATGGCGAAACCCCTGTCTGTACTAAAAATACAAAAATTAGCTGGGCATGGTGGTGCATGCCTATATATATAATCCCAGCTACTCGGGAGGCTGAGGTAGGAGAATCCCTGGAACCCAAGAGGCAGAGGTTGCAGTGAGCCGAGATCACACAACTGCACTCCAGCCTGGGTGACAGAGTGAGACTCTATCTCAAAACAAAACAAAACAAAACAAAACAAATTATGACTATAATTTCAGACTTCATTTGAAATTCCAAATTAAAAATCTCATTGCTTAGTGATGTAAAAATTTTAATTGAAAAAAATTCTACAATGAGCATTGTAAAACAATGAAAAAAAAGGGTAAGGAATCTTTTGTTATTTAAAGTAACCTAGTCTGGCCAAAATATGCTACCTTGAAAGGAAACCATAACTTAAACCTTGAAATGTTTATTTCCCTACCATTGTCTCAATCTGCAAAAAAATGAAACTTCCTTTTGGACTGATTACCAGCAGCCTACTGAAATCCTGATCCAAGACTAAAGTGAACAATTACAAATCCTAGCCAAGTATGTAGAACCCCAGGCTTTCTTCATAGATGAGAACATCTGGTGAGCTTACATTGTCTCATCAATCATCACAACATCTATTAGACTACAAAAATCATGATAGATAAAGTTTCCAATTCCATAAACAGATAATCAGAAGCACTGAATAGCCAAGTTAATGGTTGACTTATAATCACTGATTAAGGCATTGGCAAATCCTTGAAGAAAATCCAGGCACTGAGCCACAACCCTCTGTTTCACCCTATATACCCACATCTTTGCTCTAAATACAAACAAGACTGCATTAGACGTAACTCCAGTGTGCTCCGTTCCTTGCTTTGTTCCAAGCAAGATGTTGTACAAATGGGATAGTGAGGGTTAAAGAGAGTTAGGTCTATGTTGTTCTTTCACCATTCTGGACATTTTGGTGCAATAAAACCAATTAAATTGAAATGCCACAGGATCTCTGTAGCTCAGTTTCATATGTTTTTAACAACCTCCATTCACAGAAGTCATTTTCCTTCAAATGTAAGAAAACAAGATTGGGTTAACTTCAAAGGAACTTAAAGTAGTAAATGCAGAGTGCTGAATTTCTTATTACAAACAAGCTCTAAACCTAGACCATGAGTGATGGCGGACTTGGGAATACAAAGCTGGAAACTGGAGGGTGAGAAATTAAAAGCAAGATCAGTAACAACTTGGAAATTAGCTAAATTCAAGATGTTCAGAAACTTGGCTAAAAAGGCTGAGAGTACAATCATGTATCCACAGAAACATGGGTCCCATAAGTCAAAAGAACATGAGTCAAAACCCTGTGGATTAGTCATGAGTTGAGGACCTCATGAAGTCTGGAGTGTCAGAAATCCAAACAGTACACCCTAGTACTAGCAACAGGGAGTCTTGGAAATGGAGGTGACAGCTATCTCAAACAGCTTCATAAATATGTCCCATAGGAACAGTTGTCTCATTATTTATATTGTCTTAAAATAACAACTTGAGAATTTTTGCTAAAAGGTGACAAAACGAATGCACATTTACTTAGTTCTTTTGCCAGAAACTCACTGAAATGAATAACCACCACCAAAAACAGAGCCAGAGAACCATCACCCATGGTGAAACTAGAGAATGGTGAGAATGGCATAAAAGACACCATAATGAATATCTGTTCATGCCAAAATTCAGGACAAGTTAAAGATGCGTGGAAACCAACATCTGACTCCACACCCCATAGGAAGAATGTAAATTTCCCTTACAAAAAGCAAGAGCCCTAAAGTGCCCACACCAAAATTCTATGGATGTGAAAATGGGAGCAGGAGTTGTGAACAGTCAGTAGGAGGAGCTACAACGATCAACTCAACAAATATTTATTGAACAACTGTACATGCTAAGAGGAGTGGCTGCAAGACAGGGAAATGAAATCATGCTTCTTTTTTTCTATCTTACTATCTATTCATTAAAAATCCTTGAGATGAGGACAGACAATAAATGGAAGCCTATACATTTGCTTGGCTAAATTAAATGAACTCTAATCAGCAAACAAAAGGTCTTGAAACTGAGTCCCAGGGTTCCCACTTACCCAGACTCCTGCCAGAGTGAACCACAGACCTAAAGTGGGAAATGGACAGAAGCTGAGGGGTGATGGGCCACAGAACAGAGGATCCATCATATGTAATTACAAACAATGTGAAGACACTACACCTAAAATAAGATTACTTAATTTGTCCGTCTGTCCCTCAAACACATGAAGGACTAAACAGAGTTTAACTTTCCCCCTTAGAGTCCAGTAGCACAATTTTAAAGTTTGCAAATTTAACTGGAGAAGAATACATTCAAGGGAAAGACAATTCCACTATCCACTTCTTGAGTAAATAACAGGCCAGACAGAAGTGCCTGCATTCAGACAGAATAAGTAAGATGAAGTTTCAAACATGGCACCTAAGCAGAGTTCATACCAAAACAAAAACAAAGAAAAAAAAAGGAGGTGGTGGTGTAAGGGAAAAAAAAAAAAGACTCCACTAAACAAATAGGAGATAAAGACTATTGGAATATTGGAAGAACAGTTATTCCAAGAACAGTGCCTCATAATACAGAACTCATTTATACATTAGAACTTCTCAAAGTATTGGAAAAATCAGAGAAGACAAAGACTTTACAAAAATTGACATCAAAGGAGATTCAAATGCATGATGCATCCGGACTTGGTGGGTTCTTGGTCTCACTGACTTCAAGAATGAAGCCGCGGACCCTCTCAGGGAGTGTTACAGTTCTCAAAGATGGTGCGTCCGGAGTTTGTTCTTTCAGATGTTCAGATGTGTCCAGAGTTTCTTCCTTCTGGTGGGTTCGTGGTCTTGGTGGCTTCAGGAGTGAAGCTGCAGACCTTCGCAGTGAGTGTTACAGCTCTTAAAGGCAGCGCATCTGGAGTTGTTCGTCCCTCCAGGTGGGTTCGTGGTCTTGCTGGCTTCAGGAGTGAAGCTGCAGACCTTCCCGGTGAGTGTTACAGCTCTTAAAGGCGGCACTGACGCAAAGAGTGAGCAGCAACAAGATTTATTGCAAAGAGTAAAAGAACAAGGCTTCCACAGTGAGGAAGGGGACCTGCGGGTTGCCACTGCTGGCTCGGGCAGCCTGCTTTTATTCTCTTATCTGACCCCACCCACATCCTACTTATTGGTCCATTTTACAGAGAGCTGATTGGTCCATTTTGACAGGGTGCTGATGGGTGTGTTTACAGTCCCTGAGCTAGACACAGAGTGCTGATTGGTGCATTTATAATCCTCTAGCTAGACATAAAAGTTCTCCAAGTCCCCACTAGATTAGCTAGACACAGAGCACTGATTGGTGCATTTACAAACCTTGAGCTAGACACAAAGTGCTGATTTGTGCATTTACAATCCTCCAGCTAGACATAAAAGTTCCCCAAGTCCCCACCAGATTAGCTAGATACAGAGTGCTGACTGGTGCATCCACGAACCCCGAGCTAGACACAGAGTGCTGATTGGTGCATTTACAATCCTCCAGTGAGACATAAAAGTTCTCCAAGTCCCCACCCAACTCAGGAGCCCAGCTGGCTTAGCCTAGTGGATCCTGTGCTGGGGCTGTGGGCAGAGCTGCCCACCAGTCCCATGCAGCGCGCCTGCACTCCTCAGCCCTTGGGTGGTCGATGGGACTGGGTGCCACAGAGCAGGGGGTGGTGCCCGTCGGGGAGACTCGGGCTGCGTGGGAGCCCATGGGGGTGGGGGGACTCGGGCATGTCAAGCTGCAGGTCCCGAGCCCTGCCCCGTGGGGAGGCGGCTGAGGCCCAGCGAGAATTCGAGTGGGGCGCGGGCGGGCCAGCAATGCTGGGGGAGCTGGCACATCTGGGTGCTAAGCTGCTGAGCTGGGTGCTAAGCCCCTCACTGCCCGGGGCCGAGTGGCACCGGCCGGCCACTCCAAGTGCAGGGCCTGCAGAGCCCATGCCCACCCAGAACTTGCAGTGGCCTGCAAGCACCGGGCGGCCCCAGTTCCCGCCCATGCCTCTCCCTCCACACCTCCCTGCAAGCAGAGGGAGCCAGCTCCGGCCTTGGCCAACCCAGAGAGGGGCTCCCACAGTGCAGCAGCAGGCTGAAAGGCTCCTCAAGCATGGCCAGAGTGGACGCTGAGGCCGAGGAGGCACCGAGAGCAAGTGAGGGCTGCTAGGATGTTGTCACCTCTCAATGAGATCAACTAAGAGATAAAACAATAGAAGAAAATGAAAAGGAAAAAAATAAGGTTAATAAAAACATTACATTGTGAAAACCACAATGATGGCAGCAAGAAGTCAAAATTAGCAAAAATAGTCAGTGATATGAAGGACTGGGTAGAGGAGAAACAGAATGCAAAAGGAAAAGTAAAATGTATAAAAGTGATTAGAGATAAAGATGATAGGCATGAAATAAAGATAATGGACATCTAACATCTGAATTGCAGTCCTAGAGAAAAAAGTGGTGTCAGTGAAAAGGAAAAAAATATAGAGTGATAATAGAAAACCATTTTTCTGAAATAAAAGAAGATAGGAATGCACAGATTGAAAGGTCTCACACTATACAAGCAAAATTATTAGCAAACCATTGAAACAGAAATATAGTCAAGCTATTGAATGTCAAAGAAAAAGTCTGTAAGTAATTAAACAGAAGAAACAGAATCTACAAAAGAAGAAAAAATCAAGCTAAGCTCATACATTTCAGCAATATTAAATGCCAGAAGACAATGGAATAATGTCTACAGATTGAGGGGAAAAAAATACATTATTAACTTTGAGAATTGTAATGTTCAGCTTTTGTGGTCTATCCTGTAATTGGTCTTTGTAAATATTCCATGAACTTTTTTAAAAAGACAAAAAGTGCTCTCTAAAGGTACTGTGGAACATTTTTGAATGAGTATATAATACATAGTAAAGGAAATCTTAATATAATTTTTAACAGAAATAGCACAAAACAAATTTTCTGATTATAATCAGTGCAATAAAATTAGAAATCCAAAACAGAGGTAGAAATTCAAAACGCAGATTCTTGCAAATTTTTGAGACAGATTCTTCTATATAACTTGTGGGTCAAAGTGTGAATCAAAGTGCAACAGCAGAGAAATGAGAAACCATGAGCATGAAGGCAACGTTTACTAAAACCTAAGGGGAAAACTAACACTGCAGGCAAAGAAAATCTATGGCCTGAAACACTTATATGTTACCAAACATATATGAATAAAACAACTGGGACATTTGAGCTGGAAAAATTAAACAGGGTACATAAAAACAGAATTTAAATCCATTTTAAATGAATGGATACATTCAATAATATGAATGAATTAAAAAATACATGTTGGGCCAGGTGCAGTGGCTTATCCCTGTTATCCCAGCACTTTGGGAGGCCAAGGTGTGTGGATTGACTGAGCTCAGGAGTTCGAGACCAGCCTGGGCAATGTGGTGAAACCATGTCTCTACTAAAATACAAAAAATTAGCCGGGCATGGTAGCATGCCCCTGTAGGCCCAGCTACTCAGGAGGCTGAGGCACGAGAATTGCTTGAACCCGGGAGGTGGAGGTTGCAATGATACAAGATCGCGCCACTGCACTCCAACCTCAGTAAGTGAGTGAGACTCTGTCTCAAAAAAAAAAAAAAAATGTTGAGCAAAAGAAGCCGGACACCCCCACCCCCCGCCACCCACACACACATTATAATGTAATGTAATTCCACTTATTAGAAGCTTAAGAACAGTCCATTCTAATTTATGGCCATAGAAATGAGCAGAGGGATTATCTTTTAGGGTGGGGTTAAATGGTATTAATAGGAAAAAGGCACAAAGGGACTTTCTGGAAGTAATGAACAGCTCTATAACTTGACCTGGATGGTGATCATAAGGGTAAACGTGAAGGTAAAAATTCATTAGGCTCCACACTTAAGCAGTGTGCATGTTACGTTGGTAAATGATACTGCAACTTGAGGAAAAACTTTTAATTAAAAAAATAGTAATTAATGAATTGGAAAACAAAAAAGAAGTGATTGATAAATACAAGAGCTAGTCCTGTGGGAGGTGGGGGTGGGGTAGGGGGATAAATAAATAAACTAAATATATCACTATGCTACCAAAGATCTGTAAAAAGAGATAAAACACAAATACACAAATTTAAGAATGAGAAAGATAAGTGATAACTGATACAAGGAAAACTAAGATAATTTTAAAGTGCATATATTTTCTTTCTAAAGATGTCGAAACCCTCAAAAAATTAGAAAAAAAAAAACTAAAACAAAAACATGAAATTCCAAACAAGAATTTGTGTGTATGTGTTTGAATAAACACACACACAAACAAGTAAGAACCCAAATTTCTGCCATAAATTTCCAGAAGAAAAGAGGCAAAACGCTGGTATGGTGTGGCATGGTGCAGTGGGACCTTTAGTCCACATCACAAGAGGTGCGAGAGAGTTCAGATGCAAGATAGGTTGAGAAGTTACACTAATAGTCCCAGTTCACAGACAAGCGAACTGAGTGACCGAGAAGATGACATTTCCTGGAAAGACTTGAACAAACTAATTCTGAGGGGAAGAAGCCCTGGCCAACTTTCTCTAGGCTCCCAGTGAGGTGGGAGGAATGCAGCTACCATCTCCACAGGCCAGGTGAAACGCAGACAGGGACGGTGTATTTATTACTTCCACCCAGACTTAATCATCCCCAGCAAGGAACAAGGACTCAGCAGGGTTGAAAACAGATGAGAAAATTAATGAAATGAGATCGTCTGAGAGAATAGTAAGCCAGGGGAGAGAAGGAATATTGCAAGGCCCCAGGCAAGTTCTCTTCACCCACTCACACCCCACCTAAGGCCAGAAAACAAGTAGTACCTAAGGTTGCCAGATTTCGCTAATAAAATCACAGGATGTCCAGTTGCATTTGGACACACTTATACTAAAAAAGGATTCACTGTTTTTCTGAAATTCAATTTTAAGTCACACGAATAGCCTCAATTCACAGAGAAGTGGACTGAGTGACTGCAAGATGACAGTATCATGACAGGGTATCTGTCTACCCTAATAAGACCAGAAGCTGAGAGATGGCCTTATTGTTTCCCGTTTGTGAGCAGAGAGAGTGGGAAAGGCTTTGGGGAAGTGAGGGGTGGGTGAAAATGTGGATACAGGGGGTCCTCCTCTCTTACAGAAACTCTAAGGTATCATTAGAAAATAATAATAAAATGAGATAAAACTTAAAAACGGATGGCCTAATAATAAAATAAAATGAAATAAAACTTACAAACAGGATGGCCTTAAACCTCTCCACAGAAATATTCACTACCAGAAGATATTAACAATATATGCAAAGTTCTGAGGGAATGTGAAAATCAAGAACCTATCCAGAAAGAGGTTGAATAATTATAATGTTCTCAACATGAAAGAACTCAGGGAGTTCAGCACCCACAAGACTTTCTTGCAAATTCTCCTGAACAGTGCAAACAAGGCAACTGAGATGAATAAAGAAGGCTTGTTAAAAGGACGACTCGTAAGTATTGAAAGTATTAAATTATGGTAATACAGCTAAAGCAAACTGGAAAATGAGTAAAGAATAGAAATTAAGCAAAATAAATATAATGTAAAATAACATAAAGCTAATAGAAAATGAGATAAAAAGAATATTTAAATGTTATCAATCAATTCCATCTATAAGGTGAGTAAAAAGTAAGTAAAAGTAAATGTAATAAATCAAACCTTCCTTTCATCATGCCATTGTTTTTCTTGAACAATATAGGGCTCTTTTAGAAATAATACTTTACAAAAACAAAACTTTACCTAAATTTCTAAATTGCCTACAGTTTCAGTTATTTCAGTTATTTATTTTCGTTTTTGTAAAATTAATTTTGTTACTTTTTATTTAAAATATATATTAATACAATTTAAAAATAAAAATAGAATTTAGTTTGACTCCATGTTTGCAAAATTCATTCCATCTAATGTTCTACTTGTTCAATCAACAAATATCATTACTTGAGCACTTACTATGTTCCAGGAACAGTTTTTTATACACACACAGAAAAACAATACACACACATACAGAAAAACAATACATACACATCAAAAACTATCTGGTATGTCCATTTAATGTTAATGACAGTTATTTTTGAATGAATGATAGAATTTAGAATGTTTCTCTTTTGTTTTTCTTTCTTTTTTTTTTTTTTGAGACAGAGTATCACTCTGTCACCCAGGCTGGAGTGCAGTGGCGCAATATGGGCTCACTGCAAGCTCTGCCTTCCAGGTTCACGCTATTCTCCTGCCTCAGCCTCCCGAGTAGCTGGGACTACAGGCTCCCACCACCATGCCTGGCTAATTTTTTGTATTTTTAGTAGAGACAGGGTTTCACCATGTTAGGCAGGATGGTCTCTATCTCCTGACCTCGTGATCCCCACCTCGGCCTCCCAAAGTGCTGGGATTACAAGCATGAGCCACCACACCCAGCCTTGTTTTTCTTTCAAACTTGAATTACTTATAAGAAATAGTAATCATTTTTATAAAAACAATACATTATCAAAGAAAATGGAGAAAGGAAGAAACAACACTTAATTTTTAAAAGCCGGCATATCATATATCAAAACCTGAAAAGGAATGCACCAAAAAAACATGCAAATTTCATTTATAAATATTAGAAAAACCAATGAAAATATAAACTAAGAAGGTTAGAGAGTATAGTGAAAGAATTACATGCTACAACAAAATAGCTTCATTCCAAGAATGACAAAATAGTCAATACATATTAATAGATTCATCACAGTAAGCATGAAGGAGATAAATCACATAGTCTTCCTGTGAGATACTAAAAGACGTTTTACAAAATGCGTCATCTTTTATGGCCTAATCACCTCTCAAAGGTCTCACTTAGTACCATTACCTTGAGGTTTAAGTTCCAACATATGAATTTTGGAGGTATACATGCATTCGAACCATAGATCATTAGAAGTGAGAAAGATCAAGTACAAGAAGTCAGGATGATGGCTTTCCCTTTCTGTCTCACTCAATGCAAACTGCAACGTCCCTATTGTGATCTACAAGGCCCTGTATGCCCTGCACTTCCATCCCCATTAACTCCGTGACTTGTCTCCTCCTACCCTTCCTTCCATTCCTCTGTGAGCCACATTCACCTCCTTGCTCTTCCTTAAACCTGTCAGGGACATTTACATCTCACATTCCTTTGCGCTTGCTACCTTGGCCCAGAATTTCCTTCCCACGTTACCATCTCATTGCAGATGTCACTACCTTATCTAAGGTTGTCCCATCACACCCCAACACTGCCTATTCCCCTTCCTTGCTTTACTCCATTGCACTTATCACAATCTAATGTATACATCTTACTTAAACATATACAGCTGTTTTCTTGCTTATTCTCTCTCTCTCCCAGTAGCACATAAGTTCCTGAGAGCAATGATTTTTGTTTCTTTTGTTTAGTGCTATAACCCCAGCAACTAGAACAGTGCTTTGTACATAGTAGGTGATCAACAAATATTTGCTGAGTGAATGAAGGAGAGAGAGATGAGTAAGGAAAAGAGTGAACAAAGAAATACACAGAGCCCTAAAGGCTTTGCTGAAACTGGGGAAGAACTAGCTTAATTTCAAAACAAGATAATATCCTTTTAATGAAACATATACTTTTACATAAAAGTTTAGCATCCTTCAAAATATCCTATTTTTGAAAAATATGTCCATTAAAAGTGAAGAAATTTCTATACGACATTTAAAAACCTCCCCAGGAATGTTTAATTTTAGCTATTTCATTCTCAGCCTTCATCCACCTCTCTGAGCCATGCCTTAAAAATACTTTTCCCAGGAGTCTCATGTAGTTTTAAATGCAGTACACAAGTTCCAGTAAGAATTAGAACTGCAAGCAAAATCTAAACTTAGAGTGTAGGAGTTTTTATTTTAATTGTTAAAGTATACATCCAATATCATTTTTTTAAAATCCAGGTTTATCTAATGCATCCAGTCTAACCTGAGGAGATATCCAAAGAATGTTCAAATATAGATCTATAAGATTAAATAACCTAATGAATTTGTTTTAAAATTCAAGGCTGTTCCCAAGCAAGAGAAAAAATGTGGTAGATTCACACATGGAAAATATGCAAAGGAGACCACAGTTAACTAAAGTGTGATGCTAGTTATCTTCCAGTGTTCTCATTACTGCATGTACATTAAAAGCTGATCCACATATTTAAGAGCAACACAGAAATAAGCTAACTTTTCCTCATTAGAAGAATGGATAAACTGTGGGCTTTTCGTGCAATGGAATAATAAGCACCAGCTAAAAATGAAAGAACTGAAAAGCTAAAACACAATTTCCCTCTTCTCATTTCCTTCTTCTCCTCTCCTCCACTCCTCTTCACTCCCTTCATTTTCCTCTCTAATCCCCACCCTTCTCCTGCTTTTCCCTCCCTTCATTTCCCTTCCATCCCCTTCCCTACTTTTGGATCACATCCCTTCATTCCCTTCTTGGACTATTCAGTGTAAAAGTCATTAGGTGACACCAAGCAGAATGCCCAACTACCCTTCACACTAGTGATAGGAGTCCACACTGTTTGGCATAGGGTGTCAGACTCTGAGCAGGGCAAGGAGAGCTTTAGCCCAGTAGATTCCTATTGATCTTCAAATTCCAATCCAGAAGTCACCTCCTCCAGGAAGTCTTCCTTCACGAACCAAACACAGGAAGAATTAATATTCCCTGAGCTCCCAGGACATTTTGCACTTGCCTCTAATCATGCACTTTTATTAAAGTGAGTTGTTTAAGCTGGTTCTTTCTGCTGCTGAATGGTGAGTGCTTCAAGAACAGTTAACATATAGAATACATTTATATCTTCAGATCCTATAATGTTTTGAATTTGTAAAATGGAGTTGAATAAGAGAGAAGTTGTGGTGGAAGCATGGTATATGCTTACCACATGGTTGTATATGTCAAATTTTTCCAACTTGTAACTCACGTAGCTATATAATATTCAATACACTTTCTCAAATTACTTGTATCTTCAGGCAATTATTTGCCCCACTGGACCTTGTGCCCTCAGTGGAGAATCACGGTACAAGAGAGCCTTAGTAACAGGGCCTGGGTTTGGAGGGGTATCCCCTGAACCCATTCCACCCCAGTCACCTCGGAAACCAGCAGATCCTCTGGAAAGACAGAAGTTATCATTATAACCAAAAAGAGCATCTCGTTAAATCTTCTAACTCTTTAAAAACTGAGCAAACTGTCACAACTAACCCTAAGTGATCAGGGAAGTAACCATTCCTCTTCAGCATCAGCAACAGTTCCTTGGTTTTAAGCAATCCAAACTGACTCTGGATATTTCAGCCATAATCCATGTAAACCCAGGAAGGACAGAAATCAGCGTAGCCCAAGGGATCACTGTCAAAAACACATAGACTATCTTTTTAAGGCAATTCCATTGGAATAACAACTTCCTTCTAATAATGTGTCCCTCCCGTCAAGGTACAAATTTCCTAAAGAAGTCAGCTAGTCCTAGTTTGGGGCATGAGGACACCCACAGGTCATGTATGTAAGACACTGCTATTGACAATCCCACTAGACCACATAGAAGAGGGAGGCATAGCTCCCCACAGGAAAAAAAAAAAAAATGAGATGAAGAAAATGAGAATTGGATGAGCAAAACCAGTTGTCTACTGCAACCCTTCTGTTCTGAGCAGACTGCTACAATATTGCAGCAGTATGAGGACCAAGAGAATTTGCAACTAGACCATCCTAGGGAATCTACACCAGAGGAAGGGATTTCCAAGCAGCACACTGGCCCCAGGAGACCATCAGCCTAGATAAACAGAGTCCCAGAGCAAAGCAGCAACGTCTCCTCACATGGAAGGCATCTTGGAAGCAACGGCGTGACATGGACTAGCCCAGGAGCAGAAAGGAGCAAAAGGGCTGATCTGTGAGAACACAGAAGACTTCTTCTGAGAACTCTAAGAAGTACATAAAAAGTAGAAAGCTTTAAAAGTGGGCTGAGGTCCACCTGTGAGTCAAGCAACAGCCAACGAGCTCATGAAATTCAGGAACTAATGTTGACGCATGTTTGACTGGGAAGACTTCAAGTGTCTCTTATTTTTTTTTTTTCTGTTCAAGAACAGAGGAAAGGGAACTTGATTCCAATGTCACAATTATTTATCCATGGCTCTTATAATAGGGCATTGCATCTAATAAGTCAAGTAGTTCTCCCTATCCAAAAGATTTAGATAATTTAACTGACTCCATGAAGAGAGCTGCCTCATTCCATGTCTCTCCCTCCTAAAGTATGAAGGAATAAAAATCAGTTAATTCTCAAATTCAGAATCTTTCCTCACCCATACCACCTATGAATATAATTTTTCAAAGACATGCTACGTCCATAAGTCAACTCAAAAGGATGAATGGATAGACACTGCTATGAATCACCTACTAACCTCACGTTCTTGTCTTTCCTCAGTCATGCCCATACACACACACACATTTTCCTATCTGCAAAACTTATCCAGGATGATTATCTACAGTACGATGAAGAGAGAAAAAACATTTAAAAGTTATAAAAACTGCAAACAGGAAATGAATGAAAAGCAAGAGGTCACCACATGTGCACACATACACACAAACTCAGTTTGCCAAAATCATGGAGGTGTTGGTCACTGGGTTAGAGCATAATGGAATAAACATCAACCTTAGGTCTTTTCTGAACATCGGTTAATTTAGCTTCCTTTTTCTTGTCACCTGGGACCTTCTTGAATCTCCACGTGGCTGACCCCTAGCAAAATAGCCCCTACTGGGCAAGCTCTGGGGCAGTACTGCCAAAGAGGGCTTCCCTCCACTGCTTTATTCAAGTCCTATCTTATTTTTAGAATGTATAGTAAATAAAATTCTCATATTGCAGATGAGAGTTTGTTCCAAATGAGCCACTGGCAAATGAATGATCCATTGTTTCTTGCTTCCGCCCCAGAACACTTGGGTAGACCAGTTAGAGAATGTGCTTAACATGGCTGTTTCTATAACCAGTCATATCATATACCAACAACCTGTCAAATGTAAGAGAATGTGAACGTTTCTGAGCACTGTTTAACACTAGCTCCATGTTACTGAGGGATCACATTAACTTCTAAAAATATTCTTCTATTTGATCCTGACTTTCCTTAATTGGGAATCTTTTGTTCTGGTGAAGACCTTAAACTCTGTTTCAACTCTATATTTAGGTTTCACTATTTACAAAAACTTAGCTTCTATGTTTGGGGCAGCTAAATATTTGCCATAAGATTATCTCCACAGATCAGAATCTAGTTTTTCCAGGCTTTAAAAAGATCATGGCTTCCGACATGAATATTTACGGAAGTTCAGTTCTCAAGCCTTCTAGATAACACCCTGTGGAACCCTTGAGAACCAAGGAAAGCCAATTTAAAAAATGAAAATTAGAATTTAAATCACATAAAAACCTAAGGGTTTCCTCATTCGGAGTTAACAACAAAACAAATAGCAAGTCACTGCGTTCATAAGTTCTGGGAAAAAATAATGAAAGATATTCTACACGTTTTATATTGTTTTGTATCTTTTTTATTGCTGTAGCTTTGAGTACTAAGCAACTTTGGAATAATATCTTCAATAAAAGTACATGTATCCCATGAAAGCACTAATAGTATATGTATTTAAAAAGCAACATTTCATAATAAACACGCAGTTCCATTAGATGGAGCACACTCTTTGGGACCTTTATGCTTTCCAGCAGGATTCTGAAATAATTGTGGGCCTGTTAGTGTTTGTAGTTTCACCAAATAAGGCTTGGCTGTCTCATAATTATTACTCAGGGGGTTTGATGGGCTCATATAGAATTTGTTGTATTCTAACACACACATAAGAATCTCATTTTAAATCGTCAATAAATACAAATACAAAATTTTGCATTGTACAATACAAAAAAAAAACCCTCCTTACAAAGGAATACAAAAGAGACAAGGGTTGCTAGGCAACTGCCTAGCACAGGCCTTAGAATTTAAAGTAACAAACTACACTGCTGCCACCACCTGAAGGGTCTTGTTTCAGCAACAAAAGAACACAGACAGGAAGGAGTTGAAGTACAGCTCAGAACCACCACCATTCTCCCAAAATTGTATGTGAGCATATTTTACCAATTATAATACGTTGATTTACAAAATAAGTAAAATAAACCTATTTGGAATGCATCCAACTTTTAAAATTCACCTGGATTTATCTTCTGTGTTCTCAAAAAGATGGACTATGCACAAGCTTTTCTTTAAATAGAGTCAATGGTAGGGAAAATGCCTCCAAGGTGAATTTGTCTCCAGTGCCCTTCAACTTTGTCACCTCTCTTCAGTGTGCCCTAGACTCCCAGACATCCAATATCTGAGGGTGGTTTTATAGGATTAAATTGTTTCAAAAATACAATAACATCTTGGTGAGAATTAATTCAGCCGTCTGGTGTCCTGTAAAATTTCTGCCCCTTAAAAGAGGACAGCTGAGAGAAGAGCATGAAGAGGAAACTTCAAAGGGTTGAATTTCAGACAGAACAGCCCCTGGATGAGGAGAACAGAGCTTGCCAGACCACCCGCCATGACCCCATCAAAAGCCCAGCACTGCTGACATAAGGATTACAATCCTTTAGATCTACGACACAGAGGAGTGTATAGTTAAGCACACAGTCTTGAGTTAAGCTGCCTAGTTGAAGTGCTGGTTCTACCACTTACTAACCTTGTAACCTTTAGTGAGATGCTTAAATTGCCTAAGCTTCACTTTCCTCATTTGTAAAAAGGGGATTTAAAAAAAAAAAAAACTTCCCTACCATAATGGTGTTCACGTGTTCACTGAAATAACATATGTAAAGGCCTTTGCTTAGTGTTTGGCATGTAATAGATACAGAATAATGCTTATATTCTTCATAGTATTATGAAGGTCAATAACAAATAATGCTTCATCTCATTTATTTAACTAAATACTCTCAGGATATTTATTAACTAAATATCTGTTGTAGGAATTTTTTGTTCCAGCATACAACGTAAACATATGCACAATTTAGGAATGAGTGCCACAGAGCAAGAACATAGAAATGGAGTTGGATCAATGTGATAAAAGGCCATTGAATACAGACCTAAACTTTTTATCATCCTGCATTGCCTGGGGCCATGTTATTACAACAACAGAGACATAGATAAATGGCCCAAAAAACAGTATGGTCTGTGTATCTTGATCTTCTCTGAGTTCCTTGTATTCACGCATGGGATTGTGTACACGTAAGTCACCACAGAATTTCAGATATTGAAGCTACCATCTAAAGAAAGAATATATGTAGAACCACAAAGAAAATGTCATCTATATAAAATAAAAAGACACACTGGAGCTCGAAGTGTCTCTAAGGGCTCAGCCACAAGATCTCATACACCCTAATTCCAGCTATGTCATTGGAGTGCTTGGTGACACACCTCTGCTCTCTTGTGCGTCACACCAGCTTCCTGCTTCAAGCAGCTTCCTTGTGTACTCACAGCTTCTGTTTCATGACATTAACTCTGTGTGCCTCATGATGGCCTCGATGGCCCCTTCTTCACAGTGACTTTTACTCTCTCCCAAGGACAATGATAATGCACACTTTGTTACCTACTTTAAGTCCCAAAACAGAGATTCAAACTACAGCCAAAAGATGAAAAGAGCTGCAGCGGGCACTGAGCTGTGCCACCCAGATCCCTTTCGGAAATGAAGAGATTTCTGCTGTAGCCCCTGGGAGTGCTGCTGGCAGATAGCCCCCAGCTGTCAGCCCCCTACAGAGAGGTTGCTTCAGCTGAAGAGAGCTGCCTCATCCAAGGTCATGTCCCCCTCCAGGGCAGCTGGAACTGACTGAGAAAGAGGATAAAGGCCCAGTCCTGTTGTCCCAACTCAGGACACCTCTGAAGGGTCATCTCAGCTGTAGGACCTGCTGTGGTATCTGCTCAGCCCTGAATTGAGACTACATCACCATTCAGTTTCTCCCTCTGCCCACTCCTGCTCCTATCCCTTCCTGCTACTCTCTTCCCCTCCCTTTCCCTCCTCTCTTCTTGCATAGATGTTGATCTCAACAGCACTCCTGATAAACTTCCTATACACTGATCTCCCTCGCAAAGTCAGCTTCCCTGGAGCCCAGTCAGGGACAGGAGCATGCCCCAGAGGTTTATGCATCATATCGTTAAGCCAAGCCATATAGGTGGTCACCAACCAGATGAAATACTGGCTACCCTAGATAAAAGTGCCCACTCCTAATCCAATAAGCTATGGCCAGGAAGATATGTTGTATGCTAGAAAACACCATCTTAGGGCAGTACAGGTTCTAGGCTGTGTGCGGCTCTGAGGGGATGGCATTTTGATACGTCTGGTACATTCTTTTATCAATTCCAGACAGATAACCCACAGGTTTGTCTCTTTCTTTCCATAATCTGGAAAGCAATCTGCATCTTTTTCTCTTCAAAGCTGTCACCACCTCCTCTGCTTCTTGGAGATCCTGGCCTATGCAAGAACTTGGAGTGAAAACACCTCCTTAATTTTGCTATCTAAAAATATTCACTCTTGAATACTGCTAATCATGACAGGAAAACAGAAAGGAGATATGTAAAATAGCAACCATAATTAATACATTAAAAAGAGTTGCTAAAGAGATTTGTTTTAGAAATTCAAGCTTTTGCATTAAAGATATTCCATAATACTTATAATATTTTTTAAAAATCTCTGCCTCCTCACATTAGTAATGACTGTAGCTTTGTTAAGAACAAAGCCTTTATCATTTTGTTAAAAACGATGTGTGCTCATTATAAAAATTAAACTGACATAGAAAAGTCTAACAAAGAAAAAAGTTATCTAAAATCCTACTTCCCAAAAATAGCCAGAATCAACATTATGTGAATATTATTCTAGTTGACTGTCTATTCATATATTCAGAAAGGTAGATCAACTTTCATTAAAATTAAATCATTACATAAATGCTATTTTAACTTTAAAAATTCTTTAATTTTATTTAACTACAAAAAAACTGAAGCAAAACTGAAGTGATTCCTGAATATTAAACGAATATTTCTCCACTGTAAGTATTTCCTAAAAGATCACTCTTACCTCTCCCTCCCCCTCCCTCTCCCCCACTCCCTCTCCCTCTCCCCATGGTCTCCCTCTCCCTCTCTTTCCACGGTCTCCCTCTGATGCCGAGCCGAAGCTGGACTGTACTGCTGCCATCTCCGCTCACTGCAACCTCCCTGCCTGATTCTCCTGCCTCAGCCTGCCGAGTGCCTGTGGTTGCTGGCGCATGCCGCCACGCCTGACTGGTTTTCGTGTTTTTTTGGTCGAGACGGGGTTTCGCTGTGTTGGCCGGGCTGGTCTCCAGCTCCTAGCCATGAGTGGTCTGCCAGCCTTGGCCTCCCGGGGTGGCAGTATTGCAGACGGAGTCTCGTTCACTCAGTGCTCAGTGTTGCCCAGGCTGGAGTGCAGTGGCGTGATCTCGGCTCGCTACAACCTCCACCTCCCAGCCGCCTGCCTTGGCCTCCCAAAGTCCCGAGATTGCAGCCTCTGCCCGGCCGCCACCCCGTCTGGGAAGTGTGGAGCCTCTCTGCCTGGCCGCCAATCGTCTGGGATGTGAGGAGCCCCTCTGCCCGGCTGCCCAGTCTGGGAAGTGAGGAGCACCTCTTCCCGGCCACCACCCCGTCTAGGACGTGAGGAGCATCTCTGCCCGGCCACCCATTGTCTGAGATGTGGGGAGCGCCTCTGTCCCGCCGCGCCGTCTGGGATGTGAGGAGCGCCTCTGCCCGGCTGCGACCCCGTCTGGGAGGTGAGGAGCGTCTCAGCCCGGCTGCCCCGTCTGAGAAGTGAGGAGCCCCTCCGCCCGGCAGCCACCCCGTCTGGGAAGTGAGGAGCCCCTCCGCCTGGCAGCCGCCCCGTCTGGGAAGTGAGGAGCCCCTCTGCCCAGCCGCCACCCCGTTTGGGAGGTGTACCCAACCGCTCATTGAGAATGGGCCATGATGACGATGGTGGTTTTGTCGAATAGAAAAGGGGGAAATGTGGGGAAAAGATAGAGAAATCAGATTGTTGCTGTGTCTGTGTGGAAGGAAGTAGACATAGGAGACTCCATTTTGTTCTGTACTAAGAAAAATTCTTCTGCCTTGGGATCCTGTTGATCTGTGCCCTTACCCCCAATCCTGTGCTCTCTGAAACATGTGCTGTGTCCACTCAGGGTTAAATGGATTAAGGGCGGTGCAAGATGTGCTTTGTTAAACAGTTGCTTGAAGGCAGCATGCTCATTAAGAGTCATCACCACTCCCTAATCTCAAGTACCCAGGGACACAAACACTGCGGAAGGCCGCAGGGTCCTCTGCCTAGGAAAACCAGAGACCTTTGTTCACTTGTTTATCTGCTGACCTTCCCTCCACTATTGTCCTATGACCCTGCCAAATCCCCCTGTGCGAGAAACACCCAAGAATGATCAATTTAAAAAAAAGAAAAAAAAGAAAAAAAAAATCACTTGCCAAAACCCAAAAGAAAAAAAAAAAAAAAGATCACTCTTAGGTCAAAAGGTGATCATGAAAAGCTATAAGTTGAAATTATTTTAATTACATTTCAACTTAAGATGCTTCCAGTGCACTGGGTACCTGCTAGAAAAATGTGAGGAAGGAAGCAGATCACATCAGCTTCCCCCACCCTCCCCACCCTTTGACTCAGGTTATATCATTATTTTTACATTATCAAGTATGGCAGAAACTGCTTGGTCTTCGTCAATCTCTGTTTTCTCCTTTTTTCAGTTGTAATACAAGTTTTGGCTGAGCATAAGACTCCCCTGATAAAGATTACATTTCCCTGCCTCCTTTGTAGTTCGGTGTAGCCATCTGACCAAATCTGGGCAAGGAAATGTTGGAGAAGGAATGGATGCAATTTCTGGATTCTGCCTTCAAAGAGAAGAACCGTACCCTTGCCTCTGTCCCCTTCCCACCTTTCTCCAGGCTAAGACACAGACACAACAGTGACAGCTAAAGCATCCATGTGGGTACGTAAGATGAAAGCCATATGCTGATGATGGCAGGACAGCAAAGTCATAGACGTCCGGGTCCCCAGTGCCCTTGACATCCAAACCAGTCCTGGATTATCTATGCAGACTGTGATATAGGAATGAAATATATTTCTACTTCATTGGTGCCAATTTATTTTTAGGTTTCTTTTTATAGAATCCTAACTGCACCTTGACTAATATCTCAACTAATATATCAACAGACTATATAATTATTGTGTACACTGAAATGATAATTCCTAGAGTTAATTTGTCTGAGTTCAATATTTAAAAGCATTCAATGTTCCCTGACAATGCCTTTTACCAGGGTGTCCCTATTCCCGAATTCTTGGTGATTTCTTCTTTTGTTTTTCTTTGGTTGGTTGGCTTGGTGGCATATTAGTTTCCTATTGCTACTATAATAAATTACCCCAAACTTAGTCCTTAAAACAACACAATTTATTATCTTATGGTTCTGTATGTCGTAATTGCAAAACAGATTTTACTGGGCTAAAATCAAGTTGTTGGCAGGGCTACATTCCTTCAGGGGGCTCTGGAAGAGAATCCATTTCCTTGCCTTTTCCAGCTTCTGAGATAGGAGGTGGACTCAGACACCAGATCAGATTGAGGACTAGCTAAAACAGGGTGGGGGCAGAGGCTTTCCAATCATACACATCCACAAGTGTGGCATGTCAATTTACTGTTGCCATGGCAGCACTCAAAGTTACCGCCCCTTTCCGTAGCAATGACCCAGTGGCCCAAAAGTTACTACCCCTTCCCTAGAAAGTTCTGCACAAACCACTCCTTAATCTACATGCAATTAAAAGTGGGTATAAATATGACTGCAGAACTCCCTGAGCTGCTACTCTCCGCCTATGGGGCAGCCCTGCTCTGCAGGAGCAGTCATAGAGCTGTAACACTGCCTCTTAACTAAAGCTGTTTTCTTCTATTTCTGGCTTGCCCTTTGATTCTTTCCCGAGCAAGGCCAAGAAGCCTTGTAGGCTAAGTTCCACTTTGGGGCTCACCTGCCCAGCATCACCCCTACAAGCTGCCTGCATTCCTTTGCTCATGGCCCCTTCCTCCATCCTCAAAGCCAGCAGTGTAGTATCTTCAAGTATCTCTCTGATTCTGACCCTCCTGTCTCCTACTTTTGCTGATAAGGACCCTTGTAACTAAACTGGGATCACCAGGATAATCCATAGTAGTCTCCCCATCTCAAGATCCTTAATTGTGTCTGCAAAGTCTGCCCTGCCATATAAGGTAATATATTCACTGGTTCTGAGGATTAGAATGTGGATATCTTTACAGAGGGGAGGGGATGGATAGTATTCTTCCTACCAGAGGGGGGTTGATTTTGTTCTATTTCTCTAATTTCATTAAATTTTGTTTTGTTGTTTTTGGAAAAGGGTTCATGAGTGCTTCATTGCCTGAAGTATTTGGTACAATATTGAGAATGCATGTTTCCTTTATACTTGAACAACAACTCACCTGAATATTATAATATGAAATAATTTTGTTTCCAATGTGTTACTTAGTGTTACACTGGAAAACCTTGAGGGCAACATGTTACGTTTTTCTTTGTATGTGAAGCTCTTTTTTCTGCCTCCATGCCTAAAGAAGTCTTTTTTTTTTTTTTGAGATGGAGTCTAGCTCTGTCCCCCAGGCTGGATGCAGTGGTGCCATCTCAGCTCACTGCAAGCTCCACCTCCCAGGTTCACGCCATTCTCCTGCCTCAGCCTCCTGAGTAGCTGGGACCACAGGCGCCCACCACCACGCCCAGCTAAATTTTTTTTGTATTTTTAGTAGAGACGGGGTTTCACCGTGTTAGCCAGGATGGTCTCGATCTCCTGACCTCGTGATCCACCCGCCTCGGCCTTCCAAAGTGCTGGGATTACAGGCGTGAGCCACCGTGCCTGGCCAAGAAGTCTCTCTTTATCCCTCAAATTACACCTAATCAGCATATGGCTTGATGTCAACTGCTTTTTACTTTCACCTAAGATGCAGTAGCCTTTTCCAGTATACTTATTCACTTCTTTCTTTGTTTCAGGGAATTTTCTTCTATTATATCAATCTCTGAATACTTTTTCAATTCCATCTGTTGGATTATGTATTTCAGGGTCATCAGTTATCTTTACATTGGATTGTCTTTGTCTATTCACCATGTCTATTACTTTATATTCAATTACTTCAATATCATATTTTTCACCTGCATTCATTATCTAAAGCCTTTTCTGTATATTAGCATGTTTATTTTCACCTATGCTATCTGTTCCCTGATTTTCAAATCACCTTGTTGGTTCTGTCATGTGTTGGTCTGATCCTTAATTTGTCTTATTTACTCTGCGGCGTCCTCATTACTATCTGTCATCTTTTCCCTGAGACACCATGTGATTGTTATCTTTATGAAGTTGCTAAATAACGCAGAGCACTTGTGAGGAATTTTCTTTTGCTCTGGGTCATTGTCATGATGCCTCCCAGACTGGATTATTGTTACTTCTTATTTTTGTTCATACTTGTGTTTATTGCAGCTGGAGTATGTTTCCATCTTTGTGTTGCCATTTCTCCTCGTGATACTATGCTCAATCTGAGCTGCTCTATCCCAATAATTTTTCTCTTATATAGTGGGGTTAACTCCCTTTTACCACTGTGCCTAATACCTGTTTGTTTTCTCTTCTCAGCTACAATTAGAGAGTTGGACATCTCATGTTCAGTCATAGACTGAGTCACAGCAGGATGGAGTGAGTATAAGAAAAGAAGGAGGTCAGCTGATGCTATGTACGCGCTCTGGAAGAACACGTGGGCTCCATTTTTCTTCTGAGAGTATTTGCTCCATCCATGTGGGAAAGGTAGTGAAGGTGGTGGCTCACACCTGTAATACCAGCACTTTGGGAGGCCGAGGCAGGTGGATCACTTGAGGTTCAGGAGTTTGAGACCAGCCTGGCCAACATGGTGAAACCCCGTCTCTACTAAAAATACAAAAAAAAAAAAAAAAAATTAGCCAGGCATGGTGGCACGCACCTGTAATCCCAGCTCTCGGGAGGCTGAGGCAGGAGAATTGCTTGAACCCAGGAGGCGGAGTTTGCAGTGAGCCAAGATCGTGCCATTGCACTCCAGCCTGGGCGACAAAGTGAGACTTTGTCTCAAAAAGAAAAAAAAAAAAAAAAAGGAATAGATCTGGATTTTATGAGACCTACAATTTATACAGTTTGATGGGTTTTCTGTAAGAAAAAGAATACAAGTTATGGTCCAAATTCTACATACATTTTTATTCAGAATGAAAAAGGAAACAAAAACATTATGAGCATTAAAAGGATAGCAAAACCCACAAAACTATTCCGGAAGAATAGTTAGCTAACTGCCTACACATTTCTATAATACTTTTTTTCTATATTTATGGACACAATCTTTCATTTACTCCTTAACATGACAATTTTTGTAAAATCATTTTTAGTGGGGAGACTAGAGATAATTTAGTGTCTACTGGCATATTTACCAAGTATGCTTACATTGTTATTAGTTTTATTGCTGAGAATTTCTTTTTTTTTTCAGATGGCTCTGTCACCCGGGTTGGAGTGCAGTGGTGCGATCTTGGCTCACTGCAATTTGCACCTCCCAGGTTCAAGCAATTCTTCTGCCTCAGCCTCCCAAGTAGCTGGGACTATCTGCATACACCACCACACCCAGCTAATTTTTGTATTTTTAGTACAACAGGGTTTCACCATCTTGGCCAGGTTGGTCTTGAACTCCTGACCTTGTGATCTGCCTGCCTCGGCCTCCCAAAGTGCTGGGATTACAGGCGTGAGCCACCGCGCCCAGCCAAATTTCTTTAATCATCACAATGTTTTCTTGGTGTGGTCATATAAGCTTTGGGAATTATCAAATTTGGGGTTCTCTGCCATTTTTCTTTCATATGTAAACTATCATAGTTGAATCTTTTTCCATGTTCTAACTTCTGGTTCCAAACTTTTCAAACCTTGTTTCTCCTCTAGCACCCACAAATTTCCACTGCCAGGTACAACAGGACACTTTCGTATCATTATACAGCCTCTGGCTCTGCAGTTGCTTAAAATGACTCCAGTTGAGCTTACGCAGCAGAAAGTAGTGTTCCTGGAGGCAATTTCTACACCAGGAGGGCTAATAACAATTTCAGTATTCATGGATGAAATTGTGAGCCACTTCAATATATCCTACTAAATCCACTCTAACTATATCCGCAGTTCAACATTCCCTTAGCTAGTTCCCAAAAACTGTTGGTGGCCACTCTGTTGCCAGGACAAGGGAAAGCTATAATGGAAAAAGCAGCTCTCTTAACTGATTGAAGTTAAAATAGTTTCCTTTTGCAAATTTTACAAAAACACATGATGATGTGAAAACACTGTGCTAAGGCCCCTCTCACAGCATTAGAAAGGGCCTGGGCAAGTCAGAGTCTCTGAAGCTTAAGCTTTTTATCTTTACTATAAATCTGCCTCTGCATGAATGGGCATCCTCAGGTCTTACAGTGTCTCTCCAATGCATGTGAACCCCTGGGCCATTCCCTTCCTTGTGTTTCATCCTCATTCTAATACCTTGAGTCAGAGGAGGGAAAAGATAAATCCGTTTATTTGGTTTCTTCCCAGATTTGGAGGTAGTAGACATTGCTGCTATAATGTAAGTATGTTTTTCTGATAAACTTTATTTTCTGCAAAATTATGCTTCAAAAATTAGAGACTTTATGGGAAAAAATAAAGTTGGAACAGATCACTCAAAACCTGCACAACTTTGTAACCAGAGCATTAACACAAACAATCCCAATCCAAATAAAAATACTAGCACAGTTAAATATCCACTGGCATTTATTGGGAGACAATTCTCCCTGGATTCCTCACTTTCTACATGGTCCTGACTTTCTGAGCAAGGGGCACTGACAAGTTTTGTTCAAGGATAATTGAATAGCAACCCTAAAACAGAGAACATCTCCTTCTCCAAAGGCATTCCAGAATAGTAAAGGTTTGCTTCCTTCCCAGAGGATAGTTCCTTAGTTCCAGGGTTGTGAGGAATAGCTCTCCAGAGGGAAGAATGGGCAGATCACCAGCAACCCTAATAAAAGCTAGAGTCTCCTAAGTTCAGGGTTTGTCTTCTATAATGAAAACCCAAGGCATGCACAGGCAGAATCTGGCCCTCATTCACATCTCCCTGTGGGAAATTAAAATGTGGGGAATTGATGCAAGATGCTACTCTGACTACTATGGTATGAATAATAAACCATTTGTGTCTCTGACTCAAGTGCCTTATGAGATATAGAGATAGAGAGAGACAGAGATAGCGATAGAGATAGAGATACATAGATATATCTCCTAAGTATGGCAAACTAACTTATTAGCTTACAAGTAGGGTAAAATCTCAGACTATTCACCATTTCTGACTTAATACTAGTTTAACATCATTGCACCCAACATCATAGTTATCCACACTCTTGGATCTTGGGAATTTCTCTTTGCCCTTGAGATCTGGGTCCTTAAGAGACCAATTGCACCAAAATTAAAAATGTAATCCAGTGTATAGCCTTTTTCAATAATCAATTTTAACACAGAAGGTAATATCTTTACACCTTCTTCATCTCACTCACAGCTTTACCAAAAAGCTTCATGTTTTAGGAAGCACAGCAGTTCCTAAAGCCACTAAACTAGCTATTATTTGCACTCGAAGACACATTTATGGGCCAGGCGCCGTGGCTCACGCCTGTAATCCCAGCACTTTGGGAGGCCGAGGCGGGTAGATCACCTGAGGTCAGGAGTTGGAGACCAGCCTGACCAACATAGAGAAACCCCGTCTCTACTGAAAATAGAAAAATTAGCTGAGTGTGGTGGTGCATGCCTGTAATCCTAGCTATTCAGGAGGCTGAAGCAGGAGAATCGCTTGAACTCGGGCGGTGGAGGTTGCTGTGAGCCGAGATCACACCATTGCACTCCAGCCTGGGCAACAGAGCTAGACTAAAAAAACAAAAAAGACACAGTGAAAAGACTTGAAACTCTTTTCTTATGGTTTTTATGTAATGCCTTAATTTTCTCTTTAATTGTGAAAAAGTATGCCCCTGGTCATTTCAAAATATTAACAAGTTGAGAGGAAAATCACACACGAACTAAAAAAAATTCTATCATTCTATATTAACAGATTCATATTTCAAAAACTAGTCTTATAGGCCGGGCACAGTGGCTCACGCCTGTAATCCCAGCACTTTGGGAGGCCGAGGCAGGTGGATCACGAGGTCAGGAGTTCAAGACCAGCCTGGCCAAGATGGTGAAACCCCATGTCTACTAAAAACTACAGAAAAATTAGCTGGGCACAGTGGCAGGCACCTGTAATCCCAGCTACTCAGGAGGCTGAGGGAGGAGAATCACTTGAAACCGGCAGCAGAGGTTGCAGTGAGCCAAGATGGCGCCACTGCACTCTAGCCTGGGCGACAGAGTAAGACTCCGTCTCAAAAAAAAAAGAAAAGAAAAACTAGTCTTATAACAAAGAATATTGTGTTAGGAATAAGTCTCAGGTTTTTGGATAGGCTCTTTTTGGGGGGTATGGAGGTAGAATTATCATGATGTATTTCTCTCTCATGTTTCAAAAATAATTTTTCAGTAGTTAGTCATGATGTAATATAGTACAACATGAATAACAACAGGCTAAAAATTAGGACACCCTGCCTTTATTCTATTAATACTTTTTGCCAAGTATTAAGTGGGTAGTTGAAAGATCTCAATGAATGTCCATGGGACTCAGATGTCCATCTGTAATATCTTTGAAGTTCTGTTATGAATTGAATGTTTGTTTTTCCCCCAAATTTTTATACTGAATTCCTAAGCACAAATATGATGGTATTTGGAAATGAGGGCTTTAGCGGGTAATTAGGACTAGATGAGGCCATGAGAGAAGGAACCTCATGATGAGATTGGTGCCTTTATAAGAAGAGATCCCAGAGAGCTTGTTCTCATTCTCTCTTCACTATGTGAAGACAGAGCTGAAAAACAGCCATCTGCAAGCCAAGAAGAGAGGCCTCAACAGAACATGAGCATGTTGTCATCCTGATCTTGGACTCCAAAGTTGTGAGAAAATAAATTTCTGTTATTTAAGCTACCCAACCTATGGTATTTTGTTATGGTAGCCCAAGTTAACTAATAAGTTCTTCCCAGTTTGAAAAGTCTATGATCCAAGGAAAGACAGCGCAAACATATTTTCCCCTAGTCCTTCCCCTAAGTACAGCTAAAGATCCTGGATGTCATAAAACAAACATGAGAAGACCTGAAAGATGGAGAAAAGCAGGTAGACAAGATAGAGACCTCATACCTGAGGAATGTTACTCAGTGGTGAGTTCCCTCAGTTTTCTTCTTGCCTCATACATACCCAGATTGGGTACTGAGAAGCTAGCAACCCAGAAATGCCAATGGGCACAGACAAATACGTCAGTTCCCCACAGACCAAAAAAAAAAAAATCACCCCAAGAAAAGGTAGCAGTACCTTTCTCTAGCCAAAAGATCAGGAAAGAGGCAGCCCAGCAATACAGAAAATAAAACTTTCAGATAATAACTGTTCTACTGCTCAACAGAAGAATCAAGAGGATAGAGGAAAGAATCAGTGAACTTGAAGACAGACAATAGAAATTATCAGATCTGAACAATAGAGATAATATAGGAAAACAAAATAAAGGAACAGAGACTCCAGGAACTCTTAAACTAAAAAAAAAAAAAAAAAAAAAAAAAAAAAAAAAAAAAAAAACTAACATTTGTATCACAGGAGAAAGAGAATGGACTAAAAAGTATTCAAAGAAATAACAGATGAAAATTTCCCAAATTTGGCAAAGAATATAAACCTACATATTTAAGAAACTGTATTAAATGCAAAGAGGATATATCCAAAGACATACATCATAGTCAAACTTCTGAAAACTAAAAACAAAGAGAAGTTTTGAAAACAGTGAGAGAGAAATAACACTTTATTTAGAGGGGTAAAACACTTCAAATGACAGCAGAAATCTCATCACAGAGACCAAAAGGAAATACACAACATTTTTCAAATGCTGAAAAAAAAAACTATCAATTCCTAATCTTATATCCAGCAAAAATATCCATCAGGGTGAAGGAAAAATCAAAGAATTCTCAGATTAGAAAAACTAAGAGAATTTGTTGGAAGCAGGCCTATCTTAACAGAATATTTAAAGGTTTTTAAAAAGAAAGAAAACCATAAAAAAGGAACCTTGAAACATCAGGAAAGAAAAAAACATGGTAAGCAAAAATATGGGTTAAAACAACAGATTTTTTTTCTCCTTTTGGGTTTTCTAAATTATGTTTGATGCATAAAGCAAAAATTATAACACTGATGTGATTCTCAATGTATATAGAGAAAACATTTCAATTATAAGTGGAAGAGAGTATAGAAACATAAAGAGAGCTAAGGTTTCCATGAATCACTCAAACTGGTAAAATGCTGACAGTAGTAATCCAAGATAAATTATGTCAATGCAAATTAACACCTGTAGAACTACTTAAAAAGTAATACAAAGAAATACACTCAAAAACACTAAAGATAAACCAGAATATAATTTTTTCAAAAAGTTCAAGTAACCCACAAGAATGCAGAAAAAGAAAACAAAAACAAAATAAGAGAAATGAAACAAAAAGTAAAATTTCAGACTTAAACCCCAACATATGAATATTATACTTAATGTAAATTATCTAAATACACCAACTAAAAGACACAGATTGGCAGAGTAGATTAAAAATATGACCCAACTATATGCTGTCTACAAAAAAACTCATATCAAATACAATGATACAGGCAGGTTGAAAATAAAAGTACGGAAAAAGACATAGTATGTGAAATTTAATCAAAAGAAAAAAGAAGTGGCTATATTAATATCACAAAATGTAGACCTTGGAACAAAGAAAATCATCAGACACAGAGAGAGACATTATTATGTAATGATAAATAGATCAATACTCCAAGAAGACATAGCAATCTTAAATGTGTAAGCAACCAAACCACAGAGCTGCAAAATAATTGAGTTAAAGTTGACAGAAGTAAAAGCAGAAACAGACAAATCTACATTTATAGTTAGAGAATACAACAACCATCTCTCAAAAGTGGATAGAACAGGGACCAGGCACGATGGCTCATGCCTGTAATCCCAGCACTTTGGGAGGCAGAGGCAGGTGGATCACGAGGTCAGGAGATCGAGACCATCCTGGCTAACACGGTGAAACCCCGTCTCTACTTAAAAGAATACAAAAAATTAGCCGGGCTTGGTGGCGGGCGCCTGTAGTCCCAGCTACTCAGGAGGCTGAGGCAGGAGAATGGCGTGAACCCAGGAGGCAGAGCTTGCAGTGAGACGAGATCATGCCACTGCACTCCAGCCTGGGCGACACAGTGACACTCCGTGTCAAAAAAAGAAAAAAGTAGATAGAACAACGATATAAAAACCATCAAAGATACAGAAGAACTCAACAACACAATCAGCCGACAGGGTCTAAATGGCATTTGTAGAACATTTTATTGACAACTGAATACGCATCCTCTTCAAGGACCCATACAACATATACCAAGATAGCCAAAATTCTGGATCATAATCCCATTTCTCAAGTCAATGTCCTCTCCCTTGACTCACAGATAGGCAATCAAAGAATGTATGCAACACACGTTTTCAAGCAACCTCTCTTCATTCAAATTTAGACAGGAATGTCATATATATTGAGGCTTTAAAACATTCTAGTCACCAGATCCCATAGAGTAGAAGAGAAGAAAAGGTAGAGAGGACTCAAATAAACCTCCCCAAAAGATACAACAACAGCTGTATTCACTCTAAAATTCCATGACTTGTTCAGGAAAGCAGTGGGATTAAACAGAATCTTAAATCCAAACCTTGTAAATGGCACTGACCAGAGCTATTGGGATCTTGCAGTCCCCACAGAGGAGGACTTACTCCTGTGTGTTCAGGACCAGGACTGATCAAACATGAAAATTCAAGTGACTGTTGCTATAATTAGTTTAATCAATGAATTTTATTGTAAAGAATGAGCCTGAACCTATCACTAAGAAAGAGGCAAATTATTCTCTTTCAAACATGCATTAATTCTAGGATAGCATTTAGAAAATTACCCCATCCGATGTACTAAATGACACCCAAATTGCCCAGAAGAGTTATTATATTTCCCCAAAGTGAGCGATGTATTCTTTTCTAACCAGTTGCATCAAGTCCAATTAGAAGCAGAGTATAACTTCTGAAATATTTAAAATAGGTCAGTATGATGAAAGCCAGCTGAGTAATTTATAGGCATTTTGTAAAATACTGGTAATATTCCATCAAGATAAGTTAAACTGCCATTTGGAGAGTAATTTTCATTATATATAAAGATATAATCTGTACCTTTTTGTCTTCACTGACTCTCCCCAAAGAGGCTGTGTGCATATGTGTTACTGTCTGAATTGGACAGAAATGTATCAGTCATATCCGAAGTGTTTTGTTGAATTATTCTTTGTCATCTTTTTTTCTTTCAATGTCTGTTTTCTCCATATTATTCATATGCTATGACATTGTAGAGCAAGTACATCAGCACTCTTTTCCTCTTATGTAAATTACTAAGTAATCAAAATACAAACAGTGCTCTCGGGAGACAAATCTAGATCATAAATCAAGCTTTCTCCCTGATTTTACCTAAAGTGCAATATGAATTCATAACAAATGCATTCCACTGGGAGTTAAGCAACAAGAATGCAAACTCAGTTTATCTGAGGCCTCAGTTTCCCATTGCAGAATGTGAGTTTAGAGATCATTCTTTTTTCTGTCTCATCAGGAATCTGTGCAGTTTAGATAGACTCATACATGAAGTACTTTGGGTCCCATGCATTGGGAGGATAATGTAGAAATCTGTAGTCAAATTATTTATGATCATAATTTTATTGTCATTCATCCAATAAGGTCTTTACAAACCTTAATCAGTTCCCTTAAACTCCTGTGGATAAGTTGCTTCTTGTTCATTTCACAAGTTAAATTCAGACAATGGGAAGTTGAGTGGTTTGCCCCAATTGTGTAACCCCCCAGAATTAGAGCAAAGCATTCCTGGTACCCATTGCTATGAGGGAGGAAGCAACATCAGAGCATCCGTGGGCCTTCTGAGCAGTCTCACTGTGTAGGAGCCTTAATGTGTGGTTGGGCTATGTGCCTCTGCTACAGGGAGACAGAAAGGTTCTTCTTCTTTTTTTTTTTTTTTTAAATATACTTTAAGTTCTGGGATAGGATACATGTGCAGAAGGTGCAGGGTTTTTTGTTTGTTTGGTTGTTTTTGTTTTTGTTTTTTTTGAGATGGAGTTTCACTCTTGTTGCCCAGGCTGGCCTGCAATGGCGCGACCTCAGCTCAGTGCAACGTCCACCACCTCAGTTCAAGGGATTCTCCTGCCTCAGGCTCCCAAGTAGCTGGGATTACAGGCACCTGCCACCACGTCCGGCTAATTTTTTGTATTTTTAGTAAAGACCAGGTTTCACCATTTTGGTCAGTCTGGTCTCAAACTCCTGACCTCAGATGATCCACCCAACTCAGCCTCCCAAAGTGCTGAAATTACAGGCATGAGCCACTGTGCCCGGCCAGAACATGCAGGTTTGTTACATAGGTATACAAGTGCCACAGTGGTTTGCTGCACCATCAACCCGTCATCTACATCAGGTAGTTCTCCCAATTCTATCCCTCCCCTAGCCCCCAACCCCACCGACAGGCCCCGGTGTCTGATGTTCCCCTCCCTGTATCCGTGTGTTCTCACTGTTCAACTCCCACTTATGAGTGAGAACATGCAGTGTATGGTTTTCTGTTCCTGTGTTAGTTTGCTGAGAATGATGGTTTCCAGCTTCATCCATGTCCCTGCAAAGGACACGAACTCATCCTTTTTATGGCTGCACAGAATTCCATGGTGATATGTGCCACATTTTCTTTATCCAGTCTATCATTGATGGGCACTGGGTTGGTTCCAAGTCTTTGCTATTGTGAACACTGCTGCAATAAACATACGTGTGCATGTGTCTTTATAGTAGAATGATTTATAATCCTTTGGGTATATACCCAGTAATGCGATTGCCGGGTCAAATCCTTGACCTGGTTCTGGTTATAGATCCTTGAGTAATCGCCACACTGTCTTCCACAACACTTGAACTAATTTACACTCCCACCAACAGTGTAAAAGCATTCCTATTTCTCCACATCCTCTCCAGCATCTGTTGTTCCGACTTTTTTTTTTTTTTTTTTTTGAGACAGAATCTCACTCTGTCACCCAGGCTGGAGTGCTGTGGGGTGATCTCAGTTCACTGCAACCTCCACCTACTGGGTTCAAGCAATTCCCTGCCTCAGCCCCCCAAGTAGATGGGATTACTGGCGCCCACCACCATGCTCAGCTCATTTTTGTATTTTTAGTAGAGACAGGGTTTCACCATCTTGGTCAGGCTGGTCTTGAACTCCAGACCTCATGATCCACCTGCCTCGGCCTCCCAAAGTCCTGGGATTATAGGTATGAGACACCGCACCCGGCCCTGACTTTTTAATGATTGCCATTCTAACTGGCATGAGGTGGTATCTCATTGTGGTTTTGATTTGCATTTCTCTAATGACCAGTGATGATGAGCTTTTTTTCATGTTTGTTTGGCCGCATAAATGTCTTCTTTTGAGAAGTGTCTGATCATAACCTTCGCCCACTTTTTGATGGGGTTGTTTTTTTCTTTTAAATTTGTTTAACTTCTTTGTAGATTCTGGACATTAGCCCTTTGTCAGATGGACAGATTGCAAAAATTTTCTCCCATTTCTGTAGGTTGCCTGTTAACTCTGATGATAGTTTCTTTTGCTGTGCAGAAGCTCTTTAGTTTAATTAGATCCCATTTGTCAATTTTGCTTTTGTTGCCATTGCTTTTGGTGTTTTAGTTATGAAGTCTTTGCCCATGCCTATGTCCTGAATGGTATTGCCTAGGTTTTCTTCTAGGGTTTTTATGGTTTCAGGTCTTACGTTTAAGTCTGTAATCCATCTTGTGTTAATTTTTTTTTTTTTTTTTTTTTGAGATGGAGTCTGCTCTGTCGCCCAGGCTGGAATGCAGTGGTACTGTCTCGGCTCACTGCAACCTCCGCCTCCCGGGTTCATGCCATTCTCCTGCCTCAGCCTCCCAAGTAGCTGGGACTACAGGTGCCCGCCACCACGCCCGGCTAATTTTTTGTACTTTTAGTAGAGATGGAGTTTCACCGTGTTAGCCAGGATGGTCTCGATCTCCTGATCTCGTGATCCTCCCGCCTCGGCCTCCCAAAGTGCTGGGATTACAGGCGTGAGCCACCGCGCCCGGCCTCTTGTGTTAATTTTTTTAATAAAGTGTAAAGAAGGGGTCCGGTTTCAGATTTCTGCATATGGCTAGCCAGTTTTCACAACACCATTTATTAAATAGGGAATCCTTTCCCCATTGCTTGTTTTTGTCAGGTTTGTCAAAGATCAGTTGGTTGTAGACGTTTGGCATTATTTCTGAGACCTCAGACTGGGAATTTTTCAATTGGTAAAAGAAGAGAGAGAAAGAGAACACTGAACAGCAGGATCAAAATAATAATCTCGGTTTTTAATAGGAAAGTGAACTTAAGATTTTACCTTCTATTGCCCCTGCTTGAAATCGTGCCCAGGGGAAAGTGCCTCCTTCTGACTAGCTGGCACATGTGCTTTGTTTTAACAGCTTGACTCAAACATTCTCCCCTTTCCACACTCCCTCTAACAAAACACTGTATAGAAGAAGCTACTACTGGAATGAGGCATGTATGATTCCTAGCTGAATGGTTAAATATTGACTAACTGGATCTGTAAGAAGAAAAAATGTACTATTTCTTCCCTGCATTTTGGGATTCTCATTTACAGTGGGAGGAATTCTAGTGAGTTGCTACTAAGGAGTGAAATGGGATGCTCTTTCTGGTTTATTTGCTGTTCTCTCTGCTGCCTATTGCATGCATGAGTTGTGGGCCTTTACACAGTTGGGTAGTGTAAAAAGAGTGAAATCAACACAAGCAGTAAAACAACAGTAGCCCTCAAACCATTTCCCTCTTGCTTTATGTTTTTTGTGTATGTGTTTATTTTCTTGCTTTTATTTTCTATTCTTTGGCAACACAAGAAACAGGAAGACTGAGAGGAAGTATTAAACTTTGTAAAGCTTCAAAAGAAGCTACAATTTCTTTTATATGTAACTTGCTATTTTTTCAGTAACCCAGGCACTGAGAAGTAGAGGATTTGGAAATGAGACAGAGAACAGGGAAAGCAGAGGGATCTCCCTATCATCATCCTTTTTTGTGCTACATATTAGGCCATTCTCACATAGCTATAAAGAAATACCTAAGATCATGTAATTTATAAGATAAGAGGTTTAATTGGTTCACAGTTCTTCCGGCTGTACAGGAAGCATAGCAGCATCTGCTCCTGGGGAGGCCTCAGGGACCTTTTGTTCATGGTGGAAGGCAAAGCCGGAGAAGGCATCTCCACATTGCTGGATCGGGTGGAAAAGAAGAGGAAGGAAGTGCTACACAGAGGTTTTGTTTTTTGTTTTTGAGACAGGGTCTCGTTCTATTGCCCAGGCTGGAGTGCAGTGGCATGACCTCAGCTCACTGCAAACTCCATGTACCCGGTTCAAGCAATTCTCCTGCCTCAGCCTCCCAAGTAGCTGGGGCTACAGGTGCCCACCATCATGCCTGGCTAATTTTTGTATTTTTTTTAGTAGAGACGGGGTTTCACCATGTTGGCCAGGTTGGTCGAACTCCTGACCTCAGGTGATCTGCCCACTTCGGCCTCCCAAAGTACTGGGATTACAGGCTTGAGCCACCATGCCACAGGTTTGTTTGTTTGTTTGAGATGGAGTCTCGCTCTGTTGCCCAGGCTGGAGTGCAGTGGCGCCATCTGGGCTCACTGCAAGCTCCGCCTCCCAAGTTCATGCCATTCTTCTGCCTCAGCCTCCCGAGTAGCTGGGACTATAGGCATGTGCCACCACAGCCGGCTAATTTTTTGTATTTTTAGTAGAGACAGGGTTTCCCGCATTAGCCAGGATGGTCTCGATATCCTGACCTTGTGATCCACCCGCCTCAGCCTCCCAAAGTGCTGGAATTACAGGCGTGAGCCACTGTGCCCAGCCACTGCGCCACAGTTTTAAACAACCAAATCTCATGAACTCACTCACTATTGTGAGAACAGTACCAAGAGGGAAATCCACCCCCATTCATCTAATCACCTTCCCTCCACCAGGCCCCATCTCCAACACAGGATTACCTTTCCATATGAGATTTAGGCTTGGACAACATCCAAACTATATCACTCCACCTCGGCTCATCCCAAATCCCATGTCCTTTTCACATTGCAAAATACATTCATGCCTTCCCACTAATCCCCAAAGTCTTAACTCATTCCAGCATTTACTGAAAAGTCCAAAGACTCATTTGAGACATGACAAGTTCCTTCCACCTAAAAGCCTGTAAAATAAAAAACATGTTAGTTATGTCCAAGATCCAATGAGGGTACAGGTATTGGGTAGTTATTTCTGTTCCAACAGGGACAAATCAGCCAAAAGAAAGGGGCTACAGACCCCTCACAAGTCCAAAACCCAGCAAGGCAGTGACTAAATCTTAAAGCTCCAAAATAATCTCCTGACTCTGTGCTCCACATCCAGGGCACACCGATACAAGGGGTGGGCTCCCAAGGCCTTGAACAACTCTACGTCACCTAGTGGTCTTTTTCTACCTGCCCTGGTTGCTGAAGACAAAGGATATAATCTCTTGGCAGCCCTATGGCCCTGCCCACTGCCTGCGAAACCTGAATACTTAACCAGGAGACCCTCGGGCAAGTTTGCTTCCTCTCTATAGTACCACAGCTGATGCGCTCTTGAAAGTGCCACCTCCTGGCTGGATGCTAACCAACACAAAACCAGTGCACTAAACAAGAGTACAACCAAGGACCCTCACAGAGTCCACTTCACTCCCTTGCTACCTCCACAGGAGCAGATGCTGTTATCCATGGCCAAAAGGCCTGAGGACAAATCAGATCACAGGAATCTTTGCTCAACACTCCCCAGTAGCAGCCCAGAGCCTGATAGCTCTGCTGAATGGCTAGACTCAGAAGAGCAAAAACAATCACTACAGTTTGGCTCTCAGGAAGCCCCATTCCTAGGAAAAGGGGAAGAATACTACATTAAGAAAGCACCTTGTTGGACAAAAGAATCTGAACAGCAGCCCTTGAGTCCCAGGATCTTACCCTCTGACATAGTCTATCCAAATGAGAAGGAACCAGAAAAACAATTCTCGTAATATGACAAAACAAAGTTCTTTAACACCCCCATGAGATCACACTGGCTCACCAGCAATGGATGCAAACCAAGAAGAAATCTCTGAATTGCCAGAAAAAGAATTCAGAAGGTCAATTGTTAAGCATATCAAGAAGGCACGGCCGGGCGCGGTGGCTCACGCCTGTAATCCCAGCACTTTGGGAGGCCGAGGCGGGTGGATCACGAGGTCAGGAGATCGAGACCATCCTAGCTAACACGGTGAAACCCCGTCTCTACTAAAAATAGAAAAAATTAGCCGGGCGTGGTGGCGGGCGCCTGTAGTCCCAGCTGCTCAGGAGGCTGAGGCAGGAGAATGGCGTGAACCCAGGAGGCGGAGCTTGCAGTGAGCTGAGATCGGGCCACTGCACTCCAGCCTGGGCGAAAGAGCAAGACTCCGTCTCAAAAAAAAAAAAAAAAAAAAAGAAGGCACCAAGAAAGGTGAAATCCAACTTAAAGAAATCAAAAACATGATACAGGATATGAAGGGAAAATCTTCAGTGAAATAGATAACAAAAAACAATCACAATTTCTGGAAATCAAGGACACAGAGAAATGTAAAATGCTCAGAAAGTCTCAGCAATAGAATCGAATAAGCAGAAGAAAGGACTTCAGAGCTCAAAGACAAGGCTTTTGAATTAACCCAACCCATCAAAGAGAAATAAAAAAGGATTAAAAAAAATGAACAAAGGCTCCAAGAAGTTTGGGACTATGTTAAGCATCCAACCTATGAATAATTGGTGTTCCCAAGGAAGAAGAGAAATCTAAAATCTGGAAAACATATTTGAGGGAATAATTGAAGAAAACCTCCCTGGCCTTCCTAGAGATCTAGAAATCCAAATACAAGAAGCTCAAAGAACACCTGGGAAATTCATGGCAAAAAGATCATCACCAAGGCACACAGTCGTCAGGTTATCTAAGGTCAAGATGAAAAGGAAAGAATCTTAACAGCTGTGAGGCAAAAGCATCAAGTAACCTATAAGGGAAAACCTATCAAAGTAACAGCATATTTCTCAGCAGAAAACCTACAAGCTAGAAGGGATTGGGGTCCTATTTTTAGCCTCCTTAAACAAACAATTTTTGTATCCAGCAAAACTAAGCTTCATAAATGAATGAAAGATACAGTCTTTTCCAGACAAACAAATGCTGAGAAAATTCGCCATTACCAGGCCATCACTACCAGAACAGCTAAAAGGAGCTCTAAATCTTGGCTGGGCACAGTGGCTCACGCCTGTAATCCCAGCAGTGTGGAAGGCCGAGGTGGGCAGATCATAAGGTCAAGAGATCAAGACCACAGTGAAACCCCGTCTCTACTAAAAATACAAAAAATTAACCGGGCGTGGTGGCAGGCACCTGTAGTCCCAGCTACTCCAGAAGCTGAAGCAGGAGAATGGTGTGAACCCGGGAGGCGGAGCTTGCAGTGAGCCAAGATTGCGCCACTGCACTCCAGCCTGGGCAACAGAGTGAGATTCTGTCTCAAAAAAAAAAAAAAAAAAGGAGCTCTAAATATTGAAGCAAATCTTGAAATACACCAAAATAGAACCTCCTTAAAGCATAAATCTCACAGGACCTGTACAACAATAACAAAATTTTTTTAAAAAGGTATTAAGGCAATAAATAGAATAGTACCTCACATCTCAATACTAACATTGAATGTAAATGGAATAAATGCTCCACCTAAAAGATACAGAATGGTAGAATGGATAAGAATTCATCAACCAAGTTTCTGCTGTCTTCAGGAGACTTATGTAACACATAGGGACTCACATATACTTAAGGTAAAGGGGTGGAAAAAGATATTCCATGCAAATGAATACCAAAAGTGAGCAGGAGTAGCTATTCTTATATCAGACAAAACAAACTTTAAAGCAACAGCACTTAACAAAAGACAAAGAGGAACATCATACAATGATAAAAGGACTAGTCCAACAGGAAAATATCATAATCCTAAATACATATGCACCTAACACTGGAGTTCCCAAATTTATAAAACAATTGCTAATAGACCTAAGAAATGAGATTGATGGCAACACAAAAATAGTGGGGGACTTTAATCCTCCACTGACAGCACTAGTCAGGTCATCAAGACAGGAAGTGAACAAAAAAAACAGTGGACTTAAACTATGCCCTAGAATAAATGGACTTAACAGATATTTACAGAACATTCTACCCAACAACTGCAGAATATATATTCTATTCATCAGCACATGAAGCATTCTCCAAGATAGACTATATGATATACCACAAAACAAGTCTCAGGAAATTTAAGAAAATTGAAATTATTTCAAGTATTCTCTCAGACCACAGTGGAATAAAATTGGAAATAATTCCAAAAGGAACTCTAAAAACCACGCAAATACATGGAAATTAAATAACCTGCTCCTGAATAATCACTGGGTCAACAATGAAATCAAGATGGAAATTTAGGCTGGGCTCAGTGGCTCACGCCTATAATCCCAGCACTTTGGGAGGCCAAGGCAGATCACCAGGTCAGGAGATCGAGACCATCCTGGCTAACACGGTGAAACCCTGTCTCTACTAAAAATACAAAAAATTAGCCAGGCATGGTGGCGGGCACCTGTAGTCCCAGCTACTTGGGAGGCTGAGGCAGGAGAATGGCGTGAACCTGGGAGGCAGAGCTTGCGGTGAGCCGAGATTGCGCCACTGCACTCCAGCCTGGGTGACAGAGCAAGACTCCATCTCAAAAAAAAAAAAAAAAAAAATGGAAATTTAAAAATTCTTTGAACTGAACAATTGAACAATAATAGTGACAAAACTATCAAAACCTCTGGGGTACAGCAAAAGTGGTGCTAAGAGGAAAGTTCATAGCATTAAATGCCTACATTAAAAAGTGTGAAAGAGCACAAATAGATGATCTAAGGTCACACCTCATGGGACTGCAGAAACAAGACTAATCCAAACCCAAACCCAGCAGAAGAAAGAAAATAACAAAGATCAGAGCAGAACTAAATGCAATTGAAACAAACAAAAAATACACAAGATAAATGAAGCAAAAAGCTGGTTCTTTGAAAAGATAAACAAAATTGATTAGTGAGATTAACCCAGAAAAGAAAAGATTCAAATAAGCTCAATTAGAAATGAAACAGGAGATATTACTACTGACACCACAGAAATACACGATTATCCAAGGCTACTATGAACGCCTTTATGCACATAAACTAGAAAACCTAGAGGAGATGGACAAATTGGAAATATACAACCTCCCTAGATTAAACCAGGAAGATATAGAAACTCTGAACAGATCAATAATAAGCAGCAAGATTGAAATCGTAATTTTAAAACTGCCAACAACAACAAAAAATCCTGGGCCAGATGGATTCACAGCTGAATTCCATCAGACATTTGAAGAAGGAATGGTACCAATCCTACTTACACTATTCCACAGGATAGAGAAAAAGGGAATTCTTACTAAATCATTCTATGAAGCCAGCATCACCCTAATACCAAAACCAGGGATGGATATAACAAAAAAAGAAAACTACAGACCAATATCCCTGATGAACATAGATACAAAAATCCTCAATAAAATACTAGCTAACCAAATCCACCAGCATATCAAAAAGATAATCCACCATGATCAAGTGGGCTTCCACAGATGCAGGGATGGTTTAACATAAGTAAGTCAATAAATGTGATACACCACATAAACAGAATTAAAAACAAAAATCACATGATTCTCTCAGTAGCTGCAGAAAAAACATTTGAAAAAATCCAGCATCCCTTTATGATTAAAGCCCTCACCAAAATCGGCATAGAAGGGACAACCTTAAGGTAATAGACATCTAGGACATATTTACAGACATTATACTGAATGGGGGAAAATTTAAAGCATTCCCCATGAGAACTGGAACAAGACAAAGATGCTCAGTTTCACCACTTCTATTCAACATAGTACTGGAAGTTCTAGCCAGAACAATCAGACAAAAGAAAGGAATCATAGGCATCCAAATTGGTAAATAGGAAGTCAAACTGTTGCTGTTTGCTGATCATATGATCATATGCCTATAAAACCCTAAAGACTCATCCGAAACGCTCCTAGAACTGGCAAATGAATTCAGTAAAGTTTCAGGATACAAAATTAATGCACACAAATCAATAGCTCTGCTATATACCAATGGTGACTAAGCTGAGAGTCAAATCAAGAACTCAACCACTTTTACAACAGCTGTAAAACAACAACAACAACAACAACAAAAAATTAGGAATATACCTAACCAAGGAGGTGAAAGATCTCTACACTGCAGAAAGAAATTATAGACAACACAAATGGAAACACATCCCATGCTTATGGATGGGTAGAATCAATATTGTGACAATGACCATACTGTCAAAAGCAATCTACAAATTCAATGCAATTCCCATCAAAATACCACCATCATTCTTCACAGAACTAGAAAAAACAATCCTAAAATTCATATGGAACCAAAAAAGAGCCCACATAGCCAAAGCAAGACTAAGCAAAAAGATTAAACGTGGAGGCATCACATTACCTGACTTCAAACTATACTATAAGGCCATAGTCACTGAAACAGCATGGTACTGGTATAAAAATAGGCACACAGACCAATGGAACAGAATAGAGAACCCAGAAATAAAGCCAAATACTTACCGCCAACTGATATTCAGCAAATCAAACAAAAACATAAAGTGGGGAAAGGACACCCTATTCAACACATGGTGCTGGGATAATCGGCTAGCCTCATGCAGAAGAATGAAACTGGATCCTCGTCTTTCACCTTATACAAAAATCAACTCAAGATGGATCAAAGACTTAAACCTAAGACCTGAAACCATAACAAATCTAGAAGATAACATTGGAAAAACCCCTCTAGACATTGGCTTAGGCAAGACTTCATGACATAGAACCCAAAAGAAAATGCAACAGAAACAAAGGTAAATAGATGGGACTTAATTAAACTAAAAAGCTTCTGCACTGCAAAAGAAACAGCAGAATCAACAGACAACCGAAAGAGTGGGAGAAAAATTTTCACAATGTATACATTTGAAAAAGGACTAATATCCAGAATCTACAAAGAACTCAAACAAATCAGCAAGAAAAAAATCAAACAATACCATCAAAAAGTGGGCTAAGGACATGAATAGACAATTCTCAAAAGAAGACATACAAATGGACAACAAGCATATGGAAAAATGCTCAACATCACTGATTATCAGGGAAATGCAAATCAAAACTGCAAGGTGATACCACCTCACTCCTGCAAGAATGGCCATATTCAAAAAATCAAAAACTAATAGATGTTGGCATGGATGTGGTAAAAAGGGAACACTTTTGCACTGTGAGTGCGAATGTAAACTAGTACAACCACTGTGGAAAACAGTGTAGACATTCCTTAAAGAACTAAAAGTGATCTTCCATTTGATCCAGCAATCCCACCATTAGGTATCAACCTAAAGGAAAGAAGCCATTATACAAAAAAGATACTTGCACACACGTTTATAGCAGCACAATTCATAATTGCAAAAATATGGAACTAGCCCAAATGCCTACCAATCAACAAGTGGATAAAGAAAATGTGATATATATATATATAGAGAGAGAGAGAGAGAGCAAGAGAGAGAGAGAATTATATCCTAAGTGAAGTAACTCAGGAATGGAAAACCAAACTTCGCGTGTTCTCTCTCACAATCGGGAGCTTAGCTATGAGGATGCAATTTCTTATTTTAAGAAATAAGTCCATACAATCAACTTTGGGGACTAGGGGGAAAGGGTGGAAGGGGGGTGATGGATAAAAGACTACACATTAGGTACAGTGTACACTGCTTGGGTTATGGATGCATCAAAATCTCAGAAATTACCACTAAAGAACTTATTTATGTAACCAAACACCACCTGCTTCCCAAAACCCTATTGAAAAAAAATTTTTTAATACACTGAAAAGATTTTTTAAAAGGCAACAACAGACGAGAATCAATTTCCTGGTTTTTTCATTGTACTATAATTATTATAATAAGATATCGGCATTATTGGAAGCAGGATGAAGGGTATACAAGGCCTTACTCCCCTTTTCTTGTCATCTTGTGAATCTATAATTAGTTAAAAATAAACTGTTTTGAAAAAGTCAATAGTAGTCTCTATATCTCTCTAATGCTATGCTAGTAGAGTAGCCAGTAGATATATGTGGCTATTGAGCATTTGAGATGTCTTTTAAGTGAGAAATATATACCATATTTAGTATGACAAAAGAATAAAAAATATCTCAATAATTTTTCTATTGATTGCATACTGAAATTACAATGTTTTGGGTATATTTTGTTAAATAAAATATATTATTAAAATTTAAAAAATAAACATATATCATGGGAATGGTTGCATAACCTTGTGAATATACCAAAAATCAGTGAATTATATACTTTTAAAAAGGTGAATTTTTATGGTATTATATTACAATTTTGCAGTAGGGACCCTTTTTATCATCTTTTAAGATAGGTTAATATTAGTTTTTCTCTCATAATATTGTTGTGATAATAAAATTAAATTAATCAAGCAAAGCACATTAACACAGTTACCAGCACATAGTACAGGCATATTTCTAAGGTTATGAGGGTTCCATTCCAGACCACCCCAATAAAGCAAATACCTCGGCTGGGCGTGGTGGCTCACGTCTGTAATCCCAGCACTTTGGGAGGCCAAGGCAGGCATATCACCTGAGGTCAGGGGTTCAAGACCAGCCTGACCAATAAGGCAAAACCCTGTCTCTACTAAAAATACAAAAATTAGCCAGGCGTGGTGGCAGGCGTCTGTAATCCCAACTCGGGAGGCTGAGGCAGGAGAATCGCTTGAACCCGGGAGGCGGAGGTGGAGGTTGCAGTGAGCCGAGATCGCGTCACTGCACTCCAGCCTGGGTGACAGAGCAAGAATCTGTCTCCAACAACAACAACAAAAAAAGCTACAGATAAATGAAGTTCTCAATTGTGTCTTGAATCCATCAGTGTTGCAGTGAACACATGCCACTTAATGGTATGTTGATCATGAAACAAAGATCTGTCATGATGAAGTGAAAATGGAAGGAACTGTGAATATTCAATGAGCTGGTTGCTGAAATTTAAGAAAAAGCATGGCAAAATTTTTTTCAATTTGTGGTGATTAAGCATCTGCTGATTACAAAGCAGCAGAAAAATTTATTGATGAGTTTGCCAAGGTTGTTGCTGATGAAAATCTGACACCAAAACAAGTCTATAGTGTTGATGAAACATTACCATTTTGGCATTATTGCCCCAGAAAGACACTTGGCTACACTTGAGGAGATAGTCAACAGAGGAATTAAGGATGCCAACAATAGAATAACTGTGCTGGGATGTACTGATGCAGCAGGCACACATAAGTCCAAACTTGCTGTTAGGCAAAAGCTTGCATTCTCATTGTTTTTGAAGAGTGAATTTCTCACCAGCCCATTTTTACACTAGCAAAAAAGCATGGATCGCCAGGGACATCTTTTCTGATTGGTTTTACAAACATTTTGCTGGTGCTCACTATAGGGAAGCTGGAGTAAATGACAACTACGAGACTGTTATTCCTTGACAACCACTCGGCTCATCCTCTAGCTGAAATTCTCATCAAAAAATAATGTGTATGCCATGTACTTTTCCCCAAATGTGACTTCACTCATTCAGTCATGTGACCAGGGTATCCTTAAATCAATAAAGAGTAAATATAAAAACACTTTCTTGAATAGCATGCTAGCAGCAGTGAACAGAGGCATGAATGTGGAAGGTTTTCAAAAGGAGTTTAGCATGAAGGATGCCATGTATGCTATTGCCAACTGTTGGAACATAGTTCTAACTGAAGACACAGTTGTGCATACCTGGCACAACCTCTGGCCTGCAGCTATGTTCAGTGATAATGATGAACAAGGTGGTGATTTTGAAGGATCCTATATGTCAAGTGAGATAAAATAATGTCTATCCTCCTTACATATGCAAAAAATAGACCCTCACAGTGTGTCAGTGAGCTGGAGGACATGGAGATCAAAGAAGTTTTTTTTTGGTTTTTCTGTTTTGTTTTTTTGTTTTTGTTTTTTTGAGATGGAGTTTCACTCTTGTTGCCCAGGCTGGAGTGCAATGACGTGACCTCGGCTCACTACAACCTCCACCTCCCGGGTTCAAGCAATTCCCCTGCCTCAGCCTCCCAAGTAGCTGGGATTACAGGCATGCGCCACCACGCTTGACTAATTTTTTGTATTTTAGTAGAGACGGGGTTTCACCATGTTGGCCAAGATGGTCTCGATCTCCTGATCTCATGATCCTCCCGGCCTCCCAAAGTGCTGGGATTACAGGTGTGAGCCACCGTGCCTGGCCAATCAAAGAAGTTTTTAACATCAATAATGAAGCCCCACATGTTCATTCGCTGATGGTAAAATAACTGAATTAGTTTTGGGGTTTTTTCTTGGTTTTTTTTGGTGACAGAGTCTCACTCTCACCCAGGTTAGAGTACAGTGGCAAGATCTCGGCTCGCTGCAACCTCCACCTCCTGGGTTCAAGTGATTCTCCTGCCTCTGCCTCCTGAGTAGCTGGAATTACAGGTGGCCACCACCACGCCCAGCTACTTTTTGTATTTTTAGTAGAGTCGGGGTTTTGCCATGTTGGCCAGGCTGGTCTTGAACTCCTGACCTCAGGTGATCCGTCCACCTCAGCTTTCCAAAGTGCTGAGATTATAGGCATGAGTCACCATGCCTGGCCTGAAATAGTTTTGAATCAAGTGATCATAACAGTGATGGTGAAGATTACATTAACACTGTAGAAAAAGCGCCTATAGACAACATGGTGAAAATGTGTGATGGGCTTATTGAAGGACTAGAGCAGTGTTTGTTCATAACAGAACGAGAAATAATGTCAGTTCATAAAATCAAAGGAGACTTTCAAGACAAAAATGTTGTTAATGAGGCAGATGACTTTGGAGGAATATTTTTAAAAAGACATCCAGCAGAATGCCTTCTCATCCCTAGAGGACTCACTTCCTGCTCTTTCAACTGCTTCTTATGTTTCCTCTTACAAAGAAAAAAAAACAGTACATAGTAACCATTTAATCAAAACATAGCATCATAGGTGGAGACTGAAAGCCTGTCACTTGTTATTGCTGATTTTTAATAGCAGATTACTGGTATTCTAGTGATGCTACTGGACTGCTTACCTACCCTGAACACATTTTTTCACTGTATTAATGATATATCATACTTTTTATGGTTAAGTACTTATATGTGAATAAGTGTGAGAAAATGATTGCTTATCAGTAGCATATAAATTCAGAGTCAGGAATTATGGTGAGGCCAAACTACCACATATTGTCCAAAAGGGTTGCATTCTGATGGATCGATGCACACACACTTTGTTTCATGCACAAAATTATTTAAAATATTATATAAAATTACCTTCAAGATATGTATATATGACACATATAAAACATAAATAAACATTATGTTTAGACTTGGGTCCTATCCCCAAGATACCACATTATATTAATATATATGCAAGTATCTGAAACTACCCAAAATCTAAAACAATCTACTCCCAAGCATTTCAGATAAGGGATATTCAACCTGTGTAACAAGTGTGCAGTGGGTTCTTATCTAACTTTCACATCTCCCCCACTATAACCCAGCATTTGACCCTAAGCAGTGGGATGCTAAGTTCAAGAGTCTGCAACTTCTTCTACAATTCTCTTGCTTATCTTGTTCCACAAATGGAATGACCAGATTTAGTAGGTAATGATAAAGGAAATGCCGTTAAATTTGAATTTCAGACAAACAACTAATGATTTTTAGCATATTATGTCTCAAATGTTACATTTAGTATATTTATTTATATTATATTTAGTATAAATGTCTCAAGTGTTATATTCAGTATATTTAGTTTTATTTAGCACATACATAATTATGCAACATTTAGCACATACTTATACTAAAGAAATTATTTGTTGTTTATTTAAATTTAGCTGAGTGTCCTATATTTTATCTGGCAACCCTACTCCCATGAGGTCTGCACTAGGCTGGAAGGCCACCTTCTGGCCTCATATCCCTTATTATGAAGACTTAGTAAGTGCTCATGTTCAAAACACAACCACAGGGTACTACATATTTATTGACAGATTTCTACCGGAGCCTTGACCCCACTCCAATATGGTTAAAATGTCAGTTGCCAAAAACAAACCTATAGTCTTTAAGAATATAGTAAATATTAAACATACAATTGTGTAAACATAATAAATCTATCTGGAATTTAATATTCAAAAGCAGCTCATTACTATTCAGTTTGGTATTTTCCCATTCTTTTAGAAATTTTATTCAATCAGGAGGTTTCTCACCTTTTTAGCAAATGTTTCAACACTGTGAACCTCAGAGACAGGTGAGAATCTGAATTTTTTTCACAGCAAGCAATTGTCTCATGTCAGTCATGGACTACTCGAGTCATAAATTATCCTATTGTTTTTAATCTCAAAAGTATCACTAACAGGACTAGCTACATAATTAGCAGAACCCGGCCCATAATGAAAATGCATTAGGAATTTCAAGATGGTGAGAGCAGAGCACTAAGCCAGGCACAGGGAGCTCAGTGCAACTTTACAGGTAACATGCCCAGGAAGCAGCCGTGACCACAGAAATCACAAAAGCTAAACTAGGTCAACACTTTGGGAGTGCGGTTATTGGCATTCCTCTTTCCCCAAGCCAAGTGTTGAAATCATCTGATAAATTGTACTTATTTTTTCTTGATTTCATTTGATGGTTTCACCTAATCCCCAAGACCCTACAAAAAGACTGGGTGTGGCCGGGCGCGGTGGCTCACGCCTGTAATCCCAGCACTTTGGGAGGCCGAGGAGGGTGGATCACAAGGTCAGGAGATCAAGATCATCCTGGCTAACACGGTGAAACCCCGTGTCTACTAAAAATACAAAAAATTAGCCGGGCATGGTGGCCGGCGCCTGTAGTCCCAGCCACTCCGAAGGCTGAGGCAGGAGAATGGCGTGAACCCGGGAGGCGGAGCTTGCAGCGAGCAGAGATCTGGCCACGGCACTCCAGCCAGGGAAAAAAAAAAAAGATTGGGTGACATGGGTTTCCTCTGGCGGAGGAACTGGGTGGCTGTGGGACAGAGATGAGAGGAAGATGTTTACTGTATGTCCTTTTGCGCCTTGTGTGTTTTGAACCATGTGATGTGAATATATCATCTAGTCAAAAATGAATACATATATTTAAAGAGAGATTTGGAGTCTCAGATCACACCCAGATGAACAAACCATAGATATTTTGAATGTACAACGGAGGTCACCATTTCTGTGTTTTACTTTTCAGTTTTTCATGGAGTATGCCTCAGTGGGAAGATAGTCATAAAATATTCTAGGATGCCTTTAATCATGAACAATCATAAAATATTCCAGGATGCCTTTAGCGAAATTTAAAGGATAGGTTGAATAAGGTAAAACTATTTCTGTGCTTCACAAATTGCTTTAACCAATAATGCAGGGTACGTTTTCAGTTTGAGATTATTGCGAATTATGGGACAGAACGTCGTTCTCATTTTGATGTAGCAGTTCAGGGCCTAATTCAAGTTCAACATTCATAACCGTTGGGGCCATCTGGGCCACATTTCTGTGTTTCTAAAGCTTTCCCTTAGGTTTAAACTCTTATCTTAATCAGGATTTATTTTTCATGATTCCATTTTGATTTGTCTTTTTATTTTCTTCTTTTATTTTATGATTCTTTTAAATCATAAGAACTACTTCATGGAATGAGGTGGACTATTCTCAGTATTTATTCCAGAAAGTAACCATGAATATAGGAGAATACACTTGAAAGATTTTGTACTTTTTTCTACAGTATTATCTGGTCCTTTTGGGGTCTTAAAGAGTAGCTCACTAAACAAAGAAGTAGAATACTGAATTAAGAATATGACTACATTCACTGAAAAACTGATTGCTGTGTAATCTTAGGAACAAACTTCAAACCAAGCTACATATTAATCATGAGACAAAAGTTAGTCATAATGCATAAACTTCTAACCTTCTACTAACTGTGAGGGGCAGAGCCTGGGCTGGAACCCAGTATGTTCTGAAGTTAAGGAAAGTTAAGGACATACTGGAACCCAGTATGTCCTGAAGTTAAGGAAAGGCAGATGAGAGAAGTGATGTGGGAGCCAGAACCAAAGACAGGCAGGAAAGATAGACTTGGGAGGAGGCCACAATCCAGATTAGGATTAGCATGTTGGAATATTATCCAGATTAGGATTTTGCCATAATCCAGATTAATACCAACATTTTAGAATACTATTAGTACCATCTATAAATCACACCTGCACTTATTTTCTATTTATAACATTGTGAATAATTGCAAAAAAAACTTAGGAACAATTGAAATGACCAAACGTAAGTGACAAATGGTAAACTATCTATCCAAAGAACAGAATGTTATGCAACCACTAAAAATAACTATTTTTAAGAGTATGATGAGCCAGGCACTGCACTTTGGGTGGCTGAGGCAGGAGAAGCATTTGAGGCCAGGTGTTCAACACCAGCCTGAGCAACATAATAAGAGCTTGTCTCTAAAAACAAATAAAACAAAACAAATAAAACGAAAACATTATTTAATTAGCTTGCCGTGGTGGCATACCCCTGTAGTTTCAGCTACTTGGGAGGCTGAGGCAGAAAGAATGCTTGAGCCCAGGAGTTCAAGGCTGCAATGAGCTATGATTGTGCTGCTGCACTCCAGCCTGAGAAACAGGGCAAGACCCAAGACCCTGCCTCTAAGTATATATATATATACACAAATATATATAATATATATACTTATTATATATTATATATACTTATTATATATTATATATATAATATATATACTTATTATATATTATATATATAATATATATACTTATTATATATTATATATATTATATATACTTATTATATATTATATTATATATACTTATTATATATTATATATAATATATACTTATTATATATTATATATAATATATACTTATTATATATTATATATAATATATATACTTATATATTATATCTAAATATATATAATATATACTTATATATTATATCTAAATATATATAATATATACTTATATATTATATATCTAAATATATAATATATACTTATATATTATATATCTAAATATATATAATATATACACTTATTATATATTATATATAAATATATATTATATATACTTATATATTATACACATAAATATATATAATATATATACTTATATATTATACACATAAATATATATAATATATATACTTATATATTATATACATAAATATATATAATATATATACTTATATATTATTATATATATAAAAGCTGCACAAAGCAGATGCATATATATATATAATGATACGGTTAAATTTTCAAATATAATGCTGAGTAAGCAAAGAGAGTATAATTTTGTTAAATTGATCCAGGGAAGAGATGTTAAGGGAGGTAATAATTATGTGTGTTTACAGACACAGTCAGATTGTAATTTTATTTTCTTTTTTATAACTTCTTCTAGTTGCAAACATTTTACAGTAAATATCTATTATATCTTAAAGCTAGGAAAATTATTTTTTAAGGTTTTCCAATACAAAATCCTTGACTACAATAAGTCTGCCAGTGTGCAGGCATCCTTCCTGAATCACAGGTCCATTCTGGTCCCTCAAGGAAGAGATGATAACTAAACTCCTAATGCTTGACAATATAATGCACACAGATGTGTCTCAGAGATCTATAGAAACATGACATCAAAATCAAGGCAACATATATGAAAGCACTTCTTAAAATCAGCAATGCAGGTGAATATCAGATACATTTAAAAAAAAAAGCAAACTGACCAAATTTAACATGTTATAATTGTCAGTAATGTATTCTCATACAAATGTCTTTTAAAAAGAACACTGGTGAATAAGGGCATCTTTTGTAAACCAGGGCCTTCAGATGTTCTCTTTAGTCACTAGATTCTACATAAAAAGGACTGGAAGAGCTTTTGCAGCAACTTTGCATTACGTGGGTAACACTAGCAGCAGCCTGTCACTTCCTGCAGCACCCAGTTCAGTGACCATATTGAAAGTCCGACTTAGATTTTCTGAACATCAATGAGCAACAGCCTCAGTGGTACAAAAGCAACAAATACAAGTTTACAAACATTCCTCATCCTTTTGCTCTATGGAAATAACATTTTCTACTTGGGACTTCAAACCCAGTGACTCAACTGAAATTCTCACCCCATGTAAGCTGGTCACACCTTCAAACAAATAATGTATACTGAGCACGGCTACCTGCCCAAAAATGTGATGAACACAGATGCTCATTTAATGTAAACATACAGTGAAGAGAAGTAGCATGAGCAAGTGTCTGCTATGTGCTGGGCAGAGACTTGGCTCTGGAGTCCGGGTGCTGCTGGTATCTCCTAGTACCCCAATGAGGCAATTGCTCCCACACATGGTTTGGACTGTGAGGGTTTCCATAGCATTTGTAAACTGTCATGGCACGGGTGGGAGTGTAGCAGTGAGGACGACCAGGACACTCTCATCACCATCTTGGTTTTGGTGGGTTTTAGCTGGCTTCTTTACTGCTTCCACAGCCTCTCAGAATCAACATGCAGTTTTCTCTGAGGTCTTTCCTTCTTTTAAAAACACGCTTTCACTCTCAAAACAGCAGAGAATGAAACTGTGGTTGTGTTTATATGCTTGAATACAATTATTTCTGCCTCAGGAAACTTTTCAGTATATTTAATTCCTAAGTATCGCTTTGAATGAGGAAGTACATAAATGAATGAATTTATGAATGAATGAACAAATACATGAATATGAAGAACTTTGAAACTGGGGTCTATAAGAGAGCCAGGGCACTTATTCATCCAAGGGCAGATGGCCTGAGAGAGTAGAGCTGCACAAAGCAGATGCAAAGAAAGGGTGAAGGTGAGTGCATGGCTTCTAAGCCCCCCACTTCCCCACAGCCTGTGGCCCCTAGAGACTAGGCTTTGGGTGTGGACCTCAAAGAATGACAAGCAACAGAATGAATGTATGACTGCAGATTTTCCTGGAGCAAGTCTTGGCCATAGATCAATAATAATAACAACAGCCAGGCATGGTGATTCTTGCCTGTAATCCCATTGTTACCAGAAAGGGGTGCCGATCTGGACCTCAAGAGAGAGTTCTTAGATCTTGATCAAGAAATAATTCAAGGACAGTCCATACAGTAAAGTGAAAGCAAGTTGATTAGGAAATTAAAGGAGTAAAAGAATGGCTACTCCAAAGAAAGCAAGTTGATTAGGAAAGTAAAGGAATAAAAGAATGGCTACTCCATAGAGCAGCCCAGAGGGCTGCTGGTTGCCCATTTTTATGGTTATTTCCTGATTATATGAGAAACAAGGGGTGGATTCTTCATGTCTCCCCTTTTTAGACCATACAGGGTAACTTACTGAGGTTTCCATGGCATTTGTAAACTGTCATGGTGCCGGTGGGAGTTTGGCAGTGAGGATGACCAAGACACTCTCATCACCATCTTGGTTTTGGTGGGGTTCAGCCGGCTTCTTTACTGCAATCTGTTTTATCAGCAAGGTCTTTATGACCTATATCTTGTGCTGACCTCCTGTCTCATCCTATGACTCAGAATGCCTAACCTCTTGGAATGCAGCCCAGTAGGTTTCAGCCTTATTTTACCCAGCTCCTATTCAAGATGAAGTTGCTCTGGTTCCAACGCCTCTGACCCCAGCACTTCGGAAAGCTGAGGCAGGTGGATCACTTGAGCCCAGGAGTTCAAGACCAGCCTGGACAACATGGCAAAACCCCGCTTCTACTAAAAACACAAAAAATTAGCCAGGTAGGTGGTGCCTGGTGCCAGTAGTCCCAGCTACCTGGGAGGCTGAAGTGGGAGGATCACCTAAGCCTGGGAGGTCAAAGCTGCAGTAAGCCCTGATCGTGCCATTGCACTCCAGCCTGGGCAACAGAGTGAGACCCTATCTCAAAAAAATTAAAAAATTAAAAATGGTTAGGCTGACTTGAAGCTTTTATAAGGAGAGAGAGTCGGGCCTTGCTGGGCCGCTGGCCCCTCAGTGCTGCCCCAGGCCCTGCCACCACCACCGCCTGCCCCCTGGCCCCTGCCAGAGCGGGGTTACCATCACACACGTGCCCACGCCTGCCCGGGGTGTGCACTTCCGCTGGATTTCCTCGGCCGCAGCCCACACAGGTAGTGGAACCGGTGGAAGGAGAGGGGCGGGACTTCTCCGGGTCAAGGCCAGGCCTCTTCCGTGCTCGGTGCTATGTTCCTGTTCCGCGGGGTGGCGGGTCCTGGGAGGGAGAAGCCCAGACCCAGTGGACACTGACATTGTCTCTCGCTGTTCCCAGCCTTTTCCAGGCGTGTGACTTAATCCGTTTCCCCAGCCAGACCTTTTCTCCGTGAGTTCCTCAGCCAGGACTGCTGCCATGCCGGTGACTGTTACCCACCCAACCGTCACGACCACCATGAGGTCCCCCACCGTCGTAGGGTCCTCTAGGGCCCTGATCCAGCCCCTGGGCCTCCTCCGCCTGCTGCAGCTGGTGTCCACCTGCGTGGCCTTCTCACTGGTGGCCAGCGCGGGCGCCTGGAAGGGGCCTATGGGTAACTGGTCCATGTTCACCTAGTGTTTCTGCTTTGCCATGACCCTGGTCATCCTCCTCGTGGAGCTGGGCGGCTCCCAGGCCCGTTTCCCCTTGTTTTGGCGCAACTTCCCCATCACCTTCGCCTGCTATGCGGCCCTCTTGTGCCTCTCGGCCTCCATCATCTACCCCACCACCTACTTGCAGTTCCTGTCCCACGGCCGTTCCCGCGACCACGCCATCGCCGCCATCGTCTTCTCTGGCATCGCCTGTGTGGCTTACGCCACCTAAGTAACCTGGACCCGGGCCCGGCCCGGCGAGATCACTGACTACATGGCCTCCGAGCTGGGGCTGCTGAAGGTGCTGGAGACCTTCGTGGCCTGCCTCATCTTCGTGTTCATCAATAGCCCCTACGTGTACCACAACCGGCCGGCCCTGGAGTGGTGCGTGGCGGTGTACGCCCTCTGCTTCGTCCTGACGGCCCTCACTATCCTGCTGAGCCTGGGGCACTGCACCAACATGCTGCCCATCCGCTTCCCCAGTTTCCTGTTGGGGCTGGCCTTGCTGTCCGTCCTCCTCTATGCCACTGCCCTTGTCCTCTGGCCCCTCTACCAGTTCAACGAGAAGTATGGTGTCCAGCCCTGGCAGACGAGAGATGTGAGCTGCAGCGACAGAAACCCCTACCTTGTGTGTATCTGGGACCGCCAACTGGCTGTGACCAACGTGACGGCCGTCAACTTGCTGGCCTATGTGGGCGACCTGGTGTACTCTGCCCACCTGGTTTTTGTCAAGGTCTAAGACTCCCAAAGGGCCCCGTTTGCCTCTCCAACCTCTTCATCCTGCCCCCCCCCCCGAGTTTTCTTTATTGAGTATTCATTTCCTGTGTTTTCCTCTTCCCTATCTCCCCTCCTCCCCTTTTCTTTCCTTCCCAATTCATCGCACTCTTTCCCAGTTCTCTGATGTATGTTCTTCCCTTTCCTCTGCTGTTTCCTTCCTGTTTTGTTCTGTTGCCCACAACCTGTTTTCACCCCTAAGCTGTTTCCCTTTTTCCACTCTCTCTTTTGTTTCTTTCCTCTCATCTCTTTTCTAGGTTTCCTGTTGGTTTTCTTATCTGCCTATTTCCCGACCATCTTCTCCTATTTCCTGGGGAGCCCTGAGGCTTTTCTTCTCCTGCCCCCACCCACCTACAGCGGTGATGAGCTCCACACCTCCACACCCATTGCAGCTGTGGCGCCACGTCCTCTCAAGGGGCCTTCTGCCCGCCCCCGCCCTAGCTGTGCCTTAGTCAGTGTGTACTTGTGTGTGTTTGGGGGAGTGGGAATTGGGCCCCCTTTCTCCCAGTGGAGGAAGGTGTGCTGTGCACCTCCCCTTTAAATTAAAAAAATATTTATGTATCTCTGGAGGTCAATAATTTCCAGTGAGCGGGAGGCTTTAAGCGCAGACCCTGGGTCCCTAGACCTCGCCTAGCACTCTGCCTTGCCAGAGATTGGCTCCAGAATTTGTGCCAGACTTACAGAAAACCCACTGCCTAGAGGCCATCTTAAAGGAAGCAATGGATGGATCCCTTTCATCTCAACTGTTCTTCGCGGTATCAAAAAAAAAAAAAAAAAAAGAAGTCAGGCAAAGAACCATAGGATCTTGAAGACAACTGTTTGAAGTATTTGTGAGGGACAGTGATGTGGCCTTCCAGCCTCAGTGTTAAAAATAACATTTAACACTGTCCTTTTAACACGGTGTCCTTCAGAGCGTGTGGAAAGAGATAATAAGTAAATAAATAAATAAACAACATGTCCTGCTCTGGCAGAGAGGAGAAAATGGCCACTTCCGCCCTTCAAGGCAGTACCAGCTTGGGTTTTTTTTCTTTCTTTTCTTTTTCCTGGTCACGAGGGCAGAAATTACTGGGTGGCCTTTTTAAAAAAAAAAAAAAGAAGAAGAAGTTTCGGCCTGGCAGGGTGGCTCACACCTGTAATCCCAGCACTTTGGGAGGCCAAGGTGGGTGGATCACTTGAGGTCAGAAGTTCGAGACCAGCCTGGGCAACATGGCAAAAATTCGTCTCTACTAAAAATACAAAAATTAGCCCAGTGTGGTGGCGGGCGCCTATAGTCCCAGCTACTCAGGAGGCTTAGGCAGGAGACTCACTTGAACCCAGGAGGCAGAGGTTGCAGTGAACCAAGATCACACCACTGCACTCCAGCGTGGGCAACAGAGCCAGACCCCATCTCAAAAAAAAAAAAAAAAAAAATGGCCGGTCACGGTGCCTCATGACTGTAATCCCAGCACTTTGGGAGGCCACGGCAGGTGCATCACCTGAGGTCAGGAGTTCGAGACCAGCCTGGCCACCGTGGTGAAACCCTGTCTCTACTAAAAATAACAAAAATTAGCCAGGCATGGTGGTGGGTACCTGTAATCCCAGCTACCCGGGAGGCTGAGGGACGAGAGTCGCTTGAACCTGGGAGGCAGAGGTTGCAGTGAGCCAAGATCATGCCATTGCACTCCAGCCTGGGCAACAAGAGCGAAACTCAGTCTCAAAAAAAAAAAAAAAAAAAAAAAGGAGGTTTCTTTTTTCTCTATTGTGAGCTGATGGGAAGGTGAGGATTGCTGCTGCCCTAGCCGGAGGAATGGCTTTGCTTGAGTGTGTGGTGCACATGCCCGGGTGTTGCTGTGTGCTAGTTGCTTCTTGCTGCTGCTTCCTGCTTCTCTGGGACTCACGTGCATAGTGCGATATATATAAATGTGTGTGTGTGTGTGTGTGTGTGTGTGTGTATGTGTGTATATATATATATATTTTTTTAATTCCCTGGAACTTTTGGTTCCCATCAGCTCCTGCTGTTAATCATAGAAAAGAAGGCTTGCCCCTTCCCCCACACCCACATCCATAATTTTTTAAATATCAATATAAAGGTAAAAGCAGGAAAAAATAATAATATAACAATAGTGATAGCCATAGTTTTAGTAATAATAGGTAACATTTTTGAGTGATTACCATGTTCCAGGCACTAAATTAAGCTCATTTCCTCAATCATCTCAACCAAGCTTCATTATAATCCAATTAAAAGGTACTATTATTAGCTCCATGTTACAGATCAAAATTCTGGCACAGAGAACATATTTAGCCTAAACTACACAGCTAGTCTTATGCTATGCATATGGTAATTAAATTACAAGGTGCCAATTATATTTTACATTTTATAAGGAATTAGATTGTATCAGTGTGGTCAATGTTTCTCAATCCAGCTGCACATGAACACCACCTAGCATCCTTCACACTTGGAGTTCTGTGCAATGATTCTTACATGTCAAGTTAAAGGACTTCTATTCAGCAGTGCTCAGATGATTCTGGGTCCTAACCTTAGTGCTGAGGCAGGACTACCCTTGAGGGAGTCAGCCAGGCCCTTGGGTCACAGACACACTGGTCAAGTAACTGACAGGCAGTGGAGACCACCCCTCACTTGCATATAGACTCACAGCCCAGCTAACACCAAAACTGCCCTCCTCTCCAGCTCTATGTTGTTAGAAACCTCAAATACAAAATTGTGATGTTTATTTCTTCAAATTATCTAAATAATGTTTACATTGAAAAATAAGGGAAATGCCACCAAAAATTTGAATAAAAAGACTGCAGTATAATAGAAACTTCCTTCCAGGGAAAACACACTGAAATAATTCATAGACTGTGAAAGCTGGTAAAACATGTATAGATCATCCAGTCTAATGGTCTCAATCCTGGCTGCACAGTAAAATCATTTGGAGAAGCTATTAAATAATACAACTGCTGGCTCCCACCCCACAATGTCTGATTTAATCGATCTGGGGCAGTACCTGAAAATTGGTACTTTTAAAAGCTCCCAAGGGGATTTTTAATTTTTCAGCCATCATGGGGAAGCGCTGATTTAGCCCAGCCCCTCATTACCTGTAAAATGGCTTGCCTGAGGCCACCTAGAATGTCATGGGCAGGGCCACATACATCTCTCTAGTCTTCTTTGAATCTATATTGAATCAGAACTATCGTTTCTTTCCGAAAATACTCAAAAAATCTTCTTGGAAAAACTGCTAGCTGTAAGACAATCAAAATCAAACATGATTACAAATATATACACTAATACCTAACATACCACAATTTTGACTTTTCAGTGAGTCAGTGTGTTAATTGTAATTGCTCATTAAAGGTGTTCTATTTTCCTTGCTTCAGTTATAGAGAGTGTGAAATCTTTCAGAGAAACCACATGGAAAGGTGATTGTCCAGATGCTGGCTAATGGGCAATGTCTTTGACCACATAGGGTTACATGCTCTGTGTGATACTCTGAAAACCATTGCAGTTAATGAGCTGATCCAAATTGTGCTCATTTTCCAGCAACCTCAATAGGCTTGTATCCTGGGAGACAGAATGTGTTTCTGGTCACTCATTCTAACCCAAGAAATCAAGGAAAATAACAGACTTCCACAGAAGCTAGACTGACCAGGCGATACTGTGACCGGGCAAGCATGGGCTTTTGACAGTAAATCCCGGAGAGGAACAGAGAGATGCAGATACTTGATCATTCTTTGCCTATAAACACAATGGTTACATACCCCCAAATCTGACCATGAGTATATGTTTCAGGCAACTAAAATAAATATTTCTGTTTGTAAGCTACAGAAAATAAAATATCAAGAGCTAAATCCTACATGAGCTTACTATCTTCAGTCAGCCACATAGAAATAGGTCAGTTTTGTGTGGAAAATGTTTCAGACAAATTAAGAATATTAAAAACAGTGAAGTTAAAGGTAATGTTTAATTTTACTTTCCAGACCACAAATTTTTAAGGCTTCTAGCCCAACCATTTATGCAAAGTGCTAATTAAAAATGTTATCTGTATATTAAAGGGGTTTCTTGTATAGTGTTAGAAACCAGTGCATTCAGCAAACGTGGATTGAGTGTTTACAACGTGACTTATTGAAAATATTATATAGCAGGATGCCAACTGGGAAATTAATTTGTGCTTTTTTTTGTTCCCAGTTGCTGTAGATCCATCTGAAAGGAAGGGATCAAGCCTCTGTGTTCCTGAAGTCAGGTCCTTTTCACTCCCAAAAACACAGGTTCATTTGTGGTGGGTCTGAGGCTAGGTGCTCTGGGTTATCTAGTGCTTCCTGAAGCCCTAGTTTTGAAAGAAGAAGCAGGATGAATTTTTCTGTATTGGGGAGATTGGAAGGGGAGAATTAGGCTTTGCTCCACTAGATAATGCAGAATTGTGAATAAGGACAAGGTTTGCAGATTCTGCAGCAGCTCAGGGGCAGGGTCTTAAAGGTGTCAGGCACTTAAAGGGTACAGGGCAGGACATCAGGAGCCCAGTCTAGGGACCTACCCAAGATGCTCTCATGTGGAGTTTCTGCAGAACATGAGCAAGGACCTGGATCTGGAGATGTGGAATAGCAATGTTGGGCCCGTAAATGGGACCACAAAGGGACCCAGCATCTGAGCCACAGCATCATGTGACCATAAGAATAACAGCCATAATTGCAACCCTGGATGAGACCAGGGATTTGCTCCACTCAAGAACTGAGAGGCTGCAGGACCATTTTATAAGGATGACACAAGCCTATAGCATGACTGTACAAAACAACGTTGGACATCTTTAAAAATGATTAATATTGGATTTTTCACTGGTTTGCACATGTGGGAGCTAATACCAGTTCTCATAAAATCCTTCTCAAGAAAGATAAAATTATTCCCTGAATGTCAGGAAAAAAAATTGGTATCTATTACATATGTGTAAGAAGCTTTATTAACAAATAATTTGTGTCACTAAATCACATGAATGTAACGCAATTATATTTTTTCAGCCATAATCTAATTCAGATGTTTTGTGACAATGCAAGGAAAAAAAATGGATGTCTGGGTGGATATCATTAAAGACTCTTCTCCACATAAATCCCTACCTCTCATTGAATTAGAAAAGGATTTCCTGAGATCTTGCTAAAAAAATCTAAAAGGTAGTTAGTTTAAATCTGAACACTCTCTCATACACAATCTCATTTATTTATTCTTTCAACAAATATATGTATTACATTCCCACTGCCTGGTAGGCATATCTGTATTCAACTCTTCTTTGACGCTGGGCTGTGCAGTTATTGGACTTACAATAGAGAGAAAGAGAAATATGGTTGCTTTCCTCATGGAGCTTTTAGTTAAGTGAAAGAACAAGAAAACTTATCAAAAAACTAAAATAAAATGTGGTAGGTGCCATAACGGGAGAAGTACGTGTTCTGTATTAGCAAATAGCAGAACATAATTTAGATGAGGGTGGTATCTCAAGGAAGTGATAAACTGAGAGTAAAATGATAGGAAGAGTCAGCCAGGCGACCATTGCATAAGTTACAGCTTCTCACTATCTCTTCCACCACCAAATTGAGAACATGTTATGAATTTCAGCGTTATAAGATCCTTCAAATCCAGGTAAGCATACATATCAAGAATGTATTTGAAACTAGAGAACTGTCCAATAGGATAAAAGAGGGGATGCTGCCTCATCCAGAGCCCAAGCTCTCTATTAGCCATGCTGCCCTCTGTGTCACTTCCCTCAAGAAAGACCCTCCACTTGAGCTATGAATCGCATCCTCTCTGGCCATCTCAAGGCTTCACTTCTTGAATTCTCCTATCTCTCATACCTCAACAATGCCTCCTCTCTACTGGGTCATTCCCTTTGGTGGCACACATGTCATAATAACATACCCATGTTTGTTTTTTTTAAAAGAAGAGGAAAAGAAAGCAAAACAACCTCCTTTGTCCATAGGTAGACACACACGCACACGCGTGATACCCTGCTACCACCTCACTTCTCTGCCCCCTTTCACAGCAAAACTCCTTGGAAAAGTGCTATGTATTTACCACCCACACTTCCTCATTCCCTCTCCAACGACTTTAATCAGGCTTTCTACTCCTCCACTCCATGGAAATGCCTCTTACCAAGATCAGCAATTATCTCCTTTTTTCCAAAGCAAGTGACAGTTCTCAGTCCTCATCTTCCTCATCCTCTTGGCCGCATTTGATGTGCTTCTCTACACTCTCCTTGAAACACTTTCTACATCAAGTTCCGACACCCAAACCTTCCCCTGGTTTGGCACTCTTCGGTCTCAGGCTGGCTCTGCCTTCTCTACAAATCTGTGAATGCTGGGATGTCCCCAGGGCTCAGTCCTCAGGTCTCACCTCCTTTCAATCTAACCTTACTCCCTCAGAGGTCCCATGCACTTCTTGGGTGCAAATCACATTCACACACTGATGACTCTCAAGTTTCTATGTCAGGATTACTCCTCTCCTACAAACTCCAGATTCCTCAAACCTCCTGCCTCCTTCACAGCCCTTCTGTAAAGTGAGTGACCAAAACAGAACTGCTGATTTCCACTATGCTGTAAATCTACCCCCCTTTCAACTAACCATCTACATACTCCTAATCTCCTTTGCCTTGCCACACCTTTTATTTTTCCATAGCACTGATCACCATCTAACATAGTGTATGATTTTATTTATTTAACTCATTATTCATTGTCTACCTCTGATAAAATGTAAGTTCCACAAGGGCAGAGATCTTTGTTTCATTAGCTGTTATATCCTAAGAGCCTAAAGAATTGTCTTATATATAGTAGACTCTCAAATATTAAGTATATGAACTAATGAGAGGTAAGTGGCTTGCCTAAGGCAGTATGCATTGCATTATGTAAGAATATATCCAGGGATTTCTATATATTACAAAGATGTAAATCAACACAAATTTAAGACTCTGACTGAGGCCCTAGAGAAAGGCAGAGATAAAAGAAAGGAGTATGAGTCCTTGAAAGCTACCCTCCTGCTGACTAAGAACAACCACACTGCTGTTATATGAATAAAAAATAAAATTCCATTTGGTCAAGCCTCTGAAATTTTGGAATTTATTTGTTACAGAAACTAGCTAATACACATTTGAACATGAAATTTTTTAGCATGAAATGAGTTCATGTGCTTTGGGGGAATTTACATTATTCATTCAACAAACATGTTGAGCTCTTGCTGTGGGCCAAGAACTCTGATGGGCATAGGGGGTTCAAAGAGGAGTAATAGAAAATCATTTCCCTTCAGGAAACCCAAAATTTACAATATCATGCTGCAAGTTTTATTTCAGAGGAAAGGAAAAGGGGCTGTTTCAGCCCAGAGGAAAAACCCTAATTCTGTCAGGCAGAGAAGAGACGAATCAAAACAGGGGATGTGACATTTGGACTCAGTTTTGAATTGTGAGCATGATGAAGAATGAAAAAAGAAAATATGTCACTTTTGTAAAATGTTACTTGACAAATTTGATTCCAAATTATTTGGCCTTTTCACTCTGTACAACTGCTCTTAGAGTTTCATTAAATACAATTCATATTCACTTCAGAGGTGAAATTGAACTTTAATGTAGATATGTCACTCAAATAGATAGGGATATAATATTTTTCTGCTTGATAGTACAGTGGTAACATAAGGCAATAGAAAATATCAAAGTGCAAAAGACAGTCCCTCATTATTGATATTTTCCAAATAGTTAATTTACCCCAAAAGATAAATAAAAACCCTTTTTAACCATCAAAGACAGCACCACTGGGTCTTTCACAATCCTTTACACTGGCTAGGTGATAAGCTGCACTGTTTTATGGGTCTTACAGTATTTGAAATCTATGAACCAGAAAGACCTTTTGTCTTCCAAATGTCCTATGACATTTGTTTTAATGATGTTTACAAAGGTTTTCCTAACAAAAACCTTTGTATGCTTTCAAGAACTAGTTAATTTCAACATTTATTAAGTAATTGCTTTTACTTAAAGACTGATTAAGATTAAATGAGGACAAATACTACATAATACACTAAGTAAGGAAGAAGTTTCTGCAAACACATATGGGATAATAGCTGGAAGTCGTCCAGCAGACATCCCATGGAGTGGTGTGTATAGCAAAAACAAATCTATCTCATTATATCTGGCACTGATTAGATCTTTTGTTAATGTGTCTTACCTTGTTCTCCTTTTTACAAATAAGAGAAATATATGGAACTTAAAGTGAGGACCAAAGAAAACATAAGTATAATGATTATAATGACATAAATCCCTTTTGAGAGACCTTTTTCTCTCACAAATATTGTTATATTTGCCATCTCATTTGTTTTTCATACAACTTGGAAAAAAATATTAGAAGATGGAGGTAAAAATATTTCCTAAACCTATTTTTTTTTTTTTTTTTTTTTTGCGACGGAGTCTCACTCTGTCGCCCAGGCTGGAGTGCAGTGGTGCAATCTTGGCTCACTGCAACCTCCGCCTCCCGGGTTCAAGCTATTCCACTGCCTCAGCCTCATCAGTAGCTGTGATTACAGGCACATGCCACCACGCCCGGCTATTTTTTTGTATTTTTAGTAGAGAGAGGGTTTCACTGTGTTAGCCAAGATGGTCTCGATCTCCTGACCTCGTGATCTGCCCACCTTGTTCTCCCAAGGTGCTGGGATTACAGGTGTGAGCCACTGCGCCCAGCTGCCTACTTTTTTTAAGTCCAACTCTCAGTCACATTCCAGTTTCCAAAATCAGAATCAAGCATTATCTCTTCCTTCCACTGGTATAAACAATGGGAGAAAGGATGAGAAAGGAGGTAAGGAAAGTGGTGAAAGAGAATAAAATCCTTATTTTCCTAGTGAGAATTCAATAAATCATGCCAAAATATAAAAAATCAATACCTAGAAATATGAACCTGCTATGTAGATGTATGATGATATATACCAAATGGAACAGTGAAAGGAACTTACAGTGGTTGCCTGTAGAGAAGAGGAAATGAAGGGTGAGGGACACTTTTGTTTTAACTGTGTGTATGTAAAAGTTTCATAAAAATAAAAACTAAATAAAAGACTATTTTAATTTAAAAAATCAACAGATCAAGGATGAGGGAGAGACGTGCATGAGAAAAAGAGAAACAGAGACTGATCTATAAATAACTTAAAAGTTTCATATTTCAATGTCTAGGAAGATAAGGAATTCCAAAGGAAAGTTTGAATTTAAAGAGAATAACAATTACAATTTTAAAAGTAAAGCATTTATCACAACAAACAACTATCTAGAGACACAAAATCATGGAGAGCCACTCTCTGTACCCATAGAACTTTAAGGTTGCAAGGGCCCTTAGAGATCAACTTGCTTCTGTTTCCTGAATTTTTTCTAGGATACCCTTTGCAAGGGTTGTACATGCTCTATTTGAACACCTATAGTGACTGAGCGTTCGCCATGTACTGAGGCCCCACTCTCTAGTTGAGCTTCTTTAATTCTCTTTTTTTTTTTTTTTTGAGATGGAGTTTTGCTCTTGTCACCCAGGCAGGAGTGCAATGGCGCAATCTCGGCTCACTGCAACCTCTGCCTCCCAGGTTCAAGCAATTATCCAGCCTCAGCCTCCCGAGTAGCTGAGATTACAGGTATGTGCCACCACACCCGGTTAATTTTTGTATTTTTAGTAGAGACGCGGTTTTGTCATGTCAGCCAGGCTAGTCTTGAACTCCCAACCTCAAGTGATCTGCCTGTGTCAGCCTCCCATAGCGCTGGGATTACAGGCATGAGCCAGTGGCCCGGCTAAGGTTCTCAAATTCTTTTCTTTTCTTTTTTTTTTTTCTTTTGCTCTATGGCCCAGGCTGGGTGCAGTTGCGCAATCTTGGCTGACTGCAACCTCCGCCTCCCAGGTTTAAGTGATTCTCCCACCTCAGCCTCCTGAGTAGCTGGGACTACAGGCACACACCACCACTCCTGGCTAATTTTTGTATTTTTAGTAGAGATGGGTGTCACCATGTTGGCCAAGATGGTCTTGATCTCTTGACCTCGTGATCCACCCGTCTCGGCCTCCCAAAGTGCTGGGATTATAGGCGCGAGCCACTGCGCCTGGCCTCTAATTTTTTTTTTTTTTTTTTTTGAGACGGAGTTTCACTCTTGTTGCCCAGGCTGGAGTGCGATGGCATGATCTCGGCTCACTGCAACCTCCACCTCCTGGGTTCAAGCGATTCTCCTGCCTCAGTCTCCCAAGTAGCTGGGATTACAGGCATGTGCGACCATGCCCGGCTAATTTTTGTATTTTAGTAGAGACACAGTTTCTCCATGTTGGTCAGGCTGGTCTCGAACTCCCGAGAGTGCTGGGATTACAGGCGTGAACCACCGTGCCCGGCCTGCTTCTCAAATTCTTAAATGGGACTTCCTTAGGTAAAGCCAAATCTGCATACCAGGCATGGTCTCTTGTGCTACCCTGCAGTTCTTGACTCTCTTCTTTTGCTTAAAATACTGCAGATCTGCCCTAAGTATTCTCAGTGCTTTTAATAACTACCAAAATGTTGCCTGTTTTTCTCTCTGGACTCTTACTTGTATCAGAGAACTCAACATTTTAGTAAAAGAATCTAAATATTTAAATATGAGTAAAAGTGAATGTGTAGTAAATGATATCCATTCATTCCTGGCTAGTGAAACGAACTGGAATAAATGACTTCCAGAGATTCCTTCCATTCTTCTTAAACAAACACAGGAGTGTTTCCTGGACTGGGATCACTATGTAAGGTACAATAACAGGGATGAAGCAAGCAGGGGAAGGCTAAAGGAAGGGATAAGAAGGGCTCTGCCTCCATGCCTTGCTATCTTCGGCCCTTCTGAAGTCAGCAGTTGTCATGAGGCTTGACTCAAAATCTGTTTCTAAGAGATGGAGTTCAAATTAAAGCCAAGTACCGCAGTGTTGTTTCCAGAATAATTTGAGTCTTCAAGCTGTACTAAGTGCCTTTTTGCCTCTACACATGAAAATTACTACATTTTTCAGTTTGTTTCTATTTGAAGGAAGATGGTTTAGATGATTATAGAGGAGTAGCTGGTCAATTCTACCCAAATTCCACTCGTGATTTCTATGTTGAAATTCCAAAAGTCTCTTTAATAGATAATTTATGTTCCTCTAAGATAGTTTTTTTTTACAATAATAAAAGCCCTCAAATTTCCCAGAGGCAAAAAAAAAAAAAAAAAAAAATTATACTCAATGTGAGATCTTAGAGCTTAGCTCTTGCCAGAGGCCTATCCGTCTCACATGATCAAGAGATATTCTCCAGTAGTTCTCTGTGGGTGACTGAAAACTGTGTAAGAGTGGTGAGACACATATTCTTTTCCTGGACTTGATTTTTTTTTTTCTTTTTTTTTGAGATGGAGTTTTGCTCTTGTTGCCCAGGCTGGAGTGCAATGGTGTGATCTCGGCTCACCGCAACCTCCGCCTCCTGGATTCAAGCAATTCTCCTGTTTCAGCCTCCTGAGTAGCTGGGATTACAGGCACGCACCACCACACCTGGCTAATTTTTTGGTGTTTTTAGTAGAGAAGAGGTTTCACCATGTTGGTCAGGCTGGTCTTGAACTCCTGACCTCAGATGATTCTCCTGCCTCAGCCTCCCAAAGTGATTACAGGCATGAGCCACTGCACCCAGCTAGGACTTGATTTTTTACCAGTGTCAAAAGCAAAATAATTTCTCAAAATTTGTTATTTGAAAAATTCTAATTTTTCTGGTATCCATTTTCTTAAATTTCATTTTTATTTATTTACTCATCAAATATTGATTGTTCATCTACTATGTGATCTGCCCTGTTCTGCCTACAGGGGATGCAGCAGTGAACAAGACAGAAAAAGGTCCCTGGAGCTCACATTTTAGGGATGGGAGGACAGATAATGAGATTTATATTTATCTTATTCCACTATATAAAGAAAAGAAAACAGGGTGATGTCCTAGACAGTGACTGTTAGGAGTGGTGGCTGATTACACAGGGTAGTCAGAAAAGCCTTCTCGGTGGAGATATTAGAAGTGAAAACCAAGTATCAAGAAAAAATTCAGCAGCATAAAAGATCTGGGTAAAGAATAACCAGGCAGAGGAAAAAGCAAGTGCAAAGGCCTAAGAGAGTCTGTACATGAACGTGATTACGCTACAAGAGTGTACTCAGGGGGATTTTAATGTCTTTAGTGATAGTGGATGCCCTCTTGCATCTGATCACTCAGCTGAGTTCTCATAGAATAAAGCATTCATTCCCCTAGTTGCCAGACTATCGCAGCTGATGTCTTTTAGCTGAATCCCACTCCAGGAATTGCCCAGAGCCTAAGACAGTTTCTCCACCTCCCTGGAAGCAGACCACATCCAGTGACTGGCCACAGAATTATAAAAATTCAACCCCTCGCAAGAGTCATCCAAGTCCTTAGTGCCCCATGGGCTGGCTTGATTCTTCTATCTTGATTGCAGCACAGGCCACCTCCTCTCTCTGCCCAGTCCTGCTTTCTTCACTGCCCTACAGGTATTGATTTTGAGAGCGATTCTCCACAGATTTCCATCTCAGCATCTCTTTCCCTGGGGCATCCAGCTTAAAACCAAGGTTGATCAATTTAGTTACTTATAAACATTAAACTATGACAGCAGGCCTAAGCAACAAAGCAAGACCCCATCTCTACCGAAAAAGAAAAAAAAAAATTATCTGAGTGTGGTGTCACACACCTATAGTCCAGATTATCAGGAGGCCAAGGCGGGAGGATAGCTTGAGCCCAGGAGTTTGAGGCTGCAGTGAGCCATGATTGCATCACTGCACCCCAGGCTGCGCTACAGAGCAAGAGTCTGTATCAAAAAAATAAAATATAATAGCAGCACCATCACCAAATTTAGAAATCATTTAAGAGTGCCAGTGTTTTGGCTGGGTGCAGTGGCTCACGCCTGTAATCTCAGCACTTTGGGAGGCCAAGGCAGGCAGATCACGAGGTCAGGAGATCGAGACCATCCTGGCTAACACAGTGAAACCCCCTACTAAAAATACAAAAAAATAGCCAGGCGTGGTGGTGGGTGCTTGTAGTCTCAGCTACTAGGGAGGCTGAGGCAGGAGAATGGCGTGAACCCGGGAGGCAGAGCTTGCAGTGAGACGAGATCGAGCCACTGCACTCCAGCCTGGGCAACAGAGCAAGACTCCATCTCAAAAAAAAAAAAAAAAAAAAAAAAAAGAGTGCCAGTGCTTTTAATCCATTTGTAATTAAAGATAATATGACATGAAGTCCTAATTGGTCTCCATTCTTTTAGTTTTGTCACCCTAAAATCTGTCCCCACACTGTTGAGTATTGCTTCCTAACCACAAATCTGATCATGGCAATCCTTTGCTAAAGCCCTTCAGTGGCACTCAGTGGCCTTGAAGACAATGGCCGAGCTCCATGGTCCACAGGTCTCTTCACAACCTAACATCTGCCTTCCTGTGTACCCCTTCCACTGACCTGATTCAACCCTGGACCCATGGCATTTGAGTTATGCTGTTTCACATCCTCTTGCCTGCCTTTGAACCTGTAGTTTTCTCTGCTTAGCAAATCCCTTTTTATTCTTTAACGCCACCTTTTCTGAAAGCCTTCCTTAGCCCTCATACCCAGAGTTCCTAACACCCTCTTGTGCCTCTACTTTATACTGTGCACTTTTTATTGTTGTACATATCATCCTAAACATCTGCCCGTTTCTGCTGCTCAACTGCACTATCGTTTCCTTGAAGTCAGGGACTATGTCCTATTTAATATCTCCGCCTTCAGTGCCAAGCCCTTCGGAGACACTCAAAAAGCCTGCCTCACCCTGATTTCATCAGGAAAATAGTATAGACAAGACACAAAACATATTTGTAAAAGTGATGCCTCACTAGCAACCATTTTACAATTGTGAAATCCATCATAGTAGAAAGGTTACCTTTCACTAGGCCCTAATAAAGGAGGGTCTATTAGTCCATTTTCACACAGCTGATAAAGACATACCCAAAACTGGGAACAAAAAAAGATTTAATTGGACTTACAGTTCCACATAGCTGAGGAGGCCTCAGAATCATGGTGGGAGGCAAAAGGCACTTCTTACGTGGTGGCAGCAAGAGAAAAATGAGGAAGAAGCAAAAGCAGAAACCCCTGATAAACACATCAGAGCTCGTGAGACTTATTCACTATCACGAGAATAGCACGAGAAAGACCAGCCCCCATGATTCACTTACCTCTTCCTGGGTCCCTCCCACAATACGTGGGAATTCTGGGAGATACAATTCAAGTTGAGATTTGTGTGGGAACACAGCCAAACCATATCAGAGGGGCAGATGTACAACGTTTGTATTGTAAATGTAGCTGCCGGGCCCCAATCTCCGCCAAGTCTCAGCGGTCTACAATCTTAAGGACTCCCACAGACTACTACATTTTCATACTCACCCACTTCAGTTAAACCCTCTAATTAGCAGTTTCCACTCTTTTAACAACTTGTCATGAGTATTTATTTGTCTTCTGGTTGACTTAAAATGAGAGAAAACACAATGGGCAAATCAGAGCAACACCTGAGTGAACTGTTTATGTTCACAAGTGTGAAAGCTACCAAAGCCGTCCATGAATTGAAGAAGAACTCTTGGTTTGCCAATTAACAGAGAACAAAAGTATGCTTCCAGAAACCTTCCTGGGGGGCGCTGCATTTTAAAATTGACCATTGAGAACAGCAATGATGAGCTCAACAAGAGATATAATCTTACCCTCCTGACAATTTGTGTTCAGAAGGGACAGTGTTCTAGCAGAAAAGTCAGTGACTTTCAAGTTAGAATACTTGTGTTTCAATTCTCTTAAGAGCATGTGGCCTTCAGGAAGATAATTAACTTCGCTTAGCTTGATTCTCCTCATCTGTAATACAGAATTATCTGTAACTCACACCATCCTTGTGAGAATTAAATAAATAAGGTCATATGTGAGAAAGTGCCTAGTCTAGGCTCTTGCCTGATTAAGGTTTGAATAACTCTTCACTTAAAGCAACAAGTGTTTTCACCAAATGCATTTTCCTTATGTTGTAAAACCCAAGCACAGCAAATCAGAAGAAATTGATTCTTATGGATTAATATCATCATTCAAACTCACCAGCATGAGTTTAAGATATGTTGATTTTGAATTTCTCATGTCAATCTTCTATATAATCAGAAAATCACTTTAAGAAGCTATGACAAACTGCCAACCATATATACGAGGCTGAAATACATTTGATTTTTTTCCCTAAATAAGCTGTTTGAAGAATGACAGCTAGATAGTAAAAAAGAAAATCAACCCCTCTGCAAAGTTAGTAGCTTTATATACCTTTTCATCCCAGAAAATACCTAAGCAGATTAAAAGCTTTCTACACTTCTGAAAAGCCCATTTTGGTCTCACCACCTGTGTTCTAAATTGTACAATAATGGAATTTTAAAAGGTTGTGATAGTAAATCTCTCCAATCAACGTATTATAAAACCAACCCCACCAAAAATTTACCTCCCCAGCACAGTATGGAAAACCAGCTGCTCAGATCTGAGAAATGTAAAATGTTGAGCTTATTTTTTTAATCATGTTACTCATTGATTGTAAGGTTGGTAGTACTTAGACACAATGCTTGAATTGAGAAAAAAATAATCTACAAGCTTTTGTGTCTTTTGGTATGCAAAATGATAAGTCCTGTCAAGTAGACTAGAGGATAAAGCAAATCTTTATTAAATAAAAAAAAACTATTAATCGGCCTTTGGTGTAGCCCTGCTTGATGCAAATTATATTACTTGTCAAGACTTTTGTTTAGTCACAAATAAAAGGTTTAGCGGATAAAGGTTTGGCCTTTCGCTACAGGTTTTCTGCCAAACTGTGACCTGAAATGAATGAATTGGTATTGAGTGGGGCCTCCTGACTCTGTAATTTAATGCTGACAGTAATTAGCTAACAAGGTGGTGTTATAATGAAAGCCCAGGGCATGGTGTTTATGTGATTTTACACAGCTGCAATAGATTGGCACCTCCTTTTTTCCATCTTTTTCATTTACTACCTCTGAAAAAGAAGAAGGTGCAAGTCATAAAAGATACAAGCTGCTTGACTCTCTGATAAATCTCTGGACAGTGAAGACCTTGGCTTTAAATTAGCTGTCAGGCTTCAGCCATCTTACTTACTAGCTCACTCTGGAGTTAGCAACAGTGCAAAGAGATTATAAATGGATGCCTATGTCTTGATTAATGCCCTCTTTAGTAAACAGACTTTACACATAGAGCTGTGGCATAGCAGATGCCCTGTTATAAAGGTTAATCTTCACTTCAATAGCACATTCAAGACATCATGCTTTTTCACAGTTCTTCTCTTTTCTTTTTGAATTTCAAATTCTCTTAGAATAAATGAGAAAGAGGAAACCTAATAGCAGAATCAGGATCTATTGTTAGAAACTTCCTGTGTAAATAAAGGATCATTCCTGAACATCTGACTGTTTCACAGGACAAAGGAAATCCTCTGTATGAGTCCAAATGGAAGACTTTCCTCCTTGGCCCGTAAAAAAAAATTGCTTTAACAGGGAAGGTCCACACATAAGTGACCCCTCTGTGCTTCTAGCTTGGCATAATTAGCTTGATGGAATGGAGCATCAGGCTGGAACGGAGGTTTTGCATCAAGTAGTCTAATGTTAGGTGCCAGCAAGTAATCCGACTTTATAACCAAACATTGAGAATCCATTAGGGTGCCTGTCCTTTTCTAACTGCTGCCCATCTTTGTGTTGCCTGAATGTCACTTCGTTACACAGGAAAAAGATGGGGAGAAATGAGGATGCAAAAAGATAGAGGCAAAAAGAGTGTGCTAATACATTTTTACTTTATCCAAAGCTTTAGTTCCAGAAGAAATGTTGATATGAGATTTTCGTCACGTCAATGAATCCCAATGAATTGGAAGCAAATCTTCCTTTCATGTGTTTATTGACATTGTCATTTACTCAGCTTTATAAAGTGTTTTGTTGACGTAAATTAGATCTTTGTTTACTCTATTCCAGACAGGAACAAAAATAAAATTCTCTCATAAAAACAAGTGTTTAATTACTTTGCTATCCTAGAAAGTAAGCAATTCTGCCTAAGATTAGTAGGTTACATTAGTCCTTTTCCAAAAGGAAAATCATAACAAAGCAGAAAGAATGTGCAGAAAATTGGTTAGGAATTCCAATTAATTCTAGTTAGTTTTTCAGTCTTTTTATTCTATATACAGATAGTGTTTGCATAATTTAATTTGGATTTTCAGAACACTAATCCTCCCCATGTTTAAATGAAATAGACAAATACACATCCCCAAGACTGAGGGATTATATGGCCATTTGCCACTGTTCACCTCCAATTACTGCATGTTCTTACTCTGTATCATCTTTCTTCTTCTGAAGTAAAATCCTGCTGTAGTAAAGAGACTTCCAATGTAATCTGAGTGAAATCAGTGGTCAGTTGATAGAAAGATTCATGGTGCCCCGACTACCCGCTTGTCTTTATCGCTAAGAACTCAGAGAGGAACGATTATCCCCAACGAAAGAGCCATAAGAACCAGAAACTGGCAAGCAAAAAATACCATGGGAACTCTCCTTCCTTGGGAAAATAGGGACCACTGGGGTTAAGCAAGGTCTAAGAATGTGGAGCAAAAAGGGCATATTTTAGGACCTGGGGAGCAAAGAGCCCAGTCCTGGTTCCAGTCCTCTTACTATAGCAGAGTTGTAGACCCTGCTTAAGCAAACAAAATACCACCTATATGGGATTTGAGAAACAAGATCAACCAAAAGCAGAACAAAGTGTTAAGAAGAAAAAGAGATAATACTTCTTTTGAAGAAAAATTAGGATATGTCTTTTTAAGAGTTAAGAGTATTTGTGTTGTTTGGTTGGTTGGTTGGTTGGTTGGCTGGTTGGTTTAAATGTATCCATAGCACCAAGACGCTTTATGCCTGGGAAGTTGAAGCACTTTACACCATATAAACAGGGAACATCCCAGAAAGGGTGACAGTTGCCTGAGTGTCCTTTCTATAAAATTTCAGATCCAAAGTTGGTGATAGGATAAACTTTGCATTTTGGACAGAAAAGCACTGGCACAAAACAGAAATAAGGTTAAGTGCCTTTGAAAAGAAATGTTTTATATATTGTGATAAACTGAATAATAGCCCACAAAGATATTCAGGTCCTAATTCCTGCAACCTGTTCAAGTTTCGTTAAATGGCAGAAGGAACTTTAAAGATATGATTCAGTTGAGAATCTTATAATAGAGAGATTAGCCTGGATTATGCAGGTGGGCCCTAAATGTAACCATAAATTTACTTATAATAGGAAGGTGGAGGGAGATTTGACAACACAAGAGGAGAAGGAAATTCGATGACAGAAGCCAGAGATTGGAATGATGTGAAGAAGAGGTGAAGTCAAGGAATGCAGGCAGCAACCAAAAGCTAGAAAAGCAAGGAAATGCATTCCTCCCTCACTACCACCACTCCAGAACCTCCAGAAAACCCAGCCAGGGCCACACTTAGACTTTAGCCCAGTGAAGCTAATCTCAGACTTTTGGCCTCTGCAGTGGTAAGAAAATAAATGTGTGTTGCTTTAAGCCACTAAGTTTCTGGTAATATGTTACAGCATCAATAAGAAACTAACACAAAAATGTTCTGGGTTTAAGTTAATATGAGGCAGCCAAAGACGTTAAGAAAGGTAAAATATAAAAATAAGCAAAAATATGGTAGTAAACTCTCTAGTATTTTAAAGAATGAATCTCAACTTCTAAAGCGCATTCACCCAAGGCTAAATTTACCGGAAGTGGATGGCTTCATGTAAGAAAACAATACAACATTCCTAGTGTTATTTCATCTGATTTGTAGTTGGTTAAAATCTATAATGTTTATTTTGATCAGTACTTCTATTTTTTTTTTGAAACAGGATCTCCCTCTGTCACCTAGGCTGGAGAGTGGTAGCAGGATCATAGATCACTGCAGCCCTAAACTGCTGGGCCCCAGTGATCCTCCCACCTCAGCCTCCTGAGTAGCTAGGACTATGAGCACTTGCCACTACCCCGCACTCTTTTTATTTTATTTATTTATTTTGAGACAGAGTCTCGCTCTGTCGCCCAGGCTGGAGTGCAGTGGCACAATCTTGGCTCACTGCAAGCTCCGCCTCCCGAGTTCACACCATTCTCCTGCCTCAGCCTCCCTAGTAGCTGGGATTACAGGCGTCCGCTGCCACCACGCCTGGCTAATTTTTTGTATTTTTAGTAGAGACGGGGTTTCACTGTGTTAGCCAGGATGATCTCGATCTCCTGACCTCATGATCTGCCTGCCCCGGCCTCCCAAAGTGCTGGGATTACAGGCGTGAGCTACTGTGCCCCGCCTGTATTATGAAATTTTTGAAGTGAGCTTTTCAGCTCGATTATGTCAGTTTGGTTCTTTCTTAAAATGACCATTTCAGTTTTCATCACCTGTATCATTTTATTGTATTCCTTAGCTTCCTTGGATTGGGTTTCAACTTTCTCCTGAATGTAGATGCTCTTTGTTCCTGTCCATATTCTGAACTCTATTTCTGTCATTCCAACCATTTCATCCTGGTTAAAAACCATTGCTGGGAAATTTGCATGGTTGTTTGGAGACAAGAAGGCACTCTGGCTTTTGGAGTCATTAGAGTTCTTGCACTGGTTCTTTCTCATCTGTGTTGGATTATGTTCCTTCAATCTTCGAAGTTGCTGTCCTTTGGATAGATTGTTTTTCGCTTTTATCTTCTTTGATGCCCTTGGAAGTTTGATTGTGGTATAAGGTGGGTTCAGTTGCACTGCGTTCATTTCTGGAAGATTTTAGTAGGCCAAGGTCCAGCTCAGCACTCCTGGTCTGTGTACTCTAACTCTGTGAGCTGATACCAGGCCTCCAGCTTTGTTCTGTGGACCCTCATGGTTAGGAACCTGCTACACTGGAGGGGCTCAGGTGTTCCTGGTCTGCTAGCCACAATACTATGAAGGGTGGTGCCAGCCAAAGCACTTCATCAGGGTGGTGGCAGTGGCATCCATGCTCACTCACATGTGCCCACAGCCGTGGCAGCATGGCAGGGTGCATGTGCATTGCCAGGCATGGGGAACCAGCAGAAGCAGGACCGTGGTGTTTGTGCATGTGCTTGCACCAGTGACTGGGCACAGGTGGAAGTGATTGCTGGTGTCCATACTTGCACTTGCAGTAGCAGTGGTGGCAGTCTAGGCAAGGCACTAGTGGGTGCAGGCTGCTGGCCTCTGTGCGCATGTTCACAGAGGCAGCAGTGGCAGTGTTGGTGGGGAACAGACTGCCAGCATCCATGAGCACATTTAAGCCAGTGATAGTGTTGGTGTAGGAGAGCAGGGCTGCTGGCACCTGTGTGTGCATTTACACTATTGGTGGTGTCATTGCAAAGGCAGTGGACAGGGACACTGGTGTCTGTGCACTCATTTACACCAACAGCTGTGGTGTGGAGTTGCTGGTGGAGCCGTGGAGTTGCTGACATCCATGAGTGCCCATGTGTCAGTGGAACGTAAGCAGGTTGCATTCATGCCAGCAGCAGTGGTGCAACAGAACGCATGTGCACATGCATGTCAGCGGGGGAGGGAAGAAGAGGTCAGCCTGTGTACATGCTCCAGCAAAGCAGTAAGGAGGTGGCCATGGGCAAGCATGTGCTGGCAAAGCAGCACAGCGGAGGCTGCATTGGGAGGAGGGTGCAGGTGGGCTGGTGCATGTTGATGGAGATTGCTCTGCTGGACCTCTCTGATGACCAGGCAGAGTCTTCCAGCAAAAGAGCTATAATGAGGGCACCCAGGAAGCACCCTGGTTGGGCAGCTGAGGCTGGGCTTTCTGCGAGCATGGCCAGGCTGGGGCCCTGAGAATGGCCTGGGCACTCAGTTAGGACTGGATTTATCTCACCAGAGAGCTTGTCCTGCTCTCTCTAGGTCAGACAGTCACCCTGTGGCCAAAGTGTCCTAGAGAAGCATGGCAAGCCTTGGAAGATGGGTGTCCCTGGCCATGTTCCACTGCAGACATTCCCTCACCAAAACCTCTGGGCTCCATGCAGCCTGGAGTCCTGCTCCTACCACCTCTTTAAGCGGATCTCTTTGCCAGCTCAAGTGTCCATGCCAGCTCAAGTGCCAGTCAAGTTCCAGAGGTCTGTGGCAAGAGTTGGCCATTCCTGGACTATTCAACTCACTCCTTCCCCAGAAGTCGCTGAGAGCCCAGAATGAGTCCTGGTGCTCAGTAGCTCCGTGCAGGGTTCCCAGCTTCCTCCTCCTTCAGCCCAGTGTCTGCATCCTCCCTCTGTCCAGTCTCAATGCATTCCCTTCGAAGATCTGCTTAGAGTGTGCCAATGCCAGTCTTCCCAATGTCCTAGTCTCTCAGTGGCAGATGTTTTTGCTGGCTGTGTCCAGTCCGCCATCTTGGCTCGAAATTCTGATAGTATTTTAGTGGATTTTTAAAGATTATCTATACATGCCTTCTGTGCTTAGGGGGAGTTTTATTTCTTCCTTTTCAATCTGGATGCCTTTCATTTATTTTTCTTGCCAATTACCCTGTCTATAACTGAGAGTCCAATGCTGAATTAAAGTGACAAGAGCAGACATACTTATGCTGTTCCCAACTGTAGGGGGAATCAGTCATCATTTTGCCATCAAAATATAATGTTTGCCAGGAATGGTGGTGCATGCCCTGGGCAACATAGACCCATCCTAAAAAGTGAAAAAAAAAAAAAAAAAAAAAAAAGGAAAAATACAAAATCGGTGTTACTGGGCCAAATCAAGGTGTTAACAGGGCCATGCTTGCTCTAGCGACTCTAGAGGAGAATCCATCCGCTGCATCTTCCAGCTTATGGTGGCTGCCAGCATTTTCCTTTTTCTCTTGTGACTGCATCATTCAAATCTCTGCCTCCATGGTCATATTACCTTTTCTCTTCTGTCTGTTTACCCCGCTCTTTTATGAAGACACTTATGATTGCATTTAAGGCCATGCAAATAATCCAGGATCATCTCTCCATGTCAAGATGGTTGACTTAATAACACCTCAAAGACTGCCATGTGAGGTAATATTTACAGGTTCCAGGAATTCAGATGTGAATTTTTTTGAGGAGCTATTTTTTCACAAATTTTGGAAGAATTTGTGAAGTAGTATTCATTCTTTTTTTTCAACATTTGGTAAAATTCACCAGTGAAGCAATCTGGAGAGAGCTCCAGCAAGCTTTTCTTTATGGCAAGTTTTAAAATGACATATCCAATCTGTTTACTTATTACATGTCTTTTCTAGTTTTCAATTTCTTCTTGAGTCAATTCAGTGGATTGTGACTTTTTGTAATTTTATTCATTGTATCTAAGTTACCTAATTTTTGTTATATGGTCATTTGTGTATTCCCTTATAATCTTTTGTATTTCTTTAAGGTCAAAGTGATTTCCTCTCTTTCATTTCTGATTTTAGTAATTTGAATTTTATTTCTTTTTTTCTTGATCAACCTAGCTAAGGGTTGTCAATTTTCTTGATGGCATAAAAAAACAAACTTCTTTTTCATTAATTTTTGTATTGCTTGTCTGTTTTCTATTTATTTATTTCTACTCTGATCTTTATTATTTATTTTACTGGTGCTCTTTATTTCTTCATATGGATTCAAGTTACTCTACAACGTCCTTTCATTTCAGTTGAAAGACTCCCTTCAGTATTTTTAGTGGGGCAGGTCTGCTAGCAACAAACTCCCTCCATTTTTATTTATTCTTAGAATGCCTTAATTTCTTCTTCATTTTGAAAGGATAGGTTTGTCAAATATTGTATTCTTTGTTGATAGTCTTTTAATTTCAGCACTTTGAATACATTAAACCTCTGCCTTCTGGCCTCCCTGGTTTCTGCTGAGAAATTAGCTGTTAACCAAATTGAAATTTTTTGTATGTGATGAGTTAGTTCTGTCTTCTTTCTATATTCTGTCTTCTTGCTTATCCCTCAACAATTTGATTAGGATGTGTCTAGATATGTATCTCTTTGAGTTTGTTTTACTTGGAGTTTGTTAAGCTTTTTGGATGTTATATTAGTCCATTTTCACACTGCTGATAAAGACATACCCAAGACTGGGCAGTTTACAAAGGAAAGAGGTTTAATGGGGAACTCACAGTTCCACATGGCTGGCAAAGCCTCACAATCATGGCGGAAGGCAAGGAGGAGCAAGTCACATCTTACATGGATAATGGCAGGCAAAAAGAGAGTATGTGTAGGAAAACGCCCGTTTTTAACCTTATCAGAACTTGTGAAATCCATTCACTATCATGAGAACAGCATGGGAAAGACCTACCTCTATGATTCAATCATCCCCCATCAGGTCCCTCTCACAACACATAGGAATTACAGGAGCTAAAGATGAGATTTGGGTGGGGACACAGAGCCAAACCATATGAAATGTGTAGATTAATTATTTTCAGCCAATGTGGGAAGCTTTGAATGTTATTTCCTCAAACATTCTTTCACCCTCTTTCACTTTCTCCCCTCCATCTGGGAATCCCATTATGCATTTGTTGACATATTTCATGGTGTCCTTCTGTCTCTGAGGCTCATTGTTCTTTTTTCTTTTTGTCAAACTAGAAAACCTCAATTGATCTATCTTCAAGTGAAAAGAGGCTGAGAATAGAGCAAGTTAAAATACCACAAAGCTCACTGTTTTACCAAGATTTAGTCACTTTTCTTGAATAACTGCTCATCAAATGTTCACATCCTAATTAATTTCCAAATTTCTGAAAATATTGATTTTGACCATTTTTGCCAACATTCTCATTGCTTCTACAGAGAAGTTGATTTTCCAGGATTATTACTCCACTATTTTGGACGTGCAATCTTAGATCATATTCTATTAAAGGAGCATCTGTCTTCTTCCTGACTCTAAGTTACATCACCATGCCCTCTCCTATTCTCTTTGGCATATGAAGTATTAAGCCCTGCTACCCCTTAGCAGATCTCTGATATTTTGGGCTTTAAAAATTTTACTGTAACAGGTATGGAAAGAGCAAGTCAAACACACTTAGTTTTTATCTTTCTTTTTTCTCAGCAATGAGAAAGTAAATATAGAGAGAAAAGAAAGAAGGAAAAGCTAAATTCAGATAGTCTTTCTTTGCTATAGACTTGGGATTTTTTTAATGAAAATTTGTCCAAAAGACAGTTCTGTTTGCATTACTGATTTTCCGTTATCAAGCCCAAAACTGTAATTGGATCAAACATTGTATCTATAATTATACGTAATATACATAACATAAATAGTAACCATGTGTAGGGTTAAACTGTAACATACCTAAAGACATGATGAAATTGAGGGGAAAAAATATAATAAGATAGATTCCAATGACATGAAAATTGAGTATTTTACATTTTGCATCAGTTAAAGAATAAACTATAGCAGTAAGCCTAACAGTTTGATGTTGCCTATCTACATCTTATCACATCCATGACAGCATTGTTTAATTTATTGCATACTTGTATAACCTTATTTTTATGAATCTGTATTCTACATAGTATCCTCTTAAACGTGTACAGTATAAAACACTGTGTTTCTCTGTGTGTCAGCACCACCAAGAGCTAGAAAAGACAGCCTTTCCTGACATTTGATTATTCACTAAGACTAATATGGCATGTGATATGGACAAACAAAGGCAGGCTGAGTTCATTCCACATCACCTTTCAAGACAGAACAAAGAATCTGCCTTTTTTTAATCAGCTGAGGAAATATGGTATGATCATCACTGAGGAATATGAATGAAGCAAAATGATGCTATCTTAGCATTCTGAATCTTTACCTAGATGAATACATGAATATAGCTGTGAGGAGGAAACAGATACCAGCTCTGTAGTTAAACCTAACTACAGGTTAAAATTAAAATATCTTGGATAAACAATATAAAACATGGCTAATGATTGCTTATTATAATCACTTATACAACTTTAAAATGTTCATAGGAAATGTCATTAAATATCCTCTCAATTTGTGCTTCTATCTGCTAAATATATGGCTTATTTGTCTTGTTAGGTCTTCTACTTATTCACAGTTTTTTCCATTTATAGCTGATTTGTTACTTTTTGAAATTTCAAATCATAAATTTATTTGGACACTGTAAGGTGTGCAATACTCTGCTAGATGGTCCACAAAGGAAAATATAAGTTAGAGCTTCTCTCATCAAGCAAACTAAAATCTCAATGTAGAGGGACGATAGTGGCAGTGGGAAATAAGAAACATTTGTTCTGTGTTTTAACACTTACACAAAAATCTTAGGATGTTGGTTCAGGACATTTGCAGACCCTCCCCCTCAAAAAAGAAAAAAAAAAACCGTTGGCATGTTTCTCTCCCTAATCTCTAAGAGTGACCTTTTGTCTGATTTTCAAATATAGTCATGGTAAGTTAATCATTCTTGAATATGTATTTTAGATAATAGTAATTAAAATACATGTATTTAGTTTCTAAACATAACATTCCCTCAAGTACTCTCAGAAAATACTTATGAAGTCACTAAAAAAAGAAAAAACTCCAGGCCCAAGGAGGACATTTCTGAAAGCAGTGGCGCAGAGAAGAAAAGTCCTTTGTAAATGTTGATTGGTAGAGTGAAATTTCACTTATAATATGAACTTTTTTCCTGGTACCTAAGAAAGCTGAAGAAATATTTACATGCAGACAAGTAAGATCTTTAGAACCAGACATTATTTAAATAAAGTGTACCTACAAATAAAATACAAAACATTTTATTTGCTTATTGACATATCAGGTGAAACTATAATGACATAAGAGAACCAGAAAAATGTTAAGATGAAAAAGAAATAAAAGATGACAACAAAAATATTTATAGAGGAGGTGACATTAGCAAGATGGCATAGTAGGGAGCCCTAGACCCTCCTTCCCCCAAAAAACATACTGACTCAGCAACAAATTCACTTTCTGAAAAGTTTACAAATTCCCTTTCTGAAAAATTCAAAAACTAATTGAAAGGCTACTGCACCCCAGGTAAATGCAAAACCAGACTCTAAAGTTGGTAGGGAGATTTGGGACACCCTCTAACCAGAATCCCTAACCCTGGCACAGTGCTATATGATCTAGAAGAGACTACCTAGCTCCAGCTTCTCTCAGAGTAAAAAAAGAAATCATGTAACTGAAGAACACAATAACTGAACTAAAAATTTTACTAGAAGGGTTCAACATCAGATTAGATCAAGCAGAAGAAATGATAGAAAACTCACATACAGGTAATTGGAAGTAGCTTAGTTAAAGGAACAAAAAGAAGAAGGAATTTAATAACTATCAGAAACTACTATGAACACCTCTATGCACACAAACTGGAAAACCTAGAAGAGAAGGATAAATTCCTGGACACATACACCCTCCCAAGACTGAGTCAGGAAGAAACTGATTCCCTGAACAGACCAATAATGAGCTCCAAAATTGAGTCAGTAATAAATAGACTACCAACCAAAAAAAGAAAGCCCAGGACAGATGGATTCACAGCTGATTTCTATCAGATGTACAAAGATGAGCTGGTACCACTCCTACTGAAACTATTCCAAAAAATTGAGGAGGAGGGACTCCTCCCCAACTCATTCTGTGAGGCTGGCATTATTCTGACACCAAAATCTGGCAGAGATACAACAAATACAGAAAACTTCAGGACAATATCCTTGATAAACATTGATGCAATAATCCTCAACAAAATACTTGTAAACAGAATCTAGCAACACATCAAAAAGAGTATCCACTGTAGATATGGTTTGGCTGTGTCCCCACCCAGATCTCAGTTTGAATTGTATCTCCCAGAATTTCCACAAGTTGTGGGAGGGACCCAGGGAAAGGTAATTGAATCACGGGGGTTGGTCTTTCCTGTGCTACTCTTGTGATAGTGAATAAGTCTTACGAGATCTGATGAGTTTATGAGGGGTTTCCACTTTTGCTTCTTCCTCATTTTCTCTTGCTGCCACCATGTAAGAAGTATCTTTCACCTCCCACCATGATTCTGAGGCCTCCTCAGCCATGTGGAACTGTAAGTCCAATTAAACCTCTTTTTCTTCCCAGTCTCAGGTATGTCTTTATCAGCAGCATGAACACAGATTAATACAGTAAATTGGTACCAGTAGAGTGGGGCATTGGTGAAAGAGACCCAAAAATGTGGAAGCAACATTGGAATTGGGTAACAGGCATAGGATGGAAAAGTTTGGGGGGCTCAGAAGAAGACAGGAAAATGTGGGAAAGTTTGGAACCTCCTAGAGACTTGTTGAATGGCTTTAACAAAAATGTTGATAGTGATATGAACAATAAGGTCCAGGCTGAGATGGTCTCAGATGGAGATGAGGAACTTGTTGGGAAATGGAGCAAAGATGACTCTTGTTATGTTTTAGCAAAGAGACTGGCAGCATTTTGCCTCTGCCCTAGAGATTTGTGGGACTCTGAACATGAGAGAGATGATTTAGGGTATCTAGCAGAAGAAATTTTTAAGCAGCAAAGCATTCAAAAGGTGACTTGGGTGCTGCTAAAAGCATTCCATTTTAAAAGGGAAACAGAGCATGAAAGTTCAGAAAATTTGCAACTTGATGCTGTAGAAAAGAAAAACCCATTTTTTGAGGAGAAATTCAAGCTGGCTGCATAAATTTGCATAAGTAGCAAGGAGCGTAATGTTAATCCCCAAGACCATGGGGAAAATGTCTCCAGGCCATGTCAGAGACTTTCATGGCAGCTGCCACCATAACAGGCCTGGAGGCCCTGGAGGAAAAAGTGGTTTCATGGGCCAGGCCCTTGGTCCTGGTGCTGTGTGCAGCCTAGGGACTTGGTGCTCTGTGTCTCAGCCACTCCAGCCGTGGCTGAAAGGGGCCAACATGGAGCTCAGGCTGTGGCTTCAGAGGGTGGAAGCCCCAGACCTTGGCAGCTTCCATGTGGTGTTGAGCCTGCGGGTGCACAGAAGTCAATAATTGATATTTGGGAACCTCTCCCTAGATTTCAGAAGATATATGGAAACACCTGGATGCCCAGGTAGAAATTTGCTGCAGGGGCGGGGCCCTTGTGAAGAACCTCTGCTGGGGCAGTGTGGAAGGGAAATGTGAGGTCAGAGTCCCCACACAGAGTCTCTACCGGGGCACTGCCTAGTGGAGCTGTGAGAAGAGGGCCACCATCTTCCAGAAACCAAAATGGTAGATCCACTGACAGCTTGCACTGTACGCCTGGAAAAGACACTCAGCGCCAACCCATGAAAGCAGCCAGGAGGGAGGTTGCACCCTGCAAAGCCACAAGGGCAGAGCTGCCCATGACCATGAGAGCCCACTTTTTGCATCAGCATGACCTGGATGTGAGACCTGAGTCAAAGATCATTTTGGAGCTCTAAAATTTTACTGCTCTGCTGGATTTTGAACTTGCATGGAGCCTCTAACCCCTTTGTTTTGGACTTGCATGGGGCCTATAACCCCTGTGTTTTGGCCAATTTTTCCCATTTGGAATGGCTGTATTTACCTAATACCTGTACCCCCATTGCATCTAAGAAGTAACTAACTTGCTTTTGATTTCACAGGCTCAAAGGCAGGAGAGACCTGCCTTGTCTCAGATGAGACTTTGGACTGTGGACTTTTGGGTTAATGCTGAAATGAGTTAAGACTTTGGGGGACTGTTGGGAAGGCATGATTTGTTTTGAAATTTGAGGACATGAGATTTGGAGGGTCCAGGGGTGGGATGATATGGTTTGGCTGTGTCCCCACCAAAATCTCAACTTGAATTGTATCTCCCAGAATTTCCACATGTTGTGGGAGAGACCCAGGGGGAGGTAATTGAATCATGGGGGGCAGTCTTTCCCATGCTATTCTCGTGATAGCGAATAAGTCTCTTGAGATCTGATGGGTTTATCTGGGGTTTCTGCTTTTGGTTCTTCCTCATTTTCTCTTGCTGCCACCATGTAAGAAGTGTCTTTCACCTCCCACCATGATTCTGAGGCCTCCCCAGCCATGTGGATCTGTAAGTCCAATTAAGCCTCTTCGCAGTCTTGGGTATGTCTTTATCAGCAGCATAAAAACAGACTGATACAACTGTGATCAAGTAGGCTTCATTTCTGTGATGCAAGACTGTTTCAACATATGCAAATCAATAAATAGATAAAAAGAACTAAAGACAAAAACCACATGATTATCCAACAGATGCAGAAAAGGCTTTCAATAAAATTCAACATCCCTTTATGTTAAAAATCTCAATAATCTAGGTATTGAAGGAACATACTGCAAAATAATAACAGTCATCTATGACACACTCATAGCCACCATTACACTGAATGGGGAAAAGCTGGAAGCGTTCCCCCAGAATTCCAGCACACGACAAGGATGCCCTCTCTCACCACTCCTATTCAACATAGTATTAGAAGTCCTGGCCAGAGAAATCAGGCAAGAGAAAGAAATAAAGTACGTCCAAACAGGAAGAGAGGAAGTCAAATTATCCCTGTTTGCAGATGACATAATTCTATATCTAGAAAACCCCATAGTCTCGACCCAAACCTCCTTCAGCTGATAAACAACTTCAGCAAAATTTCAGGATTAAAAAAATCAATGTACAAAAATCACTAGCATTCCTGTACATCAATAACAGCCAAGATGAAGACCAAATCAGGAACAAAATCCCATTCTAAATTGCTACAAAAAGAATAAAATACCTAGAAATACAGCTAACCAGAGAAGTAAAAGAGCTCTACAATAAGAATTACAAAACACTGCTCAGAGAAATCAGAGAAGACCCAAACAAATGGAGAAACATGTCATGCTCATGGATAGGAAGAATCAATATCATTAAAATCGCCATACTGCCCAAAGCAATTTACAGACTCAATGCTATTCTTATCAAACTACCAATGACATTCTTCACAGAACTAGAAAAACTATTTAAAAATTCATATGGAACCATAAAAAGAGCCAAGGCCCTAAGCAAAAAGAAGAAAGCTGGAGGCATCACATTACCTGACTTCATGCTGTACTATAAGGCTACAGTAACCAAAACACCATGGTACTGGTACAATACAGACACATAAATCAATGGAACAGAATAGGGAGCCCAGAAATAAAGCCAAACATGTACAACCATCTAGATTTTGACAAAACTGACAAAAACAAGCAATGAGGAAAGGACTCTCTATTCAATAAATCGTGCTGGGACAACTGGCTAACCATATGCAGAAGATTGAAACTGGACTCCTTCCTTACATCATATACAAAAATCAACTCAAGATAGATTAAAGACTTAAATGTAAAACTGAAAACTATAAAAACCCTGGAAGACAACCAAGGCAATATACCATGCTGAACATAAGGACAGGCAAAAATTTTATCATGAAGATGCCAAAGCAATCGCAACAAAAGCAAACATTGACAAATGTGATCTATTAAACTTAAAACCTGGCCGGGCATGGTGGCTCATGCCTGTAATCCCAGCACTTTGGGAGGCAGAGATGGGCGGATCCCGAGGTCAGGAGTTCGAGACCAGCTTGACCAACATGGAGAAATTCGTCTGTACTAAAAATACACAACTACCTGGGTGTGGTGGCACATGCCTGTAATCCCAGCTGCTCAGGAGGCTGAGGCAGGAGAATCATTTGAACTCAGGAGGCAGAGGTTGCAGTGAGCCAAGATTGTGCCATTGCACTCCAGCCTGGGCAACAAGAGTGAAACTCCGTCTCAAAAAACAAACAAACAAACAAAAACGTAAAAGCTTCTGCACAACAAAGTAAACTATCAACAGAGTAAATAGCCTACAGAATGGGGAAAAATATTTGCAAACTATGCATCCGACAAAGGTCAGCATCTGTCCAGCATCTATGAGGAACTTAAGCAAATTTACCAAAGAAAAACAAATAAACTCATTAAAAAGCAGGCAAAGGACATGAACAGATAATTTTCTAAAGAAAACATACATGTGGTCAACAAGCATATGAAAAAAATCTCAATATCACTGATCATTAGAGAAACACAAATCAAAACCACAGTGAGATACCATCTCACACCAGTCAGAATGGCTATTACTAAAATGTCAAAAAATAACAGATGCTGGTGAGGTTGCAGAGAAAAAGGAACACCTACACACTGTTGTTGGGAGTATAAATTAGTTCAATCATTGTGAAAAGCAGTGTGGCAAATCCTTGAAGAGCTAAAAACAGAACTATCATTTGACCCAGCAATCTGATTACTGGGTATATACCCAGAGGAATATAAATCATTCTACCATAAAGACACATGCATGTGAATATTCACTGTAGCACTATTCACAATAGCAAAGACATGGAATCAACCTAAATGCCCATCAATAACAGATTGGATAAAGAAAATGTGGTACATGTACACCATGGAATACTATGCAGCCATAAAAAAGAATGAGATAATGTCTTTTGCAGGAACATGGATGGAGTTGGAGGCCATCATCCTCAGCAAACTAATGGCTGGAATAGAAAACAAATACTGCATGTTCTCATTTATAAGTGGGAGCTAAATTATGAGAACACATAGACACAAAGAAGGGAACAACAGATACTGGGGCCTACTTGAGGGTGGAGGTTAGGAAGAGGGAGAGGAGCAGAAAATATAACTATTAGGTAATAGACTGAGTACTTGGGTGACTAAATAATCTGTACATCAAACCTCCTAACATGAGTTTATCTATATAAAAAACTTGCACATGTATCCTTGAACCTAAAATAAACATCAAAAAAAGAAAAAACAATGAATTTAAAAGAGTAAAGAAAACTTAAGGGACTTATAGTACAGCATCAAGCAGACCAATATACACATTATGGAAGTTTGAGAAGGAGAACAGAGAAAGCATATTTTAAAAATAATGGCTGAATACTTCCCAAATCTGAGGAAGAAATGAGCACCCAGATCCAAGGACCCCAAAGGACACCAAATAAGAGAAACCCAAAAAATTCACACCAAGACACTTTGCAATCAAATTGTTAAAAGTCTAAGACAAAGAGAAATTTTTGAAAGCAGCAAGAGAAAAGTATCTTGTCACATAAGAGGAAGTCCCCAAAAGACTATCAGTGACTTTTTCATAGAAACCTTGCAAGCCAGACGAAAGTGGAGTGATGTATTCAAAGTGCTAAAAGAAGAAAACCTGCCAGCTTGGTGCAATAGCACACAACTGTAGTCCCAGCTACATGGAAGGCCTAGGTGGGAGAATTGTTTAAACCCAGGCGTTAAATACCAACCTGGGCAACATAGCAAGACAGCAACTCATAAATAAATAAATAAATAAATAAATAAATAAATAAATACTGTCTGCCAACCAAGAATACTATACCCAGCAAAACTATAATTCAAAAATGAAGAAGAGGCTGGGCGCAGTGGCTCATGCCTGTAATCCCAGCACTTTGGGAGACTGTGGTGGGCAGATCACTTGAGGTCAGGAGTTCGTGATCAGCCTGGTCAACATGGTGAAACCCCGTCTCTAATAAAAATACGAAAATTAGCCGGGCGTGGTGGCAAGCACCTGTAATCCCAGCTACTCGGGAGGCTGAGGTGGGAGAATTGTTTGAATCTGGAAGGCAGAGGTTGCAGTGAGCCAAGATTGTGCCACTGCACTCCAGCCTGGGCAACAAAGCAAGACCTTGTCTCAAAAAAAAGAAAGAGAGATGAAGACTTTCTTAGGCAAACAAAATCTGTAAATGTTTATCACTAATAGACTGCCTTGCAAGAAATTCTATTGGGAGTTCTTCAAGTTAAAACGGAAGAATACTAAACAACAACATAACAGCATGACAAAGAATAAGACTCTTTGGTAAAGGTAAATATATAGACAAATATAGAATACTGTATTACTGTAATGGTGGTAGGTAAATCATGTCTAATTCTACCATAAAAGTTAAAAGACAAAACTGTTAAAAAAATATATAACTAGAATTATCTTAAAATATGCCCAATGTGAATAGATGTAAATTATAACTATAATAACATAAAATGAGGAAGATATTAACGTGTAGAATTTTTATATGCAATTGAATTTGTTATTAGCTTAAAATAGACTGTTATAACTAATAGACTGTTATTAGCTTAAAATAGACTGTGGTTATTTTACCCAAAGGTAACCACAAAGTCTATAGAAGTTACACAAAAGAAAAAGAGAATAAAAGAATAAAATAAAAGCATTTCAATACAAAACTCAATACAACACAAAGGAAGACAACAAAAGATAAAAAGACAGACCAAAGAACTATAAGATTCAGAGAAAACTAACAAAAGCAAAACTAAATCCTTCCCTTTCATAATTACTTTAAATATAGATAGATTAAACATCTCAATAAAAATACATAGTGACTAAATTAATTTAAAAACAAGACACCAAAAATATTTGGAAACCAAAAAACACATTCTTGAACAGCATTTGGACAAATAAAATTTTTTTAAATTACAAAATACTTCAAGAGAAATGCAAACAAAAATATAACACAACAAATCTTATAAAATTCAGCAGAAGCTGTATTAAATAAACACCTATATTTAAAAAGAAGAAATATCTCAAATGAACAACCTAACTTTCCACCTAAAGGAGTTAGAAAAAGTAGAACAAACTAAGCCTGAAGTTAGCAGAAGGAAAGAAATAATAACAATTACAGCAGACATAAACAAAAAAGAAAATGGGGGTAAACAAATTTTAAAAATCAACAAAACAAATATTTGGGCTTCTGAAAAGATAAAATCAACAAACCATTAGCTAAACTAAGTAGGGAAAAAGGGTGAAAACTCAAATATAATCAGAAACAAAGGAGAAAACATTACAACTGCTGCCACAAAATGAAAACGATCATAAGAGACTACTATCAAAAATTACATGCTAGCAAACTGGATAACCTAGAAAAAACTGGATAAATTTCTAAAAACACACCTAACCTAACCTAACCTAAGACTTAATCTTAAAGAAGTACAAAAAGAACAGACTTGTAACTAACATAGAAATTAAACAGTAATCAATAATCTACCAACAAAAACAGGCCAGGACCAAACGCCTTTACTGGTGAATTCTATTAAACATTTAAAGAAGAATTAATGACAATTCTTCCCAAACTCTTCCAAAAAATTGAAGAGGAGGAAACATTTCTAAATTCATTTTAAGAGGCCATTATTACTTTGATAGCAAAGCCAGACAAAAATATCACAAGAAAAGAAAACTGCAGATCAATATCCCTGATGATTATAGTTTCAAAAATCCTCAACAAAATACTAACAAGCCAAATCCATCAGAACATCAAAAGGATCATACACTATGACCAAATGAGATTTATCCATGAAATATAAGGATGACTCAACATACAAAAATTAGTTAATGTGATACACCATAATCACAGAATAAGGAATAAAAGTTACACAATAATCTCAATAGATGCAGAATAAGCATTTGACAAAATCTGATATCATTTATTGATTACAAAAAGAAAAGTCTCAACAAACTAGGAACAGAAAAAAGGGCCTCAACATAATAAAGGCCATATATGACAAAACCACAGCTAACATTACATTCAACAGTGAAAGCCTGAAAGCTCTTCCTTTATGATAAGGAACAATGCAAGAATGCTCATTCTTGCCACTTAGTACTGGAAGGTCTAGACAAAGCAACTGCAAACAAATAATAAAAGGTATACAAATCAGAATGGAGGAAGAAAATTGTCGCAATCGCAGATGGGATATTCTTTTATCTAGAAAATCCTAAACACTCCATAAAAATTGTTAGAACTCATAAATGAATTCAGTAAAGTTTCAGGATACAAAACCAACATACAAAAATCAGTTGTGTGTCTATTCACTAACAATGAACTATCTGAAAAAGAAATTAGGAAAACAATCTCATTTACGATAGCATCAAAAAGAATAAAATACTTAGAAATAAGTTTAGTGAAACAGGTTGAAGACTTGTAAATCAAAAACTAAAAAACACTGATGGAAGAAATTAAAGAAGACACAAATAAATGGAAGGATATCCTGTGTTCATTAATTGGAACCTTTAGTATTTTTTAAATGTCTCTATTTCCCAAAGCGTTCTAAAGACTCAATGCAATTTCTACCAAAATTCCTATAGCATTTTTACAGAAACAGAAAAATATATTCTTTTTTTTTTTTTTTTTTTAGACAGAGTTTCGCTCTGTCGCCCAGGCTGGAGTGCAGTGGCACAATCTTGGCTCACTGCAAGCTCCACCTCCCGGGTTCATGCCATTCTCCTGCCTCAGCCTCCTGAGTAGCTAGGACTACAGGCGCCTGCCATCATGCCCAGCTAATTTTTTGTATTTTTACTAGAGACAGGGTTTCACCGTGTTAGTCAGGATGGTCTCAATCTCCTGACCTTGTGATCTGCCCGCCTCGGCCTCCCAAAGTGCTGAAATTACAGGCGTGAGCCACCACACCCAGCAGAAAAAGATATTCTAAAATTCATATGGAACCACAAAAGACAATGAATAGCCAAATGAATCCAGAGAAGGAAGAACAAAGTTGGAGGCATCAAATGTACTAATTTCAAAATATATTACAAAGCTACAGTAATCAAAACAGTATGTTACTGGCATAAAGACAGATAGGTTAATGAAACAGAAAGGGACCAAAAATATACCCACTCATATGCAGTCAAGCAATCTTCAACAAACCAATAACGAATAATGAGATTGAAGTCACAATTAAAATCTCCCATCAAAGAAAATCCCAGAGCCTGATGGCTTCACTGCTGAATGCTACCAAACATTTAAAGAAGAACTAATACCAATCCTACTGAAACTCTTCAAAAAATCTGAAGAGGAGAGAATATTGCCAAACTCTTGCTACAAGGTCAACATTACTCTGATACCAAAACCAGATAAGGGCAGAACAAACAAAAAAAGAAAACTAAAGGCCAATATCACTGATGAACATAGATGCAAAACTCCTCAACAAAATACTAGCAAATGAAATTCAACAACACATTAAAAAGATCAATCACCAGGGTCAAGTGGGATTCATTCCATGGATGCAAGTCTAGTTCAATGTATGTAAATCAATAAAATCAATAAACATGATACATCAGATTAACAGAATCAATAAGAAAAACCATATGATTATTTTAATAGATGCTGAAAAAGCATTTGATAAAATTTAACATACCTCTATGATAAAAACCCTCATCAAAATGAGTATAGAATAAACATACCTCAAAATAACAAAGAACACATAGACAAACCCACATCTAACATCATATAAATGGGGGAAAATGAAGGTCCTTCCTCTAAGGGCTAGAACAAAACAAGGATGCTCACTCTCACCACTATTACTCAACATAATAGTGGAAGTCCTGACCAGAGCAATTAGATAAAAGAAAAACATAAAGGGCATCCAAATTGTAAAGAAAGAAGAGAAATTAGCCTTGTTTGAAGATAATATGATCTTATACCCAGAAAAACTAGAAACTCCACCAAAAAACTCTTAGAGCTGATAAACAAATTCAGAAAAGTAGCAGGATACAAAATCAACATGCAAGAATCAGTAGCATTAAATACACCAACAGTGAACCATCTGCAAAAGAAATTAGGAAAGCAATTAGATTTCCAATAGCTACCAAAAAATAAATTACCCATGAATCAATCTAATAAAAAAGTAAAAGATCTATACAGTAAGAACTATAAAACAGATTTTTTAAATGAAGAAGAAAAAAATGGAAAGATAATCCATTCTCATGGGAGGAGAAGAATTAATATTGATAAGTGACAATACTACCCAAAGCCATTTACAGATTCAATGCTATCCCTGTCAAAATACCAATGACATTCTTCACAGAAATAGAAATAAAAGCTGTACAATTGATGTGAAACCACAAAATACCTCGAATTGCCAAAGCAATACTGAGCAAAAAGAACAAAGCTTGAGGCATCACACTACCTGACTTCAAAATTTATTATAAAGCTAAAGTAACCAAAACAGCATGTTACTGGTATAAAACAGGCACATAGACCAATGGAACAAAATAGAGAACCCGGATATAAATCCATGCATTTACAGCCAACTCATCTTCAACAAAAGCACCAACAGCATACAATGGGGCAAAGATAATCTTCTCAATAGTGATGGAAAAACTGGAGAATTATATGCAGAAGAAAGGAACTAGACCCCATTTCTCATCATTCATAAAAATCAAATCAAAATGGACTAAAGACTTAAACCTGAGACCTGAAACTCTGAAACTACTAGACGAAAACATTGGGGAAACACTCCAGGACATTGGCCTGGGCAAAGATTTTTTGTATAAGACTTCAAAATCATAGACAACAAAAGCAAAAATAAACAAATAGGATTATATTAAATTAAAAAGCTTCTGCATTGCTAAGGAGACAGTCAACAAAGTGAAGCGACAACCCACAAAACGGAAGAAAATATTTACAAATGATCCATCTGACAAGAAACTAATAACCAGAATATATAAGGAGCTCAAACAACTCAATCACAAAAAACAAATAATCTAATTTTAAAATGGGCAAGAGATCTGAACAGACATTTCTTAAAAGAAGATATACAAATGGCCAACAGGTATATGAAAAATGCTCAGCATCACTAACCATCAAATGCAAATCTAAGCCGCGATGAGATATCTTACCCCAGTTAAAATGGCTTGTATAAAAAACAAACAAAAAAAAAAAACAGGCAATAACAGATGCTGGCAAGGATGTGGAGAAGGAGCATCCTCATACGTTGTTGGTGGAAATGTAAATTAATACAGCCACTATGGAGAACAGTATGGAAATTCCTCAAAAAACTAAAAACAGAACTACCACATGAACCAGCAATTCCACTGCTCGGTATATACTCAAAAGAAAGGAAATCAGTATATTGAAGGAACATCTACATTCCCATGTTTATTGCAGCATGATTCACAATAGCCAAGATATGGAATCAACCTAAGTGCCCGGCAACAGGTGAATGAATAAAGAAAATGTGGTGTATGTACATCCATATGACAACATGGATGAACCTGGAGGATATTATGTTAAATGAAATCAGCCAAGCACAGAGAGACAAATATTGCATGTTCTTAGTCATATGTGGGAGCTAAAAAAGGGGATCTCATGAAGACAGAGAGTAGAATGGTGGTAACCAAAGTCTAGGAAGGGTATGGAGGAGGGAGGAATTAAAGGAATTTTTTTAAAAGAATATAAATACATTTATTACCACTGAACTGTATACTTAAAACAATAAAGATGGCGAATTTTATATATATTTTGACCTCAATAAAAAGTCCAATTTTTTAAAAATCATGTACATTATACATTTATTCATTTCTCAAATAATTATTGAGTACCTCCTCTGTGCCACGTACAGTTCTGCATTCTAGAGATAGGCTCACAGAGCAAAATCACTGTGTGCAGGATGATGCTTACATTTCAGTGGAGGGAACAGATTAAAAGCAAATAAATACACACCATAAGGCCAGATGGTGAAAAAAAAAAAAGCAATGCAAAGGAATGGTAGTAGAAGAGCAAGTGGTGCTATTTGCCAGGAAAGACCTCTAGTTTTTTGCCATCTGAGTCTAACCCAGCCCTTTATTTGGAAAGTGCCAAGGTCAAACAATATAACTCCTTCTCAGTTCATTTCTATTAGCCTTGCAACAAGGGTACAAAAAAAAATCTCCCAAACTCCCCAGCTGAGTATAACCTACAAAATCTTGAATACTTAGCCTTGCCAGTTAAAGCCAGCCAATTTTTGCAAAATATGCAATCTTTATCCCAAAGCCAGGTTGGGGAACCAAGAAGAAAGATTAAAGACATGGTCACACCCTTTGAGTATCATCAGGTGCTGTCCAGCATACTCCTCACTCCTATATGACACTTTTTATTTCTCCAGCTTGCTTAAAAGACTAGGTGGCTTTATATAGATACAGAATAGAGGTAGAAAAACAGCCTGCGATTCAATATATGTCTTATAAACTATTCTGTTGTTTTGTCTTACCTGTTTACAATACACTATTTATTTATATTTGTACAAGACATCCCGTAATACACTTTAGTCCAGGCTTTCGTGGTGTGAGAACTTAATATATAGAAATAAAACTCAATATTTTCATATATTCAATTATATAGAAATGTTTTCACCCCCCAAAACGTGCCCTGGGAGAAATACCAGATTCTGCGAGCTACACTGTTTATATCTTTGTTTGTCAGAGCCACTTGTAAGCTGCAAAATAATCCTTACTCTTTTCTTGCTATCTCTTAACATGGATGAAAATCTAGCATATGACGTTTATCTTCCACCAAGGAACAAATAATCCCAGAGGGCAGAAAGTCTTTGGTTTTATTTGCATCTATCTAAATTGACTTATGCAGAATTTGTGTTCCCTCCCACCATTTTAATAAGTGTTTACATACTATCACTCCCCAAAGACTCAGCTGATAAAATTCTGTCTTGGAACTAATTATACTTCAAGACAGTCCTACTCTCCACGGATATACTTGAGACAGAAACTTCCAATCCTGATATTTAAAATGAATTCAGAGCTCCTTCTTGTGGATTCCATATGTAAATGCTACTACTTCCTAAACAATGATCAATTCACTAAGGAAAAAATAACCTAAGTGGTACCATTCTTTGTAAAAATATTCTCAGATTTAGGAAACATAATTGTGTAAAATTGGCATCTCTGCCTAGTGTATAAACTTTACTGGCTAAATGAACGCTCATTCATGTATTTAATTTCAGATTCGATCCTGTTGTTGGGTTGTTTTCTTGCTGTTTCAATATTCAGTGAATACTTTCGCATATGCTACCGCTTTGAATACTGTGGGGTTCTGAGACTCAATGAATATGCAGCACCGCCACTCGTGAAGAGTAACATAATGTGTTATGGTATCGTCCCTACTTTTTATTTTAAAGGATTTTCTATCGTGGTGTGAAATGCTGTACATAACAACCAGGACTTAGGGATGCATGCAGGGGCTGCTTCCTGGGCCAGTTGCCAGTGCAGCCGCCCAGGGATTCCCATTCATAACAGCCTCTCGTTTGGGGTTTAATGCGCTGCAGTCTTTGTCTTAAAATTCTTACCAATGTTATCTTCCAATTCGTTTTTTTGTAAGTAAAGTCTGATGGCACAATCGAGCATGTGCCAGAGGACTTGAAGCCTTGGCTCCAGAGCAGTCCTGCCTCCCACTGCCTTCCTGGGACAGACTCTGGCCTGCCAGGCTCCTATCTCCAGGGTGCTCTGAGCCCCACCCAACCCTCCATTTCCATTCCCATCACCACTCAGCTAGTGCTGCCACCCTCCACCTGCAGTGGAGGCCTGGGTATGGGCATGAGGAGCCTTCAGAGTCATGCATATGAGAACGCACTTGCCCATATGTCAGGGAGGGACATGGCAGTGGCCAGGTCCTCTTTCTGGGCTGGCAGCTCCACAGCACACTTAGTAGGAGATGTGGTGGGGGGCTAGGCTTTTGCCTAACCCAATCCAGGTACCTTATGTATCACGGTGAGGAGGTTGCAATCCCTTGGGGATCACCTGTCCACTGTTGGTTAAAGCAAATGTTCCAGAGGAAAGGGAAACAGATTTCTCTCAGTGGTTTGGCGCTAGTGGGAGGGGGACCCCGGCAGCTGGTGGGCACAAGCATAAGTCACAGGATGGCGTCCCTCAAGTGTCCCCGTGCCTGAGGCAGTACAACATGAAGTAGCAAATAAAAGACACTGTGACAGACCAAGAGAGATTGTGGAAGAAAAGGGAAAGTTTTTTATTTTTAAACAAGGGCCCTGCATTTTCATCTTACACTGGGTTCAGCAAGTTGTGTAACCAGCCTTGATTATATGCTTTCGCCAAACTGTTCCCAAAATTTTGTATCTTTTTCCTGTCAAATTATTTTTCTAATTGGATGTAGAGAAGCTGTTATAGATTAAGAATGTATGAAAAGAATGATTCATTACTGGCCAGTCCAGAAGATGTGGTCTATAACTCAACCCCACAAGATAAAACTCTAGCTTCTGAGATCACCTTTGTAGCTTTGATAAAATATTTCATGGGCTAGAACCAGTTGCACATAAAGAACCCACCATGCAAGCACGTGTAGGTACCTTAATTCTTTTTTGAGATGTTTGCAATTGTGAATCCTCATCTGTATGTAACAGAAGTGTTAGCACTGACTGGGGATATGCCAGTTGGTTGAGGCTTAATAGCCCACATTTTCTAAATAATTAAGAATGAGGCAGGGTGCAGTGGCTCACGCCTGTAATCCCAGCACTTTGGGAGGCCAAGGCGGGTGGATCACCTGAGGTCGGGAGTTCGAGACCAGCCTGACCAACATGGAGAAACCCCATCTATACTAAAAATACAAAATTAGCGGGCGTAGTGGCACATGCCTGTAATCCCAGCTACCCAAGAGGCTGAGGCAGGAGAATCACTTGACCCTGGGAGGGGGAGGTTGCGGTGAGCTGAGATCGCTCCATTGCACTCTAGCCTGGGCAACAAGAACAAAACTCTGTCTCAAAAAAAAAAAAAAAAAAAAAAAGAATGAGCTATAAAAGGTATGGAATAAAATCCAGGATATGAGGTGATGTTTTTAAAGCATTAAAGAAGGGAAATAGTGGAGAAAGATTGAAGCATGGCTTTCAGATGAAATAAGGAACAGACTTCCAGGAGGTGCAGAGAGAATAAGAAAACATATCTTGGGATATGAGAACAAAATTATATTGACAAAATGCTGACTGCATCTGAAGCATTGATGAGGAGGAAAACAGGGAGGCACTGAGATTCAGGGATTAAAATGGCATAATCTCAGTGACAAGTTGGCTGATGTTGCATTTAGTATTGAATTAAAAGAAAAAAAGATTAATGAGAAAATGGTGATTGGCACAACTCTAACCTAATGTGAAAAGATAGAAACTTTAACACATAATAGAAAATTAGTTTCATGGTCTATAGCCATAGATAGATAGATAGATGGTAGATAGGATGAATAGATGATAGATAGATGATAGATAGATGATAGATAGATAGATGATAGATAGGATGAATAGATAGATAGATGATAAATAGGATAGATGGAGATAGATATAGATAGATAGAGATGATAGATAGATAGATAGATAGATAGATAGATAGATAGATAGACAGACAGATAGAACGAACCAGGGACTAGATAACTGACTTGGAAAGGTACTAACTTGGCAATATAGAATAAGAGACAGAAAACTCTTTTCTGAGTTTCTGATCAATTCTGATCAATGTAATGCAGAATTTCAAGGACTGAGCAAGAAGAGTGGAGTAAATATGTTACCAGTAACTCTGAGGTGCATTATTAGAAGAGTAAGCGTCTCAGAGACTGAGGAGAGAAGCTGCAAAGAAAAATAAAGGTAATGCTTGAAGGGGCAGAAACATGCCTAGAGCATGAGCCATTAGTGGAGCAGAAGGAGAGAGTTCAGGGCCCTAGCAGGAAACCCGGTGATTTTCCACATGCAAATGAACCACGGTTCACAGGAGGCCCCTACATTACAATACGCTCAAGCTTGCCCTAAGCGTTCATGCCTGGATTTCTCCAGCAATGAATCCTTCTGGATGAAGGGCACTGACCCCATACCCAGAAGCTCTAACTTTCCCACTGGTGAACTGTACAAAATGAGAACTTGGCACCATAAGCCTTTTTTTGAAAACAGAGAGACAATCACATTTAACAAATAAATAAATTATTAATGTCTTTACAAGATCAAGAAAAAGTAACGCAGTGTTTTCTACCAAGTAGACAAATCGTAAAGCTCCCTTCTTTCCTCCGTCAACTCCCCTAAGTTTTTAAATTTCCCTTTAAATACATTGTTCTATCTAAACTGGCATTTTTAGCAAGAAAGAGAGAGAACCAAGAGAACACATTGATCATAGAAATCTTTGCCGAGGTTCATAGTTAAATTGGAATGAGATGTGGGCAATGTATAATGAAACACATATTTAAAGTTTTAGTCACAGATAATTGTTGCAATGTCTATCAGAAGTATGTCTACCAAGACAATATTTACTGATGATTCCACAACATTCCAGTAATTTGAAGTTAATAGTGTAATTGATTATGGCCTGGTTTTTTCAGTGTCTTTTTTATATTTTTAGGATATTGTCTTATACAATCATGCATTGCTTATCAACAGCGATATGTTTTGAGAACTGTGTTGTTAGGCTATTTCATCATTGTGTGAACATCATAGAATGTAACAAACCTAGATGGTATAGCCTACTACATGCTTGGGCTATGTGGTATAAACTATTGCTCCTGGGCTACATACCTGTACAGCATGTTACTCTACTGAATGCTGTAGGCATTTGTAACACACTGGCAAGTATTTGTGTATCTAAATATATCTAAACATAGAAAATGTGCAGTATAAATTATAAAAGATTTAAAAATACTACCCCTGTGTAGGGCACTTACCATGCATGGAGCTTGTAGGACTGGAAGTTGTTCTGGGTGAGTCAGTGACTGGAGATTGAATGTGAAGCGCTAGGACATTACTGTACACTACCGTAGACTTTATAAACACTGTATACTTAGGCTACACTGAATTTATTTACTTATCTATTTATTTATTTATTTATTTTTGAGATGGAGATTCGCTCTTGTTGCCCAGGCTGGAGTGCAATGGCGCAATGTTGGCTCACCTCAACCTCCGCCTCCCGGGTTCAAGCGATTCTCCTGCCTCAGCCTCCCGAGTAGCTGGGATTACAGGCATGTGCCACCATGCAGGGCTAATTTTGTATTTTTAGTAGAAACAGGCTTTCTCTATGTTGGTCAGGCTGGTCTCGAACTCCCAACCTCAAGTGATCCGGCCACCTCGGCCTCCCAAAGTGCTGGGATTACAGGCGTGAGTCACCTCTCCTGGCCGCTACACTGAATTTATAAAAACATTTTTTCAGGCCGGACGCGGTGGCTCATGCCTGTAATCCCAGTACTTTGGGAGGCTGAGGTGGGTGAATCACGAGGTCAGGAGATCAAGACCTTCCTGGCTAACACAGTGAAACCCCGTCTCTACTAAAAACACAAAAAATTAGCTGAGCGTGGTGGTGGTGCCTGTAGTCCCAGCTCTCGGGAGGCTGAGGCAGGAGAATGATGTGAACCCAGGAGGCGGAGCTTGCAGTGAGACTAGATGGTGCCACTGCACTCGAGCCTGGGTGACAGAGCGAGACTCTGTCTCAAAAAAACAAAAAAACAAAAAAAACCGTTTTTCAATAATAAATTAACCTTAGCTTACTGTAACTTTTTAACTTTATAAAACTTTTAATTTTTATAACTTTTTGACTCCTTTGTAATAACAGCTTAATATACAAACATATTGTACAGCAGTGTTCTATAAGTATTTTTGTATTCAAGAAAAAAAATTTACTTTTAAAATTTTTTCTTAAAAAATTAGCCGAGCATGGTGGCTCACACCTGTAATCCCAGCACTTTGGGAGGCTGAAGCAGGAGGATCACCCGATGTCTGGAGTTTGAGACCAGCCTGGCGAACATGGTGAAACCCCATTTCTACCAAAAATACAAAAATTAGCTGGGTGTGGTGGTGGGCACGTGTAATCCCAGCTACTCGGGAGGCTGAGGCATAAGAATCGCTTGGCAGAGGTTGCAGTGAGCCAAGATCACACCGCTGCACTCCAGCTTGGGTGACAGAGTGAGACTCTGTCTCAAGAAAAATAAAAACATAAAAATAAATATTTTTTTCTTAAAAAATAAAATACAAGCTCACACATTAGTCTAGGCCTGTCATCACTAGGCAATAGGAATGCTTCAGCTCCATCATAATCTTATGAGACCACCATCATATATGTGGTCTATTGATGACTGAAACATCTTTATGCAGGGCGTGACTGTATTTTACTGGACAAACTTTTGACTCTATTCCTGGCACAAATTTTTTTTGATGTTTCTTAAATGTTTCTTAGCTTCTTGAAGTTACCTGGACCTGTAAGTTAATGGAGAGGTTAACTTCAGTCTAGTCCCTCAAACTTTGAATTGCTTTAGGGGAAGTGAATACTAAGAAATAAGATTCCTGCCTTTTTAGTTCAATTCTCAATCTCATTTGCTAGAGGAAGTTGAAAGTCAACTGCTCTGCATTTAAAAAACTTTATTTTGCGGATAAATTTAGAAATCCTGAATATTGTCTTATTTGAAATAATCACCTTCTAAATTCACTCCTGTAGCTAAATGGGAGAATCATCACAGATTCTATTCAAGGTCATCTACCCTCTAGGTCAGTCATGCCCTTGGATGGCACCTTCCAAAGGATGCTACATTTTTTTTTAAGGAAGAGAAGCAATGCTTAGCTTAGCCAGAATGTTCTATCTCAAAATATGACTTAGAGCAAATTTTCTGAACATTTTTCTATTATGTATCTCTATGGTGGTTTGGTATGAAACTTATGAACCCTTGTCAGAATGATATTTTCAATTGCATAAAGTAATGTACAAGATTAGAAAGGAAACAATTACACTGAAATACGGTAGTCAAATAATTTCTAAACTATTATAGAATAATGCATTTTTTATTTATTAACATATTAATAAGAAAATTCAGCAAAGAACCAGACCATCATAACTTTAAAGTATGATTAACAGGAAAGATATTTCGAGATGCTGCAAGAAATGTAATATGTCATGTAAATGTCTATGATTTCTGTTGATGTTAAAAGCACTGGTACTAATAATACTTCCACGGTGTATTGTCTACATTCACAACCAAAGGAAATGCTGGATATCAATTAGATGTAATTCTTCCACTCAAAGCTGCTGGACCCCTGTTTCTATCCATGAACACTCAAGGGATTCATGGACGAGGTTAAGAACTCCTAGTTAGAGGAATTCAACAGCTTAAAGAAAGGGGGCTGTGTGTGGTGCTTTGGGAAGCCAAGTCAGGAAGATTGCCTGACCCGAGGAGTTTGAGGCTGCAGTGAGTTATCATCATATCACTGCACGGCAGCCTGGGCAACAGAGCAAGACCCTGTACCTAAAAATAGAAAAATAAAAAGAGCTTAAAGAAAAAAATGCAATATTAGCTCATCATTAGGGTACATTTCCTAGTACTTAAATAACTGTAGTGACTTTGGTGCTGATATGTATAATTGCTGCTTTTAATACAAGTATAGAATTATCCTTTACATTCAAGCCTCTGAATTCTCCATATGTTCATTACTTTAGTGATTTGTAGATTCTGTTATAATGAAACTATAAAGTTAATTCTATTCTTTTTTTCACCCAGGCTGGAGTGCAGTGGTGCAATCTTGGCTCACTGCAGCCTCCACCTCCTGGGCTCAAGTGATCCTCCCACCTCAGCCTCCCAAAGTGCTGGGATTACAGGTGTGAGCCACTGCACCTAGCCCGAAGAGAATTCTGTATGTAGCATGTTCATCTTGAATTAGTTCCAAGGATTCTTCCAAGGATATTCCAAGGCAGATCTAGAACATGATACTGATGAAAATATGACAAGGAGGCTTCCATGTTGCTGCTCCACTAAGCCAAATCTTCTCCTAATTGCATAATGTGTAATGCTTAGACTTTCCCAGATTAGTGGTTGATTTCCTGGAAAAACTTTGTAAACACCAAATAGTCAATAAATTGCCATCTACAAAGCAGGAAATTTCAAATCCACACCAAATACAATTTCATTCTCATAAACACCAGAGTTTTTTCTGAAAGGAGCTCAGTTTTCAAATATAACATGTTGTAGTTCACAATAGTTTATGCACATAGTTTACTAGATGACTGCTAATTGATTGCCTTACTCATTTATTTTGCAAGGAGTTTATCATAAATCTTAATAATGACAATTTACTTCCTCACGCTAGACCAAGTTACATCATTAATCAAGCTGCTACAGTTTGAAATGAAAAACAAAATATTTCACTAAGCAGTTAACAGAGAAGAAAATTTCAGTGTATTGTTTTCATTATGATCACTTATGTAATAGTACCATCTAGTGGATTCTCAGCCATAACACAGGAAACTAACAAATTCTAAGCTCTGATTTAGGGAAAGTGTACGTTTCTTTTTAAAAGGTTTTGTTGTATGTATATTTAGTAGACTTCTTACACCCTCACCAAAAGTATCTAGGCCGGGGCAGTGGCACATGCCTGTAATCATAAGACTTTGGGAGGCCAAGGTGGGTGGATCGCTTGAGCTCAAGGGTTCAAGACCAGGTTGGGCAAGATGGTGAAACCCTCTCTCTACAAAAAATATAAAATATAGCTGGACGTGGTGGCACACTCCTGTAGTCCCAGCTACTCGGGAGGCTGAGGTGGAAGGATCTCTTGAGCCTGGGAGACAGAGGTTGCAGTGAGCCAAGATTGCACCACTGCACTCCAGCCTGGGTGACACAGCAAGACCCTGTCTCAAAAAAAAAAAAAAAAAAGTACGTGGGTAGACATAACCAACAAAAGACCTGAAGGTAACTAGAAAACACATTGCTTAACACACCGTGAAGTTTTATTTTATAAGACAGAGATGGCTAGTCTGAGGAATACAAAGCAAATATATAGTTATTAAGTCTTATTAAATTTCTGTTGTCCACACTGCAGCATGAGTATTCCAAAAGAGCAACATGCTAACACTGATGACTGCATAACACTAGCCAGATAAGGCTACAGATATATTCAGGAGACAGTAAGTTATTGAGCAACCAGTATGACATGTATTGTCCTAGGAAGATAAATATGAATAAGATAAATTGTATGACCTCAAGGAGTTCAAAATATCATTGGAACACCAAATAAAAAATTACAAACAAGTGTGACCAAAGAGGCATAGAAAAGCTATAGTGTTAGCATAGAGGATGATAATACAGATTAGCTCCCTAGCAGAGGATCAAGTAAGGCCTCCTAGAGGAGTAACAGAAAACTTGACTCAAAGTGGCTTTAGCAATAATACTTCACATAACAAGAAGTCCCAACATACAAAAGCCCCAGGCTAGGTTAATCTGGCAATAAATTCAGCATTAATTTCATGATGTTATCAAAAGTGAAATATGAAGGAAGATGCCAGTAGGTGCTGTCCACCCTGGTGGAAAATGATATTTTTATCACTGACATTGTTCAGAATGCCTGGCATATGGTGATCATCAAAACCAGATAGACTTTAGTCAATTTTATTATTGTTTTTAAATTCTCTACAGACAATCCAGCCTTTTTTTTTTTTTTTGCCTTTATTGTGTAGTATCCCATAGTAAGGAAGAAAAATCCATGAAAGTAATCTTTCTTTTAACTGAAGGAAGAGAGAGAGGGAACAGAGTACAGTAATCACTAATTGATGGTGCCTATTTTACATATCCTGCTGGACAGAAATGCAAGGAAACCTTATCATAGCAACAGAGAGAGTCCCCCTTTGGTGACCCAACTGTCACTCTGTGAGTCTGTTTCCTGGGAGGATCTCTCTTGTCCCCTGTCCACCTGGACTTCTGGTTTTACTCTCCAAGATGATATCTTTATCCACTGTCTTCCTAACTACATGTAATGGGGTGAGATGAATGCCTTCTTGAGCACTACACATCTTTAGCAGACTAATGCATCCTGATTCAATTACTGGTCAAGAAACATAATTGATAATGTTTGGCTTAATGAAACAGATGGCCATTTACAGCAATGTGTATAACACCTCACAAATTGGAATTTAATAGAAGGGGGAAAGGAATAAGGAATGGGTTACAGTAGGCAAGTAGATAAATAGTGTCTGCTACAGTCATTCTGTGGAGGATATTTTAAGGGTAAGCTTGTATTTTTTATGCGTAGATTCATGGAAACCAAGTAGGGTTTATTCTGGAAATGCATAGTGTGTTACAACTCACCATATTAAAATATCTCAGCAGGAAACTAATATGACAACTATCCTAAATACTGAAATAGAAATAGGTAGATCTTTCCAGAATACATTATATAGTGATGTATTTATATTTATTATATGTTATACTATTTAAATATTATACTTATTTATATTAGCCATATATGTATAGTTCTATTTCAATCCCAAAGCCAACATGTCAGGACTAAAGGCAATCCTATTAGAGTCAGGAATAACGCCAGAAAGGCCTAATAGTGTGAAACAAAAAACAAAAAGAAAATAAAAATAAGACAAGGAGGGTACCTGTCCAGGAATCTATCAAAATGTAACAAGGTTCATTTGGGGGACTGTTTCTCCAGGGCAAGCACCACAGTGCTCATTCTCTACCCATTGAACAGATTGTAGATTCCAACTAGAGATGCAAGGATTTATTTTTGGTGCTGTACAGGTTTGGCAACCCCTTGTATATGAACTGCCTTTAACTTAGCTGATGCATCTACAACCAGAACCAGGTATCCTCAGGAACCTGGGGGTATTGAAGCCATCAGGAAAGCCGAGTCCTTGGCTCCAAAACATGCAAAGAGAGGGTGATTAGATGCTTTTCCCTTTACCTCTGAGATGCCTTTAATACCTGGTTTACTTCTTCCATGCATACACCACTTTCACTTAAAAATTGATGTTTCTTGAGCCAGCCACTTTGTTGGGGTTCTCATTAGGGATTCATCGAATGATAAGGAAAACAGAGCTTAAGCACGCATGACCTGCCTATGTTACTCTGTGTCTACCAGCCCCCATTAAAAAGCAAGGAATACTCTCTGAAATGAGATGGTGGTGCCAGGAAAGTGCTACTAACAAATTCCAAAGGGCATCATTGCCTCATGGCCACATGTTTTTCCCATGGGTTCTGTTCTATAAAATGCCATCACTAAAACATGCTGTCCAGGTGACTGGCCACAGTCTGAAGGAGTCTGTACCGATCATTAGAGAGTTTCTAAGGCATGTTGCTGGTCACAGTGGATGCCTTTCCAGTAATCTAATGGCTGGGCTGAGGAGAATCCCTACATGAGGTAAGAAGCACATCCAAAATACTGAAAAAGTTTACCATAGGCACTGCAAAATTTGGGTTTTCGGGAGGCTTTTAAGCCAAAACTCAGACAGTTGACTATTTATCTAGGACAGATAGTATGCTGTCCCTATCTCTAATAATAAGAATTATGCCGTTCTTGTAATGGTAGCAAGACAGCTCTGGTAAGGTTTGATTGTTTCCTGTGTCTCAGCCTATTCAATGGTGAAAAATCAAGAGAGATTTAAAGTTGTTTTAAGGCGCATATTGAATATGAGTTGTAATCCAAGTCCCGTGAAGTCAAACAGTGTCTGATCATAAGGATGCAGTAGAATCTGAAGAAAACATTAGTATGTCCACCAGCATGAGCCAGGCTCCCCAGTCCACCCAATGGACTCTGTGATTATTATATCTGGCAGTGCAGGGACAAGGAGGACTGCTGCAGCAAAGAGCTTGAGGCAACCCACAATGAGGCATCAAATACCATTGGCTTTTTCACCAGCCACCTAGTGGTGCTGTAGGGTGGAAGAGTCTCTTTAAGCATGCCTGTCTCTACTAGTTTCTTGTTCAGTGTATGGACCCCTTTTCATCCTTTGGCCCAACCTGGTATCCTACACTGCTTTACTGATACCTCATGACTGAGCTGGGAAAGCCTGGTGAGTCTCCGGTTGCCCATTTGTCCTACTACCACTGTTCTAATCATAGCATTTCCTTATTAGGAGCATCCCTTACAATCAAGAGAAGATTTACATAAATGATTCCAACCACAATCTACTTAGGAAAAAGAAAAAAATGAATAAGACAAAGATTTTCACTAAGCTCATTAGTTTTTTATATTGTTTTAGTAGGTATTAGCCAATTCAATTAGACAGGAGAGAAAGTAAAAGAGTCATTTAATTATAAATGATATAATTGTAATACTTGGAGAACCAAAAAAGTTAAAAGAAACATCACAAACAATAAAATAATTCTCTAAAGTGGTTAGGCTCAAAACTAATGTATAGTTATTAATAGCCTTCAACAGTCAAACAGCCAATTAGCAGATATATTGGAAAGAAAGAGATCATTTAAAACAATAACAGAAGAGATTATTTATGTAGAAACAAATCTAAGAACTGTATTGGGCCGGGAGCAGTGGCTCATGCCTGTAATCCCAGCACTTTGTGAGGCCGAGGCGGGTAGATTGCTTGAGGTCAGGAGTTCGAGACCAGACTGGCCAACGTAGTGAAACCCCATCTCTACTAAAATACAAAAATTAGCAGGGCACGATGGCTAGTGTCTGTAATCCCAGCTACTAGGGAGACTGAGGCAGGAGAATTGTTTGAACCCAGGAGGTGGAGGTTGCAGTGAGCCAAGATAGCATCACTGCACTCCAGCCTGGGCAACAGAGTAAGACTCTCATCTCAAAAAAAAAAAGAACTGTATTAAAAATATACAAAAACTATAAAATGTTCATTGAGGTTAAAAAGACTTAAACATATGGAAAAATATCACGTGCTTGGCTTGGAAGACAAAGATGTCAAGTATTTATAAATTAACCTAAATTTAGCATACTCTCAACTTTAAATTCCAAAAGGATTTTTAATTAAACAAGCAGATTCTAAACCACATTGAAAAGTAAGTATGAAAATGAAGAGAAATGAGCAAAAACTTGACCTATCAAGCTGGAATACTATGCAACCATAAAAAGAATGCAAGAGGCTATTTATGTACTCATATGGAATTATCTTCCAAGATATATCGTTAAGAAGGAAAAACAGGGGTCAAAGTGGTATCATATTGTGCTGCCAGGGGAATATATAGAAACTATTGTAATAAAACATATCAAAAAATGGTTAGCTTTTAGTAGGGAAACTCGGTATCTGAGGAGTAAAACTGAAGTATGACTATGAACATTGAGAATATTCTGTTTGTTTAATGGAGTGTTGTCTGTCTTCTTAGTTTCAAAGCATAGTCCAACAATGTTTGAGTAAAGTCCAACAATGGCTGAGTAACTTGGTCTCACCCCTTTATTTATTTATTTATTTTTATTTTTATTTATTTATTTATTTATTTTGAGATGGAGTCTCACTCTGTTACCCAGGCTGGAGGGCAGTGGCGCTATCTCGGCTCACTGCAAGCTCCACCCCCTGGGTTCATGCCATTCTCCTGCCTCAGCCTCCCAAGTAGCTGAGACTACGGGCGCCCAGCTAATTTTCTGCATTTTTAGTAGAGACAGGGTTTCACCATGTTAGCCAGGATGGTCTCGATCTCCTGACCTTGTGATCCGCCCGCCTTGGCCTCCCAAAGTTCTGGGATTACAAGTGTGAGCCACCGCCCCCGGCCCTCATCTCTTTTTTAACAGCAACAAAAACAAATCTGGATCATTAAAGACAGATCATCTGTTTCATTAGAGATAGATGATCATCTAGATCATTAAAGACAGATCACCTATTTCATTCAAAAGTCTCAAATTACACATAACTCCAAAATCATATCCTCCCTTTAAAGACAGTCATTTGGCACTCCCGCAGATACCGTATTTTTGTGTATGAATAGTCAGGGAAGGCAAACAAAAAATATATGTTAAACAAATCAAGTCCTAAAGTGTTTCAAGGAATACATTTTTGCTTTTTAAAAACTAATACATTATCCTAGTTTTCACAGTTGCTTTATTGTTTTTTCCTAGTTTATTGAATATCTAACTTACTTATTTTGATTTTTCCAAGCATTTGATACTATGAATTTTCTGCTGTGTGCAGCTTCAGACATACTCCCTAACATTATTTTTTTATAGAGATAGGGTCTCACTATGTTGCCCAGGCTAGTGTCAAACTCCTGGGCTCAAGTGATCACCCCACCTCAGCCACCCAAAGTGCTGGGATTACATGAGAGAAACACCGCAGCCAGCCAATTCCCTGACTTTCGATGTTAGTTTTCTCATAGTTTAAATATGTAGACTATAATAGAAGTTTGAATATTTCTTTGACCCAAGCTCAAAAACTTACTTTATGACATAAAATACACATAATTTAATATTTCCTTTGAATTAATTATAATATTAGATTTATACCTGTAATGCAGGTCTCAAGAACAAGGGACATATGTATGTATCATCAAATCTTACCTTATTGAAAAAGTTTCTGATCACTGCTGATTTGTCAACATCTGCATCTATCTAATAAAGTCACTTTGGGCTGGGTGTGGTAGCTCACACCTGTAATCCCAAATTTTGGGAGGCTGAGGCAGGAAGTCACTTGAGTTCAGGAGTTCACGACCAGCCAGGACAACATGGAGAGCCCCTCATCTCTACAAAATTAAAAAGGTAAAAAAATTAGCCAGGCATGATGATGTTCACCTGTAGTCCCAGATACTCTGGAGGCTGAGGTGAGAGGATCACTTGAACCTAGGAGATTGAGGCTGCAGTGAGCCATGTTCACACCACTGCACTCTGGCCTAAGTAACGGAGACAGACCATGTCTCAAAGAAAAAAGTCAGTTTTGACATATAGGGGGCTGAATCCTGAATCTCTAGGGTGGTGTAACATAGCTGATTTCTGCAAAATTACTAAATAAAATTACTAAATAAATTACTAAATAAAATTACTTTTATTACTAAATAAAAGAATTACTAAATAAAAGAACAAAACAATTATATCATGAGTAATGATCCTACCCCTCAGGCAATCTTCTTTACTACTCTGGTTTTCACAGTTTTTGACCTGACAGCATCATTATAAACATCATCTATTATTTATAAATCATTCACACAATGGACCACAGAGGATTCTTTGTCACAGCCTCTCACTTTTTATCTTCACTGCATTTAGCTTATTGATGGAATGCAAAGAAGAAGTAGCCCTAACCATTCCAGGAATCCATGCAGGGGTGTTCTGCATGAACACTTACTCCAAAAGCTTTTTATTCTTTTATCAACAGAGGATGACTTGTCACAGAGATGACACTTAAACAAAATAGCCTCCAGATTTCACTTAATAAATGAATTTTAACATAATTCCATAGGCAAGAAAATAGTTTACATTTTATTTCTAATATTACATTGCCATGCTGGGCTGTATTTCTGAATTAACTTCTTTTTAAATAGCATGTCAGAGTCCAAATAATAGTGATGCAGGATTTTTCTCAGCCCTCTTGCCAGGCTTGCAGCAGGGGACACCCTGTCTACTTGGCCCACCGGGCCATGTTTGGCCTGCACTATGGCCCACGGCTCCCATGGCTGCTGTGACAGTGCAGTCAGCCCCTGCATTCAGTGGTCTCCAATTCTCGTCCAACATCCAAGAAAAATGAGGTCACACTGACAATTAAAGGGTGAAGAGGGCAGAGAATTTTATTGAGCAATGAAACAGCTCTCAGTGGAGAGGAGAGGGGAAGTTCAGGTTGTCTCTCTCTCCTGCCTGAAGGCAGGCAGTCCCCACCCCTGCCCAAAGATGGACAGTTTCAAAGTGTGGCTGAGTTCAGGATTTTCATAGGCACAGAATGGGGAGGGCGTGCTGACTGATTTGTGAGTATGTAAAAAATGTTAAAACTAAGGAACCACTCAAAGGTGGTCACAATAGTGTAAAAAAAAATTATGGAAGGGTAGGTATATGTAAAATAGATGAAAGGCAGGGCTCAATCAGAGGAAAGTGCACCAAATAGGAAGATAGGTTCTCAATCCAGTCTCTGGGTTTCACTTGTGGCATGACTTTCAGGCTTTAAACTGTCTTTGACTTGGAGGTGGGGTTTCACTAGGGACTCATCCCTATCTGCCTAAGCATTTTTCTGCTTCCTACCTCTATCATTCCCTCCTCTGAAGAGGTACATCTAACTTCCATTAGGATAAGAACGATGACCAATTTTAACTACTTCATGCTGACAGGGGCTGTTATTTTGGGAAAACAGCAGTCAGATATCCCTCAGAGGCCCATCTAAAAGTCCCTGGTAAAAAGGAGCCATCATCCAAGGCTCTGGTTGCATGAACATTGGAGTTTGATGGCCTGAAAGCAAGATGAGACAAACAGGGTTATCAGAAGACATGGATTAAAATGGAACAAGCGGATAAGGACAGCTCAAAAATCCCCAGGCTGTTGACATGCTATATTAATAGTTATGCCTGCTAAGATTTGGGTGCATGGGAATTGGCTTTGGTTAGTTAGCTGATTTGGTCTTATTTTCCCAAAAAAGAAACCTCCTGTTATGGGCACCCTATTTACTCCTATCACCTGGCAAGATTTGCAAGATAATTGCCCAGAACTAGAATATTTGATCCAGATTTTTACATTACCCATTCCTTCTGTTCCTTCTCAGCTGCAGCTGGAGATCACTGGTTGGTTCACATGAATAAGCAGGGTTAGTCTAAAATGTACGTGAAAACTTAAAAACAACTGATGTGACTAGAATTTAATGACAAAAGTATAAGTTTTGAAACATAATTTTCTCTCTACAGTCCTCATTTTTGTTAAAAACAAATCATGATAGGACTGATTTGCTTACAAAATAAACTTTAGTCTTATACTTGGCCTGATTATTTGCATAAAGTGCAGCAAAAATAATTATTTTCATATAGGCTTTTTAAATGGGCTCTGATGGAACTCTGTTCCATAAGGAATCTCAGACAAGACTTTTTAAAGCCAAGCCCAGACATGGGTTTGTATCCTCAAATACCTTTGAGTTTCCAAATTCCTCTATTGTTGGGGTCCCAAGATAACCTGGGGCTCCTAAGCCTATTAGAAAGTTACATTCTTTACTCACCACAGGTTAGCAACCCTGTACAGGAACTGTGTAGACAAGATATGAGGCCAGTTTTCCCAAGGGGCTTTTATTGGCTCTGCTAGTAAAGCTTGGTTCCTTAAAGGGAAGCACATCCTTCTAGTTGAAGCCTTAGTAAAACAACCAGTCTTTCCAATTGCATCCTGTTGCAAGAGAAAATGGATTCTTATTGCACTTATGCAAGCAATTATATCACCATAAGTTAAGAATACTCACAAATAGTTTCCAAATTCTAGAGAAACCAGGCAGAGAGAAACAAATATGCTCCAAATTTTGTTCACAGGAGTATACTTTACCCAATTGTTAAATACTGTAGCTAGCTCAGAAGAAGTTTCCTTGACTCTCAAAAACAAAACAAAGTTCAGCAATATTTTAGGCAAAAAGTTAAAAAAAGATTACTTCAGTTCTCTGTTAGTTCAGTTCATTCAGTTAATTCTTTTCTGCTTGATACTCATGAACATTTCATCTCTTCATGAGTCTTGGACATTTTTCCTTTATTCCAATGTCACAATCTCCAAAGACATCAGGAACCTGAATTTAAGAGCACCTGTCAAAGTTCTATAGCTGATTATAAGCCATCTTTTGAAAAGGATCAAAACAAGACCAAAAAAAACATGATTGACAAATTCGGTTATTTCTGTGGTTTACAATAACTTAACATAGTAACCTTAATTATGATTAGATAGCATATACTTAGATATTAGAATTTTAGAAATCCCATAAAATTTTGGAACATATATTAGTATTATTCACTAAAATATAACCTGAAGAAGATTAAACATTATCTTTATTCTGACAATCCCATGTAACTAAATATGTAAAATAATCCTGTTTACCTCTCTGTTAGATGCTTCAGGAACCCTCTGTAGCATTCAAAATTCAGGAGTCAGAAAAGACAGTTTCAAAGGTGAAATTTGATTTGGGGAAGCCTATGAAATATGTTAAAGGTGAAAACACTTGATATAATGAAATAGAATTCCAGGTTACCATAGGTCATTTATTTAGCAAAAAAGATGACTCAAATTTTTTTTTTTTGCAGTTGCAAGATTTAATAGAGTGAAAACAGAGCTCCCATAAAATGGGAGGGGACCCAAAGGCTCGAATGCCTGGTTTTATATCCCGATCATTGTCCCTCCTCCGTGCTCTCAGGTGATAGATAATTGGCTATTTCTTTACCTTCTGTTTTAGCCTAATTAGCATTTAGTGAGCTGTCTTTACTACCTGACTAGTCAAGTGTGAGCTAAGTTGCAAGCCCTGTGTTTAAAGGTGGATGTGGTCACCTTCCCAGCTAGGCTTAGGGATTCTTAGTCCGCCTAGGAAATCTAGGTAGTCCTGTCTCTCAGTCTCCCCTCTCAACAGGAAAACCCAAGTGCTGTTGGGGAGGTTGGCCGACAACTGCTTTAACTGCTTCTTGCTGAATTGGGGCATAGTAGGGGTTGTGCAGTTGAGATTTCCTCAGGAGGGGTGCCTTTGATGTCATCAACATTGGAGCATGGGCTAGCAGGCCAGTCCAGGGGTCTGCAGTAGATCTTAGTCGTGGACTGCATTGTGGCTCCATTTGAAGGACCATTTGTAGTTTTACAGCTTCGATTCTGGAAGAGACAAACTTAACAAAGAGGTTAAAGATACAGCGATTGAAATGTGTGGCTGCAGTGCAGGGGATTATTTCTTTGGCACACTTCACAGGCTCTGACTATCTGCTTGATAGTTTTGAAAAGGCCTGGTCCTGTAAATAATGATTTGGCTATCTGATGGGTGCTATGTGCCTAAGTGAAAGGTTTGGTGAAGGGTTTTAAGTAATTTCCATTGGTTAGCTGCAGGCAAAAGTATTTTCCCTTCTTCTGTGGCTAGCCATCCTGAGGGGAGGAAACTATGTCCTTGTGAAGTTCCCCAACCTAGTTCTCCTGCTGAGTACTGGGGCTTGGTTTCCCAGAGGGGATTACCCCATACTAGGGGTCCTTCTATAAGCATTTCTAATGGAGGGTCCCGCCTTGTGGCTCTTTTGGCTTCAATATCCACTTGGTGGTTCCCTTCTATTTCCCTTTCCTTTCCCTTCTGATGGCCCCAGCAGTGTAAGACTGCCACCTCTTTAGGTTTCTGTACAGCCAATAATAATCTGCTAATGGCTTCTTGATGTTTGATAGGTGTTCCCTCGGAAGTTAGGAATTCCCTTTCTCTCCATATTGCTGCATGGGCATGGAGGACTAGGTAAGCATACTTAGAGTCTGTATATATATTTACCCTTTTTCCTTCTCCTAATTCTAGTGCCTGAGTGAGGGCTATTAGTTCTGCCAGCTAAGTGCTAGTTTCTGGAGTGAGGGGATTACTTTCAAGTATTCCATTATCACTGACCACTGCATACCCCACTTTTTGAAGTCCTTTTTCTACAAAGGAACTTCCATCAGTATACAAGTTGAGGTCGGGATCAGTCAAGGGAACCTCTAGAAGATCCCCTTGAGCAGTGCAGGTTTGAGCAATTACTTGTTGACAGTTATGTTCTGTTTTTTCTTCATTGCCTGGAAAAAATGTGGCTGGATTAAGAGTTGCACAAGTGTGCAGTAGCAGCACTGGTCCTTCAAGTAATAGAGCCTGATATTTAAGCAAATAGTTGTTTGACAGCCATAAGTCTCCTTTAGCAGTGAGTATGCCATTCACATCATGAGATGTCCACACAGTAAGGTCTCTTCCCTGTATCATTTTAACTGCTTCAGATACTAAGACTGCTACTGGTGCCACTACCAGTAAACAATGAGGCCAACCCTTTGTCACTACATCAGTTTCCTTACTCAAGTATGCCACAGGTTGCAAGCTGGTCCCTCAGACCTGTGTAAGGACTCCTAGAGCTATTCCTGTTTTTCTGTGACATATAAAGAAAAGTCTAGCACTGTTGGCAAGCTTAACACTGGGGTTTGGGTTAGGGCCTTCTTTAGGGCCTGGAAAGCCACTTCTGCTTCAGGTATCCATCTTACTAAATGGGTATTGGCTTTCTGAGTTTTCTTAATTAGTGTATATAATGGCCCGGCTATTTCGCTGTACCTGGGAATCCATATTTGGCAGAAGCCTTTTATGCCAAGGAACCCTCTTAGTTGCTTTAGTGTTTTGGGATGAGGATAAGCCAGTATAGGCTAGATACGTTTCTCACTTAAGGCCCTGGTGCCTTTGGATAATTTTAGCCCTAAGTATTTAACCTGCTGTGAGCAGAGCTGAGCTGAGCCTTTGGTTTGGAAACCTTGTAGCCACAGGTGGTGAGGAAATTTAAGAGTGCTTGGGTGGGGCTGGGTGCAGTGGCTCATGCCTGTAATCCCAGCACTTTGGGAGGCTGAGGTGGGCAGATCACAAGGTCAGGAGATTGAGACCATCCTGGCTAACACAGTGAAACCCGTCTCTACTAAAAATACAAAAAATTAGCTGGGCGTGGTGGCAGGCGCCTGTAGTCCCAGCTACTTGGGAGGCTGAAGCAGGAGAATAGCATGAACCCATGAGGCGGAGCTTGCAGTGAGCCAAGATTGCACCACTGTACTCCAGCCTGGGTGACAGAGCAAGACTCCATCCCAAAAAAAAAAAAAAAAAAGAGCGCTTGGGTGGCTTGATGGCACAAGGTTTCTGAATGGGCGGCTAAAAGTATATCATCCACGTGCCAAAGGACAAGAGTGTCCAGGTATGAGAACCAGTTCAAGTCTTGGGCTAATGCATGGCCAAATAGATGGGGGCTACCCCTGAACCCATGGGGTAAAACAGTCCAGGTGATTTGAGACGTTGGGTTCAAAGGATCTTCAAAGGCAAACAAGAATGGAGAGTCAGGATGTACAGAGATGCAGAAAAAGGCATCCTTAAGGTCCAGGACTGTAAACCACTCTGCTTCCTCTGGTATTTCGGAAAGCAGAGTATAAGGGTTAGGTACACCTGGGTATAGAGAGACAACGGCCTCATTGATAATCCTGAGATCTTGCACTAACCTCCACTGTCTGTTGGGTTTCTGTACTTTTAAAATTGGAATATTGCAGGGGCTATTTCATGGTTTACTAGGCCTTGGGCTTTTAGGTCCTTAACAATCTTTTGGAGTCCTTGTTGGGCCTCGGGTCTAAGGGGGTACTGCCTTTGGTAGGGAAAGGAGGTGGAATCCTTTAGATTAACTTGAACAGGATGGGCATTCTTTGCTCGTCCATGTTGTTCTTCTGTTGCCCAGACTTCAGGATTAATTCCTTCCTCAAGCAGGGGACAACAAATGGGTGTTCCTTCTCCTATATTCAGGTGTATAATGGCCCCTGCTTTTGCTAGAATGTCTCTCCCTCACAAGGGAGTGGGGCTTTCAGGCATAATTAGAAGAGCATGTGAAAAGAGTAAAGTTCCCCAGTCACAACTTAGTGGCTGGATATCTAGTGACTGGCTGTCCTAGGACCCCTCAGATAGTGAAAGATCTGGAGGACAGTTGTCCAGGACAGGAGAGTAACACTGAGAAGGCCGTGCCAGTGTCCAGGAGACAGTTAACCTCCTGGCCCTCAATGGTCACGCATACCTGGGGCTCTGTGAGGGGGATGGCATGGGCTGGCACTTGCCCCGGGCACCCTCAGTCCTGCTGCTGGATCATCTGGTTAGTGGCTTCTGACTCATAGGACTTTCATCTGCTGGGGCAGTGGGCCTTCCAGTGATTCCCTTGACATAAGGGGCATGGATGAGGGGGTGGCTTATTTCTATTTGGACAATCTTTTTTAAAGTGTCCTTGTAGACCACACTGGAAGCAAGCCCCATTAGGCATTCAATTTGCCCAGCCTTTCCATGTTCCAGAGCCTCCAAAGTCTGCTTGCCTGAGGGCCATGACTAAAGTGGTGGCCTTTTTTGATCCTGTTTGTCCCGTTCTGCCTGCTCTTCCTCATCTCTATTATAAAAAACTGAGGTTGTCAAGTTCAACAGGGTTTCTAAGTTTTGCTCTCGGCCTAAGGCAGACTTTTGAAGTTTTTTTCTAATGTCTTCAGCTGACTGAGAGATAAACTTATCCTTTAAGATTAGTTGGCCTTCAATAGAGTCAGGTGACAGAGAGGTATGCTACTTCCTTATCTCTCCAGAAAGGCAATAGGAATTTCTTCCTTTCCCTGTGTTATAGTGGACATCATTGAATAATTCATAGGCTTCTTCCTAGTTTTCCTTAGTCCTTCTAGCATGCAAGTTAGCAAATGTCTGTGGCACCAATCTCCATGTTCTGATTCTGCATCCCAGTGAGGGTCTACACTGGGAACTGCCTGCTGGCCTGTGGGGAATTGTTCTATTTCCTCTGTTGTCATCCTATCATTGACCTGACTGAGATACCAGAGATCGCCAACTCTCATTTGGGGTTAGTGTCTGATTTAGCAGTAACATTATACCTCTCTATGTCAGATCAAAGGATTGTGCTAACCCTTGTAAAATGTCAATATAGCCATCAGGGTTACCTGAGAATTTACCTAGGTCTATTTTAATTTGCTTCAAGTCTGAGAGGGAAAAAGTTATATACACTCTGGCTGGGCTGAATTCTCCAGAATACATCTTAGGGGTGTTTTTGCCTTGAGGGGAACATTTCCCACCTGAAAAAAGAACATAGAGACGCCAGCACCCCTAGTCATTTTCTGATAAGCATTAGTCCTAGAGCATCCTCTGTGGTCCTAATGCTTATTCCTTTCCAGGGTGTGTAACCACCCATGGACTTCTGCTTATTAGATTAGTTACACTCACCGATGTAGCAGTCCTGCACCTGTATTCCCACCTTTCTTGACCACAAAGAAAGGGGTCTGGGCTGCTGGATTCTAGTGGTCCTTTACCAGCATGCCCAACATTGCCTTTGAGCTCAAGGGTGAGTTCTGGAGACGGGCTGGGTTCCTGGGTATTTCATAATAACCCAGTTGCCCCATCAAGATGCATTCCTACAAACAACAGTTCTTATGCAAATTCATTTCAGAGAGGGTATGGGTAACCTTTTGAATCAGGACTGAGATAGAGTTTTTTGATTCTTTAAGTACTTTAAGGCTTGGCTGAGTGCAAACAGCTCACACGTTTGAGCAGACCAATTATTAGGCAATTTTCTTAACTCTGCTTCTACAAGAGTTTCCCTCAATGATTGAATGCCCATTGTGGTTTTTTTCTCAATCACCTGGGAGGAACCATCTATTGTCCTGTCCTGAAGGGAGTTCCTCCTAGGTCTGGTCGGACCTTTGTATGGTAATTAAGATTTAAATCCGCTGTTAGGAAATCTGCTGGGTTAAGGGAATTTTCAGTGGTTAATGTTAAATTATCTTTCTCTAACAGAATAGCCCCATACTTTAAGATTTTTGAGTTAGTAAGCTATCTTTTTGCTTTTTTGACTTAGGATAGTTCTGAACTGGTGAGGTGTGCTCACAATGAGGTTTCCTCTAAAGGCTAATTTTCTACTTTCTTCTGTTAGCAAAGCAGTTGCCGCTACAGGTTGAATGCATTTGGGCACCCGTGGGTTCCTGGGTTAAGGATTTTTTAAAGGAAGGCTACTAGTTGTCAGTGGCCTCAGTGCTTTCAGGCTATGCCCTTATTTACACTGACAACAAAGTGGTATTGGAGTGTTATAGGGTCATGGAGAAAACCTTCAGTTATCAATTATAGGTTTTAAATTTACCCTGGCTTTTAAAGAAATAAGGTACATTGTTTTTTTCTTTACTACTTCTATCTTTCTCTTTCTCTCTTACTTTTTCCTTTCTGTCTTTGTAGATGGATTTTTGGAAACACAGTGGAAGGATGTTCGCTCATTGCCCCATTTGCCACTATAGGAATATGCGCCTCCCTTTTATTTACTCAATTTGCTTTCATCCTGATCTATTATGTTGTTGTAGAACCAGTTCCAGTTGTTAAAGTACTGGGTTATCAATTCTAAGGCCCTGGCAAGGGTGGTGGGGAACGGGTCCCACATAACTGCCCATGTTGAGAGCTGTATGCCTAAATTGGGAGGGACACCAGGGATAAGACTCCCTGGGTTCATAGCCTAGGGGCCTAAGGGTGCAGCATAGATCTTCCTTAGAACCCTTTGGAAATACAACCTGCTGTAATACTTGGGAGAGGAAGTGAAAGTCTGAAGCATCAGTATCTAGGAGGCAGGGATCAGAGGAAGTAGATTTAGAGGTAAGGAGAATTTTGGGGCTACACTTTCAAGAAATTTGTGGTCAGGACCCAGAAGGTATGGGTCAGAAGGAAAGGCAGGGGCGCACACATGGGCGACTGTTGAGTAGACTTCTGGCTGTGCCATAATCTCAACCGGCTAATGCTGGGAGTTCCAGACGACAGCTTTCTGCCTCTAGTTGGCCCTCAGTTTCCCCAGGAAAATTGAAAGTGCAAGCTGGTTCCAGGCAGACCATGCTTCCAACCCAGAAGGGTTGGGGGTTGTTAGAAAGCCCTTTCCCAGACAGCCTCACACCTGAGTCTTAAGTCTGGTGGCCATGCTAATCGTTTTTAACTGGCCAACAGGTGCCTGGTATTTTCCTCCAATTCTAAGGAAGGATAGGACAGGATAGCAAGTGAAAGGGTCCAATATTACTCACCGCTTTGGAGGTCCCTTCATGGTCGCCAAAATGTTACTGGTTGGGGTGGGGGCTTGTTCTTAGAGCTCCCAAGATGGTGGCAGCCGCTCTCAAGATGGCAGCAAGCCTCTTGTTCTCTGACCTGGGGTTTGGCCTCACGGATTCCAAGGAATGGAATCTGGGCCATGCAGTGTTATAGCTCTCTTAGACGCTGTGGGTCACGGAAGATAACCGTGGAACCCAGCAACTAGTGTTCAGCTCGATTAGGATGAACCCGGGCACTTAGCCGTGCAGGAACAATGGCAAGTCTTTAGCCCAATCTGGGGTGGCAATGGGCGCCTCACTGGATCAGGAGCACAGCAGACACCCTGCCAGATCCGGAGGGGTGAAAGTCAGCAGCGGGTCTGTGATGGCGGCAAACAGCAGTGGTAAATGGCGAGTGAAAGCTCAGCTCAAGCTGTAACAAACACGGACCAGAAGAGTGTGAAGTTGCAAGATTTAATAGAGTGAAAACAGAGCTCCCATAAAATGGGAGGGAACCCAAAGGGGGTTGCCCTAATTAAGCTGACTTTCAACCATAACACTCTTTCAAAAAAATATCCTTTTAAATCCCTTATTACCCAACTTTAGCCACACCAAGTGGCCAATATTTCTGGCTTTTAAACTTTGCCCAAAGTAACCTCATAGGTGAAACCAACAAGCCTCAACTAAGGCTATGACTTAAACGTGAGTGTACAAGGTATTTTCAAACAGGTGGTAAGCAGTTTTTACAAAATCTAGAATCTTTAAAGGTAACTCAGAGAAAGGAAGATTTAAGAAAGGAAGCTATTATGGAAGTTGTTCATGGAGGGGAAGAGAATCAGCAAATGGTAAAAGTCACACAGATATTAACCAGAAAGTACTCATTCCCTAAGCCAGGATTTAACCAGGGCCACCACTGTAAAATGGCGGAGACCAAAAAAGTATTGCCATGTGGTTACAAGGTCAAGCTCCCAAGTACGTAAAAGAAAACGGAGACCTCATCCCATTTTTTTTCTTCAGAGACCTATAGCAAAATTAGTTACTGACCAGTTTGTCAGGCTGACTTGAACAATGGGCTTATGGGGTCCTAGACCCACATTTTTTTTTAATTATACTTTAAGTTTTAGGGTACATGTGCACAATGTGCAGGTTAGTTACATATGTATACATGTGACATGCTGGTGCGCTGCACCCACTAACTCCTCATCTAGCATTAGGTATATCTCCCAGTGCTATCCCTCCCCCCTCCCCACAACCCACAACAGTCCCCAGAGTGTGATGTTCCCCTTCCTGTGTCCATGTGTTCTCATTGTTCAATTCCCACCTATGAGTGAGAATATGCGGTGTTTGGTTTTTTGTTCTTGCAATAGTTTACTGAGAATGATGATTTCCAACTTCATCCATGTCCCTACAAAGGACATGAACTCATCATTTTTTATGGCTGCATACTATTCCATGGTGTATATGTGCCACATTTTCTTAATCCAGTCTATCATTGTTGGACATTTGGGCCTAGACCCACATTTTATCCTAAGGTAGCCCTGTTTCTGACAGAAAGATACAGAAAGAGAAATTCTTAGCACAAAGTATCACAGATTCTCTATAGATTAAGACTCACCTCACAAATCCTTTTTCCATTAATCAAAACGTTTCAGATTATATAAACAGTGATTTTTATCATTCATTCAAACAGTTTGCACAGAGAGAGAGAAAAGCCAGAAGTCTGACTGGTAAAAAACTTTTACTCGTTTGCCAGCATGTCAGGCCTCTGGGTTCCCTTCCCCCGAGCTATGAAGCCCTTTGACCCTGGAGTTCTGTAAAGGGGGAGCAGACAAATAGGTTATTTGCATACTGTAAACATTGTCCTTCCTCAAGAGATTGCTCAGAGTTTTCCCAGTTCATTTTTTTTTTAAGTCAAGTGATTTAAGGTTTGTGGAAATTAAACTTTTCACAGAGGGGAATGTGAGTTATAATGTCTTCCCAGTTCATTTTTTTTAAGCCAAGTGGTTTAATGCAGAAATTAAACTTTTCACAGAGGGAAATGTCCTGTGGTATGGAGACATGATTATTCATCCATGAAGAGAGGACAGAGGAGGAAACAGGAAGAAGAAGGTTGATTTTCTCTTTTCAAAGGAATCCCAGTGATTCAGGATGCATTGGAGAGACATACAGACTAAAGACGTTTGGTTACCCATCTGGAAAGAGGGGAAAAAGGCGCCCCTTAGTTCTTCTCTCTTCCTAGCAAATACCCAGGGTATGTGAGGGAGAGAAAAAAAGGTATCCCCTTTTTTCTTCTGTCCTTATATCCCCAAGTCCCAGCGACCTTGGCAGGTGCTGCCCATGGGTGCCAATGTGGCTTTCATCCATGTAACAGGGAGGCCTAGAGGGTAGGAATTATCTGCACCCACCTATGTGCTAGCCTATCATCCCTGCTGTCAGTAACTTCATCTATGCCATGCATACAGGCATGACCTCCATCCATGAAATGAGGGGTGCCTAATTGGCAGGAATTAGTCAGGCTCACCTACGCTGTGCCCCTTAGCTTCCATTGTTGCCTGCCTCTGGATCCCTCAGATCCAATTTTCCTTTCTAAGGCTTCAACCTAAAGCTTGGAATTGAGTTTGGGACAAAAAGATGCCTCAGGAGGATGCATGGACTCATAAAATTAGGTCCCAGGTAGCCCTCTCCAAATTTGCAGCCAGCAGCCAGTGGGAGCACTCCTCTGTTGCTTCCTTATTATAAGCAGAGCGCTAAGGGGAAGCTGTGGAACCAGGTTGTCCTCAAACAATGGAGACAAAAGGGACCTAGCCTAATAAGATGCCTTCTAAAAGGAAAAAAAATCTCCTGCATAGAAAAGCTCCCTGTATTTACAGGGCTATGTTAACTCCTAACATGGTAGAGAAAAGAAACAAAACAGCCTAAGCGCAGGGAGGAGAAGGTGCCTGGGGGAGTAAGCCTCTTGCTCTTCTGCAAATGGGATCCTTCAACAGGGAAAATGCTCTTAATTGCTGCCTCTTCCCCATTTCTAAGAATGGACAGAAACTCCATTGTACTGAATTACATTTTTGATGACTCAGCCAAGTGCCCAGTCTACCCAGTAATATTTCTGTAGTTTGCAACAACACACTTAACATTATAAAAGAGAGGTAGGAGCCATCATCACCATGAAAGAAAAAAAAGAATATACCATAGAAAAGACTGGAGGTCTTGGTCAACAACCTATCGGGTGGTCAGAGACTGGGGTCAATCCAGGGGCCTTTGGATAACATTGAGGTGTAGCCTCAACCAGATGCCCTCAGTTGCCCCAGGACTTCCTTCCATTCCTACGCAATGGTTAGACCTCCATGAAAGGAAACAAAGCCACCATTCCCAACACCTGGGATGACAGGTTGGTGGAGGTAGCAGGGTCCACATTCAGTCACCCTTCCAACAAATCCCGGACAAGCCCTCAGATACAATGCAGGATTTTTCTCAGCCTTTTTGCCAGGCTCACAGCAGGAGGTGCCCCATCTACTCAGCCTACTGGGTCACGTCTGGCTTGCACTCCAGCCCACAGCTCCCATGGCCATCACAACTAAGCACTTAGCACCCATGTTCAGTGGATCCCAAATTTTTGTCCTGCATCCAAGAAGAATGAGGTCAACACTGACAATTGAAGGGTGATGAGGGTGGATAATTTTATTGAGGAATGAAACAGCTCTCAGCAGAGAGGGGATGGGAAGGTCAGGTCATCTCTGACCTCTCGCCTGAAGGTGGGCAGCAGTCTCCCCACTACCCAGAAGTGGGCAGTTTCACAGTGTGACTGAGTTCGGGGTTTTTATAGGCACAGAATGGGGAGTGTGTGCTGATTGGTTTGTGAGTACGGAGAAAAGGTTAAAACAAAGGCCTCGTTCAAAGATGGGCATAACAGTGTCAAAAAGCAGTTAGGGAAGGGTAGGTATAAGTAAAATAGGTGAAGGGTGGAGATTAATCAGAGGAAAGTGCACCAAACAGGAAAACAGGTTCTCAGTCCAGTTCATGGATTTAACTCGTAGCTTGGCTTTCAGGCTCTAAACTGTATTTGACTTGAAGGTGGGGTTTCACCGGGGACCTGCCCTTATCTGCCTAGGCATTTTTCTGCCTCCTGCCTCTATCAATACCTTGACTTATGGGTTAAATTGATGAGGTAACACTGACAGACAAGATAGTGCCAGATAAACAGATAAATAATGATTGGGCCAGGCATGATAGTTCACACCTGTAAGCCCAGCACTTTAGGATGCCAAGGCAAGAGGATCACTTGAGCCTAGGAGTTCAAGATAAGCCTGAGCAACATAGCAAGACCCCCATTTCTACAGAAAAAAAAAATCAAAAAATTAGCCTGGCATGGTGGCATGCACCTGTAGTCCCAGCTACTAGGGAAGCTGAGGCAAGAGGATTGCTTGAGCCCAGAGGTTCAAAGTTGCAGTGAGCTATGATCACAACACTGCACTCCAGCCTGGGAAATAGAGTGAGACCCTGTCTCAAAAATGAATAAATAAATATTGATTGATTGATTGGGGAGACAGAAAGAGAGAGAAATTAGATTAGATAGATAGATGATAGATTAGATAGATAGATAGATAGATGATAGATAGATGATAGGTAGATAGATAGATAGATAGATGATAGGTAGATAGATAGATAGACAGATGATAGATAGATAGATAGATAGATAGATAGATAGATGATAGATAGATAGATAGATAGATAGATAGATAGATAGATAGATAGACAGACAGACAGACAGACAGGTAATTACCAGATCCCAGCAGGGTATCTTCTCACTGGGCTCTGAAACTGTTTAGCATGGAACAGCTTTGAAATCCTCAGATCAGCCTGTGGCTCTCAATTCTCATCAGAGTTCCAAAAATACTTCTTCCTCTATTGAAATATTAGCTTACTCTAAGTAGCAGCTACACATATGGTTATAATTTCCAACTATTGAAATTTTGCGTTTGTAAAAGGGCATTCTTGGCACCCTAAGCACCTCCTTTGCCTCACTTCTGTGCCAGCCCTGTTGCTGGGCTACAAAGGGATTGGGTGAAGTTCAGAGCTGTAATAACATGGACATTAACAAATTTCCCACCTGGTATTCACAGTCCAGTGAAGCCTGCTCATGTCAGTTACATTTTATAGAAATACATAAAATTCATGCATGTAAAAATAGTCAAATCCTTTCAAAGCCCTTCAATAATCTGCAAGTCTCACCAACTAGGCCCCGGATTGCCAGCCACTGTTCAGCATTGAAAATGATGTGTAAGAAAAAACTCAAAAGAATATTATCTGTAGCTCTGTGTTTTGCTGATAACTTCTTGGTAGCTGCATCTAGTATTCAAATTTAGGTTTTGCTTTGAAATAGTAAAGTCTCACAAGAAGAACATAAACAAAATAAACTAAGTACCTCAGAAGATATTTCCTCACAAAATAGCTCAAAAATAGTCATTTTCTACGGAATTACTTTTCCCCCAGAACTGTGAGTATGCTCTGATATTATCAGAAGGAATCTGAACTCAGTTGAATAGGATGTTACCTCTCCTTCTGTTCAGATGTTATTAATAAGGATAACAGCCATCATATTCAGTATATACATTTTTTAAACAAATGCACTTAACAATGTATGTTTATTGTCTCTTGCCCTCCTGATAACCTTGTAATGAAGTTAATATTCCCTTTTCACAGCTGAGGAAGCTGATGCCTAGGAAGGTTAAGTGACCTGCCAGAGGAGACAGAGTTAGAAAATGGCAGCACTACCATCACATTGATTTGTGTCCAGTACCAAAGCTCTGTCAATTTTGCTACACCTTCCAGTCTGGTAAAGGCAGGGACCCTACAGTTCTTGTCCAAGTGTCTCCTATGACAGATGAACACATCCCCATGGGGCTTTTAAGAATTTGAAGAAACAGCAAAATATTTGCAGGAAAGTGAAACAAATAGTACCAGAGGCAACACACATAGAGGTGATCATGTTTCTTGCCACACTTCTCCATGATAGATCATCATCAGTCAAATTATTCCAGGCCATAACTGAAATTTGATATAACATAGATTATAATTAACTTAAAATGCTTTAGCTAATAACCTGCACCTTTCTCGCACTCAAATATGAATCACAGAATACAGAAGAATGAAAGTAACTGTGGTACAGGTACAACATTGAATACACTCTACATTATCATTAATGTTAAAGCAAATCATTTGTAAGCTTTAATAGTTTATTTCTAGAAATCAATTTCTTGTGACATACTTCACAGCTAATTGTGATATATCTCTCTGTCAACACTGCAGTTAGGAACCACTCATGTGGCATACAGTAGGTACTCAAATTTTAATTTTTTGGATGAAAGCTATAATTTTCCTTAAATTAATGTAAGTATTGAGATCAAGCATGTGAATAGCAAAGATTGTCTCCTTGACCAAACCATAGTCAAGCTCTTCTGAGCAATCTTTTTCACTAGGCCCAATTTTGGGTTCCTTTGGACTTCTTTGTGGAGTCCAGTTCTAGTAAAATTCCTGCTAAGTCATTTTAGCCAGAATCCCCCATTCATGATATCTGATCATCCTCAATATCTATCAACTTTCTCAAACTCTACCAACCACCATGTGATGTCTGATCATCCTGGCCTGTCTTCAGCAAGAATCCTGTTAGGTTGATTTAGCCATAAACCTTCTTCCTCTTGATGTTTCCTCTTAGTAATTTTCCATCCAATGGACTCCACCCTGCTCCTTCACTCCAAATTCCCACTTTTCCTTTCTATATTCAAAGGTGAGCCCGGTCTCTCTACCATTCTGCAAAACGTGATTGAAATGGTCCCTGTACCTATCTTGATGGTCCTGTACAAAGTCTACTTCATCATGTTTTAACAAGTGTCATGAATAATTTTTTAAAGTTTTCAGTTCGGGGTACAGGTACAGGATGCACAGGTTTGTTACATAGGTAAACGCGTGTCATGGGGGTTTGTTATACAGATTATTTCATCACCCAGGTATTAATCCTAGTATCTATCAGTTATTTATTTTTCTTCTTTAACATGAGAAAGGGAGAAATCAAAAGAGGGAGTAAATAAGTGACTTTGTCATCTAGTCAATGACTCAATATCTCCAAGGACAGGGACTTTACTACCTCTTTAGGTGGCCCATTATAATATTAGAAACTTACTTAGATTTTGAGCCGAAAGCTTTTTCCCTAAAACTGCCACCCACTCAATGGTGCATGTTCTATTTCCTGCAACCACACAGAACTACTTCACTCCTACTTACATGTGACAGTACTAAAAATATTTGAAGAAAGTTATCACATTCCTTCTCTCTAGGCTAAACATTGTCATTTCTTTCAACCATATCTCCCACAGTGTAATTTTTTAAATCTCATTATCCTGGTTACTCTCCATTTTTCTTGCTCTTGTTTCCTTTCCTTTAATGCTTCCTCCACATTTCTTCGAATTCTTCCTGAGAGTGTTGACTTCTGTATCCTTGACTACTCAGTAAGAGTGTCTTTTTCATTCTATGGAGCAAAACAACTCAAAATTCTGTTCTAGTGTTATCGTTTGCCTGTTGGCTTTTGATATTGCTGCTGTCATCCTAAAGTGGTGATTTTCAATCTGTGTTCCTGAAAATTGGAGAACTCAGCAGAAGCACCTCCAGGTAGTTGAGGAGGAGCTAAGAGCTGGGAGTGGAAACCTCCCACATCTCTGCTTCAGCTAGAGCAACTATACTTTTATCCACCTCTACATCCAGCTTCTGCATGGAATTGCATTTGAAAGATTGTTCTGAAAAAAAAAAAATAAAGTTTTCACAGCATCACCTTAGAATAGAGGTGGAATAGTACAAGAATGTGCAGAAGACAGCAGGATTCCTTGAAGCCAAAGAGGTTACCATAGATTTATTCGGGCAGGAATACTTTGTCCTAGGAACTCAGCTTCTTCTAAGCAGTCTACCAACTTGAGATCAAATTTTCAATTGCATTCAGATGGTGTTGCTTCTGTTCTTAATAGCACAGACACGTTCATCTTCCCCACTAAAATGAGTTCCTGCCTGGCATGACTGTGTGTAGCCAGCTCAGTCTACTTAATTGGCATTGGGAGCACAAAATGGGGCAATTCCATGGTATATGGGAATGGAATGTCCTCAAATTCAGAATATGTGATGCTGTATTTCCATTCCCAAAGGATGGGATGAAGGTCAATGGCCAGTTTCTCCTAGGTAAGGATAGAGTCATTATTTGGAGGCATAATTAAGAACCATGTCCATGCAAGGGTTTAGGAAATTGGTCCTCAATTTTAACCACACATTAGAATCTCCAGGGGAATTTAAATAATACCAGTGCCCAGGCATTATGCTGAGAGGCTCTAATTTAATTAGTTTTGGGTAGGACCCTGGCATCAGTATTTTTTAATCTCCCCAGGTGATTTTGACACGTAGTCAGAGCTGAGAACCTCTCATTTAAGATAAAACTAATTGAACATGATTTAAACAGGAAACCATTTTTTCAGGTATGGAAAGGCAGTGGAACTAACGGTTGAAGTGACTGAGGGATTTAATGAGTCTGAAGAGATTATTCTGCGGTGAGCAGGAAGGGAAGCAAGTACCAGGAAGTAATTGTTTCATTTAGTATTTCTCTTGGGCTTCAGAATGATATATTTGCATATTGGAAGGATACGTTTATGGTACTCTCAATATGCACCTCAGAAAGATTTTTAAACCATCTCTTACAGGCATAGACAAAAGGCCAGCCACAACCAGAGGCTTGCTAGCCAATTGTTGTCTTAACTATAGTAGAATCAAGGAAGGATTTGAGTCCAGGGAACTGAGACATGGGAAAGCAGAACAGACTCCATCAGACTTCTCTCACTCTCTCTCTCTCTTTTTTTTTTTTTTTTTTTTAATAGAGACAAGGTCTCGCTCTGCTACCCAGCTGGAGTGCAGTGGTGCAATCATAGTTCACTATAGCCTCGAACTTCCGGGCTCAAGCAATCCTACCACCTCAGCCTCCCAAATAGCTAGGACTACAGGCATGAAGCACTGCATCCAGCTAATTTCTTATTTTTGTAGAGACAGGGTCTCCCTATGTTGCTCAGGCTGTTCTTGAGCTCCTGGGCTCAAGCAATTTTCCCACCTCAGCTTCCCAAGATGCTGGGATTACAGCTGTGTGTCACCACACAGAGCCCAAACTTCTCTCTTGTTTGTACTCTCAACTCCGTGGACCCTTATCTTTCCTTTTTTTAAACTGTATTTGTTGAGTTTGTATGTATCAGGCCAGATGTATTGAGTACAGAAAATTAAAAAGTGAAGACATTAACTTACGGCTTGATTGCCAGTACGAGAGCTGATAGTCTAGCTTTTCCTTCCTTCTCATTCAAGTTTTTTAAGCAGCATATTACATTCCATCTGTCAGCTTTCCCACCTCCAATTCAGATCAATCTTCCATCCTTTCTATTGCCCTATAACTTGTAAAGTTTTAATCACCCAATGGGTTCTTCCTGTCCACTGCACAGACAAAATCAGCTCACTGAGACCAAGGCATTGCAGTAAAGAGTTTAATTAATTCAAGTGCACCCATGTGGCAGATGGAGTTATTACTCAAACTAGTCTCCCCAAAGGCTTGAAGGTTAGGATTTTTATGGCAATTTTATGAGCAGGGGGCTAGGGAATGGATGCTTCTGATGGGTTGGGGATGAAATAATAAGAGTGTGGAAAATGGTCCTCATGCACTGGGTCCACCTCTGGGTGGGACCACAGTACAGTTGAGTCTGGGTGGAGTCAGTCAGAAAAACATCTTTAAAAAAACCAATCAGGCCTGGCACGGTGGCTCATACTTGTAATTCCAGCACTTTGGGAGGCTGAGGCAGGTGGATCACCTGAGGTCGGGAGCCTAACCAACATGGAGAAACCAGCCTAACCAACAAGGAGAAACCCCATCTCTACTAAAAATAGAAAATTAGCCAGATGTTGTGGTGCATGCCTCTAATTACAGCTACTCGGGAGGCTGAGGCAGGAGAATCACTTGAACCCGGGAGGCGGAGGTTGCAGTGAGCCAAGATCACACCATTGCACTCCACCCTGGGCAACAACAGTGAAACTCCATCTCAAAAAAAACACAAACAAACAAAGAAAAAAACCAATCTTAGGTTCTACAAAAGTGATGTTACCTATAAGAACAATTGGGGAAGTCACAAATCTTGTGACCTCCTGCCACAACTCCTGAGCATTTAGGGATTATAGAAACTACACCTACATTGAATGTGTCAATCAAATTAAAATTAAAATACATATAACTGTTGAAGAAATGGTTTTCTAGAAAAAAATAGAGTAAAATATTTTATATCTTTTTTTTTTTTTTTTTTTGAGACAGGGTCTCACTCTGTTACCCAGGCTGGAGTGCAGTGGTGTGATCATAGCTCACTGCAGCCTTGAACTCCTGGACTCAAGCAATCCTCCTACCTCAGCCTCCCAAGTAATTGGAACTACAGGCATGCACCACCATATCCAGCTTATTTGTGTTATTTTTTGTAGAGATGGGATCTCACTATGTTGCCCAGGCTGGTCTCAAACTCCTGGGCTCAAGCAATCCTCCCACCTCGGCCTCCCAAATTGCTGAGATTACAGGCATGATGAGCCACTGTGCCTGGCCAGGTTTTATATCTTTTTAATGAGAAAGAGAATTACAGGTCAATGAGATGCTTAAGACAGAGTTTGAATCTCTTCCGTTTTTCCTGAGTCTGATATAACAATCAACATCCTTTATAGTCAGTACTTCTGGGAGAAACCCAAAAAAGAAGCAGGAAGAGAGGATATTTAGAATTTATTTCTTAAGATATAATAAGAACAAGAGCAATACATAGAGCAGTCTCTATGTGTATTTGCATAGAGAGTATGGCTCATCAGCTGAAAGAAACTCAGACAGTGTAACAAACTTTCCTTGCATTTCTCAAGGTACATGATAGAAAATCCACTCATAACTCAAAACAAAATTTCTTAAATCCTTTTTTTTTATTCTTCCCAATTTTTTCACACCTCCCCACCAAGAAAACTGTCTCTCTCCAGCAGCTAGATAGGTACACCCCCCCTACACATCTTCATCCCTTCCTCCCACTCATCTCTTAGTTTCCCAACTTAACTATTTTCCCTTTTCTCTAATCTTTCTTGTCTTATACCTATCCACTAGTTTTTCAAATTCCAGATACTTTTTTTTAGACACAGGGTCTCACTATGTTGCTCAGGCTGGTCTCAAACTCCTGGGCTCAAGCGATCCTCCCACCTTGGCTTCCCAAAGTGCTGGGATTATAGGTGTGTGCCATCACACCCAGCCCCAGATAATTTTAAAATCCTGGAATCACGCTGGTAGAGACAGAACTCTCCTTAGACACTAAAAAGAGGAGAGAATCTGTGTAAATGAATATAAATTACCTTTAGTTAGTAAAAGGGTGGGAGAACTCATTCTTTATGAATAAATCTTGTTTCCACCACATTCATTTATATAGTATGTAGCTGAATGGGAACTCATCCACACCATATGCCCACTGACTTCTAAGTCTGGAGGGAGGCAAAGCAACTCAGATTCAGAGTTCTCTGTCTCCTCCATAAAAGTAAACTGCCTCTAACGTATCTCTTCCACAGCATACATAGCACCAAGAATACTCTAAGGAAGTCCCTTCAATGTTTCCAGCAAAAGTCAAAATAGAGGATGACTTCTGGAATGCCAGTGGAGTGAGGATTTTGTCAGGACTACTCCCCCTAAAAACCAAACATTATAAGCATGCAACAATTTAATGTCTCTTCAAATTTCCCTAAGGAAGGGCATACAGCAAATGAAGAAATATACTAAATATTGGTAAGAACAGCAAGAATCTATGGCATTTAACCCATGACCCACTCCCTCCCTCACCCCCTGAGCTCAGCTTAAGGAAAGTTTCAATCTGGGTAGGTGAGGCTAAGAACACAGGGCTCCCTGTCTCTCCAGTTCGCAGTCAGAAGCTATGAAATCTTGCCAGGAGAGTCAGGTTGCTAGCATTGCTCATCCCCCAACTTCGAGCTTCCTGTGGCAGAGGCTAAATTCTAGGTGAATATAGCCAAGACAGTGAGAGCTCCCTGCCTCCACCCAGCTTCCACACAAAAGGTGGAGGGTCTACCCCAGTCTGGTATAGCAGGCCAAAAACACTGAAGGCCTAATAACCCTCACTGATATGGTTTGGCTGTATCACCACCCAAATTTCACCTTAAATTGTAATAATACCCAAGTGTCAAGGAGAGGGCCAGGTGAGATAACTGAATCATGGGGGCAGTTTCCCCCATACTGTTCTCATGGTATTGAATAAGTCTCAGAATATCTGATGGTTTTACAAATGGGAGTTCCTCTGCATAAGGGTGACACCAGTCTGGGGTTGGACGGGTAGTTGCTGGGTAGGTGTCCTTGAAGAATTATTACTTTGTGTTTAAGATTATCATGACCTTTGTATAAGGTTGCAGTTTTTGCAGAGTCTTTTGTAATAGTTTTTATCAAGGATTTATGCATGAGAACCGTACCTTCATGGCGCTCCTCAGCTCTATTTGTCAGATTGTTTGTTTTGTTTTGTTTTTAACACAAGGAATTCATTCCATTTTTATTCTAATAACCTTCACATGTAACTCACACACAGGAAAAAAAAGGCAGGCAGCAAAAAAAATGCCTGTGACAAAATTCAGATATATAGATAAGGACTTCATATGAGCCATTATAAATATGTTCAAAGAACTAAAGAAAACTATGCTTCAACCAGTAATGGAAGGTATGATGGCACTGTCTCATGAAATAAAAAATATCAATAAAGAGATATAAATTATTTTTAAAGGACCAAATGGAACATCTGGAGTTGAAGAATGCAATAACTGAAATAAAAAATTCACCAACAAAGCTCCACAATAGATCCAAACTAGCAGAAGAAACAGTGACTGTGTAGATAGATTAATAGAGATGTTGCAGTCAAAAAAAGAGAGAAAGAGATTAAATAATGGTGAAAAATGAACAGAGCCTCAGAGAAATATACGACATTATTAAGAGCAACAAATACACATAATGAGAGTGCCAGAGGAGAAGAGAAAGAAAAAGGAGCAGAAAAAATATGTGAAGAAATAATGGCTGAAAACTTCTCAAAATTGATAAAAAACATAAATCTACATATCCAAAAAGTTCAAAACCTCCAACAATAAATGCAAAGAATAAATGCAAAGAGATATACTTCATAGTAAAATGTTGACAGCCAGAGATAAAGGGTACATCTTGAAAGCAGAAAGAAAAAACTACTTATAAAGCCGTGTTCTCCAACCTTTTCAGCACCAGAGACCAGTTTCATGGAAGACAATTTTTCCACAGACTGGGAGTGGGGGTTGGGGATGGGAGTGGCAGGGGTGGTTTTGGGATAAAACTGTTCCACCTCCAATCATCAGGCATTAGATTCTCATGAGGAGTGTGCAACCTAGATCCCTCACATGTGTGGTGCACAATAGGGCAGGTGCTCCAATAAGAATCTAATGCCACCACTGATCTGACAGGAGGTGGAGCTCAGGCGGTCATGCTTACTCACCTGTCACTCACTTCCTGCTGTGCAGCCTGATTCTTAACAGGCCATGGACAGGTATTTGTTGGCTACCCAGGGGTTGAGGAGCCCTGTTATAAAGTACAAGGGAACCCTAATAAGATTAACAGCTGACTCCTCATCAGAAACAATGGAGGCCAGAAACAATCATGTGATTCATTTAAATTGCTGAAAGAGTAAAACTTTTAATAAGGATCATATATCCCACAAAACCATCTTTTAAAAATAAGGCAAAAGAGGCCGGGCATGGTGGCTCACGCCTGTAATCCCAGCACTTTGGGAGGCTGAGGTGGGCGGATCATCTGAGGTCAGGAGTTCGAGACCAGCCTGACCAACATGGAGAAACCCTGTCTCTACTAAAAATACAAAAAAATTAGCCGGGTGTGGTGGCACATGCCTGTATTCCCAGCTACCTGGGAGGCTGAGGCAGGAGAATCGCTTGAACCTGGGAGGTGGAGCTTGCAGTGAGCCAAGATTGCATGCCATTGCACTCCAGCCTGGGTAACAAGAGTGAAACTCCATCTCAAAAAATAAATAAATAAATAAAATAAAATAAAATAAATAAAGGCAAAAGAAAGACATTCCGAAGAAAACAAAAACTGAAATAACTTGTTGCTAGTAGACTCTCTTTACAAGAAACACTAAAGGAAGCTCTTCAGGCTGAAAGCAAGTGATCTCAGACAATAATTAGAATGCACAGAAATAAACAAAAAGCACCAGTAAAGGTAATTATGTAATTATAGAAGATAGCAAAAATGCATTTTTTCTCCTTTCATCTCTTAACTTATTGGAAAAACAAATGTACAAAACAGTACGTATCTTTTTGCATAATCAGGCCTACAACATATGCCAATGTAAAGTGTCTTAAAATAACAGAACAAAGGAGGGGATGGAAGAGAAGCTGTATTGGAAAAAAGGAAATAATACCAGATGGTAACTTGAATCAACAGGAACAAAGAAAGAGACCAGAAATGTTGTAAGTAAGAAAGGTAATATAACACCATCTATAAATATATTGTTGCTGTCCTTTATTCTAGCAGCTTCTTTAAAATACATAAAATTATACAAAGTAATAATTATAACAATGTATTCTTGGTCTTGTAACATATAACTAGAATATGTATAACAATAATACCACAAATAAGAGAAGCAGGACTAGAAATATATAGGAGTAATGTTTCAATATCTCACTGGACTTAAGTTAGTGTAAATCTAAAGTACAATTGACCCTTGAACAACACAGGTTTGAACTGCACAGGTCAACTTATATGTGGATTTTCCTACACCTCTGCTTCCTCCACTTCCAACCTGAAGACAACAAGAATGAAGACCTTTATGATGATCCACTCAACGAATAGCAAATATATTTTCTCTTCCGTATGATTTTCTTAATAAAATTTTCTTTCACCTAGCTTACTTTAAGAATACAGTATATAATAAATGTAACGTACAAAATATATGTTAATTGACTGTTTATGTTATCCATAAAGCTTCAGTTCAACAGTAAGCTCTTAGTTGAATCTGGGGGGAGTCAAAAGTTATACATGGATTTTCAACTGCATTGTGGGGGTGGCTCCCCAAACCCCACATCATTCAAGGTCAACTGTAGATACCATTAAGTTATGATGTGCATGGTAAGCCCTAGAGCAACCACTGAGAAAATAAATGTAGTGAAAAAAATCATTAAAGGAATTAAGTTTTTCCACTAGAAAATATTCACACTTAGTACAAATGAAAGCAACAAAGGGTAGAAGAACAAAACAGCCATGAGACATATAGAAAACAAAAAGTTAAATGACAGACATTAATTTAATTGTATCAATAATAATATTAAATATAAATGATGAAACAATCAAACTAAAAGACAGAAATTATCACACTGGATTAAAAAAATAAGATCCTATCATATGCTGTCTACAGATGCAAACTTTTGAATGAAAGATACAAATGGGTTGAAAATAAAAAGATAAAAAGGATATATCATGAAAAGGGCATGTAAAAACTCTTGAACATGGCCGGGTGTGGTGGCTCACACCTGTAATCCCCACATTTTGGAAGGCTGAGGTGGGCAGATCACTTGAGGCCAGGAGTTCCAGACCAGCCTAGCCAACATGGTGAAACCCTGTCTTTACTAAAAATACAAAAAAATTAGCCAGGCATGGCAGTGCACGCCTGTAGTCCCAGCTACTCAGGAGGCTGAGGTGAGAGGATTGCTTGAGCCCCGGAGACAGGGTGCAGTGAGCCAAGATTTCTCCACTGCACTCCAGCCTGGGCAACAGAGCGAGACTCTGTCTCAAAACAACAACAACAACAACAAACAACTCTTGAACAAGGAGATTTGATGAGTTTCACAGGAAGGTGCTGGGGGTGGCCTGTCCAGAGAACATGGAAACTCAGTGTTCCTCTCCCCTACACCTTGCATCTCTTCCATCTGATTGGTCCTGAGTTGTATCCTTTATAATAAACCAGTCAATGAAAGCAAAGCATTTCTCTGAGTTCAGTAAATGTAAAGCATTTCCCTAAGCCATTCCGTCAAACACAGAAGTGGGTCATGGGAGCCCTTAATTCATAGCTAGTAAGCCCTCAAGTTGTGGAATCTGATGCTAACTCCAAGTATATAGGGTCAGAATTAAATTAAATTGTAAGACACCCAATTGATGTTCAGAGAGTTGGAGAAGTGCTTGGTGCAGAAAAAAAAATTCACGCATCTGGTATCCAAAGTGTTGGCTGAAAGTGTAGAGAAACAGAGTGTGTTTTGCTCAACCACGGACAATTGGAGACAAATACTGCACCTTCAGCACTACATAGAACAGTTATGCAGAAGATGAACAAGAAAACAGAAGACTTGAACAACACTGTAAACCAACTAGACCTGAGAGACATCTATTCCACACTTCACCCCAAAACAGCAGAATACACATTCTCCTGAAACACAGAACATTCTCCAGAGGAGACCATATGTTAGGCTATAAAACACATTCCAATAAATTGAATAGGACTGGAATCATATATGTTATCAGATCACAATGGAATGAAATTAGAAGTTAGTAACAGAAAAAAAAATTGGCAAATTTATAAATATGTGAAAATTACATAACATACTACTAAATAATCAATGAGACAGAGAAGAAACCACAAGCAAAATTAGATAATAAAATGAATGAATAAAAAGACATAATGCACCAAAACTAATGCAATGTAGCTAAATCAACTGTAGGAGCCAAGGGAAAAACTTCCCTTTCACCCTCTGAAGTTTTGCTGAAAAGTCAACTACTCGCAAAAGGCAGATTAATTAGAGAAAAGGCATACAAATGTATTAACGTGTTTACAGAATGAACCACAGAGTGATCACCCATCCACCAACAGAGTTCAGAAGCTTATATACCATTTTGAGGTTACAGAAAGAATGGGGCTTGGATCCTGGCAAAACAGATTATGGGAGAGAGGAGAAAAAGAATTCTGTTGAGGGGCAATAAAGAGGAACAGAGATTAACTGGTACATAATTCTCTTTGGATTTGAATGACCCTGGGAGAAAGACATTATCTTGTGAAAGGGTCTGTTCAGATCTTGCTTCATGCTTGGTCTTACAGGGAGAAGAAAAAACTGGTTTTTCATTTGTTTGTTTGTTTGTTTGTTTGATATGGGGTCTCACTCTGTCACCCAGGCTACATTGCAGTCGCATGAACACGGCTAACTGCAGCCTTAGCCCCCTGAACTCAAGTGATCCTCCCTCCTCAGCCTCCCAAGTAGCTGAGACCACAGGTGTGCACCACCACTCTTGACTAATTTTTAAACTTTTTTTATAGAGACAGGGTCTCACTATGTTGCTTGGGCTGGTCTTGAACTCCTGGGCTCTAACAATCCTCTCACCTTAGTCTCCCAAAGTGTTGGGATTACAGGTGTGAGCCACCACACCCAGCCAAAACCATTGTTTTTGTTGTTGTTGGTCAGGATTTGCGGCAGATAAAGGAGCTTTGGAGAACAACTTCCTCAAGGCTTTGTGAGAGTAGGTGGTAGGGGGAGGTCAGAGAGACCATAAGCCTTCTTCTTCATTTCAGCATGTCAAAGCACCACATTTTGGGGCATCAGTTTTTGAGCCCCAACACGATACTCAAAGGGAAATTTTAAGCTGTAGACATCTATATTAACAGAGAAGAAGAATAATCTAAACTTGCAGCTTAAGACACTGGAAGAAGGTCAGGCATGGTGGCTCTCGCCTGTAATCCCAGCACTTTGGGAGGCCAAGACAAGAGGATCACTTGAGGTCAAGAGTTCGAAACCAGCCTGGTCAATATGATGAAACCCCGTCTCTACTAAAAACACAAAAATTAGCCAGGCATAGTGGCACATGCCTGTAGTCCCAGCTACTTGGGAGGCTGAGGCAGGAGAATAGCTTGAACCTGGGAGGCAGAGGTTGCAGTGAGCCGAGATTGCACCACTGCACTCCAGACTGGGCAACAGAGTGAGACTCTATCTCAAAAAAAATAAATAAATAAAATTTAAAAAAACACTTGGAAGAAGAAAAACAAATTAAATTGGGAGCAAACAGAAGAAAGAAAATACTAAAGGTGAAGGTAAAAAAAAAAAAAAAAAATAGAAAACAACAGGGAAAATCAAAGAAGCCAAAAATTAGGTATTTGAAAAGATAAAGAAAATGGAATTTTAGCTGCACTGACAAAAAATTAAGAGAGAGGAAACACTCAAAATTTTAAAATCAATAATAAGAGGGAACATAACGATCACCTTATAGAAATCGTAAGAGTTATAGGTGACTACCATAAAAAACAGTATGCCAACAAATTAGATAACATAGAAGAAATAAAATTTTCTTTTATATATATATATATTTTTTGTAGAGACAGGGTCTCACTATGCCACCCAGGCTGGTCTCAAACTCCTGGCCTCAAGCAATCCTCCTGCCTCAGCTTCCCAAGCACTGGGATTATGAAAAAATTCTTTAAAAGACACAAGTTGTTGTGGCCGGGCTCAGTGGCTCACGCCTGTAATCCCAGCACTTTGGGAGGCCAAGGTGGGCGGATCACTTGAGGTCAGGAGTTCTAGACCAGCCTGACAAACATGGTGAAACCTCATCTGTACTAAAAATACAAAAATTAGCCGTGTGTTGTGATAGGCACCTGTAATCCCAGCTACTCTGGATGCTGAGGGATAAGAATCACTGGAACCCAGGAGGTGGAGGTTGCAGTGAGCTGAGATTGTGCTCTGAAGCACAAATCCCATTCTGCCTTGAGGCCAGGGCCCAGTCTTTTGCATGAAGGGTTGGTCAGTCATCGTCTGTGTGCTGTCTGTAGGAGGAAGTAGGGGCTAAGTGGGCCAAGGCAATGCTCTGCCAAGCCCATGTTCTGGAGAAAGGGGGTAGCAGTGAGCACTAAGCAGCCAGCACTCACTGTAGCAGGGGCCTGGGCGGGCATGGTTAAAGGTACTGCACTATTTGTTCAGGAATTAATATCTCTTAAGAAATGGCTGCCACTCTTTCAGTGATTACGTACCAAGCACTGTACTCAAAAATGGGCTTAGATTTTCTCATTTAATCCCCACACCACCATGGAGAGATAAACAACTCTTTTCCTCCTTTTGCAGATGAAGAAACTAAAGCTAAGTAACCTTAAATAATGTTTGATATTACAGATAATAGGCCAGGTGAGATGGTTCACGCCTGTAATCCCAGCACTTTGGGAGGCCAAGGTGGGAGGATCACCTGAGGTCAGGAGTTCAAGACCAACCTGGCCAACATGGTGAAACTGCGTCTGTACTAAAAATACAAAAATTAGCTGAGTGCAGTGGCAGGCACCTGTAATCCCAGCTACTTGGGAGGCTGAGGCAGGAGAATCACTTGAACCTGGGAGACAGAGGTTGCAGTGAACTGAGATCATGCCTCTGCACTCCAGGCCTGGGAGACAAAGTGAGACTCCGTCTCAGAAAAAAAAAGAAATTACAGATAATAAGAGGCAGAGCCTGGATGAGAATCTAAGGTGATTTACTCTAATGTCCAAGCTATGAACCACCATTTGGTCATTATAATGAGTCTATAAGTTTTATATCCCCAATCTACAAATAAGGTTTTATCAGATCCATTAATGTACCTGTAATTATGTAACTGGTATGTACAAGACATTAATGACACACAGATCATTAAAATGGCATGATAAAACATATGTTACACCTGACCCATTTCACTGAGTGACAGAGCAAGATCCTGTAACAACAACAACAAAAAAAGACGAAAAATTCACAGAGTTCTAAAAGAAGCATAGATGAAAGATATGGATTGGGTTGGTACCAGTAAGGATGATTTCAGCTGCAAATAATAGAAAACCTAATTTTAGCTGGCTTCAACAATAATTGAATTACTGATTCAATTATTCAATTGATTTATTGTCTTACATATCAAGTAGTCTTGAGGAATGACATTTCCAGGGCGATTAAGTCAGTAACTCAATGTTAGTTTCAAAGTTCCAATTATTTCCATCTTTCTGTTCTTCCATTTCAGCCCTTTGGCCTTTCTCTTAGGCATGTCCCCTCATGATCACAAGAGGACTGCCATAGCTCTACATGTCACCTCCTCACCAATAACATCCACAAACTAGAAAAGAGACATTTTTCTTAGGCTCTCTCAAAAAGAAAAAAAGACACATTTATTCAGTGCCATGATCAGACTGTTACATTTAGCAATCAACAGCATGGATGCAAATTTTTAAAAATCTACATTAAAACCCTTTGTTGGAATGCTTTACACTTTCCACAGAACAGAAACTAAAATAATCTGTTATACAATTAGTCACAAATACAGTCCTCAAGTTTTTTGCCCATACACATGAGTATTTGTCTAAAACATGTCTTCTTTGTAGCAGCTAGGTCCTGCCACCACTGCATTTGGCTGAGTTCACAATCTGTTGTAACCCGTAGCTTCCCTGTCACTTCTCTAGCTTTCCTCTCCTGCTAAGCTTTGTTTCCTGGCAGTAATTAAAATTTTCTGACACTGCCATAGCTACTACTGCTACTAGAATGGCCATATCCACCTTGGTTTTGTGGTTTGGCACATTATTGGCCTCCACCACCATAGGGGCCAGAGCTTCTGCTTGCAAAGTTTCCTCCCTTCAAGGGTCCAAAATTTGAAGACTGATTGTTATAATTGCCAAATCACTGTAGCTTTTACCACCTCCAAAATTGCTTCCATCATTACCAAATCCATTATAGCCATCCTCACTGCTGCCATATCCAACACCACCACGGCTGCCACTAAAGCCACCACAACCACTGAAGTTTCCTACATGATCAAACTTGTCATTCCCACCAAAACCACCTCCATAACCACCACAAAAGTTTCCAAAACGACTTTGACCTCTTTGGCTGGATGAAGCACTAGCCATCTCTTGCTTTCACAGGGCTTTCCTAACTTTACAGCTGTGGCCATTCATAGTATGGTATTTTTGAATGCCAATCTTATCTACGGATTCATGGTTGTCAAAGGTTGCAAAGGCAAAGCCCCTTTTCTTGCCACTGCCTCGGTGAGTCATGATTTCAATCACTTCAATTTTTCCATACTACTCAAAATAATTTCTTAGGTGATTTCTTCAGTGTCTTCTTTAATGCTGCCAGCATATATCTTTTTCACAGTTAAGTGGGCACCTGGTCTTTGAGAATCTTCTCTTGAGACAGCTCTTTGGTTCCACAACTCTTCCATCCACCTTGTGTGGCCTTGCATTCATGGCTGCATCCACCTCCTCCACAGTGGCATATGTGACAAACCCAAAGCCCCTGGAGCACTTGGTGTTCGGATCTCTCATGACCACATAGTCCATGAGCATTCCCCATTGCTCAGAATGGCTCCTCAGGCTCTCATCAGTTGTTTCAAAGCTCAGCTCTCCAATGAAGAGCTTCTGCAGCTGTTTGGGCTCTTTTGGAGACTCTGAGTTTGACATGAGGGCAGTGGGAAGAGAGACTTTAATGATGCTTCCTCGGTGGTGTCCACAGGCAGAAAGCTAAGGTTCCTTTTTAAGGTAAGAAACACTTTCCCAGAACCTCCCAGCAGATTTCCCTTGTGTTAGTAATTAGAATTACATCACATGATTATTTCAAACACAGTCGCTGGCAAGGGAAACAGAATTATTACAATTGGCTTAAATCAGTCAAGATTCAACCCCTAGGTCCAGGAAGAGGCCCCTGCCACCTCCGATGCATGGCACCACTAAAAATATCAGAGTGTTGTTAAGTGGAAAGAAGAGAGGATATGGGGAGGCAGCTGAGGTCTGCCATGGTGTGAAACAAGGAAGATGCCCTAGATAAGGCAATCCTTGAGCTAAATTTTAACATGCTAGTAGAGATATGCCAGATTAAGTGAACATAGGAAGGAGTGGCTTGAGGAGCAGGCAGGGCTAGAGAGGGGCATTCTAGACAAGGAGACAACATGAACAGAAGCATAAAGGCTAAGGAGAGAGTGAAAAACTATAAGCTATTTGCTGAGTTATAAAATGAAAAAAGATGAGATTATTGAGCTAGCAAGTCAAGTCAACTAGGTTTGTCTGTCTGCAAGCAGAATTGTATGAAACTAGAAGAGATAGGTCAAACCTTCTTTGGATTTCCGTCAGACAGATTTTCAACAAACGGCCAGTTTCCCTAAGATATCAAAATGAAAAATTTAAAAACTCACAAGTTCAGATAATAGCTTTAAAACAACCCTCCTGTTCTTCCAAAGCACCTCCTTTTACCCCTCTAGTAACCAAATTTCCACATTCTCCCTCTCTTTCTCTCCTTTAGGCAGCACAGGTATGCAAGACAGGGCCCAGATCTTTCAATAACCTGTGGACACTGGACTGACCACTTCTTGGAGTGGCTTGGGATAAAGTGAAAGGTCTTGCCATAAGACATCCCATTATGTGTGAGGCTCTTTTCCTTGAAAGCATTTTTCATGTAAGCTTTCCTGGCATACCTGTATGTTCTCTTACTTTCACTGAATATATTTGACTGGGAAATTGGAAATAGCTTAGAGAAATTGAAAAGGGAGACATGAGGCTGCCTACTAGTAGAATTGAGGCCCTTTCCTAATTGACTTTCTCCTGCTACTGGGCAACCTTTGGACTCATGGTGCTCTTATGGAATCATACCTGACCTAAAATTCATGACTTCAAGAGTGATCTCCAACTGCCCTCCCCACAACACCTATGTAATCTAATAATTTGGGCTTTGACTGTAATCACAAATTCTCTCCCTCTATTGGGACCCACTATGGTCTGAATGTGTCCCCAAAAATTCATGTTGAAACTTCATTGCCAAAAGAGATGGGGCTGGCTGGGCATGATGGCTCATGCCTGTAATCCCAACACTTTGGGAGGATGAGGTGGGCGGATCATTTGAGGTCAGGAATTCAAGACCAGCCTGGCCAACATGGCAAAACCCCGTCTCCACTAAAAATACAAAAATTAGCCAGGGGTGGTGTGGGTGCCTGTAATTTCAGCTACTCGGGGCGCTGAGGCAGAAGAATCACTTGAACTCAGGAGGCAGAAGTTGCAGTGAGCCGATAGGGTGCCACTGCACTCCAGCCTGGGTAACAGAGCAAGACTCCAACTAAAAAAAAAAAAAGAAAAGAAAAAAGAAAAAAGAAAAGAGGTGAGGCCTCTAGGGGGTGATTAAGGCATGACAGCAGAGCCCTCATGGATCGTATTAGGGCCCTTATTTTAAAAAACTTGAGGAAGTGGATTTGCTGTCGTCCATTCTTTCACCACGTAAGGACACCTAGGCAGGGTCATCTATGAGGAATGAGCCCTCACCAGACACCAAACCTGCTAGTGCCTTGATCTTAGACTTCCCAGCCTCCAGGACTGTGAGAAAATAAATTTCTGTTCTTTGTAAATTACCCAGTCTCAGGCATTTTGTTCTAGAAGCACAAATGGACTAAGACAGGACCATAGCTATGAACACCATTCCATAAACTGCCTAAGAGAAAACTGCATGATTCTCACACCAGGACCTATGAAGACAGAGTGCAGCCAGGGTCCACAAATGCACATCCTCTGTGTTCCTGCTCCTGAACCTGGGGAGGAGTCTCTAACCAACTGTAGATGGTGAAAGATCTGTTTAATATTGAGTCTACATGTCACCTTATCATCTTATATAGGTTCAATGCTCCACAAAGCCAAAAACTATTTATCAGACATGGTATGAAAAAGATCAATTTTCTGTCCTATACTAGTTAGGCAGTCCCATCTGTAGGGATAAAAGGAATGAAGGGCCTGGGAATAGGCCATGTTATTACACAAGGTGCCCAAATAAAAGGAACTTGGTTTATGAAGTGCTGACAAGAAGTGACTGAGTAGCACAAAGACAGAAGAACTCTTTCTGGTTGGGGTGATCAGGAATCACTGTTTTGGCTATGGTAAGGATGACTAATCTTGGGATTCTGAGCCAAAACGCCATTTACACCAATAATAATAATATGCTGAAACTAATTAATACTTTATTCCAAGTCACTCCAGGCATCTAAATAATAGGAAAGATCGATTTTTAAAATTATTTCCAAATTCCCCACAAGAGAAGTAAAAACCTAAAATCACTGAAAATTTCTAATTTAATAAGAACAGAAAGCAGATGAAAACACGTTTATAGCTCATGTCTGCCAAAGAGAATTAACTACTATGCACTTTAAACCTCTTCTTTCACTGGGAGATTAGGTGTAATAAAGCCCAGCACATCTTGTCTCAACCATGAAATAAAATGATCATCTGCTTATCTATCATTTACTTCACACAGAGGGCTCGCACCAATAAAACTGAAATTTTATAGAGCTATGAAGGAAGACAAAATCCATAAAACATTCCATACACTTTTATAGCTTAAAGATGCCTCTCAGAAAGGTGAACCACATATTTACAAACAAGCCTACCTTATTGTCCTTTCTTTCTTCAGACTGCCTTTTTTCACAGTATAGTAATTCCCCAGGTATTTGGAGGTCAGATTCCAGCAGCTCTTTAGGTATCTGAGCATGATCATTGTGATTGGAATTTTCTTATTAGGAGGAAAATATTCTCAGCACTGTTGTCTAATGTCTGCTGAGCAGAGGCAGCCCTGAGCTGAGAGTAGGTAAAATTGCCACCCCGAGGGAATCTCTTTGAATCTGCTGTGATTCTGGAGGCTGCCCGATTCAAAACAATAAAAATAAAAATGTTTTAAATTGTCAAACCCCCTACTCCCTGAAGCAGGAGAAAAAGAGATAGGACCAGGGATTATAAGCAAGAGTTGGGAGGTTTTTCTTCCCAAACAGACAAGCAGCCTCTCTTCTGGAATCAGCACGCACTTCGGGGCCTTCTTTTGCTGAATCTTTGATCTTTTGGCCTCTGAACTGTGTCTGTTCAATTCTATGGAAATTTATTTAACAACACTATAATCCAGGCATTGGAGAGATAATGAGGCCCCTCAGGAGCTTATTGAGTGGTAGAGAAACAGACAAGCAAACAGATGATTCCAATGCAGTCTGTTATGAGTCAAATAGAAGCAGGCACCAGCTGTGGTGGAGGATGGGAATGAGGTTAACCCTGTTAGAGAGTGAAGGGGTTGTGGAGATATTATCTCAGAAAAGCTGATGCTTCAACATAATTGAATTGATGTATTATGATTTGTTAAATACTAACATTTCATATCTATTAATGAGATTAAAATATATATAGACTACTTAATTTAAAAAACATAATGCCTGTTTTATCATAAAATCATATAAGAAAATACTACCTACAAGAAACCACACACCTTGACCCTATTGTCACCGTGGACAGGTCTCTGATTACTTCTTTTATCCCTTCAAAGGATTCCTGCCCTGGAGGGGAGAGAGATCAGAAAATGCAATTAGAATAATGTGGGAGATAAAATAAAATAAAGATCCAGGTAGCAAGAAGAAAAGAAGGAGAATATACTTTTCTGTGACTTCAGACTTTCCATCTGCAGCAGCATAAGCTGGAGAAACGAAGATGATTTCACTTAAAACCAAGATGAAACATTTGACTATGACATGGAACTGGAAAGCATCTTTGGTTATCTGAAAATGATGAGAAAAGCTAGGGGAATGGCATTAAATTTTATACAAGGACAAAGAAAGGACTAGCTGCTGACTGGGTACAGTGGCTCATGTCTGTAATTCCATCACTTTGTGAGGCCAAAGGGGGAGGATTGTTTGAGGCCAGGAGTTCCAGATAGGCCTGGTCAACATAATGAGACCCTGTCTTTACTTAAAAATAAAAATTAAAAGAACTAGTGCCACAGAATAATAAAAGGGGAATAGTAAACATGATTAAATTGCCTCATAAACTCCAAAGCAGTGCTTGTTCAACATAAGAAATGCAGGCTAAGTCAAGGAGAAGGAGAAGGTGAAGGAGGGGAAGATGGAAGAAAAAGGAGGAGGAGGAGGAGGTGGTGGAGGAGGAGGAGGAGGTGGTGGAGGAGAAGGAGGAGGAGAAGGAGAAGACATAACATAATGACACTATGCTAAGTGAAATAAGCCAGACGCAAAAGGAGAAATCATGTATAATTCCACTTATGTGAGTATGATGGTTAAATATTTTGTTGACCTTTTGTTTTTGTAGAGACGGGTCTCACTATTATTGCCCAGGCTGGTCTCAAACTCCTGGCCTCAAGTAATCCTTCTGCCTCAGCCTCCTGAGTCACAAGGATTACAGGATGAGGATGATTAATTGTATATGTTGACATCAGTTCTTCCCTGGGTCTCCAGCCTGCTGGCCTTGCCATTCCTGAAAATAAATCAATCTCTCTCTCTCTCAATCAATCTCTGTCTCTATATGTGTATGTGTGTGTGTGTATAATGTATGTGTACACACACATGCACACACACACGCACACACACACACACACACGCATCCTATTGGTTCTGTTTCTCTAGAAAACCCTAACTACTATAATGAGGTACCTAGAGTGGTCAAAATCAAGGAGACAGAATGTTAAATAGTGATTGCCAATGGCTAGGGGAAGGGGGAATACAGAGTTATTGTTTAATGGTCAGAGTTTCAGTTTTGCAAAATGAAAAGAGTTCTGGGGATGCATAGTAGTGATGGCAGCACAACATTATTAATGTACTTAATGCCACTGAACTGTACACTTAAAAATGGTTAAGGCAGTAAATTTTATATTACATGCATTTTACAACAATTTAAAAAACAAACAAACAAAAGACACACATACACACACACAAAAAAAAAAACAGATGAGAGGACATTGTTATACTTAAGTACATGAAGCCAGAGACTGGAAAAGACTACCGAAAGCAGAACAGCAAATGAGAAAAGACCCACAACCCAGTCATATAATTATGAAATTCCAGAACACCAAGGTTACAGAGGAGGGTATGAAAGCTTTCAGAAAGAAAAAAACGTAAACATGTAAAACGTCATTTATAAAGGTTTGAAAAAAACACAGAAAAAAAACAGAGAAACAGAGAGACTTAGTATCCATGAAACAACATGGATCCAAAGGTGTGACAAAAAATATTCCCAGAGGATGGCTGTACAACAGGCTGAGAATGCCCACTTTCACCACTGTTATTCAACAAAGTACTGGAAGTCCTAGCTAGAGCAAGCAGACAAGAGAAAGAAAGAAAGGGCATCCAAACTGGAAAGGAAGAAGTCTAATGATCCTTGTTTACAAAGAACATAATCTTATATTTGGAAAAACCTAACGACTCCACAAAAAAACTTAGAACTGATAATAAATTCAGTAAAGTTACAAGATACAAAATCAGCGTACTAAAATCCATATCATTTCTATATGCCAACAGTGAACGATCTGAAAAAGAATCAAAAAAGCAATCTTATTTATAATAACCACAAATAAAATTAATACCCAGGAAGCAAGCAAAGAAATGAAAGATTTCTACAATGAAATTCATAAAACATTGATGAAAGAAATTGAAGAGGACACAAAAAAATGAAAGATATTCTATGTTCATGGATTGGAAGAATCAATATTGTTAAAATGTCTATACCACCCAAAGAAATCTACAGATTCAATACAATCCCTATCAAAATACCAATGACATTCTCCACAGAAATAGAAAAAACAATCCTTAACTCTAGCCAGGGACCCGCCCTTCTCCTTCCAGCACTTCCCTCCCCCTCCTGTATCATTTTTACCATAAAAAAAAATGCAAAAAGAAAATGTGAACAAATTCAGATTACTATTATAACATACGAATATAATAATCTAATTTTTAAAAGCATATCATAAAAGGAAATTACATAGAAACTACTCTAACAGTAGTCTACGTGTAGTGAAGCATAAGCAAGTAGAGCTAGTATGGAATCACGGAAAAAACACAGACATGGGGAGTTCTGGTTCCAGCTTTGAGTCTGCATCTGAGTGATCTTGGACATGTCAATGACCTCTTACGGGTTCCATTTTCTTCCACTGAATCACTAAGGAGTTGTGCTTGATCAGCACTTGCCCAAGAATGATGAAACGTGAGCCCCACAAAATTATACATTGGGGGGAAAAATGAATTTGTGGTCCAATCATCTTGGGAAGCAAAACATTGCCTCTTGGACACCACAATCTATATTAGCATTTTAAATGCTATATGGATATGTGAAATATTATAATAAATAAAACTTTATGTGTTTAACCTGCCCCATAAATCTATCAGGCCAGGTTTTCTCCTCATCATTTTTTTCCTTTGAACTGATTGGCAGTTCTCTGAATCATTGTTTTGTGGAAAACATAGGTTATTAGTCTGTTCTAGCACTGCTATAAAGAAGTTCCTGAAACTGGTAATTTATTTAAAAAAAAAAGGTTTAATTGGCTCACCATTCTGTGGGCTGTACAGGCTTCTGCTTCTGGGGAGGCCTTAGGAAACTTACGATCATGGCAAAAGGCAAAGGGGAAGCTGGCATGTCTAATACGGCAGGAGCGAGAGGAAAACAGAGTGAAGGGGAAGGTGCTACACACTTTCAAACAACCAGATCTCATAAGTACTCTAACACAGGACAGCACTAGGGGGATGGTGCTTAAGCATTAGACACCACCCACCAATTCAATCACTTCCCAGGCACCTCAATCTACAATTCAACATGAGATTTGGGTGGGGACAGAGAGCCAAAGCATATCAATAGGGAAACACTAACCTAAAATAATTTCTAAGATAAACATTCTAAGATTCTTTCATTATACAAGACTCCACAGCAATACCCATACAATGGCCCTGGGATCAAACAGTGATAGATTTGGGAAATGCATATATTTACATCATTTATTTCCATGATTCCTTTTTTCAGTGCTACGAAATAACTTCACAAGAAGTCATTTAATATTAGATTATGAATGTCATTTCAGAAATAAAATTCTCATAAAATGAAATGATAGTTTCAAAGCACAGCTTGGATCTGGAATTATTTCCACTTAGAAATAATTCTAAAATAGAATTATTATATCTACAACTTTTTCTATGACATAAACTACATAACAGATAAATGTCTTATCTTCTTATAAAATGAATAAACACACACAGAGAGAGACACTGACTCAACCCACACTTACTAAGCAAATAGCAAATCTTCCTCTTTTGACAGAAGCAAATCTGGACAAGGAAAATGTAATGTATTATTTCATAACTATAAACTAATTTTTTTATGAATTTATGAAAAGAGCTGGTGAGAGCCTCTGTACGTCAATGCCACAACACGGAAAACACTTCTCCTTAGGAGCAGAGAAGAAAGAACCTGATTAAAATGCAGTTGATAAGAACTGTCCATCATACATCATACAGAGCTGAGAGGAGCTCTTGCTTTAATGTCCTGGCAAACTGTGGGAGCAGATGCTGTCATTGGCTCAGGGGAGTCATCGAGGAAACATTAATATAAAAGAGCAGTTTTGCAGGAATGTTTAAAGGCCTTGTTGTAGCAGAGGGAGAATGGGTCTTCAAAGCATATCTACCAAGATAAGACACGAGGGAGAAGTCTGGATTTATAACAGTCATCAGCCGTAGAAGAAGCCGGAGACCTTGACATCATTAGCAACAACTCTGTGTAGATTTTTCCTCTGTGGGAGGTATTTACAGGTGAATTTTCAGTCATTATTCCCAGTTTTTCCAATTAAGGTTACATGAAAAATCTAACCTGCCAGTATTAACATTCTATGGAGGCTTGTCTTCCTGAAATCAGCACCATAGCCAAGGTAGAAAAAAAAAGTATTTCTGTGTAGGCCAATTTAAAAATAAATTGCCATCTGCCATCAGCAGGGAAACTTCACTGGCCACATAACAAAGACACTATTCCAAGGCCATTGTTGAGTATCTGCTGCAGTATAGAATTAAAAAACTAAGTGTCCCCATAGGCTATGGACCCATAGTTATTTAAACAAAATACAGATATTTTCTACTTCATTAGGGCTTAGTCAACTAATCTTTTGTCTTCTTTAGATTCATAGGCACACAATTTACTTGAAAATGATACTTTCTCTAAATTTTATCTTTCTAGTTAAAAATAACAATAATGTAATCCAGTCTTCAGTAGATATTAGAATACACCAATCTGGGCTGGGCATGGTGGCTCCCGCCTATAATCCCAGCACCTTGGGAGGCTGAGGCGGGCAGATCATCTGAGGTCAGGAGTACAAGACCAACCTGGCCAACATGGTGAAACCCCATCTCTGCTAAAAATACAAAAATTAGCTGGGCATGGTGGCACAGGCCTGTAGTCCCAGTTACTCAGGAGGCTGAGGCAGGAGAATCACTTGAACCCAGAAGGCAGGGGTTGCAGTGAGCCAAGATCGCACCACTGCACTCCAGCCTGGGCAACAGAGTGAGACTCCATCTCAAAAAAAGAAAAAAAAAAAAAAGGATAGACCTATCTGATGAGCCATCCTGCAGCTACAAACATATCAAGCAGGAAAGAAAATTGTTAAGATTTTAGCAAGTAAACACTAAAATCTAAAGATCAGAAAAATGAAAAGCATGAAGCCAAGCTTTCTTCATGTGAGTTAATTGCATTTTCCCATCTTTACCAATGTACCACATGGGCTACCATTGGTAAATTGACATAAGAATTTATTCCTGCTATTGGCTGAGGCTTCAAAGTAAAGGGAATTCCAAGATCACAAAGCTCCTTTATCCATGATCTAATTGGAATGAGCATATATGTAGGGTTAAAATTACCTGTGGTTAGCTATCTAGGGAGATTGGGGGTATTTAGATTTTTTACATTGAATTTTAAAGGGAATTATATGTCAAAAGAGACAGGAGATAAACTATTTTCTGTATATTTTTAGAATTTGTTGTATTTTATAATGTTCAAATAATTTGGTCCTTTGTGAAGGGGACCAAAATATGACACTTCAAAATATGCCATTGTGTCATAAAAATTATTTTGAGATGAAGGTATTTTAGCTCTGGAAATCCTTTATCTGCCCAAAAGTAGAGCCTCCCAAAATAACTAATTGTCATAAATCCTCTCTCCAGAAGCAACTCTAATCTCAGAGACTAGGAGTGAGTTTGACACCACATCTAAACAGACATTGACACAAGATTCAGATCTCTTATCTATTCTCCATAGAGCTCATTTATGCTGCTAAAAAGTTATTTGTTTTCCCATAGTGCCTTTCTGTTCCTCCCCTTTATCTATTAAAATGGTATATAAGCCCCAAATTCTAACCACCCCTTTGAGTTACTCAGCACTGAACAGTCTCATGTGTATGTACTTTGCAAGAATAAATAAACTCGGTTTTTTTCTCTTGGTAATCTGTCTTTTGTCAATTTCATTCACAAGCCCCCAGTTACTAACCCTGAGTGAGTAAAGGAAAAGTTTTTTCCTCTTCTATAGTTCTCAGACAGAGGCCTAATTTGTTTTGGTACACACAGAGCTTTCTACTCAACAATATGAACACAAACAGATCTAAAAACCCATAACATCTTTCGTATGTCCAGGCCTCAAATCCTTCCTTCTATTGGCCTTATTATTGGTAACATATGGCCTTCAATAAGTGTTTAGAGTCTCCGATTTAAAAAATTTTAAAAATTCAAAATGATGATAGCTGCCTCTGGTTCCAAAGTTGAGGCACAATTTACCTAGGAATAGACTGTCTTGTTATGTGAGCTATCTCTTGAATGGCAGCTCCTTTAGTGACGCAGGTATAAGGCAGACATACAGCCATTGTCCCGGGAGAAGATGTAACAGAATCCTGTGCGTGTGATAAAGGAGCCTCAACCTAAGACCCCTTTGAACGCACTACTCAAAAGGAGAAATTGACCACTTTGCTTAAGGATCCCAAGACCCAAAGGGGTGGGGGTAGGTGTGGATACTGAAGCCTCATTTGACCCAGGTGGACCTGGGTGGCTTAAACAGTAGTGCACTAGTTTAAAAAGATGTCATGAGCCTCAAAGTGGAACAACTGCAAGGAAACAGGGAGTTTCGGCTGGTAGCATGGGCTCAGCTGAAAGGCAAAGTGTGGAGGTTGACCCTTTGAGCATGTAAATGTAACCTTGGAGCCCAACTCCAGGTCATCAATAGCAGCTTTTGCCAGGATCTGTGCCAGGAAGGGTATCAGTGAAATAATGTACAAGAGTTCATCCGGCTGTCCGAGATATTCAGTAGCGTAACTGAGTGACAGCATCCAAAGCAACCATCAACTATTGGGCTGATTGGACTTCCCACCTTGCACTCTGCCTGATGTGTGGAAGCACTCAAGCTTCAGTCCAAAGATTCTTGGGCAACTGGGAAGAGCAGAAGAAAATCAAAGTGGGAGATATTTAAGTTCTTGCCAAGTAAGGTGTGTGGAGATGAAAATATGAAGTGATTTTTCCCCGAAGCTGGTGAAACAGGTCATATCAAATACACAAAGAAAATCATTTAAGTCATTAGAGCTAATAAAAGTATATCTCACAATTATTTATTTAAATGAGATTGTTAATCATTTTTAAATGATGAAGTCTAGCAGTCATACAACTCCCCCCTCCATTCACACCAGAAGGGGAAAAGGTTAACTGATTTAAGAAAAACAACTCATAAATACATTTTTTCTTTTTAGGAATATATAGATGTCAATTTCAACATTATTATCAGAACAAAAAAAAAAAGTAAGAAAACTAATCAGAATTACATGTTTCTCTTTGAAGGTTATTTTCATGGGATATAGCACCATTTTCTAAAGTCTCTGCAATTTTACAAGTTCTCTTTGTTTAAATTTTGCTTTCAAGGGCAGATTAACATAAGCAAGAAACAAGTTAGAAACAGTTATAAATATTCACAGGAATCTCTTTTATTGCACAGAAAAGCAAGATTAGGAGTCTAATGAATGTTTCTAGTGCTTTATCAAATTACATTATTCAAATGCTTTCAATGATACAGAAAGTACTCTCACCCAAAAGCTGCAAAACAGAGAAGACCTCTCTTTCTCTTCATCCTGAGCCTCTTTCCTTAAATAGAAATATTTGTACTCACTAGAAATGTAAGCAAAAAGAAGGTTGTAGAGGTCAATTTTGTTGTTAAAAAGGGGGTGAGAAATGAATGAAATTTTACTTGGTAACAGTGGAAAAAAGGGAATATAGTGTAGGGGAGAAAAAAAAACTTTTCCTCTACCTCCTTAGGTTTAGTAACAGATCTGTAAATTGAACTGACAAAATACAAGTTAACAGGAGAAAAGGTATACAGATTTTATTGATGTTAATATTTTTATATGCACAGGGGCTTCACAGAAAAGAAGTGAAAACCCAAAGAAGGAGTTAAGACTCAAGGTTTATATACCATTTTAGCCAAGGGCAATAATCGTGGAGAAATGATGAGTCAAAGGAAAAGAGGTTTGGGCTTCCAGGGCCAATAAATGTGGAAAAGTGACTAGGAAATATATGGGGGAGACTAGTGGAAGATAGGGGTTATTTTAGTAAGATTTGTTTATGCAGACTCATCTCAGTGCCAGCTGTCTCATCTTCAATGATAAGGCCTGCTCCCCTCAACCTGGTACAAGAGATGGGGGACATTTATGCCCTGCTTTTAGGCAGTAAAAGGGAGGGCAGAGAGTTCTTGTGTTTGCTGTATCTCAACTGCCTTCAGCTCAAAATCAATATGCCAAAGTGTCATATTTAGGGTGGCATATTCTGATACCTTTCAATACCATTAATCTTTCAATTTACTAGGTTAGAAATTTTAAAATTACTTTAGGTGACATGCAAATTAGATAACCCATAAAAATATGGGTACATGGCCTCTAAGTATTTTGAGTGAAAGATCATAGGCAGAGACAGAGAATCCGCTACTGGGATTTTATTTCATTAGTACTACCCAAGTTATCGTTGTTGTTTTTTGACTTTTATATGAAGAAAAAGATATAAGAGAAAGTTGTGAGTATAATTAACCTTTATTAGTTCTGCATAATAACCAGAACTATCACAAAAGACTCTACAAATACCACAACCTGGCGCAAAAAAATAATTCTGCAGGCCGAGCGCATTGGCTCACGCCTGTAATCCCAGCACTTTGGGAGGCCAAAGCAGGTGGATCACCTGAGGTCAAGAGTTAGAGACCAGCCTGGCCAACATGGTGAAACCTCATGTCTACTAAAAATACAAAAATTAGCTGGGCATGGTGGTGGGCACCTATAATCCCAGTGCCACTTGGGAGGCTGGGGCAGGAGAGTCGCTTGAATCTGGGGGGCAGAGATTGCAGCAAGCTGAGATTGCACCATTGCACTCTAGCCTGGCAACAAGAACAAAACTCCATCTCACAAAAAAAAAAATACTTCTGCAAGGACATCTGCCCAGCAACTGCCTGCCAACTTCAGACTGGCCCCACCTTGTTATTGATCATTGTAACCAATAATCAATGTTAATTATCACAAAACAATCATTTAATCATTCTCACTTTTCCTTTATCTTCCTTTACCTCCCTGAATATGCATATAGTTTCGTATAGCACACATATTCCCATTACAATGCCCATTCCTAAATGAGTATCATTTTCTTTTTTTTTTTTTTTTTTTCTGAGATGGAGTCTCACTCTGTCGCCCAGGCTAGAGTGCAGTGGCCCGATCTGGGCTCACTGCAAGCTCTGCCTCCGGGGTTCACACCATTCTCCTGTCTCAGCCTCCCGAGTAGCTGGGACTACAGGCACCCGCCACCACGCCTGGCCAAATTTTTTTTTTGTATTTTTAGTAGAGAATTTTTAGTAGAGACGGGGTTTCACCGTGTTAGCCAGGATGGTCTCGATCTCCTGATCTCTGCCCGCCTCGGCCTCCCAAAGTACTGGGTTTACAAGCATGAATCACCGCACCCGGCCAATATCATTTTCTTTTAGAGAGTCTTTCTATGTATGTTATTTAGGTTGACATCCCCATTATCAACATTCCCCACCAGAGTAGCACATTTATTACAATTGATGAACCTACTCAAAGAACTTTTTAATTGGCACATTTTTTTAAGAAGTAATTGGCCAATTGAATTATCCATGTTATTCAAGAGGAATAACTCTTACTACAAATTTCTATCTTACGAAGGCTTAGTAATGGCACCCTGAGTAAATATAAAACAATAACTCTGGCCGGGTGGGGTGGCTCACACCTGTAATCCCAGCACTTTGGGAGGCTGAGGAGGGCAAATCATGAGGTCAGGAGATCAAGACCATCCTGGCTAACACAGTGAAACCCCATCTCTACTAAAAATACAAAAACAAAATTAGCCGAGCGTGGTGGCCTGTGCCTGTAGACCCAGCTACTCGGGAGGCTGAGGCTGGAGAATGGCGTGGACCTGGGAGATGGAGGTTGCAGTGAGCCAAGATCGCGCCACTGCACTCCAGCCTGGGTGACAGAGTGAGACTCCATCTCAAACAAACAAACAAACAAAACAAAACAAAAACCAATAACTCGTTGAGCTTCAATTTCTTAACTGTAAAAAGGAGCCATGTTTTTCTTACTCATATACACAGTTTATAGAAAAGAATTGTAAGCTTTTTTTTTTAAACATATCTGGAAAATAATAAAAACTAACATTTACTGAGAGCTTACTATATGCCAGGCACTGTTCTAAATACATTGCATAAATTGCCTCATTCAATCCTCAAAACAACACTATGAAGTAGATTCTATTATGGCAGCAATTGTACAGATGAGGAGGCTGAGGCATGAAACAATCTTCTAAATTTCCTAAAATCACACAGATAATAGATGAGACAGCCAGGGAGTCTGTTGCTAGAACCCAGTCTTTTAACCACTCTATTATACATAAAAAGAGAACAGTTAATACTACTCTGCTTTTAGGAACTTCACATGTAGAAATAAAGAAAAGTCATATTTTGCATACTGCTGTTAATTGTGGTTTAGAGCTTGGTACATACTTAGTAAAAGGTATAACATTGAAATTCCTGATATTTAATTCCTTTATTCATTAAACATCTATTGAACACTAACATTGTGCCTGACCCTGTTCTAAGTATTTAGAATGGTGAACAGGCACTTGATATTATAAGCTATCAGGGAAGTAAAAATTAAAACCACAAAGAGATAAAATCATGACCACCTACCAGAATGGCAAACATGAAGAAGACAATCACGAGAGTTGACAAGGATGTAGAACAACTGGAATTTTCATTTACTCCTAGTAGGGGTGTAAAATGCTACAACTTCTTTAGGAAATTCAGTAGTCAAAAAAATTAAATAGGGCCAGGTATGGTGGCTCAAACCTGTAATCCCAGCACTTTGAGGCAGCAGGATCGCTTGAGTCCAAGAGTTTGAGATCAGCCTAAGCAACACAGAGAGACACCATCTCTACAAAAATTGTTTTAAAATGGCTGGGCATGGTAGTGTGCATCTATAGTCCCAGCTACTTGGGAAGCTGAGGTGGGAAGATTGCTTGTGCCCAGGAGGTCAAGCAGTGAGCTGTGATGGTGCTACTGACTGCACTTGAGCCTAGGTGACAGAGTGAAACCCTGTCTCAAAAAAAAAAAAAAAAAAAAAATTAAACATAGCCTATGACCTTATAGCCCTACTTATAGGTAATTATCTAAAAGAAATGAAGATATAAAAATAATAGATGTAGATCCACCCGCAAAGACTTATACAAAAATATTAATAGTATAGCATACATACTGAAAAGTGCACGTCATAAATGTAAAGATTGATGCATTTTCAGAGAATGACAATGTAAACAACACTAAGATCAAGAGAAAGAACAATACAACCATTCTCAGAAATCCCATATTTCTTCTCTTCTCAATTACTAGCCCCCCAATGGTTACCTATCTTGACTTCAATGATGATAAACTAGTTTTGCCTGTTTTTAATGATTATATAAATGGAATCATACACTATGTACTCTTCTGTATCTTGCTTTTGTTATTCAACTTTATGTTTGCGAAACTCATCAATATTGTTGTGTAAAGTTGTGGTTTGTTCATTCTCATTTATGTAGAGTATTATTCCAATGTGTAGGTGCACATTTGGCCGTTTTCCAGAATAACTGTTCACAGAGCAGATGGAATACTCACGACTGTGCGATACAGAGTCTGAGCTGACACAGGTATTAAGGAAACCAAAATGCCATCATGCCTACCACACTTGAGCATGGGAGCATATGGAGACCAAAGAATAAAGGAAGTTATAAATCAAGTCCATCTCACTGTTAGTCACATAGACACACTCTCTGCTCTTTTCCCCAGCCCCTAAATGTATGATAGCCACCCCTAAGGATGGCTATACTCAGTAGCTGAAAAAATGCCTCCCATTGGCTCTCTGACCATTAAACAACAGCCTTTCTGGTGGGAAAGGCACAGAAGAAGCCTCTGAAACTGCCACCTTGACCTTTGGCTTCACCCTCTGGGAGATTCTTCCTTTTCTGTCACCCTCCTTGGCCACACTTGAAGTGGAATTGGATAGAAGCTCCTCCTTGAGTACTGAGAAGCTTTCTCAGGCTACTTCCTGCCCATAGCAGGTTGATGACCCAGGGTCATTGTTAGGTCTCAGTTAGTCACGGGCTTCTGGTTGACCATGTGGTTCTTTTGCCAGATCACTCCTTTATTTTTTTAATTTTTTATGTATTTTGCTTTTTCTTTTTTTTTTTTTTTTTTTTTGAGATGGAGTCGCTCTTGTTGCCCAGGCTGGAGTGCAATGGCACTATCTCAGCTCACTGCAACCTCTGCCTCCCAGGTTAAGCGATTCTCCTGCCTCAGCCTCCCAAGTAGCTGGAACTACAGGCGCACACCACCACGCCTGGCTAATCTTGTATTTTCAGTAGACACGGGGTTTCACCACGTTGGCCAGGCTGGGCTCAAACTCCTAACCTCAGGTGATCCGCCCACCTTGGCCTCCCAAAGTGCTGGGATTACAGGCATGAGCCACCACCCCTGGCCTATGTGTTTATTTTTATTAGAGACAGGGTCTTGTCCTATCACCCAGGCTGGAGTACAATGACACAATCTTGGCTCACTGCAGCCTCGACCTTCTGGGCTAAAGCAATCCTCCCACCTCAGCCTCCCAAGTAGCTAGAACTACAGGGGTACCCACCATGGACAGCTTTTTTTTTGGCGGAGGAGGGGCGGTCTTTCTATGTTGCCCAGGCTTGTCTCAAACTCCTGGCCTCAGGTAATTCTCCTTGAGGGATTGCTCAAAGTTGGATTACAAGTGTGAGCCACCATGCCCAGCTTATCAACTCCTTAAAACAAGCCCCTTATGTTCTGACTCCTGTCAGTTCTACGTCCCTAGGTTTTATTTTTCTCCTTAGACAGGGTACTCAGAATGCCTACGTATTTGCTTTCTTTTTTTTTTTTTGTGGCGGAGTCTCGCTCTGTCACGCAGGCTGGAGTGCAGTGGCGCCATCTGAGCTCACTGCAAGCCCTGCCTCCCAGGTTCGCGCCACTCTCCTGCCTCAGCCTCTCGAGTAGGTGGGACTACAGGCAACTGCCACCACGCCTGGCTAATTTTTTGTATTTTTAGTAGAGACGGGGTTTCACCATGTTAGCCAGGATGGTCTTGATCTCCTGACCTCGTGATCTGCCCGCCTCGGCCTCCCAAAGTGCTGGGATTACAGGCGTGAGCCACCGCACCTGGCCCTGTATTTGCTTTCTTACATTCAAAATGCTCTCTCACAAATTAATTGTGCATACCTGCTGTTTATAAGGCTGCACAGGGATTGCCTCACATTTAATCCCTTTTTTCTGAGTCACTAAAGGTATTTATTTACTGGGCTGGACAAATTTGGCCGGACACTTACTCTGAAACATCTTATTTCATTCAGTTGTTTTAATATCAGCGGGTTTGACCCTTGACACAAAGCTTAGTTTTAATCAGCTTTTGTTATTCGGAAGCCTTCTTAGTATTAGCTTTTTCTAGTTGAAGTTGAAAAGCCATTGCTTCTTCCAAGAATAAGTCCCTGAATTTCATAATTTTCTGTCCTCCTTTTCATTCCTGATTCCAAACATAGTGATTATTTTCTGAGTTCATCTCTTTCTAATAATGTCTGGCAAATACATCCAATAGAAACCCACATAAGCTTCTAATATTCTATTTTTCCATCTTGTCGTCTAAAGCTAAACTTTATTACATATACGATACTTCTCCCAAGTTTTTGCAGGAGATAGTTTTATCCACTGTTTCACCACTGCATATCATGGATTACCATCCTTCCAGCCTCTAAACCTTACCCATACCCTAATATTTTGGATCCTCTCCACTGCCAACCTTTATAAAATATCATTTTATGATATTAAGTCCCACCCTGATGGAGGTAACTCACAGATTTACAGACCTTGCCACTCAATTCCAGACTTTTATCCAATGGCTTTTTTTTTTTTTCTTTGAGACAGGGTCTTGCCCTGTCACCCAGCCTGGAGTGCCATGGCGTGATCTTAGCTCACTGCAACCTCCACCTCCCGGGTCCATTCTCCCACCTCAGCCTCTTGAGTAGCTGAGACTACAGGTGTGTGCCACCACACCCAGCTAATCTTTGCATTTTTTGTGGAGATAGAGTTTCTTCATGTTTCCCAAGCTGGTCTCAAACTCCTGGGCTCAAGCAATCCATCTGTCTTAGCCTCCCAAAGTGCTTGGATTACAGGCGTGAGCCACCGTACCTGGCCCCAGTTGGTTATTTGATAGCTCCATTTGAATTTCTCAAAGAAATGTTTCAAAATGCTTCCACATATCCAAAATTCATCTCATGATCTAGTTCCACAGATCTGTTCCATGGCTCTACGTAGCAACTAAAAGGCATCACCCTCCATTCAGTCATATAAAAGTCATCCTAGGGGGTCATTCTTCATACTCAATCTTGCTCAGTCATCATATCCAAGTGATGTCAGTGTCACCGTGATGTTGTACAAGCTTGTCAATGGCAAAAAGTGACCTAGAAGAATCTTCAGACTTTAAATGTATAAAAGGATTAAATGCAAACCTTAATTGTGATCCTGTAGTACATAGTATTTTTTAATGTGAAAAAGAAATGTACATGCATGTCATGCAGTATTTTTGTTTCCCCAAAATCTGTTATTTTATTGATAGAGTATCTTATGATCAATTGTACAACCAATTCAACGCAATAAAAGAAGTATTTTTACATACAGAAAACTCCCCTGACAAAAAACAATAAACAACAACAATAATGCACACACAAAAAGTGAGAATCAGAAACTATAGATTCGGGTGTTGAAAACAGCCCAATTGTCCCATAGAAATGATATTTAAGGCTTTTTCAATAACCATAGAAATTGACCCTCCTGGTGCTTAAAACTTGAAACTTACGTTTGTCACATCTGAGTTCCTTCCTCAGGAACTGAAACCCATCAGCTCTCCAGATCCAGACAATGAGGCACCAGATTCTTCACTCATCATGATTGCTTCCTAACCCTCTCTAATTCCTCCCCCTATGTAGCTACATCACTTCCTCCACTATATAAAGGCCCCCAATTTTAGTCAGTCAGAGAGACAGATTTGAGAATGATCTTCCATCTCCTTGGCTGCAGCAACCAATTAAAGCCTTCTTCCCTGTCAATACTTGTTGTCTCAGTGATTGGCTTTCTGTGTGGCAAGTAATGGGACCTAGACTGAACCCTTGGCATTTCAATAACAGTATCAGTTCATCACCTCTCATGGACTGAAGCAGGTCAGTTCACACAAACCAGAAACTCTCTTTCCTAAGTAACTATACTGCCCAAGACATATTAGCCTGATGAACAATTACAGATGGTGAATTACCCCAAACAAATTATCAGTCTTCAGACAGTCCTCATTAGTGAATCCTGGAATCAATCTGTTCCCATCTATTAGCATGGCTCCTGACATCACTTCTGGAGTAACTGTGGTGCCCATCCTACCGACATTTTCATCCATAGTTTTCCCATTTCCAAGGCCACTACAATAACATGAGCCTTTTCTCCCTGATTATCACCTCCCCCTACCCCCTTCCAGGCCTTTGGGTCATCAAAGGCTTCCTTGTAGTCTAAATGTCTGTCATACACCTATAGTGGTAACTTTTTTTTCCCCTATAGTTCTTTATCCTCAATTTTCCTTCTTTATGAATCAGGCCTGGTTTTCCTTTGAACTAGGCTGAAAGTCCACTTAAATGTCATTGCCTTATAATATGCTCAGAATCCTTCCTCTGTAAAAATAGGTCACTTAAAATCTAAGCTGTTGGAACTTTAAAATATCTGAGCCTTAAGGGAATGTGATTATGGTACCTGAGTCAACATAAGCAGGCAGCTGTCACCTAGGCCAATGTGATTTTTATTTCTCTGTTATAGATTAACTTTTTTCCTTACCTACGTTCTTTTGTAAAAGACAGTAGTTAACTGAAGGGCACCAGAGAAGACCCCTATTGATCTTCATTACAGATTATCTTTTCTTCTTCTTTTCTTACACAAAGACTTCATGACTATCACATTGTCTAAGATGGAGGGTTAAACACACTCTTTTAAATTAGAAAGGAAAAGAAAAACAAACAGTACAGAAAAGAAAACAAACTGTAACTAATTAAATTGTTGTGGTGAGGGTAGGTGTTGACCCCAAGGGGAGGAGAGTAGAACTGCTTTGCAACTGTCCAAGCATACTCATGCAGGCCTGGCTGGGGTTTCAAGGCTTGCATGACAAAGGTGTTAGTGTTGTTATCTATACTAACACCTTTCAGTACAGCATTTAAGTGGACAGTGTCCTATAAAGTAAATAATGAGTTCTAGGATAAAAAGCACAATTCCCAGTTTTAAAAGTAAAGATTTGAAAACATTAATTTAGGCACTTGTAGCCCACAAAAATATTAGGATTTAATCTAAATTGCAGAAAAAAAGAAAAACTTAAGAACATCTAACAACAGGTATCCTATAGTTTTTCAAACATGATTTTTCTCTCTCCAGTTTTTCATTTTTACTAAAGACAAATAATGGTAACACCAATTTGCTTTACTATACTTGGCCTGATTATTTGTATAAGTGCACCAAGAATAATTATTTTTCATATGGGCTTTTTAAACTGGCTTTGATGGAACTCTGTTCCATAAGGAATTTCAGATAAGACTGTTTTAAGCTGAGCCCAGCCATGTGTTTGTACACTTAAATACCTACAAGTTGGGTAAATTCTTCTGAAAGTCCCAAGATAATCTGGGGCTCCTGGGCCTGTTAGAAAGTGACATTCTTTACTTACCACAAGTCAGGACGAAACCACCTTTGCAAAATTACGACTGAGACAGTGAAAGAGATCTAACTTAACCAACTGCATCTTGCTTCTAACTCCAAGCTATCCTTGTTTATTCCTGCACTTAGGCTGAACTAACTTTGGGAAAAACTTATAGTTTATAGTTTAAACAAAGATGGTAATAGCCCTTTCTCAAAGCAAACCTCCTTCTTGCCTGGGGACTACATTGCCTTTGTAGGACTAACATTAGCCACAAGATTAGAAATTATGGTTTAGGAGTCATGCAGCTGGAGGCTACAAGATTCTGACCCTCCCTAAACAGCTCCTGAGATCAGTGCTTGAGACATTTTTCAGACCCTGCACTTGATGGATCGGTTGGCACCACCCAGATCAACAAACCGGCTGATCTGATCTTGTGGCTCCAACCCAGGAACTGACTCAGCACAAGAAGACAGCTTTGATTCCCTGTGATTTCACTTCTGACCAATAACCACTCTTGGCTCACTGGCTTCCCCCCACCCACCAAGTTATCCTTAAATGCTCAGGGAGACTGATTTGAGTAATAATAAAACTCCAGTCTCCTGCACAGCTGGCTCTGCATGAATTACTCTTTCTCTATTGAAATTCCCCTGTCTTGATGAATAGACTCTGTCTAGGCAGTGGGCAAGGTGAATCCCTTGGGTGATTACAAGGATTCCTGTACAGGGACTGTGTAGACAAGGTATGAGGCCAGTTTTCCCAAGGAACGTTTATTGGCTCTATAAGTCAAGTTTGATTCCTTAAAGGAAAGCATGCCATTCCAGTAAAAGCCTTGGTGAAACAACCAGTTTCTTCAAAAGAAAACATTCTTAATGCACTTATGCAAATAACTATATTGCCATAAGTTAAGAATACTCACAAATAGTTTCCAAATTCTGGAGAAATCAGATAGAAACAAATATGCTCCAAATTTTATTCACAGGAGTATGTTTTACTCAATTGTCAAAAGCAGTAAATAGCTCAAAAGAAAAGTGTTCTTGGCTCTGGAAAACAAAAAGGATCAGCAATGTTTTAAGCAAAAAGTCAAAAAAAATATTACTTCAGTTTTTTATTAGTTTAGTCCATTCAATTAACTCATGTTGTGTCTGATATTCATGATCACTTCAGCTATCCATGACAGTCCTGAAAGTTTCTTATTTTATTCTAATGTCATAGCCTCCAAAGTTATCAGAAACTTGCATTTGAGAGCACCTGCAAAAGTTTTATACCTGATTATAAAACCGTCTTCTGAAGAGAACCAAAATGAGACAACAATTGTCTGTGGATGACAAAAACATTTTAGGGCAGCCACAAAGGCACAATTGACGAGGAAATGTATTACCTCTGCGGCACAAAAGAATTTAACATAACAATTATAATTATTACTGATAACATATACGGAGGCATACCAGAATTATAGGAATCTTATACAATTCTGAAACAGATACTAATAACATATATGTATGAACATAACCCAAAATTAAACACCATTTTATATTTGACAATTTATTGCATGATTTTAATACATTAAATAAGATGAATATGTCTTTTTGGACTTAGGGGACCTAATTATTATGTTAATAACTTAGAATTTGATCTTGGAAGGTTTGTCAAATATCAAAGGTTTAAAACACTGGATATCACAAAATAGAATCCAAGATCACCATAAGTCATTTATTTAGCCAAAACGATAACTCAAAAGTTTTAAAAGAGACAACCCTTTACTCTGCTAGATGGGAGACTCAGTTTTCCAAACAAGACCCAATAAGATAGCATAAAGCTAACTGAATCTGTCTCTTCTCTCTCCAATTCCCACATTTTTTGTAATTTACTTAAAAGGCAAACAAAAATCTTTCAGCATTTCTTAGTATTATATAAAAATCTTTTTTTTTAAAAAAAAAGAAACCAACTTTTATGTTTACCTTAGTGCATCTTAAATGCAAAAGCTAGTTTTAAAAACATATTTTATAATCTATCCAGTTTTAATTAGTTTGACCATAAGGTAAGATTTTTGTAAACTTTTTTAAGAATGCTTTACAATTTTTTTTATTAACCAGCAAATTAATTTTCTAATAAAACCCTGTTATTTGGACATATGGGCCCAGATTCTGACCCCGCATCAGTGTGCTTTTATTCTAACGTTTAACCTATGGAAAAAAAAATTACTCATCATTGTATCTTAGCCAACTAGCTTATATCCACAGAACTTTTTTTACAAGAGCAGTCCTCTATGACCCCTCTTTAATTCTCTTAAGCCTTAAGTTTTGTCCCATTACTCTTTTGGGTAAGAAATCTATAAAACCCTCTGACAAAATTACATTTCCTTTAACAGAAACTACATTCTCATGCCATCTTATAATTTTTTTTTACCAAAAATACATTTTACTTTTCTTATACACCCTGTATGTAAAACTGGTTTTCTTAGTAGTCTTAATTACATGTTACAATGTTGACTCTTAGCAAATTTTATTTTTGGTGAAATACCTGGTAAGTAAGCAATTTTACTCCACATGTCCCCAGGCCTTATCTAGAATTTAATGCTTCAAAGTAGATAAATTGAACAATTTTCAAAAGTCAAAGAAGCAGTTTATGACCTTAAAGCATTCAGCGAATTTGGTATTTGACCTTAATTTAGACCAAATGTCCAAATTTTGAAGACATTTTTATTTTACCAATCATCTTTAAAGCTGTCTTTATTTCCAAATGATTATTAAAGTCACGTCAACAAAAAGGCATTGTTCTAAAGTTTCTATTTTTCTGAAAAAAATATTATTTAAGCGCTTATTTTTCTAAGCCAATTAATCAGATTTCTTCTATATAAACATCACACACACAACACATATAAATACACAGACAAACAGACAGACAGAAGATCCAGCAGTTGTAAGATCTTCCTTTTGCCAGTTTCTTAATTGGATTACTGACTTCAGGGTGGAGCCCTTGGAGGAACAGAACCAGGAAAGCTCGCAGTTTCTAGGACCTAATAAGCAGGCACAGCAGGAAGGCAAAAACAAATCCCCAAAATTAAGGGTGCCATTTTATACTGGATCATGGATCCCCAAAAAGGAGGGGAATACTATGGGAGAAGATAGTGGTGTGCTTCTACCATGCATTTTATTGCAAGGCAACTCAAAGACAGTCAGCCCATTTTGTAATCACCCCATCCCCCACGGGAGTCTTATCTCTCAGTTGGGGGGATTGGGATGTTTCCATATGTTCCAGGTGGCCAAGAGCATGCTTCTCTAATCCAAGTGTGCAAAGAGCAAAGTATTTCTCCATAACTGCCTCAGCCATCCCTTAAAGTATATTTTCTACCTAGAAATATACACCAAGAAATATACACCAAGGCTAAATGCAAAGTAATTTGATACCCGCAAATGTCAAAATCATCAGCTAATGCAATGCAAAGTAATTTTTGATACCCCCAAAAGTCAAAACCATCAGCTAACACAGTGCAAAAGAGAATAGAGCCTTAGATTTTGAGAGGGATTTATTTTCTTTCAATTCCTGGGGTTCCATGGGAAAACAGAAGTTTTTCCCAGAATGGGGTCCATGGTACCTCCTGTTTTTCCCCAGGCAGCCCAGGCTGTTAGTAATTATCTTATGTTTTCTCACGTGGGCATCAACAGTGGCAAGAAGACAAAATGAAGAAAAATAGGTTAGTTGACTGATAAGAAAAACTTTTTTCCCTTTTCTTTAGAAGAAAAACATGATTCAAGAAAAGGAAAAAAAGTCTTTTAAATATATATAGCTTGAATATCCATTTTTAATTAAGCCAATTTTAACCACAGAGGTCTTTTGTTAAAAAATTCTTTTTTAAATCTCTTATTACCAGACTCTAGCCAGGACAGCCAATATTTCCGGCCTTTGAATTCTACCCCAGGTAACCTCCCACATAAAATAGTAAGTCTTAACTAAGGTTATAACTTAACCATTAACGCATAAGGTGTTTTAAAGAGATGGTAAGCAGTTTCTTTTTTTTCTCTTTTTCTTTTTTTTTTAACAAGATTTAGAATCTTCCCAAGGTTAGTTCAGAGAAAGGAAAATTCAAGACAGGAAATCAGAAGCTATCCATGGGGAGAGGGAGGGAACCTCCATACATGGCAAAGTTACACAAATAACAAACCAGAAAGGAATCATTCGGAAGCCAAGAATTGAACCTGGGCCACCGCTGTCAAAAGATAAAGCCTTAGCTACTAAACTACACAGCACTGAGCATTGTTTCTCCCAGAAGAAGTCTGCGGCAGCCAATTTCAAGCTTGCAAAGACTTTTAACTGCTCAAGGTAATTTTTAGGGCTGTGACATGAACCCCAAAATTCCTGTCCTCTGGATGGTGGAGACCAAGATAAAGTATCCCCACATGGTCACAATGTTAATTTCTTAAGGACACAAAACAAGACAAATTTCATCTGGTATTGGTTTCAGGGACTCGCAGCAAATTCTGTAATGGACCAGCCTGCCAGGCTGGCTTGAAAAGTTGGCTTACAGGGGTCCTAAGCCCACGTTCTATCCTGTGATACCCTCCTCTCCATTACAGAAAGACAAATTCTTGGCACAAAGTGCACCAGATTTGCTATAGCCTATGACTAGTCTCACAAATCCTTTTTTTACTATTAATAAAACCCTTGCAGAGGAGACACAGTGATGTTTATCATTTACCATCACCCGACATGCAGAGAAAGAAAGAGAAAGAGAGGCAGGCCAGAAACTTGACTGATAAGAATTTCTTACCCTTTTTGCTGGTATACCAGGTTTCTGGGTCCCCTTTCTCTGCAGCTTCCAGAAGAATGGAGAGGCTTTTGATGGCCCTGTTCACTGTGCCATAGCTGTCGGCGACCAAGCCCCATTACAAAAGAAAATCATCCTTTTCTGTTTTATGAAACCATCAGCAAAAGCTTCTCAATTATGCAAGATGCTGCCCGATGAGCTGCATAGGGAACCAAATTAACATTTTCCATCCCAGCAGAAGCAAAATACACATAACACAATGGACACTGGTCACCTCGCTCAGCACCCAACATCAACCTGGCAATGCTGAAACTTTTTCCCACTGGTCCCTGTTGTCTTTGATCCACTCAAGGTGGGGAGGGGTGACCTCCAATCCGGAATTCAATGGGTTGTCTCTGGGCAAGATGAAGAGCAGTTACCCTCAATCAGGCCTGTTAAACTTCTTTCCGGACTCATTGAATGTGACCAGATAGATAAGGAGGGTTCTCTGAGTTAGGCCTGCTAGACTTCCATCGGCAATTCCTTCAGAAATATTCTCCACATATACAAACACATACACAAAGACAAGATGGACAGAAGGCCTTCCAAATCAAGATCCCTAACCAAGAATTCCAGAGTATACCTTCCCAACTATCCTCCTATTCTCCATGTGAGAAATCTCCCCGAAATCTTCCTGATTGAAGAGAAGTCTCCTCAACCAATACCCTTCCTATTATTTAGGGAGAGCCAACCAAGGCCTTTCAGGAGCCAAACCAGGACAGACACCCCATGGTGGAGCAACAGACACCCTGTGCAATGAGGCTACAGACAGACACTCCACCATGGGGCGAGAGAACCAGTCAGGAGAAGGAAGGAGGCATTGGCAGTGCCTAGGATACTCACCAACCCAGACACCCTGCAATGGGCCTACAGACAGACACCCTGTGATGGGGATACAGTTATGGGATGTCTCTCCAGGACTACTTCTCTATTGCAATTAGATCCTTGCATGTTGGGTTGGCAGCACCCCACCAGTAGAAACAGGACCAGAGTTAGCCTCCAGTCCAAGAGAACTAGGTGGCTGCTTGGGCTGGCCTCTGAATCCATCACTGGAGGGGGGCTGCTGAACCATGGGCAGACCCACAAGGGCAATTCCAGATGAGCCCCCAAATTTGTAACTGCCCAGTGGGTTCACCTTGCCTGCTGTCTAGACACTGGCAGTTTATCAAGACAGGGGAATTGCAATAGAGAAAGAGTAATTCACGCAGAGCTGACTGTGCAGGACACAGGAGTTTTATTATTACTTAAATCAGTCTCCCCAAAAACTCTGGGATCAGGGTTTAAAAGGATAATTTGGTGGGTAGAGGGCCAATGAATTGGGAGTGCTGATTGGTTGGTTCGGGGATGAAGTCACAGGGAGTCAAAGCTGTTCACTTATGCTGAGTTGAGAGACAGGACTAGCTGGATTTCCTAGGCTGACTAAGAATTCCTAAGCCTAGCTGAGGAAGGTGACTGCACCTACCTTTAAAACACAGGGCTTGTAACTCAGCTCACACCTGACCAATAAGGTAGTAAACAGGGCTCACTAAAATACAAATTAGGCTAAAAGCAGGAGGTAAAGAAATAGTCAAATCATGTATCGCCTGAGAGCACAGGGGGAGGGACAATGATCGGGATACAAACCCAGGCATTGGAGCAGGGAGGGGCAACCCCTTTTAGGTCCCCTCCCATTGTATGGGAGCACTGTTTTCACTCTATTAAATCTTGCAACTGCACACTCTTCTGGTCCATGTTTGTTAGAGCTCAAGCTGAGCTTTCACTCACTATCCACCACTGCTGTTTGCTGCTGTCGCAGACCTACCATTGACTTCCACCCCTCCGGATCCAGCAGGGTGTCCCCTGCGCTCCTGATCCAGTGAGGCGCCCATTGCCGCTCCCAATTGGGCTAAAGGTTCACCATTGTACCTGTGCACCTAAGTGCCCGGGTTCATCCTAATCGAGCTGAACACTAGTCGCTGGGTTCCACGGTTCTCTTCTGTGACCCACAGCTTCTAATAGAGCCGTAACACTCACCGCATGGGCCAAGGTTCCATTCCTTGGAATCTGTGAAGCCAAGAATCCCAGGTCAGAGAACGAAAGGCCTGCCCCAACTTGGGAGCAGCCGCCACCATCTTGGGAGTGGCCCCCCACCATCTTGGGAGCTTGAAGAACAAAGACCATCCCGTAACAGAGTCAGTTCCTGGGTGGGGGCCACAGAACTGGTTGGCAGGTCCAGGTGGGACCATCTGGTTGTTAGAAATGCAAAACCTTGAAAAGACATCTCAAAAGGCGATATTAGGTTCACAACAGTGATGTTACCTCTAATAGTAATTGGGGAAGTTGTGAATCTTATGGCCTCTGGAATAATGGCTGGTAATATTTAGAATTCCAGCCCCTCTCATTCTACCTTGGTGGCTGGTGGCCTTTCATTCATTTTACAAGAACAGTTTAGCTTTTGGGAAGGGCTATTGCCAAGACCAGCTCGGTCGGGGAGACCTTAACCCAGAGGCACTAGAGGAATTAAAGACACACACACAGAAATATAGAGGTGTGAAGTGGGAAGTCAGGGGTCTCACAGCCTTCAGAGCTGAGAGCCCCGAACAGAGATTTACTCACGTATTTATTAACAGCAAGCCAGTCATTAGCATTGTTTCCATAGATATTCGATTAACTAAAAGTATCCCTTATGGGAAATGAAGGGATGGGCCAAAATAAAGGGATGGGTTTGGCTAGTTATCTGCAGCAGGAGCATGTCCTTAAGGCACAGATCGCTCACTCTATTGTTTGTGGTTTAAGAACGCCTTTAAACGGTTTTCTGCCCCAGGCAGGCCAGGTGTTCCTTGCCCTCATTCCGGTAAACCCACGACCTTCCAGCGTGGGCATTATGGCCATCATGAACATATCACAGTACTGCAGATATTTTGTTTATGGCCAGATTTTGGGGAGCCTGTTCCCAACAGGCTATTACTTAAACTGTACACTAAATTCCTTCCCAAGGCTAGTTTGGCCTACATCCAGGAATGGACAAGGACAGTTTAAAGGTTACAAGCAAGATGGAGTTGGTTAGGTCTGATGTCTCTCACTTTCATAATTTCCTTAGTTATACTTTTGCAAAGGCAGTTTCAATACTGTTTCAGGGGTGTGTGTGTGTGTGTGTGTGTGTGTGTGTGTTCCTAAGTGTACTGAGACATGATGTAAAATGAGTTTCTTATTGATTGGCATGAGCTTTTCAAACAATATAAGAATTGGTCTAGATCAGTGGTTCCTAAATTATGGTCCCTGGCCCAGCAGCATTAGAAATACCTGGGACCCGGTGATCATTAGAATTGCAAATTTGGAGGCTTTATCCTGGACCTACTGAACAGGGATAGGGCCTGGAAATCTATGTTTTAAAAAACGTTCAAGAAACTCTGATGCACACCAATGTTAGAAAACCACTGGAATCTAGGTAATTTAGCCTTTCTCAATCACAGGAGAGACTGGAGCTTTAGAGAAAATTATTTCAGTGACTCTTGTCATTTTTCCCAAGTAGAAAGCTGGCATTTTAGAAGATACTGGGAAATAAGTTAGTTATTACATACAATGGATGCCTTAGGGCAGGAGGGCTTAATTCTCTCTTAGGAGTGGTTGAGAAGGGAAAAATCTAGAATGATCCCCCAAGGTTTTCTTCAGAGTAAATTTGCATGATGTCAACAAAAATAGTCAAACTCTGTAAAATATATGAAGAGATTTATTCTGAGCCAAATAGGGGTGACCATGGCCTATGATACTGAGAACATGAGATCCTGAGAACATGTGCCCAAGGTGGTTGGGGTGCAGCTTGATGTTATACATTTTAGGGAGACATGAGACTTCAATCAAATACATTTAAGACACACATTGGTTTGGTCCACAAAGGTGGGACAACTTGAAGCGGGAATAGGGTGTGGTAGGGGTGCTTCCAGGTTATAGGTAGATTTAAAATTTTTCTGGTTGACAATTGGTTGAGTTTATCTAAAGACCTGGGATCAATATAGAAAGGAAATATCAGAGTTAAGGTAATGGAATGTGGAGACCAAAGTTCTTATTAGGCAGATGAAGCCTTCAGGTAGCAGGCTTCAGAAAGAATAGATTGTAAATGCTTCTTATTAGACTTAAGGTCTGTGTTGATGTTAATGCTGGAGGGTATAATGAGGCATGTCCAACCCCCACTTCCCATCATGGCCTGAACCAGTCTCTCAGGTTAAATTTTAAGAGCACCCTGGCCGAGGAGGAAGCTCATTCAGATGGCTGGGAGGTCTTAGAATTTTATTTTTGGTTTATAGAGACTTAACCCAAGTTTTCCAAAACATAAAGTAATCTAACCAAGGATTTGAAAAAAAATCATTTTGGCTTAAAATGTATTTTCTTATCTCTACTGTGATTACAAACAATGATCCTATTGTTATAATGAAGAATGTAAATATATAACTGTTACTAAGAGTTGGAAATTATGATTTGCTGAGGACATTCAAAATCAGCCTCTAGTTCATTTATCTAATCATAATGGTCATATTTGCAAACTCTCTCTAGGACAGTGATTCACAGCCGCTATTCCGATTTAACCCTGTTTTGTTCCCAGTACACTCCTAATCAGTAGCATCTCTCATCACAGTGCTGTGATTCTCATGGGGACTGGGGGGCTGTAGAGCATGAAAAGTCTCACTGAGGATTCTAATGCACCCCCTCCCCCACATAGACACCAAAAAGAATCTCTGCACTAGGATAAAATACAAAGTTGCTAAGAACAATCTAAGTCAGCAGAGAATATATCATCCTCCCAGAATAGCCAAGTTTTAAATAGGCATTGACTGAGTTCCAGGATGATCCAAGAGCTCAGAGCATAATTCATTATTGTATACTTATTTATTCGCTGCAAAGAACCACTATTCTTTCAGAAGAGAGCAAAATCTAGTTATGAAAAAAGGAAAATTTTCTTGTCAATCAACTAATCAATATTTTTTTATGGCTGCTGGATAGGCATCAATGTATTAGGCACTATGTAGGCCATGGGTGGGTTGAAACCGCCTTGGCAAAAATTGTATCAGTGAGAAAATTATGGCAGTGGGGGAGATCTGATCTAGCCTACTCCCCTCCTGCCTTTAGCCTTCAAGCAATCGAGCTGCCTTTAATTATTACTAGACTAGCTTTGGGAGACATTTAGTTTATGGTTTAAATGATAATAGCCCTTCCCCAAAACTCAAGTGCCTTTGTAAAGCTAATGAGAGGCCACCAGGCTAGCAGGAGGGGAGGAGCCTGAATTCTGCTAAGGTGTAGACATAAATGATTGCCAGTCTTTATTCTGGAGGTAACAAGATAGACAACTTCCCCAATCACTCCTGCAAATAACATATCTATTGTAGAATCTAAGATTTGGCCTTCTGAGATATCTTTTCAGGGTTTTTACATGTCTGACATCTACGCCTCTGGCTCCAACCTGGACCTGCCCACTGCTCCTGTGGCCCCACCCAGAAGGGTTTCAGCGTGCAGAAGGATCATTTCCAACAACCCTATGATTGCATCCACCATCCAATCAGCAGCCACCCCCACCACTTCCCCCAGACTATCTTTGAAAAGCCCTAGTCCCTGAAATCCCAGCTCTCATGAATTCAACTCCATTGCAATGTCCCTGCCTTGATAAGTCAGCTCTATCTGGGCAGCGGGCAAGAAGAACCCATTAGGTGGTTACAGTTTTACAACCACTGGAGACAAAAGATCACAACACATGAAATAAGCAACATAAAAATAAAACACTAATAAATGACAAATTATGAAAGACTACTTATGAAGCTATCTGAAGTGGTACTAAGAAATACAGATTCCAGCCAGGCACGGTGGCTCACCCCTGTAATCCCCAACACTTTGGGAGGCCAGGGCGGGCCGATCACTTGGGCCCAGAAGTTCAAGACCAGCCTGGACACAAGGTGAGACCCCCATCTCTACCAAAAAAAAAAAAAAAAAAATTAGCTGGGCATGGTGGCGTGTACCTGTGGTCCCAGCTACTCGGGAGGCCTGAGGTGGAGGGATCACTTGAGCCTGGGAGGCAGAGGTTGCAGTGAGCTGAGATTGCCCCACTGTACTCCAGCCTGGGCAACAGAGCCAGACCCCGTCTCAGAAAAAAAAAAAAAAGAAAGAGAGAGAGAAAGAAAAAAAAGAAAAGAAAAGAAATATAGAAACCCCACCCCATAACTGCTGTGCTATGTCACAATGCCATAATATCAGAAATGCTGACATAGACTCATCAGAGGCAGGGCCCAGGAATCTGCATTTAAGTCTGCCAGGTTGTTATGCTACTCAATCAAGTTAAGCACCGCTACCTCAGAAATGCAGAAGAGAGGAAAATTAATTTTAACCAGTACTATCAGAGAACAACTTTTTTGTGGAGCAGTGAAGCTGAGATAGGGCCTGAGTGAAAGCACCTTTGCAGAATTATAAATAATGAGCGAAATCTAACAGGGCTAACTCCATCTTGCTTCTAACCTCACAGGCTAAATTGCTTTTTTATTTATTCTAGCACAGAGGCCAAGATAACTATGAGAGGAATTTAGTTTATAGTTAAACTTGGAGGCAAGGGAAACTAACTCCCCCCTGCCTCTGCCTTATCCTACCATGCCCACACACACTATCCAGAGATTGAAGCCACATTCTTAAGACACGGGTAAAATTATGGTAGGGGCTTGAACTTTGCTAAAGAATAGGCATAGTTAGGCCGGGCGCGGTGGCTCACGCCTGTAATCCCAGCACTTCGGGAGGCCGAGGCGGGTGGATCACGAGGTCAGGAGATTGAGACCATCCTGGCTAACACAATGAAACCCCGTCTGTACTAAAAATACAAAAAATTAGCCGGGCGTGGTGGCGGGCGCCTGTAGTCCCAGCTACTCGGGAGGCTGAGGCAGGAGAATGGCGTGAACCCGGGAGGCGGAGCTTGCAGTGAGCCGAGATGGCGCCACTGCACTCCAGCCTGGGCGACAAAGCGAGACTCCATCTAAAAAAAAAAAGAAAAAAGAAAAATTGGCATAAACAATTACCTGCCATTGCTTAATGTGTTTTCCTACAAGTTGCTAACTGACCCAGAGTCACGTAACTGGGGCCACAACATTTATAACTTCCTCTACTACTCCTATAACCTTACTATTATGAAACCTAAAGAACTGGGTCACTGAGATATTTTTTAGATTCAGCACTTCAGTACCACTTGGTCCTGAGAACAGACTAAGCTGCATGAAGACAGTTACAGACACTGTTGTGATTTCACCCCAGCCAGTCAATTGTTTCAGGTCCCCAGCCCCCTGTCAGTCAAAGTACCCTTTAAAATCTTAGCCTCTGAATTATCAGGGAGACAGATTTGAGAAATTTCTCCCGGTTATTGCTTGGCCAGACCTACGATTACTAAACTCTTTCTTTGCTGCAATACCGGTTCTCACTGGTTCTTTTAGGGCAGCGGGCAAGAAGAACTAGTCGGCCTGTGACATGAGGACAGGGTAAGATGTGAACCAAGTAGCTGACAGACCAGAGGGTTTATGTGTGTGCTCACCTGAAGCTGCCTGTGCCAAAATGCTAAGGAAGGCTTGGGAGGAGAGAATGAGTGCCCAAGGTAGTTAGAGAAGGCTTCTCCCAAACCGAGTCTCAAAGACTGAGCAGGAGGAATCTGCCAGGCAGAGAATGAGGGAAACAGGATTCCAGGCAAAGTCTGTACAAAAGTATAGAGGCATGAAAGGGCAAGTTATGTTAAGTGACCAGGAGGAGTTCCATGAGACTGGAATAGGCAGAGAAAGGAGGAGAGGCCCATGGGAGACAGGGTAGAAAAAGTGATAGACCTGCTTAAGAAGTAAAAGACTAAACAAGGTTGGAAATCCCAAACCATAATGCAGGGCGAATAAATGCCTGGATGTTCACACATATGACATAATGTGTGACTTACAGGGTCCAGAAAACAGAGGGAACTGGTAGATCCATACCCCATGTTGAAGGGGCAACCTGCTCAACCCAAGCCAATCATTGCCTTTATGGGCAATGAGGTTCCTCCAATGCTGCCAAATCAGCAGACGTTTTCTCCCCAGAAAAGCCAGACACTCAGATTTTTAAAATAAAATCTCCAAACTTTTAAATGTAAGCTCAGTTCTTTAACTTATTAAACAGGCCAAACAAAATACAACGCTTGGTCTGGTGTGAAGGCTAGTTTATTACCTCTAGGCTACAGTCTAATAAGCTCTTACTGCATCCAAATTAGATGGGTTTCTATCTGGTTCACTGTGTGCCTGATTGCAGAACATGGCAACTAGGCTGAAGCTTTGTTGGGAGAACAACAGAAATCAAATTTGGAGCTTTTATTCTGGAAAGATCTGGATATATCTCTGTGTGTGTTTTTGTATATATATACACATTTGTGTGTGTGAATGTATGTGTGTATATATGTATATATATACACACACACACACACACACACACACCACTTCCTTTGTTTAGTTTAAACACAGGCAAGATGTTGTTCTCAAACTTTGTAATATTCTCTAAAAATTGCCAGGGCTCAGAAACTATACTAACATAGCCAGAGGAATGATTTGAAAAAACAGTATTCTTTAGTAATATAAAGTATTTGAGACCATACAAGATTTAATTCTACATGCTAACTTAAAAAAAAAAAGAGTTGTGCTTTCACTGTGCAAGCTGAAAAGGACTTTATTTAGCAACATATACAAACTTGCATTTCTGAGCAACACCAGTAAACCTATGGTCTTTCTATTTTCTCCTTGCTGGAGGGTCATTCTAAAGATAAATTCATTAAAAATGGAAAATGCTGCTATTTTTCAGACAGTGTTCTTTTATTTTTGATAGAAAAGTTATTTGTTTTAGATGACTATTTAATCATCTCTTAGAAACCAATCCATGACAAATCTTATATTTGAGCTTATACCTACCTCTTTTCCATGATAAAAAATTACTTCTATAGATGCTAGAATTAACTTTCTTAAAGATGTCAGCTGCATAAATTTTTAATTACTATATAATTAAAAACCTTCTAATAATTTTTAAGGTTATGACTTATAAAACATGTTCCTCTGGAAACTGAAATCAGTTTTCAATTTTCCCATTTACATTTCTTTCACTAGTGAAAAAAATAATTTGTCTTTATTCTTTTCAAGAAGAGCTAGAAAAGGCTGATCTTTAAGATCATTCATTGTTTCTACTCTCCAGGAAAGGCAGTGTGGTATGGACCCCCCTCCCCCGAAAACTATCTGCATCATAATCGTTGGAACATGAGAGTATGGAAAAAGGGATTTTGCAGGTGTGGTTAAATAGAAGATCTTAAGGTTGGGAGATTATTCTGGATTATCTGGCACAAGGATGGGGGTCCTTATAAGTAAAAGAGGGAGGCAGGAAGGTAAGAGGGCATGACTACCATGTAGCAGTGGTCGGAGTGGTGTTGCTGGTCTTGATGAAGGAGGGGAGTCATAAGCCAAGGAAGGTGGGTGGCCTCTAGAAACCAAAACAGGGAAGAAAACAGATTCTCTCCTAGAGATTCCAGAAGAAATGCAAACCTGCCTATTTTTGCCAGGTGAGATCTATTTCAGGTGTCTGACCTCCAGAGCTGTAAGATAATAAATCTGTCTTGTTTTAAGCCTCTAAATTTGTGGTAATCTGTAGCAGCAGCAGTTAAGAATATGGACAGTAACCAGACTCCCTCAAAGATGGGACACTAGAATAGCTTTATTTTATATTTTATTTTATCTATAGAAAACAGAAAAGTGATTTATTCCAAAAGATGGCAGAAATGAGAAATTCATGCTGAAAATATACCTTGGGCCGGATGTGGTGGCTCATGACGGGGCGCAGTGGCCAAGGTGGGCGGATTGCTTGAGCCCAAGATTTTGAGACCAGCCTGGGCAACATGGCAAAACCGTCTCTACCAAAAAATTAAAAAACTTAGCCAGGCATGGTGGCCAGCGGCTGCAGTCCCAGCTACTTGGGAGGCTGAGGCAGGAGGATCACTTGAGCCCAGGAGGTTGAGGCTACGAGATCACCACTGCACTTCAGCGGGAGCGACAGAGCAAAACTCTGTTTAAAAAGGAAGAAAGAAAAAAAAAAGAACACATAATTTGGTGTAATTCTGTTGGGAGAGCTCTTTCCTCTGAACGTCCTCTCCTACTGACTGCCCCACTGGAGTCTTGTCAGGCAGTACGTTCTAAATAGTTCACTGATTCCCATGTTATGAGAAGGCAGGAGCCATCTACAAATCCACAAATTCCAAGGACATAATAACACATTTCTCAGAAGAAAAGCATCTTCTCTCTCAAAAGAGTGCATTATCATTTTGAGGAGTTGGCACAGTTTAGGTTAAGTAGGCACATAATTCATTAAAGCATAAAAAAGTTGAAGAAAAAAATGCTGCATTGTGTTAGACATTCAAATGTGGTGTGAACGTTTAAGGCAGCTGATGCCCAAAATAAGCAAGTCAAGAAAAGTGGTGTGGTTTGGATTTTGCATCTAGAAGGAATTCTTTTCTCATGACTGCTAAGACTGAGCACTGTAAAGCCTGTCTTCCTCAAGGCCAATGACACTTCGGATACCAGATGATTTCATGTTTCAACTGCAGTCTGAAGAGAGGGTTGAGTTGGCCAGGATTGCAATCAGCCAAAAGAGACAGCAACAAACTGAACAGGTCACCAACATGGTAATGATAACTCCCTAGTTAGGACCCTTAGGGATGAACCAAGGCATGAAGAAACCAGTGAAGCCCTAAAACACGCTCATTGCAATGAGAGGTATGGTGAGGCCCTGATATGCCATGCTTACCGCTGGTCTGCCAGCCCCTGCCTCTCTGCCTCACTTGGGTCCCACCTGGAAGTCGTTTTTAATTAATTTTTTTTTTTAACAGAGACAGAGTCTTGCTATGTTGCTCAAGCTGGCCTTGAACCCCTGGCTTCAAGTAATCCTCCTGCCTCAGCCTCCCAAAGTGCTGGGATTGCAGGTCTGAACTACCGCGCCAGACCCTAGAAGGGTTTTAAGTTGGTATTTTATATTCTTTTTTGAGAAAGAATCTAGAATCAAAGTCATCAGTAAAAGGGCGTGTGCTGGCACTTGTGGGTGTGCCTTCTCACAAGAGTACCCTGAAGTAATTATTCAGCCTCTAGGTGAACACCTTCTAGACAGGAAGCTCATCATCTCTCAACGATACCTAAGTCACTTTAAGACTACTCTTAGAGTGTTAGAAAATTCTTTCTTATACTGATCTGATGCAAAAACCAGAGCTTCCTCACTTCCAAATCATTGTTCCTTTCATTCTAGTAAACTCAGTTTCAAAGAGGTCTTCAGATATCAGGTTCCATTATAAACATAAATAATTTCTAAATAAAATGCAAAAGATTCCTCGTAGATCCCATTAAAATGATGACAATTTTTTTTCTTTCTTTCTGAGCCTGCCTGGTAGGGAACACAATTTTGTTTAAGTAGTATTTAAAAGCTTTTTTTAATTGCAGAGAAAGCCATTGTAGAATTACTTTAAACCATAATATATAAAAATTTCATATCAGCAATCCTTCATTTAAGCTAACGATGTGAATTAGAAAGAGAATACTATTCCTGCAAAAGCTGGATTTTTTTTAAAGAAAGAAAGGGAATACTAATACTTTTAGGGAAGTCATCACTCGTTCATTCACTAATATTGAACACAATATTATATTCAATATTAGTTCAATATTGAACACAGCTTACATCAAAAGTGAGTCAAGAATGAAACCCTTTTTCTTTCAAAATTGATTTTTGTATTAGGCATGACTTTTTCTTTAGCACCTTCAACAACCCTATGAGGAAAATAATTATTCAATTATTATAAGGTAATTATGTACAATATATACAAGTTTAAACAAATTCAACTAGCTAAATTTTCCTCTTTTCACATCCTGCGTATAAATCCTTATTTGACTAGTCAAATAAGAAGGAATATGGATTTAGATATACGTCAATCTCAAAATCTAGTTTCATACTTACAGGCATTAAGATCGCTGAAGATTATTAAGCCACTCAGCCTTAGTGTCCTCATCTGTAGAATGTGACTAATATTCACACAGCCTTATGGTGACTGCATCATAATGGGCCATATCAAGCGCACATGGTAAGTGCAGAAAACCTACCCCCCACTTCAGATGATGCAAAATAAGGAAACTGAAAAAGGTACTACTGGCCGGGCGCGGTGGCTCACGCCTGTAATCCCAGCACTTTGGGAGGCCAAGGTGGGCGGACCACAAGGTCAGGAGATCGAGACCATCCTGGCTAACATGGTGAAACCCCGTCTCTACTAAAAATACAAAAAATTAGCTGGGTGTGGTGGTGAACGTCTGTGGTCCCAGCTACTTGGGAGGCTGAGGCAGAATAATGGCGTGAACCCGGGAGGCGGAGCTTGCAGTGAGCCGACATCGCGCCACTGCACTCCAGCCTGAGCGACAGAGCAAGACTCCGTCTCATAAAAAAAAAAAAAAAAGAAAAGAAAAAGGTACTACTAAGGATAGGAACATCTATCCATCAGACACAAAAATGCTTGAGAACTATAGAATAAAATCAACAGGTATCAATATGAAAACTCTTTCATTAAATGCCTACACGATTTAACAGTACGCCAACTTATGGTTAAATATAGTTTTCTAAATACGCCATCACTTTGAAAACATTTCTCATTTTTCAGTAATTTCTAAGCACACCCTCAGTAACTGCCAAGATATCACAACACATCCACATCGTGAACTCAATGTTTCACCCGGGCAAATAATGTCAAAAGTAATGACAGTACAGCCAAAAAGTTTATTCACTGTCTAAACTACGTGGATTTTAAAATATTCTATTCTATTTGCTATGGAGTGAAGCTCCCCTTCTCCTTAAAATAACATGCTTAGTGTCTGGGAAGGGCTTTAGACATCAGGTAGAGAATGCATGAGGGAAAACGACCCAACTTTCTGAACATCCATAGTCTGCGGAAAGTTGGCTCATCCCTAACCCTGAAATAAAGCTACTGCAGCCACGAGGAAATCAAATGGCACGCTATCTGCCGTCTGCACTTGGCCCGTACCCGCGTCCTGAAGACGGGAGCGCAAGAATTCTCCCTTTCTACATGACCTGCAAGCTAAGGCTAGCACATGCCAGCACCCTACGAAGAGCCACCCGATCTCCTGTCTGGGATGCAGAGACTCGGTTTAACAGCCGACTCCACCCGAGTCCCGAGACTCTTCCAAGCTCCTTCCCGGCCCGCCGCTCCCCCTACATTCGCACATGCGTACACCCAATAAACAGAGCCGAGAGCGCTCCCCTTCGCGTGGTCCCCACGCCCAGCTGCCACGCAGCCGGTCCTCCTACCCTTCTCTGGGCGGCTAGCTTCACGATCCAGTAACGCGCATGTGCAAAACTGCGGGCCCTGTAATTCTTTAGTGGGCAGGGGTGGGGCGGTCGGTGGGCCCAAGTTTCTTGCGCACGCTCCGGACATGCGCAGTGCGGGAGCTGAGGCGCCAGCTGTCGATTTGGAAGTTCCGGGGAAGTCGCGCATGCGCGAGTGTACGCGTTGCCGGCGAAGAGGGGAGCCTGACGACTCGGAAATTTGAATACCACAGTAGCATGGAGTGTGACCTCATGGAGACTGACATCTTGGAGTCGTTGGAAGATCTAGGGTAAGACTGTCAGGGCACGGGTCTCCCAAGCCCCACGCTGCCGGCCCCCTGGGAACACCTCCTGCGCCCCAGTCTGAGACACCTGCCTCTCCACGCCGCACCCCGTGGCTCCTGGCTGTCGCTTCCCTTTGGCCCCGGCACCCCCAATGCCACGTCCACTGTCTGCACTGCTAGCTCGGGGTCCTCCAATCCCAACACCCCTAGGCCTGCCCAGTGCTCCCTGCAGGCGAGCTACCCGCAGCGTTTGTCAGTCATGCGTGTCATTGTCTGGGCTCTGGTTCTCGCCACCCCCACTCCCCGAGCTTCTCTCCTCGCTTCATCCTCCTGCCCTACCCCTTAACCCCTCAAGTCTAAAGGTTGCCAAAGTTGATTCTGCTTTCCTACTTGTTCTCCAAATTTCCTACTCCCATCTTGAGCCCCTCCTCCTACCCCACTCCACTTCTCTCAAAATTTCTCCTTTGCCCAGTCATCTCTGCATGCACCCAGGCTTCGCTAAGCCACTTCTATGGGCGCTGCATCTGTTCCGCTGGCCAGCTCACTTGTGCATCTAACCTATCACCACGTCCCTGGGAACCACCAGCAGTTTGCTTTGACTCTGTGATACTCTGCCTCGTTGAGCCCCATTAGACCAGGGTCGTCTTCACCCACGAAGAACCTGCGTATTTGTTTTGCATTTTGTCTCTCCTTCTCCTGATAGTTATTCAACCATAATTCATCAGTATCTAGAAGCTGGAAATAGGGTTTGTTATCTCACTGGGTCACCCAGATCAGTGTACTCTATTAAACTTGAGAACGTGGACCCTCTTGGGCTAAATGTGGTTCCAGAAACAAATTGTATGCTTAGATACTTACCTACAGGTACGGTATCAAAACAAAGTGCAGATTTAGCTAGCTGTATTTCTAAGTAACAAGTTCTTTATCAAAATTTTCTCTTAGGTTTTTCCATGACAAGGAAACCTTTGAGAGAAACCTTTCTTTAGGAAAAAACACCTTGAGGATTCCCAAAATCTGCCTATTTGAATAATTTACTACCCTAGTAGAAATTTTTAGGAACGAAGTAGTCTTGCTTATCATCTGTCTTTGTCACAGTGAAATACTATTGTTCTTTTCTTGGAAACTTGCTCTGAATTTTTATAAATATTCCAGACTTTAGGGGGCTTCTTTCTTTCATTAGGGCATATGTTAAAGTCATTCAGCAAAATAGTCTCTTTAGTTGACATCTCAGACTGAATCGCTTGTTCACACATGAAACCATTCATTCATTAGGACTTTTTAAGGAACAGTTGCTTTGTGGCAGTGTTGGGCCCTTAGAGTACAAGGTGAGGTGGAAGAGGGGTTCACAGGATACTGGGAAAATACGCTGTGAGGAGCCCTGAGGAGGGTCCCTTTACTGGGAAAGGAAATGAAATCCTAGAAGCTTCTTTCTGGAATAAATGACACTATAGTACTGTAGTGGAATGAGTGGAATGAAAGGAAGGGGGTAGACCTTATTAAATGTAGTCTTTCTGCATGGATAGTGGTCACTTAAGAATTGGCCACGGATGCTGTTTCTTCCCATTATTGTCTTTTTTTTCCCCCTCCTTTTTTTAACTTTTTATTCTTTTGGGTACTGTACAAGTAATTGTTACTGTAGTAATTGTAATCACATAACTACTTGAGATAGAGTGTAATGTAAACCATGGATTTTCTGAAAACTATTATAAATTTTAACCTTAACTACTTAGTTTGGTGGCATTCAAACATTAAAAGTCAGCCTTAATTAACTGAAATGTACTTTTAAAGGACTCACTGAGAAATATTAGAATTAAATGACTACCTTTTCTATTTATTTATTTATTTATTAATTAAGAGATGAGGTCTCGCTCTGGTGACCAGGCTAGTCTCGAACTCCTAGCCTCAAGCGATCCTCCCACCTCAGGCTCCAGAGTAGCTGGGACTACAGGTGTATGCCACTGATCCTGGCAAATAGTCATCTTTTATCTCTTACCTGGCACACAGTAGGAATTCAGTAACTACTTGTTGAATAAACTAATGAAGTCTAAATGTGAAACTCAAGGAGAAACTTCTAGGCCTAGTCTTTTGATTTCAGTGTCTAATAATACATAGTTTATAAATCTAGATGCCAGACTACATGTGATCTCATTTTTTTATGTATGATTTGTTTTCATTTTGTTGCATATACTGTATAAACCTATAATCATATTTTAAAGGGATTGAGAACTGTCATTTCTCTAACATACCTGTAGTTCTCAACATTATGTTATCTTTTTTTTTTTTTTTTTGATACGGAGTCTTGCTCTGTCGCCCAGGCAGGAGTGCAGTAGTGCGATCTCGGCTAACTGCAAGCTCTGCCTCCCGGATTCAAGCCATTCTCCTGCCTCAGCCTCCTGAGTAGCTGAGACTACAGGCACCCTCCACCGTGCCTGGTTAATTTTTTTGTATTTTTATTAGAGATGGGGTTTCATCGTGTTAGCCAGGATCGTCTTGATCTCCTGACCGCGTGATCCGCCTGCCTCGGCCTCCAAAAGTGCTGGGATTACAGGCGTGAGCCACCACGCCTGGCCTAAACATTATATTATCTTAAGCATATTTATTGTATCATCTTAAGTAAGCATTATTATCAATATTTAAGAGAATGTAAAGCAATCTGAAGAATATGTATTTAAGATTACTTGGAGTGACAGAAATCTTATGTTTTAGAATATTGGTGATTGGAGTTCATTATGACTGTCATCTTTTATGAATGTTTGAACATTTTTAAATTTTTTAAAATTATACTGGAATCTCTTACAAAGGATTAGGATTCAGATGCACCAGTTCATTAAGTGCCAATATTTATTAAGCTAACCTGACGTTTCTTTGGTACTAGAATGTCTTACTAGTCTTAACTGGCATTAAATTTATAAAAATGATATAAATGGTTAACTGGAAAGTTTTTACTTTTAAAGGAAGTCATTAAAAACCTAACTAAGCCTGGGCAACATAGTAAGACCCCTGGCTATTTTATAAAAAATTTTTAAAAAGCCAGGTTTGGTGGCTTGTACCTTCACTGCACTTCAGCCTATGTGACAGTGCAAGACCTCATCTCAAAATAAAAACATAATCTAGTTGTTTTCTGGAAAATTTTTAGAAAAGATAACCTAAGTTTTATTTCTGAAATAAGTTACAGTATAATTAGCTATTACTTGTTAATTTGCTTTTAATACTCAATTCAATTACAGTAAGAAAATAAATCTTTTTACATTGGAAGCTTTTAGTAAATGTACAGAAGTTGACATAATTTAGTAGTATATGCAATTCTGTTAGATATTCACCTACATTTTGAAAGGTTGAAATGCAGCTACCATTTAGCTGCTTTTTGTAATGGTTCAGTATAGTTCTAAATTATGTTTATATTTGTCCATTTAAAATAAAGATAAGTACTAACTTATCTTTATTAAATTATTGCTTATGTAAATAAGACATAGATATGTTTTATCTGTAATATATTAGGTATGATTGTATTTTCTTCTGAAATGTAATTTCTTGCTCACCAGTTACAAGGGCCCATTGTTGGAAGATGGAGCGCTCTCTCGGGCAGTCTCTGCTGGAGCCAGTTCCCCCGAGTTTACCAAACTCTGTGCTTGGCTGGTGTCTGAATTAAGAGTGCTCTGTAAACTAGAGGAAAACGTGCAAGCAACTAACAGTAAGTAAACATTCACTTTTAGGTACAAAGTATAAAAATAACATTGAGGTATTGTCAACTGAACATTATCAATACTAAAGCTGAAAGTTGCAAGTTTTTGTAAATGTAAAAAATTTGTAAAGAAGCCAAGATTTTTTTTCCGTCCGTTGTTTTTAGAGGTGATTCAGAAGTTGAAATACCAGAATAAAGTCATGTAACTTAAAAATTCGTGGAGGCTGAAAAGACCCTATTACTGGGATACAGAGAAATGGAGACCACAAGCATAGAATGTATGAACTTCCTATATTTTGTAAGATGTTAAATGTAAGATCCTAGATTGATGGCTAGAACTAGATACGGGGATATTTTTCTTTTAGGATTACCAGATTCTAGAAGCATCTATAGCATGTAGAGTAAATGCATTATTATTCTGTTATGCTTGGGGAGAAAGAGAACACTTTGTTAAGACATTTTGTTTATCATAAGAATGCATCGTTAGATACATCACAGTGAGATCCAGGACAATCAAATTTATGGATCTGAGAGCTGTTCTGCATTTACCAATTTTGTTTCCACTGTTGCACTAGTTTGTCGACACTGCAAAAGAGGCAAAAGCTTGGAACCTACCACTCTACCATCTGGTTCCTTCCTGCTGTAGGTAAACCTATAATAGGAGACCAAGGAAAATACTCACCTGTTAACCCACCCTTATGGAGAGCTATACATATAATTCCTTTTTTTCCACATAATCACGTTTTGAAGAGCTCACCTTCTTGCATGCTAGTGTGTGTGTGTGTATATATATATGTGTGTATGTATGTGTGTGTGTGTGTGTGTGTGTGTGTATATATATATTTTTTACTTTATGTTCTGGGATACATGTGTAGAACATGCAGGTTTGTTACATAGGGATACGTGTGCCATGGTGGTTTGCTACACCTATTGACCTGTGCTCTTGAGTTCCCTCTCCTCGCCCTCTAACCCGCAACAGGCCCTGGTGTGTGTTGTTCCCCTCCCTGTGTCCATGTGTTCTCATTTTTTAACTCCCACTTAGTGGTGAGAACATGTGGTGTTTTTTTCTGTTCCTGTGTTAGTTTGTGGAGGATGATGGCTTGCATGCTAGTATATTTAATGTGTACGTGTTAGTTGCATTCAGTTCTAATTATTAAGGAGAGTATAGTGTAACAGTAATGATAGCAACAGCTTACATTTATTGCGTACTCACTATGTTCTAAACACTTTATATGTGTTAACTCATTAAACCTCAGGGCAACCCTATGAGGCAGGTTTTATTACTGTTATACCTTTAACAAGAAAGCCCAGAGAATTTAAATACATTGCCTGAGGTCATACAACCTGTAGGGGTGAAGCCTGGTTTCAACCCCAGAACAGTAGTCAAGTTCTGAGCCAGTGTGCTTGAACACTGTGCTATACTGCCTCTTGACCAGATGTTTGAGAGACTGTAGGAACCTTTGAAAACACCAGTACTAGATGATACCTCTTTTTAACCTGGAGCCCCTTTTTCTCAAATGAAACTTGATACAGAAGCTAACATGTAAAACAGGTTAGAAGGTATTCTAACAAAGTAGAGACGAGGTACCTTTAGCCCAGCTCTTTCCTCCTCATCCTCCCAGCTGCCTCTAAAAGAGCTCTGTGGAACTCAAGGGCTCACAGATCACAGTTTGCAAAATATTCATAATGTAGGCTTCCTGTATTACAGATTAGAAAATGGACTCAGGTGATCAAGTGACTCTCTCAGAGTTTGTTAATTTCTTCCCCTTTGTGGTAGTGAATAGAGAACAATCAAAATAATGAAGAAAGAGCTTTGTTTTTCCTTTGGTTCACCCAGTGAACTCTATAGCTTTTTTTATATGCTGTGGGAATACAAGACTGTAAGTCATGTTTGCTGTCTTCAAATTTTTTCTAATTGAGAATGTTAGGCACAAATTAAACAACTGGAGATAAGTACAGTCCTTTTGTTTGTTTGTTTTTAGACAAGATCTCACTCTGTCACCCACGCTGGAGTGCAGTGGCGCGATCTGGGCTCACTGCAACCTCTGCCTCCCAGGTTCAAGCAATTCTCCAGGTCAGCCTCCTTAGTAGCTGGGACTACAGGCATGTGCCACGACAACTGGCTAATTTTTGTTATTTTTCTTAGAGACGGGGTTTTGCCACGTTACTCAGGCTGGTCTCGAACTCCTGAACTCAAACCATCCACTCGTCTCGGCCTTCCAAAGTGCTGGAATTACAGGCATGAGCCACCGTGCCCGGCCAAGTACAGTACTTAAATGCTGAACCACTTTGTGGTTCACAGAGAGAGGAAATCAGCAAGTACGAGGGTAAAGTTTCAGCCAAGTACAAGGAAGGTTTCATCAAGGAGCAAGGCCACTGGGCTTTGATGGATGGGTGGGATTTGCTAGAGGGGAAGAGAGTAGAGGACATATCTGTCACAGGGAATAACTTAAATGAAGGCACAGAGTGGAAATAAGACTGGCTATTCATGGGACAGTGAGGAGACTGGCCTGGCACACACAGGAAATATTTGTGGAGGGAAAGTAGGTGATTATAGCTGAATATGCTGGGAAGAACAAACCTAAGCAGCTATGAAGAATCTTTAAAAGCAAACAGAAAAAAATCAGATTGGATGAGGGAGAAATTAGGGAACCATTAAAGACTCCCAAATAAGAGAATGACCTAATGAACACTGAGAAAGAAAATTTTAGATTGGGAGCAGTGGCTCATTCCTGTAGTAATCCCAGCACTTGAAGACGCCAAGGTGGGAAGATAACTTGAGGCCAGGAGTTTGACACTAACCTAGACAACATACTGAGACCTAGTCTCTACAAAAGAATTTTCTAAATATTAGCCAGGCATGGTAGCATACACCTGTAGGCCCAGCTATTCCGGAGAGTTAAACAGGAGGATCCTTCAAGCCCAGGGGTTTGAGGTTACAGTAAGCCCTGATCACACCACTGCACTCCAGCCTAGGCCTCAGAGACCTTATCTCAAAAAAGAAAAAAAAAGAAGAAACTTTGCAGTGGTGTAAGAAAGGATAAATTAGAAGGGGAAAAAACTCAAGTTATGAAAATCCTATTAACAATTTCAATTATATATAATAATTGTTATGCTAATGGAAAAATAATCACTATCATTAAATAAGATTATTTTAATTCTTAAAAGGTCCGAGTGAAGCTGAAGAATTCCAACTTGAGGTGAGTGGGCTACTAGGGGAGATGAACTGCCCGTATCTTTCACTGACATCTGGGGATGTGACCAAGCGCCTTCTCATTCAGAAGAACTGCCTCCTCTTGCTCAGTAAGTTCATGGCTACTAGAATATAGCTATTACTTTCTGTTTATGTTTTCCATGACTAATAAACTGACCATGGTTTTTTGTTTATTTCATTATGAATGTAATTCAAAATTCATTTTAAAATAAAACTTTCTTAAATTTCCAATTTAGGAGCTGAGGGTAGACGTGTGCACTGGTAGCATTATTGTTTTTGTAACTGATACTCTTTCAATATTTCAGCCTCAGTGGTACTCAGGCCGTTGTGCTTCTCCTAATGTGATCACTAGTAGTTTTGGAGTGTTGCTCAAGTGTGTGATCATTAAACTTGCATTTTAGACTAGAAGCACATTTTTAAGTATACTAGGAAGATAGTATGGAAATAATGGAAATTTTGTTTAGAAATTCATTTCTTTGAGGAGAGTAAGCATTTATAATAGTAGATACAGTTAATGGTTAATGTAATTTAAAGTATTTTGTCTTGTTGCTATTTCTTTGTGGTTGGGTAACTGGGGATTTTGGTTTTGTTTGTAAATATTCTGGAATAATACTTGCATTGTTCTGGTACTTATTCTGAGAAATGAATTTTTATGAAAAGTTCTTTCCTTCCATGTTTTTTACATACTTACTACTGTTTTGTCTCTTCACACTGAAAAACAGTAAGTAGATTCAAAAATTTTATTGCCTTCTATAAACTTTCCAATAAATACAACCTATAGTCTTAACTCAGAATTTATGTAGCATTCTGAAGCACATTTACATTAAGCTTTGGTTAACTGGCTATTATAGTTCTCATTATGACAGACAATTCAGAGGATTTTTAAAATCTTTGTTTTTACAACTCTATTATGGTTTCTGAAAAAATTATACAACTTCAGTTTTTAAGGTTCTGTTAAAAAAAAAAAAAGTGTTCATAGCCATTATACTTAGGCACTAAGTTATTCCAGAATCACTTTTGTAACTTCCCCTTTGTCTGTCAAATGATTGTTATTGTGGGAATGTGCACGTAAGGTTAGGTGTTGCTTTGGATACTGATATTGCTGCTGGTAGTTCTTATATATTCATTTAATATTCTTCATATTGTACAATTTCTGTAACTGATTCAATAGCAGTATACTCAGCTGATTCTTCCTTTATAGCATTGCTTATCCTTTACCAATATTTGGCACTTAGAATATGTTATCTACATAGGAAGATAATAGCTGTGTGGAATGCTTACTAATGACCCTGAATAGCTAATTCTTCCAAAGAGCTCAGAGTTTGGCCTTTTTAGCACTGATACTTATACAAACCACTTGAATGTAAGTAGAAAATGCCTTTCAGACTTTTCTGTTTCTTAAGCAGACTTCAGTGAACATTATTTTGGACTCAGGGTCATAATTCTAGACTTTATTTTAATGTGCTATCATCACCTCAAATGCTTTTCAAGAATATACAACTATTTGCTCTTCAATTAAATGACTAAATCATCTAGAGGTCACTCACTTTTTATATTCTTCATACATACATATATACACACTGTTTCCCTCTTTATCTTTGCTTCTGCCGATTCTCCCTTTCTAAAATATTCTCCCCAGTTTGTAACCTCTCTTTCATTCTAGCATTTACCTACATGTACTCATTTTCGACTTGGTCTATGTAAATATTTCTCATCTTTTGAAGTATCAGTTGTCACATCTGGATGCTATAATTTTACTTTTCCAGCACCCTTACCTCACTAACTTGAATCTTTTATCACATTGTATTTTAGGGGGGAAAACAAACCAGCCTCATTAGAATTGTTGGCAAAATAGAATAGCCTTTGAGTGAGAGGCTGAAAAGCTCTCATGTATCAGATTAAGGACTCTGTTTGGCTCTTCATTGGCCTTTTATGGTTCTCAGAGTGTTACCCTTACGTAAATTAAGTAAGATGTCTGAGTTCCTAATAGATGAAGAACTATTCATCTTTTATTTTTGCATATATTCTTTATTCCTAACTAGATTATCGGAAGAGGTCATCTTTTTGATGTTTTAAAAAATGTTATCTTCAGTGCCTTTCCCAGTGCTGTGCTTTGAACATACTGATTACGATTAAAGTTTTTTCATGATAATTATATTGGTAACCTAGTTTTGTGAATACCTGAACTATGTTATCCCAAATTTACAGAACCAATATATTAAATCATATAGTATATGATTTTCTAGAACAAGAGTTGGCAAACTTTTTCTAAAAGGGCCAGATAGTAAATATTTTTGGCTTTGTGGCCCTAAGTTCTCTGTCACAACTACATACCTTTGCTGTTACAGCATGAAAGCAGCCATAGACAATATATAAATGAGTGAGTGTGGCAGTGTCCTAATGAAACCTTATGTACAAAAACAGTGGTTGTTGTCTTAACAGTGGGGTTTTACTGTTTTGACGTTTTAACTCATAAATACAGTTTGCTGTATGGAACATGTTAAGATTTTACAGTATCAAATCCATTTAGAATGACCTTTCCAGAAACTTAGCTGTATTTATTGTTTTAGAACAGGAGTTGGCAGCCTTTCAGAAATGATTTGCCAAAATTATGGCCTCTGTCCTTCTAGCATTACATTTTGGGTATAGGAAATTTGATACACAAGTTGACTTTTTTCTACTTCTAATAGGACCTGAGGGCCTTGAAAATATCTTTTCCCAAAACTGGTTTCGTTATATTGTCAGAAGAATCTCACTTTGTCACATAACCAGAAATCCTAAGATTCAAATGATTCTTAATCATCTTTTATAAAAATTGAAATGTCCTTGGGAATGTTAAAGGAATGAGATTGAATATTTATACCTTCAACTGAATTACCTGAAACAGATTGCAGCCCCCATTATACCAGGCTGAAATCAGCACACAAGGGGATGATACTGACACAAAGGGAACCATGCCAAGAAGTGCTTTGAAGGTTTTATTGTTGTTTTGAAGGGAATGGGGTGAGGAAAGTAGGGGGAAGGGAGTCCTGAGAAGAATATAGATGAAAGAGGGCTCTCTTTGATTAGCCAGAGGGCAACATAAGATTTGGAGACCATGGGAAAGGAGCTCTGGGGTGCCTTCCTGCTTCTCCTGTGAGTTAAGCTTTGACTTTTTATAAATGTTGTTTCACACCTCTTCTGGACAGGCTCCTAATTACTGGGAGACAAGAGAGCAAGGTAGTTGTGTCATTGATGCTCACAAGTAGTGAGAAGTTAAAAAAAAAATTAATTGTCATTAAAAATTGGTCACCTGCCTTCTTTTGCAAAATTTTTAACAGATGCCAACCCCTGTTCTGGAGGTTCCTTAATGCCAGAATTCAAGATTCCAAATTTTTAGATGTTACTTACCTCGATCCTTCGGTTTCAAAGAGAATCGCTTATTTTAAAATTAACATTTAAACATTATATATCGCTTAAATAACTGAATTACATAACCAGTTTATTTCTTATTTCATTTGCAGGTAAAAGTAGTTTTTCTTTCTTGTTTTTATCCATTCTTGCAGCTTTAACAGTTACATATCAATAGGTCTATATAGTTGTGACTCCAGACTTATGACTATAACTATAGCTGTATCTCATTTTGAAATCTTATTTTGTTTACTTCAGCATACCTCATCTCAGAACTAGAAGCTGCCAGAATGCTCTGTGTGAATGCTCCTCCAAAAAAAGCTCAAGAAGGAGGCGGTAGTGAGGTCTTTCAAGAGTTGAAAGGCATATGTATTGCTCTAGGAATGTCCAAACCTCCAGCCAATATAACTATGTTCCAATTCTTCAGCGGGATTGAAAAAAAAGTAAGACCTTTAGTACCAAATTGTAGTGTATTAAAGGCATAGTCCTACATTTGTTTGAAATGAAGCAATTAATTTAATTTCTCTTAATGGGAACCTAATGTGCATATATTATTAAGTAATTGTTACGAAATGAGTTTTGGGTTTTAAATCCTAGATGCCTTAAAGATAAATTAGTATTTTAGTATTTTCCTAAAAACATGTTAGCATGTTTCTTTTTCAAAAAGGAAACTTTACACTGGTTTGTAAGCTAAAGTAAGCTAGATATAATATAAAAAGGATTAAGATTTCAGTCCTTTTAAAAACTATTTTATCATTGAACTTTGATACAGTCAATTTAAGTTCTTTATCACTAAATGTTACCACCCTCCTCCCCATTGACTGGACAGAAAGGATATTAATATTTTTGTTTTTTAATCCAGTCACTTCAAACCTCATGCTTCAATTGACAAAATAGATTTGTTGACTGCTAACATAATCTAGTATGTGAAAAGAAATTAGAATTATTTTTATACCACACATTATCAGTTAAGATTTTCTATATAATTAATTAGGAACAAGCAATTTTAACAAAAATGAGTAGAAGAGAACGGTATTTGTTATAGCACAGTTATTCCCTATACGCTTATCTGCTGGACTCTTAAGAATTGGTACATTTGCATTGTGGGGTAGACCAGCACCATGATGCACAAATTTGGCTGAACTCTACAGGGGAGCAGCAGTGTATCCATAGTCCATATTTTCCTGTGTGTTCATTCATCCATTCAGCAAATGTTCATTGAGTGCCTACTGTTGTCAGGCACTGTTCTAGGTGCAATGAAGGACTTCTGTAGGCGTGAGGAGTGGGACCAGTGAGTGTCTTTATCTTGTGGGTCTTTTACATTTGCATTTCAAAACATCCTCCACCTTTGCCTCTGTCAGGAATCTTCTTTTGATGGCAAGATATGATGGGAATTGGGAAGATGAGGATGTTTTACTTTTAGAGTTTTTATTCATTTATTTATGTTTTTGTGTCAGTTAAAGGAAACATTAGCAAAAGTTCCACCTAATCATGTGGGAAAGCCTTTACTGAAGAAGCCAATGGGACCAGCCCACTGGGTGAGTAGTAATCATCTTGAGTAAACTTTGTAAAGAACTATAGAGTTTATGATTTTCATGTCAACACTTACATTTTGTGCTTTTTCAATTATGTTTTCTTATACATAGTTTTCTAGTTGAACACCCTTAGAATCATTTTGTGAATCTCAGGATTTCTGCAGAATAATTTTATTTTTGTAAGATTAGAAGCACTTTTCTCATACTTTGTAAATATTTCACACAGCTGATAAAAGTAAACTGAAATTAAGTATGGTGCATGTTTCTCGTTGCCAAATGGATTGCCTTCAAGCCAAAAACTTCACTGGGCTGAGCTTCACACAGTAAATTATGGGAAAGATAAATAAGAATTGTGTACTTCACATACTCTTCATTATGTTTTGCGAATCAGCTTTTTGTCACCTATCATTTCATTAATTGTTAGTATATTATATGGAATAAGAACTTTTGACTGTTAAATGGCCGGGATCTCAGTTATGAATGACACAGGCGTAGTTTTTGCCCTTTTGGGACAGAGAATCAAGCAGATTTAAACTCTAACTAGTCTTTTTAATTTTGCTTCAGGAAAAGATAGAAGCAATTAACCAAGCCATAGCCAATGAATATGAAGTCCGGAGAAAGCTGCTAATAAAACGTTTGGATGTCACTGTACAATCCTTTGGCTGGTCTGACAGAGCTAAGGTACACATTAAATAATTTAAAAGAGCAGACTATTTATAGACATGATCCCTGAACATCTAAACAATTTAGCTACTTGGCAACTGTGGGAGAAGTACATAGAAGACACACATAGGGATTTTTCCTTAGTGAGTTATTGAGTAGTGAATAACTCACTACTCAATAATTTCAACTATTCAGCAATGACGAAAACATTTATTTTTCAATTTTCTATTTTTTAACAAATCTGAATTTTACAGTTCTTATTGGAGAGAGAAGTTCTTATTGTGACAGAAATGGAGTTATTCTGAAAGTTACTAAAATAATAAATTGATTTCAAATTACTTGTTTACTTTAAATAATTTAATTTGCTAATAGAAGTTAGAAATACTGGATTTGGTATGATTTATAGACAGTTGGAGAATTTGGTAAGACTTAAGTTTTTTTTCAGCTAAATGAGACAATCCAGGTAAAGACCTTGGACATTCAGCAGGTAGTTATTACCTCATAGAAACCAAAGATAGGAAAATTAAAAAGCAAAATTGTTGAAATAGCTTTATATTCTTTTATTTAAATAGAGAAAATGAGTATGTTTGATCTGAGACCAATGATGGGGGAACCTTTTTATCACGTTGGCCTCATAACCCTAAAGGGGCACCCTCCCACTCCACCCCTGCCCCCACAGTCCCTGTCACTCCTTGTTGTGTCAACAAGTCTGGCAGCTGTACTTTTAAGGTAGTTCTTGACTATGTAGGAGCAGTAGTGAGTATATAACTTTTCCTACCATCTAGAGCCTAGTAAATATCATTATCAGATATTTTGGAGACCTTTAACTTATTTAATATGTGTTTCTTATGTCATTTTGAAAATTGACATTTCTCTTTGAACACTTTTCTTTCAACAGAGCCAGACAGAAAAATTAGCCAAGGTTTACCAGCCGAAACGTTCAGTCTTATCCCCTAAAAGTACTATTTCTGTTGCCCATCTTTTGGCTGCAAGGCAGGACTTGTCAAAGATTTTAAGGACAAGCAGCGGCTCTATAAGAGAAAAGACTGCCTGTGCCATCAATAAGGTGATTAGAGTACCTTTAATTTTTTCCAAATGCATTTATTTCTGTTCATAAAATAAAAGTTTAAAATATCTTTCCTATTCTGTAGGTGTTGATGGGCAGGGTGCCTGACAGAGGTGGTAGACCCAATGAAATCGAACCTCCACCCCCAGAGATGCCACCGTGGCAGAAGAGGCAAGATGGCCCCCAGCAGCAAACAGGAGGCCGAGGAGGAGGGAGAGGTGGCTATGAACATTCCTCATACGGAGGACGAGGAGGTCATGAACAAGGAGGCGGGAGAGGTGGACGTGGTGGCTATGACCATGGTGGCCGAGGGGGAGGAAGAGGAAATAAGCATCAAGGAGGCTGGACAGATGGAGGGAGTGGTGGAGGAGGTGGCTACCAAGATGGTGGTTATCGAGATTCAGGTTTCCAGCCAGGTGGCTATCATGGTGGCCACAGCAGTGGTGGCTATCAAGGCGGAGGTTATGGTGGCTTCCAAACATCTTCTTCATATACAGGAAGTGGATACCAGGGTGGTGGCTACCAGCAAGACAATAGATACCAAGAGGGCGGGCACCATGGTGATCGTGGTGGTGGTCGTGGTGGGCGAGGTGGTCGTGGAGGCCGAGGTGGTCGTGCAGGCCAGGGAGGAGGCTGGGGCGGAAGAGGGAGCCAGAATTATCACCAAGGGGGTCAATTTGAACAGCATTTCCAGCATGGAGGTTATCAGTATAATCATTCTGGATTTGGACAGGGAAGACATTACACTAGTTGAGGCTACCGAACCTTACATTTTGCTAGAGCTCAAGTAATAGAAACTTAGTTTCAGAATCCTGAATTCAGCACCTATTTTGAATTAATGTGAGACCACAGGTGGCAGGCAGATTCCTGCTTGGCATAAGCATTTGTAGGTCTTCATTCAATTCTGTTAGATTTTTTTATTGGACTTACATAATGCCGTTTATTTGAGAAACACATAACATCTCTCCTTTCTATGAAAAATTTTTTAAAAGGTGATTAAAATTGCCTTTAATTGCCCAGTAGACTAATTCCACAGTCAGAACATGCATACTTTTTTGAAGAAATTACTTGAATAAGTAGTTTTCATGTTTTCAATATGCAGTTTTGAAAATGAGGATTCACCTAGACTTTTTTAGATTTACTACTAGGAAACCTTCCTCATATGAATAACCATTTATATGTGTTTTGCTTAAAGTATTCCAATGCCTATTTTCCAAGCACAGTTCTGCCCCCGGTTGACTTTTACGCCACGTGTGCTTCATGATGGAACTTTTAGGTCAGTTCCTATTAAATGAGCTCTTCTGCAGATAGCACATTCAGTAGCCTTATTTTGTTGATGGAATACTGTATCATATGCTCAACTCTGAAAACCTTGAACACGGCCAAAATCCATAAAGATTATAAAAGCAAACTAAGTTGTGAACGTATAGTACATGTAGGCATTTAGTTAAGTATAGCAATTCAAACTGACCTGCATCCATCCAAAACAAATTCCTCCTTCAACCTTATTTTTACTTGAAATTTGCTAGAAGAAATAGCAAACCGAAATTTGTTTTATGCATGAGTTAATACCACTGGCTCAGCAAATACAAGTTAGTTTGCTTTAAGCAGGTAACTTTTTTTGTAATGGAAGAAATGCACTACAAAGTTAAGACAGATTTTTGCTAAGTGCAGGAGGCCCTTTATTATTGCTGCAGAAAACAAAAGCCTGGCTGAGTTGATGTTTTACATTCTCCCTTACTGAAATCTACATGACATGATGCTTCTTGCTGGGTTTTTGTACATGTAAACATTGTCAAGCTGTGAAAGAAAATGGCTGGAGGTGTGCTTTGTGTGAAAGGTGAGCAATAAAGTATCTGTTAAGTTCTCTCTTTGGTTTGAGTTTTATTTTAGCTACTGAATTATTCTGGACTCTTGCGTCAAGCTAATGAGCTAAGGCTTTTGTTCCCAAAGATTCTTGAGTATTTCCTTAAAACCTAATTTTAGTGAAAGGTGACTTTTATCCTAAAACCTTAAATAAATGGAAAAATGGCTCTTTCCAGGTTTTCCTTTTATAATAATATAGCTAGAAACCGTCACCACTCATCTCTGGCCACTGGGTGTAGCTGTTGCTACACATACTAGGCAAAAATGTTTTCAGGGTTTTTTTGTTATTTGCTTCTCCATTCTTCCTAAGATTGGGGGACTTTTTTTAAAAAAGGAAGTAACTGAAAATATAAATATGTTTATCAAAAGAGAAATTGTATTTCCTTTCTACTAAATTGGGCTTTTTTAAAGAATCAACTCATGTCATGCCATTTAAAATAATCTACTTGCTACTGAGAAAGCACATTCTTCTGATAACTAAAACCATCTTTGAAAACCCACGTTGATCCTTTTAACTTTACCTGTTTATTTTTCAGCTAACATTTACAATTATTTTAAAATGTTCAAATTTGAAGACAATTTCAAGTGTTTTATCATTAAGTTAAGGTTTTAAGTTGTCTTGAATGTTGTGTTGGTTTCTTTAAACTGTTAAGTAATTATGTTTATATAGGATTTCCTATTAAAATTGTCAAGGTTTCATATTTTAAATGTATCATATCTTAGGATGTATTTATATTTAGTATTTGCTTTGATCTGTTTTGTAGCCTCAGACTCCACAATATAGCTAATGAATACAGGTTTCATTCTTTTGAAAAATATTTTGATTTATCTTTACGGTTAATAGATTGCTTTTTCGAATATAAGCATGTAAGAACACAAATGATACATTTCGCCCTGATAGTTCTGAAATCTGCAGCTCCTGCTTCAAACTAGATTTTCCCCCAACATTATTATTTTTTAAAAAACTTCTATGTTCAGGGGTACATGTGAAGGTTTGTTATACAGGTAAACTTGTGTCACAGCGGTTTGTTGTACAGACTATTTCATCATCCAGGTATTAAGCCCAACACCCGAAGGTTATCTTTTCTGTTCCTCTAGTTCCTCCCACCCTCCACCCTCAAGTAGACCCCTATCTGTTGTTTCCCTCTTTTGTGTTCATGCGTCCTCATCATTTAGCTCCCACTTATAAGTGAGAATATGTGGTATTTGGTTTTCTGTTCCTGCGTCAGTTTGCTAAGGATAATGGCCTCCAGTTCCAGCCTTGTTCCTGCAAAAGACAGGATCTCATTCTTTTTTATGGCTATATGGTATTTTATGGTGTGTACATGTACCACATTTTCTTTATCCAGTTGGTCATTGATGGGCATTTAGGTTGATTCCGTGTCTTTCCTATTGTGAATAGTGCTGCAGTGAATATATGCGTGCATGTGTCTTTATGGTAGAATGATTTATATTCCTCTGGATGTATACCCAGTAATGGGATTGCTGGACCGAATGGTAGTTCTGCTTTTAGCTCTTTGAAGAATCGCCATACTGATTTCCACAATGGTTGAACTAATTTGCACTCCCACCAACAGTGTATAAGTGTTCCCTTTTCTCTGGAACCTTACCAGCGTTTGCTGTTCCTCCCCCACCCCTCCCCATTCTGAAACCATAAAAGAATTGAGTTTTTTCTCTTGAACATAGATCAAGTTCTCTAGAAACAGGATATTTCAAACCACCAGTTAGTTTTATTGTTACATTAAAGTTCTTAGGTTTTGTATAGAGAGTATCTTTTGATCTTATATGCATTCTTAACCTTAACTTGTAAATAATGATTTACTGGAAGAGGGCATATGAGAATTTCTTGGAGAAACAAGCGAAAAGGAGAGAATTTTTAACATGAAATCTTAAACTGTTATCTCTTAAAACGGATACAGTGAGACAGACAGTACCTTTAGTTAATGTTCTGTTTCCTCCTACTACTAGGAACTAGAATAGGATGTCAGTATTCTCTATGAAAACTATTAAAGATGTACCACTATCATTTTTATTTCTTGCTCTAGATCCAAACTAATCTAGTGTCCAACTGTGGCAGACATAGAATAGACAAATTCTTGCTGAGGGAAGGCATTTGAATCATTTCTGTATATACTTAATTGATTTCCCAGTGCCCAGATTACCTCCATCCTTAGACTTAAATATTTTTAGGTTATGCCCAATGTATCTTTCTGGATACTTTGTCTACCTATATTACATCCTTTTGAAAATAGTTTTTAAATATGTTTATATTATGTAATCATACCCCTGCCTCCCACTTTAGGTAATTTGGATAGCATTTGATCCATTTGTTTTTTAACAGAGAGGGTTACCTAAATAAAATTTAGGTATTTATTTGTATTTTACCTAAATAAAAAAATGAGTTTACCTAAATGAAAAAGTACATTCATCACAGAATACTTAGCATTTTATGACTTCTTATTTTCCTGTTTTTCTTGTTTTTCTCATTCTTCATTATCATGGTAATAACTAGAAATGCTTTTTTTTCCCCTGTGGTTTCCATATTTGTATACACTAATGTATTCCTAGGGTTCAAATCACTGATTCAAACAGGTATGCATGTCAGTGTTTGAACTCACTTTCCCCTTGCACAATTTTAGTCACCTGCAGATGTGTGGTTATAAGTTGGAGTAAACATAACTGTTGGTATGAGAACTTCCACAGTAAATCATTCCCTGCCCACTAAATGTAATAAAGAGGCCGGGGGCAGAAATAGATAGGGAAGAAAAAAATAAAATGTTTCCTAGGAATTTGGGTCAGGGAGAAAAAAACCTCTTAAAATGATCGGTATTTGTTAAATTGAGTTATAATTTTTTCAAGAAGAAAAAAGGCCTGGCCAGGCACGGTGACTCAGCCTGTAATCCCAGCACTTTGGGAGGCCAAGGTGGGCGGATCATCTGAGGTCGGGAGTTCAAGACCAGCCTGGCCAACATGGTAAAACCCCGTCTCTACTAAAAATGCAAAACTTAGCTGTGTTTGGTGGCGGACGCCTGTAATCCCAGCTACTTGGGAGGCTGGGGCAGGAGAATGGCTTGAACCCGGGAGGCAGAGGTTGCAGTGAGCCAAGATTGCACCTCTGCTCTCCAGCCTGGGCAACAGAGGGAAACTCCATCTCAGGGAAAAAAAAAAAAAAAAAGAAGAAGAAAGGCCTGTAGTTCAGTTCAATAAAAATGAGTGTCTGCTATATTCTAGCACTGTGCTGGCCTGAGGTAGAAAGTCCATGGCTTGAGAAATGTCTCAGCATGGACTGAGTGACAGAGCCAGAAACATAGGTAATTGTAGCATAAATAATAATGAAAATTACGTGTGGGTACTAGGAGAGCATGGTGTTTCCGTATTGCTTATATGGGGTGGAAATTGGCAGAAATTGGAAAGATTGCAGGGGTCAGGTAATAGAGGGCTCTCCATGCCGTCCTGAGTAACTTGGAGCTACTTTGTGTACGGTAGTATACCAATAACACGGCATATTCAAGTTTGGCTCTGTGTAAATTATTGGCTCAAGAGCAGGGGATAGACTCGAGGAGGGCAAAGATTGGAATCAGAAGCGTAGAGCTTAAATTAATGTGGTAGATATAGTAAGGGTATAGAAGGGGCAGATTTGAGAATTATGTCGGAGGCAAATATTATAGGAGTATATTAGAACAAGAAATGTAGTATGAACCTTGGTTTTTGGTTTTTTTGGTTTGTGATTGAGTAGATGATGAACTACCAATTGAAATCGAAATTAGAAGAAGGGGGAAAGGTGTGCTGGGGGAAATGATTTCAGTCTGAAACTCCAGAAAATGCCTGGAGATAGAAGCCTGGGAATGATCAACATCCACTGATTTTTGCATTGAAACATTTCATCAGAAAAATGATTCCAAATTAAACCATCCAAAAAGGGAGGAAAGGGGCAGTGGACCAAGGATGGAATCTTAAGGATTAATCACTTAAGGGATAGATGGAGCAGGGTCACAGAGTAAGAGGGACACCTAGAGAACAGTGTTGTGGAAGCTTAGGGTTGGTAGTAAGAATGGTAATTTATTACTGTTATTACTGTTTATTGAGAGCAACATGAGTACTACTATTAACCCTCTTTTCACATGTACAGAGTATGAAGCCAGGATAGTTGAGAAGACTTGCCCATAGCCATATAGTTAGTAAGCGGGGGAGCTGGAATAAACCTAGGGCCATCTGGCTCCAGAGCTCAGTAATGCACAATTCCAGATGCTACAGAGAAATTCAACGAACTAGAGTTGAAAAATAGCCGTATGTCTTGCGGCGTTTTTGTGTTGGTGTTGTTTTCTTGTGGCATTTTCAAGAGCAGTTTCAGAATAAAAATGAGACCAGTTTTCTGGAGTTTAAGGAAAGAATGAGAAAATAAACCATAAATTTAGATTATAGTTGACCCTGAACAACAGATCCATTTATATGAGAAAGTTTTTCAACCAAATGCCGCTGGAAAATACAGTATTCACAGGATGTAAAGACCTCCCTATAGGGAGGGGCTGATTTTTCATATATGTGGGTTCCACAGGGCTGACTGTGGACTTGACTATGTGTGCATATTGGTGTGTGCATATTGGTATGTGCATTAGTTCAGGGGTCCTGGAACTAATCTTCTGTATACCAAGGGACCACTGTAGTTCTAGAAGCTTCACTGAGAAAGGACTGAGTAAAATAACAGCGTAACATTTAGTGGAATGAAGTGATGTACTCTGAAAGGTTACAAAAAGCCAGGGAAGTCTTAAAGAAAATGTAATTGAAAATCTTTAAGAACCCAAAAGTATCAATAATAGAATTATTTAGGGGTTCAAATATCTAGTACTCTCTCTTTATTTATTGGTTTATAAATGAATAAATGCATGAACGACAGGCCTAGACTAGAGTGATCATAGCTCACTGCAGCCTCGACCTCCCAAGCTCAAGCGATCCTCCCACCTCAGCCTTCCGAGTAGCTGGGTCTACAGGTGGGCACCACCACACCCGGCTAAGTTTTTTCATTTTTCATAAAGCCAGGGCCTCGCCATGTTGCCCAGGCTGGTCTCAAACTCCTGGGCTGATGCGATCCTCCCACCTTGGCCTCCCGAAGTGCTGGAATTACAGGTGTGAGGCACAGCGCCTGGCTTCTTACTTTTATTTATGAGGCATTTACAAAATGGTCGAGATAACAGGCTTATTTTGCAAAATGTATGAAAAGTACTATCAAGTCCTCAGAACAGGTAAGTTTATTCCCAGTTATGCAAAATTTCCAGCACTTATCAAGGCCTTGGTCAACACCAGCTGTAGTATCTCTCAAGGTTTAACTGCTTCAGAATTGTTTCTTTTCCAATAGAAACCAATTTATGTGATATGGTGTGGAAGATGATCAATCACAAGTTAACTACACGAATGTCTAACTAACTACAGAGAAATTTGCTTCATTCTAACCCTCAATTAGTAGAAATTAGTGAAAAATTTTCTAATGAAACAAACAAAAAGTAAATTACAACCTAAAAGGATGAGCCAGGGCTTTTTAAAAAATCTCGTTTGTAATGATAATGAAATGTAATAAATTTAAATTTTGTGGTGCCACTCTTTTAAGGTTAACACCTTATCAAGTTATTTAAGTGCTTACTCTGGAAAAAATACAAGTAATGGAAAGCACTTTTCCCCTAGATACCTACTGTATAACAAACTAGGGCAATGAAATTTGTACCTATGTTAAAATTTGAGAGCAATGGGTGGATGCAACAAATACTTGACTAACAATTCATGTAAATTACCAGGAAGCAGTCTGGTACACTAGCCACGTAATGTTGAGCAAGTTATTTAACCCATCATATTCCAATCTCTAAAGTGAAAGTAATTCCCACCTTCTTAGAAGAGCTGGGAGGATTAAATGTGATGATCCGTATAAAATACCACAATGTATAGCACATAATATACACTCAGTGTTTACTATCAATACAGAGGTAACTAATATTCAGGAACTTCCTAAGCACAATCTTAGGGAGAAATCTCTTTACTCCTCCTGTTTCAGATTTGGAACAAATGTTGCAGAGAAGGGCATAGCACTCAATTATTTCCCCTTCCTACAACTTGAAAACAGCCTAAGATATCCTGAGTACCCAGACATAAAGAATCTATGATGGGCAATCGGCTATGCATCTTTTTGCTTTTTTTTTTTTTTAAACTGTACAACATGATGTTCAAATTTGCTTTTGTATTCTAGCTTTTTTTCTAATAAATGGTTTTCCATAGTATTCAGTGTGTGACTGTGTAGAATAGAGCTGCTCTGTAAGAGCATTATTAAGGACAACAAAGGGAGTGAGCTGAAGATTGGGCGACTTCGCTCATTGGCTCATGTTACAGATTTTTTCTTTCTTTTTTTGAGACAGAGTCTCGCTCTGTCACCCAGGCCGGAGTGCAGTGGTGCTATCTTGTCTCACTGCAACCTCTGCCTCCCGGGGTTCAAGAGATTCTCCTGCCTCAGCCTCCTGAGGAGGTGGGACTACAGGCACGTGCCACCACGCCGGCTAACTTTTTGTGTTTTAGTAGGGACAGTTTTTCACTGTATTGCTAGGATGATCTCGATCTCCTGGTGTCGTGATCCACCCGTGTCGGCCTCCCAAAGCACTGTGATTACAGGCGTGAGCCACCATGCCCAGCCACAATTCTTTTTATGTCCCTTTAGAACATTCCCTCTCATTGGTCACACTTTTATTTTCCCATCAAAAACAAAATAGGCTGGGTGCAGTGGGTCATACCTGTAATCCCCGCACTTTGAGAGGCCAAGGTTGGAGGATCACTTGAGGGCAGGAGTTCAAGACCAGCCCAGCCAACATAGCAAGACCCCATCTCTAAAAAAAAAAAAAATTTTTTTTTTTTTTTTAATTAGCCAGGCATGGTGGCACATGCCTGTAGGCAGGAGGATCACTTAGGCCCAGGAGTTTGAGGCTGCAGTGAGCTATGATTGTGCCACTGCACTCCAGCCTTGGCAACAGTGAGAACTTGTCTCTAAAAAATAAAAACATGGCCGGGAGCGGTGGCTCACCTGTAATTCCAGCACTTTGGGAGGCCGAGGCAGGCGGATCACCTGAGGTAGGAGTTCGAGACCAGCCTGGGCAACATGGCGAAACCCTGTCTCCACTAGAAATACAAAAATTAGCCGGGCATGGTGGTGTGCACCTGTAATCACAGCTATTTGGGAGGCTGAGGCAGGAGAATCGCTTGAACCCGGGAAGGGGAGGTTTCAGTGAGCCAAGATCAGGCCGCTGCACTCCAGCCTGGTTAACAGCGAGACTCCATCTCAGAAAAATAAAAATAAAAAATAAAAACACAATAAGAAGATAGAATGATGCCTATGATTTAGCATAGTGTTTTCCAAAATGGAATAAGGAATAGTGCATGAAGTCACTGCAAGAGATATGCTGCTAAGTCAAGTAAATTTAAGCAAGGGAATCGGTTTCTACATCATCTTCCACAGTTACTTTTTCCCAAAACTAGCTGAGAAAACAACTTTTCCCAATTTACATAAAGAAGGCATTCTAACCCTTTAAATCCATTTGTATTGTATGTATTTCCCTTAAGGATCAAATTGACCTGTCTGGGGATATTCTGAATTCAGACCAACTAAAACAATATAGGTTAGTGATGTGGGTTGTTTTCAATATAACCAAAATATTTTATGAAATCCAAATCTATTAAGATAAACTAGATAAAATAGGTAAACTGATATGTGACTTCTTTCACATTCAGTGACCTCTATGCAATAAGCTAGTTAAAACCTATGCTATCAAATCATGTCATGAAATATTTATTCCAATCACAGTCAATGCTCATTTCATCTTATTGCAAACAATAAACATTTAAATTTATGATGAAATATTTTGTATATAAACTTTAAAACAATCAGGTAAGCACAAGGGCTTAAAGACCACTAATTTGGTAAATGCCTTTATGTGTGTCTGAGGGATACTTCATTATAATGCACTGTCCCAGACCAGAGAGGGGTTTCTCTGAATATGGTATACCAGATCAACCTTTTTCAGACTATAAGCTCTACCATTTTCTGTGATAGAACACCACCTTCGAAGTCATTTTAGCTACAGGAAAAATAAAAGTGATGGAAAGAGGATTGTATTAGGAGTTTTTAAAGGCTTCTTGTCTCAGTTCTGCTAATAACTAGTTCTGGGTTTTTCTATTTCATTAAGTGATTATCAAAAGGATAGCTGCACATTCTGCTGCAGTCAGTCCTCACATTTGTCATTGTTACCTTGCCTCCCTTTGTTCCTCTGTGACATAGACCCTAAGGAGGATCCATACCGTTCTGTTACTATTATTATTAATATTATTATTTAATTTTTTTTTTGAGATGGAGTTTCACTCTTGTTGCCCAGGCTGGAGTGTACTGGTGTGACCCCGGCTCACTGCAGCCTCCACCTCCTTGGTTCAAGTGATTATCCTGCCTCAGTCTCCCGAGTAGCTGGGATTACAGGTGCCCGCCACCATGCCTGGCTAATGTTTGTATTTTTAGTAGAGACGGGGTTTCACCATGTTGGCCAGGCTGGTCTTGAACTCCTGACCTCAAGTGATCTGCCCACCTCGGCCTCCAAAAGTGCTGGGATTACAGGCTTGAGCCACCACACCCAGCCATATTATTATTTAATTTTTAAATGGTTATTCATAGTTCAGAATTCAAAATGAAAAAAAAAGTTATTCAATGAGCTCATCTTCTCACTTTTGCCCCTCAGCCACACAGTTCCCCTCCCAAACACAATAATTTATTAGGTATGTGGTGTTGTCCTCTCTCAGAGATGTTTTAAACATATAAAGGGAATAGATATATTCATTATTTCCCTCATTTGTATACTGATGATGACATATAATACATAATGTTTTACATCTTGGTTGTTTTTAAAAAATTTATCTTGGAGACTTCCTATCAATTTATATAGAGTTTCTTCTTTGTTTAAAACATCTGAATGGTATTACATTGTATGGATATAACTATTTAACTAGGTCTATCTTAATAGATTTTTGGTTATTTCCAGTTATTTCCAATCCTGAACAATACCCTTGTGAAAAACCTTGTTTACTTGTAATTTCTCTTATGTCTAAATATAGCTTGAGAGATCACAAGTAAAAGCATGGATTCCGGACACAGACTGCTGGGGTTCGAACCCTGGCTCTACTTATGAGGTGTGTGTCTCTGGGCCTGTTACTTAACTTCTCTGCCTGAGGTTCCTCATCAGTAAGAACTTTAAGGTTAGTGCAGAGATTTGGTGACACGCCCTGTGTAAACTACTTAGAACAGTGGCTGACATAAGCTGTAACTAGTAGTTACTGCTATTACTACTATTGTTATTGTCATTCTCATTTTCTTTAGGACAAATTCCCATATATGGACTTACTAGGTCAAAAAGAAAGAACGTTCCTAATCTTTATGGATGGCCAAAATGGTCTCCATCAAGGATATACAAATTTACATTCCCAGTAGTGATGTATGAATAGAATGTCTGTTTCTCGCACTTGTGCCAAGAGAGTATTCACATTTTTTTAGTCTGATGAGTGAAACTGTTACACAGTGTAGTTTTGTTGTTTTGTTTGTTTTTAAACAGAGTCTCACTCTGTCACCAGGCTGGAGTGCAGTGGCGTGATCAGGGCTCACTGCAGCCTCGACCTCCCCAGGCTCAGGTGATCCTGCTGCTTCAGCTTCCCAAGTAGCTGTGCACCACCACGCCCAGCTAATTTTGTATTTTTGATAGAAATGGAGTTTTGCCACCAGCCTGCTGCCCAGGCTGGTCTCAAACTCCTGGACTCAAGCCATCCGCCCACCTCGGCCTCCCAAAGTGTTAGGATTATAGGCGTGAGCCACCACTACCAGCCCACAGTGTGGTTTTAAGTTGCACTTCTTCTTTGTGAGGGATGTGACATGGTTTTATGAATCCCTTGGATTTATTTTGGATTGTCCACTTAATTCATTTGCTCATTTTATTTGAAACCAGGACATTAGATTTCTTATGAATTTGTAGCTCTTTATATATTAGGTAAGTTAGCTCTGTGTTAGTGATAGGATTTGAAAATGTTTTAAAATATTTTTGTCTGTTTTTAACTTTTGGTACAATAAGCCAATCAGACTTTTTATATCGCAGATTTTTGTCAGTCTTCTTTCTTATGGCTTCTGGGAACTGTGTCGCACTTAGAAAGGCTTCCCCTGTCCAAGACAGTAATTAAAAATAATTTTCATGCTGTTCATTTCTATGGTTCTATTCCTTTCCATTTAAATTACTCATTCATTTGGAATTATCATGGTATAAGTTTTCTGTTTTTTGTTTTTTTGAGGTACAAATTCAAATTTATTTTAAGATTGCTACCCAATTGTCTCAAATCGTTCATTGAGTAATATTGTTTTCTGAAATGTTATGAGATGCCTACTTTAGCATATGTTTAATTACTATATTGCTGCTTCTGTTTCTGGACTTGCTGTTCTATCTATGCAGGCATCTGTAATACAGTATTTTACTTGTTGAGACTTTATGTTTTAATATCTGGCAGGGCTAATTAATCCTCATTACTCTTGTTCAGATATTTCCTAGCTATTTGTGTTTGGATTTCCTCCATGCATTTTAAAATCAATTTGGTAATGCCAAAAACAAAATCTTCTTAGTGTTTTTGGGGAATCACAGTATTAAATTCAAAGGTTAACTTGAAGAGAACTGAAATCTTCATGATGACTTCTTCCTAAGAACTTGAAGGCTTTCCATTCCTTTCAGTCTTCTTTTGTGTCTCTCGTGAACATTTTAAAATTTTCTTCATATAGCTTGCTTGTTTCTTAAGTTTATTCCTTGATATTTTGTCTATTTTTGTCACTGGTCTTTTATTTATGTTTTCTAACTGATTGCTGTCTACATTATGAAAACTGTTGGTCTATTAATTTAATGCACAGCTACCTTGTTGATTTTTCTTACTGTTTGTAGTAAGTTTTCAGTTGATTTTCTTGGGTTTCTAGGTATAGGATTATATTACAGTAATAATTTTGCCTACTTTTAAATATACATCTATTTTCTTGTTTATTTATTTGTAGTGTCTAGTACCTCCAAGGCAATGTTAGATAATCATGATGACAAGCCTTGTTATCTTAGACAAGTTCTTAGTATAAATGCTTGCATTATTCCCTCATTAACAATCTGGGGTGGAGCATGGTACCTCATGCCTGTAATGCCAGCACTTTGGGAGGCCAAGGCAGGCGGAGCCCAGGAGTTAGAGACCAGCCTGGGCAACATGGCGAAATCCTGTCTCTACCAAAAAAGATACAAAAATTAGGTAGGGCATGGTAGAGGCACCTGTAGTCTCAGTTACTCAGGAAACTGAGGTGGAAGGATTGCTTGAGCCCAGGAGGCAGACGTTGCAGTCAGCTGAGATCATGCCACTGCACTCCAGCTTGGGCAACAAAACGACACTCTGAAAAAAAAATTTTTTTTGTAAGGGATCATGATGGTTTTAGGGTTGAAATAGATATATTTTAATCATTTTTAGAAATTTTTATTTTGACTTTTAAGAATTTTTAAATCAAAATATATGTTGAATTCTGTCAAACATTTATTTAGTATTTATTATGATCATATAGTTTTATTCTTTTTATATTATTAGCATACTTATATTCATAAATATATGAATATTGAGCCATTCTTGAATTTCTACTAAGAATTTTCATATTTGTACTGTATTTACAGCATTCTGATTTGCCTTGATATTCAGAAATGAGATTATTACAGTTCTCTTAATTTGGACAATTCTTACTGGGTTTTGGTATCAATGTTATATTTTCTTTTTGTTGTTGTTATTGTCGTTTTATTTTTTATTTTATTTGTTTCTTCACAAACAGTCCTATTGCAGAATAATGTTATATTCCCTTCATTTAAAAGCTTCTAGAAGTTTTTTCTTTGTGTTTTAAAACAATGTAAGTTACACTGAAATTATCTACACTTTAAAAATTCAATAAAAATTTTCTGAGCCTGATGGTAATTTTGGACAATAGCTCTTCAATAACTGTACTTTTTTTTTAATTCTTTTTTTTTTTTTTGAGACGGAGTCTTGCTCTGTAGCCCAGGCTGGAGTGCAGTGGCGCAGTCTCGGCTCACTGCAAGCTCCGCCTCCTGGGTTCATGCCATTCTCCTGCCTCAGCCTCCCAAGTAGCTGGGACTACAGGCGCCCACCACCACGCCCGGCTAATTTTTTTGTGTTTTTAGTAGAGACGGGGTTTCACCATGTTAGCCAGGATGGTCTCAATCTCCTGACCTCGTGATCCACCCGCCTTGGCCTCCCAAAGTGCTGGGATTACAGGCGTGAGCCACCATGTCTGGCCTTTTTTTTTTTTTTTTTTTTTCTAATTCTTAGATCAGTTTTTGTAAATTATATTTTCCTAGAAAATTATTCACTTGTGGTTTGTATTTTTTGGCTTGGATTTGAGAAGTTTAGCCATTTATTTGTACTGTTTCTTGTCTATGAACGTATTTAAGACTAAAACTTTTTCTCTGAGTAGTGCTGAGGCTGAATCTTGTAGTTATTCTGATCTGTATTTTCATGATCATTTGCTAGACTTTGATTTCCTCTCTTATTCAAGAGTTCTTTAGAAGAGGTAGGTTTTGTGTTGTTTTGTTTTCATTTCTGAACTTTAGCTACTTCATTTTTCTAGTTTTGCTCTCAAGTTCTAATTTTATGGCATTACAGCATAATTTCCTCTGTATTATTTCGCAGGATTGAAACTTGATATTTCTCTTGTGGCCTAATCTGTGGTCAATTTTTGTGGCTGTCTTACTGAAGATGGAACAGGAGATGTATCTTTGTTTTCAAAGGACAGAGTTCACTATGTACATTTATCAATTGTAGCATCATGGTTTAGAGTACAGACTCTGGAGCCAGATTGATGAGAACCAAACGTCAGATTCACTACTGTGATCTTATGCAAATTACTTCATTTCTCTGTGCCTCAGTTTCTTCATCCGTAAAATGGCTAATGGCTATAATAATAGCATCTACCTCTTTGGGTGTTGAGAGGACTCAATGCATTAATATGTGCAAAATATCTTGAACAGTGTCTGGAATGGAATAAATACTATATATGTTTTAGCTGTTGTAAGTATTTAGATCTACCTTGTTAATTAGTTCTAGAGCAGCATCACTGTCTTAATTGAAATATAATACAGGCCACACATTCAATTTCAAGTTTAAAGTAACTGTGTTAAGGAAGTTTTTTAAAAGTGAAATTTTATTTAACCCATTATATAAAAACCATTATTTTACATATATCAATAGAAAAAATTATTAACAACTTATTTACCTTCTTTGTTTTGTGCTATTTGAAATCTGGCATATTTTGTACTTACGGCACCTGTCAATTTGGACTAGTCATATTTCAAGTGCTCGTTAGCCACATGTACCTAGTGGTTACCGTGTTGAATGGCACAGGTCTAAGCGCCTTATTTTTTGTGTACTTGGTACTTGGTTATATCATGAGCTGAGTGAGAAGATAATACATATTTTATACCACTAATATATTTCTGTGTATCTTTGAATAATCTATTCTTTTTGTTCTGTAAATGATGATGCTCTATAATTTGGTACAAAGATATTCATAATTATATTTTGATTGTGATCTGTATCCATTAGCATTAAAATGGGCCTACTTTTGTCTCCTTTTTTTTTTTGAGACGGAGTTTCTCGCTCTGTCCAGGCTGGAGTGCAGTGGTGCAGTCTCGGCTCACTGCAAGCTCCGCCTCCCGGGTTCACGCCATTCTCCTGCCTCAGCCTCCCGAGTAGCTGGGACTACAGGCACCTGCCACCACGCCCGGCTAATTTTTTTGTATTTTTAGTGCAGACGGGGTTTCACCTTGTTAGCCAGGATGGTCTCGATCTCCTGACCTCGTGATCCACCTGCCTTGGCCTCCCGAAGTGCTGGGATTACAGGTGTGAGCCACCGCGCCGGGTCCATTTTTGTCTCTTTTAGTGCCTTTTTTTTTTTTTTTTTTTTTTCGAGACAGAATTTTGCTCTTGTTGCCCAGGCTGGAATGCCATGGCGCGATCTCAGTTCACCACAACCTCCACCTCCCGGGTTCAAGTGATTCTCCTGCCTCAGCCTCCCCAGTAGCTAGGATTACAGGCATGCGCCACCTCGCCTGGCTAATTTTGTATTTTTAGTAGAGATGGGGTTTCTCCATGTTGGTCAGGCTGGTCTCAAACTCCCGACCTCAGGTGATCCGCCTGCCTCGGCCTGCCAAAGTGCTGGGATTACAGGCGTGAGCCACCGCGCCCAGCCTTTTTTTGTGCCTTTTGCCTTGAATTTAATTTTGTGTGATACTATATTTATGATCAATGTTTTCTTTCTGCTTGCGTTTGTTTGGTATATATTTGCCCATTTAAAAAAGTTTTCAGCCACCTGAATCACTTTACAGCAGGTCTCTTGTGCACAGCATAGAATTGGGGTTTTTTGGTGGTGGTGTTATCAGTCTGAGTACCCTTTAAAAAAAAGTGAGTTTAGCCCATTTATATAACAGATGTTTGAACTTAGTTCTCTTATATATAAGTTCTGTTTTCTGTTTTTATAACTTTTAACTTTCGTATAGAGTCTCTTTGCTTTGGTTTTTTGCATTTACTCTGATATTTAGGAAGACTTAAAATTTTGCTGTAATGTGGACCTTTATAACTATGTAGAATTGCCTTCACCTTACACTTCTTTAGAAAGAATTACAAAAAAAAAGAAGGGACCTAAAACCTGGAAATGAGGCAGAAGATGGCTGTATGTCCTCGGGTGTCATTCTGCAGCAGTGTCTGACAAGCCTGCTTGAGAGCCATCTGTCTTTCTAGAAGCAGTTCTCAAGTTCAGTATCCAACTAGCATCATCCGCGCCAGCATCACCTGGGAACTTAGAAATGCAAGTTCTCAGGCCCCACCCCAGACCAACAGAATCAGAAACTGTGAATGAGGCCCAGCAATCTGTGCTTTAACAAACCTTCAGGTGACTCTGATGCATGGACAGTGGTTCTCAGCCAGTAGCAATTTTGTCACTTAGGGGACATTTGGAAATGTCTGAAGACATTTTTGGTTATAAAGGAAGTGCTAATGGTATCTAGAAGGCAGAAGCCAGGGAGGCTGTTAAATACCCTACAGCGCACAGGACAGCCCCCTTCCCACTTCCCAACAAAGAATTCTCTGTCCCCAAATGTCAATAGTACAGAGATATAGGAACCTTCTTTACAGGAATGTATTTTTGTTTCATTTACTATTTACTATGGATTAGGGCTCAGTTTCTAACTTCCAGAAAATGGGTAAGATACAACAGATTTTTATCGGGTAGAGGTGTAAATTATTTCCGTCTAGTAGAGAAGATAACCTCAAAGATTATGGTTTAATTGCCTTGTAGGATATTATATTCATGTGTGCTGTGTAGCAAAATACCCTAATACCTAATAACATAAAACAATAAGCATTTATTATTACCTTGATTTCGGTGAGTCAGGAATTCATTAAGTAGCTTTAATTATTGGAAAAACAATTTTCATATGCTCTGTAGCAATTTTGTTTTCTGGTGAGTTTTCTGACATCTGTTTAACTGTCCTTTTTTTTTTTCTTCTCATATCCCCTTGGTTTTGGTTTTACCTCTGTTTTAATTTTGAGCTTTTATTCAAAATCTGTGGGAAGTTCCTGTAGGGAAGGAACCAGAGTAGAGTTCAGGCCAGGTGAAATTTCTCTTATTATCCTAGGTTTTGACTGTGAGTTCAATTAGTCTTAACATCTTGCTGGGCACTGGCAACTATGGAATTTTTTGTTTTTTTTCATCATAAAGAGCCTCTGGCATTCTGCTGTCACAGAGACAGATTGCTTCTAGCAAATATTTCTTGTCAGTGTGCCCTGGCTCTCCTGCTTCTCAGAACCAAACAGGCCCAGGAAGCTCCTGCCACCAGCTAATATATCCTTGTTTCTTCTGTTGTAAATGAAGATTGAGGATTTGCACTTCAGAGTGTGCCCTTCTCTCTGAGCGGGATATTTGCTGCCGCCGGGTGTGTGTGTTTGCGTGTGTGTGTGCGCGTGTGTGTGTGTTAAGATATTTGCTGCCACCTGGTGTGTGTGTATGTGTGTTTTGAGGCAAAGCCTCACTCTAGGCTGGGGTGCAGTGGCGTGATCTTGGCTCACTTGCAACCTCTGCCTCCCGGGTTCAAGCGATTCTCCTGCCTCAGCCTCCTGAGTAACTGGGATTACAAGTGCGTGCTGCCATGCCTAGCTAATTTTTGTATTTTTACTAGAGACGGGGTTTCACCATGTTGACCAGGCTGGTCCTGAACTCCTGGCCTCAAGTGATCCACCCACCTTGGCCTCCCAAAGTGCTGGGATTACAGGCATGAGCCACAGCACCCAGCCTATACTCCATATTTAAATCTTTCCAGTTGTCCCCCAAATACCTGCTTTACTTTTCTTTTCTTTTTTTTTTTTAATCCAGACAGTGTCTCGCTCTGTTGCCCAGGCTGGAGTGCAGTGGTACAATCATAGCTCGCTGCAGCCTTGAACTCCGGTGTTTAAGTAGTCTTCCTGCCTCAGCCTCTCAAAGCACTGGGACCATAGGCGTGAGCCACTGCTTTCTTCAAAATTTGACCCAGAATCCAATCAAGGTTTGTAACATCGCATTTCACTGTTGTGTTTCATTCAATCTTTTCTGATCCAAAATTGCCCTTTCCCTCCTTTTTCTGTTCGTGATATTTTATTTTTGAAGTGTTCAGGCCAGTTGCTTTGTAGAATACTCCAAGTAATTCCTTCCTCATGCTCCTGTGGATAAACTGCATGTCACTTAGATTCTGAATGGGTACGAATTCCAACGTGATAGGCTAGTAACATTTTTGAAAGACAAGATAAAGTAATCATTTTTGTTTGAGGTCTGAGGGCTCTCTAGACTTAGGCCAGCAGGTTTTGGATGCAGCCAGGAGGAAGCCATTTCCTGATTAAGCCTTAAATGCCAAGTAGTTTCCTATACTTACCCACCTTCAATAGTTGTAAAATACATTCCAGTTATCAAGTAAATGCTTTTTATTTTAAAAAGTAATGTTGGTTTTCCTCCTGTCTCCCTGTGTAAACTAATAAATTCTTTTAAGAGGCAACCTTTTGAATATATTTATATTTTATCCCATTTATGTATACCCAATATATGGATTTTTCTCTAACCTCATTTACATTTTACTCATTTGGTTTCTTAATCTTGCAGGCTTGTTTTCAAACAGGACAAGACTAGTCAGTGTTTGTTACAATCAAACCAGAACTAATCCTACACACACATAGTGCCAGAAATAAGAAAATCTCTTTTGACTATTTTCATTAATACTTCTGTTTAATCTTTTTTTCTTTTTTTTTTTTTTTTTTTTGACAGAGTCTTGCTCTTTTGCCCAGGCTGTAGTGCAGTGGCGCCATCTCAGCTCACTGCGAGCTCTGCCTCCTGGGTTCACGCCATTCTCCTGCCTCAGCCTCCCAAATAGCTGGGACTACAGGTGTGCACCACCATGCCCGGCTAATTTTTTTTTGTATTTTATTACAGACGGGGTTTCACCATGTTAGCCAGGATGATCTCGATCTCCTGACCTTGTGATCTACCCGCCTCGGCCTCCCAAAGTGCTGGGATTACAGGCATGAGCCACCATAAATCTTTTTTTTAACAGAAAATTTAGTTAAATATTGGGTTTAGAGCCTCCAAATATACAGCCATATAATATAGAGAAAATCTGGGCTCTTGAGACAGTTTTAGAGAAGAATCCTGCTTAATTGCAAAATAATAATAACATAAGGTCTTTGCAAATACTTTTACATATATTATCTGACTTGATCTTTACCAAAACTCTATGAGGTAGTTGAAGAGGGTGGTGAAATCTCTTTTTTTCAAATGAAGAAATTGAGGGCTCAAATAGATGTACCTGACTTGCCCAGGATTCCATGACTGTAAGCAGCCAAGATGAGATTTCAGTCTGGTTGGGAATTGCGTGCTAAAGGTACACTTTTGTGGTACAGTTTCACTGAATTGATCTCCTCAGTCATTCTAGAGCTTTATATATTTTGGCAAAATTCACATATTTATCTTAGGAATAATTAAGCTTCCTGCCATCAATAACAGTTTGACGTTCTCTTCTGCAGAAGTCCTGCCTTCATTTTTAAATTGCAAACTCCTCTGTCCATTGTAGAAACTTACCATGAAAATCTGGGCACATTATTGCTTCAAGGGATATCCACTCAACACAAGGGTTCAAATAACCAATCATGGCTCCTATGGTTTAGGCAGGTCTGAGAAAGCATCAGTCAATTTGTAGATGCTCCAATGAAGATGCAATTGAAGCATTTAATAAATCCTGCCTTCATACCTCATTTTCATTGTTAAGAAGAGTTTACTTTTGTTTTTCCTTTCAATTTTCAGGGCGGCAGTGATCATCAGACCTACAAAATGAAGGTGAGGAGGAGTCAATTGTGATTGTTCTTTTTGCCCCATCGTGGATATGCCTATTTTATTTTACTGATGATGGGAAATTGATAGATTGGAAACATCAGAGTCACTGGTTGTCAGTAAATGATATAATCATAATTATAAGGCAGTTTTGTTATAGACTTAAATTAGTCTTCAGCAAAGTAATAATGGGGGGGTGTGCGTGTGTGTGTGTGTGTATATATATACAGTAAGTAAGTCCTCACTTAACATGGTCTGTAGATTCTTGGAAATAGCAACTTTAAGTCAAATGAAGTGTTCAAACTGGTCCTCCACAAGGTAATTTCATTCAATTTCCTTTCATTACAACGTTGATGAGAAAAAAAGTTGGTCTTGTTATAGTTGTTTCAAGACCAACTTTAAGTTGTTAAAGTAGCAGTTTCCAAGAATCTATGGACAAATGAGGACTTACTGTGTATATACACACACAATATACAGGCCCATATGTAATTTATATATGTATATACATAGTTATTCTTTTTTATTTTTTACTCAAGTTACATTTAATATCTTTATCACAGGAAGGCTGACAATATAAAACTTCCTATGTATGAAAACTCAAAAATAACCAAAGTGGCAAGTGAATAATTCCTTTGAGAAGCAAAAGAACAGTACAATGTTTATTAACACGTTTCTTCCTGAATTTTCTTCAATTTTTTTAAACACACAAAAAGCTTTTCTGTACTTAGATTGCTGTTTGCTGTTTTTAATGTTGTTAACATGCATATCATTGCATTTATGGATAGTAGTAGATAGTGTAATATACATGAAACCAACATCTAGGGATGGCTGCCTTCTGAGTGCTTTACAGATGGCACGTTCTCTTATTATCCAGCTTAATCACAGCTCCTTCAACTGATAACTTCACATCATCTGCAGTATTTCCAATCTGTAAATCTGGTTGGCACAAGTTGGTTTTAGCATATTTGGAACCGTATTTTAAATCACTGGAACTACTTTGCCTTAATGCCCATGAGCTGTCAGCTCCCAAGGGCTAAGACCAAGTTTTTCTTAACTTTGTGCATATAGCGTGGGACCTGCCCAGAACAGGTACTCAACAATTTTGCTGAGCAGAACTGTCCTCAATGGAGTAAAGAAAGGAGAAAGGCTTTACTGAAGACTGCCCCAAATACAAACAAATTCCATTTTAAATGGAATATATACACTTTAGCCCCCAAATGCAGACCAGTGCACCTCTGTGTAGTTTCCGACTAGTCACCTGGTAATAGATCATTCCTGTCATTCACAGGCTCAGTCCCAGCTCTATTTTTCAGTATCTTGAATCAAGTTCTCTCTCCTCTAATCATGGAAGAAGAAATAGACCCATAACTAGTTATTTTGGGTAAATGGGAGCTATTTAAAAGATTGATATTTTAAAAGCTTAAATGAAATGTTAATCAAATATGATTTATGATTATTTTCTTTCTATGAGTATTCTTTCTTTAATTGTGGAAGGCAGTTTCTTAGGAAGAGAACAAGGGTTCTCTTTTACAACCAAAAGTTTGGTGGTGGTTTTTTTTCACAAAATTATTGAGTTTAAAAAAATTGATGGTTGTTTTGCATTTCACCTAGTAGCTTATTCAATGGTTTGTTTTTCTGCTAAATGTTAACCGTCAAAACTTGAATTAATTTCTTAATTGCTATTTCTACTTCAGGAATCTTAAGAAAGATGGCTTAACCCAGTCAGAAGGGACAAGCATAATTTTCTTCCATGGCTATTGTAAGTAAGTATTAGGAGAGCTTTCACGACCATGCTATAGCTTCCTAGTGACGCAGAATTGGTAAGACTTGTGTGATATATACATGTGTGACTTGTTACATATCATAGCAACTGTATAGTGGGAAGGATGTAAACAGTTTCTCCTTGCAGTTGACCATCATTAGAAAAATCACTGCATTCCAGTGTCTGATGAGCTTCCTAGTCCTCAGGAAAATGTTAAGTTCTGGTCTCATCCAAAAAGCACTCCAAGAAAAACAAAACAAAACAAAACAAGAAAAACAAAAAAATGAAAAAAAAACCCTCTAAATAAACTCCTTGTTAACTGTTCCCTGCCACAGCACACACAAAAGTTTATAAAAATATTGAAAGGATAGTCTCACAAAAAAAGCGAAGTCTGAATTTACAGACTGAGTATCAAGTACATGCAAAAAAGCTTTCATTTCACCCGTATATAAATGGTCTAGAGAAAGATACATGAGAAAAGTACTGACTACATAACACAGTCTTTGTGGCACTTAACTAGGGGTAGGGGAGGAGGAAATAAATAGTTCATAGTTAGGGTCAATTCTCTGTCCCATAGTCCAAACATGGAGATCCCACAGTGTCCCAAGGCAGTAAACATCCAGGTATCTTTCCAGATAACTTCCTGAGAGTCAGAGCTTTCTTCAGAGTTTCTCGTCTTGCCCCTTCCGAAAGCCAACATTCTTGCCTTCAGTTTCCGCAGCCTGAAGTCAGCCATCCTGAAACACAAATTGGAACCTATTGCATGGCTGGATCTCATGTAACAAAATAAGAGTGTTCCTAGAAGGCAGTTTTTCAGATGACTTTGAGGGAACATCTGAAATGATCAGTACCTTGTAGTCTCAGGATTTAGTGGGAATTAGGAGATCATGTAGGTAGCTGGGTGCAGTGGCTCACACCTATAATCCCAGAGCTTTGGGAGGCTGAGGTGGGAGGATCACTTGAGGCCAGGAGTTCAAGACCAGCCTGGTAAATATAGCAAGACCCCGTCTCTACAAAAAATTAAATAAAAACCAGCTGGGTATGGTGGCATATGCCTGCAGTCCCAGCTACTTGGGAGGCTGAGATGGGAGGATCACTTGAGCCCAGGGGTTCGAGGCTGTGGCGAGCTATGACTGTACCACTGCAGTCCTGCCAGGGGGACAGTGAGATCTTGTCTCAGAAAAAAAAAAAAAAAAAAGAGAGAGAGAGAGATCATGTAGTTCACCCAGCATATGAACTCTTAAAGACTCCAATATGGAGTCCAACTAGGATGTTGACCTTAAAGGGTGTACCACAAATCATTAGTCCCTTGAAATGGTCCTTGTTAAAAGGTTTCCCTCTTAGAAATCCACAGTGTAAATTAGTGCAAGAGGGCACTGAGAAAATCTGTAAATCTACATATGTATATGTACATATGTATGACTATGTATATTACATATATTCATAAACATATTCCATTTTATTTAGTCAGCATTTCCCAACCCTTTTATGATAAGTATTTGTTGACTAAATTTAATTTAGTAGAAGATAAAGGAAAACAAAAGAAGAAGTTTAAAGGAAATACATGTATTCTTAGTGCCAAGAGAGTAATCTTGAACTGTTCTGACATGTAGTGGTCATTGGGGAGATGACATACACTGCCACAGAAAATGTTCATACCCTTATATTTTAAAATGAGCGTAAATCCTGGAACTCCGTTGGAGGAAATACACAGATTACAAACACAAGTACCTTTTCTGTGTTCTACAGTCTTTAACTACAGGACTCACAAACATCATCTGATACTAAATAATAAATGTGTAGGTCAGTGCTCCTAATGCCATTTATTGGTCTTGCCTGGCAGAAAAAAAAAAATCTTAAATTTGCAAACTCCTTTGTCTACATATTCAACCGCTGGGTATAATTTTGTCATTTTTTTTTTCCCTTCTTCCTTATTCCCTAAACAGAGCAAATATCTCATTTGTTACTGATTTGAATGGTACTGGAACTGTATACCGTATATGTGCATTTCATATAAGAGCATACTTCCTTCATTAATTAGCACAGATGAAATTAAATACTTGTGGTCAGTGAACCATCCCTGTGCTTTAAGAGATAAAAACACAGCTGGGCGCGATGGCTTACATCTGTAATCCTAGCACTTTGGGAGTTTGAGGCAGGTAGAATACCTGAGGTCAGGAGTTTGAGACCAGCCTGGCCAGCATGGTGAAACCCTGTCTCTATTGAAAATGCAAAAATAAGCCGGGCATGGTGGCACATGCCTGCAGTCCCAGCTACTCGGGAGGCTGAGGCAGGAGAATCGCTTGAACCTGGGAGGCAGAGGTTGCAGTGAGCTAAGATTGTGCCACTGCACTCCACCCTGGGTGACAGAGTGAGACTCCGTCTCAAAGAAAAAAAAAAAAGAAAGAAAAGAGATAAGAACACAGAAAGGATAAGAGAACATTTGAATATAAAAGTTCAATTTCCAGGAAACAAAATTAAATTTTTTTAAAAACCCAGATACTTGTTTATATTTCCTTATAGAGATTAATGATCAGGATACCTTACCTATTTGATTGTCTTACACCCAACAGGCTGTGAATTTCTCCTAACTCAGAAGCACAGTTTTTAAGTAACTTGAACTGTGAAAGGCCAATAGTAATGAGCTCATGGCCAATTTCACTGTTTGTTAAACAAAAGCAGGTTCTCCTCTGAATTCAGAGATGCCCACAAGGTGGGCACCATCCTGAGCACTCTGGTAGGCGTCCTACCATCTACCTGGAGAAGCTCTTTTTCTGACATTCCAGGGGCAGCTACAGCACCCACGGAAACAGCCTCTGCAGGCTGAGTTAGTGTACGGGGTGACTAGACAGGAAATCCAGAAAATCTTCTTGCACAATGATTCTTTGCTTTTTTGGATCACATACCCCCAGGAGAATCTGTTTGTTTAATGCATGGACTCCTCTTCCCAGAAGTGACCGTATGTCCATGTATATTTTACACAGAGTATAAAGTACTGTCATGAACACCCTAAAGCCATTAAATAGACCTCGGGTTAAGAGCTGTTGGCACCTAATCATGATCTTTCTCTTACTCTCGTTTATATTCCCAGCTTGAACTGTGCTAGGCCAGTAAAAGAAGTAGGGGGATAGGACTGATACAGTTGTCAAGATGATCAGTGGGGGAAATGTTAAAAATAAAGTGGGCATTGCAAATCTATAGAGACAGAAAATAAATTAGTTGGCTGGGGTGAGTTGGGGGAGAATGACTGCTCGTGGGTGTAGGATTTCTTTTTGGAATAATGAAAATGTTCTAAAATTAGATTGTAGTGATGGTTGCACAACTTTGTGAGTATACTAAAAGCATACTCAAAGTATACTAAATTGCATACTTTTAAATGGGTCAGTTTCATGGCATATGAATTACATCTCAAAGCTGTTTTTAAAAGTGGATGTTATAGAAACAAAAAAAGTGTTTCAGCAGAAACTTACAATAAACCTTGTATGACCAGAGATAATGGGTGGCCTCCTTATGCACTGCCTTCAGTGAGGAAGGAACTAGGGGGATTTCTGGCTAAAGGTCACTGGAGTTTTTCTCATCATGGGAAATGTATGGAGATGTGTGTTTAGGTCTCCTGAAGAGTGGAATGTGGAGGACCACCCATAAGACTAAAGAGCACTGGCTTGATCCAGAAGGATCTCTGCCTAACCCAATATTCTGTTTATGAGAACAATTCAACAGGGTGGCAATGGCTGTCCTCCATGACATTGCTTTAAATGTTAGGAATATCATGCCAATTTTCTCAAATCCTTTCTCTTAATACACTATAGACTGTTAACTAATAAATTTATCTAACTCCATCTTGAATCAATTTCTGTGTCAGCATACTCTAACAAATTCCATCTGCATCCTACTTTGCTTTGCATGATTTTGCTCATGCAGCGGCAGAGCCTGGTTTAGAGATCCTCAAGGGCCTCGTATCTCTGATTCTCACCACCCCCTTTTCCATGATGCTGTCAAAAGCTTCTTTTGAGCAGAATGAAAAGTTTCCAATTCTCCTTTATCTAAAAGTCTTTTGCTTCTACCGCCTTTCTTGAGTCTGGGCCCTGGTTCTAGCTTGGAAAACCAAGCTGATCTGTATCGTGTACTGGTATTTTGGATATATAGTCATGGGTTTCTGGGGCATCATTTCAGTATGCACACATGACAGCCTTCACTAGGTTTCAGAACTTGATCTTGTTCAATTTTTTTAAATCATGATACTGAGATCCATAAAGAAGAAACATATGTCCAGGGTCACATAGCTAGGCAGTGGCAAGACTAAAAGTGATACATGTCTTCATTCCCAACCATTCTGCTTTCAGAACTACCAGGCTGCCCCCCCAGACCCTCTGTAACGCTCATCTCAGCACTTTCAGCCTCCTTCTTCTGGTTTTCTTTGTGGGTTGACCTAGCACTTACCTCACCATCCTGTCTGGTCTCTTCTCCTTCATCCTGGTCAAGTTCGAACTCCGTGCCCCGGTCTACAACATCCACACCAGCATGCACCCTGGGCTTCTCATTTTCCCATTTGGCAAAGCCTTTGTCCTTTGCTGCTTTGTCATGGAACTTGGATTTCATTTTAGGGAAGGTGTGGGACCCCGAGTCCCCCCAGCCAGCCTCTGACCAGACAGGTTCAGTCTGGGTGGCCTGGCTGGTGGTGGCCCTCTGTAGCCTCACAGAGATCTTGCGAGAAGAGCCTGTAACCAGTGTGATGGCTCTGCTGTCTAAATCCCTGTGTCCAGCAGTGACTCCAGGGAACTCAAACACCTCATCCTGCGCTGGAAGTGAAAAAGGATGGTGATTATTTGACATCTGACTGCTTGATAGCAAAGCATCAAGGTTAGTGCAAACAGCACGAGTCTGGCATGCAACGTTCTAGAGGAACCGACAAGGGACAGAACTCAATTAGCTGCAGGCAAGTTACATGTTCCTGAGACTAGAAAGCAGAGAGAAGCAACGATGATTCAAGGGTTTAGCCACTGCTGCTCACCCTAAAGAAGGCCTTAGCGTTTAGAGTGACTGACCGGGTTTAGACCCAGAACCTAAATGAGGTCCAAGTGTGAGGAGGCAAGCAGAAAGAGACCATGGCAGCAAAGAAAGCAGAGGGCATTACCTGGGGGCAGCGAGGGGCTTCCAGGCAGTGACCCATGACCACTGCTCAAGGAGGGCGCCCGGGCAAATCTCCTGCAGGCCAGAACCAGGAGGTCTTTGCACTGTTTGTGACAATTGGCTCCACAGTCTGAAAAATTCCAAGGGTGTCGCAGATGATTAGTGTGTCTGATGTTGATTGAGTTTCCAGGGTGGCACTTGATTTGTCAGCCCTCCCTTCCCCCACCCCAGTTTCTGTGTTGAATTTCAGAGTTGAGCTCAGGCCCATGGGGTGTGTCTAGGATCTGGAAAGGGGCCATTGGTCTGCACTTGCCTTCCTGAGGTTCCAAAAGTTCTCTTAGATTTGCTCATCTTGGTTCTGTATGCAATTGAGGACCTAATGAGCAATTGTGCCTAGGGAGTAAATAGAGTCCAGCCTGAGAGGTCAGTTGCCTTTGCCCAAAACTAAATGCAAATCAAGTGGGGTTGAGAGTCTTTCCCAGGCTTAGATGGAATCCCCACAAAGAGAGCCTAAGCCAGCATTAGGGCAAGAAGCCTCAGCTTCTAGTCTCTCCCAGGCCAACTGCCTCTGATCATTTACTGTGAGGTGTTCCTCCATTCAGCACTTGTCTGGATTTTTTTTTTTTTTTCGAGATGGAGTCTCGCTCTATTGCCCAGGCTGGGGTGCAGTGGCAGGATCTCGGCTCATTGCAAGCTCCGCCTTCCGGGTTCACACCATTCTCCTGCCTCAGCCTCCCGAGTAGCTGGGACTACAGGTGCCCGCCACCACACCCAGCTAATTTTTTGTATTTTTTAGTAGAGACGGGGTTTCACCATGTTAGCCAGGATGGTCTCGATCTCCTGACCTCGTGATCCACCCACCTCAGCCTCCCAAAGTGCTGGGATTACAGGCGTGAGCCACCGCGCCCGGCCTTGTCTGGATTTTTTTTACTCTTCTTCATTTTCCAAAACCTTTCAGGGCCAGTGATTATATCTTCTGCTTCCAACAGAACACAAGATGGGCATATGCTCAGTAAATATGTTCTATATTTGCTTATGGCTTTGAAACAGCGTGCAGCAGAGTCTGTGAAATTGCCCATTAGGATGTTTTAGATAAGACAGTAGAATGTTAATTACTACTTGGGGTAGAAAAATGTGGCCACTTCAGATGGTGGTTCACAATTATTTCCTATGATGAGGGTCCTGCACTTCACTGAGAATCATTGAATAGAGATGATCATTTCTCTCCTACCATCAAGGAGGACCTTTCTAACTATTTCCAGTACCCATTTTCCCCTAAGTGACCTTGTTTCAAATAGTCTTAATGATGTATTCAATCTATTTTAATTCGTTATTTTTTTTTCACTTTATGTGCCATTAAGAAAATACAAGAGATAATCCAAAGGTGTAATAGATTTTCATCTTTATAAAATTGCGTGTGTGTGTGTGTGTGTGTGTGTGTGTGTGTGTATTTTAGGGTATGAGGATAGAAACCAGAATAAAACTAATGACTCACTGCTGGGCAATAAGATCTTGCAGTATCTTTGCTGCTTGAAAGTAAAAATCTAAGTTAGACCGAGGCAACTGATAGAGAAGCACTAATGGGAAGGTCCCTCTGAGCACTAAACAGTGGCTTCCATTGAGATTTGGGAAGCTTTTTGTTCATGCAAAATGAGGACGAAATACTGGAAAATGACTGGAGAAAAAAGGCATCCCCGGGGAACAACATTCATCTGAAGGTATTCTGTGATTAAGATGTTTCTTTTTGTAGTTTTATTATATTTTTTCAAAAGCATTATAAGATTCTTAGAAGAACCATATAAACTGTCCACATAAAGTGTCCAGCAACTTCTTAAACAACAGCAATGTATACTTGATCATATATGTACAAGTAGCAACACATTCCTAAATGCTTAGTATACATGCATATTGCATTTGTCAAATATATTTGATTCAATTGTTTATAAACTTAATTAAATGGGAAAGATAGGGGAACGCATTCATTGAAAAGGAGAAAATTACGTTTTAAGTTTTCTCCTCGTTTTTTGTCACCATCTATGTGATTTAGTAGAGAAAGGAATAGCTAAGTGTGAGTGGGAAGAAGTGCCTGTGCATTAGAGAAATAGTGTGTAGGTGTTTTTCTTTGAAGGAAGAAGTTCTTATATTCAGTATTTTAGCTAGGCTTGTCCCACTCAGAATTCCCACCTTAACTGGATGCTGCTGATTCCAAAGAAATAGATTTATGTGTGTTGATAAGAGTGGTTTGTAACAAGCTATAAAATTCCAATTTTAGCTCTCCAAAACTCCAGAAACTCCTCCTCAGAGGCAATCATTCTCAGGTGCCGTTGACCCAAAAGACTGAAATTCTGAATAATGGCAAGAGCTTTTGTAGTTTAACCAGACAAATTTGATTCTTACCCCAAATGTCACATTTTAAAAATTGTAACAAAATAACATTGATTTACCTTTGCATTTGTATCCTTGCTTGATTATGCCCCAGAGCTGTAACAAAAAACAAAGGAATGTCAGGGAATCTGAGGATAGATCTGGAAGGAAAACAAGGCCACTGAAAAGGAAGTCCTGGGAAGCTTCAGGACTGGCCAGGCACAAACAGGATGTAGCCACTCTTAACACCCTTCCTGCCAGATAGAAGAACCCTCTCCCGGCCCCTTCCAGCTGTGGTGATAACATGAGTTTCGTTTCCCTTTTCTTTCTCAGAGCCAACTGGGAGCCGGGATGGGAAACTACTAAAGTTTGATGCACCAGACTTTGGCCTGATGCGCTCTCAGCAAAATGTACAGAGGAGATGGCCACTTGGTCTTTGGGAGCCCCTGGCTCCCTCTTTTTAATGACACTAGCTGCTCTTAGTGCCCACTACAGGAAATGAAGCAATGGAAGAAGCGCACCTCATGTGAAAGCATTTGGATTTTGCTAGGCTATTTTCTGAGTAGTATTTGTCCCGTGGAAAAATACAGAAGAGGAAATGATCTTAGTTATTCATGTCTTCATTCTCCACATTTGCTCTATGTTTGGCCTGTGCCAGGGTTGTAGGAGATGTCGAAAAGGCTCAGATTCTGCCAAGCAAGGAGTCTGTGACATCCTCGTGGTTAACAAGTAGGAAGTGACAAATCCCTGAGGGGAGATGTGAGGGCCTGCAGTTCCACGAGGGAGCGTTTGCCCAGGGGGTTCAGGGACATCCTGGTGGTGGTGTCTTCGCTCTCCAGACAGACTCCTTCTAAACACCATAAAGAAGAGGGCCTGGCCAGGTGCGGTGGCTCACACCTGTAATCCCAGCACTTTTGGAGGCCGAGAAGAGCAGATCACGAGGTCAGGAGATCGAGACCATCCTGGCTAACATGATGAAACCCCGTCTCTACTAAAAATACAAAAAAAATTAGCTGGTCATGATGGTGGGCGCCTGTGGTCCCAGCTACTTGGGAGGCTGAGGCAGGAGAATGGCATGAACTCAGGAGGCGGAGCTTGCAGTGAGCTGAGACCGCACCACTGCACTCCAGCCTGGGCAACAGAGCAAGAGTCCATCTCAAAAAAAAAGAGGGCCTTGCCATGCCCTTCTGTGCCTCCCCACACCTCTTGCATGGGGTGACAGATTCACCAGAGGCATACAGTATGGGTAATTAAATGGGCTTAGCTCAAGTTGGAGAAGAACTATTGCTAACCTCTTCGTGTTTGGGTTAGGTGGCTATTATCTACTTAATAAAATAATGTTGAAAAAGCAGGGCCCACTGGGACTGATGGGGGTGCCATTCACAATGTTCACAATGTATTATAAGTGAACAATGCCCCCACATGTGGGCAGCATGGCCTGCTCTTCCAGAAGAGTAAGTCACAGCCAATGTTAAGTGACTCAAGAGTATACAAAGACTGCTCCTTAACTTCTATTTGACAAGGAACTTCCACAAGTAGAAAACTCAAGGATTCCTTTGAGCCTTAACAGCTATTTGGTCCTTCAGAATACATATTAAAATGCAAATGTCAGCCGGGCGCGGTGGCTCACGCCTGTAATCCCAGCACTTTCGGAGGCCGAGGCGGGCGGATCATGAGCTCAAGAGATCAAGACCATCCTGGCCAACATGGTGAAACCCCGTCACTACTAAAAATACAAAAATTAGCTGGGCATGGTGGTGTGTGCCTATAGTCCCAGCTATTCAGGAGACTGAGGCAGGAGAATCACTTGAACCCAGGAGGTAGAGGTTGCAGTGAGCCAAGATCGCGCCACTGCAGGCGACAGAGAGAGATTCTATCTCAAAGAAAAAATAATAATAATAAATAAATAAAATGCAAATGTCTCCTAGGACAGAGCAGTATTTTGTCTTAGGGACAGGAAGGATTATCTGACAACTAAGTAGAAGCAAGGATGGCTGGAAGAGAGAGGGGCATGATCCAGAAAAGGGCAGTGGTGGCCAGGATCATCACAGCTTGATCTTTATGATAATCTAGTTTGCTTCTCTTTTGTAAAAGGTGAATGTGATGATCCAGGAAGTTAGATAATTTGCAATCTCCCACAACCTGGAAATTCTTTCTCCGGAGCCCTTGGTAATGATAATAGCAATAATAATGATGATAGTTAACATTTCTTGAACTCTTGCTATGTGAAAGGCACAGTTAGGCTCTTTATACATATTAGCTTATTTAATTGCTCATGATGTCCTTATGGTGTAGGTAATAATATTTTTCTCATTTTTACAGATGAGGAGACTGACCTACAGAGAGGTAAAGTCCCTTGGCAAGGTCTCATAGCTAGTGAGGGAAAGAAGAATGTGTCACTTGAGGGAAAGACAGGAAGCCATTGCTCCTGCATACTGTTGTGTGAGCAAAGGCACTGAGGTGGGACAAGAAAGGATAAGATTTAAGAAGAGACATCCTAATATCCAGATATGTTACATTATTAGCATTGCTGCAGGAACTGCTGAAAAAGATACAGTCAAGCAAGGGTGCTGGGGGTGGGGGTGGGGAGGTAGGTTTGCTAATGCTTACTTAATAGCCAGGAACAAACAGTAGCTAGGAAGAGGCACTGGGTCAGTGTGCCTGCCAAGAACAGTAGAGGATGAACTCATGTGGATGGGTATGCAGGAGTATTTCCCACAGTCCTTTGATTTGAGACCACCGGCTGCTGTCATATTTGGAGTAATTGTGGTGTAAGACGCACTGGACTGAGACTCAGGAGACCTGGGTGTGACTCATGGTTTTGCTGCTAATGATCTTTGTGACCTTGGGGGAAGTCACTTAACTTCTCCAGACCTCAGTTTCTTCATCTACAAAATAAGGGAATTACTAACACTCTTTCAGTTCTGGAATTCTAATTCTAAAGTAAATCTTCTGCAGAGCAAGTCTGTTTGTCTTCCTTAAACTTAAAATGGAACTTATTTTAAAAGCAGATGGTTCCAGCACTGGAACCATTCTCCCACAATTCCTTTCAATGACACATCTATAGAGCCATAGTTATAAATTCCTTTGAAAACCAATGGGCTTTTTGACATGAGTGTCAGTAAAGATCAAATCAAATCGTACCAATAAAATTAAATATATTTTAAAAACAAAAACAGCTGTAAAAATTTTAAATGAGTTAATTTCAATTAAACTCTCAAAGTATCAAGGAATACATAAAAAATGTGTACTCCGAGCCATGTGACGTGCAACGTGTCTAATATCATGCAACAACATGGTGGGTAAGTAAGTATTAACTCCCTTTTACAGATACAAATAGACCCAAAGATGGTGAATAACTTGGTCAAGGACATAGAGTTAGCAAGGGCAAAACTTTAACCCAGGGTTCCAGACTCCAGGTCCAGAGCTTTCTACTTCATCACAGCTGCAGCAAGAATGTAGCACCAGCAGGTCTGCTCCAATGAGTCAGGGAGACAGGTGTGGAACTTCCAAGAAAGTCTACCTTGCTGCTCCTACAGAATCAGGGCCTCTGTAAAAGGGAGGGACAGGACAGAAGGACTAGAGAGCAGAGATAAGATCTTGAGTTTGTTTCTCTGTTTGTTTGTTTGTTTGTTTGTTTTTGAGATGGAGTCTTGCTCTGTCGACCAGGCTGGAGTGCAGTGGTGCCATCTTGGCTCACTGCAAGCTCCGCCTCCCGGGTTCACACCATTCTCCTGCCTCAGCCTCCGGAGTAGCTGGGACTGCAGGTGCCCACCACCACACCCTGCTAATTTTTTGTATTTTTAGTAGAGATGGGGTTTCACTGTGTTAGCCAGGATGGTCTCGATCTCCTGATCTCATGATCCACCCGCCTTGGCCTCCCAAAGTGCTGAGATTATAGGCGTGAGCCACCGCGCCTGGCCGAGTTTTTTATTATTATTATTATATTTAGCGATGGCAGTGGCAGGTGTCTCTTTATATTGCCCAGGCCGGAGTCGAACTCTTGGGCTCAAGCTATCCCCCTGCCTCAGCCTCCTGAGTACCTGGGACTACAGGTCCATGCCACAGCACCCGGGACCTTGAGATTTGATAAGGGTCTTCTGACTCTCACAGCCCACCAAAAGACAGATGCATCATCCTGACTTTTGGCTGAGCCATACCATGGCCCAGCAGCCTGACCTTTTGTTTACTGGGTCCCACTCTGTAGGAGCGTGTTATGCACGGCCCCATCCCACATCAGAATTTTCAGGTCTAGGTATTTCCAAAAATTTCCATCAGAATAGAGAAACATGAAAAAGGAGACCATTTTGTTTTGTTTTGAGACTGAGTCTCGCTCTGTCACCCAGGCTGGAGTGCAGTGGCACGATCTTGGCCCGCCGCAACCTCTGCCTCCCAGGTTCAAATGATTCTTCTGCCTCAGCCTCCTGAGTAGCTAGGATTACAGGCACCTGCCACCATGCCCTGCTAATTTTTGTATTTTTGGTAGAGACGGGTTTTCACCATGTTGGCCAGGTTGGTCTCAAACTCCTGACCTCAGGTGATCTGCTTGCCTTGGCCTTCCAAATTTCTGGGATTACACACATGAGCCACCGCGCCTGGCCAACCATTTGTTTTATGATAAAATGGTCTGGTCATGCAATCCCAGTAGAGATACTAAAGAACTTCACCTTCTCTGCAGTGAATAAAGAGAGCTAGTTAGACTGGTTTTCCCCTGTGTCACATCAGCTGCTATGACCACCTGGGGCCGTCTTTGAGGAAATGGCTGCCTCTTATTTACCCATTCTCAGAGGAGTGTGTGCTTGAACACAGACTCCTGCATTGGGCTCCTGAAAGCCAGTTCTTTGAGCATGGGGTGGGAAAAATGTAATTTCTGGTAGCATATAATATCGGCAACAAATTCAATATGGGTCAACGAGTCAACAGGAGGACATGGCTGCCAAATAAAGCTAACACGACTGAGCTCTGGCATCTAGAAAAAGGGGTGATTGTCATACTCCTCTGGGTGCTGGGCCTCCCTCACCTGGAATACCACATTTCCCATTTTATTTAACTTGGATTATCAACTGGAGACATTCAGGGCCCAGGAGTTTCTGTTAAGGCCAGGATCAAAAACTGACCTTGGTTCCCAAAGAATTATCAAAGGTGGGGGAAGGAAGCATGCAGTCTTCATTTGTTGCAGTGGTGTAGGTGAAGCACAGGGCTGACAGTCAGTACACCTGTGTCGGAGTCCAAGCTCTGGTAATGATTAGCTGTGCAATCCTCAGGAACCTGGGTTATCCTCTTTGAACCTCTATCTTCATAAGCAAGATGGTGAAAGTAAAATACCCACTTCAAGGGCTTGCTATGAGGATTAGTTACCATAATGTCTATGGAAGTACTTTGTTACCATCAAGCATTAAGTAAATGTTATTTATTATTATAACCAGGTTCTCTCCAAAAAGATTTTTTCTTCCTTTTTGAGTTGTGAATTATTGAACCATGCCATGATGGATTTCTGGTCACTAATACCACATGAAATGAAAACTGGAAGGAACTCGCTAAGATAAATGCACCTCTTAATTGCAACCACTTATGAATATTAGTGATGAATGCCAGGGCTCATTGGGCTGACACTTTTCCCTGGCAGGGATTAATAAACAAAACCACTCTCTTGAGTTAACAGCCCTCACCAGCCTTCCCTGTTTTTGCTAGCCCTGCATTCCTAGAAAATAACTAAACCTTGCCTTTGGTGTTTAATCTTCAATTTCAGGGAGCCATCACATTTTACTTCTGATTCAAAGCAGACAGTGAACTTTATTTAGTGTATCATTTTCCTACTTTTTCAGAATGCTACACAAATAACTACACACATAAGAAAACAACGGAAAACAGACTTACAAATCCCGCACAGTGTTCGCAGAAGGTTGGCTTGAGATACGTCATCTCCTGAAAATTATGGATAAATCCTGGTCCCATTTTACAGTGTAGTTGGGATTTAGCTCTCAGGAAGTAAGCCATCATTTCATCTTTACTAATTAGGCCATCCCTGTTAAGAGAATCAAAGAAGGGAGGGAATCTTTAAATAACAGGTTGCTAAGTAGTTGCCACACTTTAATCACCCACCTCCCAAACCTTTGTGGCCAAAAGCAGTTGAGGAATATTCACTTCTCTATTACATCTCAGAGAAGGAGCAAACCTCAAAAGGCATCTTCAGGTGTTCAAAGCCTTTTTCAGTAAGCAGAAAATTGTGTATGTGTGCACCCTGCATGTGTGTGTGTGTGCAGGAGCATATTCATGTAAGCACACATGTGGCCTGTGCACCGCAGCACAGAAAGTCTTTATTATGAAAAGCAGCTTCCTGAAGGACATCTTTCTAGTCCTTGCCTAGCTGTAAGGTTGCAAGAATTAGGATGATGGAGAAAGGCAGAGAACTGTAATAACTGGGCTGACCATTCTCAAATTCATTCAGCTTGATGCTGTCCGGGCTCCTTGGTGATATTTTCACTCATATCTTAGTGGCTCATAGCCCATTCACTGCGACTGGCTGGGAGCAATTCTTCCAGATCTACTCCACACAGAACAAACCTCTGGTCCTTCCCACCTTCCTACCCCTACCCACCATATACGCTGACTTCTTGTTTATCAAAAATGAACAAATCGGCCAGGTGCGGTGGCTCATGCCTGTAATCCTAGCACTTTGGGAGGCCAAGGTGGGCGGATCACTTGAGGTCAGGAGTTCAAGACCAGCCTGACCAACATGGTGAGACCCCATCTCTACCAAAAACACAAAAATTAGCTGGACGTGGTGGTGTGTGCCTATAATCCCAGCTACTCAGGAGGCTGAGTCACGGAGGCAGAGATTGCAGTGAGCCGAGATCACACCTCTGCACTCCAGCCTGGGCAACAGAGAGAGACTCTTGTCTCAAAATAATAATAATAATAATAGTAATTGGATCCACTTGACACAGGGGAGCTCTATCTTGCTTCTTTGTCCATTAGCATGTGCTGGCGATCACACCTTTCCTTTCCAGTTCAGAATTCTTTTCTACCTCCTATGTCCTCTCTTGGGACTCCTCTCTCAGAGGAAGAGTTGAGCCATCCAGCACTCTCCAGCCTCCCCGGGACTCTCCTCCTTCCAGGTTATGCTCAGTCTCTTCCCCTGTTTCTTCCTCCGTTCACAAATACGCTCAGGACTTTCCTAGCTGAAAAATCCCCTTCTTCAGTCCTGCTGCCATCTCCAACAGATGTCTTTTCTCTCTACCTTCTTTTACTCCGGAAGTTTTCAAAAAGAGAAATCATTAGGTTCTTTTATCATTTCCTCCAGGTACTGTTTATGCCACTTGGGTTTCTAACCCTACAAATCTGTCACCAAGAACATCCTCAGTGGCATTTTCTCATTGGCAGGAGGTAACACGGAGACATGTTTCCTTCTTTTGGCGCTCTCCCCTTAGGCACCCTGGAATTGCATGCCACCCCACTTCTCCTCCTTCCTCTCCAGCTCCCCCTTCTCCAGCTCACCTGCAGGGCCCTCTGACTCCTTTCAATGCCTGCATGTAGGAGGGGAGTCCCTGAAGGCTCATTCCTCAGGCCCCGAGCTCACCTCCCTCTAAGAGTTCCCACCAGAGTTTGCTCACAAGATCGAGACTCCAGCTTACAGTGGGGCTGAAGACTTAATCTCCATCTCCAGCCCTGACTGTTGTCCTGAATTTTTGCACCACATCTTCGACAACTTGCTAGACCTCTCTTCCTGATGATCCACTCTCTGTCTCAATCAACGGATCTAAGTCCAACTTCATCTCTTTCTTCCCTGTACTCCCTGCCCAGGCTTCCCTATACTGTTTGCTGTGCCACAATCTTCCCCCAGGCTTGAGAATTTAAGATCCCTTTCTTACCTCCTATGCAAAATAACTTTGATTTTTGTACTTTATAAGTATTATTAAAGTTATTTTGCGTAGGAGGCAAAAAAAAAAAAAAGGATTCTAAATTCTCAAGCTTGCGGGGAAATTTGGCACAGCCTAGTACCTAACAGTTATTTTTTCTGCTCCTCCAAACGTCCGCCATCAAGGAGGCACCAGCATCTCTTATTCCCTTCTTTGTGTTCTTGAGTTCTCATCATTTAGCTCTCACTTAGAAGTGAGAACCTGTGGTATTTGGTTTTCTGTTCCTGCGTTAGTTTGCTAGGGATGATAGCCTCCACTTCCATCCGCGTTCCTGCAAAACACATGATCTCATTCTCTTTTTTTTTTTTTTTTTTCCTGAGACAGAGATTCGCTCTTGTTACCCAGGCTGGAGTGCAATGGCGCGATCTTGGCTCACCACAACCTCTGCCTCTTGGGTTCAAGTGATTCTCCTGCCTCAGCCTCCGACATGTGTCACCACGCCCGGCTAATTTTTGTATTTTCAGTAGAGATGGGGTTTCTCCATGTTGGTCAGACTGGTCTCGAGCTCCCGACTCAGGTGATCCGCCTGCCTCAGCCTCCCAAAGTGCTGGGATTACAGGCATGAGCCACCGTGCCTGGCAATCTCGTTCTTTTTTATGGCTGCATAATAGTCCATGATGTATATGTACCACATTTTCTTTATCCAATCTGTTATTGATGGGCATTTAGGTTGATTACATGACTTTGATATTTGAATAGTGCTGCAATGAACACTCATATGCCTGTGTCTTTACTGTAGAATGATTTCTATTCCTCTGGGTATATACCCAGTAATGGGATTGCTGGGTTGAAGTGTAGTTCTGTTTTTAGCTGCTTGAGGAATCGCCATACTGCTTTCCACAATGGTTGAATGAATTATACTCCCAACAGTGTATAAGTGTTCCCTTTCCTCTGCAACTTCACTAGCATCTGTTATTTTTTGACTTTCTTTTTTTTTTTTTTTTTTTTTTTTGAGACGGAGTCTTGCTCTGTCGTCCAGGCTGGAGTGCAGTGGTGCGATCTTGGCTCACTGCAAGCTCCGCCTCGCGGGTTCACGCCATTCTCCTGCCTCAGCCTCCCGAGTAGCTGGGACTACAGGGGCCCGCCACCACGCCTGGCTAATTTTTTGTATTTTTAGTAGAGACAGAGTTTCACCGTGTTAGCCAGGATGGTCTTGATCTCCTGACATCGTGATCCACCCACCTCAGCCTCCCAAAGTTCTGGGATTACAGGCGTGGGCCACAGCGCCCAGCCAACTTTTAGACTTTCTAGTAATAGCCATTCTTGGCTGGGCACGGTGGCTCACGCCTGGAATCCCAGAACTTTGGGAGGCCAAGGCAGGTGGATCACCTGAGTTCAGGAGTTCAAGAACAGCCTGGCCAACATGATGAACCCTCGTTTCTACTGAAAAAAAAGAAAAAAAAATTGCCTGGCTTGGTGGTGCATGCCTATAACCAGCTACTCAGGAGGCTCAGGCATGAGAATCACTTGAACCCAGGAGACAGAGGTTGCAATAAGCCGAGATTGTGCCACTGCACTCCAGCTTGGGCAAAAGAACGAGACTCTGTCTCAAAGAAAAGTAATAATAATAATAATAGCCATTCTGACTGGTGTGAGGTGATATCTCATCGTAGTTTTGATTTGCATTTCTCTAATTATCAGTGATATTGAGCTTTTTTTCATATGCTTATTGTCCACATGTATGTCTTCTTTACAGAAGTGTCTATTCGTGTCCTTTGCCTACTCAAAGGAATGGGCACAGATTTCATAATGAAGAGGCCAAAAACAATCTTTATTATATATATGATAAATGAATTTATGAATGCATTGTCCCACAAATTTATTACATCATTTGGTACATAAATTTGTGTAACAGTGCATTAGCTCATCTCCCCTCCTAGGGACTCACAGTGTAATACACCAGCCTATTAAAAGCTTTGGGAAGTCACACAGTAAAGACACCTATTTAATGAGATTTAACCCTGTGTTTCTCACATGTGACTACTTAGTTCCTTTTTCAAAAGTACTAATTAATAGCTACTTCTGTGGAACATCGTTTGGAAAACAGTACCTTAGAGAAAACATCTTTTTGAGACTTTCCAGTATTAACCACTCAAAACTTTAGTGTCATGTAAGCAAGATATGAATAGTCCAAACCTTCATTCATAGAAAACAATTCTATAGATATCAATAAGTAGAGATAAGGATGATATAGAGATAGACACAAATATTTGCTAGGACAATCTCAATTATGTCTCTAGAACCAACAGATAAAAGAAATGAAGACTAGGAAGTTATTTTAAGTCAATGTCCTATTTAGATGTCACTAATAGTAACAAACTAAGCAAAGAAGTGGGTAGTTAGCAGGCAATTTAAATTTTACTTTGTAAAGGAAGTTAATGTTTCTAATTAAATTTATTTTAAAAGTATTCTTTGTTCTGGGTATATAATGAAGATGAATTTAAGATTTTAAGTTATGTTAATGTGTCAAGACATTTCTTGGTGTGTTGAATTACAGATTTTATTTTTTAAATTCAATTAAAAAAAATAGTTAGAGACAAGGTTCCCACTATGTTGCCCAGGCTGGTCTCAAACTCCTGTCTTCGAATAATCCTACTATCTCAGCCTCCCACAGTGCTGGCATTACAGGTGTGAGGTATCGCACCCGGCTCCAGACTTCATTTTTTAAGAATTCTCATACCAGCAAAAATATTAGAGAATTTTAATGTAATTTAATTTGCCCATTTTACCAAAACAAAATCCAGCATTTCCTTACAGGTGATTTTTAAATTAGGAACTAATCTCGTACTATTAACAATTAATCAAATTATTAATGCCAGGATTTCTCAGCAGTTTTTTTTTCAAATCATTATTTTCTTTTAATGAGTTGGGTTTTAGTCTCTAAAGTGATTTAATTTTTAGGAATCATTTGACGCTAAAAAGCAATATATTTTTTCTTTATCAAGACAACCTTTGATCAATCAAAGAGAAAACAAAGCATGAATGCTTCTTGGCTGTCTGCAGCTATCATCTGCTTTAATGAAGACTATAAGTAAGTTTTATTTTTTTTTTTTGAGACAGAGTCTCACTCAGTCACCCAGACTGGGGTGCAATGGTGCTATCTCAGCTCACTGCAACCTCTGCCTCCCAGGCTCAAGCAATTCTCCCGCCTCAGCCACCCAAGTAGCTGGGATTACAGGCCTGTGCCACCATGCCCAGTGAATTTTTGTATTTTTAGTAGAGACAGAGTTTCGCCATGTTGGCCAGGCTGGTCTTTAACTCCTGGCCTCAAGTGATCTGCCTGCCTCAGCCTCCCAAAGTGCTGGGATTACAGGCATGAGTCACCATGCCTGGCCAAAATTTTTTAAAAATCTTCATGAATTTTAAGATTGCTTCCAGGTCCGCTAATTTTGAGGACTCTCCCAGGTTAGATCTAACAATATTTCTCCTCTACTCTTTTTTGGTGGAGATTTTTTGAGGTTGAGAGCTAAGCAATAGAAGCAATATAGCAAATGGAGTGCTTGGATCATTTACAAATGTGCACTTGTGTTCAACACTGACAACATGGTCTTCCCTGTGATTCCATTCAGGTCATGTTCATACACACCAAGAAAATAATCAGTGACAAATTAAACCTGGCTCATCAAAGCACCAGGGTTGAAGCTGTCAAGATGTAAATTACAAGTTTCCCTTCTCTCCTCTGATAATAATTTTCTGCTTTAGGATAGTTGCATTAAAATAAAACAAAATTAAAACTTACTGATCTTTGTCCAGAACACAGAAGGAATCCAAGAAGGGAAAATTGGCAGCTATACTTTCAAAGTCCTCTTGGGAAATGTACCCATCATGGTCGTGATCATAGTTTCTAAATACAGACTGCAAAGGAAAGATAAGTATTTATTGAATGACTATGAGGCAGGCTCTGAACTTGTTATTGCGAAAGCAATGATAACTAGCATATGATCCTTTCTATCAAGGAGCTTAGAATCTAGTGAAAGATAACTAAGTCAAGAAGCCTTTATAATATAACAAGACAAGTGGTTTGATGAGGATAAAAACAGAGTAATGATTGGATGTGGTGGCTCACACCTGTAATCCCAGCACTTTGGGAGTTGGAGGCAGAGGTGGGAAGATCACTTGAGCACAAGAGTTTGAGACCAGCCTGAGCAATATAGAGAGACCTCATTGCTACAAAAAAAATTTTTTAATTAGCTGGGCACGGTGGTGCATGCCTATAGTCCCAGCCACTTGTGAGGCTGAGGCAGGAGACTTGCTCAGCCCAGGAGTTTGAGGTTACAATGAGCCAAGATCACACCACTGCACTGTAGCCTGGGCAAAAGAGTAAGGCATCATCTCTAAAAAATAAATTTTAAATAAAATTAAAAATAAAACTTCGGCTGGGCGCGGTGGCTCATGCCTGCAATCCTAGCACTTTAGGAGGCTGAAGGAGGTGGATCACCTGAGGTCAGGAATTCAAGACCACCCTGACCAACATGATGAAACCCCATCGCTACTAAAAATAAAATAAAATAAAAAATTAGCTGGGCATGGTGGCATATGCCTGCAATCCCAGCTACTCAGGGGGCTGAGGCACGAGAATCGCTTGAACCTGGGAGGAGGAGGTTGCAGTGAGCCAAGATGGCGCCATTGCACTCCAGCCTGGGCAACAATAGCAAAACTCTGTCTCAATAAATAAATAAATAAAATAGAGTGATATTGGTGGGGGGGGGGGGGAAGGAGGAGGTGGATTAAGAAAGGTTTCCTGGGAAAAGCAAGGTTTAAAATGAAACCTCACGGTTGAGTAGAAATTGGCTTAGTGAATTTACAAATTCAAATACCATGACAATAGAAAATAAAGTTTTAAGGTGTTATCTCAAAAATTAAAGCGTACATTTAATGCAATTCCAATCAAAATCCCAGTAGGGATTTATTTTAAATGAACAAATTGATTATAAAGTTCAAATCAAAGTGGGTATGTTGAAAACAGGCTAAAAATTATTTTAAATGAAGAGTAATGAGGGGGAACATGCCCTTTCAGAAATCAAATATTCTACACAGCTACATTAATCAAAACAACATGATACAAATTACCACAGAGAGTGGAGTCCTGAAACAAACCCATGTATATATAGGAATTTATCAAAAAGTATCTTTTAAAATCCACAGATAAATTATGGATTATCCAATAACTGCTGTTGAGTTAAATGACTAATAATCTTACAAAATAAATTACCTCCAAACTAAATTCTAGATGTATTATATATTATTTATTTATTTTTCTTTTTAGAGACAGGATCTGACTCTGTTGCCCAGGCTACAGTGCAGTGGCATGATCATAGCTCACTGCAGCCTCAAACTCCTAGAATCAAACTCCATCCTCCTGCATCAGCCTCCCAAAGTGCTGGGATTATAGGCATGAGCCACTGCACTAGTGTATTATATAGTTTAATGCAAAAAAACCCAAAGCTATAAAAGTACCAAAGATAAATAGATGAAAATATTTTTCATGTTTCATAATCTTTGTGTGAAAAAGGCCTTTCTTGGCATGACATCAATGTCAGAAGCCATAAAGAAAAATATTTTATTTAATAAAATGCAAAAAAATTGAACCAAAAAGCTCAATTAACAAATTTTAAGATAAATGTCAAACAGAGCAAGTTATTTGCAGCATATATGAGAGCAAAGACACAAAAGTCAAACAGGCAATCACCAAATAAAAATACAAATGGTCAATACATCCATGGAAAGTTATTCAGCTCAGCTAATCATTACAGAAGCATTAATGAAGCTTTTTTTCACCTCTCAGATTAAATAAAATCTTAAAATACTGTAATCGATCATCTTCTAGGGTATGAGACAACAGGTACTCTTGTATCAAGTTAGTGACGTAAATAGCCACAATATTTCTGGACGACAATCAGGAATTTTAAGTGCCTACTCTCTGACACAGCAATTCCACTTCTAGGAATCTGTCCTAAAGAAATAATCGAACAAAGTTGCGTAAGATACACATGTATATATGTATGTAGTATATGTGTGTTTATACATACGTAGAGATAGAGAATAAAGTCATATTAATCTACAAATTATCAGTGGTTATCCTTGGAGAACAGAATTACCAAGATCTGAAAGTAAAGCTTTTTATTTTCTATAATTTATGTAATGCTTTAATATTTTTGATGATTCTATCTTCCTTTATAATCAGAGAAGAATAAAAAAAGTTTCCCATTGCCCTCTGCAAAATTAGGTTTTCAAAAAAATTTGTAAGTTCTTTCTGCAAACACATGTATACAAATTTATATTTGATTTTGATTCCAGTTTTAATTAATCTCCAGTTTTAATTAATTCCCAGTAGTTTCTGTCTATTCTATCTATCGATATTGCCCTGTGTTGCAAGTATTTTGGGAAGTAGGTAAGGTATAAATGAATGAATTAATTAAAAATGTGACTAAAATGAGCCCATCTCAAGTTTTTTTGTAGGTAACAGAATTGTGCAAAATCAGAAAACATTACCTTTTTTTTTAATTCCAGTATCATTACTTAGCCATAATAAAAATAGCTTAAATGTTAACTATTTTGGAATGCCTACTATTTATAGTTTAACATCCATATTTATACCACGAGTAGAAGATTTTTTGCGGAGTAAAATTCATCATAAAATCCTGGTCTTTTATTTGACTGAACCAATGGTAAGGAATTTGGAGAAAAGGGAAGAGAGAGAAGGTAAGGAAGACAGAATGAGACACAGAGAGAGAGAGAGAGAGAAATTCCCCAGACACACACACACACACACACACACACACACAGAGAGAGAGAGAGAGAGAGAGAGAGAGAGAGAGAGAGAGAGAGAGAGAAATTCCCCATGTGGACTGAGGAAGTCAGTATGTAGAATGAGACTGGGAGAGGTAACAGCTTTGCCTTCCATTTCCTGGCTTCAGACATTCCTGAGCTGCAACTCAGTCCTTGCATTCCCTGGGGACCCCTGGATCCTTTTCTCACCTTCCCCAGCTCCAAGCTGGGTCTGTTACTACCACGGGCTCCACTGGACCTTATCTCCTTCTCAGCCCTTCCCTCACTAATATTCCTCTTGGCACCACCATTTTCCTGCCTGCCTCACACGCTCCGCCAAATTTTTCTTTCAGCACCTCCTAGTTTTCTGAATTATCCAAGATGTAAGACATTCTTTCTTTTTCTTTAAACATCTTCTCCCAGCAAAAAGCACATTCTATCCCAAAGACCCAATTCTGTTGCACCAGCAGATGTACCTACCAATCCATTAAAGTAGACATTTAATTCAGGATCACAGTTTCCTGTACCCGAGATGTTTCCGTGTTCCCCCATCGGCACTTCTACTCTTTTTTCTTTTCTTTTCTTTTCTTTTCTTTTCTTTTCTTTTTTTTTTCAGACGGAGTCTCACTCTGTCGCCCAGGCTGGAGTGCAGTGGCGCGATCTCACCTCACTGCAAGCTCTGCTTCCCGGGTTCACTCCATTCTCCTGCCTCAGCCTCCTGAGTAGCTGAGACTGCAGGCGCCCGCCATCGCACCCGGCTACTTTTTTGTATTTTTAGTAGGGACGGGGTTTCACCGTGGTCTTGATCTCCTGACCTCGGGATCTGCCCGCCTCGGCCTCCCAAAGTGCTGGGATTACAGGCGTGAGCCACCGCGCCCGGCCCTACTCTTTTTTCTACACGGAAAACTCTGACAGAGCCTTGTCCTACATTAGGTGATTTTTCTAATCTCAATAACATCGGGCTGCTGTGTCATAAAATTCCAAAACTATACAAAAGGAGAAACTATCCAACTTACAGGATTTCTTTCCTGCCCTTGGGTAATCAATTTATTGGGCATCTTAGTGGGACCTATGTGGGTTTTTCACGAGTGATTCTAATCCCCAATCCCTTGAGCTGTTGACAATGACAGAGGTGGCAAATGCCTGTGAAAGAGAGGAGCTGGAAGTAGCTGAGAGTATCTGGGCAAGAGAGACAACAAAGGGAAAAGGGCCTTTCTGATCGACTCTCCCCAGGACCCAATACCTGGTAGGACTAAGTGCCTGCTAAATTGTTCCTACCTGCCAGAGGGTTGTTTTCAGGGGTTCCATCAGATTCCTGGACAATCGCAGAACATTCTGGAAAGAGAAAGGGTCTTCTAGTGCCCTCTCTTTATTCTCCCTCAACCACTTACCTCCACTAATTTCCTTATGTGCTTGTTGATGACCGTGGGGTCTGGCTTTGGCATCACCCCTAATGCCCACTCCAGGGGTACCACAGGCTTGTTGGGCGTCGTAGGGGAGGTAGGCTGCTGATAAACAAAAAAAAAAAACCACATATTTTTCAACTTTATTATTATTATTATTTTGAGACAGGGTCTGGTTCTGTCGCCCAGGCTGGAGTGCAGTGGTGTAATTTTGGCTCACTACAATTTCTGCCTCCTGGGCTCAAGCCATCCTTCCACCTCAGCCTCCCAAGTATCTAGGACTACAGGCGTGTGCCACCACGCCCAGCTAATTTTTGTATTTTTAGTACAAATGGGTTTCACCATGTTGCACAGGCTGGTCTCTAACTCCTGGGCTCAAGCAATTCTCCAGCCTCAGCCTCTCAAAGTGCCGAGATTATAGGCATGAGCTACCACGCCTGGCCATATTTTTCAATATTAACTGGGGCCTTGAACAACTAGGACCAGGGACATTGAGAAGAATGAATAAGTTTTGTATATTCATAATACCAGTAGAAACTTACATTTATATAGCTATTAAATGCTTATAAAACAAGCATCTTATGTTAATGGAATCGAATCTGTACCTAAATGCATGTTTAGATACTGCCTTTTGTTTAACAGCAACTTAAATTCTATTATTTTATTTTTATTTATTTATTTATTTATTTATTTATTTATTTATTTATTTATTTATTTTTGAGACAGAGTCTCTCTCTGTCACCCAGGCTGGAGTGCAGTGGCATGATCTCGGCTCACTGAAACCTCTGCCTCCCAAGTTCAAGCGATTCTTGTGCCTCAGCCTCCCAAGTAGCTGGTATTACAGATACCCACCATCAAGCCCAGCTAATTTTTGTAATTTTAGTAGAGACGGGTTTCCACCATGTTGGCCAGGCTGGTCTCAAACTCCTGACCTCAGGTGATCCACCTGCCTTGGCCTCCCAAAGTGCTGGGATTACAGGTGTGAGTCACCACATCCAGACTAAATTCTATTATTTTAAATGGGAAAAAAGCAATGCGCTCCCAGTCCATCCAAAAATCCTATCCGAGTTCTCCAAATATCACTAAAACTTTTATATAACAATCCATCATGGATTTTTGTGTAATACAGGATACAAAAACACCAGTTATCCAATTCTCTAATACTTAGTGATCAGTTATGGTGCATGCAGCAAATGGGTACCAGTGGGTGGCCAAGTTTATGTCCTTACGTCTGCACCTTGCTCAATACGCTTAAGCACTTCTGACTGTTCTGCCAATCATTAGGTCTCTCTGGCCCTCTTTGGTGAACTTTCTTTCTCCACAGATTTTTCTGCATTCGTACAAGACATTTGCATATAAAATTGTGGGGAAGATGGTAGCATAATGCATAACATGCTTGGACAACACAAGCACAGAACACAATCCTTTCAGGAGACCAGCCAAGACTGGTGTTCACTTTATATCCTCTCCCTGAAACCTTCATAAAATGTCAACATTTTTGCTGGTGCACACATGCAAATCTATTTTTTTTCTATCTTTTCTTTTTAATTTATATTTATAGAGGCTGGGTACAGTGGCTCACACCTGTAATCCCAGCACTTTGGGAGTCTGAGGCAGGTGGATCACCTGAGGCCAGGAGTTTGAGACCAGCCTGGCCAACATGGTGAAACTCCCTCTCTACTAAAAATACAGAAAAATTAGCCGGATGTGGTGGCACATGCCTGTAGTCCAAGCTACTTGGGAGGCTGAGGCAGGAGAATTGCTCGAGCCAGGGAGGCAGAGGTTGCAGTGAGCTGAGATTGCCACGGCACTCCAGCCTGGGAGACACAGCAAGACTCCGTTTCAAAAAAAAAAATTACATTTATAGATATATGTACTTGTGTGTGTGGGGGGGGGGGGTGTGTGTGTGTGTATTTTAGAGACAGGGTCTCACTATGTTGCCCAGGCTGGAGTGCAGTGGTTATTCACAGGCACCATCTCACTACTGATCAGCACAGGAGTTTTGAGATATATATATATATATATATATAAATCCTATTAGTTCTGTCCCTCTAAGAGAACCCTAATACAATTATCTTCCCACTCCATCCCCTTTCCAGCTCCCCATCCTGCTAAGAGCCACCTCTGTCATTCAATAAAACCTCTGCCTTCACCATCCTTCAAGTCCATGTGACCTGATTCTTCTTAGATGCCAGACAAGGACTCAGGTACCAAGAAGGTAGGGTGTAAAAGGCTGTCACCCTGACTCTCCACTGAGCTGGTTAAGACTTAGCCATCTATGGACAGCAACTGCTAAAAGAGCATTAACTGTAACACACCCCTAGATGCTGTCTTGGGGCCAGAGCCCAAAAGCACTCTCCCCGGCCCCCACGCCGGCACCCACTTGTCTGTATGTTCCCCTCCAGCAAAGGGCTTGAATGTGGCCACACCTCTGTCGCAAGTCTCAGTGAAGGGATCCAGGGAACTCTCCCATCTCAACAGGACATGTCAAATAGGCTGACACTCCACTTAGAGAAGAGACAGAAAGAGACTGGGAAATGTCTTGTGTTAGATTCGTAGGATTTTAGCACTTAGAAGGGACTTTCAAAAGCTTCTACTCTTACAACAAATAAAACGACTTTTCTATGTTTGATGGAAATATCTCCTAAAATTGGAAAAAAAAAAAGATCCTGAAAATAAACTAAAGTAAAACTAAAGGCACACAAGGCAGGCAAGTGTGGTAAAATGGCTATTCCCAAGTTGTCCCTGAGATGAGGGATGGTAGAAACATCACTGGGATGGAAGACAGGCCTGACACTGAATCCCAGCTCTCCAACTTAGCAGCTGTTTAATCCGAGTGAGATACCTACTCTCACCAGACCTAGTTTTCTTTTTTCTTTCTGTCGTTTTTTTTTTTTTTTCTTAAAAAAATTTTTTTTTTGAGATGGAGTCTTGCTCTGTTGCCCAGCCAGGAGTGCAGCGGCGTGATCTCAGCTCACTGCAACCTCTGCCTCCTGGATTCGAGTGATCCTCCCGCCTCAGCCTCCTAAGTAGCTGGAACTACAGGCACATGCTAGCATGCCCGGCTAATTTTTGTATTTTTAGTAGAGACAAGGTTCTCCATGTTGGCCAAGCTGGTCTCAAACTCCTAACCTCAAGTGATCTGCCTGCCTCGGCCTCCCAAAGTGCTGGGATTACAGGTGTGAGCCACTGTGCCTGGCCCAGACCTAGTTTTCTTAACAGAGTTAATAAGATAACCTGTGTATGATGCTCTGCCAGGCATTCAACAACTGGAAGCAATTCTGGTGCCTAATTGGTGTCAAGAGGTGGAAATTCTGTATGCACACATACAATAGGGCTTAACACACCATGGCCACGTTCGTCATGACAAAACTACAGAATTAGGGAGGGGCTTACAAATTCCTTTTTGGTTTTCAATAGCTTTGGCTTTCTTGCTAGCTTTCTTACTCTTGCTAGCTTTAAAGAGTCTGGGTCCTCACTCCTACCATTGCATGTGCCATATCATCCCATGTGGCTCTGTTCTGCAGTATTTCCAGATGAGCCTCTGGGGACTGGCAGGAAGGAGAACATGCTCATGGAAGCATATGCACTATTTTAAGAACAGATGCTACCAGGTCAACTGACTCAGGCATGCCCTGCCAGGGCCAGAGGACGGCTCTCACTGCCATTCTGTCTCTTTCGGTCTGAGGGTTCAGAATCACAGTAGGTATTAATAAACTTAGGGGGCATAGTCACTGCCAATATGTTATAGAGTTCAGCTGGTAAGGATGAGCTCTTTATAAGAGAACTGATCTCAAGATGTGATTATAAGAAGCAAGCATAGGCATTTTATCTTCAACATGCAAGCCTCAACCTCATTATAAATTTTAAACTCATCCAGGCATTTTGTATTAGTGCAAAGCATATCTAAAATATAGTCCATCCACTAAAACCAATGAGTGGTGTATATTCAATAATGCAATTTCTTCAATCTCATTATATAATGTTTATTTACTAAGCGTTTGCCATCTATTAAGTGAGACACCATCCAATGTGACATCCAAATTCTGAGTTGAATCAATCGTTAGTAGAGAAATTTGTAAATTATGACCGAGATGTTTAAAATTTTAAATCTAATTTTATGTTGAATGGAGCTTTTTTAAAGCCTGAAACAGTCTAAATGATCTTTAACATTAAGATGAGTTATTACTCCTTTCTTTTTGGTCCTAGATGTAATGAGTTCTTAGCAGGAACACAACAAATAGAAGATCAATTATAAAACAGAGTAATGAGAATGATGTTCTTCCTCTTTATTGGCCTCTGGTATGAAGACGTAATTCTCAAACTGACAGGGCTAAGCTGTCCCATTGATAAAATGGGAATAATGGCTGGGCGTGGTGACTCACACCTGTAATCCTAGCCTGTAATCATGCCTGTAATCCAAGCCTGTAATGGCCACGGCAAGCGGATCATGAAGTCAGTAGTTCGAGACCAGCCTGGGCCAACATAGTGAAATCCCCATCTCTACTAAAAATACAAAAAAAAAAAAAAAAAAAAATTGCTGGATGTGGCAGTGTGCACCTATAATCCTAGCTACTTGGGAGGCTGAAGCAGGAGAATCACATGAACCCAGGAGGCGGAGGTTTCAGTGAGCCGAGATCGCACCACTGCACTCCAGCCCGGGCAACAGTGCAAGACTCCGCCTCAAAAAAAAAAAAAAGAATAATGTCAATTTTTAAAATTCTTCCGTTTTAGAACATAAAGCAGCATTGTAATAGCCAATTACTGTACATGACAAAAAATAGTGATTGGTACTGATCCTTGGAGAGAAAATAATACCTACCGATTTAGAATTTCTAGGCTCCAGCACCAGTGACAGTTTGTAAATATCATCTTCAGTGTGATAGAGGTCCAGGGAAAGCTACAACAAAATTAGAAGGGATAAAAATGTCAGATTACATTTATTTATTTATTTACGTTGCTGAATTTTTTTTCAAGTTGAATGTTTTAAGTTCACTGTCTAATACAGTAATTTGAGTAAATGCAGAACAATAAAAAGATGGCACGCAGAGATGGAAAATGAAATTTAAAAGAGAAAACGTTAATCCTGGTTAATCATCAGTATTGACGAGAACCATCAACTCAATTCCTCAGCAATATTTACTGAGCAGCTCCCAGGTGCTCAGTGCTGAGTCACGGATGAGGGATATCTGAGGTTTCCAGGCTGGAAGTAGGGACAGATGCAAACAATAAGACTTGTAAATGTAATAAATGCTGCCTTTGAAGTTTGATTAAAGAACTGTTGAAATAAAGGAGCAGTTAACTAGGCTCCTATTACTTGAGAGCATTGTGCTAAGTCCTAGTGAGGCAAGCTGATATAAAATCATTTCTTGCCCTCAAGGCCCTGATAATTTATTTGAATAAACAGGGCCTGAACCTAAAAAGATGTGTTCGTAGCTATAAAACAGCACATGCTGAGTGTGAAGTAGTTGCTCCACTTTAAGTGCTCCAGGAACCGGTCAGAAATCAGGGAGGCAGCATAGTAAATACACGAGGGCAGAGGCTGTGTGGTCAGGCAGGGCTGGGTTCAAGCATGCAGCCTGCCACTGGCTAGCTCTGTAACCTTTAGCAAGTAATTTCCTCTCTGACACTCAGTTTCTGCATCTGGAAAATGGAAATGATCATAAAAGTCCCTACTGAGTTGGATTTGTGTCAGGACCAAATGAAATAATGCATGTAAAGTATTTCACACAGGACCTGGTACACAATAAAATCTCAAGAAGTGTTATTTTATAGTGTTAATGTTACTGTTATTATCGCATTTGTTATTAGTTATATTATTACTATGCATAGGGGCCCCGGAGACAGAAATGATCAGGATGGATTCATGGAGGTCCTTGTGAATTGGGACTTAACCAGGAGGATTGGGACTTAATTTGGACAAAAGAGAGAGGAAGATCATTGTAGGCAAGGACAACAACACAGATCCAGGTTGGAGAGCATGGATAAACTCTGTAAAGCCTTACAATGCATGTTTCCACTCACCTAAAACAGAAGTCATGAGGCTTAAAATAAGCCTGAACCATTCTCACCTAGTCCTTTAAAGCTAGGACACTCAATGAATCACATCACTTCCCTGGCCATGAACATAACCAGTGCGGGCTCCCTTCTTTGGCCATGTAGGAATGAAAAGTTTTCTTTAACATATTTTATCTAACATGTGTATGAGGTGGAGTGTGGGGGAAAAGAAAGAAGGAGGAAGCCAGAGAAAACTCAGAGGCGAAGATGTTTTCAAAGATTCCTTTTCCTGTTCTACTTCCTTTAAAAATGAAGTTGGTGTCATAAAATTTCATTTTCAAATCATTCATTCAACAAATATTTATCAGTAATCTACTATGTGTCAGGGACTGTTCTAGTCACTGTTCTAGCAGCTGCTTGAATATAACATTTAAATTAAGGACTTCATAATCAGGTCACGTTTCTTTCACCTGCACTTTGTCACAAAGTTTTTTTTCTAAACAAAATAAAACTGACTTAACTGTAAAATCTCCCCAGTATCATTTCAAGATCATGACAATCCTGCTTACAAAGAAGAGACATCGTATTCACCTTCCCCTGAACAGTAATCACTCCCACCTCCCAGGCTCTGCCTTTTTACAGGAAAGGAAACATCCGCATGTCACAAACAAATGCCTTTGGGAGCCATACCATTATATGAAAGAGCCAAGTAGGATGCGTAAAAGGTACATTTTGATAGAAACGTCTTATTTGGAAAACAGAGTCTTTGCAGATGTAATTTATTTAGGGATCTTTCCCCTTAGCGCCACAATAAAAAAAAAAAATGTGATGATAAGTGGGACCTGACACCACTCTCTGTTAGGGAAGTCACAGGGAGAGGTGTGGTTTGTGATGAACATCACTGCTCAGTGATGACAAATTGCTGTCAGCCTAACGTTGGACCTTGAGTTGCCAAGTCTTCTGATTTGTTAAGAGAAGCCAGAAATCTGGAGTTTTAGATAAACTATCCCAATTTTCAGGAGAGGTGTGGTTTGTGATGAACATCACTGCTCAGTGATGACAAATTGCTGTCAGCCTAACGTTGGACCTTGAGTTGCCAAGTCTTCTGATTTGTTAAGAGAAGCCAGAAATCTGGAGTTTTAGATAAACTATCCCAATTTTCAAACACTGGGAACTAACAACGACAAAAGCTTAGGATTCCGTATGGGCCAAATAAAATACATCAGCCGTGGGCAGTTGCCTACTATTTTGTAATTCCCACAACAGACAACTGCGCCAGGCTCTAAGCCTCATGAAAGTGGGCAGCACATCTGTCTTTTGCACCTCTGTACCCCCAGTCCCAGCTTGAAGCCTCGCACTGTGAAGGTTACATAAATAGAGAAAACCAAGTGACTCCTTCCTTCTGAATTCCCTGTTATCAGGAGTTAGTCCAGACTTGGAGGAGCATGTTCCCTTCCTCCTGACTCAGCTTCCAAGTCCTGTGATGACTGGCACCAGCATCTGCTGGAGATGAGATGACAGAAGCACTACCACAGCCAACCAAGAATCCAAATAAGCCACACAGTAAGGCGGGGAGATGCTCTCTCAAGAGAAACAGAACACCCTTGGGTATTTCCATGTGTCAAATGGATAACTGGCTCAGCGATGGAAATGTTTTGGTAGTCTCCAAATACTCGCTCTCTGCTTATTAGTAGTGTGAGCCTGGGCATGCAGTTAACCTTCCTGAGTCTCAGTCTCCTGATCTGTGAAATGGGAATCATAAATAATAGCTGCCTCCAAGAACGATGGTGAAGATGAAATGAGCTAATAGGTGTCTGACTAAGGTTTGTTTAGAAGGTCACAAATGCAGGGTTTGGCTTCCAGTCAATGCATGAGTCAAATGCCACTGTGCTTATCCGTGAATGTAAAGCTGCCCTCAGGGTTACTCCTAGCATCTCTTCTTTCCCAGCCATGATTCTACTTCCTCTCTCAGATCTCCTCTGGGCTTTAAGGACCTGCCCAAAGGGTGATCTGTTCTACTTTCTACACAACTTTTTATAATATGGGCTGCTCGTCAACGGAATTTCAAGAACATTTGCTCTTGTCAAACATATTTTGAGCCTGGCTGTTTTTTTCTGACAAATGTTCTGATCCACTGTTTCAAGTTGTTACATTTACCAACCTATCCTTTCAGCAAAGTTGGTTGCAGATTCAGTCTTCATTAGGATCTACATTGGCTTGACTGTTTATCATAAAATAAAACACACCTGGACATCAGACTGCCTCTACTCACCATTTTTGAAACTCTTCTTATTCTTCTTCTTCTTTTTTAAAAATGAGACTAAAATTAAAAATACAGGGGCTTTCCAGTTATTTGCATGTACTCAAAATGGTAAAAGTAACTGATAGGGCTAAAAATACCATGAAAAGATTCAAACTATTTCATACCCCACGCAACAGAAGCATCAGCTTTTAAAACTCCTGGTTACGTGAATTGGGATGTAAGGCAGATGTCCTCTCCAGATATTCCCTGAAAGGAGGAACAATACAAATCCCAACAGTTTGGTGGCGTGGTCCTCCTTCCCTCAACATGCCTGGTGCCGTATTCAAGGGGCCAAGGATACAATGACAAAAATGACAAACATAGCCCCCACCCTCACAGATTTTGTCCTGTAATTACTTCCTTTACTGCACATCATGAAGAGGAGGAGAGAGCAGTATTAATTAACTTTTACAGATGTGAAATAAATGAGATGTCAGCAGTGTGCCCACATGAGAGAGCAAATGTCCATTTGAGGGGAACCCGGCCCAGGCTGGGATGCAGAAGTTTGCTCCCTGTCCTTTGTAAATCTCAGTTTCTTCTTTTGTTAAAAAAAAAAAAAAAAAAGGAAGGGGCAGGGGTGATGTTACACTCACAGCCCTGCCCAGGCTGCATTGCAGGGTATGTGTGAGAATTTACTGAGGAAACGTATGTGAAAAGTGCTGTGAAAACTGTAATTAACTATTACAGAAAGTTAAAGCACTGCCCTACAGCCTACCGCACGGAGTAGGCATTTCATAATTGTTGATGAACATAAGGGTTCTCTTTTTCTGTCCTCCAGGGCTGTCCATCATATACAGGCGACCTCAGCTGGAGCCATGTTTAGATGAAAACAATCACTTCAGGAGAAAATTTAGAGTCCTGAGGCAAAATGAATCACCCCTTCCAATGCTGGCATGTGGATGCCTTCGCATGCATTGGGGCAGCTGTGGTCAGCCATATGGGTCTAATCCAGATATGTGTGTGCTTCCTAAAATGGCCGCTGGGCTCTAGTGACCACAAGATGGAAGCCTCCTCAGTCCTCATGTTGAGGAGATTAATCCTCAGGAGTCAGGAAGAAGGAATGTATACTGCTATGCACTAAACTTTCTTCTTGGCTGTGGGGACAGAGAAAGGATCTTGACTGGAAGTTTGGTGACTCATACATGGGATTGTGCTATCGTGATGAGCTATTGGGCTGGTACTACAGAATCAAGTTGACTCTTGGTTCCTTATTCTTAAGGCTCCACTGGTTCTTACATCTAGAATCCTAGAAGTTTAGAGCTGGAAAAGACCTCACAAATGAGCATAAAACCCTTATTTAAAAAAAGCCAAAGTCAAGGCTGTTAGCAAGGAGACAAAACCAAGCAACTGCTGAGGGAAGGCTGAAAGCAAGGTCTCACATCTAGGATTTTGCCACTACACTATGCTACCCAACACTGCAGTTACTAAATACGGTGCTTGATGGCTTCTAAGTTTTCCTTCAATATGAGAGAGAGAGAGAAAGATTCCTCCCCAGCAAAAAGGAATTTTTTTCTTAGCCTTTATTTCTAGAGTTCAGATTTTTTTCATTTGTACTCCTGAAATTTATTTTATTTTATTTTATTTTTGAGATGGAGTCTCACTCTGTCGCCCAGTGCAGTGGCACCATCTCGGCTTGCTGCAGGCTCCACCTCCCGGATTCACGCCATTCTCCTGCCTCAGCCTCCCAAATAGCAGGGACTACAGGCACCCGCCACCAGGCCAAGCTAATTTTTTTGTATTTTTAGTAAAGATGGCGTTTCACCGTGTTAGCCAGGATGGTCTCGATCTCCTGACCTTGTGATCTGCCAGCCTCGGCCTCCCAAAGTGCTGGAATTACAGGCCTGAGCCACCACGCCCGGCCAGTACTCCTGAAATTTTATTGAAAATCCTTCAATATTTCTCAAAATATCTCTTTGTCATAACATTGCTTGTTTCATTTATAACTCAAATTAATTTCCCTACCCCATTATTATCTTTTAGCTCTATGAGAAATTGCCCAAGGGTAGGCACCTGCTCTCTGAAGTTATGCTTGACATCGTGGACAGCTTGGACACAGACACTGGAAGCCTAGGCTCCACATGGAGACTGGTCTGCAGACATCACCTGTGGCTGTAGGTCTGCAGTCTGACTGGGGCTGCAACTCTGGTCACTTATTCATGGAAACAGATTTACATGGCAAATCATTAATAAATGCAGGTGCTTGGATTATTGTGAGTTTTGTTCCCTGCCCCCAGTAGAGAAAGTCTGTATATTTACTATTTTTCACAAAAACTCAACTTTAAGAGATCTGTGTTTCTGTGTGTTGGCCACTTCTGCTTTATTTGAAGGTTATAGCTGCATTATTGCCTACATTTAGGGGTTTATTCTTTGGTAAACAATTACATGGTCTAGGAACAGTTTGTGAGAAGGGCGAGAAACCACACTCCTATTCCAATGCAGCAGACCTAGGGGATTTAGGCTCTCAGAAATTAAGAGGAGTTATTGGTTTCATTTTCCACAGCCATACAAGGAAAACAGTTAATTCAGTATTGCAGCTGAGTTTCAGATGCTACAGTGTTATAAACCCAAACAGGGAAGTTGCACCTCTACTTTTGTTTAAGGAAGGGCGAGTGAATTTTGTTATGCCTCTTCTTCCCACAAAGAAGCAGCCAGTGGGAAATGTTCTCTTCTATACACCTGTTGTGTCTAAAAGTTCTAGGATGCAGAGACCAGCTAAACGTGTGTGCCACAAATGCCAAAAAACAATGAGTGGTAGGTGAACTTCTTTTGTCTAAGCCACATCATTCCTAAATACAGCATGCAGTTCATTTATTGAGTTCCCAAATATGCCAGCAACTGTGAGAGGTGCTAGGGATGTGATATGTAAGGCAGGTAAACAGAAAAAAATCGAATAAAGAGTGATACCTCCTGTAGTTAAGGAAAATATAGAGAGCCAGGGTGACGTGTCAGATGCATGACTGCTTTGGAGGGGGAGAGAGAATGCTCCAGAAAGACAGGCTTTTGAAATTGAACTTGCCACATGGATGGGTTGGGATGGGATTCTCCAAGCAAGTCCAAAGGCCAGGAAGCAGAAGACAGCATTTCATGGGGTGGAAAGTACAAGAAGTTCAATATTTCTCAAAGGCTGGGAAAATGTGGGATAGGGTGATGGCAAAGAAGACTGGGCTGACGGTCGGAGACTGAGTCTTCAAGAACCTCGAATGCCAGACTGTAAACTACATCCTGGAGGTTTGGGAGGTTCATAATGGGAACAGGGGGATCACAGATAAGGTCCTTGCATTACTCCAGGCTTCAGCCAAAGCAGTGCAGTGAGGATAAAGAGGAGCAGATGACTGGAGGACATACAGAAGGATGTGATAAGTTGGATGAATGTGGTGAAGGAGAGTGAGGGCTGAGGCACAGTCTGGAGGAGCCTAAGAACTCCAGAAGTGGAGTCATATGGCAGAGACTGGGCCCCTCTGAACAAAGGTAGATTTCTTTGCCCCAAGATTTGCTGGTTATGGAAAATATTAATCAGGGCTCCTTTTCCCTTGTTCTATGAGATTTCCTCTCATCTATTGACTCTGAAACCAATTTTCCCCCAGAATGAATTGCTGGCACACATCTTCCTGTGTCTCCTGGAAAGAAAGGTGCAGTAGTTATTGAGCCCACACTTGGCTCCTTGGAACTCACCGTGAGCAGGTTGATCAAATCCATGTTGGGTTCTAAGTGGTGAGAGGCATTCTGCAGGGAGACTAGTTCACTCAGGGTAACGGAGAGCTGGTGCATTTTCACAATGTTCACTTTGTTCTCCTCTGTCCAGTCTGGGAAAATGACATGGACTGCTATCAAGTCTTTCAAGTGTACTCCAAGGATGGGGATTTTGAAGCCATCGCAGTCGGCAAAGGCCTTGCGGTAATTGCAGTAATTGCCGTTGGAGGAGACCAACTCTGTCATTTCATTCCAGTTCTGGGAACAGATGGAAAAGTAGAATTTTCAAACAACTTTCCCTCCTGCACACCCCCGGGCCCTGCAATGTGTGGCTAGGAAATTCCTCAGCTACTGAGAAAAGTATCACTTGCACCAATGTTACTGCAGGGAAATATGAATCAGGAAAAAGAAAGTTAGAAAAAGTACTAGGCCTGGCTATGCATTGAGCAGCCTATTCCATTTTGCTATAAAATGGAAATAGCCTACACGTCTGCCTACCGACTAGGGATGTTGGGATATTAAATGGCATCATGTATACTTAAGTGTTTGGAAATTTATGATAATATTACTGTCCGCAAATTCAAGCATGTCGAATATTAAAATTGTTTAGTTGTTCCAAGAAAGTTGCATTCCAGATATTACTCGAGGTTAATCTGGGACAGTATGGGGTAGAGAAAGTTGCAATGCGGTGTGAGATAGCTGTGGTTCTATATTCTGCCTAACTAGAAGGGTGACCTTGCGCAAGTCACTTCACTTTTTTGGGCCTCAGTTTCTTTCTCTGTAAGTAAGAGAAGTTCCAATACATAATTTTAAAAGATGCACTGGTAGTTCTCCAAGCCTCTATAAACCTCTATCCGATTCTTATTCTTCACAACATTTAAAATTTGTTTTTGCTTTTTACTTGAGATCTGGTACAAAGCTAAAAGAAAATGAAACACTTACTACCTAATAAGTTCCATTATACTTGGAATGAGTACAGAGTTTGAGGTCAAACAACGGTACTTCTGTGGCTTACTTCCTGTTGTTTATATGGACAAGTTATCGTTGGTTGCTTCACAGCAACCAGACCTTTCTAGTAGACCCCAATTTTGATTAGTCTGCTCTCTCCAAAGCAGCCCTTGTGACTCAGACAGAGTCTGTTTCCATTTCCAGAACCAGGAATGGGTTTCGATTTATCATCAGAGTAATTGCATCCCTCTAGTTTGTGATTGGTTCAGGAACTCAGGGTTAAGCCAATCAGTACATTGTATTACTCTGGCAACTGTTATTGGTCCAGGGATGGACCTAAGACCTGAGTTGGTTCAAAAGGTCTTTAATTCTGTGGGTGAAGAGTTGAAGTGAGAAGTCTTCCCTATCTTCAACTTTCATGAACAAGGGAACGTAATTTTTCGATTGCTACAGACAGCCCAATTAGGAAAGAAACAGTTTGATGAAACAAACAAAAAAACAAAACTCTCTGATACTCAGAGGCAGGCAGAGCACCTGAGTCAGAGGTCTGATCAGACCGTGCCTGCTCTGTCTCTGGACTTCCAGGTATGTCCCCCAGGCTGGAGTGCAGTGGTATGATCCTGGCTCACTGCAGCCTCAAACTCCTGGGCTCAAGTGATCATTCCACCTCAGCCTCCCAAATAGCTGGGACTACAGGCACACACTGCCACACCTGGCTAATTTTTTTTTTTTTTTTTTTTTTGTAGAGACAGGATCTAGCTATGTTACCCAGGCTGGTGTCGAACTCCTGGCTTCAAGCAATCCTCCCACCTCCACCTCCCAAAGTGCTGAGATTACAGGTGTGAGCCACCACGCCTGATGGACAATACATTTGCTTATTGTTTAATTGCTATAGAAGTTTTTTTCTTTTTCTTTTAAACTCACAGCTAAAAGTGTGCTTATTGAAGTAGCAAAGTGCACTCTTATATGAGAATCTTTTCATAAGGATGAAATGCTCCTTTTTGCTCAAGAAGAAAAACAACTACCATGTCGTGAAAATAAATGTGGCAGAAACGCTCAGTTTGGAAAATGATCACTGTTTTTAATATATATATATATATTTTCATGACAATTCAGTTATAAATCTGAGGATTTCTATACAAGGCCTATGACTTCCCCCTTCTATCTTCTGATGTGCCCAACACAGTGTTATGAATAGAGTAGTCATTCAATGACTTTATTTCAGGAGGTAGGGTAGGAACTATTTCTGTCTTATTTACCTTGTGTATCACAATGCCTATCACATAGCAGGACCAAATAGATACCTGTTGAATATTTACCACTACAATATGTTGGGTTTTTGTTTTTGTTTTTTGTTTGTTTTTTGTTTTTTTGTTTTTGTTTTTTGAGACGGACTCTCGCTCTGTCGCCCAGGCTGGAGTGCAGTGGCGCGATCTCGGCTCACTGCAAGCTCCGCCTCCCGGGTTCACGCCATTCTCCTGCCTCAGCCTCCCCAGTAACGGGGACTACAGGCACCCGCCACCACACCTGGCTAATTTTTTTGGTATTTTTAGTAGAGACGGGGTTTCACCGTGTTAGCCAGGATGGTATAGATCTCCTGACCTTGTGATCCGCCCGCCTCGGCCTCCCAAAGTGCTGGGATTACAGGCATGAGCCACCGGGCCCAGCCACCACTACAATATTCTAATGGCATGTCAAAGCATTCTTCCTAGGACACTTACCACCACCTCCAACCTGTTTTTCCAGGTGGACTCAGCTGGTTTGGTTATTCCCTTTCTACTTTGTCCCCATGTATAACCTACCACTGGTTTAAGAGGAAAACTTTCCCACTCTGAGTGACATTTGTTAGGCGTATACTAAACCTGAACAATTTACAAATGCATTTTTTTACTTTTGATTAGGATCAAATCTACTATACCTTTGTAACTTCTGAAGAAAGATGAGAATGGGTCTCTTTGAGGCGTGAAATGGAACTATGACTGAGGCCTCCCACCACTGCCATCAGGGTGTTAAAATTTTTGAGCTGAAGGAGCTTCTGGAATAAAAATGCATCAATGCTTTTTAATGATTTTCAAATTATTCTAAACTTTCTGAATTACAAGTAAATTTATGCACAATTTTAATAACAACAAGCCAAGTAAAACATTACATCAATTTAAAATGAAGCACAAATAGAATCAGAGAAATATATCTATTATTTCACAGAAAAATAGCTACATTAAATGCTTCTAAGCATTGCTTTCTGAAAGCAATCTTCTTCCATGACAAAAATACGATTTGTTCATTAGACATCAGCGAGTAGTTTAGTTGTCCGATGCCCTTATACTGTGAACGCCACATTTCCTCAATGACTTTTCTCAACAGAGTGAACGAACATCTAGAACTCAAGAACCCAGTCTGATTACCAGACATACCTTTGCAACATTGATAAACTTTGTGATGACTTCTGCCCTTTGCTGGGGGGTTGGTTTGCTAAGAACCATCAACTGGACCCACTTAGAGATTCCATTAAATAAAGCAATCGATCTTTCCAAGGTTGGATTATTCTCCAGGCAGCCATGGATGACATAGCTTTGGTAATCAGTGAACTAGGAAAGGAAGATTCAGAGACTCTGAATTATAATAGAGCCTTTGTAAAATAAAAAATTAGAATATTGCATAGAAAAGGTGAGATATTGTTTTGCAACAACACAATTTCTTTTATTTCACATTTACAATGGCATCCTAAAAGTTTGAATATACATGTGTCTTTAAAATGTTATTTTGCTGCTTTTCAAACCCCACTACTCACCCCACGCAAAGACACCCACTACTACACATCACAGCTTTGGTGGGAGGAGAAAGAGGCAAGATTCAAAGTTGTATTCCAATGAGTTCAAAACTTACTAGGTGATAAGATTCACCTGTGGCACTTGGTAAAATGCCGGTTCCTGGGAACACTCTAGGTGTAAATGATCACTATCTTCAGAAGAAAAACCTAAGAATCTCCTTTTTTTTTTTTTTTTAACCGACTCTCGCTCTATTGCCAGGCTGGAGTGCAGTGGCGCGATCTGGGCTCACTGCAGTCTCCGCCTCCCAGGTTCAAGCAATTCTCCTGCCTCAGCCTCCTGAGTAGCTGGGACTACAGGTGCAAGCTGCCACGCCTGACTAAATTTTTTAGTATTTTTAGTAGAGATGGGGTTTCACCACGTTGGCCAGGATGGTCTCGATCTCTTGACCTCATGATCTGCCCACCTTGGCCTCCCAAAGTGCTGGGATTAAAGGCGCGCCCGGCCAAGAATCTCCATTTTTAACACACTGCTGGTGATTCCAATCAGGCAAGTTAAAGATATAACGGTATACAATAAAGACGAGGAAATGAACGTAATTATAATTATTTCAAGTTAGCATCAGTTGTAAAGTTGTTTCAAGAAAAAGAAGACAGAATAAAAAAATTAATTGAAGTAAGGCTGCTCTTTAGCAAGGCAAACACATTTTCAGAATGTTAGCATGGATGTCAAAAAATACATAAGAGCTTTCTATCATATAAACAGTGCAGGGGACTCCCATGGCTGCCTGCGGGGAATTGTTAAGGTCCTCTCCAATTAGGATTACTTAGTGAAAGAATCAGTCTTTCAGAAACTCATGCTTCTAACCAAGACAGTCTTCTTTGCAAGCAATAATGTAATTCATTCTCTGACACCTTGGAAAAGGAGGAGGAGCGACTTCCCCACAGCTTGGCGAGACAAAGCAAAGTGGCTGGCTGATTGTGAACCAGTGTGGAAAATGTTTACCATAACGGGAGGATAGAGAGCAGGAGGCTAAGAAATCACAGACCAGAGAAAGAAAAGGGGGAGTTAGAGAAGGAATGAGGCTCCATCAAGATGAGTAGGAAAGAAAAGTTTAATTCAGGATCTCTATCTCTGGGAAAGAAACAACCTGATGTTGAGATTCTCCTTAAAGTCTACAACTCCTATTTTCAACCTACACCCATAATTAGCCATTTATACAAATCCGAACCTAACTAAATATTTTTTCCCAAAAACGAAGGGCCTAGCAAAATATGTTCACTTGGGAGAAGTCAATGGAGCTAAATCAACCTTGAATGGTTAAATCTCCACTGACTGTTTAGAAAAATCACGCTTTAATCCTATGAAAGGAGACATTGAAAATAGCAACAGAAATATAGCTCCTGAGCCATAAAATAAAGACAGGATAATATTTATCTTTGGTTAAAAGGGATTGTTCCTGTGAATTAAGGGCACTTTTCCAGCAGAGCACAGTGATAGAAGCTGCCAACACTTCAGAGTATGAAAATGCAGCTCTTGGGAAAGTTGGCATGGTGGTTGTTATCCTTGGAAGAATAAATGTCAAGTTTCTTACTGAGATCCTTCTAAAAGATTTATGCTCCAGAAAAGTGAGGTGCTCAGCCAATTCAATGGGCTCCAGATGGTCAAACAGCAGACAGGCTTTTCCCTTCTTGGATACTTTTTTCCTCTGTGTGACTCTTCTCATCCAGTCATAGGAAGGACTATAAAAGAAGAGTGAGTCCGGTCAATGTGTTGAAAGCCCATTTCACTCAATGGAAGTTATTAACCTACTGACTCTGCAACTCTTGGCTTGCTTCCAGGGACTTGTGCAAAATACATGCCCTGTCTTTCATACTGGAAGAGAAAACCACTGACCAATTGCCAACAGAACATAAACTTGGAGTTGTTTTTCCAGTCAGAGTAGGTTTTGCACTGATCCATCCAGAATTTCTTACTTAGTGTCTTTGTGACCGGCAAGGTCTGGATCATACAGGAAAGGTCGGGGCTAGTATATAAATTTGGGAGTTTATCAGGATATAGGTGGTGATTTAAGACACATGGAAACCACTAGAAGCTGTGGTTCTCATACTTTAGTATAACATGAACTATCTGAAAAGCTTGTTATAAAGACAGAGGCCTGGGCCTCGCTGCCAGAGGTTCTGACTTATTAGGAATGATCCTGAATAATATGTATTTTCACCAAACATCCCTTATAATTCCTGGATCATTCACTATTGATTACTATTGAAGAAGTATTCAATAGTAATCGACAGTGGAAAACAGAGTAGACTATGAACACGTAACACACAAGAACAGACATTTGCAAGATGGATAGCCATATTTAGGATCATCAAATAGTCTTCCCTGTGCAAAGTTACCTAGTTGATATGAAAGTGGCCTAATTGCACCAGTTACCTAATAACTGAGCTAACCAGCTCCTGGCACATCTATGGTCAACCACCATAAGGTTGTTGTTCTGAGGCCAACCTCAGCAGCACCATGGTACAGAGCTTCTCAAGCTTGCATGTGAATCACTTGGGGATCTTTAAAGTGCAGATTCCAATTCAGGTTTAAGGTGGGGCCTAGAGGCTGCATTCCTAATGAGCTCCCAGGTAACACCAATGCTGCTGGTCTGCAGACCACACTTTAATTAGTGAAGGTGTAAGAGACATTAAGTAGATTCACACTCAGTAACTAACACTGAGCATCTATTGCATGCCAAATCCTTTCATGTGCTATCTTGTGTCCTTATTGAATGTTCATAATAATCTCATGAGAAAGGTATCGTCCACATTTTACAAATAAAAAAAACTGAAGCTTGGAGAGATGAGCTGTGTCCCATACGGCTTGCGCTCACTGCAGCAAGGCTTTCCTCACAGAAGCAAACCTGGATTCAGGAGTGGGATGGACTCAGAACAAGTGGGGTGATCACTACTTCCTCCCCTAAGTGGTGGACTTATTGGGTGTGAAAGACGTCGGTGCCACTCTTACATGCTGGATATGTCGATGAGGCTGACGTGTTTTTCATATCCTAGTTGACTAGCTACTTCCCGAAATTCCTCAGTCATACGAATCAAACCAAGATCCAAATTAAACTCTGCAGGAAACTTCAGAATCCAGTACCTGAAAGGCATCAAATATTTTTGGCAGCTGGAAGATTGCAAGTTGGTTATCTATGGAAACGATTGTACCGTTTTACAGACTACATTTAACACCAAGTCCAGGACCATCCAGGACCACACTTCAAATTAGCCATCTCCTGTCTCCAAACCCCCATCCATCACATGGAGCCTCTCTCTGCCCTCCTTCAATCTAAAACCGCTCCCACTCATAGCCTCTCTTTCAGTTGAGAGGAAACCCTTCCTTCAATTCATGGTGAGTAGATGGGAATGGGTGTGGTGAGGGAGTAGAAGAAAATAAATCCACCCTTTCTAAGAGCTAGTTTCATTCCGTAATCACATTTACTACTACTTGATCTCTAGTCCAAAAGATAGTTCCCCCCACCCCACCCAACAGAGGAGAGCCAATTTTAACAAAGTTGGTGGGAGGGGTATCAGAGTAGAGTCTGTTGTCAAACTAGGTCTGCAGCTTGGGGAAAAGGAAATTGTCCACGATTCCAGAACTAGAAACTACAACCATGCCAGAACCAGAAACTACAATAAATTAAATTTGTAAATATATTTACCTCATGAAGTAGCAGATCTTTAATCGAAATTCATTGCAGCTTTCTCCAGTGGCATTTCGATATGTAAACCAGTTAAAGAAAAAAATCCTTGCACCTCCTTTCCTTTGCACACCCCTGCAGCTGTGCCCTCAATGTATACCAATTCCTAATAAGAGGGCCATGCTGGGGACATTTGGGGTTATATAGACACTCAAATATGGAGAGAAGTGGCCTCTGATGACTTCAACACTGAACAATTGAAACTTGATTTATTATAGCTCTGGAATGCATTTTTTTGGTCTGAAGAAGAAGCCACTTACAGGATTAGTTTTGCCTTCCTCCACACTTATTAACCAATAACTGCCAACTGTAATTACAAATAGTCTGGCAACTATACATAATTAAAGTTGATAGTACAGAGAAACACTACATTGTTTTGAGATGGAGTCTCGCTCTGTTGCCCAGGCTGGAGTGCAGTGGCACCATCTCGGTTCACTGCAAGCTCTGCCTCCCGGGTTCACACCATTCTCCTGCCTCAGCCTCCCAAGTAGTGGGAACCCGCCAACATGCCTGGCTAATTTTTTGTATTTTTAGTAGAGACGGGGTTTCGCCGTGTTAGCCAGGATGGTCTTGATCTCCTGACCTTGTGATCCGCCCGCCTCGGCCTCCCAAAGTGCTGGGATTACAGGTGTGAGCCACCGCGCCTGGCCGAGAAACACTATTTTAACCAAAAAGATTTTGTATTTAGGATTAATGCCTTATACAGTTATGCACCACATAACAACGTTTCAATCAATGAAGGACTGCATATATGACAGTGGTCCAATAAGATTATAGTGGGATTGAAAAATTCCTATTGCCTGGTGACATGGTAGCCAGCATAATGTTGTAACCCAATGCATTACTCATGTGTTTGTAGTGATGGTGGTGTAAACAAACCTGCTGTTGTGTGAGTCATATAAAAGTCTAGTGTGCACAGTTATGTATAGTATATGATACTTGAGAATAAATGACTGTTATTGGTTTATGTATTTACTATATTATTTTTGTTGTAATTTTAGAGTACTCCTTTTACTTATATAAAAAAAATTAAAAAGTTAACTGTAAAACAGCCTCAGCAGGTTCTTCAGGACCTATTCCAGAAGAAGGGATTGTTATCATAGGAGATGACCAGCTCCATGCCTGTTACTGCTCCTGCAGACCTTCCAGTGGAACAAGAGATAGAGGTGGAAGACAGTGATATTGATGATCCTGAGCCTGTGTAAACCTAAACCTAGGCTAATGCGTGTGTTTCTGTCTTTGCTTTTAACAAAAAAAGTTTAAAAAGTAAAAAAAACCAATTTAAATAGAGTAAGTTTGTAGAATAAAGATATTAAGAAAGAAAATATTTTTTACAGCAGTGCAATATATTTGTGTTTTACGGTGTTATTACAAAAGGACTAAAAAGTTTTTAAAGGTTTATAAAGTATAAAAGTTACAGTAAGCAAAGGTTAATTTATTATTGAGGAAAGAAAAATATTTTTATAATTTGGTGTAGCCTAAGTGTATAGTGTCTATAAAGTCTACAATATTGTACACTAATGTCCTAGGCCTTCACATTCACTCTCCACTCACTCACTGACTCACCCTGAGCGGCTTCCAGTCTTGCAAGCTCCATTCATGATAAGCACCCTATACAGGTGTACCACTTTTTATCTTTTATACCATATTTTTACTGTACCTTTTCTATGTTTAGATACACAAATACCCACCATTGTGTTACAACTGCCTATAGAATTCAGTACAGCGACATGCTGTACAGGTTTGTAGTCCAGGACCAATACACCGTATCATATAGCCTAGGTGTGTAGTAGGCTACAGCATCTAGGCTTGTGTGAGTGCACTCTATGATGTTTGCACAATCATGAAATCATCAAATGATGAATTTCTTAGAACGTATCCCCGTCATTATGCTATGTGTAACTGTATGGGTACTCTAATTTCTTCTTTAATATTTGAAAATGTCATTTTCAGGTATATTAATACTCAAGTTGTGTTATTTACTTGTAAGTGTATTTATTCATATTCTTTTTAACAAATATTTATTGAGCTTGTGTATATGCCAGGCACTGTGGATATAGCATGAGCAAGGAATCCAAAGGGAGGAAAGTTTATAGAAATGTCGATTCACAGGCAGTCTTCAACTTTCCACATTAAACGTTACTATGCCTAAATATCCCCTTTTATTTGTGTTTCATGCATTGGTGGCCATGCTAAGGGTGAGAATGCTGTTGGTGGGTACATTCTTTGGACAATGTCTAGGTTGTCAGGAATATGGCCAGACTGAGTCAATGCCCTCCATCCTTACCTATTTTCTACACCTCAACAGTGGAGTCATATGACCCTTGGACCACTGGGAGCTAGGATCTTGCTCACTTCCACAGACCTTATAGACTGTCTAATATCCTTTTCTGCTCTGAGGTTGTGAGGAGGATGAAGAGAAGAAGTAGAAAGTGGAGGAAGCTTGAACTGAACAGGTGGACACCCTACTGGCTCCAGAAGCCTTGGCAGGCCCTAATAACACTCGATGGTGCCTCTCCCTCTAAGGCTGCGCCTCTCTCTCTAAGGCTCCCCCTCCCTGTAGGGGTTCTCACTCATCTCCAGGGCCTCATGGGCTTGAAGAAGGCAGAGACTGCAGGCACTGACATTAGAGATTGTATAATAAGCATTGGCTCTCAGGGAATAGAACCTTTTACAAATGAGAGATTGCATTTTCAGTCATTTGGCTTTCAACCACTTTTCTGGACTGCATTATGTAGAGAACTGGTAGACTGCTAAAAGCCTTCATTATGGAATGGTGTTTCTAACCACGTGGGATTTTTTTGTTTTCATTTCAGAAGAAAATCTAAAATTAGTATCAGTCAACAAATTATAATAAGTCTGCTAGAATGTTCATTGTGTCTTGGCAACAAGGGGAGATGTGAAAACGAAATTGATGTTTGTGCCCAAGTAAGAGCATATTATTTTGGCTGTATTTCCATATGATTAAGCTGCATCCTCTATGCCCACCACTTTGTCATCCCAGAAGAAACAAATTTGGTCTTGAATCATTGTTAAATATTCTCTCATTGTTCTAATAACAGAAATGTTTAAGACAAGTTAGAAACATCCAGCCTACAGTTCCTGCTTCATTTTACATCTTAGTGATTATTTTCAAGTACAGCCAAAACATCCAGATGGAGAGTCAACTATCTGGTCTATCATCCAGATGTGTTTCGTCTAGATATCTATATATATTCACAAAACAGCTGGATAACCAAAGACTATTTATTCATCTTAATTTACTGGCTTTGGATAGACAATCTATCTAAATACAGAGCTTGATTTATGATTGTAAAAATTACACAGTAGTTGAAAAGATATATGCAGAGAAGTTTTTCTGCCAATTCAGTGGAAGATAAATACCATCGGTGCATCAGTAGAACTATTCTTGGCAAATAACTATTATCCAGCTCTCCATTGTCATCTGTTAGAAAAATAAAACAAGAAGTGAGGAGATAATAGTGCTATTCTTTACTTTTTCTAACATCAGTAGAGACACAGTAGTGTCATATGTCAAAAATTTTTCATAGACAAATGATCTTTTATTTTTTTTTTAAGATGGAGTCTTGCTCTGTCACCCAGGCTGGAGTGCACTGGCATGATCTCGGCTCACTGCAACATCCACCTCCCGGGTTCAAACATTTTCCTGCCTCAGCCTCCTGAGTAGCTGGGACTACATGCACCTGCCACCACGCCTGGCAAATTTTTCTATTTTTAGTAGAGACGGGGTTTCACCATATTGGTCAGGCTGGTCTTGAACTCCTGACCTCATGATCCGCCCACCTCAGCCTCCCAAAGTGCTGGGATTACAGGCATGAGCCACTGCGCCTGGCCGACCAGTGATCTTTTACCTCCTACTTCGGCTAGTATTTCCTTGCAAGTAAAGGTGGGTGGGTCTTACCCTTCCTCTGGTCTACAGTTGACAGTTTTAATAAATAAAATTCAGAACAATCAGTTAAATTTGAATTTAAGAGAAACAATGATAAATTTCTGTATTGTAAGTATGTCCCAGGCATTATTTAGGTCATACTAACACTAAAAATGTTTGTCAGAAATTCAAATGTAACTGGTCATCCTGTATTTTATCTGGCAACCCTGCACTGGTTTAACTCTGGTTTCTATAGTAATCAATTTAATAAATAACTACTCCCATGTGGGTTGACTTTCTTTGTGCAACGGATAACCCAAAATGCTGAGGTGGATACGAAAACAACAACACAAGGAGCATACAGCTGAAAAGTGTATAATCTAGTAGCAGATATGACGTGTATGAATGTAGAATGTAGTCAATTGTACTACTCACATTCATCTGCGTCAAAAGACCAAGAAACAATTACAGAGGCATATGCCATGTGCTATAAGGAATTACAATGGGATATGGGATGGGGGAAGAGGCAAGCAGCATTCCTGACCAAGAAGACTAAGAATGGTACTATGAACATCTGAGAGGGCCCTGAAGCAGAATTTCAGTGAAGGGAATATGACCAATGGATGGTGGTAGAAAGGTGCAGAGAATGTTCCAGAAACATTAAGTAGACAGTTTGACTGGGGTATGAGCTGTGGGCAGTAAAGGGAAAGAAATATGGAGGGCAGTGAAATTGGAGAGACAGACCCGGGTCCATCCGAAAGGCCTTAAATACCAAGGTACAGAGACTGAACTCTGTTCTACAAGCAACTTGCCTCTGAATAGAGGAAAGTGAGAGCATCGAGAGATCCAAAAGAGATGAAAGGAGAAAAGGCTCGTACCAAACATCTCAATGCAAGTGCGCAGCAGTTCATCTAATGTTGCTGCTTTCCCAAGGCCACTCGATCCCATGGTTATTTAGCCGTTGTCAAAAAACTAGAGACATTTTCAGCATCAGATAGACCATCTCCATAATCATGCAAGTCAGCGATGTTAGTGCCTAGTGGTAACCTGTCCTTAGTTGTACTTCAAGAAAAGTCTAAAAAAAAAAAAAAAAGAGAGAAAGTTATTAGACTAGAGTTCAGACCCCATTAGAGCATCACTTTCCTACCTGAAAAGATAATGACTTCCATAGACTGTATCTTTGTACAAGAAAAGTATCATAATGACTGAGATTACATCAACCTTTTATGATGCCAAAATACCTGCTAAGCTGTTCTCGGGGATGGATGCTGCTTGGAGGCCATGGAAATGTTCCCTGTTATATACCATCCCACTTCACTGCTGAAATTTTTTAATGCAATGTTTTATACTTTCCTTATATCCTTTTGTTTGTTTGTTTGTTTTCGTTCTTGTTTTTGAGACAGAGTCTCACTTTGTCACCCAGGCTGCAGTGCAGGACTGCAGTAGTGCGATCTTGGCTCACAGCAGCCTCGACCTCCCAGGTTCAAGCAATTCTCCCACTTCTGACCCCCAAGTGGCTGGGACTACAGACACACGCCACCACCCCTGGCTATTTTTGTTTTTTTTTTTTTTTTTTGTAGAGATGGGGTTTTGCCATGTTGCCCAGGCTGGTCTCGAACTCCTGAGTTCAATCGATCTACCTACCTCAGCCTTTCAAAGTGCTAGGACTACAGGTGTGAGCCACTGTGCCCGGCCACCTTTCCTCGTGTTCTTAAGTGATAAGATATTCAAGAATATTATAAATGTTACTTGGTTTAATATTAATAAAAGAATATGTAAGGAAAAAATTTTTAGAAGCAAATATATTTATAAACATCCTCAATGATTACATAAATATTCAACAACTGTAACAGATTCTACTTGCCTGAGAGTAAGATTATTCTCTGCAGTGGTAAAAATACTACTGTTAATTTATTGAACACCCACATTATGTACTATGCACCATTCCGAATGCTTTGCATATATTATTGAACTTGACTTTCACAACAATGCTGTAAGGTAGTAATTATTATTCCCAGTTGACAGATGAGGTGATGGGATTCACAGTGATTTAGCAACTTACCCAAAACCATGCAATTATTAAGGCCTAGAATCAGGACTCCACTATAAAATAAAGCTTCTGTGTTCCCTTTCTTCTTATTACTTCTACAAGCATGGATATCACAAACCATCATAGTTTTGCCTGCTAATCTAGTGTAAAGGGTATCACTCCTCCACATCATCTCAGAAAGAAGATGTAAGACAGATTATCTGTTACAGAGGCAGAAGGAAAATGTGGGGATGACAGCTATCCCATTTGCCGCACTGTCATGGGGAAAACGTGATTGGCAATAGCCTCTTATAGTTGCTTATACTCAAAAGCATCGCTGCTGGATAGACATCATCACTTTATTTTACAGAGCAGGTCCTTGATGCCAGGTCCCCACAGGACTTGGAGCAGGAGGGAGGCTGTCATGTTGTAAGACATTTATCCACTTTAGACATTTTAGTAGGTAAATGCAGCCATTGAGGATTCATCTCATGAGCTGTTTAAAGTCAATGTCTATTTTACTCTTGAACTTTATTTATTCAACTGGCAATCATTGAGCACCTGACCTATGCCAGGAACTTGGTTAGGCATTGAGGCTGCCAAGATGAACAAATCATTGTCCCATTCTTACCTTCAACAGGCTCATAGTCAACTTCAGAAAACAAACATGTGAATGAATAGGAAAAAATACCTAATGTCCATATGTATGGTTGTATTAGTTCAGTGAGACCACTGGAGTGACATTGGAATGAGTCTGTTCACCAGGCACATAACTCTGGGGAGAAAATGTTTGCCCTCTATTAATTCTGTGAAAGAACCAGATTCTTGTGCTGAAGGTACCACTCTTAGAACATAAAATAAAGGGTTATTTCAAGTGTTCAATAAAAACAGCAGAAACGCTGGATGAAACGCTTTCCCAATTCTGCTGCTCAAATGATTTGTGAAAGCAGATTATTAAAGTCATCTGGAACTAACTTTTTTATATCTTTTAACAAAGTTACCTTATCTGTAAGGCCTTTCCTGACCTATTTAAAACAACGCACCTCTCAGCTCTCACCCACCTCTCACTTGGCATGTCCTACCACCCTTCCTGGATTTATTTTTCTTCATTACACTTAACACCATCTGACAAACTATATATTTTACTTGTTTATTTGTTTTTAAATCTCTATAGTGCCATAAACATAAGCTCCAAGATTGTAGGGATTTTTGTGTTTGTTCTCTGGTATACTCCTTGACACCTAAGGTTTTGCTTCTCACATAAAAGATACTCAAAAATTATTCACTAAATTAGTAAACGAGTGGATTAATGGGTGAGGAAATGAATATCATGAAACTTGTCAGAGGTTTGTCATTGAATATGAGTATATTTATGTGAGTGTGTATAGATACCATACATTTTTAAGAGACTTTTTGAAGTTTGTTTACTAAATCAGCTTTAAGTAAACATCACTGGGACAAAAATTTCTGCCAGTTTTCTAAACTTAATAGAATCTGCCTATATTCATCATTAGAACTTGCCTTTTCCAAGACATTCTGGGGCAGAACTTCTCTGATTCCTCTAATGTAAACTCTATCAGTACCCTTAAAAGTCAAGATTGAACAATTAACAAGTTTGATTACCTTCATGTGTATACAGACATTTTTTTTTAGCCTGTTACTCACGGAAGAGTAGACATATTACTTAGAACAAATAGGCCTAGACTAAACTGGTTTCTCAATTCAAAACCAAAATTACTCAGCTGAGCTGTCTGGGGAAGGTGTTCACATCCCCATAAGGGGTTAGAGATAACCTGGAACCAAAGACTCATCACCATGTTTAGGGTTATATTTCTGATCTGCAAAGAAACTGGCACACGATGGGCCAGGTGGGCCGGGCTATCAGGTTACAATCTGTTTCTGCAATCAGTAGATGTGTCTGAGTCTCTGCTCCACCTTCTGTCACCTGCACATTTACCTGAGATCTCATTTCCTATGTGTGGACATTATTGTGTCTACAACTGCATTTTTCAAAATAAGGCTTCTTTATCACAAAAGCAATATACACTTATTATTTAAAATAGGACATTAAGGAAAAAACTCATCATCCAAAGATAACTCCTATTAACATCATAGCACGTTTCTTTTAGTTTCTCTAGGCATATTTAATTTTTATTAGAATTCTTACATAATTTATGACAATTTAAAGAAGTACTTACCTGTTGTTTCCATACAGATAGAGTTCCAAATCTGAAAGAATTTTAAGGGCAGTTAGCATCATTGGGAAATGCACGGAAGAAGCAGTCCGTAGAACTGGTTTATTCAACCTGAATGATAAGTATTTTGGAGAACCTGACAAAAGAACAGAAAGAAACCCCCATATAGAATTAGATCATGATAACCCCAAAGAATCCACATTGTGTTAAAGCATTTTCAAAAACTTTGAGTTATAGGTGGTATTTGAGATTTTGTCTAAACTTCACCCACAACATCAATTAACAAGGGCAAATATTCAAAACAGTTATTTGGTAATACAATTTTTTTTTTAAATCAAGTAAGCTTTTTGCAGCCTATTAAAAACCCACATATGCAACAAAACCAAGTTCTATACACATAGTATAAACTACTGTTTCATGCAAATATACTTATATCAGTGGATTACTCATTAAGAATTTCCAAACATTGACTTTGAAATGTTAGTAAATCCTTAAAACAGTCTGTGGTCATGATCACTAAACTCTGACCCTAAATCACTACTGATTGTCTCAACATGAATGTCAATGTTATTTTAGAGCAGGTTGTTTAGTCTCCCAATGGGGCCTTAAGAACTTGCTGTTTGTTTAGGACTTGCTGTAGCGTTGATAGGTACTCTCTGGCGGCCATGAAAATTATTGTTCTCCAGCATATACATTTTCTCCCAAGTCTGAAAGGGACACAATAAGCCAAATTTCTCCCAGGGTTTGAATTATTTCTAAAAGAAAAGTGTTATTTTTAAAGGGCAATAGAGTTTTGTTGGGTGTGATTTCAAAGGCTACGATATGTTCTTGTAGCAAAAGGACGTTCATTAACATGACTTGTGAAGCCTCTATTGTCAAAAAACATCCTTCTGAGGTTGCCTAGGACACTAAGAACAGTGCTCCCAATTTTAGAAATAATAAAAGGTAGCCAATTCCATGTAACTGTTCATTAACAGATATAAATGAGCATACCAGGCTCTTGACTCAGAACCTCTCCATTAAAAAAAATTGGGTTTCAACATTAGGTAACTGAATGGGGAAAGTCTGACTTATCTCTGAGTAAAATGCCATAATGCTGTGTACTTTACTAGACTGTTTAAGGAGTTAGTGAGGTCACATAAAGTGAATCCATCACGGAGCCTGCAGAACGCTGAATGCTCAGGGAAAGGGTCTCCTTTTACCTGCACTACTTCTTCCCCTCCCATATTAAAAGTCTTTTAAGTTGAGGCCTGAAGTAGAGGACCAATTTGTAGAAGCGAAAGGGAGAGAGGTGTTCATTTAGAGAAGAGAAAAGATATTCGAAGAAAAAATACGATGACACTGGAGCACCTATTAGGGGGCCAAGCAGCCTCACCAGCAAGGGACTCCAATTCTCAAAGGTTCTCAAGCCAAAGTTAGGTCATGACTGTCAGAGATGTTGTAGACTAAATTCCCAGACGGTATCTAGGAAGTATGCCAAAATGACAGGGAAGCTTTCTCTTGACTCTAGAATTGTAGGATTTATAAGGTGAAATATTGTAACTAGTAAGTATTCAACAAATCGTTTTGAAATGATGTTGGCCATATTAGAACTTTCAACAATTGTCTTGTCTATCACATTATCTCTATTCCAAGATAAAAGAATTTCTTGAAGATCCTTCCCTGCCAATGGCAGTTATTATCTTTATGCATAAATGACTACATAAATATCTTTACATTCATATGACCTCCATATGGAGACAAAGAGGTTTCTCTAAATGACTAATCCTTCATGAATACAAGTGGTAATTGTTACAAACCTTGAAGTCTTAAAGATTAATGCCAAAGATGTCAGCATTCATTGTTCTGGAAATATGCAAACTTAATTTCTCTTTATCACCACAGACATGAGATTTTTTTTAAAAGTGCTGTGATTATATTACCTGATACGCCATAGGAGAATTAAGACTGAGGTTAGTAAATGAAATAATAAAAACTCTGAAAGACAGTTAATTTATTTGATAAATACTTACTGAGGACCTACTAGACACCAGACACTGAACAGAATACTAGAGTGGCTGGTAGAAGGGGTTGGTGTTGGGGAAGCGAAGAATAAATGGATAAGCAAGACAGATACAATCCTTGCCTCTATAGTCTAGCAAAGAATTAAAGGAACAATGACAATAAAATATCTTATGGAGCACAGAGCAGGGAGGGAGGGGCACTAATTTAGTCTAGAAGCCTGAGGAGTTTTAGCTGAGTAATGAAGATGGCAATTATGAGAAATCAAAAAGACATTTACAATGACTAAAGTGTTATGGCAAGAGATGAGACTAAAACGTCAGTGGAAGTAGTTCATGACAGTATTATAAGCTTTAGTAAGGAGTATATCCTTTATCCAAAGGGCAACAGGAAGCCATTGTTTGAAAGGAGAATGGCATGACCATATCTGGATTTTTTTTTTTTTGAGATGGTCTTGCTCTGTTGCCCAGGCTGGAGTGCAGTGGCATGATCTCAGCTCACTGCAACCTCCGCCTCCCAGGCTCAAGTGATTCTCCCACCTCAGCCTCCCAAGTAGCTGGGATTACAAGCATGTGCCACCACACCTGGCTAATTTTTGTGTTTTTAGTAGAAATGGACATTTCCCCATGTTGGCCAGGCTGGTCTCGAACTCCTGACCTCAAGTGATCCACCCACCTCAGCCTCCCCAAGTGCTGGGATTACACACGTGAGCCACCACACCCTGCCTGATTTTCTTATTATTTCATTTCCAATGGTATCTTAACGTCCTCTTCACCATATCAAGCAAACCTAGGTGAAATGGGAGCTAGGATCTGTGCCCTGGTGAGGACACCACCTAACAAATGCCAGCCTTGCTTTAGTTCTGAGGCTCACACTTATGGAAAGTGTAACTAGACCATAACAATAGAAACTCATAATTGCTTCTTGAATGCAGGGGAGATTTGCCACAAACATTGTTCCAGAAGTTTTCTGAAGTAATTTTAGAAACATGACATGGGTAGATGATACAATAGCCCAAAAAGCAAGGAACACTAAACTTCCTCTCAAAAACAACAACAACAACAATAAAAAACAAATACCTCCAGGAGAAGAAAAACATCAGCCTTCTACTCTTGACAGAAATAATCCTGATAATTCTGGTTCCTTTCTTCTCTTTTCACAATGGCTTTTGTACATTTTCTCCTCTCAATAAACCTCAGAACGGTATCCATCATACCTTCTGGCAGATGACCGTGTCTCCTTTTTAGAGTAAATGGAAGTTGCCAGACAGAAACTTCCTTGATTTCCTTCCATAAAAATGAGAAATTTACCCACATGGATGCCCTTTTTGGGGGTCTCTCCTGCTATTGCATTGAAAGAAGTGGCCCTCTTCTTTATCCAAGGTCAATCCCTCCACCTGTGCATGGATCCCTTACTCTTGTCCTCCCAGGGACCACATTACGTGAATTAACTTCTCACTCTTCTGCCTCTTCCTCCAATATTTTTTTTTCCTGCTAATTCTTCGCACTTAAAGATGCCCAGGTCTTAACTCAGAAGTCTGTAATGGATATCTAGAAGTTAACTCAAAATTTCCCCTTGATATGATCAAGGGAAATCATTTAAAACAAAATTTCTCCTTGGAATCTCAGGCATCTCTAAATCAATACTGCCAAAGTGAACTCATCATTTTCCTCCCACAAACTTGTTTCTCCTCCCCTCCACTCTCAATTTCTCAATCGCAGGGGAATGGCACCATCAGCCAACCAAATATCTAGCTAGAAATCTGGGAATTATCCTTGATTCTGATCATTCCCCATAGACAATGGATCAGTAAATCTTTCTGAATCTATTTTCAAAAGAAATTCTGCCACCAACCACTTCTTTCCCTTCTCCATGGACACATGCTGGTTTAGACAACCATCATCTCTTGCCTGAATGATTTTAACCAATTACTAACTGGTTTCCCCATCCTCAGTATAGGTCTTTACTACAATCTATTCTCCATTCTGCAGCTGAAAGAATCTTTTAAAAATCCAGATATGGGCCAGGCACGGTGGCTCACGCCTGTAATCCCAGCACTTTGGGAGGCTGCGGCGGGTGGATCACTTGAGGTCAGGAGTTCGAGACCAGCCTGGCCAACATGGTGAAACCCCATCTCTAATAAAAATACAAGAAGTAGCCAGGCATGGTGGCACGTGCCTGTAATCCCAGCTGCTTGGGAGGCTGAGGCAGGAGAATCGCCTGAACCTGGGAGGTGGAGGTTGCAGGGAGTCGAGATCCTGCTACTGCATTCCTGCCTGGGCAACAGAGAGAGACTCCGTCTCAAGAAAATCATTTCTCTCCCGTCCTTTGACTTGATCCAAAATATTACATTCTGGTAACTACCACCTGAGCCACCTTTCTTATGATCCCCACCTTCCCCACTAGGCTTTCTGCATCTCTGCCCCACCACTCACACTCTCCAATGCTCTCATTAACTGAGTCTTGCTCTGTCACCCAGGCTGGAGTGCAGTGATGTGATCTCGGCTCACTTCAACCTCTGCCCCCCAGTTTCAAGCAATTCTCCTACCTCAGCCTTCCGAGTACCTGGGATTATAGGCACGCACCATCATGCCCGGCTAATTTTTGTATTTTTAGTAGAGATGGGGTTTCACCATGTTGGCCAGGATGGTCTGAACTCCTGACCTCAAGTGATCTGCCCACCTTGGCCTCCCAAAGTGCTGGGATTACATGTGTGAGCCACTGTGCCTGGCCTCAGTTAACGATATTTGAAATTATTTGTTTATTTCTGCATTGGTCTTGTTTCTGTTTAAATTTTCCTTCTCATTCATTTTAAGTTCACTCTTCTGTTCTTTGAATTTTTCATTTTATTTTCTTCAATCAGGTGTTCTTCCCAGTGTGCTCCACCAAAGTCATACTGTCATCACTGTCAAACTTGTTTCTATCACAAACCTACTGGGATAGTATGAATATAAGAAATGGGCCTGGTGCTTATGGCAAAGTTCATTCATTGTAAATGGACCACAACTGATGACATGAAGACTAAAATCCCCCATATTTATGGATGGTGAGGCAGTATCTCCAAAGGTTATTTTACAATGACAGTAGGAAGGAGCCACGCTTAATACTGTAATTTTCAACTCTTAAAGAAATTTTTTGTCCTTCTTGCATTGGATGTGTTTATTTAATGTGATAATAGGATTTTCCTAGATTTAAAATTTTTTTTTGTCTGTCTGTTTTATCCTGAAAAGAGATTTCACTAAGTTAATGGGGAATTAGTAATCAACATTGTGCTGGATTTTAGAAAATGAAGTAATAACAGCATCTAAAAATACCATTTGTTGGTGGCAATGTAATGTGACAGATATAATGTTGGGAAAATTGCCTATATTATCTTTCAATCTTTTAACACCCCGAAAGCTAAGGTCTTATTATCTCCATTTCATGGATAAGGAAATTGAGGCCTAAAGAAGTTAAATTACTTGTCCAGTATCATGTTACTAGTTAAGTTGCAAAGCCAAGTCCAACTCCAAAAATTTATGTTTTTCTACTACCCACAAAAATTTTAGCTGTTGTTAAGGCCTGCCCATTAGATCAGTTTCTAGACATTGTCTAGAACAAAGGTTTGTTATTCTCTGTGTTTGGCTGGTAAGCATTCTATCACTGGCCCTATTGTCTGAAAATGAATAACGTTCACTATTACAGCAAGCTTGGCAACTCAGGGAATCACTGGTACCAAGTACTGAACAGAAGTCAATAACCAGCTCAGAGCTCATCTCACAAGGCCTTGTTGCATTTTCTGCTAACAAGTAACAAGGCTTAACTGCATTTTATTTATGTTTTCTTGGTTACTGGTATTGAATATTGGCAACCAAACCAACATATTTACAGCTACCTGACATAAGTTGAACAAGAAATGAGAATCTTAGAGAAGCTTTAGTAATAAATACCATGAAATTCCAAAGTCCCACCAAGGGGGTATTTTCCTAGCATTTGGCTGCAGCCGAACATAGCAGGGAAATGATATATATACATGCTAGACACCTGCAGCTGGATGGCTTCCAGATGGACACATTCAGCCACATTGAAGGATTATGACTTACTATGGCAACTCGAGTGTTCACTTTCTAAATAATGCCTCAAAGTTAAGACCCAGAACTAGGAAACTTGAGCCTCAGAAGTTAACATTTTAAACTTTGGGAAAATCATTTTTTTAAAGATCAATATTTTCTTCTCTCAAAAATACCAATATTGTATTCCGAAGAATCCTGTTGGCATGGTGGCTCACGCCTGTAATCCCAGCACTTTGAGAGGCTGAGGTGGGCGGATCACCTGAGGTCAGGAGTTCGAGACCAGCCTGACCAACATGGAGAAACCCCATCTCTACTAAAAATACAAAATTAGCCGGGAGTGGTGGCTCATGCCAGTAATCCCAGCTACTCAGGAGGCTGAGGCAGGAGAATCGCTTGAGCCCGGGAGGCAGAGGTTGTGGTGAGCCAAGATCGCGCCATTGCACCCCAGCCTGGGTAACAAGAGCAAAACTCCATCTCAAAAAAAAAAAAAAAAAAAAAAAAAAATCCTGTCTGCGGTCCTAATGCTCTGGAAGTACCTGGTCTCAAATTCCCTGAAATAAAGTCACATTCCCTTACTCCTTTGTTGTTCCACTTAATTCTGAGTAGATTTGATGCTGATAATAATGGTGGTGGTGGTGGTGGTGGTGGTGGTGGTGGTGGTGGTGGTGATGATGATGGTGATGATATGGAGGAGGAGGAAGAGGAGGAATCATTTAGGTGCTCTTCATGTTGGTCACAGTGTTGATATTTTTCCCCAACAAACTCTGGGAGGCCAGGCTCCTCCCAAACAATCCAACAATAACTAAAATGTGGCTAAATCTTGCTTTTTACTTAATTCTCACCAAAAAATGCAATGAGGTCTTGGGAGATGAGCTCTGAGCTGGTTGTTATTGACTTCTGTTTAGTACTTGGTGCCAATACCAACGTGCTCTGCCTCATGTGCTCACTATGAACAGGAAGGCATTTTTAACAACTGCATAAGTAAAATTCTTAGGGATCATCCCACTGCATCCAGATGACAATCTCCAAGGATAGAATCTACACAAAAGAGGCTCCAAGTGAATGAAGACATTACATGGAAAGCCTCTAAAAAGCAAGAGAATGTGAACAGAAGGCACAGCCTGGACTACAAAATCTCTCCTAAACCACCATCACTCTAGGCTGGCAGTGGAAGCTGACTGTCGCTAAAAACAAGGGAAAGGATTTGAAAACAAGAATTTTAAGTTGCTACAGAGGAATGCAGCAAGAAGCACTAACATAATGAAAGACTGCCTTTAAATGGACCTCCAGGTTTTCAGAGAAAGGCATTAGTTTGGTTGGGCACAAAAGCCAACGTTTATTGTCTATTAAACATTAAGCACAATGTTTATAGCAATAGGCTGGAGGTGTAGAGAGCCCATTCTCAACAGCATACAATCCCATGGGGGAGACATAATATAAATCAGTTATTATAAACCAATGAGTCCATTAAGTCTGGTGACAGAGACAGATGCCCAGGGCATTGCGGGAGCACAGAAATGGGACCAAATTCCACCCAAGGAGATCTAGGAAGCCTTCTTGACAGGAAAGATACTAAGCTTTATGGGTCACAAAATTACAATAGAAAATACAGGCTAAGTCCAATAGTTTCAGACAGTAAGGTGGTTGGAAATATCTGAACATGATTCCAGAATTAGGCACAGGTTAGACATATACAATTTGCAATCCAGAAATTTATCACTACGTGAAAAATGAATAAGAATACACATGAGACAACAATATTTAGATTAAAAGCTGATGACAGAGAAAATGACTGGGGTCAGGTAGGGATATATTGAGTTCTGAACCACCTTTGGATTTTTTTAAAGGCACAAATAAATGAAAGGATTGCAAAAAGCATAGGGGTTGCACAATGCTGCTTTATTTTTATTATTAATTTTATTATCCAGTTTCACTATTGACAGTGATAAGCTTTAATAAATAGATTTCCTTTACCATTTAGACACTAACTTTGTATATATAGATACTGAAGATGTAATATGAATTTCTCTTTTCTAAGAGAAACTGTACTATGTTATCATCTAAGTGAAAACATTTTGCTCCTATTTAGAAACCCATGTGTTTATAGTACTCTTTTATGGGATGGTAATGTCTCAGTTTGAAATTACTTCTGAAATCAGGGATTTGGAGCTAGACTTTTTATTGGAATCAATTAACGGTAAAGTACAGGAACCAAAAAAAAAGGGTGTTTAAAATTATTTCTGTGCTCTCAAATAAAGTTACACAGCTTGAGGCCCATAATTAGAAGGCTCCACTTAATGACTTTGTCATTCCCTTTTGTTTCAGATGTTTTTCCTGCAGCAAATGGTCCTTCTTTTCTCTAAAAGAAAAACAAATCTCAAGAGCCAACGATATGTCTTCCTCCCATCTAAGACATCAACTAATTTCACCTTACTCCTGAAATGAAATCACAGTCCATACCTACAAAAAAAGAAAATATAACTGACTAGAAAATTTATGTAGTATCTTAGGTCCCATTTAACTTCTCTGAGGCTCACTTTCATCATCTCTGACATGAGATAAATACTACGACTCTGCCCTCCTTATCAGAACACAAAAAATTCATTTCAAAAATGTTTTAAGAGCATAAATCACAGTGAGAAAAAAGAAGTCCTAAAATTGTGAAACGTTCCCAACTAAATTTGTAAAGTGGTTGAAATTTAGAATATATATTTTCCATTAGAACAATATTACAAATGGATTAATAACAGATTTACATATGGGAAACAGTCTGTCAAAATGCTGAAAGAGAACTTTGGGAGTTCTTAAGAATTTTAGAGGTTGATAGACTGGTTTGCTACCATGCCAGATTAGCTTTCAGAAATGCCACAACTCTGAGAAACCAGGGTTTCTGATGGGTATTTTGGACTCATTAGTGGATCTAGAGAGACAGAGAATGAGAAAGAAAGAGGGAGAAGAAGCTAGCTTTTCATAAAGTAAAGGTTAAAGAGTTAGAGGAAGGCTGGGCATGGTGGCTCACACCTGTAATCCCAGCACTTTGGGAGGCCAAGGCGAGTGCATCACCTGAGGTCAGGAGTTCGGGATCAGCCTGAACAATATGGTGAAACCCTGTCTCTAATAAAAATACAAAAAATTAGCTGGGTGTGGTGGTGCGTGCCTGTGGTCTCAGCTACTTGGGAGGCTGAGGCAGGTGAATCCCTTGAACCCGGGAGGCGGAGGTTGTAGTGAGCAGTGAGCCGAGATTCTGCCACTGCACTCCAGCCTAGGCAACAGGGCAGCAGAGAGAAATTCCATCTCAAAAAAAAAAAAAAGAAAGAAAGAAAGAAAAAAGAAAGAGAGAGTTAAAAGAGACCAAGGAATGGGAATAAGGATGTTGTTGGTAGGTTGTAAAAGGAGGAATTAATCAATTGTAATTTACTAAAGTGTGAGCAAATTAAGACAAATGAAGGGAAGCCCAGAGTGAACTAATTTCCCTTGACCTACCATATGAAGGTATCTGCACCCCCCAACCCCCACCCACCTCCACACGCAGAAACAGCACCATGCCTTTCTTCTCTCTTCACCAGTTCCTTGGTGTAACTGTCTAGAGTTCATGCGTCTTACCACTTCTCCTTCCTCTAGCTTGTAACTCCCCTTGTATTTCCTCTACATAAATAAACGTGAGGTGTCTTCTGGCCAAAACCAAACACTAACAAACAAACAAAATTTAGCAACCCTCTACTGGCCATCTCTCCCATCCCTCACAGCCAACTAGAATTTGCTGGTTCTATTTGATCCTCTCTTCAGACCACCCAAATCAAGCTCTGTCTAACTCCCCTTCTACTTCCTGCCCTCATACTCTATTCAAACTACTCTGGCAAAAGTCATTACACCCGCTAAGCTCTCTTCATTGTCTTCTTACGCTAAGGCTTAGCCGCAGTGTAGTACTTCTTGACCACACCCTCCCTTAAATTCTCCTTTTGGTTGGTTTTCCTGGCAACATCTCTTCCCTGGTTTTTCTTTTATGCCTCTAGTCATACCTCATCGTCTCATCTGCAGACTCCTTTCCTACTGCTGGCCTCTAAACTGCCAACGGTTCTCATGTCTCCATGCTGAACTCATCCACAGAAGTGGCTTCAACTACCACCTCTACGTTGATGACTCCAAACCAAACAGAGACCAGCTACACGCAAACTGCAGAGGAAGGGAGTAGGGTTTGGAGACAGGTGGACTTGGGATTGCATCCTAGCTCTTCTACTTACTAGCATGTGACTTTGGACAAGTTTTACTTAACATTTGGGTAAGTTTTCGTATCTCACCCTCATCCATCGCTAGTGGAAATGTAAAATGGTACAGTCACTTTGGAAATGAGTTAGGTAGCTCCTCAAAAACTTAAACATAGAGTTATCATATGATCTAGCAAATTCATTCCTAGACATACCCAAGAGAATTGAAAAATGTTCATAGCAGTATTATTATTTCCCCAAAGTGAAAACAACCCAAATGTCTATCAATCGACAAATGGATAAACAAAATGAAGTACATCTCCATACAATGGAATATTATTTAATGATGAAAAGGAACAAGGTACTGATACATGCTACAATATAGATGAACCTTGAAAACGTTATACTAAGTGAAAGAGGCCAGACATAGAAGGCCACATATTGTGCAACTCCATTTATAGAAAATATGTAGAATAGGCAAATCTATAGCGACAGAAAGGAGATTAGTGGTTCCCAGGCACTGAGGGAAGGCAGGAATGGGAATTGACTGCAGTGGGTTCACCGTTTCTTTTTGGAGTGATAAAATTGCTGTCCAATTTGATAGTGCTAGTTGTTGAAGAACCTTGTGAATACACTAAATACCATTGAACTGTGTACTTTATTTTATTTATTTATTTTTTTGAGACGGAGTCTTGCTCCGTTGCCAGGCTGGAGTGCAGTGGTGCGATCTTGGCTCACTGCAACCTCCGCCTCCCAGGTTCAAGCGATTCTTCTGCCTCAGCCACCTGAGTAACTGGGATTACAGGTGCGCGCCACCATGTCCGGCTACTTTTCGTATTTTTATTAGAGATGAGGTTTCACCATGTTGGCCAGGCTGGTCTCAAACTCCTGACCTTGTGATCCGCCTGCCTCGGCCTCCCAAAGTGCTGGGATTACAGGCTTGAGCCACCGCGCCCACCTCCTTCTCACTTTTTTAACCTGCTATATCTCCTATATTTCCTTCCTTGGTCTATGGCTCAACCTGCCTCCCAGTATTCCATGCCAGAAACTTGGGACTCACCCTAGATTTCCTAGCACTCTCTTTTGCCATCCCTCATGCCCAAGTCTGATCACCTATTTCCCAGTTGTTTCTTCTCCTCGCCCACTGCCCTTCATCTCCACCGCCTCTCCTGGGTTCAAGCTGTCGTCCCGTTTCCCCTGGCCCACCGCAATGGCTCACTTCTCAGACTTCTATATTGGTTCTCAGTTCCTGTTTACCTCCCCTCTCTCCTGGGCCCAAATCAATCTTTCCAAATTATCAGACTGATTGCGGAACTCCTGTCTCCAAAATTCTTCCACAGTTCCCTATGGTCTTATGTAAATAGAAAGTCCTTTCCATGGCATACAAAGCCTGCCCCCTGCATTCCCTCCCTCCTCTTTCCTCTCTTTACTCCAGCACATGTGATACTGCTGTGAAAGGGAACTCTGGTTTCACAGAACCCATGCTTTGCACACATTATTTCTTTATTTTTTTGAATGTCTCTCCTCTCCCAATACTTACGCTTGGCAATCCCCTACTCCCTTTTCCAGAATTCTCCTCTTCCCTCCTCACCCTTCCAGGTGGATTTTGGCACTCAGCGTACTGGCTTCCTTTAGCTTTGTAAAATTTATGTTACTGAATGGTTCTGTCGGTCTCTCCACTGGCTTAAGAACAAAACTGTATTTTTTCTATCCCCTAGCCCAGAAGTGTGACTGATATCTTTATATGACTACTTTTCTCTGCCATCATATTCTTTTGACATGGTCTGTACACTTCAAATTGGTTTCTTCTTTAATTTTCTTCTCTAATCTTATCCTCTCTCTTTTTTTTTTGGATTTGATATTTTAATGGGGCATGTAATTCTCTGAGTATAGCTCAAGACACAGGTGATTTGATCCAAATCAGTTGACCCTTACAAGTGATTTGGGTCAAATCATTTATGTAAATATTTCAGATTTTTTAAATGCCGAGATTTTGCTACTTGATTAACATTGTGCATTGAGATACCAAAAACTGGTTTTGGTTTTGTTTTGTTTTGTTTTGAGATGGGGGTCTCACTCCATTGCCCAGGCTGGAGTGCAGTGGCGTGATCTTGGCACACTGCAACCTCCACCTCCTGGGTTCAAGCAATTCTCCCACCTCACCTTTCGAGTAGCTGGGACTACATGTGTGCACCACCACACCCAGATAATTTTTGTATTTTTGGTAGATATGGGGTTTCACCATGTTGCCCAGGCTGGTCTCGAACTCCTGAGCTCAGGCGATCCGCCCACCTCGGTCTCCCAAAGTGCTGAGATTAAGCCACCGCACCTGGCCAAAAACTGGGGTTTCAATCACTGTATAGAGTGAGGATTAGGTGTCTGGACAAAGCCAAGGAGACAGGTGGTTCACCTTAGGGAGGGACTCACTGTCCAGGATTGGGCTAGAACCAGGGATGGGGTGAATCTTAGGAGAGGAACAGAAGTCAGAAATGGGAGGGGGTTGGGGATGAGTCTAACCTTATTCTTGTCTTGATGTTTCTCTTTTGATTATTGAATACATTTATTTCTTTTATATTAACAGGCTCATAATGGAATTTCAAGATATGCTTCCCAATTTTTAGTATTACAGATTGTTAAAGAGGATAAAATTACAGTGAATACTTCTCCAGTCACTTTCTTGTCTGTTGAATAAACACTTATTTCTGTGCCAGACACTATGATTAACACCATGGCGGAAGTACAAGCATATGTCAGGCACAGATTGTGATCTCGGAGGCTTGAGGATCTAGAGAGGGGGCACACATGGACAGAAGTTATTATCAGGGGCATTATGAAAGTGTTGTGAGAGAGGTAAAAACAAGGTGACTCATAGAACCGAGCTGTGCCTAGCCGCACAAGCAGGGATGCACTGGGCAGAGAGAAGAAGGAGAACGCTGCACACAGAGAAAATGGCACTGAAGAAGGCAGGGAGGCATGGAAAATCAGAAATGCTCACAGGATGGTGAGGTCTTCAAGTTTGGATTAAAGCATATATTTGTTCATTCTTTCACTCAAAACCATTTTGAAGGGGAGAGAGGGACTATCATGTTCTGAACATCATAATGAAAGCTTCTGTGAAAGCCCATGTGACATAACCCAACATAGTCCTTCCTTGCTGGCCTTACACATTTTACTCGTTCTTTACTGAGTTCTTTTCTAAGTACAATGTAATGGTAAAGAGCATGGACTCTAGAGCCAGACCACTGGGATCAAATTCAACTCTTGAACTTTCTAACTGTGTGGTTTGGGGGCAAGTTATTTAATTTACTGTGTGTCTATATCTTTATCTGTATGATAGAATAATAATAATGTCTGTGTTGTAGGGTTGTTATGAGAACTAAGTAAGTTAATAACAGGTAAAGTGCTTATTAACTGCCACATAGTATGCCCTCAATGAGTGTTAGCTGCTGTTATTATTTTCTTGGTAAGGGACCAAAAAGTGCCCTCTACTGAGCGATGCAATGATTCCTATTTCTGTCACTCCTCTCAAATTCATAAGCCACATACATTTTACCTACATATACCCATTTTGCAAAGAAAGGAAAGAAAGAGAGAAGGGAGAAAGGAAAGAAGGGCTGGAGAAAGGGAGGGGAAAAAGGCAGTGTAGGCTAGAAATCTGTATCATGAAATGAGAACTAGTTTAAATCCCATTTCTTCTATGACTTAGTCCATATTTTCTTAAATGAAAATTCTATAATATGCTTCTTACTCTGTATTATTCATTATTTTGGTAGATTAAAACTAGCTGTCTCTGGGCATACCACCCAAACCATTCAATGATATCTTTATTGATCAATTTACAATCTAATTTTTAAGAAGTATTTATTAAACACACACAGAAAGTACTCAAGGGAATACAAAGACACATATCTTCCTGCAAAGAGGTTAAAGAGCAGGAGATTTCAGTAGATACATTTAGAAATGTCAGTAATAGACCAACGAATCTTGAATGGGATCCAAGTCTGGACATTGCATTTATTCTTCTGTAGAATGAAAATAAATGCATGTCAGGTGATTAATGTCCCTAAAACAATTTGGGGGAGTGGATATTACACAAAAACATTTCCACCAGAAGTTTTGCTAACAGATCTACTAGTCATAATAAGGATGCTGAAGAGTTGAAATAGTAAGTGAAACCAAGCTGGGACTAAAATTAAAAAGAGAACCTCATCAGCTTCTGTGGTAATTTGTGGGGATTTCACAAGTCTGCAAGTTCACAGTTTTAGACCCTTGCCAGTCTTTATCTCACCACAATATCTCATTTCTACTGGCTTCTTTTCAAACTTTGTTTCTAATCTCCAGTTCAGGAAACAGAGCATGTATATATTTATTTATCTTAGCACCCTTTAACTATTAATCATGCAAAACTTGAAAGTATTCACCAAGCATTTAGGTAAAAAGATACTTCTTTACTACTAAATGCAACACAAAATATTTTATTATATTATTAAAACAGAAAAATACAAATTAAAATGTACAAATCTCACATTAACTTATTACTACGTACTTGAATTGGGAGAAAAAGAGAAAAGCTACCATTAATCAATGAGTAGGAAAAAAATGCTGAAGTATCTAAAGCTGTATTTACACTTGAAATGTCAAGAAATACTCAAGACCCAAAACGTATTGCTTTCATGCATCTAAAGCAATGTGATGGGAGTATGGGTTTGTTTTTTTTGTTCGTTTGTTTTGTTTTGTTTTTAAGATAAGTTCTCACTCTGTCACCCAGGCTGGAGTGAAGTGGTGCAATCTTGGCTCACTGCAACCTCTGCCTCCTGGATTCAAGTGATTCTCCCATCTCAGCCTTCTGAGTAGCTGGGACTACAGGCATGCGCCGCCACACCTTGCTAATTTTTGTATTTTTTGGTAGAGACAGGATTTCACTATGTTGCCCAGGCTGGTCTTGAACTCCTAACCTCAAGTGATCCACCCACCTCAGCCTCTCAAAGTGCTGGGATTACAGGTGTGAGCCACTGTGCCCAGCCCAAACATTTATTTTTTGACAACTAGAAAATTCCTCATGTCATCTAGATATATCCAGATCTCCATATCTTTGTTGTAACATAGGCCCTATCTGAATCATTCTAATGAATTCTTTATTAAGGACCATATTCACAGCAAGATGACTATAGATGCCATAAGCCTGACATCAGCAATATCTTACTTCAATGTGCTGTGGATCCTAAAATAAAATCACGCATTCTGTATTAACCCAAGAACTCTGGCTCTGATGTTATAGGAATGAAATGCAAGAGCAGAGTTCCTGTCCACACACTATAAATATTGTCCTCAAATGCCTTGCTTTTTAAACTTTTTTCTCTTTATCTGATAAAGCCTATTTAAAGACATACAAATAATGAACCATGAATCTTTGTCCTTTCTCCAAATCGAAGATGGTGCAAGCTAATAAGTTCTACCTCACTCAGCAACTACAGGTTATAAACAGATTTAGCCCCTAGATGTATATTTTTTGTTAGGCCCATACAGGATTGGCTCTTACAAAGTTTCAAAAATTTTGAATTAATTATGAAAATGTACAAATCTGAACCTTTACTTTAAAAATCCAGTTTTCTAGATTCTTGCGGAAAAACTGGTTCTGCTCATTTTAGGGCTGCATCCCCATGAGGCAACATTTGGATGGAGCTGAGCAGCAACTGACTGACTCCCAGTTCCCCAAAGTCCCTCCTACCTTCGGCTGTCTCCCCAGATTGAGACCAAGTGACATTACCATTTACCATCCCACCATGTGCCTTTTCTCTTTCAGTAGATTTAAGAGGAAAGTGAACTATCACTTGTTCCAAACGGAGAAAGAATTGTTCTTTTTTTATTTTAAGAGATGAAGTCTCATTATGTTTCCCTGACTGCTCTCAGATTCCTGGGCTCAAGCAGTCCTTCTGCCTCAGCCTCCCAGAGTGCTGGGATTACAAGCATGAGGCACCATGCCTCATCCAGAATTTTTCTTATTCCTAATTCATTTCACTCATTACATCATTATAATATCTTCCTGGTCCTGTAAACCAGGGGTCCCCAACCCCTGGGCCATGGCCTGGTCCATGGCCTGTTAGGAACCAAGCTGCCCGGCAGGAGGTGAATGCGGGTGAGGGAACATTACTGCCTGAGCTCTCCCTCCTGTCAGATGAGCTGCGGCGTTAGATTCTCACAGGACCACAAACCCTATTGTGAACTACACAAACAATGAATCTAAGTTATGTGCTCCTTATGAAAATCGAATTACTGCCTGATGATCTGAGGTGGAACAGTTTCATCCCAAAACCATCTTCCCAACCCCCACCCCCTGCCCTGTCCGTGGAAAAACAGTCTTCCACGAAATCTGTCCCTTGTGCCAAAAGTGTTAGGGATTGCTGCCATAGACATCTGCACTTACAAGCCCTACCTCAGACTCACTGGGCTACCTACTGACACCACAGATGCAAAAGCTAAGGAGGATCTTTCAAAGTGCAGATCTTTGGAATGTTACTGTTTGTGGAGTGGACAAGGAAGAATGACAAGACAGTTACTATGCTTACTTAAGCCTTCTGACACATGTTTACTCTAAACGTAATTTCAAATTGCAAGACAAATTTCACCTCTTGCCTGAACAAGAAAGTAAATTTGGAGATTTCTGCAGCATTTGTCAAGCTTGGTTAGTCTAAGACATTAGTATTTATTTCCACTTGTAATATCCTCTAAATGTCTAGATTGCCTTCAAGTTTTAGAGTTTCCTCAGATTTCTGGTTTATTCTTTTATATTAATAGAAAAAGTTCTCAAAATCAGCAAAATAGTCATTAATGATTTCTAAAGAGCATGGGACTGGGTGCCAATGCCCCCTCAATACTTTACTTTGTAAAGATTTAGAGAAACTAGAATGTACGTTGGGCTACCTGAGAAAAAAATATGTACCTCTTCGTGCTTAGAGGCAAACATTTTCAGATTCCACACACTATAGTGAGTATATAGTTTCACTCTCTCCCACTTCCTCTATAGGTTGGTTTGGATTTGTTGACTACGAGTCACAGCTTACTTTTCCATGTCAGACTCAAGGAAATCACAGATATTCAAACTGTAGACCCTTCAGGATAATTTCCTGTAGGATAATTTCTAGCCCTTAGAATGAGTCACTTGTATAATTAGTGACTATACAAGCTGAACTGGTACTCTACTTTTGTTGTTGTTTATTACTCTAAAAAGGAAAACCAGAAACCAGGGAAGGGTTATTTACTGATCAGTGCAGCTGTGAGCCTTGGTCTCTAAGCACCTGGTTTCATCATCTTGGTCATTCACATCTTCTGATAGCGTTTTTAGTCTACTCAGAGAAAACCGTAGCTCCAACAGAGAAAGAGGTTGTGCTAGTAGGCGACACAGAATATTTCCACTTTTCAAGGGGATTTTTTTACTTAGTTGCCAGTTTAACTACCTCATTCTATAAAGGAGAGCCCCAAGGCCAAAATGATAAGGTGATTTGCCTAAGTTGTAAATAGTGAGTTAGTAAAAGAAAGGAAAATATTCCATCATAGTGAGCTTCTATAGAATCCAGACTCATACTGGGGTCTCTAAGACATAAAAAGTATATGAGGCAGTAGGCTGATTTTGAACTAATGCATTTGCTTTAAAAACATCTGGGTTTTCTGACACGAAGCCACCCTTTGGCCATTTTGATATGGAGAAATGAAACAGCTATATGCTATCACCAGTCATGGAATTTCTTCTCACTGGTCTGATTTTGAGGGCACCTATTTTTTTTAATTTTGTAAAGATTATTTCAATCTGGTCATCTCTCCTTGTCAAAAGATTTTTTTTTTATTCATTCAGGAGCTTGGTCTAAAACGATAGCAGGGATTTCAATAAAAAGCTCTAATCCCTGGCTGTTGGGTGCTGGGCATCTCAAGCAGGTCTGGATGTCTGTGAGATGGGTGAAGGTGACTTGGTGGAGGTGAGCTTGAGAAGGAGGAGTCTGGGAACTCTAAATGGGTCTTGGCACAAATCAGTGGTTCTCTGGCTCCAACACTTGGGTCCTGACACTGTTCATTTACTCCTGTCACATTGAATCCCACAGATTTTGCTGGTTTCTTTTAGCCACTCAAACCTTGGCTTCTCTTTTTAACTCTTCCAGAAAAGACTTTCAAGTACTCCTCTGCCCAGTCCAGACTCACTCTGACAGCACCACTAGAGACTCTGCCCCTGCTCTCCCAGGTGTTGGACCAGCTAGTCTGCATACCGCAGCTCTCACTGTTGTCGTCCCCAGATTCTACCCACATCAGACAATGGCAGCTTTCTCAAGAAGGATAGGGATGGGATAAGTGGACTTGTCTGGAGCAAATGCTTCCCACATTGTCAGTTGTTTAGGGCTCAGGTAGCTCCAATCTTAGCCATGGGGAGATACTTGCCTATTTTACTAAATGGATGACTGTGTCTAGGAGGATGCATGCCTCTTATTAATAGCTTGAAAGAAAATTCAAAGAGGCCCCTTGGTTCTGGTAGACAACCTGCCCAGTGAAATGAACACCTAAAGAAGAGGTACACACTCAGCATGATGGCACATCATTCTTCTGGTTGACCTTTATACTTCACCCTGTCACTGCAGACTCATGAAGCCTGGGCAGAGCGAGCCAGGCGTGGTACTACTGGCTGACCTACTTCGGTGCACCAAGGCTCCCATACGCATCCCCAGAACATTTGCTCACTAGAATGTTCCCCTCCCCATCCTGATGCCTCCATGGATCAGTAAGCATGAGCACAGCTACATTACAGGCCAGGGCAGCTTCCAGGGTAGAGGCCTGTTTTAACAAGCTGGTATAACAAAACACCATAGACTGCATGGCTTAAATAACAGAAATTTATTTCTCACAGCTCTGGAGGCTGAGAAGTCCCTGTGAGGACTCTCTTTCTGGCTTGCAGATGGCCACCTTCTACCTGTGTTCTCACATGGCACAGAAAGAGAAGTCTGGTGTCCCTTCCTCTTATAAGGACACCAGCCCTATCAGAAATTACAGCCCCACTCTTGTGACCTTGTTTAACCGTAATTACCTCCTTATAGGCTCTATCTTCAAACACAGTCATATTGGGGGTTAGAGCTTCAACATATGGACGCTGGGGGTACAAAATTCAGTCCACATCTAGGCCCTCAACCAAGGATTGTAGATCTATACAACCCTGAAATCACACACAGAATTTTGTGTATTTGTGTCCATGGGCTTCTTTCTAGGGTAAAGGCCCATAGCCTTCCTTGGGGGCTCGAAGCAGGTCTGTAATAAAAGTTTCATAACCTCTTCTCAAACACACAAAGGTCAATTGCCCCAGAGGATTTCTGAAGAAGACAAAGGGAAATCAAAATTCCTGAGGTTCTACCACTCGATGTCATTTTTTATTACATTAAAGCAAATGGACTTGCCCAATGCAAAAGGAGAGGAAAAATAACTTCACCTCCTGATTCTCACCATCAGTTGTTTGGAGTCACAAAAATTTAAGATACTGAAATTTTCATCTCCTCCCAAGATTCCATGAGCAACCTCAGGCTGAACATTCAATTCTGAAAACAGGTTTTCTCTTTTGCAGAAGTATCTATGATCCTGTCCAGGTCTAGATCTACTACTCCTGACTCCTGCCCATTAAGTTGCTTCCTACTCCACTTTGTTCACCCCCGTTACCCTTCAGCACCTTGGCCAGATGCCAGAAAGTCCATTGTGCCCTAGCCTAGGCCTCAGCCAGGGGCTGCTGGGCTGTGCTGTCCACCAGCCTCACCTGGCACCTCTCAGTGCAGGGCAGCTGAGAGATGGCTGCGAGGCTGCATAGACAATTATATAATTCTAGCCACATCACAAAAACACTATCCAATGGTAGCTTTCAAATAAAACTTATAACAATGAGGACTGATGATATTTTGTTGGCTCACAAACCACAAGAGTTCAGATGCAAACGCAATGCAGTCCCCAGACTAAGGAAACTGATAATACATGCAATCTCTACACCATCTTGTGTGCAATTTTGTACGTAGTTAATGTCTTTCTCCACAGGATATTAAAAAGCAATTACCTTTGTCCTTTAAAATGATTTGGCAAATAACAGCATTATTTCTATGTTATAAATAAATAAGTTGGAATACAAAAAGATTAAGTATTAATACATTTCCAATTGATTAATCAATCTATCCATCAACCAGTAAGCAGTTATTAAATAGTATCTTGTTTCTTTTTTTTTTCTGGGTGACACTTAAGTTTTACTTTTTTTATTTTTAATTTTTTTGAGACACAGTCTCGCTCTGTTGCCCCAGGCTGGGGTGTAGTGGCACGATCTTGGCTCACTGCATCCTCTGCCTCCCAGGTTCAAGTGAGTCTCCTGCCTCAGCCCCCCAAATAGCTGGGACAATAGGCAATGCACCACCACGCCCAGCTAATTTTTGTATTTTTAGTAGAGACGAGGTTTCCCTATGTTGGCCAGGCTGGTCTCAAACTCCCGGCCTCAAGCAATCCGCCTGCCTCGGCCTCCCAAAGTGCTGGGATTACAGGCATGAACCACCGTGCCTGGTCTAAATGTTATCTTTTAATCTGATAAAAGTGTAACTCTGACAACAAAAACAGCTAACTCTTACCTTGTCACAGAAAAAAATGTATCTGTTTTAGGCCCAGTATCCAAATCATTCTTTACTGGCTCAACAAATATGTCTCTACCTTCCAGACATTATGCCAGGGCCTGGGTATCCGGCAGTGAACTAAACAGGCCAGATGAGAAACTCTATGTGTGGATCTTGAGTTGCAGTTACATATACAATTTGGAGCTCCAGGGAAAGATCTGAGATGCAATTTACAATTGGGAGTTATCACCAGGTGAGCAGCATTTAGCACCATGGCAATGGCTCAGATCGCTCTGGAAGAAAGTATAAAGAGGCAGGACAAGAGGACCCACTCTTAAGCCTTGGGCTTTCCAACATCTAGAGGTCAGAGAGGGGAGGAGGAGCAGCAAAGCATCTTGTGGAGCTCCTGTCAGAGAAAGAGAAGGAAAACTTAAAAGCACGCTGTGCCATGAGGCCAGGGATAGAATGGAAGCTGAAGCTGTCAATCATGTTGAATGCTACTGCAAAGTTAAATAAGAGGAGAAAGGGAAATGATCTGCTTTTTTAGAACTTAACACAAGGAGGTCACTGGTGACCTTGACAAAGGTAGTTTTACAGAACTGTGGGCAGAGGCTAGGTTGGTGTGAGTGCAAGAGTAAATGAGAGGTAAAGAAACAAAGATAACGTGTGTAGAATATGAGCTCGACAAGTTTGTTTAGAACTGCAGTGAAGAGAAGTTGGCAGAGGTTGTGGCAAGCAAAGGATATTTTTAAAAGATGAGAGTTACTGAAGCACACCTATGCACTGATGAGGAGAACATAGTAGAGGAAGCTGAAAACTCAGAAGGAAGAGAAGATAACCAAAGGGAAGAGAATGGGTTCCAGTTATAATATGAAAGAAGGAAGAAGAACATGGTTACAAACATGGATAATAGTTATAATTAGTAAGGGGAACACGAGAAAGAATCACATAAATCAGAGATATACAGTCATCAGGTTGGCAGCAAGAGTGTATCAAATTAGCCTGCTCTGATGCCCTCAGTTCTCTTTTCCTGAGTTTTTGAAGATGAAAAAAGCCAGAAACAGAGAAATGAACTTCCCAAGTCCCAGGATCAACTGTCCCATGACTTACGACCTAAAGATCCCTTGTTCTGTCCTCATCAACAATGTGTCAACTGGGAGCAGGGGCTCACACCTGTAATCCCAGCACTTGGGGAGGCTGAGGCAGGAGGAGTGCTTGAGCTCACAAGTTCAAGACCAGTCTCGCCAACATGGTGAAACCCCCTTCTCTACAAATGATACAAAAATTAATCAGGTGTGGTGGTGCCTGCCTGTAGTCCCAGCAACTTGGGAGGCAGAGAGGTCACAGTGAGCCGAGATTGCACCACTGCACTCCAGCCTGGGCAATAGAGCCAGATCTTGCCAAAAAAAATAAAAAATAAAAATAAAACCCACAAAAAAATCTAAAGAAACAACTATGTGTCCCTCATTGCTTTGAATATTTTCTGCTGACTAAATATCAGTATCCTTGCCTGCCAACATTTGATCTTTTGGACACCAAAGAGTACTGTCAGCCTGTGTTGTGAACCATTCAACTTGGCTTTTCATTCTGAAGGACTGGCCATTTGACATCTCATCTCCACCCTGACGCCGATGCAGCAGTATTTCTGCAAGTGTATTAGGCCATCATCACTTACTGCTCAGCAGCAGACAAGCAAAAATGTTGCATGTAACTCATCTAAAGTGTCTTTGAAGGCATGTTTGCGTGAGATTTTTAATTGTTTCACATAGATCAGGATTTCTCAACCTTGGTACTATTGACATATTTGGTTGGATAATTGATTGTCATGCAGGGCTGTTGTGAGCATTTTGGGATGTTTAGCAGCATCATTGGTCTCTACTAACTAGATGCCAGTAATACTCCAGTGCCACTCCCAGTGGAGACTACCAAAAATGTCCCCAGACATTGCCAAATGTCCTTCGGAAGGCAAAATCACTCTCAGTTGAGAACCACTGATATAGACTGATGCCATAACATCAAAATGGAAACCAAAAAAAAAAAAAAAATCAGTCAAACCCCTAAAATCTTTTCTAGTATCAGAATGTCTGTTTCTTGTGTAGGCAAATGCCTGGCTATTTGACTGAGTTTTTCAGTTTCCAAATGAATACTCGATATCTTCATCAACAAAAAACATTTGAATGAACATGTCTTTTAGACATCATCTCAACTTGATTTTTAATTCTTGAACCAATCAGCAAGATTTAACATGTCAGAATTCGACATAATTGAGAACATTTTAAAGCTTTCTAGGTCCAAATGTATTCCCCGCCTGACTAACTGGTGGATTTTGGCCCTTGTTTTATTCCTGTGTTAATCATTTTCAGTTGTGTTTTATTTTTGCTTTTTGTCATCAGCTGCTTTAATACTCTTCTGGAGGAAGTCAGAGGATAAATATGAACACAGGCATTTTTTTTCCATTGTGTATGGAGAGTTCTTTTTTTGTGAGAGCATTTTACCTCCTTTCCTACGGCCCAACTACTTGGTCCCATTGAGCCTTGAGCAATCTCACAATGACTTGATATAGAAAGCATTACCTTTTTACTAATAAAGCATCTTCTGTGTTCCATTATTACTATTCAGAGTTGTTAGAGGTAAGGAGTGATGCTCAATGAGAAACTATTAGAAGTAATTTGTTCTAGTACCAGCTCTGTCAGTTACTGGCAAAAAGCTTGCATTTCTAGGTGTCAGTTTCTTTACATTCAAATTCAATTAACACTTACTTAGAGAAACGTGCTTTGCCAGGACAATACTTGATAGTTACTCAAAGGCTGTTTTGTAGTAGGATGTGGCTGCTCTGTAGAGCAACAACTTTTGAAAATCAAGAGGTTCTCAGTTTCTTGCTTTCATAAATAATCGAGTAAGAATCAGCCATGAATTGTGTTAATCTTTCTTGAATCATGGCTTTTCCCATTGAGAAAATAAACGTATAAGTTTAATCTCTCTTGTGTGAAATATAAATTCTGCAATAACTAACTCTAGTTGGTAATATACATATATACATGATAAAATGTTTAGGAATGAAGTGTACTGCTGTCTGCAACTATGTTGCCCAGGCTGGTCTCGGAATTCCCGAGCTCAAGTGATCCTCCTGCTTCAGCCTCTCAAAGCGCTAGAATTACAAGCATGAGCCACCATGGCTGGCATTAATGGCTTTCTTAAGGTGCAGCAATCAGAATTATTCCAAATGCTCTGAGTCTCAAAGTTTTGTTGTTTTCTTGAGATGAGGTCTCACTATGTTGCCCAAACTGGCTTCAAACTTCTGGACTCCAGCAATCCTCCTGCCTCAGCCTTCCGAATAGCTAGGACTACAGGTGGAAATCTCAAACTTTTGTTTGAGGGTAATAGGAAGATATTTTTTGATTTGTTTCCTGTAGTCTCTGTATAATGCTGAACCAGGCTAACAGTTTTTCAAGGCATCCTTTCCCTATATAGGCTAATGGCATATTCATATGCTGATTATTCAAATTAAAACCTCCAAAACTTCTTTAACTCCCTCCTTTCCTGCATACCCAAATACAATTAATCTCAAGAACTATCAACTTTACCTTTTAAACATTTTGAAAATTCTTCCACCCTCTCTATTATCATTGTCTTGGTTCGAACCTATCTTTGAAGTCTTCTTTTGGTATTTGGTATTTTTCTTTCTCTGATCTGTCCTCCTTATTGCCTTCAGAAATTTTTTTCCAGAATGCAAATGTATTCATGTCATCCCTCTACTTGACAAACTACAATAAAATTAAGAATTATTATTAATTATTTTGGATATCTGAATGACATTGTGAACTTTTTAAGAGAACTTATCTTTTAGAAACACATACTAAAATATTTACAGATGGAACGATGAAATATCTGGGATTTACTTCAAAGCTAATATGGGAAGGGGAGAACATCGGTACGGATATATAAATTAAATAAGAATGACCATGAATTGAAAATTGTTAAAGTTAGATAATAAGTGGGGGTTAATTATCATTTATTTTGTCTATTTTTATATATGGTTGAAATTTGCCATATATAAATCGGTTCTCAAAAATACCGACATGCTTCAGAAGGGCAAACACTACTGTTAATCACCCAGAACCACCTTATCTTTGCTCCTTTTCTCCTGTCCCTCTTCCAACATGTAATCTATGATTCAGCTCTAATAAGTTACACATTAGTCCTGGAATGCACTGTTTCAAATATAGTCTTTTTCTTCTTGAACAATGACTTTTTATCCTTTTATACCCAGCTTAAATGTCACCAACCCAAGGGAATCATCCCTGATTCATCCTGATAAAGTTAGTTATCTCCTTTCTCTGAATTCCCACAGAACATTTTGGAAACATTCTCTTTTACAGAATATACATTTACGTATTGTAAGATGATTATTGTAACCTTTTAAAAATATTGATCTATTTAACTAAACAGTAAAATCCTATGGGATAAATTCTATATTCTTCATGTTTGTGCAATATGCAGCACAAAAGCATATGTTTAGAAATACCAAGTGAGGCCAGGCGCGGTGGCTCACACCTGTAATCCCAACACTTTGGGAGGCCGAGGTGGGCAGATCACTTGAGGTCAGGAGTTCAAGACCAGCCTGGCCAATATGGCAAAACGCCATCTCTACTAAAACAAAATACAAAAATTAGCTGGGTTTAGTGGTGGGCACCTGTAATCCCAGTTACTCAGGAGGCTGAGGCAGGAGAATTGCTTGAACTAGGAGACAGAGGTAGCAGTGAGCCAAGATTGTGCCACTATACCCCAGACTAGGTGACAGAGTGAGACTCTCTCTCTCTCAAAAAAAAAAAAAATAAAAGAAAGAAAGAAAAGAAAAGAAATACCAAGTGAATCATCTTGTATGAAAATATGTTCTGGATGTTGTCCCTTACTTTTGTTACCTACATGGAAATCCTATATTCTACTAGACTGTACTTCCTGAAGTTTTGGTTGAGAAAAATTTCTAAAACTGGCGATTAAAGCTCAAAACAATTTTCCAAATATATTAGCCTCTCTTCCACAAGTTAGATGTGAGATGGTGTTCCAAATAGTTGCAGAATTTTATGCATGACACATGTCTCAGTCATCTTTGTAGCTGAAAAAGACAAACCTTCAATTCTTACATAATAAATCCACCATCATTGGCTTAAGTCAACCAAAGTTCCCGCAAATTCCAAAGAGAGGTTGAAAGCAATATTCCTTCTAAAAACATAAAGAATTAAAATAGCATGAGATATTTTACACTGGTTCTGCTTCAACGTCTGCTTGGCCCTTTTATCTATCTGTAATCATGGCCCCAAGAAACATTTCATGGGAATGAATATGATTGTCCCTCTTGATGCCAATATTATGTCACTTCTTATAAAAACCAAATATATTTTAAAGCAAACTGTCACTGCTAGTTAATCAGCTAGTCCAACAGTCAAGATCATTTCCATACCTGTCACCATCTGAGATAGTATAATGATTTTTGGGTGTTGCCAAAGGCTTAGCTCTGCAGTAGCACCCTGCCAAAGATACAGAGCAGCACAGTTGAGAGAACACCTCAGTAATAAAAAGTGAGTGTGTTCTGGGTAGAAGCTAAAAGAAGACTGCAGGGTGCAATCACAAATCCAGAGTCCAGGGATATTTGTCCTACAGCATCCTTCTAATAGAAATGGGTATGTATTAGGCATGACAATGACATAATGTCAATTGCATGACAAGGACAGCAGAATCTCACCTTCACAGAATGGCTTCCCTTTTCATAGAGTTTTGTTGTTGTTTTGAGACGGAGTTTCACTCTTGTTGCCCAGGCTGGAGTGCAATGGCACAATCTTGGCTCATCGCAACCTCTGCCTCCTGGGTTCAAGTGATTCTCCTGCCTCAGCCTTCCAAGTAGTTGGGATTATAGGCATGCACCACCACACTTGGCTAATTTTGTATTTTTAGTAGAGACTGGGTTTCTCCTTGTTGGTCAGGCTGTTCTCAAACTCCTGACCTCAGGTGATCCGCCTGCCTCAGCCTCCCAAAGTGCTGGGATTACAGGCGTGAGCCACCGCACCCGGCCAAGGGCATCAGCTTTAACACAGGCATAGTGAGAGACAGTGTGATTGGATGAAAAAGGCACCTACTTTGTTTCCAGGCAGACTAGGACTAGACTCTTACTCACTGGCTTGTGACCTTCTACAAGGTATATGACTTCTCTAAAATTTATTTTTCTCTTCTGCAAGAGTGCTAATGCTGTCTACCTCTCAGTGATGTGAAAATAAGCGTTATTTTATTTCCTCTCTCACTAGCAGACACAATTTAAATGCCTACAAGAGAAGGAAAGTAGAAAGAGATGGATTAATTTCAGAATCAAGAGTGACTGGGGAGAGAAATGGACAGAGAAATCTCCAGCACCACCATTCAGACTGGGTGCTGTCCTTATCATAAAAAAAAAATGGTCTCTAAAGCATCGTGTCAACTCATATGATTTTGAACGGCAAGCATTCCATGCATAAATGGAATACTTTCTACTTTTAAAAAACAGAACTGAAAGCTGAGCAGAATTCAAAGTTCAGTCAAATTGAACTCATGGTATGAGTTTTCCAGAACCAAATATGGAGATTATACCCAATTCTTATTTAAAACTGTTTAAAATTCTTGAGTAGTTTATCAGCTCCAGAAATCGATATTAACTTGAGACTTGAAGAGATTCATCCCTGATAGTCACAAGCAAGTTGTTAGAGTGTGGCCAGAAAAGGACATTTCTTCTTTACTCCTTTCATTCCAGGTCTAGGGAGTTCTGTAAAACCAACCCATGTGTGCACATTCCTAGGAAAGAATTCCTTCTGGTATCTTCCCAAAGTTAATTTAGGTAAAAGACTCCAAGGAAACTTGGTTCAGCCAAATTTGAATTGCTGGATGGAGGGGAAATTTTTACTTTCTCAAAACAAAACAGAGAAGTGACGAAGCCAATTTTTTTTTTAATGGAGTCTGATTCCATCACAGATTGATCACCTCTCTGTCTGAGTTCTTCCATAGCTTGTCGCTCCTCCTTTTGGTCAATTCATTAACTATTAAGGTCTCTAGCATAGTACAAACACCCCAGATGGGAAAAGGACAAGCAATTAAAACTGCATACATACACTCAAATGTGGTTATTTGTCTGTGATTTTGAAACAATTCAACAACAGAAAAGTAGTGACTAGGCCGGGCGCAGTGGCTCACACCTGTAATGCCAGCACTTTGGGAGGCCGAGGCAGGCGGATCACTTAAGGTCAGGAGTTCTAGACCAGCCTGGTCAACATGGCAAAGCCCCGTCTCTACTAAAAATACAAAAATTAGCCAGGCATGGTGGCAGGTGCCTATAGTCGCAGCTACTCAGGAGGCTGAGGCAGGAGAATCGCTTGAACCTGGGAGATGGAGGTGGCAGTGAGCTGAGATTGTGCCACTGCACTCCAGCCTGGGTGAAAGAGTGAGAATCCGTCTCAAAAAAAAAAAAGATAGTGACTAAAACATGCCTCTGGGATTAGATATGAATTTAACTTTTTTCCATATTTTTTCCCTAAGTTACTAGTTCTCTGTCAAAGTTGCACCTGGAACATATTAAGAGTTGAAACTCTGAGAACACTTATAATACTTTAGCAAATCAATGGCATAATGATCTTTCCAAGGGGCTTAGAACCTATTGTGGGGTGGAGATCGATCCACCTGAACCAACAAAGATAAGGCAGCATTTGACAAATAGGGAAGACTTCAGAAAATAAAATTACCAATCTATTCAAATAGAAACTTAAAAGATGGGATATCTACAACCACAGAAATCACTTACACATTGAGTTGAATTCTCCATTTACAATAGGGGCATCAAGGTTTCTATTACCCTACCCTAGATTATAGACCATAATCCAGGAAGTTATACTTTTAACTTACTATTTCATATTCTTTTTTTTTTTAATTATAGTTGTTCCCTTTTGTCCTCTTGAAAGGCAAAGAAATTTCTGATTATTATAGTAATCACTAAAGAAAAATGCTCAAGTCAGCTCAGACATTAAACATTTTTCAGAATATTTTTTAATTCAAAGAAGGCTACCTTTCACATTCATACTCAGAAAAAGTTACTTTAGAAAGAAACACTATAAGAGAGACTCTTGTCACAAAGCTGCCCACATGTTTTTCCCCTACCTCTAAGCCCTGGCCATGACAATATGCACTGTAAAATCATCAGGCAACATGCACTGCCATTTTTATGATCTTGGCAACATTCTGATGATGCTGTCATACAATGAACTGAATTGCCATATTGGGAAACTGACAGATAGTGAAGCGTCGCCATTATTCTAGCAAGTTAAGACTCTCTCAGTTGTGGGCAGATAATCGTGCAGAGGGAAATGATCACAGTGGACACTATTCATGGTAGTTAGAATGCACTATACCTCCACAGGAATAAAGGTGCTATACTCAGGCAGAACTTTCAAGAATGCCGATGGTTTTGTTGGGCAAGGAGCGTGCACACTGAAGAGCAGACTGCAGTTTTCATACCTCAGGAAACAACCAAATTGTCTCTAAAAGCTGAACGTTACATCATGCCATAGTCGGTATAACTCCAACTTGACTACATGAGTCTTCAAGACAGAAAAATGATCACTAAGTTCCCTTAAAAACATTACCCTAAGCTGCGGCCCGGCACGGTGGCTCACGCCTGTAATCTAAGCACTTTGGGAGGCCCAGGCAGGCAGATCACGAGGTCAGGAGATCAAGACCATCCTGGCTAACACAGTGAAACCCTGTCTCTACTAAAAATACAAAAAAATTAGCCCGGCATGGTGGCGGGCGCCTATAGTCCCAGCTGCTCGGGAGGCTGAGGCAGGAGAATGGTGTGAACCTGGGAGGTGGAGCTTGCAGTGAGCCGAGATCGTGCCACTGCACTCCAGCCTGGGCGACAAAGCGAGACTCCATCTCAAAAAAAAAAAAAAAAAAAAAATTACCCTAAGCTAGCCAGGCACAGTGGCTCATGCCTATAATCCCAGCACTTTGGGAAGCCAAGGTGGGTGGATCACCTGAGGTCAGGAGTTCGAGACCAGCCTGGCCAACATGGTGAAAACCCGTCTCTACTAAAAATACAAAAATTAGCTGGGTGTGGTGGTGCACGCCTGTAGTCCCAGCTACTCAGGAGGCTGAGGCAAGAGAATTGCTTGAACCTGGGAGGCAGAGGTTGCAGTGAGCCAAGATTGTGCCACTGCACTCCAGCTTGGGTGACAGAGTGGGACTCTGTCTGAAAAAACAAACAAACAAAATTATCCTAAGCAAATACGGTGTCTGAAGACTAAGCTGACCCTGTTTCCAAAGTCAAATATCCATAGGCTTTGGAAATATCATGAGTGGCATGTCACAAATCGGTTATCCAGTCACTCTTTGCCTATCTGAAGAGAATACAAATTACACAACTTTTTATCACCAAAGATAATTCCACAGATTATGTAAGTGCATGGTCATGAAATAGTTGAAATTGGTCTTTCTTTGAAAGATAGCATAACTAGGCCAGGCGCAGTGGCTCATGCCTGTAATCCCAGCACTTTGGGAGGCCGAGGTGGGTGGATCACCAGGTCAGGAGATCGAGACCATCCTGCTAACATGATGAAACCCCGTCTCTACTAAAAATACAAAAAAATTAGCCAGGCGTGGTGGCAGGCGCCTGTAGTCCCAGCTACTCAGGAGGCTGAGGCAGAAGAATGGCGTGAACCCAGGAGGCGGAGCTTGCAGTGAGCCGAGATCGTGCCACTGCACTCCAGCCTGGGCGACAGAGTGAAACTCCATCTGAAAAACAAAAACAAAACAAAAGAACGATAGCATAACTAACAGAAAAAGCCTGGCACTTGGAGTCAGTAGACAAGAGATATAGTTGAGCTCTGACAGTTACTTTTCCCATGACCATAGACAAGTCACTCATTTTCTCTCGTCCTCTATTTCCTCTTTGAAAACAATGGTGATGATACCCTCCCTCTTTCATGGGATTATGGCAAGGTACAAGAAAGTGCTTTATGCCAGCATACATAAATGCAGGGGTTTGACTTCTCAATACCAAAGATGAGCTCCAAGATCAAAGCACAGCGACTCTACACACCACAGACTCTGAAGCTATAATAATCACTTGAAACAGCAAAAAAATCCAAAGACTTCAAATCCCATAGAGCAGTGGAAACATGACACAGGAGCTGTTAACTCCAGGGACTGTAAGTGAGCAATCAATACCAAGGGAAAGGAGGATCCAGGAAAGTTAACTTTTTGGAAGCAGATGTCTTTGAAACACACAATTGGGCAAAAACAAAGAAACAAAATAGGCATTGTATCCCAGAATGTGTTTCCTTATTGTAAAAGGACCCCAAAACGAATCAAGCATTTTATTTTCTTTCAAATCAGCTCCAGAGTATGACTTGTGGACTCTGTCGTGATTCTGAGTCCACTTCACGTGTACCCATATAACACCCCCTGTACAAAGCCAATTTCTACAGAAGTGAGCAATTCCTACCAAGGATTGGAGGCAATTCCCAGTGGTTGTGGTCTAGCAAACCACATCACTGACTACTACTGAGTTGGGCTTAGTTTTAGAGGCAGCAGGCAGGTGGGATTAAAGATTAAAAATTCTTCTTTCATGCGGGCTGGGCGCAGTGGCTCACGCCTGTAATCCCAGCACTTTGGGAGGCCGAGGCAGGTGGATCACCAGGTCAGGAGATCGAGAGCATCCTGGCTAACACAGTGAAACCCCGTCTCTACTAAAAATACAAAAAAATTAGCCGGGCATGGTGGCGGGCGCCTGTAGTCCCAGCTACTCGGGAGGCTGAGGCAGGAGAATGGTGTGAATCCTGGAGGCGGAGCTTGCAGTGAGCCGAGATCGCACCACTGCACTCCAGCCTGGGCGACAGAGCGAGACTCCATCTCAAAAAAAAGAAAAAAAAAATTCCTCTTTCATGCTATAAATAGCTTGATCTTCAAAATGTGTAATCTTGCCAGAACGACCTTGCAGAAACACTGATAACTTCCTCAGAAATATCCACACATGGCATACTTGCTTGATTTTCCTCCTGATTAATCAAAGGTCCCCTGTTGATTACATACTACCTGGTGCTCTTTCCCATTATCTCCAACCCTAATTTTGACACTTAACCTAAAGTGGAGGAATGTGGACAGCCAAATGACATTTTTAAAAGGATTCAGGAGGCAGGTTTCTTAAGGGCTCTGCATGTCTGATGACCCAGAAAATCCACAGGTTTATGGCCCACCCGTGAGACAGTCAGAGCTTTAGATATGCAACTGGTGTGTGGAGAAGTATGACTCAGGGTAAATGGCAGGTGCAGGCAGCGAAGAAAAGCATACCTCTCCTCCCTCGCCACTGCCAGGTAGTCCCCTGCCCTGTGACCCACCCCTTACACCCACAGCTCAAAAAAACAGAGCAGAGTGGCAGAGTGCATGGTTTCTATTCATCAACAACCTACTCAGACAACCAACCCTCCAGGCTGAGCAAAGGGGATGGGCCTGATAATAGCTTTATCAACACTAAGCCAGCTATTTGGGGTGGGGCATGGGTGGAGTGGCTGTCCTCCAAAGGAAAGGAGTGACAGGAAAAATGGAGGGAAAGGCCAGAAGGGGCATGGGAGCCGTGTGCTGGAGGTTAATAACAAAGTTCCCGGTTGCTGTTCTTACCAACATCAAGACCGTCACTGAACTATTTTCAAAGAGAAAAACATGCCATCAGCCAGCGATCCTATAGAGAGAGCTTGGGCTTGGACTGTCACAGGGGGAAACCTAGCCCTTCCTATCATGGAGAGCTCGAAAAGGGCATAACGCACATTGTGTGTGTAATCATATTGTGCTGGAAATACTCTCATTTGCATGTTGTGAGTTTTTACATTTAAATGTGTGGGATTCCACTTTTATTTTTTAATGTATACAGGTTCTACAGTCAGATCCATTTGTGCCTCCTGTCTATGTTACATATGGTCAAGTAACTAAGGGTGTCCCTCCTATCTGTGTTACGTATGGTCAAGAACCTCAGTTTCCTATCTATAAAACTGGAATAATAATATATAACAGAGTTATTGTGAGGAGACTATGAAAATGAATATACTTGTTTAGCACATCATTTGGCATAGTAAGTGCACACTAAACGTAAGGGATTGTTATTAGCGTTGAAATTATGATGGAAGCCTTGAGCTCTCTCTTCTGGCTCTGCACTGTAACTCCGATAAATTTGCTACAGTTTCCTCATCTTTCAAATGAAAGAGTTAAATCGCACATTCTATCATTCCTATCCAGGTCAAAAAGTCTTTGAGTCAATGGATGTACTATCTGCAAGTAAAATCATTATTTTTTATTATTTTGCTATTAATATTTTGAAAAGTCATGGGTTTTTCAAAAGAGTCTGTTGGCTCTCAAAAATACAGCAGTTGGATAATTCAACTGCTCCCATTTAGACATTCCATTTTATTATGAGAGGCTCGATGATTCCAGAGACACAATTTCACCAGAGGGTTCTCTTCCACTATCAACCTGTGGAAAATCTGAAACTATACCAGGAACAAACTCCCTAAAGAATGACTCAGGAGGAACCCCCTCCCCCAGCAGTCAGACAGGGAAGTCACAGACCACATGGCCGCGGGCTGACCCAAGGACCTCACACAAATGCCATACCGAGGAACAGAGAAGTTGGGACTATTTTTCCTCACTGGCCACTCTACATTTTGTGGATTCTTCTACATTTGAAGGAAAAGAAGGTGGAGAACTTCTCAGTGTCAGACTAGCCATTTGTTTAGACACGGCATCCGAAACTGCTTCCATCAGAGAACAGTGGTTGGTGTGGTATTCAAGACCCACTGTGTTGAGGGAAACTCCATCGCAGAAGTGCCGTGCCCTGGGTCATTTTTAATCCATTCTCCACAAACAACAAAGGATGGTAAGGGTGGGGAGAGAACAGTGTTCCCTCATGGCAGGGGGCAGAGGGCGAAAGAAAACCGTATAGCTTGAGCCTGTATGAGAATCCATTTGTCACACAAGGAAACAAGCGCACTCCAGGTTGTCCTAGGCTTATCACAAGCAAAACAACTATTTGGTGAGACTTCAAATAAAAACAGCCCCTCTCTGCCCACCCTCCTCAAGATCCATGCAATCTCCAGAAACAGGAACCTGTTTGGTTATCTCCCTGCAGCCTCTGATTCAAAGACCTGTCACTTTCAGAGCTTTACGTCATCAGTTTAGAGCTCTGCCCTCTCTCTTTTCCCCTTTTGCCTTTCCTCTGAAGCATTCTGTCTGGTGACTACCAAGGAAGGACAAAAGTCACCGAACAACAGCTCAGTTCCAGCATGGTGCCTGCTTTGCTGCTCGCCCAAGAGCAAGCACCATTACTGCTGAATGAACCTGAGAAGGAGCCGGTCCTCTCCGTAATTTGGATGCCAGGCCTCCCAGAGTTAATCATCAGCTGCAGGCAGCACTTTCCCAGTCAGGTCATAAACAAAGAAGAAACAGCCTGAGTATCACGAAAACACTAAAATAAGGAAGACCAGGGGCAACTGAACATTTTAAAGTAATGAAGGTGAAGGAAGACCAGGGGCAACTGAACATTTTAAAGTAATGAAGGTGAATTAGCTTGTTGGGGGGAAAAAAAGTCGCTATAAAATACAGCTTTCAATTAGTTGGAAACCATGCAAGAAATCTAAATATGATTTCTAATGTGAATCTAAATATTATTTTGTCAGTCTTCTATATTGCAGACAGTTCTACACAGTTAAATGAGATATTCTCAAAAATTGAATAGGAAAAATCAAATCAGCCATACAATAAATTCACAAGTTACTTTAAACAACTACGTTTTCAGGTTTCAGTGGTAGAAACAGATTAAAATCAAATCTAGTCATCAACTCACTTCAATGAAGTCTCTACTTCATAACCTGAATCTTGACTTTGAACCTAAACACCATGGACTAGAAAAATCTTGAACACTGGGGAAAAAACTTTCTGTTTCCTAGACAGGAATGAAGCCATATGCCCCATTCATCCTCAAAGTTACAAGACACCGTTGCCGAAAATAACAGGTTCTAAAAAAGGGCTGTGAAAACACCAATGGCTGTTAACAGGTACAAATAAAATATCTCCTTCTATTGTGCCAGAGGGAAACCAAAATCAAAATAAAAAGTTGTTGGTGGCTTGCAGCGCACACACACACACACACACACACACACACACACACACACACACACACACACACGGAGAGGGAATGAAAGAGAGAGAGAGAGAGGAAAGTTCTCCAGTTACTTACTAGGGTGGTTTTGTCGTGGTATTTTTCACATCAGCACTCTGCCTGTCCAGCTGCCAAGTGCCGGAGCACGCCGAGAGCAGCTGTTTCCTTCAAGCTGGGGCTCTGAGTCTTAACCAGTCACATGTACCTCCTGATAAATACCGCCCGCCACCGTGCCAGGAGGTCAGAAACTGAAGATCATTCTTCTCCTCACTCGCAAACCACCTCATAACCCCTGAGTTGGCTCAGCCATCTCATGAGCATGCAGAGCGGGATATTCCACAATTTGTTTTCCTTTAGTGACAAAAGCCAAACAGCTGATAAGTCACACTGAAGGGCAGGTCACTGCAAGTGGAAAGTTAAATGTGTTTGCGTGTGTGTGTGTGCAGAGGGGGAGACTGGCAGGCTCCATGCTCTCTCATCTCACTCAAGTTTTCACTGGGGCTCTCCAACAGCAAGAGAGAGGATCACCAACTCGCACAGCAGGTGGAAGTTGCTCTGTGTTAACCCCGGAGTACAACTGTTTGGTTTCATTTTCTCAGAATCTCCAGTTTGTTAGACGACCCACAAGCCTGACTAGGTGGCTGGTGCTGGGGAAGGCAGACCCTCACTCACCATCTAAGAATGCTTAGGTTGGACTTCAAAGGCCGGGGCTGCTAAGCCAAGGGACGCTGAGGGGCAAATATGGGAGGGGTTAATGAAGACTATCAAAGACAGCTTTATCTGAAGAGCTCTTGGAAGTGATTTCAGGTATCTGTTGAATTGCATCGAGCAGCTGAGATTATCAGCCGGCGAGTGTGAATGCAAACAGAAATTATCACCAAGTTGACAACGCGCTTTACAGACGCACTACTGCCCCCTTTGGTGTGCTGGGAACTTGGAGGGAATTGCCGTTTTCTGTGCTGCTCGCAAACGTGGCAAACCATCCCTGATGTTTTGTTGAATTCATATGTCTCACCTGAGCTGATATTCCCACCCTTCCCTTTTCATCATCCCTTCCAAGGAAAGGCCTTGAAGTATCTGACTTTGCGTAGTGTCTGACCTTGGATGTCTGACTTCTTGGTATAGTAAGGGTGACACTTCCCCTAATCAGTGTCTGAGCCTGCCCTTCAGGTAGAGATATGACATAGAGGCAGCCTATTTGGCAAAGTGAACATCCAGAAAAGATGGTTGAAGTCCCCCAGGGGATTTCTGAACCATAATGTGCCTGTTAAACTATTAACCCTGATTTTTAACACATAATATCTTACTCAGTGTAAGAGCCTGTGTGAGTAATCTTTTATATTTAGGCTTTGTCTCATAATTATTTACAGTGTTAATCAAACCAGAAATTTCCCTCCATATAGAGGATATAGAATAAGAGAAAAAGACAGAAAACCCTCAGTCTCACCATATTATCAGGGCAGTAATTTGTTGTCAACTTGTGAGAGTCCAAAGAGCAAATGGGAAAATTTTGTAAGCACCAAAACAAATCCCTTCCTCAGCATTTCAAGTTAGTAATAGAAATAAACTTCAGATATAAAAATGCAATGCATAAAATACACATTTCCCTCACAGGCATTTTTGTTTATGTGTTGATGTGACAATCTTCAATTAGAAACAGAAAAAGAGGCCTACTGAGGATTTGAAACATTATTTTGATTTACTTACCCCCTTGTATTTACAGTAATAGAAACTTTTGTGATCTGATGGCATCCATCAATCACTTTGTTTACCATTGACTGGGTTAATTATTCTGATGATCCATTGCATGCCACATAAAGAAACAGGGACTTCTAGAAACTCTTCAATGCCCAACAGCGACAACAGCCTCAGGAAAGTTAAGTTGTATTAGTCCATTCTTGCATTGCTATAAATACTTGAGACTGGGTAATTTATAAAGAAAAGAGGTTTAATTGGTTCATGGTTCTGCAGGCTATGGAGGAAGCATGATACTGGCATCTGTTCGGCTTCTGGGGAGGCCTCATGAAACTTACAATCATGGTGGAAGGCAAAGTGGGAGCAGATGAGTCACATGGCCAGAGCAGGAGCAAGACAGACAGGGGGCACTTCTAAATGACCAGCGCTTGCCAGAACTCACTATCAGCTGGGTGTTGTGGCTCATGCCTATAATCCCAGCACTTTGGGAGGCTGAGGAGGGTGAATCACCTGAGGTCAGGAGTTTGAGACCAGCCTGGCCAACATGGCAAAACCCTGTCTCTACTAAAAATACAAAAATTAGCCGGGCGTGGTGGTGTGCTTGAACCTGGGAGGCAGAGGTTGCAGTGAGCCAAGATCAAGACCGCACCACTGCACTGCACTCCAGCCTGGGCAACAGAGTGAGACTCTGTCTTAAAATAAACAAATAAATAAAAGAACTCACTCACTATCATGAGAACAGCACTAAGAGGATGGTACCAAACCATTAATGAGAAATCTGCCCCTAAGATCCAATCACTTCCCACCAGGCTCCACCTCCAACACTGGAAATTACATCTCAACATGAGATTTGGGTGGGCACAACATCCAAACTACATCATAAGTGTAAAGCAGGAGTCCCCAGCCCCCATGCCATGGACAGGTACCTGTCCATGGTCTATTAGGGGCCAGGCTGCACAGCAGGAGGTGAGCAGCAGTCAAGGGAGCATGACCATCTGAGCTCTGCCTCCTGTCAGATCAGCTGTGGCATTAGATTCCCATAGGAGCACGAACACTATTGTGAACTGTGCATGCGAGGGATCTACACTGCATGCTCCTTATGAGAGTCTAATGCCTGATGATCTGAGGTGGAACAGTTTCATCCTGAAATCATCTCCATCCCCTCATTCCCAGTCCATGGAAAAATTGTCTTCCATGAGACTGGTCCCTGGTGCCAAATACATTAGAGACCACTGGTGTAGAGGTTCTTTTCTAGTTCTATAGCCAGGAGAGGAAGGGATGGATCCTAAATCCTCCCTATGAAGCAAACTGTTAACACAGAGGCCAAGACCCAGGACCCTTTCAGTCAGAGTCCAGGAGTGTGACTAAAGGTTCTACAATAACACAGCCTTGCAAAGAAATGGGGGAGATCCCATCTTTCTGCCCACACTCCCTACCAGTTCCAAGCATTGTCTTCGACTCAAGAAGAGGTGCCCTCTTCCTGTCAAGAGGCCACCTCCTACCTCGGCTTTGTGTCTCACCCTGTGTCTCCCACCTGTTTAGGACTCTCGACAACAACCACGCCTTCTCTTGCTCTCAGCGTGTGCTCCTCATTAGCTAAACATGCTCACATTCTCACATTGTCTTTATATCCTAACAACAGTCTTTCTGATTTTTTGCTTTTTTTTTTGAGACGGAGTCTCACTGTGTTGCCCAGGCTGGAGTGTGGTGGCGCGATCTCGGCTCACTGCAAGCTCCGCCTCCCAGGTTCAAGCCATTCTCCTGCCTCAGCCTCCTGAGTAGCTGGGACTACAGGCACCTGCCACCACGCCCAGCTAATTTTTTGTATTTTTAGTAGAGACATGTATTTTTAGTAGTAACATGGGGTTTCACCATGTTAGCCAGGATGATCTCCATCTCCTGACCTCATGATCTGCCCACCTCGGCCTCCCAAAGTGCTGGGATTACACGCGTGAGCCACCGCCCCCAGCCAGACTTGCTCTTTTAATTACTGCCCTAACTCCTGCATTCCCTCCACAACTAAACTCCTGAAAAAATACTTGTCTTCACCATCTCACATCCTATTTACTCTCAACCTGCTTGTGGCTTGGCTTTTTTTCCCTCACTTCACTGAAACTGCTCTTTCCAAGTCCCCAAAGACCAAAGGCAACCGACACTTTTTGCTTTTTTTTTTTTTTTGAGACGGAGTCTTGCTCTGTCACCAAAGTGCTGGGATTATAGGCATGACCCACCGCGCCCGGCAATTTTCATGTTTTTAGTAGAGACGGGGTTTCACCATGTTGGCCAGGATGGTCTCGAACACCTGACCTCGTGATCTGCCCGCCTCAGCCTCCCAAAGTGCTGGGATTACAGGCGTGAGCCATCTTACTTGACCTTTTCGCTCTATTTGTCCCAACTGACCAAGCACCCCTTGAAAAGCTCTCCCATGGCGTCTATAAAATTTTACTACTACCTCCTTCATCCTCGGGTCTGGGCTTCTCTTCTGCTATCCGCCCCTTAGGTGTGAAAATCCTCTCTTCTCATCTTGCACTCTTACCGCCCCTCATATGTTCTGATTTATTACTGAAGGTCTGCGGTGATTTCCTAATTAATCACCTTGCCTCCAAAAAGCCTGTCTCTGCTCTCAATGTATGTTTTACACGCTAGGACTGAAAGCCTCTCCGGGCCATCGTAGGCAACTTTGTATTCCCAGAACCTTCAGGGCTTCACTCCCACTCTAGCTGCCTGCTGCTTTTGTACCTTTCGCTGCAGTTGCATTTCTTTCTGTATTATAATTAGGTCTACATGTGTCTGTGTTCCATCCAAACTTTATCAATCTAAGACAAAGCTTATGACTTATTCATTTTATATCCTGCAATGCCTAATACAATGCCTGGCATGTATGAGACACATGGTGGAAACAATCCTCGATGAATAAATGAATAATTAAAGAGAAGGATCTTCTGTCTAGCCCATTAAGAAAAAAATATAAGAAAAGTTTGCAAAACTTGATTTTATATTCGGCTACCAAAAAAAAATTGTAAGTAATTTCTTTCCAAAAGAAATTGGCCATATTCTGTGATCACACTGTAATAAAACTATACATTAATTACAAAAGTGTAAGTCAAAAAGACCCCAAGCTCTTGGGGAAACTTTAGAGTTCTTAAAAAAAAAATCATTGATTGGAGAATAAATTAAAAACACAATTACAGAATGAATGCTTAGAAGGTTTCAGTGATGAGAATACCGCATATCAAATATTGGGAGACATAGCCAAAATAATAATTAGAAGCAAACTGACCCAGGAAGAAGTCAAAAAACAACAGATCAGTAACCATGGAAAAATGTAAAAGTTAATAAGGAATTATTTCCAAAAAAAGCTCTTAGTTCAGATTACTTACACAATCAAGTTCTAACTGAGCTTCAAGCAGAATTAACTCCCATGGTATATGAAGTGTTCAAGTGGACAAAAGTAACAGAAAGCTAACATAATACCCTGTCTTAAAAAAAAAAAAACTGATAAAGCATAATAAAGAAAATCACAGACTAACTTCATACGTAAACATAGGTTGCCCTAAAGATGTAAAAAATAAGGCTGGGAATAGTGGCTCACCCCTGTAACCCCAGTGCTTTGGGAGGCCAAGGTGGCAGGATCACTTGAAGCCAGGAGTTTGAGATCAGCAGGGGCAACACAGCGAGACCCCATCTCTAAAAAAAAAAAAAAAAAAAATAGCCCAGTGTGATGGCAGATGCCTATAGTCCTACCAACCGGGGAGGCTGAGGCAGGAGGATCACTTGAGCCTAGGGGATCAAAGCTGCAGTAAGCTATGATCACACCACTGCACTCCAGACTGGGCAACAGAGAAAAACTTTTGGATTGCCACAATAATCTTGAAAAATCATTCGATAAAATTCAATATCAATTTTTTAATTAATGAAACAAAATTAAAAGACTGATTCTTAACATGATACTCATGTTAATTCAAATCTCAAATCAAACATAGGCATCATACTTAATGGTAAAATACTGGAAGTATTAATGTTAAAATCAGAAACAAGAAAAGCATGCTCATCATCACTACCATCCATTTAGCACTGTTCTAGACATTTGAGCCACTGCAACCAGGCAAGAAAAAGAAACTAAAGAAGAATTTTATGAGAAAAATGGAGACAAAAGTATTCAACCTGCAGATTGAGTAATATTCATTTCCTCAATAGAACAAACTAAAATTTGCTTCTAAATAATTAAAAAGTGAGGTGAACAGTTACAAATAAATATACAAAATAAGTACACAACATTAATTGTTTTGGCCACAGAACAATTATATGGAAATATATGAAATTTTCCATATAACCCACAAAAACTTAGAAAACATAATAGAAAATAATTCTTGGCCGGGCGTGGTGGCTCACACCCATAATCCCAGCACTTTGGGAGGCCAAGGAGGGTGGATCACAAGGTCAGGAGATCGAGACCATCCTGGCTAACACGGTGAAACCCCGTCTCTACTAAAAATACAAAACAATTAGCCAAGCATGGTGGCAGGCACCTGTAGTCCCAGCTACTCGGGAGGCTGAGGCAGGAAAATGGCATGAACCCGTCAGGCGGAGCTTGCAGTGAGCTGAGATCGTGCCACTGCACTCCAGCCTGGGCAACAGAGCGAGACTCCATCTCAAAAAAAAAAAATTCTTAGTTATAGTATTATTTATAATAGCAACAACAACAATAACATTTCTAGGAATAAAAAAAGTGAATAACCTATTTAAAAATGTAACTTTACAGAGAAAATTAAAAACAGTTTGATACATTTCTGTATTGGAAAGTTTTTCTGTATTGGAAAACTTAACATTGTAAATATATTAATTCTCCCTCAAATTAATTTATAAATATAATCAAATTTTGCTTAAAATCCCAAAGAAATTTTTCAAACAGGTCAAAAATCCTAAAGTTTATTTTAAAGAATAAAAAACTGAGAATGGTAAAGAAAATTTTAGAAAAGAACCACAAGGGAGATATTAGGTACTAAATAGGCTAAAAATAACACGAATTTAAAGTTTGGTACTAGTGCCAAAAGAACTAGAGCAATGGAACAGAGCCAAAAGCCCAGAAATACACATAGAAGAACTACAGTAAAATGTTTATTGTATTTGTTCAATATGGTTTTTAAACCCAGTGGAAAAAGAATAAACTATTCAATAACAGGTTAAATCATTAACTATTCAGAAAAATAAAGATGCAATCATTACTTCATGCCATACACAAAGTAAAAGCATGTTAGACTAAAGAGTTAAACATAAAAACGCTGTACAGCAGCACGGTGGCTCATGCCTGTAAACCCAGCACTTTGGGAGGCCGAGATGGGCAGATCATCTAAGGTCAGGAGTTTGAGACCAGCCTGGGCAACATGGTGAAACCCCTTCTCTACCAAAAATATAAAAAATTAGCTGGGCATGGTGGCCCATATCTGTAGTCTCAGCTACTAGGGAGGCTGAGGCAGGAGAATCACCTGAGCCCAGGAGGTGGAGGTTGCAGTGAGTCAAGATCGCGCCACTGCACTCAGCCTGGGTAACAGAATGAGACTCCATGTCAAAAAAAAAAAAAAAAAATCACATACAAACTTGAAGAGAATCACGTGATTGGTTTTATACTCTTAAAATTGTTGTAATCATGATTAAATACTTTTGTCCTGAAAATGTTTCAATCACAGTCACAACAGAAGGTACTATAAAGATAAAAGTTCAATATTTAAACCATAAAATATAAAACTTATATATGTAAAATATAATCCAACTGTAATCAAAATTAACCTACAAATAATAAAATGAGATTAAAAAGTGAAATACATATGGTAAAGGGTTAATAGTCTTAACCTATAAATAGCATTTACAATTAACAACTGGATATTAATAAATAGTTCACAGGGGAAGAAATATAAATGACCAATATACACATGAAAAAGTCAGCTTCCCTAAAAAAGGAGTATAAATTAAACAATGATAAGATACAATTTATTATCTATAAACTTGACAAAGATGAAAAAATGAAAATTCTCAATGTTGGCAGGAGGTTTGGAAAATGGCACCTTCATACTCTACCAGAAAGAATATAAATCGTACAAGATAGGAGGAAGATAATTTTGTAATGTATATCAAAAGCTTTTTAAAATGTGAATACCCTTTAACTCAGCAGTTCCTGTTCTAGAAATATATCCTAAGAAAAGAATATGGATTGCATGTGTATAAGGATGTTTCACGCAGCATTACTTATACTAAGAAAATATTAGAAAAAAATCTGTGTGCCAAAAGTAGTTGAATAAATTAGAACGTATTCATAAGATATAGCACTATGCAATTATAAAATAATGTTGAAGTGGCTGGGTACAGCGGTTCACACCTGTAATCCCAGCACTTTGGGAGGCCAAGGCAGGTGGATCACAAGGTCAGGAGATCAAGACCATCCTGGCCCACATGGTGAAACCCTGTCTGTACTAAAAATACAAAAATTATCCCGGCATGGTGGCGTGCGCCTGTAGTCCCAGCTACTCAGGAGGCTGAGGCAGGAGAATCGCTTGAACCTGGGAAGCAGAGTTTGCAGTGAACCGAGATCATGCCACTGCACTCCAGCCTGGGCAACAGAGCGAGACTCCGTCTCAAAAAAAAAAAAAAAAAATGTTGAAGCATATTAGTAACATGGAAAAATATTCAGCATCGATTAAGTGAGATATAAAAGTTACAAAAGTTTATTCAGTACAATCCCATTTTTCTAAGAAAATATGTGAATATATTAAAAATCTGAAACATTATATATCAAATTTTTAATAGTGATTATTTCTGGGAGTTGGGGGTCACATATATTTCCTCCTCCTTTATGCTCATCAGCATTTATCTACTGTTTCTATAATAAATATTTATTAGTTCATTTTTTAATGAGATATTCTTAAAATAAGAAAAGAGATACTGGACTTACAAAGACACTTAAGTACTTCAATCATCTACACAAAGAGAAAAAAACAAATCATCTACACTAAGAGAGAAAGAAAGAAAGAAAGAAAGAAAAAGCCTCACCATCCATTAGAAAAACCAATCACTTTTTCCCAAGTCTTGCTTCTTTAACTTTCTGGTCAATATTTGACAGCAAATCTCTGAAAGGTTTCAAGGATACAGGAAGAGGGGGGAAGTGTGGTCTTGCCTGAGCACCTCTTATTCTGTTTCTCAGGGAGGTCCCAATGGGCCTTTGTGCCTATCTGAGCCACCGCCTTAGGTAGAAATTCCCTAAAGGTACCAATCTCGTATAGGCACTGTCAGATAGTACAACTTCCCCTGCTAGCAGCTCCCTCCTGAAGCTGTGGGTCCATTTGTCCTACACCAAATTCCACACAAGCTGCACAAATTGGGACGCAAAACCTGCTGTTAATTTGAAGCACTAACACACACCACGTCTCATCCCATCTCTGCCTTCCTTTCCTTTCAGGAGACTTTGTATGCAACATTCTCTCATATTCCTCCAGCTCAGTAAATTCTATCTTGTGCAATCTCTTTTTCAGACACATACACTTTTTTGATACCTTCTCTTTTTTTCTTACAACACTTGTCTAAAAATCATGGGAGATTTCTCTACCCTTCTTGTTCTTCCCTTTGAACTGTGTGTGGGCCAGGGTAAGCACCCAGTCACAGTCAGTTCATTATAAGAGTTATGCTAGCTACATGCCTGTAACAAATAAAAAGAAAGAAAAAATTTTGAAAGCATCAGAGAGTAGACTTTGCAACCTCTAAAGCTCCTGAATCAAACAAACCAATATCAATAACTGAAAAAAATATAGTGCCGGTGTTCAATGTGCATTGCCTTTAGGAATTCATCAAAGTACCTGAAATCTCTCTGGGAGAAAAGAGGAACATGTAGAAAGGCATATATAAATAATCATAATTATTATATATAATACCAAGTAGAATTTATTAATATATATATAGTTAGTATGTTACTAATATATAATAAGCTAACACCTGTGCAAAACACTCATTTAGTCCTCATCGTAATGATCTAAGGAGATGCTATTATTACCCCTAGATGACTTTTTGTGAGGTTAACTAGCCTGCCCACAACTAGTGAGCAGCAAAGAGGGATGTAAACCCAGGTCTGTCTGACTTCGAACCCTGAGCATTTACCTCCCCAGAATGACTTAGCAGCCACAGAAGTTTTCCTAGACTTGCTCATCCTCTTCTAATTAAACCTGGGTCACGGAAAATTTTTTAAATTATGTTTATAGTATACTGTAGTCTATTAAGTGTGCAATAGCATTATGTCTGTTTCCCCTGCATCTGCAGTTACCTCCTCCGCTGAAATCTTTTTTTTTTTTTTTTGATGCAGAGTTTCCCTCTTGTTGCCCAGACTGCAGTGCAATGGCACAGTCTCAGCTGATTGCAACCTCCGCCTCCCAGGTTCAAGTGATTCTCCTGCCTCAGCCTCCTGAGTAGCTGGGACTACAGGCACCCACCACCATGCCCGGCCAATTTTTGTATTTTTAGTAGGGACAGGGTTTCACCATGTTGGTCAGGCTGGTCTCGAATTCATGACCTCAGGTGATCTGTCCGCCTCGGCCTCCCAAGGTGCTGGGATTACAGGCCTGAGCCACCATGCCCAGCCCCCTCCACTGAAATCTTAAACCCCTCAAAGTTGTCCATGAGGGTTGGGGTAAACTTCTTTCAAACTCCTATTAATGTCAATAATTGGACCTCCTCCCGTGAATCACGAATGTTCCTAATGGCACCTAGAATAGTGAATCCTTTCCAGAAGGATTTCAATTTATTCTGCTCCTTTCAATTTACTCTGGTCACATCCATCAGATGAATCACTATCTATGGTAGCTATAGCCTTACAAAATGTGTCTCTTAAATAATAAGACTTGAAAGTTGGAATTACTTCTTGATCCATGAGCTGCAGAATGGATGTTGTGTTAGCAGGCATAAAAACAACATTCATCTCTTTGTACATCTACATTAGAGCTCTCGGGTGACCAGCTACAATGTCAATGAGCAGTAAGAAGGAATCCTTCCTTTTTTTTTTTTTTTTTTTTTTTTTTGAGCAGTAAGTCTCAACAGTGGGGTTAAAATATTCAGTATACCAGGCTATAAACAAATGTGCTGTTATCCAGGCTTTGTTGTTCCATTTATAGAGCAAAAGCAGAATAGATTTAGCATGATTCTTAAGGGCCCTAGGATTTTCAGATTGGCAAATGAGCATTGGCTTCAACTTAAAGTCACCAGCTGCATTAGCCCCTAACAAGAGTCAGCCTGTCCTTTGATGCTTTGAAGCCAGACATGGACTTCTTTCTAGCTATGAAAGTCCTAGATGACATCTTCTTCCAATTTAAGGCTGGTTCAACTACGTGGAAAATCTGTTGTATAATGTAGCTACCTTCATCAGTGATCTTAGCTAGCACTTGTGGATAACTTGCTGCAGTTTCTCCATCAGCACTTACTATTTCATTTTGTACTTTACTTAATAACATGTTCATTTATTTATTTTTGACACAGGGTCTTGCTCTGTTGCCCAGGCTGGAGTGCAGTGGTGTGATCATAGCTCACTGTAGCCTCAAACTCTTGGGTTCAAGCGATCCTCCCTCTTCGGCCTTCCACCTTGTACTTTTATGTTATGGAGATAGTGTCATTCCTTAAGCCTTATCAACAAACCTCTGCTAGCTTTAAATTTTTCATCTGTGGCTTCCTCCCCTCTCTCAGCCTTCCGAGAAGTGAAGAGAATTAGGACTTTGCTCCAGATTAAGCTTTGGCTTAAGGGAATATTGTGGCTGGTTTGATCTGCTGTCCAGACCACTAAAACTTTCTCCATATCAGCAATAAGGCTGTTTTGCTTTCTTGTCATTCATGTATTCATTGGAGTAGCACTTTTAATTTCCTTAAAGAACTTTTCCTTTGTAGTCACAATTTGGCTGTTTGGCACAAGAGGCTTGGCTTTCAGCACACCTTCCTCACTAGGCTTTATCATGTCTAGCTTTTGATCTAAAGTAAGAAAATTGTGACTCTTTCTCTCACTTGAACACTTAGAAGCCGTTGTAAGATTATTAACTGGCCTAATTTTAATACTGTTGTGTCTCAGGGAATAGGAAGTTCTGAGGAGAGGAAGAGAGGTGGGGAAATGGCCAGTTGGTAGAGCAGTCAGAATATGCATAGCATTTATTGATTAAGTTTGCCAGCCAATATGGGTGTGTTTTGGAATGCCCCAAAACACTTACAATAGTAACATCGAAGATCACAGATCACAGGCTGGGTATGGTGGCTCACATGTTTAATACTTGGAGAGGCCTAGGTAGGAGAATTGCTGGGGCCCAGGAGTTCGAGACTAACCTGGGCAACATAGTGAAACCCCATCTCTTCAAAATGTAAGAAAAGAAATCAGCTTGTGGTGGCGGCATGTGCCTGTAATCCCAGCTATTCGGGTAGCTAAGGTGGGAGGATCACTTGAGCAGGGGAAGTCAAGGCTGCAGTGAGCTGTGATTGGCCACTGCACTCCAGCCTGGGCGACAGAGCAAGACCCTATCTTTTTTTTTTTTTTTTTTAAAAAAGATCACTGATCACAGATCACCAAAATAGATATAAAATATAATAATAATTTAAGGCCAGGTACGGTGGTTCACACCTGTAATCCCAGTGCTTTGGGAGGCTGAGGTGGGTAGATTGCCTGAGCTCAGGAGTTCAAGACCAGCCTGGGCAACATGGTAAGACCCCGACTCTACTAAAATACAAAAAATTAGCCAGGTGTGGTGGCATGTCCCTATAATCCCAGCTACCTGGAAGTCTGAGACAGGAGAACCACTTGAACCCAGGAGGCAGAGGTTGCAGTGAGCCAAGATAGCGCCACTGCACTCCAGCCTGGACAACAGAGCAAAACTCCATCTAATAATAATAATAATAATAATAATAATTTAAAAGTTTGAATATTGCAAGAATTACTAAAATGAGAAATGAAGTGAACACATGCTAATGGAAAAATGGCCCTAGTAGACTTGCTTGATGCAGGGTTGCCTTAAACTTTCAATCTGTAAAAAAACATAGTATCTGTGAAGTGTAATAGAGCACAGCATGGTAAAATGAGGTATGCACATGTACAAACAAAAAGAATGAAAGAGCTGGGCACGGTGGCTCATGCCTGTAATCCCAGCACTTCGGGAGGCCGAGGCAGGCGGATCACGAGGTCAGGAGTTCGAGACCAGCCTGGCCAACATGGTGAAACCACATTTCTACTAAAAATACAAAAAAAATAGCCAGGTGTGGCGGCAGGCACCTGTAATCCCAGCTTATTTGGGAGGCTGAGGCAGGAGAATCGCTTGAACCTGGGAGGCAGAGGTTGCAGTGAGCCAAGATTGCGCCATTGTACTCTAGCCCGGGCGATAGTGCGAGACTCTGTCTCAAAAAAAAAAAAAAAAAAAAAGAATGAAGGAGCAGACAGCCTCTACCAGAGGAGGGCTGCCGGAGGCCTCTACACCCCAGCCTCTGTGGGCCCCCTTTCTTCAGCATCCTGGAGAAACTCCCAAATTTCCAGACAAATTGGTCCAGATTAACAATCATCTTCCCCTTTCAGTTCTCTTTCTTTTCCCTGTCTTTTATCTCTTCTCTTTTCTTTCATTAAACTTCATTCACTTTTTAAAACATACTAGCTTTAGCATAAACGCATTTATTTATTATAATTCACTTGAATTTACCTTTATGGCAGTGTTTCTCTCTTAACATTCTCTGTCCATCTAATCATCTTCTATAAACTAGCCTAGATTTCTAGCTGAAGCTGGATTCAGTAAAACCTGAGAAGGAAAATTTAGCGTTCATGCCACAAAACACCTTGTTTAGCATAATTACTTACATACAGCTTTCTCCCCCAATTATTTTTATTCCAAAACTATTTGATTTGACAGCAAGTTTCATTCATTTTTGAGGCTGTCACTCCTATAAACGCAGATGAGTGGTAAAGTTAATCTGAATCTAGATCTTCTGAAATGCCACTGTTGATTCTAGGAATCTTTTCATTCTTGAAAAGAGTTTCTTATAGTAAAATAAATAAATAAATAAAAATCCTGAGGCAACCTCTGCATTTTTCTGAGAATCATTTTAGTGTGCAGAGAATACTATAAGGAGAATTTTCAGAATTATGATTTCCTTTCTATTCAAGCATTAGTATAGTTGCTATTTCAAAGCAGAACTACAAAGCTGATTCAGGGATAAATGACACAAAGTAAATATTTAAATTCTTTTTCTTGAAATGTGTGATAGCTTAATGCATGAGGTGGGGGCGCAATTTGATCTTCGTGAGAATCACAGGAAAAGTGCAGTTAGAAACTCTACATCTGGCCGGCGCGGTGGCTCACGCCTGTAATCCCAGTACTTTGGGAGGCTGAGGCGAGTGAATCACCTGAGGTCAGGAGTTTGAAACCAGCCTGACCAATATGGTGAAACCCCATCTCTACTAAAAATACAAATCCAGTCGGGCTATGGTGGTGGCCGCATGTAATTCCAGCTACTTGGGAGGCTGAGGCAGGAGAATCTCTTGAACCCGGGAGGTATAGGTTGCAGTGAGCCGATCTCACCACTGTACTCCAGCCTGGCCAACAGAGCGAGACTCTGTCTTAAAAAAAAAAAAAAGAAAAACAAACAAAAAAAACCCTCTACATCCTCTTGTTCTCAAATGCGAACTCTAGGCTTCTTCTGTCTCTTCTCATCTTTGCATCACAGCCTCACTCTAAATCAACAATCAACACAGGCCTCCTTTTGAGTCCACTAAGCTGTTCTGGGTTCACATGGCAGCCCACTAGCACTGGCTGGAGAGTGATGCTCACTTTCTTTCTTCATCTGTTTTTTTTTCCTCTTTCCAAATGAATGAATTTTTACATCATGGCTGTAATTATAAAATAGCCATGTTAATTTGATACCAAATCCATCTGCTCAACATTGTGCATAATTCTAAACAATGTCAATGTTCCAGTTAATCGCTTTTGCTCTTCACTTTAATTACCAGATTATCCAAATCCAGCTAGCTAACTACAAGTCCTGTTCTCCAGCCTTAGTGCCAAACCCCTTGCTCAAGTTTTAATTCAACCATCACAGCCTCTTGGTTATAACCTCGTGAGGCCTGGGCTTTTAACCTCATTTCCATTATTCCACGCCTTTTCTGAAGTATCACTCCCTTTGTCATACATTTCTTAAATAGCACCATGATTTACTTACACTGTATTTGCTCAATCTTTTGGCTGCAGTCTTGGTATTACTTATAACTTTGTGTGTAGAAAACTTTTGGATAAAATATTCTTATGGCTTCCTGGGAATCCATAGCAGAGTAAGAATCTGCTGAGGAATGAGGATCTAACATTATTGCTACAAGATTTCTTATTTGTAGTTCATAAGGCATAAACTAAGAAAGCACTTTCAGAAACGCATTTTAAAAAGTGGTAGGAGCTGGGCACATTGGCTCACGCCTGTAATCCCAGCACTTTGGGAGGCCAAGGCAGGTGGATCACTTGAGCTTGGGAGTTCAAGACCAGCCTGGCCAACATGGCGAAACCCCGCCTCTACTAAAAATACAAAAATTAGCTGAGTGTCGTGACGGCACCTGTAAGTCCAGCTACTCAGGAGGCTGAGGCAGGAGAATCACTTGAACCCGGGAGGTGGAGGCTGCCATGAACAGAGATCGTGCCACTGCACTCCAGCCTAGGTGACAGAGAAAGACTGTCTCAAAAAATAAAATAAAATAAAATAAAATAGTGGTAGGGAAATTTCCAGTTTTCCCTAATATTTTAATTTAAAAAAGGAGTCTTCTCAAAGCTCATCTTTGTGATTGCCAGTCTCATGAATAAAAAGTAATAGATAAGTTTAGGTTGGGGTAAAACTTCTCAAATTGAGAGGCAAGGGATTGGAAGTGAGGGATGGGTGTTGATTCCTTAATATAGACCATCAGTGGTATAAAGCTCAATAAATCTTCTTGGTTGATGGAAATAAACGCATGGCAGTGAGAAATCAATGCAGAGGAGCATGGATTGCAACACTTGAAAACTATCAACCTAAGCAGTGAAGTTTGATAGGTATTTGAATTCCTGTAAATCCTTTTAGACTTACATACTAATGGCCAGAATACTCACATTATCACATTGAAGGATAGTCTTGTTTCCTTTTATAAAATAAGATGAGCAGGACTCCTGTGTGTGTGATTTATGTTATAAGATACTTAAATCTGGCTGGGTGCGGTGGCTCACGTCCATAATCCTAGCACTTGGGGAGGCTGAGGCAGGCTGATTGCCTGAGCTCAGGGGTTCAAGACCAGCCTAGGCAACAAGGCGAAACTCTGACTCTATTAAAATACAAAAAATTAGCCAGGCATGGCGGCTTGTGCCTGCAGTCCCAGCTACTCAGGAGGCTGAGGCAGGAGAATTGCTTGAACACGGGAGGTGAAAGTTGCAGTGAGCCAAGATCGTGCCATTGCACTCCAGCCTGGGTGACAGAGCAAGACTCTGTCTCAAAAAAAAAAAAAAAAATTTATATCTAAAAAACAATACATGCCCACTGTAGCAAGTTGAAGAGTACAGACATATACATAAGGAAAAATGTAATAACCCTCTTTCCTATCCATTCTCATTTCACTGAGATAACACACATCTTTCTCTATCCTATATCAAAATGCAATATAGGATAGAAAAAGGTATCTCCTACATATATATATATATGGGGTTCTATTTTCAAATACAACTTTCAAAACCCCACTACTCTGTAAATTGATTTTTCCCTTAATAATGTATCATGGCCGTTTATATTGGCTCCAAAGTCAATCATATAGATTTGATTTATTCTTTTTAATAGTTGCATTCTACTCCACAGTATAGTTATATCATAGTTTATTCATTATCTGAATATTTGAAATGTTCCCAGTTTTTACTTCTATGAACAGTGTTGCACTAAACATCCTGGTACATGTATCTTTAGTTGCTAGTGCTTTTATTTCCATTGTATAAAGTTCCAAAATTGGGAGTATTGGGATTGCAAAGTTATTCATTTACAATTGACAAACATTCTTTCCTTGACCGAACTCTAGCCAGGCTCCTCTGAGCTCTCTTCTCAACTAGGCCTCAATCCTGGCCTACAGAGACTTGAACAAAGTCTAATATGGAGTTTGGAGAGAACTGGAGAGAACTCAAGGATGCCAAAAAAATTTATTGCTTGTTCCAGTCAACACCAGAGGATAAGGCCTCTGTCCCCCAGTCTCTCTGGAAAGACAGAATCCTAACTTCAGCAACTTTCAGCTAGCAGACACAGCTGGCTTCATTGCATTTACACTGAACAACCCTTTGTAATTTTTCACTTTCCTGACTCTACTGAAGCCCTCCTTGTCCCCTCACCACTCCCTTATTCTCCCTTAAAAATGCCCAGTCACTTCTGCACAAATCAAAGTTGAGCTCAGTTCACACTAGACTGTTTTCCCTATTATAATAGTTATAACTGATTAAAATCTGTCCTTACCACTTTAATTAGTGTTTGGCTTTGTTTACCTTTAATGCTCTATATTTCCAGTTATTTTTCCAAAAATGAACTAGAAGCAATGCAAAGTTATAGACTTAAAAAGTCTTGGCTGGGTGCGGTGGCTCACGCCTGTAATCCCAGCACTTTGGGAGGCTGAGGCAGGCGGATCATGAAGTCAGGAGATTGAGACCATCCTGGCTAACACAGTGAAACCCTATCTCTACTAAAAATACAAAAAATTAGCAGGGCGTGGTGGCGGGCGCCTGTAGTCCCAATTACTCGGGAGGCTGAGGCAGGAGAATGGCTTGAACCTGGGAGGCGGAGCTTGCAGTGAGCCGAGACTGTGCCACTGCACTCCAGCCTGGGCGACAGAGCGACAGAGCGAGACTCCATCTCAAAAAAAAAAAAAAAAAAGTCTGAGAAATGTCCACTTTGAGGATCAAGATTGTAATATGAGAGGCACTAAAATTTATTTCAGCATTATTTCCCACCAGGCATATTTATGAAATCATTTATGTTAAAAATGTTAGCTTTTTTCATGTAGAACCATAATTTTTTAAAAAATATATCTTAAATCTAACTGATTAAAATTTGTCAAAGTTAAAAGTTAGAGTCTATTTGCCCCCAGTTAGTCCTTATTATCTGCACATACCACAATTTCGATGAACCCTAAAGATCACTGAAGCCATGGAATCAACTGCCGAGTGGGTAAAAACAATTTTTTTTAATGAGCAAATGTGAACTGATGTGCTATTAAGGACAAAAATGTTAAGGTTGGACTAGAAATACTTTATTATACTTTCACAGCATGCAATGGTGCTGGTGGAAAAAGGGTCAGTTACCTTCTCACTTGTTTCTACCTTATTTTCTGCACTGTGGCCTTGGTAATTGAAGAGCCAGCTCTTCCACATACCGTCTGAGGCAGGAATAGGGTCCACTATCTAAACAGGGACAAGGGGCACCCAGTGTCTACAGCTACACTCCTCCTGGTATGGAATTTTATCTATACCCACCTCTTCTGAATTACATGGCTTCACCACATAGTTTGATTTGGGGCTTTGTAGTGAGAGGTTGCAATATATCTGTCTATATTTTTAATAGCATATATATTCCATGTTACTGTTAACTGATATGGCTACACCAGCCAACACGCTCTAAAACACAAACAACTGAGCACAAGTTTCACTGCTGCACAGAAAAAAAAATCATAAATTATATTCAATATAAATTAAGGGAAAATTATTCACATTGCCAAAGCATTCTTTGTTTTAGAAAGCTACTCATTAAAGGATTACAAGAAATGTGTGCACCCCTGGTGCACTAAAAATGGCATTCAACCAACCAAAATTCAACTCATACGATTCAAGAACACATTTATTAAGTAAAATAAACATAAGTCCGATTTTGGACCCAACTTACTGGCCCAGATGGTCTGTATCCTTTCCTTCAGAACAAAAAAAAGTAGGCAAGCAGTTCCTAGCTGCCTGTGATAGACAGCTATTTCACAACCTCCCCAGGGTGCGCAAAAGTCACCTGCTATAAATAGCTCCTCAGCACTCACGTCAGAGTCCTCAGTTGAAGGGCCAGGTGAAAATATAAATTGCCTGAAATATATCCCCTGCATTCTAATTCCATAGGCGACTATTTGCTGAAAATTCTCAGTAATCCTCCTGACAATTTCACTATAAATATACTTAAAAACTTTTTTAAACCATTTTCTGAACGAGTAAGAGAGGTAGTGTGGTGAGGGGTAAGAACGCTGCCCACCAGGAACAGGAAACCAGGATTCTCGTTCCCCAATCAGTCACGTAAGAGCCAAGTAAGTCACTTAAGCTTTTAAGAATAAAATTCCTCATTTGTGAAAAGGAAATGATAATACCCAACTCAAAGGGTGGCAGTGAGGGTTGCAAATAACGCATTCCGCATCAGGATTTTATCTTATAAAAATGACGTGACATTTGTAATATCAAAAAAAAAAGGAAGGAAGGAACCTAAAAAAAAGAGGCGATTCATCAAAACAGTCTTAATGCATTCATTCAAAGCTGTATACATCATGTAGCCATGAAAAAGATGGAATGGAAACATGGTCTTGATGTAGTAAGTTTAAAAAGGGGGCTGAAAAAAACACTACGCATTTAGCCCCATTTTTATTACAATAAAGCATGTTTTCAAATGCACATAAAATGTCTGCAGTGACAACAAACCATAAACATATATCCACTTTGAAGAAAAAAAGAGGGTTCCAGGTCTTTTTTCAAAAAATATGACTAATTTTAGTTGAGTATATTCATTTATAACAAACTTGGATTATGTCTATAATTAAAAATTTAAAACAATGAAGAAAACAATGGGAAATAATTAGCATGAAGAAAGCACTTAGCGGTCGGGCATGGCGGCTCACACCTGTAACCCCAGTACTTTGGGAGGCCGAAGCGGGTGGAACACTTGAGGCCAGGAGTTTGAGACCAGCCTGGTCAACATAAGGAGACCCCATCTCTATCCACACCTGTAATCTCAGCTACTTGGGAGGCTGAGGCACAAGAATCGCTTGAACCTGGGAGGCAGAGGCTGCAGTGAGCTAAGATAGGCCACTGCACTTTAGCCTAGGTGACAGAGCCAGACTCCATCTCAAAAAAAAAAAAAAAAAAAAAGAAAGCACTTAGCACAATGCCTAGTAGACTTTGACGAATGGTGATTATCATAGTTACTTTTGTGTAGAAGCTACAGAACTCTTTAAGGAAAACAAGTTTACATAAAACTAGCAGACCTTGGTAACATGCAACCAGTTATGCCTGTGTGTGAATTGGATTAATTATTTTTAGAAAAATGAATTTTTAAAAAATCGTGATTATCTCATGGGTATATAAATATGTCAAGACCTCAAACTGTGTACTTTAAATATGTGTGGATTATCATATGTCAATTATACCTTAACAAACTTGTTTAAAACAGAGTGGAACTAAAATTTTCAACAGGAGTAAGATGGAAGACTGAGATGAGAATTTAAAATTCCTAAGGTCTTTATGCTATTCAGAAGACTGAATATATTAATATTAGACTTTGTTAAATAAAGTATGTATTTTAAAGTTGCAAGTACCACCACTAAAACAAAAGATATGGATTATGTAAGCAATTGAGGGGAAAAATTGGAATAAAGAAAATTTGAAATATCCAAAAGAAGTCAGGAAAGAAAGAATGATAAATTGAAAATTAAAAATAACATTAATATCTCAATAATCACAGAGTAGATGGTCTAAACTCACCATTAAAATGTAAAGACTATCATTAAATAACAAATGAAAAGACATCCATTTTTACTCAGTTCAATGCCACAGGTGTAGGGCTATATGTGTGTAGTAAGAGGATCAAATACCTCTCCCCAACTCAACTTCTTTTAGCTGCTTTTCTGAAGCCTTGAAATTAACTGAAGGAAAGTTCTTTATACCAAAAACAACAAAGGAGAGTAACTTTGGTGGGAAGAGGAGAGGGTGGGAGAAATGGAAAGTGGACAAAGAGAACTGGCAAAGAAAAATAATGTTTCCATGCCATAATTTCAGCAAAAGGGTAAATTAAATGCACGTGAAATTGTCTAACTGATACCCAGCTGGTTTATTGAAAATGATGTATCACTTGCTACCTAAAATGAGACACTCGGGGCAGGGTGAGGCAAACCTCTGGGACCTCCTAGCTGCTCTTCCTCCCCCCAGGAGGTGTCATGGTGAAGATTCCTTTCCTGAATAGTGGAGCTAGAACTCCTTTAAGGAATTTGAACTAAACCAGGCCAGATGATACAATTCATTGGTTCTTTCATACAGTCTGCAAAACTTGGTTAGATGGTTTTAATCAATCTTATCGGGAAAACAGATGGAAAGTCCTTCCCAGAAGTTAATCCTTCAGTCTTATTCCAAAAGTAGACCACATGGCTCCTCGGGCGGTCTGCATTTGGCAACACTTGCCCGGTCTCCATCGATTTTACACGTGTTGGGACTGATGTTGAGGGAATTGTGGGTGAGATACTAGGAAACTATGGACATTAATGAAGTTCATTGCCTGTAAGCAGCATCTCTCCAGACATCATTCCCAGCCCAGTTATCTACGAATTTGTGATCCCATCCTGATCATTGGGTGATAAAATAAAAATTGCACAGGACTAAGAATCAAAAGATGTGGCTTCTTATCCAGCCCTGACTTAATCCACTCAAAGGACAGTAACTGAGTCCAGAACATTACTACTATGAGTTCACCTCAATGATCAAGCAACAAGATGAGAATGGCAATATTTGTTTCCTGAATTTCTTAAGAAGAATTAAGATAATATAGAAAAATCTTCTTTGAAAAACCATAATATATGGTAAAGTGGACTTTTTTCTTACATTCATAAGACTGTTTTAAGCTTTCATGGATCTTTGCCTACATGACATCATCTCCTATAGAAGAGGGTGAGAAGCTATAGTTGACATCTATGACACTGTTTTCCTGACATTCCCACTCTCCTCCATCACCACATTCAACCACCCCTTATGCCCCCCCTACTTTGGCCCCGATGAGCATGTGACTCAAACTGAGCCAATCACAGTCCCTCTCTTTTTTTGGCCACATTTGAGTATTCCAGGAATAAGCATGTGATTGAGGTGGATGATTCCCTAATCAAATGACTCCCTTCCCCAAATTTTTAGGACATAGAACCAGAAAATCCTTTTTCTGTGGCAAATATACAAGGTATAAAATCCACAACCTATTAGCAGTTATATTTTCTGAGGGAGAACTTTTCAGTTAATATTCCAGTTTCAAGTGTAATATGTCTGCCTTTAGGTGGCCCTGGTCCAGAGACCAGGGTCCCCCAGCCTAAACACCCTATATTTTACCCTGTTGAGAGAATAAACTTCCAGCCTTCTGCTATGATGAGAGATGGGTGATCTGCCACTTGGGCAAAAACCCTTTGATCTCTTCTTAAGGGGGTTTCAGAAGGAAACAAAGGTAGATAATGTGTGTGTTAAGCCCGTCTTCAGCTGGAAGATCAAAATCTTTACAATACACTCATTGCTTTTTATAATATTCTTAATCCATTTTGATGTCTCTGGCCCTTGGGGCCCAAACACTGCCATGCCTACCCCAGACCCTCTACCTTGGTCACATCTTTCCAGTCTTATGCTCTATATTTAAAACCATCCCTCCTCCCATAAAAATTCTCCTTTCCTTAGTTACAGGGTTACATCAAACAGAGAAAAGTATAGATGCATTGATGTGTCATATCAAAGTAACAGGAATTGACTCACTCCTCTCTGGACTATGTATGGCTTTTTAAAAAATAACTTTACTTAAAAAGTAGAAGAAGAAGACAGTGAAAATACAGCCATCTCAATCCACAGAGACAACTTCAAAAGAAACCAAACCTGCTGACACCTTGATCTTGAACTTGACATCAGTATTAAATCAAAGTAACAAGAATTGACTCACTCCTCTCTGGACTATGTATGGCTTTTAAAAAAAATAACTTTTACTTAAAAGAAGAAGATGACTGTGAAAAACACAGCCATCTCAATCCACAGAGACAACTTCAAGAGAAACCAAACCTGCTGACACCTTGATTTTGAGCTTCAGCCTCCAGGATAGTGAAAAATAAATTTCTCTTGTTTAAGCCAAAAAAACCCCCACTTTTATTGATTTGTATGTGTGTAATTTCAAAAATCATATATGTTTATCATAAAAAAACTTTTAAAGTATAGAAAAGTACAAAGGAGAAAAATAAGATCAATTTTAATTACATCTTTTATAACATTATTTTGGCATATATGTGTGATAATCTGCAGATGGCCTCCCAAGATCCTTACATATCCTCATGTAGTCCTTGCTCATGCTGAATCAGGACTGACCCTGTGTGACCAATAGGATACATGAAAAGTGATGACGTATGACTTCCAAGGCAAGGTCATAAAAAACCTTGCATCTTTCATCTTGGTTTCTTGAATCTCTCACTCTGAAAGAAGCCAGTCAGATGCCACCTTATAAGGGTATTCAATAAGCCCCATGGAGAAGTCCACGAAGAAAGGAACTGAAGTCTCAGCTAACAGCCAGCACCAACATGCCAGCCATATAAGTGAGCCACCTCAAAAGCAGACCTCAGCAAGATGGTGGAATAGTTTTTTTCAGCACATATGCCCTTACAGAAACACCAATTTGAACAACTATCCATGCATGAATGTACCTTCTCAAGAACTAAAGAATCCCAGTTGAGATAAAAAACCCTTTGATCTCATCTTAATGGGGTTTCAAAAGGAAACAAAGGTAGATAATGTGTGTGTTAAGCCCGTCTTCAGCTGGAAGCTCAAAATCTTTATAATACACTCATTGCTTTTTAAAATATTCTTAATCCATTTTGATGTCTCTGGCCCTTGGGGCCCAAATACTGCCATGCCTACCCCAGTACAGAAATAAGAAAAGGCACATTGAAGAGGGCGAGAAAGAGCGTCATATTACTCATATCATCCCTCCCCCAAGGGGTGCACAGCACAGAGAAAGATACCTTCCCTGTGGGGGAAGGAGAGTGAACTGAACACCCTACTTTGCTATGGACCACAGCATCGGGCCCAGTTCAGTGAAATCCAGTGCCAGAGCAGCCCTCATGATCCCAGGCTCTAGGCTAGCACCTGTGGATAAGGGCATCCAGGGCTACCCTAATGCTGGGCCAGCCCCTATGGCCCCAGGCTGCAAGCAGGCCTCTATAGCATCAGGCTTCAGCTCCATTCAAGCACCACACCAATACAACAGCACTAGGCTCTACACCCAGAGGCATGTCTGCCACAGCAGCTCAACCTCTAGGCCAACCCCTGCAGACACAGGCTTTAGGCAAGTCCCAGTAACCAGGCTAGCCCTTGTGTGGACTCAGGCTCCAGGCCCATCCTAGAACAAAGTGGGCCTCTATGAACTCAGGCTCAAGGTCCATCTTATGGACAGGTTGGCCCCCATGAACCTAGACTTCAGGCCAGCCCCTGCAAACACAGGATCCAGATTCACTCCCATGAACCCAGAATCGAGGCCCACCCCAGGAGATCCAAGCTCCAGGCCTTCCTGCCTGCTGACTCAGGCACCAAGGCAACTTGCCTGAGAATACAGGAGCAAGCCTGCCCTCAGATTCCACCAAACGACCCACCCAGAATCTCTAGATAGACTGACTGGTGAGAGCTTTCCAAAGCCAATATGTAAAAGGTAGAACAGGTGCTTACTTCTTCATATGCATAGACATCAATATATAGCCACATAGATAGTGAACAATAAGGGAAACACCACCACCAAACAACAAAATTAAGTAACTGACCCTAAATAAATGGAGATCTATGAACCGCCTGTCAGAGAATTCAAAATAATCATCTTAACAGAGCTCAGTGAGCTATAAGAGAATACAGATAACTAAATCAAATCATGAAAACAATATGAAAGCAAAATAGGGGATTCGATGAGGGTATAGAAACCATAAAAAAGAACAAGGCAGAAATTCTGTATCTAAAGAACATAGTGATGGAACTGAAAATTCCATAGAGCGCTTCAACAGTAGCCTCAATCAAGCAGAAAAAAGAATCAGTGAGCTCAAAGACAGATCATTTGAAATATTCAGCCAGAGAAACAACAACAACAACAAAGAAGAAGTAAGAATGAAAAAAGCCTATAGGATTTATGAAACAATATCAAGCAATCCAATATATACATTAGGGGATTCACAAAAGTAGCAAAGAAAGAAAAAAGAGCAGAATGCTTAGGTAAAGAAATAATGATAAGAAACTTCCCAAATCTGGAGAGGCAAGTGAGCATCCAGATCTATGAAGCCCAAATAGCCCCAAGCAGATTAAATATAGAGATCTTCACCAAGACACATTACAATCAAATTCTCAAAAGACAAAGAAAAAACTTTGAAAGCAGCAGTAAATGAAATCAAACCCTTATGTTACATAAAAAATGAACTTAAAATAGATTAAAACTTAAACTCAAAATAGATTAAAAACTTAAACTTAACACCTGAAAACTATAAAACTACTACAAGAAAAGATAGGGGAATATCTTCTTGTCATTGATCTGGGCAATGATTTCTTAGATATGACTCCAAAAGCACAGGCAACAAAAGTAAACACAGAGAGTTGAGATTGCATCAAACAAAAATGCTTCTGCACAGCAAATAATCAACAGAATGTAGAGACAGCCTGTGGGATGGCAGAAAATATTTGCAAACTATGTATTATATCTGATAAGGGACCAATATCCAAAATATGTAAGGAACTCAAAGCAACTCAATAGCAATAAAACAAATAACTCAAATTTTAAAATGGATAAAGACCTGAAGAGGTATTTCTCAAAAGAAGAAATACAAATGGCCAATAGGTATATGAAAAAATGCTCAGCTGGGCACGGTGGCTCACACCTGTAATCCCAGCACTTTGGGAGGCTGAGGCGGGCAGATCACGAGGTCAGGAGTTGGAGACCATCCTGGTCAGGAGATCAAGACCATCCTGGCTAATACGGTGAAGCCCCGTCTCTACTAAAAATACAAAAACAAAATTAGCCAGGTGTGGTGGCAGGCGCCTGTAGTCCCAGCTACTCAGGAGGCTGAGGCAGGAGAATGCTGTGAACCTGGCAGGTGGAGTTTGCAGTGAGCCAAGATCGTGCCACTACACTCCAGCCTGGGCAAATGAGCAAGACTCTGTTTCAAAAAAAAAAAAAAAAAAGAAAAAGAAAAAGAAAAAGAAAGAAAAGAAAAAAGAAAAAAACATTTAAAATAGAACTATCATATACTTCAGCAATCCCACTTCTGAGTATTTATCCAAAGAAAATGAAATCAGCATGTCAAAGAGATACCTACACTCCATGTTCATTGTGGCATTATTTATAATAGCCAAGATGTGGAATCAGCCTAAGCATCCATTGACAGTTGAATGGATAAAGAAAATGTGGTATATACAATGGAGTGCTATTTAGCCTTAAAGAATAAGAAAATTCTGTAATTTGCAACAACATGGATAAACCTGGAGACTATTACGGTAAGTGAAATAAGCCAGACACAGAAAGACAAGTTCTGCAGGATCTCATTTTTTGTGAAATCTAAAAAAGGTGAACTCAGTAACAGAGAGTAGAATGAGGGTTGCAAGGGGCTGGGAAGAGGTGAGAATGAGGCGGTTTTGATCAAAGGGTACAAAATTTCAGTTTGACAAGATGTATGAGTTCTGTTGTACAGCATAGTGACTACAGTTAATATTGTATTGTATACTTGAAAATTGCTAAGAGGATGTATCTTAAATGTTCTCACCACAAAAATAATGATTGGTATATGAGGTGATAAGTATGTTAAATAGCTGATTTGATCTTTTTGTAATGTATACATATATCAAAACATCATCTTTTACATCATAAATATATACAATTTTAGTTTGTCAATATCTTAATAAAGCTTGGGGGCTGGAAATAACGATAAGAAAAGTAAATCTCTAGTCCCTATTGAGTCTTCCGAAGACTCTAGTCCCAAGTGACAACTGACTGCAACCTCACAAATGAAACTCCTTAATCTGACCTTCTCCTGAATTTCTGGCCCAAAGAAATCATGTGAGGTAATAAATGATCACAGTTGTTTAAAGGCACTTAGTTTTGGAATGATTTGTTACACAGAAATAAGTAATAAAATATCTTTCTTATCTTTACTAAAATGCATAATGGTCAAATATACAAAAGTTTGCATTTTGTATTTGCTATATATCATAAATATTTTCACTGTATTAAATGTTCCTTTTTTTTTTTTGGAGACGGAGTCTCATACTATCACCAGGCTGGAGTGCAGTGGTGTAATCTCGGCTCACTGCAACCTCTGCCTCTCAGGTTCAAGCAATTCTCCTGCCTCAGCCTCCCTAGCAGTGGGACTACAGGCACGCACTACCATGCCCAGCTAATTTTTGTATTTTTAGTAGAGATGAGGTTTCACCATGTTGGCCAGAATGGTCTCAATCTCCTGACCTCATGGTCTGCCCCCCTCGGCCTCCCAAAGTGCTGGGATTACAGGCATGAGCCTCCGCGCCCGGCCTAAATATTATTAAATATTCCAATGTCATGAAATATTCTGTTGTATGTCATCAAACATGGTTTTTTCTAGATTCCTGCACAATATTCTATGCTATCTACATAGTATAATGTATTATGTCTTAAAAGTAGATGTCTGAAAAAGTAATGCCTCAATTGCAATGATGAAAGGTTTGTTGAGAAAAAACATATATGCATATATATGCAAGGTAACTCTACATACTTTGTTAATACTTTCATTCATTCATTCACCAAATTTAAGATTAGGAAGTTGGTATGTGTCATGCACCTGATCTTATGTCTGGTAATCTGGGAGAGGTAGAAATGATGAAGACATTGTTTAAGGTCTCAGTCACACTTGCACAGCACTTGGCTTTTGTCTAAACCTACCTAAAGCCCCAAACAGAGAGTAATCATGTTATACCTGGTATGCATAATTTGAAAAACATGTCTAATCTCTACCACATGTAAATTTGTGTCCTAATGAATCTCATTACAACAAATGATACAAAATATTACTTAAACATTTATTATATGTAAGGTTATATCTGGTTCCCAGAGGGATTTCTTTAAAATAGGTTTATTGAAACATAATTCACATACCATACAATTCACTGGGTTTTGCTATATTATATAGTTAATTTTTAAATTGTAATAAAATATATATACCATAAATTTGCTATTTTGACCATTTTTACGTGTACTATTCAGTGGTATTAATTACATTCACAGTGTTGTGCAATCATCACCACTATTTGCAAAACTTTTTTATCACACCAAACAGAAACTTTACAACTATTAAGAAATAACTCTCTATTCTCCCTTTCCCCCCACCCCCAGCCACCTCTAATCTACTTTCTGTTTCTATGAATCTGCATATTGTAGATATTTCACATAAGTGGAATCATATAATATTTGTTCTTTTGTGTCTGGATTATTTCACTTAGCATGATGTTTTCAAGGTACATTCATATTTTAGCATATATGAGAACTTCATTCCTTTTTATGGCTGAATAATTTCCCATTGCATGTCTATGCCACATTTTGATTATCTCTTCATCTGTTGATAGACATGTGGGTTGTGTCTGGTTGTGTCTGCCTTTCAGCTATTATAAATAATGCTGCTATGAACATTAGTGTACCACAGAGAGATTTTTTTTAAGCACAAAATAAGGCCTAGACATGAAGGAATTTATAATTAGGTTGTTGAAAGAAGAAACTCTTGGAAAATTAACCACAGAGGCAAATAGTAGTTGAATAAATTAAAGAAACACCACCAGACATGGGATTAAATAGATAAGAAAGTATTTATATAGTATTACAGTATATAAATGTTATAGCATTTCTGAAGACGGCAAATTCACTCAAGACTGGTGACAGCTTCGTCATCAAATGAGGAAGAAGAAAAATGTTGTTCACTTCATAATTTACAAAGTTTCTGACATCACCGTTTCAGTGGGGTTGAAAACATGTGATCAGATTTTATGTGTTTAAAATCTGAAAGAGAATTGAGAAAATAAAGGTGGTATGTGATGGAATACTCACTGAGAATTTTGGCAGTGAAATCAGAGAATCCAAATGGGTCATCAGAGGGGTGCCGCAGGTTCAGGTAGATTGGGTCTAGTTTCCATGGCAAAGAAGAGATATGGATGTTTTAAAAGAAAATATCCTAGAAACAAAAGAAATTGAGAGAAGACATTGAAGAAGGATGCATTCATTGACCAGAAGGTGAGGAGACAGTTTCAGATAGAAAACACAGACGTGGGCCGGGTGCGGTGGCTCACGCCTGTAATCCCAGGACTTTGGGAGGCCAAGGCGGTCGAATCACTTGATATCAGGAGTTCAAGGCCAATATGGTGAAACCTCGTCTCTACTAATACAAAAAATTAGCCAGGCATGGTGGTGCACGCCTGTAATCACAGGTACTCAGGAGGCTGAGGCAGGAGAATGACTTGAATTCAGGAGGCGAAGGTTGCAGGGAGCCAAGATCGGACCACTGCACTCCAGCCTGGGTGACCGAGTGAAACTCTGTCTCAAAAAAAAAAAAGTGTGCACACTCCAAGGTTGGGGCACCTCTTTGAGTAGCATGTGGCACAACTACCCTATGTTTTGTCTTTGTCTTTGTAGTTGTAAAATTTCCGTTTGGTGTGATAAAAAAGTTTTGCAAATACTTTGTCTTTACCAGAGAAACAGCCCTAGTTCCCAGCAGAAGAAATAAGAGAGTGTTCCAGAACGGTCTGTCCCCCTGGCCCAGCCTCCTGTTCCTTGGGCTACATACATAATCTCAACTCATTTGTAGGTCCCTGATTCTCACTGTTTTGTGAAATCAACCAATGGAACCACTCAACCCAGATTTCTTGACCTTCCCTGAAGGCCCATTCATGCCTGACTTGGTCACTGCTTCCCCCCCCTTTTTTTTTTTGAGACGGAGTCTCGCTCTGTCGCCCAGGCTGGAGTGTAGGTTCACGCCATTCTCCTGCCTCAGCCTCCCGGGTAGCTGTGACTACAGGCACCCGCCACCAACACCTAGCTAATTTTTTGTATTTTTAGCAGAGACGGGGTTTCACGGCGTTAGCCAGGATGGTTTCCATCTCCTGACCTCGTAATGCACCCGCCTCGGCCTCCCAAAGTGCTGGGATTACAGGCGTGAGCCACCGCACCCGGCCCAGTCCTTCCTCATTTTCTAGTGATATTTTTTTTTTTTAATGGTAGTCTCTGCAGGATCCAACAGTTAATGGCACTCACCAAGAGATTTTTCTTTAACTGACTCGGAAATTTGTATGTGCAATTTGAATGTGAAATTGCACACATTCCCTCCCTTCCTTTTCCGCATCCTAGAGGCTGTTGAGGATCATTCCTTGAGGCTCAGTCTCTAGTCTTCCTCACCCTTTCTCCCAGGAGAACTGGACAATCATGCACAATTCTCATGTGCCTGCGTATTTAATTCTAACCATTCTCTTCACTTTCCTCTCTTCTACTTCTTAGCCAAGTGTTACTTCACAAAAATCTCACCCTATTTGGGAACCAAAAAAAAAAAAAATCCAAAAAATTTCCAAAAAAAATTGCCCTACTTGGGCCGGGTGTGGGTGGCTCACGCCTGTAATCCCAGCACTTTGGGAGGCCGAGGCGGGTGGATCATGAGGTCAGGAGATCGAGACCATCCTGGCTAACATGGTGAAACCCCATCTCCACTAAAAATACAAAAAAATTAGCCCGGCGTGGTGGCGGGTGCCTGTAGTCCCAGCTACTCGGGAGGTTGAGGCAGGAGAAACGTGAACCCAAGGGGCGGAGCTTGCAGTGAGCCAAGATTGCACCACTGCACTCCAGCCTGGGCGACAGAGCGAGACTCCGTCTCAAAAACAAAACAAACAAACAAACGAACAAAACTACCCTATTTGGGAACCAACAAAAAAGTATGGCTACACATTAACAGCAGCGCTAGTCGTACTTTGTCCTTCAGGAAAAGGCAAGCACAAAGTTTAACAGTAAAATTAGACATAAAAGCCTAAAAAAGGTCTCTCTACCTAAGGGTCACTTAGATAAGGCAGTCCCCTTTAAAAAAAAGAATTCCATCTACTTCCTCATTTTTCTTTGGTAAATTTGCTTTTCCTCCAATATTAAGACACAAGATAAATATGATTTATCTCTTATGTTTGTCCCTGACTCTAGTACAGCACCTGGCACTTCCTGGATTCTTTACTAGTGTTTGTTGCTTTGAATTCAAGGTGGTTTTGTTGAACCAGTATATACTTTTTCTGTTTGGTTAATTAACATATTATTAATATATTAATGTGATATAATTATTAGCCTATTAATATGATATAATGTATTAATGTAGAAATAATACATTAATAGTTAGATTTCATTGAATAATTTCAAATGCATACATGTTTAGAATAAATAATATATTATAAATCCATTGTAATAATTTCGTTGTAGATATGTGGCATTTTAGGTGCAGTATGCAGTCACTATTTATAACTTTGTTTCTATGGGGAAAATGTAAAGTGAATTCAGAGGGCCAAGAAAATTATTAAAAACAAACTTTTGGACCATTACCAATTTGTAAATCTTGCAATGAATGGTCATTATTTATATATGTCTTTAACTTTTATTTTGATTTCAGAATTTTCTGACTGGTTAAACTCTAGTTTCATAACCAAACCCTCATGGAATAAGACAAGAACCAAAAATATGATCATTCCAGTTGGCTGCAACTCACTGCCAGGATTTCAGAGACCTATGTTTCCAGGTCTCTGCCATTGGTGGGGCCATAAGAACCTACAGTGTCTTCTGATTTTATCCACTTCCACCAGTTCTATTTTTGTATCTCCGTATTTAGCACACAGAAGCTATCTTTATCACCCCAGCTGACTGGCATGAGAGTCCCCAAGGCATAGTAGTTATAGAAGATTATTATAGCATACTTCCTATCCTTCAAATAAGACAATGCAAAATGCAGAAAAGACATCAGCAAGTGGTCACAATGTTGGAAGTATGTGCGTGTGTGCATGTGCACTTGCGTGTGTTTTCATTGCTAAAGATTTATTTCTTTGTACTAAGTTGTAGGCACTATTAGGAGCATAACGTCTATAATGGTTTTTCGAACTCGATTTTAGGCTGTGTAATTGAATCTATCCCTATACCTAAATTCACTTGAAAACATTATGATAAAGTCTTTTACAAGCATATCATCCAGATTTCAAATTTGGATAATGTTTTAAAAAAAAAACTTCTATTGCCCTAATTCTCAACTGAGGAATCCATAGTTACCCAGCCCAGGTGAAGAGCTGAATCATTCTAATAAGCCAAATCTCCAAAACTGCCAGTCCTTGGCTTGCTATTCAACTATTCAATTTTACTTGATATAGAATGTTCAGCTCAATGTTTCAGAATGGAGATGACTGTGAGTACAGAAAAGGTAGCAATATCTCATAGTATAAATTTCACATTATTTATGTAGCTGTGGGTGGCACCGTAGCTCTTCTGTTTAGATTTGCACTGTCTTATACAGTAGCCACTAGGCACCTGAAGCTATCAACTTGAAATGAGGCTAGTCTGAGTTGAGACATGCAGTAAGCATAAAATACACACTGGGTTTCAATGACTTATTACAAAAAGGGAATATAAAATTTTTATTAGTGGTTTTTTATATTGGGTGCATGTTGAAATGTTATCTTGGATATATTTGGTGAAGTCAACTATATTATTATTATTATTTTAGAAAGGGTCTTGCTATTGCCCATGCTGGAGTGCAGTGAGTGGTGCAGTCATAGTTCACTGCATCCTCGAACTACTGGGCTCAAGCAATCCTCTCACCTCAGTCCCTTGAGTAGCTAGGACTACAAGGCATGCACCACCATGCCCAGCTAATGTTTAAAATTTTTTTTGTAGAGACAGGGTCTTGCCATGCTGCCCAGGCTGTTCTTGAAATCCTGACCTCAAGCAATCCTCCCACCTTTGCCTCCCAAAACACTGGGATTACAGGTGTAAGGCACTATCCCCCACTCCTTAAACTATGATATTAAAATTCATTTTATCTGTTTCTTTTTATTTTTTAAAATGTGGTCACTAGAAAATGTAAAATGAACTATGTAGGTCACATTGGTGGCTCACATTTTATTTATATTTTATTTTTTATTTTACTTTATTTTTTTAATTTTTTTGAGACAGGGTCTCACTTTGTTGCCCTGGCTGGAGTGCAGTGGTGTGATCATAGCTCACTGTAGACTTGAACAACTGGGCTCAAACAATGTTGCCAACTCAGCCTCCTGAATATCTAGGACTATAAGCACATACCACCATGCCCAGCTTTTTTTTTTTTTTTTTTTTTTTTTTTTTAGAGACAGGATCTCACTATGTTGCCCAGGCTGGTCACCGGGGTTCAAGTGATCTTCCAGCCTCTGCCACCCAAATTGTTGGGATTACAGGTATGTATTTCTATAGGACTGTGCCGTAGGGTGTTCCATAATAAATAGTAAAAGCAGTAAGTAGTCTTTAAAACTGGAAGTCAGAGCTGCTGCCGAATTTTACTCCACATCAGGCTAACCAGAGAAGAGTATGACTTGGAGTGATGTAACAGCCCACACATGTTTAGTTTCCCCATCCAAAGAATTCTAGTAATACCCAACAAGACAACTATGAACACAGGCCGCTAAGAGAAATAAATAAATGTTACCACAGCATAATACCTGCCTTACTTAACTGTTTCCTAATTGATAACACATCCCTCATTTTCATCTAAGGGATGTGCCCATTTCATGGCATGGAAACTAGATATTGAATCATTAATTCACTTGTTTTGAGTTTTTGTTGTTTTATTCTCCTGCCCATTGCTATTAAAATGAAGACTAGGGACAATTTAAAAAATAGAAACATGAATTTGCTATTTATAAATGTAATAGGAAGAAACACTTTTAAGATTCTATGTCTGGGCAACAGGGAGTTATTCAGAGGCAAGAAAAGTCACAGCAATATCACTGTGCATTTTACTAGCTATGTGCACAGGGAGGCGTTCACACTGACCCTGAATATTAATAAACATAAAAAGTTCAGCACCAAATCCCTGTTGTGGGATTACCGGATTACTGAATTAAAAACACATTGGAAGTCATTGCTGCCAGCAAAGAATTGTGTAACTGCTGGTAAAAAAGAAAGAAAAAAAAAAAACAATAGTGATTTCTGTAGGAGAACAAAACAATAATATCTTTGTAATGTTCTGAAATCGCTTCATGAATAAAGCTGAGACGGGCTCCCCTGCATTTCCCAGTTTGATTTGCTGACCATCTTGTCTGCCCATAATTGTTTTCTGCCATTCATTTCCTCCCATTGTCAATTATTACTAAAACAATTATGAAAAAAGTGCATGTCTTTGTTTCCTGTTGCTGATGAATGCAGTGAAGTCATAGAACAGGCCAGTGCATCATAATCTTTTCCATTACAATGGATTATGCTGTCACAAACAGGATATAGCCCTTTACTTGGAGGAGAGGCCGTCAATGGCAATGAATTAGCATGAACATATTGTCAGCCATGACAGCAAGAAATCAGAACAGAGACTTAGCTCTGTACATTTTGAAAATATACTGGGTTTTGTTCCTGATTATAAAAGTAGTACATGCTTATTTATCCTGGAGACAAAGTAGAAAATCAAAATCACCATTACCCCACCAACCAGAAATTTTTTTTCGAGACGTAGTCTCGCTCTGTCACCCAGGCTGGAGTGCAGCGGCGCGATCTTGGCTCACTGCAACCTCCGCCTCTTGGGTTCAAGCAATTCTCCTGGCTTAGCCTCCTGAGTAGCTGGGACTACAGGCACATGCCATCACGCCTGGCTAAGTTTTGTATTTTTAGTAGAGACAGAGTTTCACCATATTGGCCAGGCTAAGAAATTTCTATTGTTAACAGTTGGTGTATGACTTTTTAGCTCTTACTTCTTTTTTCATATGTACATATATATTTTTTAAGCAAATGGGGTCACACTATATATATAATTTTGTAGACTTCTTACATTCACTGAATGTAAGTGTAAATGTTCACTTAACCTTTACTATGAATAGTTTCCAATGTCATTAAATATTATAGTGTAATTTAATGTCTGTATAAAATTTCATATTGTGGAATGTTATTTAATAATTCCCTTTATATTTAGGTTAGTTACAAAATGTATCTGTTATGAATAGAGTCTTTTACACACGCATTATTGTCTGAATTTATGATGTTTTTAGAATAGATTCCTAAAAGATAGACTTTTTGCTTTTTACTAAAAAATATATTGTGTATTTTGAAGTAAATATTTAGAATCAAAGATCTAGGAAATCTTAATAAAAAGGCACGTATGTGCATTGAAAGTTTAGTAGCCAAACATATGTGCCTGCCTAAAATGGTAAACAGGTGAAGTATTTTTAATGATTAGAAAGTTTAAGATAAATCTAAAACTGTTCTATTCAAAATGCCTTTCAGGCCAACAAGCTGTAAGGGTGTATGTAATTCCATGGAGTCTTCTTCCAGAATTTCCTAGCACAACTAGCCTTCTTGAATTTGCTATTTAGAGATTCCTAAGGAGCTTGCTTCTAGTGCCTGGCTCTGCTGTCTCTGGGCTGAGCGTTGTTTTCTGGTATTGCCACTAGAGAGCAGCCAGGGACAAGGAGAGGAGGTTGACACCTTTGGTCTTTTCTCTTCAGCATAACCTTTTTCTAAAAATTGCACGATCTCATTTATAAGTGGAATATTTTTTGAACCCTAAAACACAGAGATACAGAATGAAACAGTGGCCACTAAGGGTGGGAGGAGGGGGGAAAGGGAAATGGGGACATAAAAGTCAAAGGATACAAAATAGCAGACACTAAACAACAAGTTTGGAGGCCGGGTGCCGTAGCTCACACCTGTAACCGCAGCACTTCAGGAGGCCGAGGCAGGAGGATCACTTGAGGTCAGGAGTTCAAGACCAACTTGGCAACATGGTGAAACCCTGTTTCTACTAAAAAATACAAAAATTAGTGGGTGCAGTGGCGTGTTCCTGCAGTCCTAGCTATTTGGGAGGCCGAGGCACAAGGATCACTTGAGCCCTGGAGGTGGAGGCTGCAGCAAGCCGAGGTTGTGCCACTGCATTCCAGCCTGGGTGATAGAGGGGGACCTTGTCTTGAAGAAGAAAAAAAAAAAAAACAAGTTTGGAGATCTAATGTCCAACCTCAAGATGAAATTTAATAAAATTGTATTGTATTCGGGATTTTTGTAAAATAAGTATGTTTTAGCCACACATGTCATACAAAAAAAGTAACTATATGAGATTATAGATTCTTCATCATAATCTTTATTTCACCAGATGACCAAGGGAAAATTTAAAATGAGCCACTAAGGGGAAAAACGATTCAGGAGGTTAATAAATAAGGAAAACCTCTGGGTATAAATGATTTCCATTTTCTCAGAGAGAGTAACCAAAAGATGGAGAATTCTACGAGGGCCATCAAAGTTACGAAGAATAGAAGACCTGGAACCTGGCTAAAAACTGGGTTCTAGCATGAGCAACTGGCGCCCTTAGCTCTTTGCAGATGGAGAAAGTGAATCTAGAGCCAGAGGCTCAACATTCTGTATATGAGTCTCAGTTGTGAGGGCTTTGGCCCCTACACATGGTGGTTCCATTTTCCATCTGCCTCTCATTAATGATGTGATCATGGACATGTTACTTAATCTCTCTGACCTCACTTTTCTCAACTACAAAATGTGGCTGGCAATGGGACCTGCCGACAGATGGTTGCAGAGGCAAAAGGAGATAATGGAGATAAAAGGCTTGACATAGAGTAAGTGCTTAATAAATGTTGTCGTTTTTATTTCCAGTTCTCACCTCCCTCCTAAGCTGTTTTCCATTCTCAGCTGTTCGCTTACTATTTCTATCTGACTATTCCATCATTCCCTCAAATTTCCTGTGTTTGAAACCAAAATCCTCATCCCTCTCACTAACTCCCTGACCTGCTGCTGTCTCTTTGGCCATTTCTTTGAATGGAGCCATAAAACATAACAACCTCTTGAACACATTCTCTCCTCCTAAAACCATACCCAATTAGTTTGCAAAACGCGTCAATTTGTTCTCAGATGTGTCTCCATTGGGCTTCTTTCTCTCTGTCTTCATCAGAACCCAGGCCTCGGCGCCCTGATCTCTCCCCCAGCAAGTTCTGCCTCCAACCGGCAGATCTTATGCACGCCATTTCCCTTTTCAGAACTTCTCATCAGCCCCAGGTGTCTTTAAATTCTTGACTCCTTAGTTCACCATTAAAGTCCCACCACCTTCTGAACCCGCCTCCTCCAGGCACTTCTTTCCTGCTCCATAGGCTCATTCCCTCTGCTGCTGTCAAGCTGGCTGACTCTCAGTTCCCTTGAAGAGTTGCCAGATTTGGGAAATCAGAATACAGGGCCCCCAGCTAAGTGTGAGTTTCTGATAAACAGCAAATACTATTTTCGTATAAGTAGGTCCCATGCACTAAGTCTCATACACAGTCATGCAGTAGGGCACACTTAGACTAAAAAAGTGTTTGTTGTTTATCTGAAATTCACATTGAACTGGGCAACCTGTATTTCATCTGACAGCCCTATTCCTTGGGCGCAGGAAGGCCATTCCTGTCGCTGCTCATGCTCACAGCTCCATTCTTATCTTAGATGTCCTCATCTCCCTCATCCATCAGCTCTCCTCCCGCTTACCAAGACCCAACTCAGCCTCAGGCCTCCATGAAGCCCGTCTGGATCAGGTCTTCCTTAGGTGGCACTCATTATCTACATCATTAATTTGGCTCCACATATAGGATGCTTTGTGTCCTGTATACTTCCCTTTTTTCAACTTGAGTTTTTCAAGGATAGAGATTATATTGTAAGTTAGAAAACTTAATAAATAGGTGTTCATGGTGTGGTGCTGCTTGTAGACCTGTAATACCGGATGAGACAGTAGGAGAAAAGTCTCCAAAAGCCAATTGTCTGAATTCAAGGTGCCTGTAAATACACAAGAATCATCGTGCAATACCCCTCTACCCTACCCAGCATCAGGCCAGATGGCAGGTGGGTGTAGTTTCCAATCTGAAGAAGAAGACCTTGGCATGCTTCTCCCACATCCCTCTTCAACACATCCTCCAAGTTGTACATTGTATTTGGTGACATCTAAATTTCTTGCTGCTTCATATGGTCTCTTCAGTAACCTGATTTTACTTGTATTTAAATGTGAAGGCCAAGGTTGGCTCTATTATTATGTAAACTGTAAACACACGGTGATTGTAGGAGTTACTCTGGAAATAAGGCAATACATTTCTATGTAATTAATTAAAAAGCTAAAAAATTGATAATTTTTTTCAAAATTAGCTAACTCTAACTTAAAATGTTCTCAGCAACTTGTAGATACATAAAACAATCTGTAGAACTACTGTAGAACTATTAAGCAATTTCTAAGAACTGTATTTTAAATACCTGGCATTTCATAAATACAATTTTTTTTTTTTTTTTTTTTGGCGATGGAGTCTCACTCCGTTGCCCAGGCTGGAGTGCAGTGGCGCAATCCCGGCTCACTGCAACCTCCACCTCCTGGGTTCAAGTGATTCTTCTGCCTCAGCCTCCCAAGTAGCAAGGATTACAGGCATGTGCCACCACGCCCAGCTAATTTTGTATATTTAGTAGAGACGGGGTTTCACCCTGTTAGCCAGGCTGATCTCAAACTCCCAACCTCAGGTGATCCACCCGCCTCGGTCTCCCAAAGTGCTGGGATTACAGGCGTGAGCCACCACGCCTGGCCCCATGAATACATTTATAAATCTATGGTCATCTGGAAACCAATGACCAGCAATGAGCCTTTTACAAGTGAAAAAATATATTCTTGAAATAATACATCTAACTCATAATTTTATCTTTCTTAAACCTTACATACAGTTAAAACATTTTCATTCTATAATGTAAACATGTGAATGTGTCAAATGTGAACGTTGTTTTGAAACTCTAAGGGAAATGAGTTCAACATGATCAGAAATCAGAATTGCTGTAAGCAACATTGCTGTAATTAGAGCCATGTGGCGTGGCAATTAATTAAGTCACCTTAGATTCCACTCTGTGGAAGATCTAAAGTGGACTCAGAACTGACTTTGCAGCACTGGAATGTCCTGAAAATAAATGCTGAGGGTTTGTTTATTTGTTTCTTCAGATCTATCATATTTATTCAGATTAATTTCATTTCCCTCTCTTTTTATTTTTTAACCACTTAAGTTCAGCTAAGAAATCATGCTCTTTCTATTCAAACATATTATACTTTCTAACAGTTTCCATGGAATTATAATTTTCTAATCAGTAAAAAATAACCCTTAAATTCTCCCAGGAAAGAAGACGGCCAGTGGGATCCACACTGAGCCTGAGCCGAGTCCTGGCCTCCTGTGCCGGTTCTAGCTGGTTCTGCTTTTCTGGCTTCCAGCTTTGCTATCTTCTTGGGACAGATTCTAAACATCCCAATCTCAAACAGGGATAGGGCAAAAGAAATAACAGCCACACATTTCCTTCTGCTCTTCCTTTTCAATAATCCACCAGAACCGTATTCCTCTGTTAGTCATTGTGGTAACATTAATCAAGTTACTCCAAGACACAAATGTGGTTATTATCAGCAGCGGATGCAAATATGGTGCATCATTTAAACAAATGTGCTTGTTTAATGGCAAAGAATGTTAAAAGAATTTGGAATGTCCCTAGTAGCTTTCCAAGTTTTTGTGGGCAACATCAACTGTTCTTGGATTTCATCCATTTCCTTTCAACCTTACCATTTCCAAACCCAGTGACATTTTTCAAGGTACTCAAAACATAATGAACGAATGTTTGGAAATAATAATTTAAATCTACATAACTACTAAGAACACTTTCTATCACTGGAAACTATTCAGTGCTGCTTTTTGTGGTTCTAGAAGATTCTCCATTTTCTGAAAAATGAATGTTCAAGACAAAAAACCTGTATTAAAATTTTTTTATCTTTGCTTAATTTTATACAAAATTTAAATTTTATATATAACTTTTATACAATTGTCCATTTCTGCTTGAAGGCCTATTTATTAAAAGTATTCTAAACTATTATTCATCAAATAAATTGTAGGTGGATTATTAATCAGCAATTTGAAAAGGGCAGACAAGCAGACAAATATCAAAAATATATTTTTAAAGGTGATCATCAATGAAATTATTTATACTATCTAAACCCCTGATAATAATGAAACTGAAGAAAGTTTGTAAAGTTATTGTCAAGAAACAACTTTTTAAAATATTTATTGTAAAAACCTGAAGATGTCATAACCAAGGTTGATTTCTACATTTCTTCAGAGATATGAGCAAAGCGTATTGAAAAGTTACATGAGGATCGGACCTCAAATCATATCCATTGTCTGTGGCTAATATCCATAGTTCATGAAGTGCATTAAGACGCAACAACAGACAGATTTTTAAATGACACTTACCTTTGCAGAACTGCAATAATGTTCATCCCTATAGTGAATCGTCTTTTTCTTTCCACTTCATCACCTCTAGCAAGTTTCTCTTCAACGTGCCTAAACACCTAGAATTCCTGTTCTGTCTTCTAAAATGCTGTCATCACCTCCATTGCCCAAATCTAGTTCAAAAGTGAGGAGAGAAAAAAAACTGAAATTTGCAAGCTGTTTATGCCTAACAACAACATTGAAGCTGCTAAGCTTTGAGCTCAATGAATTAAAGGTTGTTTGGCTAAATGGCAGGCAGACTTCCTCCTATTCTTTCCGAACTTAGTTTTCCTGCCTCCAGTGGAGCTTTTTCCTTTCCTGGGCTATAAATAGGCTGGTGGTAAGAGTACTGAGGAAAGAAGAAGGCAGGAAATGTATTTGATTTCAGAAAGCAGCCTTAGGTGTATGAGTGCATGTGTGCTTCTTTCAAATGAATACCAACAAACAAACTAAAAATTTGGCCTCAAATAATTCAGCTTTGGTCTGTGCACCATAGTCAACGTTTTATTTAATTTCCTATGGTCTCAGTTTTACTATAAGTTGTCATATCCTATAGACACTTAAATATGGTTGATTCTTCAAGGTGGGAGTGTATGTCTGGAATGAAGGGACAGTTTAATTTGTGACATACATATTTTTTTCCCTTTCAAATATTATACTGTGTATGCCATGCTTTAAAAACATTAATTTTAAAGACAATTTTTAAAACTGTTATTACTTAAGGTCCTTCATATAATTCTATTAGATGTCTGTGTATTGATTTGTTATCTAACAGTCATCTATTTATCTGTCACCTCCCTCCCTTACTCTGTCATTCTACACTTACTGTCTGTCAACAGTGTTTGTTTTAGCCACCCAGTAAGTGTTTGTTTTAGCTGCTCTTTACGTGAGTAACACTTTGAGAAGAAGCACAAGGAATTTCTCCGTAGGAGGGGCTACTTAAAGAGTGGTCCAAGGACCGGCCAGGCGCGGTGGCTCACGCCTATAATCCCAGCATTTTGGGAGGCCGAGGTGGACGAATCACGAGGTCAAGAGATGGAGACCATCCTGGCCAACATGGTGAAACCCTGACTCTACTAAAAATACAAAAATTAGCTGGGCATGGTGGCATGCACCTGCAATCCCAGCTACTTGGGAGGCTGAGGCAGGAGAATGGCATGAACCCAGGAGGCGGAGGTTGCAGTGGGCTGAGATTATGCCGCTGCACTCTAGTCTGGCAACAGAGCGAGACTCCGTCTAAAAAAATTTTTTAAATTAAAAAAAAAAAAAAAGACAAAAAGAAGTGGTCCAAGGACCAGTAGCATCAGCAACCCTGGATCAGAACCTCTGGGGCTGGGGCTCAGATGATTAACTTCAGGTGATTCTGATGCTCACTAAATAGGAGAAACATGGATCTACATAATTACTTTGTGTGCATGTTTATTAATATCCCTTCAAAAAGGAATTTAAGAGTAGATTTTTTTAATGTAAGAATCAGAAAATAATGTATATGCTTTTTATGCTGGTAACCTCCATCTAGATGACTAGAAGAGTTTTTAGATCTAATGTTAAGAAGACACACTAATTTCCTAATTACTTGGAGAAGCTACCTAATGTGAGGCAAAAGCAGTGGAAAAAAACAAAAGGATAGTATTTAAGAGAGAGACAACAGCACTCACACATGGTGAAGAGTCATCCTACATATAGATAAATTCTAAGCAAATTTTACTAACAGCTATATCTGAAAATTATAAGTTGTCTGAAACAAAACCAAAGTAAACAGTGAAGAAATGAAGCTTCTAATGGAAATACAATGTCCCAGCCCCCACTTTTTTGTTTGTTTGTTTGAGACAGAGTCTTGCTCTGTCACCCAAGCTGGAGTGCAGTGGCGCGATGTTGGCTCACTGCAACCTCCGCCTCCCAGGTTCAAGCAATTCTCCTGCCTCAGCCTCCCAAGTAGCTGGGATTACAGGCATGTGCCACCACGCCCGGCTAATTTTTGTATTTTTAGTAGATATGGAGTTTCACCATGTTGGCCAGGCTGGTCCTGAACTCCTGACCTCAGGTGATCCACCCGCCTCGGCCTCCCCAAGTGCTGGGATTACAGGTGTGAGCCACCGCGCCCGGCCCCCAGCCCCTATTTTTGTTTAGTGATTTGATTATTGTTTTGAAACCCAGCCATTTCTTGTCCATGCTTGCGTTTCATACTAGGCCCCCGTATAATAGAAGCAATAGGTTGAACAATGAGCTCAAGCCAGAGCTGATAAGGAAAAAGTAAGGGTGTCCACATCCTAAGTACAGATTGGGAGGAAAATGTTTCTTCAGAGAGAAAGAGAGAGACAGAATGGGGGGGAGAGAGAAAAAAAAGAGGGAGAGAGAAAAAAAGAAAAAGAGAGGTGAATGACTTCCTTGTAATAGCAGAAAGGAAGAAGGAAGTCCATGGTGCTCAGGATATAACAGCTGCAGTGTATTGAAAGAGCTAGAAAGTACATGAGTTGACTTTGGCAAGAAAATGGCTGGCAATGGGGTAATATGTTTTTGAGAGCAAACCGTGCTCCCATGTGAGAAGAATGAATGCTTCTAAGAAACTCCAAGTACATTTACTAGGCTTCTTTCATTGTCCTCTGGAAATATTCCTTCTATTTTTTGTGGGGAAGTATTTTACTTGTCAAAAAGAACAACGTCACAGAACTCCCCGTATTGCCCATCTCTAGAAACGAATCATTCAAACGTCTACGGGAACAACAAGGCTCTGTATTCTTAATCTAAAATTAATGACAGACTCTCTCAAAAGGCATAGTGGGAAAAAGTCAAAGGCCTTGTTAGGAAAGATAATGTGTGACATTCTTCAATTATTTTGGTTCTGTCAGTGGAGGAAAATACGGTTTTTAAAATTGAAGTCCCTTAAAAAGTTTTCAATATATAAAATATAGAAAAAACCTAAGCAAAAGTTCTCAAAGAAAACGCAAAAAAGAGTCTGCATATTATTGCTTAACTGAGATGAATGCACTTATGCATCTGAGCCTGTATGTCCCATAGGTATTTTTAATAATAGCTTATCTTTATCCCCAAAGTGCAGAAGCTGTAGATAATGACCAAATTGTGGGCTATGAACTGTGTTCCTTTGACTTGAATTGTTGCATCGTACTAATGAAAATAAGTCAAAACTGCTAGAATAACCACTCAAAAGAACACAGGTTAAGGATGGCTCTCTAAATCACAGCAGGAATAATGAAAAGGTGGTTGAAAGTTAGGAAGGACTTCTCCATCTTAAAAATAAAATATAAGAGTTACCAACTCTTTGAAAGAGCTAGAAGACTTAGTGGGATAGAAAAAAAGCTTTTCCATTAATTTAATTGAAGTTGATTTGTGTTCATCAGTAGTTTATTTAGACTGATTCTCAGCAAACATAATGTTAAAGTTACCTTGCAAATTACAAAACTCTTGGCACAAATAAAACAGTGCACAATATCTCCCAAGAGAAGCCCAGCCTTGGTAAAGTTCAGTTGGAAAATCTAAACCAGACTGCCTTCCCTGCACTAGACTTTGGTTTCTGTTGGTATTCTGTCACTCTGCCATGCATCTAAAATAAAACAGCATGAGTTTTTGTGTAACAACAACAACAACAAAAAAGACAACTTGAGACTCGCCGATAATAAAATCTAGAGCTCGTTCAGTTTTGTTGAAGCTAAAATCTGATGTCATAATAACTAAAGGAAATTCTAATTGGTGTTATGGTAAAAGTTTTCCTACTAATTCTGAAACGTAGACTCTCATTTTGCTGTTTCTGCTAGTTGTATATTCCTTTGGGAAATGCCTTTGGACTCAACGCTAAGGTTGTTTGTGAAGCTTTGGAGGCAAAGAAGAAGCAAAACCATCACTGGGAGTAAAATACACAGGAAACAAAACAGACCGTGGTAGAGACAGCTCATGGCACCCATCTGAAGGCAAAAGGAACTGCCATGGGCGCCGACAGCACGCGCACCTAAATATTAGCTGATTGTGTGCAGTATTTGTAAGGAAGGAAGGAAGAAACGAGGGGAGAGAGCAGGGCAATGGAACTGATTTATCCAACAACAATTAAACTTTTCATTTTGGCAGTCACTGTAGTCGAGTAAAAAGCCAAGCAGTAGGTTGGTTACTGAATTAATAGTCTATACAGGTTCCTTACTTATACAATAGATTAGTTCAAACTCACAATGGGGTCAATATACTCCATACTCCCCTGAAACACATAATTACGCAATTGAGTTTATATTAAGACTGGCAAGGTGAACACAACCATCAGCTTTATAATTCTAACAAATTGTAGGGTGCAAATTCACACTGGTTAGATGAAGCAAGTTAAAAACAACCGAGTATTCAGAATGACCAAGAAAATCTCTCTTCGTTGCTGCCACTGAAGAAGCCAGCTGCCTATGAAGAAGACCACTTGGTAAAGAACTGAGGGTAGCTTCCCTCCAACAGCCACTAAGAAACTGAAGCCCTTTAGTTTGACAGCCTGCAAGGAATTGAACGTTGCCAATAACCACATGAGCTTGGAAGCACATCATTCCCCAGTCGAGCCTCAGATGACCAAAGTTCCAGCTAATACCTTCTTGCAGCCTTTTAAGACCATGAGGCAGTGACCCAGCTAATCCATGTCTGGCTAAGCCAGCTATAGGAGAGGAGCTCCTATCAAGATGATTTGCAGTCTTATGAAAGGTAATCATGTACATGTGATCCTGGACACTCAACTCACCTTTGCTGCATTCAGCTGGCTAGAAGCAAGTCACAAGTCCTTCCTGTGATCAGGTGAGGGATCAAGGCTGTGACTACCAAGAGTGGGATTGTGAGGGCCCCCTGTTTTCTGTCTGACACAATGGATGACTGACCCAGAAAGAAGAAAGTAGACATTATATAGACCATCCTGGCTAACACAGTGGAACCCCATCTCTACTAAAAATGCAAAAAATTAGCTGGGCATGGTGATGGGCACCTGTAGTCCCAGCTACCTGGGAGGCTGAGGCAGGAGAATGGTGTGAACCCGGGAGGCAGAGCTTGCAGTGAGCTGAGATCGCGCCACTGCACTCCAGCCTGAGCGACAGAGCAAGACTCCGTCTCAAAAAAACAAGCAAACAAACAAACAAAAAAGAAAGTAGACATCATACACCAGGTGGTTAATATAGGACAGTTAGGGACAGTGCTACCCAAAGGTAAAATAGACAAAACAACTTAAGTTTTCTTCTTTCAAACCAGTGGGAAGTGCACTGCCTTGAGAAAGATCAGGGCATCTCTCTACCGTTACACACGCTTGAGCAACTCAGGGACCTAAATGTCCTCATGCTCTATCTTTGAGGTCCTTTCAGTGCTAAGCTTCTGTGACCTCAGACCTTCCTTTCCAAGCCTCTCAAGACATTTTGGAATGCCACAAATTCTGGCTGTATTCATACAAAGTGCTGTGATAACCAGTGTGTCACTGTTGACATCTTTATAGAACAATACTGAGGAGAAAGATAACATTTAATAGATCAGTCCTCTAGAGAAGTTAAAAGTCAAATCCATTACGGTGTTACCCTCTGATCCAATTTTTGATTTTCCATTTGTTTATATTTCTAAAGCATGATGTCATATAAAAAATACACAAGACAAAACCACTATAAACTTCACTTTTTACAGGCAAATTTGGGGCTAAAAATTATGTTCTATGTGGGGAGCAAACTACATTTCACATCCAAGTAATATTGAGTACATCAAGAAGTTACTTTGGCAGTGTAAACTCACACCCTCAGGATTAGAAAGGGCTTTCAAAGTCATCTTTTTAGCCACCTATCTGACAGGCAAATATCTTCCAGAACATGAAGAACAAATTATCTTATTATTTCTAAGTAGAAACTGATAGACTGTCATTATACTTCCTTGTGATGTCATAAACGTAAATGACTCTGTTAAAAATAAAATTATGAATTTAATCTACATAAGGCGAATCCAAACGCTTGCTCAATATATCAGTGAGCTCTTTCTTCAGGCAAAACATTAAGTTCTAAAGTATATGGAATTTTAAACATATATTCACAGTTATTCTTCTGTGGACAGACTACACAATGACATTATAAATATTCTCTAATACCTCATTAAGAACACAGATTAAAAGCTGTAAATCAGGTTGAAACTAGGCAGGCTTAATTTCCATTTAGAGGCTGAAGAGGACGAAAAGTTTAAGAAGGAAATGACTTTTTAGAGCTATATGAGATCAGAGCATCTAAGAGTCTAGATTTAAAACACTAAGCACTAAAGTCACATTCTTGGAACTCGTATCATGTTGTAGCTCCTTAATATACAGCTTGCTCAAATATCAAGTATTAATGTGCAATTAATTCTGAAAGAAACCACATGCTACAAACTGTATTTTATTTGGACAATGAGGCCAGCACAATTCTTTTTTATAAACTGTACTTTTTCAACCCCATGTGAGTCCCTACTAAGTACAAAGCTCTGAGCTTGAGCCATAAGAAAAGAAATAAAATTAAACATTTGGCCTTTCCCCCCAAAAGAAGCATACTTTCTAAAGCAGAATTTCTCAAGTCATGGTCCAATGACAGCCTGTATAAGAATAATGTAGAGAGGGCCGGGCATGGTGGCTCATGCCTGTAATCCCAGCACTTGGGGAGGCCAAGGCGGGTGGATCACAAGGTCAGGAGATCAAGGCCATCGTGGCCAACATGGTGATACCTTGTCTCTACTAAAATACAAAAAATTAGCTGGGTGTGGTGGTGTGCATCTGTAATCCCAGCTACTTGGGAGGCTGAGGCAGAAGAATCACTGGAACCCAGGAAGTGGAGGTTGCAGGCAGCCGAGATCGTGCCACCGTACTCCAGCCTAGGTGACAGAGTGAGACTCCATCTCAAGAAAAAAAAAAAAAAAAGAGTAATGTAGGGAGTTTATTGAACGTGGAGATTTCTGAGCACTGTACTCTAGCCTAGGTGACAGAGCGAGACTCCATCTCAAGAAAAAAAAAAAGAGTAATGTAGAGAGTTTATTGAACATGGAGAATTCTGAGCCTCAGCACCAGAAGATTGCTGGTTTAGTAGGTCTAGGGTAAGCCTTGGAATACACATTTATAATAAGCCTGTGATTCTTATTGTACACTGAAGTTTGAGAGCCAATTATAAGGTGTCATTGGGGTCACCCAGAGGTAAAAACACATCTTTTAAACTAATACAACAGAGTACCCAAAGGAACAGTATTGAGTGAATTCTGATTATAGCTGTAGTGAACATCAAGGTTCCATATTGGAATACATGTTACGGTGTAAACTTTCTTAAAGCCTGTTCTAATTTGTCCTAATAGTAGCAAATTTATTTTGAGTTTCCTAGAAAAGGTCTGAATGGAGGGACCATTTCTCTTCCCGAGTGCATTAAAAATTTTTTTTGCATTTTAAAAATTGTGGTAAAATATACCTAACATAAAATGTACTATTTTAATCGTTTCTAAGTATACAGTTCAGTAGTGTTAAATATATTCACATTGTTGTGAAGCAGATATCTGGGACTTTTTTTTTTTTTTTTCATCTTGTAAAACTGAAACTCAATATCCTTGAAACAACAATTCCTCTTTTTTCCCTCCCTGTAGCTGCTGACAACCACCATTCTACTTTTTGTTTGTATGATGAATGGCCCATTTAAAAAACCCAATACATGACGACGTGTCAGGTACGCGAAAAAGGAAGAAGAACTGAGTCTAAACATCAAAATCAGGGGGTTTGGTTTAAGAAATGAGATCAGGTCGGGCACGGTGGCTCACACCTGTAATCCCAGCACTTTGGGAGGCCGAGGCGGGTGGATCACGAGGTCAGGAAATCGAGACCATCCTGGCTAACACAGTGAAACCCCGTCTCTATTAAAAAAAAAAAAAAAAAAAAAATTAGCCAGGCATGGTGGCGGGGGCCTGTAGTCCCAGCTACTCAGGAGGCTGACGCAGGAGAATGGCGTGAACCCGGGAGGCGGAGCTTGCAGTGAGCCGAGATGGCGCCACTGCACTCCAGCCTGGGCGACAGAACGAGACTCCGTCTCAAAAAAAAAAAAAAAGAGATCATACATAAAGCCGAAAGGTGTAAAGCAAAGACACTTGGATGTATAAGTAGAGGTGTTTTTCAGAAATGAGTTGATACAGTTTGATCACCCGGCTGTGGGAAGTGGGTATCAGGTAGATGTGTTTTCTAAAGCCAGGATATGAACTACAGGTCACTATCAGATATCAGATCGAATTCCTATATCGTTGATGAATTGTGATTAAAGTAGATGGGAAGTAGGTCAGGGGATAAAGATTAGGGATTATAAAAGGTATTTACCACCACCAAAATTTGTTGCAGATTTGGGAAGTGGGTATACCTATGATAAACCCATCATGATAGTTAACTAGGATTGGATTGGTTGAGGCAGCCCTTCGGGCATTGTGGATTTGGGCACACATATCATAAATATTATGTATCGAAAGGCATCTTACAGCCAGGTGCTGTGGCTCACGCCTGTAATCCCAGCACTTTGGGAGGCCGAGGCAGGCGGATCACGAGGTCAGGAGATCGAGACCATCCTGGCTAACATGGTGAAACCCCCTCTCTACTAAAAATACAAAAAATTAGCCGGGCGTGGTGGCCGGCGCCTGTAATCCCAGCTACTCGGGAGGCTGAGGCAGGAGAATGGCATGAACCGGAAGGCGGAGCTTGCAGTGAGCCAAGATCATGCCACTGCACTGCAGCCTGGGCGACAGAGCGAGACTCCGTCTCAAAAAAAAAAAAAAAGCATCTTACAAATGCCAAATCCAGAGCCATTGGAAGTTCTGGAGGGCCACGGTTAATACTTTGGATAGGCCACAGTGACCCAACAGGATTGAGGAGATGGCCTGAAAGAGTTCAAGAAGTTTGATGAAGGTGTCTCCCAAGGTATCAAACTAAGCAATCTGGTGGACGAGACATCTCTTTTACTGTGTATGCTAGGGTGGAACCTCAGCCAAGTCATGCAATACGAAAGGAAGCATGGAAAAAGTAGGAAGAACATGTGTTTTGGAGTCAAATCTGGCTTGAAATTAAACTGCCTCTTACCATCTGGGTGACCTTTAAACCATCTTAATATTATATTAATTTCCTCATCTATAATACAAATTAAAACAGTACTTATGTTTTAGCATTAAAGGTAACTATTCAATATACCAGCACAATTCCTAGCCCGAGAGCTTTCAATAAGTTGTTGTAATGGTTATAACTACAATGATGACAATTGGTCTCCCGCTCTTGCTATCAGAATAGCATGCCAAGCGGTTCCTATTATTCTGTTATTCTGATGTGCAGGATAGGAGACTTTTTCAGCTACTTTAGCTATCTAGCCCATAATGTATGTGGAATTCAAAGATGGGGCTTGGGGGCAGGCTTATTTCTGCTTTGTTTTAAATGATGCAGACCGAGTCATCATAAGGAATCTGGTCCTTTGAGGTGGTACATTTGTACCTTGAACATGGTTTTAACTATTATCATATTTAATTAAATCTATGGTCTCATTATTTAATGTGCCCTTACAAATGAAAACAAAAACTTTGCGTGCAGCTTGAGGCAACGGGTCCAAGGATGTTAGTCATTCTCAGGCTGGCTCTGTTCATAGTCAAGAGATGGTCATGGCAGCTCCAACCACCCCTCCTCTCACATTCAGATCTAGTGTTGAAGAGAGAACACCACATTTCCAGAAGGGCCAGCCAAAGTCTAACTGGCTTTGACTGGATTAAGTTCTGATTGACTTAGGCTGGGCCACGTGCTTCACTGCTGGAGTCAAGAGTTGAGAAGGAATGTTGGCAGGTGTCCAGGGCAGGAGGACTGAAAATGAGAGAAGAGTGAAGTCCCTATGGCTCTAGTCAGCAACCTACCAATCCCTTGCTGCTTCTGATACTGCATCTGTACAGACTTAAGGTGCTGCACAGTTTTGCTCACAGAACAATAGAGAATATTGCCTTATGTTTTGTGTCCTCAAAAGACCATCATGGTTCCCCAGAATGAAGGGAGTTAGTACAAAAGGTAGTAAGATTTTTACCTCTGGGAACCCAAATCCCCAGAACCTGTCCCTACCCATGAAAAATTATAACGGAGACCCTAATGTGATTAAAGATAACTGACATAATCAAGGATCACCTTTGTGTGTGTGTGTGTGAGTCTCGCTCTGTCACCCAGGTTGGAGTGCAGTGGTGCAATCTCGGCTCACTGCAAGCTCCGCCTCCTGGGTTCACGCCATTCTCCTGCCTCAGCCTCCCGAGTAGCTGGGACTACAGGCGCCCGCCACCACATCCAGCTAATTATTTGTATTTTTAGTAGAGACGGGGTTTCACTGTGTTAGCCAGGATGGTCTCGATCTCCTGACCTCGTGATCCGCCCGCCTCAGCCTCCCAAAGTGCTGGGATTACAGGCGTAATCCCACCACACCCAGCCAAGGATCAGCTTCTTTTAGTAGTAGACAGAGGGTTAGATGTCAAGAGTGAGGTAGTTTTTTTTAATGAAATGAATCAGTCACAATTCATGGCTGCAAGGGACAAGACATCCCAAATTAACTGGCTTACATGAGAAAGGGGAATTTTATGAACTCATTAACTAAACTTTAGGAGAACAAAGGTGGAGGAGCATTAGGATGTCTGGAGCCAACACAGAGCACCATCATGACTCATTTCCTCTAGCTTTCATCTCTACTTCACACTCAGACTGGATTCTTCATGACACTAGAAATGGGTCTCTTCTGGACTCACAACCACACAGCCTTCACAGAGAGGAATGGGGCCCCCTCATTCCACCTCCAGTGAGAAAACTCTTAAGGCAGGACTCAGATTGGGTTGGGTAATATGCCCACCTCTTGTAACAATCACTGTGACCAGAAGTAATACAACTGGCCCAGCCCACATCTCTTGACCATGACCAAAGTCAAAGAGGCTGCGTGTGGGAGAGGAAGGTAGGAAGGGTCTGGACAGACAAAGAAATGGAGATCTAGAATGTGCTTCCCATTCCTATCCAGATACCAAAGGCACTGATTCTAAAGATGAGGGAAAAGCCTAGATCAAGGTAAGCCCAAATAAAGATGAAGAACTTACAGTTCTCAGAATTCTGGTCTGGTGGTTAGCCAAAGATCGCTCTTCTCCCTTTTGTTGTGTGGTTAGCAGGACATGAAAAGTGGGAAATTGGCACCAAAGTTCTGGGCCTAGAAAACCTCAGGAATTCGCTGATGACAAACAGGGAGCTTCTTCTTCAGATCTGGGGATAACAAGGCTAGAATCTTTAGCTGCCCTTGCTAAACATAAATTAGCTCAGGTATTCCACTTCTGTTTTTCTAAAATGATATTTTTCAGGGTTAGTCTATGGAAGATGCTATTGCAAATTGGATGGAGAATACACATGCCAAGAGTTCATATGATTTAGGGCCAAACACCAGTTTTCTCAAAATAGGGGCAACATGTAGATGTCTATATTCTCTAGAAAAAAATATTTAATTTTGGATGTTATTTAAATAATGACAGTCTTTATAAAGAATTAATATACAGGCCAGGTGTGGTGGCTCACGCCTGTAATCCCAGCATTTTGGGAGGCCGAGGTGGGCAGATCATGAGATCAGGAGATCAAGACCATCCTGGCTAACACGGTGAAACCCGGTCTCTACTAAAAGTCCAAAAAAAAAAAAAATTAGCCGGGCGTGGTGGCGGGTGCCTATAGTCCCAGCTACTTGGGAGGCTGAGGCAGGAGAATGGCATGAACCTGGGAGGCAGAGCTTGCAGTGAGCCCGGATTGCGCTACTGCACTCCAGCCTGGGCGACAAAGCAAGACTCCGTCTCAAAAAAAAAAAAAAAGCATTAATATACAAATATTTGGATCATCTGATCACCACCTTTTAACCAAATGTTGTCATGTGATTTGAGAGAATAAATTTATGTAAGTAAATAAGTAGAGGACACATTTGTACCCAGAAAATGAATCAGTAGAGAACTGTATGAACCAAAATATACAATATTTAGAAGAGAGAACAGTGATTAAAGAAGCAAGACAGACTTTGAAGAAAGTGCACCACAGCAGACAGTGCAACTCATATGAGTGCAGGACAATTTCATCTTAAAAAATGTCATCTGTCACCTTAAATTAATGCTATTCATTTAAATATATTCATTTCACTGTTTCATTTGCATGTAATTGCTATTTGTTTTGGTTTGTACTTGCAAAGGAACAACAAACATAAGGAGTTCATGTTTTATGTTTGAATATGTAAGTAACACAATAAAAAGGAATAGTTCAGCACTGGGAAGTCATAAGGAGAATTTTTAGGCTAAATGTTTGTAATGGGATGACTATGGTACCCCAAAATTCATGTTCATCTACAACCTCAGAATATGACTTTATTTAGAAATAGAATATTTGCAGATGTAATTAGTTAAGGATCTGAAGGAGAAGTTATACTAGATTTAAGGTGGGACCTAAATCCAATTACTGGTGTTCTTATGAGAAGAGGCGAGGGCACAGGGACATACACAGAAAAGAAGGCCATGTAAAGACAAAGGAAAAGACTGGAGTGATGTGGCTACACTTCAAGGAACATCAAGGAACACCTGGAGCCGCCGTAAGTTAGAAAGAGGCAAGGAAGGATTCTCCTGTAGGGCCTTTAAAGGGAGCACAGTCCTGCCAACATCTTGATTTCAGACTTCTGGCCTTCAATATTGTGAGAACACATTTCTGCTGAGTTAAGGCATCCAGTTTGTGGTCATTTGTCACCACTGCCCTAGCCCTATGGCAGTTCCTAACAACTACACAATCAAGGTTTACAGGTTGCCAAGAAAGAGATGCCCTCAGCTCTGTGGAAAGCAGGATGGGGTTTAAGGTCAGTTGATTCCCAGTAAAGCAGAATCTTCTTTTTATCCAGTAGGCCACACACCTATTATTTGTATATATTTTTAAAAGTATGAGCATGTGAAAGCATTTGGAAGCTCCACACAATAGTTCTCTGCAAGCACGGTATCATGCAGGTCCATGAGCTTTCACAGTATACCACTTACTGGCATTCACAAAACTGCAGGGACAATGCAAAGGCCACACTCATTATCAGACAGAGAGACACACCTACGATGTGACTTTTTTTTTTTTTTGAGACGGAATCTCGCTCTGTCGCCCAGGCTGGAGTGCAGTGGTGTGATCTCGGCTCACTGCAAACTCTGCCTCCCGGGTTCACGCCATTCTCCTGCCTCAGCCTCCAGAGTAGCTGGGACTATAGGCGCCTGCCACCACGCCCAGCTAATTTTTTTTTTTTTTTTTTATATTTTTAGTAGAGACGGGGTTTCGCCCTGTTAGCCAGGATGGTCTCCATTTCCTGACCTCGTGATCCACCCACCTCGGCCTCCCAAAGTGCTGGGATTACAGGCGTGAGCCACCGCGCCCAACCTATGATCTCATTTCTTTTTCTTTTTCTTTTTTTTTTTTTTGAGATGGAGTCTTGCTCTGTCGCCCAGGCTGGAGTGCAGTGGCGTGATCTCGGCTCACTGAAAATTCCACCTCCCAGGTTCGAGCTATTCTCCTACTTCAGCCTCCCAAGTAGCTGGGATTACAGGCATGCATCACTACGCCTGGCTTATTTTTGTATTTTTAGTAGAGACGGGATTTCCCCATGTTGGCCAGGCTGGTCTCGAACTCCTGACCTCAGGTGATCTACCCGCCTCGGCCTCCTAAAGTGCTGGGATTACAGGAGTGAGCCACCGCACCTGGCCACCATGGCTTGATTTTTAAAACATCATAGTGGCCGAAATAATGGCACCAATAGGTGACCTGTGTAGGCTTTTGGCACCCATGACATCCACTGGCCTCCACCCCTGAAGTTATCCCAAATAAACATACACTCAAAGTAAAATAGGATTTGTGTTATATTAAAGCAGCTTCCAGGCAAACTCCTTATCTCCTCTTCCCAACCCACTTGTTACTCCCAAGCCATATACAGAAATCTGGTGCTACCACTCATACCTCTAATTCTATCATGGCTCAAACCTGTAGGAAGGCACCAGTTGCTCTGATCTTCATGAATGGAGCCTGATCAGCCTCATTTTCCCAGTAGTGGATGTTTGCTGCTCAGGCCAGACCCCATATTTGATGTGATATGCCCCAGCATAATACGTGGACAGTTATGTGCCCTCCTGGAGGTGCCAGCAGAGAGTGGCGACTATAACCAGCTGCAGTGGCTTGCGGTCTGCCCTAGAACTTTGTAGATTTGACATGGAAATTAACTCTTCAGGCAACAGTCCTAAAAGGTCTTCCTGGGACCAGTCAGGAAGCACCGAAGATTGTATCTCTGATCCTGGACCAGCATGAGGACTGTAGCGTCCAGGCTGAATGTCCCTTCTTTCTGTTGTTTTACATATTCACGCGCAGGAAGGAGAGCATGCCACATAGTATAGTCAGGAATCCTGCCTGTTTGAAAGAGTATAATTCTAGATATGAGAAAAACAATAGTTCAGAGTTTCCCACAAACCCTAAGCCAGAGGTGCCGCTTGTGGTTTTCAAAGTGCTTGCAAATTCTTTGACACTCTTCCCATCAAATAGTAGAGTTTATGTTCCCTCCTCTTGAACTTGGGTGGGCTTTTGTAACCGCCTTGATGAACAGAATGTGGCAGAAGTGAGGATAATTCTGAGTGAAGTTAGACATACAGCTTCTCCTGGCTTCTCTGGGGAGAACTGCTCTGGGGGGCATGGACTTCCATGTACAAATCAAGATACTCTGAAAAGGACCACTTGGAGAGTCTAAATAAGTAGACAGATACCTAAGGAGCCCCAGTTGTTCCTATCCCCAGCTTCTTGAGTCTTCCCAGCCCAGGTGTCAGAGCTTTCAAGATGACCCCAGCCTCATCCACCAGGTGACCACAGCCTCATGAGAGACCTCAACCCAGCTCAGCCAACCTGCTTCCTAATTTCCAATGCCTTGAAACCATAAAAGACAACAACTGCTTGTTCTCGTTTCAAGCCTTTACAATTTAGGGTGATTTGCTATGCAACATTAAATAAAAAGACCACAGCCTGAGTAAATGAAGCTGCTGAAGGGAGCCCAAGAGAAACTCGGAATTACCTCCAAATTTCTCTGAAGAAAGGATTCGAGGTAAGGAAAAGATCTGCAGCTGCTTTTAAGGCAGATCATCTGTCTTCACCATGCTGAAACAGCAAGGTGGACTCCTGCTTGAAGAGCACTGTAATTTACTCATGCAGTAATGTGGAATCAGGAATGGAAAGTGATAGTAACAATTTGCTTACAATTGCCAGGGCAAGGGCAGAGACTTGGAGAACACAGTGGGAAATGAATGGTAAATATGTCATTCTCTACTGGAGGCAGGACTGGGAAGTAATTAGCTGGGGAGGAGTGGGAGCTGGCTAAGGTCAGAAACAGAATTGGGTTACAATGGGCCAGAATAAGAGTGAGGCTTACAGCATTATTATCTTTCAAATTCAAATACACTTCTATACCTCGCTTTGGGTTGCTGGGACAGAAACTGCAAACAACATTTCTATTTTTCCAGCCAGATACCTTTCAGGCTCTTCAGGGGGTGGTAGAGGGAGCCTGCAAGGCTGGAGGAAGAAGAGAGAATTTGCTGCCTCCTGTCTACTTCTTATTCCTGTGATGTCACCTGAGCAAAGCTTCTTCAAATGGGCAGAGGCACGGCCTTCTCACAGCAGCAGCTGAATCTACTTTTCAATTTTGTCCCATTTATAAAACACGCTCCTTTGTACCCACTCAGAGACATTAGCCCCAGCCAGCCAGTACCAACTCCTCAGAAAATTTGAGTCTCCAAGACTCCTACTCTACGTTTCCAAGTTTAATAATTCCAATCTCTTCCCTCTTTTCCCTCAGTTGAAAGGGTGGTAGCTGATGACTGCAGTTGCCACTTACCTCTGTGATACTTTAGAGATCTTTTTTCCCTTCTCAGTTACCTAGCTAATGGCTTTTTACCCAGTTGCAATTCTTCATATTAAAATTTTCCTTTTCCTTTACCTGGTGTGGCTTCTGTCTGCTGAATGGATCCTGACTAATAAAAGGTATTTCTTCCAAAGAAAAATCTATGATGGTAACTGAGTTTGGGGGTAACTGAAGGTTCAAATAGCAGGGAGATCAAGTTCAAATACCAAATGCAAAGACCACAGACAGAATTTGAAAGAGTGACCACAAAGTTAGGAGGTTGAAGGTGGGCAGAGACATAAGCAAAATAAGAGTAGGACTGGAACAAGATAGAAGGCTTAGGGTGATTGCTATGGAGGTGGAAATTATCAACCCATCCACCTACCCTCTACCCTCCCCCAGTCAGTAGGATGGGTAAAGCTGACTTAAAAACCTCAGGCAAGGCCAGGCGCGGTGGCTCACGCCTGTAATCCCAGCACTTTGGGAGGCCAAGGTGGGCAGATCGTGAGGTCAGGAGGTTGAGACCATCCTGGCTAACATGGTAAAACTCTGTCTCTACTAAAAATACAAAAAATTAGCCAGGCGTGGTGGCATGTGCCTGTAGTCCCAGCTACTCGGGAGGCTGAGGCAGGAGAATCACTTGAACCTGGGAGGTGGAGGTTGCAGTGAGCCGAGATCGTGCCACCGCACTCAAGCCTGGGCGACAAAGCGAGACTCTGCCTCAAAAAAAAAACAAAAATCTCAGGCAAAAGTGGACATTAGTTGTCTAGATTTGGGGTTGATGAGGGTTTTTTACTGGAGGTGGGAGTCATTTTGTTTTGTTTTTTTGAGACAAGGTCTCACTTTGTCACCAGGTTGGAGTGCAGTGGTACGATCTCCGCTCACTCCAGCCTCACCCTCCTGGGCTTAGGTGATCCTTCCACCTCAGCCTCCCGGGTAACTGGGATGACAGTCACATGCCACCATGCCTGGCTAATTTTTAAAATGTTTCGTACAGATGGGGTCTTGCTATGTTGCCGAGACTTGCCTTGAACTTGTGAGCTCAAGCGATCAAGTTCTAAGAGCAGCTTATAATATGATTTTTAACGCATGTTGTCTATGATCATAGAGTGAGATAGACATGGAAAGAAAGAGGGCCTTTTCTGCCTTGTGCCTTTTTCCATGTCTATTCTAAGGACCAGGATTGCCTTGAGACCAACACTGTGAGAGCCCTGACTCAGTATCCATAGATACTCTATCTGCACATTGCAGAGCACTAAGCCAGTCCGCCTTCTCAGCTCCAGACGAGTCAGTTTCATGGACTTTCAGCATCTCTGTGTGGATGTTTCCAGGCACCTCAAACTCACCATGCTCAAGGATGGATCTAATCTCTTTTTTCATTCAGATTTCCCCCCCGCCGCCACCATGGAAAGCAGGTAGGAAACTCTGGATTTCTTCAATGTAGCCCCCAAAAACAGAAACCTGGTTGCCTTTTTTTTTTTTTTTTTTTTTTTGAGATGGAGTCTCACTCTGTCGCTCAGGCTGGAGTGCAGTGGTGTGATCTCGGCTCACTGCAACCTCTGCCTCCTAGGTTCAAGCGATTCTCCTGCCTCAGCCTCCTGAGTAGCTGGGATTGCAGGCGCCCACCACCACACCCGGCTAATTTTTGTATTTTTAGTAGAGACAGGGATTCACCATGTTGGCCAGGCTGGTCTTGAACTCCTAACCTCAAGTGATCCACCCGCCTCGGCCTCCCAAAGTGCTGGGATTACAGGCATGAGCCACCACGCCCAGCCCTGGTGACCTCTTAGCATCTTCCCTTTTTGCTTCTTCTGGCTTCAAACTATTTGAAATACTCTGTGTGACACATCAGTGAACAAAATGAAGTCTTGTTGCCTAGTTGGGAAAAATGGAAAATCAGCAAAAGGTAAATCTGGGAAAGACTTTTTAATTAAATTATCTCTCTTTGAAGGGACTCATGAAAAATTGAGAAAATAGGGAGCGGTACTGGTCATGAGGAACGCGGGGAGGGAATCCTGAAATCTCCAGCTCTGATTTGCAGAGAAGATTTGAGAATAAAGAGCTCCAAGAGCTGTTTGACTCACGTTGCCCGATCCTGAAATCCAGAAGTCCCCCGGCAGGAAACCCTCTGGAGACGACAGACTAAACCATCCTGCCATTGTCAGCCTCACAAGGGGCTCAGCAACTCAGCAAAAGGAAGTTGTTTTTTTGTATTGCACTTTTTTTTGTCTTAAAGAGATCTCCTTCTTAATAGTTACATTAATATCTTGAATAAAGATGGAGAGTGTATGTCAACTTGGAAGAGACAGCAACCATACTGGAAGTCAGAATCAGAATCTCAAAACATCTTAACATAAGGCTAAAGTAAGGGACCAACAACAGAAGAGAAATTAATAGGAGCAAAGGTAAAATTTTGTACTGAGGTTCAAAAAGCCACTTGTAGAAGTGCAGCATGGGGAGATGTGGCTGAACAGGACCCCATACTTTTCAAGCTTGTTCTTGATGTTCTCTCAGTCAGGGTATGCTAACTGCTATAATGACAGTGCCCAAGTCCCAGTGATTTCAAGATATCCTGTGGAGAAAAAAGTGTGGAAGGGGCCAGGCACAGTGACTTATTCCTGAAATCTCGGGACTTTGGGAGGCCAAGATGGACAGATCGCTTGAGCCCAGGAGTTCAAGACTAGCCTGGGGAACATAGCGAGAACTTGCCTGTACTAAAAATAAAAATAAAAATAAATCAGCCGGTCATGGTGGCGTGTACCTGTAGTCCTAGCTGCTCGGGAGGCTGAGGTGGGAGGATCACCAGAACGCAGGAGGTCAAGGCTGCAGTGCGCTATTGTCGTGACACTGCACTCCAGCCTGGGTGTCAAAGTGAGATTCTGTCTCAAAAAAAGTGTGGAAGGGATAACAGTGCTGGCTCAATTGATTGCTTCCTGTAAGACTGGACATTTCCATTAACATGTGCCCAGCAAAGGGATTTTTGGATAATATTATCTAATTTTAACTAAGTTAACCCTCATATTGGAAAAATTGGCTTTAAAAATATTTCTATAAAAAATAGGTGAAAGACAGACAACAGCAAAATAAACCTAAAGAAAATGGCAGAGCAAACCCTTCTATTCTAAATATAAATTCTACATCAGCCACAATATGAGGTTAAAAAAAAAGAATGGTAGGATAATGAGACCAGCAGGTAGTCCCTTCAAATCCAAAGTTATCAAGAAGACCATTTAAATTATGAATTTATATCCACTGCCATTAATGATAAAATTCTTCCTAGTTGGCTGGCATGTTATGTCTTAAGATGTTAACTAGTAATAATATAAAGTTATTATGATTAACAAGATATTTGAAAGCCAAACATTCAAAATGGAAGAAAAATTTCAGCAGCTTTTTGAGAAATTTCACAAAACCTACTAATAATTGCTCAGAAACTTCTTTTGAGGTTTTTTGTTTTACAGTTAAGAAACAAAAGCCACAAACCATTGGGGTCTCTGGCTCTCCCTGCCACAACAAAAAATGTTGAAATAATTATAAAACAAAAGGCCAAAAACTGAAATTCACTCTTTTGTCAGCAATTTTTTGGGAAGTCACATAGTAAACATTATGGAAGATATGAAGAAACAACTTAGTATTGGCCATGCATTTGGGTGAAAGTATAGGTATTTCTATCATGTCTCAGCTTATGGCATTTTTTGGATTCTATTTCAATAGTTACATTCTTGAAGAACTGTTTTTTTTGTTTTTTTTTTTTTTTTTGAGACAGAGTTTTGCTCTGTTGCCCAGCTGGAGTGCAATGGCGCAATCTTGGCTCACTGCAACCTCCGCCTCCTGGGTTCAAGTGATTCTCCTGCCTCAGCCTCCTGAGTAGCTGGGATTATAGTCACCCGCCACTGGGCCCAGCTAATTTTTGTGTTTTTAGTAGAGACGGTGTTTCACCATGTTGGCCAGGCTGGTCTTGAACTACTGACCTCAGGTGATCCACCCGCCTTGGCCTCCCAAAGTGCTGGTATTACAGGCATGAGCCACCGTGCCTGGCCAAAGAACTGCTTTTTAATGAAGCACTTTAAAGAAAAAATCATACTGGAAAATCAGACTAAAGAATATCTCAATGATAAATAATTTTTTTAAAAAAACAATATTTTATCAGAAAACTTTTAAAGTATAACCACTGAATTTATAAGAATAAAAGGTATTCCTGCAGAGGAACAACAAAATTTCCAGAAACCTTGACAGAGATATTCATCTCAGTTGTGTTCATCCAATGTGTCATTCAATGGGGAGCTAATGCACCAAGAAATTGATGCTGGAATGTGCATAATACTCTTGATATCAACAATGCAATTCGTTTCAAAGAAAACCTGTAAGCAGCAGAACTTTAGAAGGTTATAATGAGATAGAAAGTCTTTGAGATTGTATCATAATCCTTCTTCTTCTACCCAATATTGATTTTCTTCTCTTCTCTTCTCTTCTAGGGGTATTTTCCCAAGAACACTCCCTAATTCGATCCCTATGTGCTAATCTCCATCTCACAGTCTGCTTTCCAGAAGACCCACTTGCAATGGTGGCAGGAATGGTCCAAGAAAGCACATGCCCATGTGAGATTCTGCAGCTGCCAACCACCGGCCAGCTAGCAGTGAGAACCCAGACAACCAAGTTAATGTGACACCTGAAGGGGCATTTAGTCAGACCAAGGAGTATTGGTAGGAAGAAGAAGAGAAGTATTCCAAGCAAGAACCAACTGTGGCCAAGTCCCAAAGGGATAAAGAGTGAGTTACAATCACGGAATTAAAAGAAATTTCTTGCGACTGTGTGTCGGGTTATTAGAGGGAGACAGCAAGAGGGCACACAGCCCAAGATGAGGCTGAGGAGGCAAGCAGGGGACATGCAGATTTATCTGGAAGAGGCCAGGCACAGTGGCTCACACCTATAATCCCAGCACTTTGGGAGGCCGAGGTGGGTGGATCACCTGAGGTCAGGAGTTCGAGACCAGTCTGGCCAACGTGGTGAAACCCCATCTCTTACTAAAAATACAAAAATTAGCTGGATGCAGTGGCATGCACCTGTAATCCCAGCTACTCGGGAGGCTGAGGCTGGAGAAACACTTGAACCCAGGAGGTGGAGGTTGTAGTGAGCCAAGATTGTGCCACTGCATTACACTCCAGCCTGGGCGACAGAGTGAGACTCCATCTCAAAAAAAAAAAAAAAAAAATTTATCTGGAAGACAATGGAAGGGGAGATGAGGCGAAGGGAGTGGGGAGTGAGTGACTTTCAGAGTGTGAGTTGGACAACTAGACAAGGCAGAGATTATCTAAACTCCATGGAAGCAGGAGCCTTGTCTGTGCTGCTATATTCCCAATGCACAGGACTAGTCTGGTAGGTCTTCCATAAATATTTGTTGAGTAAATGAATGAATGCGTAGATGAATAAGCTGGGAAGTTGAGATGATAAATTCACTTTTGGACACAGAAATTTTTTTTTTTTTTGACATGGAGTCTAGCTCTGTTGCCCAGGCTGGAGTGCAGTGGTGCGATCTTGGCTCACTGTAACCTCCACCTCTTGGGTTCATGCCACTCTCCTGCGTCAGCCTCCTGAGTAGCTGGGACTACAGGCGCCCACCACCACGCCTGGCTAATGTTTTGTACTTTTAGTAGAGACGGGGTTTCACCATGTTAGCCAGGATGGTCTCGATCTCCTGACCTCATGATCTGCCCGCCTTGGCTTCCCAAAGTGCTGGGATTACAGGCGTGAGCCACCGCGCCCGGCCTTGGTCATAGAGAATTTTGAGTGCCCGTGGGTCCTCTTTTGAAAGTGTACACTGGGGATTATACAACCTTTTGTTCAATTCTGAAGATAACCAGTGAAAAAATAACTCCTGTGTCCTTATTTTGAGACCATTATTCTCCCCCCACATTTAGAAGTTTGAAGTCCCCATAAGACCTGTGTAATCAATACCTAATCACCTTGAACCAAATGTGATTTTAAAAATGAGAGTGGCTGAGTATTGATCTTAACTAATGTAGAAACTGCCTGACTCTTGTGATCATCCAAATCCCTTTATCTTGTTTTAACCATAATGCACATAATTATCTTTTTTTTTTCTTATTTTTAAATTTTGGAACTTGAGCCTAACATGTCATATGTATATCACATTAAGGTGTTCTGGTCAAAGTTAACTGTAAAATATGGCACTTTTAAATGGACAAAAAAGGCTAGATAATGAGTAGAAGGAAAATGAAAGAATAGACAGGAATCCAAGGATTTTTACTGCCATCCAGTGGTGGAGCTCTCAGGCAAATATGATGTAAAGCCCCCAGTCAGTCTTCATGTTTTCCACTGCCAAGTCCCAAATGCATTCATTCAAGCTTAGTGACTAACTTGCAATGCTAGCCTACCATACAAGTTTGTATTGTGTTTTCTTGATTTTGAACGTAATTGGTTGGTCCTCTTGTGATCCTGAAGAAGATCATAGCCTTCCATAAGCAGCCAGTTTAAGAGTTACTTGGGCTGGGCGCAGTGGCTCACACCTGTAAACTTTGGGAGGCCAAGGCGGGTGGATCACCTGAGGTCGGGAGTTCAAGACCAGCCTGACCAACATGGGCAAACCCCGTCTCTACAAAATATACAAAATTAGCCAGGCGTGGTGGCGCATGCCTGTAATTCCAGCTACTCGGGGGGCTGAGGCAGCTGAATTGCTTCAACCTGGGAGGCGGAGGTCGTGGTGAGCCGAGATCATGCCATTGCACTCCAGCCTGGGCAACAAGAGTGAAACTGTCTCAAAAAAAAAAAAAAAAAAAGAGTTACTTGTACTTGATGAGGGGAGAATCTGACTCATTAATGCCCTCATGTTGCCAGCATACTCAACCCCTTCTTGCTTTCCCAAGCCCACCGCATATTCACACCCTTATGGAGAGTGAATCTCACAGATTCAACTCTAAGTCCCAACTGGCCATTTCCAAGTTATTTTTTATCTGTGATTTTATAACTGTTGGCTCCTAGATGGACAGCTTAGAACCCATGGAAACAAAAAAAGGAATGGAAGAAACCCTAACTCACTGACATTAAACAAGCAAGCGCCTTTGCCAACCTGCTGGAGAAAAATAAATAAAATTGTTATCACCAGATTTAGTCTAAAAGAAAAATAATCGGCCCAAGCATAGCATGCATGTTTTATAAACTGCACTTTTTTGGCCTTGACAAACACCATCCAGTTTACCCAAAGTTCATAAAAAGTTAATGTTTTCTACTTTTGAAATGCACATATACTGTTCTCTGTGTGCTAATGATGTGGCCTCTTAACCAGGGTTTGATTTTTCTGTGCCCATCCACCAATTTGCTCAAAGTCGTGGTCTCAGGCAGTGATGTCATTCCTTGACACTAAAAACAAACACCATCCAGATCTCTGTTTACTTTCTCCTGCAGGTTTATGTCCATCGAAGCAGTGCCGATGGGAAAGGGCACAGAGACCACAGGGTTTTGCTTGTACCCAGTGGTTTAAGCAGCTGGTTCCCAGGGACTGGCCCAGACCAAAACAAAACAAAACAAAAAAATAAATTCCAGAGAATGCTATGCAAACTACGTAAAATTCTTAAAAATGTGAAGATGAAGGCACACAGTTGGCATCCAGTATAAGGTCAATATCTATATTTAGTCTACATCTATATCTATATTTACTTATTTACTGAAATATAAGGCTTGCCAATTTTACAAGGAAATTCTGGGGGAAAAAAAATCAAAGTAGTTTTCTTCCCACTTGTTTTAAACATTGTTTTTTGTTTTTTGTTTTTTGAGGCGGAGTCTCACTCTGTCACCCAGGCTGGAGTGCAGTGGCGCGATCTTTGCTCACTGCAAGCTCCGCCACCCAGGTTCACGCCATTCTCCTGCCTCAGCCTCCTGAGTAGCTGGGACTACAGGTGCCTGCCACCACACCCAGCTAATTTTTTGTTCTTTTAGTAGAGACGGAGTTTCACGGTATTAGCTAGGATGGTCTCGATCTCCTGACCTCGTGATCCACCCACCTCTGCCTTTAAACAGTTTTTAAAGTGATTCTACAGATACAGGTGTCCAGATGAAAACCACTGGTTATGGTTATGTAGCAATGTTCTACTAATTCTACAAATAAATAATATCATGTGGTTAAAAATAAATATTTCGGTCAGGCGTGGTGGCTCACACCTGTAACCCTAGCACTTTGGGAGGCTGAGGCGGGTGGATCACCCGAGGTCAGGAGTTGGAGACCAGCCTGGCCAACATGGCAAAACCCTGTCTCTACTAAAATAACAAAAATTAGCTGGACGTGGTGGCGCACACCTGTAATCCCAGCTACTTGGGATACTGAGGCAGGAGAATCGCTTGAACCCGGGAGGTGGAGGTTGCAGTGAGCCGAGATTGCACCAATGCACTCCAGCCTGGGTGACAGAGTGAGACTCTGAAAAAGAAAGGGAATGGAAGGGAAGGGAGAGGGGAGAGAGGGAGAGAGGGAGAGAGGGAGAGAGGGAGAGAGGGAGAGAGGGAGAGAGGGAGAGAGGGAGAGAGGGAGAGAGGGAGAGAGGGAGAGAGGGAGAGAAGGAGAGAAGGAGAGAAGGAGAGAAGGAGAGAGAGAAAGATTTCAGTATCTGTGACTTTTGGCACTGAGTAGACTATAAAACAAAATGAATTTATTGATAAATGAAATCCTATATCCTACATAGAATACTATAGAGATATCAATACAATCTTCCAACAAATAATGGAAAGCAAAAGTAAATAACTTGAAATAAATCTGAATAAACTTTCATAAACACTAATAGAAATGAACTAGCAAAACAGTATATGAACAATATTCTTTTTTTTTTTTTTTTTTTTTGAGGTGGAGTTTTGCTCTTGTCACCCAGGCTGAAGTGCAATGGCATGATCTCGGCTCCATGCAACCTTCACCTCCCAGGTTCAAGCAATTCTTCTGCCTCAGCCTCCCTAGTAGCTGGGATTACAGGCCCCCGCCACCATACCTGGCTAATTTTTGTATTTTTGGTAGAGGTGGGGTTTCACCATGTTGGCCAGCCTGGCCAGGCTGGTCTTGAACTCCCAACTTCAGGTGATCCACCCACCTCGGCCTCCCAAAGTGCTGGGATTACAGGCGTGAGCCACCGCAGCTGGCCAACAATTTTCTATACAATAGCCAAAGTACCTGAAACCAAAGGCATCAGTAAAAACTTGGGAGAAAGCATCCAGCAAGAAAACAATGTGAAGGATGCCTATTTCAAGCTAATACACACAGTAAAAGTAAATATTTTACTATTAGTGTATGATAAACACAGAAAAATTAATGGATTCTAATACAATTGGACTCTTACACTACAGCAGTGCTTCCATTGGCTCACTGGACAACATCCACTTGCTATGCTCTGCCACTAGAGAATCTCACTATTGCTATTGTCTTCCTGTTTTCTACTTCTCCCTCCCTCATCCCCTCTCCAGGTTGTTGAGCGTTTTGTCTTCAATGTAGGCACATTGCATGTGGTGTGGGGTGGCTAAGCTGCCAGAATAAATGAAATAACTTTGCTCTTCCTACATGCTAGGATACTGCATTTGTCTGTCCAGTGTCTCTGAACTGAATGTTTCCTAGGCTAACTCCACTGGAAATATGTTTAACTCATGGTTTTAATTTTGCACCAAGGTATGCACTTGGAGTTACATACTGCTTAAGATAAATCAAATTATAATTTCCGGTAATTGGCTAACTTAATTTCCTGGCTAAATGGGGAATAATAAAATATCTTATTATCTCAATAAATCAATGAAAATTTTTGATAATCCTGAGAGGCCTGGGTTTCTGGGATGACCCACTGGGTAGTGCTGTCAAGCAGAGGCCAGTTCAGGCATGTTTCAAAGGCAGAGGTTTATTCTTGAGTTATAATTGGTTTCTGTGGGCAACAAAGGCAAAAGAAATTTTTTCTTTAGCTGCGAAAAAAAAAAAAAAAAACCAAAAAAAAAAAAAACCCTCAATAAAGCTCAACACTTACATTCACATTAAGCCCATTAGCAAATTAGGGATGAAAGGAACATTCTTTACCCTAGAAAAGGTATACATAAAAACATTTAAGCATGCATTATATTTAATACAGCAACAGTAAAAGGATTTTCTTCAAAATCAGTATACCTGCTATCATCACTCTATAATTCAATATTGCCCTGTAAGTTTTAACTAGTTTAATAGGCATGAAAATTTAAAATATGAAGACTGGAAAGGAAGAAACAAAATTGCCATTCACAGAATCCCCAAATAATCTTAGGATAAATTATTTGAATTGAGAAGAGCATTTAGCAAGGTTGTGATCAGTATGTAAAAGTCAATTGTATTTCAATACACCAGAAACAAATATCAAACACAAATCTTTAAAAATATAACGTTTCCAACAGCAACAAAATATAATACTTAGAATAAATCTACTAAAATATTAGTAAAAACCTCTATGAAGAAAATTATAAATATTTATGACAAATATTAAGTGAAATCTAAATCAATGTCATGGACCAGAAGACTCAATATTGTAAAGATGTTATTTTCCCCCAAACTATCTATAGAATCAATATAATTCTAATAAAAATCCCAACAGGGTTTTGTTTTTAACTTAAACAGATCCTAAATTTATAAAAAGCAATGGGTTTAAGAGAATGAAAAGAGAAGCCACAGACTGGGAGAAAATCTTTGTAAAACATGTATCTGGTAAAAGATATATGGAAAATATACAAAGAACTCCTAAAACCCAATAATAAGAAAATAAACAACCCAATTAAAAAAATGGACAGAAGACTTGAAAAGAGACAGTACTTCACCAAGGAAGATATACAGATGGCAGATAAGCAATGAAAAGATGTTCTGTATCATACGTCATTAGCGAGTTGCAAATTAAAACAATGACATACACTACACACCTATTAGAATGGCTAAAATCCGAAACACTGACACCAACAAATGCTGACAAAGATATGGAGCAATAGGAATGCTCATTCATTCTTAGTGGGAATGCAAAATGGTACAGCCACTCAGGAAGACATTTTAGCAGCTTCTTACAAAACTAAACATATTCTTACTATACAATCCAGCAGCTGTATGTACGTCTTAGTATTTACCCAAATAAGCTGAAAACTTACATCTACACAAGAACTACACACAGATGTTTAGAATAACCTTATTCTTCATTGCCAAAGCTTGGAAGCAACAAAGATGTTCTTCAGTAGGTGAGTGGATAAATACACTGTGGTACATCTATAAAAGGAATATTATTCAGCACTAAAAAGAAATGATCTATTAAGCCATGAAAAGAAATAGAGGAACCTTAAGTGCACATTGTTAAGTGAAAAAAGCCAATCTGAAAAGGCTACATACTATATAATTCCAACCATATTTTCTGGGAAAGACTATGGAGACAGTAAAAAGATCAGTGGTTGCCAGGGGTTCGGGTGGTAGGGAAGTGAGGGAGGGTCAGATGAATCGGTGGGAGCACAGGGATTTGTAGGGCACTGAAACTGTTGTGTATGATATATTGATGAATACGTGTAATTATACATTTGTCAAAACCCATAGATGTGTAACACAAAGAACCTTAGTGTAAACTATAAACTTTAATTAATAATAAGCATCAACAGAGGCTCATCCATTGTAACAAATGTGTTACACTAACGTAAGATATTAATGAGGGAACCTGCAGGCAGGAGTGGGGGCGACGGGCTATATGAGAGCTGTTTATACTTCCCCCTCAATTTTTCTATACATGTAAAACTGCTCAAAAAATAAAGTCTGCTAATTAATTATTTAAAAATCAAAGAGTGAGCATACTCCTAAAAAAAAGGTAGAGGAATTTGCCTTATCAGAAATGAAGACTTATAAAAATGCCATAATAATGAAAACAGTATAACATTGATGCACAGATAGAAAAAACGTGATGGAATTGGACACAGAGCTCGGAAACAGACCTATGCTGGATGAAAATTTATCTACAGCACAACTGTCTCTGCAGATCAGAAAGGGAAAGGATGACTATTGAATAAAATGAAGCGTTCCACCCATAGGTATACACCCTAAAATAATGCTTCCCAATGTTTTTCACAGATTGGCAAAACATCTGTTTCACAGGATGTCTATTTGGCAGACTGGGATTAACAGGAGGGGATTTGAGGCCTTTAAGTGGAGCTTAGTTTAAAAAAACCAAATTTTCTTTATATAATACTTGTAAAACTAAGATTATATAGTAGGTATAAAATTAAATATTGAATAATTTTATAATGCTTCCTAACAAAGTATTTTTAAAGTGTTATTGAGAAACTTGAGCTTACATCTGCAAACTTTTAAGTAGGTTTTATCTTTGAAATGACTACCTGCAGTTCCTGATCGAGACTTTTAATTTAATCTCTCGGATTTCTAATAGTCACCATCAGTGAAAAATTTGCACAAATGGAGGCTAAAACTTGTAAATTTTTTAAAGATCACTCAAATTTAAGACATTTAAAATTGCATTTAAAGAAGCTCTTCTTTTTTTATGTTGGCAAAAGTAAAGTTGAAATTTCTTGTCAAAATGCCAGTGGATTTAGAATCCAATCTATCTTTTTTCATGTCAAGTCTTTCAAATGTTGAAGCTGTAATTCACAGAATGCCCCTGTGTTGTTAGAGCAGTTACCACCTGTTTTTATACATCTGTGGAATGTCCATTTGGAACACCCAGCTCTGCAGAGGATGTCTATGGCCCAAGGGTTTCATTAAGCCATTCTAAGGTAGCAAATCATTAATGTGATCACAGTTAACTAGGATTAAGAAATCAAGCTGGGAAAGATTATTTGATTAAAAAAAAAGAATGTGACGTTTTTGACACAGTAAGCATTTCAGAGTTCACATTACTGACTGAAAAAAAAAAGTGACAAGATAGAAAGAGACTTGTTCGAGGTCGTATAGCTGGCCATGGAAGAGACAGAAATTAGGGCCCAGGTAGGTGCTCTGAGATGCCAAGTCCAGTGCTATTTCTGGAAGACCAGACATACATCCTTTGACAAAAAGGAAGGAGCAGGTGAAGTGGCTGTGTGGTTCTCTTTTTTTTCCTAGTGAACTTTAAACCCATACAATTCCAATTACTTCATCTTCTCCTTAAGAGTTCTACATCCCCAGTGGGGCACGGTGGCTCACACCTGTAATCCCAGCACCTTGGGAGGTTGAGGTGGGTGGATCACAAGGTCAGGAAATCGAGACCATCCTGGCTAACACGGTGAAATCCCGTCTCTACTAAAAATACAAAAAACTAGCCGGGCGTGGTGACGGGTGCCTGTAGTCCCAGCTACTCGGGAGGCTGAGGCAGGAGAATGGCGTGAACCCGGGAGGCGGAGCTTGCAGTGAGCCCAGATCCCGCCACTGCACTCCAGCCTGGGCGACAGGGCGAGACTCCGTCTCAAAAAAACAAAAAAACGGAACAGTTCTACATCCCCACGCCCTCCAGGGTAGAATCAGTTGGTTCTGCTTTGTTTCCATAACACTGAATTCTAGGTTCTATTAATTACTATTCTTACCTCATTGCCTTGTGGTTAGTCCCATCTGTCTTCTGAGCTAGCTGTGGGGTCAAAGATGACTAGTTATTCATTTCCATATTCCCAGGGCTGGCACAACGCCTGGTACAAAATAAGCATTTAACAAATGCTTATAGAATAAATGAAATAACAGCAACTCCTTTTCACTATTAAAATCTTAGCAGAGGCTAATTAGTGCCTACCCAGTTCTCTTACGTGGGAAAGTTCTGTACGAACCATTTTCCCCTTTCAGCCTCTTTCTTCTCTGTTTCCTCTCTATCCTTGAGAGGCTGCGCAGCTTGGTGAGTATGCAACGCCCCCAGGAACCCACGTGCTAGGAACTTCTTGGTCTTAAAGGAAAGATGCTGAAATTGAACCCAGCTGGGCATGTTCCCCAAAGCCCAGCCGCTTGCCATTTCCTTAGGAGCATCTCATTATCCTTTTTTGCTTTTGCTCTTTGGGCCTCTGCAAATGGTGAGAGGAAAATGGCTGTTTTTTCTTCCAAGAGCAGGACATTCCAGGTGGGGCTTAGGAGCAACATGACATCCTGTTCTGTATGTGCCTTAGAAGGGTCTGAGATTTTTATAGTTTAAGGTAACCTGCAGAGAACTATTAACGTCACAAGGGAAGGAACCAGGGAGGACAATTCTTATGGAGAGGAAGAGAGAAGTTTGCTTACCGATAGTAGAAAAAATATTCATCATTCAAAGAAATGTCTGGGAATGGGGCTGAAAAAGTTGAGATGACTAAAGGTTGAGGGAGAACTTTAAAGACATCTTAGTAGGAAGGAAAACTTTACCCTGGCCCATAAACATCACATGATAAGGCTTCTTTGAGAGCATAACCTACCACTCCCGCTGGGTTCTCTTTCTGCTCTAGCCACACTGATTTTACTGGGCCTGAAGTTCCCCAAACATTCTCACCTCTTCTTTTGGTAATGGCCAACCCATACTCTTTTTTTTTTTTTTTTTTTTTTTTTTGAGACAAAGTCTTGCTCTTGTCCCCCAGGCTGGAATGTGATGACATGATCTCTGCTCACTGCAACCTCTGCCTCCTGGGTTCAAGTGATTCTCCTGCCTCAGGCTCCTGAGTAGCTGGGATTACAGGCACCTGCCACCATGCCCGGCTAATTTTTGTACTTTTAGTAGAGATGGGGCTTCACCATGTTGGCCAGGCTGTTCTTGAACTCCTGACATCAGGTGATCCACCGGCCTCAGCCTCCCAAAGTGCTGGGATTACAGGCGTGAGCCACCACTCCCGGCCCATGGCAAAGCCATAATCTTAAAGGCAGTGAAAGCCTTTAAGTGAAAGCCCGAGGACCCTCACATTCCTGTGATGATTGTAAATGTTTTATCCTAACTCGGGGAGCTTTTTCCCTGAGAAATGTCTTCTGTCTCATCAGAATGTGATTTATCGCTGCACTTTGCAGATGATGCCTTCCCTATTCCCTTTTTCTCATAATTGCAATTACCCATCACTTTGATATTGGTCTTTGGCAACCATCTCTATTTTCTTCTTCTTCTTGCCAAAGATTTCAGCAGCAAATAATAGGTGCTCTAGGACATATTTAAGTCATTCTTCTTTGAAATTTGGAGAGTATTAGCAACATAGAATTTTAGTGCTGCAAGTAATTAGAACAATTCATAAATCTATGGTTATGGTCTTGTAGATGAGGGGGGAAAATATCCTTGTTCCTCTGCCCTTCTGAATTCTCCACTGGGGCCTTTGTAACAAAAGACAGATTTAAAAGTGAAAAACAAATAGAAGTGTATTAACATGTGTATCTCATATACATGGAAGGCTTAGAATTTGGGCTTAAATACCATCTCCAGCTAAAATAAAGGAAGAAAGCTATGGAGGAGGCAAGTTATGAGAAGGTGAATAGGGAAAGTATGGTAAACAACTGTGAGGCTTATTATGCAAGTTTAAGTCCCAGAGCGATCATCTTTCTGATACAGAGAAGGAGAGATATCCTCACAAATGGAAATTTTCTTTATAAATTTCCCTTATTAAAAAAAAGTATCCTATGCTGTTTTCAGAGCCTCTACTGTCTGCTGTTTCTGAAAATAATCAGATCAAAATAATCATTGTGCCGACCAGGCGCAGTGGCTCACGCCTGTAATCCCAACATTTTGGGAGGCTGAGCCGGGTAGATCACGAGGTCAAGAGATCGAGACCATCCTGGCCAACATGGTGAAACCCCGTCTCTACTAAAAATACAAAAATTAGCCGGGCGTGGTGGCGGACGCCTGTAGTCCCAGCTATTCAGGAGGCTGAGGCAGAAGAATTGCTTGAACCCGGGAAGCGGAGGTTGCAGTGAGCCAAGACCATGCCACTGCACTCCAGCCTGGTGATGGAGCAAGACTCCGTCTCAAAAAGAAAAAAAAAAAAATCATTGCGCCAAAAAAGCATATTTAGAGTAGCATAGTCTGGTCGGCTACAGGTTGCCTCCACAAAGTAGTACATGAAACACTGACATATATGTTAACTAAGGCTGGTGACTCAAATGAAATATTCATGAACCTCATTTCTTATACCTATTTCTGGCAACATGGAGTCATTAAGATTTACCAGAATTAAAGTACAATTTTAGAGTAAGAAAGTCTGTGTGTGAAAACACTAAAGCTAAATTATGATATGCTTTTGTATCTATAAACTTTTTTTTTGAGAGTGAGTCTTGCTCTGTTGCCCAGGCTGGAGTGCAGTGGCACAATCTCAGCTCACTGCAACCTCTGCCTCTCAGGTTCAAGTGATTCTCCTGCCTCAGCCTCCTGAGTAGCTGGGACTACAGGCACGTGCCACCACGCCCGGCTAATTTTTTGTATTTTTTTAGTTGAGACGGGGTTTCACCGTGTTGGCCAGGATGGTCTCGATCTCCTGACCTCATGATCCCCCCACCTTGGCCTCCCAAAGTGCTGGGATTACAGGCGTGAGCCACTGCGCCCGGCCTCTATAAACTTTTTAAATAGAAATATGAAGTTGTACAAAAGAACTTTGATATATTTAAGGGTTTATTTTGCTAGATTAGTACTTGCTGCTCATTTCAACTAGCATGGCAAATTTCAAGAACATAACTTCAAACTACATAGGTTTAAATTAGATGGCCAGATTTAGTTTATTTGGAATGACATTTGATTTTATGACAAATGAATAAAATATTACTGATAGTATTTTACAGTACGGAGACCAGTTCCATGGGTGTGCAGAAGAAGAGAAATGGTTCTTAATTGGGTATAAGATGCTTAAATGCAGCTGGAAAATACATGTCAAATGAATGACTAGACTACATCTTACCATGTGCCTATCTCTTCATGACCAATGAATTAGGACCACTGTCACAGAATCCTAGACCTCGTGTGAAGGCCACTGGCATTAAGCCTAAAATTGCAGTAACTTCTGAAAGGAGCTAAAAGAATCTTAGATACCACAAAAAGAAAACCGTTTTTCTAGGGTTGTGAAACAAACTTTATGCAACAAAACTTACTCAAAAATAGTCACATTTAAAGCTATGTATTTTTGACTGGGTGTGGTGGCTCACACCTGTAATCCCAGTACTTTGGGAGGGTGAGGAGGGGTGCATCATTTGAGGTCAGGAATTCAAGACCAGCCTGGCCAATATGGTGAAACACTGTCTCTACAAAAAATACAATAATCAGCTGGGCATGGTGGCTCATGCCTGTAATTCCAGCTACTCGAGAGGCTGAGGGGAGAGAATCGCTTGAACCTGGGAGGCAGAGGTTGCAGTGAGCCGAGATCATGCCACTGCACTCCAGCCTGGGCGACAGAGCATGACTCCGTCTCAAAAAAATAAAAAATTAGATAAATAAATAAATAAAGCAAGCTATGTATTTTCATTATGTACAGGCATCTCCTGCTTAATATAAGTAATCTGTAAAAATGAAAATTTGCTGTGTGAAAATGCTAATAGAATTCATGATACACCTCAGTCAAATCCCTTAATTTCCTACAAAGACAATGGAAATGCAATAAAACTATCATGTTAGACTGTAAGATGCTTAAAGCATCTCTTAGTATCAAAGTTGCTTTGTGTGCAATAGTATCTTCTCTTCCATATTTGTTTTTCTCACACATACGTGGCTGTCTTCTGTACAGTTTTAGACACTTGCTGTACTTTTTTGGGACTTGCACAACACTAGGTAAAAACAAGGTCTAGACGTGGAAGGCACTACGAAAATGCATTAAAAGCACATGCTGGAAAGTGGAAACAGCTGGAAACTGGTCACACATTTCCCCTAGACAAACATCAGCTACAAGATGTTGCAAGAGACAGGTAAGATATGAAGCTTTGAGACTGTATTAGCTTTCTATCACTGCAAATTCAGTAGCTTCAAACAATACACATTTGTTATCTTCAGTTCTATAGGCTGGAAGTTGACCTCAGCTTCCCGAGTAGCTTGGATTACAGGTGTGCACCACTATGCCCGACTAATTTATGTTATTTTTTGTAGAGATGGGGTTGCACCATGTTGCTTAGGCTGGTCTCAAACTCTTGGGCTCAAGCGATCCGCCTGCCTTGGCCTTCCAAAGTGCTGGGATTACAGGTGTGAGCCACCATGACTGGCCTCCTTCTACTTTTAAGGTCCTCTTCCTTTTGGAAGAAATCACTAAAGGATCTGGGTGGGCCCAGTGTAATCACAATGAAATCACCCCTGTGATTACATTGGGCCCACCCACATAATCCAGGATAATCTTCCTATTAAGGCCAGGTGATTAGCAGCTTATCTATAACCTTCCTTCCCCTTTGCCATGGAAGGTAACATAACCACAGGTTCTGAGGATTAGGACATGGAAATCTTTGGGGTGTCATTATTCTGCCTACTGTAGTTATTTATTTAGTTATTTTTGAGACAGAGTTTTGCTCTTGTTGCCCAGGCTGGAGTGCAATGGCACGACCTCAGCTCACTGCAACCTCTGCCTCCCCGGTTCAAGCGATTCTCCTGCCTCAGCCTCCTGAGTAGCTAGGATTACAGGCTCCTGCCACCATGCCTGGCTAATTTTCTCTCTTCTTTTTTTTTTTTTTTTTTTAGTAGAGATGGGGTTTCACCACATTGGCCAAGTTGGTCTCGAATTCCTGACCTCAGGCGATCCACCCACCTCAGCCTCCCAAAGTGCTGGGCTTACAGGCGTGAGCCACTGCGCCAGGCCTACTGTAGTTATTAAAATGCAAAACCTTTCAGAAAAAATGTTAACGTGGGCAGATATTTCTGCTGGATATGCCTAGCCATAGTTCGTTTTTAAAAACTCAGACGCTTTTTCAAGTTAAAGTGAATTTCAGCTAAAGTATTAAACAATGAAACAATGGCATTACTGCGGTTGTATAAGCAGGGACTGGAACTGTGAAAGCTATCATATTCACTTTTCCTGTGATATGTATTTTAGTTTGCTAGGGCTGCCATAACAAAGTACCAAAAACTGGGCGGCTTAAACAACAGAAATTTATTTTCTGTCAAATCTGGAGTCTAGCCGTTGGTTGGAGTTCAAAGTTTTGGCAGGGTTGATTTGTTCTGAGGCCTGTCTCCTTGGCTTGCAGATGGCCATTGTCTCCCTGCGTCTTCACTTCTTTCCTGTGTATCTGTGTCCTAATCTCTTCTTGTAAGTGTTACAGGTAGTTAGACAAGCATAAGCGGGGTAGGAGAGGGTTCTTCCCCCCCCCACTAGGAATGTCAGGGGGTGGTTCGGCAGTGACCACATTGTCTCTCTAAAAGTGATCACCTGGCAGCCGAGGCTGGTGGGGGGGCGGGGCAGTTCCTGATGGCCCACACCTGCTGCACTGAAGTGTTAATTAAATGCAGGCGCCAAAGAGATGCAACTTCCTGGGCATGCACATTAAGGACAAAATGGTGGAGTATGACCTTCCGGGGCACACCACCAGGAAAGGGAAGAAAGGCTCAGATGGGCATATGTACAGCTTCCTCAACAGTGTGTGCTCACTTCCCAAGTATAAGGAGGGCGCTGTGTGTGCCAGCAGCCCACCCTAAGGGAAGAAGCATGGAAAGGGGCCAGCCTGTAAAATCCTAGCTAGGTCAAGGTTAAACACTGCACTTGGCCTTCAGGTGCCCACCTGGGTCTCTTCCAAGTGAACTTTCCTTTCCTTCCTGCTCTAAAGCCTTTTTAAATCAACTTCCATTTCTGCTCTGAAACTTGCCTGATCTCTTTTTCTGCCTTATACCCCTCAGTCAAATTCTTTCTTCTGAGGAGGCAAGAACTGAGGTTGCTGCAGACCTATACGGATTCGTCACCGGTAACTCAGACACCTTCTATGGGTGACACAAGGACAGCAGTCATATTGGATTAGGGCCATCCCAATGACCTCATTATCCTTAATTACCTCATTAAAGATCCGATCTCCAAATCTAGTCACTTTCTGAAGTATCAGAGGTGAAAATTCCCACATATGAATGTTAGGGGAAACAATTTAGCCCGTAACAAGATCTAACAAATTTAATGATTAACTTGTAAAAGACACTACATTAACAGAAGACCACTGGTAAAGATAAAAGTGGGGAGAGGGGGATACAACTTATACACAGGTACTCATTGACAATTACTCTCAGGTAGAATTTTTTCTACAAAAATGGTGATTTATTTCACTTTAACATACAATGGTAGATATATTGGGGATCATCAAATTTTTAAAAATTTTTGTTGGGCTTACTTTACATATTACAATACTAACGTAAGCTTATAAACTCTTCCATTTCAGTGAAGGAAAGGGATCCAATTAACACCTGCTAGCAGCTTGGCTAAGAATGGACATTAAAATCAGACAAAACACTGAAAATATAAAGTACTTTTCTCCAAATGTGTATACAAAGTTTTGGAACAAAATCACTGCCTGCTCCACAGGACAGACAATTTGAATTTCAAAAATGCTCCAGGCCGGGAATTGCATAACCCTGTGTAACAATACTTACAATACAGCTTAACAATATTGTATCGAAGACTTTTTCATTTGAGATTTTTAAAAAACTGAAGTAAAAGAAAAACAGTAGCCAAGGAACTGCACAACCAAAAAAATGAAAATTATATAAAATATTTCCACCACTATTTAAATGCCAAATTTAATCAAGCAATAGTAAAAAAACAAAACAACATAATAATACAACCTTCTGTTTAAAATAACAGCACTGTTCCACCTCTCTTCCATTGAATTTTACATATGAACACACTATATATACTGGTTTTTTAGAGAAATGTCCATTTGGTCTGCCACACCTGTTGGGCTCATCCTAAATCCTCTCATTGTCTTCAGAGGACTTGCAACTCCATGCTGTTTCTATATTTCCAGCCTTCCGGGGTAGGTGCAATGTCTCAAGTATAATACATTTCTCCCTTTTCCTTTACACAGTGCAGAGTATATGGGCTTAGGTTATGTAGATTCTGTTTCACTCCAGGTCACTGTCTTTCTCTAAGTTCAAGGCGGTATTCAACGGAGTGCAGTAGTTTGGCTTGTCAGAAGGCACGTAGCCTGGCAGACACAAACACTTGTAGGAACCATCGGTGTTAATGCACTTGGCATTCTTGCAGAGAGACATCCGGTTGTTCAACTCATCACATTCATTTACATCTGCAATAAGTCAAGCCATGCAGGTAAACAATCTTTGATATTGCTCTGTGAGGACACATAACCTGAGGCTTACCTGAGGCCCTTCCCCCAACCACCCCAAGGAAGCTTTCTCGTCATTGCTTCAATCACAGACAAGACGAAGGTGACTTTTTTGAGATCTTAAAGAGGTAGATTATCAGGGAGGTTCTAGAACTTCTTTCACTGTTATCTAGCAAAACATGAGCATTTTGTGAGCTTGACATTTTCTAGTAGAACCTCAAGGAAGTTAGAAGAACTATATTACTTCCAAATTCCTTCCCATAGGTATGGAGGAACTGCTAGATTTGTCAAGGGGAACCAGATACCTACGCAGAGTCCTCTCCATACAGCCCGCCTAAAGCCTTCCGTAACATTCGCAGACCTCTTTCTACATGAGACCCATTTAGGCTCTCACTCACTTGAAACATCTGTTAAGAAGCTAGGTTACCTATTTTACAGACACACCATGGATTAAAACTAACAAAAGCAAAGTGGGCAAAAGGACTGCTTCAAGACGGAGAAGAGGCCAGGCGTGGTGGCTCACGCCTGTAATCCCAGCACTTTGGGAGGCCGAGGTGGGCGGATCACGAGGTCAGGAGAATGAGACCATCCTGGCTAACACGGTGAAATCCCGTCTCTACTAAAAATACAAAAAAAAAAAAAAAAAAAAAAAAAAAAATTAGCCAGGTGTGGTGGCGGGTGCCTGTAGTCCACCTACTCAGGAGGCTGAGGCAGGAGAATTGCTTGAACCTGGGAGGCAGAAGTTGCAGTGAGTCAAGATCACCCCACTGCACTCCAGCCTGGGCGACAAGAGTAAAACTCCATCTCAAAAAAAAAAAAAAAAAAAAAAAGAATTGTGGTAAAATACACAGAATATATTTACCATTTTAACCATTTTTAAGTATATAGTCCAGTGGCATTAAGTATATTCATACCGTACTTAATGTACATCTCCAGAACTTTTCTCATCTTCTCAAACTGAAACTCAGCAAATCTATCTTAAATGTTCTCTACTGACTGAGATACGGGGTGTCAGGAAAAAATTAATGTCCCATAAAACACACGTCATTCTTACCGACACAGGTCATCTTGGCCGTATCCAAGTGATACCCATCAAAGCAATCACAGGTGTAACCTTCCTGGACCCTCACACAGCGACCATTTTCACATCCATTGAGGATGCCACATTCCTCAGCCTGTAACTCCTCAAAGCTATTTAGAAAACCTGGAAAGGAAAGGGCAGAAGCTAAGTTAGACCTTCTCAACTTCCTATATCATTTTGTAAATGACATTTAGATGATGGTTCATTTTCCAAATAGACACATGTATGTCCATATATATTTCAGACATCTTAAAGTTAGCATTAGAAATACTGAATGTTGCTGTGTAAAATAGCATAAAAATAAAAAATTTTTAATATTTTGTGCAGAGTAGCCTCATTTTGAATTCTGATATTCTATGTTAAAATCACATAAAATGAGAAAGCAAGTATGGTTTTTGTTTTTGCTCTTAATTATTAAAAGTGTTCATCCAAAGTTCCAAACTTCCTGAGTTTGCACTAGGGCAAATGTCAGACTCTCAGGACAGAACCAACAGAATTCACTATCGGAGTCTAGTAAGCATTTGCTAAGAAGGTCCATAAGAGTGTGAGGCAATACATTTTCAGCCAGCGTTGTAAGACCAGAGAGAAGCAGGCTGGCTCTGCCATGTGTTTGTTTGCTCTGGCTACAGAATGAGCCTTACAAAAGGGCTCCCAGAGGATCAAAGGAAAAATTCAGTAAAAGGGCCTCAAAACATCCTGATAAATGAGAAAGAACATCATACTTGTGTTTAGAAAACCCAAAGTCTGGGCTCATGCCTATAATCCCAGCACTTTGGGAGGCTGAGGCGGGCAGATCGCCTGAGGCCAGGAGTTCGAGACCAGCGTGGCCAACATGGTGAAACCCTGTCTCTACTACAAATACAGAAAATTAGCCGGACGTGGTGGTGGACACCTGTAATCCCAGCTACTTGGGAGGCTGAGGCAGAAGAATCGCTTGAGCCTGAGAGGTGGAGGATGCAGTGTGCTGAGATCATGGCCACTGTCCAGCCTGAGCAACAGAGCAGGACTCTGTCAAAAAAACAAAAGACAAAAAACCAAAAAACAAAACAAACACACACACACACACACACACACACCCCAAAAAAAAACAAAACCAAAAGTCTTTTTTTAAGGAAACAAAGAAACTCTTGTTTGGCTCTTTTTATAGTTTAGATCTCTTGAAACCAAGTCAGAGCTAGACTTTAGAGTTTTTGTGATATAAAAACAATTTAGCCAGGCATCAAGAGTGTTTAGGTCTCATTTTGCAGAGGAAAGTTCTAAACATAAATCCACAGTGACCCAACACACTGTCATGTGGCCTCTCATCTCCTGTCTCTTCCCAATAGTACCACAAAGTAGCTTCAAAAAAAAAAAAAAAATACGGCTAGAACTTTCTATCTGGCCTTTGAAGTAATTCTCCAGTGGAACTGCAGGGGGCAGCAAAATATCATTGCTTATGGAGGGCAATAAGGTCTAACTCGGAGGAACTGGACAAGGATATGGAGTTTGGTCTCCTTGATCACCAAAAAGCAACCAACTTAGCCAGCTTTTTTTTTTTTTTTTTTTTTCTAAACAAGGAAATAAAGACTTACTTGTTACTTCTCTTAACTACAACAAAAAAGAAGTTTCAACAATGACTAAAGTGCCTGAGGTCAACATGAAGACAACTTTGGTCAGAGTTTCTCCTACATTCTAAGATTAGGTGCGCTGAGGGGAGATAGGTGAAGAAGAAACTTTAGAGCATGCCCTTCAGAGAAGAAAGTGGGTTTTAGAGATGACCGAAAAATATACAATAAGTGAATCTTAAATTATCTGTTTGGGTAAGAACAATACACTGGTATTGGGGGACTTGAGTTCCCATTCCCATTTCCCTATGTGTACATTGTAAACTTGGGCAGAAAGCTTATTTTTCTCACGTATGAAGTAAAAGCACTGAATTTTAGGATCTCTAAAGCCCCACTCAGTTATAGGTTTATTTTGTGGAAATGAACCATGGGATTTGAATCAGAGGAACTCGGTCTTCTGCTCATGTCTGTGACCCTGGCCAAGTCACTTGATTTTGTTGAAACCAGGTTCCTCATTTAAAAATAGAGAAACGATGCTATGTAGAATGGCAGACCCAACATTGAACACAATGCCTGCACTCAGTAGAAGTATTTTGTAATGAATGAACACTTTTCTACCTTGTAAAGATTAAATGAGATTTGGCATAAGTTTGGGGGATAAAAAAGAAAATATGGTACATATACACCATGGAATACTAGGCAGCCATAAAAAAGAATGAGATAATGTCTTTTGCAGGAACATGGATGGAGCTGGAGGCCTATCATCCTTAGCAAACTAACGCAGGAACAGAAAACCAAATACCACATGTTCTCACTTGTAAGTGGCAGCTAAATGATAAGAACTTATGAATACAAAGAAGGAAACAGCAATGACTTTCTTCACAGAATTGGAAAAAACTACTTTAAAGTTCATATGGAACCAAAAAAGAGCCTGCATTGCCAAGACAATCCTAAGCCAAAAGAACGAAGCTGGAGGCATCATGCTACCTGACTTCAAACTATACTACAAGGCTACAGTAACCAAAACAGCATGGTGCTGGTACCAAAACAGAGATACAGACCAATGGAATGGAACAGAGCCCTCAGAAATAATACCACACATCTACAACCATCTGATCTTTGACAAATCTGACAAAAACAAGAAATGGGGAAAGGATTTCCTATTTAATAAATGGTGCTGGGAAAACTGGCTAGCCATATGTAGGAAGCTGAAACTGGATCCCTTCCTTACAAAATTATACAAAAATTAATTCAAGATGGATTAAAGACTTACATGTGAGACCTAAAACCATAAAAACCCTAGAATAAAACCTAGGCAATACCATTCAGGACATAGGCATGGGCAAGGACTTCATGTCTAAAACACCAAAAGCAATGGCAACAAAAGCCAAAATTGACAAATGGGATCTAATTAGACTAAAAAGCTTCTGCATAGCAAAAGAAACTACCATCAGAGTGAACAGGCAACCTACAGAATGGGAGAAAATTTTTGCAATCTACCCATCTGACAAAAGGGCTAATATCCAGAATCTACAAAGAACTTAGACAAATTTACAAGAAAAAAAATCAAACAACCCCATCAAAAAGTGGGCGAAGGATATGAACAGACACTTCTCAAAAGAAGACATTTATGCAGCCAAAAGACACATGAAAAAATGCTCATCATCACTGGCCATCAGAGAAATGCAAATCAAAACCACAATGAGATACCATCTCACACCAATTACAATGGCGATCATGAAAAAGTCAGGAAACAACAGGTGCTGGAGAGGATGTGGAGAAATAGGAACACTTTTACACTGTTGGTGGGACCGTAAACTAGTTCAACCATTGTGGAAGACAGTGTGGCGGTTCCTCAAGGATCTAGAACTAGAAATGCCATTTGACCCAGTCATCCCATTACTGGGTATATACCCAAAGGTTTATAAATCATGCTGCTAGAAAGACACATGCACACGTATGTTTACTGTGGCACCATTCACAATAGCAAAGACTTGGAACCAACCCAAATGTCCATCAATAATAGACTGGATTAAGAAAACGTGGCACATATACACCATGGAATACTATGCAGCCATAAAAAATGATGAGTTCATGTCCTTTGTAGGGACATGGATGAAGCTGGAAACCATCATTCTCAGCAAACTATTGCAAGGACAGAAAACCAAACACCGCATGTTCTCACTCATAGGTGGGAATTGAACCATGAGAACACTTGGACACAGGATGGGGAACATCACACACCAGGGCCTGTCGCGGGGTTGGGGGAGGGGGGAGGGATAGCATTAGGAGATATACCTAATGTAAATGATGAGTTAATGGGTGCAGCACACCGACATGACACATGTATACATATGTAACAAACCTGCACGTTGTGCACATGTACCCTAAAACTTAAAGTATAATTAAAAAAAATTTAAAAAAAGAACTTACTCATATAACCAAATACCACAAAAAAAAAAAAAAAAAAAAAACTAAGAAGGAAACAACAGACGCTAGTGGAGGGTGGGAGGAGGGAGAGAAGCAGAAAAGGTAACTATTGGGTACTGGGCTTCACACCTAGGTGATGTAATAATCTGTACCACTAACCCCCATGACATGTTACCTATGTAACAAACCTTTATATGTACCCCTGAACCTAAAAGTTAAAAAAATTTGTACCATTAAAAAAAAAATCGAGTAATACATCCATGGCAGGCCCATTTTAAAACTTTAAAGGAGAACAAGAGTCCCAGCTACTCAGGAGGCTGAGGCAGGAGAATCTCCTCAGCTCATGGGGTGAAGACCAGCCTGGGCAATATAGTGAGACCCCAATTTTAAAAAAAAAAAAAGTGACACCACATACTCAAAGCCAGTTTAGAAACACACAAAATAAAGACTTAATCTACGACAATATTTTCAGATCCCATGTATCACAGCAAAATGATTTCTACTTCATAGCTAATACATTTTTTATTATTACAGAAATTAAAACATAAAAAGTAAAACTTGAAACTCCCCAACACATCAGGCAGGCTCCCCAAAATACTTCTGCAGGACTCTAAAACAGGTCAGGACACTACAGTCTCTGGTCCAAATCTGGCCTGCTACCTATTTTTGTAAATAAACACAGCCACGCCCATTTGCTGCTGTGCTATCTAGGGCTGCTTTTGTGAAACTACAGTAGAGTTGAATACCTACAAACTACAGTAGAGTTGAATACCTACAACAGAAACCACATGACCTGCAAAGCCTACAAATTTTACCATCTGGGCTCAGTGTGGTGTCTCACACCTGTAATCCCAGCACTTTGGAAGGCCAAGGCAGGTGGATCACAAGGTTAGGAGTTCAAGACCACCCTGGCCAACATGGTGAAACTCCATATCTACTAAAAATGCAAAAATTAGTCGGGCATGGTGGTGCATGCCTATAATCCCAGGGCTACTCAGGAGGCTGAGGTAGGACAATCACTTGAACCCAGGAAGTGGAGGTTGCAGTGAGCCAAGATTGCACCATTGCACTCCAGCCTATGCAACAGAGGAAGACTCTGTCTCAAAAAAGAAAAAAAAAATACTACCTGGCCCTTATAAAGGGCAAATATTTGCCTATTCTCTGCTCAAGCAAATTCCAGTTTTAGAAGTACTGCTCTCCCTAAAGGTAACAGAGATGGTGAACCATAAAGGCGATAAGAAACCTCACTCAGCCTCCGTCTATGTTACTATCTACCTAACACGATCATTTTTGCAGCAGGCTCCAAAAGCCCTTGCTGGAGGTCAGAAAACTGGCTGGGAAGGGGGAAATATTTCTCTGCAACTTGTAAGAAATGTAAAGGCCATTACATCGTCCAAGCTGGAGGTCTTGGAACTGCATCTCAATTTCCTATGTTGCTAAATAAGAGATTGATGTGACACCAACATGTTTATTTCTTAACATGTGTAGTAAATTAAAAAAAGAGCTTTAAAGCAATGCCAGCATTAAAAAGAAGGTACATAAGCCAGACATTTCAACATGAAAATTCCTGGAATCCAAACTATAATGCCATAGAGGCTTCTGACTTTTAGACTCTCAGGACCCATCAGTGCCTGGGATTTTGGTTCTCCATTTGTCCTGGGGTTACTGAGGTTTCAATGCTTTTCATGATCCCAGGCTCTTGCTTACATCTAAGAACAGAGTTATTGAGGCGGTCTAGGGAGGAAAGCTGTAAGCCACGGGATTGTCAGAGTTGCATATAGACTTAACCTGGTATTCCTGATTAATGGGGCAAGCTGGGCTTTCTTTCAACCTTAATAATTCTTCTCCCTTCCTTTTTTCTTAAGTAAACGTTTACTGACCCGTAACATATACAGAGAAGCATCAAACCCTAAGTGCACAGTCTTGTAGCTGTGAGTGCATTCTGGTCCATTTCATAAAGAGCTGCATGGTTATGTGCTGTGGATGAAAAGAAGGAGTGTTGTTCCATCTATGGTGTTAGGAGTCAGGATAGTGGTTACCCTAGGGAGGGGGGTGGGAAAGGGCACCAGGGGCCTTCTGGAGGCTGGCACTGCTCCTGGCCTGGGTGGGAGTTACACAGGCGTGTGTTAATCAGCCTAGCTGGATTAATAGAATGTTCTTATCATGGACATTTTAAAACATTTTTAATTCTACCAGATGATCAATACACTACATCATTCAAAAAAAAAATGGGGGGGGGGGAGGAAGGACAAGGAGGGAATGAAGAAGGGAGAGAAAGGGAAAAGAGAAAGAGAAGGGAAGGAAAAAAAAAATAAAAGCTCTTGATGCAGAACTGAAATAGATCCTAAATTCAACTAGAAATCTCATGCTGTTGCCCCAGAACTGGGTCCTGGCTAGGACGCTTCGTGCACAGGTGACAGGGCCCAGGACAGAAAAAAGCTTCACTGCATTTTTCTCTAAAGTCCTAAGTCAAACTCCTTGGTCGGCAGCAATTACCTATCTTAAAAATGTGGTGCAGGCCAGGCATGGTGGCTCACACCTATAAGCACTTTGGGAGGCCGAGGCGGATGAATCACTTGAGTCCAGGAGTTCGAGACCAGCCTGGACAACATGGTGAAACCCCCCATCTCTACGGAAAAAATACAAAAATTAGCTGCACATAGTGGCGCGTGCCTGTAGTCCCAGCTACTCGGGAGACTGGGGTGGGAGGATCGCTTGAGCCCAGGAGGCAGAGTTGCAGTGAGCTGTGATCATGGCACTGCACTCCAGCCTGGGCAACAGAGCAAGACCCTATCTCAAAAAAAAAAATTTGTGGTGAAGCTACACATGTGAGGATGGCCCCTCTGTGAGCTGTGGACGAGGCTCTCAAAATGGGCGTTTTCCTGTTCTCGTTCTTGAAGTGAGACTATCTACTCTCTACTAATATTTCATTGTGGACCTCCTGCTGTTTCAGACTTCAAATTGTCTGTATTTGAAAAGTCTGATTTGAGCTTGTGTGTTTGTAGGCTTCCTCACACAGCATTTACGTTCTAAAGGGGATCACAATTTGCAGATACACACTCCCACCTCCCCCATGAAAGCTGTGCTCACTAATCCAGGAAAAGTTGGCACACATTATTTCTTACTCCATAAATCCCCTCACCAATGTATTTTTAAAAAAGTCATTTCTGACCAAAAGGGCAATTCTTTTCTTGCCTCCGACTCTAAAACACTTATAATAATGATCAACTTGTACAGTTAACATTTGCATTTCCCTGTAGAAAAAAAAAGGCTGCAATACAACTGGGCTCTCATGGAAACCTTGGCCCTCAAACTAGTCCACCACTTAAAGAGAAGAGAAATGATTTTGTTATAGAAATTATAATGATAGGCAGGGCACGGTGACTCATGCCTGTAATCCTAGCACTTTGGGAGGCCAAGATGGGTGGATTACAAGGTCAGGAGTTCAAGACCAGCCTGACCAACATGGTGAAACCCAGTCTCTACTAACAATACAAAATTTAGCTGGGCGTGGTGGTGCGTGCCTGCAATCCCAGCTACTTGGGAGGCTGAGGCAGCAGAATCGCTTGAATCCGGGAGGTGGAGGTTGCAGTGAGCTGAGATCGTGCCACTGCACTCCAGCCTGGGTGACACAGCGAGACTCCATCTCAAAACTTTAAGAAAAGTAAATATAACAGTACCCCCACCAGCAAGACTATTCATCAAATGCAATGGTTCTTTTTGTTTGTTTTGAGATAGGGTCTCACTGTGTTGCCCAGGCTGGAGTGCAGTGGTGTGATCTCGGCTCACGAATGATGCAGTGGTTCTTAGACTCACCCATGCAGAAGGACTGCCCTTGTGAAACAAAGATGGCTGGGTCCCACCCTAGACTTTCTGACCAGCAGGTCTGGGGTGGGACCAGAAATGCTGCATTGCTAACAAGTTGCCATTACATTTTGAGGACCCCTGATTAATCTTCAACCACAACTTAGTATCAAAGGAACAAGGTTAGTTTGCTTACGGTCTTGGATGAAGTAGGGATCGGTTTCTGGAGTATACTGTTCACTGAAGTCAACTAAGGCGTCCCGTCCATATGGCTGCCGGCGTCCCGTCACGGGGATGTTACACAGCTGAGCATAGTCATCTAAGGAGTAGACAAGCAGCATGAGGCCCCCTCACTGTTAGCTCGCACCTGCCCCACCCCCTCGCAGCTCAGAGCAACGGGAATCTGCCAGCACACCCTTCCACGTGTGTCTCCATCTCCTGCGTACCACTGAGCCTGGAAAGTGTCTGAATATCTTTTGATGGGAATTTTATGCATCCACGTACAACGACTGCTGTAGAGCATAATTAAGGTTCCAAATTGAAGATCAAAAATATTAGCTTAACAGTGGGTAGACCACATCCCAGAGCAGTAAAGGGCTGACAAAACAGAGCCATCTGAGAGTGCTTCAGGTCTTTTGGAAGGATGGCTTTATCTAAACCCATCAAGAGTTATCATCAAAAACATTTTTAAAGTAGAAAGTAGTCATTCTGACAGAGAGGTGCTTTTTCGCTCTCTAGAGACAGGAATAAATATATCTCTGGTGTCCAAAAATGATACAGCACCAGGCAAGGATGCTGCTTAAATTTAGTAGTCACGATTATAATTCTACAGTCTCTATGGATAGCATTATAGCTATGCTGAGAGTCATAAAAATCACGATAATAAGAACAGCCGTGGTAGTGGTAATAACAACAGCTACCAGTCATATAATGCTTGCTGTATGCCAGATACTGTTCTAAGTACTTAATACACATCAATGCACTAAAACACGCACACCATCCTATGTTCTACCATCTCCATTTTACCAGTGAGGAAACAAAAGCACAGAGAGGTTACATGACAGCTGCCATGTGGCAGAACCTGATTTGAAGTCAGAAATGAAGCTCTAGAGTGCACAGTTTTCACATTTGTCTCCCCTGCAATGATCTCAGCTCCTTTGGAATTCCTGTCCTTACCATCTCTGTACCCCAGCTAGACCCATCTGTGGTTTTCACTTCCTGAGGCCATACTGCCGTTCCACACTGGGTCAGCCCCACGGCCCCCTGACTCCTAGACTCCCCTTTACTCCTCCCCCAAGGACCCACCAGTGCACGGGATTTTGGTTCTCCATTTGTCCTGGGGTTACTGAGGTTTCAATGCTTTTCATGATCCCAGGCTCTTGACTACATTTAAGAACAGAGTTATTGAGAAGGTCTAGGGAGGAAAGCTGTAGAAACGACAGCCTCATGTTCTGAGTATGTTCCACAAAATACACTTTGCAAAGATACATCTAGCAGTTGGTGAAATTCTGGGGCTCCACAGATGTCAACAGCTCTGTTAGGACTGTGAGGTGCAGGCAGGCTACAGGCCCCAGGACCAGATGGACATGAGTGGGGCAGTCACACAAGGCAATGGCCACACTTGCCTAGAATTTTCCTCTATTGTCGCGCAAGGCAATGGCCACACTTGCCTGGAATTTTCCTTTATTGTCGCGCAAGGCAATGGCCACGTTTGCCTGGAATTTTCCTCTATTGTGTTTATTCTTGCAACATACAAAAAAAAAAAAAAAAAAAACCCACCAAGGCAATACTGTGAACCCTGAAGGCTTTCTTTTTTTTTTTTTTTTTTTTTGAGACGGAGTCTCGCTCTGTCGCCCAGGCTAGAGTGCAGTGGCGCGATCTCGGCTCACTGCAAGCTCCGCCTCCCGGGTTCACGCCATTCTTCTGCCTCAGCCTCCCGAGTAGCTGGGACTACAGGCGCCCGCTACCACGCCTGGCTAATTTTTTGTATTTTTAGTAGAGACGGGGTTTCACCGTGTTAGCCAGGATGGTCTCGATCTCCTGACCTCGTGATCCGCCCGCCTCGGCCTCCCAAAGTGCTGGGATTACAGGCGTGAGCCACCGCGCCCGGCCGAAGGCTTTCTTTTATCAGCTCCTACTTAAATGACTGGATGAATGAGGGTGACGAATCAAAAGTGTGTGTGTATGCATGTGCACACGTGCACACACACATTCTGGGAACTGCCCAAAGCAAGCGTAAGGCCAGAAAAGACCTTGAACCACTGGATAGGGTAGGATTCTGGCTGCCCTGTCTAAAATTCTCCTTATGTGGAAGCATTCCAGGAACAACATCCAGACTCCAGGCGTCCCAGCACTTTTGCATGAAACCATTCTGTGTGAAATATTAATTTCATTAAGGAAATAGCCGAACCTGGAAAAAGATTCTTGACTCAAAAGAAAAGAACTACTTCAAACAGAGAGAGCACAAATGGCTGTCAGTTCTGCTTAAAGTTTGAAAACGCAGAATTAAGGATTTCTTTGCGAGAGCAAGATTGCTGAAATGTTTACAAGTTTCAAGAGCTGAGGTCATCTTCTCCCATTATTTTTTATATACATTTGTTGTACATCTGAAAGAGAGACTTGTTCCATATTTTATATTGAAGCCACAGTTGTGATCTAGAGGAGATGTTAAAAATGAATTAATTCTGGTACTTATTTTTAAAGAAAGGGTCGGCTGGGCACGGTGGCTCATGACGCAGGCCAAGGTGGGTGGATCACGAGGTCAAGAGATGGAGACCATCCTGGCCAACATGGTGAAACCCTGTCTCTACTAAAAATACAAAATTAGCTGGGCATGGTGGCACGTACCTATAGTCCCAGCTACTCAGGAGGCTGAGGCAGGAGAATCGCTTGAACCTAGGAGGCAGAGGTTGCAGTGAGCCGAAATTGCACCACTGCACTCCAGCCTGGGTGACAGAGCGAGATTCCGTCTCAAAAAAAAAAAAAAAAAAAAAAAAGGGTCTTGCTCTGCCACCCATGCTGGAATGCAGTGGCACCATTGTGGTATCATGGTTCACTGCAGTCTCAAACTCCTGGGCTCAAGCGATCCTTTCACCTCAGCCTCCTGAGTAGTTGGAACTACAGGCATGAGCTACCAAACCTGGCTAATTTTTGTTATTTTTTATAGAGACAGGGTCTCACAATGTTGCCCAAGCTGGTCTCAACTTCTAGGCTCAAGCGATCCTATCACCTTGGCCTCCCTAAGTGCTGGGATTACAGGTGTGAGCTGCCATGCTTGACCAAGGTACTTATTTTATAAAGTGAAATCCAGAGGTGGCTGAGCATCCTGCTGATGCCTGTTGGCTGTCAGAGAAGCCTTGCTGAGACTTGAGGTCCAGGGATGTCGAATGCCATGATCAGGGGCTGGCCAGGGCAGCCACCTTCAATCCAGTGCACTCCCCTAGACATGCTTCCTCCACCAAAGAAACGAGATGGGCTTGAGTCTCTAAGCTGTCACTCTACAGCAACGCCAGAGGAAAGGACTGAAGGTGAGGGTGAAGAGGAAGGGCAGGCTCCTGTTCCTATGCAATGTTTAGGAACAGCTCCCTGCAAAAGGTGGACCTGAACTGAAACTAAGTAGGTACGTAGGAATTATGTTGCAGAATTTTGGATTAATTTTTAAAAGCACGTACCCAAAGGCATCAAGAAAGAAAACTAAGTTGTTGTTTGGAAATACCAAATGGTTCCTAAAGAAGTCTTCTGACTAGACCAAGGCTAGTGAAGCGGGCAGTGGAGGGTAATGGGTTGGGGGAGGTACTTCTGGGATATTCCACGTCCTCCTTCCTTTCCTTTCTTCCCCTGCCATGCGTTTTTTCCTCTTAAAATGCTAGAGCGTGTTGCCCTTTGCTGCTTCACTTTTCTCTAACACATTCACATTCCAAGCTCCAAGACAGTTTTGGTCAGTGATCAAAACATCCTTTCTGCACCATGTCTTCTCTTTTGTATCTGAAGATGTGCTAAAGTCCCGTCATCACCAGGAAATGTATTTTGAGTTATTTTTCTGGGAGCCTGCACAGGTCTGTCCTAATCCATCCACGCCACCCTTCCCATCATGCACATCTGCCCTGATTCTTGGCCAGGATTGTGGGGTAATGGGAAGAACATGGGCTTCAGAGGTGGAAGCTGAGGACCCTGATTGCACCACTTACTTCCCAGCTTAGCAGTTTTGGGCAAGCCTCAGTTTCCACATCTGTAACACAGGAACAAGAATTCTTGTTTGTCTACATCTGTGTTACTGACATGTAAAAAAATGAGATAATGTTGTGAAACTATTTTAAAAATTTGAAGCACCAAGAAAATGGAGAATCCAATTTTTTCTTGTGGGTGACATCACTAAGTCCCTAGTGAACATTTGGAAATAAATGAAGTTTTTTTTTAAAGACAGTATTATAATGAGTGAGTGATTTACATTTAAATGTTAACAAAACGTAAAAGCAGTGATCAACAGGCAAATAATTGTGCAGTAAAGAGCGATGGAAGAACGGTCCACAGGTGTTTTTAAATCTTGTTTCAAGACTATTTGGAGTTTTTAAATAGGTAGAGGGAAACTAGCTCAGTAAATAGAGAAGTCTTCCTAGACTTCCTCTCAAACAAGGCACAAAACTGTTGACTGCCTTGGTAAATTTAATTATTTGGTTGCGCAGTGATAAAGTATGAACAATAGTACATTTTAACATTAGATCATCAGAACTCAAAGTACAGGAGAAAAAGTGATGTCCAAGAATTTTTAATATAGGCCCAAATCAGAAATGTCTTACATAGAGAATAAGTTAATAGAAGAGAGTAGGTTTATAGAAGTGGATTTCACCATCTTTCAGGAAAGCAATGGAAATATCAGGAAATATTTTAATGTCTTGGGCAAGTCATCCTCTTTAGGATCTCGGTACAGGCAAATTTCTAGCATGTGCTGGGCCTCTGGGCACCCCAAGCCACAAGCAGAACCCATTACAGCTTGGAGGTGCTTGGCCTTGGTTATCTCGATGACTAGGTCATTGCTACAGTCCAGCTTGGGGCACTGCATGAACTGTGGTTGGCTGAGAGTACAGAGCCCAAGAATAGCAGATCCCTAAACTATTTCCATAACTTCCCACAAGAAACTCTTGGCTGCTACTTTATCCAGCTCAACATGTGGAGATGAACACATTTTCTGTCCTTAGAATCTTTCTCTTTCTCCAAAACACCCTTGACTTATGTGCATCAAGAACAATAGTCACCTCCTTGTCTGGGGCTTGGTGCAGAGGAAAAGTTTTTGCTTAGCAGGGCTTGCCCTGAAAGGTGCACTTTGGAGGCAATCCCATTTGAGACTCCATGCAATGTGTCCATCTGGAATCTAGCCAAATACCAATGTGAAATGAACAGGAAATGGAAACAGTCACACCTCAAAGACCCTCCCCGACCCACTGCATTCCCCATGCCCCAAGTGCAAATGCTTAGCTCTTGATCAAAGCTATGAAAGATACATAAGGGATGCTATGGGACGCCGTCACTAAGTGGTCTAAACAAGATCCAGGCCATTGATCACACTAATTTCCCCGGCATGGCTGATTCATATGACAAATGCTGTTGCTTTTCATCTTAAATTGAAAAAAGAAAAGGTTTAAAAATTATCCCCTGGAGCCTGTGGGTGTGGGGCCCCTGCTGTTGGCAGCAATGGAAGGAACATTACCATATCCTTACTATAAGAAATCTCCATTCTTGATGACAGACACATGTGCAGGGCAGTCTGGACAGTCACATGTCACAATGCTACCCTGGCAATGTGAGGAGACCAGGAGGTAAAGTTTTAGTTCTGACTGAGGCAAATTAAATTCAGCTGTTTTTAGAAATGGTAGAGAGGTTGCAATTTCGTTTCGCACACATCAGGGCTAAAAATGCAATGCTCTGAAGTTTGAACTGTGTTATTTTCAAATATAAGAGAAACAAGGACCAATTCTCATGCATTAAGAAAAACAGGTCAGGGCTGGGCGCAGTGGCTCACGCCTGTAATCCCAGCACTTTGGGAGGCTGAGGTGGGCAGATCACTTGAGCCCAGGAGTTTGAGACCAGCCTGGGCAACATGGTGAAACTCTGTCTCCACAAAAAAATATTCAAAAATTAGCTGGGCATAGCGGCACACTGAGGCTAGAGGATCATGTGAGCCCAGGTAAGTCCAGGCTGCAGTGAGCTGTGATTGTGCCACTGCACTCCAGCCTGAGCAGAGTGAGACCCTCTCTAAAAAAAAAAAAAAAAAAAAAAAAAGAAAGAAAAGAGAAAAAGAAGCAGAAAAGTGGGTCACATGCTACTACAATTTCTAGACCAGGTATTTTTCTTACAGGTTTAAACATGGATTAATGACAATGGTGTTTAAAACAGACAACTAGGAAACAGAGGGAGGAGATAAAGAGAATGAAATGACTGTCTCCTCCAGTGACTGATAAGCCAGCCAGCATTATAACAGACACTTTTTTTTTCCCCCGAGACAGAGTCTCGCTCTGTCACCCAGGATGGAGTGCAGTGGTGCAATCTCGGCTCACTGCAATCTCCACCTCCCAGATTCGAGTGATTCTCCTGCCTCAGCCTCCCAAGTAGCTGGGACTACAGATGTGCGCCACCATGCCCGGCTAATTTTGTATTTTTAGTAGAGATGGGGTTTCACTATGTTGGCCAGGCTGGTCTTGAGCTCCTGACCTCGTGATCTGCCTGCCTCGGCCTCCCAAAGTGCTGGGATTACAGGCATGAGCCACTGCGCCCAGCCAATGGGCACTTTTCTTTAAATGAAATTAGTAAAAGTTATGAAATTAGAAAAACGTTGGCCATTTACAGAACATTCCACTCTGTACCAGTAAAGAACGGTGGAAGGGAGACCTCCTTGGGTATTGCCACAATACTGTGAGACTGGATGTCTGCCTGGGTGTCTGTCCTGCTCTTTATCCCGGAATACATTACTGCTTACAGTCTCTGGTAAATAGGCAGCAACCCTCCTTCCCTAAAACTAAAATATGTGGTGTTGTGATGCAAAACTGGATACACTGCAAACACCTGGAATCCAAAGACTTGGGTTCTAGTCCTTGTTTCTCCACTTCCTAGTTTCTTGGTCTGGACACGGTTCTTTTAGCCTTAGTTTCTCCATTTATTGCACGGAATTAAGGTACTCTTTGCCTTAGCTCTATTAAAAGTGATTCATTCATTGCTTCATTACGGACAGGATGGGGCTTGAGAGTACGGAAAGATGTGATGATAGTCAATCAGGGCACATGCAATAACTTATCAGGATCACAGAGACGATGACTAAAGTCATCCTGGAAGAGCTGGGAAAGGCTTCAGCTTGAAAACACCATCTGTAGCCAGGAGGTTAACCAGGTAGAAGAGGAAGGAAGGTAACTCAGAGAGAGTCATAAGCATGTATAATAGATAAGAAAGCATTAGGGAAGCTAGACTGGGCACCGTGGCTCACGCCTATAATCCCAGCACTTCAGGAGCCCGAGGCAGGTGGATCACCTACAGTCAGAAGTTCGAGAGCAGCCTGAACAATATGGTGAAACCCTGTCTCTACCAAAAATACAAAAATTAGCCGGGTGTGGTGGCGTGCACCTGTAGTCCCAGCTACCTGGGAGGCTGAGACAGGAGAATTGCTTAAACTTGCGAGGTGGAGGTTGCAGTGAACCGAGATTGCACCACTGCACTCCAGCCTGGGCAACAGAGCGAGACTCTGTCTCACAAAAAAATAAAAAAATAAAAAAAAAAAGAAAGCAGTAGGGCGCTAACTGCTGTAGATGCAGGCTACTGAACAATTAAAAACAAGAGAGTTAGCTAACATGCACTATTAAGTTCCTATGCACCAGACACTACTTTTGCATACACTGTGTCATTTAAAACTCAGAACTCTATGAAATAATTGTAATTAGCTCCTTTTGTTTCCAATAAGAAAACTACACTTTTAAATAGCATAACTTGCCTTGCCCAAGGTCAGGTGAGGGATTTGAACCCAAAGTGGTCTCTCTGCCAAACCATGTTCTTTCTACTCCCCAGCTGTCCTTTTGAAACCCTGGGAAAAAAATTATTAAATACACTCCCTAGACCTTAAGCATCAGGTAAGCACTTAGTTCAGCAATAAGCATTTGTGACTAAAATTCCAGGGAGAGTAATAACCATGAATGCTGATGAGCTCAGCTCCACCAGGGGCAGCTCCATCATTAGCAAGATTTATGTTTATTGAATTTGCTCGATTTATTAGGTGAAAGAGATCAAATTGCTTAATGTTCAATTAAATTGTACTTGTCGAGGACAGGGAAGTAATGAAGTCTAAAGTCTTGGCAAGGTTTATATTCTGTGGGACTCCTGTAAATGTTAATACTCTAAGGAGACTCACGGGCCATAGACCAACCACGTTCTCCCCACTCCTAACCTTCACCTAATGTTACCCTCCTCATTTTAGTTACTCCCAGAGTTTCCCAACAGACTGCTGTTTATTTAGCAAGACAAAATGAAAAAAGAGATTTGTTGGGTAGAAATGCCAAAAAAATAGTGGTTCCTTTGCATTTTAAAACCTGGATTCAAACATTTGTACTATTGTAATAGTATTAAATTATGCCACACATAATAACCTTAAAATAATGATTGCCAATGTATCTGGGGCATAGGAAATATATTAAGTCTTACATCCAGGCAATTTCAGAGGAATCAGGAATGAGGCTTCTAAAATTGATAAGAGACAAGACTGAACAACACAATAAACAAAGAGGCAAATGAAAAGAGTGTTCAACATGTTAAATTTCCAAACTGATCTACTTCCTATTTTTTCAGCTGCAAGGACATGTAAACCACTTCATTTCCCCTTTCCTGCTCTTTAAATACCACTCTGAAGCAACAATCTGACAAGTTGAAATTTTTTTTTTTAAGTTATACATACAAAGAACTTTTTTTTCTTCATTAACCAAGTAAGAATTGTTTAAAAACAGGAACTAAGCATTTGCTTAAGAATAAAGGGGAGGTTGCATTACATCGTCAACGTAGTAAATGCCACTAAATTGTTCACTTTAGAGTGCTTAATTTCATGTTCTGTGAAGTTCACTGCAATTTTTAAAAAGTCAAGAGAAACAAAAAATACAAGAGGGGAAAATATTTAATATGTTAACTCTGGAATTCAACTAACTTTATTTAACCTCATTTAACTAACAACCTCATTTAACTGGCAAAATGAGGCAATAAGACTAGATGATCTCAAAGGTCCTTTCTAGCTTGCATATTCTATGATTTTAAACAGAAAACATTCATTTTTTTTTTTAAAGACGGAGTTTCACTCTTGTCCCCCAAGCTAGAGTGCAATGGTGTGATCTCAGCTCACAGCAGCCTCCGTTTCCTGGGTTCAAGTGATTCTCCTGCCTCAGAAGGCGTGTGCCATCACGCCCAGCTAATTTTTTTTTTTTTTTTTTGTATTTTTTTAGTAGAAACAGAGTTTCACCACGTTGGCCAGGCTGGTCTCAAACTCCTGACCTCAGGTGATCCACCCGCTTTGAACTCCCAAAGTGCTGGGATTACAGGTGTGAGCCACTGCATCCGGCCTGAGCAGAAAACATTCTTATCATGGGCTGCAAAACTCTTGGAAAGACAATTTGTCTTTGAAACCTGTGGCTGTAATATAAGGTAATCACCACTAGATGACGCTGTTACCTGCAGGTGGTGCCCATCTAGATATTTTCAGAATGATGACAAACATGTAATTTAACAAACTGTAAGCGTGGACATCTAATCTTCCCATGTATTATTTTGCTGAGGAAACTGAAGTTTACAGAAATTTTATGATATTCCAAAGGTCAAGCCAGGATAAATTTTGTTTTCTTTTACTAAAAGTAATAAGCTATTAAATTATAAAGAAAATTGTGTTTTAATGTATTTTAATCTTGCTTTTTTTTAAAGCTTCATAGCAGAGAAAGCTCTTCTAATATTTAAAACTCTCTTAATATTCAGAAGTTCAGATCTCAAGGTTCTGAATAACAAAGATATACCACTATCCAGTAACATTATTGGAAGAGCAAGTTCTAGATAATCAATGTAATATGAAAATAACACTAAACATAGTCAATGACTAGTCATGAAAATGTATTCCATTCAATAACAGGAAGTAAGACATCACTGCAAAGTAAAAGATGGACTATCTTGAAATCCTGATTCTGTTTTATGATTTCTTTGTATTCTGCCACTTACTTCAATCTGAGATGACCCTCCTCTTTCCTTCCCCTCTGGATCTGTTCACTATCAGATACAGTCCTAGCAACTTCTGCTTCTGGCAGTGATTTCTTTGGAAGGGGCTCACAGATTACCACATGAATGCATTAAAAGTAACGGCAGGGCCGGGCACGGTGGCTCATGCCTATGAATCCCAGCACTTTGGGAGTCCGAGGCAGGTGGATCACAAGGTCAGGAGATTGAGACCATCCTGGCTAACAGGGTGAAACCCTGTCTCTAATAAAAATACAAAAAATTAGCTGGGCATGGTGGCAGGCACCTGTAGTCCCAGCTCCTCGGGAGGCTGAGGCAGGAGAATTGCTTGAACCTGGGAGGTGGAGCTTGCAGTGAGCCAAGATTGCACCACTGCACTCCAGCCTGGGGAACAGAATGAGACTCTGTCTTGGAAAAAGAAAAAAAAAAAAAAAAAAGCAATGGCAAAAACTGCAATTACTTTTGCACCAACCTAGTATTTTCTTGAAATGAGCAGTGTACAACCAGCACAACTGCTCAAAACAGCTCAGCCTGCCACTGAGACTTGAAGCCCAGAAGGAAGCATAAAGAAGGCTTTGTTGTGTCAGAAGCCCTCCCAATGAGCTAATGTTTTGTAATCTGCTTCTTTCTTAAGGTAGTGGCTACTGATGCTGAGCAAAACAATTACTTTCTAGCTTCTGCTCCCTGCAGATTTGTAAATACAAGAACCTGGTCATTCTAAGAACTTTCTAGATGTCTTTCTCCCAATCATAAGGGGCACAATCTGTCTGCGGCATAAAAGGAGAATAAAATTTACTTCATCCCTCCTCTGCCTGGCTTGCCTGCTCTGGCCATGAGGTCACTGTTTAACAGACATGGGCAGCCAGCAGCTTTGTTCTAGCCATAGTTGTATTATTAGGTTCATTAAGAAGAGGTCAAAAGAAATTCAAACGTTAGTTGAATTCAAAACCTCAAACTTAGTACAGTGCTTAAGCAATTATGCACAGTGATTTTCTCAAAGTCAGACTCATCACAGTTCATGCTTCTTAGAGTATGCTTCAACTAGCCCTATTTTCAAAAGGAAAAAAAGAAGAGCAAATTTTATTTAAAAGATGTGAAAGTATGCTGGGCGTGGTGACTCACGCCTGTAATCCTAGCACTTTGGGAGGCTGAGGCGGGTGGATTGCCTGAGCTCAGGAGCTCGAGACCAGCCTGGGCAACATGGTGAAACCCCATCTCTACTAAAATAATAATTTAAAAAATTAGCCAGGTGTGGTGGTGTGAGCCTGTAGTCCCAGCTACTCAGGAGGCTGTGGCAGGTGAATCGCTTGAACCCAGGAGGCAGAAGTTTCAGTGAGCCGAGATCGTGCCAGTGCACTCCAGCCTGGGCAACAGAGCGAGACTCTGTCTCCAAAACAAACAAACAAACAAAAAAACCACATATATATATATATATATATATATATATATGAAAGTAAAATGTTCACTAGAACAAATCATTTAGTATCATACTGAATGGGCGATTCTAGAAAACTGAATGCCTATTCATAATCTCTGATTTCAAAGGAGAAAGGTAAAACTGCTAAGACTTTTACTTTTGAGATAAATTTGATTGCTTGTTGATATGGTTTGACTTTGTGTCCCCACCCAAATCTCATCTTGAATTGTAATCCCGACCTGGTGGGAGGTGACTGGATCATGGGGCAGTTTCCCCCACGCTGTTCTCATGATAGTGAGGGAGTTCTCAGGAGAGTTGATGGTTTCAAGTGTGGCACTTCCTCGCTCTTTCTCTCTTTCTGTCCTGTCGCCAGGTAAGAAGTGTCTGGCTTTGCCTTCTGCCACGATTATAAGTCTCCTGAGGCCTCCCCAGCCATGAAGAACATGGTAATCCTTATAAATTACCCAGTCTCAGGTAGTATCTTTATAGCAGTGTAAAAACAGACTGATACACTTGTTAACTAAAAATAAGTGTTGCCTTTTAGGATCAGATTGTTTACATGCATGCCTGAATTTCTCTCCTTTCGCTCAAACTAGAAAGATTTTAACAGGACATCAGTAAGATTATTATCATAATGAAATTTATTTTCTATTCAGAGTATTTTTTATAACAGAGAGTGGCCAAATACTTTCCTAGCACTTCCATGCAGTATAGCTCTTAGGAAAAGTGCCATGAATACAACTGACACTCCAAGGCTCAAGCTGTACAAGAAGTAAAATTTCAGAAGTGCTCATGTCACCAACGAGTAACCCATTAATCAAACTTCTCTCGCCTTGAACTGTTCTCTAATGGCTGGTGAGGACACTGAGGCAATAGCTTCAATCAGCTTTCAAAACAGAGAGTTCATGCTACATTGCAGTCTAGCAAGGTCCACTGGTCCTCCCTGGTCAGCGTTCCAAATGCTTGCTGACTCACCCGCAATCCAGGGATTTGGGGTTTGGGAAGGGCAGCTTGTTCCAGGACACTCCTCCAGAGTTCTGTCTTCAGCAGTTTAGCAAGAAATGAAGGAGTAAGTTTTCCCCTCTATCAGGGTTTTTAAAAATTTTATTTTAACTATTCTCACCTTGAGGCAAACCATGTTTGCTTTTCTTCTGCTTTCAATGACTACAATAGGATCATAACTGGAATGTGGCTTCCTTGCCCATTGCTTTCTTTCCTTCCAATGCACCTGCCCAAACATGGTTATTTTTTTAAAACACACAATTTAGCGTCTAGTATTTTTCCCCTTATGTACGTACTGTCCCTGCTTTTTGTACCTGGCTTCTCTGCCATTCATTCCTGCTTATTTAGCCCCTTTCACAAATCCAGTACCTCTACCCCAGTTTAGTAAAGGAGGCCCTGACCATCCATAAAAGCCCCATCCTGCTGGCAGCTATTGATCTACTAGGGAATCTCAGTGGGGTGAGGATATCCCCTTAGGAGAAGGTAGCTGATTCCTACGGGAGGGCATGTATAGTTGGATAAAAGGTCCTATTTATTTTTTCTGTCCTATTATTCCCTTGAAAGTCACTGCAATGGAAGATACTGATTATAAAAACACACACATGAGAAACACCTGGGATCCCGTTAGCACGGAAGCAAGAAGGTGGTGCTCCACATCCTATGGTGGGCAGGGCAGACTCATTACTGAGAGGATGCAGGTCCCAAGTCCTGGTTTTCATTCTCTCATTTCCAACTGGCAATCAGGGTCCCGAATTTCTTCAGCCACTAACCTCAGCTGGCCTAACACAGTAATTCTGCTACAGAAATAAAGAAGTTAATTAAGCTTAGAATGTTAACACTTTCTGTGACACGTATTTTAGGGTGAGGGCTTTTTCTTGTTATTGTATATGTGTCAGTGCCTAAGAGAATCATATAATCAGAGAACCTGACAGGCCTTGCAATTTCAACTCAAAACTGAATTTAGATTTTGGATTTTAAGTTGAATGAGGATTAGGATAATTTGATTAGGTTGGTAAACATTATTTAAATTTATTAGGGAATTCAATTTGTTGTGTTTTAAGTTTGGTTTATTAGATTTATAAGAGCTAATTAAATATTTATGAGGAAAATGCTTATTAGGATTGTGAGATGGAGACCAAAGTGTTCAAAATTTTAATTAGTAGAATTTATATGCAGAAATAACTTTTAAGTTTAATCCGTTCTTTGAGACATATAAACAGTCAACAAATAAAATTGATCTTATTTTATAGAAGGTTATTGGACTTATAAATAGGATGATAAAATGTGAAAGTTGAAATCAAATTCTTAGGAATATCTAGGTTTTAACATTTAAAAATTGAGTACATTGAATGTTCATTAAAACCCAACATAGGCCGGGCGCAGTGGCTGACGCCTGTAATCCCAGCACTTTGGGAGGCCGAGGCGGGCGGATCACGAGGTCAGGAGATTGAGGCCATCCTGGCTAACATGGTGAAACCCCCTCTCTACTAAAAAAAAAAAAATACAAAAAAATTAGCCGGGTGTGGTGGCGGGCGCCTGTGATCCCCGCTACTCGGGACGCTGAGGCAGGAGAATGGCGTGAACCCGGGAGGCAGAGCTTGCAGTGAGCCGAGATCGCGCCACTGCACTCCAGCCTGGGCGACAGAGCGAGACTCCGTCTCAAAACAAACAAACAAACAAACAAACAACTCAACATAATGGTCCTTTGTGTGCATAAAGCCTCTCTTCGACTTCCTAACTTACACTGTAGGAGCCTGGCCGGGTACAGGTGGAGCTTCTCTGCAAGTACACAGGGGTATTCGGGTCTGTGCAATTCCCTGAACACCCTCCTATCCCTCATTGTCTTTGATTCTTGGCCCCTTTCAAAGAGACTTCTAGCACTGGATAACCAGGGAGCAGTGCACGATAAACGTTGACTCATTTCCTAGAACTGGATTTGATTCATAATAATTGCTAACGCCTTTGGCTATGGCGCATTTACTGTAGGCCAATCCTCTCCCATGCATTATCACATTTAAACCTCATGAGCATGTAAGAGCCATGCGTGGATATGGAAGAAATCACTAGGATTTCAAGTGAGGAAATTAACATACGGATCACATTACCTCAAAGAGCTACTTTCAATTTGAATTCACTAATGAATTTTATTTTACAATAATCTTTTGAGAGTAGTAAAAGTATTTTCAACCTTTCTTTGGGAGGGGTGAGAGAAAGCTTTCTAAATAAATACAGGAGTCCTTTCTTTTTTCTTTTTTGGGATGGAGTCTTGCTCTGTTGCCCAGGCTGCAGTGCAGTGGCACAATCTTGGCTCACTGCAACCGCCACCTCCTGGGTTCAAGCGATTCTTCTGCCTCAGCCTCCAGAGAAGCTGGGACTACAGGCACACGCCACCACACCCAGGTAATTTTTGTATTTTTAGTAGAGATGAGGTTTCACCATATTGGCCAGGCTGGTCTTGAACTCCTGACCTCGGGATCTGCTCGCCTTGGCCTCCCAAGTGCTGAGGTTACAGGCGTGAGCCACTGTGCCGGGCCAAGAGTCCTTTCAATGAGGAACAACATAACTGGCTTACTGGCCATTTCATATAACATCCATTCAATCTAGTTCCATGGATACCAAGAGTTCAGTCCCACAGAACTGGAACGCTTGCCTGTTTTATAGATATTCTCTGTGCACGCATGACGGCCACTCGATTTCCTTTTGTATCTTTCTAGTTTGATTTTAATTTTCCATTGTAAGTGACTAGCGGTTACTGTTTCTTTAATTATAATGTTCAGGATCTATGATTGAAAGGATAAATGCTTTCATAGTGATTGTATTAATTATCATAACCTCACGAAGAGGTCTCAACTTTGGATAAAGGAGGTTGAAGTAATGTGCCCAGTGCAATGTCACAGAGCCAGGACCAAAAGCAGAAAGAGATCCCTGGATTGCCTAAACCAAAGGCAGTGACCACTCATTGTTTCACAAGTAGGGTGTTCCAAAGTGATTATTAACATTCTTTGGAAACATATTTCTTGGAAAAGCCTTTAAACCGTGACTGCTGACAGGCCTTTTGCAACTATGGCCCAGTTACAATATTTTTTCAAGTTTAGTCCATGAGTCAAATCCCTGTCTTCCTTCACACCTCCAAGGGCATTACGAAACTTCTTGCCCTGAGATCTTTGGGAATGTCTAAGAGCCATGCACGGATATGGAAGAAATCACTAGCCGAATTGTTTGAAGACATTCCAAATTCTTTACTTTTGCAAACTGATATGAATAATTGGGTAGGTTAGATATTAGGAAGGATTGAAAAATTTTCTGTCACAGCAAATGGTGAATTTATTAAAGTATCATTTGCAGATTTAAAATACATAATATTTAGGAATAAATTATACTAATTATGCATTTCATTAAATACAACTTTACACCTGTTCCAGAATTGTTTGCCTAGTACATAGTAGGCATTCAATAAATAATAAAATAAAGAACATGTAAGTAATTTAACTAAAACTGAAAACAGGTAAATTATAAATAATTTAGATTTCATTTCAGATCATTTACTTATCTCTTCTTATAAACCACAAGCTGTATATAATTTATATACAGTAATGATAATTCTCCCTAGCATTATTTAAAGGAGTATGAATAACTCTGACAAATATCTTCTATTCCCCTATAGCACAGTCTACCTTTCTCAAAGGAAGTTGGATACATACTGACATTGCTTTGACTCAACAGATCCTCACTAAGTGCCTATTCACATCATGCCTTTGTGCTTTATTCTTTTATTCAATAGGCATTAAACAAAATCCATTTGCTCTTTCATCAGTCCCAGAACTAGAATTTTTGATTCAGATGTGTAACTCTGTCTCTTCAAACTGCTCTCTTAGCAACACTGAGAGGACCATGCCTCTGTATGTTGATCAATGTTCGTGTTTTATTAAATTTTGTTAACATTTTTCAATTTATTTTGTGGCACCTTCTGTTTCCTTTGGGACCTCATGTTTTAAAACCATCTTTCTACACCTGAGTAGTCAAGAGATTACCTGTGCTGTAGTACATTACATCGCCAATAGGTGGCATTCTCCCAACACACTAGTTGTCCCGTTTATCAAGTCTTTGTTCCGTTTACTTACAATGTCTAATTACTTTAACAATTTACTTATCAGAAATCTAATTATTTTAACAATATAAAAAGACACTGGGATCCCTGGGTACTTCAGATTCAAATGTTCAAATATGTATAATTTTCTTTCATTTGCAGATCAACGGATTTTGATTTCCATGAGATAATGGCACCCTCTATCTTGTGATTCTTACGTACATTTTCCAGAACATTTAAGCTTATGTTATCTTTTTTCAGATGAAGTCTTGCTCTGTTGTCCAAACTAGAGTGCAATGGCACGATCTTCGCTCACTGCAACCTCCGCCTCCTGGGTTCAAGCAATTCTTGTGCCTCAGTCTCCAGAGTAGCTGGGATTGCAGGCATGCACCACCATGCCCGGCTAATTTAGTAGAGATGGGGTTTCACCACGTTGGCCAGGCCGGTCTCAAACTCCTGACCTTAAGTGATCTGCCCACCTCTGCCTCCCAAAGTGCTGGGATTACAGGTGTGAGCCACCACACCCGGCGATTAAGCTTATACTTTTAAGAGTAGCAAAAAATAAAAACATTAAAAAATCATTTTAGATTAAGTGATAGGCATCAGTAAAAGTTTTATTTACTGAGAATTATTGACTTGCTTTAGTTCATTAGTCCATTGAATATATAGTTTTTTGTTATTCCTGCCAATGTGTCTGTGGCTACAGATTTGATGACACATTGCCTCTTATTATGCTCATTGTTAGCTCTAAAATCAGTTTTTCTTTTAGCACACAATGTGTGAGACAATTTTAAAATCTCAGCTTTAATTCTTCACTTTGTTACTTTTCTATTCTAAGGGAGACTATTTAAGATGTGCTTTGGGATCATGGAGAGAAAGAGACTCGAGTAACACTGAAGAGGTTAGAACACAGATTCTGGAGCCAGGGTGCCTGGATTTGAATCTTCCACTTACTGGTACGTGACCACTGACAGGCATCTTAAGCTTGCTGTGCCTCAGATCCTCTGTCAGAAAAAGGAGGGGCAGTATTCTCCCTTATCCACTGGGGATATGTTCCAAGACCCCCAGTGGATGCCTTAAACTGCAGGTAGTACTCAACCTTACATATACGATAGATTTCTATCAGATAATGGAGCTGCTACTAAGTGACTAATGGGCAAGTAGAATACACAGTATGGACACCATGGACAAAGGGATGGTCCACGTGCTGGGTGGGACACCACCAGATTTCATCACACTACTCAGAACTGCATGCAATTTAAAACTTATAAGTTGTTTATTTTTGGAATTTTCCCCTTAATATTTCGGACCGTGGTTGACTGTGGGTAACTGAAACCAGATAAGGCAGAGGACTACTGTAACTGTACACCTAAGATGGCTTGGCAAGTTAAATATCTCCATAGATGGAAAACATGTTGAAAATGCCAGGCATTGTGCTATGTATATGTTAGTTATCATTTTTATTATCACTTAGACTCAGAAAAACCAAGCAACAGAAAATCTATAACCAATAAACTCCATATCCAACCAAAAACCTCAAAGTTCTGATAACTCTATGACTTTCTTCTCTCACAGCGCTAGAAATTCTCAGCAAGATCAAACAATGACCACTCTGTGTTCATTTATGAAATGGATACAAGGGCTCGTTTTTCCTGACTTGGTTTCCCAAACAGCTCTGTCTCTCAGAGGCTGACGTGACATCACAATAAAGACCACAAATTTGAGGATCCTCCCAAAACAGTTTAGCCACCCAAATCATTTTAAGAGTGGGCAGGATCAGCGGGTACTGTGAAAGGGGAAGGAGAAGAGGAGTCAGGGGCTGCAATGGGGCAAGGAAGGCCTCCAGAAGTCTGAATGGGGAGACGGTCAGTCCATGATACATCCATGGTGAAGGAAAAATCAGGAACTTCCTCCTAGTGCAGTCTGCGGTCTGGCCTCTGTAGTGGAGCATTGAAATGGGATCCCCAGAAATGTATGAATTCTACAATTATGCAATTCGCCTTATGTAAAGCTCCCCTGACACAATTCATCACACTCATTTCCCCTGCATGTGGTACCAATATGCAAGATGCCATCTAACTTCAGAGAACACTATTTAAGCAGCCACTCCTACCTCCTGCACCTACCAGTACTCTCAGATGTAGTTGCTGCTTTAGCAAGAATTAGTGCCCGTGACCTATTGGACCAGAAGTGTGAAAGCTCGCTCTGGAGCCAAAGCTTTACTTTACACCGCACTTTAATGCTTAAAGCTGATGACAAGTGGTGCGATTTATTCCTTAAATTCCTCCAGCACTGATTCCATCAGTAACGAATTGTTCCCCAAAGCAGTACTGCACTCCTAAGGAAAATGGGATGCATGATGTCTGACAGGCTGGGATTAGTCCAGTGCTTAGATGAAGAGATAGACAATGTGGTCCTTCTCAACGATAAAGATATCCGGGAACAGTATATTTAAAAGGTTCAGTGGCAGAAACTATGAACAAACTAGTTTTAAAATTCACATATTCTTTGCTTCCTTTATGATAGATAACTACCAGCATTAACGTAGGTTTTAACAAAATAAAGTTAGATGCTATTAGATGGCTCTAGAGCTTTGCTTCCTCCTCAGAGGAAGCAGCAGCAGCAGCAGCAGCTTGGGACTTACCAGAAATGCAGAATCCTGTGTTTCCCGCCTCGCCCCATCTTTTGCAAGTGAGAAACCAGAATCTGTTTTTTGATAAGCTCCCCCAGGTAACTGACATGCCCATTAATGTTTACGAAGCAGTGGTCTAGAACAGAAAGTCTTACATTAAGAACAATTATTTCTGCATTTGTCTACGCTTAATTTGTGTTCACATGCTATTAGGTAACTGTAGATTTTATAAGATCCTTTGGATTTTAATTACATTTGAAAATGCATTTGATCTGAGACGCCTATTAGTGGCAGCCATAGTTGTTAGTATCTTCTGAAAACTTACCATGTGTCAAACACTATTTGAAGTGTTCATGTATTATTTAGTTCTCACAACCACCCTGAAAGGCAGATATTATTTTCACATGAGAAACTGAGGTACAGAGAGAGAAAATTAACAAGGTCATGGGGATAAGAAGTTGCCAAACCAGGATGCAAAGGCAGGGCAACCTGGTTCTAGGGCACATGCGCTAACCCTGATGCCTTGGGGGCTCCTCTTAGTTCACTCCACTCCAGCAAACATGTGCTTTGCAACAAGAGATGGTTTTGTGTAAATGTGACTACACGATTAGGTGCCAATGAAGGGAATGCCAACTAATCATAGAACCTGTGGAAAAGTTTAATTTCTCTGTGTACTTCTCTCTGGATTCAGAATAGATGATCCATAAGGCTAGTTCTAGGTCTGTAATTTTGGTAGTATAAAAGAAAAGTTCCCCTGTGTCTACCAAATACAAAAAATTATTTTTGTGTGTGTGGTGGTGCGCGCCTGTAATAGGCGGGAGAATCTCTTGAACCTGGGAGGTGGAGGTTGCACTGAGCTGAGATCGCGCCACTGCACTTCAGCCTGGGTGACAGAGCGAGACTCTGTCAAAAAATAAAAAAAGTTCCTTTGGGGCTGCCTCCCTAATTCCTATATACTCCAACAGATACATTTCGAAAGCAGTTTTCAACATGCGTTTCCTGGAACCCTGGGGTCCTTCACAGGGGCCTCAAGAGCCTAAGTAGTTGTTCTCACCAACCAGCCCACCCAGCATCTTTAATGTCAATGAATTTGTATGCTGGAGGTTAAAATTACAATACAGTGAACAAAAAAACTACCATTGTTTTAAAAAGTAACGGATTGGAAAGCACTGATTTTGGTTTGGCTGACCATGTACACTAGAGATTCTTCTTGGACATTTTATCATAATAACTGTGGATATACAAACTAGAAACAGTATAGCAATGAAGCTAATTTTTTTTTTAAATTTGGCATGTGGTATCTTTTTTCCGCTGATATTCTGTATTTTTCCAAAAATATTATATAATACATACTTCATATGCATTTGTTCTAATCTACTTTTTAAAATGTTTTTCGAAAACTTTAGTTGAAAACAATTTATGCAATATTCTGAAATCCATATTTTTAGAATAGATTTAATATTTAAAATAAAATTCATTTTTAGAATATTGCTACATTATTCAAAAATTCATTTCTCATAACAAAATACTTGAAGGTTTTTAAACCTAGTCAATTAAATTGAGTGTAAATTTTTACAATATTTTGGGGGAATAATTTTATTTATCTATTTGAGACAGGGTCTGGCTCTGCTGCCCAGGATGGAGTGCAGTGGTGCGATCTTGGCCCACTGCAACCTCTGCCTCCCGGGCTGAAGCCATCCTCCCACCTCAACCTCCCAAGTAGCTAGGACTACAGGTGTGTACCACCACGCTTGGCTAATTTTTGTATGTTTTGTAGAGATGGGGTTTCACCATGTTGCCCAGGCTGGTCTCAAACTCCTGAGCTCAGGCAATCCACCCACCTCAGCCTCCCAACATGCTGGGACTACAGGCGTAAGCCATGGTGCCAGCCAGAATAATATCATAAATTTAAAATGTACACAGTTAGCCTGGTATTTTTATTTGTCAAAATTTTCTTACTAAGCCATTCCTGCAGATGCATACATGGAGGTTCATTGCAGCATTGTTTATGGGTACCTACCCAAAGGGAATGAACTCATTATATCCAAAAGATATCTGCATTTGTGTGTTTACTGTAGCACTACTCACAATAGCAAAGAGATAGAATCAACCTAAGTATCCACCAATGGAGGAATGGATAAAGACATTCCCTTTGGGTAGGTACGCAGTTAGTGGGATCGCAGGGTAGTTCTATTTTTAGTTCTTTGAGAAATCTCCATACTGTTTTTCATAAAGGCTGTACTAATTTAAATTCAAATGATGTAACTTCTTTTTTTTTTTGAGACAGAGTCTCGCTCTGTCGCCCAGGCTGGAGTGCAGTGGCGCGATCTCGGCTCACTGCAACCTCCACCTCCCAGGTTCAAGCTATTCTCCTGCCTCAGCCTCCTGAGTAGCTGAGATTACAGGCATGCGCCACCAGGCCCGGCTATTTTTTTGTATTTTTTAGTAGAGACAGGGTTTCACTGTATTAGCCAGTATGGTCTTGATCTTTCCTGACCTCATGATCCGCCCGCCTCGGCCTCCCAAAGTGCTGTGATTATAGACATGAGCCACTGCGCAAGGCCAAAAGATGGTAATTTTAAAATAGCTGCATGGAATCTGTTTTATAGATGTACATGATTTATTTAGACACCTCTTGTGCTGGGCACTTGTTTTTCTTCCTCCCCTAACCTTTCCCTGCCCCATCTTGCCCCAGTCCTGATTTTCCTTTTATAAACAATGCTGCAATGAACCTCCACATATGCACCTGTAGGAATGCCTCAGTAAGAAAATTTCTTTATCCATGTAATACCACTAAGCCGTAACCAAGAATAAAATCGTGTGTTTTACAGCAACATGGGCGGAACTGGAGGTCACTATCCTAATTGAAATTACTCAGAAGCAGAAAGTCAAATACTGAACGTTCTCACTTATAAATGGTAGCTAAACAATGGGTACACATGGACATATGGAATGGAGTAATATACACTGGAGACTCCAAAATGTGGGAGTCTGGAAGTGGGGTAAGGGTTGAAAAATTACCTATTGGGCACAGTGTTCGCTATTGTTATGGGTACACGAAAAACACAGACTTTATTTACCACTATGGAATACTTGCAGGTAAGAAATCTACACTTGCACCCCTAAATATATCAATATAAAAAAATTTTAAGTTCTAACTTTCATCTATTTTAAGAGATCCTAGATTGTAAAATGTATCTTGATATAATAGATGTTAAAAATTGGGAAAAATAACCTGTGGACATTGTTATATGTCATAATTATCAGATGACCCCAATCTCAGGGATGCTGAAGTGCAAAATAACAAGCAAAGTGTAGCTTAGATTGATGATATAGACTTCAGTTATAAATACTCTGTTGGATATAAATATATTAATATACAGCAATAACTAATATAAATATATAATGATAATTAATATACAGGAAAATGCTAGGAGGATAAAAACCCAACTGTCAAAAGTGAGTGTCTTTAAGAAGCAGAGTTCAACTGTGATGGGGTAGGTGGAGGGGAATATAACCTCTTTGACTATTTTAATACTTTAGGAGGAATACATGTGATTTTTGGGAAAAAATTAGACAATATAAAACCACTGCATAAATAAAAAAGATTTGAGGTAGTATAGCATTGTGAGAAAATGACTCAAAAACCTCACTGAACTCACATTAACTTAGTGATTTCACTTTTATCTCCCCGTGGCATCTGCTTCCAGGGCCCGAAACAACCAGTAAAGCTAGTAATTACCCCCTGCTCTACCTACATCCTCCCAGCCCTTGCAACAACCCAACAGGACAGATGCAGACGCCTCCGTTTTACAAATGAGCTGTACAGGGTGAAGTTATTTTCCCCTTGTCATGCAGCTGCTATGGCAGTGCTGGATTCCAGACTCAGTGCCAACTGGCCCCAGACCTGCCCTCTTTCCAATTCTGGGCTGCTATCATTGCCATCTAGTGCTTTGTGTATTTGCTCTTTATCCTTGGCTATTCATTTTCTTCTTACGGGAATTCCCAATTATTTTCTCTTTCATGCTACATTGGTTTTAAGTTATTTCTAAGCTGCAAAGCTAATTTTCTAAAGAGCTTGAAAGAAATATTCTAATTGAATTAACTAAAAATTAATGCATTTCCTCTTTTCAAGCAATTTTTCCCCTCTCGACCATTCTGAGAATATATTCATAATAAACTCCTTTGCTTTCTACTTGCACATGATCTTTCTAGCTTTAACAAGTCAACTTTACAAAAGGATATACTGGACACTTTGGAGTGCTTTCCTTTAATGAGAAGGTGCTATGATGGTAAAAAAGGGAAATTAGCAATCAGTGCACAACTCAACGGTCACCAAACAGCCTAGCCAGGAAGCACAAAGCCAGCACCTTCCAGGCCTCCTCCAAACTGGGAGAGGGGATGAAACTGGGAGCTTAGCCTGTCTCATCTTTTCCATTTGACCAAAGGTTTAAACCCAGATAGATCTAGAACTTGAAAGGAAAGGAGATTTGTTGAAATACTTCTTCGATTACTTTCTGTACTTTTCCCTTTTTGTTCTAACTCGTTTCTTATATCTCCACATACAGAGATTGACATGAAAATTTGGACTTTGACCTAGAATGATTTTCTACCGTCTCTAATACACATTTTGGTCTAAGTAGAAACTGTTAGGAATGAGAAGAATTGTAGTAAAAAATGAACTGCCAGGAAATATAAATTCTAAGCCTATGCCACTGATTGCTAAGTTATGTTTTTTTGGGTCATTTATCATTCATTGGGGTAATGGAATGAGAGTTTCAAAAATTAATGACAGGGTCGGGAGTAGAGGTAAACCAGGAGCCAAATGTTTATGCAATTCTGCCCTACACACACACACACACACACACACACACACACACGTGATGAAAGTAAGATATCAGGAGTGAAGGCAAAGATACAGAAGAGAATGTCAGGCTACAAAGGAGGTGAGATGAACTTGTCCCCAAAGGCCTCCTGCAGAAACCTTTGGATATGGGCTCACCTGAATCCTTCATGGGGCAGAGGGCACACTGCATGCCCCAGGCCTCTCCATACAGACAGCAGCACTCAGTGTACGTTGTCTGCTTGCCCACAAGAGGCCGGCTACACACGTACTCATCACTCAGATGTTCCCAGCACAAATCTTGGTAGACATCAGTTTCTTCTGTTTGTTCTGAAAGGGAAGACATAGTTCCATGAAAATCGCACAGTTATTCCTATTTATAAACACTGTGTTGGAAGCCAGCAAGTCTCAAAGTTTCCATCTCTATTTCTAAGAGTGACTTCCAAGTAAAAGTCTGAATCCAGTCTGGTCTTTCAATGGATCAATTCTCTGTCATCTCCAACTGGGTGTCATTCCATCAGCTGAAATTCCAGCTGCCCATCCGGTCCCGACACAATAGTTCTCTATAGCTTCCTACTTCTATATAAAATGCCCACTATCTTGCTTGTCCTTCATAAGCCATCAGGCTTCTCACTCTCCTAATCTTCACTTTTTCATTTACTCCTGTCAAACCCTACCATTTCTTTCCATGTAACAGCTATTGGATTCATGCCTTCTTATCCATTTAATCTGCCAAAGCCCTGGACTAGTGACCCTTCATCCTAGAGTCTTTAATTCCTACCTTTCAATTGACCTCATCCAAAGCAGTCTCCTGAGGTGAATGAGAGATTATGCCAATTATCAGCGGCTTTTTGCCAATTATCAGTAGCATCAGGGAGGACAGGAGTTTGTCAGTGGACTTCAGGGCTCTCCACCACCCTGTTGAACTCCACCCTCTGTTCTGCTGAGCCTTATCCACATCCTCCACTCCGCTGAGTGCACCTAATTATCTTTCCCTGAATTACATTTCCCTCAGCTGCCTCTGCAGGTTAGGGATGATGAACCCTAAGCCATGGAACAACCCTGCCATCTGCTCAGCCACTCCATAGTCCATACTTAATGAGTATGTCCAGGCTATTAAATCTCCTACATACTGATGATATGCATCTTATTATTATTTCTGTAAGTATCTCATTTTAGTTATTTCAAAATACCCAAGGAATCCATTTTTCTATTTTCCAATAGTTCACATTTTAGTTAAAAGGAAAATCTTATGATAGTTATTTGCACACAGGTTTGCATCTCCTGGAAACATACCGTTTGACTCAGCCGGTCGTATACATCTTTTTTCTGACGCATCCAGGACCATGGGGTGAGTACAGAAGCAGTTGTAAGAGCCCTCTGTATTAACACACTGGCCATCAATACAACTACTGGGGTCTTGACATTCATCCATATCTTAAGAGCAAAAAAAAGTATTACTAAAGAAAATCAGCCATCAGTTGTACCTCATACACTTACCAAACTTTACACATTGCTATATTTAGTCCAGATTCCAGGGGCTGCCAAATTTTAATTAACCACACATTATCATCCAAAAGAGAGTGGCTCTGTCTATAAAAATGTAAGCTGCTCTGACTGAAAAACAACATTGCTGCTGTTGCTGCTGACATTAAATAAGGAAAGAAAACATCCATGAACAGGATATGCTTAGAAATTTAAGATTAAATGGCTCTTTATGATAACTTTTAAAATTATTTCCTTTTGCTATGTTTTTCTGCCTAGTGTATATGGTTTTCTGCTTAAGCATTAACGTCTGGGTCAGTATGTAAAACGGCTCTCACTTGCACGGTATGAGTGATGAAACAGGAGGTTCCACAGACCAAAAGAACACTTCAGTTATACCAGTGGCCTGAATCATAATTCCACAGTGAATATTAACTCTTTGTTTGAAATACATTCAAACAGTAGTCTGGAGGTGGTTTTTTCTTTTTATTTTCTTAAATTGTGCTTAAGAAAAAGATCCCTAAAACATTTACACATCTTTTCAAAATATGATTTAGATTCAAGGAAATTGTTTTTACTACATAGCATAGTTATTTTTTCCATCTGTATATTTTCACAGTACACCATACTATATCCCCTTAAAGCTTACCAAAGCACTGCAGTTTCACAGGATCATAGTACGTCCCTTGCTTACAGTAGCATTCATACCCAGGCCGAGTGTTCAAACAGAAACCATTTTTGCAGATTTCTTGTCCAAAAAGTAGGCATTCATCTGCATCTATGGGGAAAAAAATTGAGAAATACAAAAAGGAGTTAGGTTTGATCTTTCAATTAAAAAGAGTCTAACCAGATTTGGGGCTTTAAGTTAGATATTATAATATTTACATTCCAAAGAATCCTACACAAACAGCAATATAACCTTCTTAAAATAAGGCCTAATTGGCAGGCATAAAAACATAAACAGATGTAGTTTGTCTGTGATATTTGAGAAGCAATGCCCAAAACATTATAGGAGAAGTGTATTTGTAAATATGGTTTCTGAGATGCTACCTCATATTTGATGAAATGGTCTATGGTTCCATAGTGGCATCAACAAAAGGATATATACCTTTTAAGAAATGTGTTCTGTAATGTATATTCTGGCCCATTCACTAGTTGAGATGTAGAAAGTTTCCAATAAAGTTTGGTGGAAGTTGAATGCAAGTCTTTCTTGAGGATAAAAGAAAGCACAAGTTGCTGAGGGGGTTAGCAGACACATTCCCCCACAGAATTCATAGCTTTTGCTATCTCAGTTTACTCAATGATAAATTGGAGACAATAGGAACACCTACCTAATAAGAGTGGAAGGATGAAATGAGATAATCCATGGATAGGACTCAGTATATGCTCTGGCATAAGCAGATACTCAAAAGTGTTATCTATTGCTTTTACTGCTATTATTAGCATTAGTTCTAGCATTTTAGAGCTAATGCCATCTAGTCCTCATTTTACAATCTGAAGACTCCATAGATGACTTGCTTAAAGTTAACACAGATGGAAAATGGCAAAGTCAAGCCTAGAACATATGGCTGGTTGGATCTGAATCCAATCTTCTTCCAACCATTTACAGCACTGCTAAAATAGGAAGACGAGGAATTTATTTTCATATAAAAGAGAAGATGAATTTATGGTGAAATCAAAGCTCTGTACCTTAATATGAAGTGAGATTTAACTACATCCCTGCAAAAACATAGTAATGTATATTTGTGAATTTGGAAACCATTCAACACATATTATAAACCAAATCTCATTATTTAATTGGACCAAATCATAGATGTATTTAAAAGAACACAAATGGAATTTCTTATCCAGCTACTGAATTATACCATATTATTCAAACACTAGTTTTCCAAAAACGGACAATAAAAATGATTTTACAGTGTGTTTCCCAGCTACTTACCAGTCTTCAGTATTAAACTATAAAGGAAAAAAAATCACTTTGTATATAAAAGGTAATATCTCTATCATGAAAATGTCAAAAGTGAGTGGTTAATGAGGAAATATTCATACATGTGGATATTCACCAAAATTAAAAGGCCGCACATTTATTTTAGAATTATGTAACAGTAGCATCAAATACACAAAACATGTCTACTTTGGTTGTCTTCTCTTCCATTTCTCATTATGAACTTGTGCACACTGGTAAAAGGCTCCATAACGGTAGGATAAAGTCTAAAAATACAAGAACCTTAGCTTTGTTGATGACCATAAAGACAAACAGTGGTCAAATTTATATGATCATAATTGATATGATTTCTATTAAGCATCTAGAATAAAATATTTAGTAAGTATCTACTAGGTACAGAATTTGTTAAGTACTTTCAGATATATATCTTATTTAATCATTATAACCTTTGAGAAATTATTCCTATCTCAGGGATGAAGAGACAGAAACTCGGAAGTTCACCTCCCAATGTCTACCTCCGAGCATCATACAGTTTGTGTTCTGACTGCAAGTCCATGGGGACTTTCTTTTAATGGTAGAATTAAGGACTTTGTAATCAGTTTTCATGACTAAAAAGAACTCTAATTCTGTGAAACCCAAGCCATGTTTTCACTTGAATATCTGACATGTACACAATGTGCTGAAAATTTGTTTCCACTTGATTCTGACCTTTATAGTTCTCACCACCAGCTTCAGAAGATTCTCCAGCAGGCACAAAACCTTTCCCTTTGGGACACATTTCAGTGAACTCAGCTGATTTTAGAAGAGACAAAACCAAGAAAAGAAATAAGTTGAAAAAAAAAAAAAAGATTCAACATCTTCCATGAATGCATGTTTCAAATTCAGTTTTGCTTTCTCAGACTCAGTAACTTTAAGGCAATTCCAGCAAATAAATTTAGTACAATCTCAAAAAATGATGGATTAAGTGCAAAGAAATCTAATGACTTCATAGGTTTTCTTACACTTTTTAATTTAAAAAACCTCCAAGTTCACTATTATTTTCTTACTCATGCTTTACTTGAAATTATAACTATTATTTTCCCACTACTGTGATGCATAGTATCTTAAAGGTTTAGTAAGAATCAATTACACAAAATCATAGCTTCAATACACAAGCTTTAGTTACGAATAATGCTGTATCATTGTCAGCAACAAAGACTGATTTTAATTTTAAAGTGGAATAAAACTGAATTAACTTTCTGCCAACATATCACACAGAACCTGACTGTCACAGTACACGCTGATGAAGAGAAGTTCAAGGATTCATATTAAGATGGGATGCAGGTGCTGGCTCTAGCCCTGAATGAAACTCACTATAAGGTAAGTCACCTTGAGTTGGCTGTGGGAGTGAGTGTTATCATTTCAAGGCCCAGGGACACCATGTGACCAAACACAAGTGTGACTCTACCACTAAGCGGATTCTTACCAGTTCCCAAGACCGGGCAGGGGAAGATTTCGCAGTTATCTCCCCATCCCGCGCCTGATGTACAGCAGCATTCTTGTTTCGTGACATTGGGGGCCAACACATTATCGCAGAGACTGGCGTCATTGAGATTATAGTAGCATTCTTTCTTTTCTTCTTTGGGTTGATCTACATCTACATCTAAATCTAAATGGAGTAGAGAAAGTAGAGTGACAATAGGACATATCAGAACTACCCTAAGACAACAAGTAGAGAATGCAATGGGTGAAAGAGTGACCGTGTCAATAGCATTTGCTTTATAGAAAATGCTTTCCACTTTCAGTGTCAGATTCTTCCACTTTGAGATAAAAATGCACTTGAATCCTTAGTTTTGGTGGAATTCTAACATACCCCAAGAGTGTAAATCTGTCAAAACCATTTCCTTTTACGTGAACCAATTATTTTATTCTTGTAGATTTGGCTGTGAGTAGAGTTTCCATATCTCCTTTTCTTGCCAAACATAGGGCCATTTGTTACTGAGCTATAACACCTACTTAAATCAATAAAAATTTTCCCAAATACTTGACCAGGGGTCTGAGCCCACACATAATATTTAACCCTTAGGTAGTTATTGGAATCAACCATGCTCCCAATCTTTTCTGAAGACTGCACAGAAGATAACTAGGAAAATACTGTCGTAACCTGCAGCCTATTAAATAACCTTTCATCACTGAAAAATCTAACTACTTAAATTGTTGCAAATATATGACTTTGAATGACATAATGAGTGCCAGCTAAGCCTCAGGGTAGAATTTCAAATCTGGGTTCTAGTCCCAGCTCAAGTGTGTCCTAGAGGAAAACATTCTAACAGATTCAGCTTAACCCTCTGTGTGATAAAACACGAACAAGGCGATATGAAAGAATACAGACGATAAGAACAAAATCCACCCACTTTCAGATAATAATGAAATTGACTGAACTCAACCAGATACGAAATCTTTGAACAAGTCTGTGCTTTTAAAAAATGATCACTATTTTGTGACTAGACTTGGAAAGTAGTCACATCCCTTCTCTCCTGAATACTATAGAGTTCAAATTACTGCCTATGATCCAGTTTGAATGTATTAACTGTTTTTATTTAATGCCACATCAAATAAGAAGCTGACTACTGTCATAATAATTACTTAGATTAATTCTAATGAAATATTGTCACTAGAACTCTACTATTTCCAGATTCTTGGACTCAAACTGTAAGGTCAAAAGGAAGACATTTACTGGTGAGGATAAGAGTTTAATGTCCACACATACTTACACTTACCTTTGTTTTGAAGTTAGTAGATAATTATATTAGCAGGGAAATTAAATAAATTATTTTTACAATAGCTTCCTATATGTTTATTTTTGCAGGGCCTAGTTGACAATGGAAATTTTATTAATATATTAAATAGTAAATGTGTTTCTAAAATATAAACATAAAATTCTATCAGAAAAGCTACTGCCCTTTCTCTTTCCTCTTCTGGCATTAAAAGCAAGCAAAGCAGCAGACAAACCTCTGAAATATACACTCCTCTCAGAACACAGAGTATCAGTGAGAATATAAAGATCCCTCATCCAGTTGATTCTGGCCAATTTTCTGATTATTTTGTCTTTGACAGATTTCAGCTTGGACTGTAAGTTAGCATTAATAGCTGATGACAAATGCAAACCTAGAACAAGTGTCCAGGAAAAACTCAAATGCTGATTTCTATGCAGCAGTTTACGAAGTGGTTTTAAATCATTTCCTTGTGTGTGAAATTGGGTAAAACCTGCCACTTCCCTCATCTGGTCTAGCTTGCTTCAAGTGTGCAGAGGACTGAAATTCACTTTGCGTACTCTTAACGGAAGGGATCTTCGTTAGAAGGGCCTCCAAGCTCTTAGACATGGAATTACTTAGGAAAACTAAGAGTGCGTATTTTACATTGTTATTAAATCAATTATGAACCCTATAGAAAATTTTAGAATCTCTCCCTCAACATGGTGAATAAATTGTCAGCCTGTTACTACTACCAGTTCTGCTCAATTATTTTATTCAGCTGGTCCAAAAATGTAGCTAGCTATTAATAAATAATAGTGAGAAATACAAATCAAAAAAGCAACAGGGTTTTGGTAATCGGGTTTATTCTATGGTTTGTGCTAAAAGAAGCCTCAAATTTTTTTCCCTCATGTACAAAGTTGTAAGTATGTCATGGTGTTTATTACAAAACGGAATACTTTGTAATAAGGCCTCAATGAAGATTATACTCACAGGTAATTAGAAACTATAGGCTTCTCGAGTCCAAAGCATGTCAAAATTTATAAATATATATAAATTTAAAATTTGAAATATATTTAAATATAATTTTATGTATTTTAAACACACACACATGTATAGACAAATACATATATGGTAAACATTGTTTTGTTTACTAAAATGTTTGTTACACTCACATGATACAAACTAAGAAATAAAACAATCTTTGCCTTTTTGGAGAAAGAAACAGATTATTTCCCATAAGGGAAATAATCAATAATGTAATTATAATTATTTTTTACACTGGTTGTTGTAAGTTTTGGTCTTATTTTCTAAGACATTTGAAAGTTCAATGTTTATACAGCTGAAACTGAGGGTTAGTCAAGCCCTCATCTGTGTTTGGAAAGAAATGCAAATTATTTTCTAAAAACTAGTCCACAAAGGTCATTCTGGGAAAAGCTACAATTTCCCTATCTTCCTAGTCTTTAAGTAATTAACTTCCTAGAGCATTTTTCTATTGGGATAAAACTCTGGTCAGTAAATATGTGATAATGTAATTTCTTAAAGAAACTCTTACATGAGTTTAGTTCATTGCTGCCAGGGGTGGAGGGTTTCTATATTGGAAACTAATTTTAAAAGATCAAATCAATAGCTATAGAAAGTGGCAAGCATTAAAAAATGAATACTCTTTTTCTTAAAGATATTTTGAGTAAGATTAGCTGTACTACATATCTCATGCCACAGACTTCTAAAAAATATATTACTCCTCCTTCAGTATTTTCAGATTAAGTTTTCAATTTGCATGAAGAGGCTGGCTTCACATTTGCATAAAAAGATCAAGTTTTTCATATTTTATTCTAGAGGTGTGGCCGGTAACAACAAGAAAGTTCGGTTTTGGACATTTTCTATGTTTTTTTCTGTAGGAACTTTTACAGAGGCCTTTTCATGTGATCCAGAGGGTAACTATATGAGATAGAAGGTGCTGGTAAATACAGCATCCTCACTTCCCGGAAGAGAAAACTAATGTCGGTTCCAAGTGGCCTATGTCTACTACTTTCCCCAAAACCCTTCTTTGGAGCTCAGGTTCTTATCTCACATAGCATGGGTTTGTTCTGCTTTGCCCTTTATTCTCTGTGTTTTTTTCATCTTTGAGATAAATGGGAAGAGGGCCGCAGATAATCTCTGCTGCTGGGGGTTCTGCAACAAGGCCACAAATAGTGCAATCATGTCCCCTGGCTCTGAATAGGAAGGAGGAGGTTTGAGCTGAAGGCACCACCTATACCAAGCCCTGTCTGGGAGCTACTTCTCTCTTGGTTCATCAGCCTAAAGAGGGTGTGGGCCATTTGCTTGAAGGGCCGTTTCCAACTTTAGTGTTTCCCCATACATGTCTAATCTTAGGAATTAGTGTTGGGGTGAGAAAATCTACAACATGTAGTTGGTCAAAGTGGACATGAGCTTTTTAAATGGGCTCTCCCTTTCCATTTACAATGTGTTCTGAAGGTTTTTATGAGCTAATCTTCTCTGTACCTTTTTGTAACAGTCAGAATTATTACAATGACCCAAGAGTAACACTGCTAATACACATGAGTAAATAGTTACCCCCAAAGAAACGCTGCCTATAGTCCTGAAAAGAGATCAATGGATAAAACTGTGTGTGTGTGATGATGTTCAGTAAATTACTTTCAGCAGAATTACCCAGGACACTTTATTTCCTTTTTTATTTTAAAAATGCTACAGGCATTAATGTTTTAATGAGAAAGAATTCTGTAATATTTCAAGGAGATGTCAAGGAAAACTTAGAAATTCATATGCCTTGTTTCGAGTTTTCTCACACAAGAATTCGGAAAATGAGAAATGTGTTTTTTTTTTTTGAGACAGACTCTCACTCTGTTGCCCAGGCCGGAGTGCAGTGGTGCGATCCTGGCTCACTGCAAGCTCTGCCTCCCGGGTTCACACCATTCTCCTGCCTCAGCCTCCTGAGTAGCTGGGACTACAGGCACCTGCCACCACGCCCAGCGAATTTTTTGTATTTTTAGTAGAGACAGGGTTTCACCGTGTTAGCCAGGATGGTCTTGATCTCCTGACCTCATGATCCACAGGCCTCAGCCTCCCAAAGTGCTGGGATTACAGGCATGAGTCACCTCGCCCGGCAGACATTTCTTATCTTAAAGCTTGAAACTTAACATCTGTTTTATCTGAGTTCCTTTCTCAGGAAATGACTTTCAGGCCTCTCAAAGTATCAAAGAACTGAAACTCACCAGATCACCACATCCTGACAACCAGATGCTGACCCCTGATTCATCACGATTGCTTCCCTGTCCCTCCCTTGCTCCTGTTTTCTTACACATTGTTACATTTCTTCCCTGTTACATAAACCCCTAGTTTTAGTCCATCAGGGAGATGGATCTGAGACTGAGCTACCATCTCCTTGGCTGTAGCACCCAATTAGAGCCTTCTTCCTTGGAAATACTTGTGGTCTTGGTGATTGGTTTTCTGTGCAGTGAGCTGCAGAACCTAGACCAAACCCCTGGTGTTCGGTAACAGAAAGTGGATAACTTCAGATGGTAAAACATGCCAAAGCAGTCAAAGTGAAGTTTAGAAAAAAAAGCACAAGAATAAAAACACTTTAAAAGAGGATCTCTCCACATAGTTCTTGCTCTTAAAGAGATCTTAAGGAGTGAACTGGAGGCTTCACTCCCAGGACACACATGCACACCTAGGCCTCACTGCAGAGGGATGGGTAGACAAGGCTATCAGGGAAGGCTGCCTGGTGGAGCTGACATCTAGTGAAGGCATTACAAGAGAATGGAGAAAATGAGCCTGGGACAGTGAGAGGGTGAGGAGAAGAAAAAGTCGGGGATATTACTCTAGAGTGGAAAAGCAGGGAGAAGAAAAATGAGCAGAAATGGATGAATGAAGGGGCTCCTGGAAGCCAAATAAAGTACAGTGGGCCCAGCCCTCTGTATCCATGGGATTCACATCTGTGAATTCAATCAATTGCAGATCAAAAATATTTGAAAAAATAAAAAGCATACAAAAACAAATAATACAAATAAAACAACAGTATAGTGTAACAATTTACATGTCATTTATATAGTATTATGTTATTATGAGTCATCTAGAGATGATTCAATGTGTATACAGGAGGATGTGCATACGTTATATGTAAATACTACACCGTGTTCTATCAGGGACTTGAGCATCTGTGGATTTTGGTATCAGTGGGGGCCCTGGAACTAAGCCCCCTTAAATACCAAGGGATAGCTGTACTGCAGAGAAAGAAAAATGAGAGAATAGTACACTGAGATGAGTCAGAATAGGAAGCACATATGGAGATGGGGGAACGAGCAGATGACACACAACACAAACCCATAACATTCCTGACACTCGGGCATCGTGAGGGCCTGTGAGGATAAATGCATGAGTAAAGCACATCCAAAGTGACACACAAAGTGTATGGAAACGTTTAAAAGGAAATGTACAAACCATTCCTCGTCAGGTTTAGTTTATAGCAAGTTCTAGGATCCAAAATGCATTTCTAATGCAACAGTGTGAGTATATCTTGTAGTATTAAGAAGATAAAATGAGACCAGCCTTGACAACATAGTGAGACCTCGTCCTACAAAAAATTTTTAAAAACGAGCTGTGCATGGTGGCGTGGGCCTGTAATCCTAGCTACTCAGGAGGCTGAGGTGGGAGGATCACTTAAGCCCAGCAGGTCAAGGCTGCAGTGAACCATGATCGTACACTACACTCCAGCCTGGGCAACAAAGCGAGAACCTGTCTCAAAAAAATAAAAATAAATGAAGATACAATGGTGTGTGTGTGTGTGTGTGTGTGTGTGTGTGTATAGTTTTAGTTTGTCACTTTGATTGATATGTCAGTTCATTAAAACAATGACATCTCTTTTCAGAAACTCAGATATGACTTTAGGTACTATCTATAGCAAGCAGAAAATCTTATAAAAGCAGTTTAGCTTTTATACCAAAAAGATGATACCTTCTCATTGTCATCGCTGGATGTGGGAAGAAACTTGACTAGATATTTTTTTTTAAACAAATGAATGTATTTTCCTCAGCCTTACCTACATTTATGGTATAGATTCATTACAAAAACACAATACGACCTCAGGAGTTTTATGGCCTTTTACAATATTTGCATTATAAATACTGTGGTCTTATTTTCTTTAATATTTTTTTCCTACCAAAAGTCTTGTTTTTCCAGTCAGAAATAATTTTTATAAGTCTTTCAATGTTAAATTTATTTAACAGATTAACTAAACACATTTTAAAAAACAGACTCTGCCAAATATAACAGTTGACTGATTGTTACATGTGGTTTCCTGCCTTTAAAAAATGTGTACATGCACGGCCGGGTGCGGTGGCTCACTCCTGTAATCCCAGCACTTTGGGAGGCTGAGGTGGGAGGATCACGAGGTCAGGAGATTGAGACCATCCTGGCTAACATGGTGAAACACCGTCTCTACTAAAAATACAAAAACAAAATTAGCCGGGTATGGTGGCGGGAGCCTGTAGTCCCAGCTACTCGGGGGGCTGAGGCAGGAGAATGGTGTGAACCTGGGAGGCAGAGCTTGCAGTGAGTCAAGATGGCGCCACTGCACTCCAGCCTGGGTGACAGAGCCAGACTCAGTCTCAAAAAAAAAAAAAAAAAATGTGTACATGCACAAAACCTGTAGTGTACCTCTCTAGGAAGGGAACAGGGATGCTGTTTGAGTTCAATTGTGAGAACTACCAAGATGAGTTGTATTCTGTGTTCCTTGACAGTGGGGAGATGTTCTTTTTTTCTTTTAATTTAACCTCTTCTAATTTAACTCAAGCAATCTGAAGCAGCACTTCCTACATGGAAGTGTGAATAGACATTTCCTCACTTAAGTGTGGCCCTATTAAATCTTTAAAAATATGAAAAATTATTTTTATTCCGTAGAAGTAGCTAGGAATGGGAGGGATGGGTTATGAAAGGGACATGTGCTTCTAATGTGGAGAGGCAATTTATTCAACAGTTACTGTCTACCATCCATCAGGCGCCGTGCTAAGCAGTGAGCTGTTTTGCAGTGGATGCAGAGAGAATAAGACGCAGAGACTGTTAGCCACAAAAGCAAGGCGTGTTGAGAGCAGAGAGGCAGAATCCTGTAATTCCATCTTGGGGATTTGGGGAATGTGTGACAACTCGGTGACAGTCAAGCAGACTTTTAAAAAGGCTTGAGAGATATTTCAGGAAAGGCCAACAAGAAGACGGGCACAGTGGCTCACGCCTGTAATCCCAGAACTTTGGAAGGACGAGGCAGGCAGATCACTTGAGGTCAGTAGTTCAAGACCAGGCTGGTCAACATGGCAAAACCCCGTCTCTACTAAAAATACAAAAATTAGGTGGGCATGGTGGCACAGGCCTGTAATCCTAGCTACTAGGGAGGCGGAGGCACAAGAATCACTTGAACTCAGAAGGTGGAGGTTGTGATGAGCCAAGATCACGCCACTGCACTCCAGCCTGGGCAATGGAGCAAGACTCTGTCTCAAAAAAAAAAAAAAAAAAGAAAGGCTTACAAGGGGGAGGGCGCAGCAGGTAGAAGAGTTAGTAGTGGCAAAGTCATCATCTTGGGAAAGCATAATTATTTGGGGTAACCATGAGCAGGGCACGGGCTTGGATGTAGGTATGAGGAGTGTAGGACAGAAAGCTAAACAATCCATTTACATTACAGAAGATAAAGGGTATTGCTGCCCTGCTAATGCATTTGGATTTCATGCTATAAAGCAGTGGTAAGCAGTTGAAAGACTGAACGATTTAAACCGGTATCTATGTTTTGAAAACATTAACTCTGGCAGCAGTGTTGCAGGAATTGGTGAGAGAGGCGAGGAGAGAAGGTAGGAGGCTACTGCAATGATCCAGGTAAGTGATGCTGAAAGACTGACCCAGGGAAGCAGCATCCGGAACAGGGAGAGATTTGAAGGACACCCTGGAGGTAGAACTGGCAGGATATTATGATGGACTGCTTGGATGACGAATGGGGAGACAAAAAAAAGTATGACTTCAGAATTTCTAGTATCGATGTCTAGCAATTAATAAATAGACACAGTTGGGTGCAGTGGCTCACGCCTGTAATCGCAGCACTTTGGGAGGCCGAGGCAGGTGGATCACAAGGTCAGGAGTTCGAGATCAGCCTGACCAACATGGTGAAATCCCGTCTCTACTAAAAATACAAAAATTAGCCGGGCGTGGTGGTATGCTCCTATAATCCCAGCTACCCAGGAGGCTGAGGCAGGAGAATCACTTGAACTCAGGAGGAGGAGGTTGCAGTGAGCCAAGATCACGCCACTGCACTCCAGCCTGGGTGACAGAGCAAGACTCCATCTCAAAAATAAATAAAAATAAATAAATAAATAGACACAAGGAGAGGAAATGGTGATTAATTTAGGTTTGAATAACTGTCAGCCAGAGAGGCTTACAAGACACCCTGGAAGAAAAAGTCCAATAGGCAGCTGGAAATAGGAGCATGACACTCAGAACAGAGGTGGGGGCAGAAGATATTTACTTAGCAGGCAACGTCATATAAGTAATGGTTGACTCCAAAGCAGATTAAATATCCCAGGGGAATAACATAAATAAGAAGACAGCTAAGCATGTAACTGCCTGGGATGTTATTATTTAAGGAATGGACAGGAGAAGAACAACTTGAGAATGAGACAGGAAAAGACTAGTCCAAGATGCAGGAGGATGCAGAGAACAGTAATGTAATGAAATCAATCACAGGGCAAAGACGGGGGAAAAGATGAAAAACCACTGTCAAATGTTTCAGAAGACGACTCTGGGATGAGACTAAGGAGTTTAGCATATAGAAGCTCACTGACGGCTCACTTAGATGAAAAGTCAGAGGGCCTGATTTCAGTGCACTGAAGGTCAAATGGAAGACGGTTCTGTTGAGACAGGGGAATATGGATGTCCTTTCAGAGTCCAGAGGTCAATATGGTGACAGATATTGGATGGTGATACTGCAGGTGACTTTTTAAAAATTTACTTTTGTATTTGCCAATTTTCTATGATTAATGTGTATTATCTTAATAATGAAAAACAAAATGAGAAAAGCCAATTTTGAGAAGAATTTGATGTCTTGTTGTCCACAGCCCTAAAATTAGAAATGGTGAAGTGAAAAGATCCTGAGTTGGGTTCCTGGACCAATTCTGCCATTCATTAGCTATATAACCTGAAGAATGACATCTCAGATGTTTCTCTGGGCCTCAGTGTCTTTACCTATAAATAAAAAAGTTGAGCTGGAAAATCACTAAGGTGGTTTCTAAATGCAGAAGTCTAGGATATAGCTCATGATGTGGGAATAAGATGTATTAGCGAACTGTATTAGCGAAAACTGATATTTAAAGAAATCCTATGATAAATTATTGAGTAAAGTGAAGAATTACTTTATAATATAACTAACCACCCCAACCTATATGCTTTATACTTCCTGATTTTGTTTGCTTTTCTTAAAGTGGAGAATACCTGTATGGATTATAATATATATATTTTTTCATTGTATTGTTTTCATTATACCTTCTGTTTTAAGAATAAGATGCAGTTCCTACCACAGAATTTCCTCTGTACACCAATGAAGGAAAAGAACAGCATTTTGTGGGTAAGGTCTGAAGGCTGCAGTTGCCAAGATTAAATATTTACTGCTTCCCTTAGAGTGCCCAAAGACATAAAGTTTTTATTGAGCAATTATCACAGGCACTAAGGAAATAATAGCATCAGACTATATTTCATATCCATACCTTCTTAAATGTGATGAGTGGCCTGGTATGGACATTTTTTAGTTACTTCTTTTTCAGATGCTTTTAGGCAATGCACAGCAATGTAAATTAGTGGCCAAAGGCCCAGGCAGTAAAAAACATTAAGGCAGACCTAAAAAATATATATGTGGGAAGCAAGAACGTTTAGAAATAAAAACCCTAGGACATTAGAGTTCCAAAGTACCTTAAAGGTTCATCTGGGGCAATACCCTGCTGGAAGTGGGTGCTCTTCTGCCAGTGGGTATCCCACCTGTTCTTGGATGCCTCCGCGGGAAGCACTCCAGTATTTTGTGGGGCAGCTTTTTGCTGACTAGCTCTTGTTAGTTATTGGAAAGCTCTTCTGGATACTGACCTGAAATCTGCCTTCCTAATATCCTACCCCATAACCCTAGTTCTGCCTTCAGTATGATACCGCATCAGATTATCATGCTACTGCTCATTGTTGGAATATAGATTGTCCTGGGGGAGTTTTATAGCTGAATAAAAATGTGATAGCCTATACTGGAAATTTATCTTTCCCTTCCTAAGTACTTTTCAGGACGGATGAGCTCTCAGCTTCAGTATATTATGCATAGAATGAAATTAATTTGAATCCTAGTCTAAACACTTTTATTTAAATTTGGTTTAAAATGTTTTGGTCTGTGGAATAGCAGGTTCTTTTACTGGACAGGGTACAAACTCTCTTAACTGGCCTACATTTAACCAACTTGTTGTGTTAACTGATGTTTTCTTGCCCTCTGTAAAATATCATTGCTGACGCTCATGGAAGGGAGAATGCTCAGAGCCAGACGGCTATTCTTGCAGAGGTCCACACACTTCTGCTCCTACAGGCTGCGCAGTACACAAACCAAGACTCACCTAGGTATATACTCAAACATTCCTTGTCAGTGTATTGATTACTGTACTTACATAATTTAATTAAATATTACATCAACCAGTACAATATGAATGTAACTAGAAGAGCTGTTTCTAGGGCAAGTTAAAGCTTTAGAAAGATTAGATAAAGTTGATTCAGTAAAAGAAATGCTATCAAATTAGGTGTGGACCACACAAGTGCAAAAATTGAGAAAAACTGTAAAAATTTAGAGGGATTTTTACATTCATTTGTTTTGAAAAAGGCTTTAGATTCTCACTCCCTTCTACAAAGAAAGTGTAAGTAATACATAACAGATGGGGTTTATGCAGGATAGCCACACAAACGCCACAAATGAACCTCTACACAAAAAAAGACCACAGCCTTTCTCTTCAAAGATTGGTGTATGAATGTACTTTTCTTTTTTTTCTTTTGAGACAGAATCTGGCTCTGTTGCTCAGGCTGGAGTGCAGTGGTGTGATCTTAGCTCACTGCAACCTTGCCTCATGTGTTCAAGCGATTCCCATGCCTCTGCCTTACTGATTACAAGCATATGCTACCACGCCCGGCTAATTTTTGTATTTTTAGTAGAGACAGGGTTTCACCTTGTTGGCCAGGCTGGTCTAGAACTCCTGGCCTCAAGTGATCTGCCTGCCTCGGCCTCCCAAAGTGTTGGGATTACAAGCGTGAGCCACGTGCGCGCACCCGGCCAAATGTACTTATATCCTTTGAGTTAAAAATTAAATTTAGAAGATGTTACCTTTTTATGATTTCTAGTTTTTAATCACCTATTTCAAATAACTGATCAATTATTGACTCTGATGAAATCAGACAGAAGGCTTCTGCTGAAGTTTATGGCTAAACTCAGTCTCTCAGGATACTGCTAGAAAATTTTTTAAAAATGAAGACTGTCATAAGACAGTCTTAAGACTCCATAAAATCAAAGTTCACCATCAACTATACAAATTGAGGCGTGATAAAAGTAAAAGCTGCCAGGAGCTATACAAATGAATAAGCTCAATTAGTTATTGGTTCGGTCCAACAATTACCTTTTTATGTATTCTCACTCTCCCTTCCTCTACAGAGTGTGATCATTGGAATATCCTGTATTTTTTCACTTAACATTGTATCACATACATTTATCTTTATCATGACTAAGCATCACCTAGACCACTTAATGGCTATATATTATGATATATGAATTAATTCATTCAAAATAACACTATAGGTGAGGTGCTACCCTATGGAACGAAACAAAAATAAGAAAAAGACAGTTAGTTAACCAATTCTGTTAGTGGCCAACCAGATTTTTTTGTTTTTTGGTTTGTTTTTTGCTATTGTAGATCCAATTAAAATGAAAAGTCTCTTCTTTATGGAATATGTATTGTTGTGGTGGTCACTTGAATGAAGAGAAATCCTCTCACCAGTAATAACCTGTCTCTTCTCTTTCAAAAAGTTTTTGAATTACAGCCTGTTCATTTAATTCTATACCCTTCACCTTTCTATATTTAATAACTGAGGAAATATGTGTGGGTGAAAATATTTTCATATTTCATTTCCTATTACTTGCAAAGATAGCTATTTTACACAGAACAAGTATACCCTCCAGAGGAGTAGTGAAAGCTATTATGGAAGCATGGATAAAACTGACTGAGAAAGAAAAAAAATGGTCTATGTTTCATTTTACTTGGCTCTCAAAGGACCATTTGGGCCTTTGCTTTCCCTAAAATACAACCAAGCTATAGCTACATGGCACAAACTTAAAAGGGTGATTGGGAAGTTGATTAATTTATCTGGAAAACAGTCCAACTCTCTATTTCAGTTTGCACAGTGACGACACAGCCTAAATCAAATTTTAAGCGAATGCAAACGTAGCTACTCTCTAGGCCAAATTCTGGAAAAACACCTTAAGAATTCCAAGTGGAAGTCTTTGTAGATCCTAAGAGGCCTATATGTTGCTTTTAATTTAGAGAAGTGTCAAGACACATTTCTCTAAGGGCCAAGAACGTATGGAGGATTATGCAACTTAATGAGATGGTGCCATATTAAATCCTGAGCTGATAGCTCTCTAAGTTTTAAGCAATCCCCAGCAAATGTCCTCCTCATTTTGGATCCTTTACCTTACTGGAGGCATCTCTGGTTTGGATAGAACATTAGAGGCCATCTAGCCCAAAGAGTCATCACCCACATCTTAATTCCACTGACAAGGCAAGCACAGAAGATCATGGAAGCTTCCAGAGACAGCACTGTGTCAGGATATCTGGCTGCTTCTTATCTCACTCCCAGCATTTATCCCAAAGCTGTGTGGGTGCAGGTCTTTGAGAGGAGCCTGTCATTCCCTTGCACAGTGTCACTGGGACTTACCTGTGGAGGTCCGGGAGCGGCACTGCCCAGTCATGGGGCTGTACTCTTGGTTTTCATCAGCACACACGCACAGGAAGGACCCTTCCACGTTTTCACAGAAGGCTTCACCACACACCCCACTGAGCAGTTCACATTCATTCACATCTGGAAAAGGGAGCACAGACCAAGTGAGATGTGTGCCTCATTCATGACAGCTCTCTATTTTACCAGCTGTGTCAGGGCTAATAGTGTCTTGCTGAAAAGAAGGCGATCCCCAGAGAGCAGTCAAACCCCTTCTGCTCTTTTAGGGAAGGGGCTCTTTAAGGTAGAACTGTCAGATTTGGTCTGTACGAAAGGACTATGAAAATTCAAGACAATTCCCAATTTAGGTTTTTTTTTTTTTTTTTTTGAGACGGAGTCTCGCTCTGTCGCCCAGGCTGGAGTGCAGTGGCGCGATCTCGGCTCACTGCAAGCTCTGCCTCCCGGGTTCACGCCATTCTCCTGCCTCAGCCTCCTGAATAGCTGGGACCACAGGTGCCTGCCACCACGCCCCGCTAATTTGTTTTGTATTTTAAGTAGCAACGGGGTTTCACCGTGTTAGGCAGGATGGTCTCGATCTCCTGACCTCGTGATCCGCCCACCTCGGCCTCCAAAAGTGCTGGGATTACAGGCGTGAGCCACTGCGCCCAGCCAATTCCCAATTTAGTTTTAAAAGATACTCTGGAATTGTACTGCAAAACTAGTATGTGCCCACTGACCATCTAGTTTTATCATTCCTGACTTTTCAACATAATGAAGTCTTAAATGACGCAACATTCTACTCTCAGTTCTTTTTTTTTTTTTTGAGACGGAGTCTCATTCTGTCACCCAGGCTGGAGTGCAGTGCCGTGATCTCAGCTCACTTGCAACCTCTGTCTCCCGGGTTCAAGTGATTCTCCTGACTCAGCCTCCTGAGTAGCTGGGATTATAGGCACGTACCACCATGCATGGCTAATTTTTGTATTTTTAGTAGAGACAGGATTTCACCATGTTGGCCAGGATGGTCATGAACTCCTGACCTCAAGTGATCCGCCTGCCTCGGCCTCCCAAAGTGCTGGGATTACAGACGTGAGCCACCACGCCTGGCCTACTCTCAGTTCTTAATTCAAGCAAAGTTAGAATCACTGACACTTCAGTAACCACAGAATTAAGTTCACTTAAAAACTTTTAAAATATACTTAAATATCTGAAAATACAGTTCTCTGGTAGCCAAAGCATCCATAATTATCAATAGAATTCAGATTACATATTCCTTTGAGAAATGAAGGAAAGACTCCTATAGATACTCATCAGGCTACATTAATCATTCATGTGAAACAAATTGGTCCAATAACTAATCACTGATCTCATGACACCTTTTCAAATTCTGTTGATGTTCCACTGTGTAATTTCTATTTTGCTAAATGTTTTTCTTCTGTACTTAAATATACATAATTAAAATACAGTGAAGGAATCTCAGTGACAAGTACACTTTATTCAACATTTTGCAAGTACACAGCCCTAAAGAAAGGCTAATTTTATGTTTGATGTTGTCCCAATAGTGCTTTTTACCCACTTTCCTCCTGCAATATTTTATTCATGGGTATCCAATTCAGTAAAGCACCTGACTTAAAGTCTGAAATGCTCACATGTCTTATGCATTAAACATGTACAAACATTAGCTTTCATGAGCATACTTTGAGATGACTTAATCAAAGTTAAAAATTTGAGCAATTATCTAAATCATTCCAGAAAAAAAAAAAATCGTCCTTTCACCTGGTATACCCAGTTAATTGGACAAAAAGCTTATACATCTTGACTTATTTGGATAATTACCTCAGTTTTCCATTTCATTTATATATAAAGAGATATAAATCCAATGAACTGGTTTCACTTGTGAAAAATACCATAACATAAAGCAGAGTTGAAATATTTAATCAACCGACAGTCATATTGAGACCAGAAAAACTTAAGAAATTGCCAGTTCACATCGATCAATTTTAGGTAAATGTCCAGTGGAACTTTGTACTTTCCAACATGTATTATTGACATGGCTAATAAACTCTATCCCATCAGACTGCAATAATTCAATCAAGAAATATTTCCTAGCTTACTTCTGTGGGGCAGGCCTGTACGGCCTATATCTGGGGGTAACAATGATAAGCCAGCAGTCCCAACTCCTGCCTTCATGGAGCTTACAGTCGAGTTAGGGAAATGAACAAAATAATTGTACACGCTTCAGTGAGTGTGAGGAGTGAAAAGTTCAGAGCTCAGTGAAAGCATGGAACAGCAGACCTTAAATGTGGGGGTGGGTTAGAGAAATGATACTGGAGCAAATAGCTGAAGGATGAGTAGGTGATAATGGGGCAGGTGCTCACTCATCCCTGTAGCTCTACAGAACACCCAGTGTGAAGTGCGTATCACAGGTGCTTAGTAAATATTTTTGAAATAATAAATACAAACACAAATAAAATGACATTTGTTGAGTTCACCAAAATGATAACAAATATTCCTTCTCTAAGGGTGGTGTTTTGTGTGCCAAGCTGAAATGTCAGCATGGGTTTGGTGTGTTCATCTGGCTGGTTAGAAATGAACATTAAGCAGGGGCTCTGGAGCTATGTGGACTCCAGATAGCTGACATGGTTTCCAGGTATGGTTCAACATCTGATATTTAAACAGTTGGTAGTTAAACAAAATTTACTGAGCACCTATAATAAGCCAAGCATCGTGCCCTGCACAGGGAGAAGTGAGAAAGTTTTCAATCATATAGAGGTCATAGCCTTGCAGAAGCGGTCTGCAGGTGGTATACCCATTATTAAATTATTCCCCCAAAGGTTGTAAGTGCTATAATAGAATTTGCTGAAGGTGCTCTGGAAGCAGAGGCCACAGCTCAGCTTGAGAGTGAGGAATGGAGCAGGGATGGTGTCTGGAAGATGACACTGAACTTCAGTCTTCAAGAACGAGTGAGAAAAATCCAGGGCTCAGGGAAGGAGAGGTCAGGAGGTTATTTCCAGCAGAAGGAGCGAACAACAGTCAAATAATTGCACAGTGACATGGGCAACCACAACCAGTCTGACGTTGCTGGAAACAACAGGTGAAGAAGGAAGTGGTAAAGTTAAGATGAAAAGTAGGGGCCACATCACAAGACCCATCTGGTGAAAATATTATCCAAATGTCAAACAACTGTATTTTGGTGGAAAGGTGGCCAAAGCAGGAGTTTGAACTAAGATTAGGATAGTCTTAGCTATATTATTAAATAACTATGTCTTGTTGTGAATAATTCTTGAATAATTATCTATGTTTTTGACTAGCTACTGCTTATGCATGAAACCACATCATTGCTTTGTAAATAATTTTTGGTTGAGAATTAACTGAATTTCATAATTCCACAAAAGCAGTTATTATTTAAGTGACATTATCATTAAACCTTAAAAATCTTGTTTTCCAAGTTTAATATGGATGGCAAATGAACTAATGTTTTAATTGCAAATTTTCAAACCAAATAGGCAATAGATTCCTCAAGTTCCATCTGCCATGTAGTGAACATGGCTATTTTTCTCTAAGAATAAAGAAAAAGAAAAGTCTTGCTATGTATAAAGTCTTGAATTTGATAACCTTTCTCCTCTTTCCCATTTAATTGCTCTAATTGCAAATATGTTTCATAATGAGTTTGACGTGAAGAAATCACATCTTGTCAGACAATGAAATACAAATTATTTTCTGTGTGAGCATTTGTTGGACCATATTCCAGGACATATGATGATATTCAAGATTCCTTCCAGCCCTGTCAATCCCGGAACAGACTGAAGAAATACAGTTGCACAATTCAAAGCATCCTTTTACAGGTATCATTCCTGGACACTGAAGCTCCTGGCAATACTTTGCCTTAAATGCACTGTCTAAGGGGGTGCATTTCAAAGACAGACAATCTATACCACACACCAGACTCTATTTCCTGTGCTGAAGGGAGTCTAGAGTTCTGCATACTCAGTTAAGAGTTTAAACAGATGTTCTTGTTAAAATTCATTTAAATGTAAAGTCATACTTTTATATTTCTTAATGTCCCTAACAGTTTCAGAAGCCATAGGATTTTTTTTTTTTTTTTGAGACAGGGTCTTGCTCTGTTGCCCAAGCTGGCGTGCAGTGGCATGATCACGGCTTACTGCAGCCTCAAACTCCTGGGCACATGAGATCCTCCCACCTCAGTCTCCCAAGTAGCTGGGACTACAGCCATCCACCATCAAGCTTGGCTAATTTTTTTTTTTAATTTTTATTCATAGAGAAAAGATCTCACCATGCTACCCAGGCTGGTCTCAAACTCCTGGTCTCAAGCAATTCTCCAACCTTGGCCTCCCAAAGTGCTGGGGTTACAACTGTGAGCCATGCACCCGGCCAACATAGGATATTTTTGCACATCCTCAAATTGTATGACAAAATCAAATTATGATAAAGCTCTACCCAAATTACCTGCTTAAAAGCTCCTGTTGTTCACTGTGATTTCTTTTCCCTAGGGACATGTGAAACACTTTGGGAAAAAATCTAAAAACTCACCCACACACCCTTGCCCATCCTGTGGGGCTTGAAAGCCCTGATAACAGAGGCAGCGGAAGGAGCCAGCTGTATTGTCACAAAACCCGTGACTGTCACAAACAGTGTTGTTTACACATTCATCAATATCTGCAAAAAAGACATGGAACATCAGACACAAAACAAACACAGGCTGACAAACACCAGATATTAATGGATAAACAGAGGCACTCAACACATCCTGATTAGTGTGTGATGATGAGATGAACATGTTTACACAGAAAACAGCTTTTAAAACATTTTACATATTAAATAAAATGTTTTGATGAAAATGGTTTAACAGCCAAAATGTTGGGTTCTATGAAAAAAACATTTAGTACTTTTCCTTAGGAAATGTTTTTAGACTGAAATGATGGCTGCAAGTGCCACGCCCAGTATTACCTAAATGTTCTCAACCCTTTATTTCCAAGGAACCTTATATTCCTACAGAGAAAACATGTGAAAATATTGTCACTTGTTTTAGTTGCAGTAAATGCTAATAGTATTTGCATCTGATAGTTACAGGTGGAAATGAGCAATAGTTTACTTAACCTTGTGGATAACCTTGATCCAGACTACACAACATCCTCAGGAAGTCAAGAGAGAGTCTGATGAAGTCAGCAGGGTAGCCAGTCAGTCCCAGTGCCAAAAGAAAAGATTTGATGCCACCAATTTACAGCCACTCAAGGTCCTAACCGTCCAGGCTGCTCCAGCTGATTGGCTGACTTGCCAATTCCTTTTGTTCTCCATAAACCTGATGAGAGTGATCTTCTGCCTCTTTTTCTCATTAATAAAAATGTTCTTATAAAAGTGATGCCTCAATTGCAAAGTTACAACAGACTTTTAGATAGAATTCTTCTTTATTCTTACGGTTACTAATTTCCTTCTCCGTTCTTTCCTTCCCGTTCTCCTTGGGCACTGCCACATCTATACCACCCATCACCTGGTACTCTGCTCTCTCTGCCCCTGGACTTAACAGTCATGCCACTTGCAAGTTTTTGGAGAAACAATTAAGAAAATGTTAATGACAGCATCCAAATATATGTGAAGAAGATTGCACTTTTATGTTCAAATAATGAAATCAGGTAACAACTGTTAAAGAAAATGAGAAGTACAAGTTCACTTGACAGAGTTTAGTTTGGGGAGAGTTACTATTAATAAAATTGAGCATTTTCTCTTTTATTTTATATATTATATATATATATATATATATATTTTTTTTTTTTTTTTTGAGTGAGACAGAGTCTCACTCTGTCGCCCAGGCTGGAGTGCAGTGGCGCAATCTCGGCTCACTGCAAGCTCCGCCGCCCAGGTTCAAGCCATTCTCCTGCCTCAGCCTCCTGAGTAGCTGGGACTACAGGCACTTGCCACCACGCCTGGCTAATTTTTTGTATTTTTAGTAGAGACGGTGTTTCACCATGTTAGCCAGGATGGTCTCAATTTCCTGACCTCGTGATCTGCCCGCCTCGGCCTTCCAAAGTGCTGGGATTACAGGCTTGAGCCACCGCGCCTGGCCGCATTTTCTCTTTTAAACTTATTTTCTCAACTCAAAACAAACAAACAAAAAACCTACATCCCTTCTCCTTTCTGGGTGGGGCTCCTTCTCCCACCCTGACCAGTCTCTGCCTCAAGGTCCCACCTGCTCATCCTTCTCCAACATCTTCAGTTATTCCTCCCCTGGATCCTACCCTCACTGCCTTCAAAAATGTTAAAATTGCTTGAAAATAGTTTTCACCTGATCATATCATTGCCCATTGTGCTTTTCTTCTCCTTGGGCACTGCCACATCTCACACCAGCCACACCTGGTACTCTGCTCTCTCTGCCCTGGACTTAACAGTCATGCCAAAATGTAAGTTTTTGGAGAAACAATTAAGAAAATGTAATGACAGCATCCAAATATATGTGAAGATTGTACTTTTATGTTCAAATAATGAAATCAGATAACAAATGCTAAAGAAAATGAGAAGTTCAATTTCACTTGACAGAATTTAGTTTGGGGGGAATTAAACGTTTTGTATCACTGCAAAATGTCACAAAGGATTGTCTATACTCATTGTCTTTATTTCCTATTACAGTCTATCTGTAAATGGAAATAATAGTATCAATATGAATAATATTAATAATATTGGTAAGTTCCTACAATTACTGTGAGCATTAAACAAAATAACACGTACAAAGTGCTTTGAAGACTGCCTGGCATGTAACGTAGGGAGGCATCCAATATAGCACATGTCAACTTTATTATTATTACTACTATTCCTCTTCCTCCTCCTCCTCCTCCTCAATGGCCTAGAATCTTACTTCCTAACTCTTTATGCCACTGAGACTCCTATGAGAAAAAGCACCAGTGACCAGCTCATCATTAAATCTCATGATCATCTTCCGGTCAGTCACCCCTGACCTCCGAGTCTGGCTGAATGCCCACTCCTTGAACACTCTCTTCCCACGTTCAGTGACGGAATATTCTTCCTGTTCTGCCTTGAGCTTGTCCTTGCCCTTTGGCAGCCTGAAGGTGGGTGTCTGCCAAGGCTCCCGCCCTGCCTGAAATCTGCTGTGTGCTCAGCACTCCTCTCCTCCACCCTTCCCACACTGTCCCAGTTTCAATGACCATGCTCCTTGGGATAAATCCCCCATCCTCCTCTCCAGCCAAGATTCTTCTCCGGAGCATTTTTTTTTTTTTTTTTTTTGAGACGGAGTCTCGCTCTGTCGCCCAGACTGGAGTGCAGGGGCGCGACCTCTGCTCACTGCAAACTCCACCTATTGGGTTCACGCCATTCTCCTGCCTCAGCCTCCTGAGTAGCTGGGACTACAGGCGCTCGCCACCACGCCTGGCTAATTTTTTTGTATTTTTAGTAGAGACGGGGTGCAAGCACATTTCTTAATCATTTCCATTGGATTTTCTGCCATGAACTTAAACTTATCAAGCCTAAAACTGTATTCACTGTCTTCCTACTAAACTCCATTTCCTGACCTTGGTGACTTGAATTAAAAAATCAATGAAGCCTGGCGCGGTGGCTCATGCCTGTAATCCCAGCACTTTGGGAGGCCGAGGCAGGCAGATCACCTGAGGTTGGGAGTTCAAGACCAGCCTGACCAACTTGGAGAAACCCCGTCTCTACTAAAGATACAAAATTAGCCGGGCGTGGTGGTGCATGACTGTAATCCCAGCTACTTGGGAGGCTGAGGCAGGAGAATTGCTTGAACCTGGGAGGCAGAGGTTGCAGTGGGCCGAGATCATGCCATTGCACTCCAGACTGGGCAACAAGAGCGAAACTCCGTCTCAAAAAAAAAAAAAAAAAAAAAAGGACAAATCAATGAAATTATTTCCAATCTAAAAAATGAATCTCCCTTACAACACTAAACACAAAAAAGACACTCAATAAATCTGTTCTGATTGATTTTCAATGTCAGCATGAGGCTGAGATCACAATTTACTTACTGATCACAACTTGAGGAGGAACTGCATTGCGTCACCAAATCACTTAACACAGGCCACTGCTAATGGTAGGCTTTCTGAGATGGGCGTACATCAAAGAGATTATTTATGTTATTCATTGAATCACAGGATTTAAGGGCTGGAAAGAAACTCGGAAATACTTCAATTACCATTTACATACTGATGATTTCCCAGTCTCTCTCAAAAATTTACCTCTGTCCTTTAGAACCACTTATCTAATACCTATCGGATATATTCATAATAAACGAATTTATTATCACTCCCCTCCTCATCTCAACTCCATTTCTCCTATTTCCTTCATCAGCAAATCCAATCTGTCACCCGAGCCAGAAATCTTAATATCACCCTTCACTTTCTCCTATTCTCTGTCCTTCCCTGTCATGCCGTCTTTACTATCTTTCCTGATATTCATACTCTTGGTGGGTCATCTTCCCATCTCCAGTCTTGCCTCCCTCCCTCTATCCATTCTCCACCTAAAACTGCCAATGTGCTCTCTGCAAAATGCAAACTCACCAGTACCATTCCCTTGCTCAGAGTGTTCAGAATCTCCTCTTGGCTAAAGGGTAACCACACTCCTTAGTAGGGCATGGAGCACCCTTCCTCATCTGCCTCCTGCCTATATGTCTGGCCACAGTTTCCAGACGACCTCCTTCCCAATTTGCACTCTGGCTCAATTAGCATACTAGAGGTCTTTGAAAACCTATGGTCTTTAATTTTTCATGGACTTGGTGCATACTCCTTCCGTCTCTGGAATCTCCATGCCACCCCTTTCCCCTGGACTTACTTAGAAATGCCTCTTGGCCCTTCAGGAGTCAGCCCAAGGGACACCTCCTCTGCAGCACCTCCTTTAACTACTCCACAAGCAGATCTCAGGGCCTCTCCTCTCCAGTCCCAGAGCATTTTGTGTCACTGCTGTGCTTATCGAGGGCTCTTTCTCAGGGTGAGGAACCTTTAACTTAACCTCACCAGCAACTTATTTCCCTACTAAAATGAGTGGAAGGACAGCAAAGGAGGAGAAAGAGAAGGTATGTACTAGAAACCTGGTGGCTTTTCAGTCCAGATTCTTGAAGGAAAATCTCTTGCTTTCCTTTTTATTAATTCTATGCAATTATAGCAGATGATGATTTCTTGTTACTGTGCACAGGAACCAAATAATTGACCTGAAGGTGAACAAGCCCCAAGCCGGTTATGCAAGACTGGGCGTCTTGCAGTCTCAGACTTACTGTAACAGTGATTAACCGAGAAAGTTTAGATGAGCAATATTTTGGATTTGAATGAATAGGAAAAAATAACGTGGAATGCCTGCTGGAAACTAGCTCTTCAGCAACTAATATTTTATAAAAATGATATAATGTAACTCTCAGCAGTTTCATGTTTTCAACAATAAGGTGAGGTAATAGCTTAATAAGAGGACATTTGTTTCACTTTAATGACCTCTACAAGAACAAACATTATTTCATTAGAATTTTCTTTGATGATGTGAGCTCTCTGAGATATTTTTCCATTGTTAGTCCTGTATATACATACAATGAAAAGAACTGCTGCAAATATGAGTAATTCTAGAGAAATAAAGCTAAATGTTAAGAAAATTTATTACATTAGAGTAGAAGTCCCAGCAAGACTAAATGAACAAGTGAAAGTCATCCTTTTTTGCTAAAGTTGAATTTGGAAGATGAAACTATATTTTGAATCATCCAAATACCATATGTTTTCACTTAATGAAGGGTGATTCTGTTAAAACTACCAAGCAATTTTGCTTAGTGATCTGTAAGGGCCATGCATGATATCATTGGTAATACTATCCAATGGGTTAGTGATTACAGGCGTGATTTGTCTAGTGATCAATTGTCAATTGTCAATCCAGAAAAATCAGGTGTGGTATTACAAAAGTTGCTGATTCATCACGCAAGTATTGCTATTTACACTTTACTGAAGAAGGTAGATATAAATATTGATATTTCAATGGAAATAAAGTCAAGAAAGAATTATACAAACCAAGGAGAATCGATCCCTGATGTGAATTTCCCAATAAAAAATTACGTAAATGTCAGAAAGAAAAATAGAACATAGTTCTGGGTGATGGGAACTACCAGTGGCTCATTTAAAAAGTAGCAATGTTGTCAATGACTAATAGACCCACGCTTTTGAGGGTCTTTATTGATCTACTTGGCAGATCCATTTTCCTTGTCCAGATGCTTTTTACTTAAGACATTTTCTCAATGAACCAAAAGTTATTAAAAACCTACTGATTGCATTCAGGGAGTCTACATACTAGAGTAGAACTCGAACCCATGCACTCCCAAATTCTCAAATAAAGGTGTAAGGCCAGACACCTGTGTCACCTCATTTACGTAAAGTGAACTATGAAATAAATAACAACTATGGAAAGAAGGCAGGGTTTTCTAAAAGAGGTTGGGGTCATGTAAATCTTGTTTAAGAACCAAAAAATTAAAATTGTTTTAATTTTAAGAACTCAACACAAAAATTCATAACAAATCTCAATGGTTCCATTAGGTGTCTTGCATTACACGCAGAAAAGTCTATGTGTATCTGTATATATTCTGAAAATGATGTACATTGGAAAGAAAGGGGTATTTGTGTCTATTTCATTAGTAAAATGATTTGGTGTTCTTTTTTCAGATATATTCTTCAGTTTTTGGTTTTGCATTTTTAGGAAAGTGCTTCTTCTTAGTTTCTTAACATCTCCTTCTCTTATTTTGTTGACTTCCTTCTTCCTTATTCTGAGCAAAACGTACTCATCTATTAGGGGAAGCAGCTCACTAATGAGCTTTCCGTCTGCTGCCAGGACGCTCCAGAGAAGTGGATAGTGGGAATGGGAGTGTCATTTTTTGGTAATGGATAATTCATAGGAAAATCTCCAAAGCTACTGAGAGTTGTGAAGAAACGGCCTTCCTGTCTTAGAACATTTTTAGATGAATCATATGGTCCATTTTGACTTAAAGGAAACCTGAAGATTATCCAGTTCAACCTCTTCATTTTAATAATCAGAAAACTGAGGGCTAGAAAGGGGAAGTGACTTGCCTCAAGGTTACACAGTCAGTTAGCGGGAGAGCTGGCAGAGGAACAAGGCCTGGTCACAGAAGAATCCTCTGAATCTGTCTGTGGTTCTAGCCATCACATTCTCTTACCTGTCACCATGATGATAGTTAAAAAAGGTTAGTCCTAGATGGTGAAGAGAACTAACCAAACTGTGAGCCCAACAAGCACACTGGAGTTTGCCCACTACGAAAATGGAGGTCAGAACACACCATCTGTTACTCTTTGACTCATCATCTACTGGCTTCCAGTTTTATCAAGTCTTCTTGTCCTTAAATAAGACTTAGGCATCTCTGTCCTTTAATACAAGAAATATCATCATACTTGAAATCTAGACACTAGAGCTACTGTGGGCCATGAAGAGGATATTTTTGTAGGAGACCCTTGGAAGAAAGCACATCAGGCACCCATGGTTGCAAGTCTCAGGAGGTCCCAGGACTTAGACAGGACCATGTCTAGCATCGGTGCTCCTGGAACTCTTCATAAGAAGAAAATGGCCCACTATTTTAGCTCAGAACTTCTTAACCAACTGAAATTGGTTAAGTATTTGGTGCCAGAATCTTAGGAACACAGATCCAAAGAAAAGGGGTTTACAGTGGAACTGCAGCCCTCACACTCCTTTCTGAAAGGAATGGAAGCTGGCTAGGAGAGAGTAAATCTCAGCCAAGAAGTGGGAGTGAAAGATGTTAAACCAGCTGAATAGCTGCCCAAAAGAATTTTAAAATGGCATGGCTGCTGGCCCACAAGCGATTAAGGTCACTCTCACAGCACAGGAGGGAAGCCAGCATTAAGCGGAAGATGAGCACAAGGCCTAAAGAAAGAAAATAAAATTTAGCCAATAGGAAATTAAAAACTGGATTGGGAGATGGTCCAGGCAATACAATAGGATATGGAAAGATCCTTTTAAAAAAGGTCCACTGAGGTCTGGCAACATCGACAAGGCTGGGGAATATAGCCCATATGTGTTATGGAAAATAACTTTGTTCTAGGAGATGGGAATAGGCCAGAAACAGCAGACGACGTCCCTGGGCCGAGTCTACCATGCTATCCCTTGACAGAGAAGGGCAGGAAAAAAACACGGGGACCTTGATGGTCACAAGTCTGTTTTGAAAGCTAGCAGCCTAAGATAAGCAATAAGAAATGACATAGGTAACAAATTATTTGAAATTCAACTTTCCCATAATTACCTTCTAGAAAATAAGGCTGGCCAATGAGACATCTTTTTTTTTTTTTTCCCAGCATGGAGATGTACTACTTTCAAAAAATTTACTTACTTACTTATTTATTTTAGAGACAGGGTCTCACTCTGTTGCCCACACTAGAGAGCAGTGCTATGCTCTCACTGTGAGAGAGAGTGCCATGGCTCTCACAGTGAGCCATAGCTCACTGCAGCCTCAACTTCCTAGGCTCAAGCAATCCTCCTACCTCAGCCTCTCAAATAGCTGGGACCACAGGTGTGTGCTGCCATGCCTGGCATTTTTTTATTTTTTTTAATTTTTAGTAGAGATGAGGTCTCATTATGTTGCCCAGGCTGATCTCAAAGTCCTCGGCTCAAGTGATCCTCCCACTTCGGCCAATCAGTGCTGGGATTACAGATATGAGCCACCATGCCCAGCCTACTTAAATTATTCTGTAAAAATTACCCAGACAAGCCTCAATCCTATATTCCAGAGAAACTAAACCAACACTGCTCCATTTTTGTCAACCACTATGTAGACAACAGGTATTGACCATCTACAGTTAAAGATATCCTGTTGGAAACCATCCTAAAAATCACATATATCATCCTAGTTACCCAAAAATGTGGGAGTCATCCTTGATTACTGCTCCACATCCAGTCACCACATTCTTCTGATTTTATCTTTTGGTTATATCTCCAGTCTCTCCTTTCCTCTCCAGCCTTATTCAAGGACACATTATCTTTCACTCGAATTCCAGCAATGGCTTCCAAACTGAGTTTTGTGCTTTCAGACACTCATTAAAGACCCCAAATTCATCTCCCACAATGACAGAATAATTTACCTAATGAAACAGTCCAATCAAATAGTTCTCTGCTTAAACCTCTTCAGTTTTCTTCCATGGGTAATGGCATAGAGGCCTTTGCCACATGCTGTCTGCGCTTGTCCATCTGGCCTCTGTCCCTGCATCACCTTCTTTCCCTCTCTGTTGGATCATTCCATATTTCTTACTCCTTTTTAACAGCCAAGGTTCTTGACTTATCTACACATGCTGTGTTTACTCCATCAGTTCTCATTCATTCTTGAGTGGCTCCTGAATTCAAGATTCCACTGAAACAGCACCTGATAAGGTCACCATTTTGTAAAACCCAAAGGATTCTTCTTGTCCTCTTAATAGAGCTCTCAGTTGCATTCAATGCGGTTGACCACTCTCTCCTTGAAGAACTCTTTTCCCTTGGATTCTACAGTACCATATCCTCCGTTTCCTCTAACTCCCTGGACTCCTCCTACAGGGTCTCTTTTACTTGACCCCTATATGTTGGCGTTTCTCAGAGCTTAGTCCTAGACCTTCTTTTTTTCTCATTCTATGATCTCTCTTGGTGGTCTCATCCATTCTGATGACTTCAAATGCGGTCTAGATCTGATGACTTCCAGTTTTTATCTCCAGACTAGACTTCTCTTCTGAACATTAGAATTAACTTGATCCAATTCCCTATGGGACACACCCACATGGATATTTCACAGGCAACTCTAATTTAATATAACCAACTCACACTCTTGATCTTTACAAAAAAATTGCTTCTTTTTTTTACCATGTCAGCAAATAGTGTCACCAAATACCAACTTGCTAAAGCCAGGACCTATGACCTCTCTTCAACAGTTCTTCTCCTCCATGTCCTACATCGGGTTCAACTCTATGTTCTAATCTAGCACTAGGCTCTATCTCCAAAGCATTTTTGGAGTCACTCATTTCTCTCCATCATGTTGCCACTGCTCTAGCCTGAGCTACCAATATGTCTGGCCTGAGCTATTATAACAATATCCTAGAAGATATCCTGAGTTTTCTCCTGCTCCTCTAATCCCATTGCCAAAAAGCAACCTGGAAAATAGAAACACTGTACTTAAAAAATATAAATTACTGAATTAAATCAAACAGAAGACTCCACTCATTAAAAAGAACAAAATTATTTTCTGAACCACTAAGAAAGAAAAAAAAAACTCTACAAATTAAACTATTTTGCACTGCTTTTTAAAAATAACTTCAACTGTAGGAAGTGCCCCAGTATTAAAGGTGAAAAAATGTGCATCTTTTTAGAAAGATGAAATATAGTATATCATCGTCCTGCTCCGAATCTATCAGTCTATTTCCGTTACACTTAGAATAACACCCAAACTCTTTACATTTCCTGTGGGAAGTTGCAAATTCTGTACCTGCCTCCTTGCCCTACCCTTGCTGAGCCTCTCTCTCCCATCCAAGTACTAATGAGGCCCGACCCTGCTCAGCTTTCAAGATCACATGAGAGGTGTATTTACGGTGGGATCGCTGTAGACTACACCTCCTCTCTCAGAACCAGGCATGGTCTTTTCCACTCCCTTGAGTGCACCAAGTTCTCTGTCTCAGAGGCTTTGCCCTGAGCTCAGCTCAAATGCTGTTTCTTTAGAGAGATCCTTCAGTCAAAACAGTCTTCCCTCCTCCTCCCTCTCATTAATCCTATACAAAAAACGTTAGCTGGGCGTGGTGGTGGGTGCCTGTAGTCCCAGCTACTTGGGAGGCTGAGGCAGGAGAATGGCGTGAACCCGGGAGTTGGAGCTTGCAGTGAGCCCAGATAGCACCACTGCACTCCAGCCTGGGCGACAGAGCAAGACCCCTTCTAAAAAAAAAAAATTAAATAAATAAAGTATATAATTTCATTTTTAAATACTAAAAACTATTAAGAAATATGTCAAATATTAACATTAATTAACACTGGTTGATAAATGATTTTTTTCTTTATATTTCTCAGAATTTTCTAAATTTTCTATAATGAGAGTCTCTCTCTCTCTCTCTTTTTTTTTTTTTTTTTTGGAGATGGTGTCTCACTACATCAACCAGGCTAGCCTGGCCTCAAACTCCTAAGCTCAAATGATCCTCCCACCTCAGCCTCCCAAGTAGCTGTAACTACAGGTACCCACCACCACACCTGGCTCATGTTACTCTTAAAATCAGAAAAATCACATACTTGCAATCTACTATTTGAGGATACTTAAATAAGTATTTTAATTATTTTACTTGTGTATAAATATATATACCACCCTAACAGGAATAAACATTTGAGTGAAATACAACTGTACAAACAAAAATAAAATACCTATTCATAAATATTTTTAAAATATTGAAAACTTGCAACGTTTTATTTTTTCTGAACGAAAATAAAATCTTGTTTTAAGATGAAGTGTTTTGCTTGAAATTATATTATGTAAGATAAAATGCTACTGATAATTATTAATTAATAGTATACACATATTTAAGTTAGGAGGTCACTGCAATTCTCAACAATTGCAATTACAAACAAGCAAATAAAACCCAAAACTCTCAAAACAAAAAAATACACATAAAACCCTTTAAAATGCTTTTTAATCTAGCCGAGTTTTCTTACATACATATAGTTTTCTTACATACTCCTCAGTCATTTATATAGTAAGCAGACAAAAAAATCGGTAGGCATATAGATGATTTTAACAACGCAACTTACAAACTGGCCCTAATTGACATATAGGTCCAGCTGCATAATATAAATTGTTTTCAAGCAGACAAGGACTATTTACTAAAATTGGTAATATTCTGTGCCATAACAAATTTCAAGGATTGAAGTCATTTAGAGTATATTCTCTGGCCATAGTGGTTTTAAGGTAGAAACCAGTAACAAAAAGTTAACCAGAAAATACCCAAACATCTGGATATTAAGTGAAATACTTCTAAATAATTCATTGGTCAAAGGAAAAAAATGACAATGAACTTTAGAAATATTTTATGTAAATAACAAAATACAACATATCAAAACTTATGGATGCAGATAAAGCCATTCTTAGAAAGAAATATATACCTATAAATACAAATATTAGAAGATTGATAATCTAATGATTTAAAGATCTACTTCAAGTAGTTAGAAATAAAGACAATTTAAACCCCAAAGTGTAAATATAAAAAATATAGAAAAAATAATAAATATAAAAGCAAAAATTAATAAAATAGAAAACAAAGGAAACAAATCCACAAAAGTTGTTTCTTTGAAATGACTAATAACCTAGGAAAACTGATCAAGAGCGAAACATAAGCACAAATTACTGAAATTTTAAAAAAAGATCACTACATATATACAGAGAAGAGGATATTATAAATAATTTTGTGCAAATAAAAACGAAATTTTACCCAAATGGATAAATTCCTTGGAAAACAAAACTTACTGAAACTGACATGAAAAGTCAAAAGCCTAAATATTATTTTATCTATTAATGAAATCTTAACTGCAATTTAAAAATCTTTACAATGCATAGGCACAAAAACAAAAGGAAACAAAAACATTCCAGGCACAAATGACTTTACCGGTGAATTCTTCAAGGATTTTTTTTTTTTTTTGAGACCATGATAGGGAAAACCTGAGTCCAGAAGAGCAAAGCAAAAAAAAAAAAAAAATAGATATTGTCTGGGTCCCTGTATTATAGACCTGTATTATCAGCCCTAGATTACTGAAGCTTAGACTGCTATAAGGAAAACAAATTTTTATCTTGTTTTAAAATCCAGTCAATGTAATTCACCACATTAACAGAATAAAGAAGAAAATAATGTAATTATTTCAACAGATGCAGAAAAACCATCTGTTAAAATTCAAAACCAAGCATGATAAAGAACATTAGCAAACTAGATATATAAGGGAACTTCTTTATCTGATAAAGAATATCTATTAAGAAAAAAAAAAAACCTATAGCAAGCATCATATTAAATGTCTTCGCTGCTGATATCAGGAAAGAGACAAGCAAGCTGTCACCACTTCTAGTCAACATTGCAGTAGAGGTCCTAGACAGTACAGTAAGACATGAAAAGGAAATAAAAGTATGCTTACCAGAAGAGAAGGAATAAAACTAGCATTACTTATACAACACAATTGTATATGTAGGAGGTGCAAAGAAATCTGCATATAAACTGCTAGAATTAACAAGCAGATTTAGCAAGGTCATGGATACAAGTTCAATGTACAAAAATCAAATTTAGCTCTATATACTGGTAACAAACAATTATAAGGGTAAAAAAATTTTAATACCATTCACAACCACATGCAAATCTTGAAGACCTAGGAATAAGTCTTAAATAAGCTGTGCAAGACTTTATACAAAAATCTCCAACAAAACACTAAGACAAATGAAAGAAACCCTAATAAAGGGGTGTGTTGTATTCACAGATTAGATGACTAAATACTGTAAAATGCCAAACCTCCTCAAATTGATCTATTGATTCAACTCAATTCCAATCAAAATCCCAGCAGAGTTTTGTAAAAATTGATCACCTGATTATAAAATTTATATAGAAATGCAAAGGGCCAAGAATAGCTGTGACAATCTCAAGAACAGAATTGAAGAAGTTAGAACTGACAGCACAAAACATTAAAATTTATTATAAAGCTACTGTAACTAGGACAATGTACAAATGGTACAAAGACAGATAAACCTATTAAATAATATGAATAATGCAGAAATATATTCATATACATCTGACTCTATGGTTAATAAAAAATTCATATTAGTGGGAAAAAGGCACTCTTTTCAATAAACAGTGATGACCTAATTTGATGTCCATTTAGGAAATGAAGAAATCTTGACCCCTATTTCTCACCATATGCAAAAAAACTTCAGGGGCCTTACAAATCCAAATTTAAAATGTGAAACAATAAAGCTATCAGAAGACAACATAACAGTACCTTAATGACTTTAGGGTTTGCAAAGATTCTGGACATAAAAAATACTGATCTGAAATAAAAATTAAAACACTGGACTTCATTAAAATTAACAACTTGAGTTCACCTGAAGTTGCCATTAAAATAGTTGTTTTGAGCACTTCAGTTAGAAGAAGTTTCCTATGCAGAATTAGATAACAGAAACAATATCCAAAGGGCCAATAAAGGTATAAGTTGTTAAAGATATATCTTCACAAGGGAAACACAAATTGAGACCATAATGAGATACCTTTACTCAGTATGGCTAAACCTTAAGAGGAATGACAATACCAATTATTGATGATAATGTGGATCTGAGACTCTTAACCCTTTGCTGGTAGCAGTGTAAACTGGTACTCTGAAAAACTGGCTATATATATGCGAGTGAAACATACATACATTCTATGACCCAGAAATTACACTTCTTAGTGATATCCAACAGAAATTAGTGATTATGCCCACAAAAAGTCATGTTCAAGAATATTCACAGGAAGTTTATTCACAACAGCCTCACATAGGAAGCAAGCCAAATGACCATCAACAGTAGAATGGATACATAATGTATACAATGAAATACTATATAGCAATGAAAATAAATGGACTACTACACATGACAAGACAGACGAAGCTTACAAATGCAATGTTGAATAAAAGAAGCCAAACACAAAGGAATACATATTATGATTACATGTAGCTAATGTTCAAAAGCAGGTGATGTGGTTTGGCTGTGTCCCCACCCAAAATCTTACCTTGAATTGTAATCCCCATAATCCCCATGTGTCAAGGGTAGAACTAGGTGGAGGCAAGTGGATCATGGGAGCGGTTTCCCCAGTGCTGTTCTCATGATAGTGAGTAAGTCTCCCCAGATGAGATCTGATGATTTTTTAAGTGTCTGGCATTTTCCCTGCTTGTGCTCACTCCATCCTGCCGCCCTGTGAAGAAGGTACCTGCTCCTCCTTTGCCTTCCACCATGACTGTAAGTTTCCTGAGGACTCCCCAGCAATGAACTGTGAATTAATTAAACCTCTTTCCTTTATAAATTACTCAGTCTTGGGTATTTCTTCCTAGCAGTGTTCTAGCAGAGAACAGACTAATACACCAGGCAGAACGAATCTACAGTAATGAAGTCAGGATAGTGGTAAGTGCTATGTATGAGTATTGGATATGAGGGTGGGGAATAATCACGAGGAAGTCTGAGGGAGGTTCAGGGGGCTGGTTACCAGGTATGCTCACTATAAATGCTTGTCAAGTGGTGGCCTTATGATTTAGGCACTTTTCTACATGCATTTTATTTTTATTTTATTTATTTATTTATTTATTTATTTATTTATTTATTTATTGAGACAGAGTCTCACTCTTGTTGCCCAAGCTAGCGTGCAGTGGCACGATCTCGGCTCACTGCAACCTTCACCTTCCGGTTTCAAGTAATTCTCCTGCCTCAGCCTCCCAAGTAGCTGAGATTACAGGCGTGTGCCACCATGCCTGGCTAATTTTTGTATTTTTAGTAGAGACAGGTTTTACCATGTTGGTTAGGGTGGTCTCAAACTGCTGACCTCGGATCCACACACCTCAGCCTCCCAAAGTGCTGGGATTATAGGCGTGAGTCACTGCACCTGGCCCTGTACATGCATTTTAAACACCAACTTGAATGTTTACTGAAAAAAAAAAAAAGAGATAATCCACACTGCTGCATTTCCTGGTTAGAGACTCTCTTACCATTTCAAAAGCTAACTTTGCTTTTCTATTTCCCATGGGTTACAGGTATTGTGGCATATATATTAGACTGAAATATTAAGGCACTCTGAGTAGTCATCTTGACCACCACTTCCTATCTGCTTATTGGAAGACATTCTAACACCCTATAACTTATTTTTCTCCAACTGCAAAATGAAGTCAAGCTACTTTTTTAAAAATAGGAATATAAGCAAAAACAAGAAACATATGTAATTTAATATATCTTTCCTTAAAAACTCAACTCCATTTGTACATGACCCACTCTATGTCATGGGAGTTATTTGAATCCTCTGTCTTCAGTATTCTACTGTTCTTTAGTCTTCTAGAAGGTGATGGAGAATTATTATGGCATTAAAAAAATCATTTCCTTAGAAGTATAACAGCATTATTATATATTCAGAACAGAATGCAATCCTAATAATAATTCTAAGACATCAGGCTTTGGAATTATGAATGTTTTAAAAAATAATAGAAGACAGAAGTAAGACCTATTTCGTGTTCAAAAGATAGGTCATAGTTTACTGTAAAGCATTCATAAGGAGACACTGGGTCTGGATCAGTCCAGGTCTCCAGGGCCCTCACTGGACTCACCCCCTTCCCAGAGTCTATCTGAACCACTGAGAGTGGGCTCCAAGGCCTGGTTCCTTTCCCCACTCCACATGTCCTTTCAAACGTTTAAAAATAAACAGCAAATGTTTTTTTACAGAGGGGTAAAATATAAAATGCATTTTTAAACATCTTGATTTTTTTGAACACCCAAGAGTCCTAAGAATTATTGAAGTATTTAAATTATATCAGCCAGGTGCAATGGCTCATGTCTGTAATCCTAGCACTTTGGGAGACTGACGTGGTTAGGAGTTTGAGACCAGCCTGGCCAACATGGTGAAACCCTTCCCTACTAAGAAAATACAAAAGTTAGCCAGGTGTGGTGGCACGTGCCTGTAACCCCAGCTACTGGGGAGGCTGAGGCAGGAGAATCGTTCGAACCCAGGAGGCAGAGGTGGCAATGACCTGAGATCGCACCACTGCACTCCGGCCTGAGTAACAGAGCGAGACTCCGCCTCCAAAAAATAAATAAATAAATAAATAAATTATATCCCTCATTCTCATTTTCAGTAGGCCTTGAAGACAAAAAAGCAGGGTAAATGTATAGAAGATTCTCTCTTTATCATCCCAAATAAGGTCAAGAATGAATATCCTCATGACTGAAGTCAGTTTAGATTAAGTGTTTTTTTTTAATCCTATAAAAGTATGCCAGCATTTACATTTCGAACTGTATCAACAAGCTCATTCAGTGAATGACCATGAAAATGGGGAAAGTGGTTTGTTTCAAACAGTTTTCCTCATTGAGGGAGCTCACAAAGCTCAGGTTTTGTATCTGGAAAGGACATTTATGTCATTAACAACTTTGCAAACACGCAGTTTGTGCTGGGCATGTATCTTCCCCACTCCATGAATGGAGAAACGGGGTGGAGTTGAGCGGTGCTGCGTGAGAAAGCCATTGTGTGTGCCAGGTGTTTGTTCAATTATAATAAAACCTTGATATTACACATGAAAATTCAAAACTGAGTATCTGGGACATTTTAAAGCAATATTCTGAATTAGATTGAAAAGTAGTATATATTTAACGAAACACAAAACACTTTTTTTTTAACAAAAGCAAAAACTATAAACACTATAAGTCATCTGTGATTCTTTATAGAAAAAGAGAACCAAAGTATATTTCTAAATTTAAAGACATTTTCTTCCTATTTCTTTCTACCATGGGCTGACAGTGTTATAAAACAGAAAAAGTGTATGAGGAAGGTTGGAATTTGTTATAGAAAAGAAATACTTCTAAAATTTTTAAAGGAAAAAAAGAAGAAAGCCCCCCAAATCCACCTTTCTACACCTGTAGGTAAAGAATTACAGTTTACTATGATGTAAGGAACAATCTGAAAAAAGTGGAGTGTTTTAGCTCCATTATAAATAAATTCCACGATACTCAGAAACAGTTCTTAAGATATTAAGGGAAAATCTTAACTTCATTTGTAAATTTCTTCCAATTACTCACAAAAGATAAATGTGAAATATACACTTTGTTTTACAGTGTTCTAAGTTTTTAAAAGGCTCTATTACTTTGTCTTTACATAATTATATAAAACCACTGGATAGTCTCAGAATTAATGTAATAGTTTTACATATTTATATCTGGGATTAAGAAAAATAAATGTCTTCTAAATTTAGATCCATGCTGTACGCTTTCTCTTTTCATATAGCTTTTCTTACACTAAAAGGTGCTGCCAGTGAGGACTGGGAGAAAGCCCTACAGACAGGCCAAACATATCAAACCCCAGATTCATCTTTTTGACACTTAGGCCTCAGAGGCAACATAAAATCAGCCAAAAATTTCTCACTTTTTTCTATATTTTCTAATTTTTCTCTTTCTATATTCAAATAGGAGGCCAAGAAAGATCAGTTATAAAACCACAGAAAATAGACAGTGTACCTCTAGAAATAAGAGCTCCAATGCTCAAATGCAAACAAGCATCAGTGCTGGCTGTCAGCTTACTAGCCCTTGATACAGGGAATGACTTAAAGCTGGAACTACTTCGTGGGTGAATGGAAAAGAGTCATATGAAACTCTCAGGGAAAACAAAGGGTGAAGAATTAAAGCAAATTATATATAAATGAATTACTACACTATATTCTATATGATTTAAAATAAATACGGGGTTTAAAAATAGAGGCCAGGTGCGGTGGCTCATGCCTGTAATCTCAGCACTTTGGGAGGCCGAGGTGGGTGGATTACAAGGTCAGAAGATAGAGACCATCCCGGCTAACAGAGTGAAACCCTGTCTCTACTAAAAACAAACAAACAAAATTAGTCAGGTGTGGTGGCACATGCCTATAGTCCCAGCTACTCAGGAGGGTGAGGCAGGAGAATCACTTGAACCCAGGAGGCGGAGGTTGCAGTGAGCTGAGATCACGCTACTGCACTCCAGCCTGGGTGACAGAAGGAGACTCCGTCTCAAAAAAAAAAAAAAAAAAAAAAAAAGATAGAATACAGTAATTCATCAATATCAGGACATGAACTTGGAAATACCATACAATTTCATTCACAAATACGTATTTAATCTGCATGTTATATATGTTGTAAGCATTGACAATATAAAAATAAAATAGTTGTTAAATGTTTCCCTCCTTTTAGATGCTCACATAATAAGGAAACCAATGACAATACAATCATTCTTTTTCATTGGTGGAGGATGTGTTTCAAAATCCCCCGTGGGTGCCTGGAACCACAAATAGTACTGAACCATATATATACTATGTTTTTTTCCGTATACATACATACATACATACATACATACCTATGATAAAGTTTAATTTATAAATTAGGCACAGTAAGAACTAATAGTAATAATAAAACAGGGCAATTATAACAATATACTGTAACAAAAGTTATGTGATTGTAGTCTCTCTCAACATACTATAATATTTGTAGGCTGTGGTTGACCATGGTAACTAAAACCACATGAAGTAAAACTGCAGATAAGGAAGGACTGCTGTAACTAAGGTACCAGTATAAGAAACGCTAAAATAGTAACAATAGCTCACATTCATTGAGTATGTTCTATGGGCTACTCCATTCTCGGCGGATACTTGCCAACACACATCAACTCCATGTAGGTGCTATTATTATCCTTACTATACAGAGAGGGAACTGAAGCACTCACCAAGTTCACACAGCTTAGAAGTGCTGGAACAAGAGTTCAAGCCCATGTAGCCAAACTCACCAGCATAACTTCTTAGCCACTACTACACCCAGTAGTTATGCAGGGTGTGCATTAGAGAATTAAGTCTTCAAAAAATAGGGAAGGCTTCACAGAAGTGTACATCACATTCAGTTTGGAGTAATCTTATTAAGAATGTTTCCTAGTAGTCCAGGATGAGCTACAGACTGTCCCTTCCTCCCTTGATTCATTTGCTAAATACATATTGTGCCCCAACTAATTACAGATGGTCTCCAAATTAGGATAGTTCCACTTATGATTTTTTGTTTGTTTGTTTGTTTGTTTTGAGACGGAGTCTTGCTCTGTCACCCAGGCTGAAATGCAATGGTGTGATCTCAGCTCACTCGCCTCCCGGGCTCATGCGATTCTCCTTCCTCAGCCTCGCAAGTAGCTGGACTATAGGTGTGTGCCACCACATCTGGGTAATTTTTTGCATTTTTAGTAGAGATGGGGTTTCACCATGTTGGCCATGCTGGTCTCGAACTCCTGACCTCAGGCGATCTGCCTGCTTCGGCCTCCCAAAGTGCTGGGATTACAGGTGTGAGCTACCGCACCTGGTCAATTTTTTTACTTTATGAAGGTACAGGAGCAATATGCATTCAGTAGAAACTGTACTTCGAGTTCCCATACAACCATTCTGTTCACTTTCAGTACAATAAATTACATGAGATATTCAACACTTTATTATAAAATCGGGTTTTTTTGTACTAGATGGTTTTGCCTAACTATAGGCTAGTGTAAGTGTTCTGAGCACGTTTAGAACATGCTAGAAGCAGGCTAGGCTAAGCTATAATGTTCGGTAGGTTAGGTGTATTTGATGCATTTTTGACTTTCCATTTATGAGGACATAACCCTATCATAAATTGAGTAGCATCTGTATTCCCAATGGCATACAGAGCTGTAAAAAATACAGAAAACAATCCCGATCTCACTGGCCTTAAAGTCTAGCAATGGAGTGTGACAAAGAACAATAAACAAGGTAAAGAAGTAGAATAAGGTGGTAAAGAAATAAAAAAAGCAAAAGAAAAAAAGAACAGGAAGTGAATTAATTCATTCATTACACGGTGAGTGAATCTGAGAAAGAACGGTCAGAAACCGGTTCACTAAGGAAACAGCATTTAAATACGGACCTACAGGAGGCAAGAGGTAACAATCTTGTACTATACTTCTCATTCGTATAATAAATGCCCTCATTCTAAGCTGTTTGTTGCAGCCAAAATTAAACCAATTAATACTTAACCTACTTACAGATTTATTGTGAAGATTAAATGAGAAGACAGGTGCAATGCACTTAGCATAGTGCCTGGCTTGTAATAAGAACTCAGTGAATGCTATTATACATTATTTTTGCTACTGTTTTAATAAAATCATGCAATCAGATATATAATGTATCTCCAGTCCACTCATAGTGGGAGACCAAGATAGTTGCTTAATATTCTATCAGATGTCTAAAAAGTAACTGTTTCTGGAATATGTGTATGAAGCATTACAGTTTAGGTCTCAAGTACAAAAACACTGCTTACAATAACCTTCCATGATCTAAAAAGGACTCGGGTTGTTGACATCAAAGGAGTCAGATGTAGGACGCCCAGCACCCAGAGCATGAGTGGATGTCAGTATACGGTATGCAAGGTCAGCTAGCCTAGTCACAGACTTCACTTTCTGGCAGTCTTCTGCCTATTTTTTGGCTGCAAGGAAACTGTTTACTTCTCCTTCTATGAACAGATGATTTCCATAGCTCTGGGGTTTGAAAAGGTCAGCAGTGATAAAAAAAAAAAAAAAAAAAAAGGCTTAGGAAGATATCTCGAATTTTTTGCTACTATTATGAATTTCTTTATACAAATGTTGATATACGGAAGACAATCAAGCAATGCATGGAAAATCTGCATTTCAAGTCCAAAAGCAACTCATTCCAGAAAAATTTCCTCAGCTTTCTCCCTAATGATTTAAACATTCATTTTCACTCACTTCTGCAGAAGTACATTCGCAGGAAGAGTGAGTGTGAACAGTAGCTTTTATAGCTGGAAGCCACTTTCTTTCTTTACCTAGAATGTTGTATGATCCTTTTTCTTTTTACACATGGAAGAGAGTGGATTCTGTTGTTAAAATTCTCTCTACTAAGAAATACTAAAATCATCATCTCTTAGTACAGTTTTCAGTTTCAGACCTGAAAACTCCTAAAAACCTGAAAATCTTGGGCTAAGCACACCACATGTAATACATTACTGCATCAGAGTTCTTCAGCGTCCCACTTGGCTGAGTCATTTTCAAAAACATTTTCTATTTGGTGACAGATATAAAGTTCTATATCCATGCCACAAAACCACCAACTGCCTTGGGGCACTGTCCACGGCTTTACGCTTTTATTCTCCCCCGTTCATAGAAAATGTACCTAGAAGTGTGAAAACAAACCCCACGTCTGCTCCCAATTTGTTACTTTTTTGATTTGGCAATGTTGTCTTTCTTGTGTTTTCTGGTTCCCGATGAATACAAAATTAGCCTGAGAGTTTGAATCCATCTTCTCTCGGTTGTGATATCACTACTCTCAGTACACGTCAACGCATTGGCAATTTTTACCGGTTTCCATTTCAGATGAATGTGTAAGCAAGGAGTGATTTATAGTAAATACCCAAGAAGGTTATGGGGTTAGAGTCTCTATAGATATTTAGCAATAGGACTTGATTCCTGAATACTTTGGGTATACTGTGGGAGTCAGAGTTCAGGCTAGATGTGACAAGAAGCCCTCTTCCAATCTTGCAGTGCTCAATTTTTCAATCAAATAGTAGAATCGTTTTTGAAAACTAGGAGGAGAAGCTGCTGATCCCATACTCAGTCCAGGGTATTATTTTGAAAAGTGAGAAATAATATCACCATCATCATCCAAGAGAAGAAAATACAGGAGTGGAATATAGAATTATTAATAATATGAAAGGTTTTCATTTTTCCTTTCCAATTAAAAAAAAAAGGTAATGCCAAAAATATGTCTGAGTTTTCAAAAAGACTTTAAGAGCAGTTTTAGGTTCCCAATAAGATTACACAGAGAGTTTTCATTTATTTCCTGTCTCCCTCACACCAGCCCCCAGCATCTACCACTGCCAGTCTCCTGCACCAGACTGGTACATACAGTTGTTATGACTGATGAACTCTTACATCATTATCATCCAAAGTCCATAGTTTACATCAAGTGTTTACAACTCTTGGCGTTGTACTTCATCTGATTTTCTATTCTTGTCTGGACAATAGAATTCATGTTGACAGCTGCAAGAAAGTCCTCGGCTGCCATCTCATGCTCCCTTACCTATTTATTGATGGGCTTTTATCACTTCGCCAGTAGAAGACCAGTTTGAACATGACAGGCACTTCATATGGCTTCATTTCTTCACTCAGAAAATTTCAGTATTTCTTTCCCTTACAGAAGCAGAATAGCCGATTCTGACCACCCCAGTTAGCATCAAAGCAGCTTTCCACTTCTTTCTCTACCCTTCAGGTCCCCCATATTGTGCTCTACCTTTTCTTTTTTTTTTTTTTTTTCACAGAGTTTATCACACTTTTTTTTCTTTTTGAGGCAGTCTTGCTCTGTCACCAGGGTGGAGTGCAGTGGCGTGACCTTGGCTCACTGCAACCTCCAATTCCCATGTTCAAGCAATTCACGTGCATCAGCTTCCTGAGTAGCTGGAATTACAGGCGTGCACCGCCACAACCAGCTAATTTTTGTATTTTTAGTAGAGACAGGGTTTCACCATGTTGGCCAAGCTGGCCTTGAACTCCTGACCTCAAGTGATCCACCCGCCTCAGCCTCCCAAAGTGCTTGGGATCACAGGTGTGAGCTACCATGCCCAGCCTTTATCACACTTTCTAACATCTTAGTTATCTATTAGTTATTGCCTCTAAGTAAGTGGGGATCTTTTGTTGTTCTTCACTGACAAGGCCCCAGTACCTAGAACAGTGGATGGCACACAGGTAGACACTTAATAAATATCTGTCAAACGAAGGAATGAATGAGGATGCTTTCTAAAAGACAATACTTCAGGGAGTGATTTTGGCCATGGTTTGGAGGCCTAATTAGCCATGACTAACCAAGCCTGGCCAACACCGGAGGGAAAGGTGCCAGGTCCTATAAGCTGCTGGTGCTCCCTCTGTGTGGCTGGGCTCCTTGGGGTCCCTGCTAGATGAACATGGCCGCTGTATCATGTGAACAGGATAGAGTTCACAGGGAGCCTAGAGGTGGGGGGTGTGCCGGACTCCACGGCAGTCACACAAGCCCTTGCTCAGCCTGGGCACACGACTGGGAGAGCGCAGTTGTTCCTGGCCAAGTGCAGCAAGGAAGGAGGCATGGAAAAGAGGTGACACAAAGTCAGAGATCAGGAGGTTTTTCCCCATGGGCCATGGGGACAGACATGGTGACCCCTAGGAATCTGATTACCATAAGTTTCCCTAATTTTCTCCCACACACATTCTACTGATGATGAAGAGACCGAATCTCAAATCAGCTTACGAATGCAATGATAAGGATTTTTTTTTCTTTTGAGATGTAGTTTCACTCTTGTTGCCCAGGCTGGAGTGCAATGGCGCAATCTCGGCTCACTACAACCTCTGCCTCCTGGGTACAAGTGATTCTCCTGCCACAGCCTCATGAGTAGCTGGGATGACAGGTGACTGCCACCATGCCCAGCTAATTTTTGTATTTTTAGTAGAGACGGGGTTTCACCATGTTGGCCAGGCTGGTCTCAAACTCCTGACCTCAGGTGATCCACCTGCCTTGGCCTCCCAAAGTGCTGGGATTACAGGCGTGAACCACTGTGCCTGGTCAGATTTTTTGTTTTAAGAGACAGGGTCTGGCTCTGTCACGCAGGCTGGAGTACAGTGGCGCAACCATAGCTCACTGCAGCCTTGAACTCCTGGGCTCAAGCGATCCTTCCGTCTCAGTCCCCTGAGTAGCTGGGACTATAGACATGAGCTACCATGTCCAGCTAATTAAAAAAATTTTTTCTTTGTAGAGACAGAGTCTTGCTATGTTGCCCAGGCTTGATGATGAGTATTTTTCATGTGAATTAAAATTCCACAATAAAAAAGGGCAGAAATAAAAAGGCAAAAGAACTATGATTTTTTGCTAAACAAATGGATATGATCAAATGGACCATAAAACAATGAGCTGAGTGAAAGAAAAAGTTTCCTTTGTTTTAATACACAAGATAAAAGCTCTGGCTATAGCGTGAAAGGAAGGTGGCAGGAGGAGATGAACTATAACTGAGAGAGGAAAGGGAAGTGTAGCAGAAGTCAATCAGAAGAGTCCTGTTCCCCTGCAATTTCCTGACATCTAAGTCTGGGATTTGAAAAAAATATCCTGTGTATTATATTATATATGACACGTTACACTCTGCACTTATTTATATCCAGAAAGGGCAACTATGCTATGTTATAAACACTTAATGTATCCTACACATACCATTGGCTTCTTTATCCCCAATTCCCCTAGTGGAATGTTGGCTTCATGTAGGCAAGAATTGTATGTTTTACCCTTGGAACAAGGCCTGGAACCAGATAGGAACTCAGTAAATACCGGTTACGTGAGTGAATAAACGACAAATAGCTGCCCACCCACCACCTACTTCCCACTTTACTTGAACTGTGAATTACACCATTCTTTACCTTACATGGGAGAACCACGGTGTTTCTCCTTCCTCTCCCAGCTATCTATCCCAGAGTACCATATACAGGTTGAGCATCCCTTACCCAAAATGCTTAGGGCTAGAAGTATTTCAGATTTGGGATTTTTTTGGGGGGGGGGTGGTAATTTTGGAATGTGTACATTATTCTTACCTGTTGAGCATCCCTAATCCAAAAATCTAAAATCTGCAATGCTCAATGAGCATTTCCTTTGAGCATCATATCTGCACTCATAAAGTTTTAGAACGTGGAGTGCTTTAGATTTTGGATTTACAGATGAGGAATACTCAATCTATACATGTAAGAGAAAGGAAGGAGCCAGTGGTGCCATTTTTATTGCTATAGTAGCTGCCATGCTACACTTAAGACAATTCATGTTGACAGAGTTTGCCTCTTCATTGTGGTTCATTAACTATGACCAGATGCTGACACTTCTCCAAGTCATGGGAAATCAGGGAAGGGCCCTCCTTCCTTCAGCTATGTGGGAGTTATTTAGCCCTGCTTAGAGCCGGGCAGGTCAGCCCTGGTGTCAACGAGGCTTCAGCTCCTCAAACAGAAGCTCAGAAGAAAATCAGTAAATGGGCATGAGATAAGAATGCCAGCCACTTCTCAGTGTTAATTCAAGTACTATGTACAACTGCGCCATTGCTAAATTTCAATCACACATCAGCCTCACTGCTGAATACTGATCACATGAGCTGGCTTTGTCCTGCAGCACAGCCAGAGGTAGAAATCAGGACATAGCACTACTGCCATAAGTTTCAGACTGAGTCTAACAAAGGGAAATTTGGACCAATTTAGAATATTGGATTAAGCCCATAAAAAATAAAATTCATGCTGAACTTATTCCAGAAAGAGAATAACATGCAAAATAATTATGGAGAGTTCTAGTTATACTACCATGTATAATACCAACATAATATTCTAACTTGTATTTCATTACTTATAAAATTGTCCAGGTTCTGGAGTCAAGGCAGTACGGACCAAGTGTCACAAAGAGTATACTCAATGAGTACAGTAATTTATAAAGCATTACAAGTTTTCTAAAACCACATTTTAAAATTCAAGTCTTTGCCAAGTAAATGACCAACAAAATTAGAGCTGCAACTAAATTACAGTGATTATGCAACTCTCAAGTTGCAGAAATCTGTGTTAAAAAAGTATAGAATTAAATCATTAGTAAGTGCAAAAGACAAAATAAATGTGAATATATTTAAGTTTAGTATATCCTTTTGGAACAACAGCTTTGACTAGTGAGCACTTGAGGTCACTTATTTTTTTTTCTGAATGTAATTTTGCATGGCACAACCATCAGTAGTTATACCACAGACCATTTCTTAGGAAGCAAGCCTTTACCATCCATGATTTAGAGCTAAGCAAAGAAGCAAACCTGCATCCTTCTAGAGTTTAGGAATTCTGCAAATCTGTTTCCTCAGTGACTCGGATGGGCTTGCACCCTATCCCTCAAGCTGAGGAATATTGTAATCTCTGCAGAAGAATGTATGCGTTCATGGAGTGTCTTTTCTAAAAGCTCTGGTCTCAAAGCTCCAAATATAAAATTTACATAAAACTTGAATCACTGAAGCATGGATTTCTTCTAAATCTCTCATCACCCACATTATTATGATGCTTTCTTCCATTTCCCAACTTCCTATCCCTTCCAAACCCCTCAATCTGTTTGCTCAATCCACCCTGAACTCTCTCTCTCCCAGTTCTAGTCAAATCTGGCATCCATGTTTCGTCTGCTCAGCAGGAGAGTAATTTCAACAATCTTCTGCTCTTTATAAGATCAGTTTATTCCTCCCAATATAAAAATTAGTTTCAGATGAACCTGGTTGCTGGCACTCGGCTTGGTTCCATTCTGGTACTAGCAAGGAGAGCAGATACTTCCTGTTGCACTATTTTTTAGAGCAAAGAATCTGGGCACTATGTTAGACCCAGAACAAAACTTTTGCAATTTACTTCTTTAAAATATAGCTGAGTTTCAATAATCTAGATTCTCAAAAGAGATCAACTGAAATTATGATTATGGGAATCTTTTCAGTTTACTTTTAAAATGGTTCAGGTAAATTATTCCTCCATTTAGCAAGCTATAATAGGTCATCAAGAACACAAATCTTATGAAAATAACCAGTGCTGTATTCTTGCAAACATACAGAGGTTGTAAGTAGGAAGCCAAGAGCATTATCTTAACATCTTACAACTTAATTAGCTTTTAGGAGATAATAAATATTGGTAGGTAAGTAAATATACTGCCTTGGAAATAAGGATATTAGGGGAAGAATTCTAGAAGATCTGTTCACAGTGATACAGAAAAATCAAGCAAGACATTCTTTTTTTCTTTTTTAGACGGACTCTTACTCTTGTCGCCCAGGCTGGAGTGCAATGGTGCAATCTCGGCTCACGGCAGCCTCTGCCTCCTGGGTTACAGCGATTCTCCTGCCTCAGCCTCCCAAGTAGCTGGGATCACAGACACCCACCACCACACCTGGCGAATTTTTGTATATTCAGTAGAGATGAGGTTTCACCATGTTGGCCAGGCTGGTCTTCAACTCCTGGTCTCAAGTGATCCACCTGCCTGAGCCTCCAAAAGTGCTGGTGTGAGCCACCGCACCCAGCCGCAAGACATTTTTTACACACAGAATGATCAAGACGATCTACATGAAGCACAATCAAAAGAAGCAGAGTCCCAGGGGAAAGGGAAGTTGCCACAGTTTTCCTTTAGGTCTCCTACATGTCTCCTATCAGTCCCTGCACATTTCCACTCATTAATTCAGTACCAGTCGTGGAGCCATCTGTGAGTGTTTTTATCATCATAACCTTAGGTTATCCTCTTCGTAAATCCCAGCAACCCCTGAGCTGTGCTTTCAGGTATGGTTTACTTTGATGCATACATGCTTTGAGGCTCTGAATTATGCAGTACCTCTTAGTGTCTTCAAGTCTTTGTATAAGTGAAAGCAATCTCCTCTCTCTTTTATCACACAACAATATGATTTCGTATGGTTTATCTTACCTTCACACGTACGGCCATCTGCAGAGATTGAGAAACCCTGTTGGCAGACACAATGGAAAGAACCCTCTGTGTTTAGGCACTCCCCTTGTGGACCACAGAGCCCTGGATGTTCACATTCATTAATATCTGTAATTTAAAATAGAGTCTTAAAAACTTGAAAAAAATCGGTTTCATTCCCATATACTATGAAACAGATGGTAAAGAAATCTATTATGACATGGCTGGACATTTATTTAGTGGAACAACTATACCATTTGTCCATAAATCAACCACAGGACAAGCTGAGTTATGAGAGAGAAACTATTTAGGTTGAGTTAGGAAATAGCCAATGTACAATCATTTTTGACCTGCAAAAAAAGCAATTTCATAGGTTCAACCCAAAGCTACCCTTATTTTAGACATATGGGGCTTGAGGAATACTCCACAACTCTGAGAGATGCTCTTCATTGGTGAGAATGCTGTGTCCTTCTTTGCCCTCTCCCATTGCCATGCACACAGCTGTTATAGTCTGTAGTACCTTGTTACATTCCTGCCTATCCATCCCTAGGATGTGGGCTTCTTAAGGGCAAGGCTAGACATGTCTTATTTATAGTATTTGGCTCATAAATGGCACTTCACAAATGTCTGCTGAATATATAAATGAAATAGACTCCAATCTATAACTCATTGGAAATGGGTAATAGAAATAAAATACAAGTAAAAGAAGGCATGTTTAGTTATTTTAGAGACAGGGTCTCACTCTTTTGCCCAGGCTGCAGTGCAGTGCATGATCATGGCTCACTGCAGTCTCAAACTCCAGGGCACAAGTAATCCTCTCTCCTCAGCCTCTCGAGTGGCTGGCACTAAGGTACTGGCCCCATGCCTGGCAAATTTTTTAAATTTTTGGCAGAGATGGGGTCTCACTATGATGCCCAGGCTGGTCTGGAACTCCTGGCCTCAAGTGATCCTCCTGTCTTCGCCTTCCAAAGTGCTGCAATTACAGAGGTGAGCCACCATGCTTGGCCGAGAAGGCCTTTTAGACCATGAAAATTCGTATTTGCATGGTTTCCGATGATGAAATCAGCGAATGAGGGCTCAGTGCAGTGCCTACCACACAATGAAGCGTCAAAAAGCAGTAACTACTATTAAGAAGACTCATGAACAGATCATGCCATACACTTGTGTTGTCGACTTTATGCTCAGCTTGTCCTCAGTGTAATTGTGCTCCCCGTGGCCAGGGTCAAGGGCTACTTCCAAACACTGATAACACATAGACTGTTTACTATAAGTAAAAGGCTCTTTCAAACCAGTTCTAATTATATTGGCTAACAGTGCCCAAGATGACAACATAAAGCGCCTAGAGAAAGTTTCACCTGTTCACAATGGTTCTGATACACGCAACTGCCTAACTGTTGGTTTACTCATCTGTGTCCCTCATTACACTGATGGCTCCTTGATAAACGATCTCAGCTGAAAAGCTCTGAGTTCCTGACTCCTATTGGGTACACTGCAGGGTCTTATGAATGTTTGTCCACCACAAAATTTCTCAGTTATTTTCCTTCTCCGCTAACTGAATGGTGACTGGTGAAGGTTCTTTTAGTTAATTGGGGGTCATAAAAATGATCCCACGTCCTTAGCAGCAGCATTCAGGAGGCATACCTCCACTAAGGTCGTTTTCCTATCTTCCCCAAGTCTCGTAGGCCCTCCCTTTATCTCTTACAAAAGAGGTCTTCAGTACAGGAACCCACATGAATACTGCAAAGCTTAATAAGAACAGGGAAAAGGTACAGAATGTATGTTCTTCCTATTGGCTGCTACAACACGCTTAGCCACTGACCCAGTGGTCCTCAATAAAGTCATCCCTTTCCCTACAGCCAGAATCTCCTGAAGCTCTTCTTTTTGACTTGTTGATCTTCCCGTGCAACAGAAATTCTGGCAATTATTGGTTTAAACGTCTTCCTTTATTAATCTTGAACTCTTTAGCCTTCCATCTGCAACATAATTCAGATTATTTGGCCTGCCCATCGCTGAATAAAAATAAGAAACCCAACAGGAATTACTCATACTTTCTTAACAATTCTCCTATTCTTGTTACTGTCACTAGTTTTTAGATATTTCAAGGAAGGTCAATGAATCATTTTCTACTTATGTATTTCTCAATATGATTTTACTCTGTGAAATTCTTTACTTCTTTGATAAAATCTCTGACATTGTCTATGTTTGTTCTCTACCTATTGGTAATATCTTAGATTGGCCATCCTTTTTGAAGTTTGACCTCCTTTTGGTCCTCAGATCCACTCTTTATTTCCAACCTGCTGCCCAAGAATTACCTCTATCTGAGGAAGAAGGTGGCATGAAGTTCCACTGGCTTGGGGATCAAGCTCAGGACCTATATCCCATCTTATTAAGCCCTAATAGCTACCTGAGACCCCTCTTCTTATTTCATCCTATGCCTCAGTGTGGCCCTTTAAAAACTACCTGCTTTGCAACTTTGCATAGGGAATAATGTGCACAAAGTTTTTGCATCAAAAAAGTCACTGATTAACACAAATAATTGTCTAAAAAGTTTGATGACGGGAACTGAAGATGAATTCCTAGACTTTTTTTTTTCCAGGAAACTGCTAAGAAAGAACAACATGAATATTTGGAACTAGGGAAACATATGCATTCAATTTGGATTGTACTTATTGAGGCATTTCTAAACTATGCTGCTAGTAACTTCGAGCCGAAAGCCAGACTATATTTAAGTTGGGTTTCTTTCATGGGTCCGCGATTCCACAGAAATTCATAATTTGGCATGCGTAAATCAAAACATGAAACTGAACTGCATTCTGAATCTCAAATGTATCCTGCTACATTTCTAAAGAGACTATTAACATGGAATTTCCATACTGTCTGTATATCATCATTAGTTTTGTATGGGAAAGAAAATCTTAAACATGCTTCCAACTGAAAATGCCTTACTGAATATAGAAGTATTTTCAGAACATTAGGTAAGGTTTAAAGTTTATGCCTATCACACACTGTTATTCAAACATGTCCATGGTAATTAGCATTGCCATCAATTACATTTTCAGAATTTAAACAAACTCTGAAATCTACACCTCTCCACAGAATGCTGACATGATCAAGGGATTAGAGAAAAGTAGGCTACTAACTTCAGGCAGAGTGAAAGATCACAAAACTGCCTCTGGTGAAAGAGCGAAAAGGGATAATTCAAAACGAGGTGAGTATATACATGCCATCATATACAGCTTCTAACAGGAGGTGGTGGGTGATAAAACAGATTCACAGACACTATTCTTTAAACAGTACTAAGACCTACTTCAGAAATGCTTCTCATTTATTTGGATTTACATTTTTCAGACATATTAACTTATTCTGGAAAATAGGAATAAATGTGACAGAGAATGAAGTCAATTTAATAATGATTGATAGTCAATAAAATTCTGTATGTTTGGAGTAGTCACATATTTGAGAGGTGATATCAAACCACAGACACAAATTTAATATATTGAGAGAATGAAGTAGTGCAATTAATGAATCAGATAACTAAATTAGTTCCGTGTGACTGAACTCTAGAAGTTAAATTTATGCAATATGAAATCTTGGTCCATTTTTATTAAGATTTGGTTTTGCCTGTATTTGGCCAAAACAAATTGTGACGAGAAGAATTAGAAAAGAAAATATACTTTTAAGCCAAAAAGCCTATAATAAAAACAAGATTCAGGGTTTAGTTTCCTTTTTTTTTTTTTTTCCATCTCTTGGTATTTTTATATAAATCAAGATTCATTTTGTTAAAAGGTAATAGTCCCAAAGTGGAAATATTCTCACATATATTTATAATTCAAATATTCCTTCTCTTTTGCATTAAATCCAAGCACATTTAATTTCTGCATTGGAAAAAACTGAATTTCACCTTATTGCATGAGGATGGCAAATAAATACATGATCTCAAATGAGGTACATGGTATATTTAAATCTTGGGATTTTTAAAATATCCGTCTTGGGTACACATCAAGTGCAGGAAGGTGTATATTTAAATCTTGGGATCAGTAAAGGAATTAATTTTTAAAAACCTTGTGGCAAAGGTCCGTGTTTTTCATATCTCTGACACATAGCTCGGTGTGACTGGTAATATAGATATATAATTCCAGTGCCACTATCTTAGAGAGTAGATACCATCTTCTCCTACAAGAAGACTGTTATTTGGGACATGTGAGATGAGATATAATTTATGGCAATCCAGAATTTTAAAAAAATCATACATATTCAGTAATAGTGGGTAAAAAGTAACTCCGACAATTTTTTTTATTTATTTGTGCTTTGGGATACACTACACAGTTCCATAATGGTAGATAAAAAATAAGAAAAAAATAACATTTATTGGGTATCAGAAATAAACAGATATAAAGGTAAAATAAGTGTGAATTTTCCATGGAAAATATAAACATGGGTTTACTAACACTAGTAAATAGAGGAAAGCTTGTGGGGCAAGTCAGGTATAGCTAAAAATGTTGGGATACAGAATCTAGAGAATTTAATTTTTTTAGCTATGGTGTTGAAATGACTCAATGGGCTACCTTGTGAGAGAAATCACTTAATTTCACTTTCTTCTTTCTTTTGGCTATAAATGTAACAATAATTGGTATGGCAATGTAGGGAAGAGTAGTGGGAAAAGACCCTGGGTTCAAATCTCAACTTTACCACTCATTAGAGAGCAGCATACTCCCTAACTTCTCGGAGCCTCAGTTACTCATGCACAAAATGAATACAAGAAAAGCTACCTCTGAAGGTGCTGTAAGAATTCGAAGAGACACCAAGATACCTACAGTACTCAGCACATTGAAGAAGCTCAGTTACAGCTGCTGTGATTGTTATTATTAGTACCTGTGTTGTGTTGCTGTGTTTTCATTAGTACCCTTCATGCACTGTACAGTTTGGAAGATTAAACATGACAGCACATTGAAAAAATATAAGATCCTCTTCTTCATGATTTTGACCAAATTATTAGTGAGGCTTTTTAGGAAGAGAAAAAGCAATGGTGAGCCAGGTGCAGTGGCTCATGCCTGTAATCCCAGCATTTTGGAGGCCAAAGCGGGGGGATCACGAGGTCAGGTGTTCAACACCAGCCTGGCCAAGGTGGTGAAACCCCGTCTCCAGTAAAAATACAAAAATTTGCCGGGTGTGGTGGCAGGCGCCTGTAATCCCAGCTACTCAGGAAGCTGAGGCAGGAGAATCGCTTGAACCTGGGAGGTGGAGGTTGCAGTGAGCCGAGATCATACCACTGCACTCCAACCTGGGTGACAAGAGCGATACTCTGTCTCAAAAAAAAAAAAAAAAAAAAGCAATGGCGGGCACTGGATAAAAATAGAGTCAGAAAAGGACAGATAATTACCACCTATGAGACAAAATAAAATATGCCCATAAAAGATGCTATAAAGATAATTTAGAACCCAGTACCAAGGTTACAGCATGGAATAAACAGTAAAGTACAGGTGACCTCAGCATGGAAGCACGCAGTGAGGACACGGCTCTTATTCGTGTGAGTTTCAGTTGACACTATGCTGGAAAAAGCAACACCTTCCTGCACTTGATGTGGACCCAAGACAGCTGTTTTAATATCAAAAATTGACATAGATTATTTACATATAAATCACATGGCAAAACCACAGACTATCATCTGGAAACATGGCAGAATTGAAGAATTACGTAAATAATGACTGGGGAAAAAAGAGCAAGAAATACCTTGACATGTTTTATTGTCATCTAGCTGAAATCCATCCGGACAAGTACAATCATAGGACCCTGCAGTATTAATGCAGTCTCCTCTCTGGCAAACACTCTTGTCCTCCAAGCATTCATTGATATCTAAAAACCAATTTAAAAATTTTTAAAGACTAAATAAATCACATATCGGAAAATTAGACATTTCTCTTACATGTAAAGGTACACTATTTTACATCATTTATAATACATAATTTTAAATACATGACAACTTTTTAATTTTTTTTTTTTGAGACGGAGTCTTGCCATCACCCATGCTGGAGTGCAGTGGCGCTATCTTGGCTCACTGCAACCTCTGCCTCCCAGGTTCAAGTGATTCTCATGCCTCAGCCTCCCGAGTAGTTGGGATTATAGGCGCCCACCACCACGCCCAACTAATTTTTGTATTTTTAGTAGAGATGGGGTTTCACCATGTTGGCCAGTCTGGTCTTCAACTCTGGACCTCAAGTGATCCGCCCACCTCAGCCTCCCAAAGTGTTCAGATTACAGACATGAGCCACCACACCTGGCCAAGAAATGGAACTTTTAAACATCAAATGAAATTAAACGGAAGAGGAAAAGTCAAAATTCTGTAGCAAATAATAATTTACTTGATTATATTGTTGGTGATGATAAAGACTTAAAATATTTCAAAAATACTTATTAAGTGTATCTTGAGCAACACTTGATCTATTTATACAAGCTTCTGTAGTATGCATTATAGAAAAAAATTTAAAAGTTTTCAGCATGGTCTTTGTCCCCAAGAGAAATGTTTGTTCAAAGAAACAAACTATATTGTATTATTAACAATAAAATAAACAAATGATATTGTATTATTAAACATAAAATATTACATTGTTTTATAAGTCCAAACCCATGTAACATAAGAATTGTCACAAAATATAATTATCTGACAAAGTAGTAGCATCAACTTTAGGGGTCATATGCATTTAGACAAAGAATATCATAATGTTTAAAATAAAACTTTTGTGTAACAGAAGCATATCTGTAAATCTACTTATAGTAAATTTCACAGTAGGGTAGAATATGGGGGAGTCGGAAGAAGAGGGACTTTTGAACAGAAGGAGAACAGCAAGATCAAAAACCTAGTTTAAGTCACTTATTCAGCAGCTGTAACAAACAGGTTTGAGGTAGCCTGGATTTTAAAAAATGTTTTAAAATGTTTAAAAAAATTCATAGCAAACGCGCAACTAAAAGTGGTATACATAACCAATAATGAGTTTTGACTGTGAGAATGAAAGACAATTAATGGCCCCCCTTCACCGCATGAATGCGAGCAGATCTTTCTCAAGGGCTGCTGATTACCACGTTTACCCCTAGTCAAAGCTCATTATTCCTAATGTACTCCATGAGCCCTCTTCTGTTGTGAATGTGAGGATTTAAGTTATTAGCAACGAAGAAAGCTAAGAAACAAAACCTTCTTTGTTTTCTCAGAATTTGGCATTTTATGGCATTTCTTGCAAATAATTATAATTGCTGCCAAAATATGAGAGATTCCAGGAAGAAGTGAATATGGAGACTGTTGCCATCTGTCTAATACGCCCGGCTGTCTGGTTCAAGTACGGTGATACCGAATTTCATTTTTCTCCTAGAATCCAATCAACCAATTAACAGGCTTCTGTACTATTCACAGGGCAAACAAAAGAGAAATAAGAGAGTGCCTTATCACTTCTTTCTATCAAATAAAACCACGTTATTATAATGACTGTTCACCCAGAATTAAAATGCTTCCGGGTACTGACCCTAAAACATAAAACATAGGTGATGTGAATTTGTCTCAACTAAGGCAGGTTCTCAACTTTTTCTTTAATGTGTTTTTCTAGCTTTACTGAAGTATAATGTACATAAAATAAATTGATCTACTTAAGAGTCAGCTCAATGAGTTTTGACAAATGTATACACATCCTTGTGACCACCATCCCAGTCAAGGAATAGGCATTTCCATCCCCAACACATTCCCTCTCACTCCTTTTGTGCTTTGGGGCTTCTTCCTCTCGGCATAATAGTTTTGAGATTCACCCAAGTTGCTGCGTGTATCAGTAGTTCTCTGGTCTTTATTGCTGGGTAGAATTCCATTGGATGAATGCACCATAATTTGTTTACTCATTCGCCTTTTGATAAGCATTTTGGGTTGTTTCCATCTGGGCCATTGTGAATAAGGTTTCTATAAATATTTCTAAAATCATAAGTCTTTGTGTGAACATATGATTTTACCTTTTTTGAGTAAATACCCAGGAAAAGGATGCATGGGTCATGGAATTAGGTTATATTTAAGTTTTGAACAACTGTTATCTAAAGTGGCTGTAGCAATTACATTGCCACAGGAAACGTATGAGAACTCCGATTGTTCCACATTTACTCTGACAGCTCTACAACTATTTTAATGGGTGTAAAGTAGACAATCAGTTTTGTTTTGTTTTGTTTTTGAGATGGAGTCTCGCTCTGTTGCCAGGCTGGAGTGCAGTGGTGTATCTCGGCTCGCTGCAACCTCCGCCTCCCGGGTTCAAGCAATTCTCCTGCCTCAGCCTCCCAAGTAGCTGGGACTACAGGCGCCCACCACCACGCCCAACTGATTTTTGAATTTTTAGTAGAGACGGGGTTTCACCATGTTGGCCAAGACGGTCTCGATCCCTTGACCTTGTGATCCGCCCGCCTCGGCCTCCCAAAGTGCTGGGATTACAGGTGTGAGCCACTGCACCCGACTGACAATCAGTTTTTCCATTAACCTTTCTTTCTTTGCTTTGTAGGAAATGGAGATAATGAAGCGAGGAGAAGCATATTTGATCAGTGACATTAAATAAAAAACTCAATTCAAAAAAGATCATAAGAGAATCCTGGGAATATGAATTTCTACAAGAAAAAACACTTCATAACCTAGATGTTTGCCTCAGCATAATGGAAGCATGTTGCTCTGTTCATGCTGGTTTTTTTTTTTTGAGACTGAGTTTTGCTCTATCACCCAGGCCGGAGTACAGTGGCGTGATCTTGACTCACTGCAACTATTGCCACCCAGGTTCAAGCGATTCTCCTGCCTCAGCCTCCCCAGTAGCTGGGATTACAGGCGCCTGCCACCACGGCCGGCTAATTTTTGTATTTTTAGTAGAGATGGGGTTTTACCATGTTGGCCAGGCTGGTCTCGAACTCCTGACCTCAAGTGATTCACCCGCCTCGGCCTCCCAAAGTGCTGGGATTACAGGCGTGAGCCACCATGCCCGGCTCTGTTCATGTTACTTTAAAGCAATTTGATTCTCATTTATTTTCCAAAATCTAAGACAAATAATGAATGTGAGGGAAAAGAGCATTATTTAAAGTGTTTATAAATAATTATATACATTAGAAAGCTGAGCATATGTTAGGGTTAGGTTTAATTTAAATTTTTTTTTGCAAGGCCTTTATCTGTCTTCAAAGCAATAAAAAGGTTGAACATTACGAGAGCACAACATGGTACTATCTCGTACCACCACCTGGGGTAGTGCGAAAATACATATTTTTCCTAGAAGTAGAGTAAAAGGTTTTAAGGGCAGGAACAGTGAATCACTGTCATCTTTCTACCAAGACTGAGCTTGTTGAGGTCACCAACTACTTCCAGCTTGCTAAAAATCCCATGGTTAACTTTTGATTCTTCTGTTACCTAGCAATAACATTTGACACAATCCATCACTCCCTCCTCCTTGAAACACTTTCTTCTCTTGGATTCTGGGTTTTCTCCTTCTTCACTTGCCACTTTTTCCTCAATCTCCTTTGCTGGTTCTTACCCATTTCCTCACTTCTGAATGTTGGAGGGCCCGGGATTTATCTCTCTTCTAGCTACACTCATTCCCAATCAATTTCATGGCCTAGAACTCACCCCTAAATTCCAAATGCATAGATACAATTGCCTTTCAGATATCTTCCTTCAAATATTCATCTTGGGCATCGAAAGTGGAAAATGCTCACGTGGTGCCCCTCAGGTCTCCACATAGCTGGTTCCTGGGGCATCCACACCTGCTATTCCCTTGAACTGAATGCTCTACCCATAAATGATTAAGTGTTATCATCCCAGCGAGGCCTCTACTTGCCTCTTTATTTAAAATCACCACCCTTCCTCAACACTCCCCATATACCCCACTCTATTTTCTCTGTAAAATTTATTGCCATTTAACGAACTATATATTTTACTTATTTATCATATATATGTATTTTGAGACACAGTCTTGCTCTGTTGCCCAGGCTGGAGTGCAATGGCGTGATCTTGGCTCATTGCAACCTCTGCCTCCTGGGTTCGAGTGATTTTTCTGCCTCAGCCTCCTGAGTAGCTGGGACTACAGGCACACGCTGCCACGCCCAGATAATTTTTCTTTTTTTTTTTTGTATTTTTAGTAGAGACGAGGTTTCACCATGTTGGCTAAGATGGTCTCGATCTCCTGACCTCGTGATCCACCTGCCTCGGAACTCCCAAAGTGCTGGGATTATAGGCGTGAGCCACTGCACCCAGCCATTTATTGTATTTTTTCGTTATCTCCCACACTACAGTGTAAGCTACAAAAGGGAAGAAATTTCTGTTTGGTTTATTGCCCTATGCCTAGAACAGTGTCTGGCACAAGCTCCACACTAAATAAATATTTGAACAAATACATAAGTGAATGTATGAATGACTCTGATTTGGAAAGAAATACTATCCCACCTTTCCACCTTTTAAAAATTTTGTCCACAAATAAATGACCAAGAGCAAAGGGCACAGAGGGAAAGGGAAAGACATTGTAAGTAGTGAGTCATCTTCTCAGCTTTGTAAAGGACTGCAGGGAGCAACCTTAGTGAGGGATTGGGGAAAGGTTAAGGTAGACATGAGATTAAAGACTGTGCTTGGAGGGAACAAGTCACAGGCAGAGCCTTTGAAAGCTGAGATGCTCCAGACCCCTAAGAATGAGGACAATTGAGGCACATTCATTATCACAGAATGACTAGCTACCAAGCATGCTGGAGTCAGTAGCGCACAGAAGCAGGCACAACACTTGGGAGTCTGACTCTACGAGGAGGCCAGCAGGATGACAGGACAATAAGAAAACAAGGTCTTTGCCAGAGCTATTAGGGGAAAATTACACATGTAAACATAAAAGCCAACAAGAAAGATGGCTCTTCCTTGCACAGCTGTCAGAGGCATGTGAACAGTCATGGCTTAGTTAATTATGGCTAAATATCACTGGGGAGGGTCGGAAACATTGCTAGTTGGGAATTAGCAGGCTGAGGTGCTAACATAGTTTCAAAGGGAGCTCTAAATTAGTTGGATGGACTCCAGTCCTATTTATAACCCAGTACACTAGAGAAACTAGTCCTGACTTTAAAAGGGCCTGATTATATATTCCAAAAGAAGCTTTCTTACAGAACATAGTCATATCTTATATACATTAATAATGAAGAACGAGTTTGCTAAAAGCTTTTGTTTGACTTTTCATGCAATGGATGTTTTTGGAATAAAAACCTTAGACTTCTGTTAAAATGCTTACACATTAAAAGAGACAAAGCAAGGAACATGCCCTCCAATGAACATCAGTTACCCAAGACTTAATCAATGGTACAGTTCCTTCTTGGCTTGGCCAGGAATCAGGACAGAGGAGATGCTGATGGTCAGTTTACATTTTTAGTGCCCTAGCACAGGGGTCCTCAATCCCTGGGCCATGGACCGGTACGGGTCCGTGGCCTGTTAGGAACTGGGCGGCACTGTAGGAGGTGAGCAGCAGGGAGCGAGCATTACCACCTGAGCTCCATCTCCTGACAGATCAGCAGCTGGATTCGATTCTCATAGGAGGGCGAACCCTCTTGTGAACAGCGCATGTGAGGGATATAGGTTGCATGCTCCTTATGAGAATCTAACTAATGCAGGCCAGGTGCGGTGGCTCACGCCTGTAATCCCAGCACTATGGGAGGCCGAGATGGGCGGATCACGAGGTCAGGAGATCAAGACCATCCAGGTTAACACGGTGAAACCATGTCTCTACTAAAAATACAAAAAAATTAGCCGGGCATGGTGGCAGGCGCTTGTAGTCCCAGCTACTCGGGAGGCTGAGGCAGGAGAATGGTGTGAACCCGGGAGGCGAAGCTTGCAGTGAGCTGAGATCGCGCCACTGCCCTCAGCCTGGGTGACAGAGCGAGACTCCGTCTCAAAAAAAAAAAAAAAGAGAATCTAACTAATGCCTGATGATCTGAGGTGGGACAGTTTCATCCTGAAACCATCCCCTCAACCCCGTCCAGGGAAAAACTGGCTTCCACGAAACTGGTCCCTGTGTGCCAAAAAAGTTGGGGACCACTGCCCTAGAATATACCTTACCAGTCACTTAGTTCTAGAATAGATTCTTCCATAAATGTCTCCCTCCAACACCACCAACCCTCCCACCTTGCGATGCCACTATCTAGAATCATTATCACTTACCCATATATTAGACAGTTCCTAAAACACAACTTTTTCATACATAGTCATATCTTATATTATCACTTATCTGACCTATTTCTCAATAGGGGTGTGTGTGCATGTGTGTGTTTGTGTGTATGTGTATGTGTGTGTGTGTGTATGTATAAAAATATTAGCTGGCCGCCACCACGCCCAGCTAATATTTGTATTTTTTTAGTAGAGACAGGGTTTCAGCATGTTGGCCAGGCTGGTCTCGACCTCCTGATCTCAGATGATCCGCCCGCCTTGGCCTCCCAAAGTGCTGGAATTACAGGCATGAACTACCACATTTGGCCTCAATAGGTATATTGATTACAACTTTTCACTGGTGTTATTAACTCTTTGAGGAACATGATCACCTTAGGATAAAATCTTAGAAGTTGATTTACTGATTCATTAACTCCTGACCTCAGGTGATCCGCCCCCCTTGGCCTCCCAAAGTGCTGGGATTACAGGCGTGAGCCACCACGCCCGGCCTCAATAGGAATATTGATTATAACTTTTCACTGGTGTTATTAACTCTTTGAGGAACATGATCACCTTAGGATAAAATCTCAGAAGTTGATTCACTGATTCATTAACAGTATACACTTTAAGGCCTTTAAAACGCTGCCAAAATTGCCTTCCCGAGGGTTGGGTCATTTACACTCCCAGCAGTAGGAGGATACGGGGCTCAGCCACTTGTGACTGCTTCTGCCAAGTTCTCTGGTCAGAAATGTAGATGCTGTAAATGACAATAGATCTTTCCCAATCAACTGGACTGGTAGTGAAAAAGGATCTGGGGCTGCTGAAATGTGTGTGTCATGAAACCATTCACCAAAAGGCTCATCCACTTCTCACAAAGGTGGGGTTCAGACCCTCCTTCAAAAACTTGGACCCTGCATGGGAGACACAACCCTGCCAACATGCATATTTCTGGTTTCACAACTGACAGGCTCTAAATGCAGCGAAGCCTCAGGTGGGCTGGGAAAAAGCTTGTTACTTAGGTGGACAATGAACACAGAGAAAGGTCACAAGTGACAAACTGGTGGTAAAAGTGAAAAAGAAGCCCACTGGGAGAAGATATTCCCCGCTCCATAAGCAGGCCTGGTTCAGTCACCCAACCACTGCAGAGACCTTCTTAGCCAAACAAGTAGTGAAAGTGGTTGATGACTGCACGATACTGGACATGTGGGAAATCTTTCAGAAATATTTTATGCAAAAAGCCAAAAACTGAATTGATGTTTGGCTCTGAAAAACCTTCTAATTACCTGGAAAATTAAGTTGTATTTACTTATTTGGAACATTTAGAAGTTGGTTCTGCATAAATAAGGTGTTACAGTTCAGAACTATGTACCCGGTATAAACCATCTATAGCTGGTAAAGTTAAACTGATTCTTTTACGCCTTTGGCTGGCACAAGTCTAAAAGACAGCTCCAAGCAGTACAAAGATAATCTGGACTCTACTCCCTTCTTTGAATTATTTGTGTGACCCCGGGGAAGACACTTTGCAGGGACCTAATGTCTTCACTATGAAATCAAGAGATGAGGTTCAAAGATCAAGGCTGAGATGATGCCCAGATTTCCCTCCGATCTGGGCATTTTATGATTCTGAAATCAGGAGCAATTCTTACCTTCACAGTGGTCTCCAAGCCCAGATGCTCTGTAACCCTGGTCACACACACATTGAAAAGAGCCCTCAGTGTTCCTGCACTGCCCATGAGCACAGAGATGACGGTGCTGGCATTCATCAATGTCTATGAGCAAGAGAATACAAAGAAACTGTAGAAGTGGTGCTTCAAAAACATTTTCAATCAGTCTCAATTGGATCAGTGTAAATTCTAGAAAGACAATGTTGATACAAGTAATGACCATCATGTATTGTCGCTTTTGTAATACTATCTCAGGAGACTTTTTTGCTTCTCAAATATTCAGAGTATACATGAAGACGTGGATATTGTTTCTTTATGAAACAATGGCCTTATACAGTGTGGATTCTGTTCTTAAATAAGAAATGGTGTTTCCTCTCAAGAACTCTGGACACTTGTGGTTGACACAGGTGAGATCATAATATCTTCAAGTTCAGGAAGCACATACTTATTGGGAAGTGAAGTATTTCTGTGCGCAATTCAATGAAATGTTTCTTTAAAAAGTCTAAGGTCAACCCTAGCAAATCCAGAATCCTCACTATCACCTGTAGGAACAGAACATATTTTGCAAACTTTATCTCTAAGGGGGACATTATTACAGTTTTATTGAGAAGTCTTCTTTAGCGATTTTTTTAAAAGACAAAATTTTTCAACGTTAAATACAAAAATTAAGGTTATTAACATTCCACAGCATAAAGCAGCCCGATATAATGACTTTCTAATTGCTGAAATCCAAGTATATAAAACCTTTAAATTAATTTACATGTTTAAATGGAAATTACCTTCTGTAGTAAAGAATTACACAGAGAGCAATAATTTTTCTTCTTAATACTAATGCCTAGCCATTGATAGCTAATGCCATAGGTTTTCAAATTTAACTGTCTTCAATCTTGTTTTATTGACTTTCCTAACTTATGTTTAAGTCCTGGCTTTCTGGCACTATAATGCAATTATCTGGGTAATTTTTAAAAGGTAAACTCACTTGATTGAGCGTACCTTTTTCAGACCAGGAGCTTTAAGCTGAAGTTTCAGTAGTTCATGTTACTATCCTCTTACCTTCACACTGGTCTTTAGCTGCCGACAGCTGGTACCCCTGTCCACAGGTGCACCTGAAGGAGCCCTCGGTATTTTTGCACTGCCCGTTTACGCATAGATTCCCTTGCTGACATTCATCAATATCTGCAAACACAACAACGGCAATTTTTCTGAAAAAGAGACTACCCAGGAGAATGCAGTGCTCCCTGCAATGCATTCTGGGGTTAGTGTAACAAAAATAATAGTACTTCTTATGTCTGGCACTACACACTTTAGTATGTATCACTCCACCCATGCTGTTGTATCAACCTCAGTATACTGATCTATAGAACAGAAATAACTAAAAATAGACAATAAATCAATTAGCTACTTATAATAATCATACTCCTCGCCATCAGTGTCTTGGAATACAACATGAAATATTTTCGAGCTGCAAACAGAAGGCAGAACCTGATGTAATATAATGTCACTCAGACAGTTTGTAGACCTGTTTAGTTGCATGAAAGAAGTCAGAAGGAAAACTCGACTAGGAATTTGAAAAACAAAACCAAAAACATAAGCAGTTATGGAAGGAAACAGATAATTCTACTTTGTCTAGAAGTTGAACTATAAGGCCAAACAGTTGTATAAAGAACTCTGGCTCATTTTCAAAGTAACAAGGAAAGCCAAGAGAAATGGTAGTATTATGATGACTGCTGAATACCAAAAGAGAAAGTGATAAGTGAGGATTTTTAAACATGCTTTGACAAGATAAAATCACTAACTGAGAAAGAAGATAATTCTTAATAAGTGTCCTAGAAAATGTCATGTATACGAAGTTATATAACTGAAGCAAAGGACTGGCTTCATCAATAACTTGAACACGTCTGGTAAGAGTAGAGTCTTCCAGATGTTTTTGTTTGGCCATTATATTGGTCTGACCTAAGCAGATAATTCTGTCTTGCCTTGTCAGTGCAAATACAGCCTCAGAATGTTCTGCTGAATGGCTAGCCAACTTATAAGAGTTTATGATTATTAAAACATGGTAGGTACAACTGATCTTCATCACCTACATGACAGGTTTGTTGTGAAGATTACCGAAGGGAATAGATATAAAACACTTTAGCCCTATACTCACAGGAGGAGAAAGGAGCCCTAATCTAAAGGGAGTAATAAATAAAATAGGGGGATTTGTTTTTTAAAAACCATGTCCTATAGATCAATGTATGACTGTTGTTTTCTTCAAATTTTCTTATTTAAAATGCATCTAAAAGTGTCTGCCAGGAAAACTCAATTAACTGTATAGGCCTTTCACTCAAGTATTATTGACAATTACCTGTTTCTCCTGAGCAAAACTTCTCCTTTTTTTTTTTTTGAGACAGAGTCTCGCTCTGTCGCCAAGCTGGAGTGCAGTGGCACTATCTCGGCTCACTGCAACCTCCGTCTCCCGGGTTCAAGCGATTCTCCTGCCTCAGCCTCCCGCCCAGCTCATTTTTGTATTTTTAGTAGAGAGGGAGTTTCACCATGTTGGCCAGGATGGTCTTGATCTCTTGACCTCATGATCCGCCTGCCTCGTTCTCCCAAAGTGCTAGGATTACAGGCGTTAGCCACCACACCTGGCCGCAAAGTTTCATTTCTTAACCTCTAATGGGGCATTAACTTTTAAAATGTATCCAGATATAAGCAAGGTATCAGGTTATCCCTTCCTGAAATAGTTGAAATTGCTACTGAAATATTGAAATAGTTTCCTGAAATAGCTCACACAAAGTATTAATGTAATTGGAGTTCACAAATTTATTTCTTATTTTATTTAATATTTCATAGCAATTACTTTAGTTGATTAAAAACTTTTGTTTTACCAATTGTGTTCTTGGTCTCTTTGATTTATAAATAATTCCTGGCTGCCAATATTGTCTGTCCATAGAGAAATTAAACAAGGTAACTTTCATTTTAAAGATTATTTTATACCTTTCAAACACTGTAAGTCTCTTAGCTTTAGGAATGGTTGCCAGCAAAGATCAGCCTACGTCACTATTTTCTTTTAGCATATTCTATAAAATACTTGAGATGTCAGTTCACGAACTGAAGACCAACAATAGTTCTTGTAGCTGGCTGGATCTCACATAACATCTGACAACATTTTTAGTGCTTTGGAATCTTTTTGACTTTCTCATAGAAGACAACAAATTAAGCATTCCCATGTGAAGATGTCTGCAACAGAGATAGACCCTCCATTCCAAGGACTGTCAGGCTATGCCAGACATCTTACGTAACTCACTCATTTATGTTGCTAAGAATGTCAGGAGTAATTCATGACAAGTAATGACACATACACTTGGAATAACTTGAGGCAACACAGTTATCTTGAACAAGGTGATCTTTGGGTCTTTAAAATGACCAAGGGAACAAAGATAGATTAATTCTAGGGATAAAAATATTTTTCTTTTCTAATGAGGGATAGCATTTCTGAGCCAAAAGAAAGCTTTCTAATAAAATAGGAATGCTGGACAAATGTCTTCTTTCTTTTGTGCCAAGAATATCACACACCCCTGACATGTGAATGTACACCTGACATTATGTGAGGACCAGAGCCTTTCACCTCTGTGTTCTTCTTCCCAAAAACCCATGACCCCAGTTTAATCATGAGAAAAACATCAGATGGATCCAGAGTGGGGAAAAGCTACAGGAGTCTGGCCTATACTCTTTAAGACAGATAAGATCATGAAAACTAGGGAAAGATTCATTGGGGAGACAAGACAACTAAATGCAGTGTAGTATCCTGGATTGGATCCTGGAACAGAAAGAGGACGTGCCTGGAAAAACTTGTGAAATCCAAATAAAGTCCAGTGTTTAGTTTTTTGTTTTTGTTTTGTTTTGTTTTGTTTTGAAAAGGCAGGGCCGGGCGTAATGGCTGATGCTTGTAATACCAGCACTTTGGGAGGCCGAGGTGGGCGGATCACAAGGTCAGGAGACCATCCTGGCTAACATGGTGAAACCCCATCTCTACTAAAAATACAAAAATTAGCCAGGTGTGATGGCATGTGCCTGTAGTCCCAGCTGCCCAGGAGGCTGAGGCAGAAGAATCACTTGAACCTGGGAGGCGGAGGTTGCAGTGAGCCGAGATCGCACCACTGCACTCCAGCCTGGGCGACAGAGCGAGACTCCATCTCAATAAATAAATAAAGCAGTATATTAGATCCTAGCTCTGACGTGTAGAAGCTGTGTGAGCTTTCTCATCTGCAAAAAAAAGGGAACAATAATGCTTCCTACTAGAGCTGATATGAGGATTGCATGAAATAATACAGGGACAGAGATCATGTGGGAAGAATGAGTTAATGCATCGCAGGCTGTAATGGGAAGACGCCATTGGAATCGGAGTAGAGGTCAAGGTTAAATGCCAAGTGGAAGTAATAGCCCTTTCTCACCTCTAAGCTTTGGCATATGCTGTTTCCTCTGCCTGCCAAGTTTTACTCCCCTTTGTATTCAGTACTTCAAGACTAAGTGCAAATAGCAATACTTTTGTGAAGCTTTCCCAGATGCACACAAGCAGAGTTAGCCACACACTTCTTGGCTTTAACGAAACTTTGTTTATGCCTCTAATTTAGCAAACACCACCACCACCATGTCATGCTCTGCCCCTGCATTAACTCATTCTCTCTACATGATCTCTGTCCCTGTATTATTTCCTGCAATCCTCATATCAACTCTAGCAGGTACCATTATTGTTCCCTTTTATTTGCAGATGAGAAAAGTAAGGCTTAGTGAAGTAAGATACCGTAACTTATCCAAGCTCACACAGCTTCTACGCATCAGGACTAGCATCCGATATGCTGCCTTTTTTAAAAAAAACAAAACTAAATACTAGACTTTAGACATTATATATATATTATAATCTTGGATATTAGAGTGCTGTTAGTTGTCTTGTCTCCCCAACCAATCTTTCCCAGGCTCAGCTGGGATGGCAACAGCCAAGAGCAAGACAGTGGTAATGAGCCATTCATTCAACATGTGCTACTTTGAGCATCCCATTAGAGAGTCTGATCCCCTAATTTTAGGGATGACACAATGTCTGGAAACCGGAGATTATTCACCCAAGGTCATACCATGAACCACTGGAAGAGCCACATCAGGTAAGCAGTGAGGAAGAAGATGAATATGAAAGGCAGGATAATCTTGAACAAGTACTTGGGTCCAAGTACTGCCCTGTGAAGAATCTTCACAGGGCAGTTGTGACATTGATTTGGATAGGTCAGAGAATGCTAGCTGAAGAATGCAACTGTGACAAGTAAGTTTGGACTATGAAAGAGGAGGACAGATTACAAGAGTTTTTATCAACAAGCAGATGAAAAAAATTAGGCAGATTAGGATGAAAGAAGATAAAATGGCAGGATATGAAAATAAACTAGATATAGCAATCAAAGATTAACCATGACTCCTAAGGCTTGAGATCCTCATCCACCATTGATCCAGTGTATGGGGGAAGAAATAATACCTTTCAGATGCTTCTCATATTTAATTTGGTCTGAGGAGATGCCTGGCTTAAGGAATCAGTAGGAAACTGTGGATGTGAGCCAAAAGAGAAGGGACCAGGAGAAATGGAGGTGTGCCCACGTTAGATGTTCCACTAGGAGTGGCCAAGATCCACTGTTGCTCTGTTGTATTATGGGAGCAAGGCATCAAATCCAGATGCCTGCATGTTCCCTACTGCCAGTGGAAGAGGCCTCGATTCTTACAGGATACCAGGGTATTCATTTACTACTTGCCTACCATAGTGAGAAATTAATTATCACCCTAGATCCTTCACTTACATCAAGACACTTAAGAAGAAAATGTTTACTTATTTCCTCTTTTACCCTTTGCTAGAACATACTTTTAGATGTAAAAGTAAGCAGAAAAGAAAAAAATCCACAGATTTGGCCATAAGAAAAAATTTTTTAAAAATCATAAAAAGAAAAATTAGGGAAGCCTTGGAGAAATTACAACAGTGTACCACCAAAAATGTATACGTAATGTACACATATTTATTATTATTATTATTATTATCATTGAGACTCTATTTTGAGTCTTGCTCTATCACTCAGGCTGGTGTGCAGTGGCACGATCTCAGTTCACTGCAACCTCTGCTTCTCGGGTTCAAGTGATTCTTGTGTCTCAGCCTCCTAAGTAGCTGGGATTACATGCGCATGCCACCAAGCCTGGCTAATTTTTGTATTTTTAGTAGAGACAGGGTTTCACCATGTTGGCCAAGCTGGTCTCGAACTCCTGACTTCAGGTGATCCATCTGCCTTGGGCCTCCCAAAGTGCTGTGTCCGGCCACATGTACATACGTTTATATATGTATTACATATATAAAGAGTTCGTATACATTGATTAAACAAATAAAAAGCCTGATAAATGAGAAATAATATTAATGGAAATTTTAAAAACAAATATAAATGTTAAGTATATAAAATAAATGTTTAAAAATTAGAAGTGTTCAGAGAATCACTAAAGGGAATGAACATATAAAAAAAATTAAACCTTTTTAGAATTAAAATAAATATATATTTGAAATGAGAATGTTCTCCTGTAAAAATAGTAAAAAGACCATGATACAATATATGTATCAAAACATCACTGTGTGCCCCATAAATATGTACAATATGGACAATTATTACATGCCAATTAAAAAAAAAACCAAATAGTAAAAAAATTCAGAACATTTTTGCCAGGCGTGGTGGCTCATGTCTGTAATCCCAGCACTTTGGGAGGCTGAGGCGGGTGGATCAAAAGGTCAGGAGTTCAAGACCAGCCTGACCTATATGGTGAAACCTCATCTCTACTAAAAATACAAAAATTAGCTGGGCATGATGGCAGGTGCCTGTAGTCCCAGCTACTCAGGCGGCTGAGGCAGGAGAATCGCTTGAACCTGGGAGGCGGAGGTTGCAGTGAGCCAAGATCGTACTACTGCACTCTAGCCTGGGCGACAGAGCAAGACTCTGTCTCCAAAAAAAAAAAAAAAATTTTTACCCAATAATTCCACTTTTATGAATAAGGAAATAATTCTAAAGTTCAGACAAAAGTTTATTTTTAAAACAGACCTAGCCAGGTGTGGTGGCTCATGCCTGTAATCTCAGCAATTTGGGAGGCCAAGGTGGGCAGATCACCCGAGGTCAGGCATTCAAGACCAGCCTGCCCAACATGGTGAAACCCTGTGTCTACTAAAAATACAAAAATTAGCTGGGCATGGTGGGAGGCACCTGTAATCCCAGCTACTCAGGAGGCTGAGGCAGGAGAATCGCTAGAACCCAGGAGGCAGGGGTTGCAGTGAGTCGAGATCACGCCACAGCACTCCAGCCTGGGGGAGAGAGCAAGACTCCACCTCAAAAAAACACCCAAAACAAAGAAACAAACAAACAAACAAAAATTAGTCAGGCGTGGTGGCGTGCGCCTGTAATCCCAGCTACTCGGGAGGCTGAGGCAGGAGAATCACTTGAACTTGGAGGGTGGAGTTTGCAATGAGCCAAGATCATGCCACTGCACTCTAGCCTGGGCAACACAGTGAGACTTCAGCACAAAAAAAAAAAAAAAAAAAAAAAAGACCTGTACCAGTTTTGTTCACTAAAGAGAAGCTGAAAATTTTTTGTTTGTTCAATACCTAAAGAAGAGCAAGAAAACTGTGATATAGGAATATACTAGAATATTGTGCAGCCTCTAAAAATAACGTTTGAAAAAAAGTTATGAATGGAATGTAAAACACTTATGGTAGGTATACTATCAAATGGCAAAAAGCAAGATATAAAATTCTACATAGAACAACATCTTTATATACAACATCCACGAAATATGAATATTCATTAATGACATGATGTAAGATTGTTACTTTTCTTTTTTCTCTATTTGCTAAATTTTCTAAAATGAGTGTATATTGGTTTCTTTCATATCAATTTTATTCAGAAATAATTCACATGCTATACAATTCCATTTAAAATGTACAATTCAATGGTTTTTAATATATTCACAGAGTTGTGCAACTGCGTGTATTGCTTTTATAATGAGAAAAAAAAATTTAGATGAACAGATCTGTGGCTCACAGACACTCTCTAAAAATACATTGTTTCCCTTTATGTAAATAGATATGCTCTGTATTTAACCACAGCAAGGAGCCACTTTCAGCCAAGCCAACCAATATGTGCTCTAAGTCGCTCAGTCAAAATAAACACAGGTAGCAGGGTTCCCTTTTCTAAGGCTAATTGCTCTAATCTATATTTAAATGAAGTTTAAATAAAAATGGGAAACTTGATCACAGTATTTACCTCTACAGTGCTTGTGGTCCGGAGTCCGGGTATAGCCTTTGTGGCATGAACACATGTAGGAGCCTTCAAGGTTGGAACAATCACCATTTGTGCAGACGTTTGGTTCCAGGCACTCGTCCACATCTTGAAGAATGTTGCGTAATGGAAAGAACAAAAAAAGAAGAAAAAGAAAACATGGATAAAGTTAAATTTGGTTAGAAATGGAAACAGTAGACCTTCAGAAGACCAGGCAGATTCTTAAAGATAAACTTTTAAATTAGCCCAAAGGAGAAAAAGCAGCTTGTCGTGAGCTAAATGGATGACGGTTCTATACTTTAACTTACCTTCTGAAAGTAACTCAGAACCAAATATGCTCTATGAATAAATTCAAGAAGTAAAGATGGCTTGTTGTAGGGGGGAGGAAGGAAGAGATGGCAGATTTAGTGCAACATCTCTACAAGAAAGAATTTTCCAAAGAACCAAAGATGGGTTGAGGTCTATTTTGGAAACTGATGAATTCAATAGGATGGGAGAGTTCACAAAAGCAAAAGATATGACTCATGACCCAGAGAAATCACAGAGAAGTTTTAACAGAAAGGTGAAAAAGAGTCCAATAAAAAGCTCTAAAATGGCAGTGAATCCATATGATAAAAACCAAGTAATCTAAGGGACAAACACAAGTTTGAAGGTAGGGCACAGGCTGAAGAGGTAGATAATAATAATAGCACCTAATCTTTATCAAGCACTTGCTACATGTGGGCATTAAAAGCTTTACATACATCATCTCATTTAATCCGAACAAAATCCTTATGGGCCAACCATTTTATGGAGGAAGGAACTGAAGCTTAGAGAAGTTCAATAACCAGCCCAACGCCACACAGAAAATGGTGGTTCTGAGATTTGAACCCAAGCCTATCCTTTTAACCTGACTGCAAGTTTCTGTCACAGGCAAAGTTAAATCTAGTGATAGAAACAGTTAAAGAAAGAGAGAATGTATGAATTGATGTTTGTTTTTATTATTTGCTAACACAGCATTTATATTGAAAATAATCATCTAAAATTTACTTCATTAAAAAATATTAAGTTCCTACTATATATTACTATTTTTCAAAAATAAATAAACATGTAAGTTCTGTGCTCCATTTGAATGGCCCTGGGTAGGTCCACTGTATGTCGCAGTGACAGACACTAGTGAGGTATCAATAAGCAAAAACTTAAAAAGGAAAAACTTAAATCACAAAATGCTAAAACTACACATACAATAACACAATTAGGCTTAATCTTATAGGGGTCTATAACATAATCAAAGCATCTTAAGCCTAAGCCAGGCAAACAAGGAGGAAAAGACACATGACAGCATCTGTTTCACTTTTCAATGCTCACTACACCACGAAAGCAGCAAAGCTTTCTACCCTCTTAAGGCAGTCACAAGCACACTGACAATACAAACCCAGAGTCTAGATTGCATGCATTTGCATTGTATTAAGACTGTATTCTTTCTTATAGTTGAATGCAGAAACAGAGTTGTACTAAAATGTGGCAAACACGTATCTGTGAGTGTGCACACGGGTGTGTTCCCTGCGCATACTGAGAAGAGCCAAGGAAATGTCACCGCCTAGGTGCTCTGCGTTGCTTTCACAAAATATCACTAATTATGGTGAACTGACTCTAGTCCACGACAACAAAAATAGCACTTCCAGACTGACTCATTAACCACCCTTTCCTTGGTTGTGGGAATCCACTTCTGTAAACACTGAAGGCAAACAACTTGAAAGAAGAAGCCAAGCATTGGAGCCAAAGTAAATAATGGGAATGAGCCTAGACACCAGGCATAGAAATTCCAGACAGCAACAGGAAAATGTCATGTTTATATCTGGTTTTGTTTCAAAAATGTTAACAAGCTCAGAAATGTATGGATTGCTCTCTTTAATTATTCATGCACCAGGGAAAGTGATTTATAAGGCTGTAGAATATAACAGCAAAATCAATTTCTAAGACCATACTTTCTCTAGGTAAAGTAAATTCACAGACACTGCAGATTACCATTTAGGAGATACTTATAAAACTTCTATTTTTCTAGGCTACTCATGATTAATGATGAAGCAGAATGCCTTGAAATATCTAGGGTAGCCTGATGTGTTTATTCTTTCTTTACTTATTATAGACATAATTGCATGGAACCAGAATTCTGTCAAGCCAATCACCGTAGACAGAACAGTTTGAACTCAAAGTACATTGCCTTAATGAGACTATGCTCCTGAGAAAATAGCAAGACAGTAAAATATCACTAAAGAATCTCTACAAAGAAGGAAGGTCTCCAGAGAGCAACCACACGTAAAAACTCTTGGTGGATGCAAATAGTGTAAAATTAATTCAGCATTGTATCGTTGGCCCAGATTTCTCTCCTAAACTGTAGAAGCATGCATCCAGCTGGTAAGTCTACTGGACATCTCCTTGATGTCCCCCAGGTACCTCTGAGTCTTTATGGCCAAAACTGACCCCTCCTCTGTCTTTTCTTTATGTTATTTTTCATACCAATATCTAGTATCATTATCTACTCAAATGCCCAAGTCAGAAACCTGAGTCCTTATTTTTACTCTCCCTCTTTCCTCACATTGTTATTGCCCAGGCATACCAATCTGCCTTTCAAATATCTCTCAAATCACCTACTTTCATTCTTTCTCACCCGAGTTACTGCCACAGTCTTTTAATTTGTTTTTCTAAGACTTGGCTTCTCTAATCCATTATCCAGCTTGCAGACAGAATAAACTTTTTTCTAAAATACAAATCTGATAAATGGTGTTGGCTCCTCTACTTTAAAAACCTTCAATGACTTTCAGTGTTCTTCAGTTTAGTCAAGGACACAAACTTGTGGGGCCCTGGGTGGTAATGACAGCAGAAGGCTTGGCCCCCACAGTTCTAGCTTCCAACCCTTGGGAAGATCTCCCATCAATGCCATAAGAAGTGCTATGCTTTGAAAATGGTTTGTCCCTGCTAAAACTCATGTTGAGGCTTGGTTGTCAAGGTGGCAGCATAGGGAAGTTGTGCTTTTAAGAGGTGATTAGTTCATTAAGATAGATGAATGTCTTTCTCTCGAGACTGGGTTAGTTCTCGTGGGAATGAAATTGTTCCCAAGAGAGTGGATTGTTATAAAGTGAGGTTGCCTCTGTGTTTTGCTCTCTTTGCATGCACTTGCTTCACCTGCCACTTCTCCAGCATATTAAGACGCAGCACAAGGCTCTCACCAGAAGTGGCCATCTGATCTTGAATTTGCCAGTCTCCAGAACCATGAGCTAAATAAATAAAACTCTCTTCTTCATAAATGACCTAGTCTCAAGGTGTTCTGTTACAGCAACACAAAATGGGTTATGAAGGAAGCAGGTGGTGCCTACCCACCGCACCATCCACCCCATGGTTGCCTTTTCCCTGAAGCAGAGGGAGATGATTATGCCTCTGGTTTTCATGGTAGAGCTCAAAATTTGTCTTACTCTAAGATATGGTCTTACAGAATGTTCATATTACCCAAATTCTTCCAGTGCATATACATAATGAGTTCAACAGGCCTTTGCGTTTTATCTGTTAGGAAATATAATAAAAAACAGTGTTGATTAAAAAATTGGTTCTAGCCAGGTGTGGTGGCTCTTGTCTATAATCCTAGAAACTCAGGAGGCTGAGGTGGGAGGACTGCTTGAGGACAAGAGTTTGAGACCAGTCTGGCCACCACAGCAAGCCCCTGTCTCCACACACAAAATTTTTTTTTAAATTAGCTGAGTGTGGTGGTGCGTGCCTGTAGTCCCAGCTACTTGGGAGGCTGAGGCAGGAGAATCACTGGAGCCCGGGAGTTAGAGACTGCAGTGAGCTGTGATCATGCTGTTGTACTCCAGCCTGGACAAGACCTTGACACTTTAAAAAATAAAAAAAGAAAGAAAAGAAAGATGGATTCTAAATCTCAAATAATTTACCAATGGGCTTTTGAGACATAACAATTTGGCATTTGCCACTCAATGAATTAATTAAACCTCCCAGGGCAAGAAACTTGCCGAGGTATCAGGTCAGAATTGGTAGGCAGATAGTTCAAAGATGTATGCATCCATCTTACTATCCTATCACCCAATCCAAACTGATCCTTCTCATCTACAGTGCCCAGAGAGACTCTAACAAGTACATTGTTGAAAACTAGATGTGCCATGCCCACAGGATTTCCTGGTCTACTCATCTAATCACTGTATCAGGAAAGGCAGTCAGGACAGTCTAGCATGATTTATCCTTAACGAATCCTGACTGGTTCTTATAATCATCACTTCCTTTTAAAAATGTTTCATCTCATCATTTGAATCATGCATTCTACAGTTCTTTGTCAAGATTAACATGAAGCTCAGTGGTCAGTAATTCCCAGACTCCACCTTCTTTTCTTTTTTCTTTTTTTTTTTTTTTTTGAGACAGAGTCTCGCTCTGTCACCCAGGCTGGAGTGCAGTGGTGCGATCTCGGCTCACTGCAACTTCTGCTTCCTGGGTTCAAGCGATTCTCCTGCCTCAGCCTCCTGAGTAGCTGGGACTACAGGTGCCCGCCAGCACACCTGGCTAATTTTTTGTATTTTTAATAGAGACGGGGTTTCACTGTGTTAGCCAGGATGGTCTCGATCTCCTGACCTTGTGATCTGCCCGCCTCGGCCTCCCAAAGTGCTGAGATTACAGGCATGAGCCACCGCACCTGGCCTCCACCTTCTTTTCTTTTTGCGGGGAAATGAGAACATTACTCTCTCCGTATCCTCTGGTAACTATCAATTCTCCACAATTTCACAGAGATGACTCCCAGCTGGCCAGTAATCCCACCTGGCTCATTGTCTCGTTGCCTTGGGGTGTAATTCATCTGGGTGAAGAACCTTTTAAAATTTAAAATTTCCCTTCCTAATATCCTGGGAACATACCAGACTGTCTCAAGCCCCTCCCTGGTGGGCATAGCCCACCATGTACAGAGGGTATTCAGTGGCTGATGTCACCCAGTCATGTTCTCCCCAGCCTGTGCTCACTTACATTTCATGTAGCAGCTGCTTGGGGTTGGCTAGAATTTGTCCCGGAGCAGTAATTTACCTGTGTTACTTCCTGTACTTTCAATGAGATGAGTATGTCAACATAGCCAATTATTTCTCTAAGGCTATCCAAATTCAATTTGTTCCTTAATCACCAATACAGGCTTCAGTGAGTGAGTACCACTTGAGATAGGGATAAAGCATCTTATTCTAGCACTACAGCTACATGAAAACACAGGATTATCCCCTACCCCAAATGTGTCATTACTCCAGTGATTCCTCAACTATTCTTCACACATAATCTTTTATACTAAAGAAGATGGAAGAACATATTTGGCAGAAAAGCAAGCATGGCAAAATGAGAGACAGATGTTGGTCCAGCCAGTGTGATGAAACCACCTCAACTGCATTTGAGGTATAGTAGATCCTCAGAATCTCACACCCCCTCTGTCAATTCTGATGAAGTTAAAATATGTGGTAGTAGCAGCAGAGCTGCTGACAAACATTTGTTACATAATCCTCAAAGAATCATCACAGCTTTGCAGAACTGGAGAAGAACCAATGAATGCTATGCACATCCTACATAAAGAGCCAAGGATGATCTCAGAAAAATCCAATCACTAATCCCACCAAATTATTGGCTTCCTACCTCACCTTTCCAAAGTAGCATTTTATCTTTCAGCAAAACTCAACTGCCACTACATATGGTGCAGACTTGCTGTCTCAAACTCTAGAATCCCCAAGCCATTGTTACTGCTGCTTGCAAGGGATGATTCCAGCCCATGTGGCTTTCTCCTTTCTATGCTCTTTTATTTTCCTTATTGTCTTCATTATATTGTTTTGTTCTTTAGTTTTCTTACGTGTACACGAAGGGTACATGAGACATTGTACAGAACAAAACACTGGATTTAGAGAAAAAAGATCAGAGGTCACATCCTAGTTCTGATATTTATTACCTATAACCTTTAGTTAGCCCATTCACTTGTTTGGGAATCAATTTCCACACTTGTACTACAGAGATGACTACCGTGAGGATCAAATGATGCCATCATGTCAAAACCTTCATAAACTATATAATGAGAAGGATTTTGTTATAATAATTAATGTTCCCACAAACCATGCTGCCTGCTTTCAAAAGTTGTTGTTGTTTTTATTTTATTTTTATTATACTTTAAGTTTTAGGGTACATGTGCACAACGTGCAGGTTTGTTACATATGTATACATGTGCCATGTTGGTGTGCTGCACCCATTAACTCTTCATTTAACATTAGGTATATCTCCTAATGCTATCCCTTCCCCCTCCCCCCACCCCACAACAGGTCCTGGTGTGTGATGTTCCCCTTCCTGTGTCCATGTGTTCTCATTGTTCAATTCCCACCTATGAGTGAGAACATGCGGTGTTTGGTTTTTTGTCCTTGCGATAGTTTGCTGAGAATGATGGTTTCCAGCTTCATCCCTGTCCCTACAAAGGACATGAACTCATCATTTTTTATGGCTGCATAGTATTCCATGGTGTATACGTGCCACGTTTTCTTAATCCAGTCTATCATTGTTGGACATTTGGGTGGGTGTTTTTATAATTGCCAATCTTCTCTGGCATATAGATACACAGACAACAGCTCAATAAATAGCTTAGTGATTGATTAGAAGCATCCTTTAGCATATAATAATTTAGGGATAAGGCTAATGTTTGCACATAAAATATGAAAAAGGTACATGTTGTACTCAGTTGCAATCTTCTATAAAACAAATACCCGCTGTACCAAGTCTTCAATTTTGGATTAGTCTATGAATATTCACATAAGCCATGAAAGTTAACATTGAATCTTCAAATCTCAAAATAAATCCTAGTGTGAAAAGAACTTCTAGAACAATGAGTTCTCCATGTTTTCTGTCCAAGTTTATTCTTCAAGTTCTCTGTGCCAGGTCTTGGTTAAGACTGTAGCTAATCAGTTGTCAAGTAGATTGAATGATACTAAATTCTTCAAATACCCAAGACCTACATTCACAGAGTTTAAATGGGAGTCAGAAAGTCATTCTCAACTTAATCAGGGATTAAAAAAGAAAGATTACACTGACAAAATCTCAGAATTTTGTGTTACTGGGTCTCAAGTTCTATCACAAACTGAACTACAAGCAAGACAACCCCCAAAAGGCTAGCTGCATATATCCAATAGGTGGCATATTCTGCCTTGTGAAGGTGAGCAGAGACAATAAAGTACAGGAATGGAAATAGCAGCATTATTATAGATGCCTGAACATTTGTTAGGAATCACTAATGACCCTACAGAGAAGTATCATGGCTCCCAAGAAGTATATTCCAGCTAAGTAAGAACACTAAGAAGTTGGAAGGAGTCAACAGACATATCACCCTGAACGTGCCCGATCTAGTCTGACCTTGGAAGCTAAGCAGGGTGGGCCCAGTTAGTATTTGGATGGGAGATATTGAACAGGAACCACAAAATTATTTACATTCATAAAAGAATGCTCCAAAAGGCCAGGTGCGGTGGCTCACGCCTGTAATCCCAGCACTTTGGGAGTCTGAGGCAGGTGGATCACAAGGTCAGGAGTTCTAGAACAGCCTGACCAACATGGTGAAACCCCATCTCTACTAAAAATACAAAAATTAGCCAGGCATAATGGCATGCAGCTGTAATCCCAGCAACTCAGGAGGCTGAGGCAGGAGAATTGCTTGAACCCGGGAGGTGGAGGTTGCAGTGAGCCAAGATCACACCATTGCACTTCACCCTGGGCAACAGAGGGAGACTCCGTCTCAAAAAAAAAAAAATGAAAGAAAGAAAAGAGAATGCTCCAATGACATAAGAAGAATTAAAAAACTATATGACATGAGCTTCAAAAAGCCAAAGAGAATATAGTTATATAGAAGAATGTGACCCGGGCACAGTGGCTTACGCCTGTAATCCCAGCACTTTCGGGGACTGAGATGGGTGGATCACCTGAGGTCAGGAGTTCGAGGCTAGCCTGGCCAACATGGTGAAACCCCATCTCTACTAAAAATACAAAAATTAGCCAAGCGTGGTGGCGGGCACCTGTAATCCCAGCTACTCGGGAGGCTGATGCAGGAAAATCGCTTGAACCCTGGAGGCGGAGGTTGCAGTGAGCCGAGATCACGCCATTGCACTCCAGCCTGGGCGACAAGAGTGAGACTCCATCTCAAAAAAAAAAAAAAAGAATGTGACACATAATTTACTTTACCAAGTACCAGTTATTACTGCATCTCTTATGTTTGAGGACAAGAGCAGTATAGAGGAGGGTAATAGTTGGGGGAAAAGGGTTGTAGCATGGATGGGGTTCCACCATATGTCAGATGCCTACTAGGTGCTTCATATTGCTTACTTCATTCTGGCAAGAAAGCTTAAACAGCAAGTATTTCAATCCCCATTTTACAGATAATAAAACTAAGCTTCAGAGAGGTCATGTAGCCCAAACTCTGTCTAAATTCAGGGAACTAAGATCTCTACATTAGCAATATCAAATGTATCTTTAATATAATTAAATATTAGAGAGTTTCCTTGGGGGATGGCTCTCATCGGGTTTCAATCAGGCCAGCTCTCCACAAGTCATGAAGAACCTGTAAATTGAGTACCTGACAGGCTGGCTTCCCTTAAGAAAGGACTTGGTTGAAATAGCCATTTGGAACTGGCCAGAACCCAGAGTGATGAAACAGTCATTAAAGGTGGGGATCGAGTGGGCAGCAACTCCAGGCTGAATGTCAGGTCCAAGGAATACAGTGCCGAATGACGAACGTGACTCTCTAGAGAAGAATGAAATCCACGACTTGAAAGAAGAAGCTACGTTAACAGAAGAGCCAACAAGAGTTGCCAAAAAGCATTAGGGATGATGTGTGTTAGGTACAGTCTGAAATGATAGATATTTGAAGTGGATAATAAACTATTGAGGATGAGGGATTGTATGACCTGAGCTAAACACTAGGGAAAAAATGTAGTCCCTCAGACAACACCTGCTAACATTTTGCCTATTTCTGCCCAAAACAATTTCTGCTCTAATTTATAAATCAAGGAGAAGCATCAATCAGTAAGATCCAGCTTACATGGCATGAATACAAAGACGCCATTAACGGTTTCACCAAGTTCATCATTTAGTCTGTGAAAGAAGCAGAAAGTGTAACTGGTATAAAATCCCTGCAGAATATAGGGGTTGAATAGCAATGCTTAATGAAATCATTCAATAGAAAGAGAGTCAAATCAACGTGAAGATAGACCAGTTTAGAAAAAAAAACTATAAGCATAATGCGAAATTTAAGAAATGTTATATAAAACATTGTACATGCTTGATTATAACAATGTAGAAACATGTACTCAGTGAGAGGAGAGTTAGAAAAAAAGACACTAACATTTATGGAACATAGCAGCCCTGTGAGATAGACATTATCATCTCTACAGATGGCAACTAACAAATGACAAATGTAGGATTTTCCACAAATGGTGTGATTGCAGGAAACTTTTTAATGACCGGGTACAGTGGCTCACACCTATAATCCCAGCACTTTGGGAGGCCGAGGCGGGTGGATCACGAGGTCAGGAGATCCAGACCATCCTGGCTAACATGGTGAAACCCCGTCTCTACTAAAAATACAAAAAATTAGCCGGGCGTGGTGGCGGGTGCCTGTAGTCCCAGTTACTCGGGAGGCTGAGGCAGGAGAATGGCGTGAATCCGGGAGGTGGAGGTTGCAGTGAGCTGAGATGGCGCCACTGCACTTCAGCCTGGGCGAAAGAGCGAGACTCCGTCTCAAAAAAAAAAAAAAAAAAGTCTTTAATGTTATCACGGAGAATTTTCATTAACAATTGGGGCAAAACATTCATCAATATATCCTATATTATCGGAACTAAAAGGATATAATCACAGGTAACAGTTAGAGACAAAACAAATGACTAGCCAGGAAGAGCATGTTAATAACTTAGCATTTGACTATCCTGACCACCAAGGGATCTCTAAAGACTCTGAATCTTTTACTTTACTTTTCTTCACGTCATGCGTCACATCTGACATCCTATATATTGTACTTGCTTATGTGTTTATTTGTGAGCACAATGTAAGCACTAGAGTATAACTACAATGAAGGGAGAAAAACTTTATTTTATTCACTCTCTTTTTTTTTTTTTTTTTGAGATGGAGTCTTGCTCTGTCACCAGGCTGGAGTGCAGTGGCGCAATCTCGGCTCACTGCAACCTCCGCCTCCCAGGTTCAAGCGATTCTCCTGCCTCAGCCTACTGGGTGGCTGGGATTATAGGCGCGTGCCACCACACCCAGCTAATTTTTGTATTTTTAGTAGAGACAGGGTTTCACCATGTTGGCCAGGATGGTCTCGATCTCTTGACCTCATGATCCACCCGTCTTGGCCTCCCAAAGTGCTGGGATTACAGGCGTGAGCCACCGTGCCTGGCCTATTTTTAGTCACTCTCAATCCCCAGTGTTCTGGAAAAATACCTGGCACAAGGTAGACACTCAGTATTTGTTAAATGAATGAATATATATCCAGTTATGTTAGTGATGAGCTCAACTCAAAACTAGGCTTAAGACAAGACTGCACCTTCTGAAAGGTATTTTAGAGTACCAGAAGTACAAAGCTAGGGCTGGGCAGTCATTAACATGGTCAGAGTTTAGCAGAAAATTCCAACCCACCCATTGGCTCAATGTAAGTAGAAAGGCATGCTGCAATATCTGCTTTTTGTCACAGTCAACTTCTCGACATTTGAAAGCTCTACTACTATAAAAAATTAAGATGGAAAATCTATTTCAGTATAACCTGCAAAGGCCCTCATGAGAAATTTAGAAGAGCTGCAAGTCCAATATGAACAATGGATGGAACTGCAATTAAATCTTGGGGGAGTGGCTTCATCTGTAGATTATGTAGAGCCTAAAATTTTACCCAAAGCAGAAAGATAAAGGACACTGCCTCCATTTAACAATAGGAAATACATGACCTCAGCAATGCAAAAACAAAACAAGGGGCTAAATGCGGGACTTTGGCTGAATTGAGAAATGCAGTGATCTAATATTTCTGCTTATGATTCTACTCATCTGGTTGACAAAGTAAAATTAGTTTTAAATGAGGTGCTGTGCTTCTATCACTAAAGTTTATATATATATATATATGCACATATAGGTATAAGAATTCATTTAGTATTATTTATATTGAAGAACAATCACTTGCCAATTTGATCAGTCACATTCCACTAATAAATTCATGAATCAGGGCTGCGTTTATACTACTATTATGAATTGTAGTTATTTAAGGTAGAGTTCCGGCTCTGCTCCTGGATTATTTATCAGGATGTGAAAATGAGAATACGCATGGAATCTTGATAGGCAAGTATGAAATTTATGCCAAACGGGAAAACTGAAACCATATATATTAATACTTTTTGGTCAGCACCAGTTACAAAAACAATTGCTTATCAAACAAAAAACTAATGAATAAAAATCTTTTCTTCAAAGACTACATCTCACAACTCCATCGGCAGAGACTCTTAGGTTGGGGATGGGCCTAGGGGCTCAGGACACGGAGCTCTCCGTACCAGCTACAGAGTCTGAGCTGATGCTGCTTGGTGATGAGACTAAAGCTTTAAAACTGAGAGCACTTCTGCAACCCCCATTAAAACACCTGAATGTCTTCCCAGGGCTATGAGAATGAAGACCGTCAGTTTTAACAGGACTAAGAGGGCTTTAAATTTTTCAGTGGTCTGTCCTCTCATCTTGCAGCAAATCTTCCTGTGTTCTCTGGCCTTCAGCTACACTGGCCTTCTGCTCTCTTCTTCTTCCACGAGCCTCTTGCATATGCTGTTTACTGTGCCTGAAATGTTCTCCCTCCCACCCCCTCACCAGTTGAACCTCAACTCAAGAATTTTCCTAAGGGCAGCTTGTTCTACCATATGCTCTCACAGCATGATAGAACCCTCCTTTCTAGTGCTTGTCTCAAATCTGTGAGTTTGCATTTATCTGTGAGATGTTTGAGTGCATGTCAGTCTCCCCCACCAGACAGTAAGTACCAAAAGGAAGGGGTCATATCAGTTTTTCCTCTCAATATATCCCAGAACTTAGTACAACTCTGGGGATATACAGTAAGTTTTGCCTTTTGTTTCATATTTTAGAGACAGGGTCTCACTGTCACTCGGGCTGGAGAGCAGTGGCACAATCATAGCTCACTGAAACCTCGAACTCCTGGACTCAAGCGATCCTCCCACCTCAGCCTTCAAGTAGCTGAGATTACAGGCACACACCCCACGAAGCCCAGGTAAGTTTTTTAATGTTTTGTAGAGATGAGGTCTTGCTATGCTGCCCAGGCTGGTGTCAAACTCCTGGCCTCAAGTGATCCTCGTGCCTCGGCCTTCCAAAGTTCTGGGATTACAGGCATGAGCCACCATGCATAGCCTATAGTAAGTTCTTAAGCATTTGAGGGAGAAAGGAAAGAAGGAATGAATGAATGAAAAGTTTAACTCACATATTCAGAGTTTTGCTATGGAGTGGAAAAGAGTTCAAGCTTTAGGGAAAAAGATTACATGGTAGACACAAATGAAAACCATTAAGGGGCAGAGCTAACTACAGCACGGGTAATTAGAATCAAAGCAAATGCATTACTCTGTCTTCCTCAGTGCCTAAAGCACTACCTTTGCTACTTCTGTTGAAAATTTGTGTGTGTGTGTTACCTAATTCTACTTGTCTGTGGTAGATGCTTCTTCTCTCTTTTTAAGTGTTTTGCTCTCCATCTCTCTTCCTTCCTGTAGACGTTACTATCTTATTTGGTTTTGGATATTTATCTCATTAGCAATATCAGTTTGTTTCAATCCTAATTATTTTCCCCATCGAGAATCTTACATCCTTTATGCTAAGTCATTTTCTTATTTTCTCAATGGTTAAAAGTTACTGGGAACTTTTCTTAGAATGATGTAAGATTTCATTTTTTCATTTTGAAAGAGGGCTCCATTGGCATTACACCACTCTATCAGAAAATGGGCCATGCAGAAGAAACAAATCTTTGATAAGTACACTATAGTACCTACCAAGGCACTGTCCATTCCACCCTCGGAATCCTTCTGTGCAGGGAACGCACTGGTAAGATCCAGGAGAATTCACACACTGCTCATCTGGACAAGTGCTTGGATTCAAACATTCATCAATATCTGAAAAAATCAAAAACCTAGGTCATGAACATTTTATCAGAATACCAAAGCAAAATCTTACTTTGTGATGAAGGCAGCGGGGGAAAGCATGTTATATCTACATTTCAGTGGGAAAAACAATAATTGGGTAAGTGAGACATTGGGTCTATACTTAAATACATGGCAATAATGCATGGTCAAGCATACCCGGATTAAAATATTTGCATACATTCCAAGGAAGAACCTGGCCCCAATTCTTCAACTAGCAGGACCTGGCCTCTCCACTCTGGGAGTTGGCAGCTCTTCTAGGGCCAATTTCTGGACATGAAACCTTTCAAGTAATAGCACAGCTTTCCAGAAAGAAATACAAAGAATGGGGGTGAGTGTGAGGAAGCTATGTATCCACCCAGCTAGAGGTTCTCTCTGCAAACATTGGATGCTCTAGGGAAATTCTCACTTTGGCTTCATGGGCCCAAGAATATCCTAAGTTGGAATAATTTAAAACCTTTCATATGACAGGAATTCCTTGGAGGTGGAAAAAAAAAACACGAGGAGAGAGTGAACTCATCACATACTTCCAAGCCTTTCCAGAAAACATGGTGATATGACCATATGGTAATATTTTCTGGTAAAAATGCACCTTACTTTTCATATTCATAGCTAACTGAAGTTATTAATCATCATTCTTTCCAATTTGGGGAGAAAAAAATCACCTAAAATATGGTTAAGTCTGTGCGGAGATAACTACGACAGCTTGAGGCATTTTTAAAAATTGTCAAACAATAAAATGAGGAAAAAGATATAAGAGAGAGTTCAACAGTTTAAAATAAATGTTAACACCATGGCTTCTAGCTGCATTTGAAGTAAGTGTTTTTTCTGAGGTGGATCTTGAATTTATATGAGTGGATTTAATGTTTAAGTATCCCAATACACAATGTATATATGACCTTTAATCGTACTTAAAATATAAACGGATTTTCAGGACATAAACTAGAGAAACAAAAAAAGAAAGAAATATATAATGGGTCCACTAAATATCCATGGGTATGTGATGTCTACATTCTAGTAAATACTTAAAAATTATCTCCCACTGCATATCATTAGACATGTGAAAAGATACTTAAAGTGAAAAAGTTAAAGATGATATTAACAAAATAAGCACCAGGTCAGTGTTGTAATTTTTTTTCTATCAGTAAAAATTCTTGCCAATGGCCAATGACACATAGTGGTTTTTTTAGGTCAGATGTTCTGGGACTTCTTGTTCTACAAAAAGATGGTGCTTGCCAGTTTCATTTTCCAAATAGCATTACATTCTCCTCTGGATGGGATATTTCAAAAAAATAGAACTACAACTGCTAAATCAGAGAATGCCATTGAGACAGGCTAGCCCAATAAATAAGGTGCAATGTTGAGCAATACAAGATAACGTCCCTGAATTTCTAGCTGCTCTCACCTCTGCTTTCCCCTCTTCTATAAATTAGGAACTACCTGCCTTATAATACCTTAACAGAATAAAGTAAGGATGCATGAGATAATGTCTGTAAACTACAATAGGCTCCTTGGAGACTGGTGCTATTTGAAAGCAACTTCGTTAGTGACAGCTGAGAAAATCTTCTGTGAGCCAGAAGCCCGGGGACGTTTGGTTCTAGTCCATGATGAAATTTGAAAACAGCCGCGTTGCTTGGCTCCTTCTTCTTTTCAAGACTTTTCATGGGGATAGAATTATATATTATTTACTCAGGGAATGCTAGTCATCTTTCTCCCAAATAATTTTCATATATTGAGTATTACCAAATATTCTCCTACAAGCTTCCAATTTAAGTACATAATTTTCCAATTTCTTTTCTATTCCTTTCCATCCTATTACTTAAGTATCTTATCTTTCCATTCTTGACCCGTGTGTAGAACTTAAGAATCAGTATTTGGGCCGGGTGTGGTAGCTCACACCTGTAATCCCAGCACTTTTGGAGGCTGAGGCTGGCAGATCACGAGGTCAGGAGATCGAGACCATCCTGGCTAACACGGTGACACCCTGTCTCTACTAAAAATACAAAAAAAAAATTAGCTGGGCATGGTGGTGGTCACCTGTAGTCCCAGCTACTCAGGAGGCTGAGGCAGGAGAATGATGTGAACCCGGGAGGCGGAGCTTGCAGTGAGCTGAGATCGCACCACTGCACTCCAGCCTGGGCGACAGAGCAAGACTGTCTTTAAAAAAAAAAAATGAAAGAAAGGAAAGAAAGGAAGAAAGAGAGAGAGAGAGAGAGAGAAAGAGACAGACAGAAAGAAAGAAAGAAAGAAAGAAAAAAATCAGTATTTGACTTCTTTGTTGGGGGTTGGGGGATACTGCTCTGCACATAGATGCTTGTCAAATAAACTTACCCCGTTTTTTTAAAGCACTCCCCGCAACTACAGAGGTACTTGAGCTCTATACAAACACAAAAGGAGTCAGGGATGGGGGAGATTTAAAGAAACTATAACTTCTTGAAAACTAACAAAGTGACAGGCATCATACAAGTTATGGCAACATGAAGTTATTTTCATGAAAACCTGGAAAGTTAACTTCATGGTTCCTATTTTACAGGTGATGTACTACGTTTCAAAGGGGCAAAGTCAGTGGCTGCAGGTCAGGCAGTTACTGTGGGCGTGGTGAGCTGCTCCCACGCTGCATCTCTCCAGCAGAGGAGAGTTCCCTGGAAGAGCAGCGTGGAGACACTTTACACCTGTGCTTGTTCTGTAGCCTCGTGGCCCTCGGGGAGGGTACAAGACTCCATGCTGATCAGAGATCCAGCAACATAAAACACTCCCACTTCTCTCTAGATTAGAACCCAAGGGGCGGAGGCAAGACACCAGCAGGAGTGGCAAGTGTAGGCTGCCAAAAATTGTCTAATTAGCTCTCCCTCCAGGCCTGGGTCATTAGAGCGGTGAAGAAAACCAACATGCAGAAGCCAGGGGACAGCTGAGGGCTGGCTGTGCCAACCTAGTCCATCCTGCCCCACCTAACAGAGCCCAGATCTATTAGTCTCTGCTGACAGCCAGGCAGGGAACCCCAAGGAACCAGCACCATGCTCCCGTGCCCTCACAGATCCCATGTTCCTTCACCCTCATATTTCCATGGCAGGTTTTTAGCAGAAGGTCAGTGTATTTCTTCATGAAAATAATTGCCAAAAAAGTGCCATAGTGTTTTGTTTTGTTTTGCTTTGTTTTTTGGAGACAAGGTTTTTCTCTGTCACCTGGGCTGGAGTGCAGTGGCATGATCTCGGCTCACTGCAACCTCTGCCTCCCAGGTTCAAGTGATTCTTGTTCCTCAGCCTCCCAGGTAGCTGGGATTACAGGCGTGCGCCACCATATCCGGCTAATTTTTGTATTTTTAGGAGAGAGGGAGTTTCAGCATGTTGGCCAGGCTGGTCTCAAACTCCTGGCCTCAAGTGATCCACCCGCTTCAACCTCCCAAAGCACTGCGATTGCAGGCGTGAGCCACCGTGCCTGGCCTCACTACGGTGGTTTCAAAAAGAACCAGAGCAACTTGGACACAAACGTGAACAGAAATATGAAAAGGATAATAATTGTGACCATGCTATAAATACTTTTTATAACATTTTTATAATGAGAGAAAGCTCATTGCTGTGGTCAATAATGAGGAAATTTTATTAAGCACAGTTGGAATCTGACCAAAGTTTGTCAGACCATGCTTCTTGGGGAGTCTGTGAGAAAGTATCAGAACACATGTAAAAGAAAGCAGTGGAGACAAAGGAATGTAAGTAGGTGAAAAGGTCAAAAACAAAAAATCAACACTGGTTACACCTGCAGCATGTTCCAAGATGAATGGTCCGGACTCTGTAATTAAGTCTGTGTTTCTACTAAATATGATGCAATTAATCATTCTATGGTGATTTCATTCCAAATACCAGAAAGGCAGATATTGAGGTGAAAAGTAATGAGAGCATGAAGATGGAAAATAATCCCAAAAGAGCCAGTGAAAGGAAGAGGCAAAGAGCCTGTGAATCTAGGAAGCAGAAAGAGCTTGGATAAACTGGTGTCACGCACTGAGTGTGGGAAGGAAACAAGAACCAGGCAAGGTGCCTACCAACCCTGCACATCACGGTCATGTGTGCTGAACACTCTCAGCTGACTCACCCTCACAACGGCCTCTCTGAGTCATGCGGTACCCGCTGTCACAGTATTCACACCGGAAGGCCCCCACAGTATTGACACAGTGCCCCTCCCCACAGACGTCCGGCCTCAGGCATTCGTCAACATCTATGAAGAGCAGATAGCATTGTTGAGTTTTGTGTTCCAAATACTGTTTCAAACCTCTCCCATCTCCCAGCTTAGCTCAAATATAATAACGAAGTAACTGATTTCTTTTTTTTTTTTGAGATGGAGTTTCGCTCTTGTTGCCCAGGCTGGAGTGCAATGGTGTGATCTCGGCTCACTGCAACCTCCACCTCCTGGGTTTAAGCAATTCTCCTGCCTCAGCCTCCCAAGTAGCTGGGATTACAGGCATGCGCCACCATGCCTGGCTAATTCTGTATTTTTAGTAGAGACAGGGTTTCTCCAAGTTGGTCAGGCTGGTCTCAAACTCCCAACCTCAGGTGATCTGCCAGCCTCGGCCTCCCAAAGTGCTGGGATTACAGGTGTGAGCCACGGTGCCTGGCCAGTAACTGATTTCTACTTTCCCTTTGATTTGTTTGACACACATCAAAATCATCCAGTTTTGATTCATGCAGGGTGGTCCAAAAGTAACATTTAATGTATCTTGTCTATGCACATATATGACACTCTTTCTTCAAAAATGTTAGGGGAAAAATCCATTTTTATATCACCTGGGATCTAGCAGACTGCTGTCATGATAATTGTTTAATAAAAAATTCTGGGTTGTCTGGATAAGCACTGAACTGATGATAGTCTTAGGGGATCTAAAAACTCAGATCTAAGAATTTGTAATCAGGAAGAATGCTGCCATTACCTATGCAGTTAGTACCCTCCTCATTGGCCATAAATCCTGCTGGGCAAATGCACAAGAAACTTCCCTCGGTGTTTTCACAGCGTCCCTGGGAGCAGAGGTGTTGGACCTGAGTACACTCATCAATATCTGTTAACAAAAATACATATAAAAATATTAGTTCCGTGTAGCAAGAACTTAGTTTCCCTGTTCTGTAAAATACCATCATACTATTCCCTGGGTACCACCCAACCTTTATAACTGAGGACAACAGCAAAAGGAGACACGATCTTTCTCCTCGCGTACTTGAAGGATTGTTCCTGGAAGAGAGAAGCAGCCTACTGTGTATCACTTCAAAGGCTAAAACTACAAAACCATGACACTGGTGTTTCAAAGAGGCAGATTTCAGGTCAACACAGAAGGATTCTTCTGATAACGAGAGACATCCAAGCAATGGAATTTGCTGTCAGTAGGGAGTCAGAAATGCCATGAAAGAGACTCTTCCTCCGTGCATGTGGGTGGAGTTGGATTAGGTCATCTCTGTTGCCTTTCTAACTTAATATTCTAGGTTCTGAAAGTGACACATATAATGTATACAAATGACAGGGAAATAGCCAAATTATGGACCAGGTGGCTGTCTCCTTTCTCCCCCATACACACACACCAAACAGCAAAATTCACATATACTAAAGAAATATTAATTAGATACATTCCTTTGTTGCTTCCTATTGGCCTCATAATTTAGTGCTGAATTTTCTTTTTCTTAAAAAAAAAAAGAGAAATTAAATTTAGAGTCACATTAAAATGATTTATTTAACTCTACTGCATGTCTTTCTGAGATACTTTTTTTTTTTTTCCAAAAGGAGCATATATGAGTTCCCTAAATTTCTAATTTGACTGACACCTTCAGGCCAGCATATATGGATTTTCAATTTTAAAATCCCTTTAAAAAATCAAGTCTTATGTACATAAATGAATGTAATTCTTTACTGCAGTATACATTAATGTTAAGTTGTTTTTGCTAAATACATGTTTTTAGGTAGCTGTTTCTGTAATTCATATTTTGTTCACTTTATCCAAAAAGCTTTTGGAAATTATTTCACCTTTATGTAAATGTATTACATTTGCGAGGTAAACAAATGTTGAACAAAGAGGTAAGAGAATTCCATTTGTTTAGCAAACCTTTTTTTGAGCTCCCTTAGCTAAGGGATAAACTTTCAAAAAATTAAACCAGTAACATTTTCCCAAAATGGTTAAGTTGGTTTAAGAAAAAAATGTTCTTAATGTGCAAATGTTTGATATTTAATAATTTAGTCAATCAAATTGTCTCTTACCCACACATTTCCTCTGTTGTTCACTGAACTTGTAGCCCTCGTAGCATATACAGGTATATCTCACTGGTAGGTTAATGCAGTGTCCTGCTCCACAGATATCAGGGTTCACAGTACATTCATTGATTTCTTTAAAAGTAAATAAAATAATGTGAAAAAACCCACAGAAATGAACAGATTTCACTGCTACTCTCAAAGTATTACTTTGAGTTTCCTGACCAACTAGCAAATTATTGCCAGCTCTACATTTAGAAGACAAAGGTGACCTCTGACATCAAGTATAAATTCATGTGATTACTTTATAATGGATTAGTTAGTCCTATCCAAGGACATCAATAGTTCCTAGTGAAGCCATTTTTAAGATGAACTGAAGTGAGTAGAAACTCAGAAAAAGGCCATGTTGTAAGTTGTAAGAAAATCAATTATTAATAAAACAGCTTCCAAAATGTCCTATTAATGAGTTTCTATTCACTGTAGTTCATCTTAGATGATAGAGTCTGAATCACCAATAGGTAAGAGATTTCTTATCTATTGATAAGAAACACATTGTAACTTTCCATTCTTTAGCAGGCCATATTTGAGTTTCAACAAATACATCCAATCTCCTCCAAAATTTATCATTAATCCCCTCAAAGACCTCCCACTTCTAAACAAAGAAAAACTTCTTGGTGTATCTTACTCTTATTTGCCAATTTCAAAATGAACATATTTTATTTCTACTGGTAAAGTAGAATCTTTTCCCAAATCTTTTCTGCTAAATTCCTCCCTTACTCCCTTACTGAGCCCTGTGTAAGACTGGCTTCTTCTATATATCCTGTACAGATTAGCCCTGTTCAAGTCCTCAGTCTACTCACAGACATACACTACAGTGGAGGGAGGGTCTTAGGAGTCCATGGTTAGGTGGAGTCCATCAAAAAAAAAACCCAAGGACTCAAAGGGGGCCTTGTGAGATTAATTACTCCTTTAAGATTTTCTGTTTCCAATGACCTTTGTAAGAAGGTTTAATGGCCTAGTGAAGGTGGCACAGCTGGTGGTTAGAAGCACTGGCTTGAAGACAGTGCAGGCACAAATGCTGCTGCCCTTTACAGTTCTGCAGCATGGGGCAAGTGACCTCACCATTCTATGCCTCACTTTTCTACATGTGTAAAATGGAAATAATCAGAGTTCCAACTTCAAAGTATGAGAATGAAAGAGATACTCTAAATAACGCATGTAGCCAATGCCTGGCATATTATATGTGCTCAATAAAAGTTACCATTATTGTTCATATTGAAGTCATTTAAGAATATATTTAAAAACCAACACATTTATACCAATACTACCTTGGGCTATTATCTGTCATCATATAGTAAACAAGCCTCAAAAGAGAGGCTGGTATGAATGAGGCCAAGCGACCCTCCAAGGTAAATAGTTTGACGCCTCTGAGCATGACAACCTAGGAGCACAGCTTTGTTAGAGAGGTCTGTGGTTTGAATGAGAAGAAAAGCAGGTGGGCTATTCTCGCTAATAACACACTGTCTATTCTGCAGTAAAAGGATGTGGAAAACAGTGCTTTAACACAGATTCACTATGGAAATGACCTAAATTGGGGTTGAGGTTGCTCTCCGAAACCAAAACCACATGCTTCATTTTTCATAAAGTATTCACTGTGCTGTGACTTTGAGACTACTCATGCAAGTCATTTGAAAAAGGAAGCATATGAACTTCAGCATTTTACACAAAGTCACCTGGATGTATGAGAAATGTATGCACACCCCATGTATTTACAAATTACTTATACCTTTTCTGAGTCTAGTTATGTTAATTCACTTTCAGGAAGATACATTTGTTTATAGTGAAAATATTATCAAATTATAGGAAAAATAATTCAAAAGGCTAAAAACATGGGTAATTAATATGACTGCCTAAACTTAAGTGACTGGCAATAATAACACAAAACAATGAATTATACATACAGCACAGCATATAATCATTAACAAGATAGGAAAATGCTTATTTGTTAAAAAAACACAGGCACAAATTATAATAAAGAATATAATCTCCATTATACTACAATACACACAGAAAAGAAGGTTGGAGGGAAGTAGATCCAAGTTTTATGGTTTTTAGGATTAGCATTTTCTTCATTTTTTTTGGTACTTTTAAAAATTTTTACACTAAGCATGTCTTGGCACTTTCATAATCTGAAAAGTCTTCCTTAAAAATATAACTTGTATGTACCTAAAATCTGAAGGTAAAAGGTAATCTTCACCAGGTTATACTCATAGACTTTCAGGTAAGAATTCTCTTCTGTTTATAGGAATTTTTTAGTGAAACAGCATGAGATGCACACGACTCTGTATTATACATAGAAGCTTCCTTTGCAAGTTATTGGTGTTTAGATTTCTTGGGTTTTTTCCCGGGTGGTTATTGACCTATCTTTATACTCATCTCTGACATTTTCATAAAGCAGAAAGACATGTTGACCATATTTGCAAAAAAAAAAAAAAATTAGAAGGTGAATTAATATATTCAGGGCAAGGGTTCAGAACAAATTAAGAGGCTATAAATCTGGGGTTTTCATGAAAAGCTTGATGAGTAGTCACTAACCCACTCCCACAATACCAATTTGGTGATTACCAAATATTTGTCATTTGGCAGGGACAGCCTTAGAATGGAACTTCTTTATATGTGTGAACAAGTCTTCAAATATATGTGATGCTTAATTAAAATGTGATATATTCCTATGCCACAAATTGCCAACATAGCTAAAGTGTTTCTTCTCAAAAGTCAGCTCTGAGGTAGGAGAAATAGTGCAGAATTATAACTCTTTAGTCTTAGGAATAAAATGAGTAATAATGGCCTTTCCCACCAATCCAATATCTTAGATAGAAGCTAGGAGGTTGGAATTTGATAAAAAATGTTTGTTGATTTTTAGTTGATTACCTCATACTTAAGTATATAGAGACGTGGCTTGCAAACGCTGAACATGTCTGTCAGGATCTCGTTACATGTAAGAAAATGTTAGGCTGACACCACTAGAGGGTACTAAGAGATACATCAAAGGAAAGAGGGACACTTTCTGAAACATACTTGATTTCTACTTTGTCCCATTTTTACACAAGTGATTAATTAATGTAACTGTCATCAGTTTGACCTCAGAGATCCCTTCCATCCTTTGCCAGGCAAGATTCCATTCTTATTCCATTCTTTTTTTTTTTTTTTTTTTTTGAGACGGAGTCTTGCTCTGTCACCCAGGCTGGAGTGCAGTGGCATGATCTCGGCTCAGTGCAAGCTCTGCCTCCCGGGTTCACGCCATTCTCCTGCCTCAGCCTCCCGAGTAGCTGGGACTACAGGCACCCGCCACCACGCCCGGCTAATTTTTTTGTATTTTTAGTAGAGACGGGGTTTCATCGTGTTAACCAGGATGGTCTCCATCTCTTGACCTCATGATCCACCCACATCAGCCTCCCCAAGTGCTGGGATTACAGGCGTGAGCCAAGGATTCCACTCTTGTAGGCAGACAGAAAACAACCATCACACCTTCAAAACACCCCTGTCTGCTTTCTATTCACTACTTATCAAAAAGTTGAACATCAGAGGCTGTGTGCAGTGGCTCACGTCTGTAATCCCAGCACTTTGGGAGGCCGAGGAGGGAGGATCACTTGAGGCGAGGTCAGGAGTTTGAGGCCAGCCAGGACATGGTGAAACCCCATCCTTACTAAAAATAGAAAAAATTAGCCAGGGGTGGTGGTGGGCACCTGTAGTCCCAGCTATTCGGGAGGCTGAGGCAGGAGAATCGCTTGAACCCTGAGTGACAGGGCGAGACTTTGCCTCAAAAAAAAAAAAAAAAAAAAAAAGTTGAATATCAGGTAAAAAAAAAAAATTACTGGTACTTATACTTTAAAACATATAAAACATGTCTCCCCCATATCTCCCCTGTGTTTTCTCTCCTTTTCTAATAGGTTTTCATTCCTGAGCACATAGACAGTACACAAGTCCTGAGAACGTTGTCTTAAAGAACAGGAAAAGTGTTCTGCATTTTCTGTTTTTTAGGGCAAAGACAAGATGCTTTATATTTTTCCTAAGTGGTCACTCACACATCGGCATGCAAACCTTTTCCCACCGAGTAGATCAGTTCATGTAGAAGAATATGATTCTTTGAGCAAACTGTGTCAATATAAACTCTAGAAACTGGGCTCTGTCTGGTACACCAGAGTCAAGCCTCACACAGACAGCACTCATTTCTTGTGTCAGGGGTATGTATGCTGGTGAATGGGAATGTCTTGTCTTTTTAGCATGCTTGGCTTTCTTGGCTTTGCAGAGAGACGATTAAGTGAGTGCTCCCCACTGGACTCTCTCACATGTCCTTCATAATGCCACCTGGTTCACAGGACAGCCCTACTCTTCCCTACTATATCTGCTCCCTGAAAACCTCATCTTCACCAGGTCAAGGACCTTATTCTATTTCTTTTGCTGGAGTCCATCTAGAATATGGAAAAAGGGCCATGACAGAAAGCCAGTGATGGAAAACCAAATACTCTATTTATACCAGCAACAAGGCCAATGGTAGATTTAACAGTGTGGTATTTTTACTCTATTTTCTAAAATTAAATGAAACAGAAAGCTTTTAGCAAAATATGAAAATGACTATACTGACTTTTAGCTTTTTTCTTCGTCATGTGATTCCCTGAATGAATGAATGAATGAATGAATGGAGTCTGGAAATACTAAAGCATGATGATTTCACATGGAAATAAAAGAGTTCATTTTCTATCCGCATACACAGTTTATTGAGGCAGTAATGACACTGGTAATATGCTTGAGGGACAAACATTTTTGGGTCATTTCTGAGTTCTGGAAAAGATCTGATGAGCAAATAGTTTTTTTAAATGTCTGGGCCATGATAATTACAGAGGTTTCCACAAGGCAGTTAACTCAGTCAAAGAATAATTTCTGACCAGTCTGCAAGAGCCATGGAGAAAGCTTGGGAAGAGCCAGAGGAAGGCATCAAATGTTAACTCACGGAAAGGTTTACAAAAATGCCCTGGCTTCCTAACTGCCCCACAGTGAGCATAGATTGTCCCACAACAATTGAAACAGATGTTTCCACTTTGTAAATATCTGCCAGAGAAATAAAAGTTTGATTTTTCCAACCTATCCTTTAGCTATTAAGACACTATGCTAAATCAAGAATTTATATGCTGAAACATATAATTCACTTGAAAATGGTATGCCAATAATGTTGCGAGGCACCAAGTCAGCTGTTAAGAGTGGAAAACATCACACGTATTTCCTGCAGATATGTGGCTCACTTTATAATTATCACATGTCAAAGTGTGTTTAGCTAAATCTGAAAAGGCTACTTCCAATTTCACCATCGTAAAGATATAATCACTAAACAATGTGGAGCTGATGGTATTCATTTTAGACTCTTACGTATTGTTCTATCCCTGTCTTCAATCATGGGAGAAACTAACAGTAACAAATAATATTTACCTCCTCTGTGTTTTAGAGACAAAAACATTATTATGCAATATTCCTGAGAGAAGTGATGAGATTGCTCCTTAAATCTGTGTTTGGCTCCCATATGAAACCGATGGGAACATACACATTTTGATTTAAATTATATTTGATACAAAACAGTCTCCTTGTGCTAATGCAGATCACTATGTATAGTGTAGCTCTAAAGTTGCAAACCACTTCATTTCAAAGACTATCTATACTGTTCCCCCTATGGATTCTTTCAGAAATATTCTTTTACTACAGAAAGTGGAAGTACCTACAACTGTTGCATGAAAAGAAAATCTGCATCACTTGTTTCCTGGAAGGATACATTCATGCTTCAAACATGTGACAGCAGATGTCAGCCCTGTATTTCTGCCAAACTCAAATTAAGCTTCTAACAAGTTGTGTTTTAACAACTTCCTATAGCAAGGCTACTTGCATTGTTTTTTTAATCAGCTCTGCAGTTCAGTTGAAGCTGAGTAACTTCAATTTGTTACCCTTCACACAGCTACATTTAAATGTTGAAACTGCATTTATCTAACTGAACTTAACCTCTACAAAGCTAGTTTGAAAGAGGTTTGTCCATTTAAGTCAGCCATGCCCATTCAAAACTAGAGTTTATCTTCACATTGAAAAAATGGAAATGCAGTATTTTGAAAGAACTAGTGAATTACAATATGTCTTACTGCATTTTTTCTTTTTAACATTACTATAAACAATTAGAAGATCCTTGCTGTCCAAAATAGTGTATTATTTGCTTGTATACTTTGCAGCACAAAGCAGTCTCTTATCAGTGTGCTCAATAAAGTGGGTAGATACATACATGACCTCAGAATAGAGAATAACAATTTTAGCCATGGCCATTAAAAAAAATCACCATCATTTTGTCACAGGATCCTTGGGGTATCACTTTGCCAGCCAGAACCTCTGTGGCTGGTGGCACCTTTGCCCAAGTTTTGCTTGCACCCACTGAGCTTGTTCTATCCACTCAGCCCAGCAGGCTGTGCTTGGCCTGTGCTGCCAGCCCAGATCCCACACTTGCCAAGGGCAAGTCAGGTGTGGAGCAGTGAGGGGTGTGTGAGCAAGCAAGCATGGGGTCCAGCCACTACACACAGCCAGGCATCCCAGCTGCTGTGGCAGACTGGGCAGCTCCAGGTGCTGGCACAGGTGCAGGCTTCATGTGAGGCTGCGGTTGGACCAGATATACTGCCAGTAACTTCTGCTGCAGGCACCAGCATCTGGAGATGGCGGACACAGTGCTGCCCGAAAGCTCAGAGACGCCAGAAACCACACAGCACCAAAGAGGCTGTTACAGCCCTGGCTTGGGGAGCCCCTAGGTTTGGGCTCCCCAAAGGGCCACAGCTCTTCTCCCCTTCTCGGCACCCTCAACATGGTGAGCAGGGGGGCGTGTTTCAGCCCCGTTTGTGTCATAGCTCTTTCAGTACCACCATTTGGTGGGTTCTGAGTTCTTGTCCCACATCCAGGAAGAATGAGGTATACAGAAAACTGGAGGGTGAGCAAGGTGGAGAGGAGCTTCATTGAGTGACATGACAGCTCTCAGGATACCCACAGTGGGTAGCTCCTTTCTGTAGGCAGGTCATCCTGAAAAGCTGAGGAGACCCGAAGTGGGTAGCTCCTTCTCACAGCTGGTAGTCCTGACATCTGTGTGAGTTTGGCTGAGTCCAGGGTTTTTATGGGCTCAGAATGGAGGAAGTGTGTGCTGATTGGTCCATGGGTGGTCATGGAGGGCCTAGAAAAACACCATCTGATTGGCCAAACTGTTATTGATGAAGTCTTTACTCTGGACCATGGACTACACCTGGAACTGGCAGCCTGGCCCCCAGGCTTCAGGCCATTCCTGGCTTGAAGGTGGGGTTTCACTAAGGACTCACCCCTTTCCACCCAGGAACCTGTCTGCCTCCCTCCATCAACATGTTGTCCACACACCCAGGCTATTCATGCTGAGGGGCACCTGCAAGCCCACACTGAGCTACCCTCAGCTTACCCTCAGCTTCCCTCCCATGCTCATTGGTGCCCAATGTCCAGAGGGGGCCAAGGCAACAGGGGACTGGCATGTCAGCACTGACCCAAGCACATGCACACCTGACTGGGTTGCAATGGCACCTGGGCTTGGCCACAACTTTGCTCCACCCTGGAGCAGGCGCTGGCAGCGGGGAGAGGCCAAGGAGTGACAGCAGGCACTTCTGAGCCTGTGGGGAAAGAGGGGCTTCCCAGACCCTGAGAGTGCAGGGATGTCTAGATCTGGAGCCGTGGCTAGGTGACTGTAGCTGCACCCTGAAGGGCGAGGCTCCTGTTCTACTGACTCACTAAGTGGCCAAAAGCTTAACATATGAGAACATTTCTATTAGAAAGGAACCATAACATGTTTCTGAGGAGGAAATATTCTAAAGGAGGCTCCAAACTCTTCCATTTAGCTCCTATAACACATTGTCAACCTCATCCTGCAGTGGTATCATGAATTCAGTTAAAGTTGATGATGATGCCCCTTAGTGACATTTTTGCTGACTCTAAAAATAACTGTTGAGTTTAGAAAATATGGAAAATAAAAAAATCTAAAATAAAACACTTAAATCTCTCAGATCCCACTAAAAAAAAACCCACTGCTAATATCTAGTGTATTTTCTCCCAGCATTTTCTCAGTGTATATATGTCTTTAAAAAAACTGGTATAATACTCCATATCATTCAGTTTTTTATCCTTCATGTTAAATTTAGCAATATTGTATGACTACTTCCTGCTATATTTCAATAAAAATTCTTCAAAAATACTATATTTGGTGGCAACATAATGTTCCAATGTATAGATGTAACATAATTATCTATTTCCCTGTAGTTGAACGTACAGTTATTTCTATTTATTCTGTATTATACATTGTCTGTGATAGGTAACCACTCATATAAACTCCTACCCACAGCCTTTGGGAACATTATTTCCTTAGACAAGATGTCTTAAAATAGAATTACTGGGTCAAAAGTTCTGAATAGTTCTGAAGTTTTTTATACATATTGCCAATTTGTGCTTTATACTCTGTGAAGGTTAATTTCATGAGTCAACTGGACTGGGCTAAGGGATGTCCAGAGAGCTGATTACATATTTCTGGGTGTGTCTGTGAGGGTGTTTCTGGAAGAAAAAGGCCTTTGAATTGTTAGACTGTGTAAAGAAGATCACCCTCAGCAGCGTGGGTGGGTATCCTATCTACTGGGTGCTGGGCTCAAACACAACAAAAAGGCTGAGGAAGGCAATCTGCTCTACTTCAGCTGGCACATCCATCTTCTCCTGCCCTCAGACACTGGTACGCCCTGTATCCAGGCCTTCAGACTCAGACTGGGACTTATGCTATCAACTCCCCTGCTTCTCAGGCCTTTGGGTTTGCACTGGAACTATAACACCAGCTTTCCTTGGCCTGGAATTTCTCAGCCTTCAGAATGGTGTGAGCCAATCCCTCACAATAAAGCTCTTTCTACATATCTGGATATATCCTGTTGGTTCTGTCTCTCTGGAGAACCCCAACACATACTCCCTTCAGCAATGTGAGAGAGTCTCAATCTCACCCTAATAAAAAAATTTGATTGGGTTTTACATACTAATTTGATAGGAATAAGGTATTATCCTAGGTTAGTTTGCCTTTCTTTGATTACCAGGAAAGTCGAAATTTTCTGTTATATGCTTCTTGGTATTGTTTTTTCCTACAAATTATCTGATTATATTATTTTTCCATTTCTCTATTGTTAGTATTTTTCCTATTGATTTATAAGAGCTCCATACACATTAAGGATATGGGCATTTAGAATTTTGCATTTGTTTCAGAATATAAAACATTTTATACTATTTCACTCATGATTAAAATAATATGTTTATTATACAGAACTTTGAAAATAAAAATATATTAAAGAACATAATTATCTATGATCCTGTATTAACTGGTGAGAACAGAACACTGATGCATTTTCTTTCTTTTTCTGTGTTTGTAGAAATTTTAAAAGTAAAATGGTAATCATTACATTGTATTCTTTTTTTTTTTTTTTGAGACGGAGTCTCGCTCTGTTCCCCAGGCTGGAGTGCAGTGGCGCAATCTTAGCTCACTGCAAGCTCTGCCTCCTGAGTTCATGCCATTCTCCTGCCTCAGCCTTCTAAGTAGCTGGGACTACAGATGCCTGCCACCACGCCCAGCTAATTTTTTTATATTTTTAGTAGAGATGGGGTTTCACCGTGTTAGCCAGGATGGTCTCAATCTCCTGACCTAGTGATCTGCCCACCTCGACCTCCTAAAGTGCTGGGATTACAGGCATGAACCACCGCACCCAGTCCTTTTTTTTTTTTTTCTTTTTTTAGACAGAGTCTCGCTCTGTCACCAGGCTGGAGTGCAGTGGTGTGATCTTGGCTCACTGCGATCTCCGCCTCCTGGGTTCAAGCGATTCCCCTGCCTCAGCCTCCCAAGTAGCTGAGACTACAGGTGCGCACCACCACACCTGGCTAATTTTTTGTATTTTTAGTAGAGACGGGGTTTCGCCATGTTGGCCAGGATGGTCTCGATCTCTTGACCTTGTGATCTGCCTGCCTTGGCCTCCCAAAGTGCTGGGATTATAGGCATGAGCCACCGCACCCAGCCTGTATTCTGTATTTATTAACAAAGATTATGCCATATTTCCTCATGATATTAACTACTCTTTTCAAACATTATTTTAATACTATGTGATATTCTGTTTCATATATACTATAATTTATTTCCACATACTCCTCCTTTTTAACTGTATTTAGATGATTTCCAAATATTTGCTAGTATGGCTAACCCTGCCATGAGCAAGCTTATATAATGGATACTACATTTAAAATGAAGCTCAGCCCCACGTCTCCTCCATGTGATATGTAATGTAAAAATACTGCACCAACCTGTCACTTGAGTAGGAGCAATCACTTGGCTGGCACTAGACGTAGAAGCTTCAGGAGCTACTTCAACAGGCACAGGAGGTGATGTTTTTTCAATCACTACTATATGAGGAAGTAGAGGATAAAAAGAAAATTAAAGCTTGTTATGTGCATTGAGATCCCATTTCAAAATGCAAGCATAATTTAGTCTAGCAATATATCACAGCATTTGTCAGATATAAAGAACTGTTCTATGTCCCAAGGCTCTGGGTTCAACCTTTAGCAAGAATATCTGAGAGTGATGCGGAAGCCAAGAAAAATGATCGTTCATCAAATGATAACCTTCAATAATGTCTGAATAGTGTATACTACTCCTGATCACAGAAAACAGTAAAAAAAAACCTATCTTTCCCACTACAATCCTTACAATGCTGTAATTATGCTAACATTATATAAGTATATTACTATACTTAACACTGAACTTCAGTTACGAAGTCTAGTAATTTACTACACAAAGTCAAAGACAAAAATTTCCCGCCTTACATTTTTATTCAGAATACTCTGACAAACAGCACAGATCAACACAGGCTACCTGGAAACTGTGGACGCAGATGAATAGTGGAAATGCCTGGAGACAGCTGGGGTTGACCAGGCTCAAGTTTGGTTTTCTCTTGATCCAATGAAGGTATTTCCTGGATGGTTGTATTTTAAAAGAGAATAAGAAAAAAAAAGAATTGAAAGTGGAAATTATTTTTAGTTTCCCACATATTACTATTTTTACGTAATTAATTATATTCTTAGAAAGGCAAAGAAATATCATAGGACCTTACATGTATAATTGTGTGAAATTACAAAAAAAAAAAAAAAAGAACCTTTGATGTGGTGCTACTATGGGAAGCCCTAAGTTTTTCCCAGTGGTGCTAATCCACGCACATATCTTCAGCCATTTCCCTGAGGCCCAAAGTCTGATCTTGTAAGTAAATGTTTTGGCCCAGGGGTCCATATTTGGTCTGCAACAGGGCAAAACTAACCCCCAACGAGGACTATTGCCTCATTCACATGTGGCTCTGCCCCACTAAGATGACCAGCCACAGTTTGCAGATTAAATAATGGATATAGCAGATGTGCCATAACAAAGAACACATGGTAAGTTAAAATATTTTAAACCAGTCAGTTACTATGGCCTTCTTTAACCTCACGTCTGATAACTTTACAACTCCAGCTCTCTGAACAGTGGTAGCCAGGCAGAGCAACAGAAATGTGCTGGCTTGGAGAAGGATTTGGGGCTTCATCACACATTTTGGTGCCCATGCTTGTCCCCTGGACCTCAAGCAAAGAAGCAGTCCATCATCCATGGCTCAGCTTCCATTTACAACTGTGCAGGGCTCAGGCAGACTGAACAATTAGCCTAGTTAAGGATCTGTGACTTCACTCACACCAGATGGGACCAGGGAGCTCATATCACTACATTCAAGTACTCATCGAGTTACTTGGTTCTGTCCTCTTCCAGAAAGCTTACTCCTCTGGCCTCTGTTAACCTCTTATCCTCTTCTCCTGGCTTCAAGTATCACCTCTTTTCTGCTTTTTCTAAGATAGTCTGCCTGGATATCTCATCATAAATCCAACTTTGCAAGCACAAATGCTTACAGGGTAAGTCCATTTAGATATCCCACAGATACCTCCAGCCTACCCTTCCAAAACCATCCAGGCTCTCATTCCAACTTCATTTCTGCCAGTGCCACAGTCATTAATCTGTCCCATCCAGGTTTAAAGTCACCTTTTAGTCCTCCCTCTTTCATTTTTCATTGCAAGCCCCGTCCATTGACACTTTTTTCTTACAGTTGTTCACCCTTTTTCATATCCATAGATCCCACCACCCTAGGCCGGACTCACTCTCATTTTCAGTTTATTGTAATAATCTAACTGGCTTCCTCTTTCTTCTTAACTTGAGTAGACCTACCAAAATTCAGCTCCTACAAATACTGAGCACTTAATAGTTTTTCCCACATTTCCTCTGTCTTCTTAAAACTAGCTTTCTATTACTTACTAGAGATGACCTCAACCAGTCTCAATTGCACCCCATTCCCTGCAGCCATGGCCAATGCCAACAAGGAACAGACCAGGATCAGGTGTTAATCCACTACTGCAGTTTACAGAATTTCCCCCATCACCGTGAGGCAGCAGACTTCCTAATCTACACCACTTCTACGTTTAACAAATAGGGTCCAGTCGAGAAGCAGGGTATTTCCCCACTGATTACAATGGCAGTTTGGTACTCTAAGCCTTCCAAAGCAGTCCCTAATTCGGTTTCTGACCAAGTCTTTCATGACCCTTGCTGTCCCCTCTACCACACCTTTGCACATCTCTGGGTATCCTCTCTTTTCTTCATCAATCACAGAACATCATGAGACTTTTTTAAGTCCCAAGACAACAAAGGCTATGATTGCATTTTTCGTACTATCTCCTCCCCAAATAAAATGCAGTAAAAGTATACAAGAAAATTTTGGGGGTTTCTTTTAGATTTTTAATGAGAGTTATTAAATTCAATCATAAAGACAGAAGAACTGAGTCGTGATGAGGCCGCCAGGCTGCTGGCTGGCCCACCTACAAGCTAAATAATTACTTCCATACATCAACCAGGACTAAATTCAAAATCAACAAAATTGCAAACTACTCGCTGTGACTGATCTTCAGAGATGCTAAGAGCTTCAAAAGTACACACAAAGTATGCATATCTGTTATACTTTTTTTGGTCTCAAAATACTATAATCTCTTTCTGGACGAGTGCTATCACTCCAAAATTGTAAGTCTCTTTTTCTTATTTCAGCACTTATGTTATGACATATATGTTACTCTATCCCATAATTATAAGATAAAGATTTAGAATACTATTTAAAATAATTCATGTATGTATTGCCTCATCTAAATTCTAATAATGCATTCTTGTCAGCTTAAAGAATGGTACATAAATGTATATTTAATAATTACCTAATTTTCATGTAATTATTATGCAGAAGGAGATAAAAAGAAAATTAAAGCCTGTTACATGCATTGAGATCCCATTTCAAAATGCAACGATAATTTAGTCTAGCAATATATCATAGTAGTTCTCTGACATAAAGTTCATTCATTTAATGAAAATGGATGTTTTTATTAAAGAAAGAAAGCTGGATTCAGAGAAGGAACAATATTACATAAATAGGACTTAGATCCAGTAAATGTTTACATTTCCTACTAAAATGTCTCACAATTCATAGCCCCCGTCTATGCCCAAAAGCTAATAGACTGACTTTTCAAAAAGCAACATTCTGGTATTTGATTGTAACTTTTAAGTGTAAGTTCTGTTCTTACTCAAACTCAATTCAAACATGTATGTTAAATTTTAGTTGAATTAAGAAGTACTTCACTAACTATATATGTGCTCTAAGAATACAAGATTATCTAAGCATGTCACAGCCTTTCTTTCACAGATGGTCCAGGCCATCAGGTGACATTGAATTCTATTTATGCCCTTGATTCCCATTAGTTTCCCATTTTCTTCTCACGAGAATTGAAGCTTCATGAAACTAGAGATTTTTGTCCTACTTGTTCTCTATTGTTTTCCTAACACTGAGAAGAGTCCCGATCTATAACAATGGCTCAATAAATTTTTTTTGAATAACTGAATGCTATATTAACTCAAACCAAATGATGCATAATAGAGATGTTACTATATTTAAGTCTAAAAAATCCATACATATTCTAATAGAAAATCACTTTGAGGGTTGAAAAAAAAAAGACTTGCAAGCAATGAATAAATTACCTTTTCAGGGGGTGCAGTTGCCACTAAAACCAGAAAAGAAAAAGGGTATTAGTACGATTTAAGACAATTCAGTCTATTATATTTCAATTCTTAAAAAACAATAGAAGTCCATTATCTCTGCAAAAGGATTAAGAATCAGACTAAAGCAAATGCAGAATTAGGATCATCTGCCATTTCAGGGAATTTTACACATGACTAACAGAGAACTCTCAGTGCTGTTACTCCTCAACTACTGGAGCACATGGAGAAGATGTGAACAAGTCTTTCAAACTCTTTCAAAATTAAAATTAAAAGAAGAAGGCAATACTTTCTGGTACAACATTTTATGCCTTATCTCAGTTATGTGGAACTTTCCATATGTTAGAAAACAAACATTTTCATTAATTGGTTAAAGGTTTATCCTTATGGTATATAATGTTTGAAATGCTTTCTGGTGTCAAGTGTTAAAAAAGAATGTCACTTATTTCAGTAAGAGACATGACAGCATGTGCTGCATTCTTGATGTATTCCAATCTTTAATGAAGCCCCGTGAATATTTTCAAAAAGATATGCTAACTAAATTACGAAAAAGAATCTCACAAGCCAGGAAGAGCCAATTAGAGATTAGCATCAATATACTGAACAAATTATACATTACACAATCATAAACGTTATTGTGAGGGTGTTGGTGATGCCTTTGTATTTTATTTGAAAGACTTGCTTTTCATTAATCAGTCCTTCATATTAGTTCTAAAGCCCTGGATCAACATTCACCAGGATTTTTCTCATAAGTCAATCAATGTCTCCTGTAAAAACATTAGTTTACAGGTTGGGCAGGAGCATTAAATCCTGAAAGCAATCAGGGTACCAGACAAAGTAAAATCATTGCTGCAATATTCTTGGGGTTGGAGAAAGTCAATAACCTTCTATTCTGCCTAACCTACCACGAAGAAGGTCTTGAGGCAAAATCTGGAACTACGGCCCATTTCCTCCTGCCTGTGCAAACAATGAACAGTTGCAAACATCTGGTCATGATACTAAGTGTCCAGGGGCAAACTGATTAATACTGTTGATTCCAGCTGAGGTTTTGCCTGTTCTGCCTCACCAAGGAAGAAATGCAGTGAGTGAAAGCATAGAATCAAATAGGCCAGAACACACAAACATTCAGAGCTCAGAAAAAAAGCCTGCCTCACCAAGAAGGCGGCTATGGCAAACTCCCAACACAACACTAGCCTGGGCACTCTATCTCCTCAACAGCACCCAAAAATGGCCCCCTGAATTCTGACCTAAGAATCAACTGTGAAAAGCCAACAGGAGCTTTATTAGAGAAAATACGTCTATTCCATACAAATCCAAAAGGTTTGTTCCTTCTGAGGTGAACATTTTTGTAAGCAAGATATGTGAAGTATCAGATATTGCTGGGTTTATATCAAGAGATAGGGATGACCCCATGTCCTGAATGCCAGAGAGAGAGTCATAGTCCATTGTCTCTAGACTCCCTCTCAAGTATAAGCATTAAACTATTTCCTTGGGAAAAGGTGCTCCGTGGTCACAGGTCCCATTACATGTTCTCTATATGACATCTGGCAAGTCATGTCCCCTCTCTAGGTCTCAGGTTTCTCAGAGGGTAAATGGAAGAACCACACTAGGTGATCACCAGATCTCTTCAACTGACAATCTCTTAGCTTCCTTCATTTCATCCTCCATTATCCTTGACTGCCCATTAGACCTTAATGCTTTAATTTTTGAAAGTCTGTGGATTCCACTTCAGAAATAAATAGTTGTTAAATGGCCTTCTAGACAAGAAATGAAATTAGGGCTATTCCCTGAAGGATCTAAATCACTCTCCAGATATAAACGCCAAGATAAAGCAGCCCCCAAACATCAGGACAGCATTCTAAAATTAGCATGGAATATTGTTATCTACTAGGTACATATTATTCTATAGCAGTGGCTAAACATTTTACAATACACAGGGCAGCCCTCAATCAAATAATTCTCCACTCTAAAATGCCAATAGTGCTTAGGCGGAGAAACTCTGTTCGAGAGGGTTATAAACAGGGAAATCAAAGCAAAGACACACAGATAGATGTCTAGAGTTCATGATCCATTACCGCTCTCACCTTCTGGCTCCGCCACTCCTGGCCCGTGTTCCCGGGAGAAGGTCAGGGCCTCCACTGGCTCTTCCTTGGCTGGGAGAGGTGGAGGATGAGTACTTTTAGCAACAGGTTGAGTGTTCTTTGGCTTGACAAATACAGGTCCTTTACCTACATGGTGATGGATTGGCCTGCGTCTATGAACGCCAGAAACCGTATAACCCATTCCACCAGGACAGATTTCCTTAAAAGCAGCTAGATTTGGGATGGGAAAATATTCCTTTTAAAAATCTAACAGTGCAAACTTATACAGAGGAAAATATCATGATGAATAGCTCTTAATAAATCATCACTAATATAGTTACATTTTAAAACTTCAAAAACAGGTGCAAAATGTAAGCAAATTGCTCGAATTTCTGATAAACTTGCATATTTAAAGAAAAAAATCCAACTTTTTTTTTACTAAACATTTTTCCATCTGTTAATTCCTTATCCTACCAAATCAGAATATACATATTATATATAGCATATACTTAGCATATATTTTATATATCATATTATTTACATAGTCATCCCTCAGTATCCATGAGGGATTAGTTCTAGGATATCCCCTGCGGATACCAAAATCTGCAATGCTCAAGACCCTTACATAAAATTGCATAGTATGATCAGCCCTCCATATCCAGTTCTGCATCCACAGATTCAACCAACCAATTGGGTTGAATCCACTGATGCATAACCATGGATACAGAGGGTAACTATATATATATATATAGTTAGCCCTCCATCCCATATATATCAGCAACCAATTAGAAAATACTATATATCATATTAGGTTATATATTAGGAGATATTTTATATATAGAAGACACTATATGTATTATATATCTCATGTTGCATGTATATGTGTTATCAGCAAAAATCAGGCTTTTTTTCCCGCTTTGACGTAATTTCCTTAGTTATTAACAAAGAACTCAGTGACATTTGTCTAAGTTAGATGAAGAGCCATAAGGTTAAAAAAAAATCACTATTCAGGGAAATGAGATGCTGAAATCCTCACAGTTTGCTTCCAGTTGAAGAACACAAAGGGCTCCACCAAAATGCCATGTATCAGCTGGTTAAGAGGATGTAGATTACGGAGGACGGAAAAGGGGAAGTGTTTCTGAAGGGGAGAATCTCGGGATAGTGAGGAGGAGTCTAGAGAGTGAGACATGCTGGAGATGACAGGTAGAAATCAAGAAAGAAGGGAAATGCCAAATCAAGATGCAGCTATTTTCAAGTAAAGGAACAACAACTGGGCAAAAGCCTGGCCGTGACCAGCTCATTTAATTACCCAGAGGCCAAGGAGATATTCTGTGCCCTGGAATCACTATCATTGCCAGAAAAAAAGTGGTTTTGTATTCTTTAAAAAAAAAAAAAAAAAAAAAGTAGACTCAGCACATGTGATTTGCTAACCTCCACGGCATAATCCCCATGAATAGTGAAGGGGAAAGGCAAGGGGGAGAAGAGGGGTAAGGCAGTGTGTGGCCTTCAGAGGAAAAATCCACCTAATCCCTTTGGTGTTGGTGTTGGAGGCAAATTACCAAATGTAGACACCAAGGAGCTTATGGTTAACTTTTTTATTTCTACTTTTAAAATTGAATATAAAATAAGTCATTTCTCACTTTCACTGAACAAGAGATCTTCTATTGAATGTCTGGGACCTAAAATTAGTTCTCAAGAAAAAGGAAACTCTAAAAATACTGCTTATAGTATGCTAAAATACTGTTTTTCTAAGGATCACACACTAAATGGTAGAACCTCATTCTTATGTTTAACTAGGAAAAACAATTTTTACTTGGAAACATGTTTCCAGAAGAAAACATGACTTTAAAAACCAAGTTTAAAGAATTAACGAACTAAATATTTTTAGTGAAAATCACCATATAACCAAAACTTAAGTGCAAAAATTTTATCTTGAATATTATTTTCAAATTTATTGATAGTACTAGAGAGGAGTATCCCTGAGTTCCAGTCACCATCTCAATTTATGCTTCATGTAAGGATTATAAAGCTATCAAAATTGAGCTTCCACTTGTACCCCTGAACTTAAAAGTTAAACATTTAAAAAATTTAAAAAAATTAAAAACACATTATACGGACACAAAATAATATGCATAATAAATTCACAAACTGAAAGCTTTAAAAACTGAACTTCAAGAGAAACGTGTCTATAAATTATAAAGATTACTTGATTATTAATTTTTAATAATGAGTGGATCCATCCCTGTAATCCCAGCACTTTGGGAGGCTGAGGCCGGCAGACCACAAGGTCAGGAGATCAAGTAACACAGTCAAACTCCGTCTCTACTAAAAATACAAAAAGAAAATTAGCCAGGCGTGGTGGTGGGTGCCTGTAGTCCCAGGTACTTGGGAGGCTGAGGCAGGAGAATGGTGTGAACCTGGGAGGCGGAGCTTGCAGTGAGCCAAGATCACACAACTGCACTCCAGCCTGGGCAACAAAGCGAGACTCCATCTCAAAAAAAAAAAAAAAAAAAGTGCATCAGATGGCACAAGAGCAAGAGCACAAGAGGGTACTAGGATCTTTTGGAGGCCTAAAATTATCTAGTCTACCAACATACCATCAATGTTGTATTATCCTTTGCCTTAACACAGTTCTTTCTGGTTCTAACCATGAACAAAGGTGAGTCATGATACTTATATTTAAATCTTGTCTGCTATGGTGTAAGTTACAGCTTTAAGACACTACATGGCCCTGTGAGAGTTAAGACACTTTCCTAGGTAGAAAGCATCTTATCAAACATGCAATTGAGTAGACTATTTAATGTCCACCCCAAGTAAGTGACATTGAAGCCATTCCTTGTTAATATCAGGTCTAATGCTTTCAGGTTACATTTCTTTCTCTTCCACTTAACTCTACTTGATCCTGCTTGAGAAGTTGGTGGTTCATTGGTAGAACGTATTTAAAGAGATAAATTTGCCTTCTCAGGGCATAAGGCAATTATGTACCAAATTGAAGGATAAAGAATAATCTACTTCTTAATACTCAACTCCCACAGAAGTTTTCAGGAGTTTTGGCAAGTTCTGTCCTTAAGTTATTAATCTTCATAGCGTAAATTCAATCATGAATATAATTTCCTCCATTTCCAATTAAAGAAATTAAGCACGATACTCAATAAATGAGTAAATGAGTCAACTTGCACAAAGTCTAGTTACTGTGAATTGATGAGCAGCCAATCATTAGGAAAGCACATGGCCCAGCAGAGCCTTCTGGTCTCTCTACACTTAAATATCAGACTCAGAGTCCTGGAAATTGAAGATAAAATATAATGGCTTTTCTTAATATTCAAAAGGAAGTCTGATATCACACAGAAATGGGAAAATCTCTTTGCACATAATTTTTTCCCATTGATTCAACATTGTATGTGTACAGTTTCTACAAAGGTGATTAAATATTTACAATGTATTATTAAAAATTAAAGTCAGAAACCACAAATGACCCAAGGTGCCAAAGTTGTCCCGTGTACTCATGTGGCTGGGAATCTATGTGCGCATACAGCTGGGCATGTCTTACCTGTGCCTGGAAGGGGACATTTCTCACAGTGTGGGCCCCAGGCCTTGCCCACACTACAACAGCAGAGCTGCTTGGTGAGGTGAACAGACAGCGGGTGCATACACTGTCTTCCAGAACTGACAAGTCGGTAACAGGGCCCTTTCTCTTCCGAGATCACAGGGGGATCAGCTGAAGCAGAGAGATAAAGCCCGACATTACATGAGAAACCAAAACTACACTGGCTTTCCAAATGATAGTAAAATGAACCCTAAGGTATGAATTAAAAACCATACTTCAGGATAAATCTGTCTAGATTTAGAGCATCACCTTTCTTGAAGAAAAATCAGTTTACCATATGAGTTTTAGAGTCAGGGCACCAAAAGTCGTGACAGTGATTGTCCCTGTCCCTCTCTGGTCTCTTCTTCCATTTTAGCAAGCATGCAATTAGGTATGTGTGCATAATGAAAAGAAACATTTCAATAAAAACCCACCTTTCCAAATAAACCTAGTCACCTACTGCCAAAATCACTACCTAGTTTTCTATATTTAACCACAGTAGAGATAACTCTAGGGCAGCATTTAGTGAATAATCAGGCACTTTGGAGAATGAGGAACATGGCTGATGCTGCAAGCCAGCCTCTGCTCTTCTCATCCCAGGGAAGTAAGAGCTTGCAGGGCCCATCAGGTCTCACCCTACGCCAGTGAACATGAATGGGAGGCAGAAAGTGGTTTCTGATTTCGAGTGCCACACAAGGCCCCTGTTCTAGCCAGACAGTACACCAGAGAAGGAAGAGATGATGTGCTCAGCTCCTCGGAAAACACTGCAAAAGTATACAAGGCTATAGCCATCCAATACCTAAACTTTAATCCTCATCTTCTGCTATACGTTTAGTAGATAAGAGTTCATCAACCTAACAGCTAAATACTCTGCTAGGCACACATGGCAAATATGAAAATCAGCAAAACACAGCCCTGCCTTCAAGAAGTTCATGTTCTAATGCAAATATGGATGGAGTGTATTCTACAGAACCAGGTCCAGGTCAGGTCAAAGGTGCTGAATAAGTTTGGTGTCCCCCCGCCGCCCATTCCCCAAACCCAACCAAAGCTCTTCTCTATCATATCACCATACAAATGAGGTTTTCTGACTTGCCTTTCCCTTACCCAATTCCTCTAGCATCTTTTTTTTTTTTTTTTTGAGACCGAGTCTCACTCTGTTGCCGAGGCCGGAGTGCAGTGGCACGATCTCAGCTCGCTGCAAGCTCCACCTCCCGGGTTCACGCCATTCTCCCGCCTCAGCCTCCTGAGTAGCTGGGACTACAGGCACCTGCTACCACACCCGGCTAATTTTGTTCTTTGTATTTTTAGTAGAGACAGGGTTTCACCGTGTTAGCCAGGATGTTCTCGATCTCCTGACCTCGTGATCCGCACGCCTCGGCCTCCCAAAGTGCTGGGATTACAGGCGTGAGCCACCGCGCCCAGCCTCCTCTAGCATCTCTTTTAGGGGAGGACTTCCTGAAGATGTTATCTGTGGTGCTGTTTGGGTGGGGCACTTTGGCTTTGATTCTGGCCACATGCAGTAGTATAGTCTCCATAAGATTTCTTCAGTTGTAAATAGCATCAGTGGTGTCTCTGATTCTTCAGTGCCTTAGGATGCAGTTGTTAGTAGATTCTGTGCAAAATTTTGCCGAGGATGAGGCTACCAGGTGGGCCAGTCCTCAGCCCCAGTAGTAGCAGAGGTAGGCCAAGTGTGTTTGTCTTTGGGCCCAAGGGCAGCGTACACTGGCATTGGTGTTAGTGGGTCCAAGTGGGCCAATTCTTGGGTCTCTACGTGGCTTGCTTAGGTGCCAGCAGTGATAGCAGTTAGCCAGGCAGGTTCTCAGGTCCCTGGGCAGTGGGTGTAGCATAGGTGATGGCAGCAGCATTGGTGAGACAACCCTCTGCTTCTCGCGCAGTCCATGCTGGTGTTAGCAGCTGGGAAGGCCAGTCCCCAGGCCCACAGGTGGTATATACAGGTGAGTGCCAGCTGTGATGGTAGTGGTACGTTGGGTGGGCCTGACCTGAGGCCTCTGAGAGGAGTGCTCAGGTGCCAATGGTGGTGGTACCTGCTTAAGACTCAGAAGGTGTGTGTGGGACCCAGCATGCATGAGCTCCCTCTCGGCAGCAATTCCATCGCGAGGTCTCTAGGCAGCTCCCTATGTTAGTCTCAGAGTCTGTGAGGGCCGAAGGGCTCTCCTGTGGCTAGGACTGCAGGAATTCACATGGGAATGTGGATCACTGGAGGTCTCTCATTTACCCTTTCCTCACACTGGGGAGCCTCCCCAGGCTCCCAGCTAATCCTGGCTGAGCAGGCTCCCTTGGTTCCCTCTCCTTCCCTGCCTTAGGTGTTTCCTGTGACTTCCCTGTTGAACCTCAGTGTTCTCTGTTAGATGATCTGTTCAAAGTGTGATTATCTTTGGTTCTTCTTTGTGGAGGGGGTGAGCACCAGATGCCTCTAGTCAACCATCTTAAAGCCTCTCCCAAACCTAAATTTTACTGATGCTTTCATGATTCACATTTTCTTTAATCTACAACTATTTGAAGCCAAAACTGTTCATTTATGCCACATATACCTGACAGGGTGTGCCATTTAAAACTGCCCCTATTTTAGGACCTAAATTGCCTGTTGTTCTTTTTGTCATTTCAAATGACTTGCATTCTGTTTATTAAACATCTCTAGTATTTTCACACTCCGGTCAATATGATGCGTAAACCCAGAAACAATATGCTACCCAGAATGATGTGATTGGTGTTGTTATTGTCTGAATATCTTTAATCTCAGACTGGAAGATTAATTGTAAAGGATAACACATTAGTGTACTACGTTTATTATTTAAAATATGGTACATGTGATTATATATTCTACTGAGTCATAAGGTTTTATGCTGTACTAAAGAAAACTAGAAATACCAAAAGATTTCTAAGGGATAGGGGAAGCAGCTGTAGAATCGAATAAAACTGAGGAGTGATAATAAAGGGTGCCTGTAGGCTCTTACATGTTTGTACACTGAAACAGTACTTTGTCAGATCCTATTTTGTGCAGGATGTGTTACTAAAATTACGGCAAAAAGATTCTGATACTTTATCTAAAAGGAAAAGCACTTCAGAAGCATAAAACCTACTGAAAATGCCACATCCACCAGGAAAGTAATTTTTTTGCTCTTGGCTACAGACATAAGACAAATTTTCAAACTGGTAACAAGCATATAGCTCTGTACCCAAGTATAGTACCGAATCATAACCATACAGCCGCCCATGGTGATGGCAATTCAATTACAAAACAAGAGTAAAAAGCTAAGATACTATTATTTGGGTTCCTCAGTGATATATTAAGCAACTTATATTTAATTATGGCCTTAATTATAGGATTGTATAATAAACTCACATTATACTTTCAAAGACATACTACTCTAATGTATTAACCCATTTATGCTGGAGGTTGTAAGTGTGTGTGTGTGTGTGTGTGTGTGTGTGTGAAAAATCAGACCTACTGAGATGACCTTGAGCAGGATATAAATAACTCCCACAAGCTCAGCATTCCAATAATGGAACACCAGGCATAAATGGGTTAAAATGTGAATGACAAATATTAAGCAGATATTAATTAATCTGGTACTTAGAAGAAGTTGAAAAGTAGGGAGGATTTCAGAAAAGAGCAAGGGTTTAAAAGTCTAGCTAACCTTACTAGTCTGCAATCACTCCCACCCACATCTGTAATATCCTTAATCATTTCTTGGATGAAATTCCACATTAGCATTTAATCCCTTTACAGCTTAGTATCTATGGGGATGAGTGTTAGGATACAGGTCTAGGAAGCAGGTAACGCTGCTTTGAGGAGTCTGAGAGGCAGCTTACCTAGGGCAGTAAGAACCACTGGGCACTCTGGGAAATGCGTCATTAAAAACCATTTCATGGCTGGGCGTGGTGGCTCATGCCTGTAATCCCACCACTTTGGGAGGCAGAGGTGGGCGGATCACGTGAGGTTAGGAGTTCGAGACCAGCCTGGCCAACATGGTGAAACCCCATCTCTACTAAAAATACAAAAATTAGCCGGGTGTGGTGGCGCATGCCTGTAATCCCAGCTACTCAGGAGGCTGAGGCAGGAGAATCACTTGAACCCAGGAGGCGGAGGTTGCAGTAAGCTGAGATTGCACCACTGCACTCCAGCCTGGGCAGCAGATCAAGACTCCCTCTCAAAAAAAAAAAAAAAAAATTCGTGGAGAACCAAAATAAAAGAAACAATAATTCAAGGCCATTGCAGTTAGGTCACCTATTCTATAGTGTGGCAGGTGAGATTAAAATATCAGTTCTCCTTAAATAAATGACTTACTCCTCCTGGCATTTCAGACTGTTTTCCATTTCCTGATTAAAGGTTCAGCTTGTGGAGTGAGACAGATCCAGTTTCAAATCTGGGCTCTACCCTTTATGGGCTGTATGACTGTTGGAAAGATCCCTAACCCCTCTATGCCTTAATTCCTTCATTTCTAAATTAGGAAAAATAACAGAAGAAATCCAATAGAGATCTTGTAAGTATTATATGGGATAATTCACATAAAGTGCTTAGCACAGTGTCTGGCATTTACGAAGTTTGCAATAAAAATTATTATTGTCATGGTTTTCGTTTACTGTAATTATCTGGGAGCAAGCAGCTTGTACAGATCTGTCTCACCTCCGGGCCACGGTGCCATGAGACCTCCAAGTGAGGGAGGCTAGGGGCCTAACCTGAGATGGCCACAGAGAAGGTAGAAAGAAAAGAATGGGCATAAGATAAATTATGAAGACTAAATGTCATCCTTTGAAACCAAAAGATACAAAAGAGTCCAAGATGACACAGGCTCCCAGCCGGGGTGCTCTGGAGAAAATGTTACCATGGGCAAAAAATATCAAGTCTGGAAGGAAAGCCCATATTAACAGAAAAGCTGGAAAGCTAGCAGTAATTAACCCATTTGGCTTTGCCAAAAAGGATACAAAACTACGCCACTCAATATGTTAGGCACTAGCCACATGTTGCTCCTTGGATAAAATTTAAATAAAAGTAAAAATTCAATTCCTCAGTTACACAGGCCATACATGACTAGTGGCTGCTGTATGAGGTGGCACAGATAGAGAATATTTCCATCATCTCAGATAGTTCTATTGGACAGTGTTAATTAGCTTGAGCGTCAGCAAACTTTTTCTGTCAAGCATCAGATAATAAGTATTTTAGGCTTTGTGTGCCATATGATTTCTGTTGTAACTTCTCAACTCTGTCTTTGTAATACAAAAGCAGCATTAGGCAATAAGTAAATGAATGGACATGGCTGTGTTCCAATAAAACTTTATTTTCAAAAACAAACAGATTTTTTTCCCATGGGCTATAATTTGCCAACCCCTGATCTAGAACCCTAAATTTGGAGGCACAAATCCTGTTTTAAATCTCAACTCTCAGCTACTAGCTGTGTGAGAAGCTACTTAAACTTTCCTAGCTTTAGTTTCCCAATGTATAAGATAAGCATGGTATGTTTCTCACAAAGATGCTCAGGAAATTACAAATGAATGATGTACTTAATTAAAAGGCATTTGCCCTTTCTCTCATGACTTCCAGGACTACGGCAGAAGTTCCTGAGCACATCTTCTCTCTAACCCTCCATTTCTGTCAACTAGCTCCAAGTTGATGGGTAAAGAATACTACGAAAAGGCAAAAGCCCAGGCTCAGAATTCTTTCATCTGGGCCTTTTTACTGAACCTATGGACACACTCTCAGCAGCACTCATCCTGCAGCTCTGAACTTCCTGCAGGAGTTCAGAAAGCCAGAAAGTCTTCCTACTTGGATTGCAAAGATGATACTTTTCTTGAATTTGCTCTGAAAAGTCCTTGAATTTCCCATAAATCAGGTAGCAACAGGTCTGGAGAATGCTCCTACACCATCCTAAGCCTCAAACATAGAGGTCAGAGGCAGCAAATGCCAGCATTTGCCTACTTTCTTCCTTTTAGCTTGGCTAAGCCAAGGCAAGCGACAAGGAGAGAAAGTGAAATTGTTGCAACCTTTGGCTGCAGTCAAGGAATTCTGGGGGGTTCATCTCAGTTCAGTGCATTCAAGAAGAGAAAGTGCTTCCTGTTGTTCCTTGGCCATAACCATGTACAGGAGTTCAGAGAGTCAGCCACACCTTGTATGCTCTGGATATGGCCTAAATTCATGCTGTCTTAGCAAATGTTGTCATTTGTCCTCCATTTGCCTGCAGGCTTCATCCCTGGCTGGTTTTCTCTCTCTCCAGAGCAAACATTTAGCAACCACTGTGTTGAGTGCCTGTGTGTGTGTCTGTGTGTGTGTGTGTGCGTGTGCGTGTGTGTGATCTCCAGTACCCTCCTGCTACTTCCCTGTGACTACCAAAAATACCATTATCTTTTCATTTATTTCCTTTACTCTGTAAGTATCACCCTCTTCCCTAATTCCTTCTGTCTTCAGACTTCCCCCATCAAGCTCTTCACAGAATTCACCTGAAAATCAGACTGGACTGGTTCAAATCGCAAATCCTAAAGGAACTCTACATGTCTCTGTGATGTTACATGTGGTAAATTCAGAGGAAAGAGAAATAAATCTTCTCACTCAACACTGGTAAAGAGCCCAGGTTTTCACTTCGAACTCTCAACTGGAACACTTAACTAGCAACAAACGTCTCTTAATACTTATCAGTTCAGCTGTTGTAGCTGAACCATAAAATTGAATTATTTATTTTTCAAATAAGAATGGATGGTTGTTTAATAAGTTCAGAATTATTTGGGCAATGACAGGGAAAATAAATGCTAAGGAAATGTGCAAGTGTTTCAAAAATCTCATTGGCAGATTTCTACAATCTTATTAAAACCTGGATGTCTGCCCTCAACTCTAGACATCAGATCTGGTCAAAGTTTCACAGAGCGTTTTGTGACTAGTTCTGCAAGTTTACCTAATCAGCAACCTTCAATATAAGAATTGTAACCAGACTACAAGTCAAATTATAAAAGGGTGGAAAAAGCATTCACAACAAACTCTATATCCAAACTCTACAATCTTTACGTTTAAATTATAAAATGATTTAACATATTTATTCATGTGATTCAAATCAGCCAAAAATGATCCCCTAAGTTATCTGGATGTCATCAACAATGTGATTTTTGGCCTGAAATTTCCAAATCCTTGCATCAGTTTCAAAGGTAATTTGTGTGCAAATGTAATTTTATGGTCTAATTTTACCACCCGTTAGGAAAGCCTTATAATTAGGTGTCTGTCTGCTTCATGATCAGAACTGTTTGTAAAAGAACAAAGAAAAGAGGACTTACGTGTAAAACTTCCTAATCTGCAGTTGACAGTTTTTAAAGGAAAAGAGTAGTAATTAGTGATAACATTTCAAAAGACTCAACAAACTCACCTAAAAGTAATAAATGAGACTGTCATTTTTATTTTACTACATTTGTCTTTATTTTATCACCTCTACATATCTCACCTTAGGGCAAAGAGTTAAGAGAGATAAGCTTCGTTAAAAATGAATGGCAGTAAACTCATGAAGAACATGTCAACCAAATGGCAAATTTCAAACTAGACAAGAAAGATGCAGCTCATTATATACCAAAGCCACATTAAAAAATAAATAAAAGTGGCCGGGCATGGTGGCTCACACCTATAATCCCAGCACTTTGGGAGGCTGAGGCGGGTGGATCACCTGAGGTCATGAGTTCAAGACCAGCCTGACCAATATGGCAAAACCCTGTCTCTACTAAAAATACAAAAAATTAGCTGGGCGTGGTGGCACATGCCCATAATCCCAGCTACATGGGAGGCTGAGGTAGGAGAATCATTGGAACCTGGGAGGCAGAGGTGGCAATGAGTGGAGATCACACCATTGCACTCCAGCCTGGGTGACAAAAGTGAAACTCTGTCTCAAAAATAAATAGATCGATAGATAGATAGACAGATAGATAGATAAAAACAAAAACTTGCAGGAAAGAAACTAATACACAGTTGCTCTTAAAATTATCCTATTAGTTTTCTGCCATGCAGCCATTTAAACTGTATATAATCTTTAAAAATCTGCAGTGCTACAAGGCCCATGTCTATAGTCATGCTACTCAGCAGGCTGAACAGTGATCACTTGAGTCCGGGATTTGAGTCCAGCCTAGGCAACATAGCAAGATCCCATCTCTTTAAAAAAAATCTTGCAGTGCTTACCTATAATAATGGGCATGATTACTTTAAAAATAAGACATTCTTAAAAATCTCAAATCTGCATTTGAAAACTTTACACCTAAAATGCATTCCTCTCTAATGGCATATGATCTGTAGTGATTACATGGATTAATTTACACGGAGAGGGAGTATCTCTTTGGTGAAACTATATTTCAGAACAAATATTAGAACATGTGGTTTAATGAAGGATTTTTACCCTTATCAGAAACAAGGGAAAATCTCAGAAACATTTTTAAGGCAAAACAGTATAACTTAGGGTCATTTTGGTGGGTTTAAAGAACAAGACAATATCTGAAATTAGAACTGAATTAGAAAATCTAAAACACAGGGCCTTGGTAACTATTTTCCAGACTCTTCCAATTGAGAAAGAAGTGAAACCTCATTAAATCAGAGTCCAGTGACTCAGAATTTGGAATAATTAAAGGCAGAAGCTGGGACACAGTTCAATTCAACCTAAAGAATGCTTAAAATACTGTATTTATGAAGGAAAAACTTACTGTCATCTCTCAGGTACCAAAAAAGTTTGATATGTCCATTTTAATTCTCTCTTTTCTTTTCATCAAAGCATATTTCCTCAGTGTGCTTAGTCTCTATTCAGAGTTTTAGCTATTATATTTTTATCACCACAATAAAAATGCATTTTAGAGAAGGTTCCATGATATCAATTTATTTTACTACATCAGGCAGGCCCCCTGCTTGTTATTTTAATTAATGAGGTTTTCCTGTATATTTACAAGCATTCAGTTGGCCACTGAGTATTTCCGTTCTTTTGGAAAAACCCCAAAGACAATTAATCCAAAACAGGAATAAAAAGTGATTATTACTTACGAACACAACTTGAAAAGGTAGGATCCGGCCCAAATCCTATTTTGCAGGTACATCGATAGCTGCCCATGGTATTCAAACACTCACCATTAGGGCATACACCTTGTAGCTGACATTCATTAATATCTGCAGGAAAACACAATTCTTTAGAAGGAGCAGTCAAGCCCCATTGAGCAGATTCTGGCTATACATTGCATTCACTTCCTTTTTCACTATAGTAATCTTTTAGTTATAGCGAAAAAAGGATGTAGCAGGTGTGAATAATCTTAAATCAGTTAATGTTTATTGAACATTTACAATTTATATAGCAAATATTTATTACATACCTACTACATGCCAGGTGCTAAGGATTTACTAGTGAAAAAAACTGATAAAAATTCTGGCCTTCACAGAGCTTTTGCTTTAGTGTTAGTTTATGTTAGGCATTATGGAGCATACAGGTAAGGCAAAGACTCTCACTCTAGAAGCACTGACAGTCTAACTGTACATATGAATATTTGAAAAACTAAAGAAGTGAAAAGCAGTCCAAGTCATCACAAGAACGAACTGTCATAAACTGTTAGAAGTTAAATTATGAAATTGCCTATACAGACAGTAAAAGCCACAGAAGGAAGCTGGAGGTGGGGCAGACTGTGGCACTGAGGAGGAGGTAAGGCTTTAGAGTGCTGATGTCTGGGCAGGAGCTGGATGGATGGGCGAGGAAGGGAAGGAATGACTTGTGTGGGAAACCCTGGAGCTTGAGCACAGAGCGTGGCCAGTGGATGGAGGCTCAGGAAATAATGAGTCAAACCACTGGCTGGAAAAGAAAATTCAGGAAGGTAAATAGTTGGAAACAGAGCTGGTACAATTCAGGCTGCATTTGGATTCAGTTTCATTGAGAACAGGGAGCTATACTAAAGGTTTCTGAGCAGGAGAAAGAAAGACTCAAAGACAGACTCTAGGAAAATTCACCTGGCCAACACATGGCTTGTTGAGAAGAGATTAAAAGTCTGATCACTTGAAGGGGTCATGCAAGTATGAGGTTGGTAACAGCCAGGCTGGTGACAGTGAGAACAATCAGGAAGATAAAGAATGGACAAATCTTTTTTTTTTTTTTTTTTTTTTTTTTAAGAACAACTGAAAATGCATGGTGCTTGACTGGACTACACACCATGAGAAAGTAAGAGAAAGGAGTCAAGGATGTCTGGGAGGCTCCTAATCAAAGAAAAAAGGAAAAAAAAAATCACAGTTGGTTTTGCAGAAGGAGTTCTGAGGAAGAAAGAAGGCAGGAAGAAGAGGAGTTCAGCTTTATAGTTCAAGGTCACATTGGGATACCCAAGTAGAAATACCCAGTAGCAGCAGAAGATTCAGAAATACAGTGAAAGAGGAAATCACTGCTACAAATAGACACTTAAGATACTCTGCATATGGAGATCCAGGGGGAAATCAAAGCGATTTGAAAGAGGAGGGATATAAATGAAGTGATTTTACAAAGAAAGATTATATAGTCACTTGCAAAGGTAATTAATTGAAAATCAAAAAGTTGGATACAATGGTAGCAAAACATTACTATCAGGATCATCACATAAAAAGAAAATACAGCCCTCAATCACTATTTAAGCAAATATTAATATTATTTGAACATCAATATTTCATGTTCTAAGTAGGCATCGTGATCTATACGTACATATTTTACTCAGAGCATGCAATTTTTAAGTTAATTTCAGTGATAAAATATGACACCTTCCGTGACATTCAAATGATAAGTTAATGCATATTTGCTGTATAAATTCTATGGTGTTCCAACTTGCACGTAGCTGGAAACTGGTACAGCTAGATGACACCTGGTACAGCACACAGTACAGCACCTGACCATCTCATTATTTATTGAAGTGTGTGTTGTTCTGTAATGCACTTTTATGTACAGCATGTAACTGAAAATATTCCCCCATAACTCATTCTTTTTAAGAAAACCACCATGAAGGACCAGGAAGAGTGCCAAGTCCAGTTGGAGCTTACATGGTACAAGTGAAGCCCTATTATATGTCCCAAGTAAAACCTCAAGTTTGGGTAACCAGCCAGTTGTGGTCAAGAAGGCTGGACAAAATTTCCACTCTTCTATTTCCCCTCATATCCTCACTAGGGTATGATTATTAGCATTCCTCTTCCCCTGAATGGCCTGTATTCCTGTTCATTGGCTGCACCACTACACATTCCATGATAAGATTGAGGACCCAGAATTTTCCCTTGCTAGGTGGTTTCTATAACAGCACCATCTCAGCCTTGCGGCTGGCTGCCAGGTTAATGTAGAGGTTTCCCCCCAGACTCATAAATACCTGATTTACAACCAATGCCTAGTACCCTCTTCCAATGCCCCTTCTTTGACTCTCCACACTGCTCACTGCCTTGACTCTGATGCCATGGGAATGGAGGACAGGAATTCAGACGGAAGAAAACAAACAAAATGACCAAGCAAACCTATCAGGTATAGACAGGAAGAAACAGAAACATCCACAAAGATGAAGAATCGTGTAAGACTCTTCCTGTTATGACTGTTTTAATCAGCTTGTGCCACTGGCACTGGCACCAACACTTCCCCTAATTTTGGCCCGAAGAACCCAGGAAGCCTGGGCCTTCCTTTGTGACACATTCTCACAGCTTCCAGAAAAACTGTTTCCTTCAACTGCCTTGGTTCATCTATTTTTTTATATTTCCTGAGCTACTACAAATTAGAGATTAGATTTCTGTTTCCTATATTTAACGTATATACACTAGAATATATCAATCTTAAGTATACAACTAGATGAATTTTTGCATATCCACTTGTGGTGTAACCACCACCCAGATTGTGATTAAGAACGTTTCTGGCCGGGCGGGGTGGCTCACGCCTGTAATTCCAGCACTTTGGGAGGCCGAGGTGGGCAGATCACGAGGTCAGGAGATCGAGACCATCCTGGCTAACACAGTGAAACCCCGTCTCTACTAAAAATACAAAAAGTTAGCCGGGCGTGGTGGCAGGCGCCTGCAGTCCCAGCTACTCAGGAGGCTGAGGCAGGAGAATGGCGTGAACCTGAGAGGCGGAGCTTGCAGTGAGCCGAGATCGCGCCACTGCACTCCAGCCTGGGCGACAGAGCAAGACTCCGTCTCAAAAAAAAAAAAAAGAACGTCTCCATCACCTCAGAAGGTTCTTTGTGCCCCTTCCCAGCCAACAAACAACTTATCCCCATAATTTTAACATAGGACTTCAGAAATTAATAAATTAATAAGACATTTCTAATTATTAAGAAACAGGAGCAACTGTCTAAGTGATTTTTCCTAGACAGGTAGTCACAAGCTTTCTAAATTAAAGTAAAGGATGTCAGAGACTCACAAACACGTTAAGAACAAAGCATTGGTTGAACTAAACGCATTGTATCTGGATGAGAGAAGAACATTCCAAGTGAAGACATCATCAGGCCAAAGTTTAACTACTGTTTGGAACGTGATAGGTGAATGGTAAACCAGAATTCTATTTAGACTTAACAACTGTATGGAATGTGATGGGTGAATGGTAAAGCAGAATTCTATTTATACTTAAAAACTGTATGGAACGTGATGGGTGAATGGTAAACCATAAGTCTATTCAGACTTAACAACTGTATGGAACGTGACGGGTGAATGGTAAACCAGAATTCTATTTGGACTTCATTGCCTAAAGCTATCTTCTTTCTTTAATCAAATAAAACCTGATTACAATATTTGTCATTTTATAAATAGCTTATTTTTGAAGGAATAAATTCAAATAACAATATAGTGTTTCAGGAGTCTCATATTTTTATTTATTTATTTATTTAAGATGGAGTCTTACTCTGTCACACAGGTTGGAGTACAGCGGCACAATCTCAGGTCGCTGCAACCTTCGCCTCCCAGGTTCAAGCGATTCTCCTGCCTCAGCCTCCTGAGTAGCTGGGATTACAGGCACATGCCACCATGCCCGGCTAATTTTTTTATTTTTTTTTATTTTTAGTAGAGACAGGGTTTCACCATGTTGGCCAGGCTGGTCTTGAACTCCTGACCTCAAGTGATCCGCCCACCTCGGCCTCCCAAAGTGCTCAGCCTCCCAAAGTGTGTGAGCCACTGCATCCGGCCAAGTCTCATATTTTAAAGGGTCAACAAACCTTCCTTAACAGATTCTAACTAAATCAAAAGTATTTTAATATTTAGTTTGAAAAATACATGAATTTATTCCTTGTTCTCCCTCTATAGATGACAAATTTCTCTGGAAAACTGTGGAAGTCTGTCCTTTGAAGAAGTGGTATAACCACTGCATACAGAACAACTTCCTGAGTTAAAGAATGAAGGCCAAAATAAATGGCTGAAGGGGCTCAGCACCCACATACAGCCAGTCACCATTCCCTATCCCCATCTGAGCTTTTGTGTTCAGGCAGGCAGTCTAGAAGTTTACAGAAACAGAAACTAGGAAAGAAATTCATACGGACCCATGTGCTCCTCTAGAGTAGGCAAAATCCATGAAGCTACTACAGCTAACATGAAGGAGCTTTACATACTTTTCCACTTATTTAAAACATTTACAGGTATGTCTGCCTGTATAGCCTACCACATACTTCAGCTCACAGATGAAGTTCAGGAACACAAAACTGCTTTTCTTCTAAAACTGCTCTTCTTCTAAAATGGTCAAATACTGGCAATGTCCTATGGTTCAAACTAATACAACAGAAATAAGAGGGCTGGGCTTCTATTAACCAGGTAGTAGAAGAATATAGAGTAATCAGGTATACATGCATAACAAGAGACTCCCTATGAACAACCCAACATAAAACAGCCTAAGTATTTCAGTACATGGGAATGATGCGATAAGGTGACAATGAAGTGAGGACCTTCATCTTCCTTCTACCTCATCAGGATTCTTTACATTTCTATAGCACACCATATTTCACTGGAACTTCATAACAATTCTGGATGGTGAGCAGTACAAGAATAATTATTCCATTTTACAGAGATAATTTTGTCCAAGGCCATATTTCTAAAAAGGATGGAGAGGATGGGGGAAAATAATAGGAGGAATATTCCACTAAGATCTAGCTTTTGGTCCAACTAGGACAAAATGTTATGTTACCCAGAGCAGGTCTCTGAGTTTCTCTTGATCTCAGTGTCCTCTCCTGTAACACAGAGGGGCTGAACTATATTATCCCCAAGGTTACTTGTAGTTTAAATATTCTCTGACTTCAAAACAATCTGCCAGTTGCCAGGGCTGAAAATGCCAGGGAATAAAGAAAGTATGACATTTGGTGCATAATATATTACGAACAGCACAAGTGCCCTTCTGGGAAATAAATATATTTTTATGCATCTCTTCTCCTACAGGAAAGTATGTATGTTTAACAAAGTGAGTAAGAATTTACTGTCTTCTTAGTGACGCAAGTTTATACAGGAAATGAGGCATGTCGAACAGGAGTCAGGACAAGGTAAGAACAGGACATGAGCATCTTTCTACTGTGTGAAAATATGAAGCTTTCTGGAGATTCATCTGTGTGTGTTCAGCTTTTGCTAGTAAATATAAATTCCATGACAGAATTCCATTAGCAGTATGCCTTCCACTTGAAAGCAGAAAAATACCTCTTAGTACAAATACTTTTCCCAGACAGACTATTAAGTTATTTAATAAGGATCACTTACTTTAAGTACAGGAGTTTACTTTAAGAAAATATATATATTTCTTAAACTTCCAAAGAACAACTTTGCACTGGGTAGACATACCACGAAGGAACATGAAGATATTCTATAGGGTACACACAGGCTTAGACACTTTTAAGGGAACTAATCTATAGATCTTCAGCCTTCAGATGTTTCTTTTTGAAGTCATCTGCCTAAGAATATATTTGCCAATCTTCCTTTCCTATCTTCCCCTTTCCTCAGGGCCTTCTTGTTCTTGACCAAGTCAAGGCATACCTCTTGTCAATCCAGAATCTTTCTAGGCCTTTCTAAGTACACTGTCTTGAAAGGTAAAATTCTCACAGGCACAGAATAAATGAACAATTCACAAATATATCAACCCCAGTATAGAGTCACAGAAAAAGTAATGAGTCCGATTTGTTTCATAAGAAGATCTGGCTTTACCAATTAGGTTAAATGGCAGAGACTGTTTATCAACAGCATGAACCAATTCTGCAGCTCCAAAGTTTTGATGAAATTATTTAATGCACACATACAATATAAATGTGCCAGAAATTAACCTATTGTATCCACTTGACTTTTTAATGAAAATGTAGATGTCAGCTTAAAGATATGTGAACACATAACTTTTTCAAAATTATTCTAGGAGATTAAGAAAAAAATATTTGAAAACCAATGTTCTAGAGCAATTTTACCCAAGGCATTTTACACAAAACACAGACTTTGTGAGACCTCTGCTAAAAGAGGGGTTTTGCAGCCAAATATGTTTGAGAAATACTGCCTATTCTATATACATAAGCATATTTAAAACCTGAGGAGTCCTTTGGCAAAATCTCTTGTTTTTCTGTGTTTAACTTGGTTTTTCTGCACATTTGGCTGTGGGACCCTTTTTAACACACAATCTATTAACATCCTTCTGAACTGGTCATCCGTGGAAACATTTTTGTGAAATGCTGCTCTCTGGGGCCAGCTTCAAAGACTATTGTACGAGTCTCTTCTTGATTATATTTGCTTCTACCTAGGCCCCACTGCCGTTAAAAGCCTACCCACCATCCTGTAACTGTCCCATGATTATAAAATGACCATCCACCATAGGATGGATTCAATCACTGGACTCACTGAAAAAAGTCAAACCACTGTGGGAGCAACTCCTTTCCTTCCAATTCTTCTGTCTTCGGGGTAACATGATAAAGGAATTATCAGAGCCCAGAGAACAGCTTGCATTTATTTCTTGACACATGTGTGCTACACATGGACGACGCTGCTAGCAACACACACTTACGCTGTTGGTCTTGGATTCATGACTACAGTCTACAGATATTACATAAACTTCTCCTTGAAATATTCACAGTAACATGAATCCATCATGGGCTTTCTTCATCACTCATAATACAGTAGGCATCTTCCCATTCATTTTATAGCCACAGAGATTAAGGTCAAAGAGCTATTGAAAAATACAATGTGCTAATGACTCACTTCACCACTGTCTTTCCTGAGGAAGAGTTAATAAAATAAACAGACATTTCCTTTTTGAATCCTATCCCAGCATAGTAAGAGGACACACCAGAAAAATAATTCTAAAATGCACAGGAATGGGTCCCAATTTGATTTGCAAATGCTGAAATAGGGTGCTCAGGTCCAGATCAAAAACTGTTTAAATTCTTACTGAAAATACTGTGCATATTTAAACTAGAAAGTGCAGCAGTAGTTCTAAGAGGATGACCAGAACAGTTAACACTTTCAAATCAGTAAATTATCTATCAGTTCCCACTGAGCCATTGACCATCGTAAAACATGATCTGGCATCAAACTAAGTACATGACAGTTTCTGAGATTAAATGAAAATACAATAGAAAATTATGATTAACCTCTGGCAGGCTAAACAAAGGAATATTAAACATTTCTAAGCGTTTTGAAGAACTGAATTATCAAGTCTGGTTGACCGCAGTCTTAGTTCTTACCTGTTGGTTTTCTACTATTATTTCCAAAACATATACCAAGAACAATATATTCTAAGTTTCATCTTTTTTTAAAATTATATTTAAGTTCTTGGATACACGTGCAGAATGTGCAGGTCTGTTACCTAGGTATAAAAGTGCCATAGTGGTTTGCTGCACCCATCAACCCGCCATCTACGTTAGGTATTTCTCCTAATGCTATCCCTCCCCTAGCCCCCCACCTCCCAACAGGCCCCAGTGTGTGATGTTCCCCTCCCTGTGTCCATGTAATCTCACTGTTCAACTCCCACATATGAGTGAGAACATGTGGTGTTTGGTTTTCTGCTTCTGTGTTAGTTTGCTAAGAATGATGGTTTCCAGCTTCAGCCATGTCCCTGCAGAGGACATGAACTCATCCTTTTTTATGGCTGCATAGTATTCCATGGTGTATATGTGCCACATTTTCTTCATCCAGCCTATCATTGATGGGCATTTGGGTTGGTTCCAAGTCTTTGCTATTGTGAACAGTGCTGCAATAAACATATGTGTGCATGTGTCTTTACAGTAGAATGATTGATAATCCTCTGGGTATATACCCAGTAATGGGATTGCTGGGTCAAATGGTATTTCTGGATCCAGATCCTTAAAGAATCACCACACTGTCTTCCACAATGGTTGAACCAATTTACACTCCCACCAACAGTGTAAAAGCCTTCCTATTTCTCCATATCCTCTCCACCAGCATCTGTTGTTTCCTGACTTTTTAATGATCGCCATTCTAACTGACATGAGATGGTATCTCATTGTGGTTTTGATTTGCATTTCTCTAATGACCAGTGATGATGAGCTTTTTTTCATGTTTGTTGGCTGCATAAATGTCTTCTTTTGAGAAGTGTCTGTTCATATCCTTCACCTACTTTTTGATGGAGTTGTTTGATTTTTTTCCATGTAAATTTGTTTAAGTTCTTTGTAGATTCTGGATATTAGCCCTTTGTCAGATGGATAGACTGCAAAAATGTTCCCCCATTCTGTAGGTTGCCTGTTTGCACTCATGATAGTTTCTTTTGCTGTGCAGAAGCTCTTTAGTTTAATTAGCTCCCATTTGTCAATTTTGGCTTTTTTTGCCATTGCTTTTGGTGTTTTAATCATGAAGTCTTTGCCCATGCCTATGTCCTGAATGGTATTGCCTACGTTTTCTTCTAGGGTTTTTATGGTTTTAGGTCTTACATTTAAGTCTTTCATCCATCTTGAGTTAATTTTTGTATAAGGTGTGAGGAAGGGGTCCAGTTTCCGTTTTCTGCATATACAGTTACTGTAGCCTTGTAGTATAGTTTGAAGTCAGGTAGTGTGATGCCTCCAGTTTTGTCCTTTTTGCTTAGGATTGTCTTGGTTATACAGGCTCTTTTTTGGTTCCATATGAAATTTAAAGTAGTTTTTTCTAATTCTGTGAAGGAAGTCAATGGTGGCTTGATGGGGATAGCATCGAATCTATAAATTACTTTGGGCAGTATGGCCATTTTCATGATATTGATGCTTCCTATCCAGGAGCATGGAATGTTTTTCCATTTGTTTGTGTCCTCTCTTATTTCTTTGAGCAGTGGTTTGTAGTTCTCCTTGAAGAGGTCCTTCACATCCCTTGTAAGTTGTATTCCTAGGTATTTTATTCTCTTTGTAGCAATTGTGACTGGGAGTTCACTCATGATTTGGCTCTCTGTCTGTCTATTATTGGTGTATAGGAATGCTTGTGTCTACAGCCATACCACCCTGAATGTGCCCGATCTCGTCTAAGTTTCATCTTTATGCCCACATCACTCTTATATATTCCCAAAAACCTTCTAGAAAGAAATAAACGTAGCAACTCACTTATGATAATGCAACTGAAGGCAACTTTAGAGACAAAGCTGTAACTTTGGGGCAATGGGGCCTAAGCAGAGAAGTCAGAGAAGAACAAGATGGAAGAGGGGAAAAGGTGTTTAAATAAAAACATCAATGGATATTTTCACTTTATAAGGCAGAATTCTAAAAATAAAAATTGTGCTGGCCATATAGTGTTGAGTGAAAGAAGCCAGACACTAAAGAAAACACTTACTGAATTATTTGAAAGTTCATAAGATAAAATTGATCTGAAGTTGAAAGGGTAGTGATAAGCTCTAGAAAAGAGGGAGCTACACACATACACACACAGACACACACACACCACTACTTATCTCACAAGGTTGTCTCCAATGCACTTAACACAATGGCTCCACTGAATAGTCATTCAACAAAAGTTAGCATAAACAAATAAAAAATAAAAATAAAAAAACAAGTTAGCAAAATATATAAATAAGTAGATTGAAAAGTTGTGTAAGGCAATCACGAACAAAAAGTAAATTTACTAATATTAGAAAAAGGAAAATTATCACATTCTTATGCAAACAATATCATAAGAAGAAAAGCTCCATGGGTCAGAAGCTACCATTATAATCTAGCTCTAGACCAAAGGCCCCAAACTCCAAGTGGAAATTTCCATAAAATTGCTAGACAGTAAAAGGAAAAGGGTGGGGAGGATGAAAATAAACTTCTGATTCAAAGTGAGCTTATCAACCCAATTAAAAATTTTAATGCTTGTTTGCTAAGAAACTAATTGAAGCCAATGATTTGAACACAAATATTCTCTAGATGAGAATAATTTTACGAAATGGTCTTACCAAGATTCTTTAAGGATTTTTAGCATGCCTTAACCAGTTAAATGCATACTTAAAGAATATAAAACAAGAACAGGTAGCTATGAACAATAATTTATTAGAAACCTTGGAAATGAAAAACAGTCTTAAAATTAAAAATGTAACAAATGAGATAAAGCCTAGATGGGCATAGTAAAGCAGAAATTAGAAAATTGGAAAATGGAACTGAGATAACCATTCAAAATGCAGCAAAAAAGAGAATAAAAAGACAAAAGATTTTTTAAGAGCCATGAAAAACACGCTCCAACTTTTGTTTAATGAGAGTTTCAGCAGAAAAGCATGGTGGAAAGTGATATTTGAAGACATAATAAGTGAACACTTTTCAAATTTGAGGAAAGACATGAGTTTTCAGATTGACATTACACTGAGTAAAATAAAGATAAATCTAAATATAGACACATAATGATAAAACTACAGAACATAAAGAATTAGGAGATTATCTCAAAAGAGAGAAACACATTATCTACAAAGGAAGAGGTGTCAAAACACAGAAGTCAGAAGACTTTGGTATAATGTAGTCAAGCACCACTAGAAAACAACTATCAACCTGGAATTGTACACACGAGTAGTCTCATTATAAAATGAGTGCAAAATAAAGATATTTTCAGACACATAAAGTATATACTTTAGTGACCCTCACTAAAGGATCTGTTAAAGAATATAACCCCAAAATACAGATTAACCAGATAAAAATACAAGATAGCAGTCAAATTTGAATTTCAAATAAATAATTTGAGATGTACTTACTTTAAAAACGTATTTGTTGTTTATCTGAAATTCAAATTTAACTGGGTGTTCTGGATTTTATTTGGCAAATCCTCCCCAAAAGAAGAAACAAATGCAGGAAACAAGCACAGGATACAAGAAATACTGCCATCAGAAAAATGACAGTAAATTCATTTAACTATTAGCTATATGAGGGAAAAAGGCTTTATTTCCATTAGGTACACCTTTGACAATACCTGTAAAATAATGACTCTGGTCTAAGCCACAAATCCATTTTCTTTCAAATATCCAAGAGGTTGCCATAATGGCCTTTCAGTGTTCCATCAACAAAGATGCTCTCCTTGATCAAACTCTAGTCAGGCTCCTCTGAACCCTCTTCTCAACTAGCTCTGACTTCATGTATGCTTCTGTATTTGTCTCTGCATTGTCCAGTTTTAGCTAATATCCTGTTAAGTTAGTTTAGCCAGAATCCCCCATGCTGGATATCTGATTGGGTTCCTCATCTTTCACCAACCCCTAGGTAATGTCTGGTCACCCTGATCTGCCTTCAGCAAGAATACCCTCCTAGGTTGGTTGAGCCAGAATCCCCCCTTACCCCTCATGTGTCCTCTTAGTAATTTTTCATCCACTGATATCACACTCTCACCCTCACTCCTTGGTGATACATTTTTACTTTTCCTTATTTTCAGAGTTGAGCCCAATCTCTCTCCCCTACCCCAAAACTCCACTGCAGTAGTTCTTATACCTGTTACAACAGTTACCTGAATAAAATCTGTCTTACTGTTCTTTAATGAACGTTATAAACAATATTTTTCTTTAACATTATGTTAAAAGCAGAACAAATCCAATAAGTGTTTTCCCAGCACGTATCACAAAGCCCATAATTAATCGCATGCAAATGGTGTGATTAATCATAAGAGCTTTGCCTTAAGATTCTCAATCATTTCACCTCATTCTACATGTCTGTTTTAATCCAGCACTATGCTACAAGACACATTCTTTTCTCCAGCCAGGCAGGCTTTCTTGGGGGTCTCACCTGCACTTTCTAGTGCTCGTTTATCTAGTGTTCTCAAAGCATTCAAAGACCAATCTGCCTTTACCTGTTCACAGTACTGCAGTTCACACTCAGTATTTTTTTGGTAATCATTAAGAGGTCTGAAATGCAAGCTACAGTCCAGACAAGCGCTTTGTAGCCAAAAAGTCCTTATGCAGAATATTGATCAAGACTGTGGAGTCTCATTTAATAACAGATATGCCCCCTGAAAACAAGTACATTATCTCTTCTTTTGTCCAAACAAAATGTGATTTCAGATGCACTCTGAGGAACTTTTTATCTAAAAGGAGCCTAGGCTGAAAGTTTTGGTAATGAGTATTCTTGTGCCTCAATGTATCGGTTTCATAAATTTATTTTATTAAAGCAGAACGAGTATAATAAAACGATGCTGAAAGAAGGTTATGTGGCTAGCTCTTTCCTATTTCCTTTAATGGGCTCATAGGGAGCCAGCTAAAATTCAGCTAGTTCGAAGAGTAAATAAAGCACATTGCATCTTGCTCATTCAAAGTGATTTCATTACACTAAATTCTAAGGGCAGGAACAATGTCTTACCCATCATTCATCACACATACTTTCAGTCTAAAGCTAGGAGTGCCCCAGCGATTAATGTTTGTGGAATACTGAGTCATTTAAAAAGTCTTCGAGATGATCTATGAAAAACGAATATACATACACTGAATTATAAAAGTGTAGATGTCTTTTAATTACATTCAGCACGTGCTGAGGTACTGTGGTATTGCCCACAGTACGTGCTAAAAATGTAGCAAATAATACTAAGTTGATTTTATCCTTGTAAACTGAAACTGGTAAGTGACTTTGGTATGTCAAAAGAGATACTTGCTTTTAATAAAATCACTCAACAGACTGATTCCCCAAGTACTTTCAGAACCAAATTCTATTTTTGAAACTTAGATTTACATCTAACTTTTTAAGAACCCACTTATGGCAAAATATGGACAAAAGAGAGTACTCAGTATTTCCACTCAGGGAAGGACTGAGTTTTAAAGAAAAGCAGCATGGACGTAGGAGCTCTTAGTATTATTTCATTTAATTCTAGTTCTACATCAGACCTTTATAGCATAATAATCAAATGACAAATGCTGCTCTAGATCCATCAGAGCATTTAACTGTATTGTTTGTTATGATAAATGAAGCAAATTATAACAATTCCATAATGCTGAGAGTAGCAAGGCTGTTTTGGAGCTCCGTGTGTGTATATGTAATAAATCATTCCTTTGAAAAGATAATTGCAGCACCACTGGAGAGGAGGAAAAAAAACAACTTTGAAGGCAATTATTTGAAAGCTCCTCAAATTAACATGTATACAGCTGGTTCTTTGTTACTGACTGCACATTAGTAAAAGTTGTTTCAGGACATTAGTTCACTTAGTTGAAGGAAATAATGTAATTCTAGTTATTAACCACTTTAATTTTAAAAGTGCTTTGTAAACTGAGAAGACATTAGACTGTAAGAACAATGTGGAAGGCACAAGCAATTAGATGCTAAATGGGCTCCTTTTGAAAACCTTTAGGAAAACAAAATCAAAAAGCTTCAAGGTTCTAGGAAAACTGAATGTACATATGTAATGTGAGCAAGTTCGATTTCATTTTACTGACCATCAATATCACAAAGGGAGTGAAATTAAGCCCTTCTCTCAATAGTAATTTCAATAGATTTACTGAATGAAATCATATTATGAGTCAAATGCCTTTGTAATGTAATTTAGCAGTGCCTCGAGGACCCATGAAATAGAATTTTGTGTGTTACTTCACTTTAGAATCATTGCCAAAAAGTATAACACTGCTTTACAAATATCCTCCAGAGACCTAAGCCAGGATTTGGTGTTACCAGTAGACCATCAGTGAATTGACCAAGGCGGAACCACCTAATATGCTCAGTATGAACAAAGTTTGCTGAGGGTCAGTCAGCCGTACCGACAGAGGAAAATGCAAAAAAACTCATGCAATTACTTGAATAAGTCTCCATTCTAACATACAAAATAGATAGCAAGTGATTACTTGCAAATTTGCACTTCTATCACTTCTAAAGTGGTATTTTTATTAATATAAATTGTTCAAAACATTAATCAGCCAGTAGAAGAAATGTATTGTACAACTTTCTCTCCCTCCCTCTCTCCTTCCTTCCTCCCTGCCTTCTTTCTTTTTAGAGACAGGGTCTCACTTTGTTGCCCAAGCTTCAGTGCAGTGGCACGATCGTAGCTCACTGCAGCCTCGAACTCCTGGACTCAAGCAACCCTTCTGCCTCAGCTTCTCAGTAGCTGGGATTACAGGCATGCACCACCACACCCAGCAAATTTTTATTTTATTTTTTTTGTAGAGACAGGGTCTTGCTTTGTTGCCCAGGCTGGTTTTAAACTCCTAGCCTCAAGCAATCCTTTTGCCTCAGCCTCCCAAAGTGCTGGGAATACAGGCATGAGCCATTACATCTGGCTGATAACCATCACTTTTTAATGAAATAAAACAAAATTAATATTAATTGCTTTGACTTCTATTAGCTCTCACAACAGATGGCATATCTTCTAATTAGCTAGTATCTGCATTAGTGATACTTTACAAAATATAAACAAATATATAATTGGTAAAGGTGGCCATAGGTGGTATGAGAGTATAACCCTGGTTAGGGCCGGGTACAGTGGCTCACACCCGTAATCCCAGCACTTTCAGAGGCTGAGGTGGGTGAATCAGAAGGTTGGGAGATCAAAACCATCCTGGCAAACATGGTGAAACCCTGTCTCTACTAAAAATATAAAAAATTAGCCGGGCGTGGTGGCGTGCGCTTGTAGTCCCAGCTACTTGGGAGGCTGAGGCAGGGGAATCGCTTGAACCCAGGAGGCGGAGATTGCAGTGAGCCGAGATTGCACCACTGCACTCCAGCCTGGCGACAGAGTGAGACTCCATCTCAAAAAAAAAAAAAAAGAGTATAAGCCTGGTTGGGCTTATTAACTGTCTTTGTGACCCTGGGAAAGTTATTTACTTTCTCTGTGTCTCAATGTCTAACTGGGACTAATAATGCCCAAATCTCATAGGATTGTTTTGAAGATTAAACCAAGCACATAGCATATGGACTAACCCATAGTAAATGATCAATAAAGGTTAGTTCTCTTTCCCTAAAGTAGAACAAGATGGTTGATAGCATAAGTTCTGGCCTCATTCTACCTTGGTTTAATTCCTACATGTAGCACTTATTAGCAATATGCTGCACAAATGACTTAGCCTCTCTAGGTCTCAATTTCTCCTGTAAAATGGGGTATAATAGTGCCTACTTTAAAAAGAAAACTTAAAGGCTAATGGAGATAACTGATATAAAGTGCTTATTAAACAAAGCATCTGGCACACAGTAAATTTAGTTATTAAAATCAAATTAATTCATTATTTATTTCCCTCTTTATAAGTTTATGACTTCTGGGCTTACAAACATAGTTTATCATGAATGACTACAAATATGTTGGTTTTATTTGTAAGTCATTGGTACTGGACCAAATAAAATAAAGCTATAATAAGAGCTTCTTGGCCGGGCGTGGTGGCTCATGCCTGTAATCCCAGCACTTTGGGAGGCCGAGGCCGGTGGATCACGAGGTCAGGAGATCAAGACATTCCTGGCCAACATGGTGAAACCCCGTCTCTACTAAAAATACAAAAAAAGTAGCCAGGCATGGCGGCGCGCGCCTGTAGTCCCAGCTACTCAGGAGGCTGAGGCAGGAGAATTGCTTGAATCTGGGAGGCAGAGGCTGCAGTGAGCCAAGATTGTGCCACTGCACTCCAGCCTGGCGACAGAGCGAGACTCTGTCAAAAAAAAAAAAAAAAGAGCTTCTTATCTCATCAATAACACATGAACCCTTTCTTCATCCACATCAAATCTATTTTTTAAAAATTGGGCCTCTGGGTTCACAAAAGTGAGTAAGACTGGGTCCTTGATGTCTGAGAAATCAGCCTGTCAGGAAAAGAAAGAGGTGAACAACAACATAGAATGTGAATAAATAATTCCAACACAGAGTAAGAGGAAATCCTACTACTGTCTGGGAGACTCTCATGGTGGTTTTCACTAAGGGTGTGGCAGGGGGCATAAGTAGGGGACTGATCTTCAGGCCAAAAAGAGGAGCTACTTGGAGGCAAGATTTCTATATTTTCTGTTTAGAGGTACTATGTTAACTCTAAATAGGCTATGAAAACTTAAACTGTTAAATTCCTGATTGCTCTAGGAATTATAATATAAACGGTCTATCAGTTACTACATACATTATAATTCCTAGAGCAATCCCTTTAAAATAATACAAAAAGGCCAGGCACAGTGGCTTACACCTGTGATCCCAGCACTTTTGGCGGTGGAGACGGGTGATTTGCTTGAGGCCAGGAATTCAAGACCAGCCTGGCCAACATGGTGAAACCCCATCTCTACTAAAAATACAAAAATTAGTCAGGTGTGTTGGTGCTACTCAGCTACTCAGGAGGCTGAAGCAGGAGAATCACCTGAACCCAGGAGGCAGAGGTTGCAGTGAGCTGAGATCATGCCACTGCACTCCAGTCTGGGCAACAAACAAGACTCCATCTCAAAAAAAGACAAAAAAAAAAAGGTAAAATGATGCAAAAACATACTGGTAAAAAGCCAATAGATAAAATGGAATTCTAAGGAAAGGGAAAGAAAAGAACAAAAAAATTCCTGATCAGACGAAGATGTTTAGATAGACCTAAATCTAACCACATCAATAATTATGAGGTAGGAGATCAGCAGGACTTATTTTCTGAGCACTAATCATGACCCTGCTAATCAAAATAGGCTGTAGCAGAAAAAATGGCCAGAACCAACTGAGGGCCATGAAGGCAACCTCTAGTCGCCCTCACTGCTCATTAGCATAAAGACACTGCTGCCAGCACTATGACAGTTTACAAATGCCATGACAGTGACCCAGAAGTTATCTTACATGGTTCCAAGAACTCCCCACTTATTTTCTAGAAAATTCGAAATAAGCTGCCCCTTAATTAGCATATTATTAAGAGTGAGTATTAACTATAGCTAGCCAGCAATTTACAGGGACTGCTGCTCCAGATGGCTACTGTTGCTGTATGCTGCTGCTACTATGCTGGGCCACCCCACCTGTGGGATAGCCCTGATCTGTCTATGGAGCAGCCATTCTGCTGTACCTGCTACTCTAATAAACTTGCTTTCTTTCACTGCTGGCTCAGCCTTGAATTCTTTCCTGAGCAGAGCCAAAAACCCTCTCAGGCTAGGCCCCAATTTTGGGGTATGCCAGGATCAATTACTTTAGATTATACTGCAATAAACACCCCTATTAAGAGGCAGAGATATCAGAATGTAGAAAAGAAGCAAGACTCAACTACATGTTGTCTATAAGACACCCATTGTAAAGGTAAAAAGACACAGACTGAAATTTGCCAGAGGTGCAAGAAAAAAATCCATTCCGTAATCGTAGCAGGCAATTTTAACACCTCTCTCAACAACTGATAGAACAAGAAAAATTTCACAAGTATTTGCATATTAAGCAATACATTTCTAAATAATCCATGGGTCAATAACAAAATCAGAATAATTTTTAAAAGTTGAACTTATTATTGCAGCACCAGTCATAATAGCCAAGATACGGAATCAACCTAGGTGTCCAAAAATACATGAATGGATAAAGAAAATGTGGTGTATATACAAAACAGAATACTAATCAGTCATAAAAATGAATGAAATCCTGTCATTTGTGTAACATGGATGGAGTTGGAGGACATTATGTTAAGTGAAATCAGCCAGGAACAGAAAGTTAAATACCACATACTCTCACTTATAAGTGGAAGCAAAAAAAAGTTGATCTCACTGAAGTAAAAAGTAGAACAGAAGATAACTAGAGGCTGGGAAGGGTAGAGGGAAGGTGAAGGTAAAGACAGATTTGTTAAAAGATACAAAATGACAGCTGATATCGTTTGGCTGTATCCCCACCCAAATCTCATCTTGAATTCCCACATGTCGTGGGAGGGACCTGGTAGGAGGTAATGAATCATGGGGACAGGTCTTTCCCTTGCTGTTCTTGTGGTAGTGAGTAAGTTTCACGAGATCTGATGGTTTTAAATATAGGTGTTCCCCTGCACAAGTTCTCTTTTGCCTGCTGCCATCCATGTAAGATGTGACTTGATCCTCCTTGGCTTCCACCATGATTGTGAGGCCTCCCCAGCCATGTGGAACTGTAAGTCCAGTTAAATCTCTTTCTTTTGTAAAATGCCCAGTCTCGGGTATATCTTTTTCAGCAGTGTGAAAACGGACTAATATAACAGTTAAATAGGAAGAATAAGTTCTAGTGTTTTGTAGTTATATAGTTTCAAATAGGTAGAAGGAAGATACACTGAATGTTTCAATTATAAATGTTCAAGATGATGGATTTGCTAAATACCTTGATCTGATCACTATACATTTTAAGTATCAAAACATCACTACATACCCCATAAATATGTACAATTATTATATGCTGATAAAAAATAAAAGGAATTTTTTAAAAAACTTGAACTTAAAGATAAGAAAATGACACAAAATTAAGGGACACAGTTAAAGTCAGAATCTAGACTGATAGAAATTTACAGCCTTTTATTTACATTTCAGAAAAAGAAGAAAGGCTGACATCAATGACCTAAGTATGCATCTAAAGAAATTAGAAATAGTAGCAATTGAACAAAAAGGTATAGGAAAAGAAAACAAAGATCAGAAATTAGTGAAATAGACAAATGTTTTCAACAAAGCAAATAACTGATTCTTTGGGGGAAAAATTGGTAACATTGATAAACCACTGGCAAGCCTAATTCAAGAAAAACAAATATAGCACAAGTAGCAATATAACTAAAAGGGATGGGGGTTGCTATATAAATTAAAAAGAAAAGAGGATATTAGGAAAACATTTCATATTAATACATTTGACATTTTGGATAAAATGACACTTTCTAAGGTAATACAGATTATTAAAACTGACACAAAGTAGTAATGGGAAATCTGAATAATAGTATAGCTATTAATTTGCTCCATAACCGAAACACTTTCTAAAAGAAAACTTCAGGACCAAATGTCTTCTCCTGTGAATTACGCTAAATACGTAAGGAAGAAATAACACCATAAAACTATCTAAGAGAGAGTAAGCCTTCTGTCTTCAAATATCTATGAATGGTAAAAAATGGCAAACAAATAAACACACCATACCAAGAGAACATTAGTATATTTTATCCATTTGACATTAAGAGAAATTAGGAGCATCTGACATTCTGGAAAATGTATCTAACAATTAGCTATGCAGGATTGGATTAGTGAAGGATAAATAAGGACCCTCCTCTGTCCTCTAGTTTAATAGAACAACTACAAGAAAGCCTTTTCTGCAGAATAGAGTTCCCCAACAACCTTGTAATGAAATGTCTTTGGAAGTACTGAGCTTCCTGTCCATAGAGGTGACCTGATAGCTTCTTAATAACTATTCGCCAGGGATATGATAAGAGTATTTTTACCCTGAACAGCATATAAGGTTAGATGGCCCATAGGCACATTCCAGTTCTATGATGCTATCATTACCATCAGTCCCCTGGGACAGAAACTGTGCATGAGAAGAAAGGAATTACATCTCAGCCTTTCACATAAGTTTTAGCTCCTCGACACCGAGTTTCCTGAAGTGTCCCCTGTTATTAGGTATGTCTTGTTTTGTAGGACAGTTAATCATTTAGTGGCCTGTTTACAAACATTTTAAGGCGTGTTTATAGGGCAGCCATAATATTTCTCTTAAGTCTATACTTCTGCGTGCTAAACACACTCATGTTTCTAGGTCCTTCACAAACTTGGTTGACTTTATTAACCAAAAGACAATAATGAACACTGAACACCCAAACCCCAAATCAGTCTGAGGGGCACAGTGTACAAGGTTGTTACTTCCACTGCCCTGTTCATTCCATTTCTACTAATGCATCCTACAGATGTGCTAAGGCTATAGACTTTTATCCAAATCTATAAAACAATAACTTGGTTTATATTGTAAAATATGCATCTTAAAATCTATTCATTATTTAATTTAACCTACTCATTCATCCATCTAATTAATTCAATGATACCTTAAATTCTGACTCTAAAATAATGTAGATTAATCCACTATTCCCATGTTACTAAGTTTAGCAGATGTTTCTCAAAATGTGTCATGGATGTCCTCTCCTTAAGTGGTTAATTCTAATTTTCTCAACATTCTGTGACACATGATGAGGGCTTACAATATTTTTAAGACAAAGTCTTTCAAAGACAGACTGTATGTGCATTTCTAAATAAATTCTTTTATGTTACCAAAGACTCTACATATCATAAAAGTTACACAGATGCACTATAGACAATTGAGAAAATTCTCAGATAAAAAATCAAGATATTCCTTTGGCATGAGCCATTTGAATAGGGTGATAGACAATCTACTTGAGAAAATTCTCAGGTAATCAAGATATTCCTTTGACATGAGCCATTTGAATAGGGGGTTAACCTATACTCTGTAACATGACCTTAATCTACTCTATCCTAAATACCTATGCTGGTGAAGGATACAGAGCCTCAGAACACAAATCAGAAGACATGTGCCATGTTCTCAACATGGCTTTTGGTTCTATCAGACTCTGGGAGGCTCTCTGCTTTCTCAGTTTCAATGTATACTTATTTCCAAGTTACTAATAACAACATCTTCATCCTAGACATGTAAAGGGAAATTAGAAGCATTGGTCTTCCCATAAAGTAACTAAAACAAAATATGATATCATATATGGGTATAAACTAGGCCTTGGTAAACTCAAGTTATAATCTCAGCTCTATGCTGCCACAAGAAAGTCACTTAACCTCTCTGGGCTTGAGTTTTCTCATTTATAAAGTAGACACTGGACCAGACAATCTCCTAGCTTCCCCCTGCTTGTACAACTTTGCTGTACTGTTCAACATAAACCAAACAAAAGTACTCAGGGCATTTCACACTTAGCTACATAGCTTTTCTTATTGCCTAGGCAAAATGTGTTTACTCCGGTATCTAGTTTCTGAGATGACCAACAACATTTTGATGAGAGGAGAAAAGGGAACTCTGTTGCCCAACCATGCATTGGCAATGAAGTAGAACTGCTAAGTACATGTGGGTGCCTGCAAGCACATGTGTGCACACGCCCATGAAAGGATATGAGGTGACTAGCATGGAAACCACAGTGTGCTCTCTAATGTGATCCAAACTCTTTTAAATTCTATCCAAACTCTTTTAGATTAAAAACTTGCATCAAGTTTCAGTGGTAGTAAAGCAATTCCAATAACCATACTTTAAACTTATTTCCTTACATTTCCTTAGCCTAAAGGAGTGAACATGAGGTGGTTCACTGTGACAGGCTGGGCGAATGAGCAAGCCGTGGCAAACAACTGAAGTTTCTAAAAAGCCAAAACAACTGTTGAGTCCACATCAATGAATTCAGTTAGTCTTACCTTGGCAAAAGGTGTTGTTAACCCGCTTATAACCCGGTAGGCATTCCATCATTTGGTTGTATCCATGATAAGCTGTAAGGGAAGAAATGCTTTGTTACATACTTAAATTCTTACAATCTTAGACTATTGTAAGTGATATCTGAAGCCATTTAAGGCATCAGCAAACTTACTTATTCATTTATTAATATAAGAAACCAATACCAATGTATATCTCCATAATTTCTTTCCCATTCTGCTTATTTTTCAGGATACTTCTTATTTTGCAATAAGTCCCAAGAAATTATCAGTAAATCTTTATTATGTTAACTGAAACAATCCTAAGATTGTTGTACATTTTCTTCTAATTAGTGATTACATATTTCCATCACAAAGGATCTATTCCTCCCCATTGATGTGCTTCAGGTTTTGGATTTTCTTATCCGTTGTAGGTAGGGTTACTACATGTCCTGGAACATTCTGGGTGATGTCTGTTATTCCAGCAAAGTTAATTAACAGTACTTTACTCCCCAAAGTGTCCCACTTTAGGCAATAAATTATACACTCATCCTAATTGCTGGATCGGGTATCCCAGTCATGAGGTGATTCTCACTATTATGAACCGGAGAAGAATAGGCAGGTGATGAGAGGAAGTCAGGAAATTAAAAGGGCTACACTCAGAATATGGAAACAATACAAATGTTGCAATCACCAACTTCTCAACAAAACCCTATTTCCTGAGATTCTGATACTCTAGAGTGAGACTTGAGAGAGCACCTGGCATAGCGGATGCAGCCAAAGTTCGGGGGTGTGGCAGAAGTGGGTTTCAAATCCTCTTCCCATCAATAGCTGTGACCTTGGGAAACAAGCCACTTGGGTTTCACACAGAAATTCTATACAATGAGGGTAATTCCCATCTACTGAGCAGGGAAGAATTCTTCTGCAGTTTAGAGATAATTCACGAAAAATGCCTACCACAGGGCCTAAGTGTGATAAGCATTCCCAAAGTGTCAAATGCCATTGCTATGTCCTGCAGTAAGGAATTCTTCTATTAAGAGGCTACTGTGCAACAGAAAACAAGCTACAATCAAAATGGGATGAAAGATTAGACCACTAAAAAAGACTTGAAAGAGGAGTAAAAGGGGAAAGTAGAAAATAAAGAGGGAAATTTTCTCTTAAAAAATAAAATTATTTCAGCCTCCCCATATGCTCTTTATCTGTCACCACTAAAGGAACAGGGTGAATATGTACTGGGGTGTCCCTCTTCTCCTTCAATTCTTTTCTTTGCTGTATTTCCCCTCTCTTCAGATTCCCCCGAGTGCCTAAAAGAGAAGATCAGAGTGAGGCATCTGGGAAAGGCAAATTAAAAGAGGGGAGATATGGGCGTGTGGGAGTCCCTCCATTCAGCTCCTTGGCCTCAGGTCTGTCTTGTCCCATAGACCTCTAGAGCAGGCTTCCTGCAGAGATTGTGGGATCTCTGGCTGCAAATTCCTCAAAGTCAAAAGAGATGGATATTAACTTGTTTTAGAAGTTTCAGCAGTCATCTACTTCAAGGCAGACAGCCAGACCAGGCAATCTCTTACAGTCCTCCTCAGCTTAGGATTTTATGTTCATTTTCTTCTCAAAAGTTTTAAAGGACAAGTGACTTGTTCATGCTAGGCACATTTCTAATGGGTCACAAACTATTTAATGAAATCATTTGCAGATTTAAAATAAAGTTTTCACAGCAAAAAAATGATCAACAATGAAAGGTCTTTCTGTATGTGGCTAAACAAAAACTTCAAATGTTAAATAAAAGCCACTTGAAAACTAAAGTTTGAACTAGTTTGAGGAAAAAAAAGAGGTGTGGAACACAAAAGCATAGCGTAGAAAGCCAAGGAAAGTCTGCTTCCTTCCAAACTGAATATGATTTAGAGAGGAGTCCCAACCAAGGAAAGGAAAACTTTTTAAATGACACAGGAAGATGTCATTTAAAATGTGACCCTGAGTGTGTTTCTTGGGAGTGAGTCACTTAAGAGGACACAAACAGAATAAATGTCAAGATGTTAACAGTTTACTTCATTCATAGTCCACAGTGCCCTTCCTGAAGTGAAGGCAGTCTCTTCAATTTTATGCATTAAATGAGCCAACATATGGATTTTTTTCACCAACATTTAGTTAAAAGTGACAGCAACTTTGCACTTTCACATTCAACTAAGTCCTTATCAAGATTAAAATGCAGAGCTCACAAACCACAGACATCAGTGAACTCATCTTAGATAAAAATGACGCAATTCTAGACAAAAATGACAAAAGGTCAAGAGTGGAAGTTAGGGATAAAAAAAAAATAAGAGGACAGTAGGAATCCCTTTATCTTTAATGTCTATCACATCCCTGCTACTTTGGGGTTTGGACACGAGAGAAGAGAAGCAGCTAAGCAAAAGATACACAAAGAAGGGGGTAAATGAAAAAGAAAAATAAGAAAGATGGGGAAGGTATTTAATAGTAGAGAACATAGACTTAGGACCAAAACAAAGTTCTATGAACCTAACTTCCCTCATCCTTAATCCTTAGACCAAACAGTGGAAAACATATCATCCTCCTCAATATTCCTACAGACAGACAGACATGGTAAACAAAGAGGCAGGTTTAAAAAAAGATGGCAACGCCTTTTCAACGTTTTAGGTATAGATTCCTGCTTAATGAGCTGTAAGGCTCAATAGCAAATGAAAGAGCTGGGAGTCGAACTCAGGTCTACCTAACTTCAAACACTAAAATTTTTAAATCAAACCAAATGTATCATAGCTATCCCTTTGGTCAGGTTGCCAAAATAATTTTAAGCAAATGGATCTTCCAGTGAGGATGAACCATCACACTCAACCTACTCCATGGAAATTTGCATTGCAAATGATCATTGAATCAGCTTAGAACATCTGCTTGGAAAATTCTCTCAGTACTGAAAATGTCCTTATTTACATGGATTATTTTTGTAAATGAAGAATTCATTAATTATGAGGAACTTCGGTGGGCATTTCCACAAGTTAGTCTTCTAAAAAGAGATGAGTAGTATCAACAAAATAAATAAAATTACCTGCTTTAGGCATTTAGAAAATCTGTAAGTTTGTGAGACAAAGAAGTCCAAATGAGAGACAGTTACTTAAAATGAATTGTTATACTGGTAGAAGAACAAATAATGTAAGAAAGAGATATGGAATACTAATGCCCAGATGGCAAATCCTAGATTGAATATAGAGGTTTAAAAGGTATTTGAGAATACAATCAAATCAACAGATAAGAGGAGTAAACAAAAATTATTCATTTAAAGCAAATGAGAAATTTCTTGCAGTATAAAGAATAAAAAAAATTATAAAAACTTCAGTTATATGAGGCAAAGAAAGATGACTGACAAAAATATCACTTGCTCTCTTGGCAAAAACATGATGAATAAGGGTCAGAAAGCTCAACTTAAACCCAGTCACCTCTGTCTCTAAAAACTATTTATGGCCAGGTGCAGTGGCTCACGCCTGTAATCCCAGCACTTTGGGAAGCAGAGGCAGGCAGATCACCTGAGGTTAGGAGTTGGAGACCAGCCTGGCCAACATGGTGAAACCCCATCTCTACTGAAAATACAAAAATTAGCTGGGCATGTTGGCAGATGTCTGTAACCCTAGCTACTCAGGAGGCTGAAGCAGGAGAATCACTTGAACCCAAGAGGCGGAGGCTGCAGTGAGCCGAGGTTGCCCCACTGTGCTCCAGCCTGGGCGACAATAGTGAAATTCCGTCTCAAAAAGAAAAAAAAGTATTTATTAGAAATCAGTTATCCAGAGTTAATACTACATTGAAAAACTAAAGGTACAAATTATTGTCAGGAAGAGAGTATTAAAAAGGTGTAAACCTGATTTATTCAAATCAACATGTTCTGAACTATAGAAGCAAATCAAAGCCTGGGGGTGTTAATATAGATTAATGTTGCTGAGGTCTGTGACAGCATAAAACCAGTGTTAGAAAAAATGGGAAAGAATTGTGTCCTAGTGATTATAAATTTCTCTTTTACAAATCAACAACCAATTATTTCTCCATTTTAGCTTTCCTTTTAATGAAATTTGAAAACCGATAATATAACAAAAACTACAACATAAGTTGTGGACATTAATGAAAATCTCATTTAAGGAATTTAAACCTAGGAAATAACAACTGTACTTTTTACAGGGTTTGAAACATTTATTTACCATTTTAACAGAGATCTTATTTTCTCTTCCCCTGAGACAAAAAGTCCATTTTAACTCATTACCACTTAAGACTTTTTTTCCCCATAAGTAATCCAACTAAAGAGGATAATTAATAACTGTGCTTATTACAAAATAATTGACATGAAAACTTTTTCAGACTTGCAAATTTTCTGGAAATGCACATCATAGTACTACATTCTAGAATTCAGTAGGAGAGTTCTTTGAAAGTCTAATATTGCCTCATCATTAAAGGAGTAATCATAAAAAACAGATATGCTACATTAACCTGCAAAGGAGTGAGGAAACATTACTTACATGGTTTCTTGGGGCATTTCTGGCATTTGTTAAAGCCCCAGGAGGTACCCACAGTTCCACAGCAGTCCTCTTGCTTTGAAAGGCCAGGGAGCGCTTTGCCACACTGCAATGATTAGGTGTGAAATATGAAGGTTAATTGAGTGCAGGATGCCCAGCCCCAGAGCACTGCTGTTCCTCACAGCCACGCTATAAACCAGTTCGCTTGTTATCGACACAATTAGAAAGGAAAAAAACTATAAAACTTGGAAAGAAAATACCTGGACAGAAATCAATACAACACAAAAATGAACAAGTACATTTCCAAATGGGAGCACCTTGATGTTTTTCTAGTCTAAGAAAATCTGTCACTGCTCAGAGTACTTCATAAAACTTACATTTCCAATGCCTTTTTTTTTAATAAGAGCCTCATAGTGTGTAAGATCAATATAGGCTTTTTAGATTTTAGTTGTATCTGTCTGTTTAAATCTCTTGTGTGGACCATCAGGGAACATAACTCTAAGGGTATGGCATGTGTGTAAAATGTGAGAAGATGGCACAGGTCCCACCTACAAGAGGCTTCTGGTCTTCCTATAACCCCAAGGCCTGGGCACAGACAGGACAGAAGAAACAATTACTGGCTGGGCCAAATCAGCTCTAGCAGAGACGAAGGCTCCAGGCAGCCAAGTGTTCTGACCCAGGGAGGTCAGCCAAGCTAGGAAGGTGCCAGCATGTTTAAGCGAGACCAGCTTGAGCAGGCAGAAGAGTAGGACTTAGAGGCTACTGGTGCAACACTGGTTGTCCAGCGTTAAGACCAGGTAAGACTCCTGGTCAACCACAGGAAGTGAGAAAAAGCTGAGAGGCAGGGGCCTGAAGTTAGACCACCTCAATGGGGTGAGGAAGTGCCTAAGAAAACAGATCCTGCTCTGTGGACCCATCCAAAGGCCAGCCTGAGGGGAGGACCAGATGACTCTCCACCCCTGCTATGCAGACTAACACACCCCACATTTTTGTCTCCTGTGCAAACACAGAGCATCCAAGGGGTTATTCTGCCTTTCTCTGCCTCAGCCTCTACAAAAATCCTCCCAACAGTTTCCAGAGTTGTCTTTCCAAAGACAAATCTGCTCACATTACCGATTAAAAACTTTCACTGACTCTCCATCGTCTGAAAATGGCACACTCTAGAATGATCTATAAGGTCCTTCCTATTCCCGCCTAAGGCAATCTCTTGTCCCCATCCACCTCTATCCTGCAGACATACCAAAGGGCTCTTTATTTTCTGAACAAATCATGTCCTTCCAAAAGGAGCATGTCTGGCTGGAACACCCTCTCCTTTTTTCTTTCCCAGAATAAACTTTATTCAACCCATGAGATGTATTAATAGCTCTGAAGAACCATCACTATGAAACCTCCCCTATCTCCTTAATTCCAATGAGTTCCTCCCTCCTTTTTACCCCACAGCACTGTCTATACAGTCTACTGCCTCTGCGATGCATTTTTGTTAAATGCGTATGTATCTTATGTTTATATTCCAGTACACAGTACACGTTGCAAATGCTCAGGAAACACTGCATGAAGAAAGGAACAACCAACCTAGGGAACTAAGGAACAAGCTAGTTGTAGGCCATCCAGGCAAGCAATGGCTATGTGAAAACCAATGGAGGGGCCAGGCATGGTGGCTCACACCTGTAATCCCAGCACTTTGGGAGGCCGAGGCAGGCAGATCACGAGGTCAGGAGATCGAGACCATTCTGGCCAACATGGTGAAACCCCATCTCTACTAAAATACAAAAAATTAGCCGGGCGTGGTGGTGCGTGCCTCTAGTCCCAGCTACTTAGGAGGCTGAGGCAGGGGGATCGCTTGAACCCAGGAGGCAGAGATTGCAGTGAGCCGAGATTGCACCACTGCACTCCAGCCTGGCGACAGAGCGAGACTCTATTTCAAAAAAAAAAAAAAAAAAAAGAAAACCAATGGAAGTTTAGCATCCATACCCCAGGCTAGTGAGCAGAGTGTGGTGACAGAAGGTCCAGGCAGGTGGTGGCCCTCAGAAGGACAGCAAGTAGTAGACACCAGTCACCTGGCAGGCCTCCAGGGGCAGCGTTTCTTTTCTGCCAGGTCCAAGCATGCAACATTCTGACTGAGGCGCTAAGTAACTACATATCCAAATTGTAAAACAAGACCAAACCACAGAAGGCTCAGCTAAGTTTTAGTTACATCATAGCTTTGATGTTCTAAGGTTTTATTATTTTTAATGATTTCAACAGGATGCTGTGTGCTCTCCAACAGCAGTATATGATAGTGATTAAAAATGTGACTCAGGAGTTAGAGAGGCCTGAGTATGAATTCTGACTGTAGGACTTCTTACACGCATTATCTTAGACATTTTCCTACCCATAACGTAGAGTGCATAATAGTATCTTTCTCCTAGGGTCATGAAACATGAAAGAAAAAAGGCATGTGCAATGCTGAACATTATAGCTGAGCACTTACATGTGTCAGCTATCATTACCATTATCATTATTATTATTATTATAGATAAAAGCTCCCTACTCCAGATGTCCCATTTGAGGCCCCAAATGTTTGTCGGATTCCCCAGGGAGTAGAAGGCGTGTGAGTGGAGTAGATCGTAAACGGTCCTGTCAATCAAACAGGTTAGTCTAATTGCCCTCTCGAAAGTACCAGACTCCATAAGAAATGACCCTACGAGACAAAATGAACTTCCCTAATATAAAAGCAGGTGTTAAAGACATTTTGAGTTAAGCAAAAGTAGGCATACCAAAACAATTTTTTTTTTTTTTAGATGAACTTGAAAAGACACGTAATTCTGGGGAAGGCACTGAAAAAAGCCCTAGTGTAAGTCAGTAAAGCCCAAGACCATCACATCTCATGAAACCGGGGCAGTAACTCCTGCAGACACGTGACACGCATTCCTTGAGATAAGGAAACTCTCTTATAAAACAACACAACTGGATAAACAATGAGTGACGTTGTGTGCCAGATACCAACACAATGACCTGGGGAAGTCTGTTTGAAGACAGGGCTCTCAGCAAAGTGTTTAACCACGTGCAGTGAGGGAAAGTCCCCGAGGTTGGAACAGCGGCAGGGCCACAGATGAACAGTCTCAGACACGGGGGAAGAATGGACCAAAAAAAGAGTGATAAAGTGGTAGGTGGGTAGGTAGTCACAGAGATGGCGAAACAAACATGCACAGGCACGTACACGCAGAATGGGGAGAAGAAGAGGGAGAGACAGATCCAACGTGAGAACAAACGGGAACCTTAGAGAAGACAGGCACATATTTGGGGCTGGAATCAGGTAGTTTCCATACTCCTTGAGCTTAATCACAAAACGTGTAACCCTGAAATATGAAGGACTGAAGGGAGGAAAGGCGAACAATGACCCAGGCCTAAGACTGGGAACAAAATGATTCTGTAAAAACACAGAGGTCCCCACCGTTGCAACCTGGCTGCCAAAGCATGCTTAGGGTTTATTTCCAGTTTTATAAAATTTATGTAAGACACCAGTTCACATCATATGCAGATCATTCTTGTACTGGACTCTTTAGGTTCGTCTCCTAATCAAGCGAAACACTCAACACTTGCTGATTTTATATGCTCAAAATGTTAGTAGCAGTTAAAATCCAATTTTCACCTTGGATTCCTAGAATGTTTTATTTGGTAGGGCAAAAATAAATCATTTTTTCTCAACAGGGCCTCCAGAAAGGTACAAGGTTTTCATTACATGATTCAGGCCGCTTTATCCCATGGCTTTGTTTTTGCAGGTCCACAGCCAAGAGCAGCATAAGCCATCCAAATTGTTTAAATAAATGGTAGTGTAGGTGGTACCACAACACTGTGTGTGTCTTGAAACTGGGTCTGCACAGTATAAGAATAAGCTACAAGAGATGAAGTCACAGTTATAACAAGACTCAAAGTTCTACATATGCCCTTCAGTTATTTAACTATGAAGAGGCTTCGATGTGCAGCCAGAAACTCCATCTGAGAGATCTTTGTGGCCATACTCAGGGCTCTCACCCAAGAGACCACTGAACACCATAGGGTCTCACCTGGATGTGGGAAATGCCTATGGGAAAAGAAGGTAGAGGAAAGATCTTCTCTCTCCCACACCAAAAGGCCACACTGAAGAGAATCACATGGAATAGGATGAGATCAGCATTCAGAAAATCCTTGTCTATGACTGTTAGGTTCTGCTTTCTGGTGAGATGTAATCACACAGATATAGGCTCACGCTAACTATATTTTTACGCACAGATTGAGGTGATGTTTTACAAGTTAAAAACACAAATGGAATTCCTCCTTTGCCAATTATTCACTACATTAACATGGAAAGCCTTATCATTTCAGGATGTGTCTTACGAATAAGTAATCCTGGAGAAATGTGCTAAATTTACAACCCAATATTTAGCTAAGTCAAATCCGAAACAAAAATCCTATCGGGTCAAACAAGCTACAGTGCCTCAAAAAGCTCACACGACCTTGGGCTGCAGATTAAGGGACACTACAACCCTACACAGCTGTCCCAGGATTCAGCCCATGCATGACCTAGATGAAGCAGTGCAAGCAGAGAAATGAAAGTCCTGGCAACCAGGTCCTGTAAGGATCAACTGAGGAAAGGCGGAACGGTGAGACTACGTGCAGACATGATGGCAGTGTTCAGATACCCTGAGCAAGAGGAAGCCTGTTGCACGATGAAGGTCCAGGTTGAGGATCTCTGATCTAAAACGCTTGGGACTAGAAGTATTTTAGATGTTAGTTATTTTCAGATTTTAGAATATTTGAAAATACTTACCAGTTGAGCATCCCAAATCCAAAAGTACAAAATCTAAATTGTTCCAACGAGCATTTCCTTGGAGTGTTATGTTGGTACTCAAAACATTTTGGATTCTGGAGCATTTTGGATTTCAGATTGTTGGATTTGGGATGCTTAACTTGTATTGGCAGGACTAAAGGCTACAAATCATAGAAAGAGCGGATTCAACCTCATTAAGCAGAAGATCTTTTCAACAGTTAATGCTCCTTAACAGTGGAAGATGCTGACTTCACTAGGAGCTGACCATGGAAACCCATCTCTCAGGGATGCCTAGGATATGAAGCAGATGACCTTTACGATTTCTGCAAGGTCTAAGGTTCTGTGGTCACTACATACTGATAGGTTACATTATCCCATCTAGGAAATACAAGTTACTACACACCACAGCAAAACTCAAGTGTTTCTGCTGCTCTCACATCTATAATAGGACTGCGTCTGGGCAGACGGCCTCCTAACCACCTCCTTTTGTCTTATCTCCTCCTCCCTCATTTCCACATCTCTAGAGTTACTCATGCTGCCTGGGCCTCTAACTACAGCACTTATACAAAAAGGGCAAAAGGAAGAAAAACAAACAAAGCTACTCCCAGCCTTGATTCAGCAGTGCACTGGTCATGATTCCTGGAACATTGAGTGCATGAAAATAACTTTTCAACCCTTCCTATGTGCACATCTGTATGAACACTGTGATGCAGAAGGTAAGGCTGTTCAAGAATCATTACAATTATTCCACAAATATCCATGTTACTACATTTACAACACAAAATTATTATAAGCAATAGTGAAAAAAACCTTTAATTTTGAAGCTAGTCGTCAAAAATTACAGATTGCAGGGTAATGTATGTATCTAAATCTTGGCCTGACTGGGAACACATATCTTCAGACTTTAATCTCATTTTTGAGGTAATACTGTAGCACTTCCCTGATATTCAAAGTTGGGCTGTGATCACAGTCACTTTTACATCTGCCTATCAATGTGAGAGGAAAGATAGTTCAAAACTTATTTGGTAACCAAGGATTACAATTTTTGTCCATTAAAAACTCCCCACTGGCGTTGCTTCAGAGGCTGAATGATGATTTGAAGAGATTGTGATAGATGGTGGAATATGGTTTCATAAGGTTTTATAAGATTTAATTTTCACGTATTAAAATTGCTGGTACCTATAGTGCCTACAACGTACCCTCATTCCAACAGTGTTTGCTGCACTGTGCAGAGTCCTGGGGAAGGAGGATCCAGCAGTGGTGGTAAGAAAAGAGTGCTGGACTGGAGTCATTAGACTTGGATTGAAATCCCAGATACTTCTTACTAGCAGTGAGAAGTTCAGCAAATCATCCAACCTCTCTGAGCCAGTAATCCCAACCCCAAAGGATTGTGAGATTAAATGATGCTTGTCCAATCCCAGATACTGGGACTCCATCAACCCCTGTGTGGGGATTAGAAAAGGGCAGCTGTAGGATGTGACCTGCACCAGGACATGGAGTTGGATGAGCAGAGCATGGGCTGGACTCCAGGCCCCAATCATCCTCCTCAACTGGTGTCTGGTGTGGGTAAAACCTATAACCAGCATTAAAGTACTAGCCATTTGATAAACTCTCAGGACACATTTATTAAAAGTGTTCAGATATTTAACTATTAAAAGGCCCACTCCATAAAGATAGCCACATGTCAGGAACCTATTACTTAATCTTACTATTTAAAACACTAAAAAATGATAAACTGAAATACTCTTATAAATTGTCTTCATTACATGTATATAACTCATTTTATTATGCTATGAAGGACTATTATATAATAAAGTATAAAATATTTTAAGTTTCAGTAGAGAACATCTTTTAGAGCCAAAGGAGTAAATAAACAAAACCCAAAACGTTAAAGTGATACAGGTTTCAAAAAATACTTGTAGAGATTGCACTGAGGGAAAACATGAAATAAAACAGAAGTCTGATTCATTGTAACTCTTGCAAGAGTAAGTAGGACTGTGTTTAGGCAAGAACTGAAACAAGGAAGTGACTCAATGGCTCTACTGGGGAGAGAGATTCCAAAGAGATGGAACAGCTCTAGCTAAGCATAACACCAACCACCAGCTGGGAGAAAAGCCAGTGGCAACGGAGGAGGGTAAAGACAGGGGAAGGCAGGTCAATACGAAGGAACAAAGAGTGGGTGTGCAGAGTCAGAGAAGAAGTGGAGCTAAACCATGGAGGGTTTTCCAAATTTGAGATTAGATGTACAGTTGGATATAAAAATCAACCAGGAAACAGGGGAAAAGAAGCATCATAGTTCCTTTTCTCAAAGCAAAAAAGTTTATATTGCTTCCAATTAAATAATTAGCATCTTTGAAACAATGGTAAGTACAGAAAGACTGATGAGGATGAAGAGGAGGAAAAGGAGAAAGAGATAATGTTTTTATAAAGGTAAAGTGTTCTATATCCAGTACTTCCCCTGAAATGTAAAAAAGAATTACCAGGATAAAGTATATCATTCACAGGGAGGAAAAGGAAGAAACTATACTGGAGATAAACATAATCAGGAATAACAAGAGGACAAAAATTTGAAATTAGATGATCGGAGGCCCATTGACTGTACTTTTTCTCAAACAAACAGCAGAAAGGAGTTAAGTTCAGCACGAATAATATCTTATCTCAACAAATGCTGTCCAGCCACAGCAAAAAGACTTCTGAACACAAAGCAAACTCCCAGATATCTACTTGACTTGCAGCATTAGCACATTATGAACAGGAAACAGACTTTTCTGCACAACCACATTCCCCTTGAACTCAGTGAAAAGCAATGTAAGGATGACCCACAACTGGGTAAATGGCAAGAGGGCAGCTTTTGAAAATAGAAAAACATTCACATCCTCACTTTACCAATTACCACCTCCATGACTATAGGCAAAATTCTCAACGTCTCTCTGCCTATTTTGTCTTCTATAAAATGGAACTAGAGACATCCGTTTTTCATGGAGCTCTTGAGTGGACTGAGACAACACATGTGAGACGGACTGTATGTGAGACAGCCATATGGCCAAGCCCCACTGGGCTTGTATTAGATCTCTTCCCCCAAGCTCCTCCTTTAAAAACCTGGGCTTATTTAACAAAAGAGCAATTAATCTAGTAGTTATTCGATATACAATATCCCAGATTCAGCCTACAGATAAGAGATGTATAAAATAAACACGTGAGTTAGATATAGAAATAAAAGAAAAAGATATTCTTAAGACCTTGCTAAAAATATTCAGGTTTTCTCAAAAGTGCTCTGGCTAGTAAAGAAATACTCAGTGAATTAATGCTGTGGAGGGCATGTCATTGTATAGATTTCATTTTAACTCTGCTTAAGAAGCACAACATGGTATCATGGAATTCCAATAATTCAACTTGTAAATATTGACGTTCAAGCGGCAGATGATTTCACTTTGGGGACATCACGATCGTACTTGTCATGGTGCTATGTTTTGGTGCCAGAGAACCAAGACCATGAAGCAACAGCAATGGAGCTCACTGTGCTCCTTCCCCTCAAGGATCCATGGCCCAATCACAAAACACCACACAGCATGCGACTCTCTAACTAAGTCAGGTCCCAGAGAATATAGCTGTCCTTTCAGGTTTAGATAGCAATGGTTTCTTGTGAATCCTCCATCCCTAGAAGAAATGGCCTAAGAGTCAGGGTGCAATAGTAGAAAGACTGGCCAGGTGCAGTGGCTCACACCTGTAATCCCAGCACTTTGGGAGGCCAAGGCAGGCGGGCCACTTGAGGTCAGGAGTTCGAAACCAGCCTGGACAACATGGTGAAACCCAGTCTCTACTAAAAACACACACAAAAAATAACCAAGCTTGGTGGCGGGCGCCTGTAATCCCAGCTACTTGGGAGGCTGAGGCAGGAGAATTGCTTGAACCTGGGAGGCGGAGCTTGCAGTCAGCCGAGATCGCGCCACTGCACTCCAGCCTGGGAGACACAGCGAGACTCCATCTCAAAAAAAAAAAAAAAAAAAATAGTAGCAAGACTGGACTAGACACTAAAATCTTCAGTTTTACTCCCCACCTCCCACACAAACTCAACTGCAAACTGATTTACCTCTCTGGATGTTAGCTGCATCAACCCATAAAATTGTAAGGACAGACTACTTGCTAATACTCATTTAAGTGCCCAAGTTCTATGATTTTATGAAAGCTCCAGGGCAGGGCTGAGGGCAGCCAAGGAGCTACGTGGCAGGGCAATCCTATGAAGGTCGGTGTTCCTCAGGTGCCCCCTGCCTGCCAGGTTGATACATTAGATTCCATGCTGCCACAGCCTGCCTGGTGGTATCCTCATACCCTGACCTGGGCCAACCTAATCAAGGATAACCATAATAACGGGCTGCCTTGTCCTCACCCTACGTCATGCCAGCCCTTTCCTGCTAACCTGTACACACAAAGGGCAGCTCTACCTTCCTGAGAAGAGTTATGGCTCTTAAATGGCTCGATTCTAGATTATATTGGGTAGCTATAATGAATGATATAATTATCAATAGGCAAGATCTCAGAAATGATTCAAGATGGTCACGGAAATGCAGATCTTGGGTGTACTGGGCTGTGACCATTATAAAGTCACATTATAATCCATCAACCTACACTGTACAGGTATGTCCCATAAATTATTCCACCCATGCAGGTGCCATCCTCACCTCCATCCACATTCAGAAGCACATTACTCTAACATTCTGGCACAAAGCCTTGGGGTATTCTAGTAAACAAAAGCTACACCATCAATACTATGAATGTGGATGAGGAATGTTAATCCTATTTTTTTTGGAAATCTTGAACTTCTTTTCATAAGAATCAGAATGAAGTCCCCTATGGGAAAAGTACTGACTGCATGTAACAGGTTGTTGGATCAATCCAAACTTCGTCTTTCCTCTTCTTTGCTCCTGTTAAACTGTCTTTTCACTATGATATAAACACATCTCCACTCTGGAAAAGTGACTCCTGACAATGTTCTGAGCAAAATGGTGTTCTTCTAGCCCCTGAATCAACTATGGCTCCAAATTAAACTAGAAAATCTCATGAACACTCTTTAGTGTCCCAGTACTAGATCATTAAATATGCTTATTTCTATGCATCAAAAAGTAAAAAGTTCTAAATCTCTAACCCCTATCGCTAGTGCAACTAGAGCAACATATTTCATCAACTTGTTCTAAGGGTCGTTGTTATAAAGAGCACTGTACAATGCAGAACTGGCTGGGTAACAGGCATTGTCTCATAAGAAGAGGAAAATGCATAAATACTTCCAGATTTTCTAAGAGAACTTGTAAAAAAAATTTGCTTTGGCTTGAGCAGAACATTCTTTATAGGCAAGGTTTTTTTCTTTCTTTTTTTTTTTTTAAGTCCACTCAGCTTTCTTTTATTAGAGTAATTAAAACAATGTTAGGCATTTGGGGAATCTGATACAACTATAAACCTCTGATATTTCAGGCTATTGATTTTACAGTATCTACTGTGACTAGAGCATTAACTGCTGGAAATGTATCCACGTCGATTTCTGACAGTGTATTTGTTTAAAACCTGCTGAAGCCAAACCATGGGCTTCAAGGAATTCCAGACAACTACTTTAGTTTATGAAACGGTATTTTAAAAGTTACACTAAGGCAAAAATGGTTTTTAAAGTCACATATGAAGGGAAAAAAAACCCTCTTAAGCATGAAACTTATGATTCTACTTGACATCTTTTCTAAAGAAAAGATAGAATTTGCGCTGCCTATTTTCTCCACCTCTACAATGATTTGAACATTTCAACAGTTAAGTCTTCTTCCAGGCTGTGATATGTGTGTTTTGCTCTTAAGTTGCAAAAAGAAAATTTAAGTACAGTATTATCATGATTATATTCTGACATCATAATTCCTGTTAGCCTTTCCTTGGGGCAAAACAACACAAATCATGTGATAAATCCTAGTACTAGATGGGGAGTAGATCGAATTTAAGTTTAATTACTAGGAATGTGTCTAAAAAGAAAGACTCATGTTGAGAGAGGGAATAAAGATGTGCATATAGCCATGATTACTATGACCATAGCAACCTGATCACCCCCAAAATGATGAACATAAATGCCTATCTTCTCCAATTTTTCTTTTTGTTTTTTTTTGAAATGGAGTCTTGCTCTGTCGCCCAGGCTGGATGGAGTGCAGTGGCACAATCTCGGCTCACTGCAAGCTCCACCTCCCAGGTTCACGCCATTCTCCTGCCTCAGCCTCCCGAGTAGCTGGGACTACAGGTGCCTGCCACCACGCCCGGCTAGTTTTTGTATTTTTAGTAGAGATGGGGCTTCACCGTGTTGGCCAGGATGGTCTCGATCTCCTAACCTCGTGATCCGCCCGCCTCGGCCTCCCAAAGTGCTGGGATTACAGGCGTGAGCCACTGTGCCTGGCCTCCAACGCTTATTTCTACAACCATATTGAGATAAATCTTCTATATTAAGCTTCATGTCTATAAAGAGATAATCAAAGGAACCAAAAACATTTTAGGCCTCATAGCACTATGTGAAATTGTAATGCATGCCTCATTTGGTTAAGCTTTCAGTTTTTTCTGTGTCTCTTCCAAGTACACAGAACTCAAAACTAATAATTACCTGTGGTTTGGTTGCAAGCCATGTAGAAAAACTGAAAGCCACAAATAACACTAACAGGTTCATTTAGATCCCTGGGTGCAGGGAACCATGTCTGTCTTGTCCACTGCCCTGACTCTTCTGGCAGAAACATCCATTGTTCCCCAAAGAGCCACTTGTTTCTCCACATTTCCCAGCTCCAAAACTATCTGTTAGATTGCCATAACAAAATACCGTAGACTGGGTGGTTTAAACAACAGATTTTTTTTTTTATTTCCTCACAGTTCTGGAGGCTGGAAACCCAAGATTATGGTACCAACATGGTGGATTTTTGGTGAGGCCCCTCCTCCTAGCTGGTGGGTGGCTGCCATCTGGCTGTGTGCTCGCATGGACTCTTCTTTGTGCAAGTGTGTGGGGAAAGCAACAGAGAGGTCAAGCTCACCGGTCCTATCACATCAGGGCCCTGCCGTTATGATCTCACTTAACCTTAGTTATCTCCTTTTAGGCTCTGTCTCCAAATATAGCTGCATTGGGGTTTGGGGCTTCAACATATGAATTTGGGAATGGGAGGCATAATTCCATCCATAGCACTAACAGGTATGGCCATGGGACTCATTCTGAACAGGGGGCTATGGGAAAGGGAATGAGTGTGGTCCTTTGCAGAACCTCTCGTTCCCTGCTGTAGGAATTGAGGAAGCCATATATTCTGGATAACATGGCAGTAACATGATGGAACCACGATCAACCCAAGTCCCTGAAATATACAGAGCAGAGTCCTCTGCTCACCTCTAACATGTCTAATGCACACAAAACGTAAACTTTGTTGTGCTAATGTGTTACTGAAGCACAACCTAGACTAACCTAATATATTTACCCACAATTCATCTGTGCCTAGTTCTAAGATCAATTCATAAGTGATCCTGGCCTTATAAAAAGTGCAAGCTGGTGAGGAAGAGAAACGAGGCACAAAAGCAACAACTTTAAAATATTTAAATTTATAATTGTCTGATTAGATTCTAAATGCAATAAACATTTAAGGAACAGAGAGAAGTGTGGGTTGAAGAAGTACTAAAAAGCTTTTCAGAGAAACTGATACTAAAGACAAGTCTTCCAAGTCAGTAGCATTTGAGAGACAAGTATAGGTTATTCATTCACTCTGTTTGACATTGATCTGTCCATATGGCCTGTGCATATGTCAGCACCAGTGGTGTCTAAGATTGCAGAAAAGAGCAAAGATGTAGAAATCATCATAGAGGTTTGGAGGGCTCAAAGACACCTTGGTAGTCTCCTTAGCCAATCCAATTATTTGAAAAATGAAGAAACTGAGGGCCAAGATATGATGAATTTGCTAAAATGGAAAGAGAGCTATTGTCTTGGAAATACCAACACAAGCTAGTCCCAATCTCTGAGCCTCAAATTTCACATAAATAAATGGGAGACATAAATGTCTACTTTTCATGTTTCTCCTGATTGTTTTGAAGGTCAAATCAGCTATCAGTTTTCTAAAAATGCATTGTCTTACGAAGAGGCTTTCCCCATGGCCAGGTATGGTGGCACACACCTATACTCTTAGCTACTTGGGAGGCTGAGGCAGGAGGATCACTTGAGCCCGAGAGTTTGAGCTTGCAGCATGCTATGATCCTGCCACTGCACTCCAGCTTGGGCAACAGAGTGAAACCCTCTCTCTTAAAAAAAGAAAAAGAAAAAAAAAAGAGGCTTATCTTGAAGCCACAGAATGTTAAGACCATATTCTTTAACAACTCCGTTAGAGCTTGCAGATTCTAAACCAGTCTTCTGCAAAGTGATCATCTTGGAGGCACTGCTCTCTTTATTTAAAATATTTAGAAATATACAAAATATTTTGAATTTTAGAATGTTCTTCAAGGCTAGAGACATACTTTAAATATTCTCAATGGTGGCAAATCTTGTTCACAGACATGTCCAAGCTATTTGCCCAACGGCAGTGTCACTAGAGTAAATGCACAGTCTCATACAGTGACCTTGTTGAAATAGAACATTCAATTCTCTATATAAATTATTTTATTTAAGAAAGGAGACAGAAGAGGGGAAAAAATGGAAGGATGAGAAAGGAAAAAAACAGTACTATCATGGTCTTAGAGAAGGTTCAGGGAAGAACTCTGTCCTCTTCAATATACGGCAAAAAATGTTGCTTCTCTCACTACAACTTTATGGGGCAGATTTCAGAAGACTGGTTTTTTTAGTAAACCAGATGATTCTTCCTCATTTTAGCAAATCTCAATTCTGAGGGATAGCACAGAGCCACATCAGACCATCGGAGCCCAGAAATACCAGCTATAAATCCTGAAACCATTTCTTAAAATGTATAGAGCCAAAATCAACCATCAATTCAAGCCATCGTCTCTTAAAACTATTTCCAACATGCTCAGAACTGTCATCTTCAAACACAGTGACCATAAAATCTTACCACTTTGCCAATATCAGAAGTAGCTCAACATGCTTCCACTCTGAGCTGCTCCATAATTATTATTTTCAATGCTTATTCCTATGTAGGAACAGGAGTCTAATTATTAATAGGTGTATTATTTTATAGAGCCCTAGAGGTATAAAATATGGTAATTTGATATTCCACATCATGATAAAGGCATTTTAATTGCCAATAAAATGAAAAAAAATCTGAGAGGAGGGGCTTAGGGAGAACCAATGAAGAAACACAGACTTGCTTCTCTTAAACAGGTCCGGGCAGGTGGACACTTAAAGCTGACAGCCTCTTTAGTTCCCAGAAGACATCTACCTGGGTAAAGACCAGATAGTGGGCCGCAGGAAGGGTAACGTCTGGGTCACAACCCATTCTCTGAAGTTCTAAGAATCTATATTTTGATTATCCTAATATCCCAGCCCTACATTCTCAATCCAAGTAAAACGAGCAGTTCTCCTCTCCACTGGCAGGAGCCCAGTGACATGCAGACATGTTCTATCTCACATGCGGTGATTTTCCCTCTTTGGATCTTACCCCTGTCTTTGCTGATCTTTCTTGACTCCAGGCTAGAGGGCCCCTGCACGAAAGTCAATCTGGCAGAGGTTGCTGGAACAAGACCAGCTAACACTTAAAAGTTCCAGCACCTATCAGTGAGATGTGTAGGACACCTTCAGTGATACCTTCAGCTGTTGACGCAGGTAAGGTTTGGCACGGATGGCTACAGAGAGCAGCCATTTTAGAGCCACAAGAGACAACCAGACTCAGTAACACTCAATTAAATATTTCTTAGATTATGCCAAAGGAGTACTTGAGTGGGACACTGAAGAAAAGCCCAGATGGCATAGGAAGTGCCTGGTGTTAATGACTTATTCCACCTCAAGGAAGCCAAGCTTCAATAAATGCAATCAGCACACACTCCAACTGAGCTCTCTGCTCAGCAAGAAGACAGATGTCTAGTAGCCTCAGCCTCACCTTCCCCAGTCACTGCCCAGCAGCTCCTCCAAAAGAAGGCAGGCCACTGCCCTGGTCCAAGATCACCTGGGAGGGCCCTATCCATAAGGGCATGTGGCCTTAGGCAATGGGGAGGAAGAGAGAGCCACAATTCACCTCTGCCCTCTGCTGACCCAGCCTGGCTCAGTTCCCCTTCCACATAAGTAAGATGTTTTATAACCATTTTTTTCTTTAGACTTCTAATCTATTTACATAGTTTATGGACTCAGTTTAGGGAATAACCAGTGTGAAAAGTGTTACAATAATTCTGGCATTACTTCTGTCAGGATAAAACTAGGTTTGTTTGTTTTTTAATAATAGATTTAGGCTTCATCCCAATAATATTCACGTTGCCAGGACAGGAGAGATACTGCGGAAATTCAAGAGTGGGTATCTGAGCAGAACTCAATGTCTCAGCTCCCCTAAATGAACACCATTTCTCATCACTGAGAAAAGATTTCCAAAGTGCCCATCTCATCTGCATCAACCCAACCATCTACCCATCATTTTCTCCCATGTGGAGTTGGCAGGCATCACATCTATTTTCCCAGCTTCTTATTGGCTTTTGTCCAGTGGAAACCAAGAAATATTTTTCTTTATTCAAAGTCCTGTGACAAAAGTATTGAAACTCTTTTAAAAAAAAGTAATTTCAGCCATGCAATTAGGATACTTTCCACTTCAATGAGCTCATATTTTCCTGTTAATTTCTCCATTAAGCTTATTCTTTTAAGTTTTTTTAAACAAAAGCTAAGTATATCTATTTGGCCCTTTAGAATGGTGTGTGTGTGTGTGTGTGTGTGTGTGTGTGTGTGTGTGTGTGTGTGTCTGGGTGTCTGTGTGTGTGTTCCAGTGCTAAGCTTTAGAGCTTAGGATGTTACTGAACGTATCTGCCAAAAGAGACCTATCTTCAATTAAATAATCTTGTTCTCCAATGGTCCATTCTGTTTCCATTTTTCCTGTCCAAAGAGAACTGCTGGAACAACTTCTGGCATCTCTAATAGAATCCCAAACAGTTCTTGTGTCACTTTAACCCAATTTTGCCCTAGGGCTTATTATTTATATGACCAATAATTAAAGGAAAAAAGAGTTTTCCCAGTGATTTCAGGATTCCACATCAACTACCGGTCCTTTCCTTTCTTCCTAATCCACGTAAAGTTTATTTTCTTCTGTAGAATATATATAAAGACCTTAATCTTAAAGTTTGTTTCTTTTTTTCTTCTTCTTCTTTTTTTTAATCAGTATTACACTTTAAGTTTTAGGGTACATGGGCACAATGTGCAGGTTAGTTACATATGTATACATGTGCCATGCTGGTGTGCTGCACCCATTAACTTGTCATTTAGCATTAGGTATATATCCTAATGCTATCCCTCCCCACTCCCCCCACCCCACAACAGTCCCCAGAGTGTGATGTTCCCCTTCCTGTGTCCACGTGTTCTCATTGTTCAATTCCCACCTGTGAGTGAGAATATGCGGTGTTTGGTTTTTTGTCCTTGCGATAGTTTACCGAGAATGATGATTTCCAATTTCATCAATGTCCCTACAAAGGACATGAACTCATCATTTTTTATGGCTGCATAGTATTCCATGGTGTATATGTGCCACATTTTCTTAATCCAGTCTATCATTGTTGGACATTTGGGTTGGTTCCAAGTCTTTGCTATTGTGAATAGTGCCGCTATAAACATACGTGTGCATGTGTCTTCATAGCAGCATGATTTATAGTCCTTTGGGTATATACCCAGTAATGGGATGGCTGGGTCAAATGGTATTTCTAGTTCTAGATCCCTTAGGAATTGCCACACTGACTTCCACAATGGTTGAACTAGTTTACAGTCCCACCAACAGTGTAAAAGTGTTCCTATTTCTCCACATCCTCTCCAGCACCTGTTGTTTCCTGACTTTTTAATGATTGCCATTCTAACTGGTGTCAGATGGTGTCTCATTGTGGTTCTGATTTGCATTTCTCTGATGGCCAGTGATGATGAGCATTTTTTCATGTGTCTTTTGGCGGCATAAATGGCTTCTTTTGAGAAGTGTCTGTTCGTATCCTTCGCCCACTTTTTGATGGGGTTGTTTCTTTTTTTCTTGTAAATTTGTTTGAGTTCATTGTAGATTCTGGATATTAGCCCTTTGTCAGATGAGTAGGTTGCAAAAATTTTCTCCCATTTTGTAGCTTGCCTGTTCACTCTGATGGTAGTTTCTTTTGCTGTGCAGAAGCTCTTTAGTTTAATTAGATCCCATTTGTCAATTTTGGCTTTTGTTGCCATTGCTTTTGGTGTTTTAGACATGAAGTCCTTGCCCATGCCTATGTCCTGAATGGTAATGCCTAGGTTTTCTTCTAGGGTTTTTATGGTTTTAGGTCTAACGTTTAAATCTTTAATTCATCTTGCATTAATTTTTGTATAAGGTGTAAGGAAGGGATCCAGTTTCAGCTTTCTACATATGGCTAGCCAGTTTTCCCAGCACCATTTATTAAATAGGGAATCCTTTCCCCATTGCTTGTTTTTCTCAGGTTTGTCAAAGATCAGATAGTTGTAGATATGCGGCGTTATTTCTGAGGGCTCTGTTCTGTTCCATTGATTTATATTTCTGTTTTGGTACCAGTACCATGCTGTTTTGGTTACTGTAGCCTTGTAGTATAGTTTGAAGTCAGGTAGCGTGATGCCTCCAGCTTTGTTCTTTTGGCTTAGGATTCACTTGGCAATGCGGGCTCTTTTTTGGTTCCATATGAACTTTAAAGTAGTTTTTTCCAATTCTGTGAAGAAAGTCATTGGTAGCTTGATGCAGATGGCATTGAATCTATACATTACCTTGGGCAGTATGGCCATTTTCACGATATTGATTCTTCCTACCCATGAGCATGGAATGTTCTTCCATTTGTTTGTATCCTCTTTTATTTCATTGAGCAGTGGTTTGTAGTTCTCCTTGAAGAGGTCCTTCACGTCCTTTGTAAGTTGGATTCTTAAGTATTTTATTATCTTGGAAGCAATTGTGAATGGGAGTTCACTCATGATTTGGCTCTCTGTTTGTCTGTTATTGGTGTATAAGAATGCTTGTGATTTTTGTACATTGATTTTGTATCCTGAGACTTTGCTGAAGTTGCTTATCAGCTTAAGGAGATTTTGGGCTGAGACAATGGGGTTTTCTAGATATACAATCATGTCATCTGCAAACAGGGACAATTTGACTTCCTCTTTTCCTAACTGAATACCCTTTATTTCCTTCTCCTGCCTAATTGCCCTGGCCAGAACTTCCAATACTGTGTTGAATAGGAGTGGTGAGAGAGGGCATCCCTGTCTTGTGCCAGTTTTCAAAGGGAATGCTTCCAGTTTTTGCCCATTCAGTATGATATTGGCTGTGGGTTTGTCATAGATAGCTCTTATTATTTTGAGATACATCCCATCAATACCTAACTTATTGAGAGTTTTTAGCATGAAGGGTTGTTGAATTTTGTCAAAGACATCTACAGAACTCTCCACCCCAAATCAACAGAATATACATTTTTTTAGCACCACACCACCCTATTCCAAAATTGACCACATACTTGGAAGTAAAGCTCTCCTCAGCAAATGTAAAAGAACAGAAATTACAACAAACTGTCTCTCAGACCACAGTGCAATCAAACTAGAACTCAGGATTAAGAATCTCACTCAAAACTGCTCAACTACATGGAAACTGAACAACCTGCTCCTGAATGACTACTGGGTACATAACAAAATGAAGGCAGAAATAAAGATGTTCTTTGAAACCAACGAGAACAAAGACACGACATACCAGAATCTCTGGGACACATTCAAAGCGGTGTGTAGAGGGAAATTTATAGCACTAAATGCCCACAAGAGAAAGCAGGAAAGATCCAAAATTGACACCCTAACATCACAATTAAAAGAACTAGAAAAGCAAGAGCAAACACATTCAAAAGCTAGCAGAAGGCAAGAAATAACTAAAATCAGAGCAGAACTCAAAGAAATAGAGACACAAAAAACCCTTCAAAAAATTAATGAATCCAGAAGCTGGTTTTTTGAAAGGATCAACAAAATTGATAGACCGCTAGCAAGACTAATAAAGAAAAAAAGAGAGGAGAATCAAATAGACGCAATAAAAAATGATAAAGGGGATATCAACACCGATCCCACAGAAATACAAACTACCATCAGAGAATACTACAAACACCTCTACGCAAATACACTAGAAAATCTAGAAGAAATGGATAAATTCCTCGACACATACACTCTCCCAAGACTAAACCAGGAAGAAGTTGAATCTCTGAATAGACCAATAACAGGATCTGAAATGGTGGCAATAATCACTAGCTTACCAACCAAAAAGAGTCCAGGACCAGATGGATTCACAGCCGAATTCTGCCAGAGGTACAAGGAGGAACTGGTACCATTCCTTCTGAAACTATTCCAGTCAATAGAAAAAGAGGGAATCCTCCCTAACTCATTTTTTCTTTTTTTTTTTTTTTTTTTGGCAGTAAAAAAGGTTATGTTTTATTAATTGCTGGACAACCGTGGGAAAACAAATAAGCAATTGACACCACCAAATTCTTATTACATTCAAGATAAAAGATTTATTCACACCACAAAAAGATAATAACAAAATATACACTAACTTAAAAAACAAAAGATTATAGTGACATAAAATGTTATATTCTCTTTTTAAGTGGGTAAAAGTATTTTGTTTGCTTCTACATAAATTTCTATTCATGAGAGAATAACAAATATTAAAATATAGTGATAGTTTGCATTTCTTCTGTAGAATGAACATAAACATAACCCTGAAGCTTTTAGTTTACAGGGAGTTTCCATGAAGCCACAAACTAAACTAATTATCAAACACATTAGTTATTTCCAGACTCAAATAGATACACATTCAACCAATAAACTGAGAAAGAAGCATTTCATGTTCTCTTTCATTTTGCTATAAAGCATTTTTTCTTTTCACTAAAAGCAAAGTGAGAAATTGTATTTTTTCTCCTTTTAATTGACCTCAGAAGATGCACTATCTAATTCATGAGAAATACGAAATTTCAGGTGTTTATCTTCTTCCTTACTTTTGGGGTCTACAACCAGCATATCTTCTTGGCTGTGAAATTCATGGCTGTGGAATTCACGGCTGACTTTGGAAAGTTCCTTACTATCAATCACATCGGAATGCTCATTGCTCTCATCACTGGCTTTCCGCTTATATAATCTGGACTGCTTGTGGCTGTGGGTTTCAGCACTTTGGTCATCCAGCTGACTTGTTTCATAACTGTCCTTCCCACGGCTGTCCCAATCAGAAGGCGCGTTCAGGTCCTGGGCAACGGGGATGGCCTTGTATGCACCATTCAACTCCTCGCTTTCCATGTGTGAGGTGATGTCCTCGTCTATAGCATCAGGGTACTGGATGTTAGGTCTGCGAAACTTCTTAGATTTTGACCTCAGTCCATAAACCACACTATCACCTCGGCCATCATATGTGTCTACTGTGGGGACAACTGGAGTGAAAACTTCGGTTGCTGGCAGGTCCGTGGGAAAATCAGTGACCAGTTCATCAGATTCATCAGAATGGTGAGACTCATCAGACTGGTGAGAATCATCAGTGTCATCTACATCATCAGAGTCGTTCGAGTCAATGGAGTCCTGGCTGTCCACATGGTCATCATCATCTTCATCATCCACATCATCCATGTGGTCATGGCTTTCATTGGACTTACTTGGAAGGGTCTCTTGTTTAAAGTCATTGGTTTCTTCAGAGGACACAGCATTCTGTGGGGCTAGGAGATTCTGCTTCTGAGATGGGTCAGGGTTTAGCCATGTGGCCACAGCATCTGGGTATTTGTTGTAAAGCTGCTTTTCCTCAGAACTTCCAGAATCAGCCTGTTTAACTGGTAGGGCACAGGTGATGCCTAGGAGGCAAAAGCAAATCACTGCAATTCTCACGGTAGTGAGTTTTCCTTGGTCGGCGTTTGGCTGAGAAGGCTGCAACTGGCCTGAGACGAGTCTGGTCCCGACGATGCTGTGCTCTCTCCTCCCTAACTCATTTTATGAGGCCAGCATCATCCTGATACCAAAGCCGGGCAGAGACACAACCAAAAAAGAGAATTTTAGACCAATATCCTTGATGAACATTGATGCAAAAATCCTCAATAAAATACTGGCAAACCGAATCCAGCAGTACATCAAAAAGCTTATTCACCATGATCAAGTGGGCTTCATCCCTGGGATGCAAGGCTGGTTCAATATATGCAAATCAATAAATGTAATCCAGCATATAAACAGAACCAAAGACAAAAACCACATGATTATCTCAGTAGATGCAGAAAAGTTTGTTTCTTATGGTTTTTAAAATATTTTCTAAGAGTTTTATAGTTGCAAACTATAAAAGTGGGTTCATGTGTTATTTGATCATCTTTATCTGTGTTAGAGTGCTGTACTTAAAACATATGCTGTATAAATCAAGGTTTTCCAGAGTCCTGGAAAACCTGCTTTTTAATTAACTCAGGTATTTATAAGTGAAATTTTCTGATCTTTCAGCATTTTGAAACAGGAAATCTTAAAGCACCTGAATTTTTTGTCTCCCCTTATAACGCTTCTGTCTGATTACAAGGCAGGTTCCTGGGTTCAACAAAGAGCACAGGCTTGTGCAACGAGGCAATGGGCAGGTTCAGCATGGAAGCTGGACCCTGAACTCTACACTGTGATTCTAAATGCTTCCCATACAAGGCCTTTTCATACCATCTGGCATAACTAGGTCACTACATGTTTGTTTCCCGCAACTGGGCAATCAATAAAACATGTTTGAAACAATCAAAAAGTCAGATGCCAAATAAGCTTTGAATTTAGGTCACTGTTAAGAGAACCAATTTAAAAACAAAGGACACCCTTATACAATTTATTTTTATGTAAAAAAGATGAACATATTTAATGTTCCTATGATGCAAAAATAAATTGGAGGGGTATTTTCTGAAACTTGGCCTCTCCTCAGAGATGATAACTACCACAGAAATGTTCGGGTTTGAAGCCTGTGAAAAATGAGATTACCCTGAAGTGGCTGGTGATTGTAACCACTGGAATTGTCATTCTAACAGTCAGTGAGCAAACTCTTGCAAATGTTTTCACATATATGTAGACTACCACAATTTACTCCAGGTAGCACAGAAACCTAACTCTGCCAAAATTAGGACCTGCCAACTACTTCATACTTGATTTATATTCAAGAAAACCACTCCTGTCTGTCACCCTATATAGTTCTATGAGATCAATTTCTGTTCTTTGAATATAGGAGATTTAGTGATGCCTATAGAGACTGCCTATATAGACAGCCTAATTCACATAAACACCAATGATTTATTTCATTGTTAAACATATTTTTAGAACTCTGAAATACTAAACGTAACTTTTTACAAAAACAAAACAATAGAAATGTTTTTTTCCCTACAGGTTGGCATTCTCTGTCAAGGTGAGAAAACATTACAGCAACCTTTAACTCCATTATTCCCGCTCTTTTCTCATTATAATGCAATCCAAAGAAATGTCCTCTGTGGTCATGAATTTAACTATCATCAGCAAATCTATTCACTGATCACTGAATTTCCTCCATTAATTCTCTAGCATTCCATCTCTAAAACAGCCTGGACTTCCTTGACTGATAATTAAGAGTACACCCTTCCTAATATTAATCAAGGATGAGGCTGCTTGTAACAAAGATGTCATTGCTCATCTTCTCACAATCCTCCCTGCTAAGGGTCAAGAAATCAACTCTGGTGAGCATTTATTTATTTAGCATTTATTTATTTAGAAGAAAATTCAGAATAGTTCATTTCTTCATGATCCTTGTCTTCACAACAGCCTGTAACGCAATCCTGATGCTTGATTCCTCACAAAATCCCCTATAGTCATCTCCGTTTTTTTCAACTTGACTTCTTAGATTGGCCCTTGGTCATTTCACAAGGCCAATTTCTCTTCCTTGGCCTCTTGTCACCTCACACTCACCCAACACTCCCATTAAACAGTTAAAAACTTTAAATTTGTTTCTAAAAAGTCTCTAAATGTATTACAGTGGAAGCTTTTAAATTCGGCTTTAAAATATACTATTCTATTTATAAGTCTAGGAAATTTTAATATTTTCCCCCTTCTTTCTAAAACATTTTCAAATATACTGAGATATTCAAAGGATAATACAATGATCACCTGCATATGAACCGCTCAAGAGTCAAGTTTGTGCTACTTGTGTGTAAAATACCTCTGAAACTACGGGCAATATCTCAGATATGTTGTGGGTTCAGTTCCTGACCACTGCAATAAAGTTATTATCACAATAAAGCGACTCACATGAATTTGTCAGTTTCCCAGTGCAAATAAAAGTCATGTTTACACTATACTGTCGTCTATTAAGTTTGCAGTAGCGCTATGCTTTAAAGTACATACCTTAATTTTAAAACACTTTATTGCTTTAAAAATGCTAATAATCATCTGAGCCTTCTGTGAGTCATAACCTTTTTGCTGGTAGAGGGTCTTGCCTTGATGTTGATGACTGTCAACCAATCAGGATGGGGGTTCCTGAGGGTTGGGGTGGCTGTGGCAATTTCTTAAAATAAGACAACAGTGAAGTCTGCAGCTTTGCCTGACCCTTCCTTTTACTAAATATTTCTCTGTAGTAAGTGATACTGTTTGATAGCATTTGACCCATGCTAGAACTGCTTTCAAAATGAGTCAGTCCTCTTAAGTCCTGCTAATGCTTTATCAATTAAATTTATAGCGTATTCTAAATCCATTGTTGTCATTTCACAATGTTCACAGCATCTACACCAGGAGTCGATTTCATCTCATGAAAGCACTTTCTTTCCTCATTCATAAGCAGCAGCTCCTCATCCATTCAAGTTTGAACATGAGATTGCAGCAGTTTGGTCATATCTTCAGGATCCACTTCTAACTCGAGTTCTCTTGCTATTTCCACCATATCTGTAGTGACTTCCTCCACTGAAATTTTGTACCCCTCAAAGTCATCCATAAGGGTTGGATTTGACTTTTTCGAGTATCTAATTTAATTAAATATCTTTAATGCTGATATTCTGACCTCCTCCCATGTATCATGAATGTTCCTAATGGCATCTAGAATGGCAAACTCTTTCCAGAAAGCTTTTTATTTACTTTGCCCAGATCCATCAGAGGAATCATGATCCATGGCAGTAATAGCCTTAAAAAATGTATTTCTTAAATAATAAGACTTGAAAGTCCAAATGACTCCTTGATCCATGGGCTACAGAATGGATGTTGTGATTGCAGGCATGAAAACAACATTCATCTTTTCGTACATCTCCATTAGAGCTCTTGAGTGACCAGGTACATTGTCAATGAGCAGTAATATTTTGAAAGGAATCTTTTCTTCTGAGCATCAGGTCTCAATAGTGGTCTTAAAACCTTCAGTAAACCAAACTGCAAACACATGTGCCGTCATCCGGGCTTTGCTATTCTCTTTATATAGCACAGGCAGAGTAGATTTAACATAGTTCTTAAGGGCCATAGAATTTTCAGAACAGCCTATGAGCACTGGCTGCAACTTAAAGTCACCAGCTGCATTAGCCCCTAACAAGAGAGCCAGGCTGTCCTCTGAAGCCAAGCAATGACTTTCTCTCTAGCTATGAAAGTCCTAAATGGCATCTTCTTCAGGTATAAGGCTGCTTAGTGTAGCCATCTTTATCAGTTATCTTCTGGACAACTTGCTGCAGCTTCTACATCAGCACTTGCTGCTTCTCCTTGTACTTTTATGGTATGCAGATGGCTTCTTTCTTTAAACCTCATGAACCAACCACTACTAGCTTCAGATTTTTCTTCTGCAACTTCCTTACCTCTCCAAGCCTTCAGAGAATTGAAGAAAGTTAGGTCCTTGTTCTGGATTGAGCTTTGGCTGAAGAGAATGTTGTGGCTGGTTCTAGACCTCTCTCAAACATTCTCCGTATTAGCAACAGAGCTGTTTTACTTTCTTATCATTCATGTACTCTCTGGAGTAGCACTTTTAATTTCCTTCAAGAACTTTTCCTTCGAATTCACAACTTGGCTAACTGATGCAAAGGCCTAGCTTTTGGCTTATTTTGGCTTTCAACATGCCCTCCTCACTAAGGTTAATCATTTTTAGCTTTTGATTTAAAGTGAGAGATGTGGCTGGGCTCGGTGGCTCACGTCTATAACCCCAGCACTTTGGGAGGCCGAGGAGGGTGGATCACGAGGTCAGGAGATTGAGACCACCCTGGCTAACACGGTGAAACCCCATCTCTAATAAAAATACAAAAATTACCCGGGCGTGGTGGCAGGCGCCTGTTGTCTCAGCTACTCGGGAGCCTGAGGCAGGAGAATGGCGTGAACCCGGGAGGCAGACCTTGCAGTGAGCCAGGATCGTGCCACTGCACTCCAGCCTGGGTAACAGAGCAAGAACTCTGTTTCATAAATAAATAAATAAATAAATAAATAAATAAATAAATAAATAAAAATAAATAAAGTGAGAGATGTGTGACTCCTTCTTCCACTTGAACATTTAAAGGCCATTGTGTTATTATCAATTAGCCTAATTTCAATATTGTTGTGTTTCAGCCAATAGGGATGCCTGAAGACAGGGAGAGAGATGGGGGAATGGCCAGTTGGTAGAGCAGTCAGAGAATACACATGTATCAATTAAGTTTGCCATCTTATATGGTTGTGGTTTGTAATGCCCCAAAACAATTACAATAGTAACAAAAATCACTTATCACACATCACCATAACAGATAACAATGAAAAGGTCTTGAAATATTGCAAAAATTACCAACATGTGAAAGAGACACAAAGTGAGAGCATGCTGTCAGAAAAACTTACTTGCCTATAAGCAGGGCTGCCATAACCTTCATTCAATTAGTAAAAGACACAATATCTATCTACAAAGAGTGGAAGTGAGGTGCAGTAAAAGAAAGTATGCCTGTAAACTACGAACATCATGGAATTTCACCCCTAAAACTTTCAGCATTCATCTATTAAGAATAAGGACATTTTCCTGCTGGGTGCGGTGGCTCATGCCTGTAATCCCAGCATTTTGGGAGGCCAAGGCGGGTGAATCACCTGAGGTCAGGAGTTCTAAACCAGCCTGGGCAACATGGTGAAACCCCGTCTCTACTAAAAGTACAAAAATTAGCTGGGTGTGGTGGTGCACACCTGTAATTCCAGCCACTCGGGAGGCTGAGGCAGGAGAGTCCCTTGAACCAGGGAGGCAGAGGTTGCAGTGTCACCTCTGCTCCACTGCACTCCAGCTTGGGCCACAGAGTGAGAGACTCCATCTCAAAACAAACAAACAAAAAAGAATAAGGATATTTTCCTACATAATCCCAATACTATTACCACACATAAGAAAACTAGTAATTCCAAAATATCATCTAATGACATTTCCTATGGTTTGAATGTGTCCCCCAAAGTTCATGTGTTAGAAACTTAATCCCCTGAAAGCGACAGTGTTAGGAGTATGGGACCTAATAAGAGGGTCTTCCCTCATGAATGCATTAATGTCATTATCTTGGGAGTGGGTTAGTTATCACCAGAGTGGTCTTGTTATAAAAGCAAGTTCAGCCCCCCCTTGCTCTCTTGTGTTCTCCTGTCCTTCTGCTATGGGGTGACTTAGTAAGAAGGCCCTGGTCACATGCTGGCATCTTGATATTGAACTTCACAGCCTCTAAAACAGTGAGAAATAAATGTCTTTTCTTTATAGATTACCCAGTCTGTGGCACTCTGTTATAACAACACAAAATGGACTAAGACAGAGCTCATGTTCAAATTTCCCCAACTATTCCCAAAATATCTCTTAGATCTGGCTTTTTAAAAAAAAATCAAGATTTAATTAAGGTGAATATATTACACTTATTTTTTGTGTCTCTTTCTACAAACATCATCTCACTTTCTTTTATACTCTGATTTTTTTTTTAAGAAACCAGGCAATAATGCCCTACACTGTAAATGTCTGATTGTTTTTTCTGTCTGAGTGTGATGTTTTTAACTTGTTTCTTTACCCTTGGTATTCCCCGTAAACTTGGGGTTAAGTCTAAGGGTTTGATTAGATTCAGGTTAGATATATTTGGCAAGAACACTTCATGGGTAATTCTGCACTCTATACTGTCTCACAGCAGGAGGCACATAAGGTCAGGCTGCCCCACTATTAATGACGCTGAGTTGATCACTTAGTCAAAGGGGCTTCCTGACACGCTGACCTTGCCAGCAAGTCATTTATACTGCACTATGCCTCAGATTTAAGAGGCTTAATATTTGTGCAATAGCCTGCCAAGAATCCCAAGCTATTTCACTTCTCTGATCTCTTCTGACAACTCTTCCTTGCCCATTTCTTGTACCGTTCTCTTTCCTCTGTTTAATTACTCTCCCTTTCTGCTCTGTGAGCTTGGTTTCCTCATCAATCATCCATTTTCCTCCACCCTCCAAACAGTTCTGAAATTCTACTCTACAAAGCTTTCCTGAATTTAAATACGTTGATCACAGTTCATCTTGGTTTTCAATCCCAAGTTTACTACCTAATTATTAGAATGTGCCACAGAAACAAGGGCTATCTCTGCCAAATTTATTTTGTATATGACCTCTCATAGCAACATATAAACATAGATGTTTATTGGTAACTATTGCATTGAAAGTCTCAATGTTTGACATTTGCAATTAGTAAGACGGCTCCACTGAGCAAAGCAACAGTGAGCATTTATCCAGGGTTTTGTTTTTGTTTTGGATTATTTGCCATTTAAAATCTACCTATACCTCCTGGCTACAGCTATGTTTGCAAACCAACCACAGCAAGAAAGCACAAATGTTTTCAAAATCCTTTGTAGGATAGTAGGATACACCTACACACTATGATTATTTGCCAGTAATGTATTTTTTAAATGCCTGGTTCACCCTAATTGCATAAATTAATTGGGCAGTCTTTAGCATCCAGCAACATTCCTCATGAACAGGAAGACCAATAAATATATGCTGAGAATGCTTTCCAAAAAATAGGTCTTATTTTGAAGCTGTGTATGAGTGAGTACACATGCAAAATGAATTAAGAATTGAGATCACTGTTTGGATCTTTTAGACCAAAAGTCAGAGATGTATGCAGATAAGACAAAAGTATTCCAGAGTTTTAATTATTTGGGTAACTCCATCAATTAGCCAATTCATTTCAATTGTATACTCTAGGCTTACAAGTCAATAGTATCTTTTCATCTTTTCTTGTTAGCAATCACCTAATATTATACAAGAATAACAAGTTTGTTATGTCTCATTTTCTTGCTTTTTATCATCTGTGTTCCAACTTGGAAACGGGGAGAAAGGTACTGGGAACACAATTTTAAAAAGATCTGCTTTTTCCTTTCTCCATGACCAACCTAAGCTGGAATGAATAAACAATGCAAATGGCACGAAATTTGTCCTCCCTCTCCAAGACTAGTTCAGTGCAAAGCTGTGAAGTGTGTAAAGTTTATCTTCAGCCCCACTGTCTTTATCAAAATCTACCCTTAGCATAAACATTGTCTTTATTTTTAAGCTAAATTTAAATTGATGTTCCTTCTCCCAAAAGCATTTGCAAAACTGGGGAATGAAAAGCCACGTTAGGTCCCCTGTAGTCGCAATTCAGGTGTCCACAGGCCAATGAGGGCTGTGTTTGTGGGATCGATGCTGTGCCCTATCTTACTGAAAGCACATGATATAAAAACAGTCATAGTAGATGGCTGCTTAAGTTTGACTCTATCTTGATAAATATTCTCTAAGCTAATATTTGCATCGTTCTATAATATTTGCAAAGCAGGGCTCACATTATCTTGATTAATCTTAACAAAGTCTCATGAGCCCCACGTCTTATCTCTACTTTGCAGATAAGGAAGCCACTTCCTTCCTACCGAGTGCTGGGCTCACAGCTCTAATCAAGGTCTTACAACTCCACAAAGATGCTCTTTCCATTCCCACATGCTGCCTTCCATTCAGGTCTACAATCTCCCCTCCTTCTCCTAGAAGAAAGGTGACAATCCTACCATTGACTTAGTACCTAAAAGTGTTTCCCAGGTTTCTAAAGCAGTGACAATTAGTTCTATTACTCCCAAGTATTTCACGCGCATATACACACACACACACGATATATTTTTAATATTCAAGACATCGCAGAGGAATAATAATAAATGTATCTCATCTAGTCTTCTCATGAGGGGTTTAACCCGTAACCAAAAGACAGGAGGGAAACCACAGAACGAAGCCTCCATCATTACCACATAATGGAGTGGAGGAACTAACGCTTTTAGGTTGTCTTCACTATGCACATTCAATGATGAGTTTTAAAGAAAATTTTGCCTTTCTCTCACTTTATGATATAAATATAGGCCTAAAGTTACACTTCAAACAACTCATGCACTACACCTTGCAAGTTATGAATTTTTTTTTCTTTCTTTTGAGACAGAGTCTCACTCCTGTCACCCAGGCTGGAGTGCAGTGGTGTGATCTTGACTCACTACAACCTCCACCTCCCAGGCTCCAGTGATTCTCCTGCCTCAGCCTCCCAAGTAGCTGGGATTACAGGCACCTGCCACCACGCCGGGCTAATTTTTGTATTTTTAGTAGAGACGGGGTTTCATCATGTTGGCCAGGCTGGTCTCGAACTCCTGACCTCAGGTAATCCACCTGCCTCGGCCTCCCAAAGTGGTAGGATTATAGGCATGAGTCACAGCACCCGGCCTGAATTTTTATAAGAAAATAAAAGATAACATGAAATATTACTTCCTGTCAAAGATGACATGAATTATTATTGCACAATGAATTCAAAACTCATGAACAAAACTATTGCAAAAGGCAAAAATATTTACAAGCATCTTTGCGGAATATATATTCTGTACCATATCTCACGCCTGACACATGTTTTATACACAGATCATCCTAACTGAAAAAATAGAAACAGGTAATCATGGACTTCCTGAAACATTTCTGGAAGCCAGGCACAGTAGCTCATGCCTGTAATCCCAGCACTGTGGGAGGATGAGGCGGGCAGACCACTTGAGATCAGGAGTTCGAGACCAGCCTGGCCAACATGGTGAAACCCCATCTCTACTAAAAATATAAACATTAGCTGAGAGTGGGGGCACGTGCCTGTAATCCCAGCTACTTGGGAGGCTAAGGCAGGAGAATCACTTGAAGCTGGGAGGTGGAGGTTGCAGTGAGCCAAGAACGTGCCACTGCACTCCAGCCTGGGCAACAGAGTGAGACTCCAACTCAATCAATCAATCAATCAATCAATAAACAAATAAATAAATGTATTCTGTACATCAGGGACTGGCAAGCTTTTTCTGTAAAAAGACACACAGTAAATATTTTAGGTTCCACAGACCATATGATCTCACTGGAACTATTTAATTCTGCAGTCATAGCATGAAAATGGGCATAGACAGTATGTAAATGAATAAGTGTGGCTATAAGTGTGGCAATAAAACTTTATTTACAAAAATATGGCCACAAGTCATAGTTTGTCAAAGCCTTTTTTTTAAAAACGCATTTTTATCAAGTCTGGCTTTCTTGTTAAAATGATACCATATCTGTAAGACATTACTAAAGCAGGCTCGGTGATGATGTTTACCTGTGACCCAATGGTTTCCTGGAAGCAGCGGCCAAGCTGTGTCTTAGCAGCCACGGGGTAGACGTGAGGAATGACCTGCTGGTGGGAGTATGTGGAATGTATGGTCTGGGTCTTCTGGACAGGAAGCCCTTGGTACGAGACTTGGGATTGGCCTGGTTGAGCTTCTTTTGTCTTCTGGCCTGTTGGGCCATCAACTCTTGAAACCTGATGTATCTGGACGGAAGCCTCAGGCGGATGTTTCACATGGATATTGACTATGTTAGGAGGAAATTTCACTAAAACAAATTGGGAGGAAAACTTGTTAGTCCTGAATAACTAACAGGCAAATCAAAAGTTTTAAAACATGAAAGTAAATTTTATAAACACGCATGCACGTGTAGCATTTTGCTGCATAGCCATCAAAATTCTTTTTTTTTTTTTTTTTTTTTTTTGAGATGGAGTTTCGCTCTGGTCACCCAGGCTGATGTGCAATGGCTCGATCTCAGCTCATTGCAACCTCAACCTCTGCATCCCAGGTTCAAGCGATTCTCCTGCCTCAGCCTCCCGAGTACCTGGGATTACAGGTGCCCACCACCATGCCCGGCTAATTTTGGTATTTTTAGTAGAGACGGGGTTTCACCACGTTGGCCAGGCTGGTCTTGAATTCTTGACCTCAGGTGATCCGCCCACCTTGGACTCCTAAAGTGCTGGGATTACAGGCGTGAGCCACCACGCCCAGCCAGTCATCACAATTCTTAAGGGCACAGGCAAAATAAAAATTAAGCCTGAATTTAAAATTTAAAATTTAAAATTTAAAATTTGCAATTATAGAGAGAAATTAAAACTTTTAACAGTAATACATTCATGAGACTAAAATATTCTTTTCCAAAGTCATAAAGCTGTGAAATTCATGCTGCTTGTTCTAAGTAGGTAAATTTTATCAAATGTTAATCAGAAAGATCAAGCATTTGATTATTTTTGAATTTCTCATAAAATTTCTGTCATAAAAATTTTAGGATTTACATTTTTCTATTAAAAGAGAAAACCCAGTTTTACAAGGCACAATTCTCTTACCCTTAAATAATACAGTACCTGTTATTTTTGTGCTTCTTGTGACATACACACACACAAAATACCAAAGTGCATTATTTTATATCTATAACAAGCTACTTTCCGTAGCTTTCAAACAAAATCTCATCTCCTGATGCAAGGACTCAGGTTTTAAAGAATTAGAGCCAGTAAACTTCTATGATCCCCTTTGTAAAAGTGTGCATTTATAAAAATGCCAGGTTTAAAAGGATGAATTCGTCATAGAATTTTTGAGCTCCAAGTGACCTAGTTTACTTTCCTCTACAGATGAACAAATTGAAGTCCAGTGAGGTTAAATGATTGTTTACAACTAAAACCAAGCATTCTTCAATTTCGAAGTTCACCAGCAGGTACTGTGCGATCCACTAGCTTATTAATGCTGTAAGGGCCAGAACACTGTCTTGCTCATCTTTCTATTTCCCAGGCCTTGTCAGAACAGTGCCATGCACATTTATTAGCTCTTGGTGGTAAGAATCACTAGAGAAGAATGGGCTCCTTTTTATTTTCTTATTTCCTAGACACTAATTCTCTATGGCCTAGAAAGTACTGCAGCTACATACCTGGGCCCACATTCTGTCTCTACTGCCATTTCTCAGGCCACAAATCATGTACTCCTTTCTGTTTCAATACCAGCCATGGCCACCCGCAGATCCTTGACTTCTATGTGGGTTTGGCAGGTTAACAGAGGTCTGGCAAATGAGCAGAATGAAAAAAGCTTACCTTTGACTCCTTGCTGGCTAGTCACGGTCAGAGGCAAGGTATGTGTTGAATGGATGACATGCGTCCCCAATGCCTTGCCTGGCTGCTGGGAATGCTGATAAAGTTTAGGCACGCTGGCACCATGGACTGGGATCTGACAAAGTTTTCCTGTGAAATTTGGAGGGCACTGACATTTGTCCCTTGAACTGCACTGGCCACCATTCATACATGGAAGATGGCAAATTACTAAAAGGGAAAAGAGAAAACATGGAGAGTTGGTTAGTCTCTCAGAGGCTAAGTAATGATCAACCAACAAAACCTGCAAAACATACAGCCCATTATAGGCATCAGAGTCCCATGACCTTTAGAAATGGTAAACAGAGGAGTAAACTCACTATGCCAAAAGTAGTCTCCTTTACTGACTACCTTTTTCTTTCCATCTTAAGTCATTTAACTCTTTAATAGCTTGTAATTATTCTCCCTCCAACAATGGAAAGAAAAGTTCATAGGAAAAGAGTGTATATACAGTAGCCACTCAGGATGATGGTCTATCACCATGCCATTTTAAGTACCATTTGCAATCCATAATTATTTCATTAACTGACTCCCTAGATGACAAACTCCTCGAGAACAAAGAGTATGTATGGCCTGGTAGTGTGTATGGCCTGGTAACCTTAACATCCTTGGCACCTAGAAAAATGTCTGGCATACAGTGGAAATTAAATAAGTATTTGCTCACCTCATTCTCCATGATGTGATTACGCATTGCATGCCTGTATCAAAACATCTCCTGTACCCCATAAATATACATACCTACTATGTACTCACAAAAATTAAAAATTAAATATATTTGCTCAAAAAATAAAGAAACAAATCAGTAATAAAAATAATATTTGTTGAAAATTTTCTCTATTTAAGACACTAAATGCTACCCAGAACAAATAAGTAGAATAGTTTGAATCATACTTTATAGGAATTTGCAATCTTGTGTAACAAGATCTCAGTGAAGTCCAAAATTAGTTTGGAATTAAATTATTTAGAATACTGAAAGATAACAGGACAGACTGGGCAAAGAATTTTAAGAGGAGTTATAACTCTGGCTATTTTAGCTTATGGTCAACCTCTTTATCACTAATGAATTCTTCCTATCAGCCTTTAAACATCACAGATTTCCAGCAGCTTGAACAATATTATAATAAAAGCCCCTCAGCTCCATTTCCTTCCAGCTTCTACCCTCTTTAAATCGTCTCCTCCATAACTAAACTTTCCACCATAATTGTTGGTTGACTTCTCAATGCGCTACAATCTATCTTGGGCCGGTTTATGTTTTCCCATTCCCTGCCCCTCCTCTACACAGAAACTATTCTTGCTAGGGTCATGAATGGTTTCCACATTTCTAAACCCAATGGATGGATTGCAGTCTTCCCTTGGTTTCCATGACACCTCACTCACCTATTCTGCTCCTTCCTCCTGCATGATCCATCTTAACATTCTTTGCAGACTCTGCTCTCTTTACTTGTTCGTCATATACTGATGTGTGTTAAGGTTTGGTCTTGAAGTCTTCTTCACTGACTCTACACACTCTTTCTCTATGATTTCATCCTATCATATACTGATGTCACCCAAATTTTTATTTTCTGGTCAAAGCTTTCTTCCGAGCTTCAAATTGTCTACAACTATATGTCACCATGTACATATTTCATAGGCACCTCAAATTCAAAATGTCCAAAATTGAACTCATCGTCTTCCCTCCAATACCTCCATCCACCAAGTGATCCTTAAGAAACACCTGGGTGCTGCCCCCTCATTTTATCTACTCAAACATCTGGTCCTGGAAGTCCTCCCTCCTGAACATTCACCAAAGATGTCAACTTTTTGCCCATTACAGGGATCCTCTGCAATCTCATCACACTTAGCAATCTTACCTCATTCTCTACAATACAGCTACATGGAACTTAATTCAGTTCCTCAGTGTGCTCTCACCCTTCCAGAGTTTTATCCACACTGAGTCCTCTGCCTAGAACATTCTTTCCATCTGGCCTCCGTCAACTACCTGATTCCTACATATCTTTCAGACTCTGCCTGAACCTCACTTCTAGAAGCATTCCCATTGCCCCTCATCTAGGCTTGACACTTACCTTCTTGCTGCCACAAATCTGATTCACTATCCATCATTCCATGCATCTTATGGCATTACAACTGACTGACTACTTCTCTGTATGCCTCACTCAACCAGAGCTCTGTGAGGTCAGGAAGTTACCTTGTTATGTTTTACTGCTAGCACATAGCCCAATGTCTAGAAGAAATGCTAAAACAAACAAACAAACAAACAAAAACAAACAAACAAACAAACAAACAAAACCCAGAAAATACTGAATGAGGGAAGGGACAGATTTATACCTATCACTCTGTCAAATGCCATTCCTCATGGTATAGAAGATTCAGTCCCTGCCCATCTAGGACTTAAAAGCTAAATGGAGAAATTAAATAACACATAACTAAAAATACAGATCAGCAAATAAGCGGTAACTGGAAAGTATGAAATATAAATCCTTTGGAACTGCAGAGGAGAAAAGACATTTCTAGGAAGTTAAAATAGACTTCACAGGAGAGATCATTTAGGATAAGTTTTTGAAACTAGTCAAGATTCAGACAACATCAGAAAGTGCATTTTAGGAAGACAATACGTAGAAAGGAGAGGTGATGGGCATATTTGGGAGATAATGAGCAAACCTATGTTGCAAAGGTGACAACCCAGAAACTTTCTTCAGGGCATAGGCTGCAGATCAAGTCAAAACTCCCCATGCTGGATGGGGTCTGAAAAATACTTTCATTAGTGCCCAAACTACTCTGTGAGGTCTTGGGTAAGAAAAGAGAAAGTCAAAGCTGACTCCAAGGTTGAATCAATGACTTTGAAACTCTCAGTTCAATTCTGAATTGATTTTCTGCACCACAGTTTGGCTACACTGGACAGGCTCAGTGTGTAATGGGTAAAGCAAAGGGAGCTAGGCCCAGCTTTAAATGTACTACAAAGAATTTATAACTGGAATACAGGCACTCCTCACTTGGTATGGTTCCAATACGCATGAATTTCTGTTACCGTAGTTTTGTTAAATAATACCAGTCCCCCAACAACGTGGTTCAGACTTCACTTACCAAGGTATATTAACTGAGTAACTGCATCAAATACAAACTTCACTGCTAGCTCTTTGGTTCGCAAATCATGATGTGAATAACAGATGTGTATCACGACCAATGACCAATCATGTCACTTCTCTGAAAGCCTGTCGGTGATTGGTCCCTGCACATCTGGTATTCAGTTCAGGAACAAACAGCAAAGCAGGTAGTTCTGCCATCTCCTCATCTCAGAGGGATAAAAATCACAGGACATTTTACAAAAGTGGATAATCGAAAGACAGTATGAGCCAACAAAAAAGAAAGTATAGCAAAGAAATACAAAGTGACAACACTGGAAGTGAAATTGGAAGGTGGCTGTAATGAACAGGATGAAGATTCCCAAAGGAATTAACATTAAAGGAACTCTCAGGTATTTCACAACTTTGGATCAGCTTCCAACATTTTGTACAAACTCAAAAAGGAGTACGACAGTACACAAAAGAAAAGAAATACTCTATATCATCAGTTATACAATGAAAAGCAAACATGTTGAAATTATTCCCAAGTTTTACTCAAAAGAAATGAAACATTTAACTCTCAATGTTTCTAACATTTTAAATTATCAAGTACTAAATAAATATTAGCTGTACTATTTTTTTCATTTCCCTATATATTAATAACCTACACTAAAACATTTTTAATGCTTTGGCAAAAATTTCTTAAGGTCATAGAACTCATCATTTTTAAATTGATTTTTAAGATGCAAAGTGAGGGCTCCCTATAATCAATCTATACTAGAATACAATGTGTGTGTATGTGTATATATACATACATATATATGTGTGTGTGTATATATATATAGATACATATATATATATATATATATATATATATATATATATATATCTCACCATCTTTTCTTCTTTTTTTTTTTTGAGACGGGGTCTCACTCTGTCACCCAGGCTGGAGTGCAGTGGCGCCATCTCGGCTCACTGCAAGCTCCGCCTCCTGGGTTCGTGCCATTCTCCTGCCTCAGCCTCCCAAGTAGCTGGGACTACAGGCACCTGCCACCATACCTGGCTAATGTTTTGTATTTTTAGTAGAGATGGGGTTTCACCGTGTTAGCCAGGATGGTTTCGATCTCCTGACTTCATCATCCGCCCACCTCGGCCTCCCAAAGTGCTGAGATTACAGGTGTGAGCCACTGCGCCCGGCCAACACCACCTTTTTTTAAACAAAGAAACAGTAACCAATTGACTTTTACAAGGTATTCCCAATATCAGCAGTAGACTTTGAACTCTATCATGAACTTAGTTTCATTTAAATCTACCTCTAACCCCCTGAGATAACCTCCACACAGTTGTTTCAAGGACTATACTTGCATACGTGGATACAGCAATAATCCCTAAACTCCAACAACCCTGTGTCTCTCTGGTTATAAAGGAAATGGTTTCTGCTTGACTTACTTCAACCAATAAAAGTCCAGTATTTATAATCCTTTATGAATAATAAATAAAATATCTATTCTCCAGTTCTAGCATTTCTAAAATCTAAATGACAATATAAAGCTCTTTGTCTCAGCTCAATAAGTATGTATTGAACCCTTTGTGGCAGGCAGTCTTTTTATACCTAATGGTCATTTACATCACAGAAACAAATTGAAAATACACCTACAAACTTTAGGATTCAACTATGAATAGTTTCCTTCTGTTTCAAAAGTTCATGCCACTCTCAAAACATCATCTAGTGATGTATCATCTGTGCTTCCCAAGTTCTATAAAACCTCAGAACATCAAGAGGAAAAGAGTACGTTATCGTTAAGGTTGACTTGAGATGCTTGTGGTACGCTGGTTACAAGGCTAGCCATGGGGCATATATTTTAGAAAATATTACAGGAAGGTGAACTGTAGAATGCTGGCTGAGACATTCCATAACCTTGTTAGCTTGACACTTTGCTGGTCATCACCATAATTCACTATATTGCATCAGAGAGTCACCTGGGAACTACTGCAATTAACAAGAGGTAGGCCTTCAGCCTGTTACTCCAGAAAGTGTAATTTTGTGACGGTCACTCAAAGTATCTCACGGTACAACTGTAAAAGGTCAAAACGAGCAAAAGGATCCATGCTGGAAGAACAACAAGCTGGAGGTTTTAAATAAGTCAGGCGTTTCAGTTGTATTCCACCATTCACTTTGGTCTGTAAAACAACTTGCAGTACTCAAGTAACTGGGCTGACAGAACAATATTCACATTCTGTGCCACGAATTGGAACCTTGTTTAGATGAACAAATATTCATGACTTGTATATAAATGCGGGCAAACTGAATTTTCTAAAAATTTACACCATAAAAAGGCAGACCCTGCCTCTTTCTTTCCTGTTATCTTAGCTGACTATAAAAATACTTCGGCTGCTGGTTCCCAAAAGGCACTCTAAGAATGTTCTTGACCTTCCTGCAGCAGGGTCCTGGCCACTCCACCCGCTCCCTGGCTTTCTGTGCCAGCAGACAGACCATTTCAAGTTATCGTGGCAAAGGCAGAGCAGGGAAAACAAACCTCCATCTGAAGGAAAACCTGTATCTGTCCTTTTGCAGAACAGACACACACATGATTTTGATTTGACTTTCCCACTTGTCTCTGATTAGAATAATATTCCCTTAAAGGCCTTCAGCATTTTTGTTGATATCCCTTGCAGGGCTGGTTGGTGATGGGTAGCAATATTTTTAGAAAGTTAAGTTACCACATTATTTCTCCCCCCATTCTGCTTTAGGATAACAAATATGTTATATAATAATTACATGCTGCAGCAAACCATTGCTCACTTTAAGAACCTATGCTACTTAGGCTGGGCACGGATTACTCACACCCGTAATCCCAGCACTTTGGGAGGCCCAGGCAGGCAGATCACTTGAGGCCAGGAGTTCAAGACCAGCCTGGTCAACAAGGCATACCCCCGTCTCTACTTTAAAAAATACCAAAAATTAGCCAGACATGGTGGCATGTACCTGTAGTCCCAGCTACTTGGGAGGCTGAGACATGAGAATCACTTGAACACAGGAGGCAGGGGTTGCAGTGAGCTGAGATTGCACCACTGCATTCCAGCCTCAGTGACAGAGTGAGACCCTGTCAAAAAAAAAAAAACTATGCCACACTACACAAAACCAAACCTATATGCTTGCCTTTTCATTCAGTATGCATCATCAAGGGGAAAAAAGAAAGGCTGGACTCCAAGAAGACAGTTACCTTCTTCCAAAGCTAGAACAGAGGAACCAGGAAGGCCTAGTCATACACATGACCAAGAAAGAAGAATGTGGACTGGTTTTGTCCCTATGGAATGTGGAGATTTACAGTTGTTGTGTTCTAAAACTGCCTATCTTCAATTCTTGATTATCTGTCTGTTAACTTATACTGACTCGGACTCCATCAAAACACCAGAGTTAGGGTGATCCAGAGCAACCTGTCCAAGGACGTGAGATTTAAGCTGAACCTAAAGGGGGAAGAATACAGCAAGGTGAAAAGTTGGCAGAAGAGTGTTTACAGAAGAACAAATAACATGAGCGAAGATCTTGAGGTGAGGTGTTTTAGAAAGGCTCCAAAACTGAGAGGGAGCTGATGTGGCTGGAGTGTAAGAGGCAGGGAGAAAGGGAGACAAGCTGGGTTTCAGATACAGACACAGGCCCGATTCCTGTTCATTTCCATAAGGATATAAGGCAGTCTGTAAAAGTAGACAGAGTTAAACACAAAGAATATAAATGATAGATTAAAACTTAGGACCCAGGCAGATCTGAATCACAGGAGACAGAACCGGGGAAAAACAAGGATAGCTACAGGATCTTCTATTGGATACTCTTTCAATGTGCACTGGACACTTGGCTTTGGGTTTTTAAACCTTATTTTACATTTTTAAATAACCCATTAGCCAGATTCTAATTAAATTTCTAAAAGTTTTAACTTAAAACTCACTAAATATATAATCATTATGAAGGTACAGGGATTTTCTTTTACATATGAGAGAAGAGACTAGTATTCTCCATAGTACATGCAAAAGACACGACAGAGTTCCAAAGAGAAAATGCTTTAAAAAAGTTAAAGATGCACCCAACGCTCCCCATCAGTGAGCATCTCTTTGGTTTTTTTTAAAGAATATATGCATTGATTTGACACCAGATGTAAAAATACATTATCGTTTCATTCTTTTATAATGAAGGTGTTTTCTATTTTATATATCACAAGAACTAAAAGACTTCACGAATATTCATAGTAACCATTAGTTTTAAACTCTAGATGAGGGGTTTCCAATCTTTTGGCTTCCCTGAGCTACACTGGAAGAAGAACTGTCATGAGTCACACATTAAATACACTAACACTTATGATAGCTGATGAGCTTTAAAAAAAATCACAGAAAGATCTCATGTTTTAAGAAAGTTTGCAAATTTGTGTTGGGCCGCATTCAAAGCCATCCTGAGCCACATGCACCCCATGGGCTGGGGTTGGACAAGCTTGCTCTAGACAAAGAGGTGACTTTTTAAAAACAGCCAATAAAGCATGCTGGGGGCCAGGCATGGTGGCTCATGCCTGAAATCCCAGCACTGTAGGAGGCCAAGGTGGGAGGATCACTTGAAGCCAGGAGTTTGAGACCAGCTTTGGCAACACAGTGAGACCCCATCTCTAAAGAAGAAAAAGAAAAAAGGAAAATAAAGCATGCCAGAAGATGTAGAAACATACTAATTAATACCTACAAAAATGTTGGGGGTGGACAGACATCATTACAAGGAAGTTCCTCCACAGGATCTACCAAGACTATTATCATCAACAAACCAACATGGTGGTGAGATACCATTCAAGCATCACTGACTTTAAAGACTATTTTAACCATTGGCTTAGTTCATTCAAGCAAATAGGACATTACTCTTTTTGTTACCTGCTTTGAAAATTAATAAGACCATTTTCATTCCATCCCCACCTATCAAATACCAGGTATATCAAGCTAATGTTAAAGTAAATGCAGATTTCAACAAGTAGAAAAGATCAACCTCAATGCAAACAACAATTCCAAAAATACCACAAATTTTTAATGCTGGTGGGCATTAGTAAATGCTTCAATACCATGTTCTGTTTATAACCCAGGAGATACAAAGCGCTATCACACACACCAGATGAGATGAGGCCATTCATCATCTCAACTTTGTTTATAGCTTCCCGTTCATTTATCATCAACCTCGCCATTGCTGTGCGCTATCTATTTTGATCTAGTTTTATACCTTGCATAACCCAAGGAGCTCCAGATATTAGGCATGTCATAAAATTCCACTTCACATTCTTCATCACAGACGCTGTCATTGTCGCTCTCTCCTAATGATTCCTAAACCTCAAGGCTCTGTCCCCCTTAGGAAAAACGCAGCAACATTTGTTGCCTGCAGAAACACCAAACACCTTGAGATTGAGGCCTCCTTCGGCAACAATCTTAAAAGACTTCAAAATCACTATGTAGACTACAGTGTCTCCATCTGCAAAAATGAGGTGGCTGAGGGACACAATCCACAGGTTCCTTTCCATCCCTGTAATTCAGCAGGCTGGGGAGCAGCCCTTGGGGATCATCAGAAACACTTGCAGGGGGTGCAGAGGGGTGCAGGTAAGCAAGCAAGGGCTTTCGGCTAGCGTAATGTGATTTGATCATTACATTATCTATACCCACAAATTTGTAAAGCCTAGAGGAGTGTTCAGATTACAGTTTAACCACTACAGTTTACATTTGCATTCTTTTCTTACTATACAGCCTTCATAGTGGTATGCACCATGTATTGCTACAGAGCCTTAATGATTGATTTTAGTAGCTATATAATATTCCATTGGCAGATGGTAAATTATATAGCCATTCCTCTACTGCGCTTAGCTTGTCTGCATTTCTTTCTTTGTTTCTTTCTTTGAGACAAGGTCTCACTCTGTCACCCAGGCTGGAATGTAGTGGTGTGATCTCGGCTCACCGCAATGTCCATCTCCCAAGTTCAAGCCATTCTCCTGCCTCAGCATCCCAAGTAGCTGAGATTACAGGCACCCACCACCACTCCTGGCTAATTTTTGTATTTTTAGTACATACAAAAATTATGTACTAAACAGGGTTTCACCATGTTGGCCACGCTGGTCTTGAACTCCTGACCTTAAGTGATCTGCCCACTTCAGCCCTGCAAAGTGCTGGGATTACAGGTGTGAGCCACCACGCTCAGCCTTGTCTGCATTTTTTAACTATTAGAGATAAAGCTCCAAAGAACATCCTCCACAAGCACAAAGTTTTATTCTTAGTAATTATTTTCTCATGCATTCAGTTAACATTTACGAATTGCTTAGTATGCAAGGCAATGTGCTAGGAGATATAGCGAACAAGAAAATATAACATGAGTCGATTACACTAATGTAACTGTCTCATCATGGGGAGAATACAGAGCATAGACATTAAGAGTAACAGCCTGGAATCAGACCTCCAGGAGTTTGAATCCCAACTAAATTATTTCTTACTGGCAGGACATTGGGTAAGTTATTTAATGTTTTTCTACCCCACTTCTTCACCTGTAAAATGAGAAAAATAATTGTATCCAGCTCATATGGCTGTTGTGTGACCTGAATGAATTCATATATTCACAGTACACAGAACTCAGCATATAGCAGGCACTCAGCAAACGTTAGCCATCCTCATCGACTTCGTAATTATTATGGCAGGGCGCAATGAGAAGAACATATAAAAGGGAAAGCAAACCAGCATATCAGCAACAAAAGGGATGTGCAAGGTCTCGAAATCACTATGACTTGAAAATTAACCATCCCAAAGCATACATAACAGCTTTGGGATGGTTAAGCACAGTGACTCATGCCTGCTCATGCCTGCCATCTCCACATCTCGGGAAGCTGGTCAGGTCGTGCACTATACTGTAGATTATTTCGTTCACCACTTTCTGTAGAATCTAGTGCTGGGCTGTTGAATTTCTGAGTATATCAACAGATGAATTTCCAAAAAGAATATGTCAATCAATAACATCAATAGCACTATATTAATATATTAAATTAACATGTTGTCAGCCAGGCATGGTAGCTCACGACTGTAATCTCAGCACTTTGGGAGGCTGAGGCAGGCAGATGACGAAGTCAGGAGATCGAGACCATCCTGGCCAACATGGTGAAACCCCGTCTCTACTAAAAATACAAAAAATTAGCCAGGCGTGGTTGCGGGCACCTGTAGTCCCAGCTACTCAGAAGGCTGAGGCAGGAGAATGGCGTGAACCGGGAGGCGGAGCTTGCAGTGAACAGAGATCCCACCACTGCACTCCAGCCTGCGCGACAGAGTGAGACTCCATCTCAGAAAATAAATAAATAGATTAATTAACATGTCAAAATTGGATTTTATTTCTTTTTATTTATTTTCTATTTTTTTATTTTATTATTATTATACTTTAAGCTTTAGGGTACATGGGCACAATGTGCAGGTTAGTTACGTACATATACATGTGCCATGCTGGTGTGCTGCACCCATTAACTTGTCATTTAGCATTAGGTATATCTCCTGATGCTATCCCTCCCGCCTCCCCCCACCCCACAACAGTCCCCAGAGTGTGATGTTCCCCTTCCTGTGTCCATGTGTTCTCATTGTTCAATTCCCACCTATGAGTGAGAATATGCGGTGTTTGGTTTTCTGTTCTTGCGATAGTTTACTGAGAATGATGATTTCCAATTTCATCCATGTCCCTACAAAGGACATGAACTCATCATTTTTTATGGCTGCATAGTATTCCACGGTGTATATGTGCCACATCTTCTTAATCCAGTCTATCATTGTTGGCCATTTGGGTTGGTTACAAGTCTTTGCTATTGTGAATAGTGCCGCAATAAACATACGTGTGCATGTGTCTTCATAGCAGCATGATTTATAGTCCTTTGGGTATATACCCAGTAATGGGATGGCTGGGTCAAATGGTATTTCTACTTCTAGATCCCTGAGGAAGTGTCACACTGACTTCCACAATGGTTGACCTAGTTTACAGTCCCACCAACAGTGTAAAAGCTTTCCTGTTTCTCCACATCCTCTCCAGCACCTGTTGTTTCCTGACTTTTTAATGATTGCCATTCTAACTGGTGTGAGATGGTATCTCATTGTGGTTTTGATTTGCATTTCTCTGATGGCCAGGGATGATGAGCATTTTTTCATGTGTCTTTTGGCTGCATAAATGGCTTCTTTTGAGAAGTGTCTGTTCATATCCTTTGCCCACTTTTTGATGGGGTTGTTTGTTTTTTTCTTGTAAATTTGTTTGAGTTCATTGTAGATTCTGGATATTAGCCCTTTGTCAGATGAGTACGTTGCAAAAATTTTCTCCCATTTTGTAGCTTGCCTGTTCACTCTGATGGTAGTTTCTTTTGCTGTGCAGAAGCTCTTTAGTTTAATTAGATCCCATTTGTCAATTTTGGCTTTTGTTGCCATTGCTTTTAGTGTTTTAGACATGAAGTCTTGGCCCATGCCTATGTCCTGAATGGTAATGCCTAGGTTTTCTTCTAGGGTTTTTATGGTTTTAGGTCTAACATTTAAGTCTTTAATTCATCTTGAATTAATTTTTGTATAAGGTGTAAGGAAGGGATCCAGTTTCAGCTTTCTACATATGGCTAGCCAGTTTTCCCAGCACCATTTATTAAATAGGGAATCCTTTCCCCATTGCTTGTTTTTCTCAGGTTTGTCAAAGATCAGATAGTTGTAGATATTCGGCGTTATTTCTGAGGGCTCTGTTCTGTTCCGTTGATCTATATCTCTGTTTTGGTACCAGTACCATGCTGTTTTGGTTACTGTAGCCTTGTAGTATAGTTTGAAGTCAGTTAGCGTGATGCCTCCAGCTTTGTTTTTTTGGCTTAGGATTCACTTGGCAATGCGGGCTCTTTTTTGGTTCCATATGAACTTTAAAGTAGTTTTTTCCAATTCTGTGAAGAAAGTCATTGGTAGCTTGATGCGGATGGCATTGAATCTATACATTACCTTGGGCAGTATGGCCATTTTCACGATATTGATTCTTCCTACCCATGAGCATGGAATGTTCTTCCATTTGTTTGTATCCTCTTTCATTTCATTGAGCAGTGGTTTGTAGTTCTCCTTGAAGAGGTCCTTCACGTCCCTTGTAAGTTGGATTCCTAAGTATTTTTTTATCTTGGAAGTAATTGTGAATGGGAGTTCACTCATGATTTGGCTCTCTGTTTGTCTGTTATTGGTGTATAAGAATGCTTGTGATTTTTGTACATTGATTTTGTATCCTGAGACTTTGCTGAAGTTGCTTATCAGCTTAAGGAGATTTTGGGCTGAGATGATGGGGTTTTCTAGATAGACAATCATGTCGTCGGCAAACAGGGACAATTTGACTTCCTCTTTTCCTAATTGAATACCCTTTATTTCCTTCTCCTGCCTAATTGCCCTGGCTAGAACTTCCAACACTATGTTGAATAGGAGTGGTGAGAGAGGGCATCCCTGTCTTGTGCCAGTTTTCAAAGGGAATGCTTCCAGTTTTTGCCCATTCAGTATGATATTGGCTGTGGGTTTGTCATAGATAGCTCTTATTATTTTGAGATACATCCCATCAATACCTAATTTATTTAGAGTTTTTAGCAGGAAGCGTTGTTGAATTTTGTCAAAGGTCTTTTCTGCATCTATTGAGATAATCATGTGGTTTTTGTCTTTGGTTCTGTTTATATGCTGGATTACATTTATTGATTTGCGTATATTGAACCAGCCTTGCATCCCAGGGATGAAGCCCACTTGATCATGGTGGATAAGCTTTTTGATGTGCTGCTGGATTCGGTTTGCCAGTATTTTATTGAGGATTTTTGCATAGATGTTCATCAAGGATATTGGTCTAAAATTCTCTTTTTTGGTTGTGTCTCTGCCTGGCTTTGGTATCAGGATGATGCTGGCCTCATAAAATGAGTTAGGAAGGATTCCCTCTTTTTCTATTGATTGGAATAGTTTCAGAAGGAATGGTACCAATTCCTCCTTATACCTCTGGTAGAATTCAGCTGTGAATCCATCTGGTCCTGGACTCTTTTTGGTTAGTAAGCTAGTGATTATTGCCACCATTTCAGAGCCTGTTATTGGTCTATTCAGAGATTCAACTTCTTCCTGGTTTAGTCTTGGGAGGGTGTATGTGTCAAGGAATTTATCCATTTCTTCTAGATTTTATAGTTTATTTGCGTAGAGGTGTTTGTAGTATTCTCTGATGGTAGTTTGTATTTCTGTGGGATCGGTGGTGATATCCCCTTTATCATTTTTTATTGCGTCTATTTGATTCTTCTCTCTTTTTTTCTTTATTAGTCTTGCTAGCGGTCTATCAATTTTGTTGATCCTTTCAAAAAACCAGTTCCTGGATTCATTAATTTTTGAAGGGTTTTTTTGTCTCTATTTCCTTCAGTTCTGCTCTGATTTTAGTTATTTCTTGCCTTCTGCTAGCTTTTGAATGTGTTTGCTCTTGCTTTTCTAGTTCTTTTAATTGTGATATTAGGGTGTCAATTTTGGATCTTTCCTGCTTTCTCTTGTGGGCATTTAGTGCTATAAATTTCCCTCTACACACTGCTTTGAATGTGTCCCAGAGATTCTGGTATGTTGTGTCTTTGTTCTCGTTGGTTTCAAAGAACATCTTTATTTCTGCCTTCATTTTGTTATGTACCCAGTAGTCATTCAGGAGCAGGTTGTTCAGTTTCCATGTAGTTGAGCAGTTTTGAGTGAGTTTCTTAATCCTGAGTTCTAGTTTGATTGCACTGTGGTCTGAGAGACAGTTTGTTATCATTTCTGTTCTTTTACATTTGCTGAGGAGAGCTTTACTTCCAACTATGTGGTCAATTTTGGAATAGGTGTTGTGCAGTGCTGAAAAAAATGTATACTCTGTTGATTTGGGGTGGAGAGTTCTGTAGATTTCTATTAGGTCTGCTTGGTGCAGAGCTGAGTTCAATTCCTGGGTATCCTTGTTAACTTTCTGTCTCGCTGATCTGTCTAATGTTGACAGTGGGGTGTTAAAGTCTCCCATTATTATTGTGTGGGAGTCTAAGTCTCTTTGTAGGTCACTCAGGACTTGCTTTATGAATCTGGGTGCTCCTGTTTTTGGTGCATATATATTTAGGATAGTTAGCTCTTCTTTTTGAATTGATCCCTTTACCATTATGTAATGGCCTTCTTTGTCTCTTTTGATCTTTGTTGGTTTAAAGTCTGTTTTATCAGAGACTAGGATTGCAACCCCTGCCTTTTTTTGTTTTCCATTTGCTTGGTAGATCTTCTTCCATCCTTTTATTTTGAGACTATGTGTGTCTCTGCACGTGAGATGGGTTTCCTGAATACAGCACACTGATGGGTCTTGACTATCCAATTTGCCAGTCTGTGTCTTTTACTTGGAGCATTTAGTCCATTTACATTTAAAGTTAATATTGTTATGTGTGAATTTGATCCTGTCATTTTGATGTTAGCTGGTTATTTTGCTCATTAGTTGATGCAGTTTCTTCCTAGCCTCGATGGTCTTTACAATTTGGCATGATTTTGCAGTGACTGGTACTGGTTGTTCCTTTCCATGTTTAGTGCTTCCTTCAGGAGCTCTTTTAGGGCAGGCCTGGTGGTGACAAAATCTCTCAGCATTTGCTTGTCTGTAAAGTATTTTATTTCTCCTTTACTTCTGAAGCTTAGTTTGGCTGGATATGAAATTCTGGGTTGAAAATTCTTTTCTTTAAGAATGTTGAATATTGGCCCCCACTCTCTTCTGGCTGGTAGAGTTTCTGCCGAGAGATCCGCTGTTAGTCTGATGGGCTTCCCTTTGTGGGTAACCCGACCTTTCTCTCTGGCTGCCCTTAACATTTTTTCCTTCATTTCAACTTTGGTGAATCTGACAATTATGTGTCTTGGAGTTGCTCTTCTCAAGGAGTATCTTTGTGGCGTTCTCTGTATTTCCTGAATCTGAATGTTGGCCTGCCTTGCTAGATTGGGGAAGTTCTCCTGGATAATATCCTGCAGAGTGTTTTCCAACTTGGTTCCATTCTCCCCGTCCCTTTCAGGTACACCAATCAGACGTAGATTTGGTCTTTTCACATAGTCCCATATTTCTTGGAGGCTTTGTTCATTTCTTTTTATTCTTTTTCTCTAAACTTCCCTTCTCGCTTCATTTCATTCATTTCATCTTCCATCACCGATACCCTTTCTTCCAGTTGATCGCATCGGCTCCTGAGGCTTCTGCATTCTTCACGTAGTTCTTGAGCCTTGGCTTTCAGCTCCATCAGCTCCTTTAAGCACTTCTCTGTATTGGTTATTCTAGTTATACATTCGTCTAAATTTTTTTCAAAGTTTTCAACTTCTTTGCCTTTGGTTTGAATTTCCTCCTGTAGCTCGGAGTAGTTTGATCGTCTGAAGCCTTCTTCTCTCAACTCGTCAAAGTCATTCTCCGTCCAGCTTTGTTCCGTTGCTGGTGAGGAACTGCGATTCCTTTGCAGGAGGAGAGGTGCTCTGCTTTTTAGAGTTTCCAGTTTTTCTGCTCTGTTTTTTCCCCATCTTTGTGGTTTTATCTACTTTTGGTCTTTGATGATGGTGATGTACAGATGGGTTTTTGGTGTGGATGTCCTTTCTGTTTGTTAGTTTTCCTTGTAGCAGACAGGACCCTCAGCTGCAGGTCTGTTGGAGTTTGCTAGAGGTCCACTCCAGACCCTGTTTGCCTGGGTACCAGCAGCAGTGGCTGTAGAACAGCGGATTTTCGTGAACCGCGAATGCTGCTGTCTGATCGTTCCTCTGGAAGTTTTGTCTCAGAGGAGTACCCGGCCGTGTGAGGTGTCAGTCTGCCCCTACTGGGGGGTGCCTCCCAGTTAGGCTGCTCGGGGGTCAGGGGTCAGGGACCCACTTGAGGAGGCAGTCTGCCCCTTCTCAGATCTCCAGCTGCATGCTGGGAGAACCACTGCTCTCTTCAAAGCTGTCAGACAGGGACATTTAAGTCTGCAGACGTTACTGCTGTCTTTTTGTTTGTCTGTGCCCTGCCCCCAGAGGTGGAGCCTACAGAGGCAGGCAGGCAGGCCTTTTTGAGCTGTGGTGGGCTCCACCCAGTTCGAGCTTCCAGGCTGCTTTGTTTACCTAAGCAAGCCTGGGCAATGGCGGGCGCCCCTCCCCCAGCCTGGCTGCGGCCTTGCAGTTTGATCTCAGACTGCTGTGCTAGCAATCAGCGAGACTCTGTGGGCGTAGAACCCTCTGAGCCAGGTGCGGGATATAATCTCGTGGTGCGCCGTTTTTTAAGCCCGTCGGAAAAGCGCAGTATTAGGGTGGGAGTGACCCGATTTTCCAGGTGCTGTCTGTCACCCCTTTCTTTGACTAGGAAAGGGAACTCCCTGACCCCTTGCGCTTCCCGAGTGAGGCAATGCCTCACCCTGCTTCGGCTCGAGCACAGTGCACTGCACCCACTGTCCTGCGCCCACTGTCTGGCACTCCCTAGTGAGATGAACCCGGTACCTCAGATGGAAATGCAGAAATCACCCGTCTTCTGCATCACTCACGCTGGGAGCTGTAGACCAGAGCTCTTCCTATTCGGCCATCTTGGCTGCTTCCCCTGGATTTTATTTCTAAATATTTTTTACCAATTTACTAGTTTCAAGGTAACTTCTGAGCTGTGAATATTTTTCTTACTATCTGATTATATTACCACAATGCTGATTTTGCATGTCTTTACTAAAGATTTTGAACATTTCCCCACATATCTGTTTACTGCTTTTATTTCTCCTTGTTTGAACTATCTTTTTATCCATATATTTTACCTATCTCTTAGAATGTTAATGATTTTTAAATTACTCTCGTGTTGGTTTTTATGGATCATAAACTTTAAGATTCTATTTGTCTTATTGATGAAAACATCTTTGTCAATCTATTTCCTGTTTATTTTAGTTTGTCTGGATTATACAAATTTTGTTTGCTGCTTTTCTATAATTAAGTTTATAAGTGCTATTCTCTATTACATGTTCTATGGTTTCAATTCTTAAAAAGCTATTACCCCTCCAAGTATCTGATAAGTAATCTATTTCATGCTGGTATTTTATTTTCTTCTCTTTCTTGCTTAATTATTCAACTCATTCCATCTGGAGCTTTTACCCACTGTATTAAGTACAGATTGTAACAAATTTTGCTTTCAACTGTTATCTAAATATCTTAATATTAGTTATTAAATAAAACTTCCTTTCCTATTTTCTAAAGATAAGCAGCTATTTTGAACAGAAGGCTTCAGAGGGGGAGAGAGACATAATGTGCTGGAAAAGAAAAATATAATGTGGCAGTTTCGGGTGGAGTTAGGAATGGAAGAACAGAGGAAGAATGCAAGCTAAAGAAGGGCATGGAGACCTTCTAGGACTCACACAAAAGCAGAGAAACGTTCCCCATGGGACATGAAAGAAGAAACACACTGGGCAATAAAATGAAACGGGGTCTATAAAATTCCAGCAAATGCCAAAAGGAATAAATTCTGGGTGGACAATGTTTGGGAACCACTACTATAAACAAAAATCTGCAAGGCCCTACTACAACTCCTTTTTATTCCCACCCTCCATGGATCATTACTTTCCCATGGCTCCCCCCTAACTCTGCTGCCACAGCCAAGGCCTCTTTTTTCTGTGCTGGTCTTTTATTTCTTTTAAAGGGCACGGATCCCTTTTAGTCCTCTCTTTTGAGTAGCAAACTGTCACTGACAGCATATAGGTAGGCGAGACTGGATGCAGCACAAGGTGTCAAAATCACTATGACTTGGAAATTAACCATCCCAAAGCATACATAATAGCCTGTGTAGCTGTGGGAGAGATGGACATTTAAGAAGCTCAGCCTCAGATCTTTCTAGATACCTCAACTGGAAAACCCTTAGGCAGGAAAACAGGCTCCTGATGCCTTTTTTTTTCTTTTAACATGCTAAAAAGGCCAGGTGGACTGTGACCTTTAAATCTCCATGTAACACAAAAACATCCAGGGAAAACTAGTTTTAGAGGACTCCTGGCCTCTGGTGGGTACACAATCCCAAATACTGATTGGTCTCAAATGGCTCTTCAGAAATACTAAATATTAAAAATTTATAAGACAACATCACAAGTTTCATTTTTACAATCTGATAGATTAAAAATCCAGATTGCTTATTTTACACAACACCCATTTTCCTTTTTTTCTTTTTTCTTTTTTTTTTTTTTTTTGAGACAAAGACAGGGTCTCACTTTGTCACTTTGTCCCTCAGGCTAGAGTGCAGTGGTGGCATCATCATAGTTCACTGCAGCCTCAAACTCCTGGGTTCAAGTGATCCTCCTGCCTCAGACTCCCAAGTAGCTAGGACTACAGGCATGTGCCACTAAGCCTGGCTAATTTTCTTTTTTTATTTTTGTAGAGATGTGTCACACTATGTTGCCCAGGCTGGTCTCAAATTCCTGGCCTCAAGCAATCCTCCCGCCTCAGCTTCCCAAGATGTGGAGATGGCAGGCATGAGCCACCGTGCTCAGCCTCCATTTTCTGTTCTTACAACTATGCACCGAGTGATAGGAATGCCTAACAGGGGCTAGATGGTGGTTTTTAGATATTATCATAAACTTCGATGGTAGCAAAAAGGTCCTCAAATAGTTTCTAACTGGATCATTCCCTCTAAGATACAGACTCATTTGAGCTGAAAACCACACCCATCAATTTCCTGCTTAACTAATTCAGAGATTCTCTATACCACCAGTGGAAGAAATCTAAACCGAATCATGGCAGAAGGGCTCTTCTTGATCTAGTTCTTGCAACCTATCCAGTCTCATCTCTCTCTGCTGCTGTCATCACGTTCTTTTTAGTCTCAGTCATCCTGAACACTTGGACTCTTCTGACCACTGCACATTCCTCCACACACGGTTCTATACAGCCTCTTTCCTCTTCATCCCAACCTACCTCCCCACCTTACTACTTCCATCCACACCTCTGCTTAAGCATGACCTCTTTCCTAAGGCCATTCTTGAAGATGCCAGGGCAAAGCTGGAAGCTCCCACTCCCTGCCACATGCTCTTAAAGCAACAAATGCATGTGTGCAGGACAGACAGAATTCTAATTGTCTGGGTTCACATCTGACTGCTCCAAAAGCATATGAGTTCCAGAAAGAAAGAAACAGTTTTTGGACCTTATCTTTTTCAGTTGCTCATCCCTAGAGCTTAATAAAATGCTTAATACATGGTCGGTACCTAACACATGTTTGGTTTTTTTTTTTTTTTTGAATGAACAAATGAGGCTTTTATGAAACTTTTTTTAACTGGGAAGTCGTTTGAATGCCAAATTCCTGATTTTTATAATTTGCTTTCCAAAGTTTTAATGTTGTCTTGCCTAGCCCTAAATCAGCAGTCAATATTATATTAGAGATTCACTTTTATTGATTCTTTCCAAATTATTCATCTTAATTTTCATGCAAATAATTCTTTTTTTGGCACTCACTTTTTAATCAATTTACATAACATTTAATTAAATAATGCAATTTCAGGCAGGGACAAAAGAACTGACTCTTAGTAGAAACAAAACTCAGATCTGGGTGGTGTCATGTGTAGGGTCAACCCCGGAGTAGCTATCAGCCAGGAGTATTCGGCACACCATGGGCATCAGTCAGCATATTTTTAAAAGGGAGTAGAGGGTGTTGGTTAATTTGGAAAGTCAGTTACATGGAGGTAATTTTGGAGTTTCTACTGCACACTGCTTAAAATCACACAGCAGAGCTTTCCAGAATCAAATGCTAACGCTATTCAGGGACACGTGATTCATTACTGACTGATGAGATGAGTCAACATGTCTCCTTCCATTTAACTTAAATAACTTGATATGTCAAGTTCAGGTTATTAAAATATGCCTATTCATTCCTCAGGGCTCCATATATACTTCCTGAATCTGGAACATTCCATTAAATCAAGACAATATGTATCAAAACTGACTTCCTTAAGATAATTCTTTCTAAACCTCAGTATTGGCCCATGAGTATGTTTCTAATTAACTCTCTTGAGATGTAGCTCAGAATTAGACTAAGTTGACTTTTGAAACATCCTTGTGTACACGCTAATACTCAGTTACCACAATAAAACAATTGGAGGTCTAGATTCTGTACAGGATAAGAATCAGAGACATGGAAGAAAAGTAAATTAAAACTACCATCATTAATAAGGACTAGAAACATTTCTAAATCATTCTGGCAATTCTCCTAAATAAACCAAGTATCATCAGAGAAACTACTTGGGTATACAAAGAAGAATTTCAGCAACTTTTCCCTAGTATTCCTCCCGTTTCTCTTTCTCCTTTCCTTTTATGGCTAGATACTGAAGTTAAGGCAACCCTATGAGGTTTTAATTCAGAATTAAAATGTACCATACATTTTATATGTATTTTTTTAACCGATATATAATGAAATATTTTTACAAAATACAATCACTTATCTAATTCTTATAAACTAATAAATTTACCAAATTGATCTCAACATAAAGTTGTATAATTTATAGCAGATCTGATCCAAACAAGAAAAAAAAAAAAAACCATACATTACTCATAGAGGGGTGTGTATCTACTTTTAAAGTTAGGCTATGATGGAAGAGGTAACTTCCAAAACTGAATTAGAAACTTGAAAAGCTAATGGGGAAAGAAGAATGCATTTTACACCTTTAATTCTACTAATAGGCTCGATACCATCAAAGCTGGAAACCTACCAGCTTTTAAATCCTTATTTTCACAAGCCATTTGGAATAAAGCATTTTCACCAATTCACTTCTAAAACTGTACTCCTTCTCTTCATGGAACTGATGCATTTAAGCAAACTTTACTAGGTGATTCACATTATCTAAGTCCATTATATTCATTAAGAAGGAGACTCTGTCTGCTAAAATAATGATAATAATAATAATGATGATGATAAATTCCTGGGTGCAACAAAATCACCTTTTCCACAGAGAGTTTACTGTACAAGTTTAAAGTCTAGTGTATCAGAAGGTCCCCATATTGGGAGACAAGAGATCTCAGTTCCGTTGTAGGTCTGCACCGCAAAGCTAAATAACCTTGAGTAATTTAGCGCAGCTCTCTGCAACTTGCTCTTATAGTTGGTAAAACGAAAGGCCTGATATATAATTGCTTTCTCAGTTCTAAGTTTTTATGGTCCTATAATCTATTAAATTTTAAAGAATATTCCTTATGAACCATAAACATCAAAGCCTAGATTCTTCTCTGTCCCATAACCAGATGCCAATTGTAGCTAAGTACTACTGCTTCTCTCTCTTCAGCGTCTCGCCTATTTCTTTCTCTCCATTCTTCAATGCCTTTGTCCAAGTTCAAGCTATTATATCATTCACAGACTACAGCAGAGCCTTCTCAATAGTCCCTCTCCCTCTTTTCATAATCCCTCCAATATGCTTTCTTCATACCATAGCCAGGAGGGACATTCTGATATGCATATTCAACCAATCAGTTCACTTCCCTACAGAATTTTTCTATGACTCTCCATTTAGATCATGAAACTGAATGATCTGTGATTCTGGAACATACCACACTCCCTATCCTGGATGTATACTAATGCACATGCCATCCTCCTGGCTAGATTCTGAAAGAATTCCTCTTCCCACTCTTCCTTCTTTCGATTTTGGGGCCCACCACCACTCTTATGTACTTGCTTTAAGTGAGGCCTCCTTTTGACTGCTCCCTGAAGGTTCAGGTGGACCTGCTTCTCAGTACCCATTTGCACAAATATGCATCATAAGGAAACTGTCTGTATACAAACTTCAAAGGTATGTATCTTCTCATCAATACCTAGAAAACTGCTGGGAATGCCCTAAGAAGGTGACAAATGAATGTCAATCGTTGGAATGAACCTCAGTGGAGCCAAATCTCCAGCCTCCTGACAGAGGCCAAAAGACTCAAAGTTAAACTTTCTCTGGGTTTATACACGGATCAATTAAGAGTATTTTTCCCAGTAGAGCTTTTTGGGTCATTTTTTATTCCAAATGACATCAAAATAAGAAATGATGCTTTTTTCTGTAATCAGAAATATTTATTTGTAGATCTTGCATAAAGTCAAAGCATAGACTAAAAGACTATAAATAAGCATTAGCAAGATATGCCCACATCCTAAACACATCTTAAGAAAATAATATATACCCAATATCATTAATGCTCTTTTGGTTCCCGGTATGGGAACCAAACTTCAGATTTATTCATAGTTGGGCCATTATTCTTAATCTTTTTTTTTTTTTTCTGAGAGGAAGTCTTGCTCTGTCCCCCAGGCTGGAGTGCAGTGGCGCAATCTCAGCTCACTGCAACCTCCGCCTCCCAGGTTCAGGCAATTCTCCTGCCTCAGCCTCCCAAGCAGCTGGGATTACAGGCATGCACCACCACACCCAGCTAATTTTTGTATTTTTAGTAGAGACGGGGTTTCACCATGTTGGCCAGGCTGGTCTCGAACTCCTGAACTCGTGATCTGCCCACCTCAGCCTCCCAAAGTGCTGGGATTACAGACATGAACCACTGCACCCGGCCCATTATTCTTAATCTTAATGAACAAGTCAACTTAATAATCATTGTTCTTATAGTGAGTGTGCACCCTGACTTTTACTAGACATATTGAGAGAAAAAAAAATAAGAATCAATACACCTGTTTTCTCTGAGCATCTTTTCTGGATAGAGCACTATGATAAAAAGGAGAGACCTGAAATAAGCTTTTTTCCATAAAATTATGACCCAGTTAATGATATGGCCATTCTAGTCTATTTCTGAAACAATTATCAAATCTTTATTAACTAGAAATCAATGATTTTCACATAGGTTAATTTATTTTCTTTTTCTCCCCCAAACCTTATATGTTTTATTTGAAAGTCCTAAAATCCAGGTGCTGCTTCTTTTATTTATACAAATGCATGAATACACATAAAATTCTGTTACATATATATAACACACAATGATCAAGTCGGGGTATTTAGGGTGTCCAGCAACTAAGTGTAATGCGTTTTTGCTAACTATAGTCACTCTACTCTGCTATCATACATTCAATTTATTCCTTCTACCTAATAATCACATGTTTTTATCCTTTAAGCCATTTTTCATCATCCTACCCCACTCACTCTTGCTTCCAGTGCTTTTTCTACCATAAGATCATGGCAATTATCAAAAGATTGAACAGTTCTGCCACCTTAGTCACAGTCTCCAATTGTCTTACCATGTTTAATATCGTCCAGAATAATTTTAAGGCCATGTTTTGTACTCTTGCCATCATTTCTAGCATACTGGAATATAACCAATGTCAAGTGACAATTTAAAGCCTCTTAAAGGCCGGGTGTGGTGGTTCACACCTGTAATCCCAGCACTTTGGGAGGCCTTGGCAAGTGGATCACTTGAGCCTAGGAGTTCAAGACCAGCCTAGGCAACATGGCAAAACCCTGTTTCTATAAAAAATACAATTAGTCTGGTGTGGTGGCATGCACCTGTAGTCCCAGCCACCTGGGAGGCTGACGTGGGAGGATTGCTTGAGCCCAGGGGGCAGAAGTTGCAGTGAGCCGAGATCAGGCCACTGCACTGTAGCCTGGGTGATGGATTGAGGCCCTGTCTCAATAAATAAATCAATAAAGCCAGCCTCTTAAAGCTTACTATTTCTCAGATCTAAAAGGAACACTTTCTTACTCTCTTTCCCAAAGCTCTTTGCCTTTGCTTCTAACACACACCCGTGCAATGTCTGCTGGCCTTGGGTTTAATGACAAGGGTTCCTGTCTGTATCTGGCAGGTCTTTTCTGACCCCTTCCTACAAAATTCAATTAATTATTCACTTATATTGTTTATTCCCTTTAACGAAAAGAACAAGAAACAATAATAAATTATGTCATTAATCCCCTTCTTAAATATGAAGCTTCTACTATCACTGGATAAGAAAGGGTATACATATGAATAAACTTACAGCTTATTCATCATCTTCATGAGTGATTTATGCTTAGATCTTCCATCTGCTCATGAGCTGATCAATAACCAGGCAGGTGAAAGAGAGTGAATCTTACTCGTCAAGGATATGTGTAATCAACAGGAAAGCTTAAATTTGATTTGAGGACAAGAACAAAGTTTCTGCTTTCACCATTAGCATAAAAATGTTCAGAGTTGTTATGATTAAAATGGAAAATTCTGGTTTTCATAGCCTAATACCCCATGCCCAGAGATTGAGAGGATTTCCTAAGTAATTATTAGATATATAGTCATGACATCCATTCAGAATTCCTAAAGCAAACAAGAAAAATAATGATTAAGGAAGAACTAATTTTTATTTTTAAGGTATTGACCACTATCACTGTGGCATTTCTTATGTATAAACCTATTCACATACATACGAACAAATACAAATCTATTAAATAAACATGCAAAATTTTTAAAACTTCACCCTTTATTCTGGTACCTTAGATTCAACACTTCAGCCACAAAAAGGTAGTTAAGATGATACAACTGTCTCCCTCCAAATTTGCTCTTTTGAGGAAGACAAAACACAGAAATTATTTATCTATGGCTGTCACTTTATTCTAAAATTGATGAGTGTCAAGTAAGTTCCTCAGCATGTGCTTCTCAAGCTTGTGTGAAGCTATCACAAAATGCTAGCAAGCATGCCCACTTCTGGCAAGTCACTTGGTTCCCATCTGAAAGAAACAATTCAAAAGCCATGGGGGATAAATACAGAGTTAAATGAGAACTGTATTTCTCATTTATTTACTCACTAACCAAACGATTCATAATTCCTAAGACTGATCATCAATAAAAGCAATCATGAATGTTTATAGTCTAAAATGCAGGTTCTTTAATATGCCCAAAATAAACCTGTTGAAAAGTTTCCACTTTCTTTGTTAATAAATTAAAATATATTAATCTTTTGCAGCTAACAATTTAGGACACAAAAGTGAAGAAAATAACATATCTACTTTAACGCTAATATTAACATTCTCCATTCTTTCATGTGCTCATTTGTTTGCAGAAGGTAAGAACAGCAAAGTCTCTATAAAGAATCTTCCTGGCCGGGCGTGGTGGCTCACGCCTGTAATCCCAACACTTTGGAAGGCTGAGGCAGGTGGATCACGAGGTCAGGAGTTAAAGACCAGCCTGGCCAAGATGGTGAAACCCCGTCTCTAATGAAAATACAAAGACATTAGCTGGGTGTGGTGGCGGGCACCTGTAATCCCAGCTACTTGGGAGGCTGAGGCAGAGAACTGCTTGAACCTGGGAGATGGAGGTTGGGAGGTTGCACAGAACTGAGATCATGTCACCGCACTCCAGCCTGGGAGACAGGGCAAGACTCCATCTCAAAAAAAAAAAAAAAAAAAAAGGAAAAAAAAAAAAGCTTCCTATTTAACCTCTACGTAAGGGAAAGATACTAACAATTGTTGGATTTCTATTTTACAGGGTATTATAGCTATTATGTCATCTACTCTTTATAGCCATCCTGTGAATGACATCGCTTTACACCAAGTTACAGAAGAAAACTGAGATTCTGAAACATGTAGTATTCTTCTCAAAGCACACTATTAATTAATGGCAGATACTCAAAGTCTACCATGCTATCTCCAAAGTGTACACATTGTCCCAATAACTTCTGGAGTGGTCAAGAGGGGCAAGAAAGACCCAGTCTTCATTGAGATAACTGCTGGACTGCTGGCAACAACCATGACAGCAGCATCTATAGGGTAGGTGCTACACTCTCCTCTTCTCTAACAAAAATTATTAACCTATCATAGCTCTTGCTGGGCTTAGATGTCATCTCTGAATTCTCAGCATACTGTGCTGGTCAGCAACAGATAGAGTGGGTACATAAAATAAAATCTACCTTCTATCCCTGAGTTAAGAACCACAATGACCAGTAATAATGAGGCAGAAATAACTGCAAATAATCACAAGGCCCAAATACCTAGTTGATAGTACTTGTCTATAATATCTAGTGACTCTCAACAGAGCTGAAAAAGCCTCTTTCTATAGTAGGTCAACCTACCTGTGCTGAATTTCCATACAGATTAATTTATTACACTAGTCATTATTAGAAGAACAAAAGAGAGAAGATGTGGTACCTCATCTGCAGAAGCGTAGAAGCTAGCCAGAGGAAACCAAACTTACACAGGCATTCAAGCTCCTGGAAGGGCCACCCAAGGACGCTGACACAATCAATCAAAACATTCCCTTGGAAGCAGCGTTGCTCTAACCACATGAATGACCTGCTCAAAAGCAGTCCAAGGCACTTGGATTCCATTAAATTCAAGTTTTGCGATTCATCCACCAACAATTAAAAGGGGCAAGTCTCCTCAAGCCCCTAATAAATTTTCTCTTTGTGGCTACAGAAATGGAAATTGTCCATAATCGTTATTTTTACAGTTGAATTCTTTCTCTGGATTGAATATTCTATTTAAATTTGAGGCCAGGCGCGGTGGCTCATACCTGTTATCCTAGCACTTTGGGAGGCCGACGTGGGCGGACCACTTGAGGTCAGGAGTTCAAGACCAGCCTGGCCAACACGGTGAAACCCCATCTCTACCAAAAACACAGAAATTAGCCAGGTGTGGTGGCAGGTGCCTATAATCCCAGCTCAAGCGGCTGAGGCAGAAAAATGGCTTGAGCCCGGGAGGCGGAGTTGCAGTGAGCAGAGATTGCGCCACTGCACTCCAGCCTGGGTGACACAGCGAGACTCCATCTCAAAAATAAATAAAATAAAATGAATTTGCCAGGCCTCAGTTTTCTAATCAGTATATGGAAATAATATACCCATTGGTCTTGGGATGCAGAAAAATAGCATGTGACAATGGCTAAAACTAAGTTGAGTACACAGAAGGTACTCAGTGAACATTACTTTTCCTTTCCTTCCAGCTCCGAATCAAATCTTTCTCCACACTTTTAATCTGGGAATTCTTCTCTAATAATCCTGAAGATGATCACATAGGAAACTAAAGAAGCCTAAATGGGACCACCCATAGATCCAAGAGGCAGAGAAACAAGCAGCTTCACTAGGTTTGGGGAGGGTGGGGGTTAGAAGCACAATCACTAGACTTTCCGGATATTATTTGAAAGTATTATTTTAAGAGTTGAATGAATTGGACACAACGAATAAGAAATAGAAGAGATGGAGAACAGAAATTCTTTTCTGGAAGTGGAGGCAGTGATGTTACCTTTAAAAGGTGCTAGACAGGAAGTGTAAGAGGTGACAGCTTTTTGATAACTCAAACTCAAGAGCTCAGTGAAGTGGCTGCTGGACTGGCTGGGCCTTGACTTTATAAGCAAGCACTGAAGGTTCGAAGGGACTACTACCACTAAGTCATCTGTATGCTGAAAGGACCCATATTTTTCATTATTTGTGATAGGACGCCCTTGAGTTGCGGAGCCACAGCAGCAAGTATACTGCTCACTTAGGAGAGGGAAGCAAGCAAAATGTAGCTGTCACCACCCAGGCCACAGCTTGCTAGGCAGGTACTTTGTTCCCTCACTCACAGAAGCACACACAGGGCTGAGATTAGGCAGACCCTAGGCCCCCTGCATTCCCATGTCATTGCATCCTGCCTGGCCATGAGACACAGAATCACGATAGGTATTTTCATCTCACTTAACTGAGCTCTCCAAAGAACTGTGTTTCCTATTGCATGGTTATACTGTGCTGGACTGAGAATGTGTCAACAGTATCACAGAAAAGAAAGAAGGTACACTCTGTGCATCATTTTGAACTTTTTTGTCATCACAGCTACCTAACATGTACGTATACTGCTATCTATTTAAAGGATCGGGGTTAGGGGAAAAGGGAGAGGAGTGGAGAAGCCAGTGATCTGCAGTGTTTAAAAGTTATTGCCAAAAGACTTGAGTTTATATTTTAAATTCCAGGAAGTCAAAGTGTTCTGGGTAATACATATGAATCACTGGAAAGAAATCTTCCATTTTCTGGCTAGAAGGTGCCTCCTTCGACAACCACAATGTCAATGAATCATAGGTCCTTTATTACTCTACTTCCTTTGCATGATCCAAGAGCCTGTTATTCAGAACCCCCTCCAGGAATTAACCAGGGAACTATAAGTCACCCCTATTTGGCTTCATCTGGGATGCCCTGTCTCAATTCTTTCTCTAGATTAATTCCAAAAAGTGGCACAGAACTGCGATGTCCATCATTATCAGGCCCTGCAGAAGCTCCGGTGGGCAGTAAGCAGCCTTCTGTGGCTGGGATGGGAGGGCCTGTCAGTGCCCCAGTTACATAGAATATTTCTTCTATGTAACTACTTACTTCTATGTAACTACTTAATCCCTGGATATTTGGGCTTGACAGTCTCTCAATCTCTATCTGAAGTTTACACAACACAATGTATTCATTCTTTTGTTGAACAAAGGTTTACAAAATGACTGAGGAATACTCTGTTTTATGCATATATATTCTCTCTCTCCCTTTTTTTTTTTTTTTTTTTTTTTTGAGACAAGAGTTTCACTCTTGTTGCCCAGGCTGGAGTGCAATGGCACAATCTTGGCTTGCTGCAATCACCGCCTCTCAGGTTCAAGCGACTCTCCTGCCTCAGCCTCCCAAGTAGCTGGGATTATAGGCGCATGCCACCACAGCTGGCTAATTTTTGTATTTTTAGTAGGGTTTCCCCATGTTGGCCATGCTGGTCTCAAACTCCTGACCTCAGATGATCCACATGCCTTGGCTTCCCAAAGTGCTGGGATTACAGGCATGAACCACCGCATGTGGCCTATATTTTCTCTTGACTATGGTCATTCCAGCTTTTCCCAGTAACCCAGTGATTCTCACCCTCACCTTATTTGGGTGGGCACAGGTCAGTGAGAAAAAGATACTGGCTTTTCAGCTGGGGCAAGATCTCTCTCTGATGCTCCTCGTACACATGCAAACTGCAATAGAAATCTCCAGTACAGTACCATCATCCTATAGATGGCCAATTTTAAAATGTTCTGGATATAAAAATCTTGCAAAAACCATCTCACTTGGAAATGCAACGGGAGTCAGAAGCCTGGGTCTGCATCTGAGCGTTGCCACCAACCATGACCTTGAAGTCATAACCTCCCTGTCTGGGTCTCAATTTTCTGATCTATAAAATGAAAAGAATGAATGAGATGCTCTCCAAGCTACTTTCAGCTCTAAGGGCTTCCCATTCACTTCTCAAAAGAGTTCCCTACTGATTTCTACAAAATGCTTACTCCTCCTGCACGCAGGATCCTTTGGTACATCAGCTTTCAACTGTTCAGAAACATGCCAATGACAGTAAATGAGCCACTGAAATGAGGTTTTCCTTCCTTAACTGCTTACAGCCTTCAAAGCTCTTAATCCTCATCCGTGCATTAGCCACATTTCAACTCTAAACATCTAAAATAATCACAGACAATAACAAGTCTCTAGGTTCTAAACACCTTTGATGTTTGACTTACACGATTTTCAGCATCTCTGCATTTAAGATTAAAGTAGATATTAAATTTCCAAGGCCAAGAACTCTAGAAAGGGGGAAAATTATGTCTGCCTCCCCTGCATGCCTGGAGTCCAAACAAAACCTCTGCTCTTCAGTCACCAATGTAATGGCCAAGTGTGTAAAATCTGTCATTTGCAGACCTGTCAAGTTTGTAAATTTCTTCATGAAAACCCCAAATAATAAATCAAATGGAATCAAAGTTCTTTGAATTCTCTTAAAATTCATTAAGTATATATACAGTAAGATAATCGGTTTGACTCAGACTTGAAATTATAGCTAAATGACATAAAAATATTGAAGTACTAGGCAATGCTATCAATTTATAATATTTGATGTTTAATATACTCAAGAAATTAAGTATACATTGGTTACATGTGTTAATACCAAGGTCTTCTATTTTATAATATGTTAAAATATGTTCAATTGTTATAGTTATATATATAGTTGTATAGTTATATAGTTATATAGTTGCATTTTGATGTAATCAAATATATGAAGTATGGTAAGCAAGCAATTAACAGTAACAATAATAATACTTATATATGGACATTATTCTGCAGATCACAAAGCCTTTTTGCAAACCATGCTGTCATTTAACCCTCACAACATCTTATGAGGCAGGTATTATCCTTCCCATTCTACAGGTGAGGAGGAAATAGTTGCACAAGTACAATACAAAACTAAGATCAAGACCCAAGATTCAGTGAACAACTTGAGTCAGATGCGATGGAAGAAAATACTCTGCGGATCTGTCCAAGCCAAAGAGAAGTAAGATGGATCTCACAAGCACGACAAATATGGTCTTTTCCCTGAGAATTCCCTTGAAGCTTAATGTCAACCCCAGCACAGAGTTAGCTATGAGACAACATCACACATGAGGTGAAAGCACAACCCTGGGATTCTGAAGGATCTGGGTTCAAAACCTAGCTGTGCTACCTGCTTGCTCTGTGGTCTTGGCCAAGTGACTTAACCTCTTCGGCCTTAGTTTCCTCACCTTTAAAATGATTATACATCCTGATCACGCAGGGCTCTGTCTCAAGGCTAAGAGATAATATGTGCAAGGTACCTAAACAGTGCTGGGCATACGGAAGAGACTCGATAGTGGTAGTTGTTATTAATTTAAGATTTCTGATCCTCTCCAATACATCTATGTGCTAGCAGTCATCAATAAAATTCAGGGCTTACTCTGGTTTCCCTTGGTTTGCTGTCTAGGACTGAAGGGAAGTATCACAGCTGATTAAAGGAAGAAGAATTTGGTACCTTTATTTGATTAACAAAACGTTATCAAAAATCAATTTCTCTATCAATTGTATGAAGTGAGAAGCAGCATATTTACAAATATGACTACATAAAATAATATAAAATTTTTGTATGGCCTAAAAAGAAATAAACAAGTAAACAGCAAAAACACCATAAGCAAAGTTGAAACACCAAAAGTGCAGTGGGAAAGGAAAACAGGCAAAGGAGAAGTTTTTAGACCAACGCTTCTCAATCAGGGGTGGTTTTGTCCCCAGAGACTTCTTGGTGGTGGTGAGATGGGGGGTTGCTACTTGAATCTAATAGGTAAAGACCAAAGATGCTACAAACATCCTACAATGCACAGGACAAACCTTCAAAACAAAGAATTATCCACCCAAATGTGAATAACACTGAGGTGGAGAAACTCTGTTTTAGGCACATGAAAAGAAACTTAATCTCATGCGCAAGCAAAATGCAACTTAAACTCCAATCTATCAGAGAAGCAGAGTTCAAAGTGTTTAATAATCTGTATTAGACGCTGGGTGTGGTGGCTCACGCCTGTAATCCCAGCACTTTGGGAGGCCAAGGCAGGCAGATCATGAGGTCGGGAGTTCGAGAGTAGCCTGGCCAATATGGTGAAACCCTATCTCTTCTAAAAATACAAAAATTAGCCAGGCATGGTGGCGCGCGCCTGTAGTTCCAATCTTGAGTGAGATTCTGTCTCAAAATAATAATAATAATGATAATAATCTGTATTAGAAAGGGTATGGTGATACAGACAAGTTCATATATTGCTGGGAAAACTAATTAGATCAACTTTTTGTTTTGTTTTGTTTTGTTTTGAGATGGAGTCTCACTCTGTAGCCCAGGCTGGAGTACAATGGCATGATCTTGGCTCACTGCGTCCTCCACCTCCCAGGTTCAAGTGATTCTCCTGACTCAGCCTCCCAAGTCGCTGGACTTACAGGCACCCACCACCAAGCACAGGTAATTTTTGTATTTTTAGTAGAGATGGGGTTTCACTGTGTTGGTCAGGCTGGTTTCGAACTCCTGACGTCAAGCGATCCTCCCACCTCGCCCTCCCAAAGTGCTAGGATTATAAGTGTGAACCACCGCGCCCGGCCTAGTTCAACTTTAATGGTAGATAATTTGGCAAATATTTATTCAAATTAAATAAGCACATACCCTTTGATGCAGCAATTTTGTTTCTAAGAATTTATCCTAGATATTCACAAATGTATACTAAGACTTTCATTATTCACTGTCGCTTGGATGATAACAGCAAAAGTAGAAAGGTCAACTGCCCAACAATTCAGTCCAGTTCAATAAGTTATATTATATGCCAGGATGGAATATGCAGCCTTTATAAAGAACAAGGCAGATTTATTTGTGCTGATAAGGACTGCTAACTGAACAACGCATGGTACAATACAATAAATAAAATATTCTAGCAGTTTCAAGGATATATATACACATATGCCAGTACATTCAGATTCTGGGAGAAGACAGAAATGGGAAAGAGTATTACTCACTGGGAAGGAGAAATGAGTGTATGGAATACAAAAATGGGAAGAAAACTGACTCTTCACTCTATAGTAGGTCCTCTTGTCCCTTTTAAATTTTGCATTATGTGTTACATATTTGAAAAACCTAATTCCATTTTTTTAAAGATGCCATACAGATCAACTTAAAAAAAATCTACCTACAGGCCTAGCTAATGTAATTTTGGTATGAGTCAAGGGCCAGTCAGGAAAGAAAGGCACATTCAAGTGGTGCAAAATTTAATACAGTTTAATAAAGAGATTCTTGACAAAGGTACAGGCAGAGTTCTGGGAAACCCACAGCAAGAACCCTGGCGTTGCAAAAGCAAAGAACTGGCACAGAGAAGTGCCTCCTGACAGCGCTGTGGCCTGAGGTAGAGGAACATAAACCACCTTCAGGGACCCTGCAGGAGGGGGCTTGGGGAATAAAACCCCAACTTTTCCTCCACCCCCCAGTTTCCTAAAGGAAAACGGTGCCACTGATGCCGCCTCTGGGGACACGGAGCCGGGTGGATCTCTGGCACAAGTGCCACTCAAGGCTGTATTTTGACTGCTAAAGAATGCTCACATGTCTGGCCTTTTCTTTAATTCCATGTGAAGAAAAAATTCAAGATGCTGTTAATCTAGATAAATTCAGAATTCACTTAGAATTTACCAGGAATTGGCAAGAGATAAATGAATTCAAATATGTATTAGGAAACTACCTTTTCGTTTATTATAAAAATGATTTTCCTTAAGTTTAAAGTTGGCTTTTGACTTTTTCCCCACAGTGAGGCAATTTAGATCCCTCATGGCTCAGATTTTTAATGTGAATGATCCATTTGTTATCATTTGTAGCAGGACCCCAGCGCATTCTAAGGCTTGCAGGCTCTCATTTCAGTTTTCTTTTAAAAAAACTAAACTAAAAACTTGTCCTCTGCAGCCTTATTGGCCCAACCTGACTCCATCCTTTCATCCTGCTCCAAACAAGCTGTGCTTCCTTCAGGCCACCAAGGAGTCATTCTGTTTCTAGCCAAACTCTTCTAAGAACTTTGATTTTAAAAACCAAGCAAGGAAAATACAGAGTCACTTACAAGTTTTCAAAATCTTTCAGGCCTTAACTTTTCTGATGAAACTTGTCAAGCTGATGACACATCACCACACAATGTATCACTGGAGTTGTACAAAATGATCCTTTGATTCAAAGTGGAAAACAGAGCCCAAAAAAGTACAAAGGGGAACACGCTGTACATCCTTGGAAAGCACAGTAAATATTTTCAGAGTAAAACATCAGAAAGATAGCCTCATCTCATTTACACTCTAGCATTCTCTGTGTAGATATGTTTCATATTCAACAAAATGATAGAATTTTAGGGCTGCAAAGGATCTTGAACATCTACTTCCTGAACTCCTCCTTTTAGAGAGGAAGAAATTAAGACTTAAAAATTTGAGTCTTGTCCAAGTAGCAGCACCAGTATTAAAACTCAGGTCTCCCTAAAGATTCACAATCAATTATCAGCTAGAGATAATGCTGTAGTTAAGTATTTAGCTTGTTAAATGGAAATCCCAGGTTTTTCTTGAAAAATCAACTATGACAAACCAATTCAAAATTGGACAAAGGACTTGAACAGACATTTCTCCAAAGAAGATATACAAATGGCTAATAAGCTCACGAAGAGGCCAGCATCATCAGTCATTAGGGGAATGCAAATCAAAACTATGAGACACCACTTCATACCCACTAGTATGGCTATTACTTTATTAAAAAACGGGAAAATATCTTTTTTCGTATAATGACTTCTTTTCCTCTGGGTTGATACCCAGTAGTGGGATTGCTGGAGCAAATGGTAGTTCTACTTTTAGTTCTTTAAGGAATCTCCACACTGTTTTCTATAGTGGCTATACTAGCTTGCATTCCCACCAGCAGTGTACAAGTGTTCCCTGTTCACCACATCCACGCCAACATCTACTGTTTTTTGATTTTTTAATTATGGTCATTCTTGCAGGCGTGAGGTGGTATCGCATTGTAGTTTTGATTTGCATTTCCCTGATCATTAGTGATGCTGAGTACTTTTTCATGTTTGCTGGCCATCTGTATATCATCTTTTGAGAATTGTCCATTCACGTCCTTAGCCAACTTTTTGATGGGATTGTTTGTTTTTTTCTTACTGCTTTTTTGAGTTCCTTGTAGATTCTGGATATTAGTCCTTTGTCAGATGTATAGACGGTGAAGATTTTCTCCCACTCTGTGGGTTGTCTATTTACTCTGCTGACTGTTCCTTTTGCCATGCAAAAGTTCTTTAGTTTAATTAAGTCGCAGCTATTTATCTTTGTTTTTATTGCATTTGCTTTCGGGTTCTTAGTCACAAAATTCTTGCCTAAGCCAATGTCTAGAAGGGTTTTTCCAACTTGCACACGCATGTTTATAGCAGCACAAGTCACAACTGCAAAATTGTGGAACCAATCCAAATGTCCATCAATCAACGAGTGGATAAAGAAACTGTGAAACACACACACACACACACACACACACACACACAATGGAATACTACTCAGCCATAAAAAGGATGGAATTAATGGCATTTGCCGCATAGATGAGACTGGAGACTATTATTCTATGTGAAGTGACGCAGGAATGGAAAACCAAACATCGTATGTTTTCACTGATATGTGGGAGCTAAGCTATGAGGACACAAAGGCATAAGAATAATACAATGGACTTTAGAGACTTAGAGGGAAGGGTGGGAGTGGGGCAAGGGATGAAAGACTAGAAATAGGGTACAGAATATGCTGCTCGGGTGATAGGTGCACCAAAATCTCACAAATCACCATAAAGAACTTACTCGTGCAACCAAATACCACCTGTACCCCAATAACCTATGGGAAGAAAAATAAAATAAAATACAAAAAAAGGGTAAGCTGAAGCACAATAAAAGAATGGGAAAATAAGTGTTGTCAAGGATGTAGAGAAAATGGAACCCTCACACACTGCTGGTGGGAATATAAAATGGCACAGCCTCTGTGGAAAACAGTTTGGCAGCTCCTCAAAATGTTAAACAGAGAATTATCACCTGACCCAGAAATTCCACTTCTAGGTATATGCACCAAAAAATTCAAAGCAGGAACTCAAACAGATACTTATACATCAGGGCTCATAGCAACATTATTTTCAATAGCAAAAACGTAGAAACAACCTAAATATATACATCGACAGATGAATGCATAAACAAAAGGTAGTGTATGCAAGTAACGGAACTGCATTCAGCCTTAAAAAGAAAACATGCTACAGTATGGATGAACCTTGAAAACACAGTAAGTGAGACCAGGTGTGGTGGTTCACGCCTGTAATCCCAGCACTTTGGGAGGCTGAGGCAGGTGGATCACTTGAGGTCAGGAATTTGAGCCCAGCCTGGCCAACATGGTGAAACCGTGCCTCTACTAAAAACATTTTTAAAAATTAGCCAGGCATGGTGGCGCATGCCTGTAATCCCAGCTACTTGGGAGGCTGAGGCAAGAGAATCGTTTGAACCTGGGAGGCGGAGGTTGCAGTGAGCCAACCTCCGCCTCCCAGGTGGAGGTTGCCACTGCACTCCAGCCTGGGCAACAGAGCGAGACTCTGTCTCAAAAAAAAAAAAAAAAGAAAAAAAGAAAAAGAAAAAAGAAAAAAGAAAAGAAAGCAAAGTAAGTGAAATAAGCTAGTCACAAAAGGACAAATAGTAAGTCTCTAAAATACTCAAATTCATAGAGACAGAAAGTAGAACAGGGGTGACCAGAGGCTAGGGGAGAAAGGAATGGGGAATTTTTACTTAATGGGTATAGTTTCTGTTAGAGATGATGAAAAGTTATTACATGGATAGTGATGATGGCGGAACAAAATTATGAATATACTCAATGCCATTAAAACATACATTTAAAAACAGCTTAAATAATAAATTTTGTATTATGTATATTTTACAACTAAAAAATGATACAATTGGGGAAAAAATCAGTCATGTAAATTATGGGTTTGGGGGGTCTCATGAAGATAAGCAATAAAATATAACCCCCCTACACACCGAGGGAATTAAGAACAGGCATTTCATTCAAGTAAAAAAGCACAAAAGAAATAACTGTGAAAATCCCAAGTTTCCCAGGCAAGATGACCAAAACATAATGGAAGACTGCTATATGACTTTATATGCAGGTGAGGGCAATGTCTTTTACTTGCTCCCTAGGGCCATTTCTTGGTCCAAAAGTGAATGCTTTAAAAACATGATACACATTGTTGTCCAGCTGACCTAGAGTGTTTTGGCCCCAAAGAGGTTTTTCTTTTTTCAATGAGTTAAATAATATGTCAGACTTTTAATGCTTGAATAGTTTTTTCTTTCAAACTTGGCAAAATGATCCTTCAAAAGGCATGTGTAAAGATGTTTGGGTTAGAAATAACAAACCCATACCCTCCCAAGGTGTTATGTTTATTTGAAAGTGTGATGATGCTATCGTTCAAATAAACACACTCAGAATTCCCTCCTTTTCCAACAGCCATAGCTCAGACACATTGCAAATGAGCATCCACAGTAGCAATGGTCAGTGCTGAAAAGCAGTTTCTGTTATACGATCACTTCTGAGACGTGCAAAAAAATGCCTCCTGTGCTAAATGGTTTCCCATTTGTCATTTCTTGTTTCAGTTTCCAGAGAATCTTCAGAATGAAGGCCCATCACATCCCAAACCATCTCAATCCTTGCACCCTCTAAAATCCAATGTGATCATCTCATACAAATTATCAAATGTAAATCAAGCCTCTAGGAGCCTGGGTCCAGTTGACTAGGTCAACACATGTGCAAGGACAGCTGAAAGGCAAGCTGTGGGTTTGCTCTGGCACCATCATCAAAGGAAGACGTTTGTGACAGAAGGCTAGAGATTTCATCTACAGAACAATCTTGAGATTAAGAGGGAGGGTTTTCCAAGGACCTGGACAAAATAGGAAACAGGGTCTAAGATGTTGTCTGATAGGAAAGAATGGCAATGGAAAGAAGGCTGCTCTAAGGAGCAGGCCTTCTCAACTTTGTTGCTAATGACATTTTGGGCCCAAATTATTACCTGCCATGGGAGCTCCCTCTCTCTTTTTTTTTTTTTTTTTGTGTGAGTGAGACGGAGTCTCGCTCTGTCACCCAGGCTGGAGTGCAGTGGCACGATCTCGGCTCACTGCAAGCTCCGCCTCCTGGGTTCACGCCATTCTCCTGCCTCAGCCTCCAGAGTAGCTGGGACTGCAGGCGCCTGCCACCATGCCCAGCTAATTTTTTCTATATTTTAGTAGAGACGGCGTTTCACTGTGTTAGCCAGAATGGTCTCAATCTCCTGACCTCGTGATCTGCCTACCTCGGCCTCCCAAAGTGCTGGGATTACAGGCATGAGCCACCGCGCCCAGCCCATGGGAGCTCTCTTGTACATTGTAGGACACACACAGCATCCCTGGCCTCCACCCACTATATGCCAGGAGCACCCCCAAATTTGAATAACCAAAAATGTTTGCTGGCATTGCCAAATGTGTCTCTTAGGTGGGGGTGCAAAACTGCCCCAGTTGAGAACTATTTGACAGACAAACAGTTTTTCCACTTCACTTCTGCATTATGAGTGTGAACCAAATATTTCAGAGTAACAGAGTGAGCTAAGTGAGCACCCAGCTAAGGATATGCCTGATGGGTGCAAGTGAAATAAGAGACTTGGAGATGGGGAATAAGAGAAAGAAGCTAGGTATTAGTAGACCATGTGGGAAAGAGGAGAGGCCAGAGTGAGGTGAAGGAAATGTAATGAGGTTTTGATGACACACAGAAGGGAAAGTTGCAACTTTGTGATACCAGTGAATGAATTCATCTTCACTCTATTTTATTTTCTATTAATTCAACTCTGTGCTCAAAGTACTCTCAAGTATCATGTTCATAAGTCAAAATCTGGACAATTCAGGTAGGCAAGTTCAGCATAGAGAACATATGTTATCAGCATAGAGAACATATGTTATCAGAAAGAATGATGGCTACCATGACAGGTTTAAACTAATTGATATCATTCAATTAATTCAAGTGTAGCTTCTCTTGTCTCAAATTAAAGATGGTATCCTCAAATATCGTCAAAATGCTTAACATCAATCCCAAGTAGGGCTTAACAAGAATAAGGATGGACCTATGCAAATATATCTCCCCTTCCACCTTCCTGGGAAGACAACGAAATATCTGTCCTATTACTAGTAAACCAAGAGTATCATCCTTGCATATAAGACCACCACACTATTGGCAGCTGGTAATGTTTTGTTGAGATATTGTGCAGACTATGGAATTGAACTCCTGTTATGGGATTTGGGCTACATCCCAAAGCTGAAGACAAAAGGCAGTATCTGTCATTTCACTTCCTGGGACGCTGGCTGTGCTTGCAGAAAGCAAGTCTGTTCCACTGGAGCAAAAAGGGTGAAAATTCTTTGGAGGGCTTGACACATATCCCTTGGAATTTAGGGGACATGTGAACAAAAACACTTTCTCACCATCCCCTGAAAAATTTTGAAGACAAGGCAGACTGGAGTGAGCTGAAATGGTAGGATGAATTAAGAAGGCAGCCTGCCCTCCCGGCATTTCGTATGGCAATCATGCATGAGTTTTCCACAGGCTTAAGCCATCCTGGTAGGACTCTGCCTGAGACCCTGCCTCGCAGAATGAGGAAACCTCAGCCCTCACAGGAGCAGGACCTGAGGTAGGAGATTTGAAAAAGGTTAACATATTTGATGATATGGTTGAGTCTCTTTTGGCATTTATAAATCATTTCCTAATATAGTATCAGGCTCATTTAAGAGCTCAATAATAAACATCATTAATTGATGACATAGCTTTATCAGAGTGGATTAATAATAGTTTAGACCTTTACAACTCACAGAGTGATCCACAGGTGGGCAGCACAGCATCCTCAGAGCATGTGGTAGAAATGCAGAATCTCAGGCTCTACCCAGAATTCTGATTCTGAATCAGAATCTGCATTTAATAAGATCCATAATGACTCCTATGGACATTAAAGGGTAATAAGCACTGGTTTAGACTATTGGTTCTCCACCAAAGCTAAGTATAACAATTGCCTACATTATTTGTTTTCAAAATACACATATCCAAAGCACACTGAGAAATTCTGATTTAGAGACCCTGGGGTGCAGGCTGGGCATCTGTACCTTTTGAGCATTCCTAGATTCTGTTGTATAATATTACCAGTACTGAGAATCTCTGATTTAGGGATTGAAGAAGGCAGGCATTTGAAGTCACATTTCTGAGTTACTAATTATATCCTACCCTGTAAACATTTTTACACAGGTGAATCCAATTCTCCTTCCAGGGGCTTCATTAAGTCACTGATAACCTCTAGCAAAACACACAATTAGCTACAACTTCATCTCTGTAATGATATAGTTTGGATTTGTGTTCCCACCCAAATCTCATATAAAATTGTAATCCCCAGTGTAATCCCCAGGCCCAGGAGGGGCCTGGTGGGAGGTGATTGGATCATGGGGGCGAACTTTCCCTTGCTGTTCTTGTGACAATGAGTTCTCACAAGATCTGGTTGTTTAAAAGTGTGTAGCATCTCCCATTTCACTCTCTCCTCCTTCTCCAACCATGTAAGATGTGCCTGCTTCCCCTTTGCCTTCCACCATGATTGTAAGCTTCCTGAGGCCTCCCCAACCATGCTTCCTGTACAGCTTGCGGAACTGTGAGTTCCTTAAACCTCTTCTTTGAAACCTACCCAGTCTCAGGTAGTTTTTAACAGCAATGCAAGAATGGACTAATACATGTGATCAATGAGGAATCCATTCAAAACAATTAAAGAGAATAAAAATGGCATACTGAATAGGGACATGCAAAGCAAGACAGGCTGGAAAGACACTGGAGGCTTCCACCCTCCGCTCTGCCCATGTCTGCCTGGGCTATGTCTGTGTGACTCAACATTGACTTCTCATAGGGGCTTGTTATTTGTGAATGAAAATGAAAGGAACCATTCACAAGCCACCACCAAATTGTTAGGTTTTCTTCTCTAGATTTTGTCTTGAGAGTAAGAAGAGCAGTGCCTGATTTAAATCAAGCCCCAAGAACTTAGTGGCTGTTGCTGCTGCATCCACAAATACTTCAAACTCAGCCACCACTGCAGCAGATCAAATTTCAAATAACCAGCTGAAATAGAGCCCAAACTCCTACATCCCAACCCGATTTCTAGGATAGACTATTACGTAAATTGGACACTATTAGTCCTTTTAGTGCTTTTAAGAGTTAATTTCCTTAAATGAGATCCTTCAGAAGTCTAAAATTTTCAAGTAGCTGCCAGGTAAAAAGAAGAAATACTTCTTCTGGCACAAAATGGTCCAAAATATGATAGACTTTGACAGAAGGGAAATGATAATTACTGTATGAACAGCAGAGTCAGTAGGCTTTTACCAAATAAGGTTATGATTTCTGCAGTGAGTGTATTTCAATAAAAGGATATTTTCAGCCTTTAGACTTTAGCTTCTTTTTGGAAAATGGTATAATACAAAGGAAATTTTGTTGAATACTTATTCATCTATTTACCAAGTACACAATTTTGGCATTAATGTTATTTTTTTTTCATTTCCACACAGCGTCATGGTTTTCTGGGCACGCTATGGGATTCTCAGATGTTTCTAATTACCCTCTGTGTACACCCAATAAAACAGCTGGCTCAAGATGTTATTAATACAAGAAGATCCAGAGGACTCATAAATCATCCTTTCTTCAGAAAAGGACAATGCAGTGGCGAAAAGTGACATATTCTAATCTTGCTAAATAAGACTTTAGCTAAGAATGCTCTAGGATACTTCCTAACTTGCCAGGAGAAGGGCAGTGGTCTGCTTTCCTCACTGTAGTAAACTCTAATGACAAGTTTTCCTTTTACCTCTTCTAGGGAGAATCTGATGAAAATTAGGCTGAATCTCTACACTAGGAAAACTTATAAAGTCCCCATAATCCAGACCAATTCTTATTGAAGCTGATGGGCATCTGAATGAAGTTTGGTCTCAGAGTGACGAAATCTCTCAGTATTGCATAAAGTTGTTTTTTTTTTCTCCCCAACCAAATCTTAGGAAAAGCCAACACTCAGTCATGCCAGTCTTTCAGTAAGTATTGCATGAGTCTAAATTCAAGATAATGAGGTTGAACAGTAAACCATTCCTTAGGCCCATACCCTTCAACTAAATAGAAAATCAAGTTTTAATAAGTATATCAATGACAGTATCACATTAAATTGGCAATGGAAGGGCATCTGACTCTTCTTATTTTCTTTCTTTATGATATAAATTTGGAGAATGAATCTTAAAATGCTCACTAACTTTATCCTTCTCCATTTGGTAGTTATTTTATTTTCCTGGACTGCTTAGCATGAAGATGACTATGTGGCTGACCTCAAAAACATTTTCACATCATTTGTGATGTTAGTTCCAGGAAGCTTTCCAACAATAGACAAATTAATTATTCTTTCTCCACCTGGAAATACATATTTACATACACCCATATACACACCTCTTGATAGTTAAAAGTTGGTACAAATACTTGACTTTTATACTACGGATGCAAAATTGAGATCAACTCATATGCCAATAAATGTTGCAGGTATATATACTGCATCGCATAAATGTGATTACAAATATCTATTTTAAGTCCAGCTTCCTTAAATTTACTCTAACCTAGGAGCCCAGAGGTAAGTTACACAACCAACAGCAAACTGAATAGCACAAAGTAGGATCAAATGTTATAATCATACATCACTGGAGATGCCCCCATCTATTCAAGATGATTACTTTTCCTCCTGACCACAGCTTTTGGTTCCAAAATGTATTACACTGTTTAAATGCTTTTACCCTTGCCAGAAGGCTTGGCAACATGCAACAGCTTCCTGTGTAAGCAAGTGAACTCAAGAAGAAGCATGATCCAAGGCAGAGAGGACATGGTGCTACAATATTGTCTTGGCCATATGATATTGAAGCCTGATATTATTTTTGTGCAAGGTCTAACCTACCCACAGCAAGCTTAAGTGTAAACAAGTACAGAACCTTCTGTGCACTCCTACCGGAGCACCGAAGTGAAGGGGTAAAGAAATTGTCCTTCTATATCCTTCTTGATGCTATTGTGCTGTTAGGATCAGTAAATAAAGCAACCACTGTCTCTGGGGTGCACAGGGAGCACCAAGCTCCAGGAGACATAAGCACACTCTCTCTCAACGCCTCTACCCCACAGCACACGAGATGGAGTTTGAGAATTAAGAAAAGGACTTATCATCTTCAGAAAGAGACAAAGGTCTTCCAGTCAATCCAAGGAGTCCATATGCACCTTCAGTCTGCCCCTTCTTGTGAGCCTCAGAATAGCCCTCCAAGGAAGGTTAGGATATCATATGATTTGTTTTACATGCAGGGAAGTCAAGAATGAGAGAGGTGAGATTACCCACCCAGGGTCCTGGAGCCAGTCAATATACCTGAAGCTAGACAACCAAGTGTCAAATGACATAGTAATGACTAGAGATATAATAGGAAAGAAAAAAAAAAAACAACAGCACAGGCAGAACTGTTTGAAATGGAACTTAAGGTTCTTCCGTAAAAGACTGTCAGTATTTACATGGATGCAAGAGTGGGGAGCAGGAATTCTGTGCAGCAGGAACAGCTGTACTAAAGGTATGGAAATCTAATTGCACTTTGCCCATGAGTAGAAAGTACAGTGAAGTCAGTGTTAAAAACTTAAAGCTCCATGTAAATTGCTACCAGGGTGTCCTTTTTCATGCATCTTGTGGTCAGTGGAATATCCTATTTCCTATGCCCCTAAACTCTAACATAGTCTTCTCAGTTAATTATTTTACTTCTGTGATTTTACTTGCCTGAGAACTAATGATGAAGCTGTATCAGGTAAATTCTGTGTACACCTCACAGCCCAGGCAGCCGCATAAACAATTTATTGTCAACAAAAATGCATTCAGCATCTCCAAAGCGAGGCACTGTGCTGGCACTGGAGATGCCAAGATGGAGTGGACAAGTCTTTGTTCCCAATCAGTTTAGAGTGTAGTGGAAGAAACAGGCATGTCAACAAATAAGGGAAATGAGGCTCTGTAGCATGATCGTCACTTGGCTGAGTCTTGAAAAAGAAGTGGGTGATTGCCCAAGCAGACTGGGTAGGGAAATGTACCCTCCAGGCAGAGAGAGCAGTGTGCACAGAGACACAGGAGCACAAGACACCCCGGAGCACTTGGGGACCTTTGGTATCCCTGGAGGCTCAGTTTGGCAGAAGTAGAGGATTGGGGTGGAAGAAGGGGCACGGCCAAAGTGAATGCCGTGGAGCCAGGCAGCAGGGCCCTGCATGCTATGCTAAGCGGTTTAGACTTTTCCAAAGATCACTCCGTATGCTCAAGCCGACAGCCTAGGAAAGAATACACACTTTGTGACATTGTGTTACAGACTCCAAGGAATTTTGAAAGGTTATTTATTCCAGGCTGGCCTAGCACAGCCCTTTCAAGGAGCCCCATCCACTCCCACGATACAGGCCAGGCATGGCTTAAAAGGAGCAATCTATCACATGTGCCTTTCTCACAGATCTGGCAAACCACGGACCCCTCTTTTAGTTAAGCTTAATTTTTAAAAAACTGTCCTGGCTACAGACATATGTTCTTATACAACCACTCTGCCCCCCGCCCCACCGCCCTTCTCTGCCTCAGTTGTCTTCCTCTTCAACGAAAAGGACCTTATTCTCTCCTGATTCTGGCTCTTAAGGTCGACCTATTGCCCTTCTTGTTCCAAGTAACCCATGGAATCACCTTTCCACGCACCCCTTCCTCTACCCAGGGTCCTCCTGCCCTCTGCCCACCACCACCACGCACCCTCTACACCACTCACAAGCAAGAACCAATTTTATTTCCCTTACTTAAAAGCAAGCTCCATATCAAACTCACGTGATCTGCCCTCCATAAAAGAATGCTGAAGAAAGGGCCGTGTGGCAAGGTGGCTCACGCCTGTAATCCCAGCACTTTGGGAGGCCAAGGCGGGCGGATCACGAGGTCAGGAGATCGAGACCATCCTGGCTAGCACAGTGAAACCCCATCTCTACTGAAAATACAAAAAAAAATTAGCCGGGGGCGGTGGCAGGCGCCTGTGATCCCAGCTGCTCGGGAGGCTGAGGCATGAGAATGGCGTGAACCCGGGAGGCGGAGCTTGCAGTGAGCTGAGATCCCGCCACTGCACTCCAGCCTGGGTGACAGAGTGAGACTCCGTCTAAAAAAAAGAATGCTGAAGGAAGGTGACACTACTTTCTTGATAACCTTTTTTAAATCTAAGACCTTTACTTTTTATTATAAATCACCAAGACTCCTGCAAGAATTCCAGGACTGTATCCTTTTTTTCACCCAAAGAACAAGAACTGGTTGCCTCTTTCCTCTGTGTATAAGGCTCTTTATCTGCAGATATTAATTTGATTCCCTGATACAAAGCAGGTCGATGAAACCAAACTCAAGATGGGAGATAGGAAAAGTCTGGAAGAATGCTCCAAATGTCAGCCTTTTGAGGGGGTGCTCCACGGTTTAGACAAAATAAAAAGCAGGGTCAGAGTCTGATGACAATGTAAGCGATGTTTCCTCACAACACTCATCACCACTTCATCAGGTCCCTGCTCCAATGTTATCTCATCAGACAGCCCTGCATTCCCTGAGCTCTCTAAAATAGCAACCATGCCTTCCACCAACACTCCCCATTCTCCATCCCCCTTCTCAGCTTTGCTTTCCCTCAGAGTGCCTATCACTTCCTGACATTAGTTCATTTATGTTTCTTACAGTATATTTTTGGTAATATCTATTTGACAGTAGTGTACACATGTATTATATTTTTAAAATGTGTTTTTATAATTGTGGTAAAATACATGTAATATGTATCATCTTTACTATTCTTAAGTGCTGTGGTTCAGTAGTGCTAAGTACATTCACATTATTCTGTATCAAATCTCCAGAACTTTTTCATTTTGCAAAATTGAAACTCTATACCCATTAAACAACGCCCCATTCCACCCCTATGACCCCTGGCAACCACCATTCTACTTTCTCTTTGAACTTGACTACTTTAGGCATCTCATATAAATGGACTCATACTGTATTTGGTTTTTTGTGACTGGTTTATTTGACTTAGCATAACATCTTTGAGGTTCATCCACGTTGTAGCCACACTGTTTTTGTAATGCTAGAGGAGGGCAAGGACTTTTATTTAGTGCACTGCTATTGCCTGAACCCATACCTGGCACATAGTATGTGCTCAATAAATGCATGTTAAATGAATAACTGTTCCTAATACTAGCCTTTTAAAGGTGGTCTACAGCTTAAATAAAATAAAAAGGAAAAGACCGGGCGTGGTGGCTCACGCCTGTAATCCCTTTGGGAGGCTGAGGTGGGTGGATCACTTGGGGTCAGGAGTTCAAGACCAGCCTGGCCAACACAGTGAAACCCCGCCTCTACTGAAAATACAAAAAATTAGCCGGGCGTGGTGGCAGGTGCCTGTAATCCCAGCTACTCGAGAGGCTGAGGCGGAAGAATCACTTGAACCCAGAAGGCGGAGGTTGCAGTGAGCTGAGATGGCGGCACTGCACTCCAGCCTGGGCAACAAGAGCAAAAGTCTATCTCAAAAATAATAATAATAATAATTAATAAAATAAATAAATAAAAGGAAAATGCTCTACATTATGACATTTATTCAGTATTAGAAAATAAAATTCTTTGATATAGCTAAATGTATGTGGAAGTGGTTTCTTTGATAAGTTCTTAGGCATTCTAAATTGCCTGGAGGAAAAGCAACCACTTTCTTTTAGTATTGTATTGAAACATCTTTTAAAAGCTGAGATATACCTGCACAATGTATTAAGGGGAAAATACATTCTCCAGTGAAAGGGAGACACGATGGCATTTTCATCGGTTTCTGTGTGAGACAAACATTAAGGAGTCCAAACAATGATGAATGGCAAAGGATGAGAAACTCAGTGACTGAACTAAGTTTCCAGAAAAAACTCTATATGCTTGCCCCTCTTAAGCAGTTATGTCAGTTTATTTAATGCCTTAACGAGAGAAAATTTTCTTCCCTCCTTGTGAGGAGAACCTACACAGTCAGCTTAGCAGCACGAACTGCTTCTGTTCTTCATCCCAGCACCACAGTATTAGGTCGGTTTTGTGAAATCTCCAGGGAGATTTTCAGTGCAGAGCATCAGACAAGCCCCAGAACAGCTACAGGACGCCAGAGGTTGTCATTCATTCAGAAACTTATTTAGCCTCTTAAAACATGAGTTTCCTAGCTAAAAAACTGAAAGCACTTCTCTCTTCTTCAAAATGACAAGTATCAACTTCTTTCAGAGAACTTTAGTAAATTCTCAAAGAGTAAAATCCAAATGCCTAAGCTTGAAATTCAAGGTGTTCCACAGCCTTGCACCAATCTGCCTTCCCAACTTGTCATCTACCATTATTACTTTTCATGTGTCCCACATTTAAGTGAAACTATTCCCAATTCCCAGAAACCACCTCTGCTTTCACATCTCCATGCCCAATTCTAAGGGGGTAAATTCTTCTTTCCCATGTCATCTTTGCTTCTCTCTTCCCTCTACTCCCCCATGCATCTTTACTTTGGAACTTACCAATGTTTCAAGTTCCACATCTCCCTTCAGTCCACAATCAGGCCATCTGCATTTATCTACTCAGCCCCTCACCATGAGACAACACGCTTGCTAGACAGGGACAGCAAGGTGAACTGAACATAAATGCTGCATGCCATCTCTTTTCTCTCTAAGCATCCTCCCTCAGCTAGAAGTGGTATTTCCCTTCTCTGGGTGCCTGCTAGCAGCTCTCTACCTTAAGTTAGGGTTATTTACATATACCCTTCATCTCCTCCTCAAAGTATAAGCTGTTAGAAGGCAGCTTTATGATTTGCTTATCTTAGAAAATCTACTACCATGTTTTATACATAGTCACTTAATATATGGTCATAGGAGGCAATATGGGAGAGCCAGAGGTACTGTGACTCTAGGATAAGAAAACCTGGCTGAAACAACCTTTAATCAAGCCAGTAAAGCAACAGTGCTGATATTTGCCAATTATGGATACTACCATATGCCTAAGAGGCAGTAAGCATCAAATGAAATAATGTATGAGAACATACTTTTTAAATGGTCCAATGTTTTTTACAATTATTCAATTGGTGCTAATAGAACATGAGTCTTTAGATTCACATAAACCAAATGTGTTATTTTGACCATCATGACTGCTTTTCAATGTCTCCGCAAATAAGTTATACCAAGTGACAGTATTACTGTGTTTGAAATATTCTAGTTGTGACATGAATTTATATGTTCTTCTTGTCAGAGGAACTTAAGGCTTTATAAACAATTTAAAAATCCCGAAGGTCATCTGCATTTTAGCCCTATAAAATGTTAAGAATCCTTTAAAACAACAACGGTGAACCTGCTGGCCCACCCAACAAGGGATAGGTTTCCATTTTTAAAAAGGCAGGGGTGGGGCAAACAGCAAGGCTGAGCTCAAAAAAAAAAAAAAAAGTCATTATCATTAGAAACCTGCTTCATAGGAAGTACCATTTAAAGTAACTATTCTGTTAAACCATACCAAAATCACTATCCATAAAAATGGGCTCTTCTAGAATCTCAGAGTGCTTCCTTTGGATACCATATTCATTTGGGCCTCACTTTTAGAGTTGCATTAAGCGGAAGTTATACTTATTATTTCTCCCACTGAATACTCAAGAACAGAGACTGCATGCTCAATAGTCATGCGAAAATACCTGCTGCCTTTCACACCTGGAAAGCCCAGACTCACCCTCATCACAGACCAGAAGACCAACACAGAAGCAGCGTGAAGGAAGGAAGGAATTATCCCACAAGCCTATAAAAGAACAACCTCCACATATCTATTAGGACCTGCACTGTATGGAGGAGGTGAGCTGGGCCCAAAGAGCACATAGAGCCAATGTTACCCCAGGATTCAGCCCCGGTGTGCTGGACTCTCAGTTGCTTTCTCTCTCTCTGTTATCCCAGCCAGCCTTCCCACAAGACACAACTCCATGAGGTCCTTCACCTTGTCCCTCCTATACATCATGGTCTGACTCCAGGTAGGTAAGAAAACAGATGGCATAAGGATATCTAGGTTCTAGGCATAGCTAACCGACTTGCCAAGAAACTAAAGCAAGCTCACTTAATTAACACTCTGAACCTAAGTTTCCATATTGAAAAAATGGTGATGATCATGTCTGTTCCACATCCTCAAACAAACAAACAAACAAACAAAAACTGTAAATCACCATGCAGATGTTGGAAATTATTTCTGTTATTCTGATTATCAAAACTAATTATGAAGTCCATATAATTTTCCCTGGATTATGTTGACTCCTTAGAGAATGGCACTCAAGCCAAATTCAGCCCAACAAATGTTTTTGTAACACGGCCACACCTATTCTTGTTCATATTGTCTCTGGCTGCTTTCACATGATGATGGCAGGGTTGAGTAGCTGTAACAGAAACTGTATGGCCCACAAAGTCTAAAACATATTTTATACTATCTGGCCCTTTACAAAAAGAGTTTGCCAGCCCTCACCTTTAAGTACCAACAAATATTAGAGATCAAAGGGAGCAGCTGACAAGTGACAGTAAATTTTGAATTTTCCCCAAACTTTAAACTATTTTCCAAATATGTCTTTTTTGTCAAAAGATTTAGTATTCTATAAACAAGTACAAAGAGAGAAGAAAAAAATCAGAAAACCACTTTTTGCAAATAATAAAATTACACCAAACCAGTAAAGTCCCAAAAAGATATATGCATAAACATTTTTGAATTTTTCAGTATTTTCAAAGGATCACAGTCTATAAGTTCTACAAAATTACCATTCTTAAAGAAAGAAATATCATAAAAATTGTCCCTCAAACTATCCAATATTTGAAATAAAACGTAAACAGGAGAGGGAAATAGCTCAGAATATAAATGAAATGTTTCCCACAATTTCCAATGTGAAACTATTTACTACTATGGGTCCTTCTCACCCCATCTTCTACTTTTCAAAAAATTAAACTGCTCTGCCGATCCTATATGGAGAGTGGAGTTCTGCTTTTGAAATGCTTTTGTAAATAATTTTGCTTCATTTTGCATTTTGAGTAGACTATGTATATTCTGTTCCTAAACATCTGGTTCAGTGCCAGAAAGGAAAGTGTGTGGTATGTTTCAACAAGTAGACTTCCTCTGTTTCTCAAAGCCTTCAAAATATTTAGTTTCAAAATGAATACACTGGAAGCCAAAAAATTACCACCCATTTGATTATTTTGTCATTGCTACTGTAAAGATTTACAATAAACACAAGGAAGGAAAGGAGCAGTGAGTAAGGAAGGCAACCAAGAAAGATAAAGTGGTGAAAAGCCATCAGACTCATGATAGTCTACTGGAATTGCCTTTTCTTTTCCCCTCCTTGTCTGTGGCCCTCCAAAAAAAAAAAAATTTTAAGCCAGAAAATAGTATTACTTATTGCTAATAAAAAGTCACATGATCTTAGAGATGGACTAAATTTTAGAGGTCATTAAATACAATCCCATTTATTTTATGAATGAGAAAAACTGAGGCCCAGAAATATTAACTGGCATGCCCTACGGATTAGCTAGTTAGTGGCAGGACCAGGACCAGAATCCAGTTTCCTGATCATCAGTTCTCTTCCCATTAGACTTGGCTCCCTGCCCTGCAAAGCATAATGTGCCATTTGGCACCTAACGGCTAAATTCTTTTAAAAACTATGCCCAGAGTACCCCTATCATAGCCAGGAAACTCACAATGCCCTTTTAAATCGTATCTATGGGCACATATTTTTTCCAAGTACAGACGATCAAAAATATGCTTTGACCTCCTAAGGATTGGGAGTCACAATAAAACAGCAGAATAATCAAAGATCTAATAAGAACTTCAAGCTGTCCCTTTATTTTGTCTTGATGTAAATCAGTTTGACACAGACACCCCTTCTCCTACCACCCCCCCAGACACACACTTCCAAGACTAAACAGCAATATTCCATAAAAAGACCAGATCTAGCCAGTGTTATTATCTGTCTGACATTTGGGTTATTCTTGTGAGTAACTCAGAAAGTAACGTGGGTGTCTGCGATTATTTGAGTACACATGGCAAACCATAATTGGTCAAAAAATAATAAAAGACATTTTTCTGCGACAAAAATACTGTATTGCATGACAACATGGCAACATAACAGCATTCCGTGGACCACAATCCTTTCTCCATTTGCAAAAAAGTAAAAAACAAAAATTCAAAATGAACCAACAAGGCTTTCTTGCAGACAGCAACTACTAGTTCATATTTAAATTAACTTAAAGGAGTACTGAGAGTAATCTACCGGTCTGTCTTCCCCAAATCCACGTAAAAAAGGAGTACTGAGAGTAATCTACCAGTCTGTCTTCCCCAAATCCACGTTATATATCAATTTATATTCAGTCTTGTGAGACGGAGCAGAAACGTGGCAAAAGATGCAACTCTGTATCCTTTTCTACAACCAAGTACAGGTTTTTGACAATTCTCGGAGTTTTGTTTTAGAGCTTGGCTATTTTTGAAGTAAAAACTTCAAATTTCATCACCACCTTCCAAAATTTATTACATGAGTCAAATCTAAGACAAATTCCACTTATCACTGGGCTGATAAAATTTGAAGCTTATCAGCACAAGTCATGCCTTAGGGTCTAAATCTAAAACCTACTCTCTTCTCTTCTACTATATATATTCCCATTACCACATGGCTGTGTAAATGCTAAGCAATAAGGGAAAATATTCTAGTTGCCATTCCCCTAAGAAACCAAAAATCAGGTTAAAAATTATTCCGAAAGCAATTTAAAAGATCCCATGAAAGAAACATACTCGTACTCATAGACAGACACCCATTGAAGCAGACAGCAGTGTGAATGGAGGGGGTGTCTAAATGCTACAATCTCATAAAACTCGACTCAGTAAGGACAGTTAGGGACCGTGGAGGAACTCACCCACTCGGAAGTTCGTGGCCGTCAGGGTGTCGGCAGCATGACCATTCTCACTAATGAGAGTGGTGGTGTTCCCCTTCTCACAGCTGTTCTGACAGCTGCCCTTGGTGCAGGTCACTTTACAGATGCTCGGAGTAAAGACCACCTTGATGCGGCCAGTGTGGTTACTCACTAGGAGCGGAGGCAGGGAGAAAAAGAACAACAAACACATCAGCTTAGTATCCATGAACTTGCCTTGGAAGGTTTAAAAAAACAGAAAAAAAGAAAAGAAAGGAGCAAGAGGGGAAAAGAGAGAGCCCACAACCCGACAGGTTTAAGGAAAGAGGGAAGCCTTCAGTGCTCGCTGCTCTGTATTCAGTGGTGTCTCTGAAACAGGAGTAGGAAGCTTAGCAAACAGAACTCTGGGATGCACTCCAAAACCACATTTGAAGTCGAGTCACTGGAGTGGGATTACTAACCACAATGCTGCACTTTATTCACGGGCAGACAAAGAGCAATACCGAGGGCACGACAGATTAAAGAGCCAACCCTGACAGGCAGATGTAATGCAAAGGGGTTGGCCGTGCACCTAGCGGTGAATAAACTCTTGTGTCCTCAACTTGCATACTTTCCCTGTTTCTCCACTTATTAAGTCACTATTTGCAGCCCGACCCCTGGAAATGTTTTAGGCATGCGGCATGTCTGAAAACATCTGTCTCAAATCTCCTGGCACTCTCGGCTGAAGTGATCAAATGCTGTGACGCAGCTGCGGGAGCCCATTTCTTTTTCACAACTCCAGGGCACTGTTTCTCCATAAGAATTTAGGCAACATATATTTTGTTTTCCTGTGAACAGGGCCCATCTTTAAAGGGGTAAGCCAGGTCACAGGGATAAATGGTTGCCTCCCTAAAAATAACACCCTTGGGCTCTCACTGTCTCTATTCATAGACCACCTGGAGTAGCCACTGGGGATGGAGCTTTCTTTCATTCGCGTGGCCTTCTCTTAAAAACGAAATGCTATCACCTGACCACACAGCCGAGGCTATGTGGTATCACAAAATAAGCCCTAGACTAAAAGTATATCCTGGTTTACAATCCCAGCTCAACCACGGTGTGACTCTGGACATGCCATTTCAGTCCAGTTCAGTTCAGTTTTTCCAAAACTTGAGAGAATTGAAACTGGTATTTTCTACACACTTCTAACTTTCAACGTCTCTATCAGAGGTCAGCAAGCTACAGTTCAGGGACCCAATCCAGCTTGCTGCCTGCTTTTGTAAATAAAGCTTTACTGGAACACAGCCACCCTCATTCATTTCTGTACTGTCTGTGGCTGCTTTTGTGCTATGACGGCAGAACTGCACTGTCTCTGTGCAGTCCTGCTTCACCCAGACCTGCCCTTCACTGCCAGATCGCAACCTGAAGTCTCTGGCAAATTGCAAGACACACACTGTTTAGATTGCTACATCTGCGATAGGCCCCTAGCCAGGTCCTTCCTCTTTCCAGGAGACTAGGCAGAAAGCAAAGATGGTAGCAGTAGCTGAAGAGAGCCAGTCATCTGTCAGGCTTTAAGGCCGTCAAGAAGCAGTGCCCTTCTGACGCCACTCCATGACTGGAGTGGCCAAAGGGGAGAGAGGCTCTGGGCCAGCCTTTTTTATACCATCTTTGCCCACCAGAAAAACTTGTCTCTCTTTATACTGCTTTGGTTTGGCTAATATTGTATTTTCAGAAAATCATCCCAAGATGCCTCTATAAGACCCTCAACAAATTAAAACTGTGGTCATAAGCTGAGCTTGGAAACAAAGAACTTTAACCAAAGAAGCCATTCCAATTTCAGGGTTGGAATGGGGCCCCAGAGGTTTTCTAACGCAACCATCTCTCATCCACTGTTTGCATTCCACGTATCAAGTGGTCGTGTAACCTTTACTTGAAAATCTCTAGTGACGGGCAGCTCATTACCCACAAAAGCACATGATAGTTATGGCAGTTCCCAGCAAGTACTATTTTTTATTGAGCTGAAATCTGGCCTCACAGTAACTTGCACACATTAATCCTAATTTGGTTCCCCATGGCCTCACAATCTAATGCCTCTTCCACATGACAGCCCTTCAAATAAGTTATCTTTGAGATAAATGCCACTTAATCAAAGAAAGCTAAAATTAGGACTTGAACCCATCAGCTGGGTTGGTCATCTCACTTAGAAGAAGAAAAATTATTCCTCTGGAGGAGAAAGCCCTCCATTCTTTTCAAATGGTTTTCCAAGACAGTTTCTCCTTCACCGGTGGTTCTAACCCTGGAGGATCAAGACATGTTGTCTGAAATGGCAAGATGTCCTAGTGGCCAAGCAGACCTTCTGGCACCTTGCAAAATGACATCCAATAGGATGCTTCTATCAGTCAATACTTTAAATCGAGGGCTAGCAAACTTTTTCTACAAAGGGCCAAATTGTAACTATATTAGGATTGTAGGCGAAAAGGACTCTATTCCTATTCAACTCTGTGGACCCGCATAGCTGGAAAGCAGCCTGTCAAAAACAATATGTAAATGAGTGGGCATGGCTGTGTTCCAATCAAACTTTACTTAAACACTTCAGTAACCCCTCCTTTAAATGCTTACAGGACATTTTAAAGTTATCTGGGAGTCTACCTTAGAAATTCAAAAAAAACAACGGAATCCTGATTTCACCAGCAGAGAAAATTCACCTAGTTTGATTTGTTTTTTCACAGTAGCACAAACAAATCAGCTTATAATTTAAGTTGTCGGAAAATGCTTACAAATATCTTGAGGATACTTTGTGTGTTCAAGTGTGTGAAACCCAAGAAAAAAAGAGACAACATTTTCCCACTTCAAAAGAATATAAACTCCTACTTTTTCTGGCTCCTGGTACAATCATGAAATTAGAATCCGTGTGCCAACTATTTTGTCTTCTCTGGCATTAACTTGTAGCACCAGCAGCTGCCACACAGATGCTCACACAGTCACCTAAATTATGCTCACTTAGGCAAACTGAGACATCCAAAGAAAGCAAGCACTTAATCATTATTCCCATTTCACCTCCCAGCTACAGTAGTCACTTTATAAGCACTGGAGATTCTCCGGGCCTATTGTTATTAAAAACTTCTTATATTTCTTTGCCAAAAAAAAATTTTTTTTTGGCTTGGAATCATCTGGATTTTCAAAAGGCAGAGACAGTTTCATATGACTTAATTCTGATTTTTACAATGTTCACATCTTCTTGGAAGCAGAAGCTATATTTTATTTCATATAAAAATAAAAATGCTTGTGTTTTACAAGCATTCTGCTATAAAGTAATCTAATTCTAAAACAGACACTTGTATTCTAAGCGGGTCCTCCCATCTGCATGAAGCACTTACTTCTTCATTATAATTAGCTTTAGGTTTTCATGCCAATCTTCTCAAAATTGGTAGTGAAAATGCACTACTGCTTTTGACACTAGATTATTATCCAGAGCTCTAACAGGATCTCCATAAATGCTGGATGGATTAGAAAATATGTTCTCCCATCTCTACTCCTTGAAAATCATTCCCACATATTTAGGGTATAGTGTAAAAAGTTTAAGTTTTAAAGTTCATCAAACAGAGATCCATGCTCTGAGCTTCAAATTCCTCACATGTGACACGCTGAAGGCAATACCCCTCACCTTTCAAGAATTTAGTAGGAATTCACTAACAGTGGACACAAGCTCTCCCGCAAAAGCCATTTGGTCTATCAGAAGCATCTTCTTTGCATGTCTTGAATAAGGTAATATTCAACGACTCCTGATGCCTTGCAGAGAGTAGGCACCCAATAATTGTGGAATAGACAAAGTAACCCGAAGCATGGGGCAAGGGTGACTGTCGGATCCCACAGAGATCCAAGACTCACAGGATGCTGGAGGTCATTTTGGTCTAAGGTCCTGCTGCACCAGTGAGAAAACAAGCTCAGGACTAACCAGAGGCAGAAGACCATCCCGAGTGGCACCTACCAGGTGATTAGGAATTATAAGTCTGAGAAGCAAAAATTAGGCCAGTCAGGAGTTAACAGGGAAACCACTGGCACAACTTCTGTGCTTGGTCCTTTGGAGGAAAAAAAATGCAATTTTTAGATCCCTTTAGGTGAATCAGCCCCCAAAATCTTAAGCAAGCACTTTAAAACGTTGGGTTTTAGAGGCCTTGGCTAGAGGCACAGATTGCCTGGAGCCATGCAGCACCTCCATTGGGCCTCCTAGTCAGTCAAGACACTCAAGAGTCAACATCCTGTCTGCAGCGTCTGCCAGACCCTGTGCAAATTTATACCTCCAAGAAGAGGCACTGGCACTCGGTTTAAAACAAACCACAGATATTCAGAGTGAATGGTGAATGGGATGGAAGTGAAGCCGATACCCCTCCTCCCGTGATAAAAAGCTTTCATTTCTGCTTCGGGGTTGTTAACAATAGAGAAAAATATAAAAATGTGAAAACTGTGCTTGAAAAACAGACATCAGTCTAGAAAAGGGCACAGTTGCCTTGTTTGGTCATCAGACCAAGATGTGACCAAAAGCAAATAAATAAATATAACAAGTTCAAGACTCACATCAGATGTCATGAACAAATACAGTCTCCTCAGCATTCGTCCAGAATGCCGCAACAGCACATTAGCATGCATCCAACTTAAACAATGGGGACCAACCAGCACAGGCAATATCCTCTGGGAAGAAGCAACCTCTCTGTGGTTTAAAGCCACCACCCAGTTTAAAGAGACCTACAGGCTGATTCAATACACAAGTCACGTGTACACTCTTCAGGGTGTGAGAGAGACTGAGCTAACAGTTCATTCTCCCACTTGCAGTCCATCGCTTACCCGAAGGCCAAGAATTCTTTGAAGGACAAATCATAAAAATATTAAATAATGCTTAGAATAACAGGACTTTATTGTTCAGCTCTCCAGGCTTGCTTAACTCCTCCTGGACTATTAAAATAATGCCCATAGACTGCTCTGTGTTCCTCAAGAAAGGTGATATGTAAATAAAAATTAATATCAAATCTATTACTTCACCAGGCAGCCCCAGTCCTGGAAAACCCTCCAAGGAAACTCAGATGAGATCACTAGTACTGATGTGGGCAGTTCCACAGGTAAGAATCCAGAGTAATCTTTCAGCTCCATCTCTTGAGTTACTGAGGCAGGAGTAACTAAAGAAAGAGGCAGAGAGAAACAATTGCTACAACAGTGATAGAAATCTAAGTCTCAGATCAAGAAAAAGCATAAGTCATTATGGGTTGGAAACCTTGCCATCTTTACAAAAGACATTTTTCCCCTAAAAATTTACCCGAAAAAATAGCCAATAATATTTTTTAAAAGTAAAACCATTTTTAATTGAATATGTTAAAGAGAATAACTGAATAAGCAATAGGAAATAGCAATTTCTCAAGTACTTTTGAAAAGAAAAACAGAAAATTACTTGCTACTAAAATTTCACAACATATTATGCAAGAATCATCTTGACACATGATGGAAACTTCTAACTTTATAGATAAAATCTGTGTAAGATATTTAATTTTTGAAAGAGACACCGTGGGACAGCCTGGTGTGGTTCTGGGTCCACTAGAACTGAGGTGTGTGCCCTGTTGCTGCCTCTGGTTACTGGAATGCCGACAGCAAGTGCTGTCGCCTCTGCCCTGGACTGCAGTCCGGAGCCTGTCCTGAACTTTTCTGGGTGTTCCGCATCCCTAAACTGAAGAAGTATGCCTGGACAGTTGAACCCCTTCAGGATCTATAATGTTAAAGAAAAATATTTTACAAAAAAGGACAGACCATGAACATGTCAAAAAGCCATGGATTTGTTTTGCTCGTTCTCCACTTTTATTACCAACTGTACTTTCTTTTCCCAATCATTGGCTCCAGAACCATACCAGGCTGTTCCAGGCGTCTCTTTCAAAATGACTTTTAAAACTCACCTGTCTAGAACACATCTGGAAATCCCTCATCTAGAACACATCTGGAAATCCCTTCTCTGTTCCTAATTCTGAATGTTAAGAGAACCTACCAGCATTGCCCCATCCAGAAGGGATAGTAGTATTTGAAATGCTGTGACTGAGAGTTAAAGAAACACATCCTCCAAGAAGAAAGGTCTTGAATCCGTTCATAAAAAGGAGGAAAAAAGAAAGGGGGAGCAAGAGCTCAATGTACCCAATCTCCTAATTCTGAATTGAGAATGTAATCCACAGCCACAATCTAGAATCCTGACAATCATGGGAGCCATACTTGTTGAGGGTTCAATGAGTTTGCCCTGGGTTTTTGGGAACTAGAGAGAGTGAAGGGCATCACAGTTCAAGATGTTACTCTAAGAGTCTGTCTCCCAAGGGGGAAAGCCATTTAAAAGATACATTTTTTCAGAAATGAAAAATAGCTACCTCCCTCAAAGATTCTATGCCAGTCTTCACAGCAGCACAGCTTTAAATTCCACACCATGGCCACGTGGCTGGAGGACCCGGATGTGCAGATGTGCAACTGACAAGAAGACTGACTTCACTGCTCTCTGTAAACAGAATAAGGAGCAGAGCAATCAACACACTTACCTGTCTTCCATCTCTACTACGCATGCAATCTGCCTAATTTGCATAGGCTCTTTATAACCACAGTGGGTTACATATGCTTCACATGACTCAAATTTTCTGTCCCTTAATTTTGGAACACAGTTAGGTTTTATTTATCCCCACATTTGTTGTTTTTCAAAGAGCAAGTAAATGGAGGCATTTGACCATTTCTATAAATAACACCTATCTGTATGTGGAGAAGCATGTCTGACTAAATGATAGATATCTACTGGGCTATTTGTTTACCAAGGAACACATTTGATGGCTTACTCACAGGCTAAACAGGGGGCCATTCCTCTTGAGGGTCCCAAATTATCTCTACCACACACTTTGAAAATTAGGATCCTATATCACTGTTATGACAAATATTTCTGACAAAATCAAACTCCCTTAAAGGAAAGTAAGCCCCTTTCCTACCTAGGTCCAACCTAGCCTCGCCTCCCACCACATCTCCATGTAAAGCCAGGGCCTGAGCCAAGCCACGCTGTCCACAGGTCCCCACTCAGACACCTCACTCATGCAGTTTCCTTTCCCTAAAAACCTTTTCCTCTTCTTCCCCACATTCCACCCTTTTGACTCAACTAAAATACTCCTTCCCTCCATGATTTTCACTGACCTAGGCACAACCAAATATTTCAACCCTACATTGTCTCTTGACTCTTTGCAGACACTTCTATGGATATTTCTCCACTTTTCCCACCTTCCTTTGGCCTCAGTCAGGCCAAAGAAAATAGTCTATATTCTTATCCTCCTTTTCTATCTATAACAAATGTCCCACCTGGTGATTCTCTTTTTAGGACTGGAAGAGAGAATGTGGTAAGAGGGGAGTGTCATGGGAATGGAATACGGGGGTTGGAAATGAAGAGGCCTGGTATGAACTGAGGCTGAGAATCCATGGGAAGATGGATAATGGGAAGGGAAAGCAACAGGAAGGGCAGACAATGTGAAAGGCAGAGAAATGACTTTTACTCAAACAACTGATAGCTGGAAGTCACAAAACTTTAAAGGAGTTGAATGCCTCAGGCTTCTACCATCTTCATAAAGAGGGCTTGGGAATTTTCTTCCGACACCGAGGCAGACATAGTGAAGGAAATGACTTATTACACTTCACGAAATTTAAATTCTGAATAAAAGAAAAAAAAAAGAGTCAAAAGACAAGGCAGAGAAGAAAACCAAAACCTCCTGGGCTCTGAACACACATTCTGAGTCACTGGAGCTGCCAGGCCAGAAGTAGATGTCTTGATGTGCCTCTACGGGATTCCAATTCTTTCACACAAGCAATAAAAATCCAGAGCAAACAAAAATAAAATTATAACTTGAATGCATTATATTTTAAGAAGCACCAAGGAAGTCAAAGATATGAACATTTTTGCAATGGCCAAAACAACTCTCAAGTTTGATGGATTCAATGGAGACAAAAATCTGTTGAAGCACTTAGTTGTATAGAAAATTGGCATTTTAAAATCTCTAAATTAATTTAGAATTAGAGTCTCAGAGAATCCAAGCTTGCAGAATACTGATTCTGTCATTTACTTCATTTTTTTTTTTTTCCAATGCAAACTTCTCTCTGGCTCAGTTTTTAAATGACTGCATCCAATGGCCCCAACTACTCCCCCTACGGGACTACGGCCAAACTCAATAGATCTCATCATTAGGAAAGATTTCAGCCTCAATATCCTTTTCCCAAAATCATCATATATAGCTAGCTATGCTCCAATATTATGTGATAAATAAAATTGAAAAACAATTAGTTGCCAATAAAAAAATTACTGATGTATAGTTGTACACTGTAAGTTTTCCAGCTGTCAGCTAATTCTTTTTAGGTTGCCCATTTTCAGCTTCCTCATTTCCTTTGACTCTCATCAAAAGAGTGCCCCTTCTGTTGAACACTGTGATGGTTTTAAAATATGTCCACAAATTCCCTGATACTTCTATCTTTAAGAGGTGAAATCTAAAAGTCTAATCTCCCCTTGGACATGGGCTGGTTTTTGTGAATCTTGTCTAAGAACAAACCAGATATGGTGGCTAATGCCTGTAATCCCTGCACTTTGGGAGGCTGAGGGGGAAGATTGCTTGAGTTCAGGAGATCGAGACTAACCCTGGCAACATAGCAAGACCCTGTTTCTAAAAAATAAATAAATAACAGAAAAAAAATGGAATGATGCTTTGCAACTTCAGAGACTACATCATAAAAGACACTGTGGCTTCTGTCGTGGTCTGTCTCTGTTGGATCACTCACTCTCGGGGAAGCCAACTCCCATGCTACGGGAATACTCAAGCAGTCTAAGGAGACACTCACTCATGGGGCAAAGAACTGAAATCTCCTGCCAACAGTCACATGAGTGAACCACCTTGAAAGTATCTTCCAGGCCCAGTCAAGCCTTCAGATAACTGCAGCTCTTACTGATATCCTGGTTGCAATTTCATGAAAGAAACTGAGCCAGAACCAACCAACTGAGGTCCCTCTAAATTCCTGAACCACAGAAACTCTAAGGTAATGTTTATGGCTTTAAATCACTACAGTTTGGAGTAATTTTTTTTTTTTTTTTTTGAGACGGAGTCTTGCTCTGTTGCCCAGGCTGGAGTGCAGTAGCACCATCTCGGCTCACTGCAACCTCCACCTCCCGGGTTCAACTGATTATCCTGCCTCAGCCTCCCGAGCAGCTGGGACTACAGGCACCCGCCACCACGCCCAGCTAATTTTTGTATTTTTAGTAGAGATGGGGTTTCACTATATTGGCCAGGCTGGTCTCGAAGTCCTGACCTCATGATCCACCCGCCTCAGCCTCCCAAAGTCCTGGGATTACAAGCGTGAGCCACCGTGCCCGGCCAGTTTGGAGTAATTTTTTATGCATCAACTGATAACTAACATAAACATACACACACATAACATGTTCTTCTTCCCTTCTGCTTTTTTTTGGCCCAGATTCTGAGAACAACAGAAATTATGGACGATACTAAATGCACAAAAGCACTGTATACATGAATGGCAGACTCGAGAGACAAGGACTGAGTGCCTACTAGGCTGCAGAGAGCAAATACACATGACAATCATGTAAGCTGCAATCATATCCATTCTGCCAGCAAGGAAACCAGAGATGTTCATCAGAAGCTTGACCACGGTCATTCTGCTAGGGAACAGTGAAGCTGGGATTTTAATGCAAGCCCTTGTTCTTTCTTTCCTCAATATGCCCCAATGCCTCTCCTACACTTGTAATGAGCATTACTATGAAAAATATATGACACTTAGGAATGTGAATGCTATACGCTTGGGAAATTAGGATGAGGGAGAGAGAAACAAGCATAGATTGAGCACCTATGTGATGTGTTCTGCAGTATGCGAGATATATAGACTTCATCTCACTTCATTCTCTCTCACAACAGTCCTACAGAACAAGTCTTAAGATCTTTATCTGGAAGACAAAGAAACTGATAATAAGAAGTTCAAAGGGAAAGAATACAAAACCACCCACAGGTTCTACCCTTTAGGATGCTGAAATCCAGAGCGCCTAAAAACACACTCAGAATAACGCCATCCAACCTATCTACCTCACAAGACTGTGGCAGGGGCCATGTGAAATAATTTGTATGGATATAATTTATAGGCTGTAAAACTCTATGCAAATCAAAGAAAAAATACTTACACATGGTCAGTTTTAACTGGAGCAACTGTTAGAAAAGCTCAAACCAGTAGTGACATTTAAACCATGATATACTACAGAGCAAAATCTATAACCACTTCTAAATCTAGGAAAATTCTCATCTTAAGATGTTTGCTTTCAGATCATAACTATTATTAAAGACTCTAGAATAAAGCAAGATTCTACTGTGGACTTTGGTTCCACCGTAATTTCCACATACAACCTGATTGTTTGACTTTGTTTGACAGGTATCATAATGAACATCAACCAGCTGTAGGAACCCACTGATTAGAAAGGTTTACCCTGCATTTGAATAATTTTTTTTTTTTGAGACGGAGTCTTGCTCTGTCACCCAGGCTGGAGTGCAGTGGCACAATCTTGGCTCACTGCAACCTCCGCCTTCTGGGTTCAAGTGATTCTCCTGACTCAGCCTCCCAAGTAGCTGGGATTACAGACATGCACCACCATGCCCGGCTAATTTTTGTATTTTTAGTAGAGACGGGGGTTTCACCATGTCGGCCAGGCTGGTCTCGAACTCCTGACCTGAAGTGATCTGCCTGCCTTGGCCTCCTAAAGTGCTGGGATTACAGGCGTGAGCCACCGTACCTGGCCGCATTTGAGTAATTTTTGTTAAGCTAAACACCTCTTGTTAGCAGCTCTATAGTCACATAACAAATTTTTAAAACATGTTATTGTGTTAAAAGTCTTACATATAATACAATTTTAAAATATCTAAAATATAGTCAAATCTTGACTTTGCACTTGCCTAAAGATAACTTACACAAAGAGCTAAAGTGGTACTTTTTTTCAATGAATAAGATTGATTTCTGTAATTTTAAATTCAATTTTTGGTTCCTAACTTAAGGAATGCATTTTAAGTAGTAGTCAAGTAATATACAAGTATTATAATGTAACATATTTAATTAATGCATATAAAGTGCTTAGTACCATGGTTGGCATGCAGAAAGTGCTAAATAGATGAGGAGGAGGAGGGTGGAACTTACCTCATGTCTTTGCTGGGACAAAGAAGCCTATGTCCAAATTTCCTAACTACCTGATCTTTGATAACAAGAATACAATTTACAATGCCTTCAGCACATCTGTTTGTATTTTCTTGCTCAGAGTATATGTTCTTAAGGTATATTAAGGTGTGGTTTGGAAACTGGGATCTCTGACAAGAAACACCATGAATCACTTTCTCCATTAATCGTCTTTGAAAAACCCCTTCAAAGAGAGGCATCTAATTTTGCTAGATTTCCATGTTCAAGACATGGCAGAGCATGCCTGCTATGTACTTACACACATACTGCATTGCGGCTGCCAGAAAACCCATACCAAAAAAAAAAAAAAGATGAATGAACAGGAGGCATGACAGGATTCCAGGAATCTTACTGAAAAGGTTTCCCAATCCACACTCACTGACTGAAGGTGGACATTCTCCATTCCAGGTGGGCAAGAATCCCCCAGACCTGAGAATGTTTCTGTTAAAAATTCCAGTGGAAGCTTAGACATGAATACAGCAATACCATCAGGTCCCAGTAACCCGCAGGCCAGGCAGAACAATTCTCCAAGTGTTGCAGGGGTCTCAGGGAACTGATGGAACTGACCCACCCACTCCTCTTTCTATGTGGAAAGAGGGAATGTGGACAGGACTAAGAGCTATAAAGAGAGTGAGGAAAAGCTATAAAGGGAGTGAGGAAAAGTTGAGCAGCTGGGTTTTCCCTCTCTAGAAGTCAAGCTTTGGTGCTTTGTGTAATCAGGACATGCAACTGTCAGAGAGCAGAGTAGAAATAGAACTTGTATTAGCTGAGGTCTCTTGCCTACAAAACAAGGGGGTGCACATTATCTCAAGCAACAGGATGTTCAACTGCGGTTGTGTACAGCAAGAAGGAGATAGACGTCTCAAGAGAACCCAGAACGCAGAACCAGCTGGCCATATAAGCCAAACCTCATGGAGGCTAAGACACAGTTCAGTAACTGAAAAGATGTTCAGAATCCACAGCACTTGTAGCAACCCCATTATATGTTGCCCCATCCCTACTCCCCTTCAGAAATGCTGTTGAACTTCATTCTTGTACCCAACATTAACGTGGTAGGATTGGCTACTTCTCTGGCTACTTCTGTTTCTTTTTGGTATTATACTTCTGTTCCAGATACTTACTGTTCAATTCTAACTTAGGAATTCCTTAAGAGAGATTCTGATTAATCTAATTTCGTCAACATCATTCCTGTTTGGGAAAGTGCCTCTGCCAGGCCACCGTACAGGCAGCTGGCCAGCCCCAGATTGGTTTTGAGTCAAGTGCCCACCTGCTTTCCAGTCCACTGTGGCCAGAAGGTGAGGTCACCCATAATATCACTTTTACCAAAAGGTAACCTGTCTGATTACAATAGTTATCATCTGTTCTAAGACTAATGATTGATTTGTCCAGATTGTTTTAAAAAGTAAATCTGCCCTGCTGAAATGGTAATCTAGGAAAAACAACAGATTTCAAGGGAGTTGGCATGTCAGCAGACCAGATGCATTGCCTTTTTCATGGTAGAAGAAGGAAGAGAGGAAATACGCAATTCCTCTTGAAGCTCCCACTCAGAACCCATAGACTCGTTCCACCCACACTCGATTGGTCAAAGCAAGTCACATGGCCAAGCCCAGAGTCAAGGGGACATGCAAAATCCACTATACCCACAGGAAGCCATGACAAGATGTGTGTGTGGAGGGGGGCAGGGTGGGGGGAAGAACTAGAAAGAACTATGCATATATTATACGATCTACCATGTTTATTATTTATTCTCGGATGAATAAAATGTTAGGGGAGAAAGTCAAATTGGTGAGAGAATCATTCTTAACAAAACTATATCCACCACCTTCTCTCTCCTATAAAGACTAACTAAAGTGCTTTTCATTAAATTTCTACAGTAACCAAAACCAAAACAACAACAACAAAAACTCTTTGGACCAGAAAGCATGTACCTAACTGAATCACAAAAGGTCAGTACAGTATTTTTGACTGATGAATAAAGGAAAAAATATAAATCAAAAGATTTTGTTTGGGGGAGGATTACGCTGTAACCTTCTAAAGTAAAGCAGATGCGTGCTCCAGCCAGCTCCTCCATGGAATGTAAGCTGAAAGCGTGGGAGGAAGAGCTCTTGGTTTCTGCTGGATCTGAGTGAAGCAGTTGCACTCATGAGATGCACCTGTAGCCATTAAGGGGTGTTGGTTAAACAAGGAGCCCAGCTGCTGGGTGCCTGTGCTTCCAGGCCTCGTTAGGGAAGAGCACTCAATCCCACACAAGAAGCCCAGATACCATCAACACAGGCACAACCACCGCCCTTTCACCTGCTCTCCGGATGCTTTTCTTTCTCTTGCCAAAGCTTTCTAAATCTGTTTATAGGATACAAGGACTTACAAGTAATTATGATGTTTTTCACAAAACACTGCATATTTAAAATATTTTCATTCAGTAAGGAAAAAAGCTAGAACCTTGGAAAAGCAAACTTGTGAAGTGCAGTTTGGGCTACAAGAATTTTTCTTAATGGATCTTCCTGTATGGACAAGGTAAGAAACTAAAAAAAAAAAAAAAAAAAAAAAAGACTTTACAAAATTTATTTCCACTGAAGAAAATCAGACTAATTAGAAAGTTTTCCAACAGAACTAAAAGAAAATGCATTTAAGTGGTCAGAAAGTGGATCTAATGAGAAATAACGATGATAATCACCAAAGTTAGCTCCATGCGAATTATATTTACTCAGGGAGAGATTTGGGAATTATTTTTCCTGACTTGCATACCATGCTAAATATTAAGAAACTGCATGTAAGTCTGAGTAGTCAACCACGTACTAATGAAGTTTTGTAGTCTTTTAATAGCATAGTACTTTGCTTAATAAAGATGATGTTTAATTGCGAAAAAAATTACTTTAAAAAATACACATACAACACTGCTGGTGGGAGTATAAATTAGCTCAATCATTGTGGAAAGCAGTTTGGCAATTCCTCAAAGAGCTAAAAGCAGAACTACCATTCAACCCAGCAATCCCATTACTGGATATATACCCAGAGGAATATAAATCGTTCTACCTTAAAGACACATGCACGTGAATGAATGTTCATTGCAGCACTATTCATGATAGCAAAGACATGGAATCACCCTAAATGCTCATCAATAACAGACTGGATAAAGAAAATATGGTACATATATGCCATGAAATACTATGCAGCCATAAAAAAGAATGAGATCATGTCTTCTGCCGAAACATATATGGAGCTGGAGGCTATTATCCTTAGCAAACTATGCAGGAACAGAAAACCGAATACCACATGTTCTCACACTTGTAAGTGGGAGCTAAATGATAAGAACTTATGAACACAAAGAAGGGAACAACAGACCCTGGGGTCTACTTTAAGTGGGAGGGTAAAAGGAGGGAAAAGGGCAGAAAAGATAACTACTGTACTGGGCTTAATACCTGGGTGATGAAATAATCTGTACAACAAAACCCCGTGACACGTGTTTACCTATGTAACAAACTTTCACATGTACCCCTAAACCTAAAAGTTAAAAAAATACACACATATATACTTGATTGAATATATGTGTGTATATATACACACAGCCATCATACATATATACACGTACGTATTTCTTGATTTAAAGTTTGCTTGTCAGAAGAATTAATATAACCATACTGCAATTACCTCTTAGGAAAGAAAGTTGTTCTCCAGTCATGTATTAACTTCTACCTCCTTTGTATGGGAATGAAAAGAAAGTAGGGCGGCCAGAGTAGGGTTAATATTCAGGAGATATTCAAAAACAAACAATGCAGAACTAAAATCACAGAAAATAACACAAAGCCCTTTTTAAGAAATGTCACATATAAAATATAAGAAAGGTATTTACGGACCAGGCGCAGTGCTCTCGCCTATAATCCCAGCACTTTGGGAGGCCAAGGCGGGTGGATCACGAGGTCGGGAGATCAAGACCATCCTGGCTAATATGGTGAAACCCCGCCTCTACTAAAAATACAAAAAAATTAGCCAGGCATGGTGGCAGGCGCCTGTAGTCCCAGCTACTCGGGAAGCTGAGGCAGAAGAATGGCATGAACCCGGGAGGCAGAGCTTGCAGTAAGCCAAGATCGCACCACTGCACTCCAGCCTGGGTGACAGTGCGAGACTCCATCTCAAAAAAAAAAAGAAAGAAAGAAAGGTATTTATGGATCCTTACGTCAAAGTGGGGATGGACTTACTCCAATGCAGTCATTTTCAACATTAAGGGGACTCTTCTATAAGGAATCTAATTCATGAGAAGACAAAGCATTCTACTTTAAGTCCCTGGGAAACATCTCATGAGCAGTATTTTGCGCGGGCCTATTTTATTTTGAATCAAAGCTACCATTTCTGTTCTAATAATGATTAATTTCCTCAAAGTTCTTTCCCAATCCAGAAGTAAAATCAACTAAAACCCTCAATTTCTGGCAAAGATATCCTAAGGCTGAGGAGGTACCATCTCTTTTCTTTTTCTTTGCTTTACAGTTTCCCCACATGCAAACAATAAATTCATTTGTATTACCTTTCCCTAGGGGAAAAAAAAAAATCAGTCTGACTCCAGAATATTCTGGAGCCATACAGTATCGATTTCTTAAAATCAGTCTCAACACCCAGAAATGTCCTTGAATTTGCTTGTTTCTTATAAACTCTTGGGCCCTTAGAACTAAAACCTTTATCTGGTAGTGAAGGCTGCTCATCGAGGAATTTAAACTACATGATCCTTCACCCTAGAAGGTTTTTCTTCTTTGCTGTTTTCATATTGCTGGGTAAGTTTCTTGGAAATATTTATAACCAATCCATATCTACTGTTTCACAGCTATCTTAAACTTCGTGTGGCCTATCAGGGGGCAAAGAGAATAATCATGTTCGTACGGCTTCCCTGAACTGGAATGTTATCAAATAGCTCTCAGATATACCATCCTCCCTCTACACCCTAACCCAGGATAATGTGCATGGCAAGACTGCTCATGAACTTTTCTTTGCAATAGATCACATCCTGTCCTTGAATGAAATCTGGATTCCCAAGGATACCAGCTCAGCAGAACCCTGTTCATCCACATTCACCAGAATGCCTTCTCAGGTGTCAGTCTGTACATGGTTATAATGTAGTTTTACTGTCTAGGCTTTCAAACCAAAAAATTTGCCAGAAATCATTGAAAAGCAGATGCCTTTCTTTCAGGAATCTTTAGTACTAACATCCACATGATCATACAGCTGGGAAACTGGCTCAAGGTTCCCGATTCCCATACAGAATTGAGCATGGGACAAGGAGCTTAAGGAACTCGCTGATTTTGCAAGGAAAAAGCACAAAGCTTTATCATTATTCCTTCTTTAAAACAGTTTGTTTTCACACCTAATATTCCTCTTAAATGCTGAAGCAGTTTTTGCTGGTTTTCATCAGTTCTTGTAAGGTCATTCATGGCTGGTCCAACTTCCACTGCCTTTTAGTACCCACTGGGTTGGTGTAAGCCAATCCCAAAGACAGTTTTTTTTGGTTTTTTTTTTGTTTTTTTTTTTTTTGCACACAAGTTAAAGGTAGTCTCCATGCAGGGAGGGCTTTCAATGCTGCAGAACATGTTCTCTGGAAATCTTCTCTCCCAAGGACCCACTTGGTCCATCTGCAAAGCTCTGCCCTGTAAGGCTCCCAATCAATCTGTCAGGACCTATCAGCGAGGATGTCTCAGAGGAGCAGAGCTGCCCAAACCCTGGATTTCTCCTGCTGCTGCTTCTGTTCTCTCTTCACGTGAGTGTGATATCATCCATATCCTAAACTTCAACATCCACATTAAGGCCACAACAGTTCTCAGGACCAGACTCTTCCTCAACAGCATTTTCAAATGGCTCCTCCTCTGAAGATCTCCAGATTGCAATTCATCCCATGCATAAGAATGTTGCTCCAATTCCCCTCATCTATACTTACTATATCTGCCTTTATCCAGTTGCCACCCCAAGGATTTTCCCGTCTTTTGCAGCATCCATCCCATAATGGGTGCCCTCAACTACGCCAGGGACACCTCCCATGAGCATTCTGTAACTGGCACTAGGCATCCAGAGCCTTTGAGCAATGTTCTTGCCCACCTCCCTGAAGTGGCTGGCATAAGCAGACCTGTCCATTTTAAATATTGCCTATCTCCTAACATTCAGCTTTGTTTTGCCAAAGCAAAAATCTTGAATGTCTCCTCTAAGTCTCTGCCAAACCACTCTGCTCTCTCACTCAGGGCAACCAGGAAGACCCAGACAATCTTACGGGTAACCTCTTTGTGGTATCAGACTGCAACCATAAAGAATCTTCACTCCAGACACGTGAACTTCCTTTTTCAAGGGGAGACATAACCATTTATCATCAAACCCTGAGATGTTTTCGTAACTTGCCATGCTTCTTGATGTCAGTCTGAACTGAAGCCTGAAGGCTAATGCTACAAGCAAGACATTCAACCATAGTATTAATAAAAGTTAAAAAGAAGAGGCCTCGTGTGTCCAAAGCATCCATACTTCTCTTAGTGTGGAACTATGGACTGCGATCAGGCCAGAACTGGGATTCAGGAGTTCAGGCCACAAAGCTGCTACTATGAAAACAACAGACTCTACATCTGTCTCAGACCAGAGCTCAGGAGACCTGGGGAGCTGTTCTATCTTCAAAGGGAGGTGCCAGATTTCAGTCAGCCCGTGATTGATGGCTGGGAGTCAAGCTGCCCCAGCCTGTTGCAAAGACTGAGAGAGGGCAGCACAGACCAGAACTCAGGGCTAAGATGTCTCCTGTGGTGCCAGTGCAGGTGGGAATTACATTTTCTTCTGTCAGAAGTCACTTAATAGGGACCCTGTGCGTGCTTCTTCACTTCTACGGTTGCTTATTTAAACAAAAAAGGTTAGGTTTAACACTTTAAGTAAAAAGTGGGCTTGACCTCACTTTTCCTTTCCTTTTTTTTTGCAATTTAATGGTACTATGTGTTTGGAAATGCCAGTCATTTCTCTCTCTCTCTCCCCCATGTTAGTACATCAGATGACAACTAGACAATTTTTTTAAGAGCCTGAGTTATATCTGTTTAAAGATTTTTAAGAAGTTACCATATAAAACATGACATCTGCCTTTCCTGAAATTGTTTACACTTTAAGTAAACAGTGGGCTTGTCCTTACTTTTCTTTTTTTGCAATTTAACAGTATTATGTGTTTGCAAATGCCAGTCATTTCTCTCTCTCTTTCTCCCCCACGTTAGCACATCAGGAGATAAATTGGTACATTTTTTTAAGAGCCAGAGCTATATCTGTTTAAAGACCTTTAAGAAGTTACTGTATAAAACATGACATCTGCCATGCCTAAAACGTAAAATTTCTGCTTTGTTGAATTTAAAGAACTAAAACTTTAGATGACTTTGAAATATAAGTAACCGATTTAAAACCTAAGCCCATCTTGAGAGAACGACAACTGGAATTAGCAATGAGAAATCCAATTTAGAGAAGTTCAAATTTCTAAATAGTTCCAAATATTAAAGTTATGTAGTAGAAAAAGGGACTAAGGAGGCAAATGCTTAAATTGGAGCTTCCCTAATCTTTTAGTTCTTCTTTGCACAGTCTGGAAACCAGTTGTCTAAGGAACCATGTCAGTTACATGGCCATTGCTGCTCATCCTAAAGATCTCCTTTATAAGTAGCTCTACAATCTATCTTAGTAAGTCCTTTGGTGTCTTATAACCCTGATGATAAATACACCTCTTTCCACCATAGACTGTACTTAAAATATTATTTGCTGGCTTTAATATTATAAAGCATTCCATATCATTTTTACTACGACAGCACATAGTATGATGTAGACACTTATTATACCCTCAAGGACTTTTTCTAGCAGGTTATGTCAAACTAATCTCTTTTTGTGTGAGTTACTTGGGTTTGCTCCTGAACATGTGCTATTCTAATCCTGACTGACCATTTTTATAAGATGGTCTTCCAAATGTTATGTCATTTCCATTTTCTTCCTCTGGGTTAAAAAAAATTACTAAACTAAACACAATAGAATTTGGTTTACATGCTGAATTCTTTCCTACAAGTCACCAATGAAAACACTGTATAAAGCAGACCCCCACCCCTACCCCACACCATCCCTAGACTTCTGAGAGCTTATGAGCTCAATTCCTTGGAGCTGAAACTGAGTCTCATAACTACCTACTTGGCAATAATTTTTCATACATATTTGTTATTTTAAATTGAGATATGATTCACATGCCACAGAACTCACCCTTAAGTGTATAATTCAGTTTTTTTATTTTTAGTGTTTTCAGGTTGTGCAACCAGCATGACCACCTAATTCCAGAACATTTTCATCACCCCAAAAGAAACCTCTTACCTATAAATAACTATTCCCTATTCCCACTCTCCCCTGTCCCTGGCAACCGCTAATCTTCTTTCCGTGTCTGTGGATTTGCCTACTCTGGACATCTTATAGAAATGGACTCATATATCATGTAGTCTGGATTCTTTTGTGTCTGGATTCTTTCACTTGGCTTGTTTTCAAAGTTCATCCATGTTGTAGCATGTATCAATCTTATTCCTTTTTATGGCTGAGTAATACTCCTACATTGTGTGTGTGTGTGGGTGTGTGTATATATGTGTGTGTGTACATATATGTGTGTATATATATATTTGTGTATATGTGTGTGTGTATGTATGTGTGTGTGTATGTGTGTGTGTGTATATATATATCTATCTATCTCAGTTTGTTTATCCCTTCATCAGTTGATGGACATTTGGGGTTGTTCCCACTCTCTTGGCTATTACAAATAATGTTGCTATGAACATTCATGTACAAGTTTTTGTGCGAACATATGTTTTTCAATTCTTTTGGATATATAGCTAGGTGTGGAATTGCTGGGTTATATGATAACTCTATATTTAACTTTTTTGAGAAACTCATGCAGTATCTTAATGTGATACTGTGTTGTGATATGGCTGGGACTGCTTCATCCCATAAAAATATTTCCACCAATATCAAAAGGTTTTCTATAAGCAACCAGGAGTAACATCCCATTCCTTTCCCAATTACTGTGTGGCCCATTATTCTAAAATTAAAAGAAACTAGACTTATCTAACACAAGCAGCTTCCTGGTAGTTCATGCTTTTCTGGGTGCCTTCCAACTAAGTGGAAATGTATCCGAGAATTGTCATGCTCTGGAGGGTGGGTTGGTGGGGACACTGAGAATGAAGGACAGCTGCTAGAGGCAGGGCCTCTTGGGCTGCTTTTGTCACATTCCAGGTACCAAACAATCAGGTCCAATATCTAGATGTTTTCAGTGGATTGAGAGACTGTGAGTCTCTAGATCAAGAATTGGCAAACTATAGCCCATGAGCCAAATCCAGCCACCTGAGAGGTAAGAATGATATTTACACGTTTAATAGATACATTTTAAATAGCTATATAAATATCTACCTAAGATCCTCGATTTGCCTATTGGCTAACAAAGTCTAAAGTACTCCCTAAAAGTTTGCCAATCCCTGCTCTAGATGATACTGATGCAAATTAAATTCTTTTAAGGCCAACAAATAAAGCAGAACACCACAAGTTATTAATTTATCACTAGAGATATCCTTTACCGGCTGGGCATGGTGGCTCACGCCTGTAATCCCAGCACTTGGCAAGGCCAAAGTGGGCGGACCACTTGAGGTCAGGAGTTCGAGACTAGCCTGGCCAACATGGTGAAACCCTATCTCTACTAAAAATACAAAAACTAGCTGGGCAGTAGTGGCGCACACCTGTAATCCCAGCTACCCGGAAGGCTGAGGCAGGAGAATCGCTTGAGCCTGGGAGGCAGAGGTTGTGGTGAGCTGAGATCATGCCACTGCACTCCATTATTCATAATAGCCAAGAGAGTGGGAACAAATGTCCATCAACTGATGAATGGATAAACAAACTGAGATATATATCTCTATACAATGTGGGAGTATTACTCAGCCATAAAAAGGAATAAGATACTGATACATGCTACAACACGGATGAACTTTGAAAAGAAGCTGGAAAAAAAAAGAGATATCCTTTACCAATGACCAGAGAACACCCAACATAGGATGTCAAGTTACCTAGAAAGTGACTAAGAAGACTGGTAAATATACAGAATCAAATTAGAAAAAGTAGTGTGTACACATTGGACAGGGATGGTGAATTGTATTATCAAAACTCTGGGAAAATCCCATAAAATAGTCATCCCTCCCAAAAGAAAGCACCTCACTAGCAACTTGGTTAGTTTCTCTCTATCTACAATGTTTTATCTGGAGAGTGCTGCGTTTGACACATTAATGTATTTTACTCTACTAAATCCATCACCTCCATCCTCATCTCTTTCCTGCTTATTCAAAACAATTGTTCTTTTTCTCTTACCAAGTGTCGAGAGCAAATCCTTATTCCCTTGGGCTTGTAGACTACTGTCTCCTATTATGAGCTAAGAGTTGCACAGTGCTTAGAGCTCAAGGTATGCATTATTATTATTGTTCTTGTAATATATCAATATTAAACATACCAACTGGTCATTACTGTAGACCTCCTTTTTAATCACTTTTAAAGGGAGAAGATAACACTTGTTATTGCCAACCTCTAGTTTTCAACCACTTCTCTAGTTCTCATAGCTTCTCAAAAGTAATGGCAGTGGACTACAATGACATACCTCACTTCTTCAATTTCACTCCAAGATACATCATGCTCAAATGATATTAGTATCTTCTATTTTTCTAAAGAATCAGAGCTATCAGCTTCTGTTTGACCTTCAAATCTTTCAGCACAATAAAAAATTAATGTTTGCATTTGATCTCTTCTGTAAATATGAAAATGAAGATGCTATAAAAGCTTCTGCTTTTCCTCAGACTTCTCTGACTAACTGTTCCTTCCTTTCTGTTCCATGTAAGGCTTCTTTGGAGCCTCCTCTTTTACCTACCACAGAACAGGAGTATGCAGAGACAGTATGTTTAGGTCCTTCCTACTACTTGTACCTCCTTTCCAGTTTTAATCATCTTTTGTGGTTCTTACTCCATTTTGCCATTTCACTATCCTTCATGGTCCTGCCAAATTATCTCCTTTAAAAACTTTCCAACTAGCCCTCCAGCTCTCGGTAGAGCTCTGGCCTCAGCAAAAATAGCCACATCTCCCTTCTTGTCTTTCCTACATGCTTAACTCTTTCAGTTAATTCCTGAGCTTCTTTCTGAACAACAGCCATCTTTTAGGGGGTTTGAGCAGAGAACACCATCACTGTGACAATGTATATTAGTCTACATTCTTTTACTAGCTCCTTACTATGTAGAAAATATATTTAAACAGGATGAGTGGAAAAGATATGGACAGAACAGATAAAAAACTTATCTTCACATTCTTCTAAAATATAATTTCATCTTTCAGAACACAGTTCAACCAAGATTTGAGAATTTAAAATACACATATACACACAAGGGTGGAAATACACACACAGTGGGAATTTTCATTCCAATAACAAATCACAGAAAACAAATCAAAACCACAGTCTAGTCTCTAGTCTTAATACCAGTGTTCTCTAACCATCTTTTCCTGATACCTCCAGATAATTCAGAATTCTCTTCTCTTATCAGTATAATCATAAACTTTAAAAACTCTCTTCCCATCACACTCTGATTTGGGAGATCTTTTTTAAAAAATTGCCATCTATATAAAACCCCAAGGAAATAAGAAGTACATCTTTTACTTAATTTTTAAAATTAGTATTAGAAAAATATTACATATACTCAAGAAACATTCACTTAAGAGAAATGGTTCTTTAAGTACTAATATCGAAGGATTTTTAAGAATCAAATAGATGCATCTATTCTTTTGCAAATGACTTGGAAGTGATTTTTTCCTAATGATCTAAATGGTTTCTGTATTCTTCCCTAAGATCCGCAGGGCTCACTTTCCTCAACATCCCAATAAACCATACCAAACTATTGTTCTGGGGTCTAGCCACCGGTCACTGAGCAGGACTTTCTCAAAAGACAAAAAGTGGATGGACAAATCTGCTGTTAGATACTCTTTTTGTTAAATGACCAATTCTGAGGGAAGAGTCAATCACTTTAGATTCAGTACAGAAACGGGGAGGTGGAGTGGGTGTAGGGAACCAAAGCCACAACAAATATGGACTTCACTAGTGCCAAACAGTAGTAAAAACTGTATCTCAACTCTTCATACTATTCCCAGTGGTGAAAGATGGTCCTTTTCCCACCTCACAACTGGCATTCTCTTTCATTACCTATGGTGCAGGCAATCAGTCAACATGTGACAGGGCAGGAAGCTGCTGGAACGAGAGCGTGTGTCTAGCTCTCGCCTTTGGATGGGCTGCGCCTTACTCCAGAACGTTTTCTCCAGATGCTGCCAGCAGACACTCTGTAATACCTAAACCACAAATCATCACATTCCCCACCCTTTGAGCCAGGCCTTGTCCTTGAGCTTCCCACATAGCGAGATATTAACCAAGCTGGCCACTGACACAATAGTGCTTTACAAATTCAGAGAAATCTGCCACGCCAGCTGCTTGATACACTAAAAACTAGGTGAGTCTTATAATGTAAAAATATCCACTGTAGGAGAACCTCAGAGAGCTATGCAGGACATTTCAGACGTTTCACAAGGCATGAGTCCTGGCTAGCTTACTAAAGAAAATATTTCATCAATGTAAACATGTCAGACATATGACTGGACCCAAAATTAGAGCAAATATGTCTTAGACATGAAGCCATCTTGCAGAAACAGAATGACAGGCAGGTCACTTCAGATTCATTTCCAAAACCCAGGAAAAACTGCTTTTCCTCAGAAGAAGGAAACCATGCTAAATTTCTGCTGTCTGGTTGCTTCAGGAACCAATGTGGATTTTTTAATGACTCTTGAATTTTTACTGTGACACATTAAAGCCGTCTACACTGAACAAAGTGTTTCCAATCTCTGATACCATAACTTAGGAAAATGGTTGATAAGACTATACTCACGCTGAAAAGGTGCCGCAACTTGATCCTGCACATATCTTAAAGGGAAAGAACCTTCAGTGGACTGCTCTCCTGAAATCCCCTTCTGGGCTGGAAAGTACTTGGGCTTGAGCACGTATTCCTGGGTCTGGCCATGGTGAATCATCACACTCTGGGAAGAAAGAGGAGTCACTCTGGGAAGAAACAAAATAAAGAGAAGGAATTAAATAATGGGCTTTTAAAAGTCAGCTAATAAGGAAAGGGTAAGAAACGAGTTAAATGTAGAAAGGAGCATCACTTCCAAGTAAGGCTCATTTTTTTTCCTTCAAATACTGTCGCGGACCACTCATGACATAGAAGGAGGTAAATGATGGCTTACCCTCAGAAGCGTCCTTCACGAAAAAGATCCTGCCTGTCTAGTTAAGAAGCGTGATGATAAATAGGTCATCACAGGTAACTTTTATCAGAGGATTCACAGCACAACTGCCATAAGCCTTCACACAAAAACATGGCATTTATATTTAAGAAAATGATGCTGCATGACTGTAGTCCTAGCCTCTCAGGAGGCTGAGATGGGAGGATCACTTGAGCCCAGGAGTTTGAGGCTGGAGTGAACTATGACTGCACCACTGCACTCCAGCCTGGATGACAAGAGTGAGGCCCCATCTCTAAAAAGGGAAAAAAGACAAAGATGTTTACACAGACAGGTATATAGTAAGCGTGCAGCACTGGAAATGGGAAGGGGGGAAATAGGGAAGAAAGTACAGGAAGGGAATTATGCAAGAAATCCCCATGTTGTATTAGTTAAGCAAAATCAATCATAAACAATTAAAGCCTGTATGATACAGTGGGACCTTCTAACTCTGCCTAATGCTAAAGGTTAGCTGGTTAATCTCTTTAAGCCTCAGTTACCTAATCTGTACTGCAGAATCTCTGCGACACTGAGCTGAGAAAAAAGTGGTTGTAAAAATCTGAACAAATGCAAACTAAAAACATAATAATGTTAATTTCCTTTTGAAATATAAATTACGATGCCGCTTTAGGGAAACAATTTTTTATGCTGTGTCTCATAATAATATAAATTGTACTATTTGAGTTAAATGTTTTATAATTATACTCTCATTATCTTTTTAATAGCACGAGTCAAGACTTCTGGGAACTTCTGAACATGGTTACTATGTGCTAACCCTCCTGGCCCAACCCTTGTTTTCTGTGACAGTTCTCTTCCACTGCATCTAATTCATATTTTAAAATAAGCCTCTGCCCAGATTCAGTTATTCCCTGAGGAAGAGGAATGAAAAATATAAAGAAGATATACCAACTAATTCCAGAATATGCAAAATTGCCACTGAAATTGTTAGGACAGTGCAGTTTTGCAGCAAGCTGAGCTTTTAGAAGGGAACATGCTCTCTAATGTAATCTGACCCAAAATACCGACCCTAAGGAGGGACTGACTATCTGAACAAGGGGAAGAAATGACGCCATGGCAGTCAGTGCAAAAGGCAAATTGTCAAGCCACCCAAAACACCACCATACAATGTCTCATATCAAAAGCAGTAAAAGAAACTTGAATAGTCTCAGTCTATCAGATTCATTCTCATTGGAGCTGGTGAATGAGCTATTCTGTGGGAAAAGGCATTCATGAGAGATAAAGGAATAGAAGAGGCTAGAATTAGGCTGCTTCCCTCTTAGTTAGTAATCTGGATCTACCCCTTTAAACCCTGTCGTCTCAGGAAAGCCTGGAAAATCTATTTTGGGCCTGGATTTTCCCAGATGCAATACCACACAAGGGCACTCCCTTTGTCACCAGACTAATGACTAAATTACTAAAAGCCTGAGGCTTAACAGTGTGAACACTTTTGTTTTGATGATGTAAGTGTTGTTTTGACATTAAGTGTGTTTGGTTGGGATAGAGCAGCAAGTGAAACAGCTGGACACATCTGGTAGTGACTGATAAGAACCACAAGTCTCTTCTATCAGCCTCTTGGAAAGAGGAATCCTCTGCATCTCGGAAGCAATTTGCCCTCCGGCCATGCTGCCACCCTGTCACCATGCTACTCTGACCCGCTGAGAGATGTACAGGCTAGCTCCTATTCAGGAAAGGAAAACCCAGTTTTCCAGGAGACCTTGGGCTACTGCACCTAATTCGTGCCCCAACCACAGCCAGAAAAGTAAGAGTATGGGGTCTGCCTTCTACTTGAGGTTGTCTCTTGTGCCCCCTCTGAATTGAGGAAGCAGAGGACAAGAAACGAGCTGAAAGCATACATGTGGACGGGCCCTTTTTCCCTGAATGTAACAGAAATGTAATAAACTAGGTAAAACCAAGCTGTACTAGGTCTAGAACTTAAGTTAACAGCCCTCAGCCATCACTAACTTAAGGAAATCAGTAGTTAAGTGCCACCACTGTCTACATATTCCTCAAGTTACAAACACATTGCAAATATGGAGCTACACACAGCTGCCCCCACTCCCTTACCTTCTCCCGCTTCCCCCCATGAGGTGCGTGCACAGGTACCCCACAGGCTGATGCCCCTCTGCCCCACAGCCCCACAGAGACAGAAGCAAGGCCATGGACAGGACCCCTGCTGAGGCAAGTAGAGGAAACTGTCCCATTACTCATCCTACAAGCATTATATGAAATCACTATCCTACACTCTCTTCCTCACTTTCTCCTTCATGGTTGGTGTCCACTGTTTCCTCTAATTTCATTATTCACAGTTATTTCCACTTCAGACCACGTTGCAGTCTCACAAATACATATCCTCTTTACTTCTTCCTTTCCTTCTGTTACCCCGAGTATTTCAGGGAAAAGTCTCTCTCCATTTAAATTGGGATTTCCTCCTCCCTTCCCTCCTCTCAGAAAAAAAAAGCTTTACTATCACCAGTGAACATCAAATTAGTCATAGCAATGTAACCGTAATTTTTCAAAGTGGGGGACTAAACTTTTAAAGAGAAAATTAGATTACAAACTGCAGGGATTCTGGTTCAAAGTGGTTGGCGGGGGCACCCATATATTTCCCCTTCCTCCAAAGATACCCTTAAAGTTACAGGTAAGAAATTAAAAAGATATAAATCCAGGGTTCATATCTAGCTGTTATGCAATCATACAGCCACACTAGTGGTTTAAAATATTTAAATACTCTGTACTGATGAAGAGCTACTATCCCAATGCCCAAAGTGCCCCTCCACTGGTGGATCTCCCTGTCCCATCCACTGGGCCCCCTAAGACATCTCCTCAATCCTATAAAGAGTTAACATTTGACAAAGCTGGAGAACTCAGGGTCTCTGCTCCAGCATCCCTTCTGATTGATCCAGACCTGTTCTACACAGCTTAATAAATATGTTTCATATCATCCATTAATAAACACACAAGAGACATTTCAACAAATCTGTAAGAGATTCAAAGTGCACCGAGAAACCCTGACTGTTGTAACAGGGTGAAGCAAGCCATGGCCTTAAAAAATATTTTTCTAACTTCTTTCACCTCAACCCACAGTAAAAAGTACATTTTACATGGAGATCGAATACATATCTACATATATGTCTGTGTTTTGGTATAACTAAAACAAATTTTACAAGACAGTGTTTACCCTTATGATGTGCAAGGCACCCTGACGTGTTCTCTTCTAAGCTATTCTTTTCATATAATCTTAAGCCACTACATGTATTTCATGACTTCATGAGTTCCCTAATGGGTTACAACCCGGTAGTTCAAGTACCCTGGTCAGGAGTCACTCTGAAAGAGTACAGACACAGAGGAAGCAGTTGTCACAGGGGACCACACAAAGGTTCGGAATACTTAAGCCAAGTAAAGTAAAGGGTGAAAATGAGAAGTAGGGCTGAACAGTGTTATCTCAATTGAAAGCCTATATATGAAGACAACTGTTTTCCCCAACTCAAGCAAGGGAGAAGTCGTCAATGCCTGACTTCAAAGCTTCAAAGGACAGGCTGACTTTTGTTGGTGGCTGATGATTTTAAGTTGAAGCCAATGCTCATTTACCATTCCAAAAATCCTAGGGCTCTTGAGAATTATGCTAAATCTACTCTGCCTGTGCTCTACAACAACATAGCCTGGATGACAGCACATGCGTTTGCAGCATGGTTTACTAAATATTTTAACCCTACTGTTAAGACCTACTTTTCAGGGAAAAAAAAAAAAAAAAAAAGATTTCCTTTCAAAATAGTACTGCTCATTGACAATCCACCTGGTCACCCAAGAGCTCTGAATGAGATGTATAAAAAAGTTAACTTTTTTGGTGCCTGCTAACACAACATCCATTCTGTAGCCCATAAATAAAGCAGTGATTTTGACTTTCAAGTCTTCCTATCTAAGAAATGCATTGCTTAAGGCTCCAGCTGCCATAGATAGTGATTCCTCTGATGGATCTGGGCAAAGTAAACTGAAAAACATCTGGAAAGGATTTGCCATTCTATATGCCATTAGAACATGTGTGATTCATGGGAGGAGGTCCAAATATCAACATTAATAAGAATTTGTAAGAAGATGATTCCAACTCTCATGGATGACCCAAAGGTCAAAAGTTCAAGACTTCAGTGGAAGTCACTGCAGATGTGGTGGAAATAGCAGCAAGAGAATGAAAGTTACAAGTGGAGACTGAAGAAGTGACTGGACTACTATAATCTCATGATCGGACTTGAAGGGATGAAGAACTGCTTCTTACAGATGAGCAAAGAAACATGGTTTCTTGAGATGCAATCTGCTCCTACTGAAGATGCTGTGAACATTGTTGAAATGACAACCAGGGGTTTCTAATATTACATAAACTTAGTTGATAAAGCAGCAGCAGGATTTGAGAGGACTGACTTTCATTTTGGAAGCAGTTCTATTGTGCGTAAAATGCTATCAAACAGCATTGCATGTCACAGAGAAATCTTTCATGAAAGGAAGAGTCAATTGATGTGGCAAACTTCATTGTTGTCTTATTTTACAAAACTGCCAAAGTCACCCCAACCTTCAGCACCTACCACCTTGATCAGTCAGCAGACACCAACATCAAGGCAAGACTCTCTACCAGCAAAAAGATTATGGGGCTGGGCTCAAGTCTGTAGTCCCAGCACTTTGGGAGGCCGAAGCGGGTGGATCACCTGAGGTCGCAAGTTCAAGACCAGCCTAGCCAACACGATAAAACCCCATCTTTACTAAAAATACAAAAATTAGCCAGGTGTGGTGCCACCTGTAACCCCAGCTACTCGGGAGCTTGAGGCACGAGAATCACTTCAACCCCGGAGGTGGAGGTTGCAATGAGCCAAGATCATGCAAATGCACTCCAGCCTGGGCAACAGAGTGAGACTCTGTCTCAAAAAAAAAAAAAAAAAAGCAGAAGATCACATATGATTTGAAGTCTCAGATGATCATTAGAATTTTCGAGCAGTAAGGTATTTTTACATTTTAATTTAAAAATTGAAATTAATTTTTAAACAATTAATGAACATTGTTTTTTAGACATAATGCTATTACACACTTAATAGACTAAGGTATAGTGTAAACATAACTTTTACATGTACTTGGAAACCAAAATATTCATGTGACTTGCTTAACTGGGATACTCACTTTCTTGTGATGGTCTGGATGTGAACCCTCAGTATTTCCCAGTGTGCCTATGATGACTTTGGGAGGAAGGCTGGTGGACAGGGGGTGAAGTAAATAAGCTAAGTCTTCATCTACTAGAGCAAGACATTTTAGAAAACATCTAAAGTGAATAAATCGAGAAGGGGCCATAATGGAGGTAACTATAAGAAGAACTAACAGGACTTGAGGATCAAATCAGCAAAGGGGTGGGGACAGCCAGGGAAGGATTCCAGCAACTTGAAGGTTTCAAGCCCACTGGAAGGATATTTTTGGTTCAAAGCCGAGGGGAAAAGTAAGTGCAATGAGGCGTGCTGAGTCATGTCTGTCAGAAGAAACGGCCACTCTATGAGAGGGCAAGAATGATTATGTTAGTTTAGAAACAGAAATGCGGGATGGATCTCTAAGGAGAGGTTAGGGAAAAGCCTCTGAGTTTAGGAATAGTGACATTCTAGGAGAGGCCAACATCTTCAAATGCAAAAATGTTTCAGGAAAAACAACAGGGAGCCACACAGTCTTGGAGGATACTCACACTTAATGGTAGGGACATAAAGAGAATATAGGAGGCCAAAAAGTCAGAAGAGGAGAAAAACAAGGATTGAGTCAGTTCAAAAATGGTAAGTGGAAGAAAGTTTCTAGGAGGAAGCAGGAGAGGACCACCTGCAAATTACTGCAGAAAACCAAAGGAATAAGAAATTAGGAAAGGCCGCTGGGTTTGGTTGAAGGTCACTAATCTAAACCAACAAGGGCCAGAGAAATCAACAGTGTGGTGTTAGGAATGGTAGAAGCCAAAATATGACTGCATATTATGTGATGGGGAGATACTAGTGACACACAGAAAAGAAAGAACAAGAGAAACAGGCCAGAGGCTGGGGTCTGGCTGGCCATCTAAAGACTTGAATCCGAGGAAACCTCTGTATCTTTTTAAGCAGCAGGGAAACAATCGCATAAAACTGCTTTCCTTAAAAGAAAGAATTAGTCACACACTGTTTACACTGCTGCCTTCCTAGTGGCAATTTTTGGCGCACAGACAGACTAAACTTTTCCATATTTCTACTAAATCCATTATTTGACCTGCAGAGAGGGTGGGAGGATCTGGCAGAACACAAGGCCCTTTCCAGTTAAGAAAAGGGCTTTGGACCTCACAGAAAGGAACCCCCAATAGGCCACAAAAAGTTTCCCACAGAAGCCCAGTCCAACACAATCTAACCTGTTCCCCTGTGTTGAGGGTCCTTAGTTTTATAATCAGGAGTAAGAAAAAGCAGAAGAGGAAACAGGGATTCAGGAGGAAGGTGCAGGGGTCACCTTCAGGCTGCCAGGGCCAGTTCTTCTCCACAAAATTCAAGTGATCAATTGCACCCTGCCTGCCTTCAAGTTGTTGAGAAGGATGGGTGAATGCTACTCAACAAGCAGGATGGGCATTCAAGTAAATTAAAGTGTCAGCTATGATTTGATGCAGAAAACCTCTTCCCCCTGGAGAGTGCTCAAGGGCAATATGCACATAGGGAATGGCAAAGAATAAGCAAACCATTAGGAAGATGACACATGGCAGCATAACACACACACACACACACACACACACACACACACACACACACACACGTAAACGGAGACAAGGATTTATGGTTCATGACCCCATTCATATGGAATTACCTATCAGACCAAAACAGAATTAGGAGGTAACAGGCTGCTGATGAAGAGACTAAAGGGAAGCACATGCAGACAATGCAAACAGCATACAGACTACGCACACGGTGCATACAGCATACAAACTATGCATACAGACAATGCATACAGCATACAGACTATGCATACAGACAATGTATATGGCATACAGGCTATGCATACAGACAATGCATACAGCATAAAGACTGTGTATACAACATAGAGACTGTGCATACAGACAGTGCATACAGCATACAGACTGTATACAACATAGAGACTGCATACAGACAGCACATACAGCATACAGACTATACATACAACATAGAGACTGCATACAGACAGTGCATACAGCATACAGACTATGCATACAGACTGTGTATACAACATAGAGATTGTGCATACAGACAGTGCACACAGCGTAGAGAATCTGCATACAAACAGTGCATACAGCATACAGATTATGCATACAGACAGTGCATACAACATACAGACTATGCATACAGACAATGCATACAGCATACAGACTGTGTATACAACATAGAGACTGTGCATACAGACAGTGCATACAGCATATAGACTGTGCATTCAGCATACAGACTGTGCATACAGACAGTGCATACAAACAGCATATACAGACTGCCAGTAAAGAATATGGGAAAACCAGAGTATGACAGAAAAACACAGCAAAAGTAAAATGAAACAAGCAAACACAAAGTCAGGAAAATGGGAGAAATGAAAATATAAGAGAAAGACCAATAAAAATTGTCTTAGACTAAATGAGATGAAAGAGACAAAAGGGATTGAGAAATTAAAATGAAAGAAGGTAGATATTTGAGAGAAAAAATATAGAAAATAAGGGATTTTTAGTAATGGTCATTAATAAACATGATCAACACAACCAAGTAATTCCAAATCTTCCTCTACCAGTGGTTCTTAACCAGGGGCTGTATTTGCTTCTCAGGGACACTTGGCAATGGCTGGAGACATTTTTAAGTGTCAAGACTTGGAGATGGCAGACTGGCATCTAGTGGGGAAAAGCCAGGGATGACACTAAATATCCTATAATGCACAGAACAGCCCCCCACCCCAACAGAAAAAGTATCTGGCCCAATATATCAATAGTTCCATGGTTGAAAACTAGTGCTCTAAACGTGGGCTACTATCACCAAACTATTATAACAGATATGAATGAAGAGCCAGTGACAGACAGGTTTACAGAGGTGATGGGGCCAGGCACACAGAAATTTCAACCCTGGAGAAGGAGGAGATCAAAACTGCACAACCTCCAAATGTGTCCTCTGGATGCCCCATTAGGCCAGAGAGGTGGCCCTATACTCAAGTTGCCTGGACACAAGACATATCCTCTTCTCTTCTATGTTTAATTGTCAAAGCTACATGCTAAAAAAAGCAGATATCCTATCTGCAAAGGATGAGGTAACTGTGTTCAAAAATTCTGAAAAGCACAGTACACCGAAATCATCAAAACCTTGAACTGAGTAAGTTATTTAACAAGCAACCATTGAAAGAAATATTGTTAATAACTAAAGTCCTGAGTTTCTCAAAAAACGAGCTACTACATTTGGTTACTGAGGAGAGCTTATCTAAAACCAAATTAAAAAGAAATTGTAGCCATCTCCTATTTATCTAAACTAACAAGGGCCAGAGAAAACCTAACTAATACAATCCAAAAAAAAATTCAAAATGTAAACAGTTGAATAATTAAGGCTCCTAGCCTATTGGGGAAATGCCAATCACGAGACTTTTTAACTGAATTCTAAGAACCAAATCTGAGCTCTACCACTTATCATGGGAAGGAAGGGAAGAATTACCTCAACTCCCTCACAGTGATATAAGGGTAATAACATTGCCTCACAAAGTTAATGCAAAAACGATGAGGATGAGTGATTTCTTTTTACGATGGGTGAAAGTATCTAGCACAATACCTGATATTCGATTCTTTCACTCCTCTTCCAATAACGACAAAACAAAAACAGAATTTCATCCCTCTGATAATATTAGATTTCTATTCAAAGACTGCCTAAGTGTACAGTTAAGAAAAAAGCAAAGCTTACTTTCTAAAGTTTCATTAAATATAAGCTTCACTTAAAATTTTTTTGAAGTTATTTGTAAACAATGAGCTCAGAATTTGCAAAGTCCCATTCAGCAATCCTAGGGTCAGCTGTTCACACTCTTTAATACCTAATGAGTTTGTAAGAGTCAAGGAACCTAGCACTACAAGCACTGTGAAAAATCAGTTTTGCAGCTCTTCAAAAAGCTATTAAGCACAGAATTACCATATAATTTGGCAATTCTTCTCCTAAGCACTGAAAGCAGGGTCTCAAACATACTTATGTTCCACTGTTCACTGCAGCATTATTCATAACAGCCAAAAGGCAGAATCTACAACCCAAATGTCCTGGGACAAAGGAACAAACAAAATGTGGTTTGTCCATGCAATGGAATATTATCTAATCCTAAAAAGAAATGAAACTCTAACACAGGCTACAACACAGATGAACCTTGAAAACATCATGCTAAGTGAAATAAGACAGACATAAAAGGACAAATGCTGTATGATTTGATTCCACTTCTATGAGGTCTCTGAAATAGGCAAATTTATAGACAGAAAATAGAGTAGAGGTTATCACCAGGGGTTGGGGGAGAGAGAGAGAGAGAATTACTGTTTAATAGGTAGAGTTTCTCCTTGGGGTGATGAAAAGTTCTGGAAACAGAAAGTAGTGATGGTTGCACAGCACGGTGCATGTACTTCCATGAACTGTACAATGAAAATGGTTAAGATGGCAAGTTTTACATTACATATACTTTACAAAAATTTTTTTAAAACTACATAAAAAAGGCAATTATACCCTAGATTCCTTGAAAAAAAAAAAAAGTCAGGTACCACAGTGAATGAGGGAAAAAGAAGCTGGGTTTCTTGCCCCCCCCGCCCCCATCCTTCACATTTCTGGATGACACAGTGTCAAGTCTTGTTCATCTCAGCCAATTTCAAATATGTCTTTATCTCCTTTTAGGTAACCATTTGAGATGCCAATTCTGGAGTAGCAGCTAGGTATATACTTCTATCCCACATGTTATCAACTTCATTTTTACTCCTCCTGCACTCTCGCACTCTTCACTTAGCTGTTCCCATGAACCACAGCATGAGCTGTCAGCCTCTGTAGCCAGAACATGTTATGCTCTCCAGTGATGCTCCTCTTATCGCATTGTGAGGAATTAACATCCAGTTTGCCAGATGTCAGACATAACCTTTATCCACTTTCCTGGGAGAACTTTCCTGCCTAATTTTGCTCACTCCCCAGATTATTCTCCCACTGCATTGCTGTAGTGGTTGATTTACATGATTGTTTTATTCAACTCTCCACCTCGCACCCTAATGGAAGCAAGAGACAGTCATGGATTTTGGTTTCGGATGCTAATTTTATCTATTCCCCCTTGTGACCTTTAAGCCTAGAAGAATGGAAAAGGTAGTGGGAAGATGTCAGAGAAGCTGTTCTTTCACAATTTTCCCTCTTACTAGCCAGCACCTTCCTGACACTAAAGCACTATGAGAGGCACCCACAGAGTCAAGGATAAATCCAATGGGTAGGAGGACCCAAGCACCTACTTCTCCAGGACAGGCATCCATGTGGCACGTGGTGCTCAACACAGGGGAAGAATAAACAGTACTACACGGGATCTGGGAAATTCAAATCATCCATCTGCCCGTGCCGCTGAATCTCTGAGAGCCCTAACTCAAATGTTACCAAATTCCTCTAAGTCTCAGTCTCTTCATTTATGAAGTATAGGACTCTATCAGATATCTCTATAGTCCTCCAGCTTTCAGAGTTCAACTAGCACATCAAGAACTGTGGCTCCAAAACTGTTCTCCAGTCACACCAAAAAAATATTTCATACAGGAAAATTTTTTAAATGTAATATACAAGTAGATATCTGTTCAAATTAGGAAGAGAATCTCTCAGGGTTTTATTTTCCCACATTCAAGCTAAATAAAATAAACTAAATAAAAAGGGAAAATTCTTTCAATTTTTAAGGTGAATGCAAGAAACTCTGTTTTTCTCAAATGGCCTTGTTTTTTTTCTATTACAATTGCTGCTAAACTAGGTCACCTAAGTAATAAATATTGAAAGCATTTAACCAAATTCAAACATCTGTTCCAATCCCCTTTCAGGGCTTGATCCAGCTGAAACAAAATATCTACTGCCCTACAGGACCTGCAAGATCCTCTAACACTGCTGAAAATGTTGGAGGGTTTTTTTCCCCTAAAGCCAATATATCTGGAGAAAAAAATATACGGCTTATTTCAATATGTCTGGAGCACAAGTACAAAATTATATGAGAAGCTGCAAAATCTGAACAAGTAAATCTTCTTATACTAGAACAACAGGACTCATAGCCAAACTTCAGTTGGGTATGTACCCAATTTAAGCCCCAACTTGGTAGGTCTGTTCAGAGAACATGGTGAAGGTAGTGCCTCTACAGTTCCCATATATACCAGGAGAGCCTTGCTCTGAGGCTAGTTGCCCTACTTTGCATTGGAATTTCTAAGCAAATAATGCAAGTTTGACTTTCGGAAAAAATATATTGACTTTATAAAGTAAAAATCATTTGTGGGCCAGGCGCGGTGGCTCACACCTGCAATCTCAGCACTTTGGAAGGCCAAGGTGGGCGGATCACCTGAGGTCAGGAGTTCGAGACCAGCCTGGCCAACAGGTGAAACACCGTCTCAACTTAAAAAAAAAAATACAAAATTCACTGGGCATGGTGGCATGCGCCTGTAGTCCAAGCTGCTCAGGAGGCTGAGGCAGGGGAATCACTAGAACTCAGGAGGCAGAAGTTGCAGTGAGCCGAGATCGCACCACTGCACTCAGCCTGGGCAACAGAGAGAGACTCTGTCTCAGAAAAAAATCATTTATATATAAAAAGACACCATAAAGTTAATAGTTAAATAATACATTTGAAAAATATCTGCAATGCACATGAAAAATTAGGGCATAAGATACAGAAGTTTCCCACAAAGTGATAACAAGACAAATTGGTGATTCAATGCAAATAAAACAAAGCCCAATAGGAAAATGGACAAAGGACATGAATAAGCAATTCACTAAATAAATCTAAATGACTGTGATATATGAAACAATGCCCACCTGCACCAGTACTGAGGAAAAGGCAAACATAAGGAGATTACATTTGCACTCACCTTGCTAATTAATTAGCAAATAATTTTTCTTAAAAGAACTATTGCTGATGGGGATATAAAGTGGGGGGAGAAGTATACTCTGGAATCCCTAATAGAAACAAGAATTGTAACAGACTTTGGAAACCAATCTGTAAAAAGTTAAATCAAAAACTGATGTACTTATTGACCTACTAATCACATTCTTTAAGAAATAATAATCTAGTATGTAAGGATATATATTTAACATGGTTATTAAATGACTGTTTATAACAGCAAAAAGAAAAACTACCAGAAACTAAATATTCATTAACAGAAGATTCATTCAATAAATCAGCACATTTACAAAATGGAGTGCTATATAACCACTAAAAATGAATCCTGTCAATGCTAGGGAGGAACTTCTATGCTGTATTTTAAGTGAGAAAATCAAGGTGTAGAAACATTAACATACTATATCCTTATTGTTTATTAAGCACTAAAAAAGTTAAAGATAATTATATAGACAGAAGAAAAACACAGGTTATCCACCACATTATTAATACTACTTATTTGTGAAGGAGAGTGGTACCATTATAAAGTGGGAAAAGCTAAAAAACAAAATAAAGTTGAATTTTAACAATGTCTATGATTTTTTTAAAAACATGGTATTCCAATGGTGTAAAATGATATGTGTATTTCATACATAAATGCATAAACAGATGATCAGAAACAAAGTAACTCCAATGATCCCCCTTGATTGTCACTGCAGTGGTCTTCAAACTAGGCACCATACCCAAACAGCACAAAATACAATGCTGGGATACAAGAGAAAAATACTAGAACTTTACATATTGACTTTTATTTTATCTGTAGTTATGTTATTTCATCCACTTGAACTATTTTTAGGATGCTTTATATTATTAATATATTGCCTTAAAAGATGCATATATAGGGTAATATTGAAACATTTTAGCTGATAAACATACACGATTTAAAAGTTTAGAGACCATGGTGGATACATTAAAGCAGAATAATTTTTAACATCAAGACTCCTTCAAGAAAGTTTTGATTACAGAATCTATAGGCAAATATGATTCTATAGAATCTGTAGGCATATATGATTCTATAGAAAAAATGACTAGAGCCATTTTTTCTACTAGGATTGGGTTTATCAGTATCTTCCTCTCCCTTCCATCCCCACTCCTTCTACCCTATAAGAGTCACCAAGTTATCAGAGCAGGACCTCTCAGATAGAAAACCACCACCACCACCTGCTATCACTTTCTCTTTTTTTAGTTTTGATTTGTTTTAAAGAGATGAGGGTCTCACTACGTTGCCTAGGCTGGCCTTGAACTCCTGGCCTCAAGTTATCCTCCTGCCTCAGCCTTCTGAGTAGCTAGAACTAAAATCATGCACCACTGTGCTCAGCTACTTTCTGTCACTCTCATATGTGATCTACCTACACCCATCACCATCAATTCCTTTCCATTCTCTTACAAGTGGATTTTCACAACATCATCTGCTAAATTCTTCTCCCAAATAATCCTGTGAGAATGACTCTAAGAATGAACCAACATACACTTTAAAAACTCTGAAAACTACAAAGCACCATTAAAATTGCCACCAATGATCCTGCTGTCATTCTTGTCAGGATAATAGGTTGGCAGAACTCACAATTCTTGAGATCCCAATAGCATTTGTTGGAAAACTCTTACATTTTTACATATATTACATCTATGTTTGTAATAAACCCCACACCACTCTGTTATATTGAGTTCCCATCTGGTGTCCTTCTCCTTAAGCCTAAAGAAATTCCTTCAGAAATTCTTGCTGTAGAGATGTACTACAACAAATTGGCTCCATTTTCATTTTTATGAAAATATCTTATTTCACCTTCATTTTTGGAGGATTTTTCTTTGGATACAGAATTCTGAGCATAGATAGTTTATTTTCTAGCACTTTAAAAATGTCATTCCACCATTTTATGACCTGCTTTGTACCTGATGAGAAGTGATCATTTGTACTATTGTTCCAATCTATGTAATATGTCTTATGACTCTGGCTGCTCTCAAGATTTTCCTTTATCTTTGGTTTTCAGTTGTTTTATTATGCAGTGCCCAGGTGTGGTTTCCTTTTTATTCATCTTGCCTGGGGTTTACTGAGCTTCTTTGATCTCTAAATTTATGTTTTTCACCTAATCTGCAAGACTGTCTAATACTATCTCTTTAAACATTTTTCTTGTTACATTTGCTCTCTTCTTACCTTCTGAGACTACAATTACATATATGTTAAATTACATGACATTACTCCAACAGCACTGAGATTTTATTCATTTTTCTTTAATAATTTTTCTCTTTGTTTTCTAGATTAAATAATTAATATTGATCTATCTTCAAGGCCACTTACCCTTTCAAACTTCCACCTGTTTTTTAATGTTTTCTATTTTTCTATTAAAAATTCCCCCATCTTTTGTTTCATTAAGATCATATTTTAAGTCCTTGGGCATATTTATATATATATGCTTTTTAAGTCTTGTGCACTAATTCCAACATCTTCAGTCATCTTAGAGCTGTTTTCTACTGACTGTTTTATCTCTTGTCTATGAGTCAAATTTCCTCTTCTTCTCATGGTTATTATTAGGTACAGGATATCATGAATATTATGTTGTGGAGACTCTCTATCTTACTCTAAATAATGTTAATTATTTTGTTGCCCAAGCAGTTACTTGGCTAGATTCAAACTCCAAATTATCTTTCCTCTATAGTGTGCAATAGCTCAGTTCTTTCAGCTTTCCAGCTGTTGCTTTTCACTAGGAACTTTGGAGTCTCCCCAGGATCAGCCAAGAAATTTGGGAAGAGTTTATATATAGATGTTTGGGGGTCCCTTCTTTCTTTAGTTAACTTCCCTCCAATTTCAGTCTGCTTTTTATTGCTCTCAAATGCCTTCAGATAGTTCACTTTATATTTTGTTCAGAGTTTATAATTGTTATCTGTAGTGCCATTAGTCTGATAAGAAAAATTTGCCCCATCTGTATCTTAAAAACACATTTCCTTTATTCAAGATCACTATTGTTATATACTGATATATATTTTCTTGCTTTAAAAAAAGCACAGAATAAAACCATTCTTTGTTAATTTTTAAGTAATTAGACTACAAAAGGGGCAGTAAAGTTCTTAGTTTTTGGTTTCATAGCAACAGTTTACTTACACTAGAAAAACCATATAGTGTATAAATTTGGAAATAATTCCATCTCATTATGCATATTTACATTTGGTAATGGAGTTATTTTTAAAGTGAGGAGAAATATGTTCTCGTTAGAGGAATGGGTAAATTCAACTTTTTTTTCATTTGGAAGATGGCATTACCTTGCACATTAGCTCAGAAAGCCATTGGGTTTATAACCATGTGCAGTGCAACTCATGAAAGCAGTCTGTTTGCTAAGGCCAAGGGGATTCATCACATCTCTGGCAACTGGGGAATCTGTAACCTCTAACACACTGAATAATAAAATAGCATTGTTATGTGGTACTCACAGAGTATTGCAAGCCAATTACAGTAAATGACTTTATGTAATTCCCCAGACCTTATCTGTAACTCATGTGATAATGGTCTAGTACTCTACATTCTTGAAGGAGGCCAGTTGTAACTTCACCGATGAAAAGCAGTGTTCAGACAGCTAACAGGGACTTAGGAAATCACCTAGTCCAATCTCCTCATTCTACAGGTGAGGAAACTGATTGCAAAAGAAATTAAATAACTTATGCAACATCAAAAAATTAAGTAAATGTCAACAATGGCAGAAACAAGTCTAGAGACAACTGCTTGTTCCAATATCTTACATTAGGTCTCCTAGATAGAGCAAAAATTTAAAATTAAAAAAAAAAAGTATCAGAGACAAAAATCTTAAGGGAAGAAGGAAACTGAAACAGAAATCCCCTAAATTTTGACTCTCTCACTGTTTTGCATGATTGGGCTAATTTAACCTTCTTATGTCATTGAAGAAGAGATACAAAATAAATTTATTCCAAACAAGTTGTTTTGCAGGACTATTAATTAAAAAATTGTAAACAGTCTGCAAATATGAAAAACTCTAAAAGCTTTATTGAAAGTTATATATCATTAACTTACATTACTAACCCACTACCTTGTATTGCCAGAACCCATTTATCCTGTTAAAATCTCTTTTTACATCTTTAAGTTTCACATTAAATTACTTATGTAGGACCCAGGAGATGCTAAGTTCTAAGTCCCACTTTGTTGAAATGTTAAAAAGAAAATAAAAAGAACTAGTTATGTCCACATTTCTAAAATATATTGCTATCATGAGATTTCTTATGAATGCCAAGGCAAGTTTTGAGATGATGATGATGATGATGATAATCATCATCATCATTACTATATATGACTCTAATAGTTCTCAGTGGAATTCAATTAGCTGGCTTCTGATAACTGTAGCTTCACAATTATGATTTCTCTTTGCAAGAAATCATTGTTATTTTTAAACCAAAGAAACAAGAGTAATTTCTCTTTATATATACACTCATATATGTATATACACACGTGCGTACATATATACATATGTTATATTCATTGCCTAGGGTCTTAAGAATGAAATCAAGAGAACAATTTGGAAACATTTACACTGGCAAATGCGGAGCCCATGAAGGTAAAACATTAAAAATGTTTTGAGCAGGCGTATCCTAGTTGCCAAAAAAAAGAAAAAAAAACTGCCAAGAGAATGTTTCAAAATCCTTGAATTGTTCCAATTGTGTAATTTTTTTTCAACTGTTTCCACCAGGCAGTAAATAAAATCCCACTAGAATCCGTGAACAACAGGCTATCTCACTGAATAGCAGGGAGAGCAGGGGAAAACAATATGGAGGGGAAAGAGGGGCAAGCCAAAAACGTTTGCATTTAACCATCTTAACCGCTGTAAATCAAATATTTTATTTTACTCACTTATTTCCCTTTGAAAATACATGTAAGTGAAACAAAAGCTTCATTCAAATATACCAGGGACTGCTTAGAATGTTATGAACAAAATGCTAGTTTGTTGAAAGACACGTTCCACTTCAGAAAATGTCTGCTGGAGTTCGTGTGGGTGCCACATGGTCTTCTGATAGAGTGGATGCTCTGTGGGGTGGTCTCTTACTCCCTGGGTTCCCTCCCCTCCACCTGTGACAGAAATGAAAGTAATTTATGAAACTATAAGTGACTGAAACATTCCCCCTAAAAGGAAGGAGTGCAGGTCTATGAATCAGTTCCTTGAGGGCAGGTGGGATTTGTATAATAAAGAACAAAATATACTAGCAGAAAATAGGTCCAGGTAGGTTGGGAGGGTGGGGAAGAGAGGTGGTAAGAAGAATTTGAGAATTTAGGGTCATGGAAATGGGGACTTTTTGGAGGCAGCTGCTGTATGCAGAGTTTGAGAGCAATGGGGAGAGAGGATTTCAAGTTCTTCTGTGGGATCCAGGAGCTCCTCAAATACTCCTTCCATTTAAACTAAAACTGAAGATAAATTACTGATGTTCTCTCTAAGACTAAAATTCCACCTATGAAACATCCTTCCAGTATTTATTCCTTCCAAGAAAAAACATTCATCCCATTGTTTGTATATAATACAGATGATGAGAGAACGGGATAAAAATCAGAAGGCAGGGAGTGAGGAATAACCCAGAAGGCTTAATGTCTGGAGTTGTCAACACCTATTTGATGGGAGTCTATATTGTAATTCTAAACCGTCCTTTTTTACTTCAAAGCCCAGGCTGAAAGGTTTGTGAGTTTTACAAGTTCTAACACAAGACTATCTTTTCAATAAACTTGGTATTTTAAAAAGAACTTTATCATGGCATGCCACAGACTGTCAAAGACAGACAGAACTCAATAAAGAATAGATCCTTTACATATGGATAACTAGTAAATGGACGGGATCTGAATGAGCAGGGTCTCTGGGTGCCTTGTAATTCTGTGACAAACTGTGTGTGTGTGTGTGTGTGTGTGTGTGTGCGCGCGCACGTGCACGCACAGCACAAGGTGTGTTTTTGGCAGATTGTTAAAGGGGTCCATAATTTTTTTAACGGCAAAGAACTATAGAACAAGATTACCTACTACTACAATTTGTAGTAGGTAATTTCCCTCACAATTTGTAGATGAAAAACTCAAGATGTAAAAAGGCTACTCTCCACAGTCACACAGCTAGAGGTGCCCCATGCCTGGCCAGTGCTGTCTCTTGAGCTGGGGGTAATGTGAGGACTCCCTCCCAGGGCAACAGGGGAGGTCCCAATCAGGGAACATCAGAATGAAAATTCACTCTGAAAGTGGAACTCCAAACAGCACCAAGAAAAGCTCAGAAAGTTTCCCTGGAAGAGCTCACGAGGCAGATTATGAAACTGGACTAAAGACTGGGAAATCCAGACCCAAGAGACACAAATAGGACAGATGCTCTGAGAACACAGAACTTCCTTCAGGCGATTAGTCAGAGGATTCGGCACCAAGTACAGGGGATTCTTGCCACCATCCTTGAGTATATTACAATTCAGCATTATACTCTGGTAAAAGCAATGCTTAATTTCCACCTAGAAGTGTTCATAAGCAGCAATTATTCAGCTAAGACTTACTGATTAACTACCATGTGCCAAGGATACAAAGATAAAAGAGAGAGCAGAGAGTAGTGAAGAGAGCACAGATGTTGACCTTGGATCGCCTTACGCAGGAACCTCAGTTCTTCTACTCATGGGCTGAGTATCCTCAGGCACTATTTACCCATCTTTGGCTTAGTTGCTTCATCATTAAAACAGAGAGAGACCAGAACTCAAAGGGTCTCTGTTACTACTAGTATTAACACAATATCTATGCTTAAGCTGCTCACAGACCAGAGAGAACTAGGAACAATTAACTACTTACAGCCCCACAGGACCAGAGGCTACCAGAAATATAGGAAGTGTCCATGGGAGGAGACGACACACTCCCCATGACCACCAATGAGAGTCATGCAAACATACATTGCATGCACACACATACATACACACACGCAGACACACATTAAGTACAGGGCAAACCTCCATTCATACAGCTTTCTGGACATGGACAGGGAGGCTCCACAAAAGTGCTGCTACCCAGAGGCATAGCAATCCTAGATGGTTCTTAAGTACAATTAGAGCAGCATGGGGCATGAAGAAGTCTGTGCACACTATGGAAGCCAAGCCTGACTCAAGCAGCATCCTCTCAGGTCATGCATTACTGCAAATCTGTATTTCCACATTCTGCCCCAACTGCTAGCCAAGGGGAGGGAAAACTGACTCAACAAGGTAATCCTTTTAAACCCAACTCTACCAGCAAGTGCCTTCCCTCTCCTTGCAGAGCTATATGAAATGGCATTGAGTTATATTTCATTGCTATTTTATTATAGTTGGACTTTAGAGTTAAGGTCAGAATTCTCTCTGTATGCTATCTCACTAAAAGCACCCCACCGCCTCAACCCCTCCTTTGAAGACAGCGAAGATCATCAACAGGGTAACGTGACCTATTCTAGCCTCCCTACCCCCTAGTTACACAACCACGGACAAATCACTTAAACTTTCCAAGCCTGTTTCCCTATCTCTAAAATGGGAACCATAATAGTAGCTACTTCATGACATTGTGATGAGAATGAAATGGGTAATTCACGAACAGCATTTAGTACTGTGCCCAGTACACACCCGGCATTCAGTAAATGTCATCAATTTTCACAAGAAACTACACTTGAGATAGCACTCAAGAGTTAAGAGCAATGTCACAAGCGCGAAGACAGATTCGGCATACCATACATCAGATCCCCATTATGAGAATATCAGTCCACCAAAGGCAACACCTGTGATCCCACCAAGTGAGTTACTGATGTGCCATGAAATGTCCAGGAAAAAGGGCCAACTTTCAAGCCAATGATAATAAACACAAAGAATATCTTCAAAGTCTTTCCCACTCCGTCCAATTACTCAAATATGAAACATTTCACCATGTCTGAAAGACAGCGTAAATGAAACAATGGAATTACCCTAATTTTCCAACTCTCTTCTGCTGCAGAAATTAATAATATTCTTCCAGAGAAAACAGAAACTCTTTTTAAATGTAAAAGTCTAGTAGGTCTAAAATGCGGGTTAAATGTATATAAAACACGTAACATCAACTAGGTTTCATTTCAATAAATATCAGCAAACTGATCAAATGTATTTTAATCAGGTGTATTTTGATCAAACTATAGACAAGTTGTTCCATTCTTGTGTGACTGTTGTAACTTTATCAAGTAATAGTGCTTGCTCAGCTCAGCAATGCTTCATTTGGTATACGTTTACTGCACTGTTTGAAAAGCAAATGGTATCTTTTTTAAAATATATAAACATACTGGTGAAAAGTGTCCCTGATATTGACAGAAATCATCAGTTTTTAAAAACAAAAGTAATTTACGTCAGGAACCATAGCATTAAGAAATAAGAAAATTCACTTATGTGCTACATATTAATAGACTTTAGTTAGTAATATCTGATTCAACATGAGATGTGTATAATGACACAATTTTTATCTGGCTCAATATTTTAATATAGCTTTATGAGTGACTAGGACAGGGTTTCTCAGCCTCAACACTATTGGCACTTAGTGCCAGGTAATTCTCTGTTGTAGGGGGCTATCTTGTGCACTGCAGGATGCATTGGCAGCATTGGTGGCCTCTGCCCACTAGATGCCAGTAGGACCCTCCCCCAAGCCATGACAACTAATGATGTCTCCAGACATTGCCACGTCACGTGGAGGGCAATATCACCCTACTCAAGTATCGCTGACTCTAGTGTTTCCTTCTCAATTTGATCTAAAAGGCACTAATGAGAACGGAAAATAAATGTTCTATGCTGCTTTTCTGTGCCAGGGACTCTGCTAGGTATGTCATCTCCAATCTCATATTTTGTCCCCACTATGAAAAAATCCAAGCTTTTCCCACTTTGTCATACATTTTCTTTTCTTCTTTTCTTTTTCTTTTTTTCTTTTTTTTTTTTTTTTTGAGACTGAGTCTTACTCTATCACCCAGGCTGGAGTGCAGTGGTGCGATCTTGGCTCACTGCAACCTTTACCTAACGGGTTCAAGCGATTCTCCTGCCTCAGCCTCCCGAGTAGCTGGGATTATAGGCACCTGCCACCACACCTGGCTAATTTTTGTATTTTTAGTAGACACAGGGTTTCAACATGCTGGCCAGGCTGGTCTCAAACTCCTGATCTCAAGTGATCTGCCTGCCTTGGCCTCCCAAAGTGCTGGGATTACAAGCATGAGCCCCTGTACCCAGCCTGTCACGCATTTTCAATGCACAACTATTTTTAAATTATATAGTATTTTAAATGATATATTCTTGTCATCTTGACCATGATCAAATAGCATACAAGTCCCCAATTTTTGAATTTTAGTTTCACTCATTTGTCACTAATAAAGATCTACATTCATTTCTTGCTACCTTTATGTACCTGTTCATTAATTCACTCAACAAATATATATTAGGTCCCTACTGTACACTCTTCTAAGCCAAGGGATCCAGTAATAAACAAGATGGACTAAGACCTTACCCTCATGAAGCTTACAGTCTAGGGAGACATTTCCAAACAGAGCGGAACACATGCAGGCGTCAGCATGTGCAAATCAAGAATGTGCCTAAGCATTTTCTACTTCAAGACTCTGTCTCCAAGAACACACTGGTCCTTTTTTTTTTTTTTTTTTTGAGATGGAGTCTCGCCCTGTCGCCAAGGCTGAAGTGCAGTGGCATGATCTCGGCTCACCGCAACCTCCGCCTCCCGGGTTCAAGTGATTCTCCTGCCTCAGCCTCTGGAGTAGCTGGGATTACAGGCACGCGCCACCACGCCTAGCTAATTTTTGTATCTTTAGTAGAAATGGGGTTTCGCCATGTTGGCCAGGCTGGTCTCAAACTTCCAACCTCGTGATCCACCCACCTTGGCCTCCCAAAGTGCTGGGATTACAGGCGTGAGCCACCGCGCCCGGCTCACTGTCCATATTTAACAAGAGACTTCTTTGGCATTATTCCACGCCATAAAAGCAATCACTTCAAATCCCTATTTGTAAAACTTTGTATTATAGCACTTGACATGCCTGGTGCTTTCCAGGAATTTTACCAAAGTGAATGCCTAAAGACTGAAGTTTACTATTTCAGCACCAAATTTTTAAAAATTCATTTTAACTATATGTAATAGAATTTTTTCCTGTGTACCAGACAACATCAGTCCAAGTCCTAATCTTTACTCTGACACCATACATTGTATGTTTAAGTCACATCCAATTTTTTGGAGGTCTTTAACTTCTCAAAATAGTAATTAGAACATGATGGTATGGCTCATAAACTAAAATCATTTCCATTTCTGAAAACTTGAGAAATGCACTTAACAAATAATTAAAGGAAAGCAAATTCTGCTTGGATAAACTCCATCGGCACTTTATAAACAATGTGACTTATATTTCTGGTCAGCTTTCTGAAAGATGGTTTGAGACACAGCTATCATTTACATTCTGTTTCTTCCATGATTGAAGCTGGGGGCAGGACAGAGGGTGGGAGTGGTAAGTGATCTGAAGTCAAGAAAATCAGAGATTTCTGGCCTCAGGTCTAAGACTGATTTATTCTGTGTTACACAATAAATTCCCTCATCTTAAAACAAAATAATTCTCTCATCTTAAAGTAGAATATATAACCTATTCCTTAAGTCTGTTTGGAGAAGCAAAGGAAACCATTATTTTGAGAGGACTTTGAAAATGCTGAAAGTGCGACAGTGGTAAAGGTAAATAGAACATAAGTGAGGCTAGGTGCAGTGACTCATGCCTGTAATCCCAACACTTTGGGAGGTGGAGGCGGAAGAATTCCTTGAGGCCAGGAGTTCAAGATTAGCCTGGGAGACAGAGTGAGAGCACACCTCTACAGAACATTTGTTTAAAGTAGCCAGGCACTAACTGTAGTCCCAGATACTCGTGAGGCTGAGGTGGGAAGATCAATGGAGCCCAGGAGCCATGATCATGCCACTGCACTCCAGCCTAGGTGACAGAGAAAGACCCTTTCTCCAAAAAAAAAAAAAAAAAAAAAAAAAAGCATAAAGGGACAGCCTGGTGCTTCTGTGTCCAGAATCCGAAATGCTGGTAAAATTGGAGACCAAAGAAAACTCTAAGAATAATCTCTGTGATCAAGTGCCCACACCGGGTGAATCTGTATTTATAACCACGGAAGCTAAAACACAATGCAAATATCCACAAGATGGGGATATTCTTCCACCAAAATAAATAAATAAATATATAAACAAAAAGACAACGTGTTAGTCTATTTTCCTTTGCCAAAAGTTAAGAGATGGCAGGTGGCCCAACGAGACAAGGAAGTGAAAATGACTTTACTGAGCCAACAGAAATCATGCTTCTTAATGCTCCTTGTGAATTAAAACTTGCCAATAAAGCCAGTAGAGATAACAATTGTATTAAAGATAAAAATAGTTAAAGGATTACATCACTAAGCTTATAGAAAGCCTACCGTGCGGTGCTGCCCAGAAGTCTTACAGCTGAACCCTGTGTTCACTAGTTGCAATAAAGAAATAAATGAGAACACGACACACTAGTATCAAGGACTTATTCACCGCAGTTTCGGGTCTCATGTATGTCGCCATAACCACAAGGTCATAAGCCTGAGGAAGTCAATGGCAAGCTCCATTATTTCCCCTCCTGAGCCTGCTACTGCTACACTCCTTAGAGCAGGCACCAAATAGATTCTGGAATTGGTGTTAAGTCATGCTACGCTGACCTCTGATGAAGGACCCCTGTTCCGGTAACTAAACTTCTGCCTCTCTCCTGAGATGTATTCCCATCGTGCAACTCTATTAACTGGGTACCCACCTGGTAGCCTGAGCTGAGGTCTCTTTCTTGAACTTACCTGGTACCTCCATTTTCAGCCTTGTTCTTGCTGTCTCCTCACTCAGGAGCTGATCTGTACCTGAATGCCAAGCAGTTGCATCCCATGACTTACTGATGGTTCCCTTCCATGCTAATGCGGTACCTACTTCACAGTGGGTGAATACACATACAGCACTTAGAGCAATGCCTGACATGTAGTAAGAGCTAACAATAACTGTAGCTTTGTGATTATCACTGATGTTCTAACTCCTGGATGTTCAGTCCACCTGTTGGGATCCCATCACTCCAAGATAGACCATCTGCATGGTGCTATTTCACCAGACTCCCAATGCACTATGGATTGATTCCACGTGCTGCCTGCCAGACCAGACTTCTTCCTGTAATTACAACTGAGTCTGTCACCTCCCAGAACTCACCACACCCAGTGGCCAGAACATGCCAAACCACGTCCATACAACAAAGGGCCAAAAAGTCTAAAATGTGGTTCATCTTCCCAACCCAGCATCATAGCTAAGAACACAGAATTTGGAGTTAGAGGGTGGGTTGAATCCTGGCCCCCCTGCCTCTTATGTAAGCATATGATCTTATGCAAGTGACTTCAATACTCTAAATCTCAGTGTTGCATCCATAAAAAGAGGATAATAATAAATGTGTCATAGGGTTATTGTCAGGATGAATAAGATAATGTAGGTACAATGCTTGACACACAAAAAGCACTCAACACACAGTAATTGCTACTGTTACTTGCATTATTATTCCTAAGGCAAGGATGCATGGAATATGAAATACATCTGAAGGGGAAAATATTTCAGGACCTAGAACCAAAATTCTACTTCTGGAAACCTGTCCTGAAGGTAAACTTGAGCAGATGTGCCCAGATGTGTCCAGAGAAGGTGTTCATTATTTCTCATAATAAGAAAAAAGTTCATTAGATCAGAGTTTGGGCAGTGTATTAACTTCCCAGGGCTGCTCTAACAAATTGCCATAAACTAGGTGGCTTAAAACAACAGAAATGTATTCTCTCTCGGGTATGGAGACCAGAAGTCTGAAATCCAGAGACCAGCAGAGCCACACTCCCTCTGGCAGCTCTAAAAGAGAACCATCCCTTGCCTCTTCCAGCTTCTAGGGGCTCCAGCCATTTCTCGGCTTGTGGCTGCACTACTCCAATCTCTACCTCTATCCTCACAAGATCTCCTCTCCCTGTGTCTTCTCTTCTGTGTCTTCTAAGGGCACTTGCCACTGGATTTAGAACCCACATGGTTACATCAGGATGATCTCATCTTTAGATCCTTAATTTTCCAATAAGATCTCATTCACAGGTTAGAGGATTAAGATGTGGACATATCTTTTTGGGGGATGAGGGTTATCATTCAACCCCCAAAGGCTGGAAACCAAAAACATCCAGCTGTTTCTCACAGAAACCTGGTGAAACAAACTGGATCATGGTGGACTCTACCCCGCAGCTGTGGGACGGACCGAGCTGGACTGACTGGCAAAAGGGAACAGCAGAGTCAAGGGTGTCAGGTGGTACAATCTGAATAATGAGAACAAACAAATCATGTGTGTTTAAAAGCAATGTGTGCCTGTTTGCGCACAGGAGTTTTTTATAAGAATAAACAGGAAACTCTTGTCAATGGTGGTTTCCAGAGAGTGGGATGTGGTAAGGAGACGGACTGTAAGGGATGTAACCTTGCTTTGTATGTTACACCCCTCTGAACAGTTTGATTTTTTGATCCACTTGCCTGCAGGCTCTCCAACAGAGTTCCCTAAAGCCCAGTGACTGCTATCACCCGGGATCCCTAAGAGGTCCTCTGCATGAACTGCTACAGAAGCAATGAGGATACAGAAGCCTCCAGGATGCCTCCCACCAGCAGCACCTTCCCAACCCCCAGAACCCTGTCTGCTTCATGGTCCCTTTCACAACTTCAAAGCCTCTTTCCTCCCTGTCTCCCCACGAAAGGGCCAATCTAAACTAATTAGGTAATCAGACTCAGCTGAAAATTTAAAAGCAAAAATGCCTATCTGGGCACACACAAAAAAATCTGATACATGTATGTGCTGCAAATGCAGACTCATCAAGTTTCAGCAAGAAACTTTCCGTGTTTTTTTATCCCACAAAAGCCTTCTTTGTCTGCTATTTTCTTAAAAGTCACAAAGAGAGCCTTAGAGATCTGCAGCTTACCCTTTAAATGGAATGGGAAAGTATTTCCAGACATCAGATTCCTCCACCTGTAATGCAAATTTAATTAACACTCGGCAAGGTCTCCCCAAGTTAACCAGTTATTACCAGTCGGGGGGCCCCAACCTTATTAGAGTAGCTTCCTTTTTCAGAGTATCCAATGTCCTTTCAGGTCAAAAACCCATTAGGAATGTTGGCTTCCTCAATTTGACAGTGTGTCAGGTGGTCATGAAATGAAAGAATATTCCCTTCGTGAATAACCTTCTGTAACTTCCTTTTTCAGTCACTGATCGTTTCTCGACCTCTAGAGCTTCCCATTCAAATGGTGACATTCTGCAATGAGAACAGCTCTGCCTTAAGGTAACATATAAGTAAGAGTTTGGTAATATGGCTTCCTGTTGGGAGTTCTATGAACTAAAGCCTTGGGTGAGGTCCACAGGGCACGAGCTGTACTAACCATTGTTCTCTAAGTTAAGGACCTACTGCAGCACCAGAAATCACCCCTGCAGGGACCATGCTAGGAGCCTCCCCTGGGGTCTCCCTGAATCCAGATTCTCCCCTCTCCTGTTTGCCTCCCATTGCCACACAGGAGAAACACAACCCTCATCACATGTCACTCCCCAGCTCAGGGTCACTCAAGGCTTCCTGTTATCTTCCCAGTGAAGCCTGGACTCCTCAATTTTGATGTCTAAGACTCGCCTCAACTGAGATCCATCCTGTGGAGGACACATTTTTTGAGAAATGATCTAATTTTTTTTTCTTTCTGGTACATTCCCCTTCTTTCCTCCTCAATCAGGATAGGAACAGGTCCTTATGTTCATTGATCTTGAGAGAAGGGTATGACCTGAAAGCAGCAGAACTAGCCTACAAATGATCCTGACTAAGCCTAAGCACAGATGGGAAATGGTTCTCATGTGTAGAGCAAGTAACCTGCTACCAGAACTACCAAGTTCCACCAGACTAGAAAGAGACCTGCAGCAAGCAGGACGGAGAAGAGATGGGTTTCTGGGTTCACAAGCAGAGCTGCTGGGGAAGGGACAAGACCCCAACAAGGGAAGGGTGGTTTGTGGTGGAGCTTGGCAGGCAGCAGCCTCACAAAGCTTCCCACACAGCAAAGAGCCCAAGGGCCTGGAGAACTGGGAGGTTTTCTGTCTCAGGAGTACCTTGCATTAGCCACCAGTGAGGACCAGATGCCCACCCAGTGACCGGCAAAGGCAAGATCCCAGGACCAGGACACAAGGCAGAGAGGAGATGACCTCAAAAGAAGAATAAAGAGATGCCTCCTACAGCATGGTCAGAAATGAGCCTGAAATATAAACGGAGTTATGATCAAAAAGTGAGTAGGCTGAGCGTGGTGGTTCACGCCTGTAATCCCGGCACTTTGGGAGGCTGTGGCGGGCGGATCACGAGGTCAGGAGATTGAGACCATCCTGGCAAACACGGTGAAACCCCATCTCTACTAAAAATATAAAACAATTAGCCAGGCGTGCTGGCGGGCACCTGTAGTCCCAGCTACTCAGGAGGCTGAGGCAGGCGGAGCTTGCAGTGAGCCGAGATCGCACCTACACTCTAGCCTGGGCAACAGAGAGAGACTCCTTCTCAAAAAAAAAAAAAAAAAAAAAAAAGTGAGTCATACTTTAGCCACAGTTAACTTTGTGGACTGAAATTCATCCCCACTAGGCTACCTGTCCTAGTCTGTTTGTGCTGCTATAACAATACTACAGACTAGGTAATTTATAATCAGCAGAAATTGACTGGCTCACAGTTCTGGAGGCTGAGAAGTCCAAGACCAAGGGGCTGACATGTGGTAAGGGCCTTTTTGCTGCAACAATCTCATGGCAGAAAAGCAAAGAGAGGGCAAGAGGGAGAGAAAAGGGGGCTGAGCTTATTCTTCTAAGAGGAACCCACTCCTGCAATAGTGTCATTAATCCATTCATGAGGACGAAACCCTCACGGCCTAATCACCTCTTAAAGATCCCACCTCTTAAGACTGCTGCAGTGGCAATTGTATTAGTCTGTTCTCATGCTGCTAATACAGACATACCCAAGACTGGGTAATTTATAAAAGAAAAAAAGTGTAATTGACTCAAGTTCCGCATGGCTGGGGAGGCCTCAGGAAACTTAACAATCGTGGCAGAAGGGGAAGCAAAAACATCCTTCTTCACATGGCAGCAGGAAGAGAAGTGCCGAGCACAGAGGGGAAAAGCCCTTTATAAAACCATCAGATGGTGTGAGAACTCAGTACCATAAGAAAAGCATGAGGGTAACCGCCCCCATGATTCAATTACCTCCCACCGGGTCCCTCCCACGACATATGGGGACTATGGGAACTGCAATTCAAGGTGAGATTTGGGTGGGGACACAGCCAAACCATATCAGCAATTTAATTTCACCATGAGTTTGGGAGAAGACAAACATTTAAACCACAGCACTACCTTTTCAGCCTTCTCTCTTACTACTCCCCTGTTTAGAACCAAGGTGCTAACAAATCCAGGTCCTTTCAACATTACAGAGCCTGAGATTTCCTACCCTGATGGATTGAGCACGGAATTCCCTCCACAACTACTGCCCTTCTCACATTTCTACCCAATTACTCTGACCCATCCTTCAATTCCTAGATCAAATACCACTTTACATGTGTGTGTGTGCACGTGTGTATGCTCGTGTGTGTCCATACATGTGGGCACATGTGTGTATATGTATATCTGTGTATACGTATTGATGGACTTTAGGACAGGCTACCCCAAAATATGGCACCTTGACATTTAAAAAAACAGCAGAAGCAGGAAGGTCACTCTCACCTTCCCTGGCCCTTCTCCCCTGAAGCAGGTCCTAAAATCTTCATTCCAGAGGCATCCTCCCTATACCCAGAAGAAAGAAACATTCTGATCCTCAAAGACACTGAGACACCAAGAAGAAATGAACAAAGGGGCTTTGCTAAGTTCCCCCCAGTATATTACTATTAGATCATACCCCCATTGTCCAATCATACTTCCACACAAAAGTTCACTCTTCATCTAATCTAAGCATAAAATATAAAGGTTTCCCTGTTTCTTTGGGTCTTCACTTCTGAAAGCTCCCATGTCAAATGAAACTTATATTAAATAAATCTGTACGCTTTTCTCTTATTAACCTGTCTTTTATTATAGATGCCTCAGCCACGAACCTTGCAATGGGTAAGGAAAATACCTTTTCTCCTCTACCATATATGCATATATGTGTGTGTATATATGCATGATATATACTATACATCGATGTGTGTATTGAAAGTACATGAAGAAAGTGTATGTATGTGCAAGATTTATCCCAGGACAAAATCTTTAAGTGCATCCAGTATAACTTTTTCAGCTGAGATCCCAGTACACAGTGCCTCAGTAACTATTCAGGGAATAAATGGGAAAAATTAAATACATGAATAAATTAGTAAAGAAAAAAACTGCTTTCAAAGATTGCTATGTCAGTTATTTGAAATAGAACAGTCTTTCACAGAGACAGTGCTATCTATAAAATACAATATACAATAATATGAATGCATACTTTTTTAAAGATTTGACAAATAGAAATATTAGATTCTCTTTATCTTGAACACAGATATTATAAAAAGAAGAACATTAGACTTAAGTAGGCAACAGACAAACAGATAAAGACATAGAAGATTTAAGCAGGACTCTAGGGCCTTTTCAAGGGCTTAAACAAATGGTGACATTGGTTCTAGTTTAAAACATGTGGTCTGGGATGGGCGTGGTGGCTCATGCCCGTAATCTCAGCACTTTGGGAAGCCAAGGCAGGCAGATCACTTGAGGTCAGGAGTTTGAGACCAGCCTGGCCAACATGGTGAAACCCCCATCTCAACTAAACATAGAAAAATCAGCCAGGCATGGTGGCACACACCTGTAAGCCCAGCTACTCAAGAGGCTGAGGCAGCAGAATCACTTGAACTCGGGAGGCAGAGGTTGCAGTGAGCCGAGATCATACCACTGCACTCCAGCCTGGGTGACAGAGGGGGACTCTGTCTCAAAAAAACAAAACAAAACAAAACAAAAAAGTGGTCTCTGCCTTCTTAACACAGTAATATCATTTATATTCTTTTCATTGCTGCTAGTCATAGTTAAAGTTTTTTAGTCTACATTTGGAACACAGAGAAAGAAAGAATAGCAAGTCAAAAGGAGTAAAGAAGCATATGGATTAAGAAGAACATATGTACTTATGAAAAGAAAAGGCAATCTGTTGGAAAATTAACTGTGTTGCAAGTGTGTAAACAGAAGAAAAACAGACAGGTTTCCTAAGAAGCCAGAAAGGAGGTGGGAGGCTGATGGCTCCAGGTGGCTCCATCAGTCCAGGACAGCCTTGTCACCTTTAGAGGGTGCAGGACCAGAACTGGGAGAAGTCTGCAGTGCCACAGAAAGCAGGGTGCAACTGGTTATTTAGAAAAATGGGTCCTTCACAGAAGGAAAAATGGGTCCTTCTATTACTACAAGTTTCAGAAGGTTCAGATCTTATCATATGGTAAAAATGGAAATGCCTGAATAACCACCACTAAACTCACACACACCCTTTCTATTAACATTGCATTTCCTAATATTAATTCTGTATTAATTCTCCAAATTGCCTAGCTTTTTAAGCTCTATGATCAGTTTGAATAAATGAATTGCTATATCCCATCTGCTGGTGGTGTTTTAGTGCAATACAGCTGGAAACATCCAGAAAGCTTCTTCCATCCCCATGTGTGTGCTCCCATTTCACTGTGATACTCTCCATCACAGCACGTACTGTCCCGTCCTGCGATTCTGCCTTATTCGTTTTCTCCATTAGAATGTTTCATCCTTGAGGACTAAGACCTCCATTTATTCATCTTTGGATCTCCTGTGCCTGATGCAAAGTGTTTAATTAATATTGTTAAATAAACAGTATTACAACACTGGTCGGAATATATGAATGGCAATACAAAGAAAATAAAATTAACAGGATAAAAAGAAATATTACCATATTGGCCAACATGGTGAAATCCCGTCTCTACTAACAATACAAAAATTAGCTGGGAGTGGTGGTGTGTGCCTGTAATCCCAGCTACTCGGGAGGCTGAGGTAGGAGAATCGCTTGAACCAGGGAGGCGGAGCTTGCAGTGAGCCGAGATCATGCCACTGCACTCCAGCCTGGCAACAGAGCGAGACTCTGTCTCAAAAAAAAAAAAAAGAAAAGAAAAGAAAAGAGAAGAGAAGAAAAGAAAAATTATTCTATCCCAATAACACAGGAGGGCAAAGGTAATCACCTTGTTGAGCTGACTATGTAATATAGACTCCAGCTTAGTGATATGCCACTCTTAAATTTCTACTTTTAAAGACAAATATACATTAAAGAATTTCATTAAAATTAACTCAAGCTTACCTGTGGTTAAACTGTGACTATAAAATCTGCCTGGATTATAAATACTCCTATTGTATGCTTCTTATTTGAATTAAAGATAATCGTCCATATAAACAATGTTTACTGTTCCCCAAACTTTTTCCTGATAATTATTCCCACAATTATTCCTCTCACACAGTAAAAACACAGGTAATCAAGATAAGCTTGGCTTTAATATCAGTGGTTCTGGTCACATTATTAGCATTATTATTCACTCTTCTAACAGCACAGCTAATTTTAGGTAAGGTCTAACTGCTTCAAAATTCATAGTTGGTTGGCACTGTGGGCCTGTGCCAACTGGATACCTGCTTCACTAAAATTCTGTCAACTCCACCCTCCAGAATATTTATTTGTGAGGTCAGAGACACAGCCTTCCCATTTCCTTAAGAGAAAATACTGGTTGTGTTCCCAACACTTAACATCACTTAATAATATTGGCTCTGTGATTAACACCAAATTCATGCTGTTACAACAGCAGTTATCACATTTCATGATTAATGAAGGGTCTCAACCGTCTCCAAAGGCAACAGTGACAAATAAATTGTCTCCAAAATTTATGTATCTAGATGTGACCTCCCTCCAGGCTCCAAGCAATTGCAACTGCATACTGGCCTCTCTTCCTGAATGAACATGCTGTAAGCCACTCAACCTCAAAATCTACAAGGGTGAGTTCACCCGCTTCACCACTTCCCCTCCTGTTCGGATCCTGCTTTCAGTGAACTGATACCCAAGCTGCCCACCTTTTGTTTGCCTAAACCTCAATGTTTACACCCACCAAGATGTTGCAAAAGTAATCTTGTTCAAAAGTGAACACAATTTTTGTTATTACAATTTCAACAGGATTTTTCTTTAACAATATAATGTTTGAGAGTTTTGGGGTTTTTTTGTAAATAAAAGTAAAAAACAACAATGCTTTTTGATACGGTTTGGATCTGTGTCCCCACCCAAATCTCATGTCGAATTATAATCCCCAATATTGGAGGTGGGGCCTGTTCGGGGGTGCCTGGATCACGGGGGTGGATTCTTCATAAATGATTTAGCACCATCCCCTTGGTGCTGTCTTGTGACAGAGTTTTCACAAGATCTGGTTGTTTAAAAGTATGTGACACCTCACCCCCCTCTCTCTTCCTCCTGCTCTGGCCATGTGAAGATGCTTGCTCCGACTTTGCCTTCTGCCATGATTAAAAGCTCCCTGAGGCCTCCCCAGAAGCAGATGCTGCCATGCTTCCTGTACAGCCTGCAGAACCTTGAGCCAATTAAATATCTTTTCTTTGTAAATTACCCAGTCTCTGGTATTTATTTATAGCAGGGCAAGAACAGACTAATACGCTTTTCCAAAAGCAAATCAGTAAATGGAGAAAGCTTTATATCCCCCTTAGTAATTCCTTGGAATCCCAGTTATAGCTGGACTCAAGGAAATAATTTCAAAGCAGCAATACAACAACTTTCCCATTGATTAGCATAGCACTGCACTGGTTGTCAGTGTGTGAAGCTTATATGGAACATTCTCCATAGCCGTGTGGCCCTCTTACACTATCACAGCTGACGGTGTCCTCTTTTAGAATTCACGACTTGTCTTCCCTATAAAACAGCAATATCACCTCTCTAGCCCTAGAAGTATATCTCAACTGGCAGAGGAGGAGAGATGAAAGTTCATCTTTCCTAACCACTTACAGTCAAAACACATATGAGAAATAAAAATAAAATTCTAAGCCCCTCACCTCACTGAACAGATGCCCTCTTGACCAAAGGAATGCCACACACCTCTTGGAAGTTGAAGTCACAGCCATAAAAAGATGAGACATTAGGGCTGGGCGCGGTGGCTCATGCCTGTAATCCCAGTACTTTGGGAGGCCGAGGCGGGTGGAACATGAGGTCAAGAGATTGAGACCATCCTGGCCAACATGGTGAAACCCTGTCTCTACTAAAAATACAAAAACTAGCTGGGCGTAGTGGTGCGGGCCTGTAATCCCAGCTACTTGGGAGGTTGAGGTAGTAGAATCACTTGAACCCGGGAGGCAGAGGTTGCAGTGAGCTGAGATCATGCCACTGCACTCCAGCCTGGGCGACAAGAGTGAAACTCCAACTCAAAAAAAAAAAAGGATGGGAAATTAGGACATAATTCATGATACCCCCTCCCTCGCTAATAGTCATTAGGTTTTCTTCCCTAAGGGCTAAACAGAAACCAGCATTTTCAAAAGACTACTAGCTTGTCTTCCCAGGTACAGAACAAAGACAAGATGAGATTAATCCTTCCTTCACCTCTCCTTAAGACCTCTCCTTCCTCTCTTCTCTTCTTCTTCAAATGGTCACTTTCTCTTACATAAAATGTAGATCTAACTAAAGTCTCACAAGTACATAATCAATTGCCCCATTGCCATACCCTACCTTCTTTTTTAAGGAAAATGTATAAATACTAAACCTCCTATGAACCTCTTTGGAAAAAACCAGTCACAGATTCTTCCGTAAGTCACATTTTTCCCTGGTGAGCTCCCAATCCTGCTCAATAAACCTCAATGATTTGAGACTTATACCTCAATCACTCATTTTGGTTGTCACATACAACTCCAAACATACCTTAATATTCCTTTTTACTATTGCACATGGGCAATAATAACTTCAACAGCTCAAAGAGGTTTAATTTATTACTAAGAAATCAGAAACTTTTGGTGTCTACTCTTGCATGCAAATAATAGCTGAACAACATATATATCATAGCCTGAAAAGAGGACCTAATGCCTAGAAAAATAAAGAAGCACATTTATATTGATTAGGAAAAAAAACACCCTTAGAAGAATTTGGCTGGTAAAGGATTTCACTTACAAGTACCTGGAAGTGACTTTTATCAGAATAGCATCGTGTGCTAAAAAGTGTGGATTATATCACTTGCTTAGAGTATTAAATTTAATAACCGCCATTGACAAAAACATAACACCCAGTAAAGTAGGTAAATTGGTAACAGGCAGTTGGGTAACTTCAAAATCAGATGTTGGTTCAAACACGCATAAGGCCATTTTAATGGTTCAATTTTACAGCCCATCATTCTTGCATCTTGCCAAGAAAGTGGGAAGGAATTTTTTATAAACATAATTCCAGCATAACTCTCATAGCTGAATAATGTCAATTTCTTTGATAGGACCAACAAATAGATGGTTTTTGCAGCTATCTCAAGATATTTTAAATTACAATAGGAGTAACTTTATTGTATTTCAAAATTTGAAGTTTAAATATTGGAATGTCAAGTTAGTAATAAATCAAAATGTATACCTAAGGTTTACCTTTTAGAAAATGTTGCCCCCCAAAAAATATTTTTAAATCATGTATCAAATTTCAATTATCCACAGGTCACCAAAAACCTGCAATGTGAGGATCATACACAATATTTGAATCAAAGCTAATTTTTCCTTGACATCTTAAGTCACTGTGTATAAAGTTAGCCTCCTGAGGAGCTAGAATTACAGGTGTCTAAGAAAGGTTTTAGAGATGCTCAGCAGTTGGCTCTCTCCAGCCCCATCTATCTGTTATCTGAAATTTTACCACCACAACATCTCTTTTTTTTAATCCATTTTTTGTTTTGTTTTGTTTTGTTTTTTGAGACGGAGTCTCACTTTGTCACCCAGGCTGGAGTGCAGTGGTGTGATCTCAGCTCACTGCAACCTCCGCCTCCCAGATTCAAATGATTCTCCTGCCTCAGCCTCCCAAGTAGCTGGGATTACAGGCAGGTGCCATCATGCCCATCTAACGTGTTTTTTTTTTTTTTTTTGAGATGGAGTCTCGCTCTGTTGCCCAGGCTGGAGTGCAGTGGTGCGATCTCGGCTGACTGCAACCTCTACCTCCTCGGTTCACGCCATTCTCCTGCCTCAGCCTCCCGACTAGCAGGGACTACAGGCGACTGCCACCATGCCTGGCTAATTTTTTGTATTTTTAGTAGAGACGGGGTTTCACCGTGTTAGCCAGGATGGTCTCGATCTCCTGACCTCATGATTTGCCTGCCTCGGCCTTCCCAAAGTGCTGGAATTACAGGCGTGAGCCACTGTGCCCAGCCCTAATTTTTGTATTTTTAGTAGAGACAGGGTTTTCGTTGGCGAGGCTGGTCTCGAACTCTTGACCTCAAGTGATCCACCCACCTTGGCCTCCCAAAGTGCTGGGGTTACAGGCATGAGCCACCATGCCCGGCCTTTTTTTGACCCTTCTTAAGGCAGGTATCACCAGCTCTTTCAGTATCTCTACCCTAGTACAGGGCCTAGAGAAAGTAACTGAGTCAGTTGAAACTGCTAGAGGAAGAAGTGAAAAAGGCCATGACAAGAGATGGGAGACTGATGAGAAGAAAATGGTGGCAAAATAATCATCGCTGCTGCACTTGGGCAGATCAGCCCCGGTTTGCAGCTACTTCTCTTTTCTATCAATTCTTAAATGTTAATGAAGTGCCAGCTTATATTTAGTTCAGGACAACATATATGTTAAATCAACTTTTTAGAATTCTGTGAAGCCAAATATAATCAACATCTCAATTATACAGTTTCGGACGATCTGCACTTCAACTTCAGACCATTAGCTCACAACAGAAATAAAATGTGCAGAATGCTACTACTTGGCCAACCAAAACTAATGGGAAAAGTGGCAAAATGACTTATACCTGCATATCACCTTACAATTTGCCAAGTAGTTTCACATCTCCTGCTTGAATACTGAACTCAGCAAAAATGGGAAACTCACAGTGGCTCACACCTGCAATCCCAGCACTTCGGGAGGCCGAGGCGGGTGGGTTACCTGAGGTCAGGAGTTTGAGACCAGCCTGGCCAACATGGTGAAACCCTGTCTCTACTAAAAATACAAAAATTAGCCGGGCATGGTGACAGGCACCTGTAATCCCAGCTACTCAGGAGGCTGAGGCACAAGAATTGCTTGAATCTGGGAGGCGGAGGTTACAGTTAGCTGAGATTGTGTCACTGCACTCCAGGATAGGCAACAGAGCAAGATTCTGTCCAAAAAAAAAGAAAGAAAGAAGAAAAACTGATGTTTCAGAGCAACTTTGGAGACTGAATAAAATCTAATTATTTCCAAACTTCAAAACCAGTTAATAAGGGAAGAAGAAAGAAAAACTAAGAAAAATAAATGTATGATAGGTTTCTTCAAAAAGCGTTGCAGTTCTCATAATACCTTGACTTTGTTTGGCTCGAGATGAAAACTGTAAAAAGGGGTGATTTCCTATTTAAATACAATATTGAAAGTGCACACAAGATAAACTTCCTCTGGTCATTTCTGGATTATTATCAAAGCACAGAGTCTTTTATAGTCAAAGAAAAATCTGTTGATATGTACATGGTAAAATAAAAAAACAAAAAAAAAACACTGTGACATCATTCTATGATTAAATACAAAAGAATGAGGAAAGGCTGGTCATTCAAACTTCCTTCATGGTAAGAAATGTCTACAATTCTTTCCTTCTAGTTCTCTGCACCTTCTCATCTCCTATTCACTCCTCAAACCATGCAATCAGGTTATACATCATTTTTCTACAACTACTGAACTGGCCAAGATTAAGATTAACAATGACCACATGAATGCCAGCCGAAACACCATGTTCAGTGGTCACATTGCCCAGCTCTGTGGAGGGCAACACTACTGACTACTCCCCCCAGGGGTGTCATTGGTGCTAATCAAATATCTCCAGACTTCTACTCTCGGGACACATGACAGGAGTACATATCCTCACCCCCTCTGAAGTGGTGGTAGACCATATGACATAATTTGGCCAATGAAATGTGAGTGGAAATAACATAGGCTGAAGTTTTAAGAGCTAATACATGCTTTTCCATAACTTTTTCCCTCTGCCATGGCAACCAGCAATGTTTCTGAGAGTACTTGCATGATACTATGACATATATATTAATATACCGGTTTTCACCCACAGTTTCTGGCTCATAACTCCCATAGTCCTTATCACCTCATGTTGGGGCACTTTTAGGCCTCAAAAAACAAATCTCTCTCTCACTGACCTTCTGCCTTCCTTTCACCTGCACTTTTTTCTCCCCAAGGAAGGCCTTAGAAACTAAAAACATACTCAGATATCCCCCTGCCTTTCTGTCCTGAAACTAACCGTGAACAAATTCGAGGACCTTCCTTGTCTGATTGCAGGTCCTAAGGCCCCTGTTTCAGGGGTGCTGCCCCAGACCCTGGAGGAAGGAATGCTGCACAGAGAGGCTAAGAATCTGGACAGGCCTTGGTAGGTTTCCCCACTCCATGCTTCAATCATGCCTATCCAATGAAGTCTCCATAAAAGGCCGAAGAGGACTGGGTTCAGAGAGCTTCAGATAGCTGAACATGTGGAGGTGCCTGGAGGGTGGTGCATCCCGGGAGGACATGGAAGATCTGCGCCCCTTCCCCTAAACCTCTCCCTAAGCACCTCTTCGTCTGTATCCTTTGCAATATCCTTTATAATAAACTGGTAAACCTGTGTTTCCATGAGTTCTGTGAGCCGCTCTAGCAAATTAGTCAAACCCAAACAGCAGATCATGGGAACCCCAACTTGACGCTGGTTGGTCAGAAGTTCCAGAGGCTCAGACTTGCAACTGGTATCTGAAACGGGGGGCAGTCTCGTGGGACTGAGCCCTGAACCTGTGGGATCCGATGCTGTCTCCAGGTAGACAGTGTCAGAATTCAATTAAAGGACATTCAGTTGGTGTGCACTGCAAAACTGACTGCTTGCTTGCTGGTGGGCAGAAATCCCCACACATCCAGTGTCAGATTTGCTTTGTGAGAGTATAATGGGGGAAGCACAGTTGGAGTTTTTCCACATTCAAGCTGCTTTGTCAGCTTAGGTCCCACAGTGAAAATGACATAAAGAAGAATCCCCAAATGACCCGTGATGAACATGTCCCACGTGTGATGATATGGCACAAAGCCCAAAACAGCCTGTAATTACTATCTGCATGAGGAAGAAATAAATCTTTGTTATTTCAAGCCCCTCAGATTATGACTTGTTGTTACAACATCATAACCTAGCCTATACTTGAATTCTATCCTCCTGCCATTAGCTTGTGGACCACACCCTTCTGATTCCCTGCTTCCCTTCCCCCTGTTCCTGCTCCAAAATCCATTCTGCAGCCACCTCCTAGATGCTGTGCAAGGCAGCCTCTAAGATGGCACCCAATGATCCCACTGCCTGGTAGTCCAGATTCTTGCAGAATCCTGTCCCCTAGAGTATAAGGCAGATCAAGGGACTCATTTCTAATGAATAAAATATGACAAACATGATGGGACATCACTTCTGAGATTGCGTTTACAAAAAGACTGTAGCTTCTACTTTGTCCACATTCTCATTCACTGTAAGGAAGGCAAGCTAGCTGTCCTATGGAGAGGCCCAGGTAGTGAGGTATGAATGAGGCCTTCCGCCAAAAGCCGTGAGGAACCAAGACCTACCCAAAACCACGTGAGTAAGCTTGGAAGTGGCCTTAACGACTCACTCTTTGTTCCCATTGCTTATCTAGTCAGGGACTGCACATAGTGGCCCTCAACCCTGGCCATAAAGAACTCTGGAAAAATCTTTACTCTGCAAGCTCCACCCCAGACTTGCTGAACCCACTATGAGTGGCTGTGGCCAGATCATGTGTGATTAAAGAATTAAAAAGTCCACAGGTGTTTCTCATACATCTAGCAAGGGTGATAACCACTGCTTTAGAGAATCACTCAGCCCAGCAATTGGATGATGAGGAAATGCCCAGAGAAATGAACTGACTGGGCCAAGATCTCATAGCCCGTGGCCAACGTGGAGTTTTGACCCTATTCCCCTGACTACTAAACAGGTGTTACTCCCCCACGCCACAGTGCCTTCTCTACTGGGGCCTCCTCTGAGCTCAACACTCTAAGAAAACATACAAGAAAGGCACAGCCCTGCCTTCAAGGAGCTGCCTGCACAGGATCTACAAATTAGAAGGAAAGAAGCCCGTTAGAACATGCCTCTCCCATAAGCTGTAAGCAGCAAAGAATGGAATAGGGGTTCCAGTTCTTGTAAATTAGGTGTGGCCCTTGGGCTTCTGGGAAGTTTCCAATGTGGGCTGGCAAGTCTAGGCATTCTCTTGGCACAAAATCACCGAACAGTAAAGAGGTATCCGCTTAGGTGAGTGACTGGGCAGACATTACTTAAGAAACTTAAAGGACTTCTTTAAGCAAATCCCAGCCACAGTTGAAGTGATGGCCTGTGGCCACCAGCCATGGCTAGCCACCCACCGCCTGACAGCAGCTCAGAGGTTTCGCCATCCCAGACAGGCATGCCGCCCCAGTTATTTTACCCTTCACTTAGGGCCACCGTCACCTTGCCATGGCCCTAAGCAAACTATCCTTGGCAAAGCAACAACGGCTCCAGATGGAGAAATGACACACTATTCCAACAAACTTTTCAAAGGAAAAAAAAATAGGTATTTCTGAGTTTGTTTTTTTGTGGGCAGCTGGAAAAGAAAATAAATCCACCAAATACCAACACCTCTCCAAAAAGTGTGTTGCCAGGACCATGATGACTGGTGTTAAGAATGCGCGTTTCCGGCAGAGAGAATGTGACACATCGCTGAGTCAAAGGCAGGCCCAGCCCTGGCTGAAAACCTTTGTCAGAACTGGGTTATGCTTTCACTGTAAGAAGTTTAAAAGGAGGGCAATGGTGAAGTCACATCCATGAGTCACTTTCCCACATGCTATGCTCACTTTTCAACAGGATCAACAGACCAAGTACCCACAGGGTCTCCCTCAGACTGTGAGCTGTTGAGAGCTCTTCGGGGAATACTGTCTTCCATTCTAAGTCATAAGCACTGTGCCCACCAACTCCCTATAAATAACCCAGAGAAATTAATATTGCACAAAATGGTGAAGACAGTAAGCATTTGTGGATGAAAATGGGGGAAAGGGAGAATGAAGAGGCAAAAATCAAAACTGCATGATGTTCATTCTTGTTCTCTTCAACTTTGTTTTGTGAGCAGATAACTGGTCTGGATGCAGATGTCTGTACTAGGAACCTGAGTCTATGAGGCTTGAGAATAATCTTGACTGACAACTTTCAGGCTGTGCTGCACACACACCAAGGGTTTCAAGGTCAGCAGGTAACACTGACCTGCCCTCTGTTCACCCCAGAGATGCCTTAGCAAACAGCAAAAACTCTGGGGCAGGCAGCTCAGACTTGCTTGTTGCCTTCCTAGGAGACAACACTACCTTCTAGATCAAAATGGATCATAAGTGGGAATGACAAGAATGGGTGCTTCATCGGCAGAAATTTGGGAACTGAGGGACTAGATATTCCCATGCACAGGAGGAAGAGGTGCAGACTAGAGGGAGAGGGTGTGGGTATGAATGGAGTGGGGCGGGGAGGGAGGCATCAGTGCACAGAGCCAGGGGCATCTTTCTCCTCAGTCCAGGCTCTCAGAAGTCTGGCTTTGAGCGGGGCCATCATCTCAGGGTACCAGGGATACCTAACAAGTACATGGAGAGGAATCAACAGTCATGTATTGTGCTCAACCCTCTCCCAGACAACTTAACACAATTTCAGAACAAGAGTAAACTTTAAGTAAGCTTAACTTCCGGAGCAAAATATCCTGAGCCCCAAACAAAATTTCCTTTACTGCTGTTGGTTTTTGAAACTGACATTTATTGAGGCACAAAAACATTCATTCTCTGATCTAAATGGTTAGAATAGTTAAACATTGATATGAATCAGGGGTTAGCAAACTTTTTCAATAAAGACCCATATAGTATATAATTTAGTTGTGGGCCAAAAGGCAATATTGAGGGTATCATAGAGGGTACTTAATGAGAGAAAACAATTTCACACACATTTTTCATTGACAAAATTCAAAACATAATATTAATAACAAAGTATAATTATTTGTATATAAGCCTCCTAATGTGAAGAATGATATTCTTTTGGTAGAGGGATGACAATTTGCTTAATTGGGACTCAAAGTTAGTATTCCTTAAGATCAAAATCAACTGCAAATATTATCAAAATAATAAAAAGATCAGTGGTTGCCAAGGATTAGGGGAGAAGGAAGAATGAATAGGTGGAGCATAGAGGATTTTTAGAGCAGCGAAAATACTCTGTAGGATGCTGTAATGGCAGATACATGCCATTATTCATTTGTCCAAACCCACAGAATGTACAACATCAAGAGTCAGCAATATAAACTATGGGCTCTGGACGATGATGATGAGTCAATGTAGGTTCATCATTTATAACAAATTACCCCTCTGGTGTGAGAGTGGCAATAGATAATGGAAGAAGCTGTGCACATTTGGGGGCAGGGAGTATATGGACTATATATCTATTTCCCTTCATTTTGGCTGTGAATCTAAAAATTATCGAAAAATAATGTTTATTGTTTAAAAAAAAAACTAAACATGCAACTACTACATGACTTAGTAACTGCACTCCTGGGCATTTATTCAAGAGAAATAAAAAATATGTTTACACCCTCCCCGCACCCCACAAAAAAAGAATCGCAAATGTTACTCTGCTAATGCTAATCTCTAATGAGATTATACATATTTCATCTCTGAAAATGTCTTTTCACACACCTATTTGTGTATGGAAAAAATACTGTTATCCAGGAGCATATGATTTTATTTAAGCATATTCATTACTTGGATGGCATTTAAAAATTTTTATTATATTCTTCTGTTGATATCCTCCTTTTAGTATGTTGCTACATTTCAGATTCTTCACTTGCAATTAAAGTTAAGTGGAAGCTCTTCAACTGCACAGTTAAATAGATTTTGAATTATAGAAATTTCCTTTCTACTTGCATTGTGGTCCAAAAGCACTGCTGGTATAGCAGTCCCCTGGTATCCATGGGAGATTAGTTCCAGGACCTCCCTCAGATTCCAAAAACTGTGGATATTCCAGTCCCTAATATAAAATGTCACAGTATTTGCTTATAATCTATGCATATCCTCTTGTATATTTTAAATAATCTCTAGATTACTCATAATACCTAATACAATGTAAATGCTATGTAAATAGTTGTTATACTGTATTGTTTAGAGAATAATGATCAAAAAGTGTCTGTGAATGTTCAGTACAGATGCCATTTGTTTCTCCCAGATATGTTTGATTCAAAGTTGGTTAAAATCACAGATGCAGAACTCATGGATATGGAAGGTCAACAGTACTTAGCTGAGCTAAGAAAATGTATCTGCTACAACTGGTATGCAAACAGAGATCTCATTTCTTATTTTCACTTTTGACAGCATAAGAAGTGTATAAAGCATCTTAATATTACTAGTGATTAAAACAATGTTAGGTGGCATCTAAGTGACTTTACTTCAATATTAAGTTTCACATATAAGCACTGTTTTGCCTTATAGTTTTATGTTGAATTCATTATCAACTCTGCAGCTAAAGCTAATTTCCAAAGCCACTCAGTCTTCAATAATAGTAGCTAAAGTCAATTTATCCTGTTCAGAAAAAAATAAATCTTAGCCCTCAGACAGGGTCTCGTTCTGTAGCCCAGGGTGGAGGGCAGTGGCATGATCACAGCTCACTGCAGCCTCGACCTCCTGGGTTCAAGGAATCCTCCTGCCTCAGCCTCTAGAGTAGCTGGGACTATAGGCATGCCACCATGCCTGGCTTTTTTAAAATTGTTTTATTTTTTGTAGAAATGGGTTCTGTCTAGTTTGCCCAGGCTGGTCTCAAACTCCTGGACTCAGGCAATCCTCTCATCTCAGCCTCCCAAAGTGCTCAAGGCTTAGAAGAGTCTTAAACAATTTTGTTTTCTCTGAACGCATTTCTTCAGCTGCTGCAATCAAGCATGATTTAATTAACTCACCATCAATAAATGGCTTTCCTGGCTTGGATAACAAAGGAGTCACTTGGAAATTTACCTTGTTTGCAGCTGAATTTTCTTTTTTGTGTAAAGAAATTCTGCTACAATGAAACATTTGATTTTAAATTTTCTAACTTTTCACCACAGCATTTCTGTGAGTTGAAAATATTGTGATAAGTGATTAGTCTGGTAATGTCAGCATACCGTATATTCTTTTAGCACAGTTATAGTCTCATTACATAATAAACACAATGCTTTGCCATCTAATTTAATAACAAAATAATCCATACTCCACTATGCCTTTAAAGTATGACATTCAAAGTCTACTTTTCTACGCTTCTGACATCAAGGATTTACACTGATAAAAAATAATAAAAAGTCACTGTAAGTTAATACACATGCCACTAAAAACACTGACAATTTCTAAGTTTAAAATAATTAAATGTGGTAACTATGATTTTTGGGGTGCCAAGCAGCAGTGAAAAGTGATCACAGAGCTACATGCAGTCTCCGTCACAACTCAACTCTGCCATTACAGGAAGAAAGCAGCTATAGACAACATATAAACAAGTGAGTATGGCTGTGATTCAATACAATTGTTATGATATTAGGACCAAAAACCATATAGAAAAAATTAACAGATAAGACTACATAAAATTTAAAATCTTCTGCATAGCAAATACATATAAACAGAATAAAAGAAAAATAGGGAAAATATTGATTATAGGTTGGTATATAGACAGATATCAGAAAGTTCATAGTATTATATAAAGAGTTCAACAAGAAAAATATACATGATCTAATAGAAAACTGGCCTGAAAATAGGATGAAAAAAACACAAACAGCCATAAACTACTACTATTTAACCTCACTGTTATTTAAAACAGATTATTTTCATCTGTCAGACTGATAAAAAGAATGACACAGAGTGAAACTGAAAATATAAATAATCCTATATCTAGTGAAGTAAATTTTTTCAAAAACTTTCTCATAAATAAAAGACCAAGACCAAATGTTCACCAGTTAATTCTAACAAATATTTAAGAAAGATAGAAAACCCATCTTATAAAAACTCTTCAAAGTATACAGGAAGAAGAAACACCTCCCAACTTGTTTTTGGAGGCCATCATAACCATGATACCAAACCCTCACAGACCAATATTCCTCATCAACATACATGGAAAAATTCTTTAAAAGGGTCCACAAATCGAATTCATAATATAGAAAAAGGCTAATACATCCTGACAAAGTGGAATTTTTTTTTTTTTTCTGTAGAGAAACAGGGTGACCAGGTCTTACTCTGTCACTCAGGCTGGAGAGCAGTGACATGATCATCACTGTAACCTCAAACTCCTGAGCTCAAGTAATCCTCCCACATCTGCCTCCTGAGTAGCTTGGGCTACAGGCATGCACCACCACACCCAGCTAATATTTTTATTTTTTGTAGAGATGGAGTCTCATTGTGTTACCCAGGATGGTCTCAAACTAATGGCCTCAAGTGATCTTCCTGCATCAGCCTTCCAAAGCTGGGATTACAGGTATAACCACCATGCCGCGCCTCAAGTGGAATTTATCCTAGTAACGCAAGGTTGGTTTAACATTTAAAACTTAATTGATTTAATTAACCATACTGACAGAATAAAGGAATAAAAAATAATCATATTTTTATTGATGATCACACTACATACAGAAAATGCATTTGGCAAATACAACAAGCCTTCATGATAAAAGAAAACACTCAGCAAATTAGTAATATAAGATAATTTCCTCATTTTAGACCCCGTTTCTACAATGATTATTTTGTTAATGTGTTATACTGATTGGTAAAATAACATACTTTCACCCTAAAACCTAGAACAAAAGGCAAAGATGACCACTCTCACCACTCCTGTTCTACATTACACTAGCAGTCCTGGCTAGTAAAATATAGCAAAAGGGGAGAAGCATAAATACTGGAAAGACACAATACTAACTGTATTTGACATGACATGACTAAGAAGAAAATCCCAACAATACAAGTTGGGAAATTTACCCATGTGCCTTCTGTGTTTCTGCATATCTTTATCAGCTTTTCTTCTGGCCTGTCTTTTCAAGAATGTTTATATAGTACACAGTCTTGGAAAACAGATAGTATCTCCTTCTGTGGCAAAGGAAAGATTTGTTTGCTATCCAGGGAAATGAAAATAACATCTCCCTCTGGCACAAAGATTAGGCAAAGTTGGCTAGCAGCCCCTTTTAAAGAATGCTATTTCCTAAGCTCAGGGTTCCTCAACTGCGACACAAACCTACTACGTGAGTAACATCGACCTGGGCTACTCTGCATTACCCCATGAAGCTTAGGGAGTGTGGAGACCCAATCTGAACATGAAGCTCATGCTGCCTGCTATGCCATGAGTAATAAAGTTCTTTATCTCTTACCCAGGATTCTCCTGTCTTCTATCAGCATCCATGAAACTGTGGGAGGCTAACTTTTTAGCCTGCAAGCAAGATAAAATCTCAAACCTTTCACAGTTCTTGACAATATGAGTTTGAGGTTACCAGACTAATGTGTGAATTTTGAAATTTTGGAGGCTGCAAGTTCACTAAATATAAATTAAACGTATTTCTATATATTAGCAGAAAACTCAACTTAAAGTTATATTACATTTATGTAAGTGTAAACAATATACAATACTTACAGGCTGGGTGCAGTGGCTCACGCCTGTAATCCTAGCACTTTGGGAGGCCAAGGCGGGTAAATCATGAGGTCAGGAGTTTGACACCAGCCTGGCCCAACATGGTGAAACCCCGTCTCAACTAAAATTACAAAAATTAGCCAGGCATGGTGGCGGGTGCCTGTAGTCTCAGCTACTCAGGAGGCTGAGGCAGGAGAGTCACTTGAACCTGGGAGGCAGAGGTTGCAGTGAGCCAAGGTCATGCCATTGCACTCTAGCCTGGGCGACAGAGTGAGACTCCATCTCAAAAAAAAAAAAAAAAGAAAAGAATATACAATACTTAGAAATATATTTAACAAAACATCTTCAGAAATCTCTATACTGAAAACTATAAAACATATATAAATGTAGAGATATACCATATTCATGGATTGAAAAAATAAATATTGTTAAGGCATCAATTGTCCCAAAATTGAGCTATGGCAGCAGTTTTCAAACCCTTCATTCTCAGGACTCCTTGAAACTCTTAAAAACAACTGAGGATCCCAAAAAACTTTTAATATTTATGTAGTTTATAGCTATCAAAATTTACCAGAGAAGGAATTTAAAATTAAAAAATGTTAAAATATTAATTCATTTAAAATTAACAAGCCCATTAAATGTTAAAATAATTTTTATTTTTCCTAAAATAAAATGTATTAAGCTTTGCACCGTTTTACACTTTTGCAAATATCATTAATGTTTAGCATAAAAGAAGAGAGCCTGATTTGCCCATCTGCTTCTGCATTCAATCTGCTGCAATATCACACATTATGTATTCTCTGGAAAACTCCATTGTACTCCTGAGACAATGAGTGTGAAAGCAAATAATGCCTAAGTATTATTATGAAAATAGTTTTCACCAGGTGTTCCAGATTCAAGACAATGCAAATTGTAATCACATCAGACTTAAAAAAAAAAAAAAGAAACTGACAAACTAATTCTATAATTCGAACAGCAATATGAAGAGCCTATAAATGTCAAAAAGTGGTTTTGAAAATGCAGAACAAAATTGAGGGCTTACACAACTTGATTTGAAGACTTACTTTTGAAGCTACAGTACTCAAGACAGTGTGGGACAGGAGTCCCCCCTTATCTGTGGTTTGCTTTCTGCTGTTTCAGTTACCCATGGTTTCAGTCTCATAACATTAAATGGACATAAACAATTCAGAAGTTTAAAATTCCGGAATTAAACAATTTGTAAGTTTTAAATTCCAGAAGTAAAGAATTCATGATTTAAATTCTGAGTAGTGTGAAATCTGTCCTGCTGTGTCCCACCTGGGACATGACTCACACCTTCTTCCAGCATATCCACACTGCATATACTACCCACACATTCGTCACTTAGTAGCTATCTTGGTTATCAGATAAGAAAATCATAGCATAGAGGGTTTTGTACTATCCACAGTTTCAGGCATCCATTGGGGGTCTTGGAACATATCCTCTCATGGATAAGGAGGCGATTACTGTACTAGCATAAGGATCAACAGCAGATCAACAGAATAGCTGGAAACTCCCAAATAGACTCACATATATATGGTCAACTGATTTTTTGATAAAAGGTGCCAAAGCATTCCAATGGAGAAAAGAAACTCTTTTCAACAAATGATCCTGAACAACTAGATATCAGTATAAAGAAAAAAAATGAAGCATCCTGGATTCTCACCTTACACTACACTCAAGCGAACTCAAATCCTAGACCTAAACACAGAAGCTAAAACAACAAAGCTCTAGAAGAAATCATAGGAAAATATCTTTATAATTTGAGAGTAGGCAAAGATTTATTGAGCGACACACAGAAATCAATAATCATACAAAATCAGACTTCATCAAAATTAAAAACTGCTCACCAAAAGACACTGTTAAGAAAACTAACACAGTAAGAGGAAAAAAATGCTGTGTGTGTGTGTGTATGAGACAGAGAGATAAAAGATTGGTATCCAGGATATATACTAATAAAAAATTCCAACTCATTAAGAAAAAAAGCTGATTAATAAATGAGCAATATATTCAATAGACATTTCACAAAGGAGAATATACAGATCGTTAATGTGTACATTAAAAGCTATTCGATATCATTAGTCATCAGGGAAATGCAAATTAAAAACATAATGAGATACCACTATACACTCAGAAGAATGATTAACATGAAGAAGACTGACAATTCTATACTGTAAGCCCAGATATGGTGCAACCAGAACTTTCATCCACTCCTAATAGAAAAGTTAAAATGATAAACCGCTTTGGAAAAAACATCTGAGAGTTTCCTATAAAACTAACCCCATACCTACCTTATACACAGAAATTCTACTCCTAGGTACTTACCCAACAGAATTGAAAGCATATGTCCACAGGAAAACTTTCACAAGAATGATCATGGCAGCTTTATTTATAATAGCCCCAAACTAGAAACAACCCAGGTGTTCATCAACAGATGACTGGACAAACAAATTGCCATATATTTATACAATGGAATACTACCTAACAATAAAAAGGAATGAACTGCTTATTCATGCGACAGCATTAACACATTCCACAAATAGTATGGTAAGTAAAAAGCCTTCTACAAAAGGGTACACATTGTATAATCTCACATGAAGTTTCTAGAATAGTGAAAAGTATGGTGAAAAAAATCAGAAGAGTGGTTGTCTCTGGGGTAGGACTGAGAAAACTGATGAGATAACTTAGATACTGGCCAAGTCCTCTACCTTGATAGAGTTTTGGATTACATAAGAACACATTTCTCAAAATTCAAAGGGTGCATGTAAGATTTGTACATTTCAGTACACTGTAAATTTTACCTTAAAAATAACACTATAAGCAAATACTGACCTCTAGTTAATGACATGCATGACAAAGTGTTTATAGGTAAACATATACTCATGATGTGTGCATCTTAGTCTGAAAGGCATTAAGAAAATAGGGTGGATTAATGGATGGACCAGTATCATCCATCCATCTTGTAATATGTAAGATTTTTAAAACCCATCATATTTGGTTAGAAAAAAGAAGTCTTTCCTAAATATAGACTGAATTATCTTCCATAAATACTTCAATTGCCTTATCCATAATCATCCCTCAAAGTTAAAGGAATGTGTCCTACCAACTCCAGTTTCTACAATTCAGTACCAGGCAAAACATCCTTGTTATTGGTCTATGATCTGATATAATCAAATACATGGTTACAATCAGTTTTCAGTTTTGATTCATATAATTGTTTGCAAGAGTTATTACAGAAAAAAAAGTAATATAATTTTTAATTTTTGAAAAGGCTGCCAAACAAGAAAATTTCAATCACTATAACATGAGTTTTTTAAAAACATAAACCTTGTACTATTTTTTGTTTGAAAACCAGTGGCCCTTCTGATCCCCTCATTTTTCTTTGAATAAGAAAATAATTCATGCTCTGGTCACTTTGCTATTAAAGACCACAGTTAGCCATGACAAATGCATTTCTTTACACACACACACACACACACACACACACACATACACACAGATCTGAATTTAAAATTCAGTACAACAAACGGTATTAAAATTTCCCTCCCTGCCTCCCTCCATATCTCACCTACCCACATATATCATACACACACATCCCCCCCAAACACACACACACATACACACACACCCCAAGATGATTTCAGCACAGCCCAAATTAAGATACAAACCTAAATGGCAAAATAATTGTACCATTATACTTTGGGCTTAAATTGTCCTCCATAATAATCAAAAGCCACATGTTACTAAAATCAAAAGAAACTTACCTTGAATGCAAATATCCCTACAGATACGTCAATTATCTGTGTGTATTCTAGGACTCCAGTGAGTTTTTTTAAAATAGGGGGAAATTAAAAGGAAAAGGATCCATAACACAACTGTCATTTAGCCTCTCCACATTTATTTCCTCTCAACCCACTTCTAACACAATTTTGGAATCCTAAACTCTCATCCCAGCCTGCAACAGAGAGTAAGCTAACTTAAATAATCCCTGGTTTTAGCACTTGAACAGTAGAAGGGTAAAATATGTGGGAGTGAAATGGAGTCTACAGTTTAAAAATAGGTCCATGTGCACAGTCCAAGGTCAGCCTCCAAGAGACAAGCTATGAAAAAAATCTTTGACATTGCCTGAACCAACAACATGTAGAAGAACTTGGACTTCTTATTCCAAACTTCTCTTAGCTATTTTCTTTAAGAACTGAGTAAAAGGCCAGTCTTCTTGCCAGAGGTCTAGAAATAGCTTGTCTTCCTATTTGCCATAGATGTATCTAAAGTCTAGAAGGCATTTCTCTGTTGTTTTAGGGATGTGTCTGGTTTTTTTCTCAGACATTCATGCCATTTCTCTTTGTCAGCTGAAAAGCTTTTATGCTCAAAATTTCACATCAGAGTTAGTTTGAAAAGTCTATTATAATTATTTCATGGAAAAAAGTCTCCCTCTTGCAAAGTCATCTTATGGTTCCCTTAAATGACATGTATTTGGTATTTGAACATGTATGTATCTGTAACTGAATCTGACTCCCTGTATTTCCACCTCCTCAGGCCCAGACTTCTTAAACACAAGCCTCTCAAATCCAAAGGCTAACACTGAGAGCATCTGGCTCCATTGTTTTAATCCTACAGAGGTTCTCTGTTTTTTATCCAAATTTTTCAGATCAGCCCTTCCACTGGGCACCACGGACATGGCAAGCCTAAACCAAAAAAGGAGTCTCTTTTAAGGTGTTTGAAATTAGATCCCTAGGCTTGCTTGAAGTTTCCATGTTCGTTCTTTTGATTTATGGGTCTCATTACTGGGGAAGGCTGAAATATCTCTTCTTTTTCTCCCTTAGTGGCTTCAAAGCACTGTACGCTTGATTACCCAAGTACATTAAAACTAATTTAAATCATCATCATAAGCACTAATGTGTTCAACAAACCAGAAAAGACTTTGGAATCCAAAATATATGGTCACATTTTATACTTAATAGGACACAAAGTAACAAATCCATCAACAAAATGGTACAGCTTTTTATGGGCACAGGCAAAAAACACTTCTTAAATGTTGCATTGCCTAGTGCTGCCTTTTAAAGGTGAAATTCACATCATCCTTTTCCTTCTGCTCCTGTAAGACAAACTTAATTTAATGAAGATCACTTGTAAGGATAACTTCAAGCGGCAGTAAATGTGTATGGCTGTGAAAATAACAAGATAAATGCCCAGATTTGTATAAACCCGAGCTAAAATTATAAGACAGCATCACACATTTTCCAACCTCTCCTGCAGCATTGCCATTTCAACACATGCAGGTCATATTCAGCACTTCTGTAGCTTAAATGGCAATGCTTTTTCTCCTGCGACATTTATAGTAAGGTACCATTCTCAAAAGAAGAATAAACACATTGAATTAGTACCAGTGAAACAGAATTTCTGGAATCAAACGTATAATCAAAAAACTTGAGAGAAATTGCTGATCTGTGCTGAAAACTGTATCAAAATACGAAATTCACTAAAGTATTTTTTAACATGCCATTGATAGCAGCTATCAATTTAAAACACAAATGTAAGAAAATACACAAAATTTATCTTGATCTTCTTGCATATTTATCATTATAAATTGGTGATTCCATATCTGGAAAATACTTCAGAATATTAATTCTTGAAAAGAAGGGGGGAAAAAAAGGGAAAACAGGAAGACCCAACTGTTTGATTCAGTGGAAGGTACTACGTTTAGACGTTATTAGATGAGTTTTGGTCCTGGCTTCAATTAGGCAAATCACTTAAACATTGGAAGCTTTAGTTTCTCATCTGTAAAACAAAGGAGGTGGGGTGGTAGACTTCTAATTTTCTTTTAGCCTCTAAGAACCTATAGTCAATGGTCTTTTGCAAAATTAGTTGAAATAATAATGTAATTAATAATTGAATTTTAATGCTAACATAATTCTATTACTCAATGTTTATTACTTTTATAAATATTAATGAATTTCTATATACTTCATCATAGCTATTATTAGTCTACAAGAGTTTTAGAAAGACCATGAAATGCTTCTCATTAACTGTTAAATGGCCTGCAATGAATTGAGAAGTCCCAGTTTATCCCAGGCCAAAGTAATTGGAAACCAAAGAGAGAAACACTCCTAGGTTTCTTACTTTTAAATGATTAGGTAGAGCACAGAGCATTTTTAAGACAGTGATATTGACAGGTGACAGCGTGCTGGCAGCCCTCGCAACCCTCGCTCGCTCTTGGCGCCTCCTCAGCCTTGGCGCCCATTCTGGCCGTGCTTGAGGAGCCCTTCAGCCCGCCGCTGCACCATGGGAGCCATTCTCTGGGCTGGCCAAGGCCGGAGCCGCCTCCCTCGGCTTGCGGGGAGGTGTGGAGGGAGAGGCATGGGCGGGAACTGGGGCTGCACGTGGTGCTTGCAGGCCAGCTAGAGTTCCCGGTGAGCGTGGGCTTGGCGGCCCTGCACTCAGAGCTGCCGGCCAGCCGTGCTGGCCCCGGGCAGTGAGGAGCTTAGCACCTGGGCCAGCAGCTGCAGAGGGTACGCCAGGTCCCCCAGCAGTGCTGGCCCACCAGCTCTGTGCTCAATTTCTTGCCAGGCCTTAGCTGCCTCCCTGTGGGGCAGGGCTCGGTACCTGCAGCCCACCATGCCTGAGTCTCCCCCACCCCACCGTGGGCTCCTGTGCAGCCTGAGCCTCCCCGATGAGCACTGCCCCCTGCTCCACGGCACCCAGTCCCATCGACTGCCCAAGGGCTGAGGAGTGCAGGCGCACGGTGCGGGACTGGCAGGCAGCTCCACCTGCGGCCCCAGTGGGAGACCCACTGGGTGAAGCCAGCTGGGCTCCTGAGTCTAGTGGGGACTTGGAGAACCTTTATGTCTAGTAAGGGATTGTAAATACACCAATGAGCACTCTGTATCTAGCTCAAGGTTTGTAAACACACCAATCAGCACCCTGTCTCTAGCTCAGGATTTGTGGATGCACCAATCGGCACTCTGTATCTAGCTAATCTGGTGGGGACTTGGATCATTATGTCTAGCTAAGGGATTGTGAATGCACCAATCAGCACTCTGTCTCTAGCTCAAGGTTTGTAAATGCACCAATCAGCACTCTGTGTCTAGCTCATGGTTTGTAAATACACCAATCGACACTCTGTATCTAGCTAATCTAGTGGGGATGTGGAGAACTTTTGTGTCTAGCTCAGGGATTGTAAACGCACCAATCAGCACCCTGTCAAAACGGACCAATCGGCTCTCTGTAAAACAGACCAATTGGCTCTCTGTAAAATGGACCAATCAGCAGGATGTGGGTGGGGCCGGATAAGAGAATAAAAACAGCCAGCAGTGGCAACCCGCTCGGGTCCCCTTCCACACTGTGGAAGCTTTGTTCTTTTGCTCTTTGCAATAAATCTTGCTGCTGCTCACTGTTTGGGTCCACACTTCCTTTATGAGCTGTAACACTCACCACGAAGGTCTGCATCTTCACTCCTGAGCCAGCAAGACCACAAACCCAGAAGGAAGAAACTCCAAACACATCTGAACATCAGAAGAAACAAACTCCAGACACGCCACCTTTAAGAACTATAACACTCACTGTGAGGGTCCACGGCTTCATTCTTGAAGTCAGTGAGACCAAGAACCCGCCAAATCTAGACACATTTTTGCAACCACGAAGGGACAAGAAGAAGATGCGCATCATCCCTCATCACCTCCAGCTGGCAATTCGCAACAACAACGAACTAAACAAGCTGCTGGGCAAAGTCACCATCACCCAGGGCGGCGTTTTGCCTAACATCCAGGCCATTCTGTTACCAAAGAAAACCGAAAGCCACAAAGCCAAAAGCAAATAAATGCAAACAAAACAAAACAAAACTGCAGGCGGTTTTGTCTTTCAGATGGGAAACACTCAGGCATCACAGGCTCACCCTTGAAATGCATCCTAAGCCATTGGGACCAATTTGACCCACAAACCCTGAAAAAGAGGCGGCTCATTTTTTTCTGCGCTACAGCTTGGCCCCAATATTCTCTCTCTGATGAGGAAAAACAGCCACCTGAGGGAAGTACAAATTACAATACTATCATCCTGCAGCTTGACCTTTTCTGTAAGAGGGAAGGCAAATGGAGTGAAATACCTTATGTCCAAGCTTTCTTTTCATTGAGGGAGAATACACAACTATGCAAAGCTTACGAGTTACATCTCACAGGAGGACCTCTCAGCTTACCCCCATATCCTAGCCTCCCTATAGCTCCCCTTCCTATTAATGATAATCATCCTCTCATCTCCCCTGCCCAGAAGGAAATAAGCAAAGAAATCTCCAAAGGACCACAAAAACCCCCGGGCTATGGGTTATGTCCCCTTCAAGCTGTAGGGGGAGGGGAATTTGGCCCTACCCAGGTACATGTCCCCTTCTCCCACTCTGACTTAAAGCAGATGAAGGCAGACCTGGGGAAGTTTTCAGATGATCCTGATAGGTACATAGATGTCCTACAGGGTCTAGGGCAAACCTTTGACCTCACTTGGAGAGATGTCATGCTACTGTTAGAACAAACCCTGGCCTTTAACGAAAAGAATGCGGCTTTAGCTGCAGCCCAAGAGTTTGGAGATACCTGGTATCTTAGTCAAGTAAATGATAGAATGACAGCCAAAGAAAGGGACAAATTCCCTACTGGTCAGCAAGCTATCCCCAGTATGGATCCCCACTGGGACCTTGACTCAGATCATGGGGACTGGAGTTGTAAACATCTGTTGACCTGTGTTCTAGAAGGACTAAGGAGAATTAGAAAAAAAGCCCATGAATTATTCAATGATGTCCACCATAACTCAGGGAAAGGAAGAAAATTCTTCTGCCTTCCTCGAGTGGCTATGGGAGGCCTTAAGAAAACATACTCCCCTGTCACCCGAATCACTCGAGGGTCAATTGATTCTAAAAGATAAGTTTAATACCCAATCAGCCACAGATATCAGGAGAAAGCTCCAAAGGCAAGCCCTGGGCCCTGAACAAAATCTAGAGGCATTGTTAAACCTGGCAACCTCGGTGTTCTATAATAAGGACCAAGAGGAACAGGCCCAAAAGGAAAAGCGAAATCAGAGAAAGGCTGCAGCCTTAGTCATGGCCCTCAGACAAACAAACCTTGGTGGTTCAGAGAGGACAGAAAATGGAGCAGGCCAATCATCTGGTGGGGTTTGTTATCAGTGTGGTTTACTAGGACACCTTAAAAAAGACTGTCCAGTGAGAAAAAGCTGCCCCCTCGTCCATGTCCACTATGCCGAGGCAATCACTGGAAGGTGCACTGCCCCAGAGGATGAAGGTTCCCTGGGTCAGAAGCCCCCAACCAGATGATCCAACAACAGGACTGAGGGTGCCTGGGGCAAGCACCGGCTCATGTCATCACCCTCACTGAGCCCCGGGTACATTTAACTATTGAGGGCCAGGAAATTGACTTCCTCCTGGACACTGGTGCGGCCTTCTCAGTGTTAATTTCCTGTCCTGGACGACTGTCCTCAAGGTCCGTTAGCACCCAAGGAATCCTGGGACAGCCTGTAACCAGGTATTTCTCACACCTCCTCAGTTGTAATTGGGAGACTTTGCTCTTTTCACATGCCTTTCTTGTTATGCCTGTAAGTCCCACACCTTATTAGGGAGGGATATATTAGCCAAGGCTGGAGCTATTATCTACATGAATATCGGGAACAAGTTACCCATTTGTTGTCCCCTACTTGAGAAGGGAATCAACCCTGAAGTCTGGGCATTGGAAGGACAATTTGGAAGGCCAAAAAATGCCCGCCCAGTCCAAATCAGGTTAAAAGATCCCACCATTTTGCCTTATCAAAGGCAATATCCCTTAAGGCCTGAAGCGCATAAAGGATTACAGAATATTGTTAAACATTTGAAAGCTCAAGGCTGAGTAAGGAAATGCAGCAGTCCCTGCAACACCCCAATTCTAGGAGTACAAAACGTTCAGTGGAGACTAGTGCAAGATCTTAGACTCATCAGTGAGGCAGTAATTCCTCTATATCCAATTGTACCCAACCCCTATACCCTGGTCTCTCAAATACCAGAGGAAACAGAATGGTTCACAGTTCTGGACTTCAAGGATCCTTCTTCTGTATTCTCCTGCACTCTGACTCCCAGTTCCTCTTTGCCTTTCAGGATCCCACAGGTCACACGTCCCAGCTTATGTGGATGGTCTTGCCCCAGGGGTTTAGGGATAGCCCTCACCTGTTGTTTGGTCAGGCACTGGCCCAAGATCTAGGCCACTTCTCAAGTCCAGGCACTCTGGTCCTTCAATATGTGGATGATTTAATTTTGGCTACCAGTTTGGAAGCCTCGTGCCAGCAGGCTACTCTAGATCTCTTGAACTTTCTAGCTAATCAAGGGTACAAGGTGTCTAGGTCGAAGGCCCAGCTTTGCCTACAGCAGGTCAAATATCTAGGCCTAATCTTAGCCAGAGGGACCAGGGCCCTCAGCAAGGAATGAATACAGCCTATACTGGCTTATCCTTGCCCTAAGACATTAAAACAGTTTGTGGGGGTTCCTTGGAATTACCGGCTTTTGCCGACTATGGATCCCCGGATACAGCAAAATAGCCAGGCCCCTCTATACTCTAATCAAGGAAACCTAGATGGCAAATACTCATCTAGTAGAATGGGCGCCAAGGCCGAGGAGGCACTGAGAGCGAGCGAGGGCTGCGAGGGCTGCCAGCACGCTGTCACCTTTCAATATACTCATTATGATAGTATAATGATAGATAGATGTCATTATACATTTGTCCAAACCCACAGAATGTACAAAACCAAGGATGAACCCTAGGACTTTGGGAAATAATGATGTGTCAATGTAGGTTCATCATTTGTAGCAAATGTACCACTCTGGTAGGAGATGTTGATAATGGGAGAAGCTATGCCTATGGGAGGGGGAGAGGGGTTGCAGGGGCCAGGGTATATAGGAAGTCTGGACCTTCCTCTCCAATTTTGCTGTGAACCTAAAACTGCCCTTAAAAATTGAAATCTTTTAGGCCAGGTGTGGTGGCTTACGACTGTAATTCCAGCACTTTGGGAGGCTGAGGCAGGCAGATCACTTGAGGTCAGGAGTTCAAGACCAGCCTGACCAACATAGTGAAACCCCGTCTCGATTAAAAATGCAAAAATTAGCCGGGTGTGGTGGTATGCGCCTGTAATCCTACTCGGGAGGCTGATGCAAGAGAATCGCTTACACCCAGAAGGCAGAGGTTGCAGTGAGCCGAGATCACACCACTGCACTCCAGCCTGGGTGACAGAGTGAGACTCCGTCTCAAAAAAAAAAAGCCTGTTTTAAAAACTATATTTTGATCTGGGAGTCAACCTGAAAGAGCTTACAATGACTAAAAATGGAACAATTTGAGCAAGAAAATGATAATACAACCTGAAGAATAAAACAAATGCGGCTAAGGTACTATAACTAAATGATTAAATAAATACATGGGTGAAAAGGGAGAAATCCTCCATACAGAAAACTTACAAATAGTATATGAAGATACATTCTCCTCAATAAACCAATTTCCCTTAGCATCACACTTTCTTCTTTACTTGGGCCTCTATCTTGGCTCTACGCATTTTCTTTTAGACAATAAGTTTATTGCCAACAAAATATGTAGTTGCCAAATAGTAAATCCAGTCCCTAGACTCACATGTAACACTAGATTTTAATTATTTCTGTTTTTAAAAAAATCCATTTCTCTTAGCGTTCAATAATAGGGGTTTGGTCTGGTTCCTATTTTCCCATTCACTTACAGAGATGATGTTTAAATATGTTTAAATAATCTAATTCAGTCTTAGCTAGGTATGAACAATATTAAAATTGGTTTACCATTTTAAAAAGTAAACATTAGAGGACACCTCTTCAAAGAATCACTGCATCACTAAATATTTTTTCCAAATACCACACACCCAAGTATTTGGCAATCGGTAAACTTTGGAATGAGAGAGCTCATGGGTTTTTCCCATAGCAACGGTCGAATGACGTGGCCCTCCACTGGACACCCAGAAAGCTGCCCTAGTCCTGGCTAAAGTCTCAAAACTCTGGACAGGAAAGTACATCGAAGTCCTTACCAGCCTTTCCACCCAAGGCACAGCTATGAGACCAGGCTGTAACCCTAAAAGTCAATGACTATAAAACTTGACTGAGACATGCAATGCTGACTCCCAGCTTTGCACACACATCTGTTTAAAATTCAAATGGCTTGTGCAAATCATGGATCGGTATTCAAATAAAACTTTTAAAGAGACTGTATTCATTTAAAAAGGAAATGAAAGTATGTGCCTGTGTCTTTGGGTTCTACATTTCCTGGGGAGAGTTGATAGGCCTTCTAGGACTTAGATGGTAGTAAGCCTAGCAGATTGAGCAAGATGTAGAAGCAGACATAAAGTGGCTTTGAATGAGTCACCAACATCTCAGGGCCCTCTCCACAACACATGAGGCCAGCTCTGCAAACCCAGAGCAGCTTTGCACACTTCACACAACTTGGCAACACGAGCACTGGGAACCCAAGAGCAGCCTCAAGGGCAACTGAGCCATCAGAAACAAAATCCAGCTCTGAATGGCACTCCGGGGCCATGCAAATATTTAACAGGCACATCTAGAGAATTCTCAGTCTCAATTAGGAGAGGACCACCACAGTCAGAATGAAGGGGGCTGCCTAACTGCCTCTCAAGTCTCGGGAATCCTCACTCAGTAATATTGCAGAGGACTACAGTTTTTTGTGTGTGTGTGTGTGTTTTTTTCTTATTTTAGAAACACGATCTTGCTCTGAAACCCAGGTTGGAGTTAAAGTGGCATAATCACAGCTCATGCAGCCTCAAACTCCTGGACTCAAGTAATCCCCCCATTTCAGTCTCCCAAGTAGCTAGAACAACAGGCACACACCACCACACCCAGCTAATTTTTGTATTTTTTGTAGAGACTGGGTCTGCCTACGTTGACCAGGCTGGTCTCGAACTCTTGGCCTCAAATGATTCTCTTCCTTCAGCCTCCTAAAGCGCTGTGATCACCGGCACAAGCCACCACAACGGGCGGGTACTATAGTTTTTACAGCACTTCCTTCTGCCCCAACTCATGGAGCTTCACAATCATGGTGTGAAGAATTACCATGCTCATTTTCTGGCTGAGGAAACCTCAAGAGTTTCAGGCCGGGCGCGGTGGCTCACGCCTATATCCCAGCACTTTGGGAGGCCAAGGTGGGTGGATCACAAGGTCAGGAGTTCAAGACCAGTCTGGCGAAACCCCGTCTCTACTAAAAATATAAAAATTAGCTGGGCATGGTGATGCCCGCCTGTAATCCCAGCTACTCAGGAGGCTGCGGCAGGAGAATCGCTTGAACCCCGGAGGCGGAGGTTGCAGTGAGCCGAGATCATGCCATTGCACTCCAGCCTGGGCAACGGAGCGAGACTCGGTCTCAAAAAAAAAAAAAAAAGAGTTTCAATAATTTGCCAGGATCATAAAGCCAGAATGGAATAAAGAGGAAACCTGAACCCAAATGTTCTGTTTCCAGGCCCAGGACTCTTAGACACTAACTGTAGCAGAGTAATACTTCAAAATTAATGAAGTTTTGAAGTACTACTTTGCTTTAAACTTAAGGATCCTCTCCTATTTTTTTTTAAAGCAGAGTTCTGTATGTTTTTAAATACTCCATAATAGTTCATTAATTTGAGCATTTTTTTGGTGTCTAATGTACAGGTGAGTTGTGTGTACTCTTTCTTGGAATCTGAAATTTCTCCACATGGAGAAAGATTCCGATCCTACTTTTTACCTTTTGACATCTACTCAAAGAATAGAAGTTCCTCTACCTGTTAGGTCCTATAGATACATCTCAACCCATATTGTCACCTGAATGTGCTACAGATAGTTTCTAAGAGTCCTGGGCTTGGAAACAGAACATTCCTCAACCCCTCAGAAACCAGGATGATTTTATTAAAAGGTTCTCAGCAGGTTTTTGTCTGTAGACCAATGGCCACCTATTTGGATCATACACCATTCTAGGGAAAAAAAAAAAAAGAAAAGAAAAGAAAAAAAAAATGCTTACGCCTATAATCCCAGCACTTTGGGAGGCCAAGGCAGGAAGATCGCTTGAGGCCGGGAGTTCGAGACCAACCTAGGCAACAAAGCAAGATGCTGGCTCTACACAAAATTTGTAAAAATTGGCTGGGCACAGTGGCCCACACCTATAGTTCCAGCTACTCAGGAGGATGAGGTGGGAGGATCGTTTGAGCCCAGGAGTCCCAGGCTGCAGTGAGCTGTGATCACACCACTGCACTCCAGGCTGAGCAACAAAGCAAGACTCTGTCTCATTCAAAACAAAAAAAAGAAAAAAAAAAAAGCCTAACCTCCAAAATATACATTATTTACAAATTATATGCATGTTCTATATCAGGATTAGAGAATCTCAAAGTTCCTTCTAGTTTTGCCGTAACACTTCTGATTGAGTATATATTCTAAAACTACACTGTCTATATAATATGTACATCACAAAACATACTCAAAAATAGAAATTTGGAAGACTGAGATAAAGATGTAATTTAAATTTTTTTAAATAGTTTTCCTTTATTAACCCTTTTTATCACTAAAAATGTTTCTTAGTGACTGCGGCATGATTGAATGGGTTTCATTTTTTTAATCTTGGTTTAACACTTACTGATATGGCAATTCAGAGGTCTCATTTTAAGTCCAGTATATGTTAATATTTAGTTTTAGTGTCCGGCCTAGCTCAAAAGAGATATTTGAAAAAGACACATTGATGCAAATGGAAGAAATGTACTTACAAAGTCATAATACTCATATTTCAATCTCATACACTAACTACTCAAAAGCTTTTTGGCTAAAATTAGTAACTTTCCATTTTCCCCAATGTCATTTCATTGGTCTTACAAACTTATTGGAAAATGTTACATTTTGACAAATTTTTATTGGGTTTTAAACTCTCTGGAAGATTTTAGTTTGTTTCCAATATTTTTAAGTATGCAAATATGAGTTAACATGTAACGCACACCTATTGTTTTTAGGAATGAAAATCATGTCACAATGGAACTATTTCTGTACATTTATTTTACAAGTGCTCTCTGTGTAGCACCAGATCACCAGATTTTTTTAAAGGTTACTTTCTTATTCATTGTTAACGTATCACCTCTACTTTGAAAGGACAGATTATGAGTATTAACTTTTAAATTATCTGCAGGGCAACAAGACCACTCATAGCTAAATATCATGCAGAAGGCCAGCAATTTCAAAATGTTTGTCTTTTGTAAAAAACATTCTTAACTCACATTCAACAGTTCCTTTAAGATATCTGCTCATTAGCATCTGTGGTATTAGAGATTATCAGCATCATTCTCAATCTCATTATTAAATACTGTAAGATTTTTTGGCTATTTAATATCCTATCACCTGTAAGTCTACCTAATCAGGTAGAGATAATCCTCTCTGAAGGGTCAGCCCCTGTCAACAGAGCACACACGCTTCCCTCAAAATGTCCAGCTGTGAGCAAGGCTGCAGATCTTCTGGCATCTGGACCACAGGAAGGACCAGGGTCAGTCTGGATGTCGACTATTATACAGGTTGATTTCTATTTTTAGACAGAAGTAAACATAAGTACAACATCTATTCTTTTTTTTCTTCTTGCAGCCTTAGTGGAATGTCTCATGCTCCTCTGAGTGTGAGTACTTTGCTGTGGAAAGCAATGCTATTAGGCATCAATGTGCCTGGTCAACATTTAACTTTAATAACCACTTCTAATCCAGTCACCTGTTTTTCTCTACTATTAGAAGACAACAGGATTATTCCTCTCCAAGAGAAATTTGAAGGATTTTTACTGCACTCCCAGAATCCTCTGAAGGTTCTGGATGTCTTTCCTGCTAGCACTCAGCCAGTACTCTAAGGAATGGGTTCAGTTACAGTCACACAGCTCCTTGTACTAAATAAGTGCTCTTCATCTCTTTCCATGAAGACCAGTCACTGCCTGAAATCCTCCTCTGCTTCTGAATGTCTGTTTTATTCTTATCCTTACAACAGGTCTCTGAATCAACCACTCCAAAATGGTGTCAGGTAACAATACAATGCCTGCAACAATGCTACGGCTCTTAATTTATGCAAGGTTCATCCCTTGTGGTTTAAAAAAAAACTTTTTCCATCTCACATGCAAAGACACACATAGGCTCAAAATAAAGGGATGGAGGAATATTTACCAAGCAAATAGAAAACAAAAAAGGGGTTGCAATCCTAGTCTCTGATAAAACAGACTTTAAGCCAACAAAGATCAAAAAAGACAAAGAAGGGCATTACATAATGGTAAAGGGATCAATGCAACAAGAAGAGCTAACTATCCTAAATATATATGCACCCAATACAGGAGCACCCAGATTCATAAAGCAAGTTCTTAGAGACCTAAAAGAGACTTAGACTCTCACACAATAATAGTGGGAGACTTTAACACCCCACTGTCAATATTAGTCAGATCAACGAGACAGAAAATTAACAAGGACATTCAGGACTTGAACTCAGCTCTGGACCAAGCAGATCTAACAGACGTCTACAGAACTCTCCACCCCAAATCAACAGAATATACAATCTTCTCAGCACCACATCGCACTTATTCTAAAACTGACCACATAACTGGAGGTAAAAACACTCCTCAGCAAATGCAAAAGAACAGAAATCATAACAAACAGTCTCTCAGGCCACAGTGCAATCAAATTAGAACTCAGGATTAAGAAATTCACTCAAAACCGCACAACTACATGGAAACTGAACAACCTGCTCCTGAATTGACTACCGGGTACATAACGAAATTAAGGCAGAAAGAAGTAAGTTCTTTGAAACTAATGAGAACAAAGACACAACGTACCAGAATCTCTGGGACACATTTAAAGCAGTGTGTACAGGGAAATTTATAGCACTAAATGCCCACAAGAGAAAGCAGGAAAGATCTAAAATCAACACCCTAACATCACAATTAAAAGAATTAGAGAAGCAAGAGCAAACACATTCAAAAGCTAGCAGAAGACAAGAAATAACTTAAGATCAGAGCAGAACTGAAGGAGATAGAGACACAAAAAACCCTTCGAAAAATCAATGAATCCAGGAGCTGGTTTTTGGAAAAGATTAATAAAATAGATATACAACTAGCCACACTAATAAAGAAGAAAAGAGAGAAGAATCAAATAGACACAATAAAAAATGATAAAAGGGATATCACCAATGATCCCAAAGAAATACAAACTACCATCAGAGAATACTATTTGACTTCCTCTATGCAAATAAACTAGAAAATCTAGAAGAAATATGAATTCCTGGACACATACACCCTCCCAAGACTAAACCAGGAAGAAGTCAAATCCCTGAATAGACCAATAACAAGTTCTGAAATTGAGGCGGTAATTAATAGCCTACCAACCAAAGAAAGTCCAGGACCAGACAGATTCACAGCTAAATTCTACCAGAGGTACAAAAAGGAGCTGGTACCATTCCTTCTGAAACTATTCCAAACAGTAGAAAAAGAGGGACACCTCCCTAACTCATTTTATGAGGCCAGCATCATCCTGATACCAAAACCTGCCAGAGACACAAAAAAAAGAAAATTTCAGGCCAATATCCCTGATGAACATCAATGCAAAAATCCTCCATAAAATACTGGCAAACTGAATCCAGCAGCACATCAAAAAGCTTATCCACCACGATCAAGTCGGCTTCATCCCCGGGATGCAAGGCTGGTTCAACATATGCAAATCAATAAATGTAATCCATCACATAAACAGAACCAATGACAAAAACCACATAATTATCTCAATAGATGCAGATAAGGCCTTCGACAAAATTCAACACCCCTTCATGCTAAAAACTCTCAATAAACTAAGTATTGCTGGAAAGTATCTCCAAATAATAAGAGCTATTTATGACAAACCCACAGCCAATATCATACTGAATGGGCAAAAACTGGAAGCATTCCCTTTGAAAACCAGCACAAGACAAGAATGCCCTCTCTCATCACTCCTATTCAACATAGTATTGGATGTTCTGGCCAGTGAAATCAGGCAAGAGAAAGAAAGAAAGGGTATTCAAATAGGAAGAGAGAAGTCAAATTGTCTCCATTTGCAGATGACATGATTGTATATTTAGAAAACCCCATCGTCTCAGCCCAAAATCTCCTTAAGCTGATAAGCAACTTCAGCAAATGCTCAGGAAACAAATTCGATGTGCAAAAATCACAAGCATCCCTATACACCAATAATAGACAAACAGAGAGCCAAATCATGAGTGAACTCCCATTCAAAATTGCTACAAAGGGAATAAAATACCTAGGAATACAACTTACAAGGGATGTGAAGGACCTCTTCAAGGAGAACTACAAACCGCTGCTCAAGGAAATAAGAGAGGACACAAACAAATGGAAAAAACATTCCATGCTCATGGACAGGAAGAATCAGTATTGTGAAAATGGCCATACTGCCCAAAGTAATTTATAGATTCAATGTTATCCCCATCAAGCTACCATTGACTTTCTTCACAGAATTAGAAAAAACTACTTTAAATTTCATATGGAAACAAAAAAGAGCCCACATAGTCAAGACAATCCTAAGCAAAAAGAACAAAGCTGGAGGCATCACGCTACCTGACTTCAAACTATACTACAAGGCTACAGTAACCAAAACAGCATTGTACTGGTACCAAAACAGACATACAGACCAATGGAACAGAACAAAAGTCTCAGAAATAATGCCACATATCTACAACCATCTGATCTTTGACAAATCTGACAAAAACAAGCATGGGGAAAGGATTCCCTATTTAATAAATAGTGTTGGGAAAACTGGCTAGCCATATGCAGAAAACGGAAACTGGACCCCTTCCTTACACCTTATACAAAAATTAACTCAAGATGGACTAAAGACTTAAATGTAAGACCTAAAACCATAAAAACCCTAGAAGAAAACCTAGGCAATACCATTCAGGACATAGGCATGGGCAAAGACTTCATGACTAAAACACCAAAAGCAATGGCAACAGAAGCCAAAATTGACAAATGGGATCTAATTAAACTAAAGAGCTTCTGCACAGCAAAAGAAACTATCATCAAAGTGAACAGGCAACCTACAGAATGGGAGAAAAATTTTGCAGTCTATCCATCTGACAAGGGCTAATATCCAGAATTTACAAAGAACTTAAACAAATTTACATGAAAAAAAACCAAACAACCCCATCAAAAAGTGGGCAAAGGATATGAACAGACACTTCTCTAAAGAAGACATTCATGTGGCCAACATACATGAAAAAAAGCTCATCATCACTGGCCATTAGAGAAATGCAAATCAAAACCACAATGAGATACCATCTCATCCCAGTTAGAATGGCAACCATTAAAAACTCAGGAAACAACAGATGCTGGAGAGGATGTGGAGAAATAGGAACATTTTTACACTGTTGGTGGGAATGTAAATTAGTTAAACCATTGTGGAAGACAGTGTGGCAATTCCTCAAGGATCTAGAACCAGAATTACCATTTGACCCAGCAATCCCATTACTGGGTATATACCCAAAGGATTATAAATCATTCTACTATAAAGACACATGCACACGTGTTTATTGCAGCACTGTTCACAATAGCAAGGACTTGGAATCAACCCAAATGCTCATCAATGATAGACTGGATAAAGAAAATGTGGCACATATACACCATGGAATACTATGCAGCCATAAAAAAGGATGAGTTCATGTCCTTTGCAGGGACATGGCTGAAGCTAGAAACCATCATTCTCAGCAAACTAACACAGGAACAGAAAACCAAACACCACATGTTTTCACTCGTAAGTGGGAGTTGAACAATGAGAACACATGGACACAGGGAGGGGAACATCACACACCAGGGCCTGTCAGCGGGTAGGGGGCTAGGGGAGGGATAGCATTAGGAGAAATACCTATTGTAGATGACAGGTTGATGGGTGCAGCAAACCACCATGGCATGTGTATACCTGCCATGTTCTGCACATGTATCCCAGAACTTAAAGTGTAATTAAAAAAAAAATACTTTTTCCTTTAACAACTCTATTTCATATAAGGTCTAAATGCTTTCCTTCTGAACATTTTTAAAGCCTTTTGAAGAAAAAAAAAAAAACGAACAGAAATCTATACTGTGGATATAGAGTCTAAGAGTCAGTGGAATCACCTGACCCACTGCCTCCCTTTCCTTGAATAGGGCACAGCCTGCCTTCTCCACCCTCTACAAGGGCTCTCCTAGCTATCCCTTCCTTTTTGCTTAAGCCCTCCCTCTTCATGCCTATGTGATTGCATTAACTATTTAAACACCGTCTCTCATTTTAGTCTCTTCCCTTCTCTATGCCTGGTCCTCCACCGCCTGGTCCTCCACCACCAGATAAATTTCCCCAAATGTTATTTCACCTGTGTTGCATTCTCACCCTCACTTATGGCTACTCCCCTAATAGGAATACTTCATGTAAAACATGCTCAGCCAAATTCCTTCTTCTACTTCCTCCTCCTCTAAGCAATTGCTTACAGATTTCCTCTCCTCTTGGTCCATCAAATACTACCTTTCCATCCACAGCTAAAACCGGCCATTCTAGCCTGAAACACTCTCTCCCTCCACCACTCTCCTCTGGACTTCATGGTCTGCGCATGTGGCTCCTATCTTCTCAAAAAGATCACAGCTTACACTCTACTGTCTTCTCCAATATATAGCATGGCAAGATGCATATATTAGACCCAGCCTATAAATTTTGATTTTTATTAAACACAATAATATACGATTTTTTATAATTATAGTTACATAATCAGGAACATATTATCTGAGGTGGTTCTTTTAATAAGTAAAAAAAAAATTCTTGACCAATTATTATAGACTCATTATGTCAGGAAGAGAATCAAAGCTGTTATATACAAGAGTTGAAAAGGCTCTGGGCTCAATCCCACTACTTTAATGTATACCTAATTTCATCTGACGCAGGACTTCCTGCCATAATGTTTTCAAGCTGAGACATGGAACATTTGCTGTGCCATCACTGTAGTGAATTTGCCAAGCTCACCCTCTAGAACAGCGGTTCACAGCCGTTTGGGGATTATAGGCCTCCCTGAGGCTGAGAAGAGCTCTGCAACCATTCCCCATAAAAATACTCATGTACACAAACTGTGTAGACAGTGCTGGGGTGCAGGTAGTCAGATGCCCAGAAGGCCTTAAACCATAGGCCTGGCTGTTTTTTTTCCCAATGGCACAGGGCCTGCAAGTCAGAGACAGGAGGCAGGGAGTGTTTTAGCTTTATATAGACTCCTTCCCAAAATAATCAGCCAAATATTTTTTTTAAAAATACCAATTAGCGTAACAACATAAATGTCAAAAATTGCCGCCTATTGTAAATACCTAGGCATAGATCAAGACATTCTTACCTTTCCTAAAAGTATCTGCTTAGATCAGTCTGGATGACAAAATAATGTGACCTCATCTTCAGTGACAGAAACCTCCCATTGGTCTGGCCTCCTCCAATTTTGGGCTGAAAAGGATGGGAATTGGGCCTTGCAGTGTTTTTTGTTGTTGTTGTCCAATTGCTTTTCTCATCAGAGTAAACCATCCCTTTGGCATGTCTAATCCTTCCAGCTTCCACTGGCAACCAAAAGAAACCCTGTTTTCCCTTTTAGACTGAAGATCAAAGTCCCTCCTGAGCTTTTTGGCTCCTATTTCTCTCCCTTTGCTCTGTCCTCCTGTTTCAAAACCACACTGAGGAAAAGCACACAAAAAACCTCATCTTCATCACTCTTGCCCCAGTCGGGATCAAAGTCCATTTTAGTTTTCCCTGGCAACCACTCCTAAAGCATGTTGTTTGAAGCATTTTATAAACTGTTTATATCAAATGTACTTGAAACCTAATTAACAAATTCCTGAAAAGAAAGTTCTGTTAAAAGTTAGTCATATCAACAAATAAGAAAATAAATAGCCCAATTAAAAACATGGGCCAAAGGTCCACTTCACCAAAGAAGATCTATGGATGGCAGGTATGCATATGCAAAAATACTCAAAAGCATGTGAAAAGATTGATCACTAGAAAAATTCACATTAAAAGCACGATGAGCTATGACTATACACCTATTAGAATGGCACAAAGAAAAAAATGACAATACTAAGTGCTGATGAGGATGTGGAGCAACTAAAACTTTCATACACGGCTGGTAAGAAAACAAAATGGTATAGTCACTATAGCAAACAGTTTGGTAGTATCCTGTAAAGGATACACATACCATTATCACTCTCAGCTACCTCACCTCTTCAAATAAACGCAACTAGATGCATCTGGCACATATCTTTATCATTATAATTATATATGTGTGCGAGCAAGAGACAGACAGAGGGAGAGACTGAGACTTCCAGTAAACTGTGGGTTATTTAAGGGTGACTATCCTGCCTTATTTATCTGTTTATGCCCTAATACAAAGGTTGACACATAGCACGTGTTTATTAAGAGTTTGCAGAATAAATAAAGGAATGAATGCTATTTATCACGTGCTCCATTCCAGATTAGGCACTGGGAATACAGAAAAGACACAGTCTGGGCCAGGCACGGTGGCTGACGCCTATAATCCCAGCACTTTGGGATGCAGGGGCAGGTGGATCACAAGGTCAGGAGTTTGAGACCAGCCTGGCCAACATGGTGAAACCCCATCTCTACTAAAAATACAAAAATTAGCTGGGCATGGTGGCGGGCACCTGTAGTCCCAGCTACTTGGGAGGCTGAGGCAGAAGAATTGCTTGAACCCAGGAGGCGGAGGTTGCAGTGAGCCGAGATCGTGCCACTGCACTCCAGCCTGGGCTACACAGCGAGACTTCATCTCAAAAAAAAAAAAAAAAAAAAAAAAAAGAAAGAAAAAGAAAAGACACAGTCTGTATCTTTAGATAGCCATCTAGCTAGAAAAAATAAATAAACAAATAATAAAGAGGCCTGACCCAGACAAGACAGTGAGCAACACAAGACTCTACTCGGTGGGCTATGTGGTATGGTGGTAGAGACCTCTTAATCATTCTTTGAGGTCACATAGGCTTGGGTTCAAGTCTAATTCTCACTTACTAGCTGTCATTTTGGCAGGTTACTTGACTCTTCTAAAGAAAACTAATTTTCCAGATCTATAAAAGGAAGGTATTAACAGTGGGGTAGTTGTGAGGCAGTCTGACAGTCAGCTGGTAGGTACCAGCACAGTGTGACCATTGTAAAATTGTCAGACTTCTTCCATAGCAAATGGTAAAGAGCTGCTATCCTGAGTCTCCCAGGTGTCATTATCATCCCACCAAACCTCCCTCAGACCTCCCCGCCACACAGCACAAGCACTAAGGGAATAACCTCCAGAAAAGCAAGTGACCCTGCACTGCAGCCGGCTCTGTTCCAACTGCTCTATGCCTGTGCTGTCCAGTAAATAGTTCAATCATCTGAATGTCTCCTGTTACAAATCATGCATGCAAAATACCTGACATTACCATTCAAGGGAGGATTTGACAGGCAGGAACACAAAGTGTGGAGCAGAAAAGGAGCAGGAAGAGGGAAGAGACAGTGAGGCATGGATTGGAGAGCAGTGACATATGTGGTTGAGCAGGCAGTAGATGAACGTGTTTACCAAGGGCTTTGAAATGAGTTTAGGTTCTGTGGAGTAGGAAAAGGCACATCCCTCTTCTTGGAACTCCCAGATCACCTGCTGCAAAGCTCCTCTCATTACCTTTATTACAAAGAAATATTATTCTATGCATGTACACATATGCGCAGAATGCAGGTATGTCTTCCACTGACCTGTGAGCTCCTTAACCACAAGGAAGGGTCTTCTAATCATCATGTGTGTTGGCAGACAGCGCTCTCAGGAGCTTGAGTTTCTGATACCCACTGCTCCAAGCATCTGGGTCTACACTCACAGTTGGATGCCCTGTGAATTCTCTCTGAGCAGCCCCCCTCCTGCTTTCGGATCTCAGTAACTACTGATTACTGCCTCCTATAATCAGGACCCAGGATCTCAAACCACTGCTTACCCTTCAAGTAACTCTTGCTCATTTTTCTTCCATGCCAAGGAATGAAATCTCTATGGGCCTCCATGCCCTACTCTACCTAGCCTTCCCCAACCACTCCCAGATTCCAAAACCTGTCCCATTCGATCTCTCTTTTCTGGCTGCTCCTTGATTCCTCCCCTGCACTCCCGAGATTTTACACCTACTCTCCTTCCTCATTTTGGTGCAGTCCCAATCTAAATCACACAGAAAACCAAGCTTCGTCATCTAAAACCTCAACTGTAAGCAACCATTATCAGCTTTCCCTTGCCCAGAACCTGCCTTTCCGAACCCATTATCACTCCAGTACTGACCCTGTTATAATAAACTGATGGTTATCAAATTCCAACTCAGATTCCTGAAAAAGAAATACAGGGTAAAAAAAAATGTTTAATTCCATTCACTCCCTCAATTTAATTTAATTGACTATGATTATATTATTATGGCCCCCCACAAACACAACATATAATTTCTCAATGATTTAGACAAGTCTGGGATTAGAACTGGTCAGCCAAAAATATAGTTGATTTTAATTTTGGTTACAAAAGATATTTTACTTGGTGTCTCGATATATTTGGCAATGCCCTGCAGGCTGCCAAGTTACAGGTAGCCACTGCAAGGGATGAGTCTAAAGCAGAATTAAAGATGATAAATGTAGTATAAGAGGTAAGAAGGACACTCAAGATGGATACAATACTGTTTCCCCTTATAGCTACCAAAGCTACCAAAATTCATTCAGGAGTATTTACAGCTTAAAAAATATATACAGGTGGGGTTTCTCTCTCCAACAACTCTCCTTTGTAAGAACAATTATGGGTTTTGGTTTTTTTTTTTTTTTTCTCCTGTCAGATGCTACTGGAGTAAAAGCAACAACTATGCATTTGCCCCTTTCCTACCCCTAAATTACTATCCATTTACTCTTCCTAGAATGATAATGAACAGAACTTCAATTTTCTCTCATCAAACCCTCAAAGAGAAGAGTGGGATTATAACACACAAAGGCCAATTTAACCTCTGAACACACTAATCAGTACTCTTCGAGTACATGTTTGTGAGAGCTAGAGACTGCCCAAATGAAACTACTGAGCAAAATGAAGAACCAGGAGATGAGATTTCACAACTAGGCTGGGGACAAAAAGACAAAGGGCAGGAACTGGAGGCAGAGCCCTGAGCACAGATGTCCCAGGCAGGTGCCCAGAGGCAGGCACCCAGAGGCAGGGATGCGAGAAGCAGCCCCAGAGGATCCTACACATCTCCCAGGCTCACTGGCCACTGGTTAGATGAGGCTCTGGCAAAAAAAAAGACAGTTTTCCTAAGACTTCTCATGTCATAAATGACAAGGAAAAGAACATCTGAATCTTTCCAAAGACTCAAGCGTATAGTCATTCAACAGTGCTATGGGTTCCTTGCAGCACAGGAAACTTTATGGTCTAGCCTCCAAATATTTTCTACTTCTCAGAACTCAAACTCTTTAAAATAAATTAACTAGGATCTCTACTTCTGGCAAAACAGAGGATAAGATGTCCAGAGAAAACTTGCCAGGATAAAACAACTAAGATTGCTGGACAAAATATAAAATATGGCTGAGATGTCAAGAAAGTAAGAGAAATCTTCACAGGCCAGGAACGACCAGAGAGCATGAATCCAGGGAAATGAGTTGGCTCCAGAACAGGAATTTTCCCTGGAGGGGCATCTGCCATTTCTGGATGCCTAGATTACAGGTTTTAACATGCTTCATGGGGCACGGAGACAAAGCTTGGTGCTGCATAAGGTAAAAGATTAGATCAGAAACCCTCGTGTTAAAACTTTCTGCAGGGGAAACCAAAAAACCAAACACTGCACTGCTGAGAGAACAGGAGGAGTCGCATCTGTCTTAGTTTGGGCTTTGGGTAAACACGAAAACAAGCAACAGCATAAATCTCAGGTGAAAATTCCTAACCCACAAGTTCGCCTTTATGTTGGTTTGGCATTCAAATTAAAAAGTATCTGAGTGATCAAAACAATAATAACCCCAACATTTAATTAAAAGCAACCTGAATGGGTAGTACCCCACTAGGAGACTTGTTAAAAGCAGACACAAGTGCTCTCCTCTGTAGGAATCCTCCTTAAAACAGGATCTTGGCCAGGCGCGGTGGCTCATGCCCTGTAAGCCCAGCACCTTGGGAGGCCAAGGCAGGGGGACTGCTTGAGTTCGGGAGTTGAAGACCAACCTAGGCAACATAATGACACCTCATCTCTCCAAAAAATTTTAAAAATTAGCTGGCTATGGTGGCACACACCTGTAGTTCCAGTTACTTGGGTGGCTGAGGTGGGAGAATTGCTTAAGCCCAGCAGGTCAAGGCTGCAGTGAGCCATGGTCATGCCACGGCACTCTAGCCTGAGCGACAGAGTGAGGCCCTTTCTCAAAAAAATAAATAAAATAAAAACTATACCTTCAGGAATTCTAGAAATAAAATTCCAATGAATACTCACAATCAGAAATCACAAAATGAACAAGGAAACAAGTCAGAATCAGAGGAAAAATAAAAGTGCCAAAGCAGTCCAGTAACAACTGTACATTATTAAGACTACAACTATAAGATATACAATGTATATTTAATATGTAGAAAGATGTCAAAAATATGACTAAATAATAAGACAACATACACTAAGGAAATTTGAAAAGAGTCAAATAGAACTTTCAGAGATTAAAAAATAAATAACACTTGAAAAGATGACAGTGGGTATAACAGAATAGTAGATTAATAAACTAGAAGAAATCAGCCAGAACCCAGCACAATAGACACAGATGATTATTATACCTTCCAGGACTTACTACACAATTACAGCACTTTCAGTAGCATGGCACTGACTTAAGGATACTCAAAAGACCAACACAGTAGGATAGAGGATGGAGAAACAGACTTACATATTTAGAAACTTGAATGAAATAAATATGATATGGTAGTTTTTTATAATTTTTTTTTATGAGAGGGACAGGGGGAGAATTAGTCAATAAATAGTGCTAAGACAATAAGTTAGCCATATGGAAAAAAAATCACACATACTCAAAAATCATTTCCAGGTACATTACAGGAAATGTGAAAGAAAAAGCTTTTAGAAGAAAATCTAGAAAAATATAGCAATGAGATAGAAATGGATCCCATTTTATAAAGAAAGCATGATCAATGAAACTACTCTGGACAAGAGGCTTTTAAGCATTTTTTGACGAGTTCACTGTAAGAAAGGCATTTTACATAGCAGTGTGTGTTCCAAAAACAAAAGTTTCATGAAACAACACCTACCCTTAATATGAGGGAAGCATTTTGATATTTTTCTATTGCATGCTAAAAAAAACTTTTTAAACTATGCAACAGAAGACTTGTAGAAAAATGTTCATCACGAGGCTGGGCACAGTGTCTCACGCCTGTAATCCCAGCACTTTGGGAAGACAAGGTGGGTGGATCAACTGAGGTCAGGAGTACAAGTCCAGACTGGCCAACATGGTGAAACCCCGTCTCTACTAAAAATACAAAACTTAGCCAGACATGGTGGCACACACCTGTAATCCCAGCTACTTGGGAGGCTAAGGCAGGAGAATAGCTTGAACCCAGGAGGCAGAGGTTGCAGTGAGGAGATTGCCCCACTGCACTCCAGCCTGGGTGACAGAGTGAGACTCTGTCTCAAAAAAAGAAAGAAAAAATGTTCATCATGACCCTGTTGTAACAGCAAAACACTAAAAATAACCCAGTGTTCATTATCAGTAGAAATGATAAATTGTAGTATACTGACATAATGGGCTACTATAAAAAGTAAAAGAATCCCCAGCTTTAATCAGCGGTTCTCAAAGTGCGGTCCCCTCCAGCAGCATTCAGCATTGGCACCATCTGCGAGTTTGTCAGCCACCCAAATTCTCCACCCCTCCCCAGACCCACCAAATCGGAAACTCTGAGGTGGGGCCCAACAAGCCGTATTTTATTCAGCAAGCCCTCCACTGGCGATTCTGATTCATGCTCCAGTTTGAGAGCCACTGTTACAGAAGAATGTCAAAAACACCTTGAGCAAGAAAAGCAAGTCTCAGAAGAATACAAACAATATGACATTTGTCTAAAAGTCAAAAACTAAACAGCACAGTATCCAGATATACCTAAAAATGTGGTAACACTATAAAGAAAAGCAGGAAATAACTGATATAAATTATTTTCTGGGAAAAAAGGACAAAGGAATTAACAAGGACCACGTAAGAGCCTCTAAGATAATGACAACAGTGTTTTTATTTCTTCAGCTACGTGGTGGGTACAACAGTTTGGGTTTTTTTATCACTGTCCTTTAAAATATGTGTGTTGTAAATTATAATCATTATGAACGATCTCTTTTCTAAAAAGAAAAAATGCTGAACTGAGGTTGAGAATATCAAGTCGTGAACGTAGAATTATACCCCATGTGAACTCAATTCTAACAAACGGCCTACAAAAAATTGAGTACACAGCAAGTGTTAAATATTTGTAGACTATTAAATGTTTACAGTGATTTGATATGCTTTTGCATTCTTCTCCATTCTTCCGAATTTCTCACAATGCATAAAACAACCCAAAAAGATTTTTTTATCTAGAAAGTATGAACAAATACCGTAGACTATAAAATAATTTGGTGTCCACCTCACCATCACTCCCATTTCAGGCTTGGTCTCTTTTCCGGATGTAAAATTCAAATCCTGACTACACAGTTTAGCCTATGAAAAGATAATGGTCTTCCATTCTGGTCTCAAAATGTGTTTTTCCTCTCTAATTTTTCAAAACACTTTCATGGAACTCTACGCAGTTTTGCTTACTTCTCATCTCCATATCAAGGTATATAGCCAGTTAGAATTTTTTAAATTAAAAGCAATTTATGTGTCATTTAGAACTAAGTAAAACTACACAAGAAAATCTCTTATAAATCATACAAGGACTGCTTTAAGAAACTCATTTGTTTCTAATTTATTTTCTCCGTTAGCAACGTGTTGCTAAAATCACAAGAGAATAGAGCATTGCTCATATGAATTAATTCCTATCCATCGGCAACAAGGGGAACCAAGGGTCGGCTACAGCATCCAAAGAAAGGCAATTATGCACAATGAGCAAAGAAGGTGGTTCGAGGTTGCACTGCCAAGAAATGACATATTCCAGTGGAGTCAAAACCCCCTCTTCAAATTTTGGCATTCTGCGGCATAAAAATAAAACCAAAGAACATTGAAAAGCAAAGCTTGCCACCTACTGCCCACTGGCATAATCGTAAATGTTCAAATTGCATCCTTTTTTTTTATTTAAACCCTTTTACTAATTGATTGGCATGGATATTTCCATATTGCGTATTTATTCATTTTCACCAGTCTCTGAGAGGAAATGTCAGCCCCTCAAATTTTTAACCAGATGCTATTTCAAACCCTATACATAATCAGCTATAACCAGTGCACCTCTAACCAGAAAGCAAACCCAACTTCCAAATGGTTATATATGTTGTGTACTGTATATAATAAATCCACCAAAATGCAGTCGTGTTCATTATAGTATCCAGACCAGGGAAGAATTCCTTTGAAAATGTGCCAGCTCTGTCCTATGCTTCCAGGCCTGTCATCATTCTAGATGATATGGAATACAAAACCCATTTTCTGATCCTTATAGATTTTAAAATCCAAACATTAATAGCTTAACTGCCTTCAGCTAGTTTATAAATAGTTGATATACATTCACACTACAAAATTTTAAGTAGAGGCCCAGCTAAAACACCTCAAAGATCAGCTTTAAACATTTAAACTTAAATACCTTAATTATATTAATACCGACAAGTGTTTTCATGGGTTCTGAAAATGTTTTCAGTATTCCTTTTTCATTTGAACTTATTCTAAAGAAGTCTGAGAAACAAATGCATTTTAGCCTTTTTTTTTTTTTAGAACAACAATCCTTCAAGTCTCGTCTCTTTCTTCTAACTCTGTAGATTTGCGTATACACACCATCATTCCCTCAAAAACAATCCAGAACGCTGCTAAGGAGAAAGTGAAACTTTGAATTAAAGAAGAAAATGCCATCTGAGAGAAAGATGCCCTAACAGCCAGTCACAAACCCAATTAGGACGGTGAATGGTGCAAACACGACTCCATCTGCTCTCCTGTCCCCCAGGGAGCCGGGGAGGGGGTTAGGGCCGTGGCGTCTTGAGAGGCTTATGGCAAACAGTCTCATCACATCACATCGATAACTCCTGAGGCCCTTTGAAATACAACTTTAAAGGCTTCTGCCTGCTGAAACTGTCCATATGCAAAATAGCACCAAAGCTAGTTGAAGTTTTTTCGTTGTCTGGGAACTACTATAAAGCAGACAATAAAAAATAATTCATTTTCAAGACAGATGGCACCATAATGTTGCACTATTTTCTAGTGTGCATTTTTTCCTAAACACTAGAGGCAGCGTCTCCATACAAAAGAAAGTCCATCCAGCTGTAGCCAGTTAGCTTTCAGATTGCTGTTTCTGTAGAACATCACACACATTTAAAAAAAAAAAAAGTCCCTTTTTTCCCCACCATAGTCAGCTCAACCCTTTCTTCTAAAACTCTATAGGAGCTATTATTTCATGCACTATTATTGTCAGTGTTTCTGATCTCTTTCCCGCTTGCATCTGATTGTTCACACCTGAGAACACCTAGAAGTGTTTGTACTTGTAAGGTTAAAGTTTAGTTAGATCTTCCTACATTCTGTCTGCAATTCAGAAGGGTGCCTGGTGCACACAGGTAATGATACAGTAAGTTAATCCTTTAATTAATTTAATCCAGGCCCATTAACACCAGAACTGGGCTTTGACTGAACAGATAAAATATTTGACTTAATATCAACAGAGGGGACAGTATTACATGTTTTGTCCTATAAAAATATAGCTCTCTACTAAAAATGAAAAAAAACCCACTTATACTAGAAATGATGGAAGAAACATTCCAGTTATCAATTATTCATTGAAACTAAAGAATATTTAGTTTGGCTGCTAGCACACTGCCTGGCACACAGTAAATATTCAGTAAATGCATGTGAAATTGAAAGTCCCAATCATTTCTTTTGGTTTCTTGTCAAAGACTTCCTAATGGAGCTTGATCGAATCCTTGTTTTTCATGAACATCCTAAATTATTTGAACATAAAGCTGAGCTTGATCAAATCCTTGTTTTTTATGAACATCCTAAATTAATCTGAACATAAAGCTGATATGAATATGTAAGCTTTTTAAAAGAAGCATAGCCTTTCCTCACTAGGTATGAAAAGCATTTCTGATTCTGTGAAAGGCAATTACTATTATTTTTACCAAGCAGCATGTTACTACACTACTTCACAAAGCAAATCACAAAAACTTTCCTAGCAACTTTAGACCTTAATAGCTAAATTAAATGAATATAAGTCTGAAACAAAAACTGCTTTATTAATAGTATCAAATACATATGCAATTTTTGTGTCATACTGTTACTTATATTATTTTAAATAATAACTAATGAGAATGCAGTCCAGCTAGGAAGACATTTAGAGCCTAACAACCTGTTGGTTATTATACATCTGTGTGTGATTACCCAAGGTTCCTTTCCAGTTCACCAATACAGGATAATCAAGATGTAGGACTTCTGTCACCTAAAGGAGGGGGAATATAGGTGAGTGGATCACTCCTAGTGTAGCAGGAAAAACACAAAGATACACGGAAGTTCATATCGATAGGGGTAGAGATAACAAAAAGTAGTTATGGCAAAGCTGTAAAGCCAACAAAGATAAAGGTAGAAAACTCTTGAACATTTGAAACAGGAAAAAAGACCTTGATTATTCTACAGAGCATGATGTGTTAGTTTGATCAACACAGAGGGAAATCAAATCTGGTTTTGATTATGGGTTGATGAATTTAAGTCTAGGGATAGAGTGGAATAAGGAACAGGAAGGCTTCAACGACATCCCCTACTTTCCTGTTCCTAAAGAGGATAAGATTACATATCATCCCATTTAACATAGGTAGAGAGAGAGATCAACACTAGACTACACATAATTCCTTAACCTGAATCCAAAGGAATTATTTTCTTGACTGGCAGTCTGAATCCTTCCTGTTTTAAAGGGAATCAGAACCCTCTCCTCTCAAGTCCCTGTGCAAGACAGACACTCCACAGGGCCAGCTCCTCTAGGCCTCCCTCTCTCTCATCTGCCCAGCAGCCAGCCTCCCAGGCCTTCCCTCACACTCTCTTAGCACCCCACCTGACCTGGCTTTCCAGGGTGAGCCTGACACTTCTTCAGTGACTATCAGAGCCATCTTCATATTCCTCGGAGCCCCACACAGAGCTCCTCTGTCTGACTGTCAAGGCTTTCCATAATTGGACCTGCCCACCCAATCTCATTTCCTGCTATTCTTCAATCCCCACAAAGAGATCAATTCCCCAACAAGAGAATCATTCCCACCCTATCGTCCACCTGTTATTTATTTAAAGGCCAGACTCTCCTTCACTTTTCCAAGTCCTTCCAACTCTGGTCAATGTTCCTTTAGTCCAGTCCTCCAGCCCCTGCCAATCTCCCCCTTCCTTACTCACCATTAGAATTTATACTATGCACCACATAGTTTAGCAGCTTATTAGGTATTATGCTATGTTATTCACTATTTTGCAGACACATTAGCCTGATCCCTCCAATTGGAGTACCTAGAACAGTAGTTGGTATGTGGATGGCACTCAGTAAATATCTGCTGATGGAATGAATGAATCAACTATTGAGAATCTGTGTTCTGGGGGCCAGGAGGACTGAGATTCTATCTTCACTATGGTGAACCAGAGATAACGCAACCAGTTAGAAATGCACAGAGAACTTGGAAAGTTATAGATGGTTCAGTAGTATATTACGATTTATGTCTGTGTAAGTCAATAAGCCTCTCAGAAGACCAAAGAATTCTGAAATAAATTACCCAGTCAATGAGTAACAGATTGTATTCTTATCCTCATGGACAAGGGGGGATTTTTTACAATCCAATTTAAGACGTTTCTTCCAAATTTGAGCATAAAAAAAATCAGAGTACTAATAATATTTTTTGCATAAAAGTACCTTCCCTTGGAGAATTCTTAAATGTTTGATAAAAACAATCTTTAATATGAAAAGAGCTCTTAGAAATTAAAGAAAATTATAAGCACATGTAACAGAAAAGGGTGTGAAGATGTTAATTATCCACATAAAAAATATGAAGGACTTATAAAAATGTGGAAAATGTTCAACCTCACTAAAAAAAACTAAGAAACACAAAATTACTTCATAAGGTGATAAGATCACACTTCATAAGACCATTCAAAGCCACTAAGACTTCACAGACAGCAATTTATTTATTAAAGACTCATTTGACAGAAGCCGCATTTAGTCTGCTTAAAATATTAAAGGAAAATAATCTAATAAACTTAATGCCACTGACTTACATATTTACTTTCACATAAAAGTCACTAAATTAAATTAATACAAAGCAGCAGGGCAACAAAGAAATTAATCAAGGAGACTGTGAAGTGTTTCAACTTTATGTAAAGCATTTCAAATATGCACACTAAATTTTCCAACTGTTTAGACTCACAGGTCACCTTTCAAGACGTTAAAGCAATTAAGGTGTGAAATGCCTGCCTCATTACATGGAAATGGTTTTTTCTGAATTTTTTTTAGCTCCTTCAAAATAGCTTCATTAAGCCAGGAGATAAATAGGAGCCACAGGAATGAAAGAGGAATGGAGAGGGAGAGAAAAAAGCTTCACAAATGGGGCAGGGGAAAATGGTTGCTTGTGCCCAGGGAGTAAGGAATGGGAATTGGAAAGTGTTTCCTTTCAAATTTCTTTTCTTGTAGTGAAGTGCATCCTAATGTCAAAATGTCTATGTCTTCTTCCCGTCTGAGTTAAGAACATCCTTCCTAGAAATATAATTAGGAAGGATTAGCTGCTGCATAAAGAGGCTTTGAACAAATTAAGGAAGACTGATGCCTCACTTCGAATGCTGTCCATCAAACCTCCAAATACCAGCACTTGGCAAAACACCAACGTCAGGCAAAGAAACAAAAGGCAGTGCTCTGAAAGCACTGAAACTCTCTGAAAGAGAGTTTTTTAAAAAATAAATTCTGTGTCTACAGTAGACAGTCCAGCTAATTCTAAAGATTTGGGAACAGCTCTCTATATTGGTAACTGACTATAATGAATAGGTTGTCACATTTCCTTCATGAAACAGAATATGTTTTAGGTGAATCTTTATTGTTTTGAAAATAAACAATTTCTAGTCAAACAACAGTGGTTTACTTGAGAATTCATAAAATAACTACAATTTTTCACTTCTTTATGCCTTTTATTTGAATTTGGGGCTTCAAAAATACTGTGCAAAGTATTTTTCCATTATTTTGTTAAGCGGAGTCAGACACTGACATGTAAACGATGCAAGGAGAACATGGAACAAAAGGTCAGGAAGCCTGGGTTCAAGTCACGACTCTGCTGCAGCCCTGCTGAGTGACTGTGGGCCAGGCATTCAGACACTTGCAGTTATAAAACTTTATGGTTTGTACTGGTTGAAAATTCTGGAAAGTTAGAAGGGAAAGTTGTCCCTAATTTTTGTTCTCTTTTTCATTATGCTCAAATAATAACTTTCTTTTTTCTTCTTCTTCTTTTGAGATGGAGTCTCACTCTGTTGCCCATGCTGGAGCGCAGTGGCGCAATCTCAGCCCACTGCAACCTCCACCTCTCGGGTTCAAGAGATGCCCCTGCCTCCGCCTCCTGAGTAGCTGGGATTACAGGCACGCACCACCACGCCCGACTAATTTTTGTATTTTTAGTAGAGACGGGGTTTCACCATGTTGGCCAGGCTGTTCTTGCACTCCTGACCTCAGGTGATCCACCTGCCTCAGCCTCCCAAAGTGCTGTGATGACAGGTGTGAGCCATCACGCCCGGACAAATAATAACTAGCAAGTGCCCAGGATAAATTCTATTCAAAGATACTAATATTGATTAAATATTTCTTCTGTGTTTTGGTGAGAGCTAACTCCAATTACTCACACTACTCTAGAACTGTATGATCTCTAAGTGAAAAATAATTAAAGTTTGTCTGAATGTCCCTGTTTGCTTTCTACCAGCACTTGAGCCAAACTTGTGTCAAGGTTCATATCAATATTTAATTGAATACTCATGAGTACTAGAAAATTTCAAGCCCATAAACTGGATTTATAGTACCAGTTTCAGTAATTTTCCTAAGAGGCTGGCTGCCTGGGCTTTGCCGTCAGCCTTTTCTTCGTTAACATGCCTTATGTCTATCACAGCCATTCTAAGTGCAAGGAGCAAGAAGATTCAACACTGCAAGGTCAAGAACATAAGACACAGAAAATTAAATATGGTCTGATCAGTGAAAACCCTTATGACATCCAGAGATATATAAGAAGTGGGTCCCATCATTTGCTACAAGTACCATAAAGAATGGGATGCCATAGCTGAACGACTTACTGGCCTGGGATGGTGACCAGGATGATTAAGTAAAGTTTTGCTAATTCCAATCAGTGACTTTTTGAATTGGTTTCCTGGGATACAGCCGGGATTACAGGCGCTCGCCACCATGCCCAGCTAATTTTTGTATTTTTAGTAGAGACAGGGTTTCACCATGTTGACCAGGCTGGTCTTCAACTCCTGACCTCATGATCTGCCCACCTCAGCCTCCCAAAGTGCAGGGATTACAGGTGTGAGCCACCACGCCAGGCCTCTCACATGGTTTTGAAGAGATTAAATGAGACAACACTCAAAAAGTACTCAGAATTGTGTCTGGCACAGAATAACTGGTCATATTAACTATTATTATTACATAGCACCAAAACATTATCCTGATTTATTTCAATTGTATTAGGGAGCAAACTCTATCCCAACACCTCCCATTTTTAGATACAAACTTTGAGTTTCCACCAGACCCAGCGGTGTGAGCAGAAGTGTGAGGCAGTGACCTCCCCAACTCTGTCCTTGTCTCTCCCACCTCCATGCCATGGTCTACTCTTCTTCCGAACTCAGTCTCAGGAGGAAAAAATTAAGAGCTGCTCACTTCCAGCTCCTCAACACACTACCTCACCTCACCATTTTCCCCATGTGTCTGTTTTTCTCAAACAACAAAATAGGTCTGACCAATAGCTAATGATATGATCAAACTTTACATGGTTTTCATGGATTAGGAAGTCCTTCTCAAACTACCACACTGCTATATCCAGTTGGGCTTGGTGATTATTTCAAAAAGGTCTTCTTGTAGAATTTCTTTTTCTTTTTTCTGAGATGGAGTCTTGCTCTGTCACCAGACTGGAGTGCAGTGGTGCGATCTCAGCTCACTGCAACCTCCACCTCCCGGGTTCAAGCGATTCTCCTGCCTCTGCCTCCTGAGTAGCTGGGACTACAGGCGCATGCCACCATGCCCCGCTAATTTTTGTATTTTTTTAAGTAGAGAAGGGGTTTCACCATGTTGGCCAGGATGGTCTTGATCTCTTGACCTCATGATCCAGCTGCCTAGGCCTCCAAAAGTGCTGGGATTACAGGTGTGAGCCACTGCACCCGGCCTTCCTCTAGAATTTTCACATATACATACCTATACAGCAGTATTAAGAACCAAAAAATGGTCAAAGGGTATAAAATGTTAGTTACGTGGGATGAGTAAGTTACAGAGATCTAACAAAGAGCATGGTGACTATAGTAAATAATACTGTATACTGTATACTGGTAATTTGCTAAGAGAGTAGACCTTCAACATTCTCACCACAAACCAAAAATGGTAACTATGTGGGATGAGAGATATGTTAATTAGCTTGATTGTGGTAATCGTTTTACAATGTGTACATATTTTAAAATATCATGTATACTGTAAATACATACAATTTTTATTTGTCAATTATACCTTAGTCAAGCTGGGATAAAAGAGCCAAAAATTGAAAAAAATCCAAACATCCATCAAGAGCAGAATAAATAATGAATTGTGGTATACTCACATGATGTGGTAAGCATTGGTGGTATAATATAAATGAGCAAGCTATAGTCACACAACTGCATAGATGAATCTCAGACATAACACTGAGTGAAAAAAAACACACCGTATTATTTACATACAGTTCAAACACAGGCAGAACTGATCTCTGGCATGAGAAGTTAAGAGAGTAGCTCCCTCTGGTGAGGAGGAAGATGGCTGAGTCTAAGAACAAGGGGCTTTGTGGTGCTGGAAATGTTCTATTTAATGTTGATGGCACTTACATGAATATGTCACTTTGGGATCATCACTAGACTGTACACTTTTGACTTTTGTACTTTTCTGCATGTAATTTCAATTTAACATCTTTTTAAGTTTAAATAAATGTGTATAACACGATAAAATCAGTGATTGGTTCAAATTTTTAGTTCTCATCCCATTCCCCAGGTGTCATGAATTGAGCACTGAGCACCTTGGAGTGAGTTCCTTTTGTTCAACTTTTGTTCACTGCCTTTTTTTTCCACATAATAAAGTAGGATCAAAACCTTCAACTACCTCATAGACTCGTTGGGCAGACCACATACCATAAGGAATGGAAAATACTCTGCAAAATGTTCAGGGCTTTACAAAGGCAAATGCTATTATTCCAAGAGAGAAGGGTACGTCCTGCAATATAAGCATTCGTGAAACAATCCATAGACAAGGATTTAGACATTATTAACACTTATTTTCTCTAGGCAAAACTCTAAATATATATATTAAGCAAACATTGATTGGAGCCTTTCTGTATACCTCTGTGGACAAAGAGATCAAAGACTGTGTTGTGTCATGACAATGGTAAGTACAGGAAAGCACACGAGAGAAACCTGGGAGAGAGTTGGTGGGGTTGAGGTGGGGGTTCAATATTGAGCAAGGTCCCCTCCTACAGTCTGAGAGATCGTTTAAGGAAATCATCCGTTTGACTACTGACCAATTCCTTGGATCCTTTAATAAGTTCAGACAAGGTCCCAGTAATAACTATCAGTACTGCAACAAGCTTGAACTCTCTCCCCAAAGTGTTTAACTATTGGCATAGCTTTATAATGGGATTTTTTTTCCTTTACTACAAATAAAGAGAATGAGCTTACGTTTTATTGTTACTATTGTCAATTAGGAGGTGGCATACTTCAAGGAATATCCCAGAAGTTCTTCCATCCTTGGAGATATCATAGCATTAGGTTTTTGAAGACTCAGGACCACACTCAGGACCATAAGAAACTTCATCTTTTTATTACTCTTTATTACAGAAAATTTCAAAAATATAAAAAGAATTTTGTAAGAAACCCCTATGTACCCACCATCAAGCTTCAATAATTACCACCTCAAGCCAATCTTATTACCTCTATACCTCAACCCACTGGATTATTCTGAATAAAATCTCACATATCATATCATTTCATCTGTAAATACTTTAACATGATTCTCCTCCTTATGAACATAACTACAATGCCATCATCACAGCTCCCAAAATCAACAATCATTCATTTATATCATCAAATTTCCAATCAATGTTAGCATGTTCATGATTGTCCTATAAATCGTTACCGTTATCTTTTTCTTTTATTAGCAGTTTGTTTGAAACAGGATAGAAACATAATCAAAATACTGTGATTGGTTAATGTGTTTCTTAAGCCTTGTTTAAGCTACGAGGCCTCCCTCCATTACTTTTTTCTCTATTTTGTGTCTTTTTGGAATTGTTTTGTTGAAATCTTAGTCAGTAGCTTGGTTTTCAAGCAACCTTTAGAGCTTTATATTACCTTATATTACCATTAATCTTCATATTTATCAAGTTCTAATTAAATCATATCCTAAATATGGTCATTTTTAAATATGTCCACAAATTCCTTGATATTTCTCCATTTAAGCAGTGCAGCATACTTCTACTCCCTCTGAGTGAGGACTAGACTTAGCAACTCACTACTAATGAGTACAATAAGGTAAGCGTAAAGGTGTGGCATCCTTAAGACCAAGACCATAAAGGCACTGTGGCCTTCTCCTCGCTCTCCCTAATCTAGGATCACTCACTCTGGGAGAAGCATATGGCCACATTGTGAGGACACTCAGGCTGCTCTACAGAGAGGTCCACATAGAGAGGAAGTGAAGCTTTCTGCCAACAGCCAGTGCCAGGGCTAAGGCCTCCTGCCGACAGCCATGAAAGTGAGCCATCTTGGCAGTGGATTCCCCAGCCCCAGTCGAGCCTTCAGATGACTGCCACCCCTGCTGACTGCTTGGCTGCAGCCCCTGGATTCCTGACACAGACTGTCAGTCAATAAATGCATGTTATTTTAGGTTGCTAAGTTTTGGGGTGATTTGTTACACAGCCAAAGAAAACTAATGTGCCAGGCTACCTAGCCTCACATCATTGCCTCCCCTGGATACACCCTTCTCCTCCAGTTGTATGCATCCGAATCCAACCATCTTTTCACAGACACCTTCTCTAAGGAGCCATCCCTGGACTCCACTGCACTAACACTCCAAAATCTGGAAACAACTGCTCTTTCCTTTGATTTCCTACGGAACTTTATTTGTATTTGGTTCTAAATCAAGTTGCCTAAAACCAATTCAGCCAAAGGTAAAAACAATTCATCTAATGCCCACCTGCCTAAAATATGTGCTTTTAACACTACAATTTTACCAAACTAGCTGTTCCTCAAACATCTCACGCACACTCCTGCCTCAAAGCCTCTGCCTCTCCCCTACATATCTGCAGGGTTCATGCCCTTATCGCAGGCCTTTGCTTAAATGCCTCTCAGTAGGGTCTTCCCTGGCAGCCTATTTAAAACTGCCACACCCCTCACTCTTCCCCACCACACACCAACCCAGCATGTCCTATCTGCTAATGCAGTTTTATTTTCTCCACAGCAATTATGAATATCTAATGTGTATTTTAATTATGTCATTTATCAACTGTCTCTCCCTCTCTAAACTGTAAGTTCCAAGAAAGCAGACATTTTATTTAGTTGCTTAGTGTTATCTATCCTTAGCTCCCAGAACTGTGCCCTCATACATAAAATATGCTCCATAAAAACTTGTTGAATAAGTGATCAAGATGATAGCACTTCATGTGACACACAATGAACGTAACACTAAACATTCTGGCATGTTAGACATATTTATGTATATAGTTGAATACTTTAAGGAGGCTTAATCAATCTCCTCCTTTACTGGTTAAACACAAAACCTGAAATATCCTAAAATAGGCAATCTGAAAGATAACTTAAGGATTGTAACATTTCTCAAAAGTAGCCAAAATGGGCCTATCACATGTGATTCCTTGGCCATTTAATTAAACATGACTCACTGTGATTATGTCATAACCTAAATTAATCAAAGGGCTAATTGTATAGCTTTGTATAGTTTCCTTTGTATAGCTCATTTGTCATTTCGAAATCTCCTTAAGAGCAGGACTGGATCTTGTACATCTTAATCTTCTCTGCAGGGACTAGATAATGGGGCAATCTATACAGTTTATTAATATCAGGATTGATGGCACCCAAGGCCATCTCTTCTCATCTCTTCTCTTTACTTAAAAGCACACCAGTAGGCACACCCATATATACACGCCTATAACAATGCTACCATAAAAAAGCATCTTCATTCAGCAGATGAAGTCTCCAAAGCAAACTGCCTAATGACTTTATTTTACCAAAGCTGAGTCAGAGCTGAAACCTTAGCCTCCTCTTTGACTCACAACATTCTTGTCTAAATTACACCGCGGCTACCAAAAGGAAGGAAAAAAAATAGACTGTTCCTTTATCTGACATCCGACATATGGTTCTTACTAACAATCCATATATATACATCATAGAGGGTCAAATTCTAACAGTGGATGGTGATATTCAAGATGAATAATGTTGCTTGTAAATTACTTTACAGTTTATGTCAGTCATAATGCTAGAAAAAACTAATTGTAATTCACAGTAATCTGACTCTTGATCGCCAAAGCATAGTTCAACACAGAATTGTTTTTTGTTTTTAATATCCAAAACAATGTTGGAAGGGAGATGTCTAGCTATGATATAATCAAAGCTTTATATCGTTCCAAGGACACACAGTTATATTCATGTTCTGGCACACACAAAAAAAGCACTACTATCCTTTAGAGAAAAAGTTAGCAAACTACAGTTCATGGGCCAAATCCAGCCCACAGCCTGCTTTCATATGGCCCACAAGTTAAGGATAACTTATATGTTTTTTAATGGTTGAGAAAAAAATTTAAAAAAGAATAATACTTCATGACCTGTGAAATTTATATGAAATTCAAATTTCAATGTCCATAAAGTTTTATTAGAACACAGTCACACTCATTAATTCATACACTGTCTATGGCTGCTTTTGTGCTACAATGGCAGAACTGAGTAGATGCAACAGAAACCGTATGTCCCACAAAGCTAAAAATATTTACTATCTGCTCCTTTACAGAAAATTTTTGCCAACTCCTTCCTTCAGGGCATGGATGCTGAAAGGTGACTGCCTCTGTTTAAATTGTAATACTGCCACTTACTAACTGTGGGACCTTGAACAAATTATTTAACCACTCTGTACCTCAGTCTTCTCATCTGTAAAATGGGTTTAATAATGTTACCTTCCTTATAGGGTCCTTGTGAGCTGTAAGTGAACAATACACAATAAGCGTTTAAAAGAGTACCTGGCACATAGTAAACCCTTACTAAGTATTAGCTATACCTATCTTACCTTTGCTTCTTGTTGAGGGCTGCAGAATGTGTTTTCCAACAGCAAAGTAGCATTTCAAACTAGTCCCTAAATCTAGCTACCACAATAGAACTGAAGTATTATGAGACAAGAAGAAATTAGAGAAAAATGAAGAAAAACAGAAAAAAAAAAAAAAAGAGGATTGAGGAGGGAATAGGAGAAAAGAAAAAGACCACACTCAGAAGAAACAGTAGGTGGTCTATTCGAAGGGGAAGTAAAAATAAGGATAATTTCATCTATAGCAACAGACTGAATAACTTCTGTGGGCTGACTGGATACTAATCACCATATGGAAGCTGTCTCTGCAGAGGGAAGAAGCATTCTAAATTCCAAGCAAGTGACTTACAAATGAACTGCTACGTCAAGCCCATTTTTAAGTTGGGAACTTCCTGTATTTTACATTCCTAGACAAATGACAAGTAATAGTTGCAGTACATTCTGCATCTTATTATCCATATAGAATAGCTCATTAAGAGGAGACAATTTGTTTAAGGACCCAGTGCAGCTGAGTGGCTGCTTGTAATGCAACTCAGAGAACGGGGTAATCTTTCTTCTCTGAGTTCTCATTTTGTTCAGAATAGCACTTACTTCCTAACACTAAGAAAAAAAAACCTTGTTCCCATAAATAGAAAACAAGCTCATTCACCAAAAATGGACCCACACGGCAACTGGGAGATAAACATGGTGTTAACAGAAGGTACACTTAACCTGCTACTGAGGTTGAGAAATTCTCTCTTTGCAAGGACTCCCTTTCATTTGAGTAGTTTCTCTGTGCAAGCTGAGTTCTTACCTTTTCCAGATAACTTTAAAAATCACACTGTTTCTTTTTTTAAATTATTATTTCAAAACTCTATAAAGCAGCTCCCCCCTCAAAAACAGAATTTTTAAACTAACAACTTTATCACAAATAACTATTTTTATCATTCCCTTCCAGTCTTGATCCCTATAATCCTCATGGTTGCCATGGGTTGTACTTATGGTAAAATTTCCTGCAGGGGCTAAATACACACACCAAATATTTTTAAGAGATTCCATGTGTAAAGCCTAACGTGTAAAGCCTTAAGAAAGGAAAGAAAAACATTATTATCCAAGTGATTTCTGCAAATTGTGCAGGAAAGGGACAGTGATTTAAAGCAAGGCATCCAAGAGAGTAATTAAGATGATCCTTAGCTAAATGAAAGTTCGAAACACTCACTGAGAATGTATCTGCTGGGGGAGTCCCACTGAAGGCTTCGGCTTGAGGGTTAAGGTCATCTGGGCCACAGGGCTGACTCTTGGTAGAGTGTCTGCCTTCTTAGATGAAGTATGCTTTGCTGCTTGCTCAGGAGGGCCCCACGAGGAAGCAGCCCCAGGACTCTGCCCTCCAAAGACTGGTGACGAGGTGTCCTGGGCAGCTATTGTTTCACAGGCTTTGCCCTTGGTCCCTGGTTTACACACACAGAGTTGTGGCCGGAGACACATCCCTCCATTCTGACATGGCGGAACACAGCTAGCTGCAGAAAGAAAACAGAAGGCACAGCTTTGAAGAACAACATTGTAGACTTCCTAATTTTTCCAAAGGGTTAACAGTAGCATCAGGTTGTTTGTTCTCCAATAAAAAACCACACGAATACTCATAAGGAGGAAGGTGGGGCAGTTGGGCGGAGGAGGGGGAAGAGAGCTAATATGAATGGCTTCCTATGTGACAGGCACTGTTCTAAAATATATAAACAAATGTAATCCCCCAGCAACGTGTTTTGTAGATATTTTATTGTGCCCACTTTACAGATGAAAAAACAGAAACAGAGATTAAGTGATTTGTTAAACATCATAAAATTATTACTCAGTAGAAGAGCTCGGATTTGAAACCAAGTGAGCCAGCTCCAAAGCTATCATTCTTAACCATTTTACTGCATCTGCCTCCCAGAAATGCATCAGAAAATCCAGGAAAAATTGTAAGAAAATGCTCTGCCATTATTTTAAAGTTATGTTCTGTGGCTTAAATTTAAATATACGCTTAACTTAAAATTTAATTTAAAATTTTTAAGCCTAAATTTTTTGCCAAGACTTGGCAAAAAACAAAAGTTCAGTCCAATCCCCAACCCCAAAAAGTGCTCTCCTACAGACCTCATGTTGTATAGGCTATCAGATCTTCGAGAGACTGTGTCAGAAATTTAGTCCAATCTACTCTTTGACATATGAGAAAACGAGAAAACCAAGGGCAGAAAGGTTGAGAGTCGCCCAAAACACACCTGCTAGTTTGTATAAAAATCCAGGTGCTAGGCACCATTCCTAATTTAATAATGAAAGGCAACCAAAAAGAAACAACTTCTTCATCTCCTATTTGCAAGGATGTATGTACTCTGAATCACCACACTCATGACCAAACAGAGTTTTAAAGTTATCAGGCCAGGCACAGTGGCTCACGCCTATAAGCCCATCACTTTAGGAGGTCATGGTGGGAGGATCGCTTGAGCCCAGGAGTTTGAGATTAGCCTCGGCAACATAGTAAGACCCTGTCTCTACCAAAAAAAAAAAAAAAAAACTTAATTAGCTGGGCATGGTGGCATGCACCTGTAGTCCCAGCTATTCAGGAGGCTCTTGAGCTCAGGAGGTCGAGGCTGCAGTAACCGTGATCACAGCACTACACTCCAGCCTAAGCAACAGAATGTAACCCAATCTCAAAATTAAAAATTTAAAAAGAGAAGTTATCAGGGCTGTGGGTCATTGGTAGAGTAAGTAGGTTTTATGATAGGCAAGGTCCCTTAGAAGTTTAGATGCTACTGACTGGGCACAGTGGCTCACGCCTGTAATCCTAGCATTTTGGGAGACGGAGCCCGGCGGATCACTTGAGGTCAGGAGTTCGAGACCAGCCTGGTCAAAATACTGAAACCTCGTCTCTACTAAAAATACAAAAATTAGCCAAGTGTGGTGGCAGGGGCCTGTAATCCCAGTTCTTGGAAGGCTGAGGTAGGAGAATCACTTGAACCCAGAGGACAGAGGTTACAGTGAGCCGAGATGGTGCCACGCATTGCAGCCTGGATGACAGAGGGAAACTCTGTCTCAAAAAAAAAAAAAAAAAAAAAAAAAAAGAAGTGTACATGCTACTGACTTAAGTTTTATTATGTAATGTCATAAGCTTATGGCCATGATTCCTTCAGTCCCTTCTTTATTTGTTCAAATACATTTACTATGCTGCCCTGTTGCTGTCAGCTCACCTTTTACATAAACTGTTGGTCCTGAGGCAGATCACACTATCAAGTCTCCCATAAAGTTCAAAACAAGCTTCAGTCCACAAAGCAATTACAAAATAGACAAGCAAAACGAACAACAGGAGACTCAGTTATGAAGATCCAAAAGACCAAGACCTAAAAGCCTCAAAACCTATTGATTTTCTATAAAAGAGACAAAATAATTTTCCCATCTTTCTACAACATGATGCCTATTCGTTACAGCAAGTAATGATTTTTCTAAAATGGCCCTTGGGTGTCAGAATACCAAGCTGACAACTTTTCAGAAAGTTGGGAAGGATTCTCTAAAAGAAAAAAAAAATGGAGCCAGCTCCCTAGGTGACCTTGGAGTAAGCCACTTAACCCTGGCCTCTGCACTTGTGTGTGTTTGGGGGTTATGAGGAGGGCAGCAGCGATTTGTTCTAAAATGGTCTCCACAATATGAGAATAAAGGCTGTTCCCACACTCTGCTTCTAGAATTCTAATTCAAAAGCTCTGTGTTTCTAGAATTCAGAATTCTAACTATCAGAGTTTCCTGACCAACTGAGCAAACTTTGTTGCTATATCTGAGATGCTGTCCTGGGTCCCTGCTCAGCCACGGTTATTTCTGGAATGTCACAGGAATGGGAATGGGATCCACCCAAGAGAACAGAAGTGGCCACAGCAAGGACTGAGCTGGGCTTTCAAAGCTGTGCCTTGGCCTGAGCTCACCACCCAGGCCCTTTCATGTGTGCCTTCTCATCATGCTTTCAATTAGAAACATGTTTCTTTTTAACATCTGAGAATGATTTCCGCTTCTCCTCCCGCCCAAGGTACACTGCAAATGTCTTTTCTACCAGGAAGGCTGTTTGGTGCAAAAGCTGGCACCTAGGTGGAGGCCAAGGACTGACATCCTCCAATGTACCACCAAGAATGAGCCGCAAGAACCTGTTTTAAGGAAGACATGGATGGTTAGCATTTTTTTTTAACTCTTCAAATTTTTCATGTGGTAGGGTAAGGGGGGTGGGGAGACAGTCATAAAAGATAAAAAAAAAAAACTTTGAACTTACAAATATTTTCTACTGGAAGAAAAGCAAAGAACGTGTTATATAATATTACGGCTATGTATATAATACCTCCCTTTGTAGTACATTTTAAAAGGACAATTAGGAGAATGAAAAGACAATTTTCTCTTCTACCTACCCTACCTAGACTCAGACAGGTGCCCCCTAGAGCATGGAGATGAGGAGGGGCTGGATTGAACTGGAGGAGGAAAGATTCCCTAACTCCCAAGAGAAGCCCGTCATCTGACATAAAAAGCAAAACTTGCACTTTGGGAGGCCGAGGTGGGCGGATCACAAGGTCAGGAGATTGAGACCATCCTGGCTAACATGGTGAAACCCCGTCTCTACTAAAAATACAAAAAATTAGCCAGGCGTGGTGGCGGGTGCCTTTAGTCCCAGCTACTCGGGAGGCTGAGGCAGAAGAATGGTGTGAACCCAGGAGGTGGAGCTTGCAGTGAGCCGAGATAGCGCCACTGCACTCCAGCCTGGGCTACAGAGCAAGACTCCATCTCAAAAAAAAAAAAAAAAAACAAAAAAAACTCATGTCCTTCTATCACATTTATCAAGCCCCTTTTCCTACAATATTTGGACCCATGCAGTAGCAGTTCTTACATGGCAGCAAGCATCAGTGGTTCTCACAGTATGGTGCCCAGGCCAGCAGTATCATCTGGGAAAACTTTGAAACTACATATCCTTGGGTTACCCCAAGCCTGCTAAATCTGAAACTGGAGCCCAGCAATCAGTGACTGCCCTCCAAGCGACGTCGATGCACACTCAGGTTTGAGAATCACTGACACACAATATTTGGAAACAGATCTTCCAGCAGCAAGTTTCTGAGGACTTATATTTTTATACTTGCAAGCTTTCATGCTATAATTGCTTTTAGGCTACTGAATTCTTGGCTATGATAAAAGTGTTTTATCTTGCCATTTTTATTGCAATTTTAGATGTCATTTTCCATGTCTATACATTGCCAAAAGTCTACACATTTGTCCCCATCTACTTCATGGCCAATGCAAAAATTCATAGCATTCACGTGAAAACTTATTATAACTAAGGTGTTGGACTATGTGGAATATTATAAATATTGTCACAGAAGTACCTTTTATTTTTATTTATTTATTTTTTGAGACATAGTCTTACTCTGTCACCCAGGCTGGAGTGCAGTGGCACGATCTTGACTCACTGCAACTTCTGTCTCTCAGATTCAAGCAATTCTCCTGCCTCAGCCTCCCAAGTAGCTAGGATTACAGGCATGCATGCCCAGCTAACTTTTGTATTTTTAGTAGAGACAGGGTTTCGCCATGTTGGCCAGGCTGGCCTTGAACTCCTGACCTCAGGTGATCCACCCACTTCAGCCTCCCAAAGTGCTAGGATTGCAGGCATGAGCCACTGCCCCCAGCCAGCCAGAAGTACTTTTTAATTTAATTTTATTTTTTTTCCCATCAGTTGATTGCTTTTTCCTGGCCAGCACTGTGCTGTGGTTCAGCTCGATGAGTGGAGGCTGAGTGGAGGCTGAGTGGAGGCTATATCAAGATCTTATCAGTGGATTGGGCGGTGGTTCTCAGGCTCGGCTGTACATTAGAATCACCTGGGGAACTTTTAAAACTCCCCAAACCCAGGCCTAACTCCAAACAGATTAAATCAGAATCTCTAGGAGGGGGAGTGCTCCAGGCTTCAGTACTTTTTTAACTCCCCAGGTGACTGAAATATACAGCCAAGTCTGAAAAGTAGTGGGTTAGGAACAAAAACCTAATCCAGGCTTGCGGACAGACTAGTCTTCTAAAACGCTACTCTTTGAATCATTTTTTTCCCTTTCATTCAAAAACTTTCCACACATTTTAGCTGACCGAGGGTAAATGTTAAGGCCATCTACATCTAACCCAAACCCCCTTTTCCACCCTCACTTCTCACTGGTCTACCCCTGCAGAAGCTCACCCATCCTCTGGGATTCCCACCTCCTTGTCTCTGCACAGAGGGAGCCCTATGCAGGAGCACAGGCCCCTCAATCCAATGAGAACAATTAAAACCTCCAATGCTTCAAGCCCACCCTTCTCCCACCCTTCTGTATGAAGTCTCTCCCAAATGTCCACTGACAGGGTTTGGTATGAGTCCTACCAAATCTCCTGCTGAATTATAATCCCCAGAGTTGGAGGTGGGGCCTGGTGGGAGGTGACTGGACTATGGGGCAGAGTTCTCATTAATGGGTTAGCACCATCCCATCCATGCCGTTCTTGCAATAGTGAGTGAGTGGGTGATTCTGAGATCTGGTTGTTCCAAAGTGTGTGGCACCTCCCCACTCTCTCTCTTCCTCCTCCTCCGGTCATGTGATGTGCCTTGCTCCCCATTTGCCTCATGCCATGATTGGAAGTTTCCTGAGGCCTCCCCAGAAGCACAAGCTGCTATGCTTCCTGTACAGCCTGCAGAACCATGAGCCAGTTAAACCTCTTTTCTTTGTAAATTGCCCAGTCTCAGGCATTTCTTTATACAGTGTGAGAAGTGACTAACAGACCCACCCACCCAGCCCTATCACGACCTTTGTACCATCTGGCTCTTGTCCACTGTCATCATTCACATTCCACATGCTAGTCAACTTCTTACAGTTCTCTCCTATTTGCCAACTAGGTTATAAGCTGTGAGGTCAGTTAAATGGCTTATGCAGAACTTTCTGTAGCCTGGGATAGGAACCTAAACTTGGTTGACTGACTGATATAAACATAGAGCCACTACTTTCCAAATGATGCTGGGGGATTTAAGGACGTCTATAAAGGAAAGATGGCCAATGGTCTCCTAATTCATTACATGATAACATCTACACTTGCAGACTTGATTTGCGATGTATTCAATCAAGCAGTCTCCAATCCTTCAAAGCAGATGTTTTTCCATCAAAATTAAATTCAAGTAAACTCTGCAAAGACACAAAGTCTGTAGTGACATTTAACCTTATGTTATAGTTACAGATAGAAACAAGTTCAGAAACCAGATCCAACGTGTTGTAGAGGAACTCTGAAGAGTAGCGACAGTGAAGCAAACTGGTCAAGGTCAAAGAGAAGAGAACATCACAAGGGGCATAACGTTTAGGAGGTTATTGTAGGCACTTAGGAGATTGAGTCCAGCCTGTGCAACATAGCAAGACCCCATCTCTTAAAAAAAAAAAAAGTGGCCAAAACTGCCACCAAGACAGTGATAAACTCAGATAGTGGGCTTGCAGAAAGCCCACTGACATCAAGATCTAGGTGAGCAGGTTAAGCAACAAAACCCTACACCATCCTGGCTACCAGGTTGGTCTTCTGAAAATACTTTCATCATTTGAAACAGTCAAAACTGAGTTAATTCTCAATCTGTGCACCAAGTACTAAAGAGTCTCAGATGTCTTTCACATTCGTATCTACTCCAGTTTGACAAGCTGATCCTAGAGTTCTTTAAAAGTTCAGTGATTGTATTTTTAGGAAGTAACCCATGCCCTGAAGCTCAGCTTCTACTGCTTTTAATTCTAAAAAAGTAACCCTTAGTTATATTTAAAACTTGTCTCAGTCCACACAGTGCAAACAGTGTGACTCTCTGCCCCTTGCCTTTCTCTCCAAACAAGTTGCAGCATGTCTACCGCATGTGTCCTGGGGAGAAATGTGAGTCTAACTGTGTCTTCTGTGATCAGAGACAGCAGGTGAGAAATTGCTTTGCTGTGTGTGTCTTCACAGTAATTCCCAGCTGCCCTTTGAAGTCATTCAATAACACTAAGTGATATCAGATCACAAGAAATATAGCATGAGGTCACACATTTTAGTCTACTCTGTCTGCTTGCTCCTTGTACCAAATCCAAATAAATGCTGCTGTTTCGTTGTAAATGTCTCTGGGTTAGCCTCCTCCAAAATCCCTAAAGAGAAAAAAAAATTAGCATAACATCCCAATGCCTTTTCTATCCAGTCTTCTGGAATAATGAAGAATTCCACATAACGAAATTTTCTAAATATGTGAACCATGCCCATCAATCACCAATATATTTAATAAATCTTTACAGGTCTTTCATCCTTACGAAAATCTATTTGAAACCTGTGAGGGATGGGTGTTTGCTTTCATTGTTCTCTCTCTTCCCTCTGAGTCAGACCGTCAAGTCACACAAGCATTCTTTCCACCCTATTTTCCTACCCTATTTGCCTTTCTAATCTTACGAGTAACAACTTCACCAACCAGATAGTTGAGCATAGCAAAAATTAAAGGGACTACAAGTCACAAAGGCTGGGTATAGAATCTCATGTTTCATTCAGGAGTTTAATGCCTTTATGTCAAGTACACAGCCCCAGAATTCTCAGCTCCCCAAGAGCTGTGTTCTGGAAGCTTGAAGTTTTCTAAACCTAAGCTCAGCAGGAGTGGTTGTTAACCATGTGATGTAATTAAAAACAGGTGGTCAGCTGGGCCCAAACACACTCTTCCCAATACCGTCAATAGTTGTAAAAGCACTCACAGAATATAACGTAATTAAATCACAAGTCATGTAATACAAAACAACCAGCAGTTTTCCTGGATTGTTTCTGATCTTATTACTGCCATGTATAACTTTTTTTAATCACAGGCATTCAATGAAAAAAAAGAAAAAGTCAAAATATCTATCTACAGTTTAGTGTATATAAGCATTTAACATTAATTAAAATAGCAAAAGGGAAAAAATAACCCAGAAAAAAAATTTTTCTGAAAATGCTATTATATAAAACAAATTAATAAAAGTTGCCTTTAACAAAGGAAGACCAAAATCAAAAAATGAAAAAAAGAACAGAAATAGATAATTTAGACAGAGGGAAATGAAATTAGTAAAGAAACTTATAGGGTAATGTCCAAATTAACAAAGTCATCAAAAGAGATGAACACTAAAACAAGGAGATACATCACGGCTAATTTTTTAGAAAATATAAATATTAGTACTAAGTGCTGCAAAGGAGGTAAGGAATATGGTACAAGCCTTTTTAGAAAGCAGTTTAACAATATGTTTCAAATATTTCAGTAGCCTCATTTTTAGAAATTTATTCTAATAATCAAAAAAAGGAAATAACTGGGCATACATATATGTAGGTGTCCACAGCAGTGCTATTTGTGCCAAGAAAAAATTTGAAAGAACCATAAAGGTTAAGTAGAATATGGTATTAACAGCCATTCAAAATTAGAACTATAAAGTGATACTACCAGCTTTTAAAGCATTGATAATGTGAATTAAAACACGTTATTTCATTATTCACTGCCATTCATTCCTTAAGCACCTTCTCTAATAGTATAATTTTACTTTGTGCATTCATGCTAGTATATATGTATGATGAGTACATATTTTTGACAAATCTTGGGTTTTACAGACTGTAAACTATTATGCACATATATTGTTATAATTGTTATCTTTAGAGTTCATTCAAAGGAAGACAACGCCTTTCTAAATAATCTTTAAATTTGTTTTAATCCCATCCATGTTATCTTTATTCATCCAATTGAGCCCCCTCTTAAATGCCTGCATCGTGCCAAGAACTGCAGACAAAAGATGGAGACAAATTTCTTGCTCTCAAGTAGATCAGAGTCCAATAGGAAAGACACAAGTACAGAAAAAGAATCACCATACAGCTACGTGTCATAATAACAAAGGTGTAGAAAGAGGAACATGGCGGCCTTAATTGGACAATTGGCAAATATCTGTGAGTTATTATATTCAAGGGACCACAAAGAATACAAAGAATTCTTAGAAATGGTTTGTTTCCTTGAGGAGCTACTACCGAGCCTAAGAGAGAAAATCAAAAAATGTGACTACACACCTCCTTGCCCAAGCTCATCTACTGATGAGCAGACAGGTACAAGAGGGAGCTATGCTCTGGGGTCACAGAGATTTGAGTGTGAAGCACCCCCACCCCATCCCAGCTCTGTGCCCTTGGGCAAGTGGCCAAGTTTGACTCATGCCTTATTCATTCAACAAAATACTGAGTGACAATTCTATGCTCAGTTTTGCACCAGGCACTGTCATATGCCCTGTGGCTAGAACTGGAAACAGAGATGATGTTTTTACATCATCTCTGCCCCTTGGCATTCACATCCCAGCCAGGGAGACCCCACAGGGAAAGTAATTGTAACTATTACCAGTCTTTCGGAAAGAGAAGAGGAGTGTCTGATGGGGGGTGATCACAGTGGGGGTCAGGGAGTTAGGAAAGACCTCCCTGAGACCATGAATTTAACCAGGAGACCTGAAATCGGAGAGAAATAAATAACACACGGACCAGGCCAAATGTTAGTGTTAAAATCTGCCACAGAGCAGCAAAATGGGAATAGACCCCACTGATTCAGGATTTATGTTTCATAAGCGATCAGGTTTGGGAGGATAAATTATAATATATTCTTAAATATATGTGTCTAGTATGCAGGTCCAGTATGATTTAGTATAACCACCAGAGACATCATCCTGTAAATCAGGAACAAAACACTAATGCCCACTGTACTAGCTTGCTAGGCTGCCATAACAAAGTACCACAGAGTCAGGGGCTTAAATAACAGAGATTTATTCTTTCACAATTCTGGGAGCTAAAAGTCCAAGGTCAACGCATCAGCAGAGTTGGCCTCATTCTGGCTGGTAGATGGCCGTCTTCTCCCTGTGACTTCACTCGATCTTCCCTCTGTGTCTGTCTCTGTGTCCAAATTGCCTCTTCTTATAAGAACATCAGTCATACTGGATTAAGGCCCACACTAATGACCTCACTTTAACTTAATTACCTCTTTAAAGATTCTAATTCCAAATACACTCACATTCTGAGATACTGGGGATTAGGACTTCTATAGAAGAATTTTGGGGAAACAAAATTCAGCCCATAAGCCCTACCATCACCTCTGTAACAGTGCTTTTCTGGATGTTCTAGTCAATTCAAAAATACACGGAGGGGAGCTGTGCAGTGAGACAAGCCCACTCCTACATGCCAAGAGGAGTGTACACTGGTACAGACTTTCTGTAAATGACTGGCCATATTTTAGGATTAAGCCCTAAAAATAATCATCCTGTTGTGTCTTGTCATTCCTAATCTAGGGAATTTTGTATGCAAATATGTCCACTGCAGTATCACAACCAATATAGTGGTAAAAGTTAGAACCATCCCACCCATAAAACAAGTAAAGAATGGATTAGGCCGGGCCTGGTGGCTCACCCCTGTAATCCCAGTACTTTGGGAGGTCGAGGAAGGCAGATCATGGGGTCAAGAGATCGAGACCATCCTGGCCAACATGGTGAAACCCCGTTTCTACTAAAAATACAAAAATTAGCTGGGTGTGGTGGCATGCACTTGTAGTCCCAGCTACTCGGGAGGCTGAGGCAGAAGAATCACTTGAACCCAGGAGGCAGAGGTTGCAGTGAGACAAGATCAAGCCACTGCACTCCAGCCTGGTGACAGAGCAAGACTCCATCTCAAAAAAAAAAAAAAAAGGATTAAAATCCTAGAATGTGATACAGTCATAAAAAACAATGTTCAAAAAGTTTTTTTAATTGATACATAATATTTGTACATGTTTATGGGGTCCATGTGATATCTTGTTACCTGCAGAGAATGTGTGATGATCAAGTCAGCATATTTAGGGCATCCATCACCCCGAATATTTATCATTTCTATGTGTTGGGAACATTTCAAGTCCTCTCTCCTAGCTATTTTGAAATATACAATACATTGTTGTTAACTTTAGCCACCAACTCTGCTATCAAACTCAGAATTTCTTTCTTCTATCTAACTGTATGTTTGTGCTCATTAACCAATTTCTCTTCATCCCCCCCACACACCCATGCACTCTTCCTAGCCAGCCTGTGATTGAAAAACATTTTTAATGACACGGGATAATGCTTATGATGTAATGCCACTTCCTCTTGAACTCCCTTCAATCAGCCTTGTGCATCCACTTTTCCGCTTTTCCACGGAATCTGTTCTTGTCCAAGTCATCAGTGGCCTCCAGGCTGCTAAATCCAGTGGGAGTTGTTGGTCCTCTCCATTCCTGACCAACAGCCATGCTGGCCACAGAGGCCTTGTCCCTCTTCCTCCCCATGTCCCCCATGGCAGCTGAGCCACCACGCCCTGCCAGCCTTCTCCCACTTCACTGCCATCCTCTGCTCTGTCTCCTGTCTCCTCCTTCTCTCCCCACCCTCCAAATGTCAAAATTTCCCAGGGCCTCCTTGATCCTTGGACCCTTCTCCTGGCGATCTAATTCAGTGCCCGAACTTAGATGTCTGGCCTTGTCCTCTTATTGGAACTCCAGATTTCCACATCCAACGGTCTCATCGACACCTCCATGTGGGTATCTAACAGGCTTCTCAAACTTAGCATGTCTTGTGTCACCTCCATCCACCCCAAACTCTAAGACCTGCTCCTTCCTGGCATTCACTGCCTTCAAAGGGACGGCCATTCACAAGGTTGCTCACCAAGTGTATTAGTTTACTAGGACTGCCATAACGAAGTATCACAAAATGAGAAATTTACTACCAACAGAAATTTACTACCTCTCAGTTCCGGAGGCTGGAAATCTGAAATCAAGATGTCAGTAAGACTGGTTCCTCCTGAGGACTGAAAGATAATCTATTCATCCTTCTCTCCTAGATTCTGGTAGCCTCAAGCGTTCTTTGGCTTAACAGATGTCCTTATTGCTCTATCTTCACATCTTCCCTCTATATATGCTTATGCTGAAATATCCCCTTTTCATAAAGACATCAGTCCACTGGATTACGTCACACACACACTCTCTAGTATGGCCTCATCTTAAATTATTACATCTGCAATGACCCTATGTCCAAAGAAGCTCACATTCTGAGGTACTGGGGGTTAGGACTTCATAGGACTTCACGCGAATCAGGGAAGGGCAATATTTCAGCCCACAACACCAAGTTATCACTATATGTGACTCTTCTGTTTTTATCATAACACACATTCAATCCAGCTCCAAATCCTGTTAGCTCTACTTTAAAGACATCCTGAATCTGACCATTTTTCTCACCACCTCCCCGCAAACCCTTCTCCCAGCCACCTTATCCCCTGCAGTCTATTCTCACCAGCGCAACCAGAAGGAATCTGTTAGAACCAAACCCAGAGGACATTACTCCTCTGCCTCAAACCCTCCAAAGGCTTCCACCTCACTCAATGAAATGCAAAGCCCTTATTTTTACAGCCTGCAAACCTCTGCCATCTCTCCCATGTCATTTCCTTGCACTCCCTTGAGTGCCACACTCCGGTCACCCTGGCTTGCTTGCTGGTCCCCAAACACACCAAGCCTGCTTCCATCACAGGGCCTTGCACTGGCTGTGTCCCTACCTGTCATGTCCTTCACCAGACAGTCACAGGCTCCCTTCCTAAAATCACTCAGCCTTCTCTGGGGCTGCCCTTCCCAAAACAGCAGCCCCTGTGCCTCTATCCTCCTACCCTGCCTTGTTTTTCTTCAAAGCACTTTTCCCTACCTGACATCATATTGCGTATTTATCTGGTCATTGTCCACTTCTTCCAATAAAGTATAAGCTCCACAGGGAGAAAGACTATTTTAGTTGCTGCTTTTGCCCTGCGCCTAGAAGATAATCAGTAAGTAATCGTGGAAGGAGTAAATGCATGAATGAGGGCTGGAAGGCAAATAGACTTAAATGCTAACATGAATCATCTACCTATAAGTGGTGAAATTACACACAGTGTTAATTTTTTGTTTATACCATATTATACTTTCCAGATTTTCTAAAAGTCTGTTATTACTTTTATTGTTTGGCAAAAATCAATAATTTTTTTTAAAAGAGAAATGTTAATTCACTTAAGGGCTAGTTTAAACATACTTAAATTTTTAAGGGCTGTAATTTCTACAATCTAAACAATATGTGAGACAGAGTACTATTCACTCGACTATATGATAAATGTACTATGTTGGAACTTACATTATTTTTACTTTGAAACTTATTCTTAACATACTATGAATGGTTCATATGACTAGCACTATTATCAACACGTATAATCTGTTTGAAAAGTTGACTTTTATTTTCATCAGCCAAAAATGTTAAACAAGAAAAGCTTTTTTGAAAACTGGGGCAATAAAAAATAAGCTTTATAAAACAGAAATGACTGCCAACTTGCAAATCAACATCTGAAACTTGGTTTCAAATAAAGGGAAAAAAAAGACTAAGAAAACATAACTTACTTTGATTAGCGAGTGTCATATAGTGGCTAAAAGCCAGAGTCCACTGAAGCCAGACAGTCAAAACCAAGCCCCAGCTCAACACTGACTAGCTGTGTGGCCTTGTTTCTATTATCTTTTTACATCTCAATTTTTTTTATCTGTAAATGGAAATAATACAAAGAGCGCTTATATGTAGATTAATTAATACATGCAAAGCACTTAGGGACAGTTCCTGGTTCAGAGTAGCACCAGACAGATGTCAATTATTATTATCCTATGCACCAAATTCATCCCCCACACGCTCCAAAATAACCTTTAAAGAAGCTCTTGAGAGGCAAGTCACATTTGTATGTGGGATAGAATTTTCTTTCTACTATTGGAATTTTACATTAACCTAAAACAGCCTTTCTCATTGAGTCAAGCACAATATGCTACCATTTTGTTCCTTCTTTCTCACATTTAACCATTCAGCGTAAAACAGTGATAGCGGCAAAATGACAGCCAGCAGCATTAAGCTAAAATAAAATGCTACGTGAGTGTTCTCATGCTCAAGGCTCATATTTCCAAACTGTTCTTAACTGAGTAAAAGCTACAATGAATGAGACAGAGTCTTTTAAAATTACCATTTGATTTATTTTGACAGCATTCCTTCAGGTGAATTAGTAGCATTATGTGACTAAGGATGGAACAGCCTAGAAGAAATGCAATCCAAGCCATGCCATAGATTTTTGATGCTAAAATAAAAACCCTTTCAAGGCCGGGCATGATGGCTCATGCCTGTAATCCCAGCACTTTGAGAAGCCGAGGCGGGCGGATCACTTGAGGTCAGGAGTTCGAGACCTACTTGGGAGGCTGAGGCAAGAGAATCACTTGAACCCAGAAGGCAGAGGTTGCAGTAAGCCAAGATCGTGCCACTGCCCTCCAGCCTGGGCGACAGAGTGAGACTCCGTTTCAAAAAACCACCCCTTTCAAATGTCACTGATGCCCAAGTATCATCGTAGAACACAAACATTCGCAGGCTGTGGATACAGCCCCTGCTACAGAGACCACAGTAATTAGACTTTGACATGCCAAAAGGGAGCAGCAGTTGAAGCCTCACTGTGAAATATAAGGCCATTCCTCTCCATGGAAGGAAGCTAGACAGCAGATGATGCATTTGCAAACAAAACACATGATGCATCTGGCTACTAGCTCTCTTACTGTGAAAATGTGGTATAACTATTTTCAGAAATTAAGCTGAAACAGAATTGTGGACTTTAAGGGCTCATCAGGGAATAGCTGAAAGGAACAAGCAAAGCTCTGTTTTCCAAGCAGTAACATATAAAATTTAAAAATGTTCAATAGGTTTTCTCGGGTCAGGCATGGTGGTTCACACCTGTAATCCCAGCACTTTGGGAGATCAAGATGGGCAGATCACTTGAAGTCAGGAGTTTGAGACCAGCTTGGCCAACATGGTGAAATCCCATCTCTAATAAAATACAAAAATTAGCCGGGTGTGGTGGCTAGGTGCCTGTACTCCCAGCTACTTGGGAGGCTGAAGCAGGAGAATCACTTGAACCGGGAGGCAGAGGGTGCAGTGAGCCAAGATCGCGCCACTGCACTCCAGCCTGGGTGATAGAGCAAGACTCTGTCTCAAAAAAAAAAAAAAAAAAAAAAAAGGCCTTCTTATTTCTGACATTCTGAATGGAGAAATTATTCTAGTAAATATATTCCCCCTCCTATAATCTCTGATCCGAGTGAGACTCAGAGTATGTCAGAAGTAAGCAAATAATGGGTAATCACTAAACAAATATAAATTTAAATAATCATTAAGAGCAGGCCAGGTGCAGTGGCTCATGCCTGTAATCTCAGCACTCTGGAAGGCTGAGATGAGCAGGTCACTTGAGGTAGGGAGTTTGAGACCAAGCCACAATCTCTTAAATACCATGTATTCCTAGTACTGATTTTTAAATTTTTTCTTAGATTTCTTCCCAGTATTTGTCATCACTGGCTCACACAATGATTAGGGACAGGCTTCTGTGGAGTGAGAATGAGGAAGAAAGAGAAAAAAGACCATTGTGGTTCTTCGTGGTAGCTAGTCTCTAAAGATGACCTCAAATGATTCTACCCCTCCCTACCACTTTATGCTGCTACTCCCATCAAAAGGCAGAGCCGGCCGGACACAGTGGCTCATGCCTGTAATCCTAACACTCCGGGAGGTCAAGGCAGGCAGATCACCTGAGGTCGGGAGTTCGAGAGCAGCCTGCCCAACATGGTGAAACTCCATCTCTACTAAAAATACAAAAATTAGCCAGGCATGTTGGCGGGCGCCTGTAAGCCCAGCTACTTGGGAGGCTGAGGGACGAGAATTGCTTGAGCCTGGGAAGCGGAGGTTGCAGTGAGCCAAGATTGTGCCACAGCACTCCAGCCAGAAACAGACTGTCTCAAAAAAAAAAAAAAAAAAAAAAAAAGGTAGAGCTTATGTTCCCTCTCTCTTGAATCTGAGCTGGACTTGTCACTGTTCTGAAAGTGACATGCAGAAGTGCCATACTAAGACCTGAGAGCCCAGACATCAGGAAGGTCAGGCAGCAACACTTCTTCCTTCTTGGGACCTAGCCATCATGTAATGGAGAAGCCCAAGCAACCATGTGGAAAGGTGCACCTGGAAGAAAACTGAGGTCCCCAGCCAACAATCCCAGCTAAGCTCCCAACTAGCAGCCAGTGCCACCTTGCCAGTGATACCAGTGTGCCACCTTGGAGGTAAATCCTCTGCTCTCAGTCAAGCCGTCCAAGTTGATACATGGAGCAGAGATAAGTTGTCCCTACTGAGCCCTGTCCAATTTAAATTGCAAAACCATAAGCAAATAAATGGTTGTGTTGGTTTTAGGTATTTTGTCATCTTGCAGGAATAACTGAATCTTCCCAAAGAGTCACCTCACTTCATTCCAGGGCTTCTGCTAATTCCACCATGCTGAGCCTGCTGCATTAACTCTCACAGCTGTGGCTGTATGAACAAGTCGTCAAAATAAAAATCAGCACAGATATGGTTAATAACTTCATGAATCCTGTGATGCAGGGAGAAGACCCAGCATAGGCCTCCATATCCATGCATTTTCAAGCACTAAATACTATCAAATACAAATGCAAAGCCAGCTTTCCAATGATTTCCTGGCCAAGTTACCAGGTACAGAAAAATATTCATCTTTGATAATACTAGCCACAATAAATACTATTTTACAAATTTTATGTTTATATATATATATATATATATATATATATATTCCTTTTTTTTTGAGACTGAGGCTCACTCTGTCACCCAGACTGAAGTGCAGTGGCACAATCTTGGCTCACTGCAACCTCCACCTCCCAGATTCAAGTGATTCTCCTGCGTCAGCCTCCTGAGTAGCTGGGATTACAGTCACGCACCAACAAGCCTGGCTAATTTTTTGTATTTTTAGTAGAGACAGGATTTCACCATCTCCTGACCTCAAGAGATCTGCCCACCCGAGCCTCCCAAAGTGCTGAGATTATAGGTGTGAGCCATGGCACCCGGCCAATTTTACCATAATTTTTAAAATAATATACAAAAAAAATTGACTTATATACGTTAAAGGAATTGTATGGTATGTGGATTATATCTCAAGAAAGCTGTTTAAAAAAAAAAATTGCCATGCCCATATAAGAGGATTCCATCAAACATCTTATCATAAAGCCCACAGAACTCTATGAGGACAAATACAAACTGGCCAAAGTGTGGCCAAAGCTTAAGTCACTGACTGTCAGGATGGGCAGGACCTTACCCTAGGATTAAAACTCATCTACAATCTCTCTGCACAACTTAAGTAGCTCCAACAAGTATCTCTACCTGCAAACAGCCCAGTGAAGTTGGAACAGCTCCATCTTTAAAAGACTTTACCTTATCAAACCTAAGTAACAATCAGCGAGGCAGACTCTCTTTAAAAAAAAAAAAAAAAGTTATTTATTAAGGAACAGGCATTGCATTGGGAATCCATGTGAGTGTATTCAGGGAGATAAAGGAAAACAAGGGTTTTTCAAGGAAAAATAAGGATGGCTATATAAGTTGTTTTGAGACAATTATCCTTGGGTACAGGGATCAGTAACAATGGTGGCGTCAACCCAACATTGGACAGGCAGTTGCTAGGCAGATGTCCTTGCAGAAATATGTTTTTGTGTGTAAGATTGCCACAGCCTTTGTGCAAGGCTGTGGTTTTTGCAGAAGTTTTTGTGACAGTTTTTGTTATCAGGCATATATGTGTGAGAACCTTCTTTTAGTGGCCTCTCCCAGCTCTATTTGTCAGGGTCTTGACACAAGTGACATTCTGATTCTTACAACTTTCATGCCTTTTACAAGTTAAAATGGATGCCCAGAGCTACACTCATTGCCTCCCCTTTCCACAAGGTTGGAAGCTCTACCACCCTGCCTGTGACTTCTTTTCTTCTGACTCAATATACCCATTCCTGCAGTTACTCCTCATGTGGACAGTGCTTCAAGTTCTGCCGTCACCTGGTTGCACAGCTCTGCATACACTACAGCATGCCCCAGCACTGGCGACAAGCGTAACCTTCAGAGTTGGAATGCATAGGTTTATAGGTTTAAATCTGACTTCCATCACTAACTGGCTGCATGACCTTTAGCAAGTTATTTAACCCTCTTAAGCCTCAACTGCAACATCTATAAATTGGGGATGGTTGAAAGAAGCCTCATTTGGAGGGGGAGCAAAGCAGGGAGTGAAGTTAGTTTCTAAGATGAAAATCACTTACAGTCAAAATTACTCTTGCAAATCTACTCAGTAGGACCAACATACTGGCTCTCAAAATGTCTTTCTACATTTGAGCAGGTCGTTTTGTTTAAACACAATCTCTTTGCCTCTGCCAAGCACATGTCGTCATTCAAGCACATTCGATGTTTCTATGATACGACCCCATCTTAACAGAACCCACCTCAATGTCAGGCAACCAGTACAAAGTCTGGAACTCAGGAAGCTGGCCAACATTGCTAGCTTTTATTATTCTACGTATTGTAAGGGAAGGACAAAATCGAATGCGATGTTTCCAAAGTGGTCAGCCTAGGCCAAGGCACGGTCGCTTACACCTGTAATCCCAGCATTTTGGGAGGCTGAGGCAGGCAGATCACCTGAGGTCAGGAGTTCAAGATCAGCGTGGCCAACACAGTGAAACCCCGCATGTACTAAAAATACAAAAATTAGCCAGGCATAGTGGCATGAACCTGTAGTCCCAGCTACTTGGGAGACTGAGGCATGAGAATCGTTTGAACCAGGGAGCCAGAGGTTGCAGTGAGCCAAGATCACACCACTGCACGCCAGCCTGGGCGACAGAGTGAGACCCCTTTTTAAAAAAAAAAAAGAAAACAAAACAAAACAAAAAAAACCAAAGTGCTCAGCCCAGTGCTAGAAATGTTTTTTCAGGGCATCATGCTCAGGATCTCTTTTTATGTTTTTGATTGTCTGCTACTTCCTTCAGCAGGCAGGATAAAGATAGCTGGAAAATCCACCCACGAGAGCACTGTGGAGAAGAGACGCTGGGCCTGACCTTCCAGGGTACTCCCAGACAATGCCTAGCAGCATCTGTGCTCACACTCACCTGAAGTATTTATCCTAAAGCAGCCAGCCAGCCTCACACACAGAAAAGGAGAAGGTGGTTTTACCTGTCCTTACCCACCCAACATAACACACACATTTTCTTTCCACCGTCTCACAGATGCTCACTCCACCACCTGCACAAATGTAACCACCTTATTAACTCACCCCTTGCATTTGTTCAAGGGTAGTTAATAAAGTCACTCAGGTGTACTGCTGAAAATTGAAGTTAAATATTTTCCACCACAGAGCTGAACCATTACAGAGGTTAAAAAACTCAAAGGCTATTTTTTTTAATATAACAATAATTATAGTCATTTGCCTGGTCAAAACATTTCAACAACTGAGGGGACATGTCCAGGAGGATTTCCCAACAGTGACTGGTGTCGTATTTGATCAAAGCTTTGAAGGCCTCTGACCTAGACAGCAGTGACCATGAGCATGTGTTTGCTGTTTGCTTGGCCACTGACAGGACACCTCTGCCTTGCCACCATGCCAGCTTTCTGCAAGCGTATAAGACTGAAAGGATGGGAATCTCTACAAAGATGGGAGTTTCCACAACAGGACACTTTCTCCTCTATTTGTTTCAGGGAAGACAAAATATTTGCCTTTATGGTAACCAGTGTTCAGCAATGACTTGTCACACTCTAATCAAGCCCTGGCAATAAGAAGCTACTGTCAGATCCTTGTCATTGCCAACCATTCTGGCAGGGCCTATACGATGAGCAGCACGGGGACCATACTATGCAATGCACTGTCCTGCAGAAACAATGTCATAAATGGCTGTTAGCTGGGCAGGTGAGTCCAGCAAAACCTAATTAGTGCAGAGCAGGACTGAGCCATAATCCCAATTGACACTGATTTCTTCATTCCAGCACTTCTTCTCCTCATCTGTTTTAACACCAAAGGAGGAACTACTCAGTGAGAAAACACCTAACAGGAGAATTGGACCCAAGCTGTATCCAACATTATTTAATCTTAAGGCAGTTGTTCTAGGTGTGGTCACTGGACCAGCAGCGTCAGTCCCACCTGGAATCTTTCTAGAAATGCAAGTTCTCACGTCCACCTCAAACCCATGGAATCAGAAACTCTGGGTTTGGGGCTGAGCAATCTGTGCTTTAACAAGCTCTCCAGATGATTCTGGTGCAGAAAAATATTTGAAAGCTACAGTCATATTTGAGACTCACTGTCTTGAGGTACTATGATTTGTACAAAGCACATTTCTGGTGTGACCAGCATTCTTTCATTAGTAAAGCAATTTGGTAACTGGGGCAAATGGCAGAGCCAGGCAATCCCACAATGTGAATGGAGTCAGGGTCATTGTGGATAGTTAGCATCATGGGCCAGGTATGAGGCAGCTCAGGGACTAAAGGTCAGTGTGTCAGGAAGGACAGGTGGTCACAAGGGCGAGAGGCTGTCCTGAACTGTGGCTCAAAAGGAGAACACTGCCAACTTTAAAGAGGCCCTTATCAATGAACAGCTATGACTTGTTTTCAAAATTTGGAAAAAAAAATCCTCTTTTCAAATGCAGTTTTACACTGAAGCTTAATACATGAAGCAGATGAAGAGGGGTGAGTGTTTGAACCCCCGCTCCTGTCAACAACCTTGGTTCTCCTCTTACCTCTCCCCCTTGGTAGCCTCCAATATACTTTGGGGGAATCCTAAGGGTTTCTGAGAACACAGTTTGAAAAACCCAGAGTACTTATTAAACATGCATTATACTGAACCCCTATTAACCTCAACAGAAATGGCAAGAAGTGATCTGGAGGCAGCAAATGAGGCATGAGGTTTTATTGGGCGCTTACAGACAGGAGACAGTCCAGTGGCGGCGGGCTGCACAGGAGACCGCCTTACACACAGGCCAGTGGGAGGGGCTGGACAAGATAATTGCAAGGCCCAGTGGCAGTGTGCTGGGCAGGAAACCTGCGACCACTTGCAAACAGCATGCAGTTTACATAGCATTTTCACTTAGCACCCTTCCCCCAACAACCTCCACCTCCACCTGGCAACCTCCATTTAACACAAAACCAAAGGTCTCAATCCCATGCACGGCTCATGCTCCATGGGATGAGCGTGGGGCTCAGATGTCCCTCACAGACAAGGAATGAATCCTGGATTCCGTAGCTCGGTATACACATTCAGGTGCATCTGCCATATAGGGTCATTCTAAGGGTAGGCTTAAGTTATTGCTTTCAGATATGTTTACACTACAACATTCTGATTCCTGGGCCTCGCCAGTCCTACTGAATTAGAAGAGCTGGGGCAAGGCCTGGAGCCCTGTACTTTTTAGTTTCTCCAAGTAATTCTGAGAATCAGCCAGATCACAGCCTTTGAGTAGTGTTTGTCTCAGAGCAGGACCCTAGACTTTCACATAAGAAGAATTTGGGAGAACTTGTTAACAATGTAAATTCCTGGGTCCTTCCCAAGCCCTACTGATACTGGCTCTCTGGAGTAGAGCCCAGGAATCTGCATTGTGAAGGTAACTGACTCTTACATACATCAGGTGTGAGAAGCACTGTGGCCTGGTGCCAGATACTGCATTCCATCCCTCCAACACACACAACGCTGTTGTCTGTGCTTCCCTCGATCTCTCACACACACACAACCCTGAAAATATAAAGAGAACTTTTCCCTCTGAATCTTTTTTTTTCAGACAGAGTCTCACTCCGTCGCCCAGGCTAGAGTGCAGTGGTGTGATCTTGGCGACACCATGCCCAGCTAATTTGTGTATTTTTAGTAGAGACGGGGTTTCACCACATTGGCCAGGCTGGTCTTGAACTCCTGACCTCATGATCCGCCCACCTCGGCCTCCCAAAGTGCTGGGATTACAGGCATGAGCCACCGTGCCCAGCCGCCTCTGGATCTTTTTGAGGCAGGGAGACTTGAGCCTTCCCTCCTGGAGCCTGGGTGTGGGGTCACATTCTGGGATGGTAGAAGAGCAGAAAGGAGGAAGGAGAAAGCAGTGTTGGGAGTCCTGACCCCTTTTCACAGTCTTATCCTTTAGGTGTGAAAATTGGGCTCCAATCTAGACACCAACTCTTAGACCAGGGGTCTCCACACACCATGTCTAGGCCTCGCCCAACCTCACAGATTCTGTCTTAATCACCTTGGATGGAGGCAAGGCCTTGGTATCTTTTTAAGGCATCTCAGGTTAAAATGCACATCCCGGAAAGTAAACGACTATCTAGAGTGCAGCTTCTCAAATGTGAATATGCACAGATCTCACTAAAATGCAGATACTGATTCAGTTGGTAAAGGTGGGGCCGGAAACCCTGCACTTCTAACAAGCCCCCAGATGCTGCTGATGATGCTGGTCCACAGCTCACATTTTGAATCACAAGGATCTAGTGGTTCTCAAACTTTAGGAAGCAACAGAATCACAGGGAGGCTTGTTAAAACTTTGCAGGACCCATCCCTAAGTTTCTAGTAAGTCTGGGTGGGGCCTCATAAGGTGTATTTCTAACAAGTTCTCAGGTGATGCTGATGGTCCAGGAACTACCTTTTAGAACCACTGGTCCAGACCATGTTCTTAGCCCAGGCTGCTATAACAAAATACCAGGAACTGAGTGGCTAATAACAGAAATTTACTGCTTACAGATCTGGAGGCTGTGGATGTGAGGGCAGGGTGCCAGCATAGTCAGGTTCTGGTGAGGGATCCCTTCTGGGTTGCAAACTGCTAACATCACTTTGTATGCTCACATGGGAGAGAACAGAGTGGGGAGGCAAGCTCTTGCATGACTCTCCATCAATTTCAGTCATGAGGGCTCCACCTGCAGTACCTCACTTAACGCGAATTATCTCCCAAAGGCCCACCTCCTAATACCATCACATGGGTAGGGTTTCAACATAGAAATTTTGCAGTTCATAACATTCAGTTATATGTTTTTTGCAACACAAACATTCAGTTCATAACAACCTTTTTTTTTTTTTTTTTTTTAAGATGGAGTCTCACTCTGTTGCCAGGCTGGAGTGCAGTGGCGATCTTGGCTCATTGCAACCTCCGACTCCTGGGTTCAAGCGATTCTCCTGCCTCAGCCTCCCGAGTAGCTGGGATTACAGGCGCCCGCCACCATGCCCACCTAATTTTTGTATTTTTAGTAGAGACAGGGTTTCACCATGTTGGCCAGGATGGTCTCGATCTCCTGACCTCATGATCTGCCCACCTCAGCCTCCCAGAGTGCTGGGATTACAGGCGTGAGCCACCGTGCTCAGCCAACAACCATGGTTTTTAAATATTAGTGTACATTAAAATGGCTTGGGGAGCTTTCAAAAACAGAGGTCGCCAGGCCTGATCCATTTGATTATTAGGTCTGGGGAGGAGTCCAAGAGTTATAATTCAATAAGCTTTTCAAGGTACTAGTATGGTCCATTAATCCAGGAACCATGCTCAAATCTAGAATTTATATCCTGCAAATGCAATAAGCCTTTCTGGTACTGATAACAAACTTTACTGGAAACAGTCTGAACATCATAAACATACTTCACAAAGAAACCTACAACACTTTCTCATAAATCAATACCAGGTCCAACATAAGGAGGCAAGAACAAGGACACTTGGAACCAGAAAAGTTGCCAGTAACTGCTGGGTTCCTGGAATATGGTCTCTGGGTGGGGCTCCTGCTATGGTCGAAATGTTTGTGTTCTCCACAACTAGAATTGTGTTCTCCACAATTCATTCAAGTAAAACTAGAGCAAAGCTAAGCTGGTCTGCACATCTGCTGGGTCCAGCTACATCCTGAGGGTGTCACAGCTTTGGAGTTGTCCTGGCTCTTCAACTCCTGATACCCTCTGAACCCACCTGGTAAGGCAGGGGAATGAAGGCACAGGATCCCGACCATCCCACCATCCCAAGAGCATTTAGCTTGGTTAGGCACCCCAGGGGAAGCCGCTCTCCATTTGATTCAGGAATAGCATGTGTGTGTGGTTTTCTTTTGTTTTGTTTTTTAAAGACAGGGTCTCACTCTGTTGGCCAGGCTGGAATGGCATAATCATAGCTCACTATAGCCTCAAACTCCCAGGCTTAAGTGATCCTCCTGCCTCAGCCTCCTGGGAAGCTAGGACTACAGGCATGCCCTACTATGCCTTGCAAATTTTTTTATTTTTTGTAGAGACAGGATCTTGTTTTGTTGCCCAGCTGGTCTCAAACTCTTGGCCTCAAGCAATCCTCCCACCTCAGCCTCCCAAAGCTCTGAGATTACAGAAGTGAGCCAACACACCTGGCCACGTGAGTTTTGACTGGCATCAGCATGGAGATTAAGTTCCATCCAGGCCAGGTGCAGTGGCTCACATCTGTAATCCCAGCACCTTGGGAGGCCGAGGTGGGCGGATCGCTTGAGGTCAGGAATTCGAGACCAGCCTGGGCAACATGGTGAAACCCTGTCTGTACTAAAAATACAAAAATTAGCCAGGCATGGTGGTGTGCACCTGTAATCCCAGCTACTCGGGAGGCTGAGGCATGAGAATCGCTTGGACCCAGAAGGCGGACACTGCAGTGAGCCAAGATTATGCCACAGCACTCCAGCCTGGGCGACAGAGCGAGACTCTGTCTCAAAACAAAACAAAACAAAAGTTCCACCCACACCACCCCTGGGCAGTGCGGGAGGCAGTGTGGCATAGTAGGAACTGCGCGAGACTGGCCTGGGTGTACATTTCTGCTCTGCCCCTTGCAAGTCAGACAGTCAATCTTGGACTACACATAAACCTCTGGAGCCTCAGTTTCCTGATCTGTGTAATGTGGGTGATAATAACTCTTCATGGGTTTGTTGTGCAAGTTCCTTGAAAACTCCGAAGTGCCATGCAGATATTATTGTGAAGCTCCACGTGCCTCTAGTAGCCAAGCAGACAACAGCAGCAACCACTCTACTTTGTACATAGTAGATGTCTGCTCTTATCACCACTGCAACCCCAGCATCTAGCACAGCTCTGAGTACACAGTAGGCATAAAAAACTATTTATTAAATAAATGAACAGTGTCATGGGCTGAATGTTTGTGTCCACTCTCCCAAAATTCATATGTTGAAATCCTAACCCCCAATATGACAATATTAGAAGGTGGGGCCTTTGGAGGGTGATTAGGTCATAAGGATGAAGCCCTTATGAATGGAGTTAGTGCCCTCATAAAAGAGGTCCTAGAGAGACTCCTTGCCCCTTCCACCACGTGAAGTTATAAACAAAAAGATGGCCGTCTAGGAAGCAGGCCTTCACCAGACACTGAAGCAGCTGGCACCCTGATCTTGACTTCCCAGCCTCCAAAACTGTGAGAAATATTTCTGCTGTTTATAAGCCACCCAGTTTACGGTATTTTGTTATAGCATCCTGAATACACTAAGAGAGTTCCAAACATAATCCATCAAGTTAGAAAAGAAAGACAAGGCCATAAAAGATGTTCTTGGTAACTATATCGATATGTATATAGGAAATACATATCGATATGTATAGGAAAGCAACATAGCATGGTAGTTAATCCCACAGGTGTAAGATTACGAAGACTCAGGTTAAGACTAGGGTTAAACTCAACAGAGCTCGATTTCCTCGTCTATAAAAGAGGGAAAATGATACCTCCTTTAGAGGCTGCTGAGAGGGCAAGAGATAATGTATGTAATGTTCTTAGGCTGACACACAGTAAAATCATGTGGTGTTTTTTTTTTGTTTGTTTGTTTGTTTTGAGACAGAGTCTCGCTCTGTTGCCCAGGCTGGAGTGCAGTGGTGCAATCTTGGCTCACTGCAAGCTTGGCCTCCTGGATTCACGCCATTCTCCCACCTCAGCCTCCTGAGTAGCTGGGACTACAGGCGCCCGCCACCACGCCCAGCTAATTTTTTTTGTTTTTGTATTTTTAGTAGAGATGGGGTTTCACCATGTTAGCTAGGATGGTCTCGATCTCCTGACCTCGTGATCCACCTGCCTCGGCCTCCCAAAGTCTTGGGATTACAGGCGTGAGCCACTGCGCCCGGCCAAATCATGTTCTTATAAGTATCACTAGAGCCATTAAATCTTGGAGTTGGACACAACCACAATGATTAGCCTTCAAGCAAGACAGAAAAGTCAAAGACCAGTAGCACAGCATCATCTGGACACGTGTGAGAAATGCAGACTCTAAGCTCCACCCCAGGTTTTCTAGGACAGAATGTGCACTTGACCCCCAGGAGATTCCTATGCACATTAGTTCGAGAGGCACTGCCCTACAACATCTCCACCGGCTGTGGAGCACTCTGGTGGTTTTCAAACTTGCTATGAGTAACAGTCATCTGAAGAGTGGTTTTGTTTTTGTTTTTGTTTTTTTTTGGAGACAGGGTCTCACACTATTGCCAGGCTGGAGTGCAATGGTGTGATCATAGCTCACTGCAGCTTTAAACTTCTCGGCTCAAGTGATCCTCTTACCTTAGCCTCCCAAGCAGCTGAGACTACAGGCACGTACTACCACACCTAGCTAAGTATTTTTTAAAAGATGGGGTTCCTCTATGTTGTCCAGGTTGGTCTTGAACTTCTGGCCTCAAGCAATCTTCCCACTTCAGCCTCCTGAGTTATTGGGGTTATAGATATGAGCCACCAAGCCCAGGTGAAGAGCTTTAAAAGAACATACCAATGCAAGATCTCCCATGAGTTTCATTCAATTGGTTTGGGATGTAGCCTGAGAACTGGAATTTTTCTTAATTTTCCCAAGAGATTCTTATACGCAGCAAGGTTAAGAATCACTAATGTGGCCGGGCACAGTGGCTCACGCCTGTAATCCCAGCACTTTGGGAGGGCGAGGTGGGTGGATCATCTGAGGTCAGGAGTTAGAGAACAGCCTGATCAACATGGTGAAACCCCGTCTCTATTAAAAATACAAAGATTATCCAGGCATGGTGGCACATGCCTGTAATACCAGCTACTTGGGAGGCTGAGGATCGCTTGAATCTGAGAGGCAGAGGTTGCTGTGAGCCGAGATCGCACCACTGCACTCCATCCTGGGCAACAAGAGCAAAACTCTTTCTCAAAAAAAAAAAAAAAAAAAAAAAGACTCACTAATATTAGATAAGCGTGCAGACTCTGAGGTTAACAGATGGTATAATCTCAGTTCTACCACTTACTGGCTGTGTCACCTTGGGCAGGTTACTTAATCCCTTGGTGCCTCAGTTTCCTGATCTGTAAAATTAGCATAATAATAGTACCTATCTCATAAAGACACTAAGGGATGAAATGAGACACATTCCATAGAAAACACACTTAGTGCCAGGCACACCATCAGTCCTCAGTGAATTTAGGTTCTACGTAAAGACCTCTGATGACAAGGGTTTCACCCTTCATGTTTTAGCACTCTCCTCCGTAGGACACTTGTTAGAAAGATCTGCTAATAAATGACGAGGGCACTACAATAATCACTTGGATCTGACTACTCTTTCCCACAGTCAAGCTCTGTAATGAATGGTCCCTGAATAACCCCCAACACACACACACACACACACACACACACACACACACACACACACGCTCCTAATTGAAGTCCCCTCTTTGGGCCATCCACTTGTAAATGAGCCCAGAGGTCCTGGCCTGGGATAAACAGGTAACTTCAAGTAGCAGGAATGCCCAACATCAAGCCACAGGCTCTGCCTCAAATGAGCCATGTGCCATGTGACCCTGAGCTGGTTCCAATGGCCTAGGCCTCAGTTTCCTCATCTGTTACACAAGGGGGTCAGGCCAGGTGATCCCTGACCCCCAGCGCTTCCCTTCTTGGGTTCCCTGGGTTCACAGTACCAGGAAGAACCACTCACCAAAGACGGAGTCCTGTTTCCCCCACACGATCTTCAGTAAAACAAAAGCCCACTCAATACAGCCAACGTGTGGGTTACATTTCTATGGTCTCCTAGTGACTACCCAGTAAACTAAAATTTAACAATAGGCTTTTTCTAAAAATCTTCTAAACATAGACACAATCTCTGGGAGAGCAAGGATTTCCTGAGGGTCTTTCTGAGGAAACTAACAGGACCAAATAATAGATGGTGTTTGGATTGAACTTGTATATATGAGAGAGAGAGAGGGAGTGTGTGTGCATATGTGTGTGTATAAAAACAATGTGAAGATTGTTTTCAGTTTTTTCCTGAGAACTCTAAGATACTGGGAATCATCTGTCAGGCTGTCTCCACCAATTTTCCCTTCCCCGTGTCTCTTGAATTCTTTCCTTTCTTTGCTTTTACGCCAGCCCTGGTTGGGTGCTGGCTGCTTTCCACGTACCCACGCCAAAGTGCAGGCTCTACATGATCAAGGACCCTCCCTTGCTTGCACGTGCCTGCATTCCTAGCACACCGTTTGGATCCTGACCCTCCTCATGCTGCGTTTTCCACCTCCCTGGCTCACTCCTAAGGCCCAGCATCCCCCCGCTGCCAGCTGCTGTGGGCTCTCTCCATCTGCAGGCCCACCAGCACCTCAACGCACCCGATACCAAACTCACCACTCTTGCCTAACCCTCCTTCCCCAACAAAAACTTGGGGTGACTTCTCCTCTTCCTCCTGCCCAGTACATTAAATCTGCTTCCAGTTCGCCGACTCCAGCTTCCCCACTGATGCCAGCCCTGTTTCCCACTCCCTACTCCCACTCCAGCACTGCCACGCACACCTTCCCTTCCCGCTGGAGGAGCATCTCTCCCAGGTCTTCCTCCACACGCCACCCTGAACCCCCTGCAGGATCTCCTCCTGAGGCCTATCACATTCAGCAATAACAACTGTCACTGATCTCCTCTGCTGTGTACCAGGCAGAGTGCTGGATTCTTCCCTTACATGTCCTGGAATCCTTAGAATGGACACAAATCTCCATTTTCAGACTAAGACGCTGAAGCTCTGTGGCAATACCTGGATCCAAATCCAGGTCTGTGCTCCTGCAATGGAATCCTAGTACCAAAACACAAATAACTGAGACAGAGAGATCAAGCCTGTCTGAGCTCTGGGATCAACCTACCATCTAATCCTTCATTTCTCTGCAAGCATCCTACATGCTGAGCAAATAAGATACTCCCCTTCTTTTGGACAAACTCATGTTTCCCATCCCTGGGCTTTTGTCCACACTGGTTTCTTCCTGGAATGCCCTTCTCCCATCTCAACCTGCAGAAATATCCTACCTGCCTATCTCCCTTCCCTCCTGATGCTGAAGCTCTTCTAGCACAGCTGAGTTTGATATCACTCTTTCTCCTTTGAACCCCAATGGCACTGGGTTTCTCTGTTGTATCAATCTGTGTGCTTTTCCAATGCATTTCACGTGGCAGCATACATTTGGATGGCAGGAACCAAGTCATCTTGTGTCCCTACCTCTCCCACCCAGGCACTGAGGACAGTATAGTGCCTTGCATGTAACTGATTCTCAACTTGTTGAATTGAGCAGATATCGTAAGATCTTATCGGAGAGAAGCACACTGAGAAAACACAAATTCTGACAAAAGTCAGAATTTATATGCAACAAAGAATTCCCTATAAGCAGGAGGACTGTTTTTGTGTCATCTACAAGTGGAGACCAATAATACCAGCAAATGAGTAGAAGTGCTAAGGAATCACATTTAAGCTCAACAAAACCAATTTCATTTTTAATCATTAAAGCTGTCTCTGAAAGAAAAGGATTGGTCATGAGGGAGTGAGTTTTTTGTCCCTACAAAGATTCAAGTGCAGGCTAAGTTGCCTGTGGCAGAGGCACCCAGAGGACTCCTGGGTTGCAACAGGGCTGGAGGAGCTAGATTAGATGACTGACTTCCTAGGTCATTTCCAAACAGAATTCTAAAGCCATCTCTCTCTGTTTTGAGGACGCCCACTGAAGATGGCTAGCATGTTCTGTCATGTTACAACAACTGAAAACAGTTGACTGAAACTTTACCCATGTCACTTAACCAAGCATCAATGTATCATTCAACTGTGAAGTTCTGCAAGAATAAAAGGTCAAAGAAGTCCATGAGTTCATCCTCTGATCTCAAACTCTGATTTTTATCATGAAAGCCTATGTGTGATTTTTAAAACATGTTCCAAACCTGTCCAAAGCTAGCTTTATATTTAGATAGTTCAGACAGCAATTATTTTGCCAAATTTAGGGAAAAGTTAAACAACTATATTTCAAGAAAAAGTATTCAAGTCATTAGAATCATGACAGTTTATTTACAAGTAAGAACAATAGTGTGTAATGAGCCAAAATGTATGATTAATCCACTTCTGGCCACCTAAGATCCATTTTTAAAATGTACTGGCTTGAATCCTCTGTAGCTGCAGGTATTAATGCGGGCAAATATTTATTAAAAGAGAAACATATAAGATCATATCTTCTGTTTAGTAACTTTGCAAAGAGTTATATGATATGAGATAAAAAGCAAAATGAGTAACAAACTCAAACAAAGGAAAATCGGCACTCTCTTCTCCTCAAGCCATAATGTTGTCATTACACTTTCCAAACTTTGCTACAGCTCTCTCTATTAACTGTATAATCCTACTTTGAGCCAGGGGGAGTAGCTATGATAATCTTTGAAAGTCAACTGTTTATCTGTGAGAGATGAACTGTCCACTGAGAGCCAATGACACATGCCTGTCCAGAGAAAAGACAGCATCCAACAGCCTACACAGTCAAAGGAACTGAGTAATTTCTTCATGGAAAACTTTTACATCCACCATGATGTGTCAATTTTCTCCCACCAAGATGAAAATGCTGTGCAGACAGGTAGACTCATAATACCAAACTGAGTCATAAAAATGACTAATGACACATATAACTTTTCCCCACACAGCTGTTTTGCACTACTGTGCAAAACAGGTAATCTGAAGATCACTCCCACACACACATACTCATTTATTTAACAGTTTATCAAACATTCATTAGAAAGTATATGAAAAGCATCCAAATTTATGAAAATGTGGTTAATCACCCAGGTACAGTCACTCTGAAATCAGTTTTCATGTAAACAACGTAAGTAAATACTAAAGAATAATATGACTCCAACTCAACAGTCTGAAGTTTTGTGAAACTCACCCAGTGTGTTTCTAAGTGCATTTTACATGGAACTCCATTAGTACTTTACAGAAAAGTTAATGCAACTAACATTACATTAAAAAAATTAATACCCTATGCTTTGCTTCCGTGTAATTTGAGATAAACAGTCATCACTATGTTGACATTTGAAAATTAAATGTGAGCTCTAGAAGTGCTCCAGTCCTGCAAAATGCCCAGAGACCATGACAATATCCAGTAGACAAGAGAGTTTACGAGCTTATTGGCCAGAGGCCTCCGTCAATTGCGTATGCATGGAATATCGATAGAGTACAATAAGCATCAGATCATAAAGCAGCTCCCGAAATGGTGAAATGCAGGACTTACACTTGGTTGCCGCTATTCCTTTTTTAAAGACTGGGTCTTGCTCTGTCACCCAGGCTGGAGCACAGTGGCATGACCATAGCCCACTGCAGCCTCAAACTCCTGGGCTCAAGCGGTCCTCCCGCCTCAGCCTTCCAAGTAGCTGAAATTACAGGTGCTATTATTTGCTTGGAAATTAATAATAGCTAACAACTACCTAGTGCTAGGTAAATGCCAGGTTCTGGTCTACTGCCTCACAGATATTAATGTATTTAGTTACCTACTACCTTTGCCGTAGGTACCATATTATCCCCATTTACCAATGAGGATGCTAAGGCACAGAGAGGTCATATAGCTAGTAAGTGGCAGAGCTAAAATGTGAACCCAAGTTCGCTCCCTTGACCATTACACTATTTGATCTTTCAAAGGTAAGCACACAGTCCTTGATGATGGCATGTCTACAATGCAACTGGTTCCTCAGAATCTATACAACTGACAAGTCCCTGCAGTGAAAGGAGAAAGGGACTTGTTCCCCAGACACCTCTATGACTGGCACACTCTGTCCCTGGGCTTTTCCTTGTCCACATTACCACAGTGCTATTCCAAGTAGAATTTGATCCACGGGTCAGAGTAAAGCATATACTGGAAAAACTGTAAAAGACTTTGAAACAGACCCAAAAAAAGGTCTAACTCACCCTTCCAAGTTATGTCTGCCTTTCATTACCTTTGAGTAATATACACCATGTAAGATGTAGAAAACTGATAATTATGCAAATGATTTGTGACTATAAAATGGAAATTTATTGTATCTTTGGAATCCAATGTGGTTATTGCCCTATGGATAAACCCATTTTGCATCTATTTATAAATTCATTTCGGCATTCCTTTGAATGTGTTGAAACATCTCACTGGTTCCCACATTAATTAATAAGTTAAAATCTCACACATGTTCATTTTATATCTGTCTGAGTCATAATTATATCCTTACTTTAAAATTGTCTTCTAACATGGATTTCTGAGAAGAATATCAATCTAGAGTTCAATAAGGGACTCAGTTATAGCAATGTTCCAATGCTTTGTTGTCATCATTTCAAGGCCAAACACCACCTTTCTGGAATGAACTTAACGTCTGAATCTTGGTCCAAAATGTGCCGTCATTTTGGAATTCAAAGTTTGATAGTGGCACAAAAATATTAAATTCAGTTCTGAGAAATAGAAAAAAAAGAGGTCTAAGCATTTAGGATAAATTATGCAATATTACCCCCAAAACAAAGACAGGATATAACTACTCAAGTGCCATTTTGTTTATTCTTAATCCTATATGGATAATTACATTCCTATCAAGAAAGGCAGAACAAACAATGTTAACATCATTGCAGCATTCAGTAAATTCTCAGATGAGGGTGTGGACCTCTGCTTAGTGGACCTCTGCAGCATGTGGAAGGTGGGAAAGGCTGATCCTGAAGGGCGTTCACACTTCTAAATACTGGGGAATTGAGGAAATAAGTCTCGTGCTTGTTATTCATATTCAACCAACAATTTCCATGAGGTGTGAACTATAAGAATAGATTGTTCTTCTAAAACTTAAAAATTACTCGTGCCTCATTCAGTCTAGAGATTTCCCAATGAAATACATCATCTCAGGTAGTAACTGCACCATTAGCTGATTATCTCAGAATTAAAGAGCTGGCTCCATATAACCTGAATCCTAGGGTTCCTATGGCTCTTTAGGAGCTCAGTGTGGTAGAAATGGCATGGGCTACTGCCATCTTGAAAGTCTCACCTGACTCCCCAGAGTTTAAACCAGAAAACTGTAGCAGGTGCAATATCATGCTAAACACGAGAACCAAAGCAAATAACAAAGGTCCACCTCAAAAGAGTGTACAATTTTCCTGTGGCTGTTTTAAGAATTTATGATAAACTGATTGGCTTTAAACAGAAACTTATTCTGTTGCAGTTCTGGAGGCTTAGAAGTCCAAAATCCATATTACTGGGATGAAATCAAGCTTTCAGCAGGGCCACAATCCCTCTGAATATCCCTAGGGAGAAGCTGTTCCTTGGTTCTTCCAGGTACACTACAGGTGTCTGCCAGCATTCTTTGGCTTGTGGCTGCGACACTCCAATCTTTGCCTCCATCTTCACAATGCCTTTACCACCTCTGTGGGTACATCAAATCTCTATCTCTCTTATAAGGATGCCTTATAAAGCTACCTGGACAATCCAGGAAAATCTCCTCATCTCAAGATCCTTAACCTAATCACATCTTCAAAGTATTTGTGCCATAAGGTATCATTCATAGGCTCCAGGCATCAGGAGCTGGTATCTTTCAGGGAACCATTATTCTAGTTCTCCATTGTAAATATGACTAGAGGTATTCTGGAGGAGTATGTAATGCATGGATGTGGCACAGCAGTGACCTTTGTTTCCTGAAAGCCCTGAAACCAATATTAACAATAACAACAGTGTGTATTTCCTAAGCACCTACTTTAGATATTAGACCAAGCATCTTACAAGTTCCCACTAACTATTTGGGAATTATAAGATTCTCACATTACAGATGACAAAACTGAAGCTAAGTTTTGGGTAATATAATTGCCCAAGATCACAAAGTGGGTGGCAGGGAAATGGCTCCAGAGCTCCTTCTACCTCCCAGAGGCAGGAAACTGATGGAAAGCTTCCTGCTTTTCATCTCCTCACTAACTACAAGAATTCCTAAAACCTGGCCCAGGGTGACTATAGGCTGGCCCAGCTGATGCAACCCCCTCAATACATGAACAGCAAGCAAGGACAGCCACCCTAACCTATAGGCCAGAAGTCCCAAGGGTCTTCCTTTCCTTCCTCTCCATCTGCCCCCACCCTAAGATATCATCCCCACTTCACCGTTCCCCTTTTTCTATACTCATTCAACTATCTGTCGTCAGAAACCACACCTTCTGCAACTATACCCACCCCATCCAATCATATACCCACTTGCTCTCATCACAAGATGGGTGATGTGGGGCTACTTTTCCATCTCCCACCTCCCCAGCTATAGCTGATGCTGATCTAACTTTCTGTCCATCCAGCATCCCTTCCTTGGGGGACCTTCCCCTCCCATTCCACAATGCACCCACACAGTCCATAAGAGCTACATGGGGCTAGCCCTGCCTTCCCATCACACCCCCATCACCACAACCCTAGCCAATCAGAGCAACACAAACCACTGGCCAGGTGATTGGTTCAGGGATGGGAACATGACCCAATCTTGGCCAATCACCCATCAGAGTTCTCTCTGGGACTGTCACTAAAGCTCTGAAAACAGGCTCAGAATTTTGCCTTACTCTGAGATCATTAGGTCTAAAGACAATGAAGGTTTGGAGTTGCTGGTGTCATTTTGATGTCACATGGAGAAAATCCATCTGAGAATGAAGACAAATGGAGATCACCAGGGCTGGGACTTGTTGAGAGAGACAGGATCCTGATCAGGGCCAGCTTCATGAGACTGCAATCTGTGCAGGTCACAGGTGCTGTGCTTAGAAGGGCCCTGTGCTTGATTTAACATTCTGCTGTCATCATCTTGAAATCTGTTTGTTTCTGTTTTTGTTTTTACAAGAGATCCCATGTCTTCCTTGTGCACTGAGCCCTGCAAATGATGTAGCCAGTTCAGGTCACGGTATCACCATTTGAACCCCTGGAGAGCCAATCAGGCTTAATGTCAGCATAAACCTTAGGATTCCCAGTTACCTGCCAATAAACAACCTCTTTTATTTAAGTCAGTCTGTGTATCATCCACTTACAACCAAAGGATCTGCCTGCACACCACTGCCTCTAAGTCCACCACCCCCTCTCCCACCACACCTTGCACACATCCATTCCCCTCAGCCCTGGCTGCCTCTGCATTCACCTCTAGTCCATCCATTTCCTCACCAACATCATCCTAGGAGTCCTGGACTGGTCCTCTGCCCTGGCTGCTGAGAGCCCGGATTTCCCAGACTAAAGATGAATCAAATGTAATCGTCTATGTTTACAACACTGATCTAATTGATCCAACAGGGTCAGAAAGACACGAGAGATTTATTTGTTCATTCATTCAAAGAAATATTTATTGAGTACTTACCATGTACGAGGCACAGGAGAGATAAAAGGAACATTTTTTGTACTTGCAATTGATAGGAAAAAAACACCCTTAGAAACCCTCAAATAAGCAATGTCCTTCCTTCAGAAACAGACAGGCAGAGAAGCTTATAGGTGTGAGAAGGGAGGAAAGAAGCCAATCAGAAGCCGGATACAGAAGGGGTGAAAGAACACTCAGATCTTCCCTGAGGTTTCCAGAAGAAAAGAAGGGGTTAAAAAGGAGCAAATGTAAAACCGAGAAGTTTCCTGGAGGGTTACACAGGGCCCCATCCATCACTGAGAGTGCCCGCTGCCACCCCTCAACATCTTCCATGTTGACATGTACCTACTACATGGTAGGTACTCAATAAATATTATTTGAATCAATGAACAAATGAATCTCTCATGTATTTCTAACCCTGTTGGATCAATTAGGTGAGTTTGTAAACACAGATGACTGCATTTGATTCATCTGTAGTCTGGGAAATCCAGACTCCCAGCAGCCAGGTCAGAGGGCTCATTGTCCCTTAGACACATCTCCAGGCTTGGTAGCTGGGCTCTAAACTAGGGCAAGCACTATCTGTGGCCTTTGTACTGAGCTCCTCTAGGAGACAGAAGAGTGCTGTCTTTGGGTCTGACTCCTGCTGTGAGAATTTATCCTCTCTAAACCTCAGTTTCCTCATCGATAAAACGGAGGTTAAAATGATAGCCAATCATGGGCTTACTGTAGCGATTACCTGAAGTAATCCATGTAGAGCTGTCAGCCCAGAGCCCGGCACATCAAGAGCTCAGTAGACAGTACCATGTCACTCAGCAAAGGAAAACCCATGTTCCAACCCACCAACTGATAAAGATCTAATGGGACATCACTTGTTCAAAAGTAGGGGGTTCTCCTGTGTTCCAGGGGAAAACAGATTTGACCTTCTATGTTTTTAATATTAGTAGTTATATCAATCCTAGTTTAGCAATATTAAAATAAGCTACCTTATCCAAAATATAAGTCTAATGATAGTCAATATTTACATAGCACTTTCTTTCAAGTAAATTTAAAATTTGTCTTACATGTTATCAAGCCCTAGAGAAAAAATGACCATAACTGGTTTTTTTTTTTTTTTTTTTTTTTTTTGGAAACAGAGTCTCACTCTTCTCGCCCAGGCTGGAGTTCAGTGGCGCAATCTCAGCTCACTGCAACCTCCGCCTCCTGGGTTCAAGCGATTCTCCTGCCTCAGCTTTCTAAGTAGCTGGGATTACAGGCGTGCGCCACCACGCCCAGCTAATTTTTTTTTTTTTTTTTTTAGTAGAGATGGGGTTTCACCATGTTGGCCAGGCTGGTCTCGAACTCCTGACCTCAGGTGATCCATCCACCTCGGCCTCCAAAGTGCTGGGATTACAGGCGTGAGCCACCGCGCCTGGCCCAGAATTGTTTTTAACTCTTTTTGTACAAAAGGGCAATCAGAGCCCACAGAAACTGGAAAGTCACTTCTTTTCTTTTGAGCTTTACTTTTCTCCTCTATAAAATGGGAGTCTGAGTTTCAGTTCTCTCGTACTGACCCCACAGGTCCAGGTCAAGCTGCTGCTACAGGTGCAGCTGAGTTAAAACATGCCAGAGAGATTGCTCTCCTATTTTTGAAAAACCATCAGGAAAGGAGATTTCACAAGATCAGATGGCCCTTTAAAGCCATGTGTTTTACTAGCAAGCTGGGTGATGAAAACTATCAGAAGGAAAGATGAAAGGAGAAGCTGAAATTTATTCAGATGGAAAAAAGGAGAGACTTGGCCAAAACCACTTGTAGTATCAGAAGTCGAATGAGATGATCACTAGCAATAAAGTGGAAACAGACAGTCTTGTGCTGTCAAAACTCTAAGCTGTGTGTGTAGCCACTCTACCCCTGACACCTTATCACACGGTAGGTAATTTCCAAAAAAAGTCATTCTTAAAGAGTGTTCTTGGGGGACCTCCCTTGAGTGCTCCAAAAAGTTAAAAACATTACAAATGTACAGTGTCATCTTCATAATCTCAAAACCCTCTCAATGGGAAAAAATGCCTTAAAACAAGTGTCTTAGATGAAAATTATGCAGTACAGTTTTAACAATCTGGCTTTATGTTCCAAAGATCTAACTTAAGACTTGAATAAAAAGAAGGATTATCAGAGGATGCTTTAGAGAATGTATTAGTCCATTTTCATACTGCTATGAAGAAACACCCAAGACTGCGTCATCTATAAAGAGAAAGAGGTTTCATTGACTTACAGTTCCACATGACTGGGGAGGCCTCACAATCATGGCAGAGGGCAAAGGAGGAGCAAAGGCACATTTTACATGGTGTCAGGCATGAGAGTGTGTGCAGGGGAACTGCCCTTTATAAAACCATCAGATCTCCTGAGACTTATTCACTATCACGAGAACAGCACAGGAAAATCCTGCCCCTGTGATTCAATTACTTCCCACCAGGTCCCTCCTACAACACAAGGGGATTATTGGGAGTTACAATTCAAGATACGACTTGGGTGGGGACACAGACAAACCATATCATTCCACCCCTGGCCCCTCCCAAATCTCATGTCCTCATGTTTCAAAGCCAATCATGCCTTCCCAACAGTCCCCCAAAGTCTTAACTCATTTCAGCATTAACTCAAAAGTCCACAGTCCAAAGTCTCATCTGAGACAAGGCAAGTCCCTTCTACCTATGAGCCTGTAAAATCACAAGCAAATTAGTTACTTCCTAGATACAATGAGGGTACAGGCATTGGGTAAATACACCCATTTCAAATGGGAGAAATTAGCCAAAACAAAGGGCCTACAACGCTCCATGCAAGTCTGAAATCCAACAGGACAGTCATTAAACCTTGAAGTTCCAAAATGTTCTCCTTTGACTCTATGTTTCACATCCAGGTCACACTGATACAAGAGATGGGCTCCCACAGCCATGGGCAGCTCCGCCCCTGTGGCTTTGCAGGATAGAGCCCCACTCCTGGCTGCTTTCATGAGCTGGCATTGAGTGTCTGCAGCTTTTCCAGGCACATGGTGCAAGCTGTTGGTGGATCTACCATTCTGGGGTCTGGAGAACAGTGGCCCTCTTCTCACAGCTCCACTAGGCAATGCCCCAGTGGTGACTCTGTGTGGGGGCTCCAACCCCACATTTCCCTTCTGCACTGCCGTAACAGAGGTTCTCCATGAGGGCCCTGCTCCTGCAGCAAACTTCTTCCTGGACATCCAGGCGTTTCCATACATCCTTTGAAATCTAGGTGGAGGTTCCCAAACCTCAATTCTTGACTTCTGTGCACCCACAGGCTCAACATCATGTGGAAGCTGCCAAGGCTCGGGGCTTGCACCCTCTGAAGCCATGGCCCGAGCTGTATCTTGACCCTTTTCAGCCACAGCTGGAGCACTGGAGCTCAAGGCACCAAGTCCTTAGCCTGCATACAGCAGGGGAGTCCTGGACCTAGCCCAAGAAACCATTTTTCCCTCCAGATCTGTGATGGGAGGAGCTGCCATGAAAGTCTCTGACATGTCCTGGAGACATTTTCCCCACTGTCTTGGTGATTAACTGTCTTGGTGATTAAGCCCACTGTCTTGGGCTCCTTGTTACTTACACAAATTTCTGCAGCAGGCTTGAGTTTCTCCCCAGAAAATTGGTTTTTCTTTTCTATTTCATCATCAGGCTGCAAATTTCCAAACTTTTATATTCTGCCTCCTCTTGAACAGTTTGCCACTTAGAAGTTTCTTCCACCAGATACCCCAAATCATCTCTCTCAAGCTCAAAGTTCCACAGATCTCTAGGGCAAAGCAAAATGCCACCAGTCTCTTTTTTAAGTGTAACAAGAATCACCTTTGTTCCAGCTCCCAAAAAGTTCCTCATCTCTATCTGAGACCACCTCAGCCTGGACTTTATTGTCCCTATCACTATTAGCATTTTGGTCAAAGCCATTCAACAAGTCTCTAGAAGTTCCAAACTTTCCCACATTTTCCTGTCTTCTGAGCCCTCCAAACTGTTCCAACCTTTGCCTGTTACCCAATTACAAAGTTGCTTCCACATTTTCGGGTATCTTTAGAGCAGCACCCCACTCTACTGGTACCGATTCACTGTATTAGTCCATTTTCATACTGCTATGAAGAAATACTCGAGACTGGATAATTTATAAAACAGGTTTAATGGACTCACAGTTCCACATGGCTGGGGAGGCAAAGGAGGGGCAAAAGCACGTCTTACATGGCAGCAGGCATGAAAGCATGTGCAGGGGAACTGCCCTTTCTAAAACCATCAGATCTTGTGAGACTTTTTCACTATCATGAGAACAGCACAGGAAAAACTCGCCCCCATGATTCAACTACCTTCCACTAGGTCCCTCCCATGACACATGGGAATTATGAGAGCTACAATTCAAGATGAGATTTGGGTGGGGACATGGCCAAACCATATCAGAGAGCTTATGTTTGTAGTTTTATTGTTCTAAAAATAAAATGTGAGCTTCTACTTTCCAGTCCTGCATGTAAGGAGCTTGGAAGTCATCATTCCATCTCAACAAGTAAAAAGCTGAACAAACTGAAAAATCATCAACTCTGCATAGATCCATCAGAAAAGTGAGGTAACAAAGCAAAAGTGAGATCACAAAGCTGCCCCAAAATTGGACAAACAGACAGGCAAATACAGAGAAATACAATTTACTGGAACAGAAACACCTGAGCACAAACCTTCATGGGAACCAATACCAAGTACAACATATCCAGCTACCAAGAAAAATTATAAGTTAAACTAAACAACAAAAATATACAATTAAAGAATGAAGCACACCTAAAAGATCTAGAAAATGGCCTCAATGGGGCAAATCTAAGAGTTACTGACCTTAAAGAGGAGGTAGAGAGAGAGACTGGGGTAGAAAGTTTACTCAAAGGAATAATAACAGAGAAATTTCCCAAACCTAGAGAAAAATATCCATATTCAAGTACAAGAAGGTTACACAACACCAAGCAGATTTAACCCAAAGATGACCTCAAAGCGTTGAATAATCAAATTCCCAAAGATCAAGGATAAAGAAAAGATCCTAAAAGCAGCAACAGAAAAGAAACAAGTAACATACAATGGAGCTCAATACATCTGGCAGCAGGCTTTTCACTGGAAACCTTACAGGCCAGGAGAGAGTGTCATGGACATATTTAAAGTCCTGAAAGAAAATCACTATTACCCTAGAAGAGTATCTATGGCAAAAATATCCTTCAAACATGAAGGAGAAATAAAGACTTTCCCAGAAAAACAAAAGCTGATTTCATCAACACCAGACTGGTCCTATAAGAAGTGCTAAAACGGAGTTCTTCAATCTGAAAGAAAAGGACATTAAGGAGCAATATGAAATCATCTGAAGGTACAAAACTCATTAGTAATATTAAGTACATAGAATGTTATAACACTGTAATTGTGGTGTGTAAACTACTAATATTTTCAGAAGAAAGAAGATGAACTAGTCAAAAATAATAACTACAACTTTTCAAGACATACACAGTACAGTAAGATATAAATAGAATCAACAAAAAGTTAAAAAGCAGGTAGATAAAGTTATCAGTTTTCTTTTTACTTGCTTGAAAGTTAAAGTTATTAGTTTTCTTTTTACTTGTTTGTTGGTATAAGTTTCTTTATGCAATCAGCGTTAGGTTGTCATCAGTTTAAAATAATGTTTATTATACAGTATCTGCAAGCCTCATAGTTACCTCAAATCTAAAAACATGCAACAGATACACAAAAAATAAAAAGTGAGAAATTACAACATACCAACAGAGAAAACTGCCTTCACTAAAATGAAAACAGAAAGAAAAGAAAGAAGAGAAGGCCAGAAAACAAATAGCAAAATTGTAAGAGTAAGTCCTTACTTAACAATAACAACACCAAATGTAAATGGACTAAACTCTCCATCAAAAGACAAAGAGTGGTTAAATGCATTTTAAAAAACTAACAGTATGTTGCCTATAAGAAACACACTTCATCTACAAAGACACAGACTGAAAATAAAGAGATGGAAAAAGATATTCCATACCAATGGAAACCAAAATAGAGGAGAAATAGTTATACTTGTATCAGACAAAATAGATTTCAAGACAAATATTATAAAAAGAGAAAAGAAAAGTCATTATATAGGGATATAAAGCAAGAGAATATAACAATTGTAAACATACGTGCATCCAACTTTGGAGCACCCAGATATATAAAGCAAATATTAGTAGAGCTAAACAGAGAGATAGACCCTAACAAAATAATAGCTGAAAACTTTAACACTGCACACTTTCAGCAACAGACACATCATCCAGACAGAAAATCAACAAAGAAATCATGGACTTAATCTACACAATAGACCAAATGGACCTAACAGATATTTACAGAACATTTCATCCAATGGCTACAGAATATACATTCTTCTCCTCAGCTCATGGACCATTCTCAAGGATGAACCATATCTTATGCCACAAAACAACTCTTAAAACATTTCAAAAAACTGAAATTATATTAAGTATTTTCTCTGAACACAATAGAATAAAACCAGAAATCAATTCAAAAGGAATTTTGGAAACTATACAAACACATGGAAATTAAACATTATGCTCCTGAATGATCAGAGGGCCAATGAATAAGTTAAGAAGGAATTATTTTAAATTATTGAAACAAATGATAATGGAAATACAACATACTATACCTACGGGATACAACAAAAGCAGTACTAAAAGGAAAATTTATAGCTATGAGCACATCAAAAAAGTAGAAAAACTTTAAATAAACAACCTAATGCTGCATCATAAAGAACTAGAAAGCAAGAGCAAACTAAACCCAAAATTAGTAGAACAAAAGAAATAATAAAGATCAGAGCAGAAATAAATGAAATTTAAATGAAAAAATATATATATAAAAGATCAATGAAATGAAAAGTTGGTTTCTTGAAAAGATAAAATCAATAAATCTCTGACCAAACTAAGAAAAAAGAGAGGAGACCCAAATAAATAAAATCAAAGATGAAAAAAACTACATAACAATTGATAACACAGAAATTCAAAGGATTAGAGGCCAGTATGAGCAACTATATGCCAATAAATTAGAAAACCTAGGAGAAATGGATCAACTTCCAGACACATACAACCTACCAAGATTGAATCATGAAGACATTCAAAACCTGAACAGACCGAGTAATGATATCAACACTGCAATAAAAAGTCTCCCAGGAAGGAAAAGCCCAGGACCCAGGGGCTTCACTGCTGAATTTTACCAAACATTTAAAGAAGAACTAATACTAATCCTACTCAAACTATTCCAAAAGATAGAGGAGGAGGGAATACTTCTAAACTCATTCTATGAGGCTGGTATATGATACCAAAACCAAAGACACATGCAAAAAAAAAAAATTTTTTTTTAAACTACAGGCCAATATCCTTAATAAACATTAATGCAAAAATCCTAGACAAAATACTAACAAACCAAATTCAACAACACATTAAAAAGATCCTTCATCATGACCAAGTGGGACTTATCCCGGGGCTGCAAGGATGGTTCAACATATGCAAATCAATGTGCTACATCATATCAACGGAATGAAGGACAAAAACCATGTGATCATTTCAATTGGTGCTGAAAAAACATTTGATAAAAGTCAACATCCCTTCATGTAAAAAAGCACTCAAACAACTGGGTATAGAAAAAAACATACCTGAGTACAATAAAAGCCAAAAAGTCTGTATGACAGACCCACACTAGTATCATGATGAATGGGGAAAAGATCTGGAACAAGACAAGGAGGCCCACTTTTATACTGTTATTTAACACAGTACTGGGAGTTCTAGCTAGAGCAATCAGACAAGAGAAAGAAATAAAGGGCATCCAAATTGAAAAGGAAGAAGTCAAATTATCCTTGTTTGCAGATGATATGATCTTATTTTTGGAAAAGCCTAAAAACTCCACCAAAAAACTATTAGAACTAATAAAACAAATTCAGTAAAGTTGCAGGATATAAAAATCAACATATGGAAATCAGTAACATTTCTATATGCTAATAGTGAACAATTTGAAAAAGATATCAAGAAAGTAATCCCAATTACAATAGCTACAAATAAAATAAAATACCTAGGAATTAACCCAAGCAGTGAAAGATCTCTACAATGAAAACTACAAAACATTGATGCAAGAAACTGAAGAGGGAAACAAACTGAACACTGATCCTACAAGCTGATCATCCATGAAACTACTCCGGGATCCATCAAGGCAGCAAGAGGACACAGAGAGCAAAGAGGAGTGAAGCTGCACAGGAGCCTATCTGGAGTCAACACAGACCCATGAGAAGCTCCCCAACAAGGGAGTGGTGAGTGAGAGCCCCTCAGGGGATTCACACTTTCCACAAGGACCTGCGCAGGACTGGGAATGGGAGAATCCTTCTAGGCCCCTGCACACCCAACCATGCTTCTAAACTGAAGCAGAGAGCCACCTGCAGATTTTCCAGAGGCAACTCTCAAGTCCAAGGACACCTATACAAGCCTTGGACCCCAGAAAAAACTGGCACCAGTGCCATAACCCCAGTAGAGGCCACAGTCAGGGTGCCTGGAAGCAATAAGATTGCTCCAGCCACCCTCACCTCGCCCTTGCTAGACAAGGCTCAGTGCCAACTTCCCGCCCAGCGGTCCTGTTTCTGCCTGAAGACAGCCAGCAGCCACAGCCTCCTGCTGTACTGGGAAACACCCAGACGGCAGGGAAGGTGACTCCACTCTCCCAGTCGGCTCATAGCCAGGTGGGCCACGCCTGCTAGAGCTTCCAACCCAGCAGTCCTGCTTCTGCCTGAACTCAGCAGGCAGACTCAACCTCCTGTTGTCCTGGGAAACACCTGGACAGCAGGGTAGGCCACTCCACCCACCCCCAAAGCTGGTAGCCAGGCAGGCCACGCCTGCTAGAGCTTCCAGTCCACTGGTCCTTCTTCTATCTGAATTCTGCCAAGGGGCACAATGTCCTTTTGCCCCAGGATAACACCCAGACAGCAGGACAGGCATCTCCACCCACCTCCACCACTGGTAGGCAGAGGGGCCATGCATGCTAGAGCTTCCAGCTGAGTGGTCCCACTTCTGTCTGAACTCTGCAGGCAGGCGCAACCCCATATTCCCCCAGGAAGCACCCAGACAGCACTTTAGGTGACCTCACTCACCCTCACGGCTCCTAGCCAAGCGGAGCTTGCTTGTTTGCTGTACCCAAGCAGGGAGGAGCCCTCACTTTCAGGTCAGTGAGAGAAGTAAGATGCCTGGGTTCACAGGCTGGTGGAGGACCGGAGTGTGCCTCCCTCCACAGGAAACAGCAAGGATATGGCCTATGTGCCAACCGTGGCCCCTGCCTGAGGGATCCTCATGAACCAGAACTCCTAACAAAAGAAATGCAAGCACAGAGCCAGTGATTGCAGGGGCCTCCTCCAAGGCACCGGAACAAACTAGGTAAGGGAGTCATCTCTCTAACCCCCAACATAGAGCACTCCTACCCACTGTGCTAAAACAAAAAAGCTTTGCAGTACAGTAAGAGCCTATCTGCTGGCTAACATTCTTAAATGGTGCCTACTGGCTCACAGCCCAAAATACAATGGTAAAATATTTTGCCAGGATATAGTGCCTATGAAAACTTAACGCAAAGGCTCCTACTGGCACCCCACCCCAACCAACACATGTGCACCCCACTGCGCCACTGCAGCTTCTGGCACACACAAGCCAGCATGGATCCCACTGCCACTGCCCTGAGGAAAGGTGTTGGCTGGCACCCCCCATCAGAGTACTGAGGTCAGTGGACCAGGAACACCTTGGCCCCTTCAGCACACCAGGTTCCTAACCCAAAGGTGTCAAGGAACAAAGCTGGGGGCCCCATACCAGCCCCACAGAATTAGAGCACACAGTGTAGTAGTCAACTGAACCTAGTCAACTGAACCCACTTTAGACCACAATCAAACCCCCAATGGCAGCAAAGAAGATAAAAGCAAAAAAACTCATCCAAAGGACAGCAATTTCAAAGATTAAAGGAATATCAGCCCACACAGATGAGAAAGAAACAGCATAAGAACTCTGGCAGTTCAAAAAGCTAGAGTGTCTTCTTACCTCCAAACAACCACACAAGTTCCCCAGTAATGGTCCTTAACTAGGATGAAATGGCTGAAATGACAGACATAGAATTCTGAAAATGGATAGGAACAAAGATTGTGGAGATTCAGGAGAAAGTTGAAACTCAATCAATGGAATCTGAGGAATACAATAAAATAACACAGAAGCCAAAGGATAAAATGGTCATCTTAAGAAATAACCAAACTCATCTGATAGAGCTGAAAAACTCACAACAAGAATTTCACGATATCATAACAAGTATTAACAGCAGAATTAACCAAGCTAAGGAAAGAATCTCAGAGCCTGAACACTGATTCTCTGAATTAACCCAGTCAGACAAAAAAAAAAAAAAAAAAAGAAAAAGAATGAATGAAACCTCCAACAAATATGGGATTATGTGAAGGGACCAAATCTATGACTCATGGGCATCCCTGAAAGAAAGAGTGAGAAAGTAAACACCTTGAAAAATATATTTAAGGATATCATTCACTTCACAAAAATTTCCCTAACCTCACTAGACAGACCAACACTCAAATTCAGGAAATACATAGAACCCCTGTTGGATACTATATGAGACAATCATCCCCAAGATACACAGTCATCACATTCACCCAGATCAACATAAAATAAATAATATTAAAGACAGCCAGAGAGAAGGGGCAGGTCACCTACAAAGGGAACCCCACCAGACTAACAGCATACCTATCAGCAAATACTGTCTAAGCCAGAAGAGACTGGGGGCCAAAATATAGCATTCTTAAAGAAAAGAAACTTCAACCAAGAGTTTTATATCCAGCCAAACTATGCATCATAAGCAAAGAAGAAATAAGACCCTTTTCAGATAAGCAAATGCTAAAGGAATTTGTTACCACCAGACAGCCTTAGGTCCTTAAGGGAGTGCTAAATACAGAAATGAAAAACCATTACTGGTCACAACAAAAACACACTTAAGTGCACAGACTATTGACACTATAAAGCAACGACAAAATCAAGTCTGCATAATAACCAGCTAACAACATGGTGACGGGATCAAATCCACACATCAGTATTAACCTTGAATGTAAATGGGTTAAACGTCTCAGTTAAAAGGCACAGCGTACGAAGTCAGATAAAGAAGTAAGAACCAACTGTATACTGTCTTCAAGATACCTACCCATTTCACATAAAATGACATCCGTAGACTAAAAGTAAAGGGATGGAGAAAAATCTGCTAAGCAAACACAAAACAAAAAGAAGCAGAGATTGCTATTCTAATTTTAAACAAAACAGACTTTAAACCAACAACAATCAGAAAAGACAAAGAGCAATACCCTAAAAGCATAAACAACCAAAGCAAAAATGGAAAACTGGGATCACATCAAGTTAAAAAGCTTCCACACAGCAAAGGAAACAGTGAAGAGACAACCCACAGAATGGGAGAAAATATTTGTAAGCTACCTATCTGATAAGTGATTAATAACAAGACTATGTAAGGAGCTCAAACAACTCTACAGAAAAAATACTAATAATCCCATCAAAAATGGGCAAAAGACTTGAACAGACATTTCTCAAAAGAAGACATACAAATTCCAACAGGCAAATGAACATCACTGATCATCAGAGAAATGCTAATCAAAACTACAATGAGATATCATCTCACCCCAGTTAAAATGGCTTATATGAAAAAACAGACAATAACAAATGCTGACAAGGATGTAGAGAAAAGGGAACCTTCATACGCTGTTCATGGAACGTAAGTTAGCACAACCACTATGGAGAACAGTTTGGAGGTTCCTTAAAAAACTAAAAATTGAGCTACCATATGATCCAGCAATCCCATTTCTGGGTATACACCCAAAAGAAAGAAAATCAGTATACCAAAGAGATACTTGCACTCCTATGTTTGAAGCAGCACTATTTACAATAGCTAACATTTGGAAGCAACATAAGTGTCCATCAACAGATGAATGGATAAAGAAAATGTGGTACGTGTACACAATGGAGTACTATCCAGCCATAAAAAAGAATAAAATCCAGTCATTTGCAACTACAAGGATGGAACTGCAAGTCATTATGTTAAGTGACATGAAATAAGCCAGGCACAAAAAGACAAACATCACATGTTCTCAGTTATTTGTGGTGTCTAAAAATCAAAACAATTGAACTCATGGACATAGAGAGTAGAAGGATGGTCACCAGAGGCTGAGAAGGGTAGTGAGGGGCTGGAGGGGAAGTGGGGATGGTTCAGGGGTACAAAAAAAATAGAAAGAATGAATAAGACCTATTGTTTGATAGCACAATAGGGTGATTTTGGTCTATGATAACCTGATTGTACATTTTTAAATGGCTTAAGGAATGTAGTTAAGATTGTTTGTAACTCAGATAAGGGGGTCCTTGTAGGGAAAGATGCCCCAATCTCCATGATGTGCTTTTCTGATACAGGCATTGCATGCCTATATCATGGCATCTTATGTGCCCTGGGAATATGTATACCTACTGTGTACCCACAAAAATTAAAAATAAAAATATAAAAAGACAAGAGCATTACGTAACGGACACAAAAGAGCATTACATACTGGTAAAGGGTTTAATTCAACAAGAAGACTTAATTATACTAAGTATATATGCACCTAACAAAGGAGCACCCAGATTCATAAAACAAGTTATTGGAGACCTACAAAGAGACTTAGATAATGACACAATAATAGCAAGAAACTTCAACACCCACTGACAGTATTAGACAGATCATCAGGGCAAAAAACTAACAAAGACATTCAGGAGCTAAACTCAACACTTGAACAAGTAGACCTAACAGACATCTACAGAAGTCTCAATAACAAAAAAAATAGAATAGACATTCTTTTCATCTTCACATGGCACATACTCTAAAATTGACCACACAATCAGCCATAAAACAATTCTCAACAAATTCAAAAAAACCAAAATAATACCAACCACCCTTGGACCCACAACACAATAAAAACAGAAATTAACACTAAGAAGATCCCTCAAAACCATTTGTATTAGTCTGTTCTCACTCCACTATAACGATACTACCTGAGACTGGGTAACGTATAAACAAAGGAGGTTTAATTGACTTATAGCTCCATATGACTGAGTAGGCCTCAGGAAACTTACAATTAGAAAGTGAAGGGGAAGCAAGGCACATCTTACATGGCAGCAGGAGAGAGAGTGTGCAGGGGAAACTGCCACTTTTAAAATCATCAGATCTCATGAGAACTCCCTCACTATCACAAGAACAGCATGGGAGAAACCATCCCCATGATCCAGTCACCTCCCACCAGGTCCCTCCCTCTACATGTGGGGATTACAATCTGGGATGAGATTTGGGTGAGGACACAGAGCCAAACCATATCACCATACAACTACATAAAAATTAAATAACCTGCTCCTGAATGGCTTCTGGATAAACATGAAATTAAGTCAGAAATCAAGAAATTAATACAACATACCAGAATCTCTGGGGCATAGCTAATGCAGTGTTAAGATGAAAGTTTATAGCACTAACTGCCCACATCAAAAAAATAGATCTCAAATTAACAACCTAACATTACACCTAGAAGAACTAGAAAAACAAGAGCAAATCAACCCCAAAGCTAGCAGAAGACAGGAAATAACCAAAATCAGAGCTGAACTAAATATAACCAAGAAGGAAAAAAACACAAAAGATCAATGAAACCAGAAGTTGGTTCTATGAAAGAATAAATTAGATTGATAGGCCACTGCTAGACTAAGAAAAAAAAAGAGAAGATCCAAATGAGTACAATCAGAAATGATAAAGAAGATATTACCACTGAATCCACAGAAAAAAAAAAAAACTCAGAGACTCTTGCAAACACTTCTATGCACACAAACTAGAAAACCTACAAGAAATAGATACATTCCTGGAAAGTACAACCTCCTAAGATTGAACTAGGAAGAAACTGGAACCCTGAACAGACCAAAAACGAGTTCTGAAATTCAATCAGTAATAAAAAGACTAGCAACCAGAAAAAGTCCAACACCAGAAAGATTCACAGCCAAATTCTACCAGACATATAAAGAAGAGGTTGTACCATTCCTACTGAAACTATTCCAAAAAATTGAGAAGGAACTCCTCCCTAACTCATTCTACAAGGCCAGCATCATTCTGATCCCAAAACTTGGCAGAGACACACAAACAGAAACCAAACAAAAAAAGCGTCAGGCCAATATCCTTGAGAACACAGATACAAAAATCCTCAACAAAATACTAGCAAACTAAATCCAGCAGCACATCAAAAATTTAATCTACCACAATCAAGTAGGCTTTATCGCTGGGATGTAAGGCTGGTCTTACATTCACACATCAATAAATGTGATCTATCACATAAAGAGGGGTAAAAACAAAAACCACATGATTATCTCAATAGATACAGAAAAGGCTTTTGATAACAATCAATATCCTTCATGTTTGAAAAAAAACCCTCAATAAACTAGGCATTGAATAACTTTCCTTAAAATAATAAGGGCCATCTATGACAAACCCACAGCCAACATAATACCGAATGGGCAAAAGCTGGAAGCATACCCTTGAGAACTAGAACAAGACAAGGATGCCCACTCTCATCACTCCTATTCAATATACTACTGGAAGTCTTAGCCAGAGAAATCAGGCAGGAGAAAGAAATAAAAGGCATTCCATTGGAAGAGGGGAAGTCAAACTATCTCTATTTGCAGACAATATGATTTTATATCTAGAAAACCCCAAAGTTTCTGCCCAAAAACTCCTAGATGTGATAAATAACTTCAGTGAAGTTTCAGGATACAGTATCAATGTATAACATTCAGAAGCATTTCTATACACCAACAACATCCAAGCTGAGTGCCACATCAAGAATGCAATCCCATTTACAAAAGACACACACACACACACACACACACACACACACAAATACCTAGGAATACAGCTAACCAGGGAGATAAAAGATCTCTACAACAAGAATTGAAAAACACTGCTGAAAGAAATAACAATTGACACAAACAAATGGAAAAAAAAAATCCATGCTCATGGACAGGAAGAATCAATATTATTAAAATGACCATACTGCCAAAAGCAATTTACAGGTTCAATGCTATTATCAACTAACAATGACATTCTTCACAGAGTTAGAAAAAACTATGTTAGAGTTCATATGGAACAAAAAAAAGAGCCCAAACAACCAAGGCAATCCTAATCAAAAAGAACAAAGCTGAAGGTATCGCATCACCTGACTTGGAACTACACTACAAGGCTACAGTAACCAAAACAGCATGGTACTTTTTATAAAAAGACACATAGACCAATGGACCAGAATAGAGAACCCAGACATAAAGCCACACACCTACCACCATCTGATCTTCAACAAAGTCAACAAAAACAAGCAATGGAGAAAAGACTCCTTATTCAATAAATGGTGCTGAAGTAACTAGCTAGCCACATGCAGAAGATTGAAACTGAACCCCTTCCTTACACCATATACAAAAAAATCAACTTAAGATGGACTAAATACTTAAACATAAAACCTAAAACTATAAAAACCCTGGAAGATAACCCTGAAAGATAACATAGGCCCTGGAAAAGATTTCATGACAAAGATGCCAAAGACAAATGCAACAAAAACAAAAAATGACAAATGGAACCTAATTAAACTAAAGAGCTTCTGCACAGCAAAGGAAACTATCAACACAGTAAACAGACAACTCACAGAATGGAAGAAAATATTTGCAAACTATGCATCTGACAAAGGTCTAGTATCCAGAATTTACAAGGAACTTAAATTAACAAGCAAAACACAAACAATCCCATTAAAGAATGGGCAAAGGAAATGAACAGACATTTTTTAAAAGAAGATATAAATGCAGCAACAATCATGAAAAATGCTCACCATCATTAATCATTAGAGAAATACAAATCAAAACCACAATGTGATACCATCTTGCACCAGTCAGAATGGCTATTGCTAAAGTCAAAAAATAACAGATGCCAGTGAAGCTGCAGAAAAAAAGGGAATGTTTATACACTGTAGGTGGGAATGTAAATTAGTTCAGCCACTGTGGAAATCAGTTGGCAATCTCTCAAAGAACTTAAAACAGAGCTATCTTTTCACCCAGCAATCTCATTATTGGGTATATACCCAGAATATATATCATTCTAACATAAAGACACATGCATGCATATGTTCATCACAGCACTATTCACGATAGCAAATGCATGGAACCAACCTACATGTCCATCAACAGTAGATTAGATAGGAAAAAAATGTGGTACATATATACCATGGAATATTACACAGCCATAAAAAAGAATGAGATCATGTCCTTTGCAACAACATGGAGCTGGTGGCCATTATCCTAAGTGAACTAATACAGTAACAGAAAACCAAATACTCCATGTTCTTACTTACAAGTGGGAGCTAAACATCAAGTACACATGGACATAAAGAAGAGAACAAAAACTGGGCCTATGTGAGAGTGGAGATAGGAAAAAGGTGAGGATCAAAAAACTACCTATCAGGTACTGTGCTTATTCCTCAGGTGATGAAATAATCTGGCACATCAAACCACCACAACACACAATTTACCTATATAACAAACCTGCACATGTGCCCCTGAAATGAAAATAAAACTTTTAAAACTAAAACACACACACACACACACACACATATTGGCCAGATGCCATGGCTCACACCTGTAATCTCAGCACTTTGGGAGGCCGATGCAGGTGGATCACTTGAGGTCAGGAGTTCCAGACCAGCCTGGCCCATCTCTACTAAAAATACAAAAATTAGCCAGGCATGGTGGCGGGCACCTGTAATCCCAGCTACTTGGGAGGCTGAGGCAGGGGAATTGCTTGAGCCCTGCTTGAGCCCAGGAGGCAGAGGTTGCAGTGAGCCGAGATTGCCCACTGCACTCCAGCCTGGGTGACAGAGCGAGACACCGCCTCAAAAAAAAAAAAAAAAAAAAAAAAATACACACACACACACAAAAGAAAAAAATCAGCCAGGTGTGGTGGCACACACCTACAGTCCCAGCTACTTGGGAGGCTGAGTTGGGAGGATCACTTGAGCCCAGGAGGTGGAGGTTGCAGAGAGATGAGACTGCACCACTGCACACCAGCCTGGGCAACAGAGCAAGACCCTGTCTTAAAAAAAAAAAAAAAAAAAAGGCAGAAAAAAAGAGTAGAAGACAAAAAGAGGAACAAAAAACAAGGGCAATGAATAGAAAACAGTAACAAATACCGTAGCTATTAATCCAACTGTATCAATAATCACTTTAAACATCAATGGTCTCAATACACCCATTAAAACGCAGAGACTGTCAGAGTGGATCAAAAAACAAAACCCAACAATATGTTGTTTACAAAAAGCTACTTTCAATATAAAGATTGATATACATGAAAAGTAAGGGATGAAAAAATAAATATCATCCTAACACTAATCAAAAGAAAGCAGAAATAGCTATGTTAGTTTCACAGAGAGCTGGCGTCAGAGCAAGGAAAATTATCAGGCATAAAGGGGAGCATTACATAAAATAAAAGTGTCAATTCTCCAAGAAAACATAACCAATCCTTAATGTGTATGCACCTAATGACAGAGCACCAAATACATAAGGCAAAAACCGATAGATAACCAGGCATGGTGGCTCACGCCTGTAATCCTTACACTTTCGGAGCCCAAGGCAGGCAGATCACCTGATAAGGAGTTCAAGACCAGTTTGGCCAACATGGTGAAACCCTATCTCTACCAAAAAATACAAAAATTAGTCAGGCATGGTGGCATCCACCTGTAGTCCCAGCACTCAGAAGGCTGAGGCACAAGAATCACCTGAAACCAGGAGGCAGAGGTTGCAGTGAGTAGAGATTGCACCACTGCACTCCACCCTGTCTCAAAAACAAACAAACAAACAAACTGATAGAAATGCAAGGAATAATAGATGAATCCATAATTACAGTTGGATACTTCAATACTCCTTTATCACAAAATGAACAGATCCAGCATGCAGAAAATCAGTAAGGACATAGTTGGAATTCAACGTGACCATCAACTAGCTGAAAATAACTGACATGTATTTACTACTTCATCCAACGACAGCAGAATACACATTTTACTCATGATTACATAGAACATTCACCAAAACAAACCACATTCTGGGTCATAAAACACATCTTAACAAATTTAAAAGAGTAAAAATCATATAATATCCATTCTCAGGTCATAATGGAATTAAACTAGAAATTTATAACAATAACTGGAACAATCCCAAAATACTTGGAGATACAGCAACATAATTCTAAACAAAGCATAGGTCAAAGAGGAAATCTCAAGAGAAATTTTAAAATATTTTAGACCTAAATGAAAATTAAAATACAACTTAATGGAATTTGCAGGATACAGTGAAAGCAGTGTTTAGAGGGAAATTCATAACAATGAATGCATATATTTAAAAATAAGAAAGATCTAAAATTAATAATCTAAGCTTCCACCATGGGAAACTAGAAAAAGAGCAGCAAATTAAATCCAAAGTAAGCAGTGGAAAAGAAATAATGAAAATTAGAGCAGAAATCGATGAAACTGAAAATAGAAAGTAAACAAAAGAAATAAATGAAACCAAAAGCTAGCTCTTTGAAATCATCAATATAATCGATAAGCCTCTAACCAGGCTAAGAAAAAAAGAAGACACAAACTACTAATGTCAGAAATGAAAGCAGGAACATCATTATAGATCCTATGAACGTTAAAGGAATAATAAAGGAATATTATCAATTCTAGGCTCACAAATTCAATAATCTCAATGAAATGGATCAATTCCTTAAAAGACATAATCTGCTAAAACTCGAGAAATTGAATCAATAATAAATAACCTTTCAAAACAGAAAACAGCAAGCCAGGATGGGTTCAATTCCAGGAAACATTTCAGGGAGAAAGTATACTAATTCTCTACAATCTCTCTCAGAAGATAGAAGAGAATATACTTCCTAACTCATTCTGAGGCCAGCATTACCCTAACACCAAAATCAGGCAAAGACATTACAGGAACAGGAAACTACAGACAAGTATCTCTCATGAACACAGATACAAAAATCCTCAACAAAATATTAGCAAATTTGAATGCAACAATGAATAAAAACAATTATACACAACCAAATGGGATTTATCCCAGGTATGCAAGATTGGTCTAACATTCAAATATCAACATAATCCATCACATCAACAACCTAAAGAAGAAAAATCACATGATCATATCAATAGATACAGAAAAAGCATTCAACAAAATCCAACACTCACTTATGATAAGAACTCTCAGTAAACCAGGAATAGAAGGGAATTTCCCTAACTTGACAAAGAACATCTATAAAAAACATACAGCTAACATCATACTTAATGGTGAGCAACTAGTTTTCCTGCTAAGATCATGAATAAGGCAAGAATATTCTCTCTCATCACTCCTTTTCAATAGTACTGGAAGTCCTAGCTAATAAAATAAAACAAGATATAACACCAAAGGCACAATCCATGAAAGAAAGAATTGATAAGCTGGACTTCATTAAAATAAAAAACTTCTGTTCTGAGAAAGACACTGAGAAGAATGAAAAGACACAGAGTGGAAGAAAATATTTTCAAGAGACACGTCTGATAAAGGACCATTATCCAAAATATGCAAAGAACCTTAAAACTCAACAATAAGGAAACAAACAACTTGATTAAAAAATGGGCAAAAGACCTGAACAAATACCTTACCAAAAAAAGCTCAAGTACCTCAGGCTTATAAAAAGATGTTCAACATCATATGTTATTTATTAGGGAACTGCAAATTACAACAAGATTAAAACCACTACATAACTATTAGAATGGCCAAAATCCAAAACACTGATGACAACAATAAATGCTGATGAGGAAGTGGAACAATAGGAACTCTCATTTGTTGCTGGTGGGACTGCAAAATAGTATAACCATTGTGGAAGACAGTTTCAGTTTCCACTTCTTACCAAACTAAACATACTCTTACTATAAGGTTCAGGAATCACACTCCTTGGTATTTACACAAAAGTGTAGAAAACTTACGTCCACACAAAATCCTGTACAAAAATGTTTACAGCAGCTCTATTCATAATTGCCAGAACTTGGAAGTGACAAAGATGTCCTTCAGCAGATGATGGATAAATAAACTATGGTACATCCAGACAATGGAATATTATTCAGTATTAAAAAGACACGTGCTATCAAGCCATGAAAAGACATGGAGGAACTTTAAGTGGCTATTACTAAGTGAAAAAAGCCAATCTGAAAAGACTACCTACAGTATGATCTCAACCATTTGTCACTCTGAAAGAGGCAAAACTATGGAGACAGTAAAAGGATCAGTGGTTGTCAGGGTTTAGACAGGAAGGAGGGATGAGTAGGCAGGGCACAGAGGATTTTTAGGGCAGTGAAACTATTCTGTATGATACTGTAGATGTATGTTATTATATATTTGCCAAAACCCAAGGAATATACAACACCAAGAGTGAACCCTAATATAAACTATGGACATTGGGTGATAATATAGGGGTTCATCAATTGTAACAGGACAGGGACAGGATTTTGATGGCGGGAGAGGTTGTGTGTATGTGGGGTCAAAGGTATATAGGAATTTTGTACTTTCTGTTCAATTTTGCTCTGAACCTAAAACTTCTTTCAAAAGTCTATTTAAATACACAATTTAATAACTCCACTGTCCACTTTGACCATGGAGCTATTGCTTTAATCTGTAACTTTGTCTTCATTATTCTATGGTTTTCCCAACTGAGACTGAAGGAGTAAGGACTAAAGTTTGTTTTTGTTTTTTGTTTTTTTTTATTAAGATAGTCTTGCTCTGTCGCCAGGCTGGAGTGCAACGGCGCGATCTCAGCTCACTGCAACCTCCACCTCCCTGGTTCAAGCGATTCTCCTGCCTCAGCCTCCCGAGTAGCTGGGACTACAGGCGCACGCCACCACACCCAGCTAATTTTTGTATTTTTAGTAGAGACGGGGTTTCACCATGTTGGCCAGATGATCTCGAGCTCTTGACCTCATGATCTGCCCGCCTCAGCCTCCCAAAGTGCTAGTTTTTTAAGTATTAAAAAATATTTTTGACATTAAAAAATATTTTTGACATAAATTTTTTTTAATGTTACAAATACTTTTTAATTTACTTAGTATTTAGGTAATTCTTCAAATTTGAATTTTCTCAAAATTTTAACACCATTTCTTAGAACTGCAGCCTTTATATGATATTTAAACACTTGGATGCTTCATCAAAAGTTAACATATTTGGAAATAGCTACATGCTACTGGCACTGGGAAGAAAAAGAAATCTATTTACTTTTAAGGAGGCATGGCTATTACTACAATAACTGATGATTTTAATAAGTTTCCCTTGGGGAAAAAATGCCTTTCTACTTGGAGAGAAACAAGTATTTTTTAAAAGACCTGATTTTTATACAACATTCAAGTGACATGACTTTGCGTTTATTTATTTTGTGGAAAGAAAAGAAAAGATGCATAATGGGGAAAACAGTCCCTATTTCACAGGACAAGCAAACCAGCTCCTTTTTCAGCTCCTTCTACAAAGGGCCCTAGTCTTATAATAGGCAATTCCTTTCCTAAATACACATCTAATAAAAAAAGTGTATCATTGCTGAAATTCTCAACTGGGCTGTTTCCAAACATATGATGCATTCCTCCAGCAACTTCCAGGATGGAGTCAGCATGACCCCAAGGAACAACTGAGCAGCACAGCCCTGTCTCCTCTGCATCTGAGCTTCTTGATCTTGACACGAGGAAGCACAATCCCTGCCAATTCCAAGAGTATGCTCTAGACAAGAGCTTGTTCTTCATTTCACTTTCAAATTATTTTAGAAACAAGTAATGGCACCTATTTCTAAAATAAAATGTTGCTCCTTCGTTACTTTTATTAATTTTGCAATATCTTTCTCATCATTCTTCGCTTTTGATATCTTGTATTCCAGCATATGTACTTTAAACTCAGGGCCCTCAAGCTTCAGTGTGGATCAGTCAGATGGGTGCTTGTGAAAATGAGGGCCAAGGGGTCTAGTACCAGGGGTTCCAATTTGGTAGGTCTGTGGGAAAGTCCCACAACCTGCATTTGTTATGCATCCCACAGGGGTTCTGTTGTAGGAGGTCCTGGAACCACACCTTGATAAATGCGGCTTTGAAGAATATGAAGAAGTGTGGTTTAGGCATCTTTTATGTTAAGGAACAGAACAGAATTAGGAAGACCTAAAGGTACAAAACACATTTATAGGTATATTCACTGAATGAAAACTGGTTTCTTTGCCGCTCCTCAGTGAGCATACAGTATAGAATGTGTATTAATGTGCATGGTGGCCAGGTGCAGTGGCTCACACCTGTAATCCCAGCACTTTGGGAGGCCAAGGTTGGAGAATCACTTGAAGCCAGGAGTTCAAGACCAGCCTGGGCAACACAGCGAGACCCCACCTCTACAAAAAAGTTAAAAAAAAAAAAATAGCTGGGCATGGTGGCATGCACCTGTAGTCCTAGCTACTTGGGGGGCTGAGGCAGGAGGATCACTTGAGCCCAGGAGTGCAAGATCACAGTGAGCTATGATCACGCCACTACTCTCCAGCCTGGGTTACAGAGTGAGACCTTGTCTCTGAATAACAATTAATAATAACAGTAACAACATACACAGCTACATCTTATCCCATTCCAAGGTTCCCATCTGAGACTGGGGAAAATGATCCATTCCACTGGGCTTTATACCATATAAACTCATCCTTAGGCAGAAATGAAGGGGGAAAGGGTAAATGAAGCCTCTACTCTCAAGGCCTGGAGCCCAAAAGAGCTGATTTCCCTGTCCCCCTCATCACACCATAAGTGATCACAGTAGGGTGGGGGGATGTGGAAAGGGAGGAGGAGATGGGTTCTGCTAGAGCAGTGGTTCTCAAGCCACAGCTGTATCAGGATCCCCAAGAGGCCTGGTTAAAACACAGATGGCTGGCCCCATCCCAGAGCTCCTGGTTTAACAGGGCTGGAGAGTTTGCATTTCTAACAAGTTCCCAGGCGGAGCTGACGCCCCATTCCAGGGTCTATACTTTGAGAGCCACGAGGCTAAGTGTCTGTGAAGTGCCATTCAAGCACTCTGTATTAAAGGAAGAAATGGGGAAATTTTGCCAGAGAAAAGAGCCTCTAACACTCAAAACAGAGCATTCCAAACTTACACAGGGACATTTGTTGTAATATACATTCTCATAAAACAAAAAGAATCATTTAATAACATAATCTCAGTATTCATTGATTTAAATGGATTTCAGCTGGTCTTCCACTCAGAAACAAACGTAACTTGCAATGCTTACTAATCAAGAAACCTTACTGAGGGTCTATTGTATATAAAGAGAACTGCTGTGTAGGCCAATCTCCTAAATGGATGAAAAAGTAAAACAAAAACAGTCTCTACCTTTAATTTACTTATTGTCTGTATTATTTCACCTTCAATTACTATGAAATTTTGGACTAACTTAACATAACCTTTTCACTATCTCAAAATAAAAGAAACAGGGCTCTCTTGAAAGAATTCTTGTCTTTGCACGAACCCTACTTTTAGGAGAATAAAATAAATTCCAGGGAGGGTAGAATTAAAGTGGAGATGTAGGTATTTTTGTTTATTTTCAAACCAACTTCTAGGAGGTGTACCAGAGACATTGTTGGTAAACTCGATGGTCAATATAAACATCAGAGACACCAATTCTTTAGTTACCAAAAACTCATTGAAAATGGGTACATTTTATGCATTCCATTTTTCAAGACAAGAAATGCACCAACACATTATTTAAAAAATGTGTACAAACTGGTCATAAAAACCTTATTAATAAGGTCACCTTATGTTTATATGGCCCTTCTGTGAAGCATTGAAGGATTTTTTTTTTTTTTTTTTTTTTTTGAGACGGAGTTTCGCTATTGTTGCCCAGGCTGGAGTGCAATGGCACAATCTTGATTCACTGCAACCTCCACCTCCTGGTTCAAGTGATTCCCCTGCCTCAACCTCCCAAGTATCTGGGATTACCGGTGCCCACCACCACGCCCGGCTAATTTTTGTATTTTTAGTAGAGACGGGGTTTCACTATGTTGGCCAGTCTGGTCTCGAACTCCTGACCTCAGGTGATCCGCCAGCCTCAGCCTCCCAAAGTGCTGGGATTACAGGCATGAGCCACCACACCCGGCCCCTTTTGTGAAGCACTGTGATGAGCCTCATTTGACTTGATCTTTACCACAAAATGGCAGGCGGAGTCAATGACTAACTCAACTTGTAAATTAGATGTTGAGGTGGGGGAGATGAACAAAACCTCAGAACAGCATACGAATGTTCCAAAAATATTTAACTCCCACTTTAACACATCCTATCAGCTCTCTGTAGATTTTCTATGATCATCAAAATAAAAATTTTCATCAATTTTTAAAGGATTGAACATTTTTTTAAATTTAGTACCATGTAAGGATCCCCATTAATTTGACTTTTAACACAATAGTGACCAGTGACTTGGCTTTCTTCACCCTCACACTTTCATCCTAAACCGCAGCCTCGCAGCTCCCTGCTGAAGGTCTTGCCTTTCCACGAGAGCTCGGCAGAGGCCCAGAGGTCCAATCAGCACAGGGCTGGTCTGGCAATCTGGGCACCAGGCAGGTAGGTGGTCAGGCTATGAGAATAATTTGTGTGTGGACTTGGGCACTTCACTGTTCCACGTGCAGTTTTTCTCATCAATAAAAAATAGCAATCAAAGTGATCTAATGAATTTTCTACGTAAGATATTTTTCCATGCCTTAAAAAAATACTAAATCCTTTATGTTCTTTAATTTCTTAGTAATAAAATACACTTGCATGCACTCGTGTTTTATAGTACTTGTGTTGACTGTGCTTGTGTTGTACAGTCCCCTCTTGTTATCTTATCTGTGGCCTCACACAGCCTAGAAGACTTCACTTGGGATCCAACCCTATCTTATATCACCTATTATAGCAGCCCTCACTGACAAGCCAACGATAATGACCTACGTTCCCACAACAAGCCAGGCCCATCCCCACTCCAAGGCCTTTGTGCTAGCCATTCTGTTGGCCTAAAATACTCTTCTCTCAGACCCTTTCATATCACACAGGCCTCACATGTCACTTCCTATAGAGACTTTCTTTTAGCCCTCTCCCCACCTCCAGTTCCAGCTCCTGTCACTCTCTAGCCTGTGACCCTGTTTTAGTTTTTTCAAGTACACGGTACTTGGGGATCTAAAATTAGAGGGAAAAAAAATCATACAACATTCATTTTACTTAGTCCCAAATCTCTATCAGATGATGATATTGAGCAGAAAGATTCTAAAATTGGCAGTGAGAAAGAAAAAGTCATCTTAACACCTTCCGTGTACCAAAACCTACTATATAGGAGCTTGGTGAAAGTACAACAAATCAATCCATTCATTCATTCATTCATTCATTCATTCCATAAAGGTGTACATGCTTACCAGGTACTGAAGACAAAAAGATGGCTATAGTATAATCCCTACCCTCATAGAGCTCACATTCAAGCAGGAATGCCAGACAATACATAAATGTCTGTGATGCAATGTGACAAGCATTCAGAGCAAAGAGGATGTGTATGCCTGATATTCACAACAACAACATGAATGAAGTTGTGTGATGAGGGTACTCTTCCCGTCTGAAGGTTGAGAAAAGTCTCAGAGGAGTTCATTAATCTGCTTGAAGTTTCACAGCCAATGAAGAGGCAGGAGTATCCTCACCCTTGAATCATTGTAGTAAATGATTTATGAAGGTGAAGTGGTAAGTCTCGGCTCATTTAAATAGCTTTTACAATCATCATATTTTGAAGATGCTAAGTGTTAACTGTCTACTCGCTATGGTGTGAACATGAAATGCATATGGAAGGATGGAGACTCTACATTTTAATTAAAAATAGCAATAATAGGCTGGGTGTGGTGGCTCACACCTGTAATCCCAGTACTCTGGGAGACCAAGGCAGGTAGATTACCTGAGGTCAGGAGTTCAAGACGAGCCTGGCCAAAGTGGTGAAACCCCATCTCTACTAAAAATACAAAAATTAGCCAGGTGTGGTGGCAGGTGCCTGTAATCCCAGCTACTCCGGTGGCTGAGGCAGAAGAATCGCTGGAACCCAGGAGGCGGAGGCCGCAGTGAGCTGAGATCACGCCACTGCACTAGAGCCTGGGCGACAAAGCAAGACTCCATCTCAAAAAAAAAAAAATATATATATATATATATATACACGTACATATATATACATATACATACACACACACACACACACACACACACACACACATATATATACAGCAATAATAAAATGAAGTTCATGAAAGATTAAAAGCCACATTGGAATTGTCTGGTAATTCTACAAAGAAATAAAAACATGTTTAAATTTACAAAGACAAAAGATCCTTATCCTTCTATTTTCCTTACTTTATTATCATATTTTCCATTGGTGGCTTCTTACTGGTAGCATGCTATCTCCTCTATAAAAATTCCCTCTAACTGCATTATCTAAATCCCTCTGAAGAGTCGCCTCCAGTCACTCGGTTTTCACCTCTAAATAACTGATCTCATCAGTTCAGTAAAGTTGGCCACATCAACTTCGGATAGCAACACCTTCCTCCAATTCATCTTCCCATCCACTGACCAAATTCATCTTTCCTTTGGCCCAGCAGAACCAAGAGCATGTATTAAAAAACCAGCCCATCCATCTTCTAGTTTACAAAACACAACATTTTCAAACTGTTTACTTATGTCCATGCCAACAATATTACTCAAATGTGGTGGAGTAAAAAAGCCACAGGGAATAGTGTAGTTGGCCAAGAGCAGTATTTGGGGATCTAAAATTACAGGGAAAATCATACAACATTCATTTTACTTAGTCCCAAATCTCTATCAGATGATGATGTTGAACAGAAAGATTCTAAAATTGGCAAGGAGAAAGGAAAAGTCATCTCAAAGTTTGGGCCATGCCAGAGCAGCCTTACAGAGCAAAGGCAGGAGGAAACAGAGTAAGGTGTTGTGCCCTTGAAAAAGCTGTCATAATCAGCAGTGTCTGCTGGGCAAGGAAAAGTACAGAGAGAAAATGCAGGAAAGAAAAACAAGTGGAAATTATTGCCAAAAGGTGAGAGTAAACAAAGAAAAGAAAAAGAATTCTTTCTATAGTATTTAGAGGACAGCATTAGCAACATCGCAAAATCAGAAATGCTACTTCGACTCAACTCTATTCTATTCCTAGGTAGCGTTTGTACTGTGGCACTTGTACTGTGGCAAAGCAAGGGACCTGCTTCCCAGGAGCTCAACACTGATGAAGGGACAGATGCCTCTTCTACCTGGCTCAGCCATACCCAGAGCCAACTAAGAGTGAAATCAGAGTGCTTAGGGAGCATCAAATAGAATCTGTTTAGGGAGCACCAAACAGGATCAGCCCCCAAGGATCTTAGAAGAGGGGCATGGAAGAAGCAGTGGTACCCAGGAGGAAGTGGTCCTGAGCAGACAAATGAAAGGTGCTGAGAGCTCATTTTTGTCAATTACTGTGCAGGGGCCCTGCACTCTATGCGTTTTTAATGTATTACCTAATGCAGCCCCGTAGCAAGCCCCTGGATGATGACAGAGACCATCATTATTCCTATTTTGTGAATGGAGTTAACTTAACCCTGCTTCAGGTCTCAAGCTTGACTGTCCGAGATTACACAGTGAGAAAGTATTAATTCTAATTCCAAAGACTGAACTTCCAACCACTGAGCCATACTGCCTGTCATTCAGGACAAACCAAACTGAGACCAAGTAAGGGGAGGAAGAGGAGAAAGGCAAAAAAAGCAGGTAAGATAGAAGGGAGAGGAGAGGAGTAAGTAGTGGCACTTCCTTCTTATAACCGCACAGTCTTGGGTCTCGATGGCAATGTATGCACAGAATTGCAGTATCCAATGGACTGTGTCTACATGACGTGCTCAATCCGTAACAGGCAGGAAAAATTAACAGACACACATCAGTATATACATGTACAGGCAGACCTCATTTTATTTTGCTTCACTTTACTGCACTTCACAAACACTGTGTTTCTTACAAATGGAAGGTTTGTAACAACCTTGCATGCAACAAGTCTACTGGCAATATTTTCCCAACAGCAAGTGCTCACTTTCTGTCTCTGTGTCACATTCTGGAAATTCTCGTAATATTTCACACTTTTTCATTATTAATGTGTCTGTTACAGTGATATGTGATCGGTGATCTTTCATGTTACCATTGTAATTGTTTTGGGGCACCACAAATCGTACCCAATATAAGACAGAAAACTTAACTGAGAAATGTTGTGTGTGTTCTGACTGCTCCACCGACCAGCCGTTCCCTCATCTCTCTCCCTTTCCCTGGGCTTCCCTATTCCCTGAGACACAACAATATTGAAATCAGGCTAATTAATAACCCTACAATGGCCTCTAAGGGCTCAAGTGAAAGGAAGACTCACAGATCTCTCACTTTAAATAAAAAGCTAAGTGAGGAAGGCATGTAGAAAGCCAAGATAGGCCAAGAGCTAGACCTCTTATACCAGCTAGCCAAGTTGTGAATGCAAAGAAAAAGTTCTTGAAGAAAACTGAGGAGAAGTCAATTCCTGGCCTCAATGTTTCAAAGGATGGGCTGACTCTCCTTTTAGGGGCTAACACAGCTGGTGACTTTAAGTTGAAGCCAAAGCTAATTTACCATTCTAAAAATCTCAGGGCCCTTAAGAATTATGCTAAATCTGCTTTGCCTGTGCTCTGTAAATGGAACAACAAAGACTGGATGACAGTCTGTGTGTTTACAGCATGGTTAACTGAATATTTTAACCCCACTGTTGAGACCTATTGCTCAGAAAGGTTCTTTTCAAAATATTACTCCTCACTGACTATGCACCTGGTCACCTGTAAGCTGTGATGGAGATGTACGTGGAGATTAACGTCATTTTCATGCCTGCTAAAATATCATCCATTCTGTAGTCCATGGGTCAAAGAGTAATTTCAACTTTCAAGTCTTCTTATTTCAGAAATACATTTCATAAAGCTATAGCTGTCAATAGATAGTGATTCCTCTGATGGATTTGGGCAAAGTAAATCGAAAACCTTCTGGAAAGGATTCACCATTCTAGATGCCATTAAGAACATTCATGATTTACGGGAGGAGATTAAAGTATCCACATTAACAGGAGTTTGGAAGAAGCTGATTCCAGCCCTCACGGATGACTTGGAGGAGTTCAAGACTTCAGTGGAGGAAGTCACTGCAGAGGTAGTGGAAATAGCAAGAGAATTAAAAGTGGAGCCTGAAGATGGGACTGAATTGCTGCAATCTCATGTTCGAACTTGAAGAGATGAGGAGCTGCTTCTTATGAATGAGCAAAGAAGGTGGTTTCTTGAGATGGAATCTACTCCTGGCAAAGATGCTGTGAGCATTGTTGAAATGACAACAAAGAATTTATAATTTTATATAAACATAGATGATAAGGCAGCAGTAGGGTTTGAGAAGACCGACTCCAGTTTTGAAAGAAGTTATACAGTAGGTCAAATGCTATCAAACAGCACTGTATGCTACAGAGAAAGCTTTCATGAAAGGAAGAGTCAATTAGTGCAGCAAACTTCATCATTTTCTTATTTTAAAGAAAGTGTCACAGCCACCCCAACTTTCAGCAACCAGCCATATCAAGACAAGACCTTCCACTAGCAAAAAGATAATGACTCACTCAAGGCTCACTTGATCATTCCATTTTTTAGTAACAAAATATTTTTAATTAAGGTATACACTTGCCTTTTTAGACATAATGCTATTATTGTACACTTAATAGTCTACAATATAGTATATAAACATGACTTTTACATGTACTGGGAAACCAAAAAATTTGTGACTCACTTTATTGAGATATTTGCTGGAACTGAACCCTCCATATCTGAGGTATGCTTGCAAATACAGCCCTGATGTATTTTTCCATAAGTACGGAAACAACCAATTTGTGTCACACCAACAAATTATGTAATATTTTCTCTCCACTAAGAAAGCAGGAAACCATTAGTAAAACATGCATTTACAGAAAGATAAGACCATAGTTTCTCCTTTATGTATAAATCATTGTACTTAACTACCACATCGGGGAGCTTTTAAAAACATGACCCTGATGGGCAGCTTCTATGTTTGTGTGTACTTTAAAAATTTTGTAATTAAAAAAAAAATTTGTGGAAAAAAACACCCAAATGTTCCAAAAAATCTTTTTTAAAAGGCACTCTATGTAATCACTGATGCAGCAACAATTTTGCAAATTTCCAGCTCTCGCAAAAATATACATATATATAACTTTAAAAATTTTGTAATTAAAAAAAATTAGTGGAAGAAAACACCCAACTGTTCCAAAGTGTTTAAATCTTTTTTAAAAGGCACTCTACATAATCACTGATGCAGCAACAATTTTGCAAATTTCCAGCTCTCCCAAAAATACACATATATACTTCAAATATTCAACTAACTAAAGAAAAACTGGATGTAAAAACTGCATGTGCAGCAATCTTTGACTGTATATACATTCTTCAAATCCGAGCTATCCCAATGTTTAGAGGGTTCCTGCCTTGCTTGAGAGGTTTCTCTAAATTGCTAAGCGTTGAGGTTGGCCTTTAAATTCCCACATAAAGGGTCATAAATATTGCCCAGGACTGAGTTCCTTCCAGATCAGTTTCTCAAACTGTGGGCCACCTCCATCAGCATAATTTGGGATGCTTATTAAAAACCCCAAAGATTTTGATTCAATTTGTTGAATTTAACAACTTTTAACATTTTAACAAACCCTTCCAGTGGTCCCGCTGGACATTGATGTGTAAGAAACACCAACCTAGAATCTCTTTAAAAGAGCCCCAGTAAAAATGGCCAGAGGCATCACCAAAATTACCTGTGGCCAATTCCTCATCTCTCCTAACACCCCCTGGAGCAGCCAGAGCTGCTGCAGTAGAAAAGTAACCAAATTAGATCCACAGTCACAGACTGTGTGCCAGGGGCCCAGTCAAAGCCCCACCCACCCATCCTTGGGTCAGCTGCTAGGGTTCCCAATTGCCCCAGGAATGAGCCAACTCTGAATAGCCCATCTCTCCAACCTATGTGCAAGGCATCCACAGGCTTACATCATGAATTGAATTGTACTCCCCCTACAAAAAAAAAAAAAAAAAAGTGTTGAAGTCCTAACCCCAAGTACCTCAGAATGTGACCACCGTTGGAGATAGGTTCTTTACAGAGGTAATCAAGGTAAAATGGGATCATTGGTGGGGGGGGTGGGGGGGAGTGGAGGCGCTAATACAATATGACTGATGTCCTTATAAAAAGGGGAAATTTGGACACAGAGACAGACACACACAGAAGACAATGTATAAAGACACTGGGAAGAGACGGCCATCTACAGGCCAAGGAGAGAGGCCTAGAACTGCCTTCAGAAGGAAGTAACCCTATCAACACCTTGACATGGGACTTCTGGACTGCAGAACTGTGAGACAATACATTTCTATCGTTCTAAGTCACCCAGCTTGTGGAACTTGTTACAGAAGCCCGAGAAAACTCACATAGCTTGGAAAATCATGATGTGAAGTTAGGCAGTGGAAGCCAATCCAGATAACTGAGGACTGTCAGGACAGTTTTCAGACCAAGAACTCAAGAAAGAATGTCACAGCACTGGATGTCCAGGAAGCCCAGGGCAGTAGGAAGAGCCACAAGATCTGCAGTGGCATCTGAGCACTGCCCCACTGTCTGGAATAGGGTTAATAAAGCATCCCTGCCTCAATGACACTACAGGGTGTGAAGATCAAGAAAATGCCCTCTGTAAGCTCCACAGCACCACACAAGTTACCCCCACCCCATCGGCAGCTCCTCTCTGCTGGACCTGATTTTGGTCCGTATTAAAAGGGTGGTGACATAGCCCTCACACTCCAAGTCGCCTCTGTTCATTGCTAGGAAGGACTGGGAAGCAAAATCTTCACTTTAGGAAAATTTAATTTGAGCTCTCGAACATGTTTGAGTATGTCTGAAATATCCAAGACAACAAATAACAGGGTCAGAAACAGCAAAACCCTGTGGTTGTCAAAGGTCTTTTCAACAAGTCAGGCTTCCTAAGGGCCCAGGGTTCACTGGGCAGCAAAAACTTCGATAAAGCAGAGCAGGCAGGGGGCAGGCGGCATCCTCAGCAGGCCCATGGGCTGGAGGAGGGCTTCATCATGAAGGTTGAAGCACTATTACAGTGTTATGGTTCCTAAATGTGGATTTTAACTAGTCTCGAGAACACATATTTGACCTAGTGTGAACTTGACCTCTGGGTTCCTCTCTCTTCACCGAGGTTGTCTGTGTCACATGACAAGATTCTCCAGCTGACCCTCCCACATGGGGGCCGGGGTGGCCCTCCTAGCAGTTGCCATGGTAAACCTCACTGCAGATCTATTGGCAAAGCAGCTGCCAATGGCCATAGCAGGCATACAAAAAAATATATAATCACTCTGGGCTCGACTCCCAAGTTTGGCAAGCACGATGCCAAGCCAAGAGGGATGGGGGACAGCCTGAGACAGTTCTCTAGGTCACCTGAACTCCAGCCACATCACACCCTCCTGGATGATGCCATCCACCACTGCATCTCTGAGCACCAAGGGTGCATGTGACTCTGTCTCCTTTGCATATAATTTAAGGAAAATGTCTAGAGTTGGGTTTTTTCCCCCAAAGTAGCATGGGCTGAATGCCAATGGAAAAGCAATGGAATATCGATTTTCTGTTTCTTGCTAAGGAGAGAACAAGTCATTTGATGTGCCATGAGTTAAGTGAGTAAAAACAGACCTGCACTCCCTACAGCTGGCTGTGTTTCTCCTCTATTCATAGAACCTGGCACATGGTAAAAGCTAAACAGTAAATGAAAGAACCATCCATGCGTGTATGGAAGGCCTGCAATGTGCCAGGCACCCGCTTTGGATTCGTATCTGCCATCATCTCTCTTCCCTCTACCCCATAACCCTGCCAGCCCAGCCTCACTCTCCTCTCTTTCATTCTTTTGTATTGCCTATTCCCATGTCCAGTCTTCTCATTAAAGCTGAGCCTACCGGCAATGTCTCTGTCTGGCCTGCACTTACCCTGAGACGGGGGCAAAAAGACTGGAAGAACCAATGCAGGGCATGGGGGGAGGTTCAGTTTGGGCACAGAAAAAAAAAACTACAAAAATGATAGGAGGCAAAAATGTTGCACATCAGGGGTTTAATGCCCCACTTGGAAGACAAAGTCCCTAACCCACAAAACCTTCCTTTAAATGTTAATTCCTTGGAAAGAGCACAAATGTGGTCCATCTCTCCATCTCTTTTGTCCAAAACAGGTAAGGCTATCAAGAGTCATCCAATATTAACTAAAATGACACATCCCACACAATAATTTCGATTCCTAGGGATCCACACACAAAGGGCGTCTGGAAAAGCAACATTAACATGCAACCAGGCGTCTCTACATAGTGACTGGGCAGCTACAGCCTAGAGGACCACTTTGGTGAGTGCACATATCCATTCTTTGCCCTTGTGTGGGTCTGCCGCTTGCTTGTTCACATCTCTCTGATTTGCAATTTAAGGTTCACTAAATCTTTAGTCTTCAGAAGCATTTGATCATGGTCCATTTAAATTAGGTTTCAATCAACTAAAAACAATCCAGGCTTGCTCAAAGGGATACCTTATTTTCTTCACTGGATTAGGCAAATACTGAACAACATGAACACTTCCAATCTCTTACACAGAAATTTTTTTCGCATCAATTGGACATGACCTATATAAACTCAAATTCTTCATTATCTTCAACATGTAATGACAATTAGAAGACATCCTGGGTTATACATTTAAATGTCCATGCATATTTTATGATGACTATTATAAGGGGGAACTTCATGTGGGCGTATCATTGGTTTTTGTATTCTTATGTGTAATAAACCATACTCAAGTGTAATTGTTCAATCTCCGCATAATAAGGAAGTGAGAGGAGGAAACCACAAACAGAAGAAAACCAAATCATCGATAAAGGAGATAGAATTTACTTGGCTTGATCCAATACTAATCTCTAATATTAATCTTTCTGGTTTCACCAAGGCTTTCATACCCATTTTTTTTTTCATCTTAATACCTGCAACCATCCTATAAAGAAGGCAAGGTTTTAGCACAGTCATTTCTGAGTGGGAAAATACAGGCCAGAAAGGTCAAGTGAACTCCCCGAGGCCACACAGCTAGTGAGGGCTGCAGCATTTGAATTTAGGTCTTCTGACCCCAAAGCCGGGGGTCTTTCCTGGCATCACACTACTCAGCCATGGACACAAGGTTTATAGCATCAGCAGGAGCCCCAGTGGTCCCATCTGAAGGTAGAAGGCTCTCTCAGCTCTCTGGATCTCCCAGACACATGCAAAGTAAGTCCCCTATTTTAAATATCCATCTCAGAGATACATTATTTTGGATCACACGCTGACCTACCCCAGCATGCCTTTTAAAAACACAATTATTTCTGAAGAGAGCTGTGAATTAAGTTTCTAGCATTTGTACGTAAATTCATTTGTTAAACTGGGAAGTACAGGAAGGTTAATCTTCTGAATGCTGAAAACCACAGAAAAGGAAAGTGATGTCACATTGCTTAGATGGTGGTACTGTCCAAGGGCTACCTCTTAGAAGCCAGCAGGAAAACTTAAGCCAAATGCTGGAAGCATTGGTTGTAGGTACCGTAAGATTAAACCAACATAGCAACTTCCTCTAGAGCCCGGTAAGTAACTTCAACACTGATTTTTCTGACCAGCAGTCTTCTGTGATCTCTCTCTGGATTACCAGGGGGCAAACCCAGCTAAACCAAGGCACACACTTCTTTGCCTCTCTTGCCTGCAGAAGCAGGAAGCCATGAAGTGATTCCCCAAGATCTGGAACATCTTGGGATCTTCTAGAACATCTTTGGATCCCCGAATTCCCTAAGCAACCTGAAAATGGGGGCCTATCCTCTTTTCAGAGACAGCACTCAATTGCATCATTTGCCAAGCAAACTTATTAAAGCCTTTGAGCATTCTCTCCAACAGGCATCAAGGAGCTTCTGCCTATCTGTAAAATCCTGCTCTGAATTCTTGTCTTTTCTTGAGATGGAGTCTCTCTGCATCGCCCAGCACAATCTCTGCTCACTGCAATCTCCCCTACCCAGGTACAGGCAATTCTCTTGACTCAGACTCCTGAGTAGCCAGGATTACAATTACAGGCATGCGCCACCATGTCTGGGTAATATTTTTTTTTTTTTTTTTGAGACAGAGTCATTGTCACCCAGGCTGGAGTGCAGTGGAGCAATCTTGGCTCACTGCAACCTTCACCTCCTGGGTTCAAGCAATTCTCCTGCCTTAGCCTCCCCAGTAGCTGGGATTACAGGCACACACCACCACACCTGGCTAATTTTTTGTATTTTTAGTAGAGATGGGGTTTTGCCATGCTGCCCAGGCTGGTCTCGAACTCCTGGCCTCAAGTGATCCACCCACCTTGGCCTCCCAAAGTGCTGGGATTACAGGCATGAGTCACCGCACCAGGCCCTATTCCGTATTTTTAACCTTTACTCAGCAATATCCCATTGCAATGGTGCTGTTAACAGATGAGTTATCTCCATGTTACAGGCAAACCATATCATAGCAGGTTTTGGACAGAATGAGTTACTGAGGGGAGAGAGGGCATGTCATTTGGCCTGAGCAATGCTAAATTCTAAACAAATGCTAACACATTTCTGACAAGTATAATTTAAGAAGTTACAAAATGAAAAATTAGGACTTAATCTAAAATGCCTAGAACCCTGAGCATTTCTGATCTAGTGGTTTGAGTTCAATAGTCAGAAAGCTGTTCATGTCTGCAATTACTGCTCGATCATAAGACATCATAAAACCTGTGGACATTCCCCTTTTTACAAAAGTAAGGCCATTATGCCAAAGCCCTTCTGTTTCCTTCAGGATTGAAGACATTTTCAACAAACAAGGTCACTAGATTGACTGTATCCGAAATTTTAAAAATTCATCCACCTGTATTTTAAAATCCAAGCAGCAGAAATTTTGGACAATTCCAATCCACATGGGAATGCCTCAATCTCTATGCAAAGAACAACTAAGAATGCTTCACTTTTTCTGAGGGGGAAGGTAAGACTCCTTTATGTCCAATGAGCACCCGATAGCATCAATTCGTCAAGAAGAGCCTCAAAATACATTTTAACCTGATCTTTAATTTCACAATGCATAGGAGAAAAATTTTCCAGTGTTCTGAAATCTATATGCATCATTAACACATTTTTTAAAAAACACTGCTGGGCATGCATGTGAACTGCAGAAGCACTGCAGAGAACCCCATCCATCAGTTCTGAAGAGCAGCAGAGAAGTGCATTCTAGAAAACCATCAGGCCTCAAGGATGAAGGATTCTGGTTGCTGTTTTCAGGAAGCTATAAAAACTTTGATGTTGTACTCCAGAACAGGGCCCTCTACTCCCCAAGCCCCTCCTGCCATCACCGTAAAGAATGTCTTTCATTTGCTGGTATCATGTTCAAATTAATTACATTGGTTCTGCCATATGGCATATCCTCAAATGGAAATTTTTTTCCTAGCTCCTGATTCACAGATGTGCCAGACTGATGAATATCTCTGTTGAGTTCAGAGAAGTCTTGGATGCACAGCACGGTTCTGTACAATGTATTGCTGCTGGCATTGATACTAACATTACCCTGACCCAGCCCTTCCTAGGTGGTAATGAAGCCTGGGTGGATTGTATTTCAGACTTCAACTTCCCCCGAGCCCTTTCAAGTGGCCCTTGTGAGATGCCCCCATGTGGACACCTCCCCCCACTTTGCCTACTGTGCAGGGCCACTGTGAACATGGCAACTTACGTTTGGTGCACCTCTGGGAGCCAGGGGCCTTACTCCAGCCATGACAGCACCGCCCTCCACAGACATTGACCCTGAAACAAAGCAAGATCGCTGAGTCCAGCAGCAGAAAGACCCCCTTCCCAAGAACCCAAGCTTCCAGCATGTTCCAGAAAGGCCAGCCTCCAGCTTCTGCAACCCTCTGGATGAGAGAGAGTCCTAACAGGTACCCTGGATGCCCAACCCAAAGCTGCCCAAGCAGAGGGGCAAGGCCCATACATATATCAGGGAATGCTGGGAGAACCAAAAAGCCTGCATAAACCTAGGGCTATACAGGAAGGGAGAACAGGGCCCAACAAATGGTTTTCTTACCCCCAAATTACAGTAGAGCCAAATTTATTTTTTCTATTATCTGGGCCAACATTTTAAATTGGAAATGAGTTTCAGAGAGAACTGTCCAAAAAGGAGTGAGGGCACATGGCCTGGAATCACCCCTGAAAAAAACATGCCAACTAAGCAAAACAAGTTTTCCCCTACACCCCAACCTGAGATGAATTCCCACAACGGGAAGACACTATGAGCGCCCCATAACAGAAACATTCCAACCAAAACTTTTATCAATACCAAGACACCCCACCCCAGGAAAGCAGACCCCACAGGTGCAGCGAAGTCCAAGCCCATGATTTCTCTGATGCTGCAAAGTTCCAGGCCACAGAACAGGAGCTGGATCTTTACGGCTAGCCCGCCCTCGAAACATTTTTTTCATTAGCTAGACCAAAATTAAAACTCAGTTGCAGAGTTTAATTGATGCTGAGGGATTAAACTGTAGTGACCTCAAGTTTACGCCCATCTTCTAGAAGCAGTTGGGTTTGCGCGCAGAAGGTTACGCCCCAGGCAGAAATGCCTTTTGTGTTTACCCGCAGCTCGGTAACAATGCACTCGGAGTTTCACGTCAGTAAAAGTTCCTGGGCTTCCCCGCACTCCCCTCTTCCCGCGGCGCCCAGCGCAGGCGGAGGCGGGGGGAGAAAGCCGACCCACCGCGCGCGACCGCCTTGGCCACCGCGGGGCTCCGAGTGGCCCTGACCCCGCAGGTCCCTCCGCGGGCGGTGCGCGCGAGGCGGGCGGGCGGGCGGAAGGGGGTGTGGGCTTACCCCTGCAGCTGCTGCTTCTGGTGAACCTGCAGCCTAGAGCCTCCGCCGCTCTGGGTCTCCTGCGGCACCTTGGAGCGCACAACTTGCCTGCCTTGTTTGGTGAACGGGGCGGCTGCCGGGTGGCCGCCGGGCTTGGGGTGGAGCTGCCCGCCGGGGGCCGCGGGACGCGCAGGCTCCGGCGGCGGCGGCGGCAGTCTGAGCCCCTGCAGGGCCGCCCCGCCCGGCTTGCTCGTGCGCCGGGTCCTCTCCGAGGGGACCCCGGGGGAGGCACGGCTGGGGGCGCCGGCAGCCGCCGAGCTGCGGCTGTACCTGGCGTTGAGCGCGACGTTGAATGTCCGCGAACGCGGGGGCCCGCTCAGGGGCAAGGCGCCGGCTGCCAGGCCGGGGCCCGGGTGCACCACGTAGGTGATCCTCCGCACCCGGCCGTGCGCCGAGGACGCGAGCAGCCCTGCCCAGAGCAGGAACCCCCACCTGAGCCAGGCCCCCGCCATCGCGGGCCCCAGCGGGCGCGACCGGCCGCGCGCGGTCCGGCCCCCTCCCCCGGCCGTGCGGCTCGCCTTTCCCCGCGCGTTCGGGCTCCCCCGAGAGCTGCCGAGAGCCCGGGAAAGGCGGGAAGAGACCAAGTCGGTGGCGAGGGAGGAGGCTCTGCGGGCAGCTGAGCGGCCCCAGACCCCGGCCGATTGTGGCTGGGAGCAGGAGGAGGGCGTGGGGGTGGGGAGCGCGGAGCCCGGGGAGCGGGGAGGGGCGAGGGGAGCGGGCCGCGCAAGGTGAGGGTCCGCGCGCCCGGCCGGGGGGTGCAGCGCGCGCCGCAGCGGGGCCCAGCGAGGGTGGCCGAGAGCGAGCGAGAGCGCGCGGGACACTCCGAGGCAGCCCCGGCGGCGAAGTCTTTTAAAAGTTTCTCTCCCGTGGCCCCGAGTGTCAGACCTGAGCAGCCAATCTCCGGCAGACGTGACGTCAGGCGGCAGATCCTAATTGGGGAAGGCGTGCGAGGAGCCCGAAGGCGCGCCGCCACCCTCCACATCCACGGGGGTTGCCCCCGTGGGTCGCCGAGGCGGAGGTCCCCACGCCCCGGTCCCGTGTCCCGGGAGAGGACAAAGCGCTCAGCAAAGTTACTGAACGGTCCTGTCCTTTCAGAAGCCCCATGCGTTTGATATTGTTTGGAAGCCCCGGCATTTTCTTATCCGTGTTTGCTGTGATACTTGCTGCGGGGTTGAATTCAGATACCAAATCGGGCCCCAGAAAGGGCTGTCGGGGCGCGCTGAGGTCTCCATCGGAAACCGTTTAGGTGGCTCCCTGTGGGGCTGTAAAGTCCCCGTGGCTGCTTCTCGGTATGCAGCCTCTGGTACCCTACTTCTCGCTTGGCAGGGATGGGAGTGCAGGGCGGGCAGCAGAGGGCGCCCGCGTGGGACAGGGAGAACCGCCCAGGGACAACCGCAGAGACAGCCCTGTCCCTGGGCCTTTAGGGTAGGACTAGAGTTCAGGATCCCTGAAAACCCTAAGCCATTATTGTTTTTAATAAAGGCGAATCGGTTCACGGGACCGTAATCCGACCGGGTCACCCAACTTGGAGATGACCTGACCCATTTAAGAGAGATGGCAGAATGTTCCAGGGATAGAGTCTGGGGGGTCATAGTGCTCTTTGGGGAAAACCATGAAATAATGACATATTTACTTTTAGCATTTGAATTCAAAACAATGTCGCATGATTTTATTATGTGAATGCAATAGAAAGTCCACAGTCAGAGCAGTCTTCCTCTTTTTTTTTTTTTTAAGCCTTTAACTTAAGAATGATGGTGTGTTTCCAAGGCTTTGGTTGTTCTTGTTCTTATTTACTTGTGGCTTATCCTTTTGTTTTGTTGCCTGCATGCATTGGCTAGTAGACAATTGGTAGCAGGTGACAATGGTTTAAGAAGCATTAATGGAAAAATAATTTAACCCTAAGGAAACTTAACCCATTAATTAATTTTTTTTTCTGCACATTGGAGAAAGACCTCCAATATTTGATTTGGCAGGCAGGGCCTCAGTCCAGCTGCCTGAGCACTAGCTGCTTGTGAGAACACAGTTTGAGAGCACCGGACTGGAGGAAAGAGCCCTCAGGTCCAGTCCTAACACTGCCATTAGTAAGCTGAAGGACCACAGGCAGCTCACCTCTCCTTCTGAACCTCCACTTCCTCCTCTGTCACAGAGGAATTGGATGAAAAGTCCTTGCCAGCCCTAGCAGTCTGTGTCTCTAAGAACATCCAGGGTCCTTCTGGACAGGATCATTCTAGGTCAGCCCCTGAGCCAGGCCAAAGTGAACTAGCTGAGAAGATTGAGGATTGAGGTGAGTCACAAGGCTGCCTCCCAGGTTGGTTCGAAGGTAATGAGTTACCTCAATTGATTGTTCACAGTCAGTTACGGATCCAATTCCTTGTTCTACTCTTTCCCATCTTCTTGATACTGTACTTGACTAGTCTTAAGAAAAGTTTAAAGAAAAAAAAAAAAAGAAGAAGCTGTCTCTCAGCACCAGGTTCTGTATGAAGGATACAACAGAAGCTAATATCCACCGCATCTCTGAAGGAGGCACTGAGGCTGTGGAAATACAAAGGATCACAAGGCATAAAGCCCTTGTCTTTAAGAAACTTCGTGTCTTGTTAGGGAGAGAAGATGTAAATGAAAGCTTAAAAATGATAACAACTTAATGAAGCAACACTTTGAGATCATGATAGACCTCTCACAAGGGAGGACCTGATTTGTATGATGCCTGTATCATAGTACAGCCCACAATTCTTTGTCATCTTACGGAAAATTCACCAACATGTAGGGAAAATACTTCCTACCTGCAACTCAGATCAGTTCACAGAGCTCTTACCTCTCAGGTAGGGATAATGTAACAGCAGATGAAATGGTTGGAGGTGGGGAGGAGGGTGATTAGCATAGCTACAACATTCTGCAGAGCCAGGACAGGAGAGGAGAGATGTCAGACAGAGGAAAGCTCAGGAAAGAGTAAAGGACAGCATCCCCAACAGGACCAGCCTCTACCTGTCTTCAGTGGTGGTCACTCCCAGTCCCCAGATGGACAGATGGCAAGCATTAAAGCTGCTTTTGGGCAATAAGTGGCAGCTACCTGTGGAGGGCACAGCCTGGATGGGGACTCTAGGGGGCTGGGCTCTACCTGCTGCTTTACTTCTGTATTAGTATGTTCTCATGCTGCTAATACGTACCCGAGACTGGTTAATTTCTAAAGGAAAGAAGTTTAATTGACTCACAGTTCCGCAGGGCTGGGGAGGCCTCAGGAAACTTACAATCATGGCAGAAGGGGAAGGCAAACACGTCCTTCTTCACATGGTGGCAGCAAGGAGAAGTGCCGAAGCAAAAGAGGGGAAAGCCCCTTAAAAAACCATCTGATCTCCTGAGAGCTCACTATCAGGAGAACAGCATGAGGGTAACCGCCCCCATGATTTAATTACCTCCCACCGGCTCCCTCTCACGACACGTGGATTACAATCCAAGACGAGATTTGGGAAGGGACGCAGCCAAACCATATCAACTTCCCGTGGAAACTTGAGCAAGACATTTCACCTCTCTGAGCCTCAGTTTCCAGAAGGCCTGGGACTCTGCCTGAGATCCTAGTGTTTGGGGGAGAAATGACCTTAACCAGGCCCTTTGGCTCTGCAGAAAAATGTTTTTTAACCATTAAAAAATGCAGAATGCAGTTTTCCTCTCAACCCACAGCAATGGAGAGGTGGGCATTTCACACCAATCTTTAACCCAATTACAACCTGCCTTATGACAGATTTGGATATATCACAATCAGATCATCTCTGAAACAAAACCACAGGAAAAAAACAAAAAACAACAACAAAAAAAACCTCTAGTGTGAGGCTGGGCACCATGGCTCACACCTGTAATCCCAGCACTTTGGGAGGCCAAGGCAGGCAGATTACTTGAGGTCAGGAGTTTGAGACCAGCCTGGGCAACATGGTGAAACCCCAACTCTGAAAAAAATAAAAATAGGCCAGGTGCAGTGGCTCACACCTGTAATCCCAGCACTTCGGGAGGCCAAGGCAGGCAGATTACTTGAGGTCAGGAGTTTGAGAACAGCCTGGCCAACATGGTGAAACCTCGTCTCTACTAAAAATACGAAAATTAGCCGGGCATGGCAGCACATACCTGTAATCCCAGCTACTCGGGAGGCTAAAGCAGGAGAATGACTTGAACCCTGCAGGTGGAAGTTGCAGTGAGCCAAGATTGTGTCACTGTACTCCAGCCCGGGCAACAAAGCGAGACTCCATCTCAAAAAAATAATAAGACTAAAACTAAAAAAAATTTTTTAAATACAAAAATAAATCTCTAGTGTAAATGTTAACCCATCCGTCTACACATTAGTGTACGTGTGTATGCACACAGTTAATATGGAAATATACACATGAGCAAGCAGCCCGACTCTGTAGTTGGGAGACTCCAGCAAAATCACAGGTTTCCACATAAGTCTCTTGCTATTTACGTAACTAGCAAGATAATCCTTGAAAAACCTGTTACGCACCCCATGTACTATCATCTGAGAGGGTCACTCATCCCAAACACTGAACTCACTATTATTCTGAAGGTGAAAGCCCAGTTTCTGTCAGCCATGAGGATGGGCCTTTGCCAATTCTAGACCCAGTTTAATGCTATGGATGCTGGACTCAAACCCCCCTAGAGTTCAAGGTCCATTTATATTGGCAGTACACAACTTCCTGGTTCAAAAAACAAGCCTTTAAAGATCTCATAAAACTTCTTGGACTTCAGATGGTTTTTACAAAACAATACTCAGATGAGCTAAGTGTAAATGAATCAGAAAAGAGGATTATGTTTCCCATAAAAACTCATGAGTTTGAGGATTAGGAGAAGAAAGAAAGGCTGGCAAATGCCAAACATTTTAAAGCGCTTTGAGACCATTAGTCAAACTCAAAGCATGGCCAGTTTCCCTCATCTTTACACTTTATGAGTTTTGTAATTGAAAATCTTTTCCTACATTTAAGATCAGCTACAAATCAAATTTAGTGGCTGCCTATGATCAGAAGAGCATCCAGCCATGTTTTCTTCCAGGCAAGCATTTCATGGAGCTCCTTTTAGTCCTCTTTTAGTTTCATCAAGAAATTCTTAGAAAGAAAATGGGACGGGAGAAGGAAAAGAAATGAGAAGCCAATAGGCTGTAGATAAAAGGAAGAGAGAGAGAAAGAGCAAGAGCAAGAGAGAGACTGAGGGAAAGGAAAGTGAGAGGAGAGGAAGCAGGAGAGAGAGGGTGAGAAGGGAAAGACAGAAAGGCAGAAAGAAAAGCAGAAAGACGGATAGAGGCAAAGAAGGAAGAGGAATGAATGGAGAAAGGGGGAAGGAAGCAGAAAGCAATGAATGAGAAAGGGAACAGACAGAGATGTAGATGGAGAAAATGAAAAAATGAAAGGAGAGAATTTTAAACAGAATCTACGGCTCCATTTCCTCAGGCTGCTCATTAGGATTCTGGCAGCCTTTTCTGAACATCAGCTAGCTGTAACCTGAACATCAGTTTGTCCAGATTTGGGCTAGAATTAAATGTGCAACCTTATTAGGTGCTAGCACAGTGTGGCTGGCTGCCCCACACCTCACACAAAGTGGTAGGGACAGGAAGTCTCATGTTCTCCTACACAAGCAGCAGGCCAAGAATGGAATCTTCACCTCATGACTGCCCAAAAATAGGTAGCTTATTCACTCACACAGTCCTGTTTTGTATTTTTAACCATTTCATCAAAAGGTAGGGGTGGGGGGCGAGGCGCGGTGGCTCACACCTATAATCCCAACACTTTGGGAGGCGGAGGCGGGTGGATCACTTGAGGTCAGGAGTTCGAGACCAGCCTGGCCAACATGGTGAAACCCTGTCTCTACTAAAAAAAATAAAATAAAATAGAAAAATTAGGCCGGATGTTGTGGTGGGCGCCTGTCATCCCAGCTACTTGAGAGGCTGAAGCAGGAGAATCACTCGAACCTGGGAGGCAGGGGTTGCAGTGAGTCGAGATCTCGCCACTGCACTCCAGCGTGGGTGACAGAGCAAGATTCCATATCAAAAAAAAAAAAAGTAGGGGTGAGGGAGTTTAGAAACGTGCGACCTCCTCCACCTATGACTCTACTTCCATGAGAAAAAAACATGAAGCTTTACAAATGCAGAATTAAAGCAGAGGCTCATGTGGGCTCATGTGATGAAAATGTTAGTGTCTGTCTACCAAGCTGTGTGAGCAAGGTAGAAACAGGTCTGCTTTGCAGAAAAAGATGACGTACCCCCAGGAATGAGCAACAAGTAGAACTGAGGTTTACCCCAGCGTTTCCCTTCCCTTCCCTTTTGTTTTCATATAACAAACATTTGTTGAACAACTATAGGGTCCTCAGTTAGCTTCCATAGAAACTTACAGCAAATTCAGAACAGATTTCCATTTTAGATGGAGAAGTTAGAATTAATATGTTGTTAGATTGCAACCCAAAGTTGCCCCTGGACCAGCAAGTGCCCTTGTGCTGGCCCTCAGTGCCTGGCCATGGCAATACAGACCCTGTCCACTGGGAGCAGACAGCCTCCTGGTGTAAATAGATCCTGAACAAATCATCACATGTGAAGCAGGTATTAAAAAGGAATTACAGGCCAGGCACGGTGGCTCACGCCTGTAATCCCAGCACTTTGGGAGGCCGAGGTGGCGGATCACAAGGTCAGGAGTTTGAGACCAGCCTGGCCAACATGGTGAAACCCCGTCTCTACTAAAACTGCAAAAATTAGCTGGGCGTGGTGGTGGGCGCCTGTAATCCCAGCTACTCGGGAGGCTGAGGCAGGAGAATCGTTTGAACCCGGGAGGCGGAGGTTGTAGTGAGTCGAGATCATGCCATTGCACTCCAGCCTGGGTGACAGGGCAAGACTCTATCTCAAAAAAAAAAAAAAGGAACTACAGGGTGGGAAACAAGACCCATCAGAGGAAAATGGGTCAGGGGCATGGTCTGCCTTGCTACAAATTTAGAGGTGTCAATCAACAAAAAGGGAACTCACAAAAAATAAAGTTTTCCTTTCCCCTCCTCACTTGCCTTACATAATCAAGATGAGTATCACACCGTGGGGACTCTTAAAGACAGCAAAATGGCTCTCTGCAGCTAGCCAAAATGTGTCAATTAATTTAGCTTTCACTGAGATTTGTTATGCTCATTTATTCAGAACTTTTGAACATTAAACATGAAACTACATGATAATTAAATAGCTGTCAACACAATTTTATTTACACTTGTCATTCACACCCTCCAAACCTCATCAGGCCACTGGTTGGCCTGCATTCAATGAGGCATAAAGGAAATATGTTCCTGCTCTCAAGGAGTTTGCATCTTGGAAAACACTTGGACGCACACCAAAATGAGATGCACCTCAACAGAGAAATCTATGAAATACTTGCCTTCGGATCACCAAAAGGCCTCCAAATTTTATTTTACTTTGGTATTTCAGTTTCAAACACTTCTTTGATGTTCCATTCAGTCATTGGAACGTCCCTGCTTAAATTTCAGTTCAAAGGTGCCCAGACACCTGTAAGGTTGTTTGAGGGCTGGATGGCAATCATGTTCTCTCCATTTGGATACAGCTATTTATAAATTGTGATCCAGTTTTAAAAGGAACCTCCTGCTTTGCTTCAACTTCAGTGTCTTTCATGTTGTTGAGTTGCTAGAATTGCTTCTTTTATTATATATATATTTAATTATTTATATATTTAATATATAATATATAATATATAATATATTATATATTATATATTAATATATTATTATATATTTATATATTATATATAATATATTATTATATATTTATATATTATATATTAATATATTATTATATATTTATATATTATATATTAATATATTATTATATATTTATATATTATATGTTAATATATTATTATATATTTATATATTATATATTAATATATTATTATATATTTATATATTATATGTTAATATATTATTATATATTTATATATTATATGTTAATATATTATTATATATTTATATATTATATATTAATATATTATTATATATTTATATATTATATATTAATATATTATTATATATTTATATATTATTATATATTATATTATATAATATATAATATATAATATATTATATAATATATATAAATATATTATTATATATTATATAATATAATATATATAAATATATTAATATATATAATATAATATAATATATAAATATATTATTATATATTATATAATATAATATATAAATATATTATTATATATTATATAATATAATATATATAATATTTTATATATAAATATATATAAAATATTATATATATTATATATATTGAGACGGAGTCTCACTCTGTCTGCCAGCCTGGAGTGCAGTGGCAGAATCTCGGCTCACTGCAACCTCCACCTCTTGGGTTCAAGTGATTCTCCTGCCTCAGCCACCCAAGTAGCTGGAACTACAGGCACACACCACCGTGACTGGCTAATTTTTGTATTTTTAGTAAAGACGGGGTTTCACCATGTTGGCCAGGCTGGTCTCCAACTCCTGACCTCAGATGATCCACCCACCTCGGCGTCCCAAAGTGCTGGGATCATAGGCATGAGCCACCGCGCCTGGCCTAGAATTGCTTCTTTACTTAAATTTCAGGGAGTTATTAAAATTGTTATATCGTTTGTCTACATTAGAAGTTTCACCCAATAGCACTAGAACATGATGCTGCCTGAGTTTAACACTTGATCCTAATTTTTTTCCCAATAATCTTTCTGTCTGCCTTCAAACTGAGAAAGACATTATATAGTGACCATAGCAATCTAGAAACAGAAGAAAACTAGGAGAAAAAATACTATTCCACTTCTACATATCAATTCCTGGCCTCGTCTGCTCTTCTAAAACCTAAGGCCCATCACAGATTGCCTCCTTCTTAATTTTTCAACCTAATCTTGGGCTACATCCTCAAATAAACCTTCTGTTCCAACTACATTTATCTACCTATTTAGGTTGGTGCAAAAGTAATTGCGGTTTTCGCCATTACTTTGCGAAACCGCAATTACTTTTGCACCAACCTCATATTTTTCTTCTCAATCTTTGGAAGGAAAAAAAAGACCCTGATCAGTCACTAGTCTGTGGAAATATGACACCCACATTGCTGCTTCCAAGCCTCCCTTCATATCATTCTGAAATTCTCTCACCTCCTCAACTAAGTCTTCCTTCTCCTTCAATTAGAATTTGAGATCCTTTCATCCATGAAGCCCTTTGAAATGCCCTTAACTTCAGTTTACTCTCACTTCTAAACTCTTATGTATATTATCCATTCTCTTATGACCATTGAACACACAATCCATGCTTTGTAATAGACATAGAATACTTCTAGCAGGGGAAGACTTTTTTCTCCTTGGTCATCATGAGATAAACCAGAATTAAGGCAGGTCTTGGTTAATAATGCCTGAGGTTTGGTTAGGGACATTCTGACCTGTCTTTAGCTGTTTTCTGGCAGCATTTTGCTGAGCAATGGAGTTTGCTTAAATTTTACCCTAACCTGAATTAAGTTGCTTTAACCAAATCAAGCAGTGGCCCTAGGGGGAGTGAGGGGAGTTTCCTAATCCTAAATTAATGGTTTAAAAAGTTCTGTAGAAAGAATCCTGTTATATTTGTGTCTAAACACTGTAATATTTACAGAATTATGTCATTAAAATAGTGCTTTTAAAACATCTCTCTTTTGTTGTCCTCTCAACTTCCCGTTTGTGGAGACCAGGACATACTCTGAGAATTGCAACTAGTACAAATCATCACAATATGGATAAACTGAGCAATATACAGAAGTCCCTCTCACCACCAAAGAAACATTAGCTATACAAGGCATGAGCTGTCTTTCTAAGCAGAGAGGGGAGACCAGTAAAACCAGCCCAGTGTCTGTGATTCCTCCAGGTTTCCAGGTTTTAAAGCCCAGGTTTAAAAAGCTACTGCTGAGACGGATCGGGTTACATCTTCCAGCTGCCAGAGAACCTTACACTTAACCCTTCCCAATCCTCGACCTGGATGTTGCACTCCCATTTCACTTCCTAGAAAGGGTATCTTCTATCTGTGTATGTCTCCCTATGTTCTATTCCTTACATATGAGCAACTGGCCAAAGCCCCAGTGAAGCTTCCTGTGGCCACACTACGTTCCATGCTTCAGCCTCATCTCTGGAGTCCTGCCTGTGCTAAGGACAGAGACCTTGCGTGTCACGTCCTCCGTGCCTAACACGGTGTGCAACTCATAGTGAAGGTTCAGTGTTTGTTAAATGAATGATTGTGAACCTTCTGATGCCTATGTCACAATAAGAAAACTGCTGACTATCTTTTTTTTGTTTGTTTATCATGAGCATAAACTGTGCCCAAGATCCTTAAGTTGTCAAGGGTCTGGAGATTGATTAATTAATTCATTCATCCATTGACTCATTCGTTCATTTGTACACCATTCCCTAGACGTTTTTGAGGGCCAGTTGTTTTTTAAGGAACCAAGAATGAGGATGAGAAATTACTTAATGGGTATAACATATACTATTCAGGTGATGGCCACACTAAAAGCCCAGACTCCACCACTACCTGATATACCCATGTAACAAAACTGCAGTTTTGCCCCTTAAATTTATACAAATAAAAAACAGCCTGGGCACGGTGGCTCATGTCTGTAATCCCAGCATTTTGGGAGGCCAAGGCAGGTGGATCGCTTGAGCTCAGGAGTTCAAGACCAGCCTGGGCAACATGGTGAAACCCCATCTCTACCAAAAATACAAAAAGTTAGCCGGGTGTACTGGGAGGCTAAGGTGGGAGGATCACCTGAGCCTGCGAGGTTGAGGCTGCAGTGAGCTGTAATCACACCACCACCACTCCAGCCTGGGTGACAGAGTGAGACCCTATCTCAAAAACAACAACAAGGAATGGGGAAAGGATTTTAGACATTTTTATTTAGGGATCTAATATTCCTGACTAAATCCAAGGATTCTCTCCTAAAATCTTCTCTTCAGAAGGCATGGTGTAAAGAGATGGATAGGTAGACTCTCTTCCTACAATCCTCTTGCAGCTAATTGCCAGACAATTTACATGAGCACATATAACGGTATCTGTAAAAAGTAAATACATGATCCTGGATATTTGTGTACCAGAAGGGAGTGAAATGCATGGTTAAGGGCACAAATTTTGGTATCAAACAACCTGGGCTCAGTTCCCAGTTCTGCTTCTAGGTATGGGAGTGAATTTAGGGGCATAAGGCCCATGTTCTGGAAGAATCTAGGAAACAGCCGGATGGGCATTAAGGAATTAAACTCTTGAATCCCCCTTGAACAATCACTTCTATGAGGGAAGGCTTTTGAGTACTCAGTGCTGCCCTGAGAGCCACTTCTCAGCTGGAAGCAGTTGGAAACAGATAATCTCAGCCTTAGATTCTAAGGGGTCTGTCAAGCCTGCCATTTTATGTTATCTCTTTAAGGTTCAGCATGCGGAATAATTTCTCAGCCATCATGAAGTGTTTCCTGGTAGCCAGCTCAGGCTCTACAGATTTACCACCCTAACTCTTCCAGTAAAAGAAAGCCATTTTCAGAAAAACAGAACTTCCTCCAGAGGTTTTATAGCCAAAGGTACCAAAAACTGATGTGTCTCTTGTGTTTTTCACTTGGTGGAGAGAAGCCACAGGGTTGCAATTTCAGATACGCTTGTCTCTAGAAAATAGAACTTGTCTGGGAGGGGATTTAGAGGAAAGATGGAGGAGGAGGCCTCGATTTTACAAAGAAGGATGGTGGGAAGAAGAGAAGGGAAGAAAATCATTCATAATCATTCACTGAGCACTTACAAAGGCCCATCAGTGGCATGGGGGATTGGGGGGGAGTCTGCACCTGCCATCACAGAAGGGGGCTGCTGTTTAAATGTTTGTCTTCATGACTGTTGACAAAAAGAGTCAAATTATAAAATATTTAAAGAGATTTATTCTGAGCCAAATATTAGGACCATGACCCATGACACAGCCCCAGTGGCCCTGAGAACATGTGCCAAAGGTAGTGGGGATGCAGCCTGGTTTTGTACATTTTAGGGAGACATAAGACATCAATCAATACAGGTACGGTGTAGATGGGTTCAGTCTGGAAAGGTGGGACAACACAAAGTGGGGTGGGGCAGGGGGTTTTCAGGTCATAGGTGGATTAGAAGATTTTCTGATACAGATGAAGCCTCCAGGTAGCAGGCTTCAGAGAAAATAGATTGTAAATGTTTCTTATTAGACTTAAAAAGATGCCAGACTCAGGTAATTATCTCCTGGATCAAGGAAAAGACCTGGAAAGGGAAGGGGATTCTCTACAGAACGTAGATTTTCCCCACAAGAGATGGCTTTGCAGGGCCATTTCAGAATATGTAAAAAAAAATATACTTCAGTTTCTTTCAGGGTCTGCTATCTGTCACGTTGGTATCTTATTACTGCAAAGAGTCAGTTTTGTCAGTCTTAAGTCTCTGTTTTAATGTTTGTTGGTTTGTTTGCTTTTGAGACAGAGTTTCACTCTTGTTGCCCAGGCTGGAATGCAATGGCTCGATCTTGGCTCACTGCAACCTCCACCTCCCAGTTTCAAGCGATTCTCTTGCCTCAGGCCTCCCGAGTAGCTGGGATTATAGGCGTGCACCACCATGACTGGCTAATTTTGAATTTCTAGTAGAGATGGGGTTTTGCCATGTTGGTCACGCTGGTCTCGAACTCCTGATCTCAGGCAATCCAACCGCCTCGGCCTCCCAAAGTGCTGGGATTACAGGTGTGAGCCACCGTGCCTGGCCTGTTTTAATGTTGATGCTGGTCAGTTGTGCCTGAATTCCTAAGGAAGGATGGTATAATGAGGTGTATCTGACTGCCCCCTTCCCATCATGGCCTGAACTAGTTTTTCAGATTAACTTTGGAATGTCCTTGGCTGGGAGAAGGGGTCCATTCAGTTGGTTGGGGGACTTAGAATTTTATCTTTGATCTATATGACTAAAAATTGACATTCTGTGATTTAATAAACCACACACTTCTGCAAGCTTAAATTTTGTTACCTGTAAAATGGAAATAATACCTAAAACAGGATTCGGCAAGCTTTTTCTGAAAAGGACTAGATAGTAAATATTTTCAACTTTGTGGGTCATGCAGTGTCTGTCACAACAACTCAGCTATGCAGTTACAGCATGAAAGTAGCCATAGACAATGCATAAGGCATAGGCGTGGGCAGATTTGGTCTGCAGGCCGTAGCTTGTCATTCCCTAGTCTAATCCCCTGTTTTAATACATAGGGCACTGTGAAGATTAAATGAGCAAATCCAAGTAACGTATTTTAGTGCAGCATGCGGCAGGTAAGTGCTTAATAAATATTAGCTATTATCATGGTTGTGATCTTAGTCTCTCCCATCTATAAGGGCTAACTGTGTTCACTTTAGTGAGTGAGGTAGTCCTTGGTGTTCCTCAGGGGATAGTCCAGCCTTCTCTCTCTTGGGCACATGGTGAATGTCACGACTGGGTTTTTGGAGAAGAACCCTGAGATGGAGTTTAGTGTACAGGATGCTTATTAATGAACATCCTTGGGAACAATCCCTGTGGAAAGGAAAAGAGGAAAGCAGGATTGGGCAGAGGGAGAAGTCAAGTTGCCAAACAACAGGCTGAGCCAAATCCCAAAACTGTCCCACATCAGGCTGAAAGGGCTGGGCTTCTACCCACACAGGAAGCATTCCCTGCATGTGGGCTGCCCTGGGAAGCATATGGCCCTGGGTGAGTAGCTCTGAACTTCTAGGCACTCCTTGGAGGAGCCAACAGATGAAGCTTGTCTGTGACAACACGCCCAGAAACCCAAGCAATAAGCTAGTGGGAGAGAAAGATGTGACCAACTCTGACTGTGAACTGCACACAGAAATAACACTTCACTTGCAGACCAAGCATTTAATTGTTGTTTAAAGACCCTTCAAAGCTCCTTTCCCCTGTAGTGACCAGTGATTTCAAGATGGTGGCTGCTCTATGAGCCTGGGCCCCAGAGGAATGACAGTGAGGAGAACCCCTCATTAACCTGTGCGATGGAATGTAGTATGAGCAAAACTTAAATCTGAGTTCTTTAAAGCCACTGAGATTTGGGGGTCATTCGTTACTGCAGTATTGTTAGCTTTCTACTGTGTGTCATCAGTAGCAGCATAGGAAGCTACATTGGATGTATTTAAATGATTTGAAGACGAGACACCTTATGATCTTAAAAAATCAAGAAACTGGTTTCAAATCATCATCATCACTTCCAGCAGTGACATCATAGCTAACGTTAGCACTTACATGAATTTGTTACTGGAAAGGAGTCCTGATCCAGACCTGAAGAGAGAGCTCTTGGACCTCGAGCAAGAAAGAATTCAGGGCAAGTCCATAGAGTAAAGTGAAAGCAAGTTTATTCGAGAAATAAACAGAAGAATGGCTACCCTATAGGCAGAGACGTGGCATGGGCTGCTTGACTAAATACAGTTATTTCTCGACTATATGCTAAACAAGGGGTGGATTATTCATAAGCTTGCCGGGGGAAAGGGGTGGAGATTTCTTGGAACTGAGAGTCCCTCCCCTTTTTAGACTATGTAGGGTAACTCCCAAACGTTGCCATGGCATTTGTAAATTGTCACAGTACTGGTGGGAGTGTCTTTTAGTACGCTAATACATTAATAATTCACATATAATGAGCAGTAAGGACAACTAGAGGTCACTTTCATCGCCATCTTGGTTTTGGTGGGTTTTGGTGGGCTTTCTTATGACATCCCGTTTTATCAGCAGGGCCTTTGTGACCTGTATCTTGTGCTGATCTCCTATCTCATCCTGTGACTAAGAATGCCTAGTCTCCTGGGAATGCAGCCCAGCAGGTCTCAGTCTCATTTTACCCCTATTTAAGATGGAATTGCTATGGTTCAAATGCCTCTGACAAATTCACTAATGCTCAAACAACCTATGGATGACACAGTTATTATTTTCTCCATTTTAGAGATGAAACAACTGATGCTTAAAGAGATTTATTAACTTGTACAAGGCCAGGGGTGTGCAATCTATAGCCTGAAGTTCAAATCCAGCTAAGTGCCTGCTTTTGTAAATAAAGTTTTATTGGAACACAGCCATGCCCATTCATTACACATTACATAATTATGGCTGTTTTCGTGATACAGTGGCTGAGTTGAGTAGTTGCATATGGCTTGCAAAGCTCAAAATACAGTCAGCCCTCCATATGTGAGGGTTCCACATTTGTCGATTCAACCAACAAAGGATCAAAAATGTTTGAAAACAAAAATAAAAAAGCAATACAGTAAAAATAATATAAATTAAAAACAATACAACACAATAACTCTGCATAGCATTTATATTGTATTAGGTATTATAAGTAATCTAGAGATGATTAAAAGTATACGAGAGGATGTGCATAGGTTATATGCAAATACTAGGCCATTTTATATCAGCGACTTGAGCATCCATGGATGTTGTTATCCATGGGGTGTCCTGGAATGAATCCTCTATGCATACTGAGGGACAACTGTACTTACCATCCAGCCCTTTACAGAAAAAGTTTGCCCACCCTCACCTCTAGCAGTAGTAAGCGGCAGAGCCTCATTCCAAACCCAGGTTGTCTGACTCCAGAGACAACACTCATAACTTAGATATAAATAAACATTAGGTAGGCTTGGAACCCTGTTGGAATGTTATGAAACTTTTCTATTTCCATTTTCCTAATCGTGTGTTTTTTTTCATTTAAAAATTTCCTGATGTTTACTTCCAGCAATATGACAGACTCTATATCCTGAAAATTCTCCCCCAAAAAGCACCTTTAAAATGCTGGATAAAATGAGTAGCTAACTTGGCAAGAAATTAAAGTATCTTAATCCCCAGAGGCCAAAAATGAAGTTGGAAGCCAGAATTCAGAATGAGCATGGTAAATATTCACTGGAGCAGGCATCAGACCCTGAGGGCATTTGCCAGTGTTTTGTAAATTAGAGCTTTCAGTTTTTACATCCGTGTCGGGGGAAGGGGGACAGGAGAGGCAGGCGACAAAGCAGTGCAGTGTCAGCATGGAGACTTTGGAATGAGTCCTGAAAGGCCCACATTCCCAATAAAATAGCGAATTAGAAAATGTTTGCCATGCAAAGGAAATAGCAAAGAAAATTTTGCATCTTAGCCTTGATTTTGGTTGGAAGAAAAAATAAAAGTTCCTACCCCCTACCAGAAATTATAAATAATCACCAGTCAGGCCTCAAGCCTGGGTTCAAATTCACTCTGTGTACTTATTCTGAAACTATATTTTAAACAAACAAACCAAAAAAAAATTTTTTTTAAATGACGAGGCACTTGGCAAAGGTAAACACAAATAGAAGGAATGTTCTCCAGTTCAAGCCTCATAAAATTCTCACAGCTAGTGCCTCAACAAAAATGAGCTCACAATTTTTAAGAAAATCACAAGACCACCCATGTAGTAAGACATCATCAGACAGGGTTAGAAACATCAAACAGTAGAATCAGACATTCAGGCTTTGGGTTGGAATTATCACGTAGAGCAAGGTTAGCAAACTTTTCTCTAAAAGGCCAGATAGTATACATTTTAGGCTTTGCAAGCCATGCAGTCTCTGTCACAAAGATTCAGCCTTGCTATTCTACTGTAAAAGCAGCCATGGGCAGTATGCAAATGAATGGGCTTGCCTGTGTTTTAATAAAACTATATTTACGAAAACCGAGAGTGTGCCAGAAAACCATACCTTATAAATAAATAAGTTTTCAATATTTAAAAAAACTTTAAAACATAAGCAAGGAACAAAATACTCTTATAAACATCAAAAAAGATTAACTTCTGAAAGTAAAATAGTTGAATTTTAAAATTCAACATATGAGTTGACTAACGAATTAGAAATGAAATGTATAATTAATAAATTGAAAGTTGGATGAGACAAAACTACTTAGAATATAGTTCAGAGAGAGAAAGAGAAGGATATCATGATATAGACATGAAAGTTTAAGAAGTGTTCACATTCATCTAATGAAAGTTCCAGAAAGAGTGACTAGAGAAAATGAGATGGAAACAATATTCAATAATTTGTATGGTTCCTTATATTTAGGAAGTACAAAAAATTCTAAAAAATATTCACACCCAGACTTATCCTGGTGAAATGAAAGAACATTAAAGACAAATTTAATAGCTTAAAAACAGCTAGAGAAAAAGACAGCTTTCCTGTTTTACATCTAACTTCATATGAACAGAGCAGAAACCAAAAGATTACAAGATGATGTCTTCAAAGTGCTAGGAAAAATGTTTCAATTTACAGTTGGATACCCAGTAAAACTTATCTTTCATGAGGATGCAATAGAATATATTTAGGTGAACAAAAGCCAAGATAATTTACTCTGGACAGATTCTTAGTAAAGGAACTTCTTGAGGATATATATACCTTGGAAAGAAGGATATATATACTTCTCCAGAAAGGAGATGTGAACTGTAAGTTGTAAGAAAGATAACCACGTGATCAAAGACATTTGTAGTCACATGGATACATCTAAATAAATATCAACACTAATAAATCTAATTTGTAAAGTTATAAAAGTCAGAGGTTGGGAGAGATGAGCTTCTAAAGCAGAGGTCATAGTCTATTTCTTAAAATGGTAAATATATGAATGTATGTGTGTGTGTGTGTGTGCGCGCGCGTGCGTGCGCACACGCAAACAGGCATATACATACATGCATGTTGTAAACTTTTCTATATATGATACATTTTACAAGACTTTTTAATAGAAATAAAATACTGGACAATACTAGCTTATAAGCTGAGAAAGAGTTAAAATACTCTAGGTTTTAGAAGGAGGGTGAATCTAATTAATAGCTTTATTAAAAAATTAGAATCTATACATTCCAAAATATTGGAGGAGAAAAAAAATGGAGTAGGAATTTCATCAAATAGAAAGTGTAAACAGATGGTGAAAATAAATCCAAATATATCAATGATCATAATTAAATAAAAAAGAATTACACTTGTCAACTAAAAGATAGTTAATTTTTAAAAATCCAACCATATTCTTCTTACAAGAAACACATGTAAAACAGAAGTACACCAAATGTTTGAGAGTAAAATAATGGCAAAAGCTACATTAAGGGAAGTGAATTTTTCCAACAAGCAAAATAATAACTTCCTGTTTGCTTTCAGATGTAACCACTGAATCCTCATACAAAGGATATGTTAGTTTCATATATCATAATGAAACTAAGAAAAGAAATAAATGTAAAGAGAGAAATCAGGGAAAAAAAACTTAGGTTAAGGATTAATATTCTCTGACAAATCTAAAAATCTGAAAAAGCAGTTCCACCAGTGCTATACCCATGGAATTCAAACAAGCATTGATGGAAACCTAGGGCTGAATGGTATGAGTCAAGAGTAACTGTATCATTTCTCAAATTTGGGTCAAATTTCTTAATAATGGAGTTTACAAAATAAAATTAGATCACATTTCAAAATAACTTGCATTTGGAGACAAAAGATGCTGTGATCACTTTCAATTGTATTAATATTGCTCTTTGAAATGAATGAGACATTAAACACAAAGATTCTAAGAAAAAGTAAATACAAAAATAATTTTGAAGTATGAACGAATTTGACTACTTTTAAGATTCAGGAACAAATATTTATGTATAAAGGTGGACAATTGCTGCATTAAAATAGAGGAAGGGCTAAAATGTGAAGCTTATGAATAATGAAATGATTTTATAGTTATTTTAGTGGCATGGGGAAATGTCCATGATATAATTAGTTAGCAAACAAAACCATATATGAAACTGTATATTCACAATAAAAATATGTTTAAATGTCATCAAATGTGTCTAGAAACAGGATTGGGAAGAAAAACAACAGAATACTAAGAGTGGTGGGGAAATGAGTGATTTGTATTTTCTACTTTATATGGTATTTTCCAAGTCTTTTTTTTTTTTTTAACAATGACCACTTTAATAATCAGAAAACAGAATAATTGTATTTTCAATCTTTAGTATTTTGTGTGTTTACATATATTATGATCCAGAATCCCAGTGAATGAAGATGTGAAAAATGAATTCTAGAAAGATGAAACATGACAAGACTTTAAAAGAATGTTTTAAGAGACAGAGAAATCGCTAGCCTACTTGGTAGGTAACTTGATATAAAGTTAACTTCTTCACTTCAGGTCTCAAGAATGTGCAGCAAAGTGAGTCCCAGAGGTTGCTATGGCAATGGAGGTAAACCCGATTAGGTTGGCATTCACTCTGCTTTCTAAGGTAAGGCCAGGGGAAAGAACATAGGATTCTTTTTTCTTTTATTTTTTAGATGGAGTCTCACTCTGTCACCCAGGCTGGAGTGCCATGAGGCAATCTTGGCTCACTGCAACCTCCGCCTCCTGGGTTCAAGCGATTCTCCTGCCTTAGCCTCCCAAGTAGCTGGGTCTATGGGCACCCGCCCCACCATGCCCAGCTAATTTTGTATTTTAGTAGAGACAGGGTTTCACCATGTTGGCCAGGCTGGTCTCAAACTCCCAACCTCAGGCGATCCACCCACCTCGGCCTCCCAAAGTGCTGGGATCACAGGCGTGAGCCACCGCGCCCCGCCTAGGATTCTTGAATCAGACAAATCCCCACTCTGTGCCTCTGTCGTCTTTCCTCTCCCTTCTCTTCTCCCTCATTTGTCCCTCTTGCCTCCCCAGTTCTCTCCTTTTCCCATCTTTTCCTCCCTACCTTTTAGCCTCCGCTGCACTTGACACCATCAGACTGTGTTCTTCCTGAATGCCCTCCTTTCTGGGCCTCCATAGGGTGCTGCATTTTCCTGAGTGCCTTCCTCACCAGAAGTTCTGGAGGGCATCATTTCTGGATTCATCATTTTTGACTGTACCCTTAGTGCTCAGGACCTGTCCATGGGAGGTGCCAAAAAATATTTGTTGACCAAATGAATACATGCATGAATGAGTGAATGAAGACAATTCCTCAGTCTCTTTTGTGGGCTCCTCTTCATCTGCTCACCCTTCAATGAGGACATTCTCCAAGATTTCGTGCTTAGTTGCTTTTTCTTTTCATTCTGTACTTTTGTCCTGGATGACCTCTCTTCCCTTTGCTTTAGGTAACATTCAGGTGAAAATTATCCCCAACTTTTCAACTCTACCGCATCTATTTTTCACGTCTATATTTCCACTGCTTTCAGTTGGACCCATGCTCACCCCATATTCAACTTGTCAAAAACCTCATCCTTTTCTTCCCCATCTTTCTTCCTCTTAAGAGCTCCACCTCCATTGACAGTACCACCATCTCCTCAACATCTGGATTTAAGCTCAGAGGACCCTTTTACTCTCCTCCTGCCCTCCCTGATTCCCGTCTACTGAGCACAGCCATACTCTGGAAGTTCATCCTTTCTTTCAATTCCATCCCCACTACCCCTGTGTCACTTCTCACCAAGATCATCACCAAACCCTGGGACGTTTTCTTACTTTGAATCTGCACTTCCCGTGACTGCTGGGTTTCCTAAACCACAGAACTCCTCATTGTCCCATCATGCTCAAAAACACTTTCTGTTTCTCATTGCCTCCAAAATAAAGCCCAGGCACACAGGCTCCTCACAGTCTCGTTTGATCTATCTTTCCTGCTTCATCACCCTTCCCCATAGCCCCCACTCTGCCATCTTCAATCTGTCTGTCTCTATCATCTCCATCTCCAGCCCCATCTCCCTCTTCGTCTCTGTCTCTAAGAGCCTTGCCAGGTTTCTGCAGCCAACAGTCCCTTCATGCTGCCTCCATGACCACTGACATTTCTCGCCTGCCCGGATGCCATCTCTCACTGCTGTCTTCTCAAACTGCTTCTCCTCCTCCAGGGCCCGTATCAAGTATCACCTCTTCTAAGCAGCCTTTTCCCAAACCTTCAGTCAGGATTGAGGGTGCTCTCCTCTGTAGTCTGGTAGCATCTGACGGTGCCTCCATGAGAGCACAGCCCACAGCTGTCAGGTGCAGGTGGGTGGGCAGAGGGAGACAGTGAAGTGCTCCTGAAGAACTTGAGCACAGGGATAGAACGTTTCTCCACTAGAGTGAGCTCATAAAACAATGTGTCATGGGAGAGAACAAAGTGCCTGCTAGCTCAAAGGAACAATGCCTTTGACTAGCAACAGCTGTAGCCTGTAGCCAATGACATTAAGGAAGCTGCAGAAAGGCTGTGTTAACAGAAGCAGGGCTGTTAGAGGAAGGCCAGAGTCAAAGAAGCACATTCTTGCATTTTCCAATCTGTTCCAGGGGAGGAATGCTGATGGGGGTGGGGAGGTTGGATTTCAGGCACTGGAGTGGTGGTGTCCAGCAAGGGACAGGGCTAGTTTCTCCTCTCGTCTTACCTTGACCTGAACAAACTATCCTGGGGGCCCCCTGCTGTCTAGTCGTGCTCATCAGAAAGTCTCAGTGTAAGCAGCCACACTTGAATGTGCGCTGTATCATGTAGAAAGGGTGACTCTCTAGAAATTATTCTAGTCCCCGAAAGGACTATTCCACCCCACATGTTCATTTCTAGCCTACAAGTCAGTCTGTGGTTTGGGCATCTTCAGTCCATCACGAACTCTGTGGTCATGCCCAAGTCTAGTTTCTGGGCCTGCAAGTCATGGAAATGCCCCTGGGAGGCAGCCGTCCAGCTGTCCCCCTCAGCAGCCCAGGACTGCCACCCTATTCAAGATGCTACAGCCAAGAATTAGAGTTAACTGTGCCCAGCAGTGTCCTCCCACAAGACCACAGGTTCACAGGCTTTTTCTGTAGAGGGCCATCTAGTCAAATATTTTAGGTTTTGTGGGTGATAAAGTCTCTACCTACTTAACTTTGCCCTTATAGTGGGTGCTCAGCAGCCATAGACAATATGTAATCAAACAAGTGTGTCTGGATTCCAGTAAAACATTATTTACAAAAATAGGTGGTGAGCCAGATTGGCCCACAAGCCATAGTTTGGCAAACCCTGCAGCAGGTCATGAGTTCTTGACAGTAGTGACTGAGTATTTCCTCCTTGGATCCACTCATATATGCCTAGGGCATATTACATCCTCACTGTGTCTGTAGAATTGGATTGAATGCTTTTCTCCTAAATGGCCCACAGGGCTTTGCATAGCAGTGATCACGGTGAACAGAGAACCATCCCATCTGAAGGAACCTTAGAGGTACCCTCCTTGTCAGCAATGAGATCCTTCTGTAGTATCCTTGACTCATGACATCTAGTTAGCATCCTTCTGCAATGCCTCTGCCTTTGTGTGATCATCCGTTTACTCACCTGATAGCTATCGGGGACTGTTAGTATGTCCAACCCACGTGTGATGAACTGGAAGAATGATCCATCCCTCTTGTGTTGACTGCCTTCCAAGAGCTACTCAGTAAATACTTGCTATACAACTGATTATACTACTAAGCTAATTTTGTGAGCCAATTTTGGCAGAAGCTGTTTGTTTTCTGCAGAAATTTTAAGCAACCAAAATAAGGATCTGAAGCAGAGAAAACATGTTATCTACTAAAAGCATGCAGTGGGCCCTTCAGTGGCTGTAAACTCAGCTGTGATACCACCTGCCTTCTGCCGGCTGGGATGCAGGCTGCAGCGTTGCCCAAGAGTCAGTGGGCAAATGGTGCTCCTCCCAGCTTGGCTACTCGGACCCAGGTATCTCACAGAAGCCTGGCAAGGCTGACGGCTCTCAGGGGGCCTGTGTGGGTTCTTTCCAGTGCACACATTCACTCTGGAGCAAGCCTCAGCATGTGGACCGGGGAGAGAGACTCTCTTTGGACAGTGAGCTGCTGAAGAACAGAGACTGAGAATTAATTATATTTGAATCCTAAGCAGATAAAAGAATTCTGAGGACACGGCAGGTGCTCAACAAAATTCCCGTATGTTTCCGCAAGGAGCATTTCTTTCTTTCTTTTTTTTTTTTTTTTTCAATGAGACAGAGTCTCACTCTGTCGCCCAGGCTGGAGTGTAGTGGTGCAATGTCCACTCACCGCAGCCTCCGCCTCCTGGGTTCAAATGATTCTTCTGCCTCAGTCTCGCAAGTAGCTGGGACTACATGTGCATGCCACCATGCCCGGTTAATTTTTGTATTTTTAGTAGACAGGGTTTCGCCATATTGGCCAGGCTGGTCTCAAACTCCCGACTTCAGGTGATCCACCCGCCTCGGCCTTGCAAAGTGCTGGGATTACAGACGTGAGCCACCACACCTGGCCTTTGGGGAGCATTTCGGTATCCCTGTTACCTGATGCCTCTCACGTGAGTCTGGCCTTGGCAGAGCCACCCTAACAGGGGCTGTGCTCGATCCCAGAATGTCTTCTTCATAATACCAATTCTGCACTTTTCTATAACACTTTAAAATTTGCAAAGTGCTTTCACATGGCCTTTCTCTTTCTCTTTTTAAATTCACACTGAAATCTTATCTAGGACAACTATTTCACAGGTCTCCAGGCCTCACCAACTTGTGAGCTCCCATTACAATGAAGCCTCCACCTGTAGACCTACAAGCCCTCAATAGCCCTGATCCCCCCACACCCTCATCACTTGAAGTCTCCTTTATTGCCTTCTAGGTGTCCTAGAAGCTGTCTCAGATTGGCTCATGAATAAGTACACACACCCCTCTACTCTCCGGATCCTCAGAGTTGCTCACTCATGGCCTCCAAGCCATATGAGAGCAGCACTTTGCTGCTGGTGTTTCTCCTGAGCCCTTAGGGTGCAACAGATTTTTGGTGGAATGAGCAACAGTGGCTCTGCTCATCTTCAGGTGAGACTTCTGTCACCTAGACTTCTCCTTTTTTTTTTTTTTTTTTGAGATGGAGTTTCACTCTTGTTGCCCAGGCTGGAGTGCAATAGCATGATCTTGGCTTACCACAATCTCCTGGGTTCAAGCAATTCTCCTGCCTCAGCCTCCTGAGTAGCTGGGATTATAGGCAAGCACCACCATGCTTGGCTAATTTTGTATTTTTAATAGAGACGGGGTTTCTCCATGTTTGTCAGGCTGGTCTCGAACTCCCAACGTCAGATGATCCACCTGCTTCAGCCTCCCAAAGTGTAGGGATTAGAGGAGTGAGCCACCGTGCCTAGCTAATTTTGTATTTTTAGTACAGATGGGGTTTCTCCATGTTGGTCAGGCTGGTCTTGAACTCCCGACCTCAAGTGATCCGCCTGCCTCAGCCTCCCAAAGTACAGGGATAACAGGCATGAGCCACCTGGCTACCTAGGCTTCAAGGCTATGCTGTCCTCCAATCTGTACTTCATTAGGCCAGAGGTGGGGGAGTCAGGAACAGGGAAACTTATGCCCAGGATAAGGGACAAGGCATGGGACACAGTTGTCATACCACCCTTCCATTTTCCTCTTGCCATCTCTTGGCTCCCTACATTTAAAGACACCTATTATAGAAACTCCCCTTTCTCCTCCAGTGAAAAAAGAAAATTCCTCATACATATTATCACATTCACACAAATGGCTTGAGAGAAGGGTCACTTGTGCACACATCTAATTTCTGCTAAGCTTCGGCCAGCCCTGCTATCTAGGCATTATCTTCCCATTTTATGGCTAATAAAATCGAGATTTACAGCCCATATAAATAAGTGAATAGGAGAAATGGGGCTTGACCCACTTGAAGCCCTCCTTTCATCTACCACAACTAAACAGCTTAACAGTCAGCCTCATCTCCTCATTGAACGAGATGTGGTCCATCTTCTATGTTTGAAAATGCCAAAGCAAAACTCTGGCCCTTTCCTGATTCCTCCTTCCTCCTCCCATGCATGGTTATTTGGCAGAGCCAAGAAGTAGAATGACAGTTCATTAGCTTCAAGAAAAAGTCACTGCCATAGCCCGTTAATGCAACAGAGTATTTTCTTTGTAAAAGTGATTTTGGCAGAAGCTGGTTGTTTGGTGTAGAAATATTAAGCAACTAAAATAAGGACCCTGATTGCATTTCCAAACAAGTAAAAGCTGCCTCTGTTTAGTTCATGCTTCTCTCTAAAAAGTGGAAATTTTTATATCGAAAGTAAGTCTCTGCAGCTCCGTCCTCCTCTCAATGTAACCCTTGCCCTTTGGAGCCTCCACCTAGCGCCAGAGGGTAGACCACTAAATAGAAAAAATAAATGTAAACCAGTGGAAATGAAAAGTTCATCATTCAAAGCATTACATTCAAGCCATTGTCTGGAATGTTTGGGGTAACTCTCGCTTTTAGTTTAGGAAAGAAAATCTGAAACAGAACAATTACATCACAAATGGAACATTTATATAGTTACTGGGATAGAAAAATATTCAGTGAAGAGAAAGGCTGCATGATTTCAATGAGATCCAGGTGAAAGAGTCCTTTCAACAAATGTCTGCACGCCAGCCCATAAAAATGATGGAAAAGGCATAAGACAAGAATAAAAGCGACAAAGTGCCAGGTGCTTATCCCCAGGAAACCCACATCCTCTCTGAATTTGTCCTTTTCAGCTGCTCCTGCCTTTCACTTTCCTCTCTCCAAAGGGCTGGATTTTGTGCCTTCTGGGTTCTTTTTCTCATTGTCCTCCTCTCCTTCCCCACAAGGCAACAGAAGTGACTCCTGGTCCAGAGCTAGGGAGGGCAGCAGGGAGAATGAAATAACCAATACAACTAGTAACAGTAACAGCAGCAACTTGTGAAGCCCTCACTGAGCACCAAGTGCAGGACTGCATGCTGTCTGTGGATTATCGTGTTTCATTATGACAGTTCTATAGTGTGGGTTCTATAATTGTTGCTGATATGGTTTGGCTATGTCCCCACCCAAATCTCATCTTGAATTCCCACATGTTGTGGGAGGGACCAGGTGGGAGGTAATTGAATCATAGGGGCAGGTCCTTCCCATGCTGTTTTTGTGATAGTGGATAAGTCTCACAAGATCTGATGGTTTTAAAAAGAGGCGTTCCCCTGCACAAGTTCTCTCTCTTGCTGCCGCCATGTGAGACCTGCCTTTCACCTTCCACCATGATTGTGAGGCCTCCCCAGCCACGTGGAACTGTAAGTCCAATAAACCTCTTTTTTTTGTAAATTGCCCAGTCTCAGGTATGTCTTTATCAGCAGCATGAAAACGGACTAATACAGTTGCTATTTTATAGTTGGGGAAAATGAGACTTAGAAAGGTTGACTATCCTGCCCATCACACAGCTAGTTAGTGGCAGAACTAGCTCTCAAACTTAATCTGACTCTAAAGTAATCACCCTTGCCAGTAGCCCACACACCTCTCCACAATACCCATTAATTATGGACACAATTTATTGTACTTATTTTCCTCCTTTATCTTTCCTCAAACACTAAAAGTAGATGCCATTTGGCCAGGAACAGTGGCTCATGCCTGTAATCCTAGCACTTTGGGAGGCCGAGGCAGGCGGATTGCTTGAGGCCAGGAATTTGAGACAAGCCTGGCCAATGTGGTGAAACCTCATCTCTACTAAAAATATAAAAATTAGCCAGGTGTGGTGGTGCATGCCTGTAATCCCAGCTTCTTGGGAGGCTGAGGCATGAGAATTGCTTGAGCCTGGTGGCAGAGGTTACATTGAGCCAAGAACATGTCACTGCACTCCAGTCTGGGCAAAGAGCAAGACTCAGTCTCAAAAAAAAAAAAAAAAAAAAAATGGCCAGGCGCCGTGGCTCACCGTGGCTCATGCCTATAATCCCAACACTTTGGGAGACCAAGGCGGGTGGATTGCCTGAGGTCAGGAGTTTGAGACCACCCTGGCCAACATGGTGAAACCTCGTCTCTACTAAAGACACAAAAATTAGCCAGGCATGGTGATGGGCGCCGGTAATGCCAGCTACTCAGGAGGCTGAGGCAGGAGAATAGCTTGAACCCAGGAGGCAGAGGTTGCAGTGAGCCGAGACCACTGCACTCTAGCCTAAGCAACAAGAGTGAAACTCTGTCTCAAAAAAAAAAAAAAAAAGTAGGTGTCATTTATTTATTTTATCCATTTCATAGATGGGGAAACATTGATATATCAGTTGAACATATATGCCAGGAAATATGTGTGTGAATATGTGTGTGTGTGCACACAAATATCTGTGTGCATTACTAGGATTACTATCCATATTTTATACATGGGGTCCCTGAGATTCAAAATGATTAAATAACTCAACTGGTTGGAAGGTAGCAAAATTTGGATTTGAACCCAAATCTGCCTTTATCTAGTTTCGACTGCTTATACCATACTGCCTACAAACAGGCCTTTGAATAAGCCTTAAACTACAGCCCAGGAGTACATGCAACCTCCCAGATCTGCATCCTCAGGTACAGTGTCTGGGGCAAGGTGGGGCAGGCATGAATGCCAGAGAGAACTCCTGGGGTGACAAAGGAGGTGAGGGTGGGAGTGGTGGGGTGAGGCCACAGGCCTGGGCGACTTGGAGATGAAGCTGCCTGCTTCCCTGAGGTCCTGGAAGAAGCCACCAGGGCAGGCAGTGCAGGAAATGGGGATTGTTTAGGTGGGACACAATCCTGCAGGAAGAAAACAGGCAGTGATAGAGAACAATGGCAAGGGGCTTCCTCCTAGTCTCAGGGGAGCTAAAGGGGCAGAATGGTTTGTCTGATGGAAAGAAGGGAAGGGAAGGCCAAATCCTGCAGACCTCTCCCCTCCCCAAAGCCCCCTCTCCCTCTTCCAATCCCACCTGCTTCCAAGAACCGCCTTCTCCTTTGCTCACAGCCCCTTCCCCTACTCCAAAGAAAAAGGAGACACTTAATTTTGTACCACAAAGGGCATTGCGTTGCAGTCTGCATGGGGCCACTTCTACAAGTTGTGTTCCTGTATCTATGCTTCTCATATGGTTCTTCATCAGAATCACATGGTCAGCTAAATTGAGATTTAGAAATCATTTTCCTGCCAGTTTGTGTGGGGTATCTTCTATATCTATAACACCCCCGGTTCCTGGGGTGACCACCAGTTACTGTGATGATCAGCAAGCAGAGGAGCAGGCAAAGTCCAAGAGAAATGCCTTTCCATACACAAGAGTATTTGCTCAGTGAAAAAATTAGGGCCAGGTGTGGTGGCTCACGCCTGCAATCCCAGCAATCTGGGAGGCCTAGGGCGGGTGGTTCACCTGAGGTCAGGAGTTTGAGTCCAGCCTGGCCCACATGGTGAAACCCTGTCTCTACTAAAAACAATACAAAAATTAGCCAGGCGTGGTGGCGCATGTCTGTAATCCCAGCTAGTTGGGAGGCTGAGGCAGGAGAATCACTTGAACCTGGGAGGTGGAGGTTGCAGTGAGCCGAGATCGCACCGCTGTACTCCAGCCTGGGTGACAGAGTGAGACTCTGTCTCGAAAAAAAAAAAAAATTTAAGGAAGACTTTTTCTTTTTGAGATGGAGTCTCGCTCTGTCGCCCAGGCTGGAGTGCAGTGGCGTGATCTCGGTTCACTGCAAACTCTGCTTCCTGGGTTCAAGCAATTCTCTGCCTCAGCCTCCTGAGTAGCTGGGATTACAGGCACCCGCCACCACGCCCAGCTAATTTTTGTATTTTTAGTAGAGATAGGGTTTCACCATGCTGGCCAGGCGGGTCTTGAACTCCTGACCTCGTGATCCACCCGCCTCGGCCTCCCAAAGTACTGGGATTACAGGCGTGAGCCAACGTATCCAGCCAAGAGAGAATTTTAAAGGGATGGAACACTAGAAAATTAGAGGGAAAAATCTTCTCAGGGGATGAGGGAGAATGAGAGTCAGACGTGAGAAGAATGGGATACCGGGGAAACCGCTGGAGTCTTGTAGATGGTACTCATATGTCAGTTTTTGTTAAAACTGAGAGAAACTCATCAAAAAAAAAAAATCCCTTAAACACGAAAATATCTCTGACACTGAGTCACGGAGGATGAGATGCAAAGAAAGAAATTAACTTATGTTAACATAAGAAGCACAGCCATTCTCACATAGATGTGATGGGACTCCTGCCTGAAATACAGCAATAGAAACAGTCATTGTTTTGAGAGAGGAAGGAAGAAGCAGCCTTATATGTGAAAAGAGGATGCAAAAAGATAGCCCGTTTCTGTACAGAAAGTTACTCAGTAAGAACGGAAGCAGCCGGGAATTACGGGCAAAACATAAACAGGATTCCTTCGAGGGCAAGGGCTTAGGTTGGGTGCCCAGGCATGGAGGAGTCTTCCTGAAAGCAGACCACATAACTACAAGCAAGCAGTCATAGGGATAGGAACTTGAACTATCTTTATGTCTGTTGGAGGTCATATTTTGCTAAAGTAGAGCAGCTTATAAAAATTTTGAGACATTCCTAGCTAACAATTTCAGCTCGCAGATCAAAGGAGAAACTGGTATTCTGCATGCAATTTTAACCAAAGAGAAAGAACTGGTTTCTATATGGAAATTATAGAGACCTTGGGAGAATGTGACCATGTCTTTTGGGAGTCCATAATAGCAAAGAAAGAGAGCATTACATAAATTCCAAGGCAATGGAATAACGAACAATCCTGTAAATAGGGAAAGGATAAGTAAACTTATAAGCCAGTGTGGCCACTCAGAAAACTCTCATGAACTCATGTTTTTTTTTTTTTTTTTTAAAGACATGTTCACAAGCAATAATAAGGGACCCATATCCAAGACCAATACAAAAAAAAAAAAGAAGAGAGAAGGCTTTTAGGAAGACTAAAGCCTTAGCTAGTGGGAAATCTCAGAAACAAGTGAGATTAAAAAGGTGTTCCATGATAGATTCAGTTCAGAGAGAATGGGGTGGGAGAGAAGGAAGGAAGGGAGGAAGCAGGGAGGGAGGGAGGGAGGGAGGGAGGGAAGGAAGGAAGTAAAAAAGAAGGAAGGAAGGGAAGGAAGGAAGGAAGGAGGGAAGGGGGAGGGAGGAAGAAAAGAAGGAAAGAAGGAAGGAGGGAAGGGGGAGGGAGGGAGGGAGGAAAGAAGGAAAGAAGGAAGGAGGGAAAGAAGGAAAGGAAAGAGAGAGAGAGGGAGGGAAGTAGAGCAGGAAGGGAGGGAGGAAGGAGGAAAGGAAAGAAGGAGAAAGGAGAGAAGAAGGAAAGAAGGAAGGAGGGAAGGTAAGAAGGAAAGAAGGAAGGAGGGAAGGTAAGAAGGAGAGGGAGGGAAGGAAGGAGGGAGGGAGGGAAGGAGGAGAGAACAAAAGATGAAAGATTAAAGAAGGGAAGAAGAAGGAAGAGGATAAGGAAGAGAAGATGAAGAAGGAAGTGAAGGTCCAAGAAGATGGTGAAATGTTAACAGGTGACAAAAAGTACAAACTACCAAATACTCAAATTCCATCTTCTGGAGCGAGGAGAATGGATTCTGATTTCTAACTGTGCAGCAAAGTAGATGATGAAAAGGGAAAACTGGAGCCTACAGTAAGTTAGAGAACAAGGAAAAATCTAGGTATATTTTAAAATAAAATATATAAAATTTAGGCAAGATTTTAAATCTCTGGGTCCAAACAAATTATATTCCAGAGTACAAAAGAAATTTGCAGATAGAATCACAGAGCCACTAGCGGTAAGTTTGAGAAATCATGGAGAGTGGGGAAAACGCCAGAAACCTTGGGGAATGTTCTGTTTTGCAATATACGTTGGGGAAAAAAAAAACCAAAAACAATAGATTCTGGAAACTACAGACCATAAATCTGATGGGATTCTAATCAAGGAGAATGAGTGCTATTAGACCTTGCAGCGGTCAGAACACTTTTTTTTTTTTTTTTTTTTTGTGAGACGGAGTCTCGCTCTGTCACCCAGGTTGGAGTGTAGTGGCGCTACCTCAGCTCACTGCAAGCTCTGCCTCTCGGGTTTATGCCATTCTCCTGCCTCAGCCTCCTGAACAGCTGGGACTACAGGCGCCTGCCACCACACCCGGCTAATTTTTTTGTATTTTTAGTAGAGACGGGGTTTCACCGTGTTAGCCAGGATGGTCTCGATCTCCTGACCTCGTGATCCGCCCACCTCGGCCTCCCAAAGTGCTGGGATTACAGGCATGAGCCACCACACTGGCTTTTCTATTTTTTTTTTTTTTTGTTGTTGTTGTTGTTAGTGAAGGATGTTGTCAAACTAGAGTCTTCCAACAGAGAGTGATTACTGCCATGAGAAAGTCAGAAACCATGCCATACAAAGGAAGGTTGAGCGGTATAAATAGCACAGATGTAAGATGCCTAAGAAGGGTATCAAAGATCTGGCCACACATGGTGGCTCACACCTGTAATCCCAGCACATTGAGAGGCCGAGGCGTGTGGATCACCTGAGGTCAGGAGTTCGAAACCAGCCTGGCCAACATGGTGAAACCCCATCTCCACTAAAATTACAAAAAATTAGCTGGGCGTGGTGGTGGGTGCCTATAATCCCAGCTACTTGGGAGGCTCAGGCAGGAGAATTGGTTGAACCTGGGAGGTGGAGGTTGCAGTGAGGTGAGCCAAGATCACACCATCGCACTCCAGTCTGGGCAACAAGAGCAAAACTCTGTCTCAAAAAAAAAAAGGGTATCAAAGATCTGAAATGTGATCATGTATATGAAGCTGCAGAATTATTGCATGTTGCCTTAGAATTGGAATCAATAGTAGAAACAGAATTAGAACCAACTGTAGAAATTTTAAGTAAGCAGATTTTTTTTCCTCAGTATTTGAAAGGATTTTCTGTTCGTTCATTCATTCAACAAATTTATTGAGCACTTCCTTTGTGCCAAACACTGCACTAGGCACTGAGGGTGCATGATAGATAGGGTTCCTACTTTCATGAGATTTACAGTATTATGGGGGAAAACAAACAATAAACAAGTAAATAAGCAACATAATCACAGATGGTAGCAGAAACCAGGAAGGAAAGAATAGGGAATGAATAGAGAATAGCAGGAAGTGTCTACTTTTAAAATGGCGAGGGATGACTGGGTGAGGTGGCTCACCCCTGTAATCCCAGCACTTTGGGAGGCCGAGGTGGGCAGATCACCTGAGGTCAGGAGTTCAAGACCAGCCTGGCCAACATGGTGAAACCCTATCTCTACTAAAAATACAAACATTAGCTGGGTGTGGTGGTGCATGTCTGTAATCCCAGCTTCTCGGGAGGCTGAGGCAGGAGAATCGCTTGAACCTGGGTGGCAGAGATTGCAATGAGCCAAGATGGCACCATTGCACTCCAGCCTGGGCAACAAGAGTGAAACTCTGTCTCAAAAAATATAAATAAAATAAAACAAAATGGTGAGGAAAAACCTCTTTGAGGAGGTGACATTTGTGCCAAAACCTACATGCAACAAGGGTGGGGTTATGTAACACTTTAGGTCAGAGATATCAACAGGTGCAAAGACCCTGAGACTGGAAAGAGTTTGACTTGTTCCCAGAACCGAAAGGAACCAGGATCAGAGATGTGGTGAGCAAGAAAGGGGGAAAGTGAGATTATGAGATAAGGTTGAAGACAGACACAGGAAGCAGGGAATAAGATGTTGCCATCCTAAGGAATTTAGGATGTCTTCTAAGAGATGTGGGAAGCCATCCAACGTTTTGAGAAGAAAAGTCAGATGATCTGATGGATGTGTTTTGATGATCATTCCAGCTGCTCTGTGATCAAGGATGAGTGAGGGACCAGAGGGGAAGCAGGGAGCGTATTTCGGAGGCTACTGTAGTTTCCAGATGAGAAATGGCAGTGCAGGCAATCTCCAACTTACAATAGGTCGACTTGCAATTTTTCAACTCTTTGGTGGTGCAAAAGCAATACATATTCAGTAGAAACCCTACTTCAAGTACCCATACAACCATTCTGTTTTTCACTTTCAGTACAGTATTCAATAAATTACATGAGATATTTGACACCTTATTATAAAATAGGCTTTGTATTAGATGACTTTGCCCAACTATAGATTAATGTAAGGTGGGCTAAGCTAACCTATGATGTTCAGTAGGTTAGAGGTATCGAATGCATTTTCAACTTAAGATATTTTCAATTTGTGATGGGTGTATCAGGAGAAAACACCATCATAAATCGAGGAGCATCTGTACTGAAAATTAAGGGCGTAGAGTTGAGTTACAGAGTTAATTGAAAATGCTTTTGAGATACCAGAGAAAGAATTTACTGATGAGTTGAATATGGAGTTTGAGAGATTAGAAGAAAAATGACTCAAGGATCCAAAAATGGACTTGGATGACAGGCACTGAATGGCCACACCTGAGAGGACACTGCCAAAGGGAACCTGGGACTAGGCTGACAGAATGGGCTGGAAAAACTAAGGTTGCATTTGATTCAGTGATGACAACAGAACTCCTGAAAATATGTGTCAAGCACCTACTTGGTGCTGCAGATCTACAAAACCAACAAAGAACAGGCCTTTGATTTGACACAATTCTTTTTTTTTTTTTTTTTTTAGACAGAGTCTCACTCTGTTGCCCAGGCTGGAGTGCAGTGGCACGATCTCGGCTCACTGCAACCTCCGCCTCCCAGGTTCAAACAATTCTCCTGGCCAGGCACAGTGGCTCACGCCTGTAATCCCAGTACTTTGGAAGGCTGAGGTGGGTGGATCACGAGGTCAGGAGATCGAGACCATCCTGGCTAACACAATGAAACCCCATCTCTACTAAAAATACAAAAAATTAGCCAGGCGTGGTGGCGGGTGCCTGTAGTCCTAGCTACTTGGGAGGCTGAGGCAGGAGAATGGTGTGAACCTGGGAGGTGGAGCTTGCAGTGAGCCGAGATCACGCCACTGCACTCCAGCCTGGGTGAGAGTGAGACTCCGTTCAAAAAAAAAAAAAAATTATCCTGCCTCAGCCTCCCAAGTAACTGGGATTATAGGCATGTGCCACCATGCCCAGCTGATTTTTGTATTTGTAGTAGAGACGGGGGTCTCACCATAACATGTTGACCAGCCTGGTCTTGAACTCCTGACCTCAGGTGATCTGCCTGCCTCGACCTCCGAAAGTGCTGGGATTACAGGCATGAGCCACCATGCCCGGCCAATTTGGCACAATTCTTAAACTGCAAGTGGTTATAGAAACTTACAGTGCTCCCAGTGGCAAAGTTGTATATATACTTTACTATATATAAAGATAGATAGATGATAGATAGATAGATAGATAGATAGATAGATAGATAGATGATAGACAGATCACACACACACACACACACACACATACACACAGCTTATAAAATTGTGGACCTTTTCTCATTACTTAAAATATAGAAGGCACCCATGATTCCAATGCACATAATACACATTAATACCCAACAGACACAAATACCACACATTTTACTCAAGACAGCACAACATTCTCATCTCATTATATCATCAGAAGAAAACTATCCCTTAAAAGACAAGTTTTTGAAATTCAATGACCTTAAGACGTTTCCATGTCAGAATGGATTTCAAAAATGAATCTCTACCACTCCCAATATTATCACTTTCCATTATGAAAAAATTCCTGCCCTCAAGTATCATAAATATTGAGTCCTAATAGCAGAACACATGAGGATTTAACCATGGCAAGAATTTTTGTTAGAATATATTGATCTTAAACAGATAACCAGGCCCAAACCACAGACAACTGTTAAGTCTAACTCTGTTGTGTTGTCAGCCACTGTATCCTATATGATACTGGCAATAATTAAACATAGGATTTAAACTCCAAATCACAAACAGCTTACACTCAGCTGCACCACTCAAGCTATAACTAGGCCACACAAAATATCACTGACTCAATTAAGTGTACGTGGGAAGCTCACCCTGGGTCCTTTTCTCAACATTAAATTGATTTTACATTTAATTTTCTTTGTGGTAAGAAAAAAAAGAGGAGCAAGAAATAAGCAGCAATGTTGGCCGGCAGGTGTGGTTTTGCATATTTCTTATTCAGAGACCTAGCCTGCGGTTTCAGTTCTGATGGGGTGTTTTGTCTAACTGTCTGGGCTGCAACGTGTGTCGTCCCACAATTTGTCACACCATAAGAGTTGCATATTTGGGGACAGAGATAGCACATAACATATGGCAAAATGTGCTAACCTTGCCAATCAAGATCTTTGGCCATGGGTAATTTCTTAAACTGAATGTCATGAACTCATCAGAATTCTGGTGCCCATTGAGGAATGGGTGAAAACCTCTACCAGCCAGAGTCAGCCTGGAAGACACGCTTGTTAAAACCCACAAAATGTAAATGGCTAAAGAGTTTTCATACGGTAGCAACTTTTTGAATGATTCTTTGGAGAAAACAATGTCTGGAAAAGAAAGATTTTACTACCAGATGCAGGTTTCGGCGGAAAAAACCTTAATGATGTTAGGATGTCTTAAAAAATATCTACTATTGATTTTTTTCCCATTCAACATTTGTTTTATGCAGTTGTGCTGGTGAAATGTCTTTAGAGAAAATTGCACAGTTTACAGTATAATGGAGTCAGCCAGTTGAACCAAGCCTTGCAGACAATGCAGGGTCGATTGATTAAGCATGCTGTCATCAGAATGATTCCATGCGGTCAGGAGTAGGCATCCGGGGAGCTTCTCTTTTTAAAAATCATACTACTGGCATTCTGCTTATTTTTATCCACAAGAGAAAAGTAATTATGAGCTTTTGAGTAAACAGGAAAGAGAAGCCACACAAAAATATGGGCCTGCCAACACGGAGAAGCAATGGAGAAGAGACTTGAAGGAGATTAATGTTGGGGACAGAAAGGGAAGGCTAGAAATGTTGAAGGGCAAGTCAGAAAACCTTCCAAAATAATTTTTAAAAAGATATTCAGGCCAGGCGCAGTGGCTCACACCTATAATCCCATCACTTTGGGAGGGTGAGGTGGGCGGATCACTTGAAGTCAGGAGTTTGAGACCAGCCTGGCCAACATGGTGAAATCCTGTCTCCACTAAAAATACAAAAATTAGCCAGGAGTGGTGGTGGGTGCCTTTAATCCCAGCTTCTTGGGAGTCTGAGGTAAGAGAATCGCTTAAACCTAAGAGGCAGAGGCTGCAGTAAGCAGAGATAGTGCCACTGCGCTCCAGTCTGGGTGACAGAGCAAGACTGTGTCTCAAAAAAAAAAAAAAAGATATTCAGAGTATGGTAAAGGGGAGGATGGAAGAAAAACCACCTGGGCCCCTCTGGGAGCTCTTTCTTCCTGAGTCATAAAACCCTTCTGGTTTTCCCTTCTCTGGAACCACTGTCCTCCACAATCTAGAAACAATGTGTTCTTATTTCCAGTTTTGGAAAAATAACCATGAAAATAATGTTAGGGTAGTTTTAATACAAAAGAGAGGAAATTTTCATTGCAGCAAATTAATCTGGATATTGGAGAAATGGCCGAATGCTAAGATAGTGGGGAACCAGCAGTGACAATTGTGTCCCCAAAAGTACTACTCCTTGTTTTTGGTCCCAGCTGCCTGCACATGTGCTTTGGTCTTACATAGGAATGGTTAAGAATGGGTTTGCTTTAGCGTTCATTCAATGGAACAAATATCTATTGCATATTTACTATGGCCTTCCTGCAGATTTAGGGATGTGGCATGGGCAGATTTTCTAAGGCAGCACCAGCACTTTGATCTTCCAGGGGCCCTGGCATCTGTTCTTGTCATCTGCATATTCATACGCACGTAGCAAGGCAAACAGCAAGACCAAGGAACAGCAATCTGAATCCCCAGTGAGTTGTATGGTTTGCCTAAGCTAACAGAGTTGAGATTTCCGCTTATTGCAATGATAGCATCTCGCTAACGCAAGCCAAGGGGCAATCAACTCATTTGGATTATAAAATATTCTATATGCTGCTAAACAGAGAATACTGTTTTAGAGATGAATCCTAAATTTCCTAGGCTTGCTGGACTTTGTTTGCAGTATTATGGGCCAAATTATGACGGTTCTCAGCCCCTACATAGAACGTTCACCAGCATCTCCTCAAAGGTTCTCCCCAGTTAACAAAAGGGTGCCAGGGTAGTTGCAGCTTCTGGTGCTCAGGAAGAAGCCCACCCTTCCTCTCCTGCTCAAGTTTCATGCCACCATGAGGTGCTGGCGGCCACTGTGAGAGCCTTGCCCTGCAATGCTTGGCTTTCCTCTGTAGCAGCATCTCTGAGATTTCAGAATGCCAGCGCTATTCCGTGGATCAGGGAGGCTAGCATGGCCCACATGCCAAATCTTGCACGCTGGGCTAAGAAGCCACTTGCTCAACCCCAAGCCTCCAAGATGTTTCATGAACACAGATCCTGTGGCTTTTGTCCTAAGCTATTTCGTGGGGGGGGCATGTGCTTTCCAGCTTGCCAGCCTGCCCAATCCACTCTGTTTCATTCCTCTCTGGCCCCCATAGGCCATTCATTCGTGAGCCCTCCATTCAACCAGTGGATTGGCTGCTGGTGAAACTGCAAGTACTGTAGCAAGTTACGGAGAAGGGGAATGGTTTGGGGGAGGTAGGAGATGTCTACTACCCCCTAAGGTCCCACTCTAGGAAGTCATCTTCACCATGGAAACATTCCCCTCCCAGACTCTGGAAAGACCGATGGTTCACTCTGGGTAAGAGTCATGGGGTTAAAGATGATGTCCATCTAGATGGGAAGGGGATGTAGGTTGGGAGACCATGGTTCTGTGTCTGTCTCTGTCATTCACTGGCTGTCTTACCTGTAGTGGTCACCCCACCTCTCTAGGCCTTGTCAATAGAATCAGGGTCTCACCCAGCAGGTGTCTGAGTTCTTTTTGAGCTCTCAATGTTCTAAGGATGTGATACTGTCATACAAAATGGAGTCAGTTTTCTATCTTTTGATGAGAAAGCTTTATACTTGTCAATAAAGGAATCATTATTATCTAAGTCAGGAAAGTTTTTACAGCATTTAAAATATATACAAAAATCCAAGAGAAGTGAAAACATGACCACAGACCACACAAAAATTTGTTTATGAAGGCTTATATCAGCATTCTTCATAAGAGACCAAAATGTGGAAATAACCCAAAAATGTCCATCAATTGATGAATGGATGAACAAAATGTGGTATAATCATACAATGAAATATATATATATATATTTTTTTCCTTTAAGTTAGACTTGCTTTAGACAATGTAGTATTATTTGGCAATAAAAGGGAATAAAGGATTGGTACATAACTACAACATGTGTGAACCTTGAAAACAGTATGCTAAGGAAAGAAGCCAGACATACACACAAACACACTCGCACACATACACACAAGGCCACATACTGTATGATTCTATTTATATGAAATGTCCAGAATTGGCAAATCCATAGAGACAGAAAATAGATTCGTGGTTGCCAAGGGCTGTGGGGAGTGGTGAATAGGGAGTGGGTGCTAATGTGTAAGAAGTTTTCTGGGCTGGGTGCAGAGGCACACGTCTGTAATCCCAGCACTTTGGGAGGATGAGACAGGTGGGCCTGGGCAAGATGGGGAAACTCCGTCTCTATAAAAAATACTAAAATTAGCTGTATGTGGTGGTGCACGCTGATAATCCCAGCTATTGGTGGGGGAAGCGGACTCTGGGAGGGAGGTGGAAGGATAGCTTCAGTCCGGGAGGCCAAGGCTGCAACAAGCCAAGACCATGCCGCTGCACTGCAGCCTGGGTGACAGAGAGAGATCCGGATCCTGTCTCAAAAAAAAAAAAAGTTTTCTTTTATTTAATTGTCTAGTATGAATATGTCACATTGTGTTTATCAATCATCAGTTGATGGACAATTGGGTTGTTTTTGCTTTTGGGTTATTATTAATAATGCCGCTATGACCATTCATGTATGTTTTTGTATAAACATATGCCTTCAATTCTCTTGGGTATATACCTAGGAGCGGAGCTGGGTCATATGGTAACTTTGTGTTTAACTTGTAGAGGTACTGTGAAACTGTTTTCCAAAGTGGCTGCACAATTTTATATTCCCTCTAACAATATATGAAGGTTCCAGTCTCCACAGCCATGCCAACGCTTGTTATTTTCCATTTAAAAGAAATTTATTATAGCATCCTAGTGAGTGTAAAGTGGTATCTAACGTGGTTTTGATTTTTACTTCCCTGATGGCTAATTATGTAGAGCATCTTTTCATGTGTGTATTGGCCATTCGTATATTAGAGAAGTGTCTATTCACATATTTTGACCACTTTTAAGTTGAGCTACTTGTCTCTTTATTGTTGAATAGTAAGAGTCCTTCATATATTTTAGATACTAGACCCTTACCCAATATAAGATTTGCATATATTTTCTCCCATTCTGTAGGTTGCTTTTTTACTTTCTTGATAGTCTCTTTTGACACACAAAAATATTTAATTTTGATGAAGTCTGATGTTTTCTCTCTTTTTTTAGTTGTTTGTGCTTTCAACATCATAACTAAAAAACCATTGCCAGCCAGGTGCAGTCGCTCACGCCTGTAATCCCAGCACTTTGGGAGGCTGAGGCAGGCAGATTACTTGAGGTCAGGAGTTCAAGACCAGCATGTCCAACATGGTGAAACTCCATCTTGACTAAAAATAAAAAAATTGGCTGGATGTGGATTACTTGAGGTCAGGAGTTCAAGACCAGCATGTCCAACATGGTGAAACTCCATCTTGACTAAAAACAAAAAAATTGGCTGGGTGTGGTGGCCCACACCTGTGGTCCCAGCCACTCAGGAGACTGAGGCAGGAGAATTGCTTAAACCCGGGAGGCAGAGGTTGCAGGGAGCCCACATCACACCACTGCACTCCAGCCTGGGTGACAGAGCAAGATTCTGTCTCAAAACAAAAACAAAAACAAAATTGCTAAATCCAAGGTCACAAAGATATATACCTGTTTGCTTCTAAGGGTTTTACACTTTTAGCTTTTACACTTGGGTCTTTTGATCCATTCTAATTCTTGTATATGGTGTGAGGTAGGGTTCCAGATTCATTTGTTTGCCTGTGGATAAGCAGTTGTACCAGCACCAATTGTTGAAAAGAAACATTCTTATCCTATTGAATGGGCTTGATATTCTAGTTGAAAATCAATTACCATAGATGTATGGGTTTATTTTTGGAATCTCAATTCTGCTCCATTAGTCTCTATGCCTAGTCTCTGCTAGCACTACACTGCCTTGTTTACTTAAGCTTTGTAGTAAGTTTTGAAATCAGGAAGTATGAATCTTCAATTTTGTTCATTTTCAAGATTGTTTTGGTTATTCTCGGTTAAAAACTTATAATACACCTTCCATCCACTTTGAGAAACTGTGTTCTCTCTCTGAGATGCCCTTTAAAGAAGTAAAGAGACCAAACAATAATGACATTTTTCCAGACTATTCTGTACTTTACCTGTACAGGTATACCCTTGCTTCTCTGACTTGGGTAAACTGCTCAGTCTGAAAGTACAAAAGAATATCTCTTTCTCTCTCTCTCTCTCTCTCTCTCTCTTTCTTTCTCCCTCTCCCTCTCCATTTCACTACATATCCCCATGGACTCGTACAATATTTCCCCATCTGTAAAACCCAGAATCCATGTACATATAAACATGGTAAAAGGCACCTATGTTCCCTTTCTGCCAATGTCATGCTTCCTGTACACATTCTATGATAATTCTAAAAAGGCTAGAATCCCTTCGAGTCTTGTATTTCTCATAAAGAACAAGTTTAGGCCTTGGGCCAACTATTTCCACTTGGGTTTAATGCCTATGAGAAGTTTAACTCTTTCTAGAGAATCAAAATAGTACACAGCGGTTTCAAAGTGAAAATAAGAAAATCAGGTGCTAATTTGAGAGTCAGAGGTGATGTACATTTCTGAAAATAAATTAGTTGTTTCTTTATCCACATTTGAAATCAAATGGAAATAAAGGACTTAAACTATCTGTTCTTCACAGATAAAATGCTGTATGGTCATGACCCTGGGAATAATCCTGTGTTTGACTTGGGTGCTTTGCAGAATCTAAAAAATAGAAATGTATGGTTCTGCCTGTGAGTTGATCCTGGAGTCAGTACCTCAGCCCTTTTTGTTCTGATCAATACATGTCATTAAACTGGATATAACAAGGGTTTTCAAAAATGTTACAGGAAAGCCTAAGGCAGCATGAACAATCTGGCACTATCAGGGCCACAAGAAGCACCCAGCTGCTCTCTCAAAGTTTAACAGCTATACTGGGGGGCAATCGATTTGGTTCTAAGGGACTTTTCTGCTTTAATTGGCTTTCCTAGAATGTGCCTGAAGGTCCCTGTAACAGCAGCCACACAAGAGAAAAGCATGAGCCCAGGCGAACCTGCTGCTTCAACTGCTCCCTCAATCCCGCCCTCTTCAATTGAGGAGCTGCCCTCCACTAAAGGAAGACATCAAGTCCTGGAGGCAAGGAAGGCCTGTATTTAAAGAGGCACTGACTTTAGGCAGCTGTGACTCCTCTATCCCTTTATCCTCTATAACAGAAACAACTCTCAAGAAATTCTCCGAAATGAAAATAACCTCAGCTGAGGAACTTCAATTTGGAGAGACTGGATGTGTTCAGTTTAGGACAGAAAATGTTATGAGATACCACAAATCTATGAACCCACAACTGGCTTGCATGGGATAAAAAGTAGCACGCTTTAACTTCTAAATATATTCTTCAAATACCAGGCCAAGTTCAAACAGAAACTAACATGAGATGGGGAATTTAATATTATTACCTAATCCTGGAAAGTAAAATGAAACAGACAACAATATTACAGTTGCAACCCTAGCTGTAAGGTTAGGACTGATTTAGAGGGAAAAAATGTATATTTTTAGATTCTATTTCACAGGATATCCAATAATATGGCAAACATTGGGATCAGATTTGATGACAAATAATGCTGGCCATGAGAAGCAGCAGGTGGCATGATGCTAAACATGTTTTGGGTGTGTCTCATTATTAAAATATTCTAGAATAGCAAAGAGAGGTCAATGGAGGTGTCAGCCCTGCGCTGGTTCCCAGTAGCTATGGAAGTCCTTGAGTTTGCTGTTCTGTGTCCATTTAAACCTTTCTGCCTAAGTTTCTTTCTTTTTTTCTTTTTTTTTCCGAGACAGAGTCTTGCTCTGTCACCCAAGCTGGGGTGCAATGGTGCGATTTCTGCTCACTGCAACCTCTGCCTCCCGGGTTCAAGCAATTATCCTGCCTCAGCATCTTAAGTAGCTAGGATTACAGGTGCATGCCACCACGCCCGGATAATTTTTTTGTTGTTGTTGTTGAGACAGAGTTTTGCTCTTGTTGCCCAGGCCGGAGTGCAATGGTGAAATCTTGGCTCACCGCAACCTCTGCCTCCCGGGCTCAAGCAATTCTCCTGCCTCAGCCTCCCAAGTAGCTGGGATTACAGGTGTGTGCCACCATGCCTGGCTAATTTTTTTTTTTTTTTTTTTTTTTTGGTATTTTTAGTAGACACGGGGCTTCTCCATGTTGGTCAGGCTGGTCTTGAACTCCTGACCTCAGGTGATCCGCCTGCCTCGGCCTCCCAAAGTGCTGGGATTACAGGCGTGAGCCACTGAGCCCAGCCAATTTTTGTATTTTTAGTAGAGACAGGGTTTCACCATGTTGGCCAGACCAGGCTGGTCTCGAACTCCTGACCTTGTGATCCACTCATCTCAGCCTCCCAAAGTGCTGGGATTACAGGCGTGAGCCACCGTGCCCCGCCACAAGTTTCTTTCAAAGATCCCCTTTCTTCCTCCCCACTTTGACCATCCCACAATGCCTCCTGAGGTGTGTGAGTGGATCTCCCTCAGAGACGGCAACCCCATCAGCCTTTCCTCCTCTTCCCTCCTCGACTTCAGCCTGAGCTTTCCCAGAGAAATTTTTCCTCAGGAGTTTGCCTTTCTCTATCCCGTTGAAAATCACACTCCTGGAGAGAAGATCAGAGGAGCATGACCCTGTAAAAATCAGTCTGCTTGGGAATTACTTTTGACTCTGGGCAGGGATCACGACAGGGTCCAAAATAGCAGCTTATTCCTCTCTCTGGGGAAAACATAAGCCTGAAATGGTCTGACACCACACAAAGGGTTTAACTCAAACATAAACCAAGAGCAGCCTAACAACCACAGATTTGTGATAATATTACAAAGACAACGTTCTAGAACCTCTCTCCAAACCACTGACACTTTGTGATGGGACTTATAAGGCTTAAACACAGGTCTGTTAAAACACACAGATTTTAAGGTTAAACAAGCAAACAATGGAAGTGGAATTTAATTGAATTTTTAAAAAAACACACAAGGAAGGCTTAGAGCTGTGCTCATTAACCAGCACCACCGTGGCCACTAGCCATATGTGGTTGTTGCACACTTAAAATGTAGCCCGTGTGACTGAGGAACTGAGTTTTAAATGTTACTTAATGTCAATTAATTTAAATGTAAATTTAAAAATGGAAGCAGTGTAAAATATTTTTCTGGTAGACACAACTTCATTGCTCTGGTGGGACTTGATTTTAACTGTTGTATCAGGTAAGATATTAGTGTTGTAGCGTACATGTTATTAGCACATGTGTTATTTCTGGTATTCATTATTAACTTTGAAAATATTGATTACATGTTAAAATATAATATTTTGCATATATTGGGTTAGGTAAAGCATATTGTTAAAATTAATTTCACCTGTTTCTTTTTCTTTTTTGACATGGGATCTTACTATGTTGCTCAATCTGAAATCAAACTCCTGGGCTCAAGCAATTCTCCTGCCTTAGCCTCCCTAGTAGCTGAGACTATAGGTAAACTTTGGAATATGACAAATCTAAATTCAAGTCCTGATCCCAAGCATTAGTAGCTGTGTGACCTGGAACAAGTTTCTTAACACCTCTGAGCTTCAGTTTCCTCATCTCTAGAATGGGGTGATAACTGTACTGTCCTCACAGAGACACTGGGAGGATAATAAGAGAAAGCTGTGAAAAGGTGATCAATATATTTCAGCTAATAAGCTCCCAAGCCTCCTTCTTCCTGGCCTTGTATCATGTCTGTGGTTTTATGATAATGTCAAGGCTTCTTCTGGTCTCTGTGTTAGTGTAGCAGCTACAAACCTGGCCTCTGAAGTCACAGTACCACGATTCAAATTCCAGTTTTACCTCTTGTTAGCTGTGCAATCGAAGGCAAGTTGTTTGACCTTTGAAGCCACTGTTTTCTCATCTGTTGAGAGAGAGACAGAGACAGAGAAAATGAAAAGACTCTCTTTCCCAGGATGCTTGTGGGGATGATGGGACAGATTCAGAGGCTGAGTTTATAAACTCTTTCAGGGGCTGTTAGCCTGCATATAAATGCAGGTAAAAACTAAGAAAGATGGTTAATAAAATTGCAACAAAATCATGATCTTTTTCAGCCTCTTTCCCTACCTCTACCCTACCCCACCCTGAGGAAATCTGCTGGGACCCCAAAGCCCTCACACCTTTTGTGAATGCCCAAAGGCGTCTCATGGGCCCCTCCCAGCTGCCTCCAGAGAATCCTCTCCTTGTCACTGGAAGTTCTGCTTAGGTCTCCCCGGCTGCACTATTCCCTGGTCCACTCTGATGGCCCTGTGGGGCTTGCTGTGGTGAAGCCAGTCTTTCTCCCATGCCAGTTATGCTGAGCTGGAGGAAATGCCCTCCACGTGCCAGCACTGTGGTCTGTAACTTGGCCACAGATTACCTGCTGAGCCTCAATTTTCTCCCCTGTAAAATGGGGCAATAACTGTGTCACCCTCATAGAGACATTGGGAGGATGAATTAGCTAAAGCTGCAAACACGTGACCACGTGGGCCTGGCCCTTCCAGTCCTTCCGCTGACAGCCTCTTGCTTCACTCTGGTCTCCCACTTTTGAAATCCTCCCCACCCTCGCCCTGCTGAGGACCACAGTCCTGGGGTCAGACTGCTTGGCCATACTCCTCACCAGCTTTGAACGGGGGATTGTAGGGGAGGGGACAATGTCTTGAGCAGTCATCAACTCTGTGTGTCCATCTTCTTATCTCCTGTGAGGTTCTCTGGGCACTGGGCAGAGAGTCCCAGAGAGGGGTTCCAGCCCTACTCAAAGACCCCTCCAGACTGCTACTTCTCCCTCAGCCCTCATCCCCATCTAGCTCCCATGACCTCCCAAGTCCCTCTGCAACTGTTTTCTAATTCATCCTTCTCTTCCCACTGCACTGCCTCAGTTCAGACCCTCAACATCTCTCCCTGGAATGAAGTTCCTCTTGTGACTGGTCCCTGCTTTCAGTTTTGCCCTAATCTGATCCATCCTCCCATCTACCGTCCACGCAACTGCGCATCTGCCATCGTTCCCCTGCTTGAAACGCTTCAGTTCCCACCCCCCCCAAGCTCCTTAACATGACTTGCAAGCCCCTCTGGGCTCTGCTTGTCACTTCCCTGGCTCTTTCCTCTCCCAGGGAGCTTTGCCTGGAGAGATACGACACACACAGTGAGCTGTTTCCCACCTCCATGCCTCGGCTCACCCTGTCCTGCTGCTTGGAATGCCTGTCCCTTGTCCCTGCTGCCTTTCTTTGCTGGACCTGCTCTAATTCCACTTCGCTTTACAACAAACCTATTTGTGTCTATTTCTTTTTCTTAGCCATGAATTCCCTTAGGTAGAGCATTGCATTCTATTCATATTTATATCTCATAACGCAGTTGCTGCCAGAAGGTAAATGTGTGTTGAATGAATGGGGGGCGGGCGGCACATGATAACTTTAAACGAGCGTGACAGGGTGGGATTTTCCTCCCTTCTCACCCTCCTCTGCCCTGCATCCCCACCCTTTGCTGGGAAAATATCTTTTGCACAATGAAGCAGAGGCAGCTGTTAGCATAATAACTCATGGATGCACTGCTATGAAAAGTGGTTAATATTTGCAGGAGAAATGTGGTTTGGGCTGTGGGGAGTTTCTCTGGGAAGAAACTAAATAATCTACTCCTGCCTCTGACTGAAAGGCATTAGCTGTGAACCCGGGGTCCTGGGAAGAGTGGGTCCAATGGGCAGAGGGGACTGGGGCTGACGGGACACAGAGAGAAGAAAAATTCATTAGCCTCCAGAGTGGGCTCTAATATGGACTGGCAGTGACATGGCAGAAAAGGAAGCAAGTATCTGTCCCTGTCCTCACCCTTAACAAAGTCATCTCACATAAATAAGAGTTCATTTACAAATAAATAAATAGTAAAACAAAAGGGAGGTGATTGAGAGAAGGGATACCCCAGTCTCCATGATGTGATTATTATACACTGCAGACCTGTATCAAAACATCTCATGTACTCCACAAATATATACACCTACAGGGTACCCATAAGAAACTTAAAAAAAAATTGGCTGGGTGCAGTGGCTCACACCTGCAATCCCAACACTTGGAGGCAGAGGCAGGAGGATTGCTTGAGCCCAAGAGTTTGAGACCAGCCTGGGCAACATGGTGAAACCCGCCTCTACAAAAAATATAAAAATTAGTCGGGTGTGGTGGTGCACACCTGTAGTCCCAGCTACTCAGCAGGCTGAGGCAGGAGGATTGCTTGAGCCTGGGAGGAAGAGACTACATAAGTCAAGATGGCGCCACTGCACTCCAGCCTGGGCAACAGCACAAGACTTTGTATCAAAAATAATTTTTTTAAATTAAATAATAAATATTCCCCCCAAAAAAACCATAGTTGATATTTGTAGTTTAAAATGACAGAATTGTCTTCTGGAGTTATATAGAAAGTAAAGGTTTTCTTACCATCCATCCATCTAAGAGACTGCATGCAGTTACATTCCTATTGACACCATTAACCTCCAGGTCAAAATTCAGATGCCCAAGTCCCAGTCTCCCCACTTGCAAAAACAGCAAGGCTTATAACTTTACCATAGGTCAACTCAATGAACGAAAGCACCATAGTACAGTGGTGAGGACAACAGAGTAAGAAACAGATTCTAATGTGAACTCTGCAAATAATCTTCAATGTGACCTTTTCCTAAGTTAAAACTTTCCCAGATGTCAGGTTTTTTTATATGTTCAATGGGGCTATTACTACTTGTTATACTGAGTTCAGAGGGATGTTGAAGAGACACAATGAGGCACTAGATTCAAAAGCCCATCAAAAAGGTTAGATGCTGTGCATATTCAGATACTGTTTTTTTTTTGACCCATTGATTAACTAATGTTTGAAAGCTTTATTTGTTCCATGGGCTGTAGAGTAGGTGCCTAACTGAGGCAGGTACCTATGTGTTGGTAGAGGGACAAAGGGGAGGTGGCATGGGGGAGAAGCAAGAGGAGGGAATGTGGAAATGAGAAAGATGTGTCCTTTGTCACAGGGGAGATGAAAGCACATAGAGCAATAAGTCTCATGCAGAGGGTGTTAAGCACCAAAGAAAACAGGTAAAGCATTTCTAGAGGAGGGATTACTTCTCATCACGGAGATCACTGTCATTCACAACCAGCCACACTAAGCTCCTGGGGGGTTAGTGGAGGCACATGGATTTGGGGAAGTCAGCTCTATTCTCTATAGGTTTTATTCTGATGTACATCAGATCCAAAGTTAGATTAACTGAGTGAGATGGTATTACAGCTGTTTAGAGAACACTGTAGCCAAAAGGTCTGATTCCATAAGAAATAAACCCACCTGTCAAGAAGAAAGAAAGCAACAGCAAGCTCATCACAGACACACGAAACACCATCCAAGTGACTTTCAGTGATCCTTTTCCAGCCTGAGCTTAAACATACACCTGCATAAAGAGAAAAATGGAGAATGAGTCCAAGGGCTTGGAGCTGAAGGGAACAAAGAAAGGTCATTTGGGAAAAGTGCAGCAGCTGTTTTCAAAACGGCCTGAGCTTTTTCTCTGTACCCAAGGGAATATGGTACTGAAAGCGAGTCTCTTCTTCTCCCATTACTCGGTGTTCACTAAGCCTCAACAGCATCCACAGTCCTTTGGGACTAACCTGGGGCTTATGTGGAGACAAGAAGTAGAAAAGTTTCCCTGTAATCCCACCACAAATACCTCCTCTGACTCCAACGGGCTCTCACAGTAACTTCAGCTACGGGGCTTCTCACCATTTCTTTGTGATCAAGAGCTTAGTCCAGGCTCTGACATTTTGGTCAGGAACATTTGTCCCTTAAATTCCTCCCTGAGTTTTCCTTTGCTCCCTTCCTTTCCTTTCTACCTAGTCTCTGAAGGCGGCATTACAAATGCTCCCTCTTGGGTGTGCTTGGGACTATTTATGAGTCCCACACATCCTTTGATTGTCGTTCAGTCAAGCTATTAACAGGGACTGATACATTATAAATGTCAACTGTGGGAATAAAGCTGAACACATCTATAGCCCTTCTCGGCGTTCCTTCAGTTATTTTGAGGAAACACTCTTATTCTAAAGTGGTGTGTCAGCTGGGATCTGGCCTCCCATGTGGCTTTTGAAGCATGCCCTTTGGGTCTGTGTTACTCTCTTCCATTCTCACTTACATTGTCTGTTTCACAATACCTTGTCTCTAGAAGAATATCTAGAAAACTGGTAGTGGTTGCACACACACCAAAATCCCAGACTTTTAATTCAGATTTTAAAAATAGTTTCATTGTTTGCTGTGTATATTAGTTTACTTTACCTGCTGTGACAAATTACCACAAACTTGGTGGCTTCAAATAACACACTTATTCTCCAATAGTTCTGGGGGTCAGAAGGTAAAATCAGTTACATTAGCCCAAGATCATGGCATCGGTAGGGCTGCACTCCTTCTGGAGGCTTTTGGGGAGAATCCTTTTTCTTATCTTTTGAGCTTCTAGAGATGTACTCTTTGCATTCCTTGGCTTGTGGCCCCTTCCTCCATCTTCAAAGCCAATACCTCAGCCTCTTGCCTTAATGTCCCATTTCTTTATTTGGTGTCAAGTCTCCCTCTGCCTCTCTCTTATAAGGTCATTTGTGAATGCATTTAGGTCCCACCAAGTTAATCTAGGATACTCTCTCCATCGAAAATTCCTTGACTTAATCACATCTACAAAGCCTCTTTTGACACAGTACGTTAGTATTCACAGGTGTTAGGGATTAGGACCTGGATCTCTTTGGTGGCCACTATTCAGTCTACTACACTGTGGCAAATGCACAGTAATTTACAGCATTTACCTTCTGCTGGGGATCTGAAACACTGCTCAGGAAATATGCTACACCCCTTGGTTCTCACTGGCATAATACGGATTTAGGATAACCCACTGTCTTAGTCTGTTTTGTGCTGCTATAACAGAATACCTGAGACTGGGTAATTTATAATGAACAGAAATTGACTGGCTCACAATTCTGGAAGCTGGGAAGTCCAAGAGGGGCCGGCATCCAGAGAGGGGCTTCTTGCTGTGCCATCCCAAGGTGGAAGGGCAAAAGAGAGAGAGATAAAAGGGGGCCAAACACACCCTTTTATAACAAACCCATTTCCATGATAACAGTATTAACCCATTTCTGCCTGAGGTTGCAATTTTTTGAATTTTTGCAATCAGACCTTCAGCAGTAGATATAAATAACTCCCACATGCTTAGTGTTCCAATAATGGAACACTAGGCATAAACGGGTTTTAATCCATTTACTTCCCCCTTATGGCCTAATCACCTCTCATTAGGCCCCAACTCCCAACAATGCTGCCTGAGTATTAAGTTTCCAACATGCAGATTTTGGGAGGCATTCAAACCATAGCACCTACCATCATGCAGTTAGGGAAAAATGGGTTAAAAAAATCTAAGCATCATTAGTGCAGAAAACCTTTTTGTGTTAATTATGATGAGGCATCACTAAAAACAACAACAAAAAAGAACAAAACCCTTCCACTTAAGCAGCTCCAGATTCTAGGTTTGCAATCTCTGGGAGAAGTAGATGGAAGTGTTCCAGGAGAAAAGACCACTCTCCAGGCCCACTCTTAACATATTTACAAGGCCAGTACAAGAGAACAAATGAAGGCCGGCATAGCATATGTCTAGAATGTTTAAAAACATAAGCCAAGCTAGCATAATATTAAATAAAATATGTTCTTTCCTTCTACTTTGGCCAATAGACCTTCACAATGACCCGAAAGCTGTATTTGAACTTAAAAATTTGGGATTTCCCATGTTTTAGCAGGGAATTTTGAGGTTACATATGAACAGCCATCCATAGCTTCTGGCCCCTGGTTATTCCTCTCTTCTCTTCCCATCTTTCTATCCAGCACTTCCAGGGGCTTATAGTCATGTGTGAACCTGCCAACCCACACATCTGAAGCTCCATCTTCAACCCCATAAAGAGCTGTTTCTTGGCCAACTGTCAGGGCTAGGGGTTAGTTCAGCAGCAGCACTGTCCGCCCTTATACAGGCAGGCCAAAGAAAGGACTGAGCAGGCCCTTGAAGAGCTAATTCATTCCTCTTTCAGGGTCAGTTGGGCAGAGAATTCAGAATTCTAAGAAGGCAGATCATGAACTAGAACAGTACTTATCTGGTGAAAAATGATTTTTTAAAAAAGTTCACTCTACTGTGGATCCACATTTCTGTAAAATATAATTTAAATATTTCAGCAGTGTTAAATTGCCATAGAAAGTACCACTTACTCTCACTTTCTATACTTAGCTCATCCTGGACCAGCAGTAAACAGATCAAACTTTGCGTGCCATTAGACTAGAAGATGAGGCATGGGTGAATTCGTGTTCTATGCTGCATCTCAAATCACCACCAACTTAATGGCTTACAACAACACATGTCCATTATCTCATGATTTCCTTGGGTCAAGAGTCTGAGTGTGGCTTAACTGGTTCCTTTGCTCAGGGTCTCACTGGACTGCAGTCAAGGTGTCAACCAGGGCTGCAGTTTCATCTGAGGTTCAGAGTCCTCTTTCAAGCTCACATGGTCATTGGCAGAATTCATTTCCTTGTGGCTATAGAACTAATGGCAACTTGATTCTTCAAGACCAGCAGAATCTCTCTTTTCATGAAGGGTTCAGCCCTCTTTTAAAGGATTTCACCTTACTAAGTAAGGTCCATCCACGACAATCTTTTTTTGTTAACTTATAGTTAACTGATGAGAAACGATAATTATATCTGCAAATCCCTCCACTTTTGCCATATAATGTAACCTAATCATGGAGTGTGATTTATAGGTCACACCCACACTCAAAGAGGGGGAAGATAGAGAGTGCGTGAATCTTGGGTGCCATCTTAGAATTCCTTCTACCACAGTGGGCTTAAGGGGGGCACATCCCTTTAGCCCATGGACTCCTCTTCTCACAGAGAGAAAAAGTCTAGAGTATGACCCTCTAAAGCTCAGGCAAAGGGCAGAGATCCCTCATGACACAGTCTCAGAGAGATACTGCACCCGCCCTAACAGTTTAGGATTGGATCTGTGTCAACATCTCCTTCACATAGCCCAGACTCCAATGCTAAAATATACTCCTTCCAAGGACTTCTCGCTGCATTTCTTCTAACATTTCCTGCCTTTGCCTAACCATAGTAGTTACTTTTGAACAAACAGGATTTTCTTTTTTCATTCCTATTTTTTTTTTATTTCTTGAGACAGGGTCTCGCTCTGTCCCCAAAGCTGAAGTGGCTGGAGTACTGTGGTGTAGATATGGCTCACTGCAGTTTCAACCTCCTGGGCTCAAGCAATCCTCCATCTCAGGCTTCCAAACAGCTGGGACCACAGGCATGTGCTACCACAACTGGCTAATTTTTAATATTTTTGTAAAGACAGGATCTCACTATGTTGCCCAGGCTGGTCTTGAACTCCTGGGCTCAAACAATCCTCCCACCTTGGCCTCCCAAAGTAATTCACAGGCATAAGCCACTGTGCCTGGCCCAAACAGAAAGGATTTTCACAACCGTATTACATCTATATTTTATAATTCTGGGGTTACAAATAGTTGTTTGCTTGGAGACTTATCATTCATATTCCTCTTTGGAGGTCTTCCAAAGAGTTATACAGGCCTGCCTATACACATCACTGAAGACATTCTTGTTATGTTATCAGTAAGCGCCAGAAAGCTCCAATTCCCTCTCTATCAGAGGGTGAGAGTTCATCTGGGCTACCTTGTTTATATTCTTAGAGATTACTGCAGGATCAGTGTGTGACCATCATTCTGATTCAAAGCATGGTAACTCTGCTATACATCCATGAGATTCTAATGCAAAATGACCGATTAATTAAACAAGCTAACAGAAGATTACATATTCAAGTGAGTTTCAGCCTTCAACATAGCTCCCTTGGGAGACCATACTCTTACACTAATGAGGCTGCAATTGCATAAATCATTTCTGGAATTCCTCTTTGGGAAGAATCTTCAAAAGCCTGTGGCCTACGCTTTTTAATAACCCAGTGGTAACAAATCTTCATCCACTAATAGTGAATTCGATTTTTGGCAACAATGATATCATTTGAATCCAAAGTTCCTGATCGATTTGTAGGTGATCTAGCTGAATTATCAAAACACCGTGTATTAGTCAGGATTCCCCGGAGAAACAGAACAAATAGAATAATTATGGATACATAAGAGGAGATGTACTATGGGAATTGGTTCACACAATTATGGAAGCCAAGAAGTCCTATGATGCTGGTTCTCCAGTTTGCAAATGGCATATCATGGGACTTCCTGGCCTCCATAACTTTGTGAGCCAATTCCCATGGTTCAGTCCAAATCCAAAGGCCTGAGAACTATGGGAGCCAATGGTGTATCTCCCAGTTTGAGGCAAGAGGGCTCCGGCATAAGTCCTAGAATCCAAAGGCACAAGAGCCAGGAGCTCTAATGTCCAAGGGCAGGAGAAGATGGACATCTAGCTCAAGAAAAAGAGAGAGAATTCGCCCCCCTCTGCCTTTTTATTCTATTTGGGCCCTTGATGGATTTGCTGATACCCGCCCACACTGATGAGAGGTAATCTTCTTTACTCAGTCTACTAATTCAAATGCTAATATCTGCTGAAAATACCCTTCCAGATATACCCAGAAATAATTTTTTTTTTTCATTTTCTGGGTATCCCTTACCATAGCCAAATTGACACATAAAATTAGCCATCACAGGGACATGTAAAAGTGCTTCTCCCAAATTGCTCAAACTGTTTATAAATGCACTCCCAAAGAATGTGCAATGATAGAATTGTTGTAAATAAGATCATAGCCTACCAAAGTGACTTCCTTGAAGAACAACTTGCTATTAGTGCACTGTTAAGTTTCAAAGGGGATATCACATGTATACCTATGAAATAGAAAGTGGAAATTTTTTGTGACCAATTACCATTAAATAAAATAAATTGAGACTCAGAGAATGTGTTTTCACAAGATCTCACAGTTAGTAGATGGCAGAGCCAAATTTATGCTCAAGTCTTCAAACCCAAGGCTCTTACCATTAACTCAGGAAGGGCAATTATGTACCACTTCTGTTGCCATGGACCCTAGCCATGTTCATGGCAGACCATGCTCATAGATGACTCTTTCCCGCTGAGCTATATTCTACCTTAAAATCCCCAATGCAACTCTCTAGGGAGTGAAACCAATGAAGCAGGGTTGATACTCAATTTCTTTTTGCCTGTTGAAGAGAACTGCACTCATTTGAGTGCATAATTTCTGGTATATTTGTTCAAAAATTAGAGTCCTTTCTTGATAGCCACATAATATCCAAGTTAATGTCTTTAGCTCTTGGTAATTGTTCCAGGCCATGGAACCTTAGGATTAATTGGTAAATAGCAGATCTATGTGTTCTCAATCATTCATATTCCTCTTTGGAGATCTTTCAAAGAGTTATACAAGCCTGCCTATACACATCACTGAAGACATTCTTGTCTCCTAAAACTGTCTAATTATTACTTTAGTTGGTTCACTGAGGAGCTACAGCCCAGCATAAAATCAAGAACAAATGAAATGGAGTAACTACATGGCTTTTGGAAATTACAGGCCATGTCTGTTTCCATATTTACCAGTTTATTTAAATTAAGTTGTCCCTCCACCAGCTTTATTAAGGTATAATTGACAAATAAATATTGTATATGTTTATGGTGTGCAACCTGATGTTCTTACATATACATTGAGAAATGATTATATGAAGCTAATAACGTATCTGTCACCTCACGTACTTATCCTTTTTTTGTGTTTGGAACATTTAAGATCTATTCTCTTAGCAATTTTCAAGTATACAAAACATTATCATTAACTATAGTCACCATGGTATACAATAAATCTCCAAAACTTATTTATTCTGTCTAATTGAAACTTTGTACCCTTTGACCAACATCTCCCCACCCCCACTCTACCACCCCACCACTCCCCAGCCCCTAGCAACCACCATTCTACTCTCTGCCTCTATGAGTTTGACTTTTGTAGATTCCACCTATAAATGAGATCGTGCAGTATTTATCTTTCTGTGCCTGGCTTATTTTACTTAGCATAATATCTTCCAGGTTAATCCGTGTTGTCACAGATGACAGGATTTCCTTCTTTTCAAAGGCTGAATAGTATTCCACTGTGTGCCTATACTACATTTTCTTTATTTACTCATCCATCAGTGGACACTTGGGATGATTCCATATCTTGGCTATTGTGAATAATGCGGCCATGAACATGATGGGTTAGATATCTCTGTAAGATGCTGATTTCAGTTCCTCTGGACATATACCCAGAAGTCTTCTCATAGGTGAAGGTACTAATCTGGATCATATGGTAGTTACATTTTTAATTTTTTGAGGAACCTCTACACTGGTTTTCATAATGGCTATGAGTTTTCGAAAGTTGAATTTAGTAAAGCAATCTGATAGCTTTGTTGATGGTCTTCCTGAGGCCTCAATTGAAACTGATTTGCATTTGACTGCTAACTTTTATTTTGACTTCAGCTTTTAACAACAAATTAGTGTTTCTTTAAGGGTGTGTGGGGATTCCTGCATTAGAACCACCTAAGGAATTTTTTTTAAATATCCTAGATATTGTCTGATGTCTGATAGTATTTCCCAGAAATACTATATTTTTAGCATGTTCTTTGTATGATATAAGACTGCTTAAGACCCACTCAAGGTTCTATTTCCAATTAAAATGTAGACAGTTGTAAATGACTGTTACTCAAGCCAAGGGAAAAATATCTGTCTGTCTGTCTACTTTTTAAAGCCAGTGAACAATGAAAAGGAGGATATGTGAACTAAATTCCTAAGAATACTGGACACAGGGGGATAAAGCAATTGGAAAATTTAAAGACAAGTGAATAGAAATTATCTTAACAGAAGCACAGAGAAGAAAAAGATTAAAAATAAAAATATTAATTGGGGGGACAATATCAAATAGTCTAATATACATAGAATTGGAGTCTCAGAAAGCAAGTACAAAGAAAATTGGATAAAATAAATGTTGAAAGGTATATAATCCTAGCATTTTGGGAGGGTAAGGTGAGCAGATTGCTTGTGTCCAGGAGTTTGAGACCATCCTGGGCAATATAATGATACCTCGTCTCTATAAAAAATAAAAAATTAGCCAGGCATGGTGGTGTGTGGTCTTAGCTACTCAGGAGGCTGAGGCAAGAGGATTACCTGAGACTGGGAGGTCAAGGCTGCAGTGAGTTGTGGCAAAAACAAAACTCACTGCATTCTAACCTGGGACAGAACTGTGGCCCTGTCTCCAAAAACAAAACAAAACAAAAGTCAAAGGAAAAAATACACTTTATATTTGGGAGAAAGAGGGGGTTTGGAATGTGGGAGGAGAGACATGGATGACAACTGACTTTTCATCAGAAATAATAGAATTCAGAAGAGAGTAAAACCATATCATTGAAATGGTTTTTTTTGTTTGTTTGTTTTTATTTTTTGAGACGGAGTCTTACTCTGTCACCAGGCTGGAGTACAGTGGCACAATCTCAGCCACTGCAACTTCTGCCTCCTGGGTTCAAGCAATTCTCCCACCTCAGCCTCCTGAGTAGCTGGGACACAGGCACACACCGCCATGCCGGCTAACTTTTTTTTTTTTTTTTTTTTTTTGTATTTTAGTAGAGATGAGTTTCACCATGTTGCCCAGGCTGGTCTCAATCTCCTGAGCTCAGGCAATCCATCCGCCTTGGTTTCCCAAAGTGCTAGGATTACAAGCGTGAGCCACCGTGCCTGGCCAAGTGTTTTAAAAATACATAACAATTATCAACCTAGAATTCTACATCCTGTGAAAATAAACTTCAGAATGAGGGGGAAATAAAGACACTTTTAATGGAAAAAAAAAAAAAAAAGCTCAGAGAATGTGTTACCAACAGACCCAAACTACAAGAAATGGGCCATTTTGTTTATATGTTTATATCACTAAAATCTCTAGAGGTTTTTTAAGCTAAAGGGAAGTTATCCCAGATGGAAGCCAGATTTCAGATGGAATCTACAGGAAGGAATGAAAAGCACTAAAAAAGGTAAATATGTGGGTAAATATAAAAGACTAGTTTTTATTTTTTTAATTTTGAGAAGACGTTTGAGTGTTTAGATAAAAACAATAGCAAGTGTTGTGGGGTTTATAACATACGTAGAAGTGAAACACATAACAAAATAGCACAAAGGGATAAAGGCTGTAAATGGAATTATAGTGTTTTAAGTCATTATTCTGTCCATGAAGTACTATAATATTTATTCAATGTAGACAATGATAAATTAAGGTTGCATATTGAAATCACTAGAGCCATCATTATTTAAAAAAAAAAACCCAAACAGACATAGGTAAGAAGCAATAAAGAAGATAAAAAGAATGTGAAAATAATCTAAGAGAAGGCAGTCAAGAAGGAACAAAGAAAGAAAGAACACATGGAAAACAAAGCAACATGATTCATAAACTCACACCATCAGAAATTACATCAATCAAATGTAAGAGATTAAACACTGAAATTAGAAAGTATAGATTTTTAGACTGGATTAAAAAGTGACAGCCATCAATGTGCTATGTAAAAGACATGCAATTTATTCTGATGTTCTGGGCGGGAATTTGTTCAAGTCTTTATCTTCACTTACTTTGTATTCTTATTTTCTCTTTTCTACTTGTTCTATCATTACTGAGAGAAGATTATTGAAATCTCCAACGAAAACTCTTACTCTATTCTCCTTTCAGTTCTATCAGTTTTTGTCGTGTATATTTCAAAGCTCCATTATTAAGTACATACACATTAGGATTGTTGTCTTCTTAATGAAATAACGCCTTTATTATTATGAAATGTCCTCTTTATCTATGATCATATTCCTTGTTATGAACTCTACTTTGTATCTACTCCAGCTTCCTCTTGATTATTGCTTGATTGGTATATGTATCTCCATCTTTTATTTTAATCTGTCTGTATCTTTATATTTAAAATGGTTTCTTGTATAGACAGCATACACTGAATATTGCTTTTTTTTTTTTTTTTTTTTTGAGATGGAGTCTTGCTCTGTCACCCAGGCTAGAGTGCAATGGTGAGATCTTGGCTCACTGCAGCCCCCATCTCCCAGGTTCAAGAGATTCTCCTTCTTCAGCCTCCTGGGGTAGCTAAGATTACAGGCACATGTCCTACCACACCCAGCTAATTTTTGTATTTTTAGTAGAGACGGGGTTTTACCATGTTGGCCAGGCTGGTCTCAAACTCCTGACCTCAAGTGATCTGCCCGCCTTGGCCTCCCAAAGTGCTGGGATTACAGGCATGAGCCACCACATCCAGCCTGGATATTGTATTTTTAAAATTCTCTGACAATATCTGGCTTTTAATTGCAGTGTTTAGACCACTTACAATGAACATATTTATATGGTTGAGCATACATTCATCATTTTGCTGTTTGTTTTCTATTTTCTCATTTGCTTTTTGTTTTCCATGTCTTTTTTATTGTTGTTGTTGCTGCCCTAGCAGCCCAATTAATTCTTGACAAACTTTAAATTTTAGAATAGTTTTAGATTTACAGAAAAGAAAATATAGTACAGAAAGTTCCTGAATATTCCATTCTTGGTTTCTCTTATTAACATCTCACATTCATATGGCATATTTATCAAAACTAAAAAATATTGATGTGTTCTTAATTATAGTCCTTAGTTAATTGAAATTTCTTTAGTTTTAACCAAGCATCTCTCTTCTGCCCCAGGATTTCATCCAGGACACAATGTTACATTTAGTTGTCATGTCTACTTAAGCTCCTCTTGGCTGTGACAGTTTCTCAGAATTTCCTTATTTTTGATGACCTTAATAGTTTTGAGAAATACTGGTCAGGTGTCAGGCATTTTATAGAATATTCTTCACTTTGAGTTTGTCTGGCATTCTTCTCATGGCTAGATAGGGGTTATGGGTTTTTGGAAGGAAGACCACTGAGATAAAGTACCATTCTCATGGCATCACCTGAAGGGTACCTAACTATCAAGTTGACTTATCACTATTGATATTAACTTGATCTTCTGATTGAGGTAGTGTTTATCAGACTTCTCCACTGTAAAGTTACTCTTTTCTCCCTTCTTTCCATCCTGGACTCTTTGGAAAGAAGTCATTATATGCAGCCCCCACTTAAGGGGTAAGAATATCTTCCACCTCCTTGATGGGGGAGTATCTACATAAATTATTTGGAATTCTTCTGCAAGGGAGATTTATCTCTTCTCCCCCATTTATTTATTCATACAATCATGTATTTCTGTTAGGTGGATTAACATCTATTTTATACTTTGGGTTATCAGCCAATACTACATTATTTATTTTATTGCTCAAATTGTTCAAGCTTTGGCCATTGGTAACCTTTTCAGTGGGCTCTTGCATCCCTTTGACATACCCCTATCTTTTTTACCCCAGCACTTCCTTACTTTCTGGCACTACAGTTTCCTTTTGTATGTTATTAGTGCAGCCCTAGAATCAGCCATTTCTCCAGTGATTCCTGGTTTCTTTTACTAGAGAATGGTATTAGAAACCAAGATCTGGGTGCTAGGGGTGCTCATTACTATTGGGGTGTTGTGGTTTCTAGGCCCCTTTAGCTGACAGAGCAATAAAATGTATGTATCTATACATACTAATCCATGAATCGATACATATCTGCAAATATCTATTTGTAACCATCTGTAGCTATATTAAGCTAAATTCGTGAGTTCATTCTGATGTCTCTAACTCTAATCCAGTACCACATGGATCATTCTAACCTTCCTCCCTTAAGAGCACTTCTTGTGAAATGTTATTTCCTGTCCTGGTCACTTCCTCCCTCCTTCCCCTACATCATCCTGAGAGGTGACAACGTGCTAGCAGCCCTCGCTCACTCTCAGCACCTCCTCGGCCTCGGCATCCACTCTGGCCATGCTTGAGGAGCCCTTCAGCCCGCTGCTGCACTGTGGGAGCCCCTCTCTGGGCTGGCCGAGGCTGGAGCCGGCTCCCTCTGCTTGCAGAGAGGGGTAGAGGGAGAGGCACAGGTGGGAACCAGGGCTGCACGCAGCACTCACTGGCCAGCGCGAGTTCTGGATGGGCGCGGGCTCAGTGGGCCCGCACTTGAAGCGGCCGGCCAGTGCCGCTGGCCCCAGGCAGTGAGGAGCTTAGCACCCGGGCCAGCAGCTGCGGAGGGTGCGCCAGGTCCCCCAGCACTGCTGGCCGGCCCGCGCCATGCTCAAATTCTTGCTGGGCCTCAGACGCCTTCCTGCGGGGCAGGGCTCGGGACCTGCAGCCCACCATGCCCAAGCCCCCCCGCAGTGGGTTCCTGCATGGCCTGAGCCTCCCCGACAGGCGCCGCCCCATGCTCCACGGCGCCTGGTCCCATCAACCGCCCAAGGACTGAGGAGTGTGGGTGCACGGTGTGGGACTGGCAGGCAGCTCCATCCGTGGCCCCAGCGCAGGATCCACTAGGGGAAGCCAGCTGGGCTCCTGAGTGGGGTGGGGACTTGGAGAACTTTTATGTCTAGCTAAAGGATTGTAAAGGCACCAATCAGCACTCTGTGTCTAGCTCAAGGTTTGTAAACGCACCAATCAGCACCCTGTGTCTAGCTCAAGGTTTGTAAATGCACCAATCAGTGCTCTGTGTCTAGCTAATCTAGTGGGGACTTGGAGAACTTTTACCTCTAGCTAGAGGATTGTAAATACACCAATCAGCACTCTGTGTTTACCTCAGGGATTGTAAACGCACCAATCGGCTCTCTGTAAAATGGGCCAATCAGCAGGATGTGGGTGGGGTCAGATAAGGGAATAAAAGCAGGCTGCCCGAGCTAGCAGTGGCAACCTGCTTGGGTCCCCTTCCACACCGTGGAAGCTTTGTTCTTTCGCTCTTTGCAATAAATCTTGCTGCTGCTCACTCTTTGGGTCCACACTGTCTTTATGAGATGTGACACTCACCGTGAAGGTCTGCAGCTTCACTCTTGAGGCCAGCAAGACCACGAACCCACCGGGAGGAACGAACAACTCCGGACAGGAGGAACGAGCAACTCCAGACGCGCCGCCTTAGGAGCTGTAACACTCACTGCAAAGGTCTGCAGCTTCACTCCTGAAGCCAGCGAGACCACGAACCCACCAGAAGGAAGAAACTCCGAACACGTCTGAACATCAGAAGGAACATACTCCGGATACACTATCTTTAAGAACTGTAACACTCACCACAAGGGTCCGCAGCTTTATTCTTGAAGTCAGTGAGACCAAGAACCCACAAATTCCGGACACAATCCCACCTAGAAATAGTTTTTATAAGTCCTCCATTTCTGAGCCAATATTGTACATTTGCTCAATAAAGTCACTCTCCAGCTATGAGGTCTCTGCTTAAAAATTGTGTTAGAATGTGGAAGATCTGTAATGAGAAGCATCGGGTGGCTGCTGTGTTGACTTCTGGCTCTACTATCTGTCTATAAAGTGAGTCTTAACAGGCATTTAGCTGCTCCATGTGTTAGTTTCTCCACCTGTAAAAGGGGCATATAGTTGACCTGTTCTCTCATTAAGTTTTTGTGGGAATCAATATATTATGGGAATAAAAATAAGTTTGTAAATAAAAAGCACTGAGATAGATAAGGAATTATAGTGACCTTTGGCCAAGTTGTTCCTAATCCCGTGCCTGATGTTGTGAGGAAAGAATAAACAATGTCTCATTTCATCCTCAAAATGAGGCACTTTTTATTATTCCCATTTTACAAGTGAGGAAACTGAGGCTTATAGAAGTCAAAAACTTAGTAAGTGGTAGCAGTGATAATGAACAGTCAACAATTCCTGAGGGCTTACTATGGGCCTGGCACTGTTCTAAGCACTTTACATGTATTGATTCACTTAATTCTCACAACAACCCGATGAAGCAGGTTTCTATTATCCCCATTTTACAGAAGAGGAAATTGAGGCACAGAAAGGATTCTACAGGCTGGGCTTGGTGGCTCATGCCTGTAAATCGCAACAATTTGGGAGGCTGAGGCAGGTTGATCACTTTAGCCAAGGAGTCCAAGATCAGCCTGGGCAATGTGGCAAAACCCCATCTCTAAAAAAATAATAATAATACAGAAAATTAGCCAAGCGTGGTGGTGCATGCCTGTAGTCCCAGCTACTTGGGAGGCTGAGGTGGGAGAATCACCTGAGTCTGGGAGGTCAAGGTTGCAATGAGCTGAGATCACACCACTGCACTCCAGCCTGGGCAACAAGAGTGAGACCCTGTCTCAAAACAAACAAACAAACAAACGACAAAAAAAAAGATTCTACAGCTAGTAAATGATATAGTTGGCACTGTAACCCAGATCTCTCTCTGTCTCTTTCTGGGTCTTTTTAAACTATTAAACTGCCCACACCATGACTCATTCATTTGACAGATATTTATTGAGAATATACAGTGTGTTATTCATTGGTCTAATCACTGCAGATCCAGTAGTGAATAAGAAAAAAAAAATCCTGCTGTCATAATGCTTATATTAACAAATATAAAGGTAGGGCATGATGGCATGCGCCTGTAATACTGGCTACTGAGGAGGCTGAAGTGGGAGGATCCCATGAGGCCAAGAGTTGGAGACTGCTGTGAGCTGTAATTGTGCTACTCCACTCCAGTATGGGCAACAGAATGAAACCCCGTATCTTAAAAAATAAAAATAAAAAGGCTGGGCACAGTGGCCCACACCTATAATCCCAGCACTTGGAGAGTCTGGAGGATTGCTTGAGGCCAGGAGTTCAAGATCAGCCTGGGCAACATGGCAAGACCCCACTGTGATCCCAGTTACTCGAGAGGCTGAGGCAGGAGGACTGCTTGAGCCCAGGAAGTCAAGGCTGCAGTGACCCGAGATGGTTCCACTGCACTCCAGCCTGGGCAACAGAGCGAGAACTTGTGTCAAGGAAAAAATAAAACCAACCAACCAAACAAAAACAAATATAAGGCAATAATGCTATTGCTCTTGCCTTAACTTGGAAAACATGTGTCTCTGCTTAGAGTACCTCTTTCATTTACGATCACTTAAGATTTTGTTTCTTCTTTTAAGGGGTTATGCCAGCAGTAATCTGTGGAGCGCGGTATTGCTCTCACTTGATTTGCTGGTTTGTTTTATCCCAGGTGTCGGAAAAAGGCGACTGAAGGTAGGCACGTCCTCCTCAAGAGCTGGGGTTAACCTATTCACAATTATACATTCCTTTCTTACTTTTCTAGTACCTCTCAGTCTTTTCAACCTCTGCTGTCCTCACTGGCAGCTGGTTCCAGCACCTCCTCATTGAGAAGAATCAGTACTCCCTAATGAACATACACATGTCCAGGCAAGGCGGGGCCAAACAGACCACAAGACTCTGTTGTGAATGGATGTGATGCTCAGAGCTGCTGCAGGATGAAGCCCACAAAGAGAAGAGGACAAATCCAGAAGCCACAGAGAAGTGGAACCAGAAGCCCAGTGTGCCTTGGGTGAAGCACGGCTACTTAAGCATTTGTTACGCAAGATAATAAATCTCCTCTTGGCTTAACCAGTCTTGAGTTGGATCTGCAGTTACTTGCAACTAAAAGCATCCTCACTGATACAGCATTCCAAAGGCCCCTTTGTTCTTAAGAACATGTGTGCCTGGGAATCTCTGCTATAAACTATTCCATTTCCGAGAAGGATTCTTCTACAAGCCAATGAAATTCTCACTCTTTGTGGTCGAATGCCCTCTGTCTGCCCTCTTCTTTTCTTAGCTTTATTTCCTTAAGGGACTACTCAAAGACACTTGGTACGCTGAAATAACTCTAGCATTACCAAAAGCATTTAGTAAAGCTACGTGATGCTGACTGGAGACACTTGAAGAGAAAACAATGCTTTGAATTAAAGCATGTTTTCTAGTGTCGATGAATAACACATAAATAGGACCCACTTAGCCATCTATCCCCACTGTGTTATTCATCTTCCGGCTGCTTTGGTGAGTGCCAAAATGCTTCTGGGAGCTTTCTGAGCACTTCTTTCCTTTCCATTCCTTTCCTTGATTACATTCAAAAGATCTAAAAACAAACAGGGATGTTAATTACTAAGGGTTATTATTTTCTTCAAAGCCTCAAAGCTCTAAAGAATCAACACTATTTATTTTCTGAATTCACTCACCACAGTTTCAAACCAGCCAACGTGGAGACAATCTTCAGTACTTGCTGAAAATGTGCTTTCACTGTAAGCTTCAGTGCCCTGGAGCAGTGCTGTGAGATCCTTCTATGAGCTCTAGGCAGCAATTAAGTCTATTTCAAAAGATGTGCAGGTAAGATTGCTTAGGAGTAGGAAGTCCAGTCAATTCCAAAAATAATATAATGTTGAAATTTTCCTTGCTTACCCCAGGAGGAAAATGTTCTCTGCTTTGTCAATTCTATAAATTACATTTTTTCATTTTTGGAATGGTAGGTCCAGAAAGTACAGAAAATAATAAAAACAATACCCATATAGTAGCCATAATGATTTAACAAGTGCCAACATTTGGCCATATTTGCATCACATGTAATTAATGATGGATATCACTATTTGACTCATAAAATGAATTGTTCCATTAAACTAGTCCCCTTTCCATTTTTCTCTTTAAGAGACATTTATAATTAAACCTTTAAATTCTGAGCCTTTTGCAACCATGATTTCAGAATAGAAGAGTAGGGGCCAGGAATAGACCATAAATGCTCCAAATGGGACTTCAACAAGCCTTCATTGCTACCTGGAGTTGGGTCATGGCTGGTGAGAGTCTATGTGGGATATTCACATGGGACAGTTAGAAGATATAAATGTTCTGTAAGCACCAAAGTTGTTAGATCTGAATATCTTGAGCTTCATGGAGATTAAAATTCTAAAGTTACCCAGGTCTGTGTTTTGTTGATTTCGTTCAATGCACGCATATTCTGACATTTCATTTTACAATGATCTTCATTTTATTTTGATTTTTTACTATTTTACAAACTGACATCAACGCTTTATTTAAAAAAAAACCTTTTTTTATAACAAAAAAGATAAGTTTTTTCCATAATAATAAAAAGTTGGAATATAGGCCGGGCACACTGGCTCACGCCTATAATCCCAGCACTTTGGGAGGCCAAGGCGGGTGGTTCACTGAGGTCAGTAGTCTGAGACCAGCCTGGCCATCATGGCGAAACCTCGTCTCTCCTGAAAAAAAATATATATATATATATACACACACACACACACACACAAATTGGCCAGGCATGGTGGTGCATGTCTGTAGTCCCAGCTACTTCGGAGGCTGAGGCAGGAGGATCACTTGAACCTGGGAGGTGGAGGTTGCAGTGAGCTGAAATTGCACCACTGCCCTCCAGCCTGGGTGACAGAGCAAGACTCCATCTCAAAAAAAAAAAAAAAAAAGTTGGAATATATACAATGGGTAAGGCTGTCCAAAACCTGCCCCATAAAGTAAGAAAAATTTTGACAATTAACAAAGATTCATTTTTCAAAGGCCTATTAATCATAGATTAATTAAACAATTATCACTTAAAAGGTACCTACAGAATTTTCACCTCAATCTTTTATCGCAAAAACAGTGGAAATCTATAGTCCAGAGACCTTCTTTAATAATGAGCCACTGATAAACACAATATATATATATAATTCATATAACATTTCTTTCATGTTGTAAATTTTTTTCAAGCATTATACAATAATGAATTTGCAACAGGCTTTCAATATTATTTACAAGATTTCATTCCAGTAGGAGTTTTCACATGACTTTGAAAGTAATTGTTAAAATTGAGAACTTTTCTGTATTTTCCATACTACTCGGGATCCCGTCAGGTGTGATTCTCCTGTTTATAGGGTCCATCTTGTGTGCATGATCATGCGTCTATGAAAGGATATGGGAAAAACAAAGGCATTCCCACATCTCATACATTCACAGAGCTTCTCTCCAGAATGAGATATTTTAAGTCAGCAAATGCAACTAAAAGAATTAAATGGGCCAGGCGTGGTGGCTCATGCCTGTAATCCCAGCACTTTGGGAGGCTGAGACGGGCAGATTATCTGAGGTCAGGAGTTCGAGACCAGCCTGACCAATGTGGTGAAACTCCATTTCTAATAAAAATATAAAAATTATCCAGGCATGGTGATATGTGCCTGTAGTCCCAGCTACTTGGGAGGCTGAGACAGGAGAATTGCTTGAATCCAGGAAGCAGGGGTTGCAGTGAGCTGAGATTGTGCCACTGTACTCCAGCCTGGGTGAGAGAGCGAGACTCCGTTTCAAAAAAACAAAAACAAACAAACAAAAGAACTAAATGCCTGACCACATTTCTTATACCGTAAGGCTTTTCTTCAGTGTGAGTCCTTTCACTTTTTCAAATCATGTTTCTTACAGTTATAGGTTTTCTTTCTCCAGTTTGATTGCTTTCATATCTTTGAGGAAAACTGGGAAAATTAAATATTTTCCCATATTGCTTACATTTGTAGTTTTTCTCCACTATGAGTTCTTTCATGTTTGCAATGGTAACTGGAACAGCCTAAAGCTTTACCACATTTTTTTTTATACTTTAAGTTCTAGGGTACATGGGCACAACGTGCAGGTTTGTTACATATGTATACATGTGCCATGTTGGTGTGCTGCACCCATAAACTTGTCATTTACATTATGCATTTCTCCTAATGCTACCCCTCCTTCCTCCCCCACCCCATGACAGGCCCTGGTGTGTGATGTTCCCCATCCTGTGTCCAACTGTTCTGATTGTTCAATTCCCACCTTTGAGTGAGAACATGTGGTGTTTGGTTTCCTGTCCTTGTGATAGTTTGCTCAGAATGATGGTTTCTGGCTTCATCCGTGTCCCTACAAAGGACATGAGCTCATCCTTTTTTATGGCTGCATAGTATTCCATGGTATATATGTGCCACATTTTCTTAATCCAGTCTATCATTGACGGACATTTGGGTTGGTTCCAAGTCTTTGCTATTGTGAATAGTGCCGCATTTAACATACGTGTGCATGTGTCTTTATAGCAGCATGATTTATAATCCTTTGGGTATATACCCAGTAATGGGATGGTTGGGTCAAATGGTATTTCTAGTTCTAGATCCTTGAGGAATCGCCACACTGTCTTCCACAATGGTTGAACTAGTTTACACTCCCACAACTGTGTAAAAGTGTTCCTATTTCTCCACTTCCTCTCTAGCACCTGTTGTTTCCTGACTTTTTAATGATTGCCATTCTAAGTGGTGTGAGATGGTATCTCATTTTTGTTTTGATTTGCATTTCTCTGATGGCCAGTGAGTTTTTCTCCAGGATGATTTGGACCTTCATTTTAAGTGATATTTATACACAATTTGAATTGCAGAAATTTAAAATGAAACTATCTCTTCTCCTACATAATTAACCCACACAGTCACATCTAATCATTGCAGGGCTTAAATGACTTTTTCCAAATATGAACATAATAAAGTCCCCACAGCTCCCATGCCAGCCATATAGTCCTGTTGAAATGTTTTAGGGCATTTATAGATTTTTGTTGCTCTTCTCTGGTTTACAATCATCCTAGAATAAAAGCAAAGTTCAAAAGAGGGTAAAGTACAATATGTTGACAGATACAGGCATTCCTAACAAGAGCTGGTCTCTGTAATAGTCTACATGCCTAGCCAGAAGAATGCAAACCAACAATTGCTTATTGATCCCAGCAAAATCGTGCATCTTTCTCTCTTTGGGCATACATATTGTATCTTGGAGAAGCTCGAAAAATCAGAAATCGAGTTATGGAAATAGATAATGGTGATGGTTAAACAATATCATGAAAGTGCTTAATGCCAGTGAGTTGTACAGTTAAAAGTGGCAAAAATGGTAAATGTTATGTATATTTTCCCACAATAAAAAATTCTTTAGATTAGAAACATTAAAATATCTAAAGAATAGTTGAATAGTAGGTCAAGTTTAAAAAAAACTAACCATTTATATGGCTTTTGGGCAAACAGCACTTTTGGAGTTGACAAGGTCAAGTTTCCAAGTACCATGGGTAGTTCTATTTCTCAGACACTCTGTGGATTGAGGCTGCCTCATGCTTTTTGCTTTCTCCACCAGGAAAAGAGCAAGCTATCTGATGATTAAAGCAGTCAGTGATTCCAAATTTACAATATGGTTTTCCTCTGCCTCTGGACAGGACCCTCTCTGCTATCTTCTCCTGTCTGGCCATCTCCAGTCAGTCATCTGGTCTCCTAAGTCCACATGGCATTATTTGATATTAAGAAATACAATTTTAATCTGTGTTAATTCATCCTTGTTTACTTTGAAATGCTTTTTCCTACTGGCATATTGTGTAGATTGGGTAACTGTGGAAAAGCCTTAATAAACTGTATGTGGATTTTGTTAAACATTTAGCATCTGTTTTCCAAAATCCACTAGTGAAGGACTCAGAAAAGCTAATAAGGTGACCAGTTCATTTTATGACAGGGTCCTGTCACCTAAGAACTGTGTGCCGTATGTGCCCCAGAAATAGCTGACTCTAACCAAATAGAAAAACAAGCCATCCGCATTTTTCCTTGCCATGGCCTTAGTTTACAACCAGCCAATATATGATGAAAGTTTATGCTCCTTTTCCACATAAGTTATTTTTCCAACTAAAAATTGTTCCCAGCTGTTCTGACCCAGATGTGTTGGCAGTCCGTACTGTGAGGGCCTTTTTACAGGTGATGAAGTCCTCAGACAATAAAGTTTACACGACTTGTATACAGCTGGTCTCCAATACAACTTTGCACCTACAACACCCTTTCCCCCACCAGAAAAAAGCAGGGGTTTCCTGACACTTCACTCGGGGCACAGTTCAAAGGGGATTTCAGTGCTGTAGGCCCAAACTTGTGTAGGCCCTGGACTTAGGAAGGAAAAGTAAGACAAATTACCCAGTTTTCCTCTTCCCCTGGAGAATTCAGCCTGCTGTAACTGAAAATAGCTCCAGCAAGAAAATGACCAGAAATTGTCCCTGGGATTTGGCTTCCAGGAGAGGTTAGCTGGGATATCTGAACGCGCCCACTGAGTTGCCATCCGTCTTCTAGCTTCACATTGTCTCATTTTTAACTGCAGCCTCACCCTTTCCTTTACATTTAAATGAAAGGTCATTTTTAGTACATAGAGGTTGTGTGTAAAATTAGTGCAAGATGATGTTTCATCAGGAAGTTGTAGGATAAGCAGAGCAATGGATCACAATTGGGGTGACTGTACATCCAGGTTTTCTCAAGACAGTCCCAGGAAGTTGACGTCTATCGGGCACTTCATTTTTAGAAAAACATTAAAACAGTGGAATTCGACAAGCTGGGATGGGTTTAGTAGCCCTCTCCTTGGCATTCTCAGTTGCCACCAGTCTTGAACAACAGTGATGAGACCTGTGCAGTAAACTGAGTTCTCACTTTAACTCCTGATAAAAATCTAAGGATGACCAGCTATAATACCCTTCTCTCTTTTCTCAACCATTCCCATAAGGTGCAATTAACACGGTCTCTGAAAAACAGCTGGATAAATTACAGTGTGTCCAGTTACAAGTTTCCAGGGACTCAGTGGCGTTGGGAGATGTACTGACCCTCCTGCCAGCCACCTTTCACTAGTGCCTGCTGTAGCCTGGGAGGTCCATGAAGCTGCCTGGCCACATGTCAGCAGGGTCAGTGGGAAATGTGCGAAAGTATAGTTTAGGTGAAGTGAAATATGTGCAGGAAAGGGAGGCTGAGTAGCCCATCACAGAGCACAGAAACCGTAGTTTGAATGTTCTTGCGTACAGTGGTTTTGTCACTTACTTTATAATTTATCTACAACCTTTATTTATTGCATTGTTTGGTAACATACATTTCTTTTGCAATAAACCCCTTGGCAGCAATCAATCAGCTTGAAAAGGTCAAAGCACATTTTTAGTGAAAAATTAAAATATTAGGTTGTAGATGAATGTGTAACTTGCAAAAAAATATTTGTTGATATCTAGCATCCACTACTGGGATGTCATAATGATAACACTGGCCACCTGAAAACCAGAAAACGTGAATTTTCTGAAGAAGCATCAGAATTTACTTCAAAAGTCAGTAGTTACCTTAAGTAGATCATGCCCAAAGATTATTATAACACACACAGCTGCATGAGGTGTGTTTTTATATTATTCTGCGAAGCTTAATTTTTCACATAGATGCAATAACTGTTCTAAAATAATTTCATTCATTTTCCACTCCCAATTTTCTGGTGCATGCCTGAAACATTAAGTATTAGCTGCAAATGAGTCTCCTTTAGCAGAATGAGTACTGTGTAAACAGTGACATGACACCAGTTTTATTTCAATTTGATTGAATATATTTATGTTATAAATATGTAACATAATGTTTTGAAGTGATATACGAAGTGATTACTACAGTCAAGTCAATTAATGTATCTATCATCTCACATTTATCCTTCTTTGCGTCTGTGGTAAGAGCATGTAAAATCTACTCATAGAAAATTTCCAGTATGTAGTACAATACTATTAGCTACAATCATTATGATGTACTTCCACTCTCTAGATTTATTCATCCTATTAACACATAACTGCAACTCTGTGCCCTTTGATCTACAGCTCTCCATTCTGCACCCCCTGCACCCACTTCACCTCTAGTAACTGTCAATCTACTGTTTCTATGTAGTCAACTTTAAAAAAATATTCCATGTATAAAAGAGATCACACACATTTTTCTTTCTGTGTCTGCCTTATTTCACTTAGCATCCATGCTGTCATCAGTGGAAAGATCTTCTTTTTTAAAGTCGAATAATATTGCATTGTATTGATCTATATAGAGAGATACAGATACCACAGTTTCTTTATCCATTCCTCCATTGGATAGACATTTCGGTTGATTCCATACCTTGGCTATTGTGAATAATGCTGCAATGAACAAGGGAGTGCAGATATCTCGATGAGGTGTTGACTTCATTTCTTTGGTTAGTTGTGTGTTTTGTTGGTTTGTTTTCTTTTTTTCTTTTTTATTTTTTTTTGAGACAGAATTTCACTCTGTCACCCAGGTTGGAGTCCAGTGGCACAATCTCAGCTCACTGCAACCTCTGTCTCCTCGGTTCAAGCGATTCTTCTGCCTCAGCCTCCTAAGTAGCTGGAATTACAGGTGTACACCACCACACCTGGCTAATTTTTGTATTTTTAGTAGACGGGGGTTTCACCATGTTGGCCAGGCTGGTCTTGAACTTCTGACCTCCAGTGATCTGCCCGCCTCGGCCTCCCAAAGTGCTGGGATTACAGGCGTGAGCCATTGCACCCGGCCTGACTTCATCTCTTTGGATAAATACCTGGCAGAGGGATTGCTGGGCCATATGATAGTCCTATTTTTAATTTTTTGCAGAACCTCCATGCTGTTTTCAGTAATGACTGTACTAATTTATATTCCCACCAACAGTGTACAAGGGTTCCCTTTCCTCCACACCCTCACCAACACACATTATCTCATCTTTTTAATTATAGCCATGCTAACAGGTTTATATCACCAGTTTATATCAGGGTCATCAGCTGCTTCCAATGAGAAATCAGTCCATTGTAATAATAGTTCTTTTAAAAAATGAATGTATTAAATAAAATTAAAATTTTGGAAAGTTCATTCTGTTTTTACCTTTGGGTAAAAAAATCTGTCATCATTTTGACCGCTATCATAAATCCAGTTTCAAAGTTTCATCATTGAAGAGAAAGTTTGCTGTTGAGGTAATAAGTTTTAGTGGCCAGAATCCTGGGGGAAACAGTATTCTTACTAAATCAAGAGCCTGTGGAGCAGAAATGTACTTGGACTGCAGTGGAATGTGTATAATTAGCACATTGTACAAACAAGCTGTAGTGGCCTGCCAATGGAAATGAAAGCTGAATTGTCAAATTTTTACACACACACATGGATCACAAAATTCTCCCTGCTGCCTACCCATTGACTTAGAAATAGCAAAGCCTTTATGATAAACTACTTTATAAAAATCACCCTAAATGTTCTACAATGCTCCGAATTTTGGTTGCATTTTGTTCAAAATAATTTGGAAGTTTTTAACCCTTTCCCCGTTTGCCCCGAGAATACTTGCCGGCAGCGCTTGCAGCTGCAGCGTTTACCCTGAGATAACTTTGCCACGAAATATCCTGCTTTTATTATTACTTTCGCGCTGCTCGAGTATATCAACTTTGGAAACAAAAGATATCATTTTATTTACAGTATCCGATTTTAGTAGTGGTATTTCCATTTACAAAATGTAATTCTCGATCACTGAAAATGTCAAATCTTAGAAAATGTAGCACTCCTATGCCTGATGTTAACATTGTTCTCAAACAGTTATTGGCCAAAGAGTCATTTGGTGAATCTGATTTTTCCGAGATAGGCAATTCTGATGTTAGCTCTGTTTAGAAGTAACTCCAAGAACCAGTGTTTATATTTTATTTTCGCATTGAAAATCAGTCAGATTTGCTTTAGCCTCAAAGAGTGTGTTTATGTAAAATTCAATGAGCACTGGCAGCAAGCTGCACTTTTTTTTTTTCTAAACGGGAATTAATGTATTGAGCAAATGGGTTCTTTTTAAACCTGCAGCTTTTGAGCTTGAAAATTTTAGAGAATTACAATTACTGAAAACCAAATTGACAAATAGGCAGAATCAGCTACATAATTGGCAGGACCTAGAGTAAAACTGAAATTGTAGGATCCCTTGGTCAAAAATTAAGAATTGGCTGGTGTGGTGGCTCACATCTGTAATCCCAGCCCTTTGGGAGGCCGAGGAGGGTGGATCACTTGAGGTGAGGAGTTTGAGACCAGCCTGGCCAACACGGTGAAACTCCGTCTCTACTAAAAATACAAAAATTAGCCAGGTGTTGTGGTAGGCACCTGTAGTCTCAGCTACTTGGGAGGCTGAGGCAGGAGAATCACTTGTACCTGGGAGGCAGAGGTTGCAGTGAGCTGAGATCACGCCACTGTACTCCAGCCTGGGCGACAGAGAGATACTCTGTCCCCTAAATAAATAAAATTAAGAATTTCAAGATGGTGGCAGCAGAACATGAAACCCATTGCGGGGTCCTTCTAAGCACTGGATTCCATGTGACTGCGCAGTTCATAAGCCCATCAAGCCGGCTCTGCAAAGGAAGACACTGGAATGTGTCCCTCAAAGCTAGCAGGGGAGGGGGGTTAATGACAGCTCTAATAAAATACAAATTTTGAAATGCCATAATTGTGCACTGGACTATCTCAACTTGTGAGAAGAATATTTTGATGGAGCCTCTATTTTTATTTGGATTTAGATTCTGTCCCAGAATAGAATGTAATTGAGAAGGTTTACAATTTTGAACCACCTAAATTTGGTGAACCATTCAAAAGAATCATAAATAGAGACAACCTATTTGACAAGTTGTATCAATGAAAGGCTCTCTGAATAGAGGTCAAAAGTACCTAAGAGAATATTTAAGCTAGATTCGTCACACATTTAATTTTAATTTTTATTTTTTTAGACAGAGTCTTGCTCTGTCACCCAGGCTGGAGTGCAGTGGCGCTATCTCAGCTCACTGCAAGCTCCACCTCCCAGGTTCATGCCATTCTCCTGCCTCAGCCTCCTGAGTAGCAGGGACTACAGGCGCCCGCCACCACGCCCAGCTAATTTTTTTGTATTTGTAATAGAGACAGGGTTTCACCATGTTAGCCAGGATGGTCTCAATCTCCTGACCTCGTGATCCACCCGCCTTGGCCTCCCAAAGTGCTGGGATTATAGGCGTGAGCCACCGCGCTTGGTCACACATTTAATATTTTTAAAAATTAGAATTGAGAATGGTCTTTATTTAGCAGAATAGTTTTCAACTTACAAGGCACCATCACTTCTATAGAGAAATTTTTTCGATTAAATATATTGTGGTTTTATATATAAGGAAGAATCAATTGCAAGTATTCATTTCAAAGTTTTTAAGCCCCAAATGCAGATAATTTTATGAAAAAAAGTTAGAAATAGTAAAACTACTAAAAAATACACTCTGCAGAAAAATACCATGACAGATAGACCAAGAAATTAAAATATGTAAAATGTATCGAGTTATTATTTTAAATTTTTAAATTTTCAGGTAACATAAGTTTTCAAATTTGCTTTAATGAACACAAATATATGCCATTTTCTTTTTAAAAAATAATTTTTGCCGGGCGTGGTGGCTCATGCCTGTAATCCTAGCACTCTGGGAGGCAGAGGCAGGAGGATCACCTGAGGTCAGGAGTTCAAGACCAGCCTGGCCAACATAGTGAAACCCTGTCTCTACTAAAAATACAAAAATTAGCTGGGCGTGGTGGCGAGCGCCTGTAGTCCCAGCTACTTGGGAGGCTGAGGCAGGAGACGCACTTGAACCTGGGAGGCGGAGGCTGCAGTGAGCCAAGATGGCGCCATTGAACTCCAGCCTGGGCGACAGAGCAAGACTCTGTCTCAAAAAAAAATAATAATAATAATAATTTCGACTTTTATTGTAGATTAAGGGTTACATGTGAAGGTTTGTTACATGGATATACTGTGTGACACTGAGGTCTGGGGCACAAATTATCCTGTCACCCATGTAGTGAGTGTAGTACCCGATAGTTCTTTAGCCCTTGTCCCCTCCCCATCTCTCCCCTCTAAAAGTCTCCAGTGTCTATTTTTCCCATCTTTATGTCCATAGGTACCCAATATTTGGCTCCCACTTATAAGTGGGAACATGCAGAATTTGATTTTTTATTCCTGCATTAATTCACTCAGGATGATGGTGTCCAGCTTCATCTATGTTGCTGCAAAGGGCATGATTTCATTCTTTTTTTGTGGCTATGTAGTATTCCATGGTATATAGGTACCACATTTTCTTTATCCACCCACTGTTGATGGGCACATAGATTGATTCCATGTCTTTGCTACTGTGAATAGTGCTGTGATTAACATATATATGTCTTTTTTGTGGAATGATTTATTTTCCTTTGGATATATGCCCAGTAATGGGATTGCAGGGTTGAATGGTAGTTCTGTTTTTAGTTCTTTGAGAAATCTCCAAACTGCTTTCCACGGTGCCTGAACTAATTTACATTCCCACCAACAGTGTATAAGCATTTTCTTCCCCTAGCAGCCTTGTCAGCATCTGTTATTTTTCTCTATTTTTTTAATTTTTATTTTATTTTATTTTTGAGATGGAGTTTCACTCGTCACCCAGGCTGGAGTGCAGTGATGCAATCTCAGCTCACTACAACCTCCGCCTCCTCAGTTCAAGCGATTCTCCTGCCTCAGTCTCCTTAGTAGCTGGAATTACAGGCATGTACCACCATGCCAGGCTAATTTTTGTATTTTTAGTAGAGACAGGGTTTCACCATGTTGGCCAGACTGGTCTTGAACTCCTGACCTCAGGTGATTCACCCACCTCGGCCTCCCAAAGTGCTGGCATTACAGGCATGAGCCACCACACCTGGCCCTGTTTTTTGTCTTTTTAATAATAGCCATTCTGATGGTGTGAGATGGTATCTCATTGTGGTTTTGATTTGCATTTCTCTAATGATTAGTGATGAACTTTTTTATGTTTGTTGTCCACTTGTCTGTCTTCTTTTGAGAAGTGTCTGTTCATGTCCTTTGCCCACTATTTAATGGGGTTGTTTTTTGCTTTAAGTTCCTTATAAATTCTGGATATTAGACCTTTGTTGGATGCATAGTTGACAAATATTTTCTCCGATTCTGTGGGTTGTCTGTTTATGCTGTTGATGGTTCCTTTGGCTGCACAAAACCTCTTTCATTTAATTAGGTTCCTCTTATCAATTTTTGTTTTTGTTGCAATTGTTGTTGAGGACTTAATCATAAATTCTTCGCCAAGGCCAATGTCCAGAATGGCATTTCCTGGGTTTTCTTCTAAAGTTTTTATAGTTTGAGGTCTTACATTTACATCATCAATCCATTTTAAGTTAATTTTTATGTATGGTGAAAGGTTGGGATTCAGTTTCATTCTTCTGCATATGGCGAGCTAGTTATCCCAACATCATTTGTTACATAGGGAGTCCTTTTCCCATTGCTTATTTTTGTCAACTTTGTCAAAGATCAGATGGTTATAGGTGTGCAGCTTTATTTCTGGGCTCTCTAATCTGTTCCATTGGTCTATGTGTCTGTTTTCGTACAAGTACCATGCTCTTTTGGTTCTTGTAGTCTGATAACATAGTTTGAAGTCAGGTAATGTCATACCTCTGTCATTGTTCTTTTTGCTTAGGATTATCTTGGCTATTTAGGTTCTTTTTTGGTTCCATATGAATTTTGTGGTAGTTTTTTTCTAATTCTGTGAAAAGTGACATTGGTAGTTTGATAGGAATAGCGTTGAATGTGTAGATTGCTTTGGGCAGTATGGCCATTTTAACAATATTGATTCTTCCTATCCATGAGCATGGAATATTTAGACATTTGTTTGTCTAAATCAGAAATCTCTGATTTCTTTCAGCAGTGTTTTGTAGTTCTCCTTGTAGAGATATTTCATTTCCTTGGTTAGATGTATTTCTAGGTATTTTATCTTTTTTGTGGGACTGTGTTCTTGATTTGGCTCTCAGCTTGAACATTATTTGTGTATAGAAAGTGCAGCTGATTTTTGTACGTCGTTGTATCCTGAAACGTTATTGAAATCATTTATCAGGTCTAGGAGCCTTTTGGTGGAGTCTTTAGGGTTTTCTAGATATAGGATCATATTGTCAGTGAAGAAAGATAATTTATCTTCTTCTTGTCCTATTTCGATGCCTTTTTTTCCTTTCTCTTGCCTGATTACTCTGGCTAGGACTTCCTGCTATTTTTTCTTTGAAAGTATTTTATCTTTGAAAATAGTTTTTGAATAGAACTATTTTATAGGTCCACTAATATAAACCAATTTATTAGTCAAGAAATAAATCTTTTAGAAAAGTTAACATTCTAATTTTTCTGCCCTCCTTAACTGTCAAAGTGTCTTGATTTAGATAACATATGGTTACCCTAATAATGATAATAATAGCCAACATTTATCAAGCATTTGTTGTGAGCCCAGCACTTTGCAGGTATTAGCTCATCTGACTAATAAAACAAGCCTATGAGGGCAGTAACGTTAGTATCAACCAACTTAACTGATGAGAAAAGTGTACCTTTAGGTGGTTTGGCCACTTATCTAAGGTCATGTGGCTTCACAAGCCTCTAAACTCAGGCCTTGTCTGACTCTCAGACCGGGACATTTTAACTGATCCAGTAGATAAGTTCACCATCGATTCTGATTTAAAAAGGAAAATTGCCCAGTGATGTTTCTAGGAATGAGCCCAGATCTCTGATGTAACCATCAGAAACCTGCTGCCTCCAAACATGACTAATTTGTGGTGCTCACCATGGCTGATGAGCTATCTTCGCATCCTGGCACTGCTAATAAGGGGTCACAGAAAAGTCTGTTCAGTCTCCAACAGTTATTAATCACCAACTCTATTTGTGCAAGTCCCTGTGGGGTTACAAAGGGACAACACATCTTGCTCCTGCTCCCCAGACTTTTCCTTGAGTGAGGAAGTAAGTGGTGACATGTGCCACTTAAGTCCCCCCAGGGTAATGTCACCTTCCTCCATCTTGCAGGGTCTCTCCTCTGGCTGAGAAACAGAGAGAGAGGCAGACAGAGGGAGAGACGTAGACAGTGACCTGCAGCATGAGGTCTTATACCTTTGTCACAGATATGACACTATGTGCTAATGAAGACATCTACCCTATAATACCCAACATGAATGTTAGAGAAAGACAAAAAGTGTTTATCAACCCTTCTGGCAGAAAAATCCACCCCCTCCCCTTTTCTTAGAAACAGGGTCTTGCTCTGTCACCTAGGCTACTGTGCAGTTGTATGATCATAGCTGAGTACAGCCTCAAACTCCTGGGCTCAAGTGATCCTCCTGCCTCAGTCTCCCAAGTAGCTGGGACTGTAGGTGTGTGCCCCAATGCCCAGCTACTTTTTAAATTTTTTGTAGAGACGAGGTTTCGCTATGTTGCCCAGGCTTGTTTCAAACTCCTGGTCAAATGATCCTTCCGTTGCAGCCTCCCAAAGTGCTGGGATTACAGGCATGAGCCACTGTGGCCGGCTGAAAATTCTTGGATGTTATCATTTCACTATTAGTATGTGCTGTGGACTGTATCTTATAAACAAATAAAGGCGCATAGTTGCTTGAATAACTGGCTAAAGGAATTTGCTCCAGAGAGACTAACAAATCAGGAAAACTCATGAAAACTTATTCCATTCCAAAACTCATGATGTTGCACAGAAGAGATGTGCTTTACTCTAGCATGTAAGATCTTTGCCTTAGAAAAGGGATCATGACATCATGATGTTTATAGATTACACCAAATCAAATTTAAATATGAACCATAAGGATCATAATCAGTCCATAGGTATGATACATCTACTAAGTACTCAATTCGGTGCTTTCAAAATTCCCTTATTTACTCTATCACAAATTGGCCATGTATTGAGAGAAGGCACAAAATGGAACCTTCTGGTTGGAGGATTAGCCTCTCTTCTTTGGTAACCCCCAGTGGCCTTAGCTCAGAGCCTTCTGGTAGACGTCCAACTATTACTAAATAAACACAATTACTGCATATTTCTGATACCAACTCGTCCTTGGCAGTCTGAGAAGGGATTTCTTGAAAAGTCATTAAAAGTCTGATTTCAGAACTCATTTGTAGGCAGTCCTTATATAGGGGAGGATTGCACACGATGGGGTTCTTTTATAGAGCTGGCAAAGAGAAATTTAGGAAATTCCCATCAGCAGCTATAAAGAAGAGTGAGACCCATTGCTTTTTTTTTTCCCCCTCCTCTAAAATAGCTCTTCCTAAAGATGTAAACAGATCCCTTCTAATGCCCTAAAACAGAAAAAGAAACAGCTTTTTGTGGAGTTATCAAGCCATTCAGTTGCCTGGGTTTAACATGGCTAACATGTGGGGAGGATGAAAAATCTATGATCAATTGTCTCCCCATTTGAGTCCTCCTTCCTCAAAGCCATCATGGTAATAATGACTGCAGTAGCAGCTGTGACTTGCTCCCAGGTTCCTGTTCGGTACTAAGGCGCCCAGCCTCCAGCTGCTGGGAGCATTAGATGCCGAAGGCTCACAGTTCTGTGTCTTCAGGTCTTGCGCTCAGCTGAAGGGAGCTGACCTGCTCCAGATTTCATCCCTCCCCAAGAGCAGCCCACAATACAACAGCTGGTTGGTGCCGGGGTACAGAGGCCTGGACAATTTTGGAGGGCCATCCCAGCTCCCTGGAACATCTTCAGAGGCCTTGTGTGGCAACTGCATCATAGTTCAACTTCTCCCTCTGTCAAATCCTGTGTACCTCCCAGCTCACAGGTATTGATCCTGCAAGCACTTTCCAAACAAATGACCTGCATACACTTCTCCATCTCAGAGTCGGCTTCCTGGGCAAACTGACTTAAGACATTGAACATGAACAGGAAACCTGGGACGTCCCAGGATCTTCATATGCTTCATATCTAATCTGCTCAGCATCTCTACAAAGTGGGAGTCATTAACTGTGTTTTACAGATAAAACTGAAGCTCAGAGAGGTTGCATTCCTTGCCTAAAATCACACAGCCCCTGGGCTGTCAAGTCAATATTTGCAGAAGGCCTCTCTAGTCCTTCAGCCTTAAATTCCACACAATTTGCTACATGCATGGCACTACACTAGACTCCATTGATTCTAATCACATATACTTTATATAAAGTATAACTTTCACTCAAATAAGGAAAAACAGTATTTTAAAGACTAATGGGCCGGGGGTGGTAGCTCACACCTGTAATCCCAGCACTTTGGGAGGCAGAGGCAGATGGATCACTCGAGGCCAGGAGTTCCAGACCAACCTGGCCAGCATGGTGAAACCTTGTCTCTACTAAAAATACAAAAATTAGCCGGGCGTGGTTTTGCATGCCTGTAATTCCAGCTACTTGGGAGGCTGAGGCAGGAGAATCGCTTGAACCTGGGAGGCAGAGGTTGCAGTGAGCTGAGATCGTGCCATGCACTCCAGCCTGGGAGACAGAGTGAGACTCTGTCTCACACACACACACACACACACACACACACACACACACACACACACAAGACTAATGGAACACATCTACAAAGGGGTAGCACAAGAGAGTTTCTTTGTGGCAATAGAACAAATACGGTCTATAGTTTAGTTAATAGTATTGTACTAATGCCAGTTTCCTGGTTTGGATAATGTGCTATGATCATGTAAGACATTATCACTGGGGAAAGTTCGGTGACAAATATAAAGGAAATTACTCACTGTACTATTTTCACACCTTCTTTTGAGTGTCAGATTTCAAAATAATATGTTAAAAAGTTTAAAACAAAAAAGGAATAATACATCAGAGATCCTGATGTCTTAAGAAAAATAATCTTCAAAAGGGATTTTAAAAGGTATTTCACAATAATTGCCAAAGAATAATATTAGTTATCAATAAATACTTAATATCAAGGCTTTTCTATGATTACTGAAGGTTAAGAGAGTCTTTTTCCCTGTAGACTAAAGATGTGAGATTTTGGTGACTCTGAAGTTTCCTTCCTACTTGCAGTTTCAAATAAAGACATGCTGGACAATAACCCCGCCCATCTCCTAAAAAAGTGGAAGAGAATACACCAGTTACCCTCCCCCTTTCACAACTGCTTCCCAACATGGGCTTCTTTGTTTTGTTTTGATTTGATTTGTTTTGTAACGGAGTCTCGCTCTGTTGCCAGGCTGGAGTGCAATGGCGCGATCTCGGCTCACTGCAACCTCCGCCTCCCCGGTTCAAGCAATTCTCCCTGCCTCAGCCTCCTGAGTAGCTGGGACTACAGGTACACGCCACCGCGCCCGGCTAATTTTTGTATTTTTAGTAGAGACAAGGTTTCACCATGTTGGCCAGGATGGTCTTGCTCTCCTGACCTCATGATCCGGCTGCCTCGGCCTCCCAAAGTGCTGGGATTACAGGCGCGAGCCACTGCACCCGGCCCCAACATGGACTTCTAGGCAGAAGCAAGGATGTGAGTACAAGGGCTTGTAACGGGAGCCTGTCCCCACCATTCTCTCCTGTCAGCCTCCAAGGCACTAGCCTCTTCCCATGGGCTGGCTTTAACCACCCACTACTGGAATTAAAATCCCTCCTGGACCCCCAAGCAAAGGGGCTGACCAAACAGCAGGTGTCATCCTCCCAAGGCTAAGGTCCAGGGGCTGCTCTCCTGGAAGTCAGCCCAGCTCCTCCCCGGGTTAATTCTTCTGTCAATCACAGTGGCACAGTATGTCTGAGGGGTGAAGTGCAGAATAGTAACTAGAGGAGAGGAAGATGGTGGATGGTATGGCATTGGTATTAGGAGGAGGACTGCCACAACCTGGAGAGGGGAAGGTATGTACAAAGAGTGGAACAAAACTGGGTAATGATTTCTTGGATATGATAACAGAAGCAGAGGCAACAAAAGCAAAAATAGACAAATAGATATCAAACTAAAAAATCCTCTGCACAGTGAAGGAAACAATTAAGACTGAAGAGACAACCCATGGATTTGGAGAAAATATTTGCAACCATACATCTGATAAGAGGCTAATATCCAAAAAGGAACTCAGGGGTTAGGCGCAGTGGCTCACACCTGTAATCCTAGAACTTTGGGAGGCTGAGGCAGGAAGATTGCTTGAAGCCAAGAGTGCAAGACCAACCTGGGCAATATAGCAAGACTGTCTATACAAAAAGTTTTTTAAAAAAATCAGCTGCAGGTGGTGGCATGTGTCTGTGGTCCCAGCTATTAGGAAGGCTGATGTGAGACGATTGCTTGAGCCCAGGAGGTCAAGGCTGCAGTGAGCTATGACCACACCACTGCACTCCAGCCTGGGTGACAGAGACCTTGGCTCTAAGAAAAATAAAACAAAACAAAACGCCCACAAAATGTATAAGGAACTCAAACAAGTAAATAGTAAGAAAATTTAAAAACCAACTTTAAAATGGCAAAGGATCAGAACGACATTTCTCAAAACAAGATATACAAATGGCCAACAGATAAACAACAAGAAAAATGCTCAACATCTCTAATCATCAGGGAAATGCAAATTAAAATCACAATATTTCCTTACACCTGTTTAAATGGCTATTATCAAAAAGAAAAAAGTAAGTGTTGGCCGGGATGTAGAGAAAAGGGTACCCTGGTACACTGTTGGTAGGAATATAAATTAGTATGGCCATTTTGGTTATTTATCCATCTATCCATCTATTTCTAGAGATGGGCTCTCACTATGTTGCCCAGGCTAGATTCGAACCCCTGGCCTCAAGCAATCCTCTCACCTCAGCCTCCTAAGTAGCTGGGGTTACAGGCATGAGCTACCACATCCAGCTGGTGTAGCCATTTTGGAAAACAGTATGGAGTTTCCTTAAGAAGCTAAAAATAGAACTACCATATGATCCAGCAATCTCACTCTGGGTATATACCCAAAGGAATTGAAATCAGTATGTCAGAGAGATATATAGATCCTCATGCTCATTTCAGCATCATTCACAATAGCAAAGATATGAAAACAACCTGTCTATCAACAGATAAATGGATAAAGAAAATTTATATATACACATGATAGAATACTATCTGGCCTTAAAAAGGAGGAAATTCTGTCATTCATGGTAACATAGATAAACCTGGAGACCATTATGCTAAGCGAAATGAGCCAGGCACAAAAAGATAAATGCCAAATGATCTCACTTATCTGTGGAGTCTAAACAAGTTGTTAGAAACAGAATGGCAGTTACCAGAGGCAGTGAGGCTGGGCAGGGTTGAGGAAAGGGGAGATGTTAGTCAAAGGATACAAAGTTTCAGTTAGGAAGAACAAGTTCTGATCTTGCACAGTGAGGTGACCATAATCCATAATAATATATTGTATATTTCAAAATTGTTAAAAGAGTAGATTTTAAACATTCTCACCACAAAAGAATAAGCAGGTGAGGTGATGGCTGTGTTAATTAGGTTAATTTAATCTTTCTGCAAAGTAGACATGTACATAGCAAAACCACATTGTATCCCATAAATATATACAATTATTATTTGTCTCCTTAATTAATTATTTTAAAGAGTGCAAGGTAAGATTCTGGCTCAGTCCCATTCATGAATATCTCCATGTATCTCACCAGAAAAGTTTTTAAGTACAGGACACTTTTAAACTCATGGTGGCATTTATATATTTTCTAAAATTTTAATTTGTATGTGAAAGTTCTACTTTGATCTTTGGCACCAAGTACTAACAATTATTTTTCTTGATGTGACAGGCTCTCTTTATTCATTTTTGAGGAAATCTCTGCTAGATATCCAAGTCTGAATAACTATAGTCTGTCACTTCTTCCTTCAAGTAAAAATGGTGTCCCACAGAAAAGGCAGCTAATTCAGTTTGTAACTCATTCACACAGGTGTTTTTACCTGAGACATCCATCCTACTTCAGTATGTGGAAATGTTTCATGCATACTTCCTATTCCATTACACAGAATATTTAAAAATACATGTACATGCACTCAAGGGTCAAAATTTAACAATTTTCACTGCCTCATCAAAGACATTCTTAAACGAAACTGGCTTTTCTTTTTCCTTTCTTTACAATGAGTACATGATGATGAAAGTCCAATGACTAGTAGTACAGTTTGGTGCCATTTGATTTTTTTTTTTTTTTTTTTTTTTGGAGACAGAGTCTTAACGCTGTCACCCAGGCTGGAGTGCAATGGCACAATCTTGGCTCACTGCAACCTCTGCCTCCCGGGTTCATGCGATTCTCCTGCCTCAGCCTCCTAAGTAGCTGGGATTATGGATGCCTGCCACCTCGCCCGGCTAAGTTTTGTATTTTTAGTACAGACAGGGTTTTGCCATGTTGGCCAGGCTGGTCTCAAAGTCCTAATGAGAGGTGAAGCCAGCTGGACTTCCTGGGTCGAGTGGAGACTTGGAGAACTTTTCTGTCTAGCTAAAGGATTGTAAATGCACCAATCAGCACTCTGTAAAAACATACCAATCAGCGCTCTGTTTCTAGCTAAAGGATTGTAAACCCACTAATTAGCACTCTGTAAAAACCCACCAATCAGCACTCTGTGTCTAGCTAAAGGATTGTAAATACACTAATCAGCACTCTGTAAAGTGGACCAATTAGCAGGACGTGGGTGGGGCCAAATAAGGGAAAAAAAGCTGGCCACCCAAGCCAGCAGCAGCAACCCTCTCGGGTCCCCTTCCATGCTGTGGAAGCTTTGTTCTTTTGCTATTCACAATAAATCTTGCTACTGCTCACTCTTTGGGTCCACACCACCTTTAAGAGCTGTAACACTCAACGCGAAGGTCCACAGCTTCATTCTTGAAGTCAGCAAGACCAAGAACCCACCAGAAGGAATAAATTCCGGACATCCTAACTTCAGGTGATCCACCCACCTTGGCCTCCCAAAGTGCTGGGATTACAGGCATGAGCCACCGCACCCGGCCAGGTGCCACTTGATTTATGCAAATGCAGTTACATTCATTCAGCAATGCTTTTGCATCATCAGTGCAAATGTCAACACAGTGAACAAGGCAAATCACCTCTTAGGGTTGTGCTCACCCTCCCAGGGGTGGTAGTAGTAATGTTCTGCTTTGTGATTGGTTGAATTCACTTTGCAACAATTCAAAAAGCCATACACTTGTTCACTTCTCTGCAGTATATTTTTTACTTTTATTAATTTTTAAATTTTTATTTAAAATTTTATTTTAAAAGGGGTTTGTAGATCATACTTTGAGAACTGCTGTGGCACAACAATGAAAGCAGGGATGGGGATAGCATTTGCTTGGGAGAATGTGGGAAGGATGCCTGCAGGACTGGTCCATCCCTTTTTGCTGAGACAGGAAAGAGGAATGGAAATTTTCTGTGGGAATAAAAGGGAAGCTGATATGCTGGGCAGAGGGAAGAGCATGTGCAAAGGCTTAGAGGCATGACAGACACAGGGTGCATAGGGAACCTCAGGGAAATCAACGTTCTTACAGCAAACAGCTCAGTGACCACCACAGCCCAGCCTCACACCTTCACAGTTCACCATCCAGGAATAAAAGTCCACTTATCAGCACTTAATTCATGCCTGGCACGGTTCTACGCACTCATTTAATCTTTGAAATCACCCTGTGGAGTAGATGCTGTTATTATCTCCTTTTACAGAAGAGGAAATTAACACAGGAAACAGAGAGGTGTAATAACTCATACCAGATCCCACTACCTAGTAAGTGACATAGCCAGGATTGGACACAGATGGCCTGACTCCAATCTGCTATGATATACCCTTTCTCATGAGGAGGAGAGATACCTACCCAATTTCCCTTCCAATTTGGGAAATCCCAGTGGGCCCACGTAGGCCACATGCCAATCCCTGGGACCGATCCTGTCAGGGGACACATGCGCACCTCCACTGGGTACATATCCAACCATGGAGGACCACACCATGGACACTATACAACAAGAATGAAGGGTCTATAACAACACCCAGCAACATGGATGATGTGTGTCCCTAACATCATACATCCTGTACAACACAGTACATCCTGTGAGATTCCATTTACAACGTAAAGCTCAAAACCAAGCAAAGCGATTCTGTGCCATTCTAAGCCAGGACTGTGCTCACCCTCTGGGGGGTGGCGGTGGTAATTCTGTTTTGTGATTAGTCAAATTCACGTTGCAACAATTCAAAAAGCCATATACTTGTGCATTCTCCTGCAAGTATATTTTTTCACTTTTATTGACTTTTTAAATTTTATTAAGCCTGTGGTATAAAAAAATTAAAAGAATGAATAAAAGAGTCATGAAGGGGTTGTATTTAGCCAGGGTGGCAAATGGGCTTCTCAGGGTGAATAAAGGATGTATGCCCCACATCCTAAGGCATACGTGGAAGAATAATGAAAACCCAAGGATGACCGGGCATCATGTTTCAAACGGTTTTTAAAGAACATTTTTTCAAGTTTCACTCATTTGCATTACAAAGCAAAAGGAAATGACCAGAACACAGAAGTGCCAGCTTTTTCCAATTAGGCAGCTTGCTGGACTGCGCGGGCTCCACTACCCCCTGCCACCCTGGGGATAGGTGGGCACTGGGCAGAGGGGGCAGAATGTGCTGAGCCCGATGCCTCCCTGTACCTATCACATTCCTGGGGGCTTTGCTGTGTTTTATAGGTTATAGATGATTTCTCAACCTTTTTAACCTATGTTCCCTTCTTTAGCAGCTGTAAATATCTCACACTTTAATGTTATGTGAAATTTCAAAATTAATTAAATATTATGACAAAAAGCAAAGCCAGGCCCCAGGACAAAGTGCCGCTTTGTTTTCGAGCTGCCTGTGAGGCCCCCACCAAGGCCCCAGAGTGTGTGCTTGCCCTCCCCTCTCCTCCCCTGGCCCCCATGAGAAGCCTTGGTTTATAAATTACAAGCCTTTTCATTTCCTCCAGGTTTTTGATGAGAGATTTGGGGATGCGGCCACCAGGTGGACGCCATGCTAAGCATTTACGAGCTCGTGGTCTGGCTTCCCAGAGGGATGGGGGACTAAGAAGCAGATGTACCTACTTTGTTTCTAATAAAACCCACAACTACAACTCCTTACTTATTAACTAAGTATCATTTCATGGTAATAGCTACTATTCATTGGGTGCTTCCCCTGCGCCACACACAGTTTGAGATGCTTCCCACCCATTCCATAACTCAATTCTTACCACAACCCTATGAGGGAGAGAGTGTCATCATCTCTGCTTTATGGCCGAGGAAACCTATGCTCAAGAGTGATCGTGTGACCTGCCCAAGGTCTCACAAGGAGAAGGCGAGGATTCAGAATAGAGATCCCGGTTAGGCTGGCCCCAAAGTGCAGGTCCTTGAGAAGCAGGCCATGTAACTATTTGGCAGAGCCAGGATTTGAACCCTTGCTGTTCAAGTCCAGAGCCCCCACATGTTACACCACACCTCTAATTATTAGAACAATTGATGATTGCTTGGGCATGGGTTCTGCATGGGAGCCTTGAGCCTCACTGTCCAGGGCAGTGCCCGGTCCTCCAGGCTTACTGGGTCGAGCTGGAAATCTGACCTCAGAAGGGAGGTTAGAAGGGGCCAGGGCCACATTGTGCAAATAAGCAGCCTGGCATGGCCATCCCAGGAGAGGAAAATAGGCTGACCCCAAAATGGTCCAAGTAGATCATTAAGAGAAATATGGCCTAAGATGATGAAGAGGAACAAACGGTTATCCTATAAGTAGACAACTCAAAATACATTCACGGGCATGCACACCCCTTATCCAGCTCCAAGAGAAGCTCAAAGCCAGCCCTCTTGACTCATACAAAGGCCAGGGGCCTCTGCTCCAGGAGGGCTGATGTGAAGATACAGCTGGTCTCCCAGAAATAAAGGACCCCATAGAGTAACAGGGAACAAGCTGGCAGGAGTTTTTGGAGCTGTGAAGAGCAGCTCTAGACGCCATCAGCCCACGAGTGCCTGCCCCAAACGTGACAGTCCTGCTTTCCTGCTGCCATTTTGGTCATCAGCCTCCCACCATAGACTATTACCTCGAGGTAATCCCCAGCCTCTTCCAGGCTGCAAACTGACTCCAAACACTGGGTCAGGATGGGCTCGAGGATCCATCACTTCTGGACGAGTATTCTTCCTTCCTTGACTTCTGCAGGGTCCCGAAGCTGCTCCTATAGGCCCCCTAATACAGAAGGGAGGCTTCTGGGACTCTTTCCCCTTTTTGGCATCCTCCCACTCCCCCATACATGGGGAAGCAGATTGTCCTGAGGGGTTGCTTACAACTTCTACACCCAGAAAGGCTGTCCACACACACCCTCCTGGGGAGAGGACCGCAGTTTCCATGAGTCAAATTAGAATCTAAGAAACAAATGCAAGTTTAATCATGTGCCAGCTTCCTGCCACATTTAGAGTGAGATTTAAAGAAATAAGAACACTTAGACGCAATTGGGTCACTGTCTCACAGATCTTCCAGCTGTTATAAATCACTGCCTAAAATTAGCAAATGTGAGTAGTTCTAGCTCCTTGCTACTCAAAGGGTGGTCCCTGGACCGGCAGCATGAGCTTCACCTGGGAGTTGTTGAAAATGTATACACTCTCTCAGGCCCCACCCAGACCTACAGATGCAGAATCCACATTTTTACAAAATCCTCAAGTGGTTTGTGCATACATTAAGGTTTGAGGGGCACTGCTCTCACTCACCCAGCATCCCTTGTTCCCGGCCAGAGTGTTTTGCCAGACTGACACCAAAGGCTTTGTGAGATGCCAGAAGCCTCTGTGGCCACAGGTTTCCATCAACAGTCCTCTTCCTCCTACACAGGGGGCCTGACCATTTCCTGCACACTGTGGAAGGTCTCGTCTGCCTTCTCAGTCCCCTGCATTCCTCTTGTCCTCCCTGTATTTCCCGTCTCCCCCCGTTCTACTCAAGACCTCCGTATTAGCGTCTCCGATCATGCCCCGCCCCCGACTCCCAACCTTAATAACTTTCAGGTTTACCCTTCCCCCACTGCTTGCTAAATGATGTCCAGGCTCGCTAACCTGAGATGTATTGATCAATTTGTCACACCCTCTTCATCTCACTGTACTGTCCTCCCACGACCTGGACTCTATTACCCTTCTTGGCAGATTTTTGCTCACACATTTTGTCTGCCTTCAACACCTGACCACACATCTCTGCTGTTGCAAAGCTTTTGGGTCCTTCAACACTGGCTGAAATGCTTCCTCTAAGTGGCCTTTCCGGCAGAAGGTAATGTCCTTCTCGGCAGTGCCCGTGTTTTCTTCCTTGTAACACTTGTCCCTTTCCAACTCCTATTAGAACGGTTGGTATAGACACCTCCTGTCCCCTGCTACAGTGAACACATTTGAAGCAGGAATTACGGCTTATCCATCTTTGCTCCTAACAAAGATACTAACATACAGCAAGTCAAATCGCAAATTTGGGGCGCGTCATGCAACCTCTCCCCTTGTTTTCCTATTTTGTGTATTTATAAGAGTTATTCTTCCTGTAAAAAGTCAGATTTTGCAGACTACCTTAATCCTGCCTCTGACTTCAGAGATATAAACACAGTCACATGTGTCTTCTTTCTGCAAGAAGTGGCTGTTGTTTCCAAACAAGGGGCAGCTTTAAAAACTAGAAATGAGCTATCCATGAAAACACTTTGCAAAGTCCTGTTTCATATCACAGAATGGACCCTGTGTTTTTATTCGCCAGGAACTCTTCTCCCCTAGAGAAGGTGTAAGGTTACATTTTTGGAAGGGCATTTCTTGTCTTAAGACTCAGTTTGGCTCTGTTTATGGATTCTGTCATTCAGTTGTGATAAGAATTTTCTCAGAATCGTGATGCTACACCTCAAGTATTAAGACCATATTTAATGTATAGTTAATAAATTGCTTTTATGTAAAATATCAAAATTTATTTTATTTTTTGGAGACAGTCTCACTCTGTCGCCCAGGCTAGAGTGCAGTGGCGCTATCTCAGCTGTGATAGCTGAGGTTGATTATCACTGCAACCTCTGCCTCCTGGGTCCAAACGATTCTTGTGCCTCAGCCTCCTGAGTAGCTGGGATTACAGGCATGCGCCACCATGCCCAGCTAATTTTTTGTGTTTTAGTAGAGACGGGGTTTCACCATGTTACCTAGGCTGGTCTGGAACTCCTGGCAATCTGCCCGCCTTTGCCTCCCAAACTGCTAGGATTACAGGCGTGAGCCACCACACCCGGCCTCAAAATTTCCTTAAACAGAGCTATCTTGGAAAATCTAGACTATCTAATGGCTGAACAGACATTCATAAATGGTTGCTGAATAATGAGTGAATGAGAACAAGTCATTTCCCATCAGTGCCGTGATGTGTTAATCCTCAGGTCTCCACTGTATGTAAGCTAAACAATGAATTTTGAGATGAGACAAGCATGTAGTTTAAGACAAATGGCCTGATGAAAGCAGGAATTAAGAAGAGCGGTTGCTGGCCCAAGGAGACCACGTGACGTGACTCTGAAGTAATGAGGCTGGTTTCCCCATGTGGCTGGTGAATCCGTTTTGTTGCTGTGTAGTCACACACATTCCCATCAGGCCTCAGTGGCAAATGTGCTGACAGAGGACTCTGTTTCCCAGGCTGATTAAAGCCTGGCCAACATCTAAGCTGCCACTGAAAACTCAGGCAATTAGGAAGCAGTGGAGTGTGTCCTTGGCAGGGAAGGAGAAGCACCTACCAGACTCAGCTGCAAAGGGAGTGGCTGATGGTGCAGGTGGGAGAAATGCAATCAGATTTCTCTCATTTTGGCCAAATTTGCCAAACCTAATTAGCAGCTTAAAATTGACGGTCTGGGGCCGGGCGCATTGGCTGTAATCCCAGCACTTTGGGAAGCCAAGGTGGGCAGGTCACTTGAGGTCAGGAGTTTGAGACCAACCTGGCCAACATGGTGAAACCCTGTCTCAACTAAAAATACAAAAATTAGCTGGGTGTGGTGGTGGGCACCTCTAATCCCAGCTACTCAGGAGGCTGAGGCAGGAGAATTGCTTGAACCCAGGAGGTGGAGGTTGCAGTGAGCCAAGATCTTGCCACTGTACTCCAACCTGGGAGACAGCGCAAGACTCTGTCTTAAAAAAAAAAGTCTTTTTTACCATGACCCCACTGAGGAAGCTTTTGTTTTGGGGCTGTGTAGCATAGAATTACCTGTGCAAGAAGAAAAGACAGCTGCTAGAACTACCTGACGCAGGGATCATTGGTGCTTAGGTCTGTTCCTGCAGAACTGGGCTGAGTCCCCTTCCTGGCTTTGGGAGATGACTAAGTGAGCTGGACCATTCTCTGTGCCTTGTAAAGATCTCAGAACATGGGGGTGCCTCATCTGCTTGAACAGTCCTGTGGAAAACTTAGAAAAACCACAGTTAGTTCACAAGCATTAGCAGACAAAAATCAGATTTTCAAAATCACTAAAGTCTTAATAAAATAATGAAGTGGAAAGTATTTGCTTTATCTTTTTTAAAGAGAAGTTACAATGCTTACTTCTCTTTTTAAACAATGTTGTAAGCTTTAGATATTATCTTAGCAGCAGTTCTCCTGGGAAGAGCCAATAAACAAAACGCCTGTGATATTTTGTCATTGGAAATTCAGCTAGAAAAACAAAACTCAAGCCGTTTTAGTGTTTGGTCACCGAACAGACTCTGGTTTTAATTATAAACACCAGCATTTTCGAAGATCTGTCTCTAGATGCCAAATGTATCCAGAGCTGAGGGTGGGCACCCTTGCAGAATTTACCATAAGAAGCCTGGACAAGTGAAACACCCAGCATGTCCTACCTATAACTGACTACTGTACTACCAAATGGAAGTTCTGGCTAATTAGTTTGGAATTGTTTCCCTTAAAGCCTTAATGGAATGAAAATCAGCTAAATTAACAGCTAGAGAAACAGTCACAACTAAATTACTTCCCACTGTTCCCAATTAAGTTGGAAACTTCCGGTGCAGTAACCACCAACATCACAAATTACGAATCTTTGCCAGAGATGAAGGCCTTCAGTGTTTCTTAGACCCATCAACAGCGTTTGCTAACAGAATCAGGTCACTGAATGTATGCAGAAAAATGGAGTAAAGTGAGCCATTTAAAAGCATTAATTGATTCAATGACACATTTCAGGCCAAAGGCTAGGTGCAGGTAAGACTTGAAATATGGGGCTCACATGGCAGACCTCCACATAAGAAGAAAGCAATGACTTGTTTATAATTTCCATTCCAAGCACACTTGAGGAATCATTGCCTTCTGAAATCAAAGAGAAAAACGATCAGACTGGCCAATCACGCTGAACCCTTTGGCTCTTCTGCCATTGTTGGTAGCTTTGGGTTACTGAGGTCAAACTAACTATGATGTCAATATTTACAAATCAGTTTCCAAAAACTGATTTGTAAATTAGGATTGTTCTCCAATCCCTAAGAGAGGCATCATCTTAAGGGAAAAGGACAGAACCTTTGCTCTAGTAAGTATATCTTGATGTCCATTAAAAGGCTATCAACAGACTGCAGTTAGTTTGTGATTTTGGTGGCTCTAGGAAGGCTCTAATGCCCCCAACCCCATTCCTTCCCAATTTTGGTACCTGTCCAAAATTGTGCTATTGTAGCTGCATGGCTTTGGACTTGGGCTGACATTCCTATTAAAGATGCCCCGGAGGAGAGAAACTTGGCTATTACTACCTATGAAGGACCTAAGCAGGCCTAGCACTATGGAAACTATAAAAGTGAGTGAGGTCAGTTTCTGAATCTGATTTTGCCATCCAGCCTGCCCCACGCATCTTTCAGTAAAGCTCCTTTATTCCCATCTTGAGTCCCAGGGCTTTGATGTATATCCTTCCTTTATCACATCATTGAAGATCTTTGGTTTTACAAAGATATAAGTGACTGATACAAGTTTGGTGTGTTAGTCCTCCAAAGGACTTTTGTATTTACCAAGATCCAAAGCCTGAACATGGAAAACCAAAGGAGTTTCAGGGAGCAGCCAGCGACATGCCCAAAACTGTTTGCTTTTTGTCTGTAAGTAGATTTTGTCCAGGTAGCCTTTGGGAGCTGGTCCCTAATGATGAGCCCCAGTGAACACCTGGTATTCTCACTCTTGTGTAGTTCTGTGTAGTCCCACAGGGCTGGCCTGTGGAGAACATACTTTGTTTGATTTCAGTTCTTTTACACTTATTGAGGGTTGTCTTACGATCTAGTGAATGACTTATCCTGAAGAATGTTCCATGTATACTTGAGAATAATATATTCTGCTGTTGTTAAGTGTTCTATAGATGTATGTTATATCTAACAGATGATAGTGTAGTTCAAGTCTGCTATTTCCTCATTGGTTTTCTGTGTAGTTGTTCTGGCCCATGATTTGATGTAATCAATAGAAGATGTGAAGACCTGACTAGAACAAAAAGGCCAAGTAAGAGGGAACTCCTTCTGCCTGAGTGTTCCAGCTGGGATATTGGTCTTTGCCTGCCGTTGAGCTTGAACTGAAACACTGGCTCTTGGGTCTCAAGCCTGCTGATGTTCAAATTGTAACTTACATAATTTGACTCTCCTGGATCTCAGGCCTTTGGGCTCAAACTGGAACTACAGCATTGTCTCTCCTGGGTCTCCAGCTTGCTGACTGCAGATCTTGAAACTTTTCAGCTTCCCTAATCATGTGAGCCAATTCCTTGCAACACACACACACACACACACACACACACACACACACACACACCCCCTATTGGTCCTGTTTCTCTTAAGAATCCTAATTCAGAAGGTGTTAGAGGGACATTCGGGGATTTTTCTTGAGAACCCAACCCTAATTCAGGAGGTGTTAGAGTGACATTCTGGGATTTTTGAACCAAACATTAAGATGGCATGGCACACAACAGGAAGCTGCATATCATAACACAGCAGTGACTATTGCACTTTTAGGAGTCCTGAGTGACCATACCAGAAGTCTAGCTAGCCTGCTGACAGAGCACAAGGGGAAGAAGAAACCCTGCCATTGCATGGAGAAGGAAAAGACCCAGATATGCTGGTGTTCTAGTTGAGCCTCTAGATGACTGCCTATAGCTAATGTCCCCTGGATCCAGATGTGCGTGAAAGTCTACCCCTGGACCCTATAGGTTCATGAATGGTCCCCACCAACCATATGTATAGGTAGATAAGCCTGTGCTTTCCTTAAACAAGTCTTACTTGGCTTTCTTGTAACTTACAAGCAAGAGTCTTGCTCCTAATAGGATAAGTAAAGAACTGAAGTTATTTTGGAATTATTCTGTTTGAATATACTGTATTTTAATTCTGGCTTAATTCTAGGACGGAACTATGTAGATCATGGCTTTTAAAGCATTACAATGAGCATTTGCTTAATACATACATTGACTTTAATCCTGGTAGAGAAAATCCTACAAGGTAAATGTAGAATTTACCTGTCTTAGATGCTGAGATGAACATTTGCATGTAGGAAGTTTATTGGGAATGCTCTCCAAAACAACACTGTAAAAAACAAAAACAAAAACAGGATGGGGCAGAGAGAGAGGCTGAACACCTGTGCAGTCACAACAAAGGTCACAGCAGGTCCCACAGAAGCCCTAGAGCTGGGATAACTTCAGAATTGCCCTGACCTGAGATGAGACTGTTGAGCCTTTGAGTCCTTGAATCAGCTCAGGCACTCTGGGGACGTGTGTAACCTTGGGTGAGGTAGGTCCCTCAGCCACGGCAGCACCCAGGAAAGGCCTCAGTTTTAAGCCATCACCAGTCAATACCCTCAACAGCTGGGGCAATGAATATCATGATCAAGAAGGGGCATCTGGGCAGTGTGCCCCATCCCCCATAACAGTCCTTATTCATTTTACAGCCTGGATCTAAATCCTAGTCTTTCTGGCTCCAAAGTCCTGATCATCTCCACTGCATGTCCTTGTTACCACCACTGTCAGGCTGGTGACCCATTCTGGGAAAGCTAAGATCCTGTTGTTCTGTCCACCTTCAACTGCAAGTATGCTTCTATATTAGTCTGTTCTCACACTGCTAATAAAGACACATCCAAGACTGGGTAATTTATTAAGGAAAGAGCTTTAATAGACTCACAGTTCCACACAGCTGGGGAGGCCTCATCATGGCAGAAGGAAAAAAGAAGCAAAGGCACGGCTTACATGGCAGCGGGCAAGAAAGAGCATGTGCAGGAGAACTGCCTTCATAAAACCATCAGATCTCATGAGACTTATTCACTACCATGAGAACAGCACAGGAAAGATCTGCCCCCGTGATTCAGTTACCTCCCACCAAGTCCCTCCCATGACAGATGGGAATTATGGGAGCTACAATTCAAGATGAGATTTGGGTGGGGACACCACCAAACCATATCAGCTTCCATCAGACTCACAGCTAGAGTTCATAGCTGGAAGGCAGATTCCACCAAGTAGAAAGATGTAGCTACTACTGACCAGTACTAGTACATGTCACAGTTCCCAGGTTGCCTATTAAGAAATGGCTTATGTTGAGTAGAAATTTACAAACAAAATGATGAGGGGGAAAAAAAAACTCCACAACTTCATAGGAATCTTTCCAGCAATACCAAGCACAAATAAACAGAAAATGTTATTTCACTTTGCCAACTAGCTCAGACAGAATTTAGGGAGGAAAAGTTATTAGTTAAGCTTGAGAGGAAACTGGCAAGAAATGTATATGGCCTGAGGCATCCTTGTTCAAGAGCAGAACTGAATGTCCTTTCAATTCACTTGCTTATGCCACAGGATGACCCCTCCTGACCCTACTCCACCCCTACTCTCAAGATCTATTTCTCTTCTTTTTTTCTCCCCCAGCTCCATGACCCACCTCATACACAGAATTTGGCATCTTGTGCAGTGCCATGCTGGACATTGTGGCTGTGTCTGCTCAGTCCTTCTTGCTGGGATCTGCTTCTCTGTCTGCTCCAGCCACATGGTTCTAGTGAGGGCCCTGGCCACCTGCCCTCAGAGGTGCACACTTGACCCGCTTGTGATGGTTAATACTGAGTGTCAACTTGATTGGACTGAGGGATACAAAATATTAATCCTGGGTGTGTCTATGTGGGTGTTGCCAAAGTAGATTAACATTTGAGTCAGTGGGCTGGGGAAGGCAGATCCACCCTCAGTCTGGTGGGCACAATCTAACCAGCTTCCAGAGAATATAAAGCAGGCAGAAAAACATGAAAAGGAGAGATGGGCTGAGCCTCCCAGCCTACATCTTTCTCCCGTCCTGGTTGCTTCCTGCCCTTGAACATCGGACTCCAAGTTCTTCACTTTTGGGACTCAGACTGGCTCTCCTTGCTCCTCAGCTTGTAGCCTATCATGGGACCTTGTGATTGGGTAAGTTAATACTTAATAACCCCCCTTTAATTTGCTTGCTTAAACTCATATTATATATATATACACACACATACATATATATATTTATACATATATATATATTTCCTATTAGTTCTGTCCCTCTAAGAGAATCCTAACTAATACACAGCTGTTCTCTAGAATGTTTTGGCATGCAACTAAGGAAAGAGATGCAGCTCCTCTTTGATAGTAAAGATTGAGACATAAAGGCAGTGTGTGAAAAATAAAAACAAAAATCTGATGCCAACACATAGAGAAAGGTAGAGGTGAGACAGAGTGCTAGTGGCATGCCACTCCCTGGTTCTAGATGTCCCCAGATCAACCACATCCCTACCCCCTTGGAGACTGGTTATGTGAGCCTCAAATATCTGCCCCTTTGCCAAAGCTAATCAGAGTTGGATTTCTGTCCTCAGAGTTCTATTACACTGTAGACACCTAAAAATAAGTGGAGCCCTTTGTCCCCAGGCAAGAGGATTCTTAAACAAGGAAAGTGGGTATCATCCTTAAGATCCCCCAAGAAAACCCTACTCTTTCTTTCATAGCCTTTATTCAATATTTAAGTGTATTAGTCCATTTTCACACTGCTGATAAAGACATACCCGAGACTGGGCAATTTACAAAAGAAAGAGGTTTAATGGACTTATACTTCCTCATGGCTAGGGAGGACTCACAATCATGGTGGAAGGCAAGGAGGAGCAAGTCACATCTTACATGGATGGTAGCAGGCAAAGACAGAGAGCTTGTGTAAGGGAACTCCTCTTTATAAAACCATCAGATGTCATGAGACTTGTTCACTATCATGAGAACAGCATGGTAAATACTTCCCCCCATGATTCAGTTACCTCCCACGGGGTCCCTCCCACAACCCGTGGGGATTCAAGATGAGATTTGGGTGGGGACACAGACAAATCATATCATTCTGCCCCTGGTGCATCCCAAATCTCATGTCCTCACATTTCAAAACCAATCATGCCTTCCTAACAGTCCCCCAAAGTCTTAACTCATTTTAGCATTAACTCAAAAGTCTACAAAGTCTCATCTGAGGGAAGGCAAGTCCCTTCCACCTATCAGTCTGTAAAATCAAAAATGAGTTAGTTACTTCCTAAATACAGTGGGGATACAGGCATTGGGTAAATACACCCATTCCAAATGGGAGAGATTGGCCAAAACAAAGAGGCTACAGTACCCATGCAAGTCTGAAATCCAGCAGGGCAGTCAAATCTTAAAACTCCAAAATGATCTCCTTTGACTCCATGTCTCAAATCCAGGTCATGCCAATGCAAGAGGTGGGTTCCCATGGTCTTGGGCAGCTCCACCCCTGTGGCTTTGCAGGGTACAGCCTCCCTCCTGGCTGCTTTCATGGGCTGGCGTTGAGTGACTACAGCTTTTCCAGGCAAATGGTGCAAGCTATTGGTGGATATACCATTCTGGGGTCTGGAGGACAGTAGCCCTCTTACAGCCCCAGTGGGGACTCTGTATGGGGGCTCTGACCCCACATTTCCCTTCTGCACTGCCCTACCAGAGATTCTCCATGGGGGTCCCACCCCTGCAGCAAACTTCTGCCTGAGCATCCAGGGATTTCCATACATCTTCTGAAATCTAGGTGGAGGTTCCCAAACCCCAATTCTTGACTTCTGTGCACTCACAGGCTCAACACCACATGGAAGCTGCCAAGGGCTGGGGATTGCACTCTGAAGCCATGGGCTGAGCTCTATGTTGGCCCCTTTCAGCCATAGCTGGAGCAGCTGGGACATAGGGCACCAAGTCCTTAGGCTGCACACAGCAGGAGACACTGGGCCCAGCCTACAAACCCACTTTTTCCTCCTAGGCCTCCGGGCCTGTGATGGGAGGTGCTGCTGTGAAGACCTCTGACATGCCCTGGAGACATTTCCCCATTGTCTTGGGGATTAACATTCAGCTTCTCATTACTTATGCAAATTTCTGCAGCCAGCATGAATTTCTCCTCAGAAAAATGGGATTTTCTTTTCTATCACATTGTCAGGTTGCAAATTTTCTGAACTTTTATGCTCTGATTCCCTTTTAAAACTCAATGCCTTTAACAGCACCCAAGTCACCTCTTGAATGCTTTGCTGCTTAGAAATTTCTTCCGCCTAAGGTTGCAGTGAGCCAAGATCACGCCACTGCACTCCAGCCTGGCAACAGAGCAAGACTTGGTCTCAAAAAAAAGAAAGAAAGAAAGAAAGAAAAAAAGAAATTTCTTCTGCCAGATACTCTCAAGTTCAAAGTTTCACAAATCTCTAGGGCAGGGGCAAAATGCTACCAGTCGCTTTGCTAAAACATAACAAGAGTCACCTTTGCTCCAGTTCCCAACAAGTTCCTCCTCTCCATCTGAGACCACCTCAGCCTGGATTTCATTGTCATATCGTTATCAGCATTTTGGTCAAAGCCATTCAATAAGCCTCTAGGAGGTTCCAAACTTCCCCACATTTTCCTGTCTTCTTCTGAGCCCTCCAAACTGTTCCAACCTCTCCCCATTGCCCAGTTCCAAAGTCCATTCCCACATTTTTGGGTATCTTTTCAGCAGTGCCCCACTCTACTGTCAAAAATTTTCTGTATTAGTCTGTTTTCATGCTGCTGATAAAGACATACCCAAGAATGGACAATTTACAAAAGAAAGAGGTTTAATGGACTTACAGTGCCACATGGCTGGGGAGGACTCACAATAATGGCAGAAGGCCAGGAGGAGCACGTCATTTCTTACACGGATGGCAGCAGACTAAGAGAGAAAGCTTGTGCAGAGAAACTCCTCTTTATGAAACCATCCGATCTCATGAGACCTATTCACTATCACAAGAACAGCACGGGAAATATTTACCCCCATGATTCAATTACCTCCCACCGGTTCCCTCCCACAACACATGGGAATTCAAGATGAGATTAGAGTGGGGACACAGCCAAATCATATCATTAAGTAACCTGGAGATGATGTATTTCCTTACTTTTCTCTTAGCCAACATGTCTTTCAAGCCTCCTCTCTAGAATGGAACCCTGATTCTCCACCATGTGTTGTCACTGGGTAGGCTTAAAAAGTACCACTAATACCTGAGAGGCCCTTGTTTGCATGAGCCATGGAGATAACTCTGTCCCTCGGCATCACTCCCCTGAACTGAACTCTGAGTTTTCCCACAGAAGATTCTCTGATTCAATGCCTACACTGCCCATGATAGAAACTCAGGGGAGAGTGGCAATAAAATCATGGAATTAGCTGATAATAGAAAACAGATCAGCACTCTTCAGATAACCAGTCTCCTTCTTTTACTTAAACACAGAGATTTTATCATCCTGTGGCTTTTTCTTCCCAAGCTTAGGAATCACAATGCATTTCAGCATTCTGCTTGGGTTTTATTTTTATTTTTTCCATGGGTCACAAGAACTTTGAATGCATAGGCTTAATCTTCATCCTTTCTTTTTGTATCATAGCTTTCCATCTTCTTGGGATCTCTTTGGATCCTTCATTCTATCTCAAAACCTAGAGCCCAAACCTCAAACTGATACATGGGTGAGGCCTTGAGCTGTGACAAGTGGAGTGGGGAGGTATTTCTCAACTCTTATATGCCAGGCCATGAATACATCCAAGTATCAAGTTTGGGTTTAAAATAACATGGTGACCTTTCTGTCTACTCTTCTAGGACTTTCTGAGTCAAAACACATGCCCAGGGCTTCTTGGTAGTCTCTCCGGACATGAGAGCTACTTTCTCTGTTCATAAAATGAGGGGAGAGGGTGGTCAAGAGGGACTTGCTCATACCCAACATGGTGCCTGTGTCTCTGATGCTCTGACAAGGTTATCTGTCCAGGACCAAAACTCCTGCCTTGTTCTGGAGGCCTGTGTAAGCTCCAGGGTTTCTCTGGGAACTCTTCGAAGATTTTTGAAGTGATAAATTGGGAGCGTCTGAGGGGGTCCCTCATTCTTTGGGGGCTCACCAGAGTTAGAATAGTTAGAATAGACCTGTTAGGGCCAGCTGTGATCCCAGTGACCACATTCACTCATAATCTCCATTTGGTTGGGCATTTCTGTTATGTCTTTGAGTACCCTTTCTGTGACAGAGCTAGGCCCTTCCTTGCTTCAAGGAAGAAAGGTTTGGGGAGCATGAAGAAGATGCAGGTTTCCACAACCCCCTGATCTTCTGCACCCCTACTGGTTTCCTCCACCCATAGAGGTGAGGAGAATCACAGCTGCCAAGAAGTTGAAGATGGTTCTCAGGGAAGGCTATGGGCGGTGGGGTGGGGCAGGTGGGCGGCGGGGCGGGGCAGGTGGGGCAGGGCTTTAGCTTTGGCAGCAACCTGACAATTATAGGACTCAATCTTGGCAAATGCAGTCAGCAGAGAATCAGGGCTGGTTTCAGTGTGTTGAGTCCAGTAGGCTTCCAGGAGGTTAAAAATGTCTGAGGCATGTGTTTGACAACCATTAACAAACCTAAAACAACAAAACCCTTTAGAGACACAAGAGAAAGGAACAATGTGACCAGTGACATTCTCAACTTCCCAAACACTCCTGGTTCAGAAGAGCTGGGAGACATGCAGTCTATTTTAGGGGTTTTATCAGTGACATTAAAAAAACAGTAACACATTTGATATTTCACTTCAATTATTTATCTAAGGAGCCCCTGGGTACGTACAGATATGGAACCATTGGTTGCACAGTAGCCCAGAAGACAGTGTGGGATGCCGGGCCCTAGGAGCTGGGAATTCCTTCTTCCTTGTTCTGACCCCTGCAACTGCTGCCAGAAAGGTTTATGAGCCCTCATCATTTATTATGTGACTTTTCTATATTTGGAAACAGTTTGGGGGAAAATTTTCCACACTTAGAAAGTCATTACCCGAGTCTCCAGTACATACATTTTTCCACGCCCTTCTTTACACACGGAAAGGTTTATCATTAAGAATGTTCATTTTAAATGCAGTTGAAGCAGAGAGACACAGAGATGATCCCCGCTCCCCAGAGGTTCTGGTCCCTAGCAAGTGGCACACTCTGCCCCTCCTACGGGTCATTCGTGGTGGCTTTTGGAAGGCTGGATGGAGGTGGGGTGTGGGCAGCTTTTTCAGAGATGGAGTAAGTGTCCTCTGTGCTTCTGTGAGGAGGAACTTGGCTCAGGCTCTGAAAGGCTTCTATCCTTTCCTGCCTCATGCTGGAAATGAGCAAGTCACATAAGCAAGTCACATAAGCAAGTCAAGAAGGGTGTATTAGTCCCTTTTCACACTGCTATAAAGAATTTATAAATTTATAAATTTATAAAGGGAAGAGTTTTAATTGATTCACAGTTCAGCATGGCTGGGGAGGCCTCAGGAAAGTTACAATCACGGCAGAAGGCAAAGGGGAAGCAAGGCACCTTCTTCAGAAGGCGGCAGGAATGAGAAGGAATTCAGGAGGAACTACCAAAAACATGTATAAAATCATCAGATCTCGTGAGAACTCACTATCACAAGAACAGCATGGGGGAACTACCCCCATGATTCAATTACCTCCACCTGGTCTCTCCCTTGACATGTGGAGCTTATGAAAATTACGGGGATTATAATTCAAGATGAGATTTGGGTGGGGACACAAGGCCTAACCATATCAAGGGGCTAACACGGTGAAACCCCGTCTCTACTAAAAAATACAAAAAATTAGCCGGGCGTGGTGGTGGGCGCCTGTAGTCCCAGCTACTCAGGAGGCTGAGGCAGGAGAATGGAATGAACCCAGGAGGCGGAGGTTGCAGTGAGCCGAGATTGTGCCACTGCACCCCAGCCTGGGTGACAGAGCGAGACTCCATCTCAAAAAAAAAAAAGTACAATTATTTCCTCTCTTCTTGTGACAAAAGTAGAACCTGTTGATTTCAGGAATATACAGGTAAGAAAAGGCAAAGGCACGTAAAGTTCCATCATCTTAGGGAAAATCACTATTACCACCCAACTTTCATCTACGCATGTATAATAATGAAAGTAGTAACTTACTGAGGGCCCAGCACGGGCCAGGAGCTGGGCTGTGTGGTTTATATCCACCATTCCACCTAACCCACACAACCGGTCTGCTGGTCACTCGACTGGGTCCCAGCATGGTGTGCAGATGGAGTGAGGGCTCCAGAGGCAGGCTGCCCGGTTCCGAGCCCCACTCTGCCACTCATGAGTGTGTGATCTCCAGCAAGCTGGTTAGCGTCTGTGCCTCAGGTCCTCACCTGTCAAGTGGGGGTAATAACATCACAGGTGTCACACGGATTTTCAGGAGGATTAAATGAGTAAATAGGTGTAAAACACTGCTTGGTACTCGCAAGTGCTCAACTCAGCAGAGTCACCTATGGTTTCCTTTGTAGAAATATGGACGTATGTTCAGAGAAGTCAGTGACGTGGTTGAGATCCCACAAGCATTAACTGACAAAGCCAGATTTGAAACTTAAATCTCTTCTGAGTCCAGATCCTTTATGATAGAATATACAAGAGAGGCAGAGAAAAAAATCAGCATTCCCCCACTCCTTAACATTATTCTTTAAGTTGCATACATCTTCTGCTTACTGTATAATACTTCAGCCCTAGATGTGCCCTTGGCCGAGTCTTAGCCAGTGGGTAGAGACCTAGAGGAGTTAGCAAAGGCTCAGCTTTGTTTAGTGCAGTGCCGTCAAGCACAGGAACCCCTGGGCCTCTCACTGACAGGCAGATTCATTTCTAACAAGTCCCCAAGTGAGTTGACGCTGCTGGTCTGAGAACCACACTGCAGAGAGGCTTTGGGGAATTCTGGCCAGTGGATCTGCTTTCGCTGGGACCTTCCTGCTGCTGCCTCTTTGGTTTACACAGTTGCCTTCCATCTCCCCTTGTGTCCCGAGTCTGGAACTCAGAGTCCATCGGTACCATGCATCACAGCCTCTGAACTCCGGAGGCAGGTTCCTCGGCTGGAGCCCGGGTGGACTCACCTGGGGCCCACCCACCTGGGGGTGCCAGGTCACATGTCCCAGTCAGCAGTGTCAGCTCTGGGGGTTCTGCACAAACACTGCTAGGGTTGCTGCTGATCCCAACTGTCTGAAACACTTCAGGGGACATGTGTCTAGGATTCAAAAGAAAAGAAAGATTCACACTGGAGTCAAGCCAGTGCTGGGGGTGGTCGGGAGCACAGGAGGGTGTGAGGCCACAGCTTGGTAAGGGATCATCCACCTCCCACCAGCAAGCCCATGGCGTCAAGTCCTTTCGTTCTAAAACCTCTGGGGTCCTCAGCAATACACACCACTATTCCCATCTAGTGCCCTCTGGGAGCCCATCCCTCAGACAGGACATCCTTCAGAATGTAAGGGAGGTCACCTTTGACACCCTCTGTGGAAACTCCAGGTAGTGGCGACTGAATATGAGACAAACTAAGAATTCTGAGTGCGGTAATCAGAGTGGGCATCATGTGAGTGGAATAGCCCCAGCTGTCCAAACGCCTAACATGAAGGAAAATTCTGTCTTAAAAAGGTCTTTCACTGATTTTTCCATGACGACTAGCTTTTCACTCAGTTGTCTGTCCCAACAGATACCAGTAGGTCCTGACAAAACCTAAATTATGGGGAGAGAGACCCTGGGAATTAGGAATTTCTTCTTGCCTTCTTCCTCAGGACACTCTGTTTCTATAGCAGGTGATATCTGTGAGGGCTGGTTTGGTTTGCTGCTATTTTCGACATTTTAGAATGAGTTTCCCTCACTTCTGGGGATTTTCCATGGGGACATAAATCTCTAAGCCTCATTCTAGCAAAGCGTCCTCATTGCTACCTCAATTGGGACAAGTGAAATATTTGGAAATTCCCATGGCCTTGGCCAAGACCTTGAAGGGGCAGGTTTTAAAAAGTTCTAGATTCCCTTCTTTCCATGGCAGCCAAGGGCACATTTCCCTAGCACAGCCAGTCCCCCTGGAAACAGCAAGCCCCTGAATTGGAGGCCCCTGGAAGCCTGCCTATGTAGGCCCCAACGTAGCATGAGAATCCTCAATGTACGCAAATAAGCAGAACAGGAAACTCATTTATTAAGCTAAGCCTCCCAGTGTTGGGGGGAAACTTCCTGTTATCAGACATCTGAGAACGGGGTCAGGCCTAGTCCCTCCAGCCCTTGTGACCAGGACCCTGGCTCAGAACCAGAAATCTGCCTGCTGGGCCTGCCATAGCAGGAACAAGGCTGATAGGAGGCAAGCTTGGCCTTTCATGTCAGGTCTGTCCCTTCCTGGCCGTGTGACCTCTTGGAGCCAATGTTTCTTTAAAATGGGGACAAGGATACCTCACGGGGCATTGCGAGAGTAGGGCAACGTATTTAAAAGTGATTTGAAAGCTGTCAAGTGTTAGTCCCTGGATAATATCTGGGTTTATTATGAAGATTACACTAAATAAGAAACATACATATACACAGTGGTGTTCTGGTAAATGTTTAACAACTGGCTTTCTAGAGGGGAAAATGCCCCGGTGTTTAGCATTTGTCCATTTCCATGCTGTAATATTCCCACCAGGGCTCATTTCAAAGTACTAGTGTGATGTCACTGAATGTCAAGTTGAGAAGAAAGGTACAGAGTTGACCCCTCCGGGCTGGTGTGAGCCAGCGGAAGCACACCACTGTTCATGTATTTCACTTCCTCTTATATAAAGCACTTAGCACAGTGCCTGGAAAACAGGGGTGTTGACCTCCTCGTCCTTCTCTTTCTATTTTCATTAGCTCGAGGTTCACCAGCAGATAGGGAAATGGCAGCCCCACCCTGTCCTGCTGAATCTGAATCTCCGGATGGTGTGTGTTTTAAAAGCTCCCCGGGGTGATTCTGCTACGCAGCCCTGAACAGGAACCGCAGCACCACGCGGCGGGCTCCCTGGGAGCAGTGACAGGGTCCTGCTTGTGTTTGCATCCCCAGTCCCAAAACAGGGCCCGACCCATTTGGTGCTTTCCTAAATGAAGTGATGGAAACTCATTATCTGGAGCTAAAATGAAAGGGGTCAGACCTGCGGAGAAGAGTGAGGAGAGCAGGCCCCACCGATGGCCACGCACTTGCTGGTTTCTCTCCACTCTTCCGCAAGTCACCCCCATTGGCCTGGGCTGTCCCCATCACCACCAGCCAGGCTGGTTCTGCTGCTGCCCCCTCAGTCCTCTCTGCACAGTTCATCCTGTGGGGCCTGTGCCCACTCACTCCACCTCTCTGAGTTATCGCCTTTTGATCCTTGCAGCCCAGGGCCCTTTCCTGCCCCCTTTCTCTTATTACTGCATCTGTGGAGCTCCTCAAGAGCCACCCAGGACAGATGTGTCAGACTCAGACAAGGATGGGGGCTGTGAGCGCCTGTGTGCCTCTCCCCGCAATTTCCTCCTGCCCCTGCTGCCTTTTCCTGGGAGCTCTCCCCCTAGTACAGTGTGTGTCCCTAAGAGCCCTCAGTATATGTTCTTTGAATAAAGAAAAACAAGCTACTGGGAAGGGATAACAGGAAGGGAGGAGAGGAAGGCATTATAGGTGAATTAATTACTCCAGGAAAGACCTGAAGTAGTTGGTGCTTCCTTGACCTGAGTATAATAGCAAAGGAAATTTGATTTTTAAGCCAAAAGTGTTCACGACTCCATCCATCACGGCATATATATGTCCCACCCATTTTTATGTTCTCTCTCAATCCTGCACGCCAATATAAACACCAGCTTCTTGCCTTTCTCAAGGTAACCCAGAGAAAATGAGAAGATAAATCCAAGGAGTAGAAAAAAATTCCTAAGTCATCTGTGTTAGGTACAAACACAATGACACAATTTTCCCAACTACTAGGTATAACAATTGTACTTCGGAGGAGAAGGGAAGAGCTTATGTGCAAACGGACTAGCGTAGAAAAATCCAGCTTTACGTGGTCCTGATGGCAGCATGCCTGAGCTGAAACATACCCTCAGACCAAGTGTGTCTTTTCTGATTTAAAGAAAAAGAGGAAGAGAATTACATCTAAAATAGGCTTTTGGACAGTGTGCTCAGCGCATAAGCACTAATCTGCACACACCCCTGTGAATATCTTTTTACCCCATCTTGAAGATGAGGTAAACACACAGAGCCTTAGTTAACATGCCAGGCGCACACAATCAGTGAATAGCAGAGACAAAACTAACACAGGTCTCCCGACGGCAGAGCCTGTGGCTCTTTCAGCCATGGACATAGGTTCCAGACGTGGCTACTGCCATCGCTTTACAGCAAGTCCTCCAAAACAGATCCTACCATTAGAGTTGCCAGGAGCACAGAGGGAGGGAAGCACTTTTCCTTTTCCTTTCTTCTAATGCCCTCCTTCATGGAAGTGAAGCACAAGAAGAGACAGAAGGGAGGGACAGTGTTTTCAGCAGGGAAAAGGTGACAAGGAACCAGACAGAAATTCTTCAATTCACAGCTGCTGAGTCTACAGGCTCAAGACACCCAGAGGAATGATGCTAGCTCTTAAAAAATAATAAAGCTTCGAGGAAATAAATGATTATTTAAATTAAAATTAGAAGTATTACCTATACTTGGAATTCATCCCGTTGCCTCTGGATTCTGTCTCTGTTAATCCGTTCCGATGAGTCTTGCCCGACTTCTGCCCCAACCAACCTCAGCTAAAGTCCTGGAAGGGAGGGAGTGGGCCTTATTCAACTTAGAACTCTTAGGACCTTGCAGAGAGTTGCTGGCAGATAGTATATTAAAAAAAAAAAAGTTAAATTAGATTTTCTTTCTGCTACCTTTATTCTCAGGGTAACTTTTCTGCATCTTTCAACTAACTCTCATCCCAGGTTCCCCCTTTCCTCTCAGTTAAGCGCCTTCAACTGGTGCCTCCCCATCTCCTGCTTATGTGCAGGTGATAACAGAGTTTCAGCACTCGCAGAATTATATTAAAATAATATGTTATGCTCTCAGTCAGAATAGACATTCTTTAGGGCAGGAACAGTTTATTATTACGTTTTGTACCCTAAGCATCTAGCATAGTGCCTGACACATGGGAAAGGCTTATTCAACATCCATTAAATAGAATTAAATCTGGCAAAGACTGGTGAAAAAGTGGGTGTCTAATATCTGAAATCTTTAGTCACTGCACTCTTGAGCAAAAAGTCCCTTGAGGACAGGAGTCACCATGTCAAACTAGTTATTAAATACGGTTCTAAATGCAATAGAAGTGGCTTAGTTCCTAACAGCGCGATTTGTGTATTTTTAGGAGTTGAGTATCCGTTCGAAGCATCATCAATTGAAATCGCCCTGGAATCACCTGTGACTAAACAAGGGAAATGAGTATAGACTACAAAGTGTGATAAACTCACAGCCTTATTGAGAGAAAAGAACAAAACAAAACATACAGCATCCGCTCTCAGGTGAGCTCTACATGGGCAGAGATCCTGTAGAGAGGTAAGTAGGCAGCTTCCACACCTTCTGCCCAAATCACAGCATTACAGAAAGCCAGAGTGGAATGTTGGGCTCTGCCTGTTTCTTTACTGCAGAGCTTCTTAGAGACTTTAGTCATCTAATGCCCAGGGCGGCTCTTCATGGAGGGTGTCTTAGTCCATTTTGTGTTGCTATAAAGAAATACCTGAGGCTGGGTGATTTATAATGAAAAGGAGTTTATTTGCCTCTGCAGTTCTGCAGGCTGTACAGGAAGCATGGCACTGGCATATGCATCTGGTGAGGACTTCAGACTGCTTCTACTCATGATGGAAAGCAAAGGGGGACAGGCACGGTGGCTCACTCCTGTAATCCCAGCACTTTGGGAGGCCAAGGTGGGTGAATTACTTGAGCCCAGGAATTTGAGACCAGCCTGGGCAACAAAGTGAAACCCCGTCTGTTTAAAAAGAAAAAAAGAAAGAAAAAAAGAAAGTGAAGGGGAGCCTGTGTGCAAAGAGAACATGTGGTGAGAGAGGAAGCAGAAGAGAGAGGGGAGGTGCCAGGCTCTTTCTAAACACCAGCTCTCTTGGGAACTAACAGAGTGAGAACTCACTCACCCCTGAGGGAGGCCATTAATCTATTCAGGAGGGATCCACTGCCATGACCCAAACACCTCCCATTAGGTTCCACCTCCAACATTTGGATCAAATTTCACAATAAGATTTGCTGGGGACAATTATCCAAACTATAGCAACGGGACAGAGCGCACTTGGTTTCTCACACTACTTTGGCCATAGAATCTCTGTTAACACAGAAATTCTGTTAACACCATCTAGGTAATGCTGCACCACATCACAATCTGCCCTTCATGAAATTCAATTCTGCAAACACTGTGTGACCATCTCTTCACTATGCCCAAGGAGATGTTCTAGGTTGTAGGAAGGGCCACCAAGAATGAGGGACAGTTTCTGCCCTCATGTAGCTTTTGGTCTCACATGGGAAATCAGAAGAGGCTGAATCAGAGAAGAGTCAGAGAGCAAATCAGGATGAGGGGAAGAGCATGCAAATACCCTAAGCAAGGCCAAAAGTGGTGTTGCAGTGTAAGGGGAAGAGGCAGAGTACCTGGCTTAGAGGTGGATGTGGGACCTGTAAGAAATCTCACGAAGGGGTGGTCTTGAGGAGACAGGCTTTCCACAGCAGACAGGAGGTAGAGTAAAGCAGGGAGAGCACCAGAAGGGCAGCAGGAGAAAAGACAGATGGGGAGGGCAGGCTGCAGTGTGGAAAGGGTGGTCAGGAACCACCCCTTGGGCATAAGGTACCAACAAGGAGTGGTGTGATGGGGAAGAATCTTGGGAAGGTGGTTTGGAGTCACATTATGAATGTCACAGCAAAGAGTATGTATTTCATGCAGAACTCCAGAAGGTCTTTAATCAGAGGAGTCACATTTTAGACCACAGAGGCTTCTTAATGCCTGCCCTTATATGATCTGTTAGTTTACAAATAATTCTCTAAGGAGATGACTTATTTTGACACAATGTGACATAGAGTGAAAGCATATCCAGTTTAATTATTTTGTCCATCTATTATCTTTGAAATGATAAAATGTATCCAGAAATATATTTTGTAATAATTAGTGACTAAGTAAAATCTACTGTATTAATTACCTACTGCTTTATAATGCAGTGCTAAGATACAGTTAGCAACTTAAAAACCACACACATTTATTATCTCATGGTTTCTGAGGGAGAGAAATCCAGGCACAGATGAGCCAGGACTAACTTCCGGGTCTATCACAGAGCTGCAGTCAAGATGTCAGCCTGGGCTAGGGTCTCATCTGAAGGCCCATCTGGGTTTGCCCCCAAGCTCAGGTGTTTGTTGGCAGGATTTGGTTCCTTTAGGGTTGCTGGGCCACCTGACTTCCTCAGCTCCTTGCTTCCTTCAGGGCTATGGGGACAGTTGGCCCAAGGCCATCCCTGGTTCCTGACCACATGGTCCTCTCCCGAATGGTGGCTTGCTTTATCAAAGGCAGCCAGGAAGTGTTTCTGCTCACAAGATAGAAGTCACTGTCTTACGTAACCTACTCATAGAAATGACATCCTTTCAATGTTGTCAATATTTTATATAGACACAAGGCACTCCAGGGATGGGGATTCCACAAGGCTGAGAATACCAGGAGCCAGAGATCACTGGGGACCATCTTTCAGGCTGCCTGCCACATTGACACTTCACAAAATTCCCAGGTCAGAGTAAACTTTTGAAACACTCATAACATTTCAAAATAATTATATCCCAACCATACCTATAGAACTTGGGATCAACATGGTGAAACCCCGTCTCTACTAAAAATACAAAATTAGTTGGGCATGATGGTGCATGCCTGTAATCCCAGCTACTTGGGAGACCGAGGCAGGAGAATCGCTTGAACCCAGGAGGCAGAGTTTGCAGTGAGCAAGATCGCGCCATTGCACTCCAGCCTGGGCAACAAGAGCAAAATTCTGTCTCCAAAAAAAAAAAAAAAAAAAGAACGTGGGATCAGTGTGGGGAAGCAGTCAAAGATAAATAACCCTGTCAGTCACTGCTCCCCTTAGCAAGACAGGACTCCATTATAAGAACAATCATGGAGGAAGGAAAGTCACCCCACAGACCCCAGAGAACCCCTCTTCCCTGCCAGCCTTGTATCCATCCTTAGGACTAAGCTCAGCCAGTCTGCTTTCATTCAAGTCCTTAGACTCTTGCAGGCATTGGGAAAGGAAAGACACTCTTTTGTTCTGTGCAGATGAAATAAGATACTCTTCATTCAGTCTGGTTCATACCCCTTCCTGGGATTGCCTCTTTCACATAAAGAATGTACCAGCAACATTCCTTAAGATGAGAAACCAAATGTTGTCAGGGTTGATTTGTGATTCTCGGAGGAAGAAAGTAAAGACAGACAGGGGAGGGTTTATCTGGATGCATGTAACAGTTAGGGAAGGACAGTTGGATTGGCTGGGTCAGGAGACGGCTAATAAAATACAGTGTCTTTGATCTATAGGTCACCAGTCTATTTAGGGTTGCCCTGAGACATTCCCTTGAAATATGCATTTTTGGAATTCTTCCAGAAAAACTTCAAACCTTAGCTTTATCTTTTTCTTTTTTGTAGTGTGCTGGATTTTGATTTATCATTCCCTATGAAGTTGTGGGTGAGATTTCACCTTTGTTTGTCCAAAACCATCCAGGCACACAAAAGTGTTCTCCCTATAATCGGTGGTATGTGGATCCTGCCAGGATATGACTATCGGTATTTCTACTACAACTTGGTGAGAAATCACCCCCCTAACTGGAGCTGTGAAGTGGAGGGTCTCAAGGCTGTGCTATTCAACTTGGCCATCAGATGTTAACAGGGGCCTTTTCCATCAGTCTACAGAGCCCAAAGGAAATGCCATAGGATATTAAACATGTCAGCACCATGCTTTTCAAGAAGAAATGTGAGAAGCTGGCTTTGGTCACCAAGATGACCACACTCAATCACTGCCTATGCTGGCCTGGGTTGCCTTAGGTTAGTACCCCCCTATTTATCCAGACAGCATAGGATCTTAACTGTATTAGACAAAAGAAATAAAGAATTTAGAGTGCAATGTCAAATTATCCACATTTTTGCCTTAGGGTAAAACCACCTTATAGTTGTAAAATGTTGTTATATTTTGTTTAAGGAGGTGTTTGGTAGTGGGGGTGGGTGGGGAGTTAAAGTTACATGGAGTTAAGTTTGGGTTTGTGTTGCCAAGTTTCACCTCAAAATGCAGTATGATTTTTCAAAAGTCAATTTTATGAGTTGTGAGAAAAATTACTTGAGGAAAGAGCTCAGGTCTCCTCAAAAAGAAGGAAAAGACAAAGAGGTAGAAAAGTGCAAAAACTTGGAGAGGAGAAGGCAGACATTCAGGTTCACATTAAGAGTTGACTGCACTCTTCCTAATATCTTAAAGCTTTTTACTGTGAAACACAACACACATTTGGGAAGAATGCACAAAACAAAAATGTATAACTTGATGATTTGCCAGAAGAACCATGTTAGCCATGAGCCCAGTTAATAACTATGATACTGCCAGCTCCCCGGAAGTCCTTTAGTACCATTCATCCACCACCCATTTATACCCACAAGAGTAGTCATTAGCCTGTCTTTGGTGGTGATCACTTCATTGCTTTCCTTTATAGTTTTTATACTAAGCATGCATCACTAAATAACACAGTTTAATTTAATCTGCTTTTTGAACTTATTATATATGTGGAAATATGCAGCATGCACTTTTTAAATTTTTAATGTTTTTAACATCTGGCTTCCTTTGCTGAACATAGTGTTGGAGAGATTCACTCATGTTATTGCCGTGGTATGGCTAGAACATTCACTTTCACTGATGCAGACCACACCATTGCATGAATATCCCACCATTTATGCATCTATTTTACTGTTGGTAGATATTTAGATTTTCTCAATTTGGGGACTATTATAGATAATGCTGCTATAAGCATTTTTGTATGAGAGTTTTGGTGCCTGCCTTTGTGCTTGGGTATGTGTGTGCACCCCAGGAGTAAAACTGTTCAGCCATAGAGTATGCATATCTTCGAAGTTAGCAGATATTGCCCAGCTGTTTTCCGGAGTGTTTCTATCAAGTGGTGCTCCCATTAGCATTGTTAAGAGTTACTCCTACTCCACATCCTAACACTTGGTATGCAGAGTCATTTTAACATTAGCCATTCTTTTGAGTATGTGGTCCTATCTCTTTATTTTAATTTGCATTTCTCTGATGACTGAGTGTATTTTTGTATTTTTCTTTGGATATTATCCTCTTTTGCAAAATACTTGTTTTTTCCCACTTGAGTTTTTTCTTATTGATATATAGTTTTTACATTTTTAAACTTTTCTTTTAGGTTCAGGGGTATATGTGCAGGTTTGTTATATAGGTAAACTTGTGTCGTGGAGGGGGGGTTTGTTGTTCAGATTATTTCATCACCCAGGTACTAAGCCTAGTTCCCAATACTTAATTTTTCTGCTCCTCTCCCTCCTCCCAGTCTCTATCCTCAAGTAGGCCCCAGTGTATGTTGTTCCCTTCATGTCTATGAGTTCTCATCATTTAGCTCCCACTTATAAGTGAGAACACGCAGTATTTGGTTTTCTGTTCCTGCATTAGTTTGCTAAGGATAGTGACCTTCAGCTCCATCCATGTTCCCACAAAAGATATGATCTCATTTTTTCTTGTGGCTGCACAGTATTCCATGCTGTATATGTACCACATTCTCTTTATCCAATCTGTCATTGATGGGCATTTAGGTTGATTCCATGTCTTTGATATTTGAATAGTGCTGCAATGAACATTCATGTGCATGTGTCTTTACGGTAGAATGATTTATATTCCTCTAGGTATATACCTAGTAATGAGATTGCGGGGTTGAATGGATTTTCTGTCTTTAGGAAAATCACCGTACTGCTTTCCACAATGATTGAAAGAATTTATACTGCCACCAGCAGTATATTAAGTGTTCCCTTTTCTCTGTAGTCTCACCAGCATCTTATTTTTTGACTCTGTAATAACAGCTATTCTGGGTTTGAGATGGCATCTCATTGTATTGATTTGCATTTCTCTAATATCAGTGATATTGAGCTTCTTTTCATATGCTTGTTGGCTGCATGCATGTCTTCTTTAGAAGAGTGTCTGTTCATGTCTTTTGTTCACTTTTTAATGTTTTTTTTTTTCTTGTAAATTTGTTTAAGTTCCTTATAGCTGCTGGATATTAGACCTTTGTCAGATGCATAGTTTGCAAAAATTTTCTCTCTATCTGTAGGTTTTCTCTTTACTCTGTTGACAGTTTCTTTTGCTGTGCAGATGCTCTTAATTAGGTCCCATTTGTCCATTTTTGCTTTTGTTGCGATTGCTTTTGGTGTCTTTGTCATGAAATCTTTGCCTGTTCTTATGTCCAGGATGGTATAGCCTAGGTTGTCTTCCAGGGTTTTTATAGTTTTGGGGTTTACATTTAAATCTTTAATCCAACTTGAGTTGATTTCTTTTAATATGGTATAAGGAAGGGGTTCAGTTTCAATCTTCTGCATATGGCTAACCAGTTATCCCAGCACCATTCATTGAATAAGGATTCCTTTCCCCATGCCTTTGTCAGCTTTGTTGAAGATCAGATGGTTGTAGGTGTGCAGCCTTATTTCTGGGCTCTCTATTCTGTTCCATTGGTTTATGTGTTGTTTTTATACAAATACCATGCTGTTTTCACTCCTGTAGCCATGTAGTATAGTTTGAAGTTGGGTAACATGATGTCTCCAGCTTTGTTCTTTTTGCTTAGGATTGCCTTGGCTATTTGGGCTCTTTTTTGGTTCCATATGAATTTTTAAATAGTTTTTTCTAGTTTTTGAAGAATGTCATTGGTAGTTTGATACAAATAGCATTGAATCTATAAATTGTTTTGGGCAGTATCGCCATTTTAATGATATTGATTCTTCCTATCCATGAACGTGGGATGTTTTTCCATTTGCTCATGTTATCTTTGGTTTCTCTGAGCAGTGTTTTGCACTCTCATTGCAGAGATCTTTCACCTCCCTGGTTAGCTGTATTCCTTGGTATTTTATTCTTTTTGGGGCAATTGTGAATGGGATGGTGTTTCTGATTTAGTTCTCAGCTTGGCTAGTTGTTGGTATATAGGAATGTTACTGGTTTTCGTATATTAATTTTGTATCCTGAAACTTTGCTGAAGTTGTTTATCAGCTGAAGGAAGGACTATAGGGTTTTCTAGATACAGAATTTGGGATGCTCAACCTGTATGTTTTAGAATCATATTTTTAATTTCCACAAAAAAGTAGACTGGAATTTTTATTAAGACTATTGAATATATAGATCAATTTGAGGAAAAACAACATCTTTACTGTATTGAGTTTACCAATTCATCAGCATGGTATTTCCCACCATTTTTAAATTTAGGACTTTTTAAAAGTTATTTTATTTTTTAATTGACATATAATAACATGCAGATATTTATGGGCTATAGTGATGTTTCAACACATATAATGTATAGTCTGCCTGAAAATGTTTTTTCCTGCTGATATATGTGCCTTTATCAATCTTTAAAAATATTTATTGCAAAGTATCTGAATTTTTCATGCCATTATAAATGGTATAATTTAAAACTTTTTCCTTTTAAAAATCCTGTAGGCTATGTGTATGTGTAAATTGAGAGGTGATTTTAAAGTCTATGTGGATATTCTGATTTTGAGAATAATTTTCATCAATTCTGAAGAACTGCCAGCCATTAACTCTTCAAATACTTCTTCCCAATTCTCTTTCATATCCTTCTGAAATTCTGATTAGATATATTCTTCTGGAAATCTATCCTCTGTGTCTCTTACCTACTTTTATTTCTCTCCCTGTCTGATGTAGAATGTGCTGAATTATCTCTAGAGCTATCCTTCCCTTCACTAATTCTCTCCTTATCTGTCTAATCTGTTGTTTAACCTACTGGTTCTCAAAAGAGGGTGATTTTGTCCCCCAGGAGACACTTCGGGTGTCGTGATCTGCTGAAATGGATCACGAGTTCAGGAGATTGAGACCATCCTGGCCAACATGGTGAAACCCCATCTCTACTAAAAATACAAAAATTAGCTGGGCGTGGTGGCACATGCCTGTAGTCCCAGCTACTTGGGAGGCTGAGGCAGGAGAATTGCTTGAACCCAGGAGGCGGAGGTTATGGTGAGTGGGGATTGCGCCACTGCACTCTAGCCTGGGTAACAGAACGAGACTCTGTCTCAAATAAGTAAATAAATAAATATAAATAAATAAAAAATAAAAATTCACAGGACAGCTCCCAACAACAAAGAATTATCCAGCCCAAATGCCAACAGTGTCATGGTTTTACCTATCTTGAGACAGACACAGAAAGAGATACACACACACACACACACACACAAAGAAAGAGGGAGAGAGAGAGTTGGATTTGTCTGGTTCCTTAGTTCCTTAAGTTGCTCCTCCTCCCTTGGAATAAATATGGAGTAGAGAGAGGCTCCTTTTCTTTTGCTTCCTACCTTGTGGAACAGAAATTTTCTCTCTTTCAAGGAATATTAAGGAAAGAGGAATAGGTGTTCTTCCCAACAACTCCTATATCTGACACCATTTTCCCGTCAGTACCACCCTTAAACCAAGGCAAGGAATCCCTATGCTTTGGGACTTTCTGTTTCTTTCCCTCCTCCAGACACTTTTTGCTTATGCCTAGAGCCTGTATTAGCCCCATCTTCTAGACCACGCTCAGGTAACTGGGAACCCAGGAGTTCCCTGCCCACAGGCCCAAAGCCTGCATCCAGAAGCTGCATGTGCCTCTCTTCTGTGCCCATATTCCTGAGGGTGGAGTGGCGTCTGGTCTGTGCACTCCCAGGTCTGAGTGGTAGCCATGCAGAGCTGTCTGTGGGTGCTGAAGACATGCCTGACACCTGCAGCTGGAGTGTGCACATGTGTACTTGGGACCCTGCAAAGCAGGATAGGGGAAGGGAGCTGACTCTCTCTGCACCCCTTTTTGGTTGAGTTCTGAGATGTTTGAGAACTCCAAATTAAAATATGTCCTTCCAAGTCATTATAAAGGAGTATCTGTCAAGATCAAAGCATAAAACAAATTTTATTTAACCATTTCTTTGCTTGATTTTTAACTTTGAAATATTTAGATATATAGTAAGCAGGCCTCTATATGTACTCTGGCCTGGAGCTCCACAAATGTTAATGAAGGGCCTGCTTCCATGTGTTTTATTGAAAAGCTTAATTAAGTAAAAAACAAACAAAAAGTCAGTATCTCTCAGATATATGTGTATTTATTTATATAAGAAATAGTCTGGAAGGATATACAAAAAAGTTAACAGGGTTAACTTCTACAGGGGTGGGATTTTGGATGATTTTTTTTTCTTCTTGCTTATTTGTATTTTCTAATTTTTTGGAGATAAACATGGGACACTTCTGCAATTTATTAAAGGAGGAGGGTGAACATTAATCAGGGCATACCTATCTGAAGAAATCACCCTATGTCCTACTGATAATGATCAGGGGAATTAACTTCATATGTAAAGCACATTCTAGTGCTGTTCGTGTGTGTGTGTGTGTGTGTGAGAGAGAGAGAGAGAGAGAGAGAGAGAGAGTGAGAGAAGGAGCTGGAGCTGTTATGGCATAAGCATGTCTTCTGACCAGACAGCTGTAAAAATCCCAAGACAGCTTTTATCAACCCTGGCACCAGATATCCTCTAGGCCAAATTGATTCAGTAAATAGAGTGATGAAGGACAAGACTGAAAGATATTCTGCAGCATTGTTTCTCAAACCCCAGGGTTATGACCCCCATGGGATTACAGAAACTGGAGCCAAGTTGCTGCATACTCCTATCCAGGGACTCCACCAGCCCCTGGGAACTGATAGACCATCCACAATGCCCCTTTCTCTTGATCATAACAATAACTAATTGTACACAGTTGCTCACATAGTACTTCACATACATCATCTGATAAATTCAGTCTGGTCTGTAGGGTGGGTATTTGCATTTTTATAGCTGAGGAAATTGGGGCTGAGAGGTTCAGGGGCTCAGGTGTGGTCACAGCTAGGAGGCGGTAAAGCTGAGACTTCATCCAGGTCTTCTAATTCTCTGACTTCATCCTAGTCAGCCACTTCCCCATTTCATCAGTTTTTTGTTTTGCTTTTGCCTGTTACTCCCCATCCTCTTTTTCTTTCCTTTTCTTAGCACCAACCTGAGAAATCCTAATGATGGGAACTTGGTTCTTTCTCATTTACTTCATAAAAATCCATCATGTTTTCTTCTTTATCCCTTCCCTTATCACCACTTGCCACCCAGAAATGGGGAAAAGGTTGCTATAGAATGAAAATGCTAATAAACATTTTGGTATCACAGCCCAGCAGCACTGAATGACATCAGGCTTCTGAGTGGGGCACAGAAAAGGTTGTCAGTGTTAATAATCAAACAGTTTCAAAGACACTCTTGCTTGCATCATGTTTCTATATCATTTATCTTTAAAGCACTTTATATGCATCTTCTCAACTGGTATTGTATATAACACCCCTATACAATATGGATCACTAACAGGCTACAGATAATGGAACTGAGGCTCAGAGATTAAGAAACTTCTTCGAGTCTCACAGTAATAGAGTCTTCAAGAAGCACATCTGTCTGTGAACAGCGCTGTGCAATAATTTCTGTGTGCCTATAGATACTGATGTGCATCTGAGCCCTCGATCTGGAAGAGGTTAGCATTGCATGGGTTAGATCCTTAACAACATTAACATGATTTACCTCCCCCTCCCCCTTTCTGGCAATAACATCACAAAAGATTAGAAAATGGCTGATACTTACCGTTCAGAAGACCACTTTAATAATATCAGTTTTCTGCCTCGTAGCCCTTGGCAGGACTCTCTTTTCACAGAACACAATGTTGGCACAGGGCCAAGAGATGGCGAAGTTGACTCAGAGGTCACTGCAGTTTCTAAGTCAGAATAATGAAAAGGAAGGCAGATTTGACACCACTGGCAAGAGAAAGATTTTGGTGGTGTGCTAAGCAAAGGGATTACAGCCAGCTCTGAGTAACATAGGAGGAGTAAAGAGCTATTGAAGGGGAAAAAGTCCACGTAAAAAGGCAAACCACTATAGTGAGAGCTTGCAAATGCTCTCAGAATTGACCATTGTTATTTATCCTAACATCAAAGAACAAAACAGAATCTGCTCAAGTGAACACTTCTATGAACCAAGGTGAAAGAGACAAGTGCTTTATGATAAAGTATCGAGAAAACATACACACACACAAATTGATTTTTGAATTGGCTTTGCTGCAAGCTACATATCTAGAGTAAAAAGCACCTCCTTCTTCACTAAGCTCCTGCAACTTAAAAAAATAAGAATAGAAAAATTCCAAGATAAGCTCGGCTTTTAACCCATTTATGCTTAGTGTTCCATTATTGGAACGCTAAGCGTGTGAGAGTTATTTATATTCTACTGCTCAAGGTCATCACCAAGCTCTGATTGCAAAAATTTTAAAAATTGCAACCTCCGGCATAAATGGGTTAAGTTCACTTGGTGAAAACCAAATACAGCTACAATTATTATTAGGCCTTGGTGTGTGAAGGACTCCAAGAGTTAAAAGCAAACCAGCACCACCTTTAGCCCATAAGGGATTACTCTTTTATTAGTATAGTCTTGGGATTAGTGGAAATGTCTGTCTAATGAATGCAGCTACTATATTTGAGCACATGCCTGAATAAGCTACTTGTTGATTGAAACGTATCTATTTATAAGCACTTCTGCATGTTGTGAAAAATCCATCTGTATTACCACAGCATGGCACCCACCATTTGAATAAAGGCTCTTTGCCATTTCACTATAGGGCCTGTTGAATGAATAGGCAGAAAGGAAGTGTGTTGCATCCACTTAACAGATTTTATTCCTCACTCTTGGCCAGTAAAGTAGAGTTACCTTATCTAAACAGCAATTTAGATTGATGTGGATGTTACAAAAACAGCAATGGAAAAAAAGAAATACTTTTCATCAGACTCACCCAGGGTTTTTAGCTAGTAAACCTACTATAATTTGGACAAACGTTCACAAAGCCTAAACTAACCAGACCTCTGCTTAGGTCATAATCTTTGAACTAAGTCTGGAAAGTAGGTGGATTTACTACACATACTTCTTGTCATTTCTTTTTTACATTTCTGCTTATGAATACCACACTAATGGCATGCCCAAGAGAAACAAGTACAGCATAAGAATAGTCTTGATAACACAGTCAAATAAGTCGATGCTTTCAATGGCTGCGTCCTCATCTGTGCTAAGGCTCCATCCTAGGTGGGTCCAAGCCTTCCACCCCTAAATGGGGACCTCAATGTCCACTCTGGGAATCTGAGCTCTGACTCCCACCTGCTCCCACCTCTCAACACACGGCCACTGCTCTGCCTTCCAGTCTCAGTACCATCGCTGCAAGCTTCTTGAGTTTGCATTTAGATATTCCACTGAAGCCTATCTTCTCTCTTTTGCAGTTAGGGGCCCCATTTACTATGCTTATTATGCTACCTCTGGGGAAAAGCTGGTGAGGAATTTATTAAAACTTTATTCAAAAAGAGTAAATTACATATATATATATATATATATATATATATTTTTTTTTTTTTTTTTGAAATGGAGTTTTGCTCTTGTTGCCCAGACTGGAGTGTAGTGGCGCAATCTCGGCTCACTGAAACCTCCCCGGGTTCAAGCGATTGTCCTGCCTCAGCCTCCTGAGTAGCTGGGATTACAGGCACCCACCGCCATGCTCGGCTAATTTTTTTGTATTTTTATTAGAGACAGGGTTTCACCATGTCGGCCACACTGGTCTCGAACTCCTGACCTCGGGTGATTCACCCGCCTCGGCCTCCCAAAGTGCTGGGATTACAGGCGTGAGCCACCATGCCCGGCCAAGAGTAAATAATCTTAACAAACCACAGGCTATTATTAACAGAGACCTCACAGAATTTCTCTTGGAGAACTTTATAAATGATGCTGGGCAAACTGTCCAGATCCCATTATTAGAAAGAGAAGATTGAAATCAGTGGTCAACTGGAAGCTTCAGCGAAAGCAGAAACAATGCAGGCTTTAGTAGCCTTCAAATCCTGGCTCTTTCTCTTTCTAGAGTTTGTGACCCTTAGTTTTCTAGTGATATCACGAACAGACCTAGCAGGGTTCTTTTGATGGTCAAAGATGATGCTAGGTGAAATGCCTGGTACATAGTGAGAACTCAATAACTTGTAGCTATTATAATTATTATTCACACTCTGGGAAGGCAGTAAGATTAAAGAATCACATCTTTTCTATTTTTCTAATTGGAAAAGCAAAAGAATAATTCTGAAAGCAAAAGTGTTAATAATTGGAAACCAAAGTGAAACTTATAAAACATAAGGCATTTGGAAACACAAGCATTTAACCATAATATATCAACACAAAGCACCAAAGATCGTATAATAAATAATACAGCATTGTTTTAAGGTTTTTTGCTTTTTGTTTTTTGAAACAGGGTCTTGCTCTGTCACCCAGGCTGGAGTATATACAGATTCTGTATCACTAACTCTGAGGCTAGGTGAAAATGTTTTTTAAGAGATAGGAACAACTTGATGAAAAGTACTATTATCATCACACTCATTTGTCAGATGAAAAAACCAAGTAGCTAAATTAAATATTAAATGTTAGGTAGCAGAGATGAGGCTTTTAGAAAACCCCAAGCTTTCCCTACTTTACCTCCCCACACATTTTCTTCAATTATCTTAAACACTCACCTAAGTAAGATTAAAAAATAATAATAATAATAGGTCTATGCCTTTAAAGAAAACATCTAGTAGCTCTCACTTTTGTGAGATCACTCCAAGATAAAAGAGTAATATATATATTACTTTGATTTTGTCCAGCACAGCATTGGAGAACATGACTGCAAGGAGATAGCTCTTCTGTGACTTGGTTTGTGACTTCTCACAATCACTGATGCCTTTCTACCTTGAACCCAAGGAAAGCAAACTGAAGACCAAAAACTTCTACAACTTTGATGCTCTACTTCAGTCTTCTACTTGATTGCTGAAATGATTGTCCTTTTCAGTATTTATTTTCTGTCCACTTTCTATTAGGGTTCACAGCTTGATACTAATAAAAATTAATCTTAAAATCTTGTTCCATCCACCCATTCAAGCATCCACCCATCCATTCACCCATCTATTCCTCAATGACTTCTATAAAAGGTTTAAGTAGACCCTTAATGTTAACTCATTTTATTGGTCTTTCTCACAGGTATTGTCTCTGCTATAAGAGAAACTGCTTTGGGGCATATGCCAATTTCTTGTTAAGGCAATATGCTAATAGAAAAGAAGCATGTGGTTAAGAAATGAGAGCATTTAGCACTGGTAAGCATTCATAATCAAAATTCACTAATGAAAGAGTTTTTTAAAGATGGTTTTTAAATGTTCAGGATACTTAATGGATTATGAATTTTTAAGTTACCAAAGGCAATTGAAACTCACAAAGAGGCTACGAGTAGAAATTATTTACATCTTATATATAAGAACATGGAAAAAAAAAAAAGGGCCAAGTGATTTATACATGGGACCCAAAATGTAGCAACCCAAGCCAGGACTTAGAATTCCTCACTATGACTTTTGTACTAAGATTATTAAGCTCAGCTGCTGCCTTCAATATTTGGCTCCATAGACATTGAAAGCATTTTACTTTCGCATTTCTGTAATATGGCACCATTAATAGCTGTCTTCACCCATAATACCCTAATTAAACAACTATCTTTGGGGCCGGTTGTATACATAATGAAGGGGTAACAGCCTAGCTCCTAGTAACTAAGCAAAAATTTAGGTTATGCCATTTTTTTCTTGCATTTTCTTGATTTAGAAGTTAAACCATGCTCACATTTCCAATTTCGCCAAGTCTGTATCTTTCTGAAACAAGCACAAAATCTCAAGAAACATAAATGTTTCTAGCTCCAAATCCACTCTTTTATCACTTTTGAACAATAAAGCAGTCAATCTAATGATTTCACAAACTTGTAGTACGTGATTTTCACCTGTTTAGACAAAAGGTTTTCCAAAGTATGATCCAATTAATGTTAGGTTGAAAGAGAATAAACACTATATTAAAAACAAAATTAATTTAATTGCTCTTTGTGCCAAAATACCTCAAGAATAAAAATACTGAACTCAACTATAATTAGACCTAATGAAATAGGGAGTTTTAAAAATTTAATATACTTCAGAAAGCATATAAAATTGAAAACATCACAAAACCAAGAATGTTAAGTCATAAAACAAATTTATTTTAAAAATCAATATCTTGCATTTCAGATATACAGATGTATCTTTTACCAGCAGGTGAAAGCACCTTTTCCAGAATCTGCTTCCAGCAGAATCAATACTGATTTCGAAACTGGTTGCTTAGGTCTTGGAGCTCTGTCACTAAGGTGTCCATAGCTGTTATGTCATCAGCTAATTCCCTGGACATTTCTCCAGTTGCCACATCTGTAAAAAGTTGCTGTAATATAAAAAACAAAGCAGAAGTATTAAAACAACACAAATTTCTTTAAAATAAAATAGATACAGAGTATAGAGTTAAAAAACCTTTTGCATAATAATACTATACAATTATAATAGCAATGGTAGCATTTTTTTCTGTTCACTAGCTGAGAAATGTACAAGCTAAAATAATTAAAGGGTGAATCAAAACAACATGCCTGAACTTATAAATTCAAATGAGCTCTGCTCTTCAAAGCATTTGCCTAAATTCTGATTATTCATTTCAATGTTATAGGATGGTTTTTGAATGAACAGACATAATTCAACCAAACAAAATGAGTTTATTTATTGTGTATGCAGGCAAAACAAATATATTCTATGTTCAAATTCATATAAATCATACCCTTTATGCTACTTATTTGAAAATTAATTTCGCTTAGGCCTCAGAGACCACAAAGATTATCCTAGCAAAAAAGTCCAGCAAAATAAAAATAACTGTGGCCTCTCCCTGAAAAAGGAATTGCCTTGGGAGGTTTATTGCAACATATTTCAATCATGCTACCATAGCTGAAAACATTTGGAAATGCCTCTCCAGGAACTGCCTGCTGAGCCAACATAGGCCCCCATGAAAATCAACTTCAGGATTTTATGACCCCATGGTATGTGTATGTGTGCACACATGTGCACGTGTGTACATGCGACTGTGTATATGTTTTATTCAGAAATATCATTTATGTAGCTTGCCAAATATCTGTTTCACTGGATTTGACTACATGATTTGTACAGCATTTCATAACAAAATGAAGTAGGAACTGCTCCAATGTCATCAGCAGAGAAAACACCTTTTAGGAAAATAACCTAGCCTCACATAGTTTTTTTGTTTTTTGTGTGTGTGTTTTTAAACTAAGAATTACAGTGCTTGCAAATCATAATCAATCGGCATCACTTCCCTGTGGGGTAAGGAGGAAGCACGGAGAAACTGAGGCTTAGAAAAAAGTGAATAATTTGCGGAGAGTCCCAAAGACTGTAAGGGGTCAAATCTGTTCTGTGTCCAGGCTCTCCAGCACTCTCATGAACAGCCCCTTCATGCCACTCTTGGCAGCAAACCTGTACAAGGACAGGGTGCAAATGGGCAGGGGAGTCACTCTGTCCTGGGAGAGCATGGACTGGATGATTTGTTAGGTGAGTCTCTAGGTACTAGGAGCTTATTTCCATGAAGTCCCTGGCCTGGCAAGAAAAGATCTGAGATTCATTCAATTAAGCCTATTTAACATAGGCTGCAAGCAATTTAACATAGTTATCCTCATTCATTTTCAATCTTCATTTTCACTTTTTAAAGTATTCTAAAAAAGTGACTTTTTTGGAATGCAATTCAGTTTGACAAACCTAATTCATTAAATAGAAAAGGCATAAGATCTACGAAACCAGAGACTCCCAAATATATGTGAAATATGCTTCAGAGGAGGCACTGGGAGGTAATTTTTCCCATTTTTGGATAATCCAGTTGGCATCTAATGAGAATGAAAATCTAAACACAGATGATGTTCTGGGGCCACATTTTCATTATTTGGGAATCTACCATAATATGGGAAGGTGTGCAGTACCTGCACAGACAATACTATTCAAGTCATGCAAGTATAGATTACATAAAGTAGTAATTTATAAGAAAAAGCTTTGCACAGACAAAAGGAAGCCAAAGTATACCCTGAAGAAGTAAACTACTGTGGTAGTAGTAGAAGTAAACTACTTTGATTAGATCACTGATCAAAAGTAGGAAACAAAGCTCCCACTTTGGGAAGGGAAGTCACAGGAAAAAACCCTGCTGCTCTGACTTTGAGGGAGCTCTTATAGATTTCTGAGAGACACAATTTTGAAGTTGTGCTGCCAAGCTAGGAGGAAATATAGTTCTCCTGGGTCATGCAGATAAATAGGAAAAGTGAAGTAAGTTAATTATTTAAAGAGGCAAAAATGATGCCTTGATCTGAAAAGATCAAACCATTAATAAGAACAAAAAAATATTCAGAAAGGTGGTTACAGAGTAAAAAGGTATTCAGAAATGGCCTCCCTGTGCCAGAGACTTACTCTCGGAAGTAAGTCAAAATTACTTTGCAACCCAAGATGCAATAGTGAAAGCAAGTAAAGGCTAGAAAAGTAAGTGCTAAATTGTGCTAGAAGTTATATTTGTCCAAATTTTGCTTCCAGAGGTATAATCCAAACCTGGCTGCAGAGTAAAATCACATAGGAAATTCAACAGATTTCCTGGGTCCATCCCAGACCTGAATCTACATCGGTCACAGATAGAGCCCAAGAATCAATCCAGTCTTCAATAAAGCTCCCTGAGTGATTCTTAGGCATCTCTGGCCCAGCACTGGTACACAAGTTAGTTTTTGTGAACTAATGGCGTATTTCAGTTGTCAAACCTCAATCGCCATCTACCTTAACAATTTTGCTCACATGCATATACGACCTACTTAATATTTTTATCTAAGTCAATTTTTTTACTTAAGAGTCTTTCTAAAAGGAAACATTACATTGCAACTTTAAATACAAAATAAGCAATAATATTCATGAAATTATAGGCTTGATGAGCTAGTCTACTTTTTTTCTAATATGTACTGAAATGAATATATATTTAAACCAGAAGTTTACCAGTAGCATATATGCCACACTTTGGGGGAAAATGACAATAAATACAAGAGCATTGTTTTATTTTAATTTAAGGAAAGCATTAAGGGCTGAATTGTAAACATTAGTTTCAAAGACTTTTTTTTTTTTTTGGGACATGGTATCTCACTCTGTCACCCAGGCTGAAGTGCAGTGGTGCAATTTCGGCTCACTGCAACCTCTGCCTCCCGGGTTCAAGAGATTCTCCTGCCTCAGCCTCCTGAGTGGCTGGGATTACAGGCACCCGCAACCATGCCCAGCTAATTTCTGTATTTTTTAGTAGAGATGGGGTTTCACCATGTTGGCCAGGCTGGTCTCAAACTCCCAACCTCAAATGATCTGCCCGCCTTGGCCTCCCAAAGTGCTGGGATTACAGCCATGAGCCACTGCACCCAGCCAATTTCAAAGACTCTTAAGTCATACACATTTAGAGTGGTCTATCCATTAGGCCAATAGTATCCTCACAACACAACCAACCATGAGGGGCTGCTATATAAAATAAAACATGCGCCTAAAATTATCACTGATGTAAAAGAAGATTTAACAGCAATAAGCTGATACTAATGACCTTGTTCTATATGACAATTCCAATTAATTCACATGTCACTCTCACCTTTGCTTTAGATAACAAGCCCCGTAAATTGAGTCGAACTGAAGAAAGCATTTGTACAGCTTCTTGGGGACTGGATTTGTTTTTACTGCATTTTATGGCCACTGGAAGATAAGTATGGAGAGAAACATCCATTAAAAAGTGTTAATAATAATTCACAGGTACAAAAGCCAATTATTTAATTAGAATTTTATAGTAACAGACTTTAGAAACACTTCTACCTGGGAAGTTTTTATTGTTGAAAAAGAATAATAATTATGTACATAGCTTTTCCCTTTATCCTTCTTCTTCTTCTTCTTTTTTTTAAGATACAGGGTCTCACCCTGTCGCTCAGTCTGGAGGTGTGGCATACAGCCTTGAACTACTGGCCTCAAGCTAGCCTCCTGCTGCAGCCTCCCAAAGCACTGAGATTACAGGTGTCAGCCATTGCACCTGGCCTTTCTCTATCCTTCTTTAAGAATGATAATTTACTGCTCCAGGGAATTTTGGGAAAAACAGGTGATTTTTGGTGAGTTACGGATCACTGGGAAGAGACCCTAAACACATATACATGCATGCATTCGAGCACACACACGCACACATGTGCATAGACAAATAAAATTAGGCAAGGAGACAAAATATTATTGAAAACAAAGTACCCACACAGACAAAAACAGATGCAGCACATCTTTGTGTGGCTTTCCATGCTACCAAGTCCCCAATGGGGACTTCACAACTGCTGATGACACAAGCCCAAGGAAGTGACATGCCAGATCTGTACCACTCAATTCTTACTGCATTTTCATAATCAGGGTTTGAAGCACCATTCAGGAAGCACTGACAGCAACCCATGTGTCTTCATGTAGAGAACGCAACCACAACCAGGTTCTTAAGTTCCTGAGCAAGGCTTGGCATCAGCAGGGAATGGGGAAGAGTGAATCACAACTCTGCTCCCAGCATTCTGGGGAACTCATTTTCCCAAAACCTGAAACTACGAAGAAGGCATCGTTCTTCCTGGTAGAAGGCCTGGCTATTAATGCTTTATGAGAACGAGTGAAGAGCTTTGTACAAACATAATGCCCAATATTTCCCCACTGACTTGTTCTTGGTTTTGTTCCCTAAATTATGCTCACTAAATTCAAACAGACCAATAATCAGATACTCCTTTAAAATGACACTAAACAGCGCAAGGATTAAAGTCTACTTTATACTCTAGATTGTAGACCAAGGATAGAAAATCAATTTTTTTTTTTTTTTTTTGAGACAAGGTCTCGCTGTGTCACCGAGGCTGGAGTGCAGTGACACAATCATGGCTCACTGCAGCCTCAACCTGCAGGATTCAAGTGATTTTCCTACCTCAGCCTCTCAAGTAGCTGGGACCACAGGTGCATGCCACCACAACTAGCTAATGTTTTAATTTTTTAATTTTTTGGTAGAGATGGGGTCTCACTATGTTGCTCAGGCTGATATTGAACTCCTGGGCTCAAGTGACCCACCCACCTCAGCCTCCCAATTACAGGCATGAGACACCATACCCAGCCCAATAGATTTCTTTTTGCACGCAAAGACTAATCAATCGGTAGAGGCTGCCTGTGCCTGGCAAAACAGAGTTCTGTCATTAATTAATATCTTCCAAGGCCAGCAAGAACTAGGTTTGACATTCCTATTTTAGAGTAATAATGAGGAATAATAATTAGACTTTGACATTTCTCATTAAAGGGTGAGAGGATGCATAATAATTAGCAATGTTAAGCCCATTTTCAAAAGGCAGAGTTAGCCCAGAGATAGTGGGGATTATTAGTCTGTTTCTCTTAGTAGAGGAAAGTTGTAACCACCATGGCAGCGGTATTTGAGCTGTTTAGTACCCAGCAGTTTAGATCAGAAACTGCTGTATTTCTTTTTTAGTCCCTTATTTTCATTCTGACAAAAACAAAGGTAAAGCAAAAAGACAGATATACTCTATTAGTTTTCCTACTCAATCCCATTTCCAAAAGGCATTATAGACTGAGAGAGAGACAGACAGCTAGAGGGAGAGAAATAACTTGCTGTTTCAAATCATCAGAAAATCTGCCAGCACTTTGGGAGGCTGAGGCGGGCGGATCACAAGGACAGGAGATTGAGACCATTCTGGCCAACACGGTGAAACCCCGTCTCTATTAAAAATACAAAAAATTAGCCGGGCGTGATGGCGGGCGCCTGTAGTCCCAGCTGCTTGGGAGGCTGAGGCAGGAGAATGGCGTGAACCTGGGAGGCGAAGCTTGCAGTGAGCCGAGATCGCGTCACTGCACTCCAGCCAGGGCGACAGAGCAAGACTCCGTCTCAAAAAAAAAAAAAAAAAAAATCTGAAGCAGCAGTGCCTCCTCTATGTAGACTGCAGTTAAAATGCATTAACTCTTATTTTAAAAACTCCTGGATGGCAAAGAGCTGAAACACTTTAGCCCACCCTTTCCCAGAAAATAAAATAGCAGAAACTATAAATGTATACCTTCCAGACAATACAAATGAGCACACAATGATGACATTGTTATAGGGAGTCCTCAAATACTATGTCAAGGTCGCAATATCTTATCAAGCTTTCTGAAGTGCATGGCTACCTTAATGATAGCAACCCAAGGAGTAAACCATGTGGAGATTTTTAAAAATGTTATTCAGTCATGCATCACTTAATGATGGGGATACGGTGTAAGAAATGTGTGGTGAGGCAATTTTGTTGTTGTGAGAACATCATAGGGTGTACTTACACAAACCTAGATGGTATAGCCTACTATGCACCTAGCTACATGGTATATAGCCTACTACTCCTAGGCTACAACCCTGTACAGCATGTGACTGTACTGAACACTGCAGGCAATCAGAACACAATGGTAAGTATTTGTCTATCTAAACATTGGGAAGGTACAGTAAAAATATGGTTTTACAATATTATGGGGCCACCGTCATATATGTGGGTCCACTGGTGACCAAAATGTTGCTATGGGATGCTTGATTGTATTTCCTTTTTATAATTGGGTGGGGTGGAGGAACAATGTTTTGAAGAGACTCATACACAGAGAAATCCAGCTTATTCTTTGTGCACTAATGTACAAAAGTAACAAGGAAATGATTAAGATTTATCTTTGTAAATCTAAAATATCATCAGAAACGAAAGCTGGGCATCCACTCAAATATGCTTAAAATGTTGTAGGAGCATGAACACATAATTCAATGATGTCAGAGGAGAACTTAAAAGAATGGACGCTTGTTTTTCTCCAAGTATTGCCCTGATGAAGAAAATAATGCCAATAACAGTTTAAACCCAACTTTAAGATGCAAAATAAAGATTTTTCCTAGAGTATCTCTTTAACCTGCATATCTCTCTTTGACAGGTTTAATACCATTACTTGGTGAGTTCAGAAAATATTGTGGCTTTGACTGTTACAGACCAGCAGTTCATAGAAATGCTTAGAGTTGGCAAGTTGAAGTAGATAAGATAAATTTTTCAAAGTAAATCCCATCCTGCTAATTATGTACCTAATACATCAGTGTGGGTTTCCCCAAATATCATACAATATCTACAAAGACCAAAAGCATAAGGACTGGATCCCAACTGAGCCCACCCATCATGAGGTCAGTAGAAGCCACATGAATTCTAACCACCCCCAAAACATCCTTCTACGGCTCTATTAGCAATTACCCCCAACTTTTCTACATTGACTTTCAGCTATATAGAGCTCAGCACTTCTACCTTCTCTGCCAAGTGCTTGGTGACCCAGGAAATTAGATATTTATATCCTTTAGGTCAAAGATATCAAAGGTCAAAAGTAGAATTATCAACTACCAAGCTAATTTCTAAATTTTCTGAATGTTCTGTGACTTCTTTATAAGCAAGCCAAACTTTATCCTTGTTCTTAATTTTTGTCTTTTTAGTTTTGAGTCCCTTATCATCTATAGCTCAAGTCCTCTACTTTGGAAGGAAGAGGGTGGTGGTGAGAGGGTAGGGTATTAACATCTAAACCATGTGTGAAATACTGCTAAGTGTTTGAATGTTTTCATTTATTCTTCATGGGTAGGTATTATCCCATTTTACTGATGAGGAAAGTAAGGCTCAGAGAAGTTAAATTATTTACCCAAGGTCAACTAGCAAGCATGTGATAGAGCTGGTCCTGGAGCTTAGGTCTCCCTGATCTTAAAGCTCTGCCCTTTGCATTCTTCCTTGTTTGCTCCCTATTTGTTGTAATTATTAGTGGCAGCAAGGAAGTTAGTTAGGCAGGGAAGTAGAAGGAGAACTTTAGGATTGGTGTAAGGTCTTTGTGATTCAGTTCTTAACATTGGGGGCATCATTATTTTATTGGAACTGCATCACACACCCATATTCAAATATAAATATAAAAATGCATTACCAAATGTAACTGGCATTTTTAAAAATTAATAACTAAAAGCAATGCTTATTTGGACTATATTTACCCAACAGGCATATAATTTTATATGTAAGGTTAAACCTTTCCTCAAACAATATCCTCTACCATTTCCCAAAGATAAGGCTTTTAAATTATATTTCTTTTGTATATGCTATAGCTCTGCATACTGCTATGTACCCCAGAAATCTATGTGTGAGTCAAGTTAAAATTAACAGATTTCCTTAATGCTATGTAATCAACACAATGAGACTCAGTGTGGAATGAAGGTTATACAAAGTTGTAAAGATGTTTCACATCTCTAAAAAAGTTTCTAATTTCTGTTACTTACTCCAACAGAATATAAGCCTCTATCCTGTTTCTTCTTATTATTTCAAAATGCCTATTACATAGTAGGTGGTCTATGAATGTTTGCTGAATTAAATACAATGTCAATATAATGAAATAATTTGATACTATTTATAATGGAACTTTACTTTTGACCAACACTCTTTTCTGTCAGTAGAAAATAAGTCAAAACATTCCATGGATATCAAATGTTACATCAAATACCATGTGCAAGTCCTAAGGCTCTTTGAACAACTTCCTTAAATGATGTAATATCTTTCTCCCAACAATTGGACTGGGTGTCACACTTGTATGCCTTTGAGAGGCACTGGAATGCCTGAGGAAGGAGAAAGAACAACATTCAGAATAACAAGTAGAATTCACATTTCAAACTCTGTTTCCTGGAAGTCATATGGAACTAATTCCAATGTGAAAAAGCAGCATCTGTGTTGTACAGCACAGCGTCTATTACTCTCACCAAAGAAGGGGTGGAAATGCACACCCAACGGCAACAAGCTGTGGCAAGAAATCAAATGGATGTACCTGGATTGAGACACTTCCCTGTAACCAGAAAGATATAAAGGCCAGGTTTGGAAATCTGTAAATATACAGATTTTCTCAGCATTTGTAGCCATCAGTTTAAAAAACCTGTTTAGAGAATGAGGCATGAACTTGGTTAAAACAATGAAATTGCTGGTAGATATATGTAATCTCACAGATGTTTAATGCACCCTCTTTCAAATCCTTGAGGGAGAAGTCACAGGTCAGAGAATTCTGGGTACTCTTAATTCCATATATGCAAGAAAGTCCATAATTCAAGGAGAAATGGAAGGACATGAAAGTAGGGTGTGCATGTGTGCAGGTGATACACGTTCTCTGGGCTGACAAGGCCACGGTGGAAGCCAGCTGTGTGGATTGAGGGAGGAGAGAATGGCTAAGAATCCCACAGATTAGCTGTGCCGTGGCTAATTCCAAACCCACGCAAGGAGTACATTTGATTTGTTGTGGGTGTTTTGAAAAGAAACATAAAACAATTATTCCAACTTTGGAAACTCTGCAGACTCCTTTAAGTTCTAAGATAAGAGGCTAAAGGCATAACTTGAGTGGAACTGGTGTTCTATCACACTTGTGAGAAAGGGCAGGGCAACCTTTGTAAAAGTATTATATGTTTTGACTTAAAAGTTCTCTTCCAAGATCTTTATCTTGTTCATTTTTCTCTTTTCTTTTCCTAGTCCCCATCTCAGATCTAAATACTCCTTCTCTCCTTGTACCCATCTACTGTAGTCTTTAGCAAGGTCCTGCAGAAAGGGGTATAGAGTAAATAACAAAAGCCAGCTCTGCTGCAGATTTAGTAGGGGTGGCCATTTCAAGAGGCCCTTTTGCAGGAAACAGGGAACAACTATGTAAGAAAACTTCATGGTAAATAAAAAGATGAATGTTACAAGTTTTAACCAGCCCACAATTCAAAGTACGTAGGTTAAAGACTGAATCAGAACTGAACTTAAGCATACTAATCTTATCTTTCAGATTGTTAAACTCTTCCTCCACCCATCAAAAAAGTAGATCTACTACAACATGTTCAAACGAAAGGCAAGGACTCAGGAGGAATGAAGGACTTGCCTTTTCATTTTCATCAGGCTTTTCACTGTGCCCATTTCCATATACGTGGGCATACAGCCTCCAGATTTCTCCATCATTTGTCACTCTTGAAGTCACTCTGCCAAATAACTCCTGCAGCTTTCCTTTGAGGCCAGTTGCAACATCTCCACTTCGATCAGTCATCCCATCAATCACTGCCCTGACTAGAATTTTAAGGACCTTAAAAATGCACAGAACAAACTGGTAAGTTAGAAACCAACAAACAATAACAAAAACAAAGAGCTATCTCACCATCATCAAAGACAATGACAATGAAAAACCTTATGAAACTTGTTAAGAGTATCACCTTTAAGCTTTTGAAAAGCAAAATAAAATTCAATCCTAAAGCACTCTCTAGGATCTCATGGTGACTACCTCTCTGATGTCCCTTCAAAAGCTTCTGGAGAGGGTTCTTCTTTCATTCAAAGGGCCCCATGTTTGGTGCTTGGCTCTTCTCACCTGGAACATTCTCTCTGAATGATTGGATCCACACCTATAGCTTCATATATATTGCTGAGTTGGCTTCACTAGTGTCTATGCAGCTCCAGCCAGATTCCCCTCTGGAGCTCCAGGACTGTGCACCTCAATACCTACCAGACAGGTTACACCAATATCCCTCTCCATCTATCCAAAGTGAAACATAGATCTCAAATTGCTCTTCTTCCTGTAATCTCTAGGTGAGCCTATCCACACAGTTCCCAAAGCCAATAACCTGAGCATCAACCTAGATTATCTCCCACTTCTGCCACAACTACTAATTTGATTTTCAACATTCCTAATGTTGATTTGTTTGATTTTCAACCTTCCCAATGTTTTCAACATTCCTAATGCCCTATTTAGGACAACATTGAAAACAACGTTGTTGAAAACAATCCTAAATACAGCTTCTCCTACCTTAGTTCAGGCCTCATTAACTTCCATCTGGGCTGCTATAATAACCTTCTAACTCCGCTTAAAGAGGTCCTAGCCCCTCCTAATTACTAAATGATGAACCGTTAATGCATTTGCATTAGGCATGCGAAGTATCTAGCAAGTATCTCTTCTCTTTCCAACGACCTCAGGTTGGCTCACCATTTTTTTTTTTTTTTTTTTGAGACAGAGTCTTACTCTGTTGCCCAGGCTGGAGTGCAGTGGTATGATCTCAGCACCACAACTTCCGCCTCCCGGGCTCAAGTGATTCTCCTGCCTCAGCCTCCCAAGTAGCTGGGACTACAGGTGAGCGCCACCATGCCAGGCTAATTTTTGTATTTTTAGTAGAGATGGGGTTTCACTATGTTGGCCAGGCTGGTCTTGAACTCCTGACCTCGTGACCTGCCCGCCTTGGCCTCCCAAAGTGCTGGGATTACAGGCATGAGCCACTGCGCCCGGCCTAACTTCTTGGCTATCTTATTATCATCAGTCAGCCTTTACACATTCTATCCCAGATGCTTTGAATGCTGACAGATGGATTAAACTGCAGTCTGCACCAGGTTATATTATAAAAAGGCACATCTGTCATATCTACATTAGGCTGTGTATCTGAAGGCACAGAAAACACAACCGCAATCTTCCACTCCTTTGATGGTGGGACAGCAAAAGAACCAGCTTGAGGAAAGTACTGTAACACCATGCTAGTCAGTGCAGTCCATGGACCGACAGCACTGGCATCAGAGCTTGTTAGAAATGCAGAATCCTGGATAAAAATGCTGATCCATCTTGGACCAAGATTCTGCATTTCCAACAAGCTCCCAAGTGATGCTGATGTTGACGGTCTGCAGGGCACACTTCGAGAAGCAAGGCTCCAAGAGACAGCTGCCCACATCTTTAATTTTACCGTGAACTGCAGGGAGAGGATGGCATTTTATCATTCTGTATCACCAGTGTTTAATATAGTGCCTGGCATATTGCAATTGCACTGACTCAATAAATAATTGTGCCTGAAAGACTGAATGAATACAACTCTTTCAGAAAGCGTAGCTGAGAGAAATGCAACCAGTGTGAGATCTTGCTGTCTCCTCCTAGAACATTCTGATCCGTGCATGAGATGTGGCTGAGGAGTAGGGGCTCCTCTGGAACATGGATACTTTTAGGAATGTGAACTCAGATTCATGGTCTTAATTATATACAGTGATAAAAGAAGACAGAAAATTCAGTTGTGCTTTTTTCTTGTTTTGACAAGGTACATCATCTCTGTCTGTAAATTCACATTACAATCCCACATGTGTACCTTTGACTCTGAAAGTAATGAAATTCATATTACAATCCCACTGGTGTTTTAAATCTGAAAGTAACAATGCAGAAGAAACAGTCTGAATGTGTACTGCTTGTTTCAAGTGATCATTCTATAAGCATGTCAGGTATTAACATGTTTTGAAAAAGATGGTCTATTAAAATAGTTACTAACATGTACAAATGAAACACACTAATGAGTGATGCTTTGCTTCTTCTGGAATCCCACAGTTGGCTCAACATCCTATCCCTTCACTTTAGCCTACTGGGGAGATGATGTGAGGAGAGACAGCTTTTGGTGTTCTTGCCAATAAAAATGAAGAGCTGTAGTCCTGGCATTAAGGAGGGAAAAAGTTGGTAAAGTGCATTTGTGCCTCCTCTGTGTATGTGTGTGTGTTTGCAGGGGCATGAAGGGAACTGCAGAAGTGCAAGGAGGTGAAGCATCTGTCTGTTGTGGGGGGTAGACAGGGGATGGAACGGTAGGTAGGGCAGATACTGAATGCCTCTGCCCAGTTCATATGCAGATACTACCAGAAGAGAGAGGAGGGAGGCAATAACCAATTTGTTTCACGCTCCCCATCTGCATGTTCAATGGCCAGTGAAATAGCTGGGCCTGGAGCTTAGAAAAGAGCTCCACATGGGAGGAATAGATAACGAGAGTCATTGAGGGTCACGGCAGATATTGCCTAAAGAGACTGTGTTGGGCAAGAATAAGGCTGAGGATAGAATCTTAAAGAACACAACATTTAAGAAGAGGGCAAGTAGGTTGGGCGTGGTGGCTCACGCCTGTAATCCCAGCACTTTGGGAGGCAGAGGTGGGCGGATCACATGAGGTCGGGAATTCAAGACCAGCCTGGCCAACATGGTGAAACCCTGTCTCTACTAAAAATACAAAAAAATTAGCAGGGTGTGGTGGTGGGTACCTGTAATCCCAGCTATTTGGGAGGCTGAGGCAGGAGAATCACTTGAACCCAGGAGGTGGAGGTTGCAGTGAGCTGAGATTGCGCCACTGCATGCCATCCTGGATAACAAGAGCGAAACTCTGTCTCCAAAAAAAAAAAAAAAAAAAGAGGGCAAGTAGAGAACTCACTCATCGAACTGAAAAGGAGTGGCCAGAAAGGTAAGAAAGTGATGTCATGGAAACCAAGGAAGGAGAAAGTTACAAGGAAAGTCGATCTACAAAGGATCAGGAATGGAAGATTCACCTGGATTTGGCAATCATTAAGGGTGAGTGACCATAATCCAGAACCAAAGCCAGAACAAGGAAGGCAGGAGAGATCATGATTTCAGACAAGAGGCATAAAAAGAAAGAAAAAACATAAAAACCAAGACGATTATTAACATCACAAAAAATGAAGAGAAACCCCCCATAATCATAGTATCCCATAATACTAATTTTCAATATCCTTTGCATAGGCATTTAGTGTATTTGTTTAACCAAAATTGTTAAAATAAATATATTAGGATGATGAGAAAGAGAAGTAGTGGAAGTGCCGGTATGACAGTTCTCATTTATTATAAAAAGATAAGAAGAAGTCAACAAATAATGCCTCATTTTGTTTAATTAAAAAATAGCAGCAATATAGTAACTATTAATATGAAATATGGAAATGTGCAAGTAGCAGAAGAGACGCTAAAGGGTTTCTCCTTTTTTGGGAGAAGGATTTTGAAGAGTAAGGAGGGGTAAAGAAGGAAATTGGTATACTTTGTAATGAGCCTTTTACTATTATTTGGCTTGTAAAACTATATATCTGTTATTTTAATATACATTTAAAAACAGAGAAAAAGCAGACATAAATACATCTAAAGATTGGCAAAGAAGAAGAAAAAAATGATGACACACATGAATATTCATTTATTAGACTTGCCTTTAATGTCCCATAGTGGTGATTACCTTGAGGGTATTTGGGGGTAGTGGTGACTAAAAGAAGGAAGGGAGGGTTTGGGGAATATGGGGAGTGCTGGTAATGCTCTGACTCACCTGGTTACACAGGTGTTTTCTCTTCACGAAGAAAAAATTCTTATGTTTACTTATGATTTGTATACTTTTCTGTATGTACACTACATTTCAATAAAAATTAATTTAAAATTATTCCCTGTACTTAAGAAAACCTCGTAAAGTGAAGTAAAAATATGTAGTGTTATTTAAGGACATTAATAAATGAAGCTAATATTCAATCTTAAAAAGTGGTTCTAGAGTGATATCAATTTTTTTTTTTCTTTGAGACAAAGTCTTGCTGTCGGTCAAGCTGGAGTGCAGTGGTGCGATCTTGGCTCACTGCAACCTCCGCCTCTCGGTTCAAGCGATTCTCCTGCCTCAGCCTCCCGAGTAGCTGGGACTACAGGCGCGTGCCACCATGCCCGGCTAATTTTTTCTGTATTTTTAGTAGAGATGGGGTTTCACCGTGTTAGCCAGGATGGTCTCGATCTCCTGACCTCGTGATCTGCCCGCCTCAGCCTCTGATAGCAATTATTTTTAAAAACCATTACAGTAATTGTATAACTTACTGGCTAATATTATCATTTTTATTTCCACTAAGTCAGAAAATTCAAATTCTGGTTATCCAGACTGACTGCAAAAGGAGTAACTTTTAATGTAACATATATATAACCTTTCTTTAGAAAATAGATATTTGAGATTAAAAGGAGTAAAGAGTGTTATGATAGTATTTCTTTGATTAAATGAATCACCCATGAGTACAATTTCCTCTTGGGCAGTCTACAAATTCACCAGCACTACACCCCTTTGCCTCATCAAAAGTGAAAAAAAATTTAAATAGGTGAATGTTTTTACCCACTGTTACATGTAAATTGTTATGAGTAATTAACCTATCAGCAACAAGTCAAAACTATAAATTACTACATATGTAATAAGTGGCTCAAGAGTAGAAAATTGAAGTTTAAGATTTTAGAGGTGGAATGACTCTTGGGGAAACAGGACCCAAGATATAGCCACAGGGATGGGTTGTCACTGAAATAAAGACTAAGGCCTCTGTTATGTCCAAAGTACTGGAGATATTATCTACCTAAACACCAAGTATCAAGATCAGCTAGATCTAGAATGGAGAGGAGGATACATAGTTGCTGAAGTAGCTCATGAACATGGGAAAGGTACTAGGAGCCTGGTAAATAGCAGTAATGAGCACAAGCTTTCTGTCCACTACATTACAGAACTGTTCCATCAAAGGGGCCAATATACAGGTAAGAGGTTTGAAAAGTGTGAAGCAATACAAACATATAAACTATTACAATTATCATTGATCCTCAACTACCTTACTCTGTTGGAAGTGGACAGTAACACCACATTGCTGGCTCACTCACTGTACTGCCCTGCCCGTTAGCTCACTTCCATGTTTCCTTATGGTTCAAAACAGAACTCAAACAGAATTCACCACCATGGTGTCAGCCCTTGATACCTCCCTACTACTTCTGCTGTGAGCACTCGCTTTGTGCCAAGCCCTGTGCTAAGCACGTGACCTACCTGATTTCATTAAATTCTCACAATAACCCTAGGAAGCAGGTACTTTATTACCCCTACTTTACAAATAAAAAACCTGAGGCTTAAAGAGGTAAAACAAACTTTCTCATGGTTACACAGCAAGTGAGTCATGAAGCTGGATTCTGATCACCAGTGACCTGTGACTCCTGAGCTTAGATAAGGATGAGGAGATGAAAACAATGAGGCAGATAACACCTCTTATGTATATAGCCCTTCCTATGTGCCACATGCTCTGTGAGCACATGTAACCCACCCAGCAACCCTATGAGGATGATGCTATTTTTATGTGCATTGTGCAGATTAACAAACTGGAGCACAGAGGAGCTGAAGAACCTCTCCCAGGTCATACCTAGGGAAAGCAGGCTTCAGGCTTGAATCTGAATTCACTCTGAGTCCTGGATCCTGTTATCAAGCATTTGCTACATCAGTTTACAAAGCACAGTTCCCCTCTCCTCTTTCTTCCTTTCTATTAAGTTCTTTAACATTGGAAAGGTTTCTCTTTTATGAAATATGTATGCTAGTAACTTTTATCATTTCTTTGCTAAATCTCGAATCAACCAGAACCAGAATGGGTTTTGTTTTTGTAATTTTTTTTTAAAATTAGAATTTCCCCCATGTCAGAGCTAATACAAAATTTAAAAAAGAAAATTCTTATTGGGTTCATCGGCCAATCACAAACTACTAACATTAGAATAAATTTCTTTCTAATCTTTTTATTATATGTAAGTTTTATATTATAATACTATATAAACTGTTTTATCTCCTTTTTCACTGTAACATTATGCTTATTGGGTCCATCGGCCAATCACACACATTACTAACAGAGTAAATTTCTTTCTAATCTTTTTATTATGCGTAAGTTTTATAATATAATATTATGTAAACTGTTTTATCTTCCTTTTTCACTGTAACATTAGGCTATAGAATTTTTTTCATGTTTTCCACATACCCTTTAAGTATAGTATTTTGATAGATTCAAGATATTCCACTGGACTGATAGACCATAATCTATTTAGCAATTCCCCTGCGCTTAGATCACTAGGCTGTTTCCATGTGCTGCCACCATTATCAGTAGTAGTATAAATAAAACACTTTAGTGCATATCTTTGTGCCTAAAGACTTTTTTCTTACTGAACCTTTCCTTAGGTTAGAATTCCAGGAACGGAATTATGGAGTTAAGAGAATAAATATTTTAAGACTCGAGATAAATGAGGTATTCTCTAAAAGAGCTAAATCAAATTAGGTGCCAATGAATAGTACTGTGTATGAAAATGTCATTTAATTGCATATTACCAGCACTGAGTATATAAATTTTTTTAATCTTTGATATTTTATTCTACAAAAGGTATATACAGCTATTACTCTGAACTATGTTTCTTTCATTATTAGTTAAGTTAAACTTTTCCATTTCCTTAAACATTTCCAAATGTTTATTGACTAAATATATTTCCTTTCTAAGAAATTTACATTTTTTTCTTTTTTTTTTTTTTTTAATTGAGATGGAGTCTCGCTCTGTCGCCCAGGCTGGAGTGCAGTGGCACAATCTCGGCTCACTGCAACCTCCAACGCCAGAGTTCAAGCGATTCTCATGCCTCAGCCTCCCGAGTAGCTGGGACTACAGATGCATGCCACCACACCTGGGTAATTCTTTGTATTTTTAGTAGAGATGGGTTTTTGCCATGTTGGCCAGGCTGGTCATTCCTGACCTCAGGTGATCCACCAGTCTTAGCCTCCCAAAGTGCTGGGATTACAGGCATGAGCCACCGTGCCCGGCCTACATTTTTTTCTTATTTTGTACTGAACTCATTTTTCCCCAATGTGAAGTTTTATTGTTAATCTTCATTATAAACGAACACAAGTTGCCAACTCCTTCTGAATCCTAACCTTGCACAACATCAACCTTGCTTGAAAAAAGAGAAAGTTAACGATCTGAAAAAGTACAGTAAAACATGTGAGAAACCCTGGGGAGACAGAAGTGGGTTGGATCCTAATACGGTGGAGAACATAGCTCAGGTGGAAAAGTGCTAGGTGCTAAGGTTCACAGATGGGCTGAGAAAAGTGTTTATCTGTCCCTTTTTCTTCCACATCCTACTATCCATGACATTTACCATCAGCATGGAGAGACTGAAACAGCAGTGCCAGCCCAGTGCAAGGCAGGGACCATATGTGCACATCAAGGCAGAAGACCAGGCTAGGGTGGAGAGCAGACAGCAAGGGCTTGGGCAGCCTGGCCGGCGCCTAAGAGTGCCCTTCTACTTTGCCCTCCACTCACTGAGGTTAGATAACTACTCAGGAAGATGGGCACTGGAAAAGAGCAATGTCTAGTGAAGGTAAGGGAGGTTTCCTGAGGAACCAGGCCACTTGGTGGTGGTGGGAGGTGGCAGTGGCAAAGTGTATCCAATGGGTGAGCTCCCCCTATGGCCCAGCCTCACCAGGAAGGTCACACGTTAGGTCCTGGGCTTTAGCCCCTCCCATCAAGTACATATTACCAGTTGAACAGACAATACCCCAGGGAAATACGAGCCAACAGGAAAAAAATTAAGACATCCAAAATTACAACCATGATAAAATAAACAAATTGAACAGACTATGTGAAAAAGAGTTAAAGGGTCATGGGCAGAAAATCTTGTAACTTGTTTTTATAATATGTATTCTCAGGAAGGTGAGAAGAAAACCAAGGGAATAGATGAGGCCCCTTGGGTAGCAATACATATGGGGAAGAAAAATAATTGACGACTGAACTTGAGGTTGTTCTCACAGAGAAAGGAAGATGAGGATGAGTCTGCAAAGAAGATTAGGATGCAGCAGCTGGTGTGATAAGAAGTGTGGAATTCTGGAAGCCAACGGAGAAGAAAGGAGAAAGCAATGGTGTTTAATATTGCTGGAAACCTGAGGACCAGCAACTGTCCACTGGATGTGGCAAGTCAGAACTTGACAACAGTACCCTAAGTGGACTAGGGGAGATAAAACTGCAATGGCATAAGTTCCAAAGAGGATGAGGAGAGGAAGCAGAAATAATGTGGAGAGACTCCTGTCTTGAGGGATTGACTACAAAAAGAGCACCAGAGAAATGCGGGTGATAATAGGAGAAAAGGAAGTTTTAAAAATTATTTATACACAGTTTAAAACATTGGTAACTTTTAAAAACTAGGTAACTTAAAAACTTTTAAAAACTAGGTAACTTTTAAAAAGTTAAAAAAATTTGGTAACTTTAAAAAACTAAATAAATGCATTTAGTGATATTTTCCCCTTTGTACTGTAACAAGTTATAAAGGTAAATTTTAATCCATGATGTTTACAAGCAAAGGCCCACTTGCCTTTTCATCTGAAAACTAAATCTAACAGTCTACTCCAAAGATAATTCTTTAATCTCTGTTTTTTTTTCCTTGGGGTTCTGGACACCCTTGCGGATCTAATGAGAGTTTTCCATCCTCTTTCTAGAAAATGCACATATCCATATACACAAATTCTTTCAGGGTATGTCAGGGAATGTCATAATCTGCTGAAGACTAATAACAGAAACTTCTCACAAATCCTAATTTGTCCCACATGACCTGGGATTCCAGTCTTATCTCCCAATATTGTATATGACTAAGTTTTTGTCTCTTTTGAAAAGTTTTATTAGTTTTCCATCAACTCCCTTCCTAGTCTCATCAGCTCTTTCGTCACTTCCAGATGTTCAAATCTCTGGTGGTGTTCACTAAAGGCAAGACTTTCATAGGAGTGGTTGAGGTCTTTCTGGTCTTCCCTTGGTGTAACTCTGTGCCTGTCACCTCTGCTACCACTAACAGCTCCCAGTGAGGTATTGGATCTACTCCCCTCTTCATGAACACCGCTGTTCTCAATGCTACTGCTACAACTGTTTTCTTCCTGAAACAGAGCACAAAAGCTATGGTGGGCTGAATAACATTCCCCCAAAATTCATGTGCACCCAGAACCTCAGAATCTGACCTGAAATAGGGTCTTTGCAATGTAACTAGTTAAGATGAGGTGTCATTCTGGACTAGGGTTGGCCTAATTCCAATGACTTCTTCCTCAGAAGAAGGGAACACACAGAAGAGAGGAGATGAAAATGGAGGCAGTGATTGGAGTTAGGGTGCCACAGCCAAGGAACGCCAGGAGCCACAAGAAGCTGGAAGAGGTGCAGAAAGACTCTTCCCTAGCATCTGCAGAGGAACATGGCCAAGTCAACACCTTGATTTCGAACTTGACTTCTGGTCTCTAGAACTCAGTGGGGAGAACAAACTTCTGTTGCTTTAAGGCAGCAAGTTTGTGGTAATTTGTTATTGTAGCCCTAGAAAACTAACATTGCATTTTTAAGCAGAAAGACTAAGACAGTTAAAACACTGAGAAAAACTCTTCCGAGGGCACTCTCCTGGCTTCTGGAAATCATTTTCTAGTTTTAGTTCAGAAAGCAATAAACATATGAATGTCACTGTCACAGCCTACCCTTACTATGGCTAGTGACCTACAGTACCCCACTCACTGGCCAGAAGTCCTTATTTTTGCACGTGAGTAAGTTTTAAATATCAAATCTCTTGATCTTTTCCTTAGAAGTATGGCTTTTTGTCATGGTAAAAAATGTTTTTTTCATCACCAAGCGAATAAAAATATTTGCCATACTTTCTTTTAGTGCTTTTATGGTGTCACATTTTCAATGATGACAATGATGATGAGAGCAGCTACATTTAAACAGTACTTGTGACCAGGCATGGTGGCTCACGTCTGTAATCCCAGCACTTTGGGAGGCCGAGGCAGGTGGATCACTTGAGGTCAGGAGTTTGAGATCATCCTGGCCAACACGGTGAAACCCCATTTCTACTAAAAAAATACAAAAATTAGCTGGGCATAGTGGCGCATGCCTGTAATCCTGGCTACCTGGGAGGCTGAGGCAGGAGAATTGCTTGAACCCAGGTGGCGAAGGTTGCAGAGAGCCGAGATTGTGCCACTGCACTCCAGCCTGGGCGACAGAGCAAGACTCTGTCTCAAAAAAATAATGATAAAAATAAAATAAAAATAAAGGATCACGTGCAGTGGCTCACGCCTGTAATCCCAGCACTTTGGGAGGCCAAGGCGGGCAGATCATGGGGTCAGGAGTTTGAGACCAGCCTGGCCAACATGGTGAAACCCCATCTCTACTAAAAATAGAAAAAATTAGCCAGGCATGGTGGCATGCCTGGCCAGCTACTCAAGAGGCTGAGGCAGGAGAATCACTTGAACCTGGGAGGCGGAGGTTGCAGTGAGACGAGATCATGCCATTGCACTCCAGCCTGGGTGACAGGGCAAGACTCCGTCTGAAAAAACACAAAAACAAAAAACAGCACTTGTATGTATCTGCCAGGTACTGTTCCCAGCCCTTTACATATATTAACTCATTTACTCCTCTTAATAGTCTATTAACTTATTTAATCCTCACAAGAATCCTACTAGGCAGGTATCGCTATCATCCCTATTTCATGAAACTAAGGCAAAAAGTGGTTAAGTAACTTGCCCAAGGCGACGCAGCCAGTGACTGGCAGGAATGGGCTGCCTAACTCCAGAGTACGTGCTCTTCCCTACAACACAACCTGCTTCTCAAGAAATTCCAATTTAAATATTTTATTTAACTGAATTTATTTTGGTTTCAAGCTTTTGGTCCTAAACATTTGGCTAGCTATTTCAATACATATTAAATATCCTATTTTTATCCCACAGATTTAAAATGCCATCATTATTACATACTAAATTCTCATTCCTACTTGAATCTGTTTCTGAATTCTCTATTCTGTTCCATTTCATTCCTGCAGCAGATGTTAACTCTTTATATAATAAGGATATTATTAGCTTTTTATCTTTCTTATTTGTTACAAATATCTTGTCACATATTTTTTAAATGTGATCATAAAAATTCCTTCCAGCTCTCTTTTACTGCTTCAGAGTTCAAGCACTTTTATCAGTATCTACTTCCATTCCCTATTCCTAATTTTTCTATGAGATTAAAAAATATTTAGCATAGATTTAGTCTATCTGGAGTTTGTTTGGTGTATCATAAACTAATCTGGTAAACTTTTTAGACCTGGATGCTTAGAGAGATTTTTTTCTCTACTCTTTCTCATTTTAGTAAAATACACATAACATACAATTTAGAATCTTAACCATTTTTAAATGTACAATTCATCAGTATTAAATACATTCATAATGTTGTACAACCATCACCAGCATCCATCTCCAGAACTATTTTCACCTTGTAAAACTGAAACTCTACCCCATTAAACCATAAATCTTCATTCCTCCTCTCTTCAGCCCCAACGACCATTCTACTTTCTGTGTCTATGATTTTGACTACTCTAAGTACTTCATGTAAGTGGAATCATACAGTATTTGTTTTTTTGTGACTGGTTTACTTCACTTAACATAAACCTCCTCCAGGTTCATCCATTTTGTAGCATGTGTCACAATTTCCTTCCTTTTTAAGACTAATATTCCATTGTATGTACATACCACATTTTGTGTATCCATTCATCCATAGATGGAAATTTGGGTTGCTTCCACGTTTTAGCTATGTGAATAATGCTGCTATGAATGTAAGTATACACATTTCTCTTTGAGATCCTGCTTTAAATTCTTTGGGGTATATACCCAGAAGTAAAAGTGCTGGACCATATGGTAATTCCATTTTCGATTTTTAAAGGAACTACCATACTGTTTTCCACAGCAGCTGTACTGTTTTACATTCCCACCAACAGCGCACAAGGATTCCAATTTCTCCATGTCCTTGTCAACACTTATTATTATTATTATTATTATTATTATTATTTTTTGAGCTGGAGTCTCGCTCTGTTGCCCAGGCTGGAGTGCAGTGGTGCAATCTTGGCTCACGGTAAGCTCCACCTCCCAGGTTCACGCCATTCTCCTGCCTCAGCCTCCCCAGTAGCTGGGACCACAGGCGCCCGCCACCACGCCTGGCTAATTTTTGTTGTATTTTTAGTAGAGACAGGGTTTCACCGTGTTAGCCAGGATGGTCTTGATCTCCTGACCTCGTGATCCGCCTGCCTCGGCCTCCCAAAGTTCTGGGATTACAGGCGTGAGCCACCGCGCCCAGCCATTTTCTTTCTTTTTTTTTGAGATGGAGTCGCGCTCTGTCGCCCAGGCTGGAGTGCAGTGGCGCCATCTTGGCTCACTGCAAGCTCCACCTCCTGGGTCCACTCCATTCTCCTGCCTCAGTCTCCCAAATAGCTGGGACTACAGGCGCCCGCCACCATTCATTTTTTTGTATTTTTAGTAGAGATGGGGTTTTACCGTGTTAGCCAGGATGGTCTCAATCTCCTGACCTCATGATCTGCCCGCCTTGGCCTCCCAAAGTGCTGGGATTACAGGTGTGAGCCACCACGCCTGGTCTATTTTCTATTTTTTTTTTTTTTTAAATTTTTTTGCTAGTAGCCATCCTAGTGGGTGTAAGGTGGTATCTCATTTGATTTGCATTTCCTTAATGATTAGTGGTGCTGCACATCTTTTCATGTGCTTATTGTTCATTTGTTTATCTTCTCTGGAGAAATGTCTATTCAACTCCTTCGCACATTTTTTAATTGGGCTGTTTGGGGGGTTTTGTTGTCGTTGAATTTTAGAAGTCCTCTATATATTCTGGATATTATTCCCTTATCAGATATATTACTTGCAAATATTTTCTTCCATTCTGTGAGTTGCCTTTTTACTCCGTTGATACTGTTTTTGGTGCACAAAATTTTAAAATTTTCACAAAGTCCAATTTGTCTGTTTTTTCTTTTTATTGCCTGTGCTTTTGGTGTCATATCCAAGAAATCATTGCCAAATCTACCGTTATAAAGTTCTTGCCCTATGTTTACTTTTAAGAGTTTTACAGTTGTAGCTCTTAAATTTAAGTATTTGATTCATTTTGAGTTAGCATGTGTATACAGTGTTAGGTAAGGGTCCAGCTTTATTCTTTTGCATGTGGATATGCAGTTTTCCCAGGACAATTTGTTGAAATTTCCCCATTGAATAGTCTTGGCACCCTTGTCAAAAATTATTTGAGTCAGGCACAGAAGCTCATGCTTGTAATTTCAGCACTTTGGGAAGCAGAGGCGGGCAGGCTGCTTGAGCCCAGAGGATGGAGACCAACCTTGGCAACATAGCAAAACGCTGTCTACACAGGAAAAAAAAAATTGTTAGATGTGGTGGCATGCTCCTGTGGTCCTAGTTACTTAGGAAGCTGAGGCAGGAGGGCTGCTTGAGCCCCGGAGTTCAAAGCTGCAGTGGCAGTAAGCTATGATCATGCCACTGCACTCCAGCCTGTTCGACAGTGTGAGACACTGTCTCTTTTTTTTTTTTTTTTTTTGAGACAGAGTTTCACTCTGTCTCCCAGGATGGAATGCAGTGGCACAATCTCGGCTCACTGCAACCTCTGCCTCCCAGGTTCAAGCGATTCTCCTGCCTCAGCCTCCTCAATAGCTGGGACTACAGGCGTGCACCACCATGCCTAGCTAATTTTTGTATTTTTTTGTAGAGATGGGGTTTCACCATGTTGGCCAGGCTGGTCTCGAAGTCCTGACCTCAGGTGATCTGCCCACCTCATCCTCCCAAAGTGCTGGGATTACAGGCATGAGCCACCGTGCCCAGCCGAGACACTGTCTCTTAAAAAAAGAAAAAAAAAATCATTTGACCATATACACAGATTTCTGGGCTTTTAGTTCAATTCTATTGGTCTGTATGTCTGTCTTTATGCCAGTTCCACACTGTTTTGACTACTACAGTTTTGTGGTAAGTTTTGAAATCAGGAAGCATGAGTCCCCTAGCTTTGTTGTTCTTTTTAAAAGTTGTTTGGGCCATCCAGGGTCTCTTGAGATTCCATTTGAATTTTAGGATAGGTTTTTCTATTTCTGGGAAAAACCAATCCATTCAGATTTCCTATTTCTTCATGATTTCGTCTTGGTAGGCTTTGAGTTTCTAGGAATTTGTCTGTTTCATCTAGGTTATCCACTTTGTTGGCATACACTTGTTCACAATATTCTCTTATAATCTTTTTATTTCTGTAGAATCAGTAGTAATGTCCCCATTTTCATTTCTGATTTCAGTAATTTGAGTATCCTCTTTATTTTTTCACTGCAGTCTCTGCGCTGAATTCCAGACATCACTTTGGGTAGTATTGACAACTTAACAATGTTAAGTTTTTCAATCCATGAACATGAGATGTGTTTCCATTTATTTGTATCTTCTTTAATCTCTTTCATCATGTTTTCTAGTTTTTGTGGTCCAAGATTTTTACTTCCTTAGTTAACTTAATTCCAAAGTATTTTTTATGCTATTGTAAATGGAATTGTTTTCATAACTTCCTTTTGGGATTGTTCACTGTTAGTGTACAGAAATGCAGCTGATTTTTGTGTGCTGACTTTGCATCCTGCTACTATGCTGAATTCATTTATTAGTTCTAACAGCTTTTTCGTGGACTCTTTAGCATTTTCTACATACAAGATCACATCATCTGCAAACAGATAATTTTATTTCTTACCAATTTGGATGTCTTTTACTTCTTTTTCTTGTATAATTGCTCTGCCTTGAACTTTCAGTGCTGTGATGAACAGAAGTGAAAGCAAGCATCCTTGAATTGTTTCCGATCTTAGAAAAGAAGCTTTCAGGCTGGGAGCAGTGGCTCACACCTATAATCCCAGCACTTTGGAAGGTCAAGGTGGGTGGATCACCTAAGGTCAGAAGTTCAAGACCAGCCTGGCCATCATGGTGAAACCCCATCTCTACTAAAAATAATAATAATAATAATAATACAAAAATTAGCCGGGCATGGTGACATGTGCCTGTAGTCCCAGCTACTTGGGAGGCTAACACAGGAGAATTACTTGAGCCTGGGAGGTGGAGGTTGCAGTGAGCGGAGATCATGCCTCTGCACTCCAGCCTGGGCAACAGAGCAACACTTTGTCTCAAAATAAATAAATAAATAAATAAGTAAGTAAGAAAAGAAGCTTTCAGTCTTTCACCATTAAGTATGATGTTTGCTGTGGGTTTTTCATATCTGGCTTTTATTATGTCGAGGCTGCTTCCTTCTATTCCTAGCTTGTTCAGTGCTTTTTAAATCAGGAATGTGTGCTGAATTTTTTCAAATGCTTTTTCAACATTAATTGAGATAATCAGGTGAGATTTTTTTTCCCCCTCATTCTGTTAATGTAGTATATTATATTGATCTATTTCATATGTTAAACCATCCTCAAATTCCAGGAATAGAGCCCACTTGGTTATGGTGTATAATCCTTTTAATATGCTAGTGAATCAATTTGCTAGTATTTTGTTAAGGGTTTTTGCATCAATATTCATAAGAGATTTTGGTCTGTGTTTTTTTTTTTTTTCTTGTAGTGTCTTTGTCTGGCTTTGGTATCAGGGTAATGCTGGCCTCATAGCATGAGCCGAGAGGTGTTCCTTCCTCCTCAATTTTTTGGAAAAGTTTAAGAAAGATTGTTGTGACTTCTTTAAATGTTTGATACAATTTACCAGTGAATCCATCAGGTCCAGGGCTTTTCTTTGTTGGGAGATTTTTGATTCCTGATTCTATCTACTTACTAGTTATACACCTATTCAGATTTCTTATTTCTTTATGATTTAGTCTTCGTAGGTTTTGTGTTTCTAGGAATTTGTCTATTTCATCTAGGTTATCTACTCTGTTGACATATACTTGTTTACAATATTCTCTTATAATCTTTTTATTTCTGTAGAATCAGTAGTAATGTCCCCCATTTTCACTTCTGATTTCAGTAATCTGAATCTTCTCTTTTTTTTCTGTAGTCCATCTATCTAAAGGTTTGTCCATTTTATTAATCTTTTCAAAGACCTAATTTTTAGTTTCATTGATTTTTCTTTATTATTTTTCTACTTTCTATTTCATTTATCTCTATTCTAATCTTTATTCTTATTTTTTTCCTCCTGCTAGCCTTGGGTTTAGTTTGCTCTTTAAGTTGTAAAGTTAAGTTATTGACTTGAAATATTTCTTGTGTTTTAAAGTAAGCATTTAGAGTTATAAATTTCTTCCTTAGCAATGCTTTCGCTGTGTCCTACAAGTTTTGGTATGCTGTATTTTCATTTTCATTCATCTCTAAGTATTTTCTAATTTCTCTTGTGATTTCTTCTTTCATCCATTGATTAAGAGTGTGTTGTTTATTTTCCATAATTTTGTGAATTTTCTAGTTTTACATCTGTTATTGATTTGTAATTTCATCCTGGGGTAGTCAGAGAAGATACTTTCTATGACATCTATCTTTTTGAATCTACTGAGACTTAATTTGCGATCTATCATATTGTCTCTCCTAGATAATGTCCCATGTGCACTTGGGAAGAATACGTATGCTGTTGTTGGGTAGAATGTTTTATATATGTCTATTATAAAATTCATTAACATACAAAATCTCCGCTTCTCTAACAGAGCCATACTCACCCCTTTTGGTTGTTGATGTCACAAAATTACATCTTCATAAATGGTGTGCCCCAAAACATACACTAATATATTTAATGCATTAGTCTCTTAAATTACATAGAAAGCAAAATATGGAGCTACAAAACAAAGTTACAATACTACTAGCTTTTAGACTAATAACTGTTTTTTTAATGTATTAGTCTCTTAAATCATGTGGAAAACAAAGAGTACAGTTAAAAAAAACATTGTAACAGGCTGGGTATGGTGGCTCACGCCTGTAATCCCAGCACTTTGGGAGGCCGAGGTGGATGGCTCACCTGAGGTCAGGAGTTCAAGATCAGCCTGGCCAACATGGTGAAACCCCATCTCTACTAAAAATACAAAAATTAGCCGGGCGTGGTGGCAGGCACCTATAATCCCAGTTACTCAGGAGGCTGAGGCAAGAGAATCACTTGAACCCAGGAGGCAGAGGTTGCAGTGAGCCGAGATCGCACCATTGTATTCCAGCCTGGGCGACAGAGCGAGACTCCATTTCAAACAACAACAACAACAAACATTGTTACAATAATATTAGTTTTATAATTGTTCTTATATTTATCTTTATTGAGATTTTTATTTCTTTATCCAGCGTTGAGTTATTGTCTAGTGTCCTTTCTTTTCACCCTGCAGGACCCCCTTGAGCATTTCTTGCAGGGCAGTTCAAGTGGTAATGAACTTCCTTAACTTTTGTTTATCTGGGAATGCCTTAATTTCTCTCTCACTTTTGAAAGGCAGTTTTGCCAGATAAAGGATTCTTGATTGACAGTTTTTTTCTTTTAGCACTTTGAATATATCAGTCCACTGCCTGCTGGCCTCCAAAGTTTATTATGAGAAATCTGCTGATAATCTTATTAAGGATTCTTTGTATGTGACAGATTTCATTTTAGCCAGTATAAACAGCTCTATAGCCCTCATATCCCACCCAAACCAATACCATCCCACTGAGTTCATATAATGGCCTTTAAATCCCTTACCCACATCTTGATTTCATTTAGGTAATAGTAGAACTTATGTTTCATTCTCTGTCCCAACCCTATTTCTCACCTCCATCAGGAACCACACTTAAGGAATGCAGCAAGCAGAGAATGACTGGGAAACTAACACTGGCCTGTGAAGAGAGTTGAAGGCCTCTCACGTAGAGGAGCGGCAATTCCAACATAAATGTAGAAGAATCTCCACAAAGAGAAATGTATCAACTATTCGTTTCCCAACACTAACCTCGACTTCCTTGGGCTAGTCTCATCAAAGTCCTGGCCTAAAGTGCAAGGCACTGGCCCTTTGAATCCTGGAGGTCCTCAAAGAAGGAAGGAATAGCACTGCCTTAACCCATTACAAAAACTACCAGGAGGGCTCCAGGCCAAGAATGAAGCAATTTCCCACCTCCCCTGCTTGGCTAGCTCCCTGCTCCACTTGGAGCTCTCTAAGTACTTGTTCTGTTTCCTGGTCTGATAACCCTGACCCTTGGCTTCCCCAAACATCAGTTATCAGAGAGAGATAGGCAGTTTAGCATTGTCTTTTTCAGTCCTTCAAAAAAAAAACCAAAAAACAAAACAAAAAACAGTTCTTAGACTGTGGAAAGGGCTTTAGGTTAAATATGCCAGATATCAAGCCTTAGCTTTACTGCTCGCTAGCTATAAGAAATCAACCTTATTAATTCACTTTGCTGAGCCTCAGGTACCTCAACAGTTAAATGGAGAGAATACCTATTTTCCAAAGCTATGATTTGTATAACATATATCCATTCTCTCCTCTTCTCTTTACTTTCAGGTAATGCACAGCCAGCAAGTGTCCCAGAACTTCAATTTCATTGGCAACTTGCCCCACTGCACATCAACACCATCTTCTCCTGTCCCCAAAGAAAGCATCAAATAAAAATACACACAAAGGACAACCTCAATATGCAAGAATACATACTGTATGATTCTATCTATATGGTATTCAAGAAAAAGCAAAACTAAACTGTGGAGATGGAAATCAGAAAGTAGTTGCCTCATGGGGGAAAGAGGCAGTGTTTCAACTGACTGGAAATGCATGTAAGAGAACTTTCTGTAGTAATGAAAATGTTCCATAACTGTTTGGGGTGGTGATTACATAAAATACACGTAGTTAAAATTATCTGCAAATTATTTTTTTATTTTGTTATTTTATTTCATATTTTTTTGAGATGGGGTTTTGCTCTGTTGCCCAGGCTGGAGTGTGGTGGCATGATCATAGCTCACTGAAACCTCAAACTCCTGGGCTTAAGCAATCCTCCTGCTGTAGCCTCACAAGTAGCTGAGGCTGTAGGCACGTGCCACCATGCCTGGCTTATTATCTGGACATTATGTCTGAATTTTTAAAAACCTTTGTTAGGTATAGTTCACAAGCACATTAATATGATGGGAAAATGTGCTTTTGACATAAATCTTCCCCCACAGACTTCAAGGCGTGACAAAGAAAAAAATAAGACATGCCTACCTGTGATTTCTGTCTTTGGTTCCTACTAGCCAAATGACTGCTCAAGTTATATAAGCTCTCTGGGTTTCATATTAATCAACTATAAAATGAGGAGTATTTACTATCCACCTCACATACTGTATGCCCAATAAAAATAACCAGTGTTAAGTGGCAGAAACATAGTAAGCACTCAATATATATTAATCCCCTTTCCTTCCTCTTCCACATATAAACAGCAAATGAATGTCAATAATGCAATACTTAAATTATTTTCCCAAAATGTTGCCCAAGGTATCCAGAAAAAGAAAAAAGGAAGAAAAGGAAAAATATCCCAACAAATCAACATCAGAATTTACCTTGGGGAAAGAAGTATGGCTATATATGAGGATTTGTCTGCAAGGATATTCATGACATTATTTATAATAGTCAAAAACTGGAAAACTGAACAGGAACTAATTATGTAGGAACATGAAAATCAGTTTTATGATAGATGAATAAAAATATGTATAATCTAGAAATAAATACAAATAAGTGCTATTATAGAAAAGCATTCCTGGGTTTTACCAAACTATACATTAGTCAAAATTAGGACAAAGGTGTTTTTCAACATAGTACTGGAAGTCCTAGACAGAGCAATTAGGCAAGAAAAAAGAAATAAGAGATATTCTAATAGGTAAGGACTGAGCAAAACTGTCTCTATTTGCTGACAATATGATCTTAGCGAAAACCGTAAAGAGTCCATGTAAAAACTATTAGAACTGATGAAATAAATTCAGATACAAAATCAACATACAAACATCAGTAGCATATCTATAATACTAATAACAAACTATACAGAAAGGAATGATGGTCACTAGCATCAGGGTGGGGTGGAGGTGGGGTGGGGAGGAAATGGGGAATTGTTGGGGAAAGGATACAAAGTCTCAGACAGAGGATTAAGTTTGAGATCTTCTGCAAAGCATAGTGACTACAGTCAATGATAATGTATATTTCAAAATACCTGAGTAAAATGTCAAATATGTCACCATAAAAAGATAGGTAAACAAGGTGATGGGTATGTTAATTAGCCTGATCTAATCATTCCACATTGTATACACATATGAAAACATCACATGGTACTCCATAAGTGTATACAATTAGAGTTTGCCAATTAAAATATTATTAATAAAATTATAAAATGGATAAAAAAGAAAGAAAATGATAAAGGTAGTATATCCACTCATTCTTCAATTACAAATAGTGAGAAAAAAACAGAAAAATTTGAGGCTAATTTACCCTATGTCTGTATTAAAATAAGCATGAATTTATACACACACACACACACACACACACACACACACACACGAAAAAAATTTAATGGCAATAATCCATATCCATAAAATAGAAAAAAACAGGTACAGGATTAGAACATGTTACATTGGAATCAGAACACAATTTTGCTATATTGAAAATTCCCCATGATTACAGGAGTAAAAAGCTAAGACTATGACCACTAAAATATGTTTGAAAAAATCTACTTAAGATAAAAGTTAAATCACGTTATCTGAATTCATACTAGGAAAATATAGCTATTTTTTTTTAGATTTTTTTTTTCTTTTCTGAAAAATGCTCAAATGCATCTCTATGCATTTTGGGTCCTTTTATTCTTTCTTAGGGAAGGCTCCTGAAAGACTTCTCTTTTTTTTTTTTTTTTTTTGGAGACAGGGTCTTGCTCTGTCACCCAGGCTGGAGTACAGTGGTGTGATCATGGCTCCCTGCAGCTTCAACCTCTCCAGCCTCAAGGGATCCTTCCACCTCAGCCTCCCGAGTAGCCACAGGTACATATTACCAAGCCCAGCTGAATTTTTTTTGTATTTTTTTTGTAGAGAAAGTGTTTTGCAATGTTGTGCAGGCTGGTCTCAAACCCCTGGGCTCAAGTAATTTTCCCGCCTTGGCCTCCCAAAATGCTGGGATTACAGGTAGAAGCCACTGCGCCCAGCCGGCTGAAAGATTTCTAAGCAAATGTTCTTAAAATTCCAATGATTTTGATTTGGCATCCAACAGGGCAAATCACAACTGAAAGTTTTATCAGAATCAACTATCTACATACTCAGGTTATTTTTACCAAAATTATATCCTTTGGTATTTATAATACCACTGTTACTACCAATAGATAATTCTAAATATCACCTCTCTCCCTACACATTTACAGATACTCAAATACAGAAGTATCATCTAAACATTAGCAAGAATGTTTTTTCATCCTGAGAGAGAATGAGACTCCTAATCTGGGGGTGGTAGGGGTGGTAAGAAAAGAGAAATTTAAGTAAAATTCTTCAATACCTTTTCAGCTATTGTAACCGCTTCTGCTTCACTTTTTCTTGCCTTTCTTTTAGAATACATGAGTTAGCAAGATTTGCCATACCTAATTCATCTAAGTTAACTAAAATCAGCATTATCTTGATGACTTTATAACCCTATGATGTACAAGTAACAGCTTTTCCAAACAATCTTTGAATAGTTATTTTGTCTGATATTTTTAATTTCCTTAAAACAAGTGGGTGGAGAGATCCACCCATCCATCCAGAGTTAGACATAGCTTATGACAGTATAATCCTATCCCCCACAGCTGTGGTGAGAATTAAATGAGCTAATACATGTGAAGTGCTTAGGATAGTTTCAGACACATGGCAAGCCCTCAGTAAATATTAATTATTGTTATTTTTCCACACACCACTTTGACCTGCTCTATGTGCCTTGGGAAGCGAAGGAGAATAAAAGCAAAGAGAAAAACCACTTCCTTTCATGTGTACATGTAATAAGTCTGTCTCTTACTGGAGGAGAGAGGCCTAGACCTATTTGGGTACCTTATATAAAACAACTCCTACTGGTGCCAAGCATGAAAGGATGACCAGGATTTTCTCAAGATCCAAAAAGCCAACCTGGTGAGCCAGTTGTTACTAATCCTTAGCAGATATGAAGGAGATTACTGGGGTTAAAGTATAGATTTAGAGGGGAAATCCCACTCACAACAGAAAGACAAGCAGATTAGTTAGAAAATGGAGGCACAGGACAGAAGATTAACAGGATCAGACTGACCAAGGAAGCCAATTCTAAGACAATTAAGAAAGAGATGACACAGCCAAGTTATCAGCAGCAATACCAAGAGGATAGAAAAGCAGACTGACAGCTTGAAGAAGTCCCCTGTCTAGCTTATCAGGAAGGAGGGGAGCTTCACACTCCTTTCTGACTTGGTGTGTAAACTTACTCAGCCTGGCCCTAGAGGACTTCTAAGGTCCCTTTTTGCTCTGACAGTGTGTGATTCTAAAGAATGCTGGAATTGAGCCAGCAGCAATGTCTAAATGAGGAGTGTTGGATTTGAATGTTTCATGTACATTTTTTTTAATATGAAAGAAAACAACAGAATTTCTTTCAACTGTAAGATGGAATATACTACAAATATAAATAATTTACATTCTCCTTGAGATTTTAGGAACAGGTTTCAGAAATCTTTCCTAGTAAAGAAAGATCTTAAAAATCACAATTGCAGTAAACAAGAGATATGCACTATTTTCAGCAGTCACAATATACTGAGATCTGTTCAGTCTCATCAGTGCCCTTTGCCAAGGTGCTAAGTGTAGAAAAGGAAGAACTATCTCAATGGAAAATTTCAGCAGTGTTAACAGGACAACTATTGACTGTCAGGGGACTGTGCAGATTCACTAGAGCCCCTACCCTTTCTAGGGATGTAAAACTCTGCTATCTCTCCATTCACTTGGCTATCATTCCATTCAGTTTTGTTTATTTATTTATTTAGAGACAGAGTTTTGCTCTGTCACCCAGGCTGGAGTGCAGTGGCATGATCTCAGAGTATCACTTTACACTGAAGACATCATATTGTCTTCAACTACAATTAAACCAAAATGGTCTTTTTTATTTAATATTTTGGATGACACAACAGCTTTGAATCTCCCATACTTTCTGGAGGGATAACTTTATTCCACCAAACAGAGCACCATCTCATGAAACATTGCAAAGAAAATGTTAGCCATCCTCTATATATTGTTCATACCATCTGAAGGTATGCAGTAAATGCTTGTTAAATGAATGAACAAGTGAGTATAGGATTTATTCCAGCTATCACAAGTCAGAAAACACACAGAGATACCCAAGGTACTAAGTAACACAGTGTTTTATTTAGTTTCTGCAAAGTGACTATATATGTAACCCACATATCAGATTTTCATAACTGAGTCACAGTAATATTCAGTTTATGACTGTACGAACAAATTTGACATTAGAATAGCAGAATTCTATATATCATGAAGAATATTTGACTAGAAAAAAATACCCTTTTCATATGTTACATGTGTTTAACAAAATTTTCCTGTGCATATTCAAGGAAATAATTTATACCATATGATCAAGGATTAGTATCAAACACAAACTGAAATAACGGAATATGAATATCCTACCTGAACATCTTTGTATTTGTCACGTAAATCCAAGAGCCGGTGATAAGCTTTAATGGCTTCTGAAAATTCCCCAACGTCAGTGCTGGTGAGGATGTAGTTTTCCCAAATCTGCCAGTGTTCATAGTTACACTTGAGAGCTTCTTGTAAAGTTCTAAAAGCTTTTACTCTATTGAAGGTCAAATTTTAAAGAGAGCAATAATGAACTCTTTATTAGAATAAAGCATAGCTAAATGTATAAAATACTAATGTGGACTGTCAGTCCTTATTCGTTCATATAAACAAACAGAATTAGAGACCCAGACAACACAAAACCAACTCAAACTTCCCTAAAAATTCAGTGACAGACCCTATGGCATATGTAGCATACATACAGAGATATTCCTTTCCTAATCTATTTACTGGTAACAAGGACATTATTTTAAAACTAGGTATCAATCCCAGTATCACCTCAGGAGAAGGCACACTCAAGTTCCAAATCTGGAGTCAGAGTGGCCAAGCAAGCACAATTGCAAACCTGTAAGACAAAAGGTGCAGACAGTAGTGGAGGGACCAGAGGCAAGGAGGTCAAAACAAAACAACACACTCCTCATGAATCTGCAACCAAAATGCTGCAAACCAAAATTCTACACCCTGTGAGAAAAAAACCTTCAGTCAACAAAACTAATCAACAGGACATAAATTTACTAACGATAGAATTTTAAGGTGGCCAGGCATGGTGGCTCACATCTATAATCCCAGCACTTTTTGAGTGGCTGAGGTGGGTGGATCACCTGAGGTCAGGAGTTCGAGACCAGCCTGGCCAACAGAGGGTAACCCCATCTCTAATAAAAAATACAAAAACAAACAAACAAAAAAAGCAGCTGGGCATGGTGGCATGTGCCTGTAATCCCAGCTACTCAGGAGGCTGAGGCACAAGAATCACTTGAACCTGGGAAGCCGTGGGTGCAGTGAGCCAAGATCACACCCCTGCACTCCAGCCTGGGCAACAGAGCAAGACTGCATGTTAAAAAAAAAAAAATTGATTTTAAGGGGGAGAGGGAGGAGTGAAAAAAAGTTTTTCTTAATTGTTTAACAATTTGTCAAGCCTTTAAATAAACTTGTTTAGAATACTGAAAGAGACAAAGAAATAATTTACATTGAAAAGGAACAGAAAATTGTGAAACAAAAACACGGAGAAATGAAATAAGAACAAGGAGATGTGAATAAAAACTAACTGGAAATTTCAGTATTGAAAGAGACAATAAAACAACAACAGGCCAGGCACAGTGGCTCACAACTCTAATCCCAGCACTTTGGGAGGCTGAGGAGGGTGGATCACAAGGTCAGAAGATCAAGGCCATCCTGACCAACATGATGAAACCCTGTCTCTACTAAAAATACAAAAATTAGCTGGACATAGTGGCACATGCCTGTAGTCCCACCTACTTGGGAGGCTGAGGCAGGAGAGTCGCTTGAACCCGGGAGGCGGAGGTTGCAGTGAGCTGAGATCGCGCCACTGCACTCCAGCCTGGGCAACAGAGCGAGACTCTGTCTCAAAAAACAAAAAACAAAAACAAAACCCTCAATAGCTAACAAAAACTAGAATGCACATAGTCAAGGAGTAACTGATGCATTGGAAGATAATAGTAAGGAGTTCACACAGAATTCGAATTATAAAATAAAAGCTGGAAAGAGACAGAGGAAAGAATGAGAGGTAAGACTCAAACATACATCTGATAGAGATTCTACAGTAAACAAATGCAGAGCATGGCAGGATTCTTTATATCAAAAGATAAAAGCAGAGAATTTTCCAGAAATGAACAAATTTCAAAAAAATTTTTGATCATAAATTCTATGATCAAAAGTATATTTCACATACTGAGCATTATAAGTAAAGATAAATGAACGTCTAGAAATATTGTGTGAAATTTAGGAAACATATTCCTAAAATCTACAAAGAAGTGAAGACAGATATTTATTTCATCAGCAGTAACATGACAGAAGACAACAGAATACTACTTTTAAAGTGCTGAGTGAAAAATAACTGTCAGCCAAAATTTTATCATCAGCTAAACTTACCACTCAAGAGTAAATGCAAAATGAAACATTTTTAGATATACAAAGGTTAAGAGCATTTACCATCTATTGACTCTAAGAGAACTATCCAAGGGATTCCTTCTGGCAAAAATACAAGGGAACTCAAAAAGAAAGGAAACATGTCTTCAATTTCAGTCATAAATTGTTTCCATGGAATATTTTCTTCTTTCTTTCCTTTCTCTACTCTACCACATCACCACCTCCATCTAATAACAACTGCCTCCAACAGTTTTGGACCAAGACTCCCAAGCTCTCCCATCCACAGGGGTTGGGGGTGAACTCAACAAGTAAAAATCCACACCATGAGGATTATCCTTTTTCCTATATGTCCTCCCTTATGATCCCCCTAATCATAATTTCCTAGCCTCAAAATGGTTCCATGAATCCTTTTTTCCTTTTTGGTAAATACAGCTTCTTTGTAAGGTGCTTCACTTCAGGATTCACTTATCAAAACCCCTCTATAGTAGAGATATTGCACCATTAAAATTACATCCGAAGATAGACATTTTTACATGGGACTGATAGGAACATGATATCGAGGGGAATCAGATGAAACAGCAAAGAGAGCACTTTAGTGAAGAATCTTGTGACCACAAAAGGATAAAAGAAAGTTTAATGGGCCGTTTTAAGGCATGAATAGGATCTTCTGAGAGAAGCATTAATAATTGCCTCAGAAGTAACAATCCCGTTAGCTTTGTCTGGAACCTTAGCAAAGAAAGAAAAAAGTAAACAGGAAAGAATAAAGAAATGATTTATCTCAGACCTTACAACTCCACCTTTGCACGAAAACCTATTTGTGGAGCTGCAAGAGGTAAGAAAGTCGAGAAACAATATGCAAGAACCCCTAAGAGAGAAAGCAGAATTCCTAACATGATTGGGCGGGAAGACAAGGTATCAAGAGCCTCACTACGTACAAACTTATCCGGGTTGCCAGAAAAACTCACTGAGATCATTCTACAACTATGACAGGGACTTCCGAGCCTGTTGCTTTAAACCAAAAAGGGCTCCAGAGAGTTTTAGCACCACTATCAGTTGCAATCAAGAACATAATATTATCTTCTGAAGGGAATGGTAGAACAGATAGACTTTATTTATGTCATCCAAGAGCAGAGGCAGCATTTCATGATCTCTACGTAATATGGATTTAATGATGTCTTCAGAAATTATCTTGTGATTCCACCAAGAAAAATTAAATTAAGTTTGGAAGTAAGGCCAAATAAAAATGAAAATATATCCATTCTTTAATTAATTTATTAGAGTTCTGGCAACAGCAGTCCTTGTCTCCTCCCTTTCCTTCGCTTTTCATAGCCAGTCAATAAGCCCAGTTAGTTGGTTTTCTCCTTTATAAAGAGTTTGGCATCTGCCCCTTCTTTTTCCACTCTAGTTATCTCATGCCTGAATTGTTACAACAGCTGTGTCCTAACTGGTTTCCCAGCCTCCAGTTTCCTCTACTCTGCCTCATATACTGCCACCAGATAAATCTTCCCCAAAAGCTTCTTTCTTCATGAGATTACCACACTGAAATCTCTGGCTTCCTATTCTCAACAGGACAGTCTCAATCATTGGTCAAATAATCAGAAGATGCAGCAATTTTACGTCAACCTACCTTTCTAACCTTATCTCTCACCGTATATTTCACATTATAGCTGGACTATTTTGCTTCCTATCTCCTAAAATACTACATTCATTCCTGTCATTCTGCATTTGGTCACATCATTTCTCTTGCCTAAGCGGCTCCTCTCTGTCCCTTCTATCCATCCTTCAAATTTCTGCTTGAGTCCAACATTCTCTCAGAAGCATTTCTGATCCAGGATGACATGGTTTCTCTCTTCTTTGATCCTCACAAGACTAAATGAGTGGCTGGCACATAATAAGTGTGCTACAAGGATCATGTATGATTATTTTAGCCCTCTTTGTATTCTCACTTGGTATTTGCCACAGATAGCTTATATACTAATCAATTTTTAAAATAAGATGGCGTAGTATTTTATTTTTTAAACCTACATTCCCTGAAGACATTGGTTCATATTTATTTATATTTCTCAATGTCTAGTACAAAGCAAGCAATGAATAAAAATAACTGTCAACTGAGTTGACCAACTAAACATATGTTTGCTTTTATCATGTAATAAAATGTAGAATGTAAAACTTCAGTACTAAATAAAGATTTCAAGTAACATTTCTTATTTTATTACATATGAAATGTTTTTAAGAAATAAACTGTATATTTAGAATTCAAGTTAATTTAGTTTGAATTAAGTTATTCTACTTAAGTTATTCTATTTCATATACATGGGCGAGAAAGGTAAAACAAGGAGAAACATTGAAACAATGTTCAGTTGTAGAAAATCTCATTCATTTATTTGGGAAGCAAATTTCTTCATGTTTGTCTGATGTACTTACTTTTGTTTTAATCGGATATAGGAAGTTGATAAATTGTTCCAAGCTTCAGCATTCTGAAATGATAGAGAACACAGTTAATTAACTCTTCTCATTTAGGTAAAATTATTGCTTAAACCAAAAGTACAGCACACTCTCCTAGTCCAATATATGCTCTTTAAAACCACAATTTTCAATAAGAGTGTGTTTAAAGGTATATGGCAAAATTAAATCAAACTGAACTTTTATAATTTAGAGAAAGGTTAAAACAATCAACTATGCAATGTAACTATCATTGTACCAATTAGCAATTCAGTTAAGATTTTATTTCCAAATTTAGACTTACAAAAAAGCTAATTTACAACATACTCTATATAGTACATAGATTTATTACGAAAAAGGCAATGCAGTATACTGTTTTTTCCTGTCTTAAAAATTTTTGCCATTATACTGTCATCCTTCTTCACCGGATAGGGGGGTTAAGAAAAAATCTGTTCTCCAGTGTTACTACTAAGTATTTCATCCATCAAAGATATTTCTCTACCTATTCCTCTACCCAATGACAAAAATAAAGCAAAAATGAATGTTTTTTTACATCAGCTTAATCAGGTTGAATTTATACAAACAAGAATGATATAAATTATCTATTTCTCTTTGTTCCACTTTTCATCTAATATAGTATATATCATTCTCAAGTCCCATACATATGATTCAAAAATTAAGTGGCAGTGGACCTCCACTTCCAGACTTGGCAAAATTAGTAACTTTTTGAAGTCTGGCAAAGAATAACTACCAGAAAGCTGTGAGCTGAATGGAGATTTTGGAGGTCACACTGTGCTAGAAGTTATTCAAATTCTAAACTAGCAAAACTGGAGAGTTCTTATTGATTGCCCATGGCATTAAATTCAATCCCAGAGAGGTTATACCTTAAGAAAAGGTTATTAGAGGGCTGGGTGCAGTGGTTCACATCTGTAATCCCAGCACTTTGGGAGGCCAAGATGGGAGGATCACTTGAGGCCAGGAGTTCGAGACTAGCCTGGTCAAGAGAGCAAGGCTCCATCTCCATTGATTTTTTTTTTTTTAAAGGGTTATGAGAAAATAAGGACAACTCCAGACCCACTTTAACAAGCTTAAAAACAAGCTGATTTAGGAGTAATTTAACTGAATGCCAGAATAAAACTCAATCTTCCTTAAGAGAACAGAATAAAACCAACAAGCACAACAACACAGCATCCACGATGTGAATACAATTTTTTTTAAAAATGGTGGACATGGGAAGAAGCAGGAAAATTTCCTTCATAACCAAAGGGAAAAAAAATCAGTTAATAAGAAACAGTACCAGAAATGAAAGAGACGTTGAAATAAGCACAGGATTTCAAAGCAGTTATTATAAACATGTTCAAAGATGTAAAGGAAAACATGAACATAATGAGAGAATGTTGGGGGAATGTTAGTAGAGACATTAAAGCTGTTAAAATATCCAAATGAAAGCAGCCTGACTGCTGGAACTGCTTGTTGTAAACTGAAACCAGTTTTATCTGCAGCTTCTGAGATAATTTGCTGAAACTCTGGGACTAATTTTGCACTCTGCCATCCCTCATCAATGGAAGCTTGCCAGCTCCCCAAACCCGTACTGTAAGTGCCAATGAATTTCTCAAAGAGCAGTATGTAACATTTCTCCTTTTAATAAAACTTCTAACCTTCTCCTTGTTCTTCAGACATTCAAAGACTACCTGGCATGCATATACGCCCCAAATTGCAATTCTTTCTTTTCAAATAAAACATTAAATTTAGATCTTTTATATAGAACATTTTAAGGAGTCCATAAAAAAAAAAAAAACCTACTAGAAGTAATAAATGAGCTCAGCAAGGTTGCAAGATATAATTAATATATAAAAATCAACTGTATTTTTATATACTAACAATAGACAATCCAAAAATAAAATTTAGACCAGGCACAGTGGCTCACATCTGTAATCCCATCACTTTGGGAGGCTGAGGCAGGCAGATCACCTGAGGTCAGGAGTTTGAGACTAGTCTGGCCAACATGGAGAAACCTCATCTCTACTAAAAATACAAAAATTTGTCAGGCGTGGTGCTGCACACCTGTAATCCCAGCTAATCGGGAGGCTGAGGCAGAAGAATTGCTTGAACCTGGGAGGCGGAGGTTGCCGTAGGCCGAGATTGCACCACTGCACCTCAGCCTGAGCAACAGAGCAAGATTCTGTCTCAAAAAAATAAAAAATAAAATTAAGAAAATAATTCCATTTATAATAGTATGAAAAAGGATAAAACACTTTGGAATAACTTAACAAAAGAGGTGTAAAACTTACACTCTGAAAACTATAAAATATTAAAAGAAATGAAAGAAACCTAGAAAAATGTAAAGACATTCCATGTTCATGGATCAAAAGACTTAATATTATTAAGATGGCAGTACTCCCCTTATTCACCTGCAGATTCAATATAAGGTCTTTTGGGAAAATTTACAAAGCTAAAAATCCCATAGGAAAATTCAAGGAATGCTGAATAGCCAAAACTATCTTGTAAAGGAAGAACAAAGTTGGAGTACTCACAGCATTTTCAAAACTTACTACAAAGTTTCCATAAACAAGACAGTGGAATATGCACAGACATATAGTCAATGAAATGTGACATATAGTCAACGAAACGTGATTGATGGACCATAAATACATCCTTACATTACAGTCAATTAATTTTTGACCACTTACATTTACAGTAAACTGATTTTTGACCAGTGACAAGTCTATTAATAGGAAAAGAATAGTCTTTTCAACAAAGTTTTGAGACAACTGGATATCTACATGTAAAAGAATGAAGTTGGACCCCTTCTTTATATCATAAATAAAATTAACTTAAAATGGTCCCTAGACCTTAATGAAAGAGTTAAAACTATAAAACTCTTAGCAGAAAAGATAGGAGTACATCTTTGTGACTTTGGATTTGGCAATGGATTCTTAGATATTGTACCAAAAGTATGAGCGACAAAAGAAAAAACAGGTAAGTTGGACCTCATCAAGATTAGGCTTTTGTGCTTCAAAGTGCACAATCAATAGAGAGAGAAAAAAAAAAACTTAACAGAATGGGAGAAAATATTTGCAAATCATTTGTCTGACAAGGGACTTGTAGCTAGAATATAGAAAGACCTCTTACAACTCAGTGACAAAAGGATACATGACCCAATTTTAAAAATGGGTAGGATGTGAATAGACATTTCCAAAGAGGATATACAAATGGCCAAGAAGCATGTGAAAAGATGCTCAACATCATTAGCCACCCAAAACATGCAAATTGAACCACAATGAGATGCCACCCACTAGAATAGCTATAATAAAAAAGACAGCTAGTAACAAGTGTTGTCAAGGATGTTGAGAAACTGGAACCCTCATACATTGCTAGTGGGACTAATGGTACTTTGTTTTTATTTGTTTGTTTGTTTTTTTGAGACAGAATCTTGCTCTGTCACCCAGGCTGGAGTAAGGTGGCGCAATCTCTGCTTACTGCGACCTCCACCTCCCAGGTCCAAGTGATTCTCCCGCCTCAGCCTCCTGAGTAGCTGGGACCACGGCATGCGTCATCATGCCCAGCTAACTTTTATATTTTTAGAAGACATGGGGTTTTACCATGTTGGCCAGGCTGGTCTTGAACTCCTGGCCTCAAGTGATCCACCCGACTTGGCCTCCCAAAGTGTTGGGATTACAGGCATGAGCCACCACACCCGGCCTAAAATGGTACTTTGGAAAACAGTCTGGCAGATTCTCAAAATTCTGAATATAGAGCTACCATACGATCCAGCAACTCTACTACTGGGTATATAACCAAGAGAAATGGAAACATATGTTGGTCTCAAGCTTATAAACAAATGTTTATAGTAGTGATATTTATAATAGCCAAAAAGTGGAAACAATCCAAATGTCTACCAACTCATGAATGGATAAATAACATGTGATATACCCACACAATGGAATATTATTTGGTCATAAAAAGGAACAAAGTACTGAAGCATGCTATAACCATGCATGAATCTTGAAAACATTAAGAAAGAAGCCAGTCACAAGAGCCCACAAAAAGTATGAATCCATTTATATGAAATGTTCATAATAGGTGATCTACAGAGACAAAATGCACATTAGTGTTTGCCTAGGGCTGAAGGGGAGGGTGTTTGGAGAGAAATAGGGAGTGACAACTAATGGGTACAGGGGTTTCTCTTTAGGGTAATAAAGATGATCTAAAGCTAATTGTAGTGGACGGCTGCACAATTCTAACTATACTAAAAATCATTGAATTGTATATATTAAATAGGTGAATTATATGGTATGTGAATTATTATCTCATAAAACCATCAAATATAAAAAGACTCCACCCTAAAATAACTTTCTAGTAATGCAATTAACATAGGCAGGACATACTAGTGAATGACAAAATATACATGATACTTTGCTATACATTCAGTGAAGTATATTTTTAACAAGAAAATTGTTTTATCAAAATTATTTCCTAAATGAAACCATGAAATATTAACTTATTTCCAGATTTATAAATCCGATACCTTGAGGTAGGACCTTCCCTCAAATGTACACTTTCCTCCAACACAAAAGGAATTGCTGTTCTGAAACATACAGTACAATTTCAACAACTTAGAGAGTAAAGAGCCATGTAAGGACAGAAGATCAAACAAACTTACATCGGGTTCTAGAGTCACACAGCGCTGAAATGCCTTTGCTGAACCTTGATAGTCTTCCAAGGCCAAATAGGCACAACCGAGAGAAAACCACACCCCGAGCTGCAAAGACCAAAAGTCAAAGTCATTCAAACACACAGAAACATTTACAGAATGTAATCTGAAAATTATTAAGATGCTATCAACAAACACACTCCTAGAAAGAATGCAGAGCTATATAATAAATATTTGCATTACATTTAGTTTAAATGTAGAATATTTAGCAATGGAGGTAAATTTTTCCATATAATTTTCAATGCTAACACTGAAAACATGTGCAATATTATTGCATATGTTTCACAGAAAAAGTCCATACTTAGTGTTAACCAAACTCCTTACTGGGCATGTTGGCTGTGGGTTCAATCAGCTGCAGAGTGAAAATACTGGAGAAAAAAAAACTGGATGGTTGCATCTCTACTGAACATGTACAAACATTTTTTTCTTGTCATTATTCCCTAAACAATACAAATTACATAGCATTTGCACTGTGTTAGGTACCACAAGTAATCAAGAGATGATTGAAAGTATATAGGAGGATGTACATAAGTCATAAGCAAATAATACAGCATTTTATACAATGGACTTGAGCATCATGGATTTTGGTATTGGGGTTGGGGGGGTGATGCCTGGAAGCAATGCCCCATGCATTCTGAGGGACCACCATATACAAAGTATCAGCAGATTCACATCTGATGAATGTATTACAAACTCAAAAAAAGAAATTTCTGTTTTCATCTTCAAACTAGACCACAAGAACTTCTGCAGCTTAACCAAGAGCCAAACTGCCCTCGCATATAACTGCTTTAGGCATGCCTGAAAATAATTTAGAAAAAGGAGGTTCCGAATCTGGATTATCAAATAGTTACTCAAAATGTAAAGTATGACCCAAGCCAATTAGATGTGTAAACACTGAGATTTAGAAAACATAAAATACGAAGTAGCTATTCAGATTACAAAAAAAAAAGTCTGTACATCATAAGATTTCCTTAAAATTCAATAGCCTCTGTCAAAACGGAGATAAAACTAACAAAAATTCGGCTGGGTGTGGTGGCTCACACCTGTAATCCCAGCACTTTGGGAGGCCGAGGTGGGCAGATCACTTGAGGTCAGGAGTTCAAAACCAGCCTGACCAACATGGTGAAGCCCCCGTCTCAACTAAAAATACAAAAATTAGCCGGACATGATGGTGTGCACCTGTAATCCCAGCTACTCGGGAAGCTGAGGCAGGAGAATCGCTTGAACCTAGGAGGTGGAGGCTGCAGTGACCTGAGATTGCGCCACTGCACTCCAGCCTGGGCAACACAGTGAGACTCCATCTCAAACAAAACAAAACAAAAACAAAAACACAAAAAACTAACAAAAATTCAATGGAATTAGTCAGAAATGCAGCTATTATGAGTTGTTTTCCTTCCAACAGTCAGCAAAGGCAACTTTATAAGCAGATCGAAGTCTCCTTTCTTACTGACTTCCAGAAAGGCACTGAGCAAGCTGTCAGATTTACTTGGACAGTTTAGGTTAGGAAAGAAAATGAGGTACTCTGTTATCTATCCACAGCCTTCCATAGAGGCAGAGTAGGAGGCTGCCTCTACATCACTCCTCCTTCAGCCATCCCCACAAAACTTGTTCCATGTGGCTGGCAGAGGCCTGAAAGTTCTTTAAGCAGATAAAGATTTTTAGCCAGTAATTAGAGATAAAGCTTAGAAAGCAAGCAGACTTGGGCCATTTAACGCTTTGCCAGGAATTCACAGGAGGCTATAAATAACTGTTATCAGGAGCCTTTATGGAGAACAGATTTTGTTAGAGGGACAGGTAATGACTGAAAAGAGAATGGATAAATGTCTACTGGGAGGGGGCAGAAGCAGAGGTACTAGTTGAAACTAAAAGTTAGAAGTTCACTTCTCTGAATCATGGGACTTTCAACAACCTAAAAATGAGCTCACCATTTTGCTTTCATCTGTTTTTTAATAAAATTAAATGAAAAGAGCTTCAATGCACCAAACCACACTTGCTGAACATGATACATTCTGAGAAAACCTAAAGTCTGATGCTAACATGTAAAACAAGCTCTCTAAACTCCAACCAAGTAAAAAGTTTCAAAATCTGTGTATTATATTTCATCAATGTTAAAGTGTACTTTTTTCCCTGCCATTTAACATTTCTGAAATAGAGATGCATCTGAAAAACCAATAGCTTGTCAGTTTTATTGGCAACGTTTTTTTTTCTATACAAAGTGGTACTTAAAGGTACTTCTTACAACTGATGGCATCTTAGATACAAAGAATTATGATACCAAGTTTACCTGGAATAAGGGATTCTTATTTTGAGACTAAATCAAGAACAATGAGAACTGACCTCAAGGTCCTCAAAATGCATGTGCTCTGCTTGTTTTCTGCATCAGCAAAGAACAGATACTATTTCCCATGTGTTGTTATAAGAACCACATGTGTGGCCGGGCAAAGTGGCTCACACCTGTAATCCCAGCACTTTGGGAGGCCGAGGCAGGTGGATCACGAGGTCAGGAGATCAAGACCATCCTGGCTAACACGGTGAAACCCCATCTCTACTAAAAATACAAAAAAATTAGCCGGGCGTGGTGGTGGGCGCCTGTAGTCCCAGGTACTCGGGAGGCTGAGGCAGCAGAATGGCATGAACCCGGGAGGTGGAGCTTGCAGTGAGCTGAGATGGCGCCACTGCACTCCAACCCGGGTGACAGAGCGAGACTCCGTCTCAAAAACAAACAAACAAAAACACATGTAAATTCAAAATCTAAATAAAAACTTCATTTTTAAATCCATCTAAGAAGATTTACAAGGGTTGCAAATGTCCAAAATTAGCAATTACCTTCTAGCTCTAAAACAGACTGGTGATGAGGTTATCTTTTATTTTTAATTTTTAAAACTACTGAATGGTTTGTAACCAATGTATTCAAAACCAAAACAAATTTAATGAAAATCAGACAGATGACTTAATTTAACATTAAGTATTATGGTTCTCTTTTCTTTTTACTCTTGGTTATTTTTGCAGTGTTTTAATACTTTGCATTTGAAGGAAAAATCCTAGGATCGTTAACAGCTAGGTTTTATCTACTGACAACAAGAAGGGAAATGAGCTTTGCACACAGTGGTGTTCTTTGAAATCATCCAGTGGCTTTTCTTTTTTGAGGTCTTCAGAATTTGGGGGACTACAGAGAATATTTGGTGCCTCTTTTACTTTTTTCTTTTTAAACTATTACTTAAACTGCTATTACCAATAGTGACTGGCATCTCAGTTCAGAATAGTCATACTCTTAAGAACAGAACATCGTAAAAGAAAAACAAAATCAAAAGAAGCTTCAAAAAAACCTCTCTTGATTCCTCAGAACATAGTTGTATATGTTTGGGTACAAAAATCTCTATCTTCTAGTCCAGTGCTATCACATAAAAGTATCATGCTAGTAGCCTCATTATATTTTCTACATTTCAAAAAGTCAAAGGAAGGTGGTCCACGCCTGTAATCCCTGCACTTTGGGAGGCTGAGGTGGGCAGATCACTTGAGGTCAGGAGTTCAAGACCAGCCTGGCCAAAATGGTAAAACCCTGTCTCTACTAAAGATACAAAAGAAATGAGCAGGCATGCGTCTGTAATCCCAGCTACTCGGGAGACTGAGGTGGGAGAATCACTTGAACCGGGAGGCGGAGGTTGCAGTGAGCCACAATCACACCACTGCACTCTGGCCTGGGCTAAAAAATGAGACTCTGTCTCAAAAAAAAAAAAAAAAAGTAAAAGGAAGGGTGAAATTTATTTTAATAACATTTTATTTAACTCTACATATCCAATATGCGATTACTTCAATATATTATTACTATACAAAGTTATTGAGATATTTTATATCCACTTTTTCACACCAAGTCTTTGAAATTTGATGTGAATTCAACACAGCATGGATCAATTTCAACTAGTCACATTTCAAGTGTCCACTGTCACACATGGCTAGTGGCTACCATTATTAACACAGTTACACTATTTCTCTAAAACACTGACATAGGCCCTGGAATACCTTGCATCCTTCCCTTCTTTCTCCAATAAAAAACTAGCTCCTTTGGCTGAGACCCTCCCTTGAGCTTCTTTCATATATTATAGTTACTCCTGTTCCTCTCTTTACAATAATAACCAAAATAATTAGCTCTTAATGAGCATCTGCTATGTGTGCCAAGCACTGACACCATGAGCTTTCCACACATTACTCATGCGTTCCTCACACCCACCCTGCAAGGTGGTCAATCTCACTCTCCTAAGAGAGGCGACAAAGAGTCAGAGTCAGTCACAGACAGAGGAGAGGTTCGACACAGTCAGTGTGACTCCAAAGACCACGTCCTCTCTGCCTCTGACAACACCATTCTGCCTATACACAAGCCATGATTTATGGCAATACCATCCTTGTCACCAATAAAGAGAGAGGGGGAAACAGGGCAGTTAACATGTGCTGGGAAAACCCAAAAGATAATTCTTTAAGAACCAGGAGCATATCTCTTCCCCCACAAACGCTCTCTTGATTGGGCTAGTCAGGTGGACAAAAGAAGACATAGAAAAATGGGTGGCCACAGGATGGGGCAAGAATGGAGGGAGATAATCACCTGATAGAGAGGCCCTGGTTGAGATTTCTGCAGAGCTTATTTCCAGGGCAAATCGTGAAGGCAAGCTGGCTGTAGGCAGGCAATAACCTTTAAAAGCTGACTGTCTAGCGTTTCTGTCTCAGGGAGCCAATAGAGAAACACAACAGCAGGCCAACTGTTTATTTTGAATGTGATAATACCTGTACTTAACCAATGGCTTTAAATTATTTTTAAAATAATTCACAAAGAACTCAAAAGGCTGAGAGCATGGTTTCTCTGAATTTCCCTCACAAAGTCCCCTAGAGTGTGATAGAGGAGAAAGACTACTGGGATTCAAGTGGCTCTGAGTAACTGTTACGACCCTGGCTATGTCACTTAACCTATGAGTCTCAGTTCCCCAAGTGTGAAATAAGCAGGGGTGGACTAGGCTAAAATTCCTGAGTTCTTCAGACGCCCCAGATTCTGAAAACCCAGAGGGGACTGGGTTCGAAGGTACACAATTGCCATCTAGTGGCAAAATAAGGACATTGACAATAGAATGGAACCACTGCAACTTATAGGGTTATATTCTGATAAATCTATCATAAATTGAAAATATTGTTAAGTCAAAAATGCATTAAATTCACTTGATCTGCTGAACCTAATAGCTTCACCTAGCATACCTTAAACATGCTCAGAACACTTACATTAGACTACAGATGGAGAAAATCATCTAGCACAAAGCCGATTTTATTTTTTAAAAAGTGTGGAGTATCTCATGGAATTTATTGACTACTATACTGAAAGTTATCAACAGAATAGATGTATGGGTACTCTAAGCATAGTTTCTACTGAAAGTGTATCATTTTTGCACCATCATAAAGTCAAAAAGTTACTAAGTGGAACTATCGTAAGTCAGGGATCGTCCGGTATTTAGAATTAGCAGGTTTGAAGAACTGGAAGGGAATCAATTCAATTAGAGACCTTAGAAATCAGTTCAAAAGAGATCTAGAGGAAAATGATGCTTACAAAGGAAATAACTGGCTTAAAGCCACACAATGGTTCCTCAACCCAAGTGTGAAATATGTGTGCTGAAGACAGTGACTGTAATACTTATTAAACATTAATAATTAAAATAAAAATTAAAGTTTGCTACCCTGAGGGCTAGCAAAGACTAAGCACCACTAGACAACTGGCATAGATAACTTTTATAATTAAAAAGTTAATTTTTACAAGGGTATTTAACACACATCTGCAATGGGTACCACTTATGAACCTACTACTCAAACTCCCTTCCTCCTGAAAGTTTCCACATCATCAATAATCAGTATTCACACTTTTGCCTAATTTCCCTCATATGATCAACTGTTTTGAATTTTTCTGTCACATATAATAAAGGTTAATGTAGAATAATCTAATCCTAAAGCCATACCACACTCTTCACTCTTTCTGTACCCCTGGCTGATTTCTGTGACCCCAAACACAGATGAGTTGTTGAATGTGGTATCATTAAACAGGAAATGACCAAAGTGAAATCCAAGAGTGACGTCAATGGTGTCTGATAGTAGCTTTTCCTCAAGTGATGCTTGATGCTCATTTTTTTCCTAATGTGCACTGCCAACTCCTTCATAGCCAAGTTTCTCATTTACTAAATTCTAAGTTCTCCTTCCATGAGGAAATATAAATCTTAACTTACCAGCTTCCTGATCTCTCCAAAGGAATAATTTCTTCTATTTCAGTGTCTTCCCTTAAACTAAAGGATCAACTAAATTTTATACATACTTTTTCTTTTACTATAGGTTATTAATTACTGAATGCCCTTCTCTTAATTCTTGTCCTACATTTGGTTACCACTGGTCTTTATATTTGCCGAGTCTTTTCAAATAATTCACAATGCAAAGTAACACAGGTGTTTATATGTCATCTGCATGTGAGATTCTCCTGTTAGATATATCTCCCTAATTTTAGGCTACAGATAATGGGGCAACAATGGTTTTTCTACAGTGCAACAGGCAGAAAAGGAAAGAACGACTACGTAACATCTATTATTGTGAACTTACTATGGGCCAGGAAATATGTTAGACACCTAACATATATTGGCTCTAATTTTCTCAGCAGCAAATCCAGGTAGAGATTATAAACTCCATTATTTAAAAGCTCAGAAAGATGAAGAGATTTGCCTTTGTTATCTTCCTCGGGATTACCAGAATTCAGAATCAGGTCTGTGGTAGCAAAGCTTTCGGCCTCCCCACTATGCATCAGTCACAGCTACAGCCCAGATGTTATCACAGTACTCACATTTCTTGGCAGTTATGCAAGTTACACCTTAAGACTTTCATTCTGTACTGCTTACCAATATTAGAAGGGAAAAATAAAAAGGAAAGAATGTCTTTTTTCCATACATATTATTCACACATGTTCATCCTGTCCTCCCTATTGGAATGTGAGTTCCAACATCCTCAAATCTTCCCACCACAAATAACATAAGTTCAAAACAGAAACGATATAAATCCATTTCAAATAAAAATATTTTATCCTTTCAAAAGCTAAAATGAAAGAAAAAGTTAAATCAAGGAAGAGCAGCATGTATAAACCGCCAAGATGATTAAAATGTCAGAGTACTGTATCGTAGAAGTCTGGTCTTATGTATAACAATGGCCTTGGAAAGGTCGGCTCAGTTAAATCCCTGGTCTCAAAGAGAGTCACTCCCTAACATGTGCTGGATGGTTCCCAAACATCAATTTACAATCTCACTTTGCTTCTGATGAAAGCCCCGATGGCTCTTCATTAAAGGATGAAAAGAGTTCAAACCTGACAGCCTGGTATTCAGGGCTTTTTATAACTTGACCTCAACCGAATCTGCCATTATGTCCTAGCATACTATGATATCCTCGAGGGCAAAACTGTGAAGAGGTTAAGAGCAAGAGCTCTGGAATCAGAAAGCTCAGGTTGAAATCCCAGCCCCATCCCTCATAAACTGTAAAATCTAGTACAAATTACTTAACCCTCTATTTCTTCATTTATGAAAGTAGGGTAAAAACAATAAGTAACTCAGTGACTGCAGAGAATTAAAAATATATGGAAAATGCTTCTAGAACAGTACCTGGCACTGAGTAAATACTCAGCATTAGTTGCTATTCTCATTATTATAACTGAATAAAATATAAACCACCAAAACTGATAGTTACCAAGAAACTGCTCTCTGCAGGGTTGGTTTTTACATCCGCTAGTCTCCTTCCTTGAAACATATTTTCCCAATTTTTTCCACCTATCCAAATCCCAACCATTCCTGGTAGTTCACACCAATATTCACTTCCATCAGGTTTTTTCTGACCATTCACATCCTTATTTACAAGGCCACCCAAAAGCATTGCCAGGCACCCAAAGCATTTTGCCTATTCACTCAATTCCTTGGCTACACACAATGCTATTCATGCCTCCTCTCTCCATTTAACCTATATAAACCCCTGGAGGGCAGGAGTCTGCGTCTTAACACAATTCTCCTGTATCCCCCTCAATACCTCAATGGTTTACAAAGAGTTCATACTTACATAAGAGCTTAGAATATAGATGCTTAATGAATAGAAATAGCTATTATAATGTTAATGTTCTCATTTTCTAGTCTCGTTTTTAATACTATTCCTTATTTCCAAAGCTAATATCTTCATCTCTTCTCCTCATTCCACTCTCCCCTAGAACGATATTGCCTATTTATCTCCCCTCTCTCCTTACAATATTCAATCTCTCCTTTATCCACAGGCATCTTTCATTTCTGCCTTCCTCTATGTAAAGGTCTCCAGTATCTTGAAATGTTTTACCTGACTTTTCTGGCCCTCTGAGTACAACACTCTACATTTGTCTCTCATCTCTCTGACGTGCTCCTAAAAGGAACAGTCTATAGATTCTATCTCCATTTCTTCATCTATCACTCACCCTTTACTCTCCTGAATCTGTTTTTGAACGTCATCAGTAAGCTCCAAATCCAATGACCTCTTCATAGCCCTCTGCACTTTATCACTACATGTGACATAACTCGCTGACATTTGCTCTTGTTTTAGGTGCCACGAACCCCTTGCTGGGGTTTCCTTCTATCCCTCTGACCAAGACTCTGATGTACTTTGAGTCCTATTTCACTGGTGCCATTTCTCCTATCTTCTTCCAACTTCAGGAGATGCCCAAAGCTCAGGACATTGCCTGTTATTCTCTTCCAACACAGTTTTCTGTGAAGAACTCACTTTCATGGTTTCAAGTAACTTACACAGAAAAGCCCCATCTGCATGCTCAGGCCTCACTGTTGGGCTTCACTAGGGCTTTTATCTCCAATGGACTAGCAACCATCTCTGCTACAATACAGCACCATCTCCTCATATTCAACATCCAAAACCACATCACCTTGCTGGCAAAAGATATTTTCCCTTCCTCCTAAATTCCCTATGGCTATCAATAGAGACATTTTCCTTTTTAATCAGACAATTGAGAAAACTGGCCTCCTCTCTGATTCCAACGTCTCCCTCAATACTGCCAGCCCAATGTCTAAGTCCCAGAAAATTTCCTCTGTAATGAGGCTTCAGTCATTCTATCTTTTCCATGCTTACCACTCAAGCCACTGATAACTCACCCATGATATTCATTCCTTATTTAAACTTCCCATAATACCACTTTTGTCATAGCACTTTTTAATTCAAAACCACAATAGGCTCCCACATCTACAGGGTTAGGTAATCTTGATACAGGGCATTTAAGGCCCTTTGGAAACTAGTTCTGTCCATTATCATTTCCTGGCAGAAACTCTCTGTTCTCTGTTGATAGGTTGACATAGCACAATTCATAACCACATCCATATCTGATATACAAGTACTTGATAATGCTAGTTAGGCAACCACATAATGTAATGCACAAACTGCAACACTTTTGAAAGTGAACCAGAGCACTAAAGAAAATAATTAAAATAATTTAAATTACACGGTTTAAATAAACATTTATCAACCAACAAATTGTTGATCAATAAATTGGTTTTACTCCATCTGGGGACTTATAAGATGATTCTATTCAAAAATTACTTTCAAAAACAAAATTATTGAAAAATAAAACTACATTAAAGTAAAAAAATTTTAATGCTGATTATGTGAACATTAAAAAATAATAAAGGAGCATTAATCAAGCTGTACAATTATAATTTTGTACATTTCCATAATCTATTACAGAATTAAAATTAATTATTCTGAGTAGACATTCATATGCTTTAATCAGTGTTTTAGTCATATTTTATGCTAATACCATGTCATTGATATTTTACTAATGAATATATTTTTTCAATATGATCTTAGTATTTTTTATTTTTTCCTAAGATTACCTGCTACTTCAAAGTTGTTCCTTATTGTTAATTGTCAGATTCATTGTTTATACATTTAAAATTGTTGAAAGCTTTTATTGACTCTTTTCTAGGGGACACAATAGTTTTAATTGAAAATATTATTTCGAAGTATACTGATGTACCTGGTAAGCTCAGAGCAACTTCTGCTAAATAGAACGCATTTTTAATTCTAGCTTTGTTAATATTAAAACTTATAAATATTCACTTAGTATCTTTTGGCTTCCATTTAGGGTACTTTTCTTCAACAAATATTTTTAACAAGACAAAATATATCAAATATGCTGTCTCTATTTATGATTTTTGTAATGTTTCACCAGATTTAGATGCTGCTAAATTACAGACCTCTATTACAGTCTGTTCTAGTAAAGGATATAAATTTATTCAATTAAAATCAGAAACTCAATCAAAAGTTTCTTACAAATTATTACTGATGTTTTAAGTGCAATGGTATTACGGTTTTAAAAAATTCCCTATTTCTTAGAAAAATATACTCAAAATGTTTTTAAGGAAATGATTTGATGTATGGGATTTGCTTTAAAATGGTATGAAGCCAGGCATGGTGGCTGACGCCTATAATCCCAATACTTCGGAAGGTCAAGCAGGGCAGATCGCTTGAGGCCAGGAGTTCAAAACAAGCCTGAGTAACATAATGAAACTTTGTCTCTACAAAAAATACAAAAATTAGCCGGTCGTGGTGGTGCATGCCTATAGTCCCAGCTTCTCAGGTGGCTGAGGCAGCAGGATTGCTTGAACCCGGGAAATGAAGGTTCCAGTGAGCAGAGATCGCACCACTGCACTCCAGCCTGAGTGACAGAGTGAGACCCTGTTGCAAAAGTAAATAAATAAATAATAAAGCAATATGAGGTGAAGTAGGGAAATACAAGTAACACAAGATCAACCATTTTTCCAACACTGTGTGCTTACTTCGTGTCTCTGTCACATTTTGGTAACTCTCACAATATTTCAAATCTTTTCATTTTTTTTTTATTACACTTTAAGTTTTAGGGTACATGTGCACATTGTGCAGGTTAGTTACATATGTATACATGTGCCATGCTGGTGCGCTGCACCCACTAACTCGTCATCTAGCATTAGGTATATCTCCCGATGCTATCCCTCCCCCCTCCCCCCACCCCACAACAGTCCCCAGAGTGTGATATTCCCCTTCCTGTGACCATGTGATCTCATTGTTCAATTCCCACCTATGAGTGAGAATATGTGGTGTTTGGTTTTTTGTTCTTGCGATAGTTTACTGAGAATGATGATTTCCAATTTCATCCATGTCCCTACAAAGGACATGAACTCATCGTTTTTTATGGCTGCATAGTATTCCATGGTGTATATGTGCCACATTTTCTTAATCCAGTCTATCATTGTTGGACATTTGGGTTGGTTCCAAGTCTTTGCTATTGTGAATAATGCCACAATAAACATACGTGTGCATGTGTCTTTATAGCAGCATGATTTATAGTCCTTTGGGTATATACCCAGTAATGAGATGGCTGGGTCAAATGGTATTTCCAGTTCTAGATCCCTGAGGAATCGCCACACTGACTTCCACAATGGTTGAACTAGTTTACAGTCCCACCAACAGTGTAAAAGTGTTCCTATTTCTCCACATCCTCTCCAGCACCTGTTGTTTCCTGACTTTTTAATGATTGCCATTCTAACTGGTGTGAGATGGTATCTCATTGTGGTTTTGATTTGCATTTCTCTGATGGCCAGTGATGATGAGCATTTTTTCATGTGTTTTTTGGCTGCATAAATGTCTTCTTTTGAGAAGTGCCTGTTCACGTCCTTCGCCCACTTTTTGATGGGGTTGTTTGTTTTTTTCTTGTAAATTTGTTTGAGTTCATTGTAGATTCTGGATATTAGCCCTTTGTCAGATGAGTGAACTCCCATTCACAATTGCTTCAAAGAGAATAAAATACCTAGGAATCCAACTTACAAGGGATGTGAAGGACCTCTTCAAGGAGAACTAAAAACCACTGCTCAAGGAAATAAAAGAGGATACAAACAAATGGAAGAACATTCCATGCTCATGGGTAGGAAGAATCAATATCGTGAAAATGGCCATACTGCCCAAGGTAATTTACAGATTCAATGCCATCCCCATCAAGCTACCAATGACTTTCTTCACAGAATTGGAAAAAACTACTTTAAAGTTCATATGGAACCAAAAAAGAGCCCACGTCGCCAAGTCAATCCTAAGCCAAAAGAACAAAGCTGGAGGCATCACACTACCTGACTTCAAACTATACTACAAGGCTACAGTAACCAAAACAGCATGGTACTGGTACCAAAACAGAGATATAGATCAATGGAACAGAACAGAGCCCTCAGAAATAACGCCGCATATCTACAACTATCTGATCTTTGACAAACCTGAGGAAAACAAGCAATGGGGAAAGGGTTCCCTATTTAATAAACGGTGCTGGGAAAACTGGCTAGCCATATGTAGAAAGCTGAAACTGGATCCCTTCCTTACACCTTATACAAAAATCAATTCAAGATGGATTAAAGACTTAAACGTTAGACCTAAAACCATAAAAACCCTAGAAGAAAACCTAGGCATTACTATTCAGGACATAGGCATGGGCAAGGACTTCATGTCTAAAACACCAAAAGCAATGGCAACAAAAGCCAAAATTGACAAATGGGATCTAATTAAACTAAAGAGCTTCTGCACAGCAAAAGAAACTACCATCAAAGTGAACAGGCAACCTACAAAATGGGAGAAAATTTTCGCAACCTACTCGTCTGACAAAGGGCTAATATCCAGAATCTTTTCATTATTATTACATTTGTTATGGTGATCTGCAAACAGTAATCTTTGATGCTACTATTGCAATTGTTTGGGGGCACCACAAACTGCACACATATAGGACAGTGAACTTAACTGATAAATGCTGTGTATGTTCTGACTGCTCCACTGACCAGCACTCTCCTATCTTCTCCCTCTCCTCAGGCCTCCCGCTTCCCTAAGACACAACAATATTGAAATTAGACAATTAATAACCCTACAGTGCCTCTCAGTGTTCGAGTAAAAGGAAAAGTCACACATACCCTACTTTAAATCAAAAGCTAGAAATGATTAGGGACTGTGGATCACAGAAGAACTAGAAGCGAGGCCTCTGAATGTCCTTACCAAAAAGAAATGATAAATGTATCAGGTGATCATCATGCTAAATACCCTGATTTGATCATAATACAACATATACCTGTATTGAAACAGAAAATTGTACTCCATAAATATGTATCATTACAATGTATCAACTGAAAAGAAAGCTAGAAATGATTAAGTTTAGTGAGAAAGGCATGTCGAAAGCTGAGATAGGCCGAAAGCTGGGCCTCCTGTACCAAACTGTTAACCAAGTTATGAATGCAAAGGAAAAGCTCTTGAAGGAAATTAAAAGTGCTCCTCCAGGGAATATACAAGTGATAAGAAAGCGAAATGGCCTTATTGCTGATACAGAGAAAGTCTGAGTGGTCTAGATAGATCAAACCAGCCATAACATTCTCTTCAGTCAAAGCCTAATTCAGAGCTAGGCCCTAACTCTCTTCAATTCTGTGAAGGCTGAGAAAGGTGGAGAAGCTGCAGAAGAAAGTTTGAATCTAGTAGAGATGGTTCATGAGGTTTAAAGAAAGAAGCCATCCCCATAACATAAAAGTGCACAATGAAACAGCAAGTCCTGATGGAGAAACTGCAGCAAGTTATCCAGAAGATCTGACTAAGACCATTGATGAAGGTGGCTACACTAAACAGATTTTCTAGGAAGACAAAACCACCTTCTTTTAGAAGAAGATGTCATCTAGGACTTTCATAGCTAGAGAGAAGTCAATGCCTGACTTCAAAGGACAGGCTGACTCTCCTATTAGGGGCTAATACACCTGGTGACTTTAGGCTGAAGCCAATGCTCATTCACCACCCGAAAATCCCACAGCCCTAAAGAATTAGGCTAAACCTACTCTGCCTGAGGACTGTAAGTGGAACAATGAAGCCCAGAAGACAATACTTCTGTTTACAGCATGGTTTACTGAATATTTCAAGGCCATTGTGGAGACTTACTCCTTAAAAAAAAAAAAAAAAAAGATTGCTTTCAAAATATTACTGATCATTGACATAGCACCTGGTCACACAAGAGCTCTGATGAAGATGTACAAGGAGATTAATGTTTTCATGCCTGCTAACACAACAACCACTCTGCAGCCCATGAACAAGGAGTAATTTAGACTTTCAGGTTTTATTTGAGAAATACATTTCATAAGGGTATATAGCCGCCATACATAGTGATTCCTCTGATGGATCTGGGCAAAGCAAATTGAAAATCTTCTGGAAAGGATTCACCATTCTAATGTTCACCAGTAAGAACATTCCTGATTCATGGGAGGAAGTCAAAACATCAACATTAATAGGAGTTTGGAAGAAGCTGATTCCAACTTTCATGGATGACTTTTAAGGGTTCGAGATTTCAGTGGAGGCAGTCACTACACGTGTGGCAGAAATACAGAACTATAATTAGAAGGGAGCCTGAAGATGTGGTTGAATTGCCATAATCTCATGATAAAACTTGAAGAAATGAGAAGTTGCCTCTTATGCATGAATAAAGAAAGTGGTTTCTTGAGATGGAATTTGTTCCTCATGAAGATGTTGTAAACATTGTTGAAATGACAAGGATTTAGAATGTTACATAAACTTGATTGATAAAGTAGCAGCAGGGTTAGAGAAGACTGACTCCAATTTTGAAAGAAGTTCTGCTGTGGCTAAAGAGCTATCAAACACCATTGTATGCTACAGAGAAATCTCGCATGAAAGGAAGAGTCCATCTATGCAGCAAACTTCACTGTTGCCTTATTTTAAGGAATTGCCACAGCTACTCCAGCCTTTAGTAACCATCACACTGATCAGCCAGCAGCCATCAACACTGAGACAAGACCTTCCACCAGCAAAAAGATGATAACTCACTGAAGGCTCAGATAATCATTAGCATTTTTTTTTTGGTAATAAAGTAGGTTTAAATTAAGGTATTTATGATTTTTGTTTTTTTTTTAGACATAATAGTATTGCACACTTAATAGACTACAGCATAAACTCAACCTTTATGTGCCTGGGAAACCAAAAAATTCGCATGACTTGCTTTATTACAATATTCGCTTTACTGCGGTGGCCTGGAACTGAATCTACAGTATCTCTGTGGTATGCTTGTACATATACTGTCCACAGTATCATATAATCTCACAAAGGTGAGTGACTGGTTGACTGAGGAGGAGCTTAAGGAAAATAAATTTTTAAAAAGGTAGAAGAGACTGACAAAAGTAAAGGAAAACTGTATGTGTGTTAAGTGGGAGATGGAAAAACTGATAGGATATAATATTTCTCTTTTTCAGTGCTAAACACACTGGTTTGATAGCTGAGTAATTTCTTTGGTTTTTACGTTTTTGCATAAAAGTAGAGTGTTAACAGGAATAATAACTACCTAAGAATAGGAATAAGAATGTATATTTTAATTCTAGCCTCTGCCTGGGAAATTGTGCCTGGGAGATTTGGTCAGATTTCCCTCCCATTTTCTTCAGCTTTCACTATCCCGCAAACCTCAGAAGTCTAAGGTTGAATTTAAGTAGTTTCAGAAGTCACTTGCAAAAATGAAACAAGTGGGTATAAGTGAACAATAGCTAGCAATCTCCAAAGCGTAAATATAAGTGGTACATGTCTTTTGGTTCTCTAATGAATGCACCATAGACAATGTATTTAGTTTTGCATCCCATCCCTGTTATAAGACCAAACCCCTCTATTTCGTATAGGAGCTCTCATTTTTTAAACTTGAGCTCTCACTCACTTTATAGAAGTTGTTTTTATTTAAGCTCTCACTTTAAAATGCGCTTAAATCTAAAAGATGGACAATAGCCTTTTTCCCCCTAACCCTTTCCAGATACAACTACTCTTATACCAATTTGACTTTAGAAAGTTATTAAGAGGTGCAGAAGCCATTCAGATACCACTTTGGTTTGCCTAAATTTTGTTATTTAACCTAATTCTTTGGATATGTCTAAAAAAGAGGATAGAATTTTTTTTAATTCCATTTTTCTATTTTCCCTTTATTGCAGGTCTTAAAGGAGACAACATAGCATACAGGCGTTCTCCCTCCAGACAGTTCAACCTCGGTTCACAATTAAAATGAGTATATAGTGTTCAAGTTTGTATCTTGTAGTAGTTCTGTACAATTATAGCATCCAATGCCTGCATATTTTGGCATGGTTTACCGCCCGCCTGAATTGGATCCATATGAGAAGCTCCAAAATATTTTCACATAACATCTGTTTATACTGTGACTCTGCTTTGAGCAATTGTCATTTCTTTGTCTACGTAAATAATTAATTCTAAATTATATAATGAGACCAGCAAGCCCTGTCAAGTTCTCCCCTGTGACTTCCCTCACTTCATCCCTTCCTTCCTATTGCCCCTCCCACACTGAGAATTGCCATGGCTAAAAACTAGGCTATTGGGCTGAGCGCAGTGGCTCACGCCTGTGATCCCAGCACTTTGGGAGGCCGAGGCGGGCGGATCACAAGGTCAGGAGTTCAAGACCAGCCTGACCAACATGGCGAAACCCCGTTTCTACTAAAAATACAAAAATTAGCTGGGCATGGTGGCATGTGCCTGTAATCCCAGCTACTTGGAAGGCTGAGGCAGGAGAATCGCCTGAACCTGGGAAGCAGAGGTTGCAGTGAGCTGAGAAGCTGAGATCGCACCACTGCACTCCAGCCTGGGTGAGAGAGCGAGACTCCGTCTCAAAAAACAAAACAAAAACCCAAAAAACTAAACTATTGCTACAGTCTCTTAACTCAGCCTCCATCTAGAATCTCCTATAGCCAGTGTTGCCAAAACAATATTCCTGAATTACCTCTTTACACACCACATTCCTTCATTTAAAACAAAGCTCCAAAGAAATCAACCCTTTAATGGCTATCTGTCAAATAAAAAACCCAACAGTTTAGCCTCACATTGAAGACGTTTCACAGCCTGGCTCCAGTCTAGGTTTCGCACTGTAACTTCCCTACTTCCTTCTACCCTAAAAAACTAACCTCTTCACCAAACCTCTGTTCCCCCAACACACACACACACCCCCACACACTTCTCTCTGTGTTTCTAGAGCTTTGCTCATACTCTTCACCTGCCTAGAATGCCCCCACCACTGCACTTCCTTTGCCTATTCTAGTCCTACCTGTCTTTCAAAGCCGCCTCCAACATCCTCTCTTCATTGTCTACCAAAAGTAGAAATGTTCTCTTTGGCCTCTATATAACTGGTGCTTTACATATAAATTGCTAGGTTTTTCTTTGTTGCATCATATTGTTAGCTAGTTCTGTCTGTGTTTGCTTCACTAGATTGCCATGGTACAAATGGGACTATCTGCTGACCTGCTGCTATGTCTTCATTCTTTGGCTCAGTGCTATGTGCAGGGCAGACAATTAGTATATATTTGACTGAAAAAAAGTAGTTGAAGATACTATTTATTCACCCATTTAACAAATATTTATTGAATATCTGATAAGTACAAGGCACTTTAATAGGCCTTGCATTCTAGTGAAGACAAAACAGAACTTTTTTTTAAAAAGTAAGCTATACATAAGTACTATGGAAAAAAATAAAGCAGGGAAGGAAAATCAGGAGTATAAGGTAGGGGTATGATTTTAAATAGAATGATCATGGAAGGCCCCTCTGAGAAAGTGACCTTCGAGCAGACTTGAATGAAATATCTGGAAGAAGGACATTCCAGGCAGAGAAAGAGCAAGAGGAAGACCCTGAGGCAGGAATGTGCCTGGCATATTCAGAGAACAAGGAGGGCAATGTGGGGTGAGAAAAGGGCAGAATTGGAGGAAGGAGGAAGAAGTGCCGGGAGCTAGATACTGGGGAAAGTCTTGAGAGCCATTAAGAGACTGGGTATTACCATATCTGACCTGCGTTTGAAAGATAAATGTGGATGTCCTTTGAGAATAGGCAGAGGGGCAAGGAGAAAGGCAGGAAGACCAATAAGGAGGTAACATAATTAATCAGGTGCAAGACAATGGGGATTTGGACCAGGATGACAGGAGGTGGTAAGAAGCAGTCTGATTCTGGACATATTTTGAAGGCAGATCTGCTAGGACTTGCTGATCGATTAGATGTGGGGTATAAGCGTAAGAGGAATTAAGCATGACTCCAAGGTTGGATGGGGTTGCTATTTATAGGGATGAGGATAAGGATAAGCTTGGGAGGAAGAGGGATTAGGAATGGGGAGAACACTTCAGATACTGGAAATGTTAGGTTGGAGTGAGGAATGGGGAGATCGGGTAAGCAGTTAAGTACTGGCGTCGAGTTCAGGGGAGAAAACAGGAGTGAAAATAAAATCTGGGAAGTTGTCAGTGTATAGTTGGAACTTAAAGCTCCAGCACTAGATGAAATCAAGGAAGTAAGTGCAGACAAAGAAAGGTCCAAGGACTAAGCCTTTAAGGCACCCCTAGGAACCAGCAAGGGAGCCTGAGAAGGAGCTGCCAGCGAGGCAGAAGGAAAAGGATAATGCTAATGTGTTGAGAACAGACTGTGCGCTGCAGAGAACAATTCATGTCTGTGAGGCACCTGGCACTGATTTAACTGAGATTGTGGCAGGCTAAGCGAGGGAACTCACTTACCCCACTCATAAGGCAACTGCAGTTAGGGTAAACTTTAGGCAGAAGCTTCCAAGATATGCATGGATATGATACAGTTTTTCAGAAAAGTAAAATTTTAAAAACAATATTGAGTGAGTTCTCCCTTCTACCAAAAACCAAAAACTAACCCCTCCCCCCGCCCCCCCAAAAAACAGAGTGATAATCAAGTTAGAGGAGGGTTTCTCAACCATGGCACTAGTGACATGACAGGCCAGATAATTTTTATTGTAGGGGGCTGTGCTGTGTACTATGGGATGTTTAGCAGCATCCCTGGTCTCTACCCACTAGATGTCAGTAGCATATCCCCACACGTCCCCATTGTCAAAACCAAAAATGACTACATAAGTTGCCAAATGTCCTCTGGGGGATAAAATCATCCCCAGTGACTTAGAGCACCCCCCCACTGACTTAGAGAAAACTGTCAACAAAAACCAATTCCTTAGTATACTCTAAGCATCCTTGCTGTCAAATACACCCATTAGTTTCTGCTGATATTCTGTACTTACACCTGTACTACTCTCTTCTCCAGGCTTTTTACCTGATTTGGAAAGTTCTAATTATATTCACCACCCAGAGTTCGGAAAGTAAGCAATTAGCTCAATCCATCATAAAAAAACGCACTTCTGATTTTTTTCAATGTAAAACGCATTCCCTCAGTTATCCAGTTCAAAAATGACAATTTCGGCACGCCCATGTTCACAGCACCACTACTCACAATAGTCAAGAGGTGGAAGTAAGCCGAGTATCCATCAACAGATGAATGGGTAAACAAAAGGAAGTATGTACATAGAATGGAATATTATTCAGCCTTAAAAAGGCAGGAGGTTCTGACACATGCTACAACATGAAGGAACCTTCAGGACATTATGCTAAGTGAAATAAGTCAGTCACAAAAGGACAAATATTGTATGATTCCACTCTTACAAGTTACCTAGTAAAAATCATAAGACAGTTACCCAGTTAAAATCATAAGACAGAAAGTAAATGGTGGTTGCAGGTGCCAGGATGGGGAACGAAGGGGAAACAGGGAGTTGTTTAATGAGTATAGAGTTTTGGTTTTACAGGATGAAAAAGTTCTGGAGATTGGTTGCCCAACAATGGGAATGTACTTAACACTATTGAACTGTACTTTCATTTAATTTTATTTTTTTTTTTTTTTCAGAGATGAGGTCTCACTATGTTGCCCAGGCTGGTTTCAAACTCCTGAGCTCAAGTAATCCCTCGGCCTCCCAAAGTGCTGGGATTATAGATGTAAGCCACCATGCCTGGCCCTGAACTGTACTTTTAAAAATGGTTAAGATGGTAATTTTTCTATGTTTTTTACCACAATTAAAGAAAAAAAGACAGTGTAGGCTCTGGAATCAGACCATGTGGATTCGAATACTAGCAAAATGCTTAATGAATTACCTGGCTCATAGTAAGTGCTTGGTGAACATTAGTCACTAATTATACATTAGTATTTTAACTGGTGATTACAGCAAATCAGTGTGCATGTTTTTCAACGGCAATGATTGACAGTTATATGTGCCTTTGATTGGTGAAATGGGAAGGCAGTTATAAATAAAGTTTGGTAGAAAAAATGACGATTTCTAATAATAAAACATTCTGATAACTGAATATCATTAAGTACAAAATAAGGTTAATCTCTTTTCCCTCAAAATTAGGTCCACTCCTATGGATTTATCATGTCACTTAGTTTAAAGATCCAGACCCTTTTGCATTATTTTTTTCAAACCTTTAAAAACTTTTAAACATTTAAATTTATTTGTGTGTATATAAATACACGTTTTTCTTAAAATGATCAAGAATCCATTCTATATGCTATCCTATTTATATAAAGGTTTTTCTTTCATTACTGATTTCAGCAAATACTTGCAAAGTCCTATGCTGTCTGCAATTTTGGCTCTTGTTCATTTTCTTCCTAACATATCCGCTCAAAATTGTACCTAATTTTAATAGTTGTATGTCAGTTAAGGACAGATAAGGGGAAAAAAAATAACAAAATGAAACAGAAAGTTAAAGTAATAGAAAGTGAATTAAAAAAAAACCTATCCACTTTTTGCAACAAGCAAGTTTGCAACAAGCAAAAAGTCTATTAGAGACTAAGTTCTTAGCTGTCAAAAACAAACTCACCAGTTATCAGGTTAGAAAATGGGTACTCATTCTGTAAGATCAAATCCAAAGAACAGCACAAGCGCTGAGAGCAGCAGGGGGTTATGAGTTGTCTAACCTGCATGGGATTAATCTTAACCGAGCGTTCGAAGCACTCTACACACTCTTGAAACTCCTTGTTCCGAAGATGAAGGAGGGCTTTGGAGCGCTGCGCACGAGCACTGCGGTACCGGGACAACTCCCAGGCCTTGTCATAGCAAGAATGGTCTCCGAGGACATCTCCAAGCAAGCAGTATAAACTAGGCGTTTCTTTTTTCTCCAGCTCTTGTCTAAGGATTTCTTCTGCCTAGAAACAACAGAAATAATGAAATTGCTTAAGAGTGATTAACTATTTTTTTTTTTAGCACATATACATCTTTAATCTCACACAATCCAAATTTTTATTTTCAACGTTTGAGATTTCTTATTTCACCCATCAAGGACACAGGTTGAGTAAGAGGACCGATACAAAATAAATACAGGCATACCTCAGAGATATTGCGGGTTTGTTCCCAGACCACTGCAATAAAGTGAATACTGCAATAAAGCAAGTCACAAAGTTTTTGATTTCTAGCACACATAAAAGTTGTTTTTCGCCGGATGTGGGGGCTCACGCCTGGAATCCCAGCACTTTGGGAAGCTGAGGTGGGTGGATTGCCTGAGGTCAGGAGTTCAAGACCAGCCTGGCCAATATGGTGAAATCCCGTCTCTACTAAAAATACAAAAAGTAGCCGGGCGTGGTGGCAGGTGCCTGCCTGTAATCCCAACTTCTTGGGTGGGAGGCTGAGGCAGGAGAAATCGCTTGAACCCAGGAGGCGGAGGTTGCAGTGAGCCAAGACTGAGTCATTGCACTCCAGCCTGGACAACAAGAGTGAAACTCTGACTCAAAAAAACAAACAAAAAAAAAGTTGTTTTTACACTATACTGTAGTCTATTAAGTATGCAATAGCATTTTGTCTAAAAAAAAAATGTGCACAGCTTAATTGCTACAAAATGCTAACACAGAGATATGAAGTAAGCACATGTGGTTGGAAAAATGGTGCTGACAGACTTGTTTGACACAGGGTTGTCACAAACCTTCCATCTGTAAAAGGCGCAGTATCTGTGAGGTGCTATAAAGTGAAGTGTAATAAAAAGAGGTATGTCTCTAAGGTGCAAGTAAAAGAAAGGAACAAGGAATAAAAGGGGAACACTGCTTCACTGGCCCTCTGGGGTCCTCAAGGAAAGGCACCGAAGAGAGGTTTACTTAATGATATCAGGTGGACTCACTACCTGCTCCAGGTGTCGCCACTGTGACCATTTTTTAGAGCAGTACCTTTCATTCACCTCTACCCAAAGGCAATGAAAAGCATGTTTTTCCTTTTTCAAAACGGTATGGTTGGGGAGCCTGGGATCACTGTGGAATTTATAAAGGAGGGGTTTTTAGCAATGTCTATTAAATTGTATCTAAATTTACATACAACTTAATAGGCATTGCTTAAAACCTACCTCTTAATCAAACTACATCCTACTTCACAGATAAAACTTGCTCATACTAGACCTACCTGATTCCAGACAGCCCATTCACTTTAGAAATTAAAAATCATCCTCAATACATTGCACAGACTTCGGCATTATTCTCATATGTCCACAGTTTGGAGCTACCTCATCACTCAGGCTAATTGTGTACTTGTTGCCACCACTCCTCAACTTCCTCCCACCGCCATGTCCACCATCCCATTTCTGATAAACTTCAACATAGAGAGAGAAGCACAGTAGTAGCTCTACTTTGCATCCTCACACACACGCCTTCACATAAACAGCAGTGGTGCTGCCAAGGACGCTAGGATAGCCATTGCCAAAATGGATGTACATATCCAGGAAAGCCATCCTTTAGCAGCTAAAATGAGACTTTAAAGCCCCTAACATACATCAGTTGGCAATCCGAAAGTCTGTATATTTGATTTTCTTTAGGTTGGGCATATCTATACTCCTTAAGCAGTCTAATTTTTGTGAACTCTTTTAAAAGAAGACTATACTTCTAAAAGTGTCTTTGGATGTTGGCTCCTCTGCATTCTGATATAGTTCAGGTTGTGTATGCTTTTAGACCTAATCTGAAAGTGAAACTGGAATTTATAAAACAGTTTCTAAGAAAAAATACTTTTAAGTCCCAGTCAAAATAAACATAAAGTTTTAGAATATAATCCATGTAATTCCTCTCTTCAAACATCAATACAATAGCTATTAAAGTATCTAACTATAACTCTAGTCACCTATAAAGAGATGTATTCAACCACAAACTGTAGCCACAGCAGAATTTTTGCTGAAATCATCTCACTGCGTGATTGAAGGCATTTCTCTTGACAGCCCGATACTGACGGTATGGTACCCACGTCACCCCAGAAATTCTGGAGGCCAATTCACCTAATAAATTCCTTTCTGCTTTAGCCAGTTACAGTGTACTGTAGTGGTCTGTAATTAAACAATGACCATTATAGTAACTGGGTATAGAAATGATTTCAGGCAATGTACTCCTGGGGCAAATGGAAATGTGTGATTGGTATCTGATCTGGTTGGGTTTGAAGACAGAAAGCCTGCAGTGATCATAAGAGGGTTAAACACCGGTAGTCCATGATATCCCATGATGAAAGAATTACTTAAGTTATCATGTGTAGTAACAGAACTAAGACACTTATCTAATGCACGGCTTTGCATATTGAGTGATAGATTATGAGGGAATACAACAACTGTGAGGTAAGTTGGCTGTTTCCAAGTTCACTAGACAGCTCAAAGAAAGCAAACAACACTCAGTGTTTTAAATCCCCCAGGTCAGAGAACCAGGAAATTTCTATGATTATCTAAAAGAATTTATTTTTCCCTGTAGCTACCAACCTGGTAAAAGCCAAAATCAAAGGTAGGTAGATACTGCTCCTATAGGATAGCTGAATTAGAATGTAGAATGAATTCAGTTTTATTAGTTCTTTTATTTTTTATTTATTTATTTATTTATTTTTATTTTTATTTTTGAGATGGAGTCTTGCTTCTGTCGCCCAGGCTGGAGTGCAGTGGCACGATCTGCTCACTGCAACCTCCGCCTCCCAGGTTCAAGCGATTCTCCAGCCTCAGCCTCCCGAGTAGCTGGGATTACAGGCATGTACCACCATGCCCAGCTAATTTTTGTATTTTTTAGTAGAAAGGGAGTTTCACCATGTTGGCCAGGCTGGTCTCGAACTCCTGACCACAAGTGATCTGCCCACCTCGGCCTCTCAGAGTGTCAGAGTGCTGGGATTACAGGTGTGAGCCACCGTGCCCGGCCCAGTTTCACTAGTTCTATGTGAATGTTAGGGCATTTGGGCTCCACACGGTGGCTCAAGCCTGTAATCCCAACGCTTTGGGAGACCAGTGTGGGCAGATCACTTGAGGCCAGGAGTTTGAGACCAGCCTGGCCACCATAGTGAAACCCCATGTCTACTAAAGGTACAAAAATATGGGCGCGGTGGCACACGCCTGTAATCCCAGCTACTCAGGAGGCTGAGGCAGGAGAATCACTTGAGCCTGGGAGGCAGAGTGGGAGGCGGAGGTTGCAGCGACCTGTGATCAAGCCACCGCACTCCAGCCTGGGTGACAGAGAGAGACTCTGTCTCCCAAAAAAAAAAAAAAAAAAAAAAAAAAAAGGCATTTGATTGGATTAATCGAGTATGCTTTAGTCTCCCATTTATTTTCTCTATTGGCTTTCAGTTATATATCATTTTATATTCTTTAGCGATTGCTCTGGGTGGGCTTGGGACTATGGTAAAAGTGACACTATGCGACTTTCAAAGCTGGAGCATAACAGGCCACTCAGCCTCTGTGTGGTTCTCTTGGAATCCTCGCTTGGAGTCCTGAGCTGCCAGGTAAGTAGTCCTACTCCCTGTAGTCATCATGCTGTGAAGAAGCCCAAGCTAATTCATGTGGAGAAATCCCACTGACAGACCCTGAGATTAGATGAAGAGAGTTGCCTAGCCAGTCCCCAAGTGTCTGAGATCCACCACCATCTGATTGCAACTACGTGAGTGATGCCAGACCACTGCTCAGTCAAACCCTTCCTAAATTCCTGTTCTACAGAAACCATGAGAGGGAAACAAATGATTGCTGTTGTTTTAAGCCACTAAGTTTTGAGTAGGTTTGTTACACAGCAATAGGAACTGCAACCATTGTTTAAAGAAAGAGGGTAAGTCTAGTACCAGTTACTTCATCCTGGCCAGGAGCAGAAGAGGGCACTGATTATGAAAGAGCAGGATCCAAGAATTTAAATGGAGACATTTGGGAGGATTTAAATAACAGAAGTTCTCCAAATCTACTAAGTTTCCTATACCAGCAGAGTATATCTGATAAGACTAGCGCTGCTTTGCTTAAAGACACCATAATGACTGTACCCTTCCATCCCTCATTGCCTTCAGACATAAAAATAAACCAACATGCAAAAAGAACAGCTGATTTTGTTAATTTACAGGGGAAAACCTTGGGACCACATGGTAAAAGAGATTCTAACCATGCTAGACCAGAGAGAAAAAGGATCATAATTTAAATCGGGCTGAATTAAGATATTCATCAGAAATTTTTGATTCGCAGTGCTAACTCAAGCAGCTGGGGATGGTTCTAAATTATTTGCTCAACTGCTTGACTAAAATCTGGACTCAAATGTGGCCAAAACTAAACAAAGTTAAGATGCCAGAAATTCCTTTGTGTAATGTACAGGAAGGCATCCAATAACTTAGAACAAAAAGGCTGTTGTTAATTTATCACTTGCAACCTGCTCATCTACCCCTAACTATGTCCCCAACAGGGCCCAGAGGATATTCCTTTTACATTTTAAATGGGAGAACCAGCATTTTTGAAAAGTGCTGTGGTAGATGTTCCGTGTAAGCTGGGGAAAAGCTTAGAGGTCCTTTTGTTGAAATGGGCTTCCTGATTTTAACGGGGGTGGTTAGAACCCAGGGTGGGAGAGACTTGCTGATAGCACTGAACCTGGAAGCATGATGAGCATAGTTATTTGCAATCAGCATGGCCAGAGTGATAATCAGATATTTAGGTCAGACTAGCATGGATCTTAAGTAGTGACTGACTGATCCTGAAACTTCAGTTCCAAACTAGATGGGCAGCTGATGAAGTTCAAACTTGATATGTATAATATTAAAGAAAAAAATTTCTAGGTTTGGAGACCAGATGCCTGACCTGAGTCTCCATGCTAAGACATTGTCTCTCACCCAGTTCCTATCTTTGAATCACTTCAAAGACTCACAGCCTTTTAGATAAAAATAAACAAGAAGCCAATACCATTCAGAAGGACTCTGGAATAACATAACAAGGATATATCATAGCTCTTCCCTAGTATTTTCCAAAGAAGTAACATAAATATTAGCCACATAATTGTATCCTGGGGAAATAGAAATACCCCATCTTCTTAGGGTTACCTCTTTAATGTTAACCCTTTGGGACTCAAAACATCATCACGATGAGTGGTTGGGTTAATGAAAGTCTGTCCATCCCATGGTAGGCCCAGTAATCTGGGCCTGAATCTATCTAGTAGTGATTTCTCTAGTTTCCTTCTCTTCCCTTCACTGTGAGTATACAGTGAATTAGATACATTGAGCAACCAGCAGATTCTCTACTAAGTGCTACTACAGTATAAAGGGCCAAGCAAAAGCCCCTGAAGCATACATACTCTTCTCATTAAAAGAGTAAACTCAAAGCAACACTACATATCTCGTAAACCAGAGGTTGATGTCATTATCAAAAACTTGTGTGTATGTGTGTGCGTGTGTGTGTGTGTGTGTGTGTGTGTGTGTGTGTGGTTTAACCTACCCATTTAAACTGAGCAGAACAAAAATGGGTCCTGGAAAATGTCATGGATTATGATAAACTTAACATAGTGGTGGCTCTGATTACAGCTACTGTTCTGGACATGATCTCTTTGCTGGAATAAATCATTACATGGGAAGCAGGGTACTGATACAGCATATGTGCTTTTCTCTACACAATAACCAGACAACACCTCATATAGCAGCCTTTTACCAGCACAGAGAGAAGTACACTTGTCCTATCTTGCCTCAGAACCACATGGACTTTATGATATAATTTAATCTGCAGTGACCTTGATTGTCTCACCATCCCATGGCCTTGATGACATCAGGCTAACAAAACACAAACTAAGATTTAAAAAACTTCTGTGCCAATGTTAACTGAAAACCAATTAAAAATTATCATATAGCTGATATTAATACTTGTTATTAGGGAAATGTTGAATTTATAAAAATCCATTTGATGTATCACCCCTAAGGAATTCATCTATTAAACAAATCAAGGTTTGTTAAATTAAATATTTAACTTTATATGTTGTAAGAATGCTTCAATATCTAAACCCCCATTTGAAGAAATTTTAAAAAGTTTCCCCATGTCAGAAACTCTTCTTTATGTAACACAATCTATGGAATAATCTGTACCTGCTAGTATGTTGCTACTTTCCAAATAAGTAAATTCCCAAGTTAAACAACTAAACCCTTGTATAGTCATATGTACTGGATTATGCTATGTCAACTTCCTTAAACTGGAAACTGTTTCCTAAAATCCCTTTTCCTTCTGATTTCATGTTAGAGTTCATCATAGGAGAACCTATCAAGGATTTGAAAGGCAGAAGTGAAGCAACAGCCTTTACTCTTGGAAAGTTGTCATGGTCTAATATGGTAACAAACAAGATGTGGAGATGCTCTGCAGATCCCAGAACCCATGCTCTGTGTGTCTACCTTGTCCTTCCAACTGCTGGCTCTGCTGACCTACAGCATCCCCAGGCCCCTGAGACATTTGCTGTGTGGACTCACAGGGTTAATAGCTATATAGATATAATGGTTGTCCATAGATCCCTCCACAAGCCCCTGCTTCATGGTCCCATTTCAATGTCTGAAAGTATTTGGCTTCTTGGATTTACCTTAAGTTCTGACTTACCCACTTGTGCCAATGTTTCAAGTGGACTAGTCAATGATTCTTGCCTTGATCTTCTGATTCCCTCTTCCATACCTTCATTTCCCCAGCTCTTCTCACATTTGTGTTAAGATTCAACTCCTTTAGTAAACCACTTATTCTCTAAAATACTCAAAGTGGCTCTGCTTCCACAAAACAGGCCTAAGTGATAAAACCTTTTTTTTTTCCCATTTCTACCTTTTGAACTTATGTATCCTTCCATTTGGTAGTAACATATAGGTTAGCTTTTATCCAGTTGATTCTCAAATGCATGATCTCATGTAATCCCTATAATAATTCCAAGTAGTATACATTAACATGCCCATTTTTGAGAGAAAGAAATAAAAGCTTAGATTTCTTAGTCAATTGGCCACCCAGAACCCAAGAAACACTAAGTTAAAAAGCAGGAACTTGATTCTACCTTCAACACTATTCCACAGGCAGACAGTAGCAAATGTAATGGTATAAGAACATCTGAAAATTCCCTCCACTACAAAATAACTAGAAAACTGGCCAAAAGTGTCAGAACCAACTTTTTCAGAACTCTGAAAATTAACCAAAGACTTGCAATAATACAGGAAGCATTTATTCAAGAGAAATGCTAAATCTTGGTAAGAAGAGCAAGCTTCATGGCATTTTAACTTGTACCATTCCAATCCCCTCTTCTCCAGTTCTGTAGTAGCCTTGAATACCAAGAGCCTGCAATCTTCGTGAAAACTAGTGGCCTGGCAGCCACTGGAGGGGGCAGAATGGGTTTGAAACACCTTTAAAGCTGCATTTCTGGAAAACTGTCATCATATGCCCAGTCTAGTGATTCCCTGGAAAAGCTCACTTGCAAGACTATCTTTATTTGACCTAATTCTAAGCTTGTTCAGTGAAAAGTCTTTCAAAAAACAACTAGAAATGACTGATTAATTTTGCAGCTGCCTGAGGTAGTAAATAACAGTTGGGGCAAACAAATGCAAAGAAACAACAAAGTATGTTTATACAGGGAAAAGGCAATCAACAGAAACTATCCCTGAGGATGCCCAGATATTAGACTTACTAAACAAAGACTTAAAATCAACTATTTTAAGTAATCCCTGGTACAGGCATTAAGAATATAACTCAGGCCAGGCACGGTGGCTCACGCCTCTAATCCCAGCACTTTGGGAAGCTGAAGCGGGCAGATCTCCTGAGGTCAGGAGTTCGAGACCAGTCTGGCCAACATGGTGAAACCCCGTCTCTACTAAAAATACAAAAATTAGCCAGGCATGGTGGCGTAAACCTGTAATCCCAGCTACCCAGGATGCTGAGTCAGGAGAATCGCTGAAACCTGGGAGGCAGAGGCTGCAGTGAGCCGAGATCACGCCACTGCACTCCAGCCTGGGCAACAAGGCAAGACTCCATCTCAAAAAAAAAAAAAAAAAAGAATTGTTAGAACAAAGGCACATTTTTACGATAAAATGTTTACTCCATCAAGAAAGATACAACAATCACAAATATATGTGCAGCTAAAATAACTCCAAATTGCATGAAGCAAAAACTGAAAGAACTAAAGAGAAAAATAAATAATTGAACAATAATATTTGGAGATGTCAATACCTAACTTTTAAAAATGGACAGAATAACTACACAAAAGATGTAAGTAGACTTGAATAATGCTATAAACCAACTAGACCTAACAGACATTTAAAGAACACTCCAGCCAACAGAAGAATACACATTCTTCTTAAGTGCACATAAACATTCTCCAGGATATACTATTTGACAGGCCACAAAACAAGTCTCAACAAATGTGAAAGAGTGAAGTCATAGAAAGTATGTTCTCCAACCACAATTGGGATAAAATTCAAAATCAATAACAAAAGGAATTTTGTGGAAATTAAACAATATACTCTTAAATAATCAATGAAATGAAGAAATTACAACAAAATTAAAAACACTTTGAGATTAATAAAAACAAAACCAAAATATGCTGAAACTTACAGGATGTAGCAAAAGCCTGATTCAATGGAAATTTATACCTATAAATGCCTATATTGAAAAAAAAGTTCTCAAATCAATAATCTAACCTTCCACCAAAAGTAACTAGAAAAAGAACAGCAAGCTAAACCCAAAGCAAGCAAAAGAAAGGAAATAAAAATTAGGGTATAAATTTAAAAAACAGAGGATCAAAAAATAATAGAGAAAACCAAAAAACCAAAAGTTAAATCTTTAAAATCAAATTACTAAAATTAGAAAGAAAAGGAGACATTACTACCAATCTTACAGAAAAAAAAGGATTACAGGGAAATACTATACTCCCCAGGCATCCTACGCTGAAAATAGGATCCAAGGCTCAGACATCAAATCATATTCTCAAAGAATCTGCTTGGTTAAAAACACCATTCTACAAATATTTATTCTACTTCAAACTATACTATAGTATAGATTGTGATGATTTACCAGAGTTTAATACCTAGTATTCTGCAACCATTGCAAAGAAGACAAAATAAATATAAACAGTTCCCAACTTACGATGGTCTGACATACAATTTTTTAAATTTACAATGGTACAATAGCAATACACATTTGGTAGAAACTGTACATCAAGTACCCATATAATCATTCTGCTTTTCACTTTAAACTGTATAAGATACAGAACACTTATTACAAAATAGGTTTTGTGTTACATTATTTTGCTCAACTTTAAGCTAATGTATTTTGAGCACATTTAAGGTAGAATAGGCTAAACTATGACGTTCAGTAAGTTAGGTGTATTAAATGCATTTTAGATTTACAATTATTTTCAGCTTACGATGGGTTCGTTGGGAGGTAACCCCATTGTAAGTCAAGAAGCATCTGTATACAAATGAAAAATGAAATCATAATCAGGAAAATCTTCATATTTGGAAACGCTAGGGTACTCAGGATTTCATATATTTCCTCCACCAACTCCCACCCACCACAACTCTTTTAAGAATGAGGAACATAGTGGATGGTGTGTAACTTGTTGCTACCCAACATCAGTTCTGGATATTCTATTCACTGCAAGATGGGTCTGAAGGGCCAGAGTGTGTAACTTTCCAGAGAAGGTGAGAAACACTAGAGCAGTCACCCTGCTTGGTCTGAACTGACCTCTTCTTTCCTCAAATTCTATCCCACATTTTTGTGTTAGATAAGTTAATTCTTTCTCCTTGAGATCTTATACCTCTTCTTTCTGCCAACAAAATTATCTTTCCCATGGGCAATGCTGGCAGTATTTCCTTTCTTCAGCTAGTCATATTGCATTCCTCAGTTTTCTTCACTCTTTCCAAAATGTTCTGTTTTCTCGGTCTTCCTCCACTTATCCACTCAATTTACATAATTCATTACCAAATAATGAGCTACGAAAGATGTGCCCAGTGAACATAAATAAAGTACCAGGGCCTACGTAACATCACTTCTGCAATATCAAAATGCGAATGGCCATAAATCTTCACAGAATGCAAAAGCTTTAGAATTTCTGGCTAAGGGTTACTATTTCCCCATGGGAATATACAGATGTGCATTCTTTTTTTTTTTTTTTTTTTTTTTGAGATGGAGTTTCACTCTTGTTGCCAAGGCTGGAGTGCAATGGTGCAATCTCAGCTCACAGCAACCTCCGCCTCCCAGGTTCAAGCAATTCTCCTGCCTCAGCCTCACAGGTAGCTGGGATTACAGGCATGTGCTGCCACGCCCAGCTAATTTTTTGTATTTTTAGTAGAGTTGGGGTTTCACCATGTTGGCCAAGCTGGTTTCAAACTCCTGACCTCAGGTAATCCACCCGTCTTGGCCTCTCAAAGCGTTGGGATTACCAGCATGAGCCACTGTGCCCGGCCAGATGTGCATTCTTATAGGATACAAGAAACTTTATATCTAAATGTCTATTAAAAATAATAAAAATACATTCCCCAAACAAAAAAAACATATTTAAATGGGCAACTGGTTGCAATGAACCTGCAGCGCTTGCAAGAATCTTCTCAGATGCAAACCCCAAAGATCATTACCCCCGCTCCACATACATACAAATCTAAGCTGTTTCAACAATCTATAGTAAGTCCACACAACTAATTATTAATTTTAATACTTTTTTTTGGCAATGACTATCTCAGCATAAAACTAAGTTGGCCAAGACTCAAGCAGAACTTGTAATTATAACTGGAGTAACACGCTGTTTACTTGACCAGGGAAACCTCCACTATTTAGAGCAAAGATCATACCCTAAATTGCCCAGAGATGCTTGCCAATTTTTGAGATGAATATAGTGGGCTGCTAGATGAGCATCCAAAGGAAAGAGCCACTGCTTAGCTCCAGCCAGTTAGGACACCAACATGGGACTCTGGCCGCTCAGTGTTTCCACATCTTTAAATTCTTTAAGAGAGGCCAAGAAGTCTAGATTTTTTTAGATGAAGTATCCTTAAAATATTTATTTATTATTATTTTTTTTTTCAAAACACTGAGTTAGGCAAAAAAAAAAAACTGCCTCTCTGGCCTATATTCACCCATAAGCTGCCAGTTTGCAACTTCAGATTTAGGTCATTAAACTCCCACCCCACAGTGGACATCACAGTTGCTTTTTTCCTGCTCAGCATCCCTTCCCTGATCTTCTGAAAATTAAACTCCTCTTCCCTGAGGAAAACCCACTTCATGTGTGGTCCAGGTAGTTCCTATCAGATGAGACGGCAGAAGGCACATGACTCAAGCCCTTCAGTCTTCCACTGAATCGTTCTTTAGAGATGTGGAATTGACTATATTTTTCCACTGAGATTACTAAACTTGGGCTTCCTGTGGCCATCATGTCTGCCTCAGGGAGAGAGCTAAAAAGTCCTGATGATATCATCTGAGCCCCTGCAAGAGCTCTCATGCGAAGTCTACTAGAATTTTCAGTTGCAAGAACCAATAAAATATCCTTTTTTGCCTAAGCTAGTATGTGTTAATTATTTTACAACCAAAATAGTTTTAACATATTACTAAAAAATTGTGTTGCATAATCTAGTCTATAGACTTCCAACTACAAGAAGATCTGTGAGGATATATGTGCTTTTTTTTTTTTTTTTTTTTTCGAGAGAGTTCACTCTGTTGCCCAGGCTGGCAGGCTGGAGTGCAGTGGCGTGATCTCGGCCCACTGCAAACTCCACCTCCCGGGCTCAAAGGATTCTCCTGCCTCAGCCTCCTGAGTAGCTGGGATTACAGGTGCCCATCACCATGCCCAGCTAATTTTTGTATTTTTAGTAGAGATGGGGTTTCACCAGGCTGGCGGGCTGGTCTCGAACTCCTGACGTTGTGATCCGCCTGTCTAGGCCTCCCAAAGTGCTGGGATTACAGGCGGGAGCCACCATGCCCGGCCATGGATGTATGTGCTTTTAATCAGATATTTCAAATGTCAAATCTACTTACTAAATGAATGACCATGAACAAGCTAAACTAACATTTTGAGAGTTTGTTCTTCATTTTTGGCTTACCTACCTCAGAGAGGTTGAAAGAAGCAGTAAGCCCTAAACTGTTTATCTTCTTCCTCAACTCCTTCCATTAGAAAACCAGACTGGAAAGCAAGACACTTGAGGTTGCCCTACCTCTAGGAAGAGGGGACTTGAAAGAGCTTCTAGGAACATTAATATTTTCCATAAATAATCACACTGGTCAACTGTGTAGTTTCTCCAAAAACAGAAAAATTGCCGTTGTCAACATTAAATAGGTGATTACAGAACTTAGCCAAGAAGAATCAAGAAAGTGAGGTCAAAGAGAAAAAAATTACTAATAGTAGAAGATCAAAACTAAATTTTTCCACATAAGGCTAATTTCCACCAAACATTGGATTTTTTATTAAAAGTGTGGAAAATCATAGGAGTCCTAAAAATCTCAGAAAGGAATCTATGCAAGATACAAACCAAGGGGATCACTGCTTTAGAGCAGGACAGCAGAGAAAGAAATATGTAGCTGTAAATATGAGAGCCACATAGAATTTGGAATCTGTACATACTTTTATCTTAGCACTGTCATACTAAAATATTTGCTCATGCGTATCTATCATATCGGACTATAACTGTGTTTGTAGTAAGTTTGTCTATTAGTCATCTTTGGAATATTCTTACCCAGCAAACAGTAGGTAGTCTATAAACATTGGATGAACTCAACTGGAACTAATACTAAAGTCACAAAGGGCTAATGGTATTTTCTAAGGTCCTTCACATTCTAAACAGAAACATAAAAGATCCTTCACATTTGAGAACGACAGGAGAACTCCTTTAGGTGACACACTCTAGCTGAAATCAATACTGAGTATCACTACATGACTAAATTAGGAGAGATCTAACAAAAATGTACCCTAGTGAATAGAGAGGTCATATAGCAGAATCTGAATTTCACATGCCCTTCTAACCAAATGATGAGAACTAGGAAGCAACTCTTCTTAGGACTATAAACACAGAGAAGCAAAACTGATGGCCTGAAAGGGGATTTTGGGTATTTGAGGGGTTCCCCATCCTGATGGTGTATTTTGCGATAGAACAGTCCAGTGTTGACAACTGAGAATTTCAGGTATGTGCAAGCGAAGGAACTAATATATTGAAAACCTGCTATATTGGGGCTCATTTATATTTATGATGATATGGTTTCTCTGCAAGTTGTTATACGGGAAATTTGAGATTTGTGGGAGGGAAGATCCTACCCTAAGCACCACTAGGATTCCAGGAAGCACTCTGTCAGGGATGAAGCCTTGGGCTTGGGGTAAAGAATATGGGTGAAAAATTAAGTTGAGCCTCCAGTGAAAAGGTAGACAAAATATTTCAAGAAAGTTATTCATACTTGAGTGAGAAGGAATGAAACTACCCTTTTTGGCTGCGATCTGTGCCTTAACTTTGTGAATTAGCGGAAATTTTGTGAATTAATGGAAAGAATTAAAATTCTAATGTGTGATAAGAGTGGTTCTTATCCGACCTTGCATCTGGTCAGTATATTAGGAAGGGAAATTGGCAGACCAACAACTATAGGAAGCCCTCCACGTAAAAAATGAAGGGGAAAAAAATAAGCTCTAGACCCAGAGATGGCACCAACTATGAAGAGTATCTTTGAGGACCACATGAAGAGCAAAATTAGACTTAATAAATACAGGTTTGCTCCAAGGGAATGGAGAAAAAGCAGGCTAAGAATTTAAGGTTCCCCAATTAGCCAGATGTGGCCTCTTGACAATAGCTTTAGGATTAAAAAAAATCTTTAAAAAGTGTGTGCGCACACACACAAGGGACTCACAAAACATTGGCCATAGTCTAATTCTAGCCTTCTACCTTGAAGCAGAGAGCAAAAAATGGATTCTGATTCTACTGTAGAGGCTGTTTCTCAATGACAGGGAGACTGACCACTGAAAGGTGCTCTACGTCCTCAATACAGTACATAAAGACGACAGGGGCACAGCTGACAGAACTCCAAAGCATGTTTCACTCTCACCAAGAACAACCCTTTTAGCAGAATGGCAATTTACTCCTAGTCTAAATTCTTATTCTATGAGCAGCAGCTGAGAGGTGACAAGCGCAAAACACTTTGCCCCACCCATCAGACACTCCCAGCTACACTTCTGTGTAGTGGTGTCTACTCCTACTTACTCTCTCATGGAGCCAAATGTTCACTAATTGTTTTTCACAGTTATATGTGTGACAACACCATGCTCTGGCTTGATTTTTTTAAAGATTACTTGCCAACATAAATACTCCAGGTCCAAGATGAAAGAGAGTAATTAAAAACAGGCCTTATTATTCAATTAGTTGATCATCTCTTATTTGCATTACCAATTTATAGAGTATTTTCCATTATTTTGCCTATTTTTCTCAATCAAGTGAGCACAACAGGTTTTAACTTACAAAGCTAATATCCAATTTTTAAGGGATTAACAATAACCATGACGGGAGGCAGTTGTGGGGAAATGGGTGCTGGCTTTAGAGGAAATAAAGGTCTGAGCTGATATTCCAAAACTGCCACTTAGTAATGCTAATCAGTAAAGTGATGAAAACAATCCATATTTTGTGGGTTGTTATTAATAGCATATGACAATTATAAAATAATTATATAAAGAATGCAGTACATATAAGGCCCTCAAAATATAGCATTACATAATAATATGCTCACAGTGTCCTTAGCATTTACTGAGCAAGAATCAAAACTCTTTAAGGTTTGTTCCTATTTCTACTCCTAAAGTTAGAAGGTTCAAATGGGAGCGGGGGAATCTCATAATTTGTTTTTGGAGAGAGAAGAGTAAGGCAGTTGTTGGAGGGGTATCTTCTGCCACATGCAGTCATCCATAAGGAGTGTCCTACATGGAGATTGCTTCAATGAGATAACTATTGAGTGATCACTTACTAGTTACTCATGCAGCAAATATGATTGACTTCTTGCTACATGCCAAAACTTTGCCAGGTTCTGGGGCAACAGATGTTTTGTTGTTGTTGTTGTTGTTGTTGTTGTTTTGTTTTTTGTTTTTTTTAATGGATTCTCGCTCTGTCACCCATGCTGGAGGGCAGTGGTGTGATCTCAGCTCACTGCAACCACCACCTCCCAGGTTCAAGTGATTCTCCTGCCTCAGCCTCCCAAGTAGCTGGGACTACAGGCACATGCCACCATGCCCGGTTAATTTTCTTCTTCTTTTTTTTTTTTTTGTATTTTTAGTAGAGATGGGGTTTCACCATGTTAGCCAGGATGGCCTCCATCTCTTGACCTCGTGATCTGCCCGCCTCAGCCTACCAATGTGCTGGGATTACAGGCGTGAGCCACCACGCCTGGCCAACAGCTGTTGACACAGGTCTGGTTCTTAAGCAGCTTACATTTAGTAGATCAGATGAGCCAACAAATGGGGTACCAGAGTAGTTTGGGTGCTATAGGAGTACACAGGTGGATGGTACCACCAAATGTGGGAGGAAAGTATCTGGGAAGGCTCTCTGTAGAAAGCAATCTCCTAAAGAATAAGTAGCAGTTAGCTGAAAGAAGACAAACGTTCTAGACAGACAACAATTACAAAGGTCTGAAGTGAGACGGTGCTACAAAATCAAGAACTTACAAGTACTTTAATTCAAGCTATTAAAGTTCTGCTGGAACTTCAGGTGCAACCTGGATGACAGAGTAGGTATGAAGGGGAGTAGAAGAAGAAGGAGAAAATGCAGTTGGCAATGGAAACAAGAGACAGATCATAAAGTGAGGCTGGGTGCGGTGGCTCATGCCTGTAATCCCAGCACTTTGGGAGGCTGAGGCGGGCGGATCACCTGAGGTCAGGAGTTCAAGACCAGCCTGGCCAATATGGTGAACCCTCATCTCTACTAAAAATACAAAAATCAGCCAGGCAAGGTGCTGTACGCCTGTAATCCCAGCTACTCGGGAGGCTGAGGCAAGAGAATCGCTTGAACCCAGGAGGTGGAGGTTGCAGTGAGCTAAGATCGTGCCACTGCACTCCAGCCTGGGCGACAAGAGCGAAACTCCATCTCTAAATAAGTAAGTAAGTAAATAAATAAATAAATAAATAAAGTTGTCTGTAAGCCACTCATTCGAAACAGCTCAGACTTAACCCTGGAAACAGAGAGAAGTTACTTGGGGTGAGAATGGCAGATTTGTCTTTAGGAAGACTATTCTCGCTATAGTTTGAGGAAAGAACTTCTGGGAAAATCTTTTAAACTGTATAAAGAATCTCTACGATAGAAAAAAAAAAAAAAAAGCCCCCAAAACAGGAAATCCAAACCAACTACTAAAAAAGTCTTAGCTGTTTTAGAAATACAACATTAACTTACAATTTAAAGGAAAACTTTTTAAGAGTCCATGATTACAATGATCTGCAAATGTAACATAATAAAAGATAGGACCATGTAATCTCAGGGAAGCCTTGCTTCCTTGAAACAAGAGAAAACAAGAGAGGTCCCAACCCTTATCTATCCCTAACCCCCCACCCTCAGTCTTTGTCTCTCATTTAGGAATCAAATTTGCTCAACAAAATAAGAATACATCTATCAGCTAGGGGAAATTGCTATAAGTGGGTAGGATAACCTTTAAATACTAAATGCTAACAGATAAGAACAAGTTCTGATACCAAGGCCGAGCAAAATTAATCTCAGCTATTTTGCCTATGGTCATTAAATAACAAGAATGTATGCTGGTAGTTTCTAAGCTAGAATTTCTGAGACCCTACAACAGCGGGCTGTAAACATGAGCACCAGAACACAATAATTAGAATTAAATATTTCTCCAAATTTGCCTTTTAAAAATAAATTATGCCAATTAAGCATTAAATGCAAGGATTAAAATTTCACAGACTTCTAGTTAAATCAAAATGTGGTGACAGCTACTGGCACATGACCAAATACCAAAAGAGCATCAGCTGTTTTAGAAATAAAACATTTGCTTCCACATTGCAGCAAAACTTTTTAGGGTCTATGGTTTTAAAAATCTGCAAATATAGCATAAGAAAAACAGGTAAAGGAGGTCTTTTATGGGTTAAATAAAATACTAAAATCAACTTTTAAGATCAAGATTTTGGGGGGTGTTTGGCTAAAACTCACAAAAAACTTAAGACAAAGTAAATGACTATACATTTCTAAAATTTTAAATATGCACATTTTCTAGAGGATTTAGAAACAGAAGCATTTGTCATTATTACACACAATTCTTACAAGGTCATGTGCACATTTAAAAAAATAATAATCATCACAACTACTTAGGGGGACAGTCAAATCCCTTCTCTGAAGGGGATGGATTCATTATGTTTTTTCTCCTGCAATTAAGGAAAGTCTCATCTTTCCATACTTTCTAAAAATAATTAAATTAATATTCTAAAATATGCTTTGAGCATTTGTGATTTACCAACTTGCTTATTTCAAATATTATTATTTCAAAAACTACCATTTTTATATAAAGTTATTACTTATTTCTTGGCCAGTGTAAAAAGACTAGCACAGTAAAGAATGATGCAATGGGAACTACATCAGACTGGAAGTCAAAATATTCATTCATCCATTCATTCCTTTGTTAAACAAACATCTGAGTACTACTTTAGTGTCAGACAACGGGCACTAAAAAGATATTTAAGTCGCTGAAGAAATACATGACTATATTTCACCAAATTTGAGATGCTATCAGTTGTAAGACAAACTCTGTTAAAGAAAGAAAAAATGCTTTTAATTATAATCTAATGCCTCTTGTTTGCTTTGATTTTTTTCAGTCTATTCAGAAAAATTTGGCAGTTCTTCCTGCCTTCAATACGTTGCTTGACATTTTAAATGACAACCTTTCTTCATACATCTCAGTACAAAACATAGCTTCATCTACTTTTGGGTATCCTTCTTTCTTGACTCCCATAAAGCACTTGGTTGCTGCTTTTAAAGAAAAGTAAATGGAATTGTGATGATTTATCTGATGGCAAATGTTTATTTCAGTAATACTAAATTTTCATTTCTCTAATTTGGTTCTGTCTTTTTCTCTGTATTCAATAACTTTTTGTTTCAGTGCCAAATCATAATGAAATACTTTTGAAGATATTTTAAATGGCAATTAAACACAACATACGTAGTGCTGACACCTTGTCCACAACTCAACTGAAATGGTGGCCTAAATGTAGCTATCATTAGCTTTCACACGCACAGGTATGGACAACCTGACAGGACAGCCACCTGAATTAGAGCAAATGGAAGATGCCATCAATTGTTAAATACATTCCAATTTTAGAGATATTAAAATATGAAGAAAAAACATCTCATAGAATCACAGCAAGTAATGGCAGCAAGCACTCACGTCACATTATGAGGTAAGCACTAGAGTATGTACTTTACATATATTATCTTACAAAAACCTATAAGGCAAATAGATTAAGTGCTTCCAGATGAGGGAACTAAGACAAGGAAGATTAAAGCAACTTGTCCAACATCACAAAGCTAGCATGAAGCAGGCTGGCATTTGACTACCGGCAGCCAGAGACCAGAGGCTATGCTTTTAGCCACCATGCCATACTACCTCGCAAGTAAAGAGTCAATAACCAGCTTGTGATCTGAAGCAAATCATAAGGGAAACCTTTCCTCATTTACAAAAGGAGGGAGCTAGAATGGATGTTTATGGGGTTCTTTTCCAGGATAAAAATATTATAACTCTATCAATATTTTTTTGAGATAGAGTCTCACTCTGTCGTCTAGGCTGCAGTGCAGTGGCATGATCACAACTCACTGTAGCCTTAACCTCCCAGGCCCAAGTGATCATCCTCCCTCAGTCTCCCAAGTAACTAGAATTACAGGCATGCACCACCACACCCAGCTAATTTTTTATTTTTTAATTTTGTTTTTTTGTAGAGATGGGGTCTTACTTGGTTGCCCAGGCTGGTCTTGAACTCCTGGGCTCAAGCGATCTTCCCACCTCAGCTTCTCGAGGTGTTAGGATTACAAGTGTGAACCACCATGCCCAGTCGATAATCTTCCACAGTAAAACTTTGTTCTTATTCTGGTTTCTCCTTAAGTCAATACAATTCAAAGACCTTCACTGCCATTAACTGATTAGTGAAAGAAATGCAACTTTCACTATTAATCTAAAATAGACATACTTAGGAAGGTATTTAAGAAAAACACATGCTTGAACCACTATTGCTCTTTTTTAGGGTGATGGCAAAAGGTTGACTGTAGGTATAAATGATCCAATTTGTGGGCTTTACTCTGCTTGCTTATGTACTCAACTTAAGTCTTTTAAATTTTTAATCCAAAATTTAACATATGATTTCAATGTGTCAGTTTTTAAAGTGACTTACAATGCAGAGCCCCTTATTCTTCTTAAAATTCTGTTCATGTATGAGGGGAAAAAAACAACAGACTAATAACAGATGCAAATATTGCAACATTTTCCCTCCTGGCCCAATTTAAGGGTAGAATTAAATGTGCATTACACACTTGACAACTCTTCTGCCTCAAGAGGTGTCGTCACACCCTTTGGATTTTCTTTTAAAGACCAACCCAGCTGCTCTCACCCTCTCTCCTAGGGAACCTCCATTGAGGCCCACAGCATCTGATCATCAGGCAACCCAGTGATCATTAAAATGATTCCAAATATTTCGCTTTGAAGTCATCCTAAGGGAGAAGGCGAGTAAAGGAAAGAAATCAAAATCCCACGTCTTCAAAGCTCTTGTTAGTCTTTCTTAAAAATTTTGTAAAAATCTGCCCCAATGGAAATCAGAGAAAACATTTAAAAGTTTTCTGGAAAAAAAGTGAAAAAAGGAATATAAGTGAATATTGGCAAAAGTGGGTTTGAAAAACAAAACAAGTGAGAAGATGCTCCCAGAGGGAAGGCTCTCACCAGTACATCAAATTGGACTATTACATACCTTTCCGTGCTGCCCGGCTCTTTCATAACAAATGACAACATCTTCCCACATTTCTAGCTTTTCAAATATCTGAAGGGCTGAACTGGTACATCCCAACTCAAAGAGCAAACTTGCAAGTTGGCGCTAGAAAAATCAAGTTAAAATAATTAATACTTCTTGGTGTAAAAAGAGATTCCTGTTTCACTTGCAGGTATACCTAATCTGCCTTTTTAGGGGTCTGCTTATTGTAATAAATGTATAAATTCTACAATCTCTACTATTTAGAAGTTTGTAATAATTCAATACATACCTTTACTTTAGAAAACAAGCCTCTTTATAGGGTATAAGGAATTAAAGAACAATATAGAAACTGTTGAAAATGCTAAATATATACAAATTTTCTCTAAGAACTTAAAAAGCAAAAATAAATATTTCTTTTTTACCTAGACACTCTGTATATAACAATCTCTAATTTATGAGGCTGAGATCCAATAAATTAATTTTTAAAACTCTGAGCAGTCAATAGAGATGACATAAAATCTATGCATTAGCCCTGCTGAATTTTATTCAGAAGGGCATATCTAGCTCTTTCTCACTCAAAGCTACTTAGATTTATTTCAAGCACATTCTAACAAACTTTGCTACCTAATTTCCCAGTCCCTGGCAGATAAAAAAAAGAGCAAACTGAGTTAAGGTCAGTGAAAGTTAAACATATTTAAAAATAAATATATTGTGGTTTATAAGTGTTAACACCTGCACAAAGGGAAAAAAAATTTAAAGATTTTAAAAAGTAGGTAAGGTCAGAATAAAGTGTAGTTTCATATTAGAGAGAGCTGTGTTGTTCTCTCTTAAGTATACTTTTACTACTCTGAAAATTCAACACATATTTAAGAGTTAAGTCCAGAAAAATCTAGAACTGACAATATCAGAAATATGCCTAAAAATTATAAGCTACAGATTATCAAAATAAATAATGAGAATGATCCAATACATCAGTAACCCATGGAATACAGGAGAATTTGGCTATTTTAGAGAATATAATTGGACATTTTCAAAAACTGCCCATGGCATGTGAGAGCTGGAATAAATCTTGGTGCTTATGCAGTGAGCAGTACAATATCTTCATTTAACAGATGAAGAAAGTTGATGACATCCAAGATGATATGGCTAGTTAGTAGCAAAGTAGAGACTAATTCTCTTTTTATAATAAACTGTTCTGTTATTTCTCAATCTTTAAAATAATACACAAAGATAGTCCCCATGATGCAAGAAAAAGTAATTAACGTCTTAATGAAAAATGATCCTTATCTAACTGCCTGAAGATCCTGAAATCCACAGCTTCCTAGGCAGATAAGCATTTGGCCTAAATTCAGTTTGAACAGTATTTGTTTCCTAATGTTTCTGTTCAGAAAAAGATAAAAAGCAACACCCTCAACAGACACATTTTGTCATAACAGCTCAGTCTGAAATGTTTATCCACCAAACCACATAATATAAAGCACCTAACCAATTTCACAGATCAGAGTCAAAAACACACTAAAAAATTCCAGCTGTTAACACATTCTTGATGAAGAAGCTATTCCTTTTGAGATATCATAAAGCTTTTTTACTTGCATATGTTTTATTGAGATTCCTTCAATATGTAAACTGAACTCCAATGCACAATAAACCTCCTAGTTCACCCTGTGTTTAAGAATATAACCTACTTTAAGAAGTCTTATAATGGGGATTTTAAACGATTGGATGGTGGGTTGGCATTTATGTTTCTAACTCACTACCTATGTGTATGATCCATGAAAGAGAGGACAGAAAACTGATTAAAATGACAATAGTAGATAAATGATCTGTAATCCCCTGGCTGGCTCCATCTGACTCCACTTAACCTCTCTGTGACTTAGCTTCCTCACGTGTAAAACAGATATTTTTAAAAATTGTTGCAATAAAATAAGAGAATATGTGTGGAATGCAGAATAAAATGTATGCATCATATTAAGTATGCAGTAAAAGTTGGTTGTTATTAGCTGGTATAATTTCAACCCAATGAAAAGCTAAGGAAAAGAGGTAGATTAAAAGTGAGGAAACTAGAAACCTAGTTCATGTAGATTGGGTGATCAACACCAGAAAACTAATTGCACCGAGCCTCAATTTCTCCTCTGTAACATTAAGAAACTGGGTCAGGTGTCTTAAGTTATTTTCAGTGCTAAAATTTTACAAAATAGGGAACTACACCTATAATACAGGAGAACCATGTAGACAAGGGGCCAGAATCCCCACCCCACCATGTGCCATTAGGAGCTACAGTAGGTATTCTCATAGCCTCAGGAAGAGGAGAGTAGTCATGTGTATCTCACAACTTAAAGTATACCAAATAAATGCTTTCTTTTGCTTTTTGTAAACAACTTGTTTAAAAGGTTCCTTCTTTGGCAGAAAGTCCTTAAAATAATTTTAATATAAGAAATTATTTCAAAGCCAGGCATGGTAGTGCACATCTGTAGTCCCCGCTGCTCAGGAGGCTGAGGCAAGAGTGATTGCTTAAGCCCAGGGGTTCAAGGCTGTAATGCACAATGATCACACCTGTGAATCGCCACAGCACTCCAACCTGTACAGTAAAGCAAGACCTCATCCCTTAAAAAAAAAGAAGTTACTTTGAAAATGCAAGCATTTATGATTCTCCTATTATTTAATTTCTAGGATTCTATTTCATAAGATTTTAAATTATTTTAAAAATGTTTTATGAGTCTAATATCACTTTAATCAAAATAGCAATTTGAAGTAGTTAGCAATTCCCAGGTAGATACATTTATTATCTTTAGCAAAATATTTGAAAATTCAAACATAAATTGAAATCATCAATTTATAACGCATTTACCTTTCTAATGCCAAGTAATTTCCATACCCAATGACAAACAACAAAAATACCTGAATGGCCCAGTGAGGTGGTACTTGACAGCAATAGAAAATCTTCAGGCGTTCCAATACAGATGTAGTTTTATCTTCAAATTGGTCTGCAAGAGCCTTAAAGGACATATATCACAATCAGAATCTATATGTATAACTTGTAATATAAATAAGTCCTTATTGTAATAGTTACACAAATGCACATATAAACAATAAAGAACTTAAGTCATTTTGATAAGGTGATAGGATGTGTGAATTTTTTCTTGAATTTCTTTAAATGTTCAAAAAACTTTAAACCTAATCCACATTTACATAAACATGTACATTAAAAACTTACCAGAAAAAGTTTTAATTTCCTATAATAGTTCTTTCAAAGAGCTAGCCTTATTGATAAGCCTTTTTACTTCTTCTATGAAGAACTGTTCTTTAGCTTATCTATTTCACAACATAATGCCACTTTGACCATGGCACTTTATAATATAAATCAGAGAAAAATTACATGAAGAACTCTATGTAGGATTATTTGCTCAGGAATAAAATGAAAGGAAAAAGTAGCCTATTTGATCACAGAGAGCAAGTTCTCTCACTCTTCAGCAACAGAGCAATAAGGCTGGACATTCACTCATGTGAGACCATCTATATAGTGCAGTGGGCAGCTGCAATCCACATACATGAAAGAATCCCTCTGATGTACTGAAATTTCTACAATAGTACTGAATAACTAAACTCTCAGAAGCTACATCAAGAAGCAGACCAACAAGACCAAAATAGCTGACTTTGAGACAAGGTACCAGGGCCAACTGCAAAGTCAAAGCTGGCGCTATCCAGTGGTCAAATGATCCGTCATAGAAGAGCTCATGTATTCAGCATCAAAGCGAATGAAGACACATTGTGGGATTGCTAGAGAAGCATGTGGACAGCAGCCCCATTATCATGATCATTTTCTCCTGCCTCTTCATTTGCCATTCAGTTTACATTAAGTGTACATATTTTTCTGATATTATACACTTATACCTACTCTCAACTGAGAATTATCATGATATTTTTTCTACAATGCAGTACTCAAATTTTCTTTTTTTGCCAGTTGACTAGTTTTCACAGGCCTCTCTTATGAGGATTAGACGGTAGTGAAAAGTCAATGTTAATTTCCTGATGTTATTATGCATACTGGGTTATGTAGGAGAATGTTGTTCTCATATTTGAGGATGATGAAGCACCATGTTGGCAACTTACTCTCCAAAACTTCGGGATGCAAAAGACAGTTGCACTGTTCTTGCAACTTTTTGGTAACTTGGAAACTGTTTAAAATTTTTACAAAATTAATTTTTTAAATGGAAAATTTCAAAAAATAGTAAAAAAGGGAGCAAGTCCAAGCCTCAGGAGAAAAAAAAGGACGGGAATCTACCATGTCCTGGTAAAAATCTAAGACAGGGAGACCAGTTTCTGAGCAGGGAGGCTTCTCCTAAATTGAAAGTTCTCTATTTTACACTGGGTGGGAGATACATTTATTAGCCTAAGAATATCTTGTGGTATGAGCTCAAGTGTGAGAAAACACACATTACACAACACTTCGTTGACAATCCAAGATGTTATTCAGTCAAGTCAGTCAGAGCAAACTGAGACATAACCAGACTCCTAAACCATCTTGGTCAAAATATGTTTAAAGCTTTCTGGCCTCACTTCATAGAAACTTAATAGCAAAAAGATTGCATGCTGCCGCCCAAAGCTGTTTAGTTGTGGGAGGGAGGGTAGAGAAGAATAACTTCTGGCTGCATACATATGGTTACAATACATAAATAAAGAGATCACTGAGTTACTTCATAAAAGGGGAACAAATTACTTCATAGAGAAGGGATACTTTTTTATCAATTCATTTTTTTTTGGAAAGAAAAAATAACTAATGCTCTCCATTAATAATAAAAACAAAAGCAACATTGTAAAATTTACTATTACTAACACCTAATAACATGCAAAAAATTAATTTTCAAAAAACTCATGGTTGTTGGCTATAGTTACTAAAACTAGCTAAAGCATATTAGGTACTCAGTAAATATTTCCTCATTTACTAATAAACACATTTATTATGTATTTCAGATACTCTCAGATACTTTTGGAGTTTTTAAGTGTCTCTTACAACTCTCGGATACTCTCCAAAATGGCAAAGACCACTAAAGACAGTGCAGAGAACCAACACTCATTTGACCTGAATGCCATGAATAAGCCCCCATACAAAAACCTGATTAAGCCATATGCATGATAAAGATCAAAAACAGAACTCTAGGTTGGGTGCCACCCCAAGCACTTTGGGAGGCCAAAGTAGGAAGATCACTTGAGCCCTGGAGTTCAAGACCAGCCTGGGCAACATGGTAAGACCACATCTCCACAAAAAAATCGTTAAAAAATAGCCAGGGTTGGTGGCACGTGCCCATGGGCCCAGCTATTTAGGAGGCTGAAGCAGGAGGATCACTTGAGCCCAAGGAGGTCAAGGCTGCAGTGAGCTATGTTTGTGCCACTGCACTCCTGCCTGGGTGACAGAGCAAGCCCTGTCTCAGAAGAAAAAAAAGGGGCCAGGCACAGTGGCTCACACCTGTAATCCCAGCATTTTGGGAGGCTGAGGCAGGCGGATCAGGAATTCGAGACCAGCCTGGCCAACATGGTGAAACCCCGTGTCTACTAAAAATACAAAAATTAGCCGGGCATGGTGGTGCATGCCTGTAATCCCAGCTGAGGCTGAGGCATGAGAATCACTTGAGCCCAGGAGGCGGAGGTTGCAGTGAGCCGTGATTGCACCAATGCACTGCAACCTAGGCAACAGAGTGAGACTCTGTCTCAAAAAACAAAGAAACAAAGGAACAAAAACACAAAAAAAACCCCACACATACACACGAAACGGAACTCTAGCCTATTTTCACTCCTGCACAGAAAATATTTCTTCCTGCCTTATGCATGACAATCATCTACATAAAATTTAACTATCAACGAAAACTAAGAACATTAAATTAATATACAAAAGTTAAGGCTTGGCCGGGCGCAATGGCTCATGCCTGTAATCCCAGCACTTTGGGAGGCCGAGGTGGGAGGATCACTTAAGGTGAGGAGCTCTAGACCAACCTGGCCAACATGGTGAAACCCCATCTCTACTAAAAACACAAAAATCAGCCGGGTGTGGTGGCGCAGGCCTGTAATCCCAGCTACTTGGGAGGCTGAGGCAGGAGAATTTCTTGAACCCAGGAGGCAGAGGTTGCAGTGAGTCAAGATCATGCCACTGCACTCCAGCCTGGGTGACACAGTGAGACTGTCTCAAGAAAAAAAAATAATAATAAGAAAGTCTTGATAGGTGTACTGTTTATGTGCCTACTTCCTCTACTGGATCCAAAGTACTCTTTTTTTTTTTAATTTGTTAATTTACTAAAAAGACAGGGACATTGTTATAGTGCATGTCTAGGTTTTTCAGACCAGGATTATTTCTAGCAACGCAATCTGAAATAATTCCATCATATTCAACCAAACCTGAGTCCTTTACAGACACAATAAATGGAAGAAAATCAGTGATGGCAAGTGAAGCCACTTGGATTATGTCCTTGTTCTATCCCCAGCAAGCAAGTAGTTTAACTACAATGGCATTTATCTATGAGATGATTTTTTAAACAATACCTGTATTTTCAATGGTCTAGGAGTATGGCTTTATCAAAAGAGTATTTTGTTTTACTTCAAGCATTTCAGAAGGTTTGTTGATTAATTTTAAGCCGAACACAAGTATTAGGTACATTCATTAGAAGCAACCCATGTGCCCAAATAGCCTGGAAGAAGACAATGGAAGAATGTCAGGTACTGTGAGAATGGGACTGAATGCACGTGAAGCCTCACTACTATTGAGGTATTTATGTGCATGAATGCGAATATAAACAATGTGCTCCATGAGATAGAAGTACCTCGCAAGCTTTCACACACGCCCAGAAATTTAGGTAAATGGTCTCCAAAGCAGTGTGTCCTACCCTTGCACTTACCCATTTTCTCTTTCCAGTTTCTAAATTTCATTAATTTTAGGGCTTAGTCATAAGTAAAAAGTGGTATGAGGAGGTGGTCTTTAAGGAAAGATGATAATGTCAAAAATGGAGAGAGGGGGAGAAGAAGCAAATATACCCTAAACCAATCATTAAGGGCAGTTTGAAGCAAGACAGTCTACTCTAGGTGGATGACTGAAGAGATGTGAATAAACGTAAAAGGTAACAAGCAGAGAGTGAGGAGCCCCCTGGGGCGCGGTCCAGAAGTAGGGGCTGGATATACCAGAGGTGACTTCATGTTGCATGGACTACTGTGATATGAGACTGTTTTCAAGTTTTAAGACTCCCTTTTAATGCCATTTACTCCCTAACTCCGCCTAAAGACATTTATACTTTCAGTGTCCTTTGAGAATATGTATTTGTGCATAAAGACCCCCTAACCCCATGCAATAACAATTCCCAAATCTTCCAGGAGCCACAGTGTCACAGGTCAAGGGATATCTCTATGGAATGGGGAATAAAACCCAAGAAAGCAATGATGTCCCCTCTCCTTTCAATGCCCTGTTTTCAACAGAGAAGGAATTTCCCAGAAAAAACTAGAGAAGATCAAAACTACATTTTAAAATTAGCACATGGAGAATGATTTAGTATAAAAGGACAATTCTGAAAAATGTCTGGTATGATTTAGACTTATTTATATGTTCTCATCTAAAAGTATGGCACACGTTTTCAAAAGAATAGAGATAGTCCCAAAGGACCTACCCTTTTCCTGAAAGCTATTCATTCTCACTAGCATGACATCTACGTGTTCATCGGCTTTTTGAAGAGTCAGGTAGAAATTAGCTGATAATCTAAAAGTTATGACTGATCATATGCCAAATCACTTTATGCTGGCTTTGCTGTGCAATCTTTGTACGTGTGTGTGTGTGTGTGTGTGTATAGGAAGATGGAATTTATTATAAAAATATGTATATAATCCAACAGTTGAGCCAAACAGCTTTCTCTAACAGGAGTCTGCAGTCAATTCAGCTGTAATTTACAAATAGACTAGTCAAGCTCATTGCCATCTCAAACCTCCAAGCCCAAGAAAATTGCCAATGGAAACAGGGAGAATAACAATTAAAACTGTTAACACACCTAGTAAGTATCAACACCATCATTAAACTTATTGTGAACCCAGTCTTTCCTCATACATAGAACACTGTTGCTCTGAGAGATAAAAATGACTTGCCCAAAGTCATAAGGCAATGAAATAGGTGAGCCTGTCAGACTCCAAAGACCACAATTGGCAACTTTATTAAAACCTTCTGTAAAACTATGTGATCAATGTCAGATGTGTGAAAATTGAAAGCAGCTTCTCATTGGAAAAATACTGAGAACTCTATTTAACTGTCTTATTTACACATAAATCCAAAAATATGGGAGACAGGATGTGGCCTGATCAAGGAGATGCTCAGTTATTGCTTCTGCCCTAGCAACGACAGACTTTAGGGTGTGGGTTGGTAGGAACTGGGTCTACTAATGGGAGATGGGAGAACCTAGATCCCCTTTTTGTGATTACAGGCTGAAAAGATGAACTTTAAGAGGCAGTCCTGGCCGGGCGCAGTGGTTCACGCCTGTAATCCCAGCACTTTGGGAGGCCGAGGCCGGCGGATCACAAGGTCAGGAGATCGAGACCATCCTGGCTAACAGGGTGAAGGCCTGTCTCTACTAAAAATACAAAAAAATTAGCCGGGCGTGGTGGTGGGCACCTGCAGTCCCAGCTACTCGGGAGGCTGAGGCAGGAGAATGGTGTGAACCCGGGAGGTGGAGCTTGCAGTGAGCAGAGATCACGCCACTGCACTCCAGCCTGGGCGACAGCGAGACTCTGCCTCAAAAAAAAAAAAAAAAAAAAAGAGGCAGTCCTCTCAGGAGGCCCAGATGGCTATCATGCAGCCGTCCCCTTAATCAGTCACACTTTGGGCGAGCAGTTCAACCTTCTGTTTCCAAGACCCCTTTAAACTCTTATAAATTATTGAGGGACTCGAAGCTTTTCTTTCTGTGAGTTATAATCCATCAATATTTATCATATTAGAAATAAAAACAGGAAAATTTAAATGTTCATTAATTCATTTAAAAAGAAAAATCTATGACATTAACAAAAATAGCATGCTTTTATAAAAAACAACTACCTTTTCCAAAACAAAACAAAACAAAAAGTCTTGAAAAGAGTGGCACCATCTTAACAATTCTGCAAATCTCTTTAATGTATGGCATAATAGATGATAGCTAGATCCTCAGATCTGCTTCTGCAGTCAATCTGTTGCAATATAATATTTTGTTTGAAGTTTATGGAGGAAATCTGTCCTCACACAGATAGGTAATTGAATAGGGAAAGAGTATGTTAGTAGCTTTTTCAGTTAATTGTGGAATATTATTATTTGATACTACACCAAAATTCAACAGATGCTGGTTTCTTAAAGGTTATTTGTAATGTGGAATTTGAAATCCTATCAATGAACCTTTCTTTGTTACATTAAATACTCTGTTATACTAAAATCCACTGGTCTAAAAACAAACAAAAAAGTACTCACTGGTCAGTCTCGACTTTGAATACTGATTGTGTAACATCATGCACTAGTTTTTTGGAAAATGAGCTGATCTTCCCAATGTGGACATATTTCACAAAAAAATTTAAAACTACATGCATTAATATCACCACAATCTCATCAGAAAAATCTTGTCTCAATATTTAAAATATTAGGAAGCTATGAAGTTCATAGTTGCAGATAGAGGTTTTCCGAAACTCTCATTTTTTTCTTGGAAGTTCAAAATTTTATCATTGGTAACTGATATGGTTTGGCTGCATCCCCACCCAAATCTCATCTTGAATTCCCACATGTTGTGGGAGGGACCCGGTGGGAGGTAATTGAATCACGGGGGCAAGTTTTTCCTGTGCTGTTCTCGTGACAGTGAATAAATCTCACAGGATCTTATGGTTTTATAAAGTGGAGTTCCCCTGCAAAAGCTCTCTTTCTTTGACTGCTGCCATCCATGTAAGATGTGACTTGCTGCTCCTTGCCTTCCACCATGATTGTGAGGCCTCCCCAGCCACGTGAAACTGTAAGTCCATTAAACCCCGTTTTCCTATGTAAATTACCCAGTCTTGGGCATGTCTTTATCAGCAGCATGAAAATGGACTAACACAGTAAATTGGTACCAGTAGAGTAGGTTGCTGCTGGAAAGATACACAAAAATGTGGAAGCAACTTTGGAACTGGGCAACAGGCAGGAGTTGGAACAGTTTGGAGGGCTTAGAAGAAGACAGGAAAATGTGGGAAAGTTTGGAACTCCTTACAGACTTGTTGAATGGCTTTGACCAAAATGCTGATAATGATATGGACAATGAAACTCAGGCTGAGGTGGTCTCAGATGGAGATGAGGAACTTGTTGGGAACTAGAGCAAAGGTGACTCTTGTTATGTTTTAGTACAGAGACTAGAGGCATTTTGCCCCTGCCCTAGAGATGTGTGGGACTTTGAACTTGAGAGAGATGATTTAGGGTATCTGGTGGAAGAAACTTCTAAGCAGCAAAGCATTCAAGAGGTGACTTGGATGCTGTTAAAGGCATTCAGTTTTATAAGGGAAGCAGAGCATAAAAGTTCGGAAAATTTGCAGCCTGCCAATGCGATAGAAAAGAAAATCCCATTTTCTGAGGAGAAATTCAAGCCAGCTGCAGAAATTTGCATAAGTAACCAGGAGCCGAATGTTAATCCCCAAGACAAAGAGGAAAATGTCTCCAGGGCGAAAGGGGTCTTCACAGCAGCCCCTCCAATAACAGGTCCGGAGGCCCAGGAGGAAAGAGTGGTTTTGTGGGCCGGGCCCAGGGTCCCTGTTCTGTGTGCAGCCTAGGGACTTGGTGCCTTGTGTCCCAGCCATTCCAGCTGTGGCTGAAACAGGCCAATGTAGAGCTTGAACCATGGCTTCAGAGGGTGCAAGCCTCAAGCCTCAAGCCTTGGCAGCTTCTGTTGGTGTTGAGCCTGCCAGGGCACAGAAGTCAAGAACTCAGGTTTGAGAACCTCTGCCTAGATTTCAGAGGATGTGTGGAAATGTCTATGTGTCCAGGCAGAAGTTTGCTGCAGGGGCAGGCTGTCATGAAGAACCTCAGCTAGGGCAGTGCAGAAGGGAAATGTGGGGTCGGAGCCACCACACAGAGTCCCTACTGAGGCACTGCCTAGTGGAGCTGTGAGAAGAGGGCCACCATCCTCCAGACCCCAGAATGGTAACTCCGCTGACATCTTGCACCGTGTGCCTGGAAAAGCTGTAGACTCTCAATGCCAGCCCATGAAAGCAGACAGGAGGGAAGCTGTACCCTGCAAAGCCACAGGGGTGGAGCTGTCCAAGACCATGGGAACCCACCTCTTCCATTAGGATGACCTGGATGTGTGACACGGAGTCAAAGGAGATCATTTTGGAGCTTTCAGATTTGATTGCCCCACTGGATTTCGGACTTGCATGGGGCCCATAGCCTCTTTGTTTTGGTCAATTTCTCCCATTTGGAATGGCTGTATTTACCCAATGCCTGCACCCCAATTGCATCTAGGATGTAACTAACTTGTTTTTGATTTTACAGGCTCATAGGCAGAAGGGACTTGCCTTGTCTTGGATGAGACTTCGGAATGTGGACTTTTGAGTTAATGCTGAAATGAGTTAAGACTTTGGGGGACTGTTGGGATGGCATGATTGATTTTGAAATGTGAGGACATGAGATTTGAAGGGGCCAGAGGTGAAATAATACGGTTTGTCTGTGTCCCCACTCAAATCTCATCTTGAATTCCCACATGTTGTGGGAGGGACCCAGTGGGAGGTAACTGAATCATGTGGGGCAACTCTTTCCCGTGCTGTTCTCGTGATAGTGAATAAGTTTCACAAGATCTGATGGTTTTATAAAGAGAAGTTTCCCTGCGCAAGCTCTCTCTTTGTCTGCTGCCATCCACGTAAGATGTGACTTGCTCCTCCTTGCCTTCCACCATGATTGTGAGGCCTCCTTGGCCACATGGAACTCTAAGTCCATTATACCCTTTTTCCTGTATAAATTACCCAGTCTTGGCTATGTCTGTATCAGCAGCATGAAAACGGACTAATACAGTAACAAATATTGTCAATTATTTTCCTTGAAGTGATGCACTTACTTCATTTATTTTTTGGGGAATTTCCACCAAATACCCAAGTCTGAATAACCAGTTCATCTGTCAATAGTCCTTTCAAGCAAAAATAATGTTCCATGGGAAAAAGTTTCTTCCTGAGACAACCATTGTACTTTAGCAAGTGGCACAAGTTTTTTGTAAGTACTTTCCATTTTATCACATAGAATTTTAAAAAGGCATGTTCTTGAGGGTAAAGATGACAAAATAATATTTACTGCTTCATCAAAGACATTTCTAAACACAACTGTCTTAAAAAAAAAAAACTGTGTGGTGGTGAAGCATTCAGTAACTACCAGCACAGTCTGGTAGCCATAGTCTGGTGCCCCACCTTGATTTTGACAAAGGGGCCAGGAATTTGACTCCCCTGCCCTTCCACTGCTTCTGGACCAATATGCAAATATCAACACAGTGAAAAGGCAAACAATATCTCACTGCCCTTATTATGAAGATGGTTTTGACCTATGGACACTCTGAAATGGCCTAAGGACTCCCAGGGATCCGCAAGCCCTATTTGATAACTGCTGCCTTAGGATTAGTAAAAGTACAAGCTCTTATGCCTTCCCTACAGCCCATCTACCTCCAATTTTCTCCCAAAACTTCTCCAGGGGACCCTGCTTAGTGTCTTAAGACATTAGTGTCTTAATGAAAGCACAAGTCACCCTGTTTACAATCTGCAAATTTTATGAGGGCAAAGAATAACAAATATTTATTGATTATTAAAACCTGAGTGAATGTTTTAAACTCTTAGTATTTTCCTTTCTAAAAAAAAAAAAAAAAAAAAAGCTTATGTATGCCAGCTGGTGGCTCATGCCTTTAATCGTAACACTTTGGGAGGCCAAGGCAGAAGGATCACTTGAGGCCAGGAGGTTGAGGATGCAGTGAACTATGATTATGCCACTGCACTCCAGCCTGAGTGATAGAGCAAGAAAAAGGAAGAAAGAAAGAGAGAAAGAGAGTAAGACAGAGGGAGGGAGAGAAGGAAGGAAGGAAGGAAGGAAGGAAGGAAGGAAGGAAGGAAGGAAGGAAGGAAGGAAGGAGGGAGGGAGGGAGGGAGGGAGGGAGGGAGGGAGGGAGGGAGGGAGGGAGGGAGGGAGGAAGGAAGGAAGGAAGGAGCTGAGTCTAACAATAATTAGCTACTACTTTCATGAGTAAGTGTCAGCCAAATGCAAGGCACCTGTTCTAAGTGAGCTCAATTTCAATTGGCCCCAGAGAGTTGGCCCTCAATAACACCTTAAAGGTTCCTGCTAGCATTCATCCCGTTAAATCATAGCACTGTACCCCAGAGCTTGGTGTATACCCGTTTGGCCTCTGTTCTATGTGTACCTGGGGAGAGAGAAAAACATCTGGAGCTGCTAAAGAACAACAGGCCACCTCTACTTAAGGCAGCCTTTCCCAAACATGCCCATAATCACCACCAACACTCTAACCCTGAATCTCTGCGGGCTAGGCTGAAGATCTATATTTTAACCACCCCCACCAAGAGCTGGTATATATGTTCAGCAAATTTGGAAAATGCTGCGTAAGGATGTTAAGATGTATGCAGTGTTATCTCAGGGAAAACTAAAGCATGAATTCAATCACCATAATCTGACCTTGTTCAAAGAACTTAAGTTTGTTCCTCCTTGGGAATCTGACTAAAGTTATTATTTAGTGCCTTTGAAAGTGTGCTTTAAGCGAATATATTTTACTTCATCCCATTAATACATTCCTTTATTATTACCTACTTTTCACTTTTCTGTAACTTTCTAGGGCTTTTTTTAGTATCACTAGTAAAGGTTCCTTTATATTGTGTGTTACTTGTCCCACTCTTATTCCACTTACCTATAAGCTACTCGTTGCATATTTTTTACCCCTCTATTCTCAGGAAGCTCATATCCTGGATTCAGCCCATCAGTGTCGCTCTGGGCAGCCCCCTTTCTTGGCCTTATTAGAAGCCAATTTCATTCATCCATTTGCATGTTCTTTTCCCACACAGAACCATATCCTGAGATTGTGTGCCTTCCATTTCCCTCCCCTTCAACCTTAATTGTAGGCCTTAAGACACTGAGTTCTGCAACCTAAACCTTTCTCACAAAAGTCTCGATTAACTTCTTCCTGCCTGTGGTCATTCCACTCCTTTCCTCCAGATGATGCCAGTCTTCTACTGATATCACATTTCCTTTGTAAGCCAGTTCTCATAGCTTCCTTAGAAAGTAGGGCATGGTGGATAAAAGCACGGACTTCTAAATCAGGTGGACCTGGGGTGAACTCTAGTTCAGCTATGAGACCTTGGGTAAGTAATTTAAACTTTCTGTGCCTCAGTTTCTTCATCAGTAAAAATGTACATAATGACTCCTCCCTAGGATTAGTTACCATCTGGCATACGAGTGTTCAGTAAAGTAACAATACACAGTTAATTAAATGGCAGTAACTACACACAGCTCTGTATAAACAGTAGCAACTATAATTATTCCAACAAATACAACCACAGCAACAATCACATGAGCAACTCCTAACACTACTTTTCAATAACTTTCAAATGCACATAGTTATTAATGCAGATGAAATACAGAGCTAGAATGAAAGACACATGTTCATATCTCAGATATGTGAAAATCTTGATGGCATGACCCAGCACACTATACATGAGGCACTGTAATTATCTCAATGTTGTTCAGGTTTCCCAGGTAGTAATGACTGCTTTTAATCAGTTATGAAGGAACAGCAGTTTTCTTATTCTTGTACCTAAACTTCCCCTCCTATAAAGTGAAGATGATAATAAGAGTCAATGTTTATTGAAGATTGACTATGTACCAAGCACTATTCCAGGCATTTCACAAGTATCACCATTGGTATGAGGTAGGCTTGACAGCCATCCCCACCCTACCAATAAGGAAAGTGAAGCACTGCTAGGCACGGTGACTTATACCTAGAATCCCAGTGCTTTGGGAAGTTGGGGCCAGGAGTTCAAAACCAACCTGGGCAATATAGCAACATCTCATCTCTAAAAAAATGAAAAAATTAGCCAGGCATGGTTGTGTGTGCCTATAGTCCCAACTACTTGGGAGGCAAAGGCAGGAGGATGGCTTGAGCCTCAGAGCTTAAGGCTCCAGTGAGTTATAATCATTCCACTGTACTCCAGCCTGGGTGACACAGCAAGACCTTGCCTCTAAAAGAAAAAAAAAAAAAAGAGAGAGAGAGAAAGAAAAGTGAAGCCCAGATGAGGTGAGGAAGCTTAACAATCTTGGCCATAGCAGTTTGTGATTTATCTTCCTCTTGGATTGTGAAGTCTATGGATAACGAAATCTGGTGCTACTGTGACAACAACCTTCCTGATACTGTAGAAGGTGGAGAAAAGCAAAGATATGAGAATGAGGATGGGAAAAGCAAGAAAAAGAAAGGCCTGATGATCTCTTTGAACCCCTGAATCCAGCTATCTCCGAGACTGGGATATCCCTAGAACTCTCAGTTATAATAGCCAATTTATTTCCTTTTCTATGGCCAGTTTGAATTGGGTTTCTGTCCCTTACAACTAAATGACTCCTCATTGCGACCTGTTCTTAAAAATTCTTAAATTTTACTGACACAGAAGGTCAAGAGTCATGAAAAGCTCTAAATTCTATTTGTCCATTACAAGAACCTTACATTTAGGGGGATTTAAAATAAGCATGAAAATAAGCATAAAATCAAATGTAATTTTTCAAATTTTGAAGCCATGCCCACTCATTAGGCAAACCAAATACAGCCATGGTCAGCTTAAATGACTAGATCATGTGCTACACTCCACTTCCCAGTCCTTCTTTAATGACTCCATAATGGCAGCTGGAGATTCTCTACTCACACAAATAGTTACACATCAAGGGCAATACCAAGTCTGTCAAGTATAATGCATGTGAACTTACTTCTGTGAAGAAGATATGCAAAAATACAATAGAGCACACGAATATTCTGAGACGCTAACACATGAGAGAGTAGTCTTTAATAGAGAATAAATGACCGGTTCATAATATAAAGGAAAGCTTTGTCTTCTGGTATGCTAAAAAATACAGAGTGAACATATTTCCAGTAAATTAAGGAGTTAATTTGAACTTCAGGCTCTTATTACTTCTTAGGAGCACATAGGGTACTGAATTATGCATTAATTCACTATTTTTTAGGAAACCCAATAAGAAAAACTGTCATGGCTTCATCTCTTTTCCCTTCCCTTAAAAAAATACAACCAACCAAACTGAATTACTACCCTATGTTGACCTCAGTGTAATCACAGTGACTATTCTGTTCCTGTTAGCTTTGGCATTGGGGCTTGTTACTACACTAAAAATTTGGACTGGAATGATATCAGAAAGGCTGGCCTCTACAGCTCTCAGATTATTGAAGTGCCAGATGAAAACATAATCTTTAACTTAGCTAACTCTCAATTAGTCCTGCTAATAAGTAAGTAATTCAAAATTCTATTTTTCTAATTCATCATTTAGCAAACATCCATTGAGTGTTCATTTTGAGAATGTAAAAATAAGTAAAATATAGAAACTGACCCCTCAAGAAGCTCACATTCTAGCTGTTATGAAGGAAAGTTTTCCAAATAGAGCATAATAGAATTAATAAATGCTAAAACATAGCTATGATAACACAGAGTCCAAAAATAAACCATACACATACAGTCAGCTGATTTTTCAATGAAGGTGCCAATAAGAATGGGGAGAGGCCAGTCAGCAGTAAGGAGAGAAAGTAAGCAGTGTTGAAGCAATCTACCTAAGAAGTGAAGATCCTGAAGTAACATAATTCAAGTATTATGTTACTATTATTAGCTATAGGATAAAACTAGACTTCTGAAAGCCTTCTCTCATAAAATTTAGAATGGAGCTAAGACAGGTCAGAAGCCTGGGCTGCTGAGGGAGACTTACCCTCATGATCTATATTTGGCTGGGGGATGGGAGGTGGCAGGTGGGCATAAACCATCCTTTCCCCCTGTGAGAATACCAAGGGGAGCTTCCGGTACTGTGCCTCCACAGGAAGGCATCCTCTATCCCTGGATGTCTTCGTGGGAAACTCTGGGGTACTGGGAAACCCAGATGTGCATCTGAGATCATGCTGTATTGTCTCCAGCTTAGAGTAACTAAATATTACCTCCTGCAGTTGTGTCTGTTAGCTTCTTTCTTGCAATCATAATCTCACCCCTTTGAGAACCACACACTTCCTTAATTATTCTCAAGTTAAGATGATCTTCATAAGCTAGCTCTCTGCCCCAAACTACTGCATTCCTGCCCAATGTTCTTCTTTATGACCACATGCAGAAGGCAATTCTGATGAGCTGCTTTGACCTGAGATCTTGCTCTGGTCTAAGGCCATAAAAGGAGGCCCTGTGTTAATATATTTGATGCAGAGCTAATGTAAGTTTCCCATATAGTCAACCTCAATACCTGTTATCTGGGTTGTTGCATCTCTTTCTGACCCTGCTATTCCATCCTTTAAACATTTTGACCTTTTTTCTTGATGACTAGGTGCCTCTCCTAATCACTGCAAAGCCTTTTGTATCTTTTACAGCCTCCCTGAGTGCACCATCTAAGGATACCTCATACATTGTTTAGTTCACTGCTCTATGCACAGCTTCATCTGTTGGATGTCACTCTGGTGAGGGTGACCCTGTATTCCAGACTATGACTTCCATAGCTCAGAACCACTGGCCAATGCTTCAGACACCATACTGAGAGGAGGTTCTCCTCACTGGGTCTCTATCCTCTGTTTGTGGCTCTTCACTTGGGATCTTGATCCTGCTACCAGCTCCTCTGGATGCCTCCTCTGCCCCCTAGGCTTGGTCAAGCACACTGCCTTCTTGCACCACTTAGGAGATACTATCTCAGACCTCACATGTCTGTTCAGAAGGAAAGGAATGAAAGAATGAAGCAACAGGAGGTGTGAGGCTTATTTTAAAAGAGAAGCATCTTTGTTATAACAGCAAGAGTGCCCAGTTGCCTCAGATTCCCAATTCAGAGCCTTAGGGGAAGATTTAGAGGGAAGACCCATGCCAACCCTACAGAAGCCTGCTAGTTAGCCACACTCTGGTCACAGTGCAGAGTCTGCAGTCAGCCCTGCCTTCAGTGGAAAAGCCTCTAAGACAATGAGACCCACACTGCTACAGGGGGACTTGTGCTAACTATCAACACAATCAGCTTTGGCAATCATCAGCCATTTAAGAAAAAGCAGTACCCATGAAAAAGAAAGGCCAAGAGGAACATATAAGACAGGTCATACCTGAGGACAGACAATTCACAGGAATAATTTTTAAAATTCTAATTAATAATGCACAAATAAATTTAAATGAGATATTGTATCTATAAAACACAAAAGACTATTAAGAAAAAGGACAATCAGAAAAATACAGATTTACTGGAAATTAAAAATAATTGTCAAAATAAAAAATTTTACGAATGGACTAAATATTATTAATTGGTCAAAATGGTCAAAATTAGTAATACAGGAGAAAAGATGGAAGAAATCTCCTATAACATCAATCAAAAAGACAAACAGCTTAGAAGAGGCACAGAAGATAGATCTGGGAGGTCTCCACATAGTTCTACTAAAATTCCAAATTCAGAACTGAATTGCATAAAGAAGTCTTTTAAAGAATGAAGAAAAAAGTATAATTAATTAAAGTATAATTAAATTGTTTCATCTATAGAGTCATAATTGCTTATATTTAAATAACCCAATATATAATCCAGCAAGAGAAATAATAATTATGGCAACTAACATTTATTAAGCACTTCCAGCCTGAGATGCTGATCTAAATATTAATTCATACAATGCTCACAAAAACTCTACTTATTCCATTATTTATGTGAGGCAACTGAGGCATAGAGAGGTTCAGTAGCTTGTCCAAGGTATAAACAGGTATAATATATGGTAGCGCTGGGATCGGAAACCAGGCTGTATGACTCCAGAGCCCATGGTCAAATTTAGATACATCCAGAATTCCAAAAATAAAGAGAAAATTCTAAAAAATTTCAAAACAAGAAGAACAGAAAGAACTTAAAACAAGACAAAAATCAGACTGCCATACTTATTAGCAAACTTGGATGACAGACGATATTAAGGTAATGACTTCATTTAAAGTCCTGAAGAAAAATGATTTTGCAACTAGAATTCTATACACCCAAACTACTGAATTATGATGGAAAAATACTTTTCACAAAGACACAAATTTAACTACATTTGTTCTTCATGTGAAAAAGTTACACAATGAGGCAATACAAAAAAACAAAAAAGGAAACAAGAGAGATAATAACTAACAGGAAAGAAGCAGTGGTAGCTGACCATGACCTACAGCAAAGAGCAAAAAAGAAATCAGTGGAGAATCCCCTGGACCTTGATTCTTGTGACAGCTTCCTTCAAGTGGCAAACACTTAGACACGGAGCACTGCATTTCCTTCTCCATGGGTCCAATCACACCATTTGGTGTATAATCAATAATCAGTACACTCACAGCATCATAATTACAATGCTGTAAGATTGGGTTGAAGTTTTTAAAAAATCAACATATAGGCCAGACACAGTGGCTCATGCCTGTAATCCCAGCACTTTGGGAGGCTGAGGTGGGAGTATCACTTGAGGTCAGAAGTTTGAGATCAGACTGGGAAATGTAGTGGGACCCTGTCTCAAAAAAAATATTACAAATTAGTTGGGCGTGGGGGGCTGAAACAGGAGGATCACTTGAGCCCAAGAGTTCAAGATTGTAGTGAGCTGTGATCATGCCACTGCACTCCAGCCTGGGTGACAGAGTAAGACTGTCTCAAAAAAAAAAATTAAAAAAAAAACTGAGCCAGGTGTAGTGGCTCACACTTGTAATCCCAAAACTTTGGGAGGTTAAGGCTGGAGGACTGCTTGAGCCTAGAAGTCTGAGGCCAGCTTGGGCAACATGGCAAGACTTTGCCTCTACAAAAAACTTAAAAATTAGCCTGGCATGGTGATGGGTGTCTATGGTCCTAGCTACTGAGGAGGCTGAGGTGGGAGGATCACTTGAGTCCAAGAGGTCAAGGCTGCACAGTGAGCCATGTTTGTACCACTGCACTCCAGCCTGGAAAACAGAGCAAGACTCTGTCTCTGAAAGAAAAAAAAAAACATATAGAACAAACATACATGATAAAAATTACCCAATAGAATATAGAGTAACAATCCCCAACAATTGAAAAATAACATAAAAATGGAAGAGGAGATGAAAAGTGTGCTGATTTCTTCCTCAGTCATAGTGTGGAATCAACAGATTCTATCTAAAAAGTTGACAAATCAAGAGACAGAAGTATTAAAGAAACGTAAATATTTAAAGTTATAATGGAAACCACTAGAATAACAACTAAAAAAGAAATAGCTAAAAATGAACTCAGAATTGGGGAAGAATTTATATCTTTCATTTAAAATCCTCCTGAGTGAACTAATTTTTTTATTATATGCAGTACTAAAATTTGTAATATGCAGTTTAAAAATAAAATATTAATTAAAGGACACTTTAAAAAATAGAGGATTGGTTAAATAAGTTGTAGCACTTCTATTTAAAAGAGTGACATATGGCTGCTGGAATGAATGAGCTAGATTCACAAGTACTGGCATGCAGAGCTGATCAAGCTGTTATGTTTAGAGGGAAAAAGGTTTAAAGCAATGAAGACTGGATGATCCCACTTATGTCAAAGTATATTTATGTTTACGCATAGAAAGAGGTTTAGAAGGTACAAACTGTTGAGACTGAAAGGCAAGCAAGAGGAAAAGAAAGCTGTTGTTTTTTACTTTCCAGTTCTATATTGCTTATATTTTTATAATGAGCAGTATCATTCATATAATTAAAACAATTAAGAACAGTGACATAGTTTAAAAAAACAAAACACACTTCACTACTACTGACCGTGGACTTGGTCCAGGTGTTACATCTAATTCCTGCAGAGTGTGGTAATTCCATCAGTATTAAAAAAAAAAAAAACATAAAGGACATCTTTCTCAAATTATTCAAACACAAGTACGAGCCTCAGTGTAACAAATCCTGACAGTACATTACTGTGACTAATATTACTCCAATCAACGGTTTCATTATGACATGCCCTTAATCATTACTAGAATTAATGAGATAGGTCATGAGTGCCATATAAAGAAAGGACTACCAACTTTAAAGAGAAATGTTTCGGCCCACACAGGAGCAATAATCTCCACAATGGTAACAAACATGGTATTTTGGGTCTTCCTCCCTCCATAATTAACTATGAGAAAAATCCCCACTCCTTCAAAGCATGCATGCAACTACACAGTATCAAGAACAGATGTTCTAACGCTGGAGGAATCACATTATCATACTTCAAACTGTACCACAAGGCCACAGAAACCAAAATAGCATGGTACTGGTACAAAAAACAGACACACAGACCAATGCAACAGAATAGAGAGCCCAGGAACAAAGCCACACACCTACAACATGTGATCTTTGAGAAAGTTGACAAAAACCAACAATGGGGAAAGGACTCCTTATTCAACAAATGGTGCTGGGATAACTGGCTAACCACATGCAGAAGACTGAAACTGGACCCCTTTCTTACCCCATATGCAAAAATCAACTCAAGATGGATTAAAGACTTAAATGTAAAACCAAAAACTATAAAATGCCTGGAAGATAACCTAGAAAGTACTATTCTGAATGTAGGGACTGGCAAAGATTCCATGATGAAGATGCCAAAAGCAATTTCAACAAAAACAAAAATTGACAAATGGAACCAAATTAAACAAAAGAGCTTTTGCACAACAAAACAATCAACAGAGTAAAGAGACAACCTACAAAATGAGAGAAAATATTTGCAAATGCATCCAACAAAGGTCTGATATCCATAATCTATAAGGAACTTAAACAAAAAACAAAAAACCACCCCATTAAAAAGTGGGCAAAGGACATGAACAGTCACTTTTCAAAAGAAGACATATGCACAGCCAACAAGCATATGAAAAAAATGCTTAACATCACTAATCACTGGAGAAATATAAATCAAAACTACAATGAGATACCATCTCACAATAGTCAGAATGGGTATTAAAAAGTCACAAAATAACATGCTAAAGAGGTTGTGGAAAAAAGGGAACACTTATATACCGTTGATGGGAATGTAAATTAGTTCAGCCATTGTGGAAAGCAGCTTGGCAATTTCTCAAAGAACTTAAAACAGAACTACCATTAGACTCAACAATCTCATTACTGTTTATATACCCAAAGGATTATAAATCAGTCTACCATAAAGACACATGTGTGTGTATGTTCATTACAGCACTATTCACAATAGCAAAGGCATGGACTCAACCTAAATTCCCATCAACAGTAGACTAAATAAAGAAAATGCGGTAGGCCTGGCCAGGTGCAGTGGCTCACGCCTGTAATCCCAGCAATTTGGGAGGCCGAGGTAAGCAGATCACAAGGTCAGGAGATGGAGACCATCCTGGCTAACATGGTGAAACCCTGCCTCTACTAAAAATACAAAAAATTAGCCAGGCATGGTGGCAGGCGCCTGTAGTGCCAGATACTCGGGAGACTGAGGCAGGAGAATGGTGTGAACCCGGGAGGTGGAGCTTTCAGTGAGCCGAGATCGTACCACTGCACTCCAGCCTGGGCGACAGAGCGAGACTCCATCTCAAAAAAAAAAAAAGGCGGGGCGGGGGGGGGGGGGTGCTGCATATACACCATGGAATACTACGCAACCCTAAAAAAGAACAAGATTATGTTCTTTGCAGCAACAAAGATGGAGCCAGAGGCCATTAACTTAAGCAAACTAATGCAAGGACAGAAAACCAAATAGTGCATACTCTCACTTATAATTGGGAGCTAAATGTTGGATACACATGGATACAAAGAAGGGAACAACAGACATTGAGGCCTACTTGAGGGTGGAGAGCGGAAGGAGCTAAGAATTGAAAAATTACTTATCAGGTACTATGCTTATTACCTGAGTGACGAAATAATCTGTACACCAAAACCCTGAGACACACAATTTACCTACCTAACAAACTTGCACATGTACCCCTGAGCCTAAGTTAAAAGTCAAAAAAAAGAACAAATATTCTAGGAAAAAAGTCATTTAAAAATTGTGAAATCTGACTTAATCAACACAGTTAAGAAAGTCAAATTGCAGTATAAACAGACTTCAGGGACAGAAAACTGCAATAATCTCAAATTTCCAATTCAATGCAATGTCCTCCCGGAAATCCAAGGAAGAAGAAAAATATTCCTGTTGGACAAATATCTTCAGAGGCACAACGGCTTGGACAGGGACAGAACTTCACGACTTAAATTAACAGGTGTAAGAGGTAACCAAGTAATTAAAATTCATTATCAAGATTATTTCAGTAATAAACATAAAACAATCTAACATTGATCTCCAAAGACTGAACTAAGTTTATCTAACACCAAGTGAAAGGAGTTTGATATGAAAGAAGACAATGACAAATTTGGTTTGTACAATTTTTTTTTCAAAAATGTTTTGTTTTGGACATAAATAAGGTGGTCCCTTTGAATATATGTAGTTTCCATTAATTTGCTTCACATTTGGATTATAAAATGTTTTAGCCCCTTTGTGTTGCTGTAACAGAATATTAGGATTGGGTCACCTATAACGAGCAGAGATTTTATTTCTTATAGTTCTGGAGACGGGGAAGTCTAAGATGGAAGGGCCAGCATCTGGAAAAGACCTCTTGCTGCATCATCCCATGGCAGAGGCACAAGAGGGAGAGTGAGAGCAAGAGAGAGAGAGGGAAGGAAGCCAAACTCATTCTTTTATCAGGAACCTAACCCCTGAAATACCGGCATTAATCCATTAATGACCTAATCACCTCTTAAAGGTGCCATCTCTCAATACTTTTGCATTGGGGATTAAGTTTCCACCACATCAACTTTGGGAGATGCACATAAACCACAGCATATAAAAGAAAAGGATGTGATCTTCTGATAAAATGTTGAATATAAGAATTTAAGGCTGGGTGCAGTGTCTCATGCCTGTAATCCCAACACTGTGGGAGGCGAAGGAAGGTGAATAGCTTAAGCCCAGGAGTTCAAGACCAGCCTGGGTAATGTGGTGAAACCTTGTCTCTATAAAAAATACAAAAATTGACAGACGTGGTGACGCACACCTGTAGTTGGGAGGCTAAGGCAGGAGAATCAGGTGAGCCCAGGAGGTGGAGATCGCAGTCCCGAGATCATGCCATTGCACTCCAGCCTGGGTGACAAAGTGAGACTCTGCCTCATTTAAAAAAAGAAAAAAAAGAAAAAAAAAGAATTTAGATCAGATGGGGAAGGAAAGGCGGAATGACGATAGAGAACACTACTTTATACTCCACTGGTAGAAAAGCAGGGTGTAAATGATTACTGAAGAATATAATCTTATTTTATTTCAAGCAGCTTCTGAATCATAGCCATTAAAATAGTTTCCATAAACATTATTTTCTTCATTGTCACTAACATCACCACTGCCTTGAACATGCAATAAAAAATTGCAGCCTGAAATAATTTCAGAAGACAGGGTGTTTTTAATAGATTGTCCTCGACTTGGAGTTTCTTCTTCTTCTGTGGATCTTATAATCATGATTTATTTACCTTTAGTTGTGATTAAACATTTTCTTTTCAAGTTTGGCACGTCTCACTTAGAGATCTCTTCCAAATCTGCCATTCCTTAGGACTTGCCGTTGAAGCCTTCAGTGTAACTGCCTGCAACCATGTAAGTCTGTGTAGTCCAGACTGGCACTAACTAGCCAGACAAACTGGGGCAAGGTTACCTGACTTCATCACACCTGCATTTCCTCAACACATAATAGAACAAGATTAAACTTTTTCCTAAGGGGGTCCTTTCTAGCTTATTTTCCTTAAGTCTTTTTTTTTTCTTTTTGAGACAGAGTCTCACTCTGTCACCAGGCTGGAGTGCAGTGGCACAATCTTGGCTCACTGCAAACTCCACATCATGGGTTCAAGCAATTCTCCTGCCTCAGCTTCCTGAGTAGCTGGGATTACAGGTGCCTGCCACCATGCCCAGTTAATTTTTGTATTTTTAGTAGAGACAAGGTTTCACCATTTTGGCCAGGCTAGTCTTGAACTCCTGACCTCAGGTGATCCACACACCTCAGCCTCCCAAAGTGCTGGGATTACAGGCATGAGCCACCGCCCCCAGCCTTTTCCTCAAGTTTTAAGTTTACCATTTTATCACTTTACACTGCTGTGGAAGGGAACAGATTTTCATAGAAACTAAAACAATTAAAAAAACACAACACTGTCTTAATATATACATGTAATTTTAAAATCATTTTCCTCTTATTCCTCAGGGATGCAGTAACTTCAACAAACAAAGTAATATCAAGTTCTGAATCAGGGGAATTGGCAGAAGTTCAGATTATGAGCTAAATGCCTCAACATTGACAGAAACTTAGACAAATTGTGCATTCATCCTGTCACATGATCTGACTAATTTCCAAGATTTCTGCGTTGGGGAAGTAAAGAGAATTTTCTACAGTACTACCCTGCGGAGGCAGAAGTAACTGTCTAATTCTGTTCTACAGGTAGTGGACTACGCAACTCTCTTGATAATGCAGCATTTGAATGGCAAAATGAACGAACCCCAAATATAGTAAGGCCAATGCAAAGGTAAAATGCCAGAGCACAGTGATTTGGCTCTTCTCTTCATCTTTTTTTTTTGAGATAGAGTCTTGGTTTGTCACCCAGGCTGGAGTGCAGTGGCACAATCTCGGCTCACTGCAACCTCTGCCTCCTGGGTTCAAGCCATTCTTCTGCCTCAGCCTCTCGAGTAGCAGAGATTACAGGCACTCACCACCATGCCTAGCTAATTGTTTTGTATTTTTAGTAGAGATGGGGGTCTCACCATGTTGGCCAGGCTGGTTTCGAACTCCCAACCTCAAGTGATCCACCTGCCTTGGCCTCCCAAAGTGCTAGGATTACAGATGTGAGCAACTGCTCCCAGCCTTCTTTTAAATCTATGTTTCCCACTCAAAACACATTCTTGTTATTTGATATCTAAAAACATAATCTTCACAAATGCAGGTTTAGAACTGAAAAGGTATATACAGGCTGGGCGTGGTAGCTCACGTCTGTAATCCCAGCACTTTGGGAGGCTGAGGCAGGCAGATCACTTGAGGTCAGGAGTTCAACACCAGCCTGGCCAACATGGTGACACCCGTCTCTACTAAAAATATCAAAATTAGCCAGGTATGGTGGCATGTGCCTGTAATCCAAGCTACTCAGGAGGCTGAAGGAGGAGAATTGGTTGAGCCTGGGAGGGCAGAGGTTGCAGCAAGCTGAGATCACGCCACTGCACTCTAGCCTGGGTAACAGAGCAAGACTCCGTCTCAGAAAAAAAAAAAAAAGCTATATACTTATAAACACCTAAAAGATTCACTTTTTTAGTTTAATTTGCTGCTATAAAAGAAAAATGAATGCTGACCTAGTTATTTTATTTGCCAAAGTTACTGAAAGAGATGGCTAAAAGGCAAATTATTTCTAGGTCAGTATGTCCTTCATCAATAAGTGAATGTAGTCTAGCACTATTTCTATTAAGAAGGCCAAAACTAGCCCGACCAACATGGCGAAACCCCAGCCCTACTAAAAATACAAAAAATTAAGCCGGTGGTGCATGCCTATAGTACCAGCTATTCGGGAGGCTGAGATGGGAGAATCACTTGAACTCAAGACACAGAGGTTTCAGTGAGCCAAGATCATGCCACCGCACTCCAGAGTGGGTGAGAGAGCGAGACCTCCTATCTCAAACACAAACAAACAAAAAAAGAAGGCTGAAGCTTTAACAACAACAGACACTTAAACTTTTTCCATAATCTTAAAAAAGGATTATGTGTATTTCCTTAAATAAACTATATTTTAGCCATTTCAACATTTTACAGTTTTAGTGTAAACTGAATTTTTAATAAACTTTAAAACAATGGTATAATCCACCATAATTGAAGATGCTAATCAACTACATCTTCACCTTCCCTCTTTGCTCTACACGGTGGGGCCCAGCTGTGGGAGTGGGGACAACAGACTGCCTCGGACTATCAGCTTTTTCAGCATCACCTCAGCTACAGAGCACCTAGCCTGAGGTCATGCCCCTGAGGCCGCCCATATCCAGTGATAGGGAAGAGAAGGCAGAGGACAGGTCCAGCCATTTCAGCCCAAGGAGACAGCAAAGTGGGAAATACTGTAGGCTCTACTGAGCCAACACCTCGGATTGACATTTTCTTCTGCTTCTTTCTATTTCTTTTCAACAGGTGTTGTACCCTAGTAACATGAATTTTGTGTTCAGATTTGGGTCCCATCCCCAAAATATCTCATTATGTATATGCAAATATTTCAAAGTCTGAAAACAATCCAAAATCCAAAACATTTCTGGTCCCAAGCATTTCAGATAAGGGAGACTGAACCTGTATCAACAGTTTTATCACCAGTGATATTAACCATAATCACAAGGTTATGGTAGTGTTTGCTAGTTTTTTCCACTGTAAAACTGACATCTTTCCCTTTCCATATTCTATATTTTGGAAGTGAGTCACTAAGTCCAGCTCACAGTTAAGGGGTATTAATCTCTACCTCTTGGAGGGGCATATATTTACATAAATTATTTAGAATTCTACTGTAAGGAAGATTTGTCCCCTCTCCTCCATTTATCCAAAATTTATCATTCATCAATGTTTATCATTCATTTATAACAATATGGACTCATGTATATTTATCTTATACTTTGAGTTATAATCAAATACAGTTGACTCTTGAACAATGTGGGGTGTGGGATGCCAACCCCCCTATGCAGTCACAAATCAGCATATGACTTTTGACTCCCTAAAAACTTAACTAATAGTCTACTGTTGACTGGAAGCATTACTGATAACATAAATAGCCAATTAACACATATTTTGTATGTTATATGTATTATATACCCAACAGGGGTATCCAAGGGAGCAGATAGAGTCATGGGTTCTTAGTTTCTATTTCTGGTTAAGCCAGGAGAAAGCCCCTTCCTCATCCCCCTTTTCCACTTATCATTAGAGACAGAAACTAAAAAAACATGGTTTCAGGCTGCTAAAAGCCTAAAACAACAAAACACAACAACGACAACAACAACAAAGTAAGGTGGGTTGGACAAGCTTAATATACTGCATTCTTACAATAAAGTAAGCTAGAAAAATAAAAAAAGAGGCCGGGCGCAGTGGCTCACACCTGTAATCCCAGCACTTTGGGAGGCTGAGGCAGGTGGATCATGAGGTCAGGAGTTCAAGACCAGCCTGACCCATATGGTAAATGTGTCTCTACTAAAAATACAAAAATTAGCTGGTTGTGGTGGCGCACGCCTGTAGTCCCAGCTACTAAGAAGGTTGAGGCAAGAGAATCGCTTGAACCCAGGAGGCGGAGGATGTAGTGAGCCAAGATTGTGCCACTGTACTCCAGCCTGGGCAACAGAATGAGACTCCATCTCATTAAAAAAAACAAAAAAACAAAAAAAAACAAAAAAAACCAAGGTAGAGAAAAGAAAACACTATTAAGAAAAAAAAAGAGAAAATATATTTACTATTCATTAACTGGAAGCAGATCACCATAAAGGTCTTCCTCCTTAATGTCTTAACATCGAGTAGGCTGAGGAAGAGAAGCAAAAGGAGGAATTGGTCTTGCTGTCTCATGGATGGCAGAGGCAGAAGAAAACCCATATATAAGCGAACCTGTACAGTTCAAAGCAGTGTTGTTCAAGGGTCAACTGTACTATTTAATTTGCTGCTCAAATTGTTCTAGCTTTGACCACTGGGTTCTCTTTAGATTAGCTACTGTGTCCTTTTGACATACCTCATTTCTTTCTTTTTTTTTTTTTTTTGTTAAGTACTACCTTACTTCCTGGCACTACAAGATGTTCCAGGCTCATCATTTTCCCTGCCCCAGCTGCCCCAATCCTAAAACCAGCCATCTATCCAAGGAGCTCTGCTACCCTTTGTTGAAGAATGATACTTAAAAAATAAAATCTGGCACTAGATGTGCTGGTTGCTACTGAGCTGTAAATGCTTCTAGGCCCTCTCAGTGGACAGAGCTATGGAATATATAAAACCTAAGGAATAATATTTGTATTTCTAAGAAGCATCAATAGAGCGCCCTAAACTTAGTGAGGTGGCCATCAGAAATATTTTTAGTTCTAGAAATTAATAAAATATACTTCATTAGTTTTTTTTTAAACTTTGGAATAAGGGAATATTAATTAGGATATAGACTAAACTGCTATAACAAAAAGATCAAAAAGTAGACTTGAGCAAGACAGAATTCTGTTTCTCTTTCATTTACAAATTCAACTCTTGTTTGAATTTGTGCTATAGTTTGAATGTGTCCTCTAAAAGTTCATGTGTTGGCAACTTGGTGCCCAATGCAACAGTGGTGGGAGATGGGGGCTCTACCCTCATGAATGGATTAATGCTGTTACCATGGGAGTGGGTTAATTACCATGGAAGTGGCTTTGTTATAAAATGGAGCTCTCTCTCTTACATAGACTTCCTTTTGCCTTCTACCCTTCTGCCAGGGGATGACCCTCATCACATCCTGACACCATGCTCTTGGGCTTCCCAAGTCCCCAGAACTGTAAGAAACAAATTTCTTTTCTTTATAAATTACCCAGTCTGTGGTACCCTGTTATCACAGCAGAAAATAGACTAAAACAATGAACGGCTCAGAACTGCTAAAAGGGCTCAGCCACCTTCAAAACATCTCTGGTCTAAGCTGGCGGCCCAGTTCTCCTGATTTCCCAGCCAATGGGAAGGGACAAAGTGCCAGGACAGCACACATTCCCTTTTAAGGGTATGACCCAGAAGTGGTACATATCACTTCATCCACATCCTACTGTTCACAACTTAGTCACCTGGCCTCTCCAACCTGCAAAAGAGGATAGGAAGTCATGTGCCTGGATAAAATTCAGGAGGTTCTATTACTAAAATAAAGAAGGGGGCCAGGCGCAGTGGCTCACGCCTGTAATCCAACACTTTGAGAGGTCGAGGCAGGTGGATCGCCTGAGGTCAGGAGTTCAAGACCAGCCTGGCCAACGTGGTGAAACCCTGTCTCTACTAAAAATACAAAATTAGCTGGGCATGGTGGCGCATGCCTGTAATTCCAGCTACTCAGGAGGCTGAGGCATGAGAATCGCTTGAACCTGGGAGGCGGAGGTTGCAGTGAGCCAAGATTGCACCACTGCACTCCAGCCTGGGCGACAAGAGTAACACTCTGTCTCAAAAACAAAAAGGCGAGGGAGCAGGGAGAATGGATATTGAGGTTCTAAAATTAGCATTCTCTGACAGAGAAAATCCACTTCTGTTGTTATCATAACATACTGTCTGTGGATTTATTTTTAATACAGCAACAAATAATATGATTAATACTTATTCAAACGGGCTAAAATTTTGTCACAATAATAAGAATAAGATAGGCCGGGCGCAGTGACTCATGCCTGTAATCTCAACATTTTGGGAGGCTGAGGTGGGCAGATAACTTGAGGTCAGGAGTTCGAGACCAGCCTGGCCAACACGGTGAAACCCCGTCTCTACTAAAAATACAAAAATTAGCAAGGCATGGTGGCACATGCCTGTAATCCCAGCTACTCAGGAGGCTGAGGCAGAAGAATCGTTTGAACCCAGGGAGCAGAGGTTGCAGTGAGCCGAGATCATGTCATAGCACTCCAGTCTGGGTGACAAAGCAAGAATGTCTCAAAAAAAAAAAAAAAAAGAGTAAGGTAAATAAGGAATGATAATGTAAGATTACACCCCATAAAATAAAACAGGAATCCATAAGTCCACAATCAAGTAAATAAATACATGGAAAAATAAATGAGAAGAGAAAGCTCTTCCTTACAGTAGAATACCAATTTAAAAAATTATTAAATAATCATGGAATTAGAAAATTACCACTTGGCAATACATAATGCTAACTTATGCAGAGAAGATACATCAATAAATAGTAGGTGGCTCCCGCCTATAATCCAAGCACTTTGGGAGGCCAAGGCAGGAGGATTGCTGGAGGTCAGGAGTTTGAGACCAGCCTGGACAACATAGTGAGACCTCGTATGACAAATTAAAAAACTATCCAGGCACAGTTGCATGCGCCTGTAGCCCTAACTAGTGGTAAGGCTGAGGGCTGAGACAGGAGGAATACTGGAGCACAGGAGGCAAAGGCTGCAGAGAGCAATGATCACACCACTGCACTCCAACCAAGGCAACAGAGCAAGACCCTGTCTCTAAGAAGAAATAAATGAATAAACACATACATTTTTTTAAAATGCTAAAACCTCCTCGTTAGTATAGTGGCAAGTAAAAAATAAATAAATAAAAATGTAAAAAGAAAAGAATAAATGCTAAAACCTATGGGTGAAAGTTAGATGACAAACCAGATGGTCTCAAAGTAACTCCCTGTGTTAATCTGTTTTGTGTTGCTGTAAAGGAATACCTGAGGCTTGGTAATTTATAAAGAAAAGATGTTTATTTGGCTCATGGTTCTGCAGGCTGTACAAGCATGTACCTCAGCTACTGATGAAGCCTCAGGAAGCTTACAGTCATGGCAGAAGGGAAGGGAAGCAAGTGGATCACATGGCAAGAAAGGAAACAAAAGAGAAGCCAGGCTCTCTCAAACAAGCTCTCACATGAACTAACAGAGGGACAAGTCACTTATTACTGTGGGGAGGGCACTAGGATATTCATGAGGGGTCTGCTCCCTCCCGTGACCCCAACACCCCCCACCAGGCCCCATCTCCAACAATGGGAATCACATTTCAACAAGAGATACGGAGGGAACAAATAAACTATATCACTTCCTGAAAATGTTTATTAATTACAATGGGAAAAGAGTAGAGTAACTTTACTTGGGGAGAAATCTCACAAACACAAGCTTACTGAATGATCAAATAACATCCCCAGTGACAGGATAAGTGAACATCATGTGCCACCTGAGGGAAGAAGAGTACTACATCATTTCTACAATATGACAGCCAAAATTCTATGACCTGAATCAAATCATGAGGAAACATCAGACAAACTCAAACTGAAGGGCAGTCTCCAAAATAACTAGCCCATAATCTTCAAAAGCATCAAACCCATCAAGGTCAAAAAAGGACTAGGAATTGTTCTGGAATAAAGGAGCCTGAGAGGACATGACAGTGAAATGCCAGGCTTGGATCCCTGTGCTACAAAGGACGTTATGAGGACAAGTTGATAAAGCCTAAACGGGATCTCACGGTGAAGGCTATATGGGAATTCTTCGTACTGTTCTTATGACTTTTACGTAGGTTTGAAATTTTTATAAAATAAAAATAAATTTTTGGCCGGGCACAGCGGCTCACGCCTGTAATCCTAGCACTTTGGGAGGCAGAAGCGGGCAGATCACGGGAGGCCAGGAGTTCAAGACCAGCCTGACCAACATGGTGAAACCTCCATCTCTACTAAAAATACAAAAATTAGCCGGGCATGGTGGTGTATGCCTGTAATCCCAGCTACTCAGAAGGCTGAGGCATAAGAATTGCTTGAACCCCAGAGGTAGAGGTTGCAGCGAGCCCAGATTGCGCCACTGCACTCCAACCTGGGCAACAGAGTAAGACCCTGTGTCAAAAAAAAGTAAAAAAAAAATCACTTTCATTAATTACTATAGTCCGAATGTGTCCTCCAAAATATATATGTTGAAACTTAATGGCCAATATGAAAGTATTAGGCAGTAGGATGTTTAGGAAATTATTAAGTCCTGAGGGCAGAGCCCTCATAAGCAGGACTTTGGCCCTTATAAAATGGTGTAAACGGATGGGTTCACTCTCTTCCACTCTTCTGTCATATGAGAACACCTAGACAGTGCCATCCATGAGCAATGAGGCTTTACCGGACACCGAATCTGCCAGCACCTTGATCTTAGACTTTCCAGCCTTTAGAACTGTGAGAACATGAATTTCAGTACTTTATAAATTACCTAGTCTCAGGTATATTGTTGTAGCAGCACAAACAGACTAAGACATTGACGTTAAGAAATCCTACATCTATTGTAAGATTTTCCATTTTTCTTGGTAATAAATTTGCATCATGGATAGTTTAAGAGAAAATGTGTAAAAGAGACTAAATGCTATTGACTCACTGGATAGGAATAAACATTAGCATTAAATGAAGAATGGTACCTGAATATGGTTTAATCTTACATGTGGTTAGTTCATTAGTGAATATTTTTTGCATCAGGATGAATTTTATTTCTTTATACAACCCATACCTATGGGGCTGCATATCTTTATTTATTAATTCTTATACTGTCTCTTTTAATGCTCACCATAAACCTGTAAGTGCTATTATTATTATTATTATTTGAGACGGAGTCTTGCTCTTGTCGCCCAGACTGGAGTGCAATGGCACGATCTCGGCTTACTGCGACCTCTGCCTCCAGGGTTCAAGCGATTCTCCTGCCTCAGCCTCCCGAGTGGCTGGGATTACAGGCACCCACCACCACACCTGGCTATTTTTGTATTTTTAGTAGAGACGGGGTTTCGCCATGTTGGCCAGGCTGGTCTCGAACTCCTCACCTCATGATCCACCTGCCTTGACCTCCCAAAGTGGTGGGATCACAGGCGTGAGCCACCGCGCCCAGCCTAAGTGCTGTTATTATTATTAACCTCTTTTACAGATGATGAAAATGAGGTTTGGAGAGGTTAAATACCGAGTTCACAGAGCTGCTAAGTCACAGAGCTGGGCTTTGGAACCAAGAAGTTAAATTATAGAACTTATTCTCTAAACAGTAACAAATTATTTGAGTGAAATGTAAGCCATTTTATTCTTTCATTCATAGCAAACATGTATGCTTATTGATAGCAATAGAGGGTTGGAAGAAGCACACAAATTGCCACATTAATTCTTACCTGTGTCTGCCTCATTGCCCGTTCCACTCGGCGTGTACTTCCTTTCTCAAGTTTTGTCCGGAGGATCAAGGCTGATGTCTGAATGGCCCAGAACTTTGGTTGTGAAAGCAAACACTGATAGAAGCGGGAAGAAAAAAAACATAGAAAAGAGATAAGCTAGGTGATCTCATTCTGAATAGGACAAAATTAATTCTTCCAAAATATCAGGGTACAGTTAAACACAGATTTGAAAATCTTCCCAGTTAACAAAAAGTTCTCTTTTTCTCAATTTGTATTACAGAAATCATTCTAAAACATATGAGAATGCTTTCCGGCATTTGTTAGGGTAGGGAGTCTCCAATTTTAATGAAAATGCATTCCTAGAAGGGGCATTTTAACAAAGACTGGCCTATATCAAAACTGAATATGCACACACTGAAACCTAACCCCAGAGAAAGCTGTGACCACCATTACTCAGAGAATATAGTAGAAATCATCCAATATGATCACAAATGTAGTGGGAAACAAAGTGAAAGTACTGGATAAGTGAAAACAGGGACAAAATGTACTATGATAAACACTGACTCCTTAGTATAATGAGCACAATGTAAACTCTCTTTGATGACAACTTGGAATCTGATATTGTCTCCGTGATCATTCACAACAATTACTTTCAGTAAAGATTACCACAAATAAAGGAGAAAGACCTGTTTATTTATCTGAAAGTTGATGCCACCCTTGGTCCTTCTCTTGTTTCAAAAAGTCAGGTTTGGAAAACATCTTAGAGTACAATTAATCACTGAAAATCTAGCTACTCATTAGAAGTACCTGGGAAGCTTGGTATTCTAAAAGTATATCAGATCTCTGAGAGCAGGATGTGGGTGTCAGTTTTGGTAGCTGGTTTTGTTTTTGTTTTTGTTTTTTTGTTTTTTTGGTTTTTTTTGAGACAGGATCTCACTCTGTCACTGAGGCTGGAGTGCAGTGGCATGATCATGGCAAGCTACAGCTTCGGCTTCCTGAGCTCATGCAATCCTCCCAGCCTGTACCACCATGCCCGGCTAATTTATTTTATTTTATTTTTTGTAGAGACAGGATCTCCCTATGTTGCTCAGGCTGGCATCAGTGTTTTTAAAAATACCCCCCAGGTAATTCTCAAGCATAGCCAACTTTAAGAACTATTAGGCTAAGATAAAGTAAGTATTTGTCTTTTATCAAACTCATTCATAACTCCAAACTCTCATTAAAGGTTAGCAAGAAGTCCTTCAGCCTGTGACTCCTTACAGTTCATTTCACTCATTTTTATTACCTGCCTGACTCCTATAGGCACTTGAATTTTTAACCTCTAATCTAGACCAACTAACCTCTAATCTAGACCAACCCCCTTACAATAAGAGGAAAATGAAGCACCAACAGGTTAAATTACCTGCTCGATCTCACACCTCTATTAATAGCAAAAGCTGGTACTAACACTTAGTATCCTAAGTCCCAGAACACCTTTATATTAGTTTATAACATTTTCTCTAAATAAACTTGTGCTCATTTAAATAGCTAAATTAAGATATGACTACTTCCTGGACATGGATGATACTACCAAAGAAACATTGGAAAGTAGAGTAATGTAAAAAGAGGACTTGGAGATGGTGAAGGAAGAGGAGTACGTCAAGAATACATGAATAAGAGAGAAGAATCAAAAGAACAGAACCTTAGTGAAATTTGTTCATTAACTCACTTGAGCACCTACTCCCTACATGGCAGTGTATACTTGGCCCTAAGGACAGAATAGCAAACAAAACAGACAGGATCCCTGCCCCCATAAAATATATATTCTAATCTTATTCTTCTATAATTAACTTTGCAAATTAAAATATTTTCATCCCCTTGAAATACAGTTTACAAGATTTAATGTATAACCTTATCTCGTTGGCCTCCATTAACTTAAATCTACAAAAAGAATGAATTTACCAACATAAATAGCTGCATATGGCCCTATAAAAATATGAAAGAGAAGACATTAAAAAAACTAATTCTTTAAAATGTACAAAACTACTTGTCAGATTTTATTATAAAATGTGATCTCAAGACTTTTCAGGCAGGGCGTGATGGCTCACACCTGTAATCCCAGCACTTTGGGAGGCTGATGCGGGTGGATCACCTAAGGTCAGGAGTTCGAGACCAACCTGGCCAACGTGATGAAACCCAGTCTTTAATAAAAATACAAAAAATTAGCCGGGCATGATGGCGGGTGCCTGTGATACCAGCTACTCAGGAGGCTGAGGCAGAAGAATCGCTTGAACCTGGGAGGTGGAGGTTGCAGTGAGCCGAGATTGCGCCATTGCACTTCAATCTAGGCAACAAGAGCAAAACTACGTCAAAAAAAAAAAATTTTTTTTTTCAAAGGAAAAGACTTTTCTCATTAGGTAAATCTGCAAAACTGATTCCACTACCCATAACGGGTCACATCACTGCCTTCATTTTCTTTTCATCTTATTAAAGGGATTATCATCTATAATCCCATGACAACAAAATGGAAGAGTACTGAGGAAAAGGCTCTGTAAAACAGTGGGAAAAGTCTGCAGAGTGAAAGATTGAGAGGCATCCCAGCCCCACCAAGTGACCTGGGGAAGTTACTTGACCTCCCTGGGTGTCTCACTTTCCTCCTCTCTAAAATTGGAGTAGCGTTCCCATCTCTCACAGAGTTGGGAGCATTAAGTAAGTAAGAATAAGTAAGGCTTAATGGAGCCTATGAGAGTTCCCACTGAAAAGCACATCTGGCCCCTACAGGAGCTCTCCTCCTCCAGTGTTTACACTCACCCTTAACAGAAAATCCCTCTCCAGAGTGGGCATGGGCAACGGTGCTCACCTTCCAACCACACTGATCATTCTGCTAGCAACAATGGTGCAGTGCACAGACCAGCTCAGCCCATGGGCTTGTCAGAGTTAAAACCCACCTTTAAAAAGGTTGTCCCAAACGCTTGCACAGCAAAGGGATGAAATATCTTCCTTAGATAACAAAGACACACTGTTTTCTACACTGGTATGAGAACAAGAGGCTTGCCTAAGATTTTTATTTGAAGGTCAACCAAAACATTCTCACTAAATACTGAAAATAAGATACAATCTGACAGACATTTGAAAAGCTTTAAAGAAGGAACTAACTGGATAATAGCATCACTGAAGAATGTGATGATGTCTATTTGGCTGGGAGATATAAAGACTTGAGAAAGTCTTTCTGAAAGGAAGCAATTGCACATAGGCTATATTCAATATATTTTATAAAACACTGCTGCCCATGATGAGGTAAGAATTGATCATAATATGGGACATTGGGTAAGTAAGAAGAAAACTAAACAGGAAATATGTTGGTTTATGAAGCTCTATTGACTTATTAGAAAATGGCATTTAAAAAAAATTTCAGCAACCAAATGCAATGGAGAGAACACCAATCTAACCTACCTAAGCAGCAGGCCAACCCCAGCTGGTGAGAGCTCAAGCCATAATCTACATAAACATCTGGATAGAGTTAATTCAGAGTCTTCACCACGCCCCCCAATAGGGGGTTACTGCTCTTAATTCCATTCCATTTAGAACTTGAGAAGTGATCACCCCAATGCCTACAAGGCTGGCTCTGTCTCATTTAGGTCTTGGCCTTAATGCCACTTTGTGAGGGAGCCTTCTCAACCACCTCATCTAAGTGACTCCATCTCTATCCAGTGATTCTTTATAACTGCATCCAGTTTGGTTCCTCCAGGGCAGAAGTCCCAGCTATTTGATTCCTAGTGCCTTACATACTGTCTGGTGCACTGCAAGAAAGGGAAAAAAAGAGGGACAAAGAGACTTTTCTTCTGTCTTCTTTTACAAAGGGACAAGGGCATACAAAGGTGGTTCTTCGGAAACAGAAATGAAAACTAACTAACAGTGACTGGAGCTCATGAAAATCCACCTAATAGATTCTTTTTTTGGGCATTCCCTAGATAGAATTGGGAACATATGCTCCCAAGGACATAATATTGTAAATAATAACTAGCTATCATGACATAATACTTTTATTACTGTGACCTAGGCAATCTGGGGTTTATATAGGCTTTTGTAAGGCAGCTCAGAAACTTAAACACTACTTAAAATATTTTTTCTTTAAGACAACACGTTCCTTGGCCGGGTGCAGTGGCTCACGCCTGTAATCCCAGCACTTTGGGAGGCCGAGGCGGGCGGATCATGAGGTCAGGAGATCGAGACCATCCTGGCTAACATGGTGAAACCCCGTCTCTACTAAAAATACAAAAAAATTAGCCAGGCGTGGTGGTGGGCGCCTGTAGTCCCAGCTACTCAGGAGGCTGAGGCAGGAGAATGGTGTGAACTGGGAGGCGGAGCTTGCAGTGAGCTGAGATCGCGCCACTGCACTCCAGGCTGCGTGACAGAGCGAGACTCCGTCTCAAAAAAAAAAAAAAAGACAACACGTTCCAAATGCTAAATAATAATAATAATAATAACTTTATGGCTGGGTGAGATGGCTTAACTGTAATCCCAGCACTTCGGGAGGCTGAAGTAGGAGAATTACTTGAGACCACGAGTTTGAAATCATTCTGGGCAGTATAGCAAGCCCCTGTCTCTACAAAAAAGTTTATCAAATTTGCTGGGTGTGGTGGCATGTGCAGGTAGTTCCAACTACTCAGGAGGCTGAAGTGGAAGGATCACTTGAGTCTGGTCAAGGCTGCAGTGAGCCCTGATCACACTACTGCACTCCAGTCTGGGCTGAACAGAGTGAGACCCTGTATCAAAAATAATAATCATAATATTCCATTTGCTTCATGGCAAGTAATAATATAATAAGGTACCAACATAATGTGCTACCATGCTTTGTAAAAATCTACAAATTAAGATTAATTATTACTGGCCAGGCGCAGTGGCCACTTTTGGGGCTGAGGCAGGCAGATCACTTGAGGTCAGGGATTCAGGACCAGCCTGGCCAACATAGTGAAACCCCGTCTGTATTAAAAATAACAAAAATTAACTGGGCGTGCTAGTGCACACCTACAATTCCAGCCACTCAGGAGGCTGAGGTATGAGAATCGTTTGAACCCAGGAGGCAGAGGTTGCAGTGTGCCAACATCATTCCACTGCACTCCAGCCTGAGTGACAGAGTGAGACTGTCTCCAAAAAAAAAAAAATTAATTATTTCCTAAACTAGCTTGAATTCCTCTACCGTCCCAGCCATTATCTATGTGCCCTTGAATAAGCAGGTTAAGCTCTGTGTGACTAAAGATGTCTTATCCATAAAGAGAAAAATGTAGACTAAAAGTTGACCAACCACCTCCAAAATTCTGTAGTAATGAAGGGAAAACAAGTTCATCTTTGTTGAATTTTGGTGATTTTCTATTTTAACATTAAGCTAAATGCAATTACTACAAACTTTACATTTACTGAAATATCGTATAAAAACATTTCTTTACTGTTCAGTAAAAGTGTAAGAAAGAAGTACTTGAGAACAGCTAAACTGCTCAGATGCCAAAAATTGGTAAAGATAAAAGAAGATGTTGAAAACACCAAATTGTGACTCATCAGATTTGGAATGGTGTCTTACATATTGAGAGGTTAAATAAGCACAGAGTTTCAGCCTTGATAATAAGAGGCAATGAGTAACTGAACACATGGACCTAAATATAAGCTGATATAATTTGCTATTACCATAGAATTCTAGCTACCCACTATTTCTTTTTGTTTGTTTTTTTTGAGACAGGGTCTCACTCTATTGCCCAAGCTAGAGTGTAGTGGTGCAGTCTCGGCTTACTGCAACCTTCGCCTCCCAGGCTCAAGTGATTCTCCTGCCTCAGCCTCCTGGGTAACTGGGGCTACAGGCACTTGCCACCACAACTGGCTAATTATTTTAATTTTCTGTAGAGACAGGGTTTCACCCAGGCTGGTCTCGAACTCCTGGGCTCAAGCAATGAGCCCACCTTGGCCTCCCAAAGTGCTAGGATTACAGGTGTGAGCCACCACGCCCATCGGCTACTCACTAATTCTCTGAGTGGAAAACAAAATACATCAAGGAATAACAGGAACTGTAAAACTTGCAGTGACTGCTCTATATTCTGTAGAAGATACTTTATGCTATCTTTGTATGAAAAAAGTAAATCTAGGCATTAGAAAAAATTATCTCCAAATTAAATATAGTATTCCACATGATTTAGCAATTCCATTTCTGGGTCATGCCTGAAAGAACTGAAGTCAGATATTTGCATACCAATATTCATGGCAGCATTATACACATAGCCAAAAGGCAAAAACAACTCAAATGTTTGTGAAGGAATGGATCATAAAATGTGGTATAGGCTGGGCGTGGTGGCTCACGCCTGTAATCCTAGCACTTTCGGAGGCCGAGGCAGGTGGAACACTTAAGGTCAGTAGTTTGAAACCAGCCTGGGCAACATGGTAAAACCCAGTCTCTACTAAAAACACACAAAAAAATTAGCTGGGCGTGATGGTGGGCATCTGGAATCCCAGCTACCCGGGAGGCTGAGGTAGGAGAAGTGCTTGAACCCAGGAGGTGGAGGTTGCAGTGAGCCGAGATCGCGCCACTGCACTCCAGTCTGGGCGACAGAGTGAGACTCTGTCTCAGAAAATAAATAATAAATAAAATAAAATAAACAAAAATGTGGTATAGAAACAACAGAGTATCAATCCGCTTTAAAAAGGAATAGCATTCTGATATAACAACACAGATGAACTTTGAGGACACCATGCTGAGTGAAGTCAGTCACAAAAGAACAATTTTTTTTTTTTTTTGAGGTAGAGTCTCGCTCTGTCACCCAGGCTGGAGTGCAGTGGTGCAATCTTGGCTCACTGCAACCTCCGCCTCCCAGGTTCAAGCAATGCTCCTGCCTCAGTCTCCCAAGTAGCTGGGATTACAGGTGCATGCCACCACGACCGGCTAATTTTCGTATTTTTATTTGTTTATTTATTTTTACTTTCATAATATTTTATTTTATTTTATTTTATTTTATTTTATTTTATTTTTTGAGATGGAGTTTTGCTCTTGTTGCCCAGGCTAGAGTGCGACGGCGCCATCTCAGTTCACTGCAACCTCCACCTCCTGGGTTCAAGGGTTCAAGCGATGGTCCTGCCTCAGCCTACCAAGTAGCTGGGACTATAGGCACCTGCCACCACACCCAGCTATTTTTTTTTTTTTTTTTTTTTTTTTTTGAGATAGAGCCTTGCTCTGTCACCCAGGCTGGAGTGTGGTGGCGCGATCTTGGCTCACTGCAACCTCCGCCTCCAGGGTTTAAGTGATTCTTCTGCCTCAGCCTCCCGAGTAGCAGGGACTGCAGGCGCGCACCACCACGCACGACTACTTTTTGTATTTTTAGTAGAGATGGGGTTTCACCATATTGGCCAGGCTGGTCTTGAACTCCTGACCTCGTGACCTGCCTGCCTCGGCCTCCCACAGCGCTGAGATTACAGGCATGAGCCACCGTGCCTGGCCTAATTTTTTATATTTTTAGTAGAGATGGCATTTCACCATGTTGGCCAGGCTGGTTGTGAACTCCTGACCTCAGGTGATCCACCCGCCTTGGCCTCCCAAAGTGTTGAGATTACAGGCATAAGTCACCACGCCTGGCCTACAAAAGAACAAATATTTTATGATTCCCCTTAAACAAGGTACCTAGAGTAGTCAAACTCATAGGGCTAGAAAGTAGAATGGTAGTTGCAAGGGCTAAAGGGAGGGGAGAAAGGGAGTTATTGTTTAATGGATACAGAGTTTGGAAAGCTGAAAAAGTTCTGCATATTGATAATACTGATGGTTGCACAACACTGTGAAGGTACTTAATGCCACTGAACTGTACCCTTAAAAATGGTTAAGACGGTACATTTTGTGTTATGTATATAAAAAAATATGTATTTTACAAAACCACTACTGTCAAAATCCTTAAAAAGACAGAGCAGGCTGGGCGTAGTGGCTCACACCTGTAATCCCAGCACTTTGGGAGGCCAAGACAGGAGGATTGCTTGAGCCCAGGAGTTTGAGATCAGCCTAAGCAACAAAGCAAGACCCTGTCTCTAGAAAAAATAAAAAATAAAAAAAATAAACCTGGTGTGGCAGTGCACACCTCTGGTACCAGCTACGTGACGGGCTGAGGCAGGAAGATCGCTTGAGCCTGGGAGGTCCAGGCTGCAGTGAGCTGTGTTCATACCAGTGCACTTCAGCTTGGGCAACAGAGCAAGACCTTGTGAAAAAAAAAAAAAAAAAAGAAATAGCAATCTTACATTCAAATTTTGTATTGCTAAAAACATAAACAGAACATATAAAGACAGAAATATAATTACACCCAAAGTAATATTTCATTACTTTTTTAAAGTCACTAATAATTTCTTATTTTTTTTAATAGAGATGGATCTTACAATGTTACCCAGGTTGGTCTCAAACTGCTGGCCTCAAGTGATCCTCCTGTCTTGGCCTCCCAAAGTGCCGGGATTACAGGCATGAGCCACTAGGCCTGGCTAGTAATAATATTTTGTATGAAGCATCCAGTATGCATATATACCACGCTCCCAAATTTCAGAATTTTTTTCCCAAAAGCTGGGTTATTTTAGCCCATGAAAAGGCTCTGATATGTTTCTGTATAGTTAATTATAGTAAACACTTTAATTTCAATTATTTCTCCCAAAGGACACATTTTTATGAAGATATAAAATACTACATGTTGTTAATTCTTATAATTCATATTTTTATTCCAATAATTCATACTCATTTCTTAGAAATGCTAAGAAAATTTCTGAACAGTTCACTCTAAAACTGGTCCTAAATAACAGAGATTACCAAAAGGCTGACGACTAGAGAGTTAGCCTCTTGTTCTGAGAAAAATGCAGTAACTACTCAACTGCAAAAGCCTCTACAACGGTGGTTCTAACCAGAATTTTATTTGTTCTCGATACAAGTTTGCTGTTTTTGCTATTTTGTTATTCATTTTATTTATTAGTTTTATTTAATAAACATTTATATAACACATTCTATGTGCTGGTCAGGCACTAGTCTAAGTGCTTTACAACAGTAATGGTATCTTTTCATAAGAAGAAGTGCTAACTGTGGTCCAGTGTACCATTTTTTGTTTTGTTAGAGCTTTACTGTCCTGTTTGACTGTCCTAAGGTCTCAAAGATGTTCTCCTACATTCATCCTCTAAGAGCTTTATAGTTTTGCTTTTCACTTTTATATATTTGATCTATCTGGAATTATGTTTTATATACAGTATGATGTAGGGGTAAGATGCCCATTTTTCCTATAGGTATATAAATTATCTAGTAATATTTATTGAAAAGTCTATCCTTTCTCACTGTTTTACAACTCCACCTTTGCCATAAATCACATGAACTGTATATGTATGGATCTCTTTCTAGACTACTGGTTGATTTATATTTCCTTGTGTCAAAATGTCTTAATTCTGTGTTTTTAAAGAGCATAAAAATAACTTCAAGAGCTTGTTAAAACACAGAGTTCTTGGCTCCAACCTCAAAGGTTCTGACTGAACAGGGTTTAGGGTGGAGCCGGAGACATTCCATTTCTAACAAGCTCCCAGGTGACGCTGATGCTGCTGGTCCAGGGACCCCAATTTGATGAGCACTGTCCTAAAATAGGTCTTGCTATCTGACAACAGAAGTCCTCCCCTCCAGCTCTGTTCTTCAAGACTGCCTGAGCTATACCCTTAGTCCTCTGCATTTCCATATGAATTTCAAAGTCAGCTTTAGCTTCACGAAAAAACAACAGAAACAATAAAAACAACAAATTTAAAGTTCTGGGACTTTCTTAAGGATTGTATTAATTATGTAGGTTAATTTGGAAAGACTTGAAATTTTAAAACATGAAGTCCTCATGAACAAGACATATCACTCCGTTTATTTACATCTTCATTAATTTATCTTAATTATGTTTTATAGATTTTTTTTTTTTTTTTTTTTGAGACAGAGTCTCACTCTGTTACCCAGGCTGGAGTACAGCAGTGCGATCTCAGCCCACTGCAACCTCCACTTCCTGGGTTCACACGATTCTCCTGCCTCAGCCTCCCAAGTAGCTGGGATTACAGGCATTCACCACGACGCCTGGCTAACTTTTTTTTGTATTTTTTGCAGAGACAAGATTTTACCATGTTGGCCAGGCTGGTCTTGAATTCCTGACCTCAAGTGATCTGCTCACCTCGGCCTCCCAAAGTGCTGGGATTACAGGTGTAAACCACCGAGCCCCACCAGATTTTTAGTATAGAGATCTCATAAATCTTTTGATAGGTTTATTCCTAGGAATTTGATGTTTTTTGACACTATTACAAATGCTTTTCTCTTTTTAATTTTTAAAAACTGTGGTAAAATACATATAACATAAAATATACCATTTTAACAATTTTTAAACACACAGTTCAGTAATGTTAAGTACATTCACATTGTTGTACAACCAGTCTCCAGAACTCCTTTCATCTTGCAGCTGAAACTCTATACCCATTAAACAACTCCCAACCCCCTTCCCCCAGCCCCCGGCAACCCTTTCTGCTTTTTGGTTCTATGAATTTTGGCTACTCTAGGTACTTCATGTGGAATTACATAGTTGTAAATGCTGTCTTATTTTTAACCATGGATTCTATTAACTGTGGTAATTTGATGAAATATCAGCTAAGTTATAAGTATTTGGTTAAAAATCAAAATGGGTTTGAAAAAGAGCCCTCAGAAAGTTGGTGGATTCAAAAATCCCCGCTTCCATGGCTGGGTGTGGTGGCTCACGCCTGTAATCCCAGCACTTTGGGAGGCCGAGATGGGCAGAACACTTGAGCCCAGGAGTTCAAGACCAGCCTGAGCAACATGGGGAGACCTGTCTCTACAAAAAAAAAAAAAAAAAACTAAAAAATTAAAAAAGAAAATCCCCACATTCAGAATTAGCACACTGCTGAAAAACCTCATGCCATTTGCAACCATGTACTTATCCATGAGATGGAATTTCCACCACTTTTACACATCAAAACAAAGGCCAGAAACCACTTACAAATAACATTTGTGTGCCTGTCTTAAGAAAAGTTCTCTCATTTCTTACCTCTCATTGACCAAAATCTATAAAAGGTGACTCATTGAGCCAGTAAACTTTTACAAGTATGTAATCTTTCATGTAATTTTAATATTTTTATGACTGTTGTGAATAGTGAAATAAACTAGTAATATTTATTTTATTTATAGTTATAATGTTTTATAAATTAAAGAATCAATTCTCTTCAGCAATTGTTGATAAGGTGTATAAGAGGATATTTTGAGAACAAAAGAGAAGTATTCATTAAAGATTAAGAGATGCAGGCCAGGTGCGGTGGCTCACGCCTGTAATCCCCCAACTTTGGGAGGCTGAGGTGGATTGATCACCTGAGGTCAGGAGTTCAAGACCAGCCTGGGCAACATGATGAAACCCCGTCTCTACTAAAAATACAAAAATTAGCTGGGCGCGGTGGCGTGTGCCTGTAATCCCAGCTACTTGGAAGACTGAGGCAGGAGAATCACTTGAACCTGGGAGGTGGAGGTTGCAGTGAGCCGAGATTGCGCCATTGCACTCCAGCCTGGGCAGAGAAAGACTGTCTCAAAAAAAAAAAAAAAAAGTAAATATTCATATGATGACAAGCTATATATGTACCTAAGAAGGACTTATTATTTTATTCAGCTAGCAATTTCCCACTGTATGGGCATTTCCCTCATGCCCCAGAAAAGTAGCAAAGAAAATTCTGCACCATCATCAAAGAGGATCTAGAGTGTCATTTCTATTAAAAATAAATTTCCTTCTCATTCTTATCACTGCATGTTTCAAATAATCTTCTTCCAAAGGTCACTAGGATCCCTTTAAATGACACACAACCAGGCTACTCCTTTAAACACTGAAGGCGCTTTCAGATAGCTGCTTTTTCCATACATAAATCAAAGCCAGCTCAGAGCTCTCCTTGTGCGTGATTGTTTGGCTACACTAAAGCCAAATCGAACGATGCCCACCCAGGTCACGCTGATCTTCCAAAGCAAGGAACAAAGAAATACTATAAAAAGCAGAGCTATCCCCACTTTTTAATTATCTACTTAAAAGAGCATTCATTTTTGAAATCAGTACCAAATGACAATAAGTTTAAAATTCCAAGTTTAATCTATAAATAATTCCCAGTAGAAGTGGAAGAGCAGTCCAAATCCCCTATCCTTGCTAGGTAGGTCATTTAAAAACTTTTTCAAATCTACTCTTCCCTAAGTCTCACTATTACCCTCAACAAAAGGACCCAAATACAACTTACATTCTCCCGTCTCCTTGCCTTTGCTTATGCTATATCACTCCATCTAAACCCTATCTGTTGTTCAAGTCCAACTCAAGTCCTCCCTTAGTGAACAAAGCCTTCTTTGACTGCTCAGTCCTAAATATTGTCTTCCTTTCTTAGCAACTAGAGGATATCTTTATCTGTGCTATCCATTTGTAGTTTAAAGGGCCTAGTATTGCTAAGTACAGTTTCATAAATTTCTCTGACCTGGGCTAAATTAAAAATTCCATGAAGGCAAGTCCCATGCTTTATGCCTTTATTTTTTCCACAACATCTAGTAGCATGCTTGGCAAATTTTGAGACTCTGGATCTTCTGCCATTAAGCTTTTAAAACTTTCTCTGCTATGCAAATTTTCATATAGGCAGCAAAGACACCAGTGATCAATCTGTTGGTCACTTGGCTTCTTCAAAAAAGAAAAACCTCTGCATTCAGGAGATTTTAAGCAAAATGTTCTATAACAAAACCATGTTTTTTTCTTCATCATTGTTAAAGCAAGCAATGTTACCTGAGGACCTGTTGTACACTGTCTTGATTCAAGTCAGTTTCCAAAAACCTACTCATGATGACCTTAAGCAAGGGCTTACTGTATATCCTTCACCCAGTTCCCCAAATGTTAATGTTTTGCCACATGACCAATAGTTTACTTTCCATACCAGATATAGATTCTACTTAAAACAGTATTTACAGACTTAAAATAAATTCTACTAATTACCTATTTTTATACTGATTAACACAAGTTGCTAGAAATCATATATTAATGCTTCACTTTATTTCAATTACCTATGCTATTCTATATACAAGTCTCATGTGCTAAGAAATGTTAAGATTTTACGTTCATCCTAGCTATCTTTCTATTTGTTATTTCTGTTGACTCTCAATCACAAAGGGGAAAAAATTTCAATTCAACAAATATTTTTTCAATATCAATAATCTGTGTTAAATGCAAAGGGTCAAAAGTACCCCCAACTTGAGCTGTAAATAGTATATTCCCCCCATTAACTTTGGGATTTCTTTTACATGCAGGTTTCCAAAAATATATGGGGAAAACTAGCTTGATTTTGCTTCAGAAAAGCAGTAAACTTCGTAACGAATGTGAACACTAAGTAATTTCTTATTGGGAATTTGTTCTACATTTTTTCCACTTAATAATTAGGTAAATTGAATAGTTTGTGTTGTACTTCTGAAACTGGTGGCATAGAATAATCAATATTGAAACCCAAGTCTATATTGATAATCTTAAATAGTATAGCTCTAAATAAATCTGGTCATGTGAATTCTTCCCTTTAGTGAAGTATATGACAGATGAACAAAACCCATATTCAGTATTGTGACCTGTTTTGAAAAATGCATACACCTATATAACCACTATTAAATCAAATTATAGAAATTGTTCATCATCCTAAAATATTCCCTTGCAACATTTTGTAATCAATCTGTGATCTACTTTCTGTCATTACAATGTAGTTTTGCTATTCTAGAATTTCCATTAAATTGAATCATACAGCCTGGCTTCTTTAACTCACAATAATGTGTCTGAGATTCATCCATGCTGTTGCATTTATCAGTATTTCATAACTTTTTATTGTTGAGTATTATTTCATCAGAGGGATACACGGCAGTTTATCACTCATTTGTTTTGATGGACATTTGGGTTGTTTCCAGTTTTAAGCTATTATGGATAAAACAGCCACGAGTATTTGTGTACAACTCTTTGTGAGGACATATACTTTCATTTCTCATGGCTAAATACCTGGAGAAGCAATTGATGATTAATTTTATAAGAAAATGCCAACCTGTGTTCCAAAGCAGTTGTGACATTTTGCATTACCACCAGCATTGTATGAGAGTTCTAACTACCCCACATAGTGTTATGTAAGTCTTTTCAGTAATGTATAGTGGTATCTTGTTGTGGTTTTAATTTGCATTTCTCCGATGACTAATGTTATTACACATCTTTCAAGCTCCTTTTGGCCATGCATATATCTTTGTTCAAGTGTCTGTTCAAATATTTTATCCATATTTAATTGGTTGGTTTCTACTATTGAGTTGAAAGGGGTCTTTATCCTAAGTAAAAGTCTTTTGTGAGATACATGCCGTGTAAATATTTTCTCCTAGTCTATGGCTGGTGTTTTCATTTTCTTAATGTTGTCTTCAAAAAGCAGAAGGTTTTAATGTTAATAAAGTCCAATTTATCACTCTTTTTCTTTTATGGTTCATGCGCTTAGTGTCCTAGCTAAAATTTCTTCACTACCCAATGTTATAACAATTTTACTTGAAGAAAACATAGGAGGAAAATTTTGTAACATTGAGATCAATGATTTAACTTCATGAATGACCTTCACATATAAATTTCTTCTCTGTTTTCTTCTGTGATCCATGGATAAAATATGCAGTTTAATTGCTTGGTTTACAAACATCTGGGGTTTTTCTAGATATGCAATAGTTATTTATGTCATTTAATTCAATTACAGAAAAAACTAAGTACTATATGTAATCTATGGAAAAAACTATGTACTATATGTAATCAATTTCTTAATTTATTCATTTATTCTTTCACTTATGGAGATTTGTTTTATGTCCCAGTATATGGTCTTGCTGCACTTACCATACGCATTTGAAAACACCATGTATTCCAAGCGTATTCCATAAACATCAATTCAGTCAAAATGGCTGATGTTGCCATTTATCTATGTATTTACTTGCTGTTTGCCAAGTTGTTCTAACAATTGCTGACAGAGGGGTGTTAAAATATTCAACTATGATTGTGACATTGTCTGTTTTTCAATTTAGTTCTATCCATTTTTGTTTCATGTACTGTGGAGCCATTATTAGATACATACACATTTATAATTACTATGTCTTCCTGATAAATATTCCCTTTATTATTATAAAGTTGTCCTCTCTGTCTCTGGAAATATTCTTTGTAATGAAGCCCATTTTACTTTATAATAATTTAGCAAATCTAGCCTTGTTATACTTACTGTTTTCATGGGATAATATTTTCCATTCATTTATTAACAACCCATCTGAGTCTTCACATTTAAAGTACATCTCTTCTAGGAAGCATATAGTTGTCTCTCGCTTTTTAATTCCATTATCAATCTTTGACTTTTATTTGGAGTATTTATCCATTAGCATTCAATATAATTATTCATATGGCTGGGTTTAAATATACCATTTTACCCTTTTGTTGTTGTTGTTCCATTATGCTGCTTTTCCTGCCTTCTTTTTAGATAATCTGAATATATTTTAGGTTGCCACCTTGACTTCTTACTGGATTTTTAGCCAGATGCCTTTGCATTTTTAAGTGGATGCTCTAGAATAATAATATCTTTAATTTTTCACAACCTACAATAGTGGAAAATTAATAGAGTAATCCTTCACATAAAATGTAGAAACTTTGCAACCACATAGGATCACTTGTTCACCCTTGAATGCCGTCTAAATATGTTAGAAAATACCAAGAAATGGCCAGGTGCAGTGGCTCATGCCTGTAATCTCAGACTTTGGGAGGCTGAGGTAGGCGGATCACCTGAGGTCAGGAGTTCGAAACTAGCCTGGCCAACACAGTGAAACCCCATCTCTACTAAAAATACAAAAACTAGCTGGGTGTAGTGGTGCATGCCTGTAATCCCAGCTACTCGGGAGGCTGAGGCACAGGAATTGCTTGAACCCAGGAGGTAGAGGTTGCAGTGAGCCAAGATTGTGCCATTGCACTCCAGCCTGGGTGACAGAGTGAGACTCCATCTCACACACACACAAAAGAAACCTAAAAATAAAATCACCCAATGTATTCCCTTCTTCCAAGCAAAAAAGTCATCTCCAGAATCTTTCTGCCTTTGATCATTCCCCAGTATCACCAGGCAGTTGGATTTTTTGTTTTTGCACCTTGCCCACAGTTGATAATTTTTTTCTGCAGAAGGGTGGTTCCAATCAGAACCACTACAGAAGCAGCCGGGCGTGGTGGCTCATGCCTGTAACTCCAGCACTTTGGGAGGCTGAGGCGGGCGGATCACTTCAGCCTGGGAGTTCGAGACCACCCTGAGCAATATGGTAAAACTCCATCTCTACCAAAACACAAAAAAATCAGCTAGGCATGGTGGTTCACGCCTGTAGTCCCAGCTACTCGGAAGGCTGAGGCAGGACAAATGCTTGAGCCCAGGAGACAGAGGTAAGCTGAGATCGTGCCTTTGCGCTCCAGCCTGGGTAACAGAGTGAGACTACATCTCAGAAAAAAAGAAACCATTACAGAAGCAGAAGTCCTCCAAATGATTTTAGAATCCGCATGTCAATTTCTGCAAATAAAAAAAAAATGCCTATGGGGATTCTGATTGCTACGGATTTAATTTGAAGCTCACTTTTACAAGAATTGTGAATTCAACATATTGAGCCTTCCGATCCACAGATATGGTAAATCCATTTATTTAGATAATCTCTAATTTCTCTCAATAGTCTTTGTCATTTTCAGCATAGAGGTCTTGCATTTTAGTTGTAATTATTTGTAAATATTTGATTTATTTAAGGCTATTGCAAATGATTTTAAAATTCTTTTCCCAAGTATTGCTAGCAAATATAATTGACTTTTTTATATTGACCTTGCATTCTAAGAACTTGCTTGTTAGTTCTAGTAGCTTTCATGTTCATTCTTAAGAGTTTTCCTATGATATAAACATGTCACCTCTGCATAAAGGTAGTTTATATCCTGATTTCCAATCTGTATACCTTTTATTTCTTCATATCTTCTTCTTATCTATTGCACTACTGGGATTCTAGTTCAACTAGAAGAGAAGTGAAGAAAGCAGACAATCTTCCCTTTTTTCTGAGCTTAGGGGGGAAAGACTACTTTTCACCAATAATGATTTTAGCTAGATGCACTTAATCAGGTTGATATTCTCTTCTATTCCTAGTTTACTAAGAGTTTTTATAATGAAAGGTGTTGAATTTTGTCAAAGGCTTTTTTGTTTCTATTAAGATAATCATTTGGTTTTTCTCCTTTGCTCTATTAATAAGGTGAACTGCATTGTTTCATATTAAACCAATTTTGTATTCCTGGGGTAAACACTATTTGGTCATGATATATTATCCTTTTTATACATTACTGTTTCATATATTTTATCCAATTTTATAGTTGTTGACAATGGGAATTAAAGTCCAGTAACAGTGGGCCAGAAGGGAAATTCTAATAAGCATTAACCTCAAGACATGGTTAACTGTAGAAGACAAAAAAAAAGCGGTCAGTCCCCAGGTCATTTCTAATTTGCAAGAGAACTTAAGGAACAGGCAGGCTGGGCGCAGTGGCTCATGCCTGCAATCCCAGCACTTTGGGAGGCCAAGAAGTGCAGATCACCTGAGGTCAGGAGTTCAAGAACAGCCTGGCCAACATGGTGAAACCCCATCTGTACTAAAAATACAAAAATTAGCTGGGCATGGTGGTGCGTGCCTGTAATCCCAGCTACTCAGGAGGCTGAGGCAGGAGAATCATTTGAACCGGGAGGCAGGGGTTGCAGCGAGCCAAGATTGCGCCATTGCACTCCACCCTGGGGGACAGAGTAAGACTCCATCTAATAATTAAAAAAAAAAAAGGAAAAGGCAAAGCAGAGCAATTAGTTTCAACGAGAAGGTGAAGGTATTTGCAGTTGTTGTTTCCTCTTATTTAATGTCTTTTTTTTTTTTTTTGGTTGCTGTCAAGACATTCTGTTTATGTTTTCTTTTCACCAGGCTGACTATGACATGTGTAAGTACAGTTTTGTTCATTTTATTTTGCTTAAGTCTCACTGTGCTTGTTCCTCTATACTGTGAGGTAATTCTGAAGTAATTAACTCTGGTAATAAAACTATCAAAAGTACAAGCACTAATAGTTATATTGCCTATCTTAATAAATTACAATTAAGAAATGAGTAATTCCCTAGAAGAAAAATGGGTAATCATTTTCATCTGTAAAACGGATTAGCAAACTATGTTATGATCATAGATAAGTATTTATTAAACAGCTTTAAAGTCAATAGCAGAAAAAGAAAATACATAAAATATAATGTGTAACTTCCAAAGATCTTTTTCCTTCTTTCATTTACAGAGACCTAGGGGCTTCAGGTAGAGTCAAAAGGCAAGCTGCCAGTATCAATTCACACTCACTTAAACAAACTTTTTTTTTTGAAATTTGTTTTTTTTTTAATTTATTATTATTATACTTTAAGTTTTAGACACATGCACACGTATGTTTATTGCGGCATTATTCACAATAGCAAAGACTTGGAACCAACCCAAATGTCCAACAATGATAGACTGGATTAAGAAAATGTGGCACATATACACCATGGCATACTATGCAGCCATAAAAAATGATGAGTTCATGTCCTTTGTAGGGACATGGATGAAATTGGAAATCATCATTCTCAGTAAACTATCGCAAGAACAAAAAACCAAACAAACTTTTTTTCCCCCCGAGTCAGAGTCTCACTCTGTCGTCCAGCCTGGGGTGCAGTGGCGTGATCTCAACTCACTGCAACTTCCGCCTCCCGGGTTCAAGCGATTATCCTGCATCAGCCTCCTGAGTAGCTGGGATTATAGGCGAGCACCACCACGCCCAGCTAATTTTTGTATTTTTTTTTTAGCAGAGACAGGGTTTCACCATGTTGGCCAGGCGGGTCACAAACTACTGACCTTGTGATCTGCCCACCTTGGCCTCCCAAAGCGCTGGGATTACAGGCATGAGCTACCCCACCCAGCCTAAACAAACTTTTGCCAAGGAAAACTGAAAAACCTGTATGAATTAACTAAACTGTTCCCATTTTCAACAATAAAAGGAAATTAAAAACATTACTGAATGTCATGACGTGGCTCATCTGAAGGGAAATAATGTAGATAACACAGCTAATTTTAAGTTATCAAGCTGATACAACATAAATGGCTCTCTAAAACAATATGGGTTATTTTTACTCTGACTCAGCTTTCCTGCAACATGCAGATATAATATCTCAGAAATAGCATCACATAACAGCAACCTTAAACAAGTAAAGCTATTCCTCTTAGGACAAGTTTCTGACTTTGCTAAATTAAAACATTTTCCCAGCATATTTCATAAATATTTCAACCTGCTGCACCAAAATGAAAACACTGGCAAAAATTTCTCCAAAAAAGAGATTTCACCATCATTCTAGTAAACTTTGGGACAGTTAATCAAAACTGAACAAAATTCAGGACCAAGAGCCATTCATTTGTTTATTCAATAAATATTTACCAAACACCAAATAACCACTGTCCCTGTCTCTCCAAGTGCTTACAGACTTCTGGTAGGAGTATTAAGACTTCTATTGGCCGGGCGCGGTGGCTCACCCCTGTAAATCCAGCACTTTGGGAGGCTGGGTGGCTGCATCACCTGAGGTCAGGAGTTCGAGACTAGCCTGGCCAACATGGTGAAACCCCATCTCTACTAAAAATACAAAAATTGGCCTGGCGCAGTGGCTCACGCCTGTAATCCCAGCACTTTGGGGGGCCGAGGCGGGTAGATCACGAGGTCAGGAGATCGAGACCATCCTAGCTAACACGGTGAAACCCCATCTTTACTGAAAAACACAAAAAAATTAGCCAGGTGTGGTGGCGGGCGCCTGTAGTCCCAGCTACTCAGGAGGCTGAGGCAGTAGAATGGCATGAACCCGGGAGGCAGAGCTTGCAGTGAGCCGAGATCGCGCCACTGCACTTCAGTCTGGGGTGACAGAGCAAGACTCTGTCTCAAAAAAAAAAATAAAAATAAAAATTACGCGGGTGTGGTGGCCCATGCCTGTAGTCCCAGCTACTCGGGAAGCTGAGGCAGGAGAATCGCTTGAACCCAGGAGGGGGAGGCTGCAGTGAGTTGAGATCGCGCCATTGCATTCCAGCCTGGGCGACAAGAGCAAAACTCCATTTCAAAAAAAAAAAAAAAAGACTTCTATTATATTTGCTCTTCTATCAACAGAGGAAGACATCTTGTAGCCTCAATAGTTCACAACCCTAGTCCCAGGCCACCAAGCTGCTGCTAGAGCAGGGAAATGGATGCCCAGCAAGAAAAACCCATGCTGTTTCTTTCCTCTCTGTTCCCTTCTCTTCCACATCTATGGCCAATTCCAAGCAGATCTTATCCATTTAGCCTGCTTGAAAATAGGAATGCTCTACTACAAACTAGCATCACTGAATGCTATGAGTGTACCAGCCTCTACCTACTCTGGAGTACTTTCATAGATGTTCTGCAATATGATCCTCAAGTAAAGTCTTTTGTGTTGGGATAGGGGCATTTTCTCTTTCCCCCATTTTACAGAAGAGAAAGATGAAACAGATGGTTATTCCTAGTATCATGCAGTACTACCTAAATTATGGAACCAAGTAAGTGACACAGCTCTTGAATAGACATCAACCCTATTCCAGGGTGTAGGATATATATTTCATTCATTTTCTTATTCTGCATGCATTTATTCACAACAACTATGAGTAAAGCATTGAAGCACTGTCACAACCCTTGTAGAGAGCCTAGAAAAGAACAGAGCCCAGTCTCTAAAACTGAGTTTATAGTCTCGTAAGGAAAAGACATATACACACACACACACACACACACACACACACACATACATATATATAAATAATTATAATATAAGCCAAAATATGAACCTTGCAAAAAGAGAGGCACAAATAAAAGTTCAAGAGTTCAGAAGAAGTAGGGTAGCACCTAGAAGTAGTCCCTCTTGTCTCAAATACAAATGCTCCTCAATATATGATGGAGTTACATCCTGATAAATCCATCATGAGTTGTAAATGTTCTAAGTCAAAATGCATTTAATAACACCTGTCCTACCAAACATCATAGCTTAACTTAGCCTGCCTTAAATACGTTAGCCTACAGTTGGGAAACATCATCTAACACTGAGCCTATTTTATAAAAAAAAAAAAAAGCTGAATATCTCATGTAATTTATTGAATACTGTACAGAAAGTGAAAAACAGAACGGTCGTATAGGTATTCAAAGTATGGTTTCTACTTGAATGAATATCATTTGCACACCATTGCAAATTCAAAAAATCATCAAACTTTCATAAGTTGGGGGCTGTTTGCACTCTTTTGGAGTTACATAGGATTTAAATAAAGTTTCTTTCTTCATTGAAACCAGGGACCACTTTTAATTCATCATCTTATCCACTTCGGTATCATGCACAAAGAAGGGACAGGAGGAAGAACTGATAGATGAAGAGCTGACAAGGGCTGACAAGTTTTTCTGGTTTATTTTGTATGTTTCATTTGAGATTAAAAAAATGTCAGGGAGACAGTGCAAAGCCCAAAGTATGTGTGGGGCTCTTAAAAGTCCTCCTCACATAGAAGTTTCTTGCCCTACTTCTCCAATTAAAGATTTACTCGGGATTAACTCATCTCTTTAGAAGAGTTAGGCCTAGCACTGTGAGTCATTGTAATCAAACAGCTTTCCTCCAAAAAGAGGTCGGTCTTCAGGATGGTTCTGATTGTAAGAGGGTGGGAGGAAAGCAGAAAAATCACACAGCATAAAGGCCTGAGCGGAGAAGTATAAAACCTGAATTTATGACCTTCACTGCAAGCTAGGAATGATGAGTTACCCACCATCAGAAGTTACTGATTACTTCACAGGTACCTCACAGTGCAAGGGAATGAGAATAGGTTAAAGAAAGGAAAAGTTTTAAAGAAAGGGAACCCCCGCCACACACACAAGAAATGCTAAAAAATTAACTGTTTGAATGTAAAAAGAGTGTGCTAGTGTCTTCAGGATAACTGTGGTAATATATATGCTGCAATAAACTGCTTATGGACCAATCCCAAGAAACTGTTACTACTGGCCAGCAGGAACATTTCCTGTCATATGCCACATCCCTGTTTACTTCCATCATCAGAGAAAGCCAAGCATCCAGGTCACCATTCATCACCTAGACACTTGTCCCCATCCAGTCCCTACCCTGACTCAAGCTCACAGCCAGTCCAGACCTTCCCTAGCCTTCCCCCATCCCTCATTTCACACAGATCTATGTTCAGTGTCACCTTCCCACTGAGACCTTCCCTGAACACCTTGTCTAAAACAGCTGCGCCCATCCCATTCTTAGTCTCTTAACCTGCTTTATATTTCTCCTCAGCACTTCTGTGAAATAGCTGGTTCTCTCTTTGTCTACTCTGTATTTGACATAAACTCCAGAACACAAAAGGCTTTATTTACTGCTATACCCCCAATGACTAGTACAATACCCGTATATATTATTTAGTAGATATATATCAGCTGAATGAATAAATGAAAAGTACATAATATGTTTTTTATATGCCCTTTAAAATTTGTTAACACTTTGTCAATTCCTTTATAGCACATGTAATAAATAATAAGGAACATTTCCACAGTTACCTAAAACACACATAATATGATGATACACACCAAAGATTTCTGAGAATACTGAAGTGGGAAAATAAAACACGCAACCAGAGGACTCAAACGACTAACACCTAACCAGTTCAAACAGGGTATGTAGGAAATAGTAACGTGAAAAGTTTATATTACAGTACAAAATAAGCTAGCTTTTTTTGTTTTGTTGTGTTTTGTTTTGTTTTGTTTTGAGTTTGAGGCGGAGTCTCGCTCTCTGTCACCCAGGCTGAAGTGCAGTGTGGCTCACTGCAACCTCCGCCTTCCGGGTTGAGGTGGTTCTCCTTCTCAGCTTCCAGTGTAGCTGGGGTTACAGACATGTACCACCAAGCCCAGGTAATTTTTGTATTTTTGGTAGAGACAGGGTTTCACCATGTCGGCCAGGCTGGTCCGAACTCCTGATCTCAAGTGATCCACTTGCCTCGGCCTCTCAAAGTGCTGGGATTACAGGCATGAGCCACCTCGCCCAGCCACAATCTAGCTTTTCTTTCTAGCCAGTAAAAGTATTTTATTTTGCCTTATCCGAAAAATAACAAAGGAAGAAAACAACAGAATTCTAACTGTATTCCCAACTAAGATAATGAAAATGCCTTTGAAAAAATGATATATCTTAAGCAACTTGTATTCATTAAAGAACATATGTATCTTCCTTTATCCATAAAGCCAAAATATACTGACTGACCCCTTCGTCTGTGACTTTTCTCTTCTTAAAAGCCCTTCTTGATCTAAAATCCTCAAATATCTATTACTCCATCTTTCCTTTTCACTGCTATTCTTCTCCAACTGTGATCTTTATCTATTAACTTTATTTCCTTACACCATATTCCCTCTGAATTCTCTGTAATGAGGGAACTGTCCAGAGAGTCCACTGAAACTGTCCTAGAAGTAACCAATGCACTCCTAATTGTCCAATCCAGTGGTCTCTTCTCTGTCCACATTTATCTCCGGACTGCTCTAGACTGTTGAACACTGATGAGCACACCATGCTCTTGACATCTTTCTAACCCATGGTCTCCCGGTCCTGCTCCTAGCTTTCTTTTTCACCATGACCATGTAGGCGTAGCACTCAAATTAAGAGTTGCAGACTCTTAAATCAGCAGCAAGATACATGTGACTTAGAAACTAAAGTGATAAGATTTTTCTCCACCTTATTTCCTTAGGTGGCAGTGTTTCAACATAAACAATCCAAGGCAAGACCATACCAGAGGAAGTAATTTACCAGGAAAAAAATGAAATGGAAGAGAAAAAGACATTACTCACTGATGTAAATGCCAGAAGCTCCTCTTCAGTTAATGTGTGCACTGGGTTATTCTTTTGAAAATTAGTGCTTTAAATTAAGAAAAAAAGGTAAATTAATTATAAGATGCATGTTGTAGCTAATGAAATATAATTTTTAAAAAGTAAAGTAAACTGCTATATTTTATATATTTGAAAGCAGATATTTAAATATTATGGGGGCCGGGCACAGTGGCTCACACCTGTGATCCCAACACTTTGGGAGACTGAGGTGGGCAGATCACAAGGTCAGGAGATCGAGACCATCCTGGCTAACAAGGTGAAACCCTGTCTCTACTAAAAATACAAAAAATTAGCCGGCCGTGGTGGCAAGCACCTGTAGTCCCAGCTACTCCGGAGGCTGAGGCAGGAGAATGGCGTGAATCCGGGAGGCGGAGCTTGCAGTGAGCCGAGATCGCGACACTGCACTCCAGCCTGGGCAACAGAGCGAGACTCTGTCTCAAAAAAACAAAACAAAACAAAACAAAACAAAAATAAATAAATAAATAAATACTATGGCATTATATACAAATGTAGAGTTTGTCAAAGATAGGTATAAAAATAAAATGCTGACAAATAAAATGCGATTGGTGTACTAAATGTCAACATAATTTATCTTTTTTTTTTTTTTTTTTTGAGACAGGGCTCACTGTGTCACCCAGGCTGCAGTGCAGTGGCACACACTTGGCTCATCACAACCTCCACCTCCTGAGTTCAAGGAATCCTCCCAGCTCAGCCTCCGGAGTAACTGGGACTACAGGCGTACGCCACCATTCCCAGCTAATTTTTCTATTTTTGTAGAAATGGAGTTTCACTGTGTTGTCCAGGCTGGTCTTGAACTCCTGGGCTCAAGTGATTGCCCACCTCAGATTCCCAAAGTGTTCGGATTACAGACATGGGCCACTGTGCAGCCAACATAATTTACCCTCCTAGGAAAAAAGAAATTCAATATGTGCCACTCAGCAAAGAAAATGAAAAGAATTATTATGACACCAAGTCTTATTTATTAAACTCATGCCAAAAAAAAAAATGTTTTTATAACAGCTGTCAAGGAGGCAGAACAATAGGCATTCTTAGATCTTGCTGATCCAGGATCAATTACATTATTGGTAGGATCATTTTAGAAAACAATTTGGGCCGGGCACGGTGGCTCATGCCTGTAATCCCAGCACTTTGGGAGGCTGAGGCAGGTGAATGAATCATGAGGTCAAGAGATCGAGACCATCCTGGCCAACATGGTAAAACCACATCTCTACTAAAAATACAAAAAATTAACTGGGGGTGGTGGTGCACGCCTGTAGTCCCAGCTACTTGGGAGGCTGAGGCAGGAGGATTGCTTGAACTTGTGAGGCGGAGGTTGCAGTGAGCCAAGATTGCGCCATTGCACTCCAGCCTGAGTGACAGAGCAAGACTCCATCTCAAAAAAAAAAAGAAGAAAACAGTTTGGCACTATTCTTTGTGAACATTCACATATCTTCGACTCAGTACTTCCATCCTAGATATAGAGACCAGAGGAATTCTTGAACAGATATATCAAGAATGAGATACATAAATATCCATAGCAATATTGTGTATAATAGGAAAAATGCGGCAACAATCCAAGTGCCCAAAAGAAAAACGACAAATTGTTGTATATTCATCCAACAGAATGCTATACTGCAAAGTAAATTGCAGCTACATATAACAACATGCATCACAGGAATACAATAATGAGAGAAAACAAGCAAATCACAGAGGACTATATATTTATTATAAGATACCACTTTTATAAAGCTCAAAAACAAGCAAATTTAAGCAACTGACTTACAAGCATACAAAACATGAAATTAAAATTTTTTTAAAAAGGCAAGAAAATGACAAACATGAGATTCAGGATAACAGTTAACTTTTCACCAGTGTTCTTTTTATTATTAGACTATTCCAAATGGAATATTAAATATTCTTAATATATGAAATATTCCACATATAATAATAATATATATGGAATATATATAAGTGGATATATATGGAATGTAATTCCAAATATTCCATATATTAATTTAAAAAATTTTAAAGGGCATATAAATGTATATAAATATTTCATATATTAAGAATGAAAAGAGGCTAGGCGCAGTGGCTAATGCGTATAATCCCAGCACTTAGGGAGGCCGAGGCAGGTGGATCACGAGGTTAGGAGTTCAAGACCAGACTGGCCGAGATGGTGAAACCCCGTCTCTACTAAAAATACAAAAATTAGCTGGGCATGGTGCCAAGTGCCTATAATCCCAGCTACTCGGGAGACTGAGGCAGACAATTGCTTGAACCCAGGAGGCAGAGGTTGCAGTGAGCCAAGATCGTGCCACTGCACTCCAGCCTGGGCAACAGAGCAAGAATCCATCACCAAAAAAAAAAAAAAAAAACAGAATGAAAAGAAAACACTGTCTTATAAAATATAACATATCCTTATAATTTTCAATACTGTTTAAGGATTTTATAATGACCATAAATTGTTTATATAATAATTTTTAAATGAACCAATTTTTATTGTTGGAAAAGAAAAAAATCAATGAAGGGAAAAGGAAAGAACTATGAAATGATTTTATTAAAAACACCTACAAGACAAACACACATGAATGCATACAAGCAGTCAGGTAGAATGAGGTATAAGAGAGGTGGGGCAAGTTCCAGCATTTGGTCGTCAGGTAAAAATCCAACTCAAGCAGGAAGCCAGTGAACAGCAAGAGTCTAGGGAAGGAGCCTGAAGCTATCCCCACTGTTGTGCCAATCTACAATGCATAAGAATTCACCTTCTCAGGCTAGGCACAGTGGCTCACGGCTGTAATCCCAGCACTTTGGGAGGCTGAGGCGGGTAGATCACCTGAGATCAGGAGTTCAAGACCAGCTTGGCCAACATGGTGAAACCCTGTCTCTACTAAAAATACAAAAATTAGCTGAGCTTGGTGGTGGGTGCCTGTAATCCCAGCTACTCAGGAGGCTGAGGCAAGAAAATCGCTTGAACCTGGGAGTTGGAGGTTGCAGTGAGTCAAGATTGCACCATTGCACTCTAGCCTGGCTGACAAGAGTGAAACTCCGTCTCAAAAAAACAAAACAAAAAAAAAAGAATTCATCTTCTCTAAGTCTCCTTTCCAAACCAACCCAGCCTAACACAATGTCTAAGTCACCTCTTCATGGGGGTTAGCGACCACAGGGATCAGACAGAGACCAGGCAATATAAGAAAATCACTATTTAAAAACCCCACAGTAAATTAGTACATGCAAATCATAAATTCATTACTATTCTAACCACAGGTTTATAAACTGCATCAGATGCACTAAGATTCAGAAAATAAGCAGGTGGTTTCTACCAAACAATGAAGAGTTAAACTGCCGGTGAAATCAATTCTGTGCTTTTATCTGCTCTATATATTGAAATTCCGCTGAGATCTTCCCTTGGGAAAAACAAGTATCCAGAAAAGACGAGCATTTTCTGGATTTTTAGTCCTCTCTTAAATGTAAAGTTTACCTCAATATAGCTATAGTTCAGCTGACGTAATGCCTGGGAATACATTTATTTGGCATAGTTTAATTTCCTGATGAGATGACAATTATGAATTTGCCAAAATAACATTTTCTTAAGTAACATAAAGAAGAACTCAGAATTTGGGGTCAGTAAAACTTAGATTCAGATCCTAATTGCCACTCTGTAATTCTGAACAAGTCATTTAGCCATGTGAACCTTGTTTTCCCACCTGAAGAACTGAGAAAAATAACAACGCTTGGTGTTGTTAGACTATTGATGAGGGTTAATGTGAAGGTACATGGTATAATGCCTACCACATACTATTGTTCATAAATGGTTGCTATTCATATTATTAACATACTAAATGTTGTTATGGATTGAACAAGTATTTTTTATGCAGTAAACATAAATTCTGTCACTGGAGGGCCAGGTGCGGTGGCTCACGCCTGTAATCCCAGCACTTTGGGAGGCCGAGGTGGGCGGATTACGAGGTCAGGAGATCGAGACCATCCTGGCTAACACAGTGAAACCCCATATCTACCAAATACACAAAACAAAATTAGCCAGCTGTGGTGGTGGGCGCCTGTAGTCCCAGCTACTCAGGAGGCTGACGCAGAAGAATGGCATGAACCCAGGAGGTGGAGCTTGCAGTGAGCCGAAATCGCGCCACTGCACTCCAGCCTGGGGTGACACAGCGAGACTCTGTCTCAAAAAAAAAAAAAAAAATTCTGTCACTGGAATAAATAATGTTACAGGAAAATTGCTTTGGATTTAGAAACAGAACTCTGTATGTGTGATCCATTTTAAAATAAAAAGGAACTGTAGAACTGAATTCAACTTTTATATAAAAGAAAACTTACTATTGCATATATGAAGTAAAATGCTATAAGGTGAACACCACAGGGTGAGTTCTACTGAATTAAAAGAATAAGATTTTGACTGGGCACGGTGGCTCACCCTCATAATCCTAGCACTTTGGGAGGCTGAGGCGGGCGGATCACCTGAGGTCAGGAGTTCAAGACCAGCCTGGTCAACATGGTGAAACCCCGTCTCTACTAAAAATACAAAAATTAGCCAGGTGTGGTGGCACACGCCTGTAATCCTAGCTACTTGGGAGGCTGAAGCAGGAGAATTGCTTGAACCTGGGAGGCGGAGGTTGCAGTGAGCCGAGATGGCGCCGCTGCACTCCAGCCTGGGCGACAGTGCAAGACTCTGTCTCAAAAAAAAAAAAAGAACAAGATTTTTTCAAATGCTCCCTTTCTTAAGTTGCCTATTACTAATTTAACGGTATCAATATTATAGCTTTGTGAGGGATTCTATTTTGAACATTAATAAATCTCTTGATGACAAATGGGAAATTCATTTAGTCTAAAATTACCTTTCAAAGAATTTGTTTTTTTTTTTTGAGACAGAGTTTCACTCTGTCACCCAGGTGGAGTGCAGTGGCGTGATCTCAGCTCACTGCAATCTCCCGGTTCAAGCGATTCTGCCTCAGGCTCCCAAGTAGCTGGGATTACAGGCGCCTGCCACCACACCCAGCTAATTTTTGTATTTTTAGTAGAGACAGCCTGGTCTCAAACTCCTGACCTTGGGTGATCCATCCGCTTTGGCTTCCCAAAGTGCTGGCATTACAGGCATAAGACACCGCACCTGGTCAATGAAAATGTTAATTACAAAATAAAAGAATAACTTTGGAGAAGCCTAGCAAACACCACTTTAATCATGTGATCGAAGTTAACATCACCAGTAGTGGGGCAAACCCAAATCATATTCTACCTGCTAGGATGCAATGAGAATAACAAAACTTCATTTCTCTGACATCCCAGCTAAAAACGCATAAGGTGGCCGGGTGTGGTGGCTCATGCCTGTAATCCCAGCACTCTGGGAGGCCAAGGCGGACGGATCAGCTGACGTCAGGAGTTCGAGACCAGCCTGGAAAACACGGCGAAACCCCATCTCTACTAAAAATACAAAAAAATTAGCCGGGCATGGTGGTGTGTGCCTGTAATCCCAGCTACTCAGGAGGCTGAGGCAAGAGAATCGCTTGAGCCTGTGGGGCAGAGGTTGCAATGAGCCAAGATTGTGCCATTGCACTCCAGCCTAGGCAACAATAGCAAAACTCCATCTCAGGAAAAAAAAAAAAAAATGCACAAGGTGAATCCAATTATTAAAAAAAAAAAATCAGACAAACTCAAATTGAAGGAAAGTCTAAAAGTAATGGACTTGTAAATTTCAAGTGTCAAGATCATGCAAGTCAAGCAAAAACGAGGAACTATTCCAGACTGACAAGGACTGAAGAGACATGAAAACTAAATGTAATACATACATTCTAGACTGGATCTTTTCTAAAAGAGAGTATCTGAACAACTAGCAAAATTTGAATGGGGTCTGAGAATTAAATGATAGCAAAGTACAAATGTTAATTTTCTGATTTTGATAGCTGTATTGTGACTATGTACAAAAATAACATTATTTGTTGGAAATATACACTAAATTATTCAGGAATGATACAGTATCATGTTGGAAACTTATTCTTAGAAGTTATATGTATTGTCCTGCCCTTAAACATTTTTCACAAATTTGAAATTATTTCTAATCAGAAAAAAAAAGTTAAAACTATTTCCACCACAGATAACGTTCCACAGTATTAAAAAATAATCCTATCCTTTGAAATGTAAATATCCTCAAATCTCAAAATAGTCATTCTCATTTGTCTTTAATATTCTGTTAATAATCTATTCCTAGCTAAAGCTAACCAAAGAAATTGTGCTTATAAAGGAAACAGAAGAATAGATACACCAACTCATTGGAGATTCGTAATATCTAACCCTTTAATTGGCTCTCCAAGTATTTCCTCCTGATCTTCATAAGCACTACAAAATTCCCTATTCATCCAGAACTCTTGGAACCTCCGTGAATAAAGATTCTCCACACATAAGAGAATCAATATGCAAAGTGTTCAAAGCAGCCAAGTCAGTCATTAACTCACCAGATTCCAAGAATAATAGCGATCTCTTCAGCACACAGATCCGGCATCTGGAACTGTTCACAATCTGCTAACTTTATGTCATTCAGAATGGTGTCATCATTGAGCTCAAGATTCTAGTAGAATACAAAAGAAAATACTTAGACCAAAAATTAAATTTTATTCATTCACCAGAATGGCATGTAATAGATTGCTAGAAAGGATAAAGTTAACTTACCCGTTTGACATATGGTCAATAGGCTATTTCTTGTGAAACACATATTTGGAAACAATTTACCTTCCAGAAATGAAAGATGTGCCATCTATACCTCAAGAATGCACTAACTATGACAATAATAGGGAATAACAGCTATCATTGATTGAGCCAAGTATGCAAAAGCCCCTCTGCAGATAATTTTACATACATTTTTCAAATTCATCCTCACAACAATCATAGACAATAGGCATTTCTATCGCTATTTATTGATGAAAAAACAAAGAATCAGATACTTGAAGCTCATCCAAGATCACACTCAAAGTATGTGACAGCATCAGGATTCAAAACTGGATCTTTCTATTCTGCCTCTAAATTCTAATCAAAAACATCAACTTCCCAACTCTGTGTCTCAGCAATATAGTGTGATCAGTTGAGAAATTTCTCACAAATAGCTTGTTATCAATGATGGAAATGCCAAACTGTGACAAGCTAATTCTAAAATTTATATGGAAATGCAAATGATCGACAATAACCAAAACAATTTTTAAAAGAATAAAATATGAGGAAGTACTTGATTTCAAGAATTACTATAAAGCCCAGACAGTATAGTACTGGCATAAAGACAGACATATAAAGTGAATGGAACAGAATACAGTTCAAAATTTTAGACCCATGCATATATGATGTATTGATTTTCAATATAGCTACCTAGGTGGTTCAACAGGTAAAGCCTTTCAATAAATGATATTAGAGAACTTTGGGAGGACAAGGTGGGAGGAAGCTTGAGGCCAGGAGTTTGAGATCAGCCTGAGTAACACAGCAAGACCCTGTCTCTCCAAAAAATAAGTAAGTGAATGATGTCAGAACAACTGGATATCCATTTGGAAAAAAAAATGACCCTTCACGTTTATCTCAATCATACACAAAAATTAAATCAAAATTAATCACAGACCTTAATACACAAGCTAAAGCTAAAAAAACTTCTAGAAGAAAACATTTTAAAAAATCTTTGTAACCCTGAGATGGAAAGGCAGTCAGTCCTTAATTAGGATACAAAAAGTATGAATTGTAAGAGAAAAACTTCATAAATTAGACTTCATCAAATTAAAAACTTCTGTTCTCTGAAAACATTGTTAAGACAAAAAGTCAAGCTCCAGATCCAAATATACTGACAAAACATATATCTGAAAAGGGACTTGCATCCAGAATATGGAGAACTCTTAGAACTCAATAAGAAGACAAACAACTCAAATTAAAAATGGGCAAGAGAGGCCAGGCATGGTGGCTCACGCCTGTAATCGCAGCACTTTAGGAGGCCAAGGTGGGTGGATCACTTGAGGTCAGGAGTTCGAGACCAGCCTGGCAAACACGGCAAAAACCCCGTCTCTACCAAAAATACAAAAATTAGCCAGGCATGGTGGCGCATACCTGTACTCCCAGCTACTCGGGAGGCTGAGGCAGGAGAATCACTTGAACCTGGGAGGTGGAGGTTGCAGTAAGCTGAGATCGTGCCACTGCACTCCAGCCTGGGCAATAGAGCGAGATTCCATTTCAAAAATAAAAAAAGAAGAGAAAAAAAAAAAACTTATGTTCACACAAAGACTTACATACATATTTTCTAGGCAGGTTTATTAGTAATAGCTGCTAGAAATAACTTAAATGTCCACCAACAGTTCATACTGGTATTTCAACATGGATGAATCTTGAAACCATTAAGCCAGATCAAAAGATTATACACTGTATGATTCCATTTATTGGAAATTCTAGAAAAGACAGATCTAATCTATGACAGCAACTGACTGACTGCAAAGAACTATGACGGCACTCTTTGGAGAAACTTTTTTTCATTGTGGTGGTGGTGACATGCGTCTATTTGTTAAATCTCAACAAAGTGTAATTTAAAATAGGTATATTTTATATAAATTATTCCTCAATAATCTTGGGTTAAATTTTTTTCTAATTCAACAACAACGACAAAAAGAAGACTTTAGGAGCCAAATGAAGCTAGACAGAAGCCAGGTGCGGTGGCTCATGCCTGTAATCCCAGCACTTTGAGAGGCTGAAGCGGGCGGATCACCCGACATCAGAAGTTCGAGACCAGCCTGGCCAGCATGGTGAAGCCCCGTCTCTACTAAAAATACAACAACTATCCGGGCGTGGTGGCATGTGGCTGTAGTCTCAGCTACTCGGAGGCTAAGGCAGGCTACAGAATGAGACACCATCTTAAAAAAAATAAAAAAAAATAAAAATTAAAATACATATTTTCACATTGTAACATTTCTTTTTTTTTTTTTTTTTTTTTTTTTTTTTTTTTTTGAGAAAGTCTTACTTAGTCACCCAGGCTGGAGTGCAGTAGCATGATCTCGGCTCACTGCAACCTCCACCTCCTGGGTTCAAGCGATTCTCCTGCCTCAGCCTCCCAACTAGCTGGAATTACAGGCACACACCACCACGCCCGGATAATCTTTTCTATTTTTAGTAGAGATGGGGTTTCGGCATGTTGACCAGGTTGGTCTCGAACTCCTGACCTCAAGCGATCCTCCTACCTCGGCCTCCCAAAGTGCTGGGACTACAGGCGTGAGCCACCACACCCGGCCATGTTGTAACATTTCCAATCAGGATATGTTTTGTAATCACTATAAATGGTATAGTAGTGTTCCTTTCCTTTTCCTGAAAAATGATTATTAAACAGATGGTGTATATTACAATCTAATAATGTGTTTGACACAAGGTAATATGATATGTAACCAACTTAACAATTCTCTTCCGCCCATTAGAATAAAGCTATGTTTCTATCTAATCCATACCTACAGCATACAACTTGTACTCTCCATCTTCAAGTAGTAATTAACAAAGACCATAAGATTATCTGAATCTATTTTATTTCACATACAAAAGATTAAATTCTGGCCAGTGCAGTGGCTCACGCCTATAATCCCAACAGTTTTGGGAGGCTGAGGAAAGTGGATGGCTTGAGCCCAGAAGTTCGAGACCAGCCTGGGCAACACGGTGAAACCCCATCTCTACCAAAAATACAAAAATTAGCCAGTCTCATAACCTGGTCTCTAAATAGATAAACAGGTAAAATTTATTTTTTATTTATTTATTTTTTTTTTTTTTGAGATGGAGTCTCACTCTGTCGCCCAGCCTGGAGTGCAGTGGCACGATCTCAGCTCACTGCAAGCTCCGCCTCCCGGGTTCACGCCATTCTCCTGCCACAGACTCCGGAGTAGCTGGGACTACAGGCGCCCGCCACCACTCCCAGCTAATTCTTTGTATTTTTAGTAGAGACGGTGTTTCACTGTGTTAGCCAGGATGGTCTCCATCTCCTGACCTCATGATCCGCCCACCTCGGCCTCCCAAAGTGCTGGGATTACAGGCGTGAGCCACCACGCCCAGCCAAAATTTTTAAAATAAAATAATTCTGAAAAAATTTCTGATAGTCACATGTAATATGTTAAAAATGTTAACCACATTAACCCTGTAACATGTATTACATGGTTAATCCCAGCACTTTGGGAGGTTGAGGCAAGAAGATTGCTTGAGCCCAGGAGTTTGAAACAAACCTGGGCAATATAGTGAGACCTCATCTCCATTTAAAAATGAATGAAAGAAAGGAAAGGAAGGAAAGAAAGGAAGAAAGAAAGAAAGAAGAAAAGGAGAAAAGAAAGAACAAGCAAAAAAACGATTAAAATTCTGTATTAAATGTTACATCATTTTCATACATTTCTCATAATACTCATCATATCCTATTTATCACCAGGAGATAATTTTCTTTTCTTTTCTTTTTTTTTTCAAAGGGAGTTTTGCTCTTGTTGCCCAGGCTGGAGTTGAATGATGCAATTGCACTCATTGCTCATTGTAGCCTCCACCTCCCGGGTTCAAGCAGTTCTCCTGCCTCAACCTCCCAAGTAGCTGGGATTACAGGCACACACCACCACAACTGGCTAATTTTGTTTTTTTTGTTTATTTTCTTTTTTTTGAGACGGAGTCTTGCTCTGTCACCCAGGCTGGAGTGCAGTGGCATGATCTCGGCTCACTGCAAGCTCCATCTCCCAGATTCACACCATTCTCCTGCCTCAGCCTCCTGAGTAGCTGGGACTACAGGCACCTGCCACCACGCCCGGTTAATTTTTTTTTTTTTTTGTATTTTTAATAGAGATGGGGTTTCACCATGTTAGCCAGGATGGTCTCAATCTCCTGACCTCGTGCACCCACCTTGGCCTCCCAAAGTGCTGGGATTACAGACGTGAGCCACTGCGCCTGGCCTAATTTTCTATTTTTAATAGAGACAGGATTTCACCATTTTGGTCAGACTGGGCTCGAAGTCCTGACCTCAAGTGATCCACCCACTTAAGCCTCCCAAAGTGCTGGGATTACAGGCATGAGCCACCATGCCAGGTCAGTCACTGGGAGATACTTTTCTATAGAACAACTCCACATTAAAAAACAACAAACACAGCCAGGTGTGGTGACTCACGCCTGTAATCCCAGCACTTTGGGAGGCCGAGACGGGTGGATCACCTGAGGTTGCGAGTTCGAGACCAGCCTGACCAACATGAAGAAACCCTGTCTCTACCAAAAATACAAAATTAGCCGGGCGTGGTGGTGCATGCCTGTAATCCCAGCTACTCGAGAGGCTGAGGCAGGAGAATCGCTTGAACCCAGGAGGCGGAGGATGCATTGAGCTGAGATTGCGCCACTACACCCCAGCCTGGGCAATAGAGTGAGACTCCATCTCAAAAAAAAAAAAAAAAAAGTAGTTGGGGGTTTCTGGGATCAGAAAACACATGCATAAATACTAAAGGGCTTCATGGAAGCAGCTGGAGTGGACTATAATTAGGTAAACTGACCAAGAGTCATAATTCAAACTAAAGAAGAGAATTCACTAGACATGTCAAATAAACATACTAAGGCAACCACCCCCCAATAATGACAGAGAAACAAAAGGCCGATCACAAAGCTAGTGAAAAGGAATTCTGATAATCTGTTTATATATTTAGAAAAAGCCTAAGAGATTCCAAGAGAAGACAAACATAAGGAAACAAATATGATAGCAGATAGAGAAACTGGTCTACACCCAGTCTGCCTTTTGTATTTCTTCAAGAGGGGTAATACATAACTAACTGCATCATTAATTCATAGTTATTGAATCCTAGAAGAAAAGCAGTATTTACCTCTATATACAGGTTAGGGAAAAAAAAACACCAGTTTTTTCTATATACAGGTTAGGAAAAAAAAAACACCAGTTAAACACCAGTTCTCCCTGACTCAGCAACCTTTAAAAGGCAAAAGAATAAAATGAAGTCTGTCCCCATCCCATTCAGTGTTTCTATGGTACTCACCTATTAAAATTGTTAGACTCAGCTGTTAACTGAATTTAATAACTTAACGTCCTACTTGCCTTGGTTAAATGTTCCTGAGGAGTGGGTGCTGGAGTGAATTCACAATTTGAAAGGACATCCCCTTCCCTTCTTACATCTAGAATCAGTTGTGCCACATAATTTTCCTGGAACCGTGTTCTTTTTCCCAAAGCACCTGAAAAAACAATAAAATTATATCTACTGACTTACCCATGAGATCTACTGTACAGTCATGAAGAGTAATATTTTCAGAGTGCTTTAGAGTTTACAAGGTATTTTCTCCATTTCACATAAGAAAGTCCTGAGGCCCAGCCTCAGGTTTTAAATGACTTATAAAATTAGAAAGCCAACAAGCTCTGGTACCAGGACTCAAACCCAGGATTTCTGCCACTAGAATCCACATACTAATTTTTGCATCAAACTACCACCCTTTAAAAAAAAAAAAAAAAAAAGTAACACATTGAGTGTTGTAGGTAGAAGAACTATTATTATCTCTTTTTCACAGATGACAAAAACAAAAGTTCTAAAGAATACAGTCATTTGTTCATGATCACAGGGCTTCTCAGCATCAGAACCAGAGCTTAAAGCCAGGATCTTTTGGTTCTAAATCAACAGTTTATTACACTATCTGACTTCATGTAAGACCAAAATTTTTTCATTATGTCTCTGAAATAACTTACTGCAGAATAGCTGTTTTCAAACCACTTTAAGAGAAGCAAAAGTTCCAACATCCACTCTCTGGACAAGGTCAGATTACAAAGATCCTTGATTACAAAGACCAGTCTAGAAAGTCTGGATTTTATCCTGTTATGAGTCTGGCTCTAAGTCATACATTAACCTTTTAAATATGTTATGCTGAAGATAGCCACTGAAATTGTTTGATACAGCTTACTTTTTTATTTTATTTTATTTTATTTTTTATGAGATGGAGCACTGCTCTGTTGCCAGGCTACAGTGCAGTGGCGCGATCTCAGCTCACTGCAACCTCCGACTCCCTGGTTCAAGCGAATCTCCTGCCTCAGCCTCCAGAGTAGCTGGGATTACAGGCATGCACCACCACACCCAGCTAATTTTTGTATTTTTAGTGAGGCGGATTTTGCCATGTTGGCCAGGATGGTCTCGATCTCCTGACCTCATGATCTGCCCGCCTCAGCCTCACAAAGTGCTGGGATTACAGGCGTGAGTCACAGCACCTGCCACAGTTTATTTTTTATAGGAAGGCTATAGATGAGTGGAAAGAAAGAATAACCTGATCCTCATATTTGTGAACATCACATTTGTATTTCTAAGTTCTTCAACTCTAACTTAGAAAACAAAATATGAAGAACTAGTTAGTAAATATACCAACAATTAAGTATTATGGCATCAATAGTCCCAAAAAAGCCTCCTAGAATCAAAATATTTAAAAACATAACTTCTGAAACTAACCTCACAAGATATATTACATACATTTTCATATACAGACAACTTACACATGGCCATTGTTCCAACTTATACTTGGCCATTGTTCCAAGTTATAAGCTGGATATTAAACAATTTTGCCCACACACACAATGTAACAAAAGGTAGCTAAAATCCAAGACAAGCCCACAAAATCATATTTATTCATAATATATTGGAAGGATTTTACTGATAGAACTAGCTCTATAAGAAGCACAGAATGTGGGCCGGGCATGGTGGCTCACACCTGTAATCCCAGCACTTTGGGAGGCCAAGGCGGGTGGATCACTTGAGGTCAGGAATTCAAAACCAGCCTGGCCAACATGGTGAAACCACATCTCTACTAAAAATACAAAAAAAAAAAAAAAAAAAAAATTAGCCAGGCGTGGTGGTGGGCACCTGTAATCCTAGCTACTAGGGAGGCTCAGGCAGGAGAATTGCTTGAACCCAGGAGGCCAAGGTTGCAGTGAGCCAAGATCACGCCACTGCACTCCAGCCTGGGCGACAGAGCAAGACTCGGTCTCAAAAAAAAAAAAAAAAGCAAGATGGAAAGAATAGGTGGGTGTTTACAAGAAAGGGCAATGCAGAGAGGCCAAACTTGGTCAGGAAACACCCCTATGGGCCCATCCCCCAAAGGCTCAAAAGTGTGTTTGTGTACTGCCTGGCTGCTATCTATTATTACTAACATGGCTAAACAGATCAGCGCAATAAATGGAAAACTCTAGAAATAAGGAAAATATATCATTTCAAATTTGTTATAAACTATAAATTTGTAAATAAAACCTTTAAAGTCTACTTTTGTAAAGCAAATAGGATATAGGAAATCTAATACCAACATACAATACAAACTGCCAATGTATATAGTTTTATCATAAAAATAAAATCAATTATCCACAAAAAATAAGTCTTACCTGTCAAATCAATTTGTAATTGGCTGATGTCCTTAGCAATATCCAACTGATCTTTTGCTTTTCTGTACTCATAATAATATAAAAACACATATGCACATTCCAGGTGGAATTGAATAGCCAAATATCGACCTGAATCATCTACAAACAGATTCTGTAGTTTCATCACTGCAAGACAAAAGATAAAACATTAAAAGTTATGATGAGAAGAAATATATATTAATGTGTAAAATAGAGTCTATAATACATAGAGTATATAGTACATAGTCTCTGTTGTTAAATAATTTTAAACATAAGACCTGAGGAATACAGTAACACTAATAGTTACCAGCCAGCATTATCTGAGCACTTATATGCTCCAGACATGAGCTAAGGACATTATGTACACTGAGATATCCTTTATTCCACACAATCCTGGGAGATATGATTCATAACCTTGCTCTTTCTCAGCGGGTTTGTCTTAACAATGCCAAAAAAAAAAAATAGTGGGGGGACGGGCGCAGTGGCTCACGCCTGTAATCCTGGTACTTTGCGAGGCCGAGGTGGGCGGATCACAAGGTCAGGAGTTCGAGACCAGCCTGACCAACATGGTGAAACCCCATCTCTACTAAAGATACAAAAATTAGCCGGGCATAGTGGCATGCGCCTGTAGTCCCAGCTACTCAGGAGGCTGAGGCAGGAGAATCGCTTGAACCCAGGAGGCAGAGATTGTAGTGAGCTGAGATCGCACCACTGCACTCCAGCCTGAGCGACAGAGCAAGAACCCGTCTCCAAATAAATAAATACATAAATAGGGGGTGGCTGTCAAGATGGCCAATAGGAACAGCTCCTGTCTCCAGCTCCCAGCGAAATCAAGGCAGAAGGCAGGTGATTTCTGCATTTCCAACTGAGGTACCAGGCTCATCTCACTGGGACTGGTTAGACAGTGGGTGCAGCCCATGGAGGGCGGGCCAAAGCAGGGTGAGGCGATCACCCGGGAAGCACAAGGGGTCGTGGAACTCTCTCTCCTAGCCGAGGGAAGTCCTGAGGGACTGTGCCATGAGAAATGGTGCATTCTGACCCAGATACTAAGCTTTTCCCCTCTTCTCAACCTGCAGGCCAGGAGATTCCCTGGGGTGCCTACACCACCAGGGCCCTGGGTTTCAAGCACAAAACTGGGCAGCCGTTTGGGCAGACACAAAGCTAGCTGCAGAAGTTTTCTCATACCCCAATGGCTCCTGGAATGCCAGCAAGATAGAACCATTCACTCCCCTGGAAAGGGGCCTGAAGCCAGGGAACCAAGTGGTCTAGCTCAGCTGATCCCAACCCCAAGAAGCCCAGCAAGCTGTGATCCACTGGCTTGAAATTCTCACTGCCAGCACAGCAGTCTGGTCAACCTGGGACACTCGAGCTTGGTGGGGACAGGGGCGTCCACCATTAGTGAGGCTTCAGTAGGTGGTTTTCCCCACACAGTGTAAACAAAGAATCTCTGGGACACAGCTAAAGCAGTGTTCAGAGAGAAATTTATAACACTAAATGCTCATAGGAGAAAGCAGGAAAGGTCTAAAATCGACACCCTAACATCACAATTGAAAGAACTAGAGAAGCAAGAGCAAACAAATTCAAAGGCTAGCAGAAGGCAAGAAATATCTAAAATCACAGCAGAACTGAAGGAGATAGAGACACAAAAAACCCTTCCAAAAAAAATAAACAAATGAATCCAAGAGCTGGTTTTTTGAAAAGGTTAACAAAGTAGATAGACCACTAGCCAGACTAATAAAGAAGAAAAGAGAGAAGAATCAAATAGGTGCACTAAAAAATGATAAAGGGGATATCACCACTGATCCCACAGAAATACAAACTACCATCAGAGAATACTATAAAAACCTCTACGCAAATAAACTAGAAAATCTAGAAGAAATGGATACATTCCTGGACGCATACACCCTCCCAAGACTAAACCAGGAAGAAGTCAAATCCCTGAATAGACCAATAGCAAGTTCTGAAATTGAGGCAGTAATTTATAGCCTACCAACCAAAAAAAGCCCAGGACCAGACAGATTCACAGCCGAATTCTACCAGAGGTACAAAGAGGAGCTGGTACCACTCCTTTGGAAACTATTCCAATCAACAGAAAAAGAGGGAATCCTCCCTAACTCATTTTATGAGGCCAGCATCATCCTGATACCAAAACCTGGCAGAGACACAACAAAAAAAAGAAAATTTCAGGCCAATATCCCTGACGAACATTGATGCAAAAATCCTCAATAAAATACTAGCAAACTGAATCCAGCAGCACATCAAAAAGCTTATCCACCACAATGAAGTTGGCTTCATCCCCGGGATGCAAGGCTGGTTCAACATATGCAAATTAATAAACATAATCCATCACATAAACAGAACCGCGACAAAAACCACAAGATTATCTCAATAGATGCAGAAAAGGCCTTCAATAAACTTAAACAGCCCTTCATGCTAAAAACTCTCAATAAACTAGGTATTGATGGAACAGATCTCAAAATAATAAGAGATATTTATGACAAACCCACAGCCAATATCATACTGAATGGGCAAAAGCTGGAAGCATTTCCTTTGAACACTGGCACAAGACAAGGATGCCCTCCCTCACCACTCCTATTCTACATAGTGTTGGAAGTACTGGCCAGGGCAATCAGTCAAGAGAAAGAAATAAATGGTATTCAAATCGGAAGAGAGGAAGTCAAATTGTCTCTGTTTGCACATGACATTATCGTATATTTAGAAAACCCCATCGTCTCAGCCCAAAATCTCCTTAAGCTGATAAGCAACTTCAGCAAAGTCTCAGGATACAAAATCAATCTACAAAAATCACATATTCCTATACACCAATAACAGACAAATGGAGAGCCAAATCATGAGTGAACTCCCATTCAAAATTGCTACAAAGAGAATAAAATACCTAGGAACACAACTTACAAGGGATGTAAAGGACCTCTTCAAGGAGAACTACAAACCACTGCTCAAGGAAATAAGAGAGGGCACAAACAAATGGAAAAACATTCCATGCTCATGGATAGGAAAAATCAATATGGTGAAAACGGCCATATTGCCCAAAGTAATTTATAGATTCAATGCTATCCCCATCAAGCTACCATTGACTTCCTTCACAGAATTAGACAAAAACTACTTTAAACTTCATATGGAACCAAAAAGAGCCCGTATATCCAAGACAATCCTAAGCAAAAAGAACAAAGCTGGAGGCATCACACTACCTGACTTCAAACTATACTACAAGGCTACAGTAACCAAAACAGCATTGTACTGGTATCAAAACAGATATATAGACCAATGAAACAGAGTAGAGGCCTCAGAAATAACGCCAAACATCTACAATCATTTGATCTTTGACAAACATGACAAAAACAAGCAACAGGGAAAGGATTCCCTATTTAATAAATGGTGTTGGGTAAACTGGCTAGCCATAAGCAGAAAACTGAAACTGGACCCCTTCCTTACACCTTATACAAAAATTAACTCAAGATGGATTAAAGACTTAAACGTAAGACCTAAAACCATAAAAATCCTAGAAGGAAACCTAGGCAATACCATTCAGGACATAGGCATGGGCAAAGACTTCATGTCTAAAACACCAAAAGCAATGGCAACGAAAGCCAAAATTGACAAATGAGATCTAATTAAACTAAAGAGCTCCTGTATAGCAAAAGAAACTATCATCAGAGTGAACAGGCAACCTACAGAATGGGAGAAAAGTTTTGCAATCTACCCATCTAACAAAGGGCTAATATCCAGAATCTACAAAGAACTTAAACAAATTTACAAGAAAAACACAACTCCATCAAAAAGTGTCCCCTAGTCCCCCACCCCCCATGATGTTCTCCTCCCTGTGTCCATGTGTTCTCATTGTTCAACTCCCACTTATGAGTGAGAACATGCAGTGTTCGGTTTTCTGTTCCTGTGTTAGTTTGCTGAGAATGATGGTTTCCAGCTTCATTCATGTCCCTGCAAAGGACATGAACTCATCCTTTTTTATAGCCGCATGGTATTCCATGGTGTATATGTGCCACATTTTCTTTATCCAGTCTATCATTGATGGGCATTTGGGTTGAAAGATATGAGCAGACATTTCTCAACAAAAGACATTTATGAAGCCAATAAACATATGAAAAAAAGCTCAGCATCACTGGTCATTAGAGAAATGCAAATCCAAACCACAATGAGATACCATCTCATGCCAGTTAGAATGGCGATCATTAAAAAGTCAGGAAACAACAGATGCTGGAGAAGATGTGGAGAAGTAGGAATACTTTTACACTGTCGGTGGGAATGTAAATTGGTTCAACCATTGTGGAACACAGTGTGGCGATTCTTCAAGGATCTAGAACCAGAATTACCATTTGACCCAGCAATCCCATTACTGGGTATACACCCAAAGGATTATAAATCATTCTGCTATAAAAACACATGCACACGTATGTTTACTGCAGCACTGTTCACAATAGCAAAGACTTGGAGTCAACCCAAATGCCCATCAATGATAGACTGGATAAAGAAAATGTGGCACATATGCACCATGGAATACCATGCGGCTATAAAAAAGGATGAGTTCATGTCCTTTGCAGGGACATGGATGAAGCTGAAAACCATCATTCTCAGAAAACTAACACGGGAACAGAAAACCAAACACCGCATGTTGTCACTCATAAGTAGGAGTTGAACAATGAGAACACATGGACACAGGGAGGAGAACATCATGTGGGGTGGGGGACTAGGATAGCATTAGGAGATATACCTAATGTAGATGACAGGTTGATGGATGCAGCAAACCACCATGGCACGTGCATACCTACTTAACAAACCTGCACCTTCTGCACATGTATCCCAGCACTTAAAGTATAATAAAATAAAAATTAAAAACATGGCAACATAAGGTGTTGATACAAAGTACCATGAATCTACAACAGTTAAACATATTTTTGTGGCGTGAAAATGTACACATCAAAGAAACTGGTTAGAACCAAATATTAAATTGGTAAGATAAAGAAAAAATAGAGTTGTACTTCAATGAGATCCTTAAAAAAAAAAAAAAGAGGTAACACCGAAAATCTGATGAAGACGATATCAGTTTACAAGTTTTCTTCGAAGAGAATGTAGAATTTCTCCCTTAAAAGAAAAGGAGGGGCTGGGCATTGTGGCTCACACTATAATCCAAGTGCTTAGGAAGACCTAGGTGGAAAGAATGCTTGAAGCCAGGAGTTCAAGACAAGCCTGAGCAACATAGAGTGGACTCATCTCAACAAAAAAATAAAAATATTAGTCAGGCATGGTGGAGCATGCCTGTAATTCCAGGTACTCAGGAGGCTGAGACGGGAGGATCATTTGAACCCAAAAGTTCAAGGCTGCAGTGAGTTATGATCACGCCACTGCACTCCAGTCTAGGTGACAGACTGAGACCCTGTCTCTAAAAATAAAAGAAAAGGGGAAACAGATATACATCCATATATCTAATACAATATGAACATCAAATAAGGAATAAGTGAATATTGGCTTGGCAGTCAGATTCTAATTTATTTCACTAAATATCTAAGATGAAAAGAATGGAGGATAATAACCTAGTAAAACAGCATCTGAAATAAAATGACTGTCAAAATTAACTACATATAAAGACAGGCTAGTTGACATACACTAAGTAACAAGGGTGTCTAACAGGCACCCTTATCCAACTGATCCCCCAAACAGAATTCCCTTCTATAATATCACTGACAAACTATCTCTCACAAATGTTTCCAATATGTGTTAGCCAGCATTTCACAAAACAGCCTAACAGAATGAATACATAATGAATGAATGGAACACAAAGGCTGATGACAGTTTTCCCATCATTCAAGCTAAAAGAGAAGTTATTTTTACTGAATATCTAACTCTGCCTAGGAATGGGTATTTTACATGTTGCGTTATTTAATTCTCACAATGATGTATTGGAGGCTGACATTATCTCCACTTAATTCATTATAAAATTGAGCTCAGGCTGGGCACAGAGCCTCATACCTATAATTCCAGCACTTGGGGAGGCTGAGGTGAGATGATCACTTGAAGCCAGGAATTCAAGACCAGACTGGGCAACATAGCAAGACCGCATCTCCACAATAAATTAGCCAAGCATGGTAATACGCTCCTGTAGTCCCAGATACTGGAGAGGCTGAAGTGGGAGGATCTCTTGAGCACAGGAGGTTGAGGTTGCAGTGAGATATTATTACACCACTGCACTCCAGCCTAAGCAACAGAGCAGTCTCTAAAAAAAAATTTTAAATAGGGCCGGGTGCAGTGGCTCATGTCTGTAATCCCAGCACTTTGGGAGGCCGAGGTGGTGGATCACCTGAGGTCAGGAGATCGAGACCAGTCTGGCCAACATGGTGAAACCCTGTCTCTACCAAAAATACAAAATTAGCTGGGCATGTTGGCACGCGCCTGTAATGCCAGCTTCTTGGGAGGCTGAGGCTGGAGAATCACTTGAACCCCGAAGGTGGAGGCTGCAGTGAGCTGAGATAGTGCCATTGCACTCCAGCCTGAGCAAAAAAAGAGTGAAACTCCGTCTCAAAAAAAAATTTTTTTTTAATTTAAATTTTAAAAAGAAAAGAAAATTGAGCTCAGCTTACTGACTGGTCACCTCATTAAGTGGCAATGCCAGGATGTGAATCCAAGCTTGTAGGGGAAAGGGGTATGAAAAAGTTTTTAGGGGAAGGATAAAGGTGCAGAGCTGATGCTACAAAAGCCCAATCTACTGTATCACCTATAATCTGGCAGAAACACCTACAGCTAAGAAACAGATACCCCTTTGTCTTTACATGAGCTGAAATTTAAATGGGTCTGAAAAAGAAAGTGTTTCGGTGAAACCCCGTCTCTACTAAAAATACAAAAATTAGTCAGGCATGGTGGCAGGCGCCTGTGGTCCTAGCTGCTCGGGAGGCTGAGGCAGGAGAATGGCATGAACCCAGGAGGCAGAGCTTGCAGTGAGCCAAGATCGTGCCACTGCACTCCAGCCTGGGCTACAGAGAGAGACTCCATCTCAAAAAAAAAAACGAAAGACAGTGTTTTTCTACAGTCCATTTAAGAGATTCTCTGGACTCAAAGAGAGTAAGTCAAGATGTACATGTCTCACCTCAGAAGGCACATAGGCATCCTAACGTGAACTTCACTGTGAAAACCCCTGAGTAGATTTCATCCATGCAAACCAAATCCAGGAAAAGCTGGATCTAATACTTAACACTCTTGATGACGGCGTCTTCTTTTTTTTTTTTAAATGTTCTTCTCCTTTTGTCTGCCCGTTATTCCTGAGTGTCTAGTCATTACTCTCAGAAATATAATAACCTTCTATGACCTTAGTACAATTCACAAGTGACACAATTTTGCTTGGCTGCCAATGACAGTAATCTTCCCAAAATGTTCTGGATGCAAAAATCAAGGGACATAAGGGTTGGCCAAGGTTCTTAAAAATCTTCTCTCAAGTATCACAGAAAGGACATTTACTGCATTTAATAAGGCTTACTAAGTTGTGATAGTTCAGGTAGGTCTACTATCAAATTTAAACTGTACTAAGAATACATAAGTAAGTCACACAAATGCCCAAAGTTGGTTGTATGTATCTATCTTCCCTCCTATCTACCTACCAACTTTTCTGCCCACCTATCTATACATATGTATATATGTATGTACTATCAGTATAATTGGCTTTATTCTTGTACTTCTGTGCTTTCTCTGCATTATCTTATATGTTCAGAGATCAAATGTTGGATAAATAAAGTAGGGGAGCTCGGGCGCGGTGGCTCATGCTTGTGATCTTAGCACTCTGGGAGGCTGAGGCAGGCGGGTCACCTGAGCTCAGGAGTTCGAGGCCAGCCTGGCCAACAGGGTGAAACCTCATTTCTACTAAAAATACAAAAATTAGCTGGGCATGGTGGTGTGCGCCTTGTGGTCTCAGGCACTCAGGAGGCTGAGGTGGGAGAATTACTTGAGCCTGGGAGGTGGAGGTTGCAGTGAGCCAAGATCACACCACTGCACTCCAGCATAAAGAAAAACAAGCATAAAGAAAAACAAATAATGTCTCCAGGTAATTCCTGCATAGAGATACAGATTCAGAAATAATAGTAGTATGAAAGATGATGGCTTGAAATATATCTGAACCTAGGCCAGGCACAGAGGCTCACACCTGTAATCCCAGAACTTTGGGAGGCTGAGGTGGGCAGATCACTTGATGTCAGGATTTTGAAACCAGCCTGGCCAACATCGTGAAACTCCATCTCTACTAAAAATACAAAAAAATTAGCTGTGCGTGGTGGCGGGCGCCTATAGTCCCAGCTACTCAGGAGGCTGAGGCAGGAGAATCACTTGAACCCAGGAGGCAGAGGTTGCAGTGAGCCAAGATCGCGCCACTGCACTCCAGCCTGGGTGACAGAGCGAGACTCCATCTCAAAAAAAAAAAGAAAGAAAGAAAGAAAGAAAAACAAAAGAAATATATCTGAACCTGCAAAATAAGGAAAAGTTACAGCTGATAACTCTGGATTAGAATATAAGTAGGTGCTGGGCAAAGTGGCTCATGCCTGTAATCCCAGCACTTTGTGAGGCCAAGTCGAGCAGATCACTTGAGGTCAGGAGTTTGAGAGCAGCCTGGCCAACATGGTGAAACCCCGTCTCTACTAAAAATACAAAAATTAGCTGGGCTTGGTGGCAGATGCCTGTAATCCCAGCTACTTGGGAGGCTGAGTCAGGAGAATCGCTTGAACCTGGGAGGTGGAGGTTGCAGTGAGCCAAGATAGCGCCACTACACTCCAGCCTGGGCAACAGAGCAAGACTCTGTCTCAAAAAAAAAAAAAGTTTGTGAGTGTTTCAAATTTTCATTGTTCCAAGAGTTTTCTTGATAAGCCATGAAAACCAGGGAGGCACATGGCCTATCTTGTCTAAATAGGAAAGTGCTTGCCAACTCCAATTCATTTCCTCTAAAAAAATCCTCTTCCTGCTGACCTCTATACTTTGCAAGCTTCATTTCCTATTGCGGACTCCTCTAATTTTTCCATCGTTCTCCTGCCTCTCTCCCTTCCCAACTATCTCCTTCTCTTCCATCGTACAACCTTTCATCACTATCGATTGAGTTATTAGCAATTCTTAGAATTATGCTAGATTAGGCCAGGCGCGGTGGCTCACACCTGTAATCCCAGCACTTTGGGAGGCCGAGGTGGGCAGACCACGAGGTCAGGAGATCGAGACCATCCTGGCTAACATGGTGAAACCCCGTCTCTACTGAAAATACAAAAAATTAGCTGGGCACGGTGGTGGGCACCTGTAGTCCCAGTTACTCAGGAGGTTGAGGCAGGAGAATGGCATGAACCCGGGAGGCAGAGCTGGCAGTGAGCCGAGATCGTGCCACTGTACTCCAGCCTGGGCAACAGAGCAAGATTCCATCTAAAAAAAAAAAAAAAGAATTGTGCTAGATCTTACTGCAAGGTTTAAGTCCTATTCTTCCCTAAAAATGGGGTGGGGTAGGAAGAGCTAGTAGCTAAGAAGAGAAGACACACAATCATTATTGAATGATTCAATATGCAGTTAGTTTGATTCTAAATTGTGTGCCATTGACCAAAAGTAGCAGAGGGGGAAACCCATAAAGACTGGATAATTGAACAAACCTTATCAGAAGGGTGGCGCCTTAAAAGATGGGTAGAATTTGGCTACAACCTCACACATCAAGTTTGTAAGGTTTACCAAGGAGGGGTCCATGTGTGTCTCATCCACTGGTATAGGCCCAGCACCTATCACAGCTCAAATAATATCCTCAGAGTGAGCAAATATTCTAAAAACCCTTTCGTGGTGATCACCAAGGAGATGAAAATCCAGCATCCTCGTGATCTAGCTCCTTCCCACCTGTAAACCTCATCAGCTGAGACACACACCCTTCACACTCTGCTCCAGGCATTCCAAACTACTGGAATTCCCAAATTCACAAAGATGTTCCAAGTCTCTGTGCCTCTCTTGCACATAGTACATGTCCTTTCCAACTTCTCTACCTAAAAAATTCTCACCGTTCTTTAAGATTCAGTGCAAGTATCAGCCACTTCGTGAAGGTTTCTCCGACCTCCCGGTTCAGAACAATCACATTCTCTCCCTCATTCCTTACTCTGCATTACCTGTTTGTCCTACCTGTATTTTAGTCCTTATCTCACTAAGTTCACTGATATCCACAGCACCTAACACAGTGTCTGGAACACAGCAAGCACTCAAGAGTTTATTAAATTAAATATCAAATTCAGCAGGAGACAGAAGGCCAAAGATAAAACTGGGACTAATTAAAAATTTCCTCATTAAAAAAAAAGACATTATGAAATTGGCATTTAGAAAACTCAAGCCAGTACTCAATAGCAGTGTTGTTCAATGCAACTTTCCCTGATGTTGTTGAGCAGTCTACAGCTGCTTGTCCAGATGGTAGCCGTTAGCTACATGTGGCTTCTGAGCACCTGAAATGTGGCTAGTGAAACTGAGGAACTGAATTTGCAATTTCATCTATTTTACTTTATTTGAATTTAAGTAGCCATACATGGCTAGTGGCTACCATATTGAATAGTACAGCTCTAGTTAGCAGAAATACTGCATGAAAGTGACAGAATATAAGATTTTGTAATTAATTTTAAAAGTACTGGGTGACAGAGCAAGACTCTGTCTCTCAAAAAAAAAAAGGGACGTTGCAGCAATTATTAATCCTAACAATGAAATGAGCTCCTTCTCAAAGTAATCTCTGAAACTGTCCAACAAAAAAGGGGATAATTTTTTAGACGCAAACTTCCAAGAGTCCACCATTAGTATGAGTGAGAAGCTGGACTACAAAACGTCACATTATTTTATACCTGGAAAGAATTCAGACAATATTTTATAAGGAAGTGAACCTTGGTTTGGAAGTCAAGTGAACTGCTTGAGATCACACAGGGAATCAGAAACTAAAAGCTAGATTTTAAAATGCTATGTCAGGCTGGGCATGGTGGCTTATGCCTTTAATTCCGCACTTTGGGAGGCCGAGGTGAGAAGATCCCTTGATGCCAGGAGTTCAAGACCAGCCTAAGCAATATAATGAGACTTCTGAATTTTAAATTTCTCTACAGAAAAATTTAAAAATTAGCCAGGCGGGCCAGGCACAGTGACTCACTCCTGTAATACCAGCACTTTGGGAGGCCAAGGCAAGCAGATCATGAGATCAGGACTTCAAGACCAGCTTGGCCAACATGGTGAAACCTCATCTCTACTAAAAATACAAAAAAAAAAATTGGCCAGACATGGTGGCGGGCACCCGTAGTCCCAGCTGCTTGAGAGGCTGAGGTAGGAGAATGACTTGAACGCAGGAGGCAGAGGTTGAGTTGAGCCGAGGTCACGCCATTGCACTCCAGCCTGGGTGACAGAGTGAAACCCTGTCTCAAAAAAAAAAAGGCCAGACGCAGTGGCTCATGACTGTAATCCAAGCACTTTGGAGGGCTGAGGAGGATGGATCATTTGAGGTCAGGAGTTGGAGACCAGCCTAGCCAACATGGTGAAACCCCATCTCTACTAAAAATATAAAAATTAGCCAGGCATGGTGGTGGGCACCTGTGATCTCAGCTACTTGGGAGGCTGAGGAAGGAGAATCTCATGAACCCGGGAGGCAGAGGTTGCAGTGAGCCGAGATCACGCCATTGCACTCCAGCCTGGGCAACAGAGCGAGACTCCATCTCAAAAAAAAAAAAAAAATTAGCCATGTATGGTGGCACGCGCCTATACACCCACCCATTCAGAAGGCTAAGGTAGGAGGATCACTTGAGCCCAGGATTTCAAAGTTGCAGTGAGTCTAGATCTCATCACTGCACTCCAGCACGGATGACATAGCAAGACCCTGCCTCAAAAAAATAATAACAACATGAAATGCTATACCCTGTTAATCATCTTAATTGTGATGATTTCACAGGTGTATGCATATACAAAATGTCACAAATTGTACACCTTAAATATGAGATCTTATTATAGGTTAATTAAACTTGAAAAAAAAGCTGTTTTTTAAAAGGCACACTATATCCACTACTATACCATCTTCGGCTCTACCTCATAGTTGTTAGGAATAAGCTAGTTAATATAATTAAAGACTTCAAAGACTGTGTGATGTGGTGTATACACTATAGAAATGTTAGCTGCATTATCATTAGTTACTAGAATTCTGCCTTACTTACCAGCTTGGAAAAAGCAAGGGAAAGTGTCAGCAGGACTTGGAGTCAGAAACTCCACATCATTGTGCTGGTTCTTGGGCAACTTCTGTAAGTCTCAATTCTTCGTAAAATGATTTAGCTAGACAAGATTATCTCTAAAGGGCCTTTCCAAACTAAAGATTTCAGATTAGGATAAAAGCTGTAGATATGGAAAAGACAGATCAATATGGGACCCTTGGGGAAGAACTGGTAAGATTTAAGAACTGGCTAGAAACGCAGAATGGTGGAAAGCAATGAGTCAACAATGGAAGCAAAATTTTGAGCTTTGAAGATAGATAACTCAAGGTTTACATTCAAAAAGGAGTGTGTTGACCCAATAGGCATATATTATTATTTTAATAAATCAGGAGGTTCTCCCTGGAAATGAATATTTGTGACCTTCTGGATCAAAATGTCACCCACACTTAAAATGTATGCTAAAACCAAAATCTCTTCTCACGAGATTATCTAAATGCTATGCTAAAATGAAATCCCTAATGGACAATTATAATTACAGACAATGACATTTAGTACATTCAATAACATTTATTCCAAAGTATCCAATTTATGAAAAGAAATCAACGTACGCACGTATGCATCAGTCACCAAAAGACTGTTTTTTTTTTGTTTTTTTTTTTGAGATGGAGTCTCACTCTGTCATCCAGGCTGGAGTGCAGTGGTGTAATCTCGGCTCACTGCAACCTCTACCTCCCAGGTTCAAGAGATTCTCCTACCTCAACCTCCTGAGTAGCTGGGATTACAGGCACACACCACAATGTCCGGCTAATTTTTATGTTTTTAGTAGAGACGGGGTTTCACCATGTTGGCCAGGCTGGTCTTGAACTCTTGACCTCAGGTGATCCACTGCGTCAGCCTCCCAAAGTGCTGGGATTACAGGCCTGAGCCACCGTGGAGACTGTTTTTTTGAACACTATTTCAACGTGGAAACAACCTAATCCCAGAGTCACAGAGCTGCCTGAAATGTCACAGCAGGACCTGATGACAAAGTATTTTAACCCAGTTTCTCTTAGCGACTTCATGAGGTCTTCTTCAAACAGCTAAAGTGCAATATTACATCTCATGCACTATATATAACATGTTTTCAGCACTGGATGCCATGATCAATTGTTGTATGCCCTGAATAGTCTTTAGAGAATCATGCTTTCATTTAGTGTGACATCCAAAAGAATGCTTTAGATTGTACTGAGGAATAGATTCTGACCTACTCCTATTATAGATGTAATCAGCCCAGCAAAGTTATGCTGACATTTTGATAGACTCCCTTCCACTGTATTATACTGGTGTAACACATCTGGACAAAAACCTAAATATCATAGTTTTCATAAAATCCTTTGCCTATGTTTCATAGAACGAAAAAAAAAATCCTGCCAACTTTCTGATGATCCTTCAAGGGCAACATTTCAAATATAATACCCTTCTCTGGACACTGAATCGTATTTCAGTTATTAAGTGACTGTTTGGTCAACATTTGGATCAAATCCCAGAACAAAACATTTTAAAAATGAAATCATTCATGAAAAGTTATAATTCAGCACTATCTACGAATCTATTTAGACCTAGCCAAAATGGACCATTTTATGACTAGATAAACTGAAAAGTGCCGTTGATTAGCCTAGAACAGCAACATAAAAAATTCTTAGTTGCAAGGTAAAGCAAATGACATGCTGAAATATAATATAGAAAAGAACTGAGACCTCTTTGGGAATGAGTCACTTAGAGTCACATTTTCCAGCTATCTTAGTTTCTGGTTTGGAACTTAATTTTAACTCATAAAATAGAATCCTCTCCAAAATATACCATATGGTTCCTACCTTTTATTTTATTTTATTTTTATTTATTTATTTATATATTTTTTTGAGATGGAGTCTCGCCCTGTCGCCCAGGCCAGAGTGCAATGACGCGATCTCAGCTCACTGCAACCTCCGCCTCCTAGGTTCACACCATTCTCCTGCCTCAGCCTCCTGAGTAGCTGAGATTACAGGTGCCCACCACCATGCCCAGCTAATTTTTGTATTTTAGTACAGACAGGGTTTCACCATGTTGGCCAGACTGGTCTCGAACTCCTGACCTCATGATCTACCTGCCTCGACCTCCCAAAGTGCTGGGATTACAGGCATGAGCCAACGCGCCTGGCCCGGCTCCTACCTTTTAAAAAGATACATAAGCATACAAGGATATTGGTATGAGAGGGTCAGGTTCCAGAACCAATCCCCCTTGGATACCAAGGGATGACTTACAATGTTTATGCTCACATCTAACAGGCCCCCTGCTAGACCCCCAGGCTTACGTTACCTAAAAATGTTGAAAGAATATAAACTAAGTCCTGGAACAAACAACATAAATGAATCAATTATTATGCTGATTGAATAATACTTTCATTATTATCTCTATTTGAATTATGTATAGATGGTCATTTTATCTAAGATTAGCATATGTTTATGTATTTCTGTCCTAGAATAAAATAAAAACTGAGAAATTAGTTTCAACCACTCACCTGGCTTAGGAATATCTATGACTAAACAAGCTATAGTCCTCTCCACTGTATTCTGGCCTAGCTTGTTACTGTAAAAACTCTTGAAGGACGCCGGGCGCAGAGGCTCGAGCCTGTAATCCCAACACTCTGGGAGGCCAAGGCGGGCTGATACCTGAGGTCGGGAGTTCGAGACAAGCCTGACCAACATGGAGAAACCCCATGTCTACTAAAAATACAAAATTAGCCAGGCGTGGTGGCACATGCCTGTAATCCCAGCTACTCAGGAGGCTGAGGCAGGAGAATTGTTTGAACCCGGGAGGCGGAGGTTGCAGTGAGCCGAGATTGCGCCATTGCACTCCAGCCTGGATGACAGAGTGAAACTCTGTCCCAAAAATAACTCTTGAAGGAAACAGACCCCCAAAAGGTACAAGAGCCCCTTATATTATACATGCACACACATGAGAGTTATGTTATACCTTCATGAATGTACTACCTCCATCAAGTACAGATCACTTTTCTCCACATAGAATGATGCTAACTACCACTCCTCATGTCCCTTGGACACACACATACATATTCATTCCATACTCTTGGATCTGAAAGGAGTCTGGGCTTTGGAACCAGACACAGCTAAAATCAAATCCCGTCTCTGTAACTCAAAAACTCATGGTCAAGTCCAAGTTCACTTACGTTCACATATTCCTTCACCACAAGAGAATCTGTTTTTGTTTTTGTTTTGTGTGGCAACTTTTGCCAAAAAAAAATCCCCAAAACCAGGAAGACTGGAAACCAAGTATTAAGGCACCTAAGATTCTCCTCTTTTCCAAAGTCTTTCCCTAGGATACAGGAGGAATATCTGCAACAAAGGCAGCAGGAGGCACTTACATGGATGTTTGGCTTATAATTATTTGGCAAATTTTTCATTTAGGTTTTAGGTATTTTTCTGCATGTATATTATATGTTACAAAAAATACTAATAAAATGAAATGCAAAATAGCCTCCCTACCCATTGTTAACTTCAGTGAAACTTATTTTCTATCAACTGTTTTCTTATGCTTTTCTTGATGTACTCAATAGGATATAAGGATAATTTCTTATTCTTTGTGTAATTTAACATAATTTACTCCAGCTCAAGTTAGTTGAGGACTTTTTTTAAAAAAAGAACTAAGGAGAGTACATCTGTTTCCAATGAGGCTTCTTAAAGAACAGAGAAAATATTAAAATATCTTTAAACAATTTGAGATAAAATCATGGTGACCTACATAGAGCAAATCACCCTAAGTAGGTTAAGTAAGTGAAAGTAGTTATCTTTTTTAAACTAAAAAAGACTAAAAGGAACTCTATAATCTGACAACATAACAACTTGTGATATTCTACACCAAAAAAAAAAAAAAAAAAGAAACAACTCAAAACGAAAAGGCACTACTACCGGACAAAAAATAAACTAAAAAGGAGTATCTCAGCCAAGTAATTAGAACTGAGCTACATGCCCATATCAAACAAAATCTGCTACATACCTTGATCAATACAGTTTTCGGCAAGAGTAAAAAGCAGAGGTGAGCGTTCCTCAAGCAAATGCTGATGAATATTCACACATCTCAAAGTCCACCATGGCAAGCTCTAGGAAAAAACACCACGTAAGCTGAAATAAACGGATACTTTAGAAAACTCTTTTTACATTAACTGAGATTTTTAGAATTTTTTTACATTCATAAAATTAAATTTATTCCTCAATAAGATTACCCATCCACTACTCTCTTCAGTAATAATACCAAAACCCACATCTGTGTCTTCCATAAGAATAACACCTCACCTCCATCCTCTCAAACCTGTATTTTTTTTTCAGCCACTTGGACTTCCTTATGTCATTTTGAACTTACCAACTCCTCCTTTAAAATATATGTTGTGGCCGGGTGTGATGGCTCACACCTGTAATCCCAACACTTTGGGAGGCTGAGGCGGGCAGATCACAAGGTCAGGAGTTCAAGACCAGCCTGGCCAACATGGTGAAACCCTGTCTCTATTAAAAATACAAAAATTAGCTGGGCGTGGTGGCAGGCGCCTGTAGTCCCAGCTACTCGGGAGACTTGAGGCAGGAGAATTGCTTAAACCTGGGAGGCAGAGGTTGCAGTGAGCCGAGGATGCACCATTGCACTCTAGCCTGGGCAACACAGCGAGACCCTGTCTCAAAAAAAAAAAAAAAAAAAATGTTGTATTCATCCTGCTCTGTGGCACTCTATCACCACTTTAATCCGAGTACCAACTCCTTCAGAGGCCCCACAAGAACCCCCTGTGGGGGTGATTTTTCCATCACCTGAACTTCCAGCACATTATCTGTAATTCCCTTGCAAACACATTCCATTGTATTTTATGAATGTCATCTCAGGTTCCAATGTTGTTCACCGTCTACTACCCAACAAGGTAAGAAATCATGTCTTATTCATCTCTATATCCTCCTCAAAGCAATGTATTTTACATAATCTACACAGTAAGAAATACCTTGGATTCAGATGCTCCCCAATCTGAGAAGATTGCTTCCACACCTGTATGAAACCTCTTCCTTACAGTCTTCTCCTGCTAGTGTGGCACATACTGATCTTTCACTTCTTTGAACTTCTACACTGTTCCTAGAAGTTGGCATCATATTGGACAGCACCTGTTTTTCAAGTTTATAACTCTACTTGAGCCATACATTTCTGAGGGCAGAAACTGCTTTTTTTTATTTATTTATTTATTTATTTTTGAGGCAAGGTCTGACTCTGTCGCCCAGGCTGGAGTGCAGTGGCATGATCACAGCTCACTGCAGCCTGGACCTCCTCAGGCTCAGGTGATCCTCCCACTTCAGCTTCCTGAGTTGCTAGGACTACTGGCCATGTCACCATGCCCAGCTAATTTTTGTATTTTTTGGTAGAGATGGGGTTTTGCCATGTTGCCCAGGTTGGTCTCCAACTCCTGGGCTCAAGTGATCCACCCACCTTGGCCTCCCAAAGTGCTGGGATTACAGATGTGAGGCACTGCACCAAGTAGGAAACTGGATTTTAGACACTGTCTTGACTAATGCACAAGCTGAGCATATAGTAGCTTTTTCTTTTATTCGCTGATGCTTTTTCTTACTTGATCAACATATATTTACTTAAAAAAAAATAAAAACAAGAAACAACAAGCCAATATAAAAGTATGGCCAGGTATGGTACCTCACACCTATAATCCCAGCTACTCAGGAGGCTGAAATGAGAAGATCACTCGAGGCTAGGAGTTTGAGACCAGGTGGGCAACACTGTAAGACTAAGTCTCTTTAAAAAAAAAAAAAAAAAAAAAAAGGGGGTGCCGGGTGCAGTGGTTCACACCTGTAGTCCTAGCACTATGGGAGGCCGAGGTGGGGCAGATCACCTGAGGTCAGGAGTTCAAGAGCAGCCTGGCTAACATGATGAAACCCGGTTCCTACTAAAAATACAAAAAATTAGCCAGGTGTGGTGGCACGCGCCTGTAATCCCAGCTACTCGGGAGGTTGAAGCAGGAGAATCACTTGAACCTGGGAGGTGGAGGTTGCAGTGAGCCAAGATTGCACCACTGCACTCCAGCTTGGGCAACAAGAGTGAAACTCCGTCTCAAAAAAAAAAAGTATATACGGTGAAGAGTGAAAATCTCTCTTCCACAGTCCCAATATCATCCTCCTCCAGCGGAAAAAATCAGTGACAAAGGTTTACATTCCTCCAGAGCTTCCTCTATGTATGTGCATGTGTGTATATGTACATGTGTACAAGTTATGATAAGTAATTTTGATTAGCTCATTATAAATTATTTGTAACTATATTACTTTACATTATATTACATGAAAGTCTAACAATTAGTTTTCCTTTTAGTTACCTGCAAATATGAGATGACAATTACCAAAAAGCTTTCTTTTGAGATGGGGTCTCAGTACACTGTCCAGGGTGGAGTGCAGTGGCTATTTACGGGAGTCATCATAGCACACTGCAGCTTTGAACTCCTGGACTCAAGCCATCCTCCTGCCTCAGATTTCCAAGTACCTGGGACGACAGGTATATGCCACAGCACCTGGCTCCAAAGAACTTTTTTGCTTGAACTTAATTTCTTCATTTGACTAAGACGTTCCCTTCTAAACTGCTACACACCATAGCCTGGTTCACTTCTAAAGTGTTATACACCACAACTACTACAACCGTGATGCAACCACAAATGAATTTTGACTCCATGACAAAATCCTTTCAAATTAATACTGTTTCCTCAGTCCATGTAAGGAAATATAAAATTATCTAATAGCAAAGAAATTTCAGACAGTTTTTAACTGAATTCCCTGAGGTGTTGCCTCATTTTCATTCTTTTCCTATCACTATAGCATGAAGTCAGTTTACATCTCAATTATCTGTCCCTTATCTGCTGTCAGCAATAAGTGAGTCAGGTCTGGCAGCTTATTCTTTTACTTTTCTAGACATGGGAATTTAGATACATCCAGTCAAAAAGATTTCACTTTTAAGAAAACACATAATACAAGGCCAGGCACAGTGGCTCACACTTGCAATCCCAGCACTTTGGGTAGCAGGAAGCTCACTTGAGGCCATAAATTCAAGACCAGCCTGGGCAACACAGAGAGACCCCATTTCTACAAAAAAATTTTTTTAGGTAGCTGAGTGTGGTAGTGCATATCTGTAAACCTAGCTACTCAGGAGTTTAAGGTTATAGTCAGCTGTGATCACACCACTGTACTCCAGGTTGGGCAACAGAGAAGAGACTCTGACTCTAAAAAAAAAAAAACAAAAAACAAACAAACAAAAAAACATATAATATGCTGAACTCTCAAAAATCAGATCTATAAATTAACTCTCAAACCAAAAATCTTTATATGGGGGAGGGAAGAATAAAACAAATATAGAGGCCGGGCGCGGTGGCTCATGCCTGTAATCTCAGCACTTTGGGAGGCTGAGGCAGGCGGATCACAAGGTCAGGAGATCAAGACCTTCCTGGCCAACACAATGAAACCCCATCTCTACTAATAATACAAAAAATTAGCTGGGCGTGCTGGTGGGAGCCTGTAGTCCCAGCTACTTGGGAGGCTGAGGCAGGAGAATGGCATGAACCCGGAAGGTGGAGCTTGCAGTGAGCAGAGATCGCGCCACTGCACTCCAGCCTGGGAGACAGAGCGAGAGTCAGTCTCCAAAAAAAAAAAAAAACAAATATAGAAAGCATAGCCTATTTTTCTACTAGTCAGTATAACAGACCTTTTCAGTTTGTCAAGAATTGCTTAATATAAAAATAGAGGGCTGGCACAGTAGCTCATGCCTGTAATCTCAGCACTTTGGGAAGCCAAGGTAGGAAGATCACTTGAAGCCACGAGTTTCAGACAAGCCTGGGCAATGCAGTGAGATCCCATCTCTACAAAAATAAAACTTAAAAAATTGAGCCAGGCATGGTGGCTCACACCTGTAATCCCAGCACTCTGGGAGGCCAAGGCAGGTGGATCACGAGGTCAGGAGATCGAGACCATCTGGGCTAACATGGTGAAACCCCGTCTCTACTAAAAATACAAAAAATTAGCTGGACATGGTGGTGGGCGCCTGTAGTCCCAGCTACTCGGGAGGCTGAGGCAGGAGAATCGCGTGAACCCAGGAGGCAGAGGTTGCAGTGAGCCAAGATTGCACCACTGCACTCCAGCCTGGGCGACAGAGCGAGACTCCATCTCAAAAAAAAAAAAGTAAAATTGAAAATTGAGGCCGGTCACTGTGGCTCACACCTGTAATCCCAGCACTTTGGGAGGCTGAGGCAAGCCGATCATTGAGGTCAGGAGTTCGAGACCAGCCTGACCAACATGGTGAAAATCCATCTCTTCTAAAAATACAAAAAAAATTGGCCGGGCATGGTGGTGCATACCTGTAGTCCCAGCTACTTGGGAGGCTGAGGCAGGAGAATCACTTGAACCCGGGAGGCGGAGGTGGCACTGAGCTGAGATCACGCCACTGCACTCCAGCCTGGGCAACAGAGTAAAACTCTGTCTCAAAAAAATAAAAAAAGAAAGAAAAAATAGGGGGGAGGCGGGAGGGATAGCATTAGGAGATATACCTAATGCTAAATGACGAGTTAACGGGTACAGCACACCAACATGGCACATGTATACATATATAACAAACCTGCACATTGTGCACATGTACCCTAAAACTTAAAGCACACTAATAATAAAATTTTAAAAAAAGAAACAAAGAAAGAAAAAATTGAGGCATTAATAAAAAAGTGAACTTGAAGTCTTGCTTTAGATAATTTCTAGATTTTATCTCCTGATTATAACACTTATTACAGAATGGTCTGACTGAGAAGTCACAATAGTTTAGAACCTCCCAGACAGCAGGGAGCAGTAGTATACTCACAAGACACCAAATAAATATTTGCCAGTTTATCCCATTTTATAAATGGAAACTGATATTCAGAGAAATTAACTAGCATAAGGTCACATAGCTGTTGATTTCAAAACCAAGACTCATTTTACTCAACCACTTACATAGTACCAATTCTAGTGTATATACTTCACAGATTAGGGGTTGTGGGAAAATCTGCTTCTTCTATAATTTCACAAAAATAATATCATCATAAATAACTTGATACATTTCTTGGAGTCAGGTTACTCAAAAATTAATTTAAAAGGTTAAAATTAACTTGGATAAGTATGTAATGTTTCTTTATTATTTTATCTTAATTCATCAAATCAGCCATTTTTAATAACACCATTAAGAGAAAGATATAAGCCAGGTGCCTATAGTCCTAGCTGCTCAGGAGGCTGGAGCAGGAGGATCACTTGAGCCCACAAGTTGAAGGCCATCCTGGACAACACAGCAAGACAACATCTCCAAAAAAAAAAAAGCAGAAAGGAAGGAAGAAAAGAAGAAAGGAAGGAAAGAAGGAAAGGAGGGAGGGAGGGAGGGAGGGAAAAAAGAATGATATAGTAAAGACCCACAGGAAAAATCTATAATAGAAAGAATAATGCTTCAATTGAATGGCAAGAGAAGCCAGGCAGGATGGTGTGCTCCTGAAGTTCCAGCTACTCAGGAGGCTGAGGTGGGAGGATCACTTGGGGCCAGGAGTTCAAGATCAGCCTGGGCAACACAGTGAGAACCTGTCTCCCATCTCAAAAAAAAAGAAAAAGAAAAAGGCAAAATTTCAGCACAAAATGATGTATACATAGTAATACACTACAGGAAAACAGGTTTTTAAGCAGAAGTCAAAAGTTGTTTACAGCTGCCAAGAAATTAAGGTAACTTGCCTCTGCAACCCTACAAGAATGACATCTACAACTAGTATTCCACATATTTATTAATTCTCCTAAGTTGTTGACAGTATATATATTATTTTTCAAATGATGCTTAACATACTTTTTTTTTTTGGAGACAGAGTCTCACTCTGTCGCCTGGGCTGGAGTGCGGTGCGCGATCTTGGCTCACTGCAACCTCCACCTTCCATGTTCAAGCAATATTCCTGCCTCAGCCTCTTGAGTAGCTAGGATTACAGGCATGCACCACCATGCCTGGCTAATTTTTTTTTTTTTTTTTTGAGACAGAGTCTCGCTGTGTTGCTCAGGCTGGTGTGCAGTGGAACGATCTCGATTCACTGCAAACTCCGCCTCCTGGGTTCAAGCAATTCTCCTGCCTCAGCCTTCCAAGTAGCTGAGATTACAGGCACCCGCCATTACACCCGGCTAATTTTTGTATTTTTAATAGAAACGGGGTTTCACTGTGTTGGCCAGTTTGGTCTCAAACTCCTGACCTCAGGTGATCCACCTACCTCGACCTCCCAAAGTGCTAGGATTACAGGCGTGAACCACCATGCCCAGAGATGCCTGGCTAATTTTTGTATTTTTACTAGAGACAGGGTGTCGCCATGTTGGCCAGACTGGTGTCGAACTCCTGACCTCAGGTGATCCGCCAGCCTCGGCCTCCCAAAGTGCTGGTATTACAGGCGAGAGCCACTGCGCCTGGACAATGCTTAACATTCTTGATGAAGAAAACTTTTGAGCAACTTAAAAACCATCTCACTCATTCATTAGTGACCATAAGTTCTCACTAGAAAGAAAATAATGCCATTTGGCAGCCTCATGGCTTGGTGATACTTTACCTAGAGTAAAGTAGCTGGGCACAGTGGCTCACGCCTGTAATCCCAGCACTTTGGAAGGCCAAGGTGGGTGGATCACTTGAGGTCAGGAGTTCGAGACCAGTTGGCCAACATAGTAAAATCCCATTTCTACTAAAAGCACAAAAAAATTAGCAAGGCATGGTGGCACGTGCCTGTAATCCAAGCTACTAGGGAGGCTGAGGCAGGAGAATCACTTGAACCCAGGAGGCAGAGGTTGTAGTGAGCCGAGATCACACCACTGCACTTCAGCCTGGGCAACAGAGTGAGACTCTGTCTCAAAAAATAAATAAGTAAATAAATAAAACAATAGAGCAAAGTAATCGTCACTCTTTAAGACCATTTAACTCAGATCAACTTACTTAGGGGAAAAATTTTTTACTCAAGCTACTGTCACTAAGAGCTCAAAAGACGAAGCCTCATATATGCTAAGACATGTTGAAATCCGTGTATTAAAAAACCTTCAATTAGCCAGGCACGGTGGTGCACACCTGTAGTCCCAGCTACTTGGGAGGCTGAGGTGGGAAAATCACTTGAACCTGGGAGGCGTAGATTGCAGTGAGCCAAGATCACACCACTGTACTCCAGCCTGGGCAACAGAGCAAGACGCTGTCTCAAAAACAAAAACCTTTCTAGGCTGGGAATGGTGACTTATGCCTATAATCTCGGCACTTAGGGGAGATGGAGGCAGGTGAATCACTTGAGCCCACAAGTTCAAGACCAGCCTGAGCAACAAGGTGAAACCCTGTCTCTACAAAAAATACAAAAATTAGCCGGGTGTGGTGGCGCATGCCTGTAGTCCAAGTTACTTGGGAGGCTGAGGTGGGAGGATGGCTTCAGCCCAGGAGGTGGAGGTTGCAGTGAGCTGAGATCATGCCACTGCACTCCAGCCTGGGCAACGGGGCCAGACCCTGTCTTAAAAAAAAAGCAAAACAAACAAACAAAAAAAAAAACAACCTCTAGTACAATGGATTCCAAATCCTCTGGCTCTCATGAGAGTTGCAAATAGAGGCACCACTTCCCTTCTAACCTCTTCTTTTAAAACAAATTTAGGCCAGGTGCAGTGGCTCATGCCTGTGATCCCAGCACTTTGGGAGGCCAAGGCAGGCAGGTTACCTGAGGCTAGGGGTTTGAAACCAACACGGCCAACATGGCGAAACCATGTCTCTACTAAAAATACAAAAAATTAGCCAAACGTGGTGGTGGGCGCCTGTAATCCCAGCTACTCAGGAGGCTGAGGCATGAGAATCACTTGAACCTGTGAGGTGGAGGTTGCAATGAGCCGAGATCACACTACTATACTCCAGTCTGTGTGACAGAGTGAGACTCCATCTCAAAAAAAACAAAAAAAATTTAGTGTATAAACTTAAATGCTTAGGAAAGTAAGCCCTTACACAGCACAGACCAAGTCTATATTGACCTATAGAAATATTGTGATGCTTGGGCCGGGCACAGTGGCTCACACCTGTAATCCCAGCACTTTGGGAGGCTGAGGTAGGCAGATCACCTAAGGTCAGGAGTTCGAGACCAGCCTGACCAATGTGGAGAAATCCCATCTCTACTAAAAATACAAAAGATGAGCCACGCATTGTGGCAGCCGCCTGTAGTCCCAGCTACTTGGGAGGCTGAGGCAGGAGAATGGTGTGAACCCAGGAGGTAGAGCTTGCAGTGAGTCAAGATCACGCCACTGCACTCCAGCCTGGGCTACAGAGCGAGACTCTGTCTCAAAAAAATAAATAAATAAAAATAGAAAATTAGCCAGACATGGTGACGCATGCCTGTAATCCCAGCTACTTGGGAGGCTGAGGCAGAAGAATTGCTTGAACCCAGGAGGTGGAGGTTGTGGTGAGCCAAGATCGCGCCATTGCACTCCAGCCTGGGCAACAAGAGTGAAACTCCATCTCGAAAAAAAAAAGAACGAACTATTGCATTTCTTAAAAATTTTCAGCCAAAACTGGGAGATTTCATATAAAATTTAGATATACTATTTCTGACACTATGGGGTCTGCAGCACACCAGGTTGCAACAATCAGATGGAGCAGGGGTCAGCCAGGCACAGCCTGTGCGCAAATCCAGCCCACTACTGGTTTCCGTATAGTCCAAGAACTGAAAATCGTTTTTACATTTTTATATCACTGGGAAAAATCAAGAATAATATGTTGTGAATGTGAGAAGTATAGAAAATGTAAGTTTCAGTGTCCACAAATAAAGCTTTATTGGAAGACAGTCATGTCCATTTAATGAAACATTGTCTACAGCTGCTCTAACACTACAATGCAGCAGAGTTGAATAGCAGCAACACAGACTGCACACTGCGTGGCTGACAACCTCCACTAAACCTCCAAAGACTGTCTTTTCTTTCTGCATATTAGCATTCTGTGTGTATATTTGTCCTCACTAGTTTATATGAAGAAACCATATAATAGATATTTAACAAATGCTTTACTAAATCCAACCCAAATAATGACATAACATAGAATGTGAGCCAGAAAACAGAAATTAAGACCCATTAAATTTTGGTCACTGCTCATTATCCTACATGAAATTCATAAAAGACTGCGAGGTATATCTTTTTTTGTTTTGTTTTTGTTGTTGTTGTTGTTTTGTTTTTTTTTTTTTTTTGAGACACAGTCTTGTTCTCTTGCCCAGGCTGGAGTGCAATGGCACAATCACGGCTCACTGCAACCTCCACCTCCCAGGTTCAAGCAATTCTCCTGCCTCAGCCTCCCAAGTAGCTGGGATTACAGGTGCACGCCACCGCGCCCAGCTAATTTTGTATTTTTAGTAGAGATGGGGTTTCACCATGTTAGCCAGGCTGGTCTCGAACTCCTGACCTCAGGTGACCCGTCCACCTCAGCCTCTCAAAGTGCTGGGATTACAGGCGTGAGCCACCATGCCCAGCCCAAGGTATATTTTTAAATCGATATTTAAGATTTCTGCAAATGAACATTTATATCTATACAGTACACACATAAATCCTATTAAGGAGGTGCAACATAATCTCATTCTAAACTAGATCAATCTCATGAGGGAAGAAAAGTTTTTGCTTATTTTCATCAGATTTTTAAATTACATACCTAGAAGACTTAGAAAACAAAATAGACCAAGACATTGTCAGCGACACATCTACAGTCTGGTGTTAATAAGCACAAAAGTCATACCACGGTATGAATCTCATGGATCCTTTCCTTACCTGAATAGCTGTCAGTTTATGTCTTACATTCACTAGGATAATGCGTGCTAATAACAGTAGTATAGGCTTCGAGGTCAGGCTGTAGATTGATTCACCATCTAGAGTGAGCAGGCTCAGAACAAATGCATCCAGTCCTTTACCCTGAAAAAAGGATTATAAACTAAGATGATATAATTTAACAAAATATTAATCTTTATATGTCTTGTAATAATACAAAGATTTTCCAGTCAACTCAGCTTTGAAACGAAAGCATTAATATATTACACAGCAATTGGCACTGGACAGAATTATAACACTGCAAATGCCCTTAGACATCTATAAATCCAGCCTGCCCTGATGGATGGCCACCCATCTGATCAAACTTGATTTTTTGGGTTTTTGGTGTTTTGTTTTTGTTTTTGTTTTTGTTTTGAGATGGGAGTCTCACTCTGTTGCCCAGGCTGGAGTGCAGTGGCGTGATCTTGGCTCACTGCAACCTCCATCTCCCGGGCTCAAGTGATCCTCCTGCCTGGGCGAATAGCTGGGACTCCAGGCACGCACCACCACATCCAGCTAAGTTTTTGTATTTTAAGTAGAGATGGGGTTTCACCATGTTGGCCAGGTTGGTCTCGAATTCCTGACCTTAAGTGATCCCCTGCCTTGGTCTCCCAAAGTGCTGGGATTATAGGCGAAAGCTTCTGCGCCTGGCATGTTCAAACTTTAGAGAAACAAGGAACTCAAAAAAAATGCTAGCATTGAAGAGATATCATCACTTCATAAATTTACTTACAACAAAATATTATCTCAATGAAAAGCATCCCTATATTAAAGTATTTATAGTAAATAGTGTATTTGATATTTATATTAAACACCTACATTTCACTTAAGCTTCAATACCTGGAAAATGTCATTATGAAGTAAGTCTCTACTCCATAATTTCTATCAAGCCAAACAATCAACAAGGTCTCATGCATCAAATGCAGAATGGGCATATGACCACACACCAGAGTGAGCAGAAGGCTGCAAAAAAAAAGGATGCCTTTGAAAAATGCACTCTCCTGTTGTACAGAGATTTTTTTACAATGGACAAGGTTGTTAAAATTTGGATGGCAGAATTTTAACAGCTCCATAAAATAGCGAGCAAGAATCTTCACCCATCAGGAACATGGGTTCCAATGTCACATGCACAGGACAGTGTCCTTTCTCTGCTTCTCATTAGTTTGTGAGCACATGTAAATTTTTCCCACAATTGTTTTCCTGATGAAGCCTCGGTTTCATCAATTATGAAATGAAATAAGTGGGCCGGGCACGGTGGCTCACATCTGTAATCCCAGCACTTTGGGACGCCAAGGCGGGCGGATCACGAGGTCAGGAGATCAAGACCATCCTGGCTAACACGGTGAAACCCTGTCTCTATTAAAACTACAAAAAATTAGCCGGGTGTGGTGGTGGGTGCCTGTAGTCCCAGCTACTTGGGAGGCTGAGGCAGGAGAATGTTGTGAACCTGGGAGGTGGAGCTTGCAGTGAGCCCAGATTGTGCCACTGCACTCCAGGCTGGGTGACAGAGCAAGACTCCATATCAAAAAAAAATGAAATAACTGAACCTATACCTCAGAGGGTTCTTGTAAGGATTAAACTGAACAATCCAAGTAATGCCACTCCCTGGCTCAATACTGAGTATTTTGAATACTAAATATTTGAATACTGAATATTTTGAATATTGTTTAAAGTATTCAATAGAAGAAAGAAGGAGGGTCGGGCACAGTGGCTCATGCCTGTAATCCCAGCACTCTGGAAGGCCACGCGGGTGGATCACCTGAGGTCAGGAGTTCGAGAACAGCCTGGCCAACATGGTGAAACCCCATCTCTACTAAAAATACAAAAATTAGCCGGGCATGGTGGCACATGCCTGTAATCCCAGCTACTCAGGAGGCTGAAGCAGGAGAATCGCTTGAACCTGGGAGGCGGAGGTTACAGTGAGCCGTGATCATGCTACTGCACTCCAGCCTGGGCAACAGAGCGAGACTGCCTTAGAAAAAAATAAAAAACAATAAATAAAAGAGAAAGAAGGAAATAACTGTGAGTTCATCCTCTGTCCTATTTTCATCATCATTCAAGAGTGTAATAGAGGAATAAAGATTTAATATGAATTACCTCCACAACCACAAAGCCTACTGTTATCTCTGCTAAGCATACAAGGAATTATTAAAAAAAAAAAAACTTCAATAATTAATGAAATATTATCAAGTTATTACAACTGCCTCAATTTTAGAGGTGAGGAAACAGATCCATAAAAATTAAGTGAAGCCCATGTTTCCAATTCCCAAATCAATTCCCAAACCAGCCCACGCTGGTAGAAAGAACATTGGTTTGGGAACTGGAAACAGATCTCTCTACCTCTTCCTGACCCTCAGGAAGGCCTAGGGCTATGCTAAGCATTTGGAGAGCCTCAAGGACATGGCCAGGATGACTTTTAGCCTTCTGACTGGCACTACACCATGGTGGCGTGCGTAACTGAAATACAGACACAAAAAGAGAAGACCTTCATCATGAGTTCAGTCTTGGACATGATGAGGAAATGAGGTATTCTGTAAGAACCCCAACTGGAGGTACTGAATGTACAGTGAATATACTGACTTGAGAACTCAGAAGAACCTGCCTAAAGTGCCCAAACTAGACCTGCAGCCTCATCGGATCATGTTGTAAATTCAAGTAGATATAACAAGCTTATTTCCTAAAGCCCAAGCCAAACTGGTAAAGCACAAGAAGATAATAAGGAATGTCTTTAAGAAAGAGAATCCTGGCCAGGCCCGGTGGCTCACACCTGGAATCTCAGCACTTTGGGAGGCTGAGGCAGGCAGATCATAAGGTCAAGAGCTTGAGAGCAGCCTGGCCAATATGGTGAAACCCCATCTCTATTAAAAAATACAAAAATTAGCCAGGCACGGTGGCGGGCGCCTGTAGTCCCAGCTACTCAGGAGGCTGAGGCAGGAGAATCACTTGAACCTGGGAGGCGGAGGTTGCAGTGAGCTGAGATTGCGCCACTGCACTCTAGCCTGGGCAACAGAGTGAGACTCCGTCTGAAAAAAAAAAAGAAAGAAAAAGAAAAAGAATCCTTCTCCTAATCACTCTGAGACAAGAAATATGTCTGCCTGTTCTACCACAAATTTCAGGTCATTATCTTCTACATGAATCCCTAAATATAAAGAACAAACAAGTAATTTAACAGAGCAACAAATAAAAATTATACAGGGAGACAGCACATGGTATAATATCTGGAGAGCATTACCTGTGACACTCAAGCTAGGTTGTGAGTACAAAGGAGATTTATTATTTAAATTGTGTACATTTCATATGCTCTTTTAAGTGTTGGCAGTAGTTCCAATAAAAAAGTTAAAATCAAAGACTTAGTCAAAGTTTCCTACAACTCCAAATGACCTCCATCAAGTGATTTTTCACTGCTAAAAGAGGCAAGTTCAAAGCATCCTTTTCCCACAAACACTATGCTGTCCTCTCCTCTAAATTCCTGCTCATATGACTGCACCTAGAATGGATATTTTCCTCTTCTCTATCCATTTTCTAACCATCCTTCAGGTTCTAGCTCAAGGTCCACTTCCAACTAAAAGGTCTTCTTTGACAAAATCCAGCTTCCACAAATCTCTTTGTTAATAGCAATATTTCTTATGGTCTGAACTTCTCATGAAACTCATTTCCATATTGTTTTGATTTGCTACCTGAATTTACAGGTGCTTCTACACTAGTATAGAAGAGTACTGGATTTGGAACCAGAAAATGTGGATTCCAATGCCCCAGCTACAGATCTCTGACAAGATTCTTTTACCACTCTGAGCTTCAGTCTTTTCACCTATAGATTACCTCAAATCTGTAAGGACCAAATTGACACAAGAAATGTGAATTAAGGCCAGGCGCAGTGGCTCACACCATAATCCTAACACTTTGGGAGGCCGAAGCGGGTGGATCACCTGAGGTCAGGAGTTTGAGACCACCCTGGCCAACATGGTGAAACCCCGTCTCTACTAAAAATACAAAAATTAGCCGGGCGTGGTGGTGAGCACCTGTAGTCCCAGCTGCTTGGGAGGCTGAGGTGGGAGAATCATTTGAACCCGGGAGGCAGAGACTGCAGTGAGCCGAGATCGCACCACTGCACTCCAGCCTGGGCGACAGAGTGAGACTCCGTCTCAAAACAAAAAAAAAGAAATGCGAATTAAGCACCATTCAAACCACACATCAGTGCTCAGGAGATATTTATGGCTTTGGCTGTTTGGTGGATTTCTAATCTATACTATAGGGCCATAGAAGCCAGAAACTGATTCATACATAATAAGAGAGGGAATGAGATGTTTCATAAGTACATTTCTAGATAACTGAAGCTTATCTCTTTAAGTGCTACAATCATTTAGGGTTTGGGGTTTTTTTACCCCCATTTTGGATGAAAACCTCTGTAGAATATAAGTTATAAATTCCCTTCATAGACATAAGACACAAAACATCTTTTAACCTTTCAGTTATAATTAGGATCAGCATTATGGATTAAAATTACTCTAATGAAGTATATATAGTGACTCACTAAGCTGATATGCAAAGAGTTAATTATTGTGGTTTTCACTTTATGCTTGTTTTTGCACTTCTTCTCTTTCTACCCCCCCATCAAATTATTAACACATATCTCTAATAACTCTATTCCACATTTACTTGCTACACCTAATTCTTTTTCTTTTTTCTTTTTTTGAAACGGAGTCTCACTCTGTCACCCAGGCTGGAGTGGCGTGATCTTGGCTCACTGCAAACTCCGCCTCCCGGGTTCAAGCAATTGTCCTGCCTCAGCCTCCTGAGTAGCTGGGATTACGGGCGTGCACCACCACACCCGGCTAATTTTTGTATTTTTAGTAGAGACGGAGTTTCACCATGTTGGTCAGGCTGGTCTTGAACTCCTGACCTCGTGAACCGCCCGCCTTGGCCTTCCAAAGTGCTGGGATTACAGGCGTGAGCCACTGTGCCCGGCCTACTTGCCACACCTAATTCCGAGAAACCAGGTAACACTAGGTCTGTTTTGCTGCATAAGTTCTGGATACAATTTGGTGATTTTGAACAAAGCTATCAATCACTCAGCTTTTTCCAGGCTGAGTGGTGGATAGCTACGTTCAAAATCACCAAAGTGGCTGGATAAATCAAAGTTCTTACTTTGATTTAAACCATACTTCTTTCGTAGATCATCTCATACTAGCCAGACCCTCTATATAGGAGCTCAAGATTCCTGAGGAACTCAAACTGCAAGCTCTATTGACGACATACTGGCACAGATCAATAATATTATCTTCACAATGGATAATAATCACCATGAAGCAATGCTGTGCCAGAAACTTTAATAAAGTATTTGTAATTTAAAGCCACCCCTGGGAGCAAACCACTCCTGGGAGCCATTCTTAAGTACAGTATCAAAACTTACCTGCAAGCCGGGAATGGTGGCTCACGCCTGTAAACCCAGCACTTTGGGAGGCTGAGGTGGGAGGATCACTTAAGGTCAGGAGTTTGGGACCAGCCTGGCCAACATGGAGAAACCCCACATCTACTAAAAATACAAAAATTAGCCAAGTGTGGTAGCACACGCCTGTAATCCCAGCTACTAGGGAGGCTGAAGCAGAAAAATTGCTTGAACCCATGGGGCAGAGGTTGCAGTGAGCTGATATCGCGCCACTGTACTCCAGCCTGGGTGACAGAGCAAGACTCTGTCTCAAAAAAAATAAATTAATTAATTAGTTAAAAACTTACCTGAAATAAAATTAAACAGATTTCCAGATTTGCTGCTTTGCCATTAAAGATCTTTATGTACAACGCTCACACCTATAATCCTAGCACTTTGGGAGGCTGAGGCAGGCAGACCACTTGAGCCCAGGAGTTTCAGACCAGCCTGGGCAACATGGCAAAACTCCATCTCTACAAAAAAATTAGCTGGACATGTTGGCATGCAACTGTAGTCCCAACTACTTGGGAGGCTGAGGTGGGAAGATCGCCTGAGCCTGAGTAGGTTGAGGGTGCAGTGAGCTGTAATCTAGCCACTGTACAACAGCCTGGATGACTGAGTGAGATACCATCTCAAAAAAAAAAAAATCTTTATGTAACTGAGGTGATACAACCAACTAAACAACTGGTGCAGCTGTCTGTACTTTCATTAAAAAACACAGCTAACACAGCTCCATAAAATGGAGTGTGTATGAAGAGGAGTTTGACAAAGGAACTTCTGGAAATCTGTGAAAATCTGATCAATGAACAAGCATTCTTAATAGTTTTGTGCAAACCATAAAGTCATGTTTCTTTCCTACTATGAGTTCCAGTTTATAAAGACCTGCTTATAAAAAATAAATAACATAATAATAATTACATACAACATTTTCAAGAAGCATACCTCACTGAATTGCTGGAACAAAACAGATGACAAAAAGTCCTGAGGGTGTAAGTCAACAGGGGGCCCCGTCCAGTTGCTCTGAACAAAAAGTTGCAAACTGCTCACACCAAGTAGAAATATCAACTGTTGTCTGCATATAAGAATGGTTAAAGAAATAAATATGAACTACTATCACTGTATAATCTCAAACACACTATTCCATTTCAGTTTTATTAAGAAAATAATATCTATCAACATTTATTGAGACTATCCTAGAGTATTACCAAAAAAAAAAAATTTCTAAAACTTAAAACAATTTAGGTTAGCTAGGCACAGTGGCTCATGCGTGTAATTCCAGCACTTTGGAAGGCCACGGTAGGAGGATCGTTTGAACCCAGGAGTTCAAAACCAGCCTGAGAAACATAGTGAGACCCTGTCTCTACAAAAAATTTAAAAGTTAGCCGGCATGGTGGTACATCCCAGCTACTCAAGAGGCTGATGCATGAGGATTGCTTGCAGCCCAGGAGTTTGAGGCTGTAGTAAGCTTTGATCATAGCACTGTACTCCAGCCTAGATGATAAAGCGAGACCCTGTCTCTCTTAAAAAAAAAAAAAGAAATTAGGTCTACAATATCCAATATTATAGCCACGAGCCAAACATGGTTTAAATTTACATTAGTTAAAATTAATAAAATTTATAATTCAGTTCCTTAGTCATACTTTCCATATTTCAAGTGCTCAATAGTTAAGTGTGGCTAGTGGCTACCATCTGGGCAATGAAGATAGAGAGCACTTCTATCTCCACAGAAAATTATCTTGAACGGCGTTGATTTAGGTTCTGATCAGACATCTATAAGTTTTTCTTGCACTCCCTTTAACAGCTCTGACGTTGCAAGATGTATAGAAAACTGACTTTATACAAAAGAAAAGTGATGATATAAAGTTGTTGCTAATTGTTTACCAATCCCATACCACCAAATGCTAGAACAACAACAACAACAAAACATACAGACATTTTAGTGAAAACTCTATTTTTCAGTCTTGCTGTGATGTGAGACAGGGATAGGCAAACTTTTTCTAAATATGAAATATTTTAGGCTTTGCATATCATGTTTGTTTTTTTCCAACCCTTTAAAAATGTAAAAACCATTAATTCTTAGCCACTTAGTTAGCCTGCCAGCCATAATGTGCCAAACCCTAAATTAGGATCTAAATAGGTACAGACCAACTCTAGCAAATAACAGCCAGGGAATCCTGGAGTTTCATTCTGAAGAGAAAGTATTAGTAATCACTTTTTTCCCCACAGCCCCTAGGCCCTTCCTTAAAAGGAAGAGTCTTTCAGAAAAAGAAAAAAAAAAATCAAACATACAAGCCTATGGTAGCAAAAATATAAAACTCTGGACGCAAAGCAAATAAGCAGCATTAGAGAAAAAAGATAACAAAAGAGCTGGTATGCAATCAGCAGTTTGGAAATTTGGAGAAAACAGCCTTAATAAACTGTCCTAATCAAAAAACAAAATCCATAAGGTGAACTGAAAATACACTTCAACTTTCAAATGTCTGAAAATGAGTCAATTGAAATGTCTCTTTTTAGCTTTATGTGACAAGATAGAAATCTAGTATATCAGTGAATAATGCATTTGTGTGAATGTGTTGTTTTAATGGGTGCCACAAGGCTAGTTGCTATGAGAGTGCACACATATAAGAAAGCAATGAGAATCCAGCCGGGCGGAGTGACTCATGCCTATAATCCCCACACTTAGTGAGGCAGAGGTGAGGATTGCTTGAGCCCAGGAGTTCGAGACCAGCCTGAGCAACATATCAAGACACCATCTCTACAAAAAGGAACTAAAAAAAAAAAAAAAAAAAGAATGATACCAAAGGAACATAACTACCAGTAAACTAAAAAAAATTAAATGGAGGCTGGGCGAAGTGGCTCACGTCTGTAATCCCAGCACTTTGGGAGGCCGAGGTGGGCAGATCACCTGAGGTCAGCAGTTCAAGACCAGCCTGGCCAACATGGTGAAACCCCATCTCTACTAAACATACAAAAAAAAATGAGCCAGGTGTGGCACAGGCCTGTAATCCCAGCTACATGGGAACCTGAGGGAAGAGAATCACTTGAACTTGGGAGGCAGAGGTTGCAGTGAGCCGAGATCACGCCTCTGCACTCCAGCCTGGGCAACAGAGTGATACTCCATCAAAAAAAAAAAAAAGAAAAAAGAAAATGAATAATATTAATTTTCAAAATAAAATTAAAAGCCTGTAGTAGCATTCTTTTCCAAACTCCTTATGAATATGGGTTATGCTTTATTCATCCTCAGAACCTCCACATCTACTACAATAGTTTATTTGTTGAAGGACTAAATGAAGCTATTTCCTAGAAATAATGGTAAAATAAAATTGCATGCATTTATAAGATAATTAAAGCTTGACATGGTTGCCACAGATAGTAGACGAAAGATAGAGGTATCAAATTTATAACAGTGAAATATAAGCCACTGAAAAGCTTAGGTTTCCCTGCTGTGTAACTATCTGCTATACTTAACCCTATAAAATTACACAAACTTTAATGGAAGAAGGTAAACCAAGGGCTTCCTTACAAAAACATTAAGTTCTCTGAGCTCTATAAAGATAATAATCTAAAACATAATAAATAGTTACAAATTAGCACTCAGCTATGCAGAAATAACAAGATTGAAAGTATGTTTTTTGTTTTTTGGGTTTTTTTTTGAGACAGAGTCTCGCTCTGTCACCCAGGCTAGAGTGCAATGGCAGGATATTGGCTCACTACAACCTCCACCTCCCAGGTTCAAGCGATTCTTCGGCCTCAGCCTCCCTAGCAGCTGGGATTACAGGCGCACGCCACCATGCCCAGCTAATTTTTGTATTTTTGTATAGATGGGGTTTCACCATGTTTGCCAGGCTGGTCTTAAAACTCCTGACCTCATGTGATCCGCCCGCCTCAGCCTCTGAAAGCACTGGGACTACAGGCGTGAGGCACTGCACCCAGCCTGAAAGTATGTTTTTAAGTTAAAGGAAATAAGGTCTGAAGTTTTGCCGGTGGGTAAAGCCGACCAGACCTAAGTATTTGCAGTTAACACCAAAATATGTGCCAGTCTCATATATGAAACCATTTTATACTGCACCACTTTACTTCTTCATTCTGGATGGACTTCTGGATGAGAGTTTTTACATAGATTACTTGGTACATCATGAGTCTTGAGTAAAATATAAGGCAAGGTTTCTCAACTGCTAAAATCAGGGCCTTACCCTGTCAAGGTGCTATTATATGTATTCGCTCTGTTCCTCTATGAAAATTTCAAATAAAATTCTACCTTTCCGTTGTGTCCAAATCTGTTGAGTAATCCAGGAATGTTACTACCTGCTTCTCCAGGTAGCTATCAATCTTTTCTTCAGCGGTTGTTGTTGAATTAAAAATATTTTGAGTCATTGAATTTAAGAATATGGCTTCATAGTTCCCTTCCAGCAGCAATTGTAGGAAAGATCCACTCTCTGTAATATAAAAAATTAGTGCGGTAATCCAAAAAAAATTATTTTTCATACCGTAAAGGATAACACTATTAGGTAAATCTACCATTTTAGTGTGCAAAAACAATCTATAGACTTAGAATGATTACTGTATGTCAGTCACAAGGCACTCAGTAAATCTCCATCATTCTACAAACATTCTCTCTCCTAGAATTAGCAGCTCACTCATACTGACTATGAGCCCCAAAGTGGAAGTCAGCCCCAGAAATAATATTCCTCATTAATAGGTATTTAGTCTTTTGCTGGGAAATTCACAAAGATTCCTACTGACAATACAAAAGTTTCCTTAGTCAAGGTTCTAAAACTTTTCACAATCTGGCTCTTTCTACCTCCATTATTTTCTCTTCTTGAAAAGTCACTCCAAGAGCGCTGGTTTACTCATTGTTTCCCTAATGTCCCATGCGTATTCCTGCCTCCACACTTTGCACTTGTGATATCGCCTGTTGAACTCTTCTCCACTTGTTAGTCTTACCCGTTAATCCAAAATCAGCTCAAGTCTAACTTCTTCTAGGAAAGTTTTCCAGGCCACCAAACTTCAAACTTCCTGTCACTGGAAGCACCTACTGTGTCACACAAGTGCCCACACACACACACATACACACAGAGTACTTACACACTACACTGTTCATTATTACTCTTTTGGGTCCAGCCTAAATCCCACAACCAGATGTGCCAGTGCATGTGCCTTTTAACTCTTTATCTCTCTGGTAAATATTCATTGCTCACAAGAATTAATCTTTGCCTCCTAGGCTGGGCGCGGTGGCTCATGCCTGTAATCCCAGCACTTTGGGAGGCCGAGGTGGGTGGATCACGACGTCAGGAGATCGAGACCATCCTGGCTAACACGGTGAAACCCCGTCTCTACTAAAAATGCAAAAAAAAAAATTAGCTGGTCGTGGTGGCAGGCGCCTTTAGTCCCAGCTACTCGGGAGGCTGAGGCAGGAGAATGGCGTGAACCCGGGAGGTGGAGCTTGCAGTTCGCGCCACTGCACTCCAGCCTAGGCGACAGAGCGAGACTCTGTCTCAAAAAAATAAAAAAATAAATCTTTGCCGCCTAGGCCGTGCATGGTGGCTCATGGCTGTAATCCCAGCACTTTGGGAGGCCGAGGCGGGTGGATCACCTGAGGTCAGGAGTTCCAGACCAGCCTGACCAACATGATGAAAGCCGTCTCTACTAAAAACACAAAATTAGCCGGGCATGGTGGTGCATGCCTGTAGTCCCAGCTACATTGGAGGCTGAGGCAGGAGAATCGCTTGAACCGGGGAAGCGGAGGTTGCAGTGAGCCGAGATGGCACCACTGCACTCCAGCCAGAGCAACAAGAGGGAGACTCCATCCCTCCAAAAAAACAACTTTGCTGCCTCATTTTAGCTCCTCTGCTTACCAACAGTGTGACCTTAAATAAATTACTTAACCAGACCCGGGCGCGGTGGCTCAGGCCTGTAATCCCAGCACTTTGGGAGGCTGAGGCAGGCGAATCATCTGAGGTCAGGAGTTCCAGACCAGCTAGGCCAACATGGTGAAACCTCGACTCTACTAAAAATACACAATTAGCCGGGCGTGGTGGCGCGCGCCTGTAATCCCAGCTACCCTGGAGGCTGAGGCAGGAGAATCACTTGAACCCGGGAGGCGGAGGTTGCAGCGAGCCGAGATCGCGCCATTGCACTCCAGCCTGGGCAAAATGCAAAACTCCGTCTCAAAAAATAAATAAATACATACATACATACATACATAAAATAAAATTACTTAACCAAACTGTATTTACAGGTCTTCACCGCAAAGTGGGATTAAAAATTGAATCTACCTTAAGTATCTAATATAAGCATTAAATGACTGAGTACATGTTAAGGGCTTAGAAAAATAACTGACATTGCCATTGTTATTATTACTGAACCTGGGCGGTAAGAAGTTTTGGGCAAAGAAAGTGAGGACCACGCCCACCATGTCAAAGACTCAACGACCCAAAGCCTCAAGGAATCAGCTAGATTGTGTTAGGGAAAAATGAAGGGAGGGATGAGAATCAGTCGCTGCCATCCCTTTTCCTCACAGTTCCCACGATAGCCTAAGGCCCGGTAGGTGCGCCTCTCACCTGAACCGACGACCCCCTCCTGTTTCCATTGCTGCTGCTCAGCCTCAGTGGGGAATCCCCTCAGAATTGCCAGCTCCGGGGTCCACATCACCCCAGACACCGCTGCAGCCAAAACAGGCTCCCACGAGAGCCACACGGGAGTCAACAAAAGAAAGTGAAAACAGGAGAGTCCAAAGGCGCTGAAATCTAGTGGCGACAGTTACCGTAAATACACCTGCGGCCCTAGAATTCCATGTGCGGATACTACCACAAGGAGGCGGCCATAACAGCAGCGCGGGGCACCCTGGGAAAAACACGCACGCTCTCTGGTTTGGCTTCCGCCTAGGAGAAGAACCCGAGCTTGAGTAAGGAGCCTGTGGGGTGGTTATGCCCCACCCCGGGGCGGGCAATAGGCGGAGTTGAGGGCGCGGTCGCGCTCAGCCCCGCCCCCAATGGGACCGCTTCCAAGAACTGTGAACATGGAAGTGAGTGTGGCTCCCACCGAGGGCTAGGATTCAAATGCAACTCAAAACGGACGTCTTGGCCAAAGCAGTTTGATTAGAAGGGCTAGAGTTGTGATTCTTAAACCATTTTGGGTCAGAACGCTCTTGACAACCCGATGAAAACCACAGTCCTTCGCGCAGAGTGCAGGTGGGCCCTTGCTCTCAGCATAAGGGTACCCTCTCAGGGAATCACAGACCCTCTGACGTGGAGTCGGTGAAGCCCCAGGTTGGAACCCCGTCAGCATAGCATAGGTCTTTCGGCGAATGAGCGTGTAAGGAAAGGATCTGGTTTTGACACTGCTCTACATGAATCATGGCCGGGTGGGAAATCTGCCCCTGCCGCTGGTGCAGGGAAGTTTTTGGAACACTGTCGGAACGCTGTAGAAGAGTGATCCCAGGGGTGATCACAAAGAAATTGCAAGGAGACAAACCAGCCTCCGCTGGTACCTTATTTGCACTTCTTTGAATCTTCCTAGCAGCACTCCAAAGAAACAGTTAGAGGGCGGGCGCGGTAGCTCACGCCTGTAATCTCAGCACTTTGGGAGGATGAAGCGGATGGATCACCAGAGGTCAGGAGTTCGAGACCAGCCAGGCCAATATGGTGAAACCCGTCTCTACTAAAAATACAAAAATTAGCCGGACGTAGTGGGGCACCCCTGTAAACCCAGCTACTCGGGACGGTGAGGCGGGGGAATTGCTTGAACCCGGGAGGCGGAGGTTTCAGTGAGCTGAGATGGTGCCACTGCACTCCAGCCTGGGCAATAGGAAAGAGGGAGGGAGGGAGGGAAGAAAGAAGGAAGGGAGGGAGGGAGGGAGGGAGGGAGGGAAGGAGGGAAGGAAAACAGGACTATGGCTTTGTCGCATTGGCTTGACACCTGTACTGAGATATGTCATGTAAGAGCCAGGAGAAAACTGCAGGGTAACTCCGACCACAAGAGCAAAAGCTCTCTGAAAAGAGGCTGACCCGGTACCCAGCTCCAAGGAAGAAGCTAAATAAATGTTAATTCACTTTCTTACTCAGTAAAGAGCCACTCCAGAATGTGAAGGGAGAGGAACTCAGCTCAGCTCATCAGCCATTGCCATCAGATACCAAAGGAAGCCGGACCTGACTGTGATTGGAGAAGAGCGGATGCCCTAAAATGTCCTCCCATTGAGAAGTAATTAAAAACTATTTTTCAGGCCGGGCGCAGTGGCTCACGCCTGTAATCTCAGCACTTTGGGAGGCAGAGGCGGGCGGATCATGAGGTCAGGAGATGGAGACCATCCTGCCTAACAAGGTGAAACCCCATCTCTACTAAAAATATTTTTTAAAAAAATTAGCCGGTCGTAGTGGCGGGCGCCTGTAGTCCCAGCTGCTCAGGAGGCTGCCGCAGGAGAATGGCCTGAACCCAGGAGGCGGAGGTCACAGTGAGCCAAGATCGCGCCACTGCACTCCAGCCTGGGCAGCAGAGCGAGACTCCGTCTCAAAAACACAAACAAAAAAACCCCCACTATTTTTCTAGAAAATGATACTTGACCAGGTTGTCTGTTCATTTCCTTAAGTATAAAAGCCAGCACTGTCTAAACTAATTTGATAATTGTTAAAGATGAATGTCTGTAAAAACACACTGGCCGCTCTGCCAAAGCTCCTCACCTGTTTGTAGCACCCCGTTAATCCACATAGTAAACTTGCAACTTTCAGTTAAATTCAAGGTTGGTTTGTTTTAAATGTGGTATGCTAGATGATGATGGTGACTGAAGTCTGCCTAATCACCCTTCAAGCAAAGTGAATTCCAGTAATAAAGTAGGTGGGGAATATGGTCTCGATTAAAAATATGTACATAGTGAGTGGAAATTGAGCAGGCAATGAGATATCTACTGTAGGATTCAGTATAGAATGCCTTGGCTGACGAGTCTATTGGGATCCTGTATGTCACTATCTAAAAGTCTTTTTTTCTTGGGCTGGTCAGATTTCTCCAAAAGACTCTTTAAATCTCCTACCCGGAAGGTGAGGCTCTGGCTGCCACAGTTCCAGGGCCCAGTGGAGATAGAAAGCCAGAAGTCTCCATATTCAAGACTAAGAATGAGGTAAGTGAGAGATACTTTTAACAGAATTTAGGACTATCCTTGGCTTATTTTATGCCTCTAATCCATATTGTTTCCTTTCTCGTCTCTTATGTCAAGTAGTTCCCAACCTATTACAAAATCTCATCTTCTCTAAACTAGTGATTCTAGCTAAATGTTTATAGTAATGTTTGGTCTACAGTAAAAAATAAATACAATTATAACACCTCTATTTTGAAATACGGTGTGACAAGAAAACAAGGTTTTGCATCGTTTCTTCCAAAAGGAGAAAAAATAGGAAGGAGGATGGCTGGAGATGTAAATTCAACAAGTATTGCAAGAGGCTAGGAGACTGGAGAAAATAATGGTGCCATGGGAGCATCAGAGGGGTCAAGGAGGACCAGATCAGAGTTTGGTTGCACTGACTAGAAGGAAGCACAGGGCAAGGACTGGCTCACTCTCTGAAGGAAAGCGGTGGTTGCAGGGCCATTGTTCCGAGGGACACAGGGTTTGGAAAGAGCAGGTGACCAACGGTGTCAGAAGAAGGAAGAATTGTTATGTCAGGAGAAGGCTTCTGGAGAATATGGGTCTTGGGAGACCAGATTTTAAGCTTCATACAACAATTTTATAAAAAGCATTATTCAGGCAAAATTGGCATAAAGTGCACATATTTTAACTGTACAATTTGTTAGGTTTTATTTTAGGTATGTACCCATGAACCATCACCACAATCAAGACGGTGAACACATCCATCACTCCTCAAAGTTTCCTTGTTCCTCTTTATAATCCGGCCCTCTTGCCATCCCCATCCTCTACACCCCAAGCAACCACTGATCTGCTGTCACTATTGATGAGTTTGCATTTTCTAGATTTATATAATGGAATCATACACCATATACTTTTTTTCTGGCTTCTTTCACTTAGCATAATTATTTTGATATTCTTATATACTACGTATCAATGTTCATTTAAAAAATATAACTGAAGAGTATGTATTGTATGAATACATCACAATATGTTTATTTATTCATCTGTGGAGGGATGTTGAAGTTGTTTCTGGTTTTTGGCTACTTCAAATAAAGCTGCCACAAACATTTGCAAACACTGTTAAAAATTATTATTAAATGTGAGCTCTGTTAATGAATATGAAAGGAGATGGAAGGGTCATGAAATGCTATTCGCAATCCTGACTTCCTTATGCTTGAGCTAATGACAAATCCAGCCTCTCTTTCACCACTTAAAAAGATAGGAGACAGAATTAGTTCAAACACATGGCTGGGTGTGGTGGCTCACTTCTGTAATCCCAGCACTTTGTGAGGCCAAGGCGGGCGGATCACCTGAGGTCAGAAGTTTGAGACCAGCCTGGCCAAGATGGTGAAACCCAGTCTCTAATAAAAAAATTAGCTGCACGTGATGGCACACGCCTGTAATCCCAGCTACTAGGGAGGCTGAGGTGGGAGGATTGCTTGAACCCGGGAGGTGGAGGTTGCAATGAGCCGAGATTGCACCACTGCACTCCAGCCTGGGTGACACAGCAAGACCCAGCTGGGTGTGGTGGTGCACACCTATAATCCCAGCTACTCGGGAGGGAGGCTCAGGCATGAGAATCACTTGAAGCCGGGAGGCAGGGGTTGCAGTGAGCTGAAATCATGCCACTGCACTCCAGCCTGGGCGACAGAGCCAAGACTCTGTCTCAGAAAAAAAAAGTTTTACATCTTAAGTCCCATAGGTGCTAACAGATACTAACAGAAGAGGGGAACTATTGTTTGAGTATACTGAGGGCTGGGCGCGGTGGCTCACACCTGTAATCCCAGCACTTCAGGAGGCCGGGACGGGCGGATCACGAGGTCAGGAGATGGAGACCATCCTGGTTAACATGGTGAAACCCCACCTCTATTAAAAATACAAAAAAGTAGCCGGGCGTGGTGGTGGGTGCCTGTAGTCCCAGCTACTTGGGAGGCTGAGGCAGAAGAATGGCGTGAACCCGGGAGGTGGAGCTTGCAGTGAGCCGAGATCCCACTACTGCACTCCAGCCTGGGCAACAGAGCAAGACTGTCAAAAAAAAAAAAAAGAAAGAAAGAAAAGAAAAATAGAAGATGGGGTGAGGTGGGGGTCACCTGCTAGAAGCAAGGGCAGGCTGATTGAAGGGAGGGGTAGTTGGTATGCTTCCGTATCTCCATAGTGTGATGCTTTTTCCCTAGCAGTTGGCAAATTGAGACCAACTGATAAAGTTATCAAATACTAAACATAGGGTCTAGGACATAGATACCAAAAAATGTTAGCAATTCTTAGCTAAGTATTAGGGGTTCCTCATTTGAGGCAGACGAGGGTATAGTTTTCTCATTGTGAAATCAGAAGCCAGATGATTGAAGAGTATAGGCTTTTCCTAGAGCTGCATGAAGTCTTCTCAGGGATCTGTCCTTCCTTGGCTCACAATCTAAGGTGATCGCTTCGGCTCAGAGACTGAAATTGGTGATAACCGGAAGACTCCCAAAATACAATTGAAATGATGAATATTATTTATTTATTTCATTAGACTGACAGCTTCCTGGGGGTAGGGTCAGACTCTTATATGACATTTTATCCCAAGAATCCAGCACATTGCAGAGCAGGTACAAGTGCTCAGAACAAGTTAAGGCACTATCTTTCCTTGGTAAAGAGGCATTTACAAATGACACCTAAGGGTAGGTGAGCTTCAGGCCTTTCTAAGCTCTCCCTTGCTAAACTCCTTTGGGAGATTAACTTTGCCCTTTGGGTCAAAGGAAGTATTTGCCTTGCTTCAGGAAGTAACTGCTACCTTTGGGGTACGGAGACAACCAGGGGGAAGATTTTTTTTTTTTTAAACCAAGACTAACATATGAGTGATTTGGGCTTGAAAAAATATTTTTTCTCATTTGTGAATTTATATCAAAAAATTCTGACAAAGTCTTATAAAAAGAGGAAAAAAAAAAAAAACCAACAGGACAAATATTTGAAAATTGGCCAGGCTTGGGAAATCTCATACTTATCTGGCAAGAAGGGCAATAACAAAAATAGCAGCTCCCAGAAAGGGGGCACAGACAGATTAAAGGAGCTCTAGCTGGTTCCTCTAAAGATGAGAAAAGCTCCAGAGCTGGAAGGCACTCTATGGCTCCATTTGCTGACTTTGCAGACAGCAAGGTGAAAAAGGGAAGGAATAAACCACAGAACAAAACCTATAGAAAGGCTGGGGGAAAGCAACAGCAAGGAACAGAAGTGGTAGGAGTAAGAACGAGGGAAATGCATGTCTACCTTTTGACCCAGAGGAGTACAGGGAGGTGGGGAGGGGCAGTATCCTGGGGACCCCAGCAGGCAGAAGTGTCTAACCTGAGGCCGTAGGTCTCCCAGCGGCCCAGGGCAGCCTGCAGCTGACATAATTGGACTGGGTATTCCCTCCCTGGAGAAGTGAGACGTGAATAAAACTGAAAACAATTAAAATGGTGGTGGGCTGCAGTCTCTTCCTGCACAGGAAAACAGCTAGTGCAACCTGAAGAGGGACACACATGAAGGAAGCAATGGAAAGCAGACTTTTGGTGGAGCTCATGGGAGCACTACGAGATCACATCCAGGAACTAAGGGAGAAAGAAGGCCAGAGAATGCCTCTTCTATACAGGAAATGTATAGGCTCACAGGGTTCACGTCAGCCCCTTTAGAGCTTGAAGCATCAGGAGGCTAGAAGCTGAGCGAAAGGAGGCTTGGATGGCTGCTAGAAACGGGGCAGAGTTTGAAGAGGAAAGAGAAAGCAGGATGGAGCTTCCTTTCAACATGGCTTGTATCTTCCATCCACATGTGGACTCTGGCTTGTCACCACCATACCTGCCTCTGCAGGGTGCGAGATGGGAAGCAGCTCAAGCCTGTTGCAATTCAGTTGCAGCGAAGCCTGTAACAATACCAAAAATCAATCTCAGTTAGAAAATATATAGCCTTTTTTTTGCCTTTGCATAGGGAATAACTTCAAAGGAATAAAATGCAATTAAAATCACAAAGGAACAGATCAATAGATGACTTCACGATTTAAATTTTTTTTTTTTTTTTTTTGAGACGGAGTCTCGCTCTGTCACCAGGCTGGAGTGCAGTGGTGCGATCTGGGCTCACTGCAACCTCTGCCTCCTGGGTTCAAGCAAATCTCCTGCCTCAGCCTCCCAAGTAGCTGGGACTACAGGCGCCCACCACCATGCCCAGCTAATTTTTGTGTTTTTAGTAGAGATGGGGTTTCACCATGTCGGCCAGGATGGTATCGATCTCTTGACCTCATGATCCACCCGCCTCAGCCTCCCAAAGTGCTGGGATTACAGGAGTGAGCCATTGCACCCGGCCCCACAATTTAAAACTTCTATGAGAAAAATTAAACAAAAATTAAAAGGCCATCTGGACAAATACAGAGAAGTTTGACAAAAACTAATATTCTACTATAGGTAGCTGATACATACTAAAAGACTCTAAGAAAATACACAAAATAGGGAAAAGGTATAAACTGGTAACTGACAAAAGTAGAAATTCAAATGGGTAATATAAACAATGTTCAATGCACATTAAAACATGTTTGATGATAATACAAATATCAGATCAAAAAATTATATAATCTCCAATGCTGGCCAACGCATGGCAACACTAAAAGATTTTCCAAGTGTGAATCAGTACCTCTCAGGAAAGCGGTCATTATATATCAAAACCTTTGACCTAGGAATTCTACTTCTAGGATTTATCATAAGAAAATAAAGATAAGACCATGCTCATCACAGCATTAGTTATAATCAGAAAAGCAGAGACAAAAGCAATTCCAAACTGTCCAACGGTAAGAGATGGGTTAAAAACATCCATTAATTTTCTTTTTAAGACAGGGTCTTGCTGTTGCCCACAGTGGAGTGCAGTCATGTGATCTAGGCTCACTACAGCCTCCATGTCCTGGGCTCAAGCAATCCTCCCACCTCAGCCTCCCGAGTAGCTGGGACCACAGGCATGTGCCACCATGCCCAGCTAATTTTGCTATTTTTTGTAGAGACGGGGTTTTGCCATGTTGCCCAGGCTGGTCTCAAACTCTCCTGAGTTCAAGCAATCATTCCGCCTCGGCCTCCCAAAGTGCTGGGATTACAGGTGTGGGCCATCATGCCCAGCCTACAGTACATTTTACATTTGTCTGACTTTGGAGATTTTTGTCTTAAAGCTAGGAAAGTATTTAAGCAGTTTTACTTTTTGTTTTTTTACTTTTCATTAAGAGAAAAACTTTATATAGTTAAAAGTTTCACAAATAGACCAATTCACTTTACTGATTTTCACATCTCTTCAAGTTCTCCGCATGTGCTCTTGGACCCAGGTCATTTATGTCTGTTAGGCTTTGCTCCATCCTTCCCCAAGGACTTCTCCCTGGCTCCCCAGCCTGAAAACATGCTAAAGTTATTCTCCTAACAAATATATGTATTTCCCAAAGTCCTGTCAATTGTCTCTTAATCTCCACAGTTTATGTGCCCTAGTTTATGACCTATTGCTTGGATGTGAGCAGGCTTTTAACTGATCTCCTCGCTTCTCAACAGGTTGCAGAATGATCTTCCTGAAAGACTAATCAGGTTACTTCCTTAGAGCTACTTGTCAGCTCTCCTTTACCTACAGGAAGTCAAAGTTCCTTAACAGGGCAAGCAAAGGCCTGGGATGAACTGACCCCTCCTCTCTTTCCAAAACCACTGCCTCCCATCCCTTTTGACTATCCTCACTTTGCCTGTTAAAAATCCAGTAACATCCAATATGGTGCCATCAACCTGAGCTCTCCTTTTGCTCTCCTGTGTCTGGATTATCTTGTTTCTGCCTGGCTAACTTCTTTATCCTCATCCTTCAAGAATCAGGCTGCACTTAGGAAGCTTTTCCAGACCATTATCACCTCAGTGCCCACCCAACGTTTTGCCTGAGATAAGGATTCTCCTCTGTGCTCCCAATATTACCCTGTAAATAACTCTACCAGAGACCTTACCAGATGGCATTGACATGTTTTCATGTCTGTCATTCACTCCTCAAGTGCAGGAACTTGGAACTAGTAAAAAAGGAGTGCTCAAATGTTTGTTGACATAAAGTCTGGATCTCAAATGGAATGTTTTAATGTAATTGGTTCCAATTTAGGTGTTTAGACTTTGGTTTTTAAAAAATATGAACTGGACCTTATAGTACTGGTATTGTTACTTACATTTTACATGGAAGACAAACAATACATTTGATACAGCTTTTATCATCCAGCACTCACAGTCCAAAAACAAACAAAAACAACAAAAAATAGCCTAAAGGATTAATGACTGTCCTTTATTATTGCTGATAATTTTATACTTAGATTTTAGCTGGCATGTCTGTGGGTGACATAATTTTTTTCTTCTTGTAAACTACCACTATTTTGTCATTCTCGGTGTAGCTCACTACCCACCAGACCTAACACTATGTGTTTTAGAATCTTTGATTTCCTGTCCAAATACTATTCGTTTCTCCTTTTTCCATGCTGAAGGAGCTTTATACTTTGTACATAAGAGAGTATCATTTCCCCAAGATCCCCTTTTTCATCAGAGAGCAATTCGCCTTTCAGAATACGGCTTCTCCTGGTCAGCTCCAGATTCAGGCGTCAGCTCCAGTTCCTGCCTCAGCCTCCTGAGTAGCTGGGATTACAGGCACCTACCACCATGCCTGGCTAATTTTTGTATTTTTATAGAGACATGATTTCATCGCATTGGCCAGGCTTGTCTCGAACTCCTGACCTCAGGAGATCCGCCTGCCTCGGCCTCCCAAAGTGCTGGGATTACAGGCGTGAGCCACCGCACACAGCCGCCACTTATATTTTATAAAAATACTGTCCAAGAATCACCTTAGCCTTTCCCCTGCGGCAACTGGTCTTGGAAAAACATGCTTTGTTTTCCCATGCTTAAGTCTTGAAAGTGTTCAATTCTTTATAGAAATAGCATTTCACACCATGGCAAAGGGGTTTAAAAACAAGACATACTAATTCACCTAAGTCTTTATTTATTTGGCTCTAGGAAGAATTTGCATGAAAATGAGCCTGTATGGCAGGTACAGAATGTACTGTAACAGCACCAGAGAGGTACATCCTCTCTCCTCTACAGAGCCTCAATGTTTAATACATACATGTGACTTTAGTCATAAAACCACATAGTCCAGCAAAAAAGGAGCCCTTTAGAAAAAAAATCAGTTTAGAATGACTTTCAAATTGACCATTCCTTTTCAAATACTTAAATTCAAATAACAGATACATTCAGAGGCCCAAATGTTGGCATAGAATAAAATCATGTTCATTTATTTTTTTCTGCATCTTAGAATTAGAAGGCATAAAATTAAATATGTTGAATGTAATAAATTCATCCATACAAGTGCAAGTCTCCAGATATAATGCATTTTATGGCAGATTTATTATTTTAAAAATGTACCAGTAAATCAAAAAAGAGGGAGTATGTCCATTTAACTTTTATTGAAGTGTATGTAGGAGGTCTTCAGAAATCAAATGTGAGCATGAAGATATGGCCAAACATAAAATCTATCAAATTCAGTGAAAAGTTGCTGACTTTAAATAGTAGTTGTAAGAATGACCAATATATATTCTTTGTTAACAACCCCTCACTCTACAGTAAAAAATAAAATAAAATAAACATTCAGTAAACATTCTTTCCTAAGGTAGTTTCCCTTATATAGCAGTGATTTATCCATTTCTTTGTATACACAAATTTGTTGAACATACCAATCAGTGGTTCTCACAATTGAAAAATAAAAGCACAAAAAAGTTTACACTCCTGTACAGGTAAATAAAAGATCACCTTGAATTAAACTGGATCTCCTTAAGGGCATAGTATAGTTTCAGTTTCATTACCTATTACATAATTAGTTTCTTACATACAAATATTGACATATTTGGCTTGTGCTTCGAAGCCTTTGTGTCTATGAAGTCCACATCAATGCAGCTCATAACTGGAAGTCACTGGGGAGTTCTTTGCTGCTGCTGGGTTTAACCTGATCATGCATTAGAGTCTCCTCAGCACCTGTTGTGGCTCTGCACATCTCTGGGGCATCATCAGTGTCAGGATCCAAGCCTTCAGGGCAGGGAAGTTTCAGCAACTCTTCGCGGAGCTGAGCAGTGTGACGCTATGCAGGAGAAAAGGACTAATGTTAGAACTGTAAACCCTCTAGCACAACATCATTTGAGGCAGGAACTGAATTTCAACAAAGCCCAAAGCATTAAGCCTACAAATATTTACTGAGCCCCTACTTATGCAAGCTACTGTTACAGGCACTTGATATAGTAGGTAAGCAAAACTGACAAGAATCCTTAACCTCAAAGTAACCGATGTTGCTGAAAAGACCTCAGTAACCTACCAGTAGATCCTACCCATGCTCCCAAGCTGTCACAGAAACAGCATTACTGACAATTTAAAGGACATTATTAGATACATATACTCTTTTTTTTTGAGATGGAGTCTCGCTCTGTTGCCCAGGCTGGAGTGCACTGGCGCGATCTCAGCTCATTGCAACCTCCGCCTCCCGGGTTCAAGTGATTCTTCTGCCTCAGCCTTCCGAGTAGCTGGGAGTATAGTTGTGCGCCACCACAACTAGCTAATTTTTTGTATTTTTAGTAGAGATGGGGTTTCACTATGTTGGCCAGGCTGGTCTCGATCTCTTGACTGTCATCCACCTGCCTCGGCCTCCCAAAGAGCTGGGATTACAGGCGTGAGCCAATGCACCCGGCCTACATACAAATATTCTCTTATTTTGTTTTAAGATAGCTCTGCTTTGTCATCCAGGCTGGAGAGCAGCGGCACAATCACAGCTCATGCAGCCTCAACCTCCTGGGCTTAAGCAATCCTCCCACCTCAGCCTCCCAAGTAGTTGGGACTACAGGAATGAAGCACCATGCCTAGCTAATTTTTTACACAGATGGGGTTTCGCCATTTTGCCCAAGCTGGTCTCAAACTCCTGGTCCAAGCGATCCATCTGCCTTGGCCTCCCAAAGAGCTGGGATTGCAGGTGTGAGCGACTGTGCCCAGCCTATACACTCTTTCAAATTAAACACCGTAATCCCTTGATTTGTCACACATGCTGACTCTGGCTAAACGTTTTTGAGAGAAAGACAAGTCCGTAAATTAAAATAAATCCACTGATACTTTAGCGAATGAAAAAAATATTTATCAGGTAGTACGCCATATGTAAAATGTCTGCAAATGTTCACACTAATTTTCCCACTTAATGCTCAGAATAAACCTTAGAAATAATTGTATCATTAGAATTTTTTTTTTTTTTTTGAGAACAAGGTCTCACTGTGTCACCCAGGCTAGAGTGCAGAGGCACAATCTCGGCTCACTGCAAACTCCACCTCCCAGACGCAAGCAATTCTCATGCCTCAGCCTCCCGAGCAACTGCTATTACAGGCATGCACCACCATGCCCAGTTAATTTTTTTGTGTTTTTGGTAGAGACGGGGTTTTGTGTTCTTGGCCAGGCTGGTCTCGAACTCCTAATCTCAAGCAATCCACCTGCCTTGGACTCCCAAAGTGCTGGGATTACAGGTGTGAATCTGTACCCAGATTCACCCAGCCTATAGAACTGCACCCAGCCTATCATTAGAACTTTTTAAAAACTTAAGTTAAAAAGATCATAGAATTTTAAAAAATTAAGTTAAAAAGATCATAGAAGAACAAAGAACTGCACCCAGCCTATCATTAGAACTTTTTATAAAATTAAGTTAAAAAGAAGATCTATAGAGATTAAATAAACTTTGCTTTGCTCTATATTGCAGTTTACGTAAGGATATAGGCATGTTAATTGGGAGTGGCTGGTTGTCTAACACATGCAAAGATTTGGTTCATAATTTTCTGGTGAGAGAGAAATGACCTTAAATAATCACACCAAAGGCTTTTAAAATTGTGTCGTCCGGGTCTGATGGCTCACGCCTGTAATCCCAGCACTTTCGGAGGCCATGGCGGGCAGATCACGAGGTCAAAAGATCGAGACCATCCTGGCCAACATGGTGAAACCCCATCTCTACAAAAAATACAAAAATTAGCTGGGTGTGGTGGTGTGTGCCTGTAGTCCCAGGTACTTGGGAGGCTGAGGCAGGAGCATCGCTTGAACCAGGGAGGCAAAGGTTCCAGTGAGCTGAGATCGCACAGCACTGCACTCCAGCCTGGCAACAGAGCAAGACTCCATCTCAAAAATAAAATAAAATAAAATAAATAAAAACTAAATAGTGTCAACAGCTGACTTTGAAAATTAAACAACATTTATTTATAGAACAATTTTTATGTATGAGGCACTGTGTTAAATACCAATAACATAAAGGCAATGAGTAGAATGAGGATAAAATCTTTAAGCTTATGGAGTCTAAAATTCTGGCTGAAATTATAAGACACATAAATAGGAAAAAACAACTCTACCTTGCAGCTATTTGCAAAGTTTCAAAGCACATTTACATGCCGGTAAGTGAAAATTTCCCTAGCCTTGATTTTCCTTCCACTGTGGACAACGGGTGAAATCACTAACCAGGGAAGAAGAAAGAAAAATCTGGCAATCATGAGAACCCAGTTAAGGCTGGGGATTGATCCAGTTTGGATATTTGTCCCTGCCCAAATCTCATGTTGAAATGTAATCCCTGTGTTGGAGGTGAGAGAAATGGGGATCATGGGGACAGTTTCCTCATGGATTGGTGCTGTCCTGAGATAGTGAGTGAATTATCACGAGATCTGGTTGTTGTAAAGTGTGGCACCTCCCACGCCCCTACGCCTTTGTGATTCCGCTTCATCTTCCACCATGAGTATAAGGTCCTTGAGGCCTCTACAGAAGCAGAGTAAATGCCAGTTCCATGCTTCCTGTACAGCCTACAGAACCATGGGCCCATTGAATGTCTTTTTGTTATAAATTACCCAGTCTCAAGGATTTCTTTATAGCAAAGAAAGAACAGTCTAATACAGGGATACTATTATTTTATTGTGGAGTCAAGCTAAACAACTACATACTTTTCATTTATTTTTTAAGACAGAATTTTGCACTCGTTGCCCAGGCTGGAGAGCAATGGCGCAATCTCAGCTCACTGCAACATCCACCTCCCGGGTTCAGGCGATTTTCCTGCCTCAGCCTCCCCAGCAGCTGGGACTACAGGCATGAGCCACCACACTTGACTAATTTTTGTATTTTTTTTTAATAGAGTTGGAGTTTCACCATGTTGGCCAGGCTGGTCTTGAACTCCTGACCACAAGTGATCTGCCCGCCTTGGCCTCCCAAAGTGTTGGGATTATAGGCGTGAGTCACTGCGCCTGGCCAATTGTGTATTTTTCTTGTGTAGCACTCAACAGCAAATGTACAGTTAAAATGATATAAATTTGGATTAATTCAGAGATGGAAAATTCCAGGTGACAGTGACACAGAAGAAATAAAGGAATGTGGATATAAGCAAGACACTGAATGAAAAGAAGCTGGACTTGAGCCAGTTTTGTGTAAGTGAAAAACATATCTAAATACATATTTGGGGAAGATCAGCCTGGTAATGCACTAAAGAAGGAACTGAAAGGGGGAGAACCTGGTACAAGGAAGCTGGACAAACAGACAAAGCTGTGGGAACTCAACAGAAATCATGGGTTGGGGAGAGGACAGTCCCCTCATGAAGTAACACTGACAGGACCTAGTACTGACCAGGGGTGCTGGATGAAGGATGAGATACCTAATACTTGAAGATTCTAAGACAGAAAAAAATGGTTTAAAATCAAGTAAAATTAAGTAAATAGAAAGCTAGAAAACTTGATTTGAGGAAAATCTCCTTTAAGGAGATGATGACAGGGCATCTATGTAAAAAATGTCAGTAATACAACTCAAGAGAAAGCTAACAGCTGACAACAGTTTGAAGTGTCACTTTTAGAGAGTAAATGGCCAAAGTCAGGGTTACAGACACAATGAAGGAAAAACAGAAAGACAGAAAAAAAATTAGTTCTGAAGGCCAAAAAGTAAGCCTTCAGGTAAACAATTGCTCAGGAAAAAAGAAAAAGGAAAACACACTGAAAGAATTAAGAAGAGTGTAAGCAGAAAAGCCAAGATAGTTTACAGATGAAACGTATAGTACAAAAGACAAACATTAGACAAATGTTATGAGTGTTTTAACAGGTAGATGCAGAGGGTTAGAAATGCTTATACTGAAATGATCTAACAGTCTATCAGTCAGGCGGGGCGCGGTGGCTCACTTGAGGTCAGGAGTTCGAGACCAGCCTGGAGTTCGAGACCAGCCTGGCCAACATGGTGAAACCCCGTCTCTACTAAAAATGCAAAAATTAGCTGGGCATGATGGCAGGCGAGTGTAATCCCAGCTACTCAGGAGGCTGAGGCAGGAGAATAGCTTGAACCCAGGAGGTTAAGGTTGCAGTGAGCTGAGATCAAGCCACTGCACTCCAGGCTGAGCAACAGAGCAAGATTACATCTAAAATAAATAAATAAATAAAATAAATAATGAAAATAAAAATACAAAAGTTAGCCAGGTCTGGTGGCAGATGCCTGTAATCCCAGCTACTCAGGAGGCTGAGGCAGATGAATCACTTGAACAAGGGAGGTGGAAGATGCAGTGAGCCAAGATCATGCCTGAGTGGCAGAGAGAGACAGTGTCTCAAAAACAAACAAACAAACAAACAAACAAACCAGTCAAGGCAGGGTTCCATGAAGTGAAATTTAAGCTGAAATATGAATGGAGCTGAACAAGCAGCAGAGCTGAAAAGTAGAGGAAAATGGAAACCATGTGTAAAGGCCTGGAGGAGGGAGAGCAGATGAAGTGAATGGAGAAGTGAGCCAGGGTCACTGGCTTTGAGAACTGGAGAGATGGTAACTTTGGTAAAATAGAAGTCAAACTGCATAAGGTTGATTAGTGAGACAAAGGTTAAAAAATGGAGGCAGGAAGTGTCAACTGCTATAGTCTGACGGTGAAAGAAGACAATCTGTTTCATAATAATAGGGGCAAAATAGAACTAGCTTAGGGAAATTTTCTGCAAGTGTTTTTCTCTCTTTTTCAAAACATTTTTATAGTGAAAAAATTCAAACATATGCAGAAGTGAGCAGAAGAGTACAATGAAGTCCCATGAATCTATCACACAGCTTCAACCATTATCAACTCATGGCCCATCTTCTTTCATCTATATTCCCACACTTTCCCCTTGTCATTTTATTTTGAAGTAATTCCCAGACATCATACACTTTGTCATTCACAAATATTTCTGTACATGTCCTGAAAAGATCGGGATCTTTTTAAAAATCACACCTAAAAAACTAACAAATCCTTATCATCAACTAGTTGTTTGAAGTGAAGACAGCTTTAAAGTTAGAAGATAACAAGCCAGTAGAAATGGAAAAACCCGAAGATAGAAAAGGGAGGATATTGGTGGAGGATGAAATGAGTAAAGACATTCAGATGCAGGAAAAAAGGAAGGCTGTTACAAAGAAAGATCTTCATGGGTAGACACAAAATCTTCCAAACCAATCACATTTCACATTTCCATTCTATGAACGTCCAAACTGAAAACAACTGCTTGTCTCCCCTAACACAGCCACCGCCACCATCAGCTGAGGGAGAATCTGCAACTCACATCTCCCTCATCACTCCAAGTAATAAAATTCTGGAAGGCAGGAGGCCTAGGGAAAGACTAAGGGAATAAAAGAAGTCCTTCAAGTCTGGCACGGTTGCTCATGCCTATAATTCCAGTGATTTGGGTGGCTGAGGTGGGAGGATCACTTGAGCCTAGCCTAGGAAACAGGGTGAGACCCCATCTCTACAAAATTGAAAATAAAAAAATTTAGCTGGGCACTGTGGCAGCTACCTGTAGTCCTAGCTATTTGGGAAGCTGAGGTGGGAGGACTGCTTGAGCCCAGGAGTTCAAGGTTACAGAGAGTCATGATGCCACCACTGCACTCTAGGCTGGGACAACAGAATGAAATCCAGTCTCAAAAGAAAAAAAGAAAAAGGAAAAGGCATTCATGGAGCACATCTTGTCATCATTATCTTCAAGGAACTTTACAAAACTCTGTTGTCTCAGTCCTTGGCCCACTTTTTATTTTAGGAACTGTCAATCTACTACCAAAAAAAAAATGTATCTTTTCTACAGACTTCTGAGTAACAATTTATTCCTCTGAACTGAAAATACATATTATGTTTCTTTAATTCCCTCCCTCCCGTTATCTTCTGGTAGGCATGGTTCTGTCAATAATTACACAACTCTTAAAGCAACAAGGCTCCTGTTAGAAAGGCTTACTCACCTTGAGAGCTGCTGCATGGTGAGACATAGTCCTGCCTACCCGCTTATCACTGCTGTACTGCTGGATATCCGCAATCCACTCCTCACATTGGGCCATTATCTCAACTCTTTTCAAGTAAAAATGTTTGTGTATTACCTTGAGAAAAAGTAAACAGGAGAACAAGCAGTGTTTACAGTCAAATTTAAAAGACACAGTAAATGACATTACAAAGAAGTAAAATGTATTATAAATACATTTAAATAATTTATTCTATAAATACATTTAAATTAATATTTAGAATATTATTACAAATACATTTAACGAAATAAATATACAGACATTGCAATGTTTTTCTATCCATAAAACTCAATTTGGGAGGCTGAGGCAAGAGAATGGTGTGAACCTGGGAGGTGGAGCTTGCAGTGAGCCAAGGTCGCGCCACTGCACTCTAGCCTGGGCGACAGAGCAAGCCTCCATCTCAAAAAAAAAAAAAAAAAAAAAAAGGCAATTTAATCAACTCTACAATATTAGCAGGGAAAAATCAAGCTCATGATTTGATATGACGTGTTGAAATATATGAAATTTATGGCCCGGTGTGGTGGCTCACGCCTGTAATCCCAGCATTTTGGGAGATCAAGGCAGGCGAATCACAAGGTCAGAATTAAAATACAAAAATTAGCCAGGCATGGTGGCAGGCACCTGTAGTGCCAGCTACTTGGGAGGCTGAGGCAGGAGAATTGCTTGAACCCAGGAGGCGGAGGTTGCAGTGAACTGAGATCCCGCCACTGCACTCCAGCCTGGGCGACAGAGCAAGACTCCATCAAAAAGAAAAGAAGAGAGGAGGGGAGGAGAGAAAAGAGAAAACAAATTTATAGCAGAAAAGAGTGTACAATTGTGGTCAGACACTTGGAAAATTAATCCTGTCCAGAGACCACAAGACACATATGATACAATATATTCAGAAGGCAAATGCTAATAAATAAGTAACCAGGAGAAAAGATTTAAAAAGTATTGACAACACAGAAATTTCTGCCTTTAAAAGATAACTCAAAGAACACCTAGATAAGTATATTCTAAATGCCAAAGGCATTCACACAGAAATCCCCAGAAATGGTACTATTCTTACTTGCTTAATTTTATCTTCCGTTTAATTTATAGATGGGATTTTATTTTAGGAAGTTAAATTTCCTTATTATTACTGTGATTTACATTTGCGATTTTTAAATTCTATCTTTGAATTCTATCTTTGAAAAACTGAGTAAAATTTCTACCAACATATAGTGGTAAGAGTCTATTTCTGACAAATTTAAATTAGAAGACAATTATCAATTTGGAAACATTGCTCTGTATTCTGGTTGAGCATTGCCCAGGGAGCATGTCTATCCTAAAGAACAGACAATCAAACCTACAAAGGGAAAATCACTAGAAAGCTCTGGGAATGAATGTCAAACACCAATACGATCCCACCACATTTAATAGTTATTGGGTTTGAAGCCTCTGGGATACAGAAGTAAGTATGACACAGCTTTAAATGAAGAACAATGATAACAACAGAATCAGATGGGATGGGAGTGTACCAGAAAAATATATTTTAAAGAACAACAATAAACAAAAGCAAAAAGCCCAGGGCATTCAAAGAGTAGCAAGTGGCATTTGATTAGGAAAACTGGGAAAGCATACATGGCCAAGGAGTGGCCCCTTTAATGCAAGCTAGATTCTAAAGAATGAGAAAGTTGATTGTCTCAAATTATACATATTTGCTTTTTGTAAAAGTCAGCCCCTTCTCTGAGTTCCCTGTGTTTATCCTTCCTGAAAAAAATGATATGCATAAAACAAATTACTTTTTTTTTTTTTTTTTTGAGACAGAGTCTCGCCATGCTGCCCAGGCTGGAGAGCCGTGGCGCGATCTTTGCAAAAGTAAAGTATCCAACTTTGTCATTCAAAGGACACTGGAATATAAATTTACTCAGTAATAGCAAAAGCCAAAGAAAAAGAAATATTCATCAGTGCTATCTGATGAAGAAGGTGGCTTCACAGTATTCATGCAGAACATCTGCATAGTTACATTAAAGATCAATTTTATATCAGGTAAATATACCATTTTTTCCTCTAAAATGTTAACTTTCCAGCACAATTTAAGAAATTAATGATCAAGTGAAACAATTTTAAGAAAGAAAAATGTTTCTGGACACAATCACAGCAAGTTGTATTGCTAACGTCATTTGATATGGCAGGTGAAAAGTATAATTCTATTTAGGTATACTATGGAGAGACAACTAATCACAGGCAAAGAGCTACACACACACACACACACACACACACACACACAGAGCCACACTTCAGGATGACATGAAAAAAACCACTTCAGTGTATTAATACAGGTTTTGGAAACTCATATCATCCAATTTTTTTCCTAAAGAAAAGGAAACGTGGCCAGGCACAGTGGCTCACGCCTATAATTCCAACACTCTGGAAGGCCGAGGTGGGTGGATCACCTGAGGTCAGGCATTCGAGACCAGCCTGGCCAACATGGTGAAAACTGGTCTCTACTAAAAAATACAAAAAAAATTAGTCAGTTGCGGTGGTATGCGCACACAGTCCCAGCTACTCGGGAGGCTGAGGCATGAGAATCACTTGAACTGGGGAGGCGGAGGGTGCAGTAAGCCGAGATTCCGCCACTGTATTCCAGCACAGGCAACAGAGCCAAGTCCTGTCTCAAAAAAATAAAAAAAAGAAATGGCATTCTCCTTACATATACACATTAGAATAAGGGCAAAATTTCTATTTGCAAGACAAATTTAGAAACCATCTTCAATAAAAAACAGTTCAATGAGAAATATATCAGAAACATATTTACAGAGTTTGCTAGTAGAAGGGTAACTAATAAAAATAAAGAATAGGCCAGGGGCAGTGGCTCATGCTTGTAATCCCAGCACTTTGGGAGGCCAAGGCAGGTGGATCACCTGAGGTCAGGAGTTCGAGATCAGCCTGGCCAACATGGTGAAACCCCGTCTCTACTAAAAATACAAAAAATTAGCCAGGCGTGGTGCCACATGCCTGTAATTCCAGCTACTTGGGAGGCTGAGGCAGGAGAATAGCGTGAACTTGGGAGGTGGAGGTTGCAGTGAGCCAAGATCATGCCATTGCACTCCAGCCTGGGCAACGAGAACGAAAAGGGATGGGACAGGAGGAAAGGAAAGGAGAGCAGAGGGAGAGGAGAGGAAAAGGAAAGGAAAGGAAAAAAACTTCTCAAAAATTTAGTCAGATGTCTTTTAGAATATAGATGGTTTTATACTTCATCTGTACTATCTACTACCATTTTTTTTTTTTTCTGAGACTCTGTCACCTAGGCTGGAGTGCAGTGATGTGAACACGGCTTACTGCAGCCTCAAACTCGTGGGCTCAGGCAAACCTCCTGCCTTAGCCCACTGAGTATCTAAGACTACAGGTGCCACCATGCCCAGCTAAATTTTTAAACTTTTTGCAGAGATGGGGTCTTGCTATATTGTCCAGACTTATTAATGATCTTTGGGATTAACTCTAAAACCTACAGTTTCATATACTAGATACATATAAAGGCAAATAGAATACTAACAAACTATATTGTAAAATGTCTTTTTTTTTTTTTTGGAGATGGAGTCTTGCTCTGCTGTCACCCAGGCTGGAGTGCAGTGGTGCAATCTCAGCTCTCTGCAACTTCCGCCTCCCAGGTTCAACCTCACGTTCCAAGTAGCTGAGATTACAGGCGCCTGCCACCACGCCTGGCTAATTTATCTTTTACTTTTTTTAAGTAGAAATGCGGTTTCGCCATATTGGCCAGGCTGGTCTCAAACTCCTGACCTGAAGTGATCCACCTGCCTTGACCTCCCAAAGTGCTGAGATTACAGGCATGAGCCACCGTGCCCAGCCTATATTGTAAAATGTCTTTAACAAAGTATTTCACTAATTTTATTGAACATACCTCTTTAAAACATGGTGAAGGGTTTCTGATTTGTTCTAGCATTGCCCACTTAACTGTTGCTTGTCGAATGTTTCCATCATATTCTCGAGAACTCTGTGTGCCACTGGGAGTGCCTCTAGACCGTTCATATCCCGGTTCATTAAAATAAGGCTCAGCTACTAATATAAGGGACTGGACAGACACCAACACCTAAAGAATAAAGGAAAAGAACAGCTATGATGGGACATTTTTACTGTGGGTTAACTGATATCCTGCTTTATCCACAAAGACTCTTCTTTAATATGTGTTTCCACAAATTTCTATCACAATAAAATCAATGTTTATGATTATACCATTGAAATATTTCATTATAAAAGCAAAATAAAATTAGGCACAATAGAGCCATAAGTAATACTTACACATCTGTTTTTACTCTTGAATTCTTGAATAATAGATATGAAGATAGATAATAATAGCTACGAAGAATCTATTTCCAAAAAATGCTAAAAAATTTTTGTTTTTTTAGTTTAGTTTATTTTTTTTTTTAGTTGTTTTATGAGTTTAAACAACTCATAGCAACATTCTGCTCAAACTGTTCTTAAGGAGCATAAAACTAGCCATGTACTTTTTTTTTTTTTTTAATAAGACTGAGTTTCACTCTTGTCACCCAGGCTGGAGAGCAATGGCATGATCTTGGCTCCCTGCAACCTCCGCCTCCCAGATTCAAGCGATTCTCCTGTCTCAGCCTCCCGAGTACCTGGGATTACAGATGCCTGCCACCACGCCCGACTAATTTTTGTATTTTTAGTAGAGACGGGGTTTCATCATGTTGGCCAGGCTGGTTTTGAACTCCTGACTTCAGGTGATCTGCCTGCCTCGGCCTCCCAAAGTGCTGGGATTACAGGCGTCAGCCACTGTGCCCGGCCTAGCCATGCACTCTTAACAATACTCACTTATAAAAAAACTATGCCTGAGACCATTTTAAATTTTTATTCCAAGGACAATTAACTGCTACAGTATCACAAAAACCTTATTAGAAATTCTTATTTATTTTATTTCTTTGAGATGGAGTCTTGCTCTGTTGCCCAGGCTGCAGTGCAATGGTACAATCTTGGTTCATTGCAACCTCCATCTCCTGGGTCCAAGTGATTCTCATTCCTCAGCCTCTCAAGTAGCTAGGACTATAGGCGTGCGTCACCAAGCAGGGCTAATATTTTTTTTAATTTTTAGTAGAGACGGGGTTTTGCCATGTTGGCCAGGCTGGTCTCGAACTTCTGACCTCAGGTGATCTGCCCACCTTGGCCTCCCAAAGTGCTGAGATTACAGGTCTGAGCCATCATACCCGGCCAGAAATTCTGATTGACAAGATGGTCTTATGGTTCTAAGACCACTTCCAAACCACCACTTATTTACCAGAAGGCTTGTCCCAGATGTAACATATATTAAGAGAGGTGATTTCTAGCGAATACAGTACTTCCAGTTAATGTATCTATAGAAGTCAATAAAGTAACATCTTTGAAGGCAGGAAAACATCAGATATTATCTACCCAATTCATAAATGAAAAAGAACAGCAATTACACTTCTGTTGGGCACAATGATTAAACAGTCCCATGGATATGCATCTTATAAGTCAAAGTTAAAGAGAACTTTAAAAATGAGTACTCGAAAGTAACATATTTGACCCAAAATAGAAAGTGACCATACTGATGCCAAGGTCAACTATGGGAAAAACTTTAATTCATATTATATCTGAGATAATGATCTCATATTTTTAATTTTTATTTATTTATTTTTTTGAGACAGTGTCTTGCTCTGTTGCCCAGGCTGGAGTGCAGTGGTGCGATCTCAGCTCACTGCAACCTCTGCCTCCCGGGTTCAAGCGATTCTTCTGCCTCAGCCTCCCAAGTAGCTGGGGTTACAGGTGCCCGTGACCCCATCCCGCTAATTTTTGTATTTTTAGTAGAGATGGGGTATCTCCATATTGGCCAGTCTGTTCTTGAACTCCAGGCCTCAAGTGATCTGCCTGCCTCCCAAAGTGCTGAAATTACAGGCAAGAGTCACCTCGCCCAGCCAGACATCTCACATTTACTGACACTTCTGAGATAACTTTCAAAGGCATAGTTATTAGTTACTGTCCTCTTCCCTTTTAAATAATTGTCCTCTTCTGTTAATATAAGTAGGGTATAATTGCATTTTTGTACAAAAGCACAGAAAGAAATTAAATATTCATTACAAATTTATAAAAAAGGACTCATTTATTTATTTAACCTCATCTCCTTTGAGACACAACATGGTTATGATCTCAGGCAGTTATAGTAATTTAAAAATTACTTTAGATTCACAGCCTATTTTGTTTAAAACAGCAAAGCAAAGCCCACTAAAGGAAGTATAAAATATTTTGCAGACGCTGGGGCCTATTTGATGGTGAAACGTGGGAGGAGGGAAAAGATCAGAAAAAAATAACTACTGGCTGGGCACGTTGGCTAACGCCTGTAATCCTAACACTTTGGGAGGCTGAGGCAGACAGATCACTTGAGATCAGGGGCTCGAGGCCATCCTGGTCAACATGGTGAAACCCTGTCTCTACTAAAAATACAAAAATTAGCCGGGTGTGGTGGTGTGTGTCTGTGATCTCAGCTACTCAGGAGGCTAAGGTGGAAACATAGCTTGAACCCGAGACGCAGAGGTTGTAGTAAGCCAAGGTTGTGCCCAGCCTGGGCCACAGAGTGAGACCCTGTCTCAAAAAAAAAAAAAAAAAAAGAAAAGAAAAGAAAAAGAAAAAAGAAAAAAATAACTATTGCATACTACGCTTAGTACCAGGGTGACAAAATAATCTGTATAGCAAACCCTTGTGACGTGAGTTTACCTATATAACAAACCTGCAGTGGAACCCCTGAACCTAAAATAAAAGTTAAACAAAAAAGAATGAGTGTTTTGTGTACCAGAAAAAAGGAACAAAAAATTACATCTGAGAAATAAATGTGGCTATAATTTATTGTCTGCTAAGAGAGAAAAATATAAAGTTTGTATTTGATAAGAATAACAACAAAAGATTATCAGAGATCAATACTTCCTGCAATTAAATTCAAAAAATACTTTATGACATGGGTTATCTTACCACTGGGTGGCCCAGCAGACATTACCTTTTTGGAAGAGTATAAATGCCACTTTATTTTTCAATAGTGAACTTAGCTATTTAATAGCTATAATACATATTTTAGGGAATTTCTGGACCACTAGATTGTCTGAACTGGACACAGTCATTTTAATGCACGCTACATTTTACTGTAGGCAGGAAATAAGCAGAGAAACAGTAAACCCTTGGCATGAAGGATTTCCTCTTTTAAAAAAATCTGATTTTCAGTATTATAAAATAAAACTTTAGGCCTGAGAAACAGTGTACAATATTTGAAGTCATAGGGATCACAGTAAAGTTATCTGTACATTTAGAACCTCTATTTTCATCATCTGTAAAAGGGGCATAAGATCTACTTGTGTTACAGGATGAATGAGAGAATTACATAAACTTTATAATATAGAACAAAATCAATTCTACACTAAAAATAATTTCTATAAATATATTAGAGGCATGCAAACAAGCAGCCAGCATGAACTGTCTGATCAACAGAACTTCACTTAAAAAGCTATTTGGATCAAACCAAAAAGTAGTATTTATTTTACTTATACCAAGCTAAAGTGTTTTCTTAGAATCTGAGTTGAAAATCAATTGGTAATTAACATAAAAACATACAGTATATATGATATATATACATATATCTATATTGATGTAATAAATATTTATTTTTAATCCATAATGTAGGCTCACTGATTTGAGTCAATTTGTTGATATTTTCAGAGTAAAGACTTTTATTCACAGGCCAAATTTACTGTCCCTTTCGTTTTTATTTATTGATTTTTATTTTTTAGATAGAGTCTCCCTCTGTCACCCAGGCTAGAGTGCAGTGCCGTGATCTCGGCTCACTGCAATCTCCTCCTCCCGGGTTCCAGCGATTCTCCTACCTCAGCCTCCTAGTAGCTGGGATTATAGGCACGCACCACCTCGTCCGGCTAATTGTATTTTATATTTTTAGTAGAGATGGGGGTCTTACCACGTTGGCCAAGCTGGTCTCGAACTCCTGACCTCAAATGATCCACCCATCTCAGCCTCCCAAAGTGCTGTGCCAACACACCTGTGCCCCCTCTCCTTTTTAGCTTCATATTAGCATCTGCACAACTGTAAGAGGCTCTCATAATCTGTTCAGGAACAGAAATCAAGAAACACAGGTAACGGTGGGCACTGCGCCTGGCCTGGAATTTTTTTTGATGGGAGTTTTGGCTAAACTCAATTTTTGTTTTATGCCCCAACTTGAGACTTTAGATTACACATAAGATGAGACTCCATTATGCTAACTTCTCACTTATAAGCTATTTAATATGCATTTCCTAGTAATCTATCTTTTTTTAGGTTTATATATTTATTCTTGGTCACTAAAAATTTTTAAAAATACTACACAGTTCTTTATTTCTTAAGTGAAAATGTCAGAGAAATTCTGTTTACTTGCAAAAAGCTTGAGGTCTGAGGATTCCACTTCTCTTCTGGTCTTCCATGCCACGTGTTTAAGATGCTTAAACAAACCTGACGAAGGAAAAAAGCATAAACAGAATTGAAAAAAGAGTGCTTAAAAACAAACTGTCATGACGAGAAGTAAAAACAAAATGCTATCATGTCAAAATAGCTCAGTTTTATATGTCCCCTAGACAAAACCCTAAGGGTTGTCTGTTAAAACAAATTGGCATCTTCAGATGTGATTCAAATTTGTGTGGCATTATAACTTTTTCATAATGCAAAACAGACCAGCACCTATTATATGTCAACACAAATTACATTTTAATGAAAACTAAATTATTTTAAAAGCAAAACATTTTTAATTAGCACATAGTTGTACATATTTATGGGGTACAGTGTGGTATTTCAATTTGTGTATACAATGTGTAATGATCAAAATAGGGTAATTATTGTATCCATCACCTCAAACCTTTGAGTGTTGGTAACATTCAACATCCTCTCTTCTAGCTGTTTGACAAAATACAATTTTTATTTACTACAGTCACCCTACTGTGCTATACAACAACAGAACCTATTCCTCCTATCTAGTTGTAATTGTGTATCCATTAACCAACCTCTCCCTATTCCCTCCTCTCTACCTTTCCCTCCCAGCCTTTAGTACCACTGTTCTACTCTCTACGTTGATTGAGATCAATTTTTTTAGCTTCTACGTGAGTAAGAACATGCAATATTTATCTTCCAATGTTTGATGTATTTCACTTAACATAATGTCCCACCAGGCTCATCTATGTTGCTATGAAAGAAAGGATCTCATCCTTTTCATGGCTGAATAGTATTCCACTGTGTATAACCAAGTTTTCTTTATCCATTTACCTGTTGATGGCCGCTAAGTTGATTCTGTATCTTGGCTATTCTGTACGGTGCTGCAATAAACAGCAGTGCAAATATCTCTTCGAGATTCTGATTTATTTCCCTTGGATATATATTCAATAGTGGGACTGATAGATCATATGCTAGTTCTATTTTTACTAAAATAACTACTTTTAATAAAAGTGGTACTATTTTATATTTTTGTGTATTTCTTTCTAAATTCTGAAAATGCAAAATAGCTTAACAGAAGAGACCTTGATTTAATTATCTGCCTCTACATTCAACTAGTTGCAATATACTCCTTTGATTCAAGTATATGGATCAAATCTAGCCTCACGCAAACAGACCCCCTAAAAGAGTATTCAGGCTTCCCAGGGTTCCTCAAAATATACTTAAAGATAACATTAGATACTCACTTAGCAGGAAGAGAACTGGGGACACTTAATCTGCACCTGTAACTACTCTTGTAATAAAAACAAAACTGGGCCAATCACATGTGTTCTTCTGGCATATATTCTATCAACATAAAATATACTCATCAGATTTTGTACACTTTTAATAATTTAATAATTTTATATAATGGCCAACAGATTTGGATAACAGGCGGTTCTTTTTTTTTTAGACAGAAGTTCGCTCCTGTAGCCCAGGCTGGAGTGCAATGGCACAATCTGGGCTCACCGCAACCTCCGCCTCCCGGGTTCAAGCACTTCTCCTGCCTCAGCCTCCCAAGTAGCTGGGATTACAGGCATGTGCCACCACGCCCAGCTAATTTTGTATTTTTAGTAGAGACGGGGTTTCTCCATGTTGGTCAGGCTGGTCTAAAACTCCCGACCTCAGGTGATCCACCCGCCTCAGCCTCCCAAAGTGCTGGGATTATAGGCATGAGCCACCACGCCCGGCGTAGGTGGTTCTTATAAATGCAGAAAGGTCTGTCTCCTTACTACTCTTTCAATGCTCTGTGAAAGCAAGAACGCAAAATACGTTAATTCATTCAACAGGTAGTTGATTAATAATTTAAAAAGAGTTGTATCTGTGAAGTCTTGTGTATTATTCAAAGTGCTGTCATACATATACCATTTGACCTTTAGTGCAAGCTTGTGCAAACCGCAGGCCACATGCAGCCCAGGATGGCTTTGAATGCAGCCCAAAACAAAATCGTAAAGTTTTTAAAAATATTATGAGATTTTTTTGCTATTTTTTTTTAAAGCTCAGTAGCTATATTGTTTGTGTTAGCGAATTTTCGTGTGGCCCAAGACAATTATTCTTCCAAAGTGGCCCAGGGAAGCCAAAACATTGGACAGCCCTGCTTTAGAGCATTCTTGGGACTAACAATGGCAGATAAGTAGCCTCATACCTATCTGTAGATATAGGACCTAAGATTAAATGCTAACAGTGTGTAAACTTTAAAAATAAGTCCACAATTGTGTGTATCATGGAACACATAGGTAAGTATGATGGTAAAAGACCATTAATTTAAGATTCCCAAGCCCTTACCCTCTTCTCTATGCAATGAAGCCTTGAGAATTATTTTCTTAAATACATCTTAATATTTTACACTTACACTCTATTCAAGTTCCAGTGTCTCAAGTAAAGTCAACGTTGCTATTTCCTCTTCCCTACTCAGTTATAGAAAACCTGTTCTTTGTTCTTCCAAAGAAAGTTCTGCCTCTGGTCAAATCTTTTGCAACAAACCCAAAAAACTAATTCTAGTTTTATGATTTGAGCTAATGATAATTTGCAACCACATATCTGCCACATATCTGAGGCAGGCTGTACCTTTTGAAATTCTTCTCTTCTAGATTTTAAAACATTGAATACTCAGCACAGAATTTACCATTGAAATTCTATCAAATTATCCAAAATACCTCTGAAAAACAGATTACTCTTTTAAATCTAATTTTAAAAGGTTTATGGTCATATGAGATGATTTTTATTATGTCTTTTGGTCAGCTTTTTTGTAAATGGGAATGCATCTTCCTACTTTTAATACAAGAAAATGTAAAAACACTTGAATATAAGGTACACCTTAAAATAAGTTCCTAATAGCATGTATCATAGAACTTTACGTTAAGTCCCTGAGTAACTTCTTAAGACTGTAAGTGCTTCTTAATTAACACTTAACTGTTTCTGCTCTTTTCAGTTCCTTCTATTGCTTAAGCTAATCTGGACGTAGGGAAGAGAAGTACAAAGAAACCCATGCCCTCTTAGCAGATAACTAAAACAAAATTTTTCTTCAAATTACAAAGAACCTTTGTATACAATCATTGGCATTTGAAACAAAAAATTGCAATTAATTTACCTTGCCATCATTATAAAGGTTTGGATTGAATCGCACGCTATGACCACCAGTTGTCTCTAGATTCACAAGAGGGGGTGAACTGGGATAATCTTGAGGAAAATACACATCAAACTCAAAGCAGCCATTTGCATAAGGGGTGTCCGCTGGACCAGTTATTAGAACCTGGATATATATAAACATACAAAAGTCTATGTTAATGTTCCTAAACACTGATATTTAGAAAAATACAATCCAACATGAAATAAGAACAACCTTCGTTTCTGGAGATGGAGTCCCACTCTGTCGCCCAGGCTGGAGTGCAGTGGCGCAATCTCGGCTCACTGCAACCTCCGCCTCCTGAGTTCAAGCAATTCTCCTGCCTCAGCCTCCTGAATAGCTGGGATCACAGGCGCCTGCCAACATGCCCGGTTAATTTTTGTATTTTTACTAGAGACCAGTTCCCCATGTTGTCCAGGCTGGTCTCAAACTCCTAGCCTCAAGTGATCCGCTTGCATAGGCCTCCCGAAGTGCTGGGATTACGGGCTTGAGCCACTGTGCCTGGCCAAAATAAGAACAGCTATTTTTTTTTTTTTTTTTAAGACAGTCTCACTCTGTGGCCCAGGCTGGAGTCCAGTGGTGTGATCTCGGCTCATTGCAACCTCCACCTCCTGGGTTCAAGAAATTCTCCTGCCTCAGCCTCCCGAGTAGCTGGGATTACAGGCATGCACCACCATGCCCGGCTAATTTTTGTATTTTTAGTAGAGATGAGGTTTCACCATATCAGCCAGGCTGTTCTTGAACTCCTGATCTCAACTGATCTGCCTACCTTGGCCTCCCAAAATGCCAGGATTACAGGCATGAACCAGCATACCAGGCTTTTTTTTTTTTTTTTTTGAGATGAAGTTTCACTCCACCGCCCAGGCTGGAGTGCAGTGGCGAGATCTCAGCTCACTGCAACCTCCACCTCCCAGGCTCAAGCAATTCCCCAGACACAGCCTGCCAAGTACTGGGATTATAGGTGCCTGCCACCACAGCCAGCCAATTTTTGTATTTTTAGTAGAGACGGGGTTTCACCATGTTGGCCAGGCTGGTCTGGAACTCTTGACCTCAAGTGATCTGCCTACCTCAGCCTCCCAAAGTGCTGGGATTACAGGCATGAGCCTATCCAAAAAATCAAAAGGAGCAAGTAAACAAATAAAACTTTCTACAAGTCAATAGGCCAATAGTTTTAGCTGCGTATCTATGGAAGACAGAATGTTTAACCCATGAATTAAATCATAAATATAAAGAAAGTTTTCTTTTTCGGGTTAAATGTTTAACATTTTCTTGATGCAGCAGACTCTTGGAATTTAAGGCCAGATTATCACGTGTTAAACATAAAAGTAGAGATTATATATTATTGTATTACCTATAATTCACAGATCTTAGGAATTTTAAAAAAACATAAATTTCCTAGAAAAGACAGAAAATGACTAAGTTTTGAAGAATGACACTAAAAAACATGAGAGAAGTATCTTGGATGACAAAATGGAAATCCTGTAACATTTTTTAACTGATCAGCATTAAATCCTTTGATATTGTGACCAGCTTCACACAACCTTTGCTCAAGGATGATGGCTCTTTTGATATTTTCTAAATTTTTTTTTCAACAGCAGTGTGATCCACACACTCTGAACTAACATTAGAAAAGGGCTCTTTGTGGAGGCTGCAGTGAGCTGTGATCAATCACATCACTGTACTCCAGCTTGGGCGAGAGAGAGATCCTGTCGCCAAAAAAAAGGGGGGGGGGAGGGGTGGGGGAGGCTCCTTTCACTGCCGTCTAAAAATGGTCACCAAAATTTCTAGTGTTTTGTATAATTTATTTGTATAATATTTCTAGTTTTGTATAAAAATTTGAGTAATTAGATGAGCCAAGGAGATAAGGGAGAGTGCTTTATTATCATTATTTTTTACCTTCATGATGTCAAGTCGCTCCTCATCACAGCGTACAAACACACTAGAGGATGAAGACAGAGGCAGTGAGGTTGAAAGTGTCACAGCTTCCTGGGCAAGGCGGCGAGCTCTGGCAGCACTGTTCGCATCATTAGCATTTTTCACCTGAGACATGTAGTGGTAATTTACTTTAAATCCCAATTTCCCATCTTCATCTTCAGAAACCATTTCAAATGTATCTAAAAGGAGAAGAAAAAATAAAACCCAGAACTGCAAAAAATTGTTATAATGACAAAAATCACAAACAATCACTAGTCCTTCTCCCACTCAACTGGAGAGAACTTCCAACCATGGAAGAATAGCAAAAGTGTAAATGTTTACATAACACCTATATATTAGCACTGCCAGATGGATTAGCACTGCCAGATGGATGGACTCTTGTCTTTCACATGCTATAGGGATACATTTTCTTTAACTTTTATAAAAAAACAATCTAACAGATGCAAGAAATGGGCCCATTACTATGCCCAGTGGGAAAATTTTATATCATATAGAGGACAGGGTCTATTAACTCAAAGATTTTATTAAATAAATGATTCAATCAAAGACAATGGCTACTTGATAAAACATGCACAGCCTGTTTTAATCAACAATTTCTCTTCTGTTAATTCATCCTACAGAATTAATCCTGGATATGCACAAATATTTACAGGTAATGAAAGCCACTGAGATGTTGCACATGATATTTAAATACTGGAAACAAACTAAAGTTCCACTTACTGGTTAAACAAATGGCAGCCAATCTCATATTATGGAATTTTAGGCAGTTAGTAAGTATCAAGTTGTAAAAGAATGATACTAGAAAATGTTTGATACATATGGTTGAAAATGCAGTTTCTTAAGAAAGCATCAACTGAAAACTTGCATGTTTTCAGACTTATTTTGAAAGCCAATGGGGAGCAAACTTGATTATGTTTAAAGTCACATACTTGGAGAGTTTATGATTTTATGTAGTATGAGAGAACTCTTCTAGCTAGCTAACATTAATGAAGGGGTCTGGACATATGATTCTAAATTTCTGACAGGTAGTAACTTTAAACCAGAATCTCTCACACATAAGGATCCATAAACACATTCATATACATGAAATGAAACTTTCTGGATTGAAAGAACTAGTTAAAGAATTTGTAGATATGAAATATGACTAAACGCCTTCAAGTACAAGAACACTGCCATATATTTTTAAAAGCCATTAGCTGACATATTTTTGATGACCCAGGAAGCGGAATGAAATCTGAAGCCCAATAAAATATTTATGTCCAACAGAAACACACATACACAAACATATGTCTGGAAACTCTTTTCTGACACTCTTCCCCTCCCCTTGAGTGTTGGCTGGACTTAGTGAGTGATGCTGTACACTTTCTAAGACAAGGTCATAACAGGCACTATGGCTTTTTCTGAATTCCTGACCCATGTAAAGAGTGAGATAATAAAGGTCATGATTTTTTTTTTTTTTTTTTTTTTTTTGAGATGGAGACTTGCTCTGTCGCCCAGACTGGAGTGTCTCGGCTCACTGCAACCTCCACCTCCCGGGTTCAAATGATTCTCCTGCCTCAGCTTCCTGAGTAGCTGGGATTACAGGCGCCTGCCACCATGCCCAGCTAATTTTTGTATTTTTAATAGAGATGGAGTTACACCATGTTGGCCATGCTGGTCTCAAACTCCCGACCTCGTGACCGCCCACCTTGGCCTCCTAAAGTGCTGGATTACAGGCGTGAGCCACCATGCCTGGCCAGGTCAGTTTTTTAAAGCAAATAAGTTATAGGGGTAATTTATGTGACAATATATAATACAGAACTATTTGATAAAATAACAAGCCATAAAAAACCTTGGTAATTGTTAATTAAATTCATATAAATGAAATAAAGTATTTGGTTTTAGTACTTTAATACACAAAGGAATTTTCAATAAAATAATAAATTCAATAAAATATTTATTATTTAAAAACCAAGTTAATATTATTGCTTAGAGTGAAGTTAATACACTAGATTGCCAAGCTGAGTCAGGCAAAAGGCTGTAATATCATTAGACACTGACCAAAACTCTTAACAAAAGTATAAATCACTTTCATATATATTATCTCTTGTGCTCTTTATGGCAAACCTGAAAGTAAGTAGAGCAAAAGCTAAATGATTTATAATGAGGTTTCAAAGACAATATGACAAAAATCTGTTTTCTGAATCCTACTTTAGCGTTTAAAAAAATATAGTCCAAGATTTTTAGGTTGTTTCTCAAGGATGAAAAAGCAGCATAGACAATAATAGTTAATAATGGTCATCAAAATTTGGTATGTGTTTTCTCATAAATCAGAACCATATAAAGGGTACTGACATAATCTTTTTGCCAGTTCTTACTTGTCAAGAGTTTTGGAATGGGAAAAGCTAGAACTGAACTACGTGTAACTACATTTTCTAAAGGTGAATTGCAAAGAAATCGAAAATGGCAAGAGTAACAGACTTAGTTCAAAGTTCTGGGTCTTCGCTTCCTTCAGGCCAGGATGTACAGAAATGAAGAGGTAAATAAGGAAAAACATTTTCTGCCTGTTTTGTAGACACTTGGCTTGGATTTATTTTTTCTAGGCTCTTACAGTCCTTCTATTGAAGTCACAGTTTATAACTAAAAATACATACATAAATTCAAGAGGCAAAGATGATAAAAAATGTTGATATGTATGAAGTAAAATTCATGTTACAAGCAATTTTAAAAATCTTTAATTTGCTAAAACACATTTCAATAGCACTGTTAAAAAATTGAAAGTGAGATCTTAAGCAAATCAAAAATTTCATCTTACCGAACTGTAATTTCTTCATAACAGCCACATATTTTTCTTCAAGTGACTTTAATACTGACAAAGGTTTGGGTTTCATAGCCGCCTTCTTGGAGTATTCACCCAGTTTTTTTTCTGTTATTTAATATTTCAAGATAAATAACATATACATTTAAAGTATACATTTTAAGTATATATTTTAAAAAATAAAACTAAAAAGAATTCACCTCTAGAGTTCAAATTGTGAATTCCAAAAAATTGTCAACTTCTTCACAATTATCTTATTACAACCGCTCTGAGAATAAAAAATTTCTATTTCATAAACAATAACATAAACATAACAATAAAGCAAAAACATAATCATCTTTATGAAAAGCGGAAGTGAAACAATAGATAATTCAGATCACTTTCTTCAGCTAACATAGGAAAATATCTATCCATCCGTCCATCCATCCATCCATCCATCCATCCATCCATCCATCCATCCATCCATCTATCTATCTGGAAACAGAGTATTACTCTGTCTCCCAGGCTTGGAGTACAGTGGTGCAATTACAGCTAACTGCAACCTCAACTTCCCAGGCTCAGGTAATTCTCCCACTTCAGCCTTCCAGGTAGCCGGGACCACAGGCACACGCCATTATGCCCACCTAATGTTTCCTGTATTTCGTACAGACGGGGTTTCACCATGTTGCCCAAGCTGATCTTGAACTCCTGAGCTCAAGTGATCTACCCACTTAGTCCTCCCAAAGTGCTGGGGTTAAAGGCGTGAGTCACTGCACCAGCCAGAGATATCAATTTAAACTAAATTCTCACCCATAGTCTTAATGTATTATTTTCTATCTAATACAAAGGCATTTTTTCAATTTCATGAATTTCAGTGGGAAGAAATATTTATAATGTATGTTCTCAGCCTACTAAATTTAGCAATCATATATAGTAGAAATGTTTAAAAATTAGACTATACATGATTGAAATCAGATAAAGAACAAAATCTAACAGAGAACAAAATTTTTAGGTAAATGAACTTGCTTTAAAATCATTAACATAAAGCAAAAACACAAAGGCAGGTTTCAGTAAGTAAATGAAACATCTTTACATCAAATGAAAAGTAGCATAATAGGAAAAGTTTTGTACCCTGATTTGCTTGCCGCAAACTGGTGGTGGCTGCATAAACTATCTCAGCAGTCTTTTGGATGTCGGGTACCAAAAGAGTAAGTCCTTCTGGTTCTTGATCAGACGCATCTGGTTTTACTCCTGTTTTAACATTTTCCCTTTTAGATCTGAATTTTTTTAATATGGAAAGAAAAGCAAGGAAAATTAAGATTTTAGGACTAAAACACCTCCATAAATCAATATACAAATGAGTGTGTGCATTTCATTTGTCACACACATGATCTATATTAACTTGCTTTTGAAGCCACTGGCTAGTAAAGTTATGGGTAGGTTTTCCCTTCTAATATAAAATCAGAGAAGAGACAGACATTATACAAATGTCATACTGTAAAAGATCCAGATACCTGATGTCCTCAGAGACGCACTTTTAAAAACACACATAATTATAAATATTCAGAGACAGAAATCACTTCTACACCTAAAATATTTGAGAATTAAAGGACCAAAAGCAGTTTTTAAATTTTAATACTATTTGTATTTCACTCCGAATTAAATTTCCAAGAAAAAAAAACATATTTTAGAGTAAAATGTAGGTTCATTACTGGGTGTCTGAATACAAACAATGTGTTTTTATACATTGGATCTTTTAATGAAACACTAAGTTTTAGGGCATATTCATTTTAAAGATATTATTCTGTTATTTCCTATCACGACCTAAAATGTACCCAATTTCATTTCACATTGTTATCACAATAGGATGTATTACAGCAAGGTTTAAGTATATAGGACATTAAATTTTTATTTAAATTTTCTAGATAAATGTACTAGTAGTTTAATACAAGAGTTACTGAAAACACAACTAAACATTATTTCCTTTTCTCTATTCCAACTCTCAGCACATTATTGACATCACAAACATCTTTACACTACTGCTTAGAATTTCAAAAATCTACATCTTTATAATTCTTTAAATAGATCATTTGAAACAAACTAAAATCGTATATAAATAAAAGTATTTAAAATATTTATGCTAAGGTATGATCTAAACTATACATCACTTATTTTTTTAGTTGTATACCTACCTAAAAAGGGACTTGGTCATTACATTAAAATACTATCTCGCAAAGTGGTCATGGAGCCTTAGAGAACTATAAAAAGAGTAACAGACAGTAGAAGAATCCTTAACAAATAGGCTGGGCATGGTGGCTCATGCCTGTAATCCCAGCACTTTGGGAGGCTGAGGCAGGCGGAACACCTGAGGTTGGGAGTTCGAGACCACCCTGAACAACATGGAGAAACCCCATCTCTACTAAAAATGCAAAATTAGCTGGACATGGTGGCGCATGCCTGTAATCCCAGCGCCCTGGGGAGGCTGAGGCAGGAGAATCACTTGAACCCGGGAGGCGGAGGTTGCAGTGAGCCGAGATTACGCCATTACACTCCAGCCTGGGCAATAAGAGTGAAACCCCATCTCCCCCCCCCCAAAAAAAAGAATCCTTAACAAATAATACTATGTCATCTACATACAAATGAACCTTTCCCTGTCACAAAAACAAAAATCTGCTCAGAAGCTATTCAATCCTTAACTCAAGGTAGATAAACAGTAAACTAAGAAGTCACTCAAGTGGGTAGGAAGAATAAATGAAAATAGTATCATGCATGTGTTTTGAATTTGGTTCCTACAATGTGTAAACAAAAACTAGTTTCTACAGATATCTTTAACTAGAAGGTAAAAACTTATGTCACCTGACTTAACTGAAGAGGTATAATATGTCACTGAATGGCTGCCTTTTTTCCTGTGCTCTCTTCTTATCTTCCCTGAGTTATAAGAAGTCAGAGAACACATGGCCACTTTCCTTTACCACTCAGGAAATGACTTGGCAGATGTTATACTGTACACCATTTCAGTCATTAATTGTCATCTATGTACGTGTATCTGAATATATGTTTTTGCATATATAAGGAGAGTGTAGTGTACGTCTGAAGACTGAAATATCAGAGAATTTTACTGCTAGAGTCAACTACTATACTGTGTCTTTTACAGCTCTGAAATTAAGGTGAGACTGTAGTTTAACAGTGAGTCACTTCTTAATAAAGATATGATTCTGGTAGAGTAACTCAGATTACCAACTTCTGCATTTGTCAATAGCTAATAACAATCAGTGTCAAACACTGAGAATGAAGAGAAGTGCATAAGCTGCTTGACAGTACCCACTTTGAATTTACAAAGACTCTTACTCCCCAGTTGTAAATGATTCTCTATTACCAGGTCTTGACAAATTATTAAGTAACAGGGCCAGTGAATAAGAAAACAGTAACTTGTTTCAGAAAGCACTTATGATTACAGCCATAATAAAATATAGTTTCCTAAGCCTATAATCAATGAGTTAACCCACTGTACTCTCAATAAAGATTTCACTTAAAGAAACATATCTTGCAGAGAAGGAAGATATGAAAGTGAAGCTCTTTTTCCAGAAAGGTTATTTTCTCTTTGATGAAACAAGAATCTCTAGCATGGAGCGTGAACTGCATTAATCCAGTTTAGGTCTTTATTGTATTTACCACCCCAGTGTGTAGATTACCCTTGGAACTACTGATTCTAAATCTCAAGCTCTATTCATGCCAATTTCCTAAATCCACTTTTAAAAAGATTAGTAAGAGATTATTAAAACAGTGCACAAGGTTAGGATGATAAATTTTATTTTTTTACCGTAATTAAGAAAAAGTAAAAGAAAAATAATTGTGCAAGAATCCTCAGAAGTTTAAAAAAATTCTTTACACCAAATGTGTGAAAGAAATGATATATATTTCATATTGAAGACAATGGTTGAATCATAAAGCAGATATATATTAGACCTTTGCACCAGGTTCTAATGAGAAATCTTTACTTGAATAGTCTGACAAAAACACACCGAAAAAAAGAAAATCTCTAAATGGTGAGAATACTTTGAATATATGAAGAACACACACTACCTGCCTATCAATGATTCTAACTAGTCATTGTCTGACATTAAACTATAGCCAGTAGTCTCTTTTCTATAAAAGTTGCAGGTTACTGTCAACCCATATGTAGGCCCAGCTCATGAAAAAAGGCCATACCTTAGCTCACATCCTGAAGTCTGTGTGAAAAGCTATTTGAGTTCAAGGCACCTAGCTGGAAGTAGGTCTTTGAGACTGACAATGGATCCAACATGGTAAAAGCAATCAGCGACGGCCGCTACCATGGTATCCGCTGCTTTGTGCATACGTTGAATCTGGTTGTGATCACTGCCCTGAAGAAATACGAGGAAGCAACTGAAGTTTCCACTATTGCACAGAATTATCTGCAAACATTTTCCACTATGCTGTGAATTCCAACTAAATAGCTAATTAGTTAAACAAATTTTGGCTCTGTGACACATATCTGAAGTAGGATGTGAGCAAAATGGGCAAATCTTTCTCCTGAAAACAAAACAAAAAAGCAAACCCATACTTCAACATTCAATTATATTGAACTGCCTCTACCAGTATCTACCGCCCAAATAGAGTATTAGTAAGACTAAATACACCACGTCAGAATTATGGTATTTTATAATCCATAAACTGAAAACAGCTTAATACAGCTATTTCCTTGATAAAACAAGACCCCTTTAACCCTTTGCACTCCTAAATCTAAGCTAAACATACTGCAAAGTTGCAATAAACATTTAGAAAAGGAGAGCCAATTGAAGAAGTTATCTGGAGACTACATGCTGAAATGTAGATTCAGAACTATTAAGAATTAGCACTGCAGAAGAAGATTCTAAAACTATAAGAGAATGAAACTTCTACATTTACCAAAAAGCACTGATCACACTGTGCTCCTCAGTTCTAAAGCTCTTTGACAGTAATTATAGTTTAGATTAGAGGTAAACTGAAAGAGTAAATAAAAATATTACTGTGGGAAACTGCTTCTAGTATCTCCAGGATGCACAAAAATAATTCTTGAAATGCACCAGTAAACGGGCAAAGATCTCCGTACAATAAATGTTTTCTGTGATTAATTTAAAGCTTAGTTTTTAACTCTATGATCCCCTTTTGTTTTTACTTAATCTCTAAGTGGAAGTACCAGTTTAATTTTGAATGATTTAAATTAATGTTGAAAGAAAAATATTTTGGTAGCATAAGTGAGCATGAAAGAAGGGAATACTTAAAATAGTTATAAGAAGCCTTTAAAAATAAAACCTTGATTTCTATACTAGACACAAATATACTAATTTTTAGGCCAAATTAAACATCACCAGACATACGGAAGGTACTGCATGCTACTGTTAAATAGAGTTGCCACAAATACTATGTTTCAGCAGTTTACCAAGGGACAACCCAACTGAGCCAGTCAAAGAGATATTAAAATAAATATTTGCCTATCTGTGTGAAAAAAGACTGACGAACAACTGAACTTGTTTTACCACCATCAAAAACAGAAATGTTTAAAGAAATATATGGGTATAACAAATGCTACCTGGCTAAGAAACCAGGACTTTTTCACTTTTAGGTATGAGAAGCAGAGGTAAGAGTGTTTTTCAACAGAAATCAAAGTAGGAGGGCTGGAACTGAAATTTTTTTTAACTAAAGTGCTAGAAGATCCAGCTTATGGTGGTTAAAATAAAAGAGTCTGGTAGAAAATATGCCTTGAAAGATGTAAATCAAGTGATCTCCCATTGCTTAGGTATATAAAAAGGAAGTGGGGTACTTGTACAAGTGACTTCAGTTATTTAAAAGTATGATGAACAACTTTCCATTAGGAAGAAACTTTGAGATAGCTAGGAAAAACAGCAATAAAAGATGCTTGCTTCAATGCTGTTCAAAGAGAAGTTAAATATCCAGAACACTTTACACTGAACACAGAGTCATTTGTGTCATGCCCTGACAGCAAATAAGATTTTTTTATTCACAATAAGTTTATCTCTCAAATTTTTGGTGAAACCATCAAATACCAACTACACTAAATACGATTTTTGCTTATTGGAGTACAGCAGAAAAAGTCTGCACAGAAGATCAGATATAAAAAAAAGTCTTTGTTCCTGCTTGAAGGAAGCTATGAAGTATCATATTTATTCAAAAGTAAAACTACTATGGCTATATTTTAATTTCATCTTAAGATAATACCAGCTGGAATGACCAGCAGGAGATGAATTTCACCAGAACTAACTTGTAAATGCTAAAGGGTCCCATCTTCACAGAGTGACTATTTTGTGGGTAACAGAATGTATTTTCACAATAGATAATAATATTTAAATTCAAGTAAAAACAATATGTATGTACAGATTTAAAGTATTATGTTATCCACGCCAGAAATCCCTTTATTAGTGGAGGTAACTGAGAGTTACTTTCAAGTTCTGTCTTTTCTAACAGTCTAAAATAAAATGTTGAACAATACTCATAAATGGGGAGTGTTTTTGCTTACTCTTTAAATATCAAGTACTGCTGCATAAATACTTTAACCATCTCTTCTTGACAAAGGAGCTAAAGATATTAGAAATATAGGGTACACTAAACCACAATAAAATGCAGGAAATGGAAAATAATACTGTGTGTGTGGGAGCAGGGGGCTTCTTTAGGCAATGCCATTTTATCACCAACACATTGCCCTAATCTACGAAAGTGGATACCAAATCATCTTGAAAAGACAGTAGAAAAGTACATCCATCAATAATTAAGAAAATTTCAGAAAAATCTTATTTATTTATTTATTGAGATGGAGTTTCACTCTTGTTGTCCAGGCTGGAGTGCAATGGCAGATCTTGCCTCACTGCAACCTCCGCCTTCCAGGTTCCAGCAATTCTCCCGCCTCAAGCCTCCTGAGTAGCTGAGATTACAGGCACCTACCACCACGCCTGGCTAGATTTTTGTATCTTTAGTAGAGATGGGGTTTCACCATGTTGGCCAGGCTGGTCTTGAACTCCTGACCTCATGTGATCCACCTGCCTCCCAAAGTGCTGGGATTACAGGCGTGAGCCACCGCACCCAGCCTTATTAATTCTTATTCAGTTAATACTGCAAGAAAAACATCAGACGGCTAAAGCTGACCTACTCTTCATATAAGTGATTATAAAGTTGCTACCTGCTCATACTAGAGAGATAACCAAACACAATGAGACTCAGTTTACTTTGGTAATCTAGTAACTAGACATGACTGGAATACTATGGATATTTAGTGAAATATGCTGCCCTTTAATCTCCTATCATAGGATATTACAAATTCTTCAGGGGAGTGAAAACACATGAGTAAAAGGAAAACAGTAGGAAAATTCTGTAAAATGCACATTATTCTATGTATTTTTTAAATTATCAAAAACAGGTTATTTTCTTCTCTTTTTATTTTTCTGAGATAGAGTCTCGCTCTGTCGCCCAGGATGGAGTGCAGTGGCGTGATCTCGGCTCACTGCAACCTTCACCTCCCAGGTTCAAGCAATTCTCATGCCTCAGACTCCTGAGTAGCTGGGATTACAGGTGCACACCACCACGCCTGGCTAATTTTTGTATTATTAGTAGAGACAGGGTTTTGCCTTGTTGCCCAGGCTGGTCTCAAGTGATCCACCTGCCTTGGCCTGCCAAAGCACTGGAATTACAGGAATGAACCGCCATACTTAGCCCAAAAGCAGATTTTTTTCAACTAAAAATATTTTACTTCATTGCCATCATTTAAAAATAATTTTTTTTTTGAGACTGAGTCTCGTTCTGTCGCCCAGGTTGGAGTGCAGTGGCGAAATCTCGGCTCACTGTAACCTCCACCTCCCAGGTTCAAACGATTCTCCTGCCTCAGCCTCCCGAGTAGCTGGGACTACAGGCATGCACCATCATTCCCAGCTAACTTTTGTATTTTTAGTAAAGACAATGTTTCACCATGTTGGCTAGGCTGGTCTTGATCTCCTGACCTCATGATCCGCATGCCACAGCCTCCCAAAGTGCTGGGATTACAGGCGTAAGCCACAATGCCCAGCCCCTTAAAAATAATTTTTAAATATCCTAAATATTAGAACCAGCTCAGAAGCTCCATGCTCTGATTTTTAATTAATCATTTACGCACAAACCTAATTATTATTTGGGAGAGAAGTTTAATTTAGCAGATAAATGTTTTGAGACATTAGGAGGTATGAGTTCTTATCATAGCTATGTCACTAACCATCAGAGAACTGAGAACAAATAACAGTCTGTATGAACTTTGTTTTTCTCATTTATAAAAAGGTGGAATTTGAACTACCCGAACTCTAAAATCTACAGATAGTATGAACAAGTTACTAAATGTAATGTGCCCAGAAAGACCTGCTACGAAGTAAATTTTACTTAGCAACAGACTTCAAATTCAGTAATTAAGACTGGTTGAGATTTTGGCCGGGTGTAGTGGCTCACACTTGTAATCCCAGGACTTCAGGAGGCTGAGGCAGGTGGATTGCTTGAGCTCAGGAGTTCGAGACCAGCCTGGGCAGCAAGGGGAAACCCCATCTCTACTATAAACACAAAAATTCGCCGGGAGTGGTGGTGTACGCCTGTAGTCCCAGCTACTTGGGTCAAGGTGGGAGGATCGCTCTGGGTGGTGGAGGTTGCAGTGAGCTGATACAGTGCCACATAGCCTGGGTGACAGAGTTTAACCCTGTCTCAAAAAGGACTGCTTGAGATTTTGTCTGAGATAATACAGTGAAAACTGTCGTGAAACATAAAGCTCATATAATGCAATTTGATAAAAAATAAAGTGATCATTTTATACTAATATGTTATGCTTCTGAGGCAGAAACACTAAGTCAATTTATAATTTTTTTAAAGTTTTTTTTTTTTTAAATCACTTAAGTAACAGAGTAAGTTGTATTTGGGCATTTAATCAGTGTTTTCCAACAACCAATTAAGGCTTAAATTTAGCCATTATACAAGCGTGAATCCTAATGATCAATGAACTATTTGGGTAGTGGGTAGTAGTGGTATATAAAAATAGAAGTAGCTAGACTATGGGTCAATCAAACTATCTTTCTTCATCAATACTGTTTTCCATGATGAACATCAACAGTATCAGAAGGCTTGGAAGCTAAATCTCAGCTTTATTACCTATTACTAAGTTTGTAATGTAACATTCTAAGCAACAGATTCCTTTTCTATCAAATAAGAATAGTACATACTTTCTTGCCCACTACATAGAGCAGAAAAATCAATATATACCTAAGCAATTCAGAAACTATAAATCCTACATAAAAGTTAGGGCTGTATTATTAACTCCTTATATTCCTACATAACTATACGCAACTATGTATTTATTACAACGCATGCTTGATTTACGGCAGATTGGCTTATTTTCAAGAAACAAGAAGAGAAAAAAATGAAAGCACAGAGGCTCGAAAAGAAATACTGTACTAATCAGCTGGGCACGGTGGCTCACACCTGTAATCCCAGCACTTTGGGAGGCCGAGGTGGGTGGATCACCTGAGGTCAGGAGTTCGCGAATAGCCTGGCCAACATGGCAAAATCCTGTCTCTACAAAATATACAAAAATTAGCCGGGTGTGGTGGCACACGCCTGTAGTCCCAGCTACTCAGGAGGCTGAGGCAGAAGAATCACTTGAACCTGGGAGGTGGAGGTTGCAGTGAGCCAAGATCACGCCACAGCACTCTAGACTGGGTGACAGAGTGAGACTTTGTCTCAAAAAAAAACCAAAAGAACCAAATATTGTACTAATCAAAATTTAATTGGTAGAACAAAAGGAATGCATGAAATAATTTTGTTTTGTATCCTGCCTAAGTCGTCAATCAGAACATTTCTAAAATTGATTTTCACCAAATTTTGAGTCCTCACAATTGGTATGGAATGAGGCTTGGAGTCTGTGCATCAATAAACATCTTTTCACAGGTTGTCTTTGGCCCATGTGCAACATTGCTTGCACCTGATATATATCCTTTGCTACTTTTCAAGTCTCTTTTTCTGTCTTGGTCCTTAGGAAACTATTTCCTCCCACTCTTTATAGGCCTAAACCCCAAAAATATTACATACAAAAATGACTAAATTATAAAGCTAAAGAAGTAAGCCAGAATCTAAGGGTTTGGGGATAAAATTAATGATAATCTGGTAAATTTTTTTCTGCCAGAAAGAAAGGGGTTTCAATCACAAAGCGATTGAATATTGCCAGCCTAAGGGCATCTAAAAAAATAAAACGTTTATGGTAACAGGAATTTTCAAACACTAGCCCAGGGAATGGATCTCACCTAGAGTGCAAGTCCTTGATGGGTGAATACTAAGTTTTCTTCTTCTGCCTAATATGATAGTAGGCAAGTAGAGGAAATAAGCCTCTTAAATAATTCCTCTGAAATAAAATAAAGAACTACTTAACATTATACAGGCAAATAAATTAAAAAGAACCAATATTTAGGGTTTAATCAACCATTTTCATTCAAACTATTATTAAAAATAATTTTAATTGAACAAGAAAAACATACAACGCCAGCATCCTGATATGCTCCACTTTTTATTGTTTAGGTTTTAAAAAACTTTTATTTATTTATTTATTTATTTTTGAGATGGAGTATCGTTCTGTAGCCCAGGCTGGAGTGCAATGGCACTATCTTGGCTCACTACAACCTCCGCCTCCCCGGTGGAAGCGATTCTCTTGCCTCAGCCTCCCAAGCAGCTGGGATTACACCCACTGTGCGCCACCACACGCAGCTAATTTTTGTATTTTTAGTAGAGATGGGGTTTCACCATGTTGGCCAGGCTGGTCTTGAACTAATGTCCTCAGTTAATTTGTCCGCCTTGGCCTCCCAAAGGGCTGGGATTAAAGGTGAGAGCCACTGCACCCAGCCAAAAACATTTTTTTTAATTTAAATATTATTTTAAAGAAGAGAGATGGGGGTCTCGTTATATTACCCAGGCTTGTCTTAAACTCCTGGGCTCAAGTAATCCTCTCACCTCAACCTCCCAACATGCTGGGATTACAGGTGTAAGCCACCGCACCCAGCCTATTCTTTAGATTTTAAGTGACAGATGATATTAGAAGAATGGTCTAAGTGAAATTTACAGGCCGGGCAAGGTGGCTCATGCCTGTAATGCCAGCACTTTGGGAGGCCGAGGTGGGCAGATCGCCTGAGGTCAGGAGTTCGTGAACAGCCTGGCCAACATGGCGAACCTCCGTCTCTACAAAAATACAAAAAAATTAGCCGGGCGTGGTGGCGGGCACCTGTAGTTCCAGTTACTTGGGAGGCTGAGGTAGAAAAATCACTTGAACCCAGGAGGTGGAGGCTGCAGTGAGCCAAGATTATGCCACTGCACTCCAGCCTGGGCGACAGAGTGAGACTCTGTCTCAGGGGGAAAAAAAATTACAATACGTTTTAGCATTATAGGTATAGGTAAAGTACACATTCAAAATGCTATTAAACTAATGTACCAAATGTCACATATATTCCTTTAAAAAAACCTTTAATTTCTGAAGAAAATCCTAAGAATACTTAACTCTAACCTTGTCTTTTAGTTCAAAAAATGCAAAGTGTTGAATGTAAAATCTCTATTTTGACATAAAATACTGACCTAATCTTTTGTTCCTCCAGAAGGAATGCTATCTCAGAAATTGCCTTAATTCAAATTCTGGTTATTAATATACCAGCCAACATCAATATTCATCAGTTTATCTGTGTTAACTTTTACACTTAACACCATGCGGTTATTACAAATCGCGATTCTTGAAAGGGGGTATTAGGAAAGATAGTAAATTACAGAAACACAGAGCCCTGAACCAAAAAATATTAAAACATCATCTTTATGAAGCTCTTAAAACAATCTGTACAGTGAATACCCAACAACTGCCTAAGGAATTGTCAACTTTCAAAACACAGACTAAATCACCATGAAACACCCCTAGCTGCCACCTTACAGTGTCAATAGGTTACTCTAACAGGTAAGTCAGAAAAGATGAAATTAACTAAAAAGTACACTCATTCCTTGAGCAGTGCGCTAGTTTATACTAAATATCAATCCCATCAGAGTACTGTAATTATCATGCACCAAACTATGAGAGATTAATCACTTAGTATTAAGGTGTAATTGAGGACAACTTAAAACATGGCTTAAAGTCTACTATTTCAAAAATAAAAATTCAGAGGCTACCTTTCAGATATATGTATGCATGTATATTAGAGATATTATATATAATTATGTACCTGATACATTACTATATATAATAGTGAAAACTCTATAATAAGAGAACTACAAGACATAAAAGAAAATCCCACAGTGTTAATCCTGAGTTCCTTCTTTAAGCAGTCATTCTGGTTTTTTTGTTTGTTTGTTTGTTTGTTTTTGAGACAGAGTCTTGCTCTATCCCACAGGCTAGAGTGCACTAGTGGGATCTTGGCTCACTGCAACCTCCGCCTCCTGGGTTCAAGTGATTCTCCTGCCTCGGTAGCTGGGATTACGGGTGCGTGCCACCACACCCAGCTAATTGTTTTGTATTTTTAACAGAGACGGGTTTCGCCATGTTGACCAGGCTAGTCTTGAACTCGTGACCTCAGGTGATCCACCTGCCTCGGCCTCTCAAAGTGCTGGGATTAGAGGCGTGAGCCACCACGCCCAGCTAAGCGGTCATTCTTACCAAAACCTTTGGATGAACAGAAAGTTCAGTGATATGGCTGCAATATTGATTCTACCTACTCTACTCCACAGCACACCACCTAAAAGGAGTACAGTGTACAAGGCAACTCAACTAATATATCAGGGTTTTACTTACCATGTTGCCCAGGCTGGTCTTGAACTCCTGGGCTCAAGCAATCATCCTCCCACCTTGGCCTCCCAAAGTGCTGGGATTATACACAAGAGCCACCATATCCAGCCCAGCTTCCTTTTCAAAATTCAATGATACATCCAGGAGCTGGCTGTTTTTACATCTAAATTATAGATCAGGCCGGGCGCGGTGGCTCACGCCTGTAATCCCAACACTTTGGGAGGCGGAGGGGGGCAGATCACTTGAGGTCAGGAGTTCAAGACCAGCTTGGCCAACACGGTGAAACCCCCTCTCTACTAAAAATACAAAAATTAGCCAGGTGTGGTGGTAAGCGCCTCTAATCCCAGCTACTGGGGAGGCTGAGAAGAATTGCTTGAACCCAGGAGGTGGAACTTGCAGTGAGCCAAGATCGCACCACTGCTCTCCATCCTGGGTGACAGAGTGAGACTCCGTCTCAAAATAAATAAATACATAAAATAAAATATAGATCACTTTTCTTTTCCATTGTTGCACAATTTTACATGTATGAATATTCTGTAGTATAAACAATCCTCCTTTTGACGGACATGCATTTATTTTTCCAGTGTTTCATTTAACAAACAAAATCTGAATGATTATTCCCGATTGTACTGCTTTGCACACATGGTCTAATATATTTCAAGGATTAATAAGTAAACACTATTTTATTCACAGTAAATGGTTCACTCATGTTTACACTATCTCCTATTTATGGCAAATGATAATGGTCCATCCGTTATGGGGGTAATTTGAAGTTTCCTCTTTAAAAGCCTGAGAAAAACTTGTTGTTTGTTTAAGTTGATCTGAAGAAAAATTCTAAGTAGAAAAAAAAAGGCAAAGGAAAATTTAAGTAAACAGTAGCATAGGTGGTATAACATCTAAAAGTTCTTCCTCACAAATGCCAAGGTTCTACAGTCTAACAAAGAATTTCTACCAAGAAAATTTCCTTCACTTTTCAATCATGAAAACTGACTTATTTAATAAAATTAATAATATCTCATCATCATATGAGTTCTCTTTTAGATTTGGGTAGATAGGACACAAAATTTAATGTTGTATAAGTGTTCCATGTCTACAACTTTAGCTGGGTGACAGCTTTAAGCAAACAGTAGAGGAACAGGAAGACATGAACATGTATGGAGTCTCACCCTGTCATTCCAGGACCTTAATACAAAACATTTAAGATGCTTTTTGACTTAACGACTTAGCTTCTATCAATCGACGGATCATAGCTTTCTGCCTGAGTCCGTCAAATAACCAAGTAGTAGGATTAGTGTTGGAAAATTTCTGCCTAACATTGTAGACGTCAGATTCGTATATGAGAACAAAGGAAGCCATGTTCCCAGATCCATTTAGGCTATGGCACTTGTACTCTATTGAAGGAGATCCCTAGAGATAAATCTGCAGTAGCCAATATGAACACAGATTGCTTTTTAAGACAAATATCTGGAGCATAGAATATATTTCTACCTAAAAACTAACTATCTATTAAGTCCATAATATGAGAGCAAGAGTGCTGATGAGTACCAAAATCTCAGTCCCCCAAAACAGTAGGACAGGGAGAAGACATATACAGCTCTATCTGCTGAGACGAAACAGATGAAAGTCTCTTCCATGGTAGTTTGGTCTTGTTCCAACTTCCCCTCCAACCATTCAACTACACCTGAAGACCATCTTTCTATAATGCAAACCTGATGACAGCTGCTGAAAACCTTTCAGTGGCTCAACATTACTTTTAAGGTAAGTAACTCTGTGATATATTCCTGTTTTTCTTCTAGCCCCTGATTTCCTCTCCAGGCTCATCTCCCACCACTACCTTCCAGCTACACTATACTCAGGCACACCAAACTTTTCAAGGTCCCCTGAATATGCGATGCTTTCCTTCACTGCTGACATTGTTTTCATACCCTTGGGACACCAATCCCTTGCCCCTCTTCATTTGTACTCTATTCTTTGTTAATACCTATGTATCCTTTAGGCCTCCAAACCTGGATTGATTTTCCTGTAGTGTCTTGAATTCTACTAATATGTCAGATACTATGTTGTTACAACTGCCAGGTTGGCCCAGCACAGTGGCTCACACCTGTATGTACTCCCAGCACTTTGGGAGGCTGAGGCGGGCGGATTACCTGAGGTCAGGAGTTCGTGACCAGCCTGGCCAACATGGTGAAACCCCGTCTCTACTAAAAATACAAAAATTAGCTGGGCGTGGTGACACACGCCTGTAATCCTACTCGGGAGGCTGAGGCAAGAGAATTGCTTGAACCCAGGAGACGGAGGTTGCAGTGAGCCGAGATCAAGCCACTGCACTCCAGCCTGGCCGAGAGAGCAAGACTCTGTCCAAAAAAAAAAAAAAAAAAAAAAAAAAACCTGCCTGGTTATTATTTCCCCCATTTATATGTCAGCCCCTTAGAAAGAAGACCAATTTTCTAGTTATGTGCCCATAGACATTAAAAAAAAAAATCTGTTAAGTGAATGCATCAGTAATGATTTTGTGACCAGGCCAGATCTCACCTATCAGTGTTAATCATGAATTTCTTATAATCATGAATATGTTACAAATTAGATAAAGGTAAGGTAAATGATAAGCCTTTCCAGCTTTCTATCTTTTTTCTTTTCTTTATTTTTGTTTTTACACATGCAGAGTGGGTCTCACTCTGTCGCTCAGGATAGAATGCAGTGGTATAATCATAGCTCACTGTAACCTCAAAATCCTAGTCTCAAGCGATCCTCCCACCTCAACCTCCTGAGCAGCTAGGACTACAGGTGCAGCCCACGATACTGACTAATTTATTTTTATGTTTTGTAGAGACAGGGTCTCCCTATGTTGCCAAGGCTGGTCTTGAACTCCTGGCTTCAAGTGATTGTCCCACCTAAGCCTCCCAAAGTGCTGGCACTGGGATCCAGATTCTTAATGATGTCTTTTTATCTCCTCTTGTAAGGGTTTTGGGCTTGGGGGCGCACAAACCTATGGAATCTCCTCCATTCTTTGAATTATCAGATCAAAATTAATTGGGTTTAGGCAGTGGCCTCAGGATAGATTTCAAGATAGACAGGATATTCTCAGCAGTCATAGTTAACATCCTCTTTACACTTGACCTTTTTCTTTAATTTCTCTCATCCCCAAAAGGAAGGTAAAAATTCTATTACAAATACAACATACACATCATTTCAATGAAAATCATTATATGCAACCACAATCACTACCTAGAGATCTGCAGAATACACAATGAATCTATTTTCTTTATCTAAGATGATCAAAGAGTTAAATACAATTTTATTTGAAGAAAAGAAATTTGCATGTCTTGTGTATGCTTGTTAAAAAACAAAGACAAAAGAGAAATAAGAAAAAAAAAACAAGGCAATATATTAGGTGTATAAAAATAAGTAGTAAACTATGATTTCTCTTACTTAAAAAAAGAACCATACCAAATACATGTACTTTATTCACCCTTGGATTTCACAGTAATAGAGGCAGAAATATTGTAAAATGTTTCTGAGTGTGTGATACATAGTATGTATGTATGTATGTATTTATTTATTTTTTGAGACAGAGTTTCCCTCTGTTGCCCAGACTGGAGTGTAATGGAGTGTAATGGTGTGATCACTGCAACCCCCACCTCCCAGGCTCAAGTGATTCTCGTGCCTCAGCCTCCCAAGTTCCTGGGATTACAGGTATGCACCACCATACCCAGCTAAATTTTTGTATTTTTAGTAGAGATGCGTTTTGCCATGTTGGACAGGCTGGTCTAGAACTCCTGGCCTCAAGTGATCAGCCCACGTCAGCCTATCAAAGTGCTGGGATTACAGCCGTGAGCCACTGCACCCGGCCGTGATACACAGCATTTTTAAAGTTACAGCTCCAAACCCTCAAAAAAACACTAAAATAGACCCTGAAAGTGATACATTAACAAAACACATTTTCCTGAATCATTCTCTTCTCAGAGTATTCAAAGATTTTTGTGAAATACAGTTGGGAATGAGGCAGACAGGTGGGGTGGGGAGCTTTGAGTCAGTGTTAAAATTAAACTAAGGCCACTTTCTGTGGGTATACACTGTAAGGGAAAAATGGATTACTTTGTGAACTCTGTTAGAAAAAAAATACATCTTAAGTTGTGACAACTGGAAAAGAATAGATTTTACTCTCTCTGTGAAGCTGAAAATGAATTCTCTATATGGTAAACCTTGAAAGGAAAGTAGAGATGTAGTAACATTATTAGTCTTTACCAGTGTCGTCTTATAACAGAGGCTGCACAGATTAGCAGAGACCATGAGGGTTTCAACTAAAAAGTATATTCAAGTCTTAATACAAAATATAATAATCAGTAAAAAGAATTACTAAAAATATGTACTGCACAGGGTCACTGTAAAGATAAAATAATCTAATGAAATGAGCTTTACGAACAGTCATTATATCTTCACATGCATATTTTGTTGGTACATAATTTATAAGTCTGAAGAATGTTCTCTGGCTGAAGTAAGAATAAAAGAATTTAAATGGAATAATTTCATCCGGTTAATCAAATAGAAAAATAAAGAGCTCCAGTTAATTGAAACTCAGTTATCCTCTATCTGAAATTAAATTTTCATGGTGAATTAACTGGTGTATTTTTATACAGAAGATTCCTTTCTCAAAAAATTATAGTGTGTTATGTGAACAGGAAATAGATTAAGCTAAGAAAAGCAAATAGACCAAAGAGGCACTATAGGTGTCCAAATTTCCTGCAATAAGAATATTCTATAATTACCTTAGAATTCAATACTCTGTAACTCCATTTTTGGAGGATCTAATAGAAATTATAGCATAAGGAAATACACAGTTTAAAGAAGGATATTATTATTTACTGGTTTTATTTTCACTTTGTAACACTATAAATGTGTGATACTGTTTTTAATCAAACAACATTCCAAATCACTATGCAATTTTTCATCTAAAAGACAAAATATACCTGGGTAAAAAACACTCAAGGTTTTATAAATTTTCAGTTTTAGTTATAAGCTAACAGAGTCATCTCAAAACACAGAAATGTAAGGTACAGAAATACAGGGCAAGATTCCCCTAAAAAGACATGATGGCAGTTTCAAAGCTCAGTATATATTATACATATTGATATACTGAAAACTATGTTTATTCTACAAGAATAAGCAACACAGATGGCCAGGGAAGGGAATAAGATGTTTTAGTAGACACTTCTCAAGGAGGCATTAGCTCAATGAGACAATCAGATGTTCAGTTCAATTATGATACCACACTATTGTTATATTATTACACTAGCTTCCTTGGTTACCAGTGAGAAAGATTCTGGCGGGAGGGCCACAAGATAGGAGGGGACCAAATACAACACTATTCTCTTCTCTACAAAAGAAAAAATATCACACTATCAAAGAAAATATACCTTTACATTTTCCATTACTAGTAACAGAGTTGTATGAGTCTACAGCTTTTTATCTCTACCAACTGGCTCTTCATTTCATCTTTTCTATAATTTATGATTCTGACTGCCTGGCAGTGAGCCATCACCACCATATAATTCACCCATGTAATCAAAAACCACTTGTATGCCAAAAGCTATTAAAATAAATGAATAAAGTGATAATGACAACACATTAAGCCAACAAAGTCAGAACTCCTTCACAAGGTGATTTTTCCCTCATAGGCAAAGACTAACAAGAATTATTCTTCCAGTGACCAATTCTCTATGATCTTTTGATCTACACTATTTCTTAAGTCATAGGTTCTTAAAAAATAAGTGAGAAAAAGCAAAGTAAATACAGTAAATACGGTAAACGACATTAATTTACTCAAAAGGTAATTGACAAAGGAGTAAACTTCCATTAACAGTATAAATGCTTCAAAATTCAGAATTAGGCCATCTTTGAGGAATAAACTGACAATCACTGAACAGATTCTGCCATGAGAAAGGAAAAGGTCACTGAACAGATCCTGCCAAAGGAAAGGAAAAGGTTTCCTAGGTTATTTAAAAAAGAGTTTTGACAGAACTCATCGTCTGAATCTACTAAGGTGTAAACAAACTAAAAATAACAATTCGGTTTTCCTTAAAGATAAGCATTAAGACTTATTTTAATTCCATCAAATACTGAATCCTTTGACTTCTAAAATAAAACAGAAGTAATCCATAAACCTAACAATTATACTTCTTAGATTCTATCTGCAGAGATTTCTGCAAGCACCAAAAGATGTATGTATGAGGTTATTATGAACTGAAAATAACCTAAAATCTACTAATAAATAGTTAAATAAAATATAGCACCTAAATACAAAGGTGAATTCGAAGTATTTAGAACAATGTCAGTGATATTTATTGACACTGAAAGATGTCTCTGACATCAACATTATGTGAGAAACTAGCATCTATTTGTCTAACAGGTACAATGGGACACCATTTAAGAAAAACTTCACACCTATAGCTATGAGATCACACAGGGAGATACTGAATAAGCAGTTGTGAATAAATGTTTCTAAGTGTATAATTTGGGTGGATACTTTTTCTTTGTATGTTTATTTATTGCTTGTGTGTGAGGGTGTGTATGTTTCTTTTCTTTTTTTTTGAGACGGAGTCTCGCTCTGTCACCCAGGCTGGAGTGCAGTGGCGTGATCTCGGCTCACTGCAACCTCTGCCTCCCGGGTTCACGCCATTCTCCTGCCTCAGCCTCCCGAGTAGCTGGGACTACAGGCGCCCGCCACCATGCCCGGCTAATTTTTTGGTATTTTTCGTAGAGACGGGGTTTCACCATGTTAGCCAGGATGGTCTTGATCTCCTGACCTCGTGATCCACCCGCCTCGGCCTCCCACAGTGCTGGGATTACAGGTGTGAGCCACTGCACCCAGCCGAGGGTGTATATGCTTTTAAAAAGCACATATCACTGAAAAACAAAAACACCCATGGAGTTATTTTAAAAACATTGTTAGAGGCAAACTCAAGAGAAATGAACATTGTATAGTACCTTAAACGGTTGGTATAGGTATCAACACAGGTCTTCATTTTGGCTAACAATGTACCAACAGAAGTTTGACATTCTGACTGTTCTTCTTCCTCTTCACCGTTCTCTGTAGAAAGGGGCAACAATAGGGGCACCATGGCAGTACAAGAAGCAATGGCCCGAAGCAATTCCAGCAGTGCCCGATAGAGTGGCACATGTCTTGCCATGTCCAGAACTATAAGGAGAAGAAGAAAAAGCACAAAATGAGAAAATGTACAATATAAAAGTAGGTCCACAGGAATGTAGCTTTTACCTGGATCTTACCAAGGTCCACAGCTGACCCGGCTGGGCACGCTCGTTCAGGCCTGTAATCTCAGTAGTTTGTGAGGCCAAGGCAGGCAGATCACCTGAGGTCGGGAGTTCGAGACCAGCCTGACCAACATGTAGAAACCCTGCCTCTACTAAAAATACAAAAATTAGCCAGGTGGGATGGCGCATGCCTGTAATCTCAGCTACTCGGAGGCTGAGGCAGGAGAATTGTTTGAACCCGGGAGGCGGAGACTACAGTGAGCCAAGATCATGCCATTGCACTCTAGCCTGGGCCACAAGAGTGAAACTCCGTCTCAAAAAAATTACAGCTGACCCTTGAACAACACAGGTTTGAACTGCACTAGTCCACTTATATACAGATTTTCTGCCAGCCTGAGACAGCAAGACCAATCCCATCACTTCTTCCTCATTAGGCTACTCAACATGAAGACTCTGAGTATGAAGACTTTTATGATGATCCACTTCCATTTAATGAACAGTAAATATATTTTCTATGATTTTTTTCTTAATATTTTCCTTTCCTTAGCTTACAGTATATAATACATACAACATCCAAAATGTGTTAATAATCAGTAAGGCTTCCAGTCAACAGTAGGCTATTAGGAGCTAAGTTCTGGAAGAGTCAGGAGTTATACTTGGGGCCGGACACTGTGATTCACGCCCATAATCCCAGACCTTTGGGAGGCCAAGGTGGGAGGATCACTTGAGCCTGGGAGTTTGAGACCGGCCTGGGCAACATGGTAAAACTTCCGTCTCTACAAAAAGATAACAAAAAATTAGCTGGGCATGGTGGCGCACACCTGTAGTCCCTGCAACTGGGGAGGACAAGATCATGCCACTGCACTCCAGCCTGGGTGATAGGGCAAAATCCCACCTCAAAAAAAAAAAGAAAAAGTTATACTTGGATTCTCAAATATGTGGGGGTTGGTACCCTTAATACCTGCATTATTCAAGGGTCAACTTAATAGGTTAGTTGCTAAATGGAAGAATGCAGCAGATATTTATGAAGCACCAATATACAAACTATAATAATAGGCACTTTTGGAAAACAAAAAAAAGTAAAGTATCAAGTTTAGGGGAGAACAAGAAATGTAACTAAATAGCTAGTTATATTACATATAGAAATGATTAAATACCCCAGATAATATATTATGGCTGGAAACATATTTATCAGTATGAAGTGGAAACTTTTTTGAACTAAATTGAATGATGAAGTTATTTTATCTTTTGTAAAAATGAATGACAGAATTGCAATTTATCCATAGTCTATTTCAATAAATCAACTTTCTTTTTAGTAAAAAAGAAAATATTGCCTATGTTAACTTCCAATTACTAGCTATAAATCAAATGAATTTTGTATTAAAATCATTTGCATCTAAGAATGAATTCCTTACTCGAGGAACACATGTTGCTTCTAAGGCTTTTATAAGTTGTTTTGTTGGGTTTTGTGTTGTATACCAACTGGAATTTACTTTTGTGAATAATGTGAGATAAGGATCTAACATCTCTCTTCCAATGACAGTTACTGAACAGCCATTCCGTAAACATTTACCGGCAGGGCGCGGTGACTCACACCTGTAATTTCACCACTTTGAGAGGCTGAGGCTGATGGATCACCGGGGGTCAGGAGTTCGAGACCAGCCTGGCCAACATGGTGAAACCCCATCTCTACTAAATATGAAAATTAGCTAGGCATGGCGGCGCAGCTCTGTAATCCCAGCTACTCAGGAGACTGAGGCAGGAGAATCGCTTGAACTCAAGAGGTGGAGGCTGCAGTGAGCTGAGACCACATACTGCACTCCGGCCTGGGTGACAGAGCAAGACAGTCTCAAAAACAAACAAACAAAAAACATTTACTGAAAACCTGTTCCTGGACAGGCTGGGAATAAGCAGTAAAGAAAACAAAAATCTCTACCATCAAGTATCTAACATTCTAGGCGAAGGACATGAGTTACATTCTTTTCAGAAGCTAGTAAGTATTCTAAATGCTATATAGAAAACTAAAGCAGGGGAGGAGAATTGTGGGAGTCCAACTAGAGGTAGGAATTGCCTCAGTGCCCACAGAGCTATATGGGGATTAAGTTGTAACAGGATGAGGCATCACCTAGCATCCTGTACTTTGTATGGTAACTGATGTGAAAGAGATCTCTACAACTGATGTAAAACAGAGACTATCAGAGCTTAATGACAGTGAGGCTATTTGGAGTGACGTTCAAAGTGATGGAAGAGAAGGTCATTTTACACCTTCCAGTGATGATGCAGAGGACAGGGTAGTATGACTACCATTCTTTCCTTGTTTCCCCTTGTTTCCACATATACTTGAGTATGAAAGCCCATTTTCCAACCCATGAACAATGTCACAACATCCTTACTATAATTTTATAGTATTATAAGATACTATGTTATTCAGGAAAATCAAAATTATATCCAAAAGTTACTAACTGATAGGCATAAAACACAATGTCAGTACTTGTGAGGATGTGGAAAAGCTAGACTCACATATAGGTAAAAGCGCAAACAGGTATAGCCAACTGGCATTATCTATTAAAATTGTAAATGCCTATATTCTATGACTCAATAATAGCACTTGTTACTGTCTACCCTACAAAGAAATGTTCAATACAATACTGTTTTCAACAGTGAAAGCTCGAAATGATCTACCAATAATACCATAATCAAACAATAACATTCACAGTAATACAATAATAGTGGAAGACTTCAACACCCAACTCACAGCACTAGAAAGATAATTGAGACAAAATTAACAAAGAAAACATTGGACTTAAATTGGACTTTGGACTAAATGGACTTAACAGACGTAGGACAGTCTACTCAACAATGACAGTATATACATTCCTTTCACCAACACATGAAACATTCTCCTAGACAGACCACATGTTAGTCCATAAAAGGAGTCTTAACAGAATTTTTAAAAATCGAAATCATATGAAGTATCTTCTCAAGACCACAGTGGAATAAAGCTAGAAAACAATACCAACAGGAACATTGGAAGCAGTACAAATACATGGAAATTAAACAGCATGATCCTGAATGATCACTGGGTCAAAAAAGAAATTAAGGCAAATTTAAAAATTTTTTGAAATGAATGAAAATGAAACGCAACATCAGAAAAACTGTGGGATATAGCAAATGCAGTGCAAAGAGAGAGAAGTGTATAGCCTTAAAAGCCTGCATCAGAGAGTGGGTAACAAATCAACAACCTTACATGCACCTCAAGGAACTAGAAAAGTAAGAACAAACCACACCCAAAGTTACAAGAAATAACACAGACCTAAATGAAATACAGCCCCCCCCAACAAAAATATACAAAGCATCAGCAAACTGAAAAGTTGGTTTTCGAAAAGATAAACAAAACTGATAAACTATTAGCTAGACTAACCAAGAAGAGAGAAGATCCAAATAAACAGAATCAGAAATGAAAAAGGAATACAACTGATACTACAGAAATACAAAAGATCAGGGACTATTATGATCAACTATACACTCAACCTAGAAAACCTAGAGGAAACAAGTAAGTTCCTGGAAACATACAACCTCCTGAGATTGAACAAGAAACAAACTGAATTTCTAAACAAACTAATAATAACAAGCAGTGAGATTCAACCATAATAAAACATCTCCCAACCAAAAAAAAAAAAAAAAAAAAAAGCCCAGGACCACATGAATTCACAGCCAAATTCTACCAAATATAAAAACAACATACTGATACAAGTCCTCCCAAAACTAAAAAAATTAAGGAGGAGTTTCTTCTCTCTAACTCATTTTATGAGGCCGGTATTATGCTGATACCAAAACCAGGCAAAGATATAATAAAAGCAGAAAACTAAAGACCAATATCCCTAATAAAGTCAGACACAAAAACCCAAAACAAAAAACAAGTAAATCAAATCCAACAGCACATCAAAAAGATAATACAGTAATGGCATGGTGGTTCACACCTGTAATCCCAACATTTTGGGAGGCTGAGGCAGGAGGATCACTTGAGACCAAGAGATCGAGACAAGCAAGGTCAACAGAGGAAGAAAACCTGTCTCCACACACACACACACACAAAATTAAAATTAGCCAGATGTGATGGCAAAAACCTGTATTCCCAGCTACTTGGGAGGCTAAGGTGGGAGGACTGCTTGAGACCAGGAGTTTGAGGCAAAAGTGGGCTACGATGACACCACTGCACTCTAGCCTGGGCAACAGAGCAAGACCCCATCCCTTAAAAATAAACAAATAGGCCGAGCGTGATGGCTCACACCTGTAACTCCAGCACTTTGGGAGGCCGAGGTGGGTGGAAAACCTGAGGTCAGGAGTTCGAGACCAGCCTGGCCAACATGTTGAAACCCATCTCTACTAAAAATACAAAAATTAGCCGGGTGTTGTGGTGCAAGTCTGTGGTCCCACCTACTTGGGGGTGCTGAGGCAGGAGAATCACTTGAACCCAGAAAGTGGAGGTTGCAGTGAACCAGGATCATACCATTGCACTCCAGCCTGGGTGACAGAGCGAGACTCCATCTCAAAACAAACAAACAAACAAACAAACAAACAAATAAATGGCCACGCACTGTAGCTCACACCTGTAATCCCAGCACTTTGGGAGGCCAAGGTGAGTGAATTGCTTGAGGCAAGGAGTTCGAGACCAGCCTGACCAACATGGTGAAACCCTGTGTCTACCCAAAATAAAAAAATTAGCCAGTCTCACAAGCTGATCTCAAAATAAATAAATAAATAACTTTTAAAAAATAAACAACAAAAAAAAGATAATACATCATGATCAAGTATGATTTATCCCAGGGATACAAGGATGGTTCAATATACACAAATCCATAAATGTGACACATCATAATAACATAATAAAGGACAAAAACTCTATAGTCATTTCAATAAATGTAGAAAAGCATGTGATAAAATTGATATAAATCCCCAATAAACTGGGCATAGAAGGAACACACAACATAATAAAGGCCATATATGAAAAACCCACAGCTAACACTATACTTAATGGGAAAAAGCTGAAAGCATTCCCTCTAAGAACTGGAACAAGTCAAGAGTTCTCATTTTCACCACTCTTATTCAACATCGTACTGGACATCTTGCCAGAGTAATCAGGCAAGGGAAAAAAAAAGGCATTCAAACTCAAAAAGCAGGAAGTCAACATTTTCCCTGTTTGCTGAGGATATGATCTAGAAAACCCTAAAGACTCCATGAGAAACTCTTGGATTTGATACATGAATTCAATAAAGATTCAGGATATAAGATTAATATATGAAAACGAGTAATGTTTCTATACACCAATAATCATCTAGCCAAGGATTAAAGCAAGAAAGCAATCTCATTTACAATAGCTACAGAAAAAAAAAAAAATGAACAAGTGTGGTGGCTCACGCCTGAAATCACAGCACTTTGGGAGGTCCAGGCTGGAAGACTGCTCGGGTCCAAGGTCTTAAGACCAGCCTGAACAACACAGTAAGACCTTATCTCTACAAAAACCAAAAAGGAAATTAGTCAGGTGTGGTGGTTCATTCCTGTAGTCCCAGCTACTTGGGAAGCTGAGGCAGGAGAATCACTTGAGCCTACCAGGTCGAGGCTACAGTGAGCTCTGATAGCACTACTGTACTCTAGCCTGGGCGACGGAGCAAGACCCTGTCAAATAAAATTAAAAATAAGATAAAATAATAAAATCTAAAACAAAATACCTAGGAATATATTTAACCAAGGAAGTAAAAGGTCTCTATAAGAATAACTACAGGCCAAGTGCGGTGGCTCACGCCTATAATCTCGGCACTTTGGGAGGCTGAGGTGGGGAGATCACTAGGGGCCAGAAGTTCAAGGCCAGTCTGGTCAACACGGCGAAACCCCATCTCTACTAAAATACAAAAATTACCTGGGCCTCGTTGTGGGTGTCTGTAAACTCAGCTACTCAGGAGGCTGAGACACAAGAATCACTTGAACCTGGGAGGCAGAGGTTGCAGTGAGCCCAGATCACACCACTGCACTTGCACTCCAGCCTGAGCAACGGAGGGAGACTCCATCTCAAAAAAAAAAAAAAAAAAAAAAAAAATAGAGACATGGGAGACTCCTCCAAAAAGTGGGGTTTGAAAAATATCTACTGGGTACCATGTTTACTCTTCCAGTGATGGGTACACTAAAACCCCAGACTTCACACTATGTGCAAGAAATGTGTGCTTTTTTTTTTTTTTTTTTTTTGAGACTGAGTTTCGCTCCTGTTGCTCAGACTGGAGTGCTATGACATAATCTCAGCTCACTGCAACCTCTGTCTCCAGGGTTCAAGCAATTCTCCTGCTTCAGCCTCCCAAGTGGCTGGGATTACAGGTGCATGCCACCATGCCGGACTAATTTTTGTATTTTTGGTCAAGATGGTGTTTCACCATGTTGGCTTGGCTGGTCTCGAACTACAGATCTCAAGTGACTGCCCGCCTCGAACTCTCAAAGTGCTGAAATTACAGGCATGAGCCACTGCGCCCAGCCAAAAAAGGTGAACTTCTAAAAAATAACTTTACATTAATATTTATATTCTTTTCCTTTTTTTTTTTTTTTTGTGCCAAGGTCTCACTCTGTTGCCCAGGCTGGAGTGCAATGGTGTAACCATTGCACTTTGTAGCCTCGGCCTCCTGGGCTCAAGGATCCTCCTGCCTCACATTCCAGAGCAGCTGGGATTACAGGCACATGCCACCATGTCCAGTTAATTTTTTCTATTTTTTCGTAGAGTTGGGGTTTCACCATGTTGCCCAGGATGGTCTCGAACTCCTAAGCTCAGGCAATCTACCTGCCTTGGCCTCCTAACATGTTACGATTACAGTGATTAATATTTCAAATAGATTATCCTGAAAAAAAAAAAAAGATAAAACTTTCCTTTTAAGGCTATAGTTTCTTTTGACCATTTCTCTCCTTCTCCACTCTTGTTTGTTTGTTTGTTTTTTGAGACGGAGTCTCGCTCTGTTGCCCAGTCTGGAGTGCAGTGGCACGATCTTGACTCACTGCAAGCTCCACCTCCCAGGTTCATGCCATTCTCCTGCCTCAGCCTCCCAAGTAGCTGGGAGTACAGGTGCCCGCCACCATGCCTGGCTAATTTTTAATTATTATTTTTATTTTTAGTAGAGAAGGGTTTTCACTGTGTTAGCCAGGATGGTCTCGATTTCCTGACCTCGTGATCCACCCACCTCAGCCTCCCAAAGTGTTGGGATTACAGGCGTGAGCCACCACACCCGGCCTCCTTCCCCACTCTTTTACCTGGTACATCATTTTGGTATACATCCATCTAATCCATTTTCTATATGATGATGTTTCTCTGTGTGTACTATTATGTGGATTAGGTATTATCATCCCTACTGTGTGTATGAGAAACTAATATTTACTAAGTTGCACAAGCAGCTAAATAGGAAGTAAGAAGACCAGTGAAAACCTGGTACATTTAGCTTTAGTGCTTTCCCCATTATCCCATGATACTTCCTGAACTGTCCAGTATGGCAGCTACTGGCCACACGCTATCTAAATTTTAACTAAAATGTAAGAAAACTAAGAATTCAGTTCTTCAGTTGCACTAACCACATTTCAAGTGTCCCATAGCCACACAAGTCCTTAATGAATGGCATAGATACAGAGTGTTTTCATCACAACAAAAAATTCTTTTGGAAAGTATCATCTTCAAGAGACAAATTCCTGACATTCTCTTTTATAAATACAAGCCAGGAAAGGTATGTGGATATGGGGATTCCCCAAAAGAAAAACATTTTTTTAAAAAAGCATAAGAAGTGGGTAGGCCAGGTGCGGTGGCTCACGCCTGTAATCCCAGCAGTGTGGGAGGCCGAGGCAGGTGGATCACCTGAGGTCAGGAGTTCAAGACCAGCCTAGCCAACATGGCAAAACCCCGTCTCTACTAAAAATACAAAAACAGCCAGGTGTGGTGGTGTGCGCCTGTAATCCCAGCTAATCGGGAGGCTGAGGCAGGTGAATCGCTTGAACCCTGGAGGCAGAGGTTGCAGTGAGCCAAGATCATGCCACTGTACTCTAGCCTGGGTAACAGAGACTCTGTCTCAAAACAAACAAAAAAAGAAGTGGGAAAAGAATAATGTCTTTATTCTCAGAAAACTGATTCTCTATTTGGAAAATACGGTAAATCCACAGAAATACTATTAGAATACTAAAGTATGTGGATGCAAAATTCACATAAATGAATACTGTTAATTTTATATAACAATCAACTGCAAAATAGAGAAACTGCACAATAGGAAATACAACAAAAATACACAAAAAAACTTATGATGAAAATATCTATGCTGCAGGACAGAGATGATAGTCTCAATAAACAGGTGTATCATATTTACAATGGACATATACAACAGAATAAAAATGTCAATTAAAAAAATATGTGAGCTGGATGCAGTGGCTCATGCCTATAATCCCAGGATTTGGAAGGCTGGGGCAGAAGCATCTCTAGAGCCCAGAAGCTCAAGACCAGCCTAGGCAATACAGAAAGACCCAATCTCTACACAAAATTTTAAAAATTAGCCAGGTGTGGTAGTGCCCGCCAGTAGTCTCAGCTACTCATGAGGCTGAAGTGGCAGGATCACGTGAGTCCAGGAGGTCGAGGCTGCAGTGAGCCATAATCACACCACTGTACTCCAAGCCTGGGCAAGATCCTGTCTGTATAAAATTTAAAAAATTAGCCAGGCATGGGAAGCTGCAGTTAGTCATGATTATGCCACTGCACTCTAGCCTGGGACACAGAGTGAGACCTTATCTCAAAAAAGAACCTATTTATGTTTATTAATATGCAACTGTTTTAATTACTAAATGCCCATTATGTAGCCATAAAAAATTAGAATATGCTTTATGCTGTACTGGAGCAAATTCACAAGTACTATAATGTCATTTTGGGGTGGGGATAGGACAGTAAGGTATAAAAATGGGTTATATGGTAAACATAACCCATAAATGTTAATAAAAAATAAATGATTATTTGGGTAAACATAAAACAAAACACAAAAAACAAAAACATAAAAAGAGGGAGACTATGTGATATGGTTTGGCTGTGTCTCCACCCAAAACTCATCATGCATTGTAGTTCTCATAACCCCTATGTGTCATGGGAGGAACCCGGTGGGAGGTAACTGAATCATGGGGGTGGTTACCTCCATGCTGTCCTCATAATAGTGAGTTCTCACGAGATATGATGGTTTTATAAGGGGCTCTCACTGCTTTGCTCTGCACTTTTCCTTGCTGCTGCCATGTGAAGAAGGACATGTTTGCTTCGCCTTCTGCCATGATTGTAAGTCTCCTGAGGCCTCCCCAGCCCTGCAGAACTATAAGTCAATTAAACCTCTTTCCTTTATAATTCACCCAGTCTCAGGCAGTTCTTTATAGCAGTGTGACAATGAACTAATATGTATTTATATTTACTTGTTATATATAGATTTCCTATAAAGAAATATAAGAAACTAGTAGCACCGGTTAGTACTATCTGTAACTATTAGTACTATTAGTTAGATTAGTACTATAGGGATAACTATAGTTTATCCCTAATGAGCTGTTATTGGTAGGACAGAGGCAGGAAAACAGCTATTTATTAGATACCACCTTAAAGCTTTTGAATTTTAAAATGTGGAGAACAGAATACTTAAGAAAAACCTGATGTAATTTAATTAATAAAATATGTCTTATAGGGGAGAAGTACATGATATTGTATATTTAGGTATGTGTTGAATTTTATAAAAACTAGATACTCCATAGTGTCTAACTTCCTCTTTCTACCCAATATCAAGATAGATGGTTTCTACTTTCAAGAACTTGATGGATACAAAATATTCCACTGTAAGGTTCTAAAACATTTAATTAGTAGGAAAGCTTGAATATTTTACTTGGTTTATGAGAACTCAATTTTTCTTGCTAGCATGAGAGGGAAGATCCCTGCAGATCAGATCCCCAGTGAAACTGGTACATACTCTTTAAAAGAACACAACTATCTAAAATCTCTGGAAGTGGTCCTAAGAGTATGCAGCAAATGAAGAAACATTTATTCAAGAAAATGTACTAAAACTCAGTAAGAAAAGCAAGAGTCTGTGGTATGTGAATCAAGATGCTGCTCCTTTCTTCCCCACCCTCAGCTCAATGAGAAAGAAAAACCACTCCAGCTGGCTACAGCCAAGAACACAGGCCTCCCTCTCCCAGAGGTCCAAGTTGGAAAGCTATGCCTTAGTACAGAGCTGAAAGCCTGCCTTCCTAGCGGGGTGAGGGGCAGGATGTCAGCATTTCCCATCCTACCACAGCAACCTCCTGCTGCTAAGTTAGAAGGTACACATGGCTAAGAAGTTGACATTCAATCCCCTCTTCTAGCCAGCCCCCACTCATGGGGCAGAGAATTTGAAAAGATATTTCTCTGGAAAGGATAGGTGAATAGTCAATGAACACATGAAAATATGCTTAACATAATTAGTCATCAAAGAAATGCAAATTAAAACCACAATGAGATACCATCTCACACCCAGTAAGATTATTGTAATTTTAAGTCAGGTAATCCATGTAACTCAACAATTCCATCCTAGGTATATTACCAAAGGAATTCAAAGCAGAAACACCAATAGATATTTGTATCTATTTGTTGCTCACTGCAACATTTTTGCAACTGCCAAAATGCAAAAACAAATAGACACCAACTGATGGATAAGCAAAATGTAGTACACAGCCATAAAATGGAATGTTGTTCAGCCCGAAGAAGTTATCAACTACTGATACATTCAACATCAATAAACCCTGAAAACATTTTGCTGCATGGAAAAAGCCAATTTAAAAAGACCACATATTATATGATCCAATTTACATAAAATATTCAGAAAAGGCAACTCTATACAAGGATAGAAAGTAGATTATCAGCCGCTTAGTGCTAGAGAAGATGAGGGGATGGAAGATGATAACTAAAGGGTACAGGGTTTTTTTGTTTGTTTTTTGTTTTTTGAGACAGAGTTCCATTCTTGTTGCCCAGGCTGGAGTGCAATGGCACAGTCTCAGCTCACTGCAACCTCCGCCTCCCAGGTTCAAGCGATTCTCCTGTCTTAGCCTCCCAAGTAGCTGGGATTACAGGCGCCCACCACCACACTCGGCTCATTTTTTTATTTTTAGTAGAGACAAGGTTCACCATGTTGGCCAGGCTGGTCTCGAACTCCTGACCTCAGGTGATCCGCCCACCTGGGCCTCCCAAAGTGCTGGGATTACAGGCATGAGCAACTGTGCCTGGCCAAGGGTACAGGGTTCTTTATGAGGTGATAAAAAAAAATTATCAAATTCACTTTGGTAACAGTTGTACACATTTGTGAATATAATAAAAATCAATGAATTGTATACTTTAAATGGGTGAACTGAAGGGTACCGAATTATCAACCATTAAAGCTGTCACTAAAATTTTTTTCTCTTAAGTACCTATTCATATACATTTGCTCCTTTTTATACTGAAATATTTATTTTCTTCAATTGCTTTAAAACACTAATACGAGGAAAAGCACCCAATAAACATTGCATATATTTTATAAATGTTGTTTTATTTTTCAAATATATGAAAATATAAGACTTGAATGTACAATCATGTAGCCTCTTTTCAACTTGAGACTGGCACAATAATGAAGCCTTAGAAAAAACCTTCCCTATTCCACAGTTTTCTCCTGCCCCCCCATTTTAGCTACATCTGCTGGAATGGAATCCACAGGAGTTTTGAATGATTTCCCTGTCTACATCGAAATATTTGAAAAATCAGAATTTATACTGATAAAAATATAGCCAGGTACCCAAAGATTACCATTTGCACTGCTTTATAAACTCATTTAGCAAAGTAGTGCACATAGTATTTCACCGTTCTCAACCCTCTTCATGTAACATACAAAGAGAAACAGAACAGAGGACACATTGTTCCAACCAAAACCCCAGCAAGTTATTTTGTGGCTATCAATCAAATGATTAAGTTTCTACGGAAAGGCAAAATATGTAGAATAGCCAGCACAACACTGAAGAACAAAGTCAGAGGACTGACACTATATGACTTGACCACCTGACTATAATGCTGCGACAATTAAGACAATGTGGTACTCACGAAAGAATAAACAAATAGATCAGTGAAACAAAACTGGGAATAAAAATCTGTGTGTGAATGTTTATAGCAGATCTATTCATAAATGCCAAAAAAAGGAAGCAATCAAGATGTTCTTCAAAAGGTGAATGAATAAACACTTACATATTCATACAATGGAATATTTTTCAGCGATAAAAATGAAGCAGCCACCAAGCCATGAAAACACGTGGACGAAACTTAAATGTATATTATTAAATGAAAGAAGCCAATCTAAAAGGCTAGATCTTATGATTACAACTATATGACATTCTGAAAAAGGCACAACTATGGAGACAGTACAAAGAACAGTGGTTACCAGAGGTCTGGGGATTAGGAAGGGATGCAGGATTAATAGAATTTCTTAGGGCAGTAAACTCTTCTGTGTGATCCTGTCATGGTGGAATACATAAAATTGCGCATTTGTCAAAACCCACACAACTGTAGAACATAAAGAGCGAACTCGAATTTCAACTATAAATTTAGTTAAAAATAACATACCACTATTAGTTCATCAATTATATGTACTACACTAATGCAAAATATGAATAATAAGTAAACTGTGAGTAGGAACTGCATATATGGGAACTCTGTACTATCTGCTCAATTTTCTGTGAACCTAAAAATACTCAATAGCAATTTAGATAAAATTATAAAAGAATACAAGTAATACAAGATATGTTTATGTTTTAAAAATTAAATTATTATGAAGGTATTAAGAACAACCAAAACCACAAAATGAGAATCTTCTTCTCCATACATGAATAATGAAGACAGTCTAGCATGTTAAAGTTCAATAAGGAAGAGAAGGGGAAAAAGAGATCCCACAAATTTGCAAGCACAAATATAACTGATAATTCCAATTGTTAAAATCTAGAAATAATAATAATTTTATTTTTTTTTAAGTTGGAGTCTCGCTCTGTCACTCAGGCTGGAGTGCAATGGCATGATCTCGGCTCACTGCAACCTTCACCTCCCGGGTTCAACCAATTCTCCTGCCTCAGCCTCCCGAGTAGCTGGGATTACAGGGGCCCACCACCACGCCTGGCTAATTTTTGTATTTTTAGTAAAGACGGAGTTTCACCATGTTGGCCAGGCTGGTCTCGAACTCCTGACCTCGTGATCCGCCCGCCTCAGCCTCCCAAAGCGCTGGGATTATAGGCGTAAGCCACTGCCCCCAGCAAAATCTAGAAATAAATAAATAAATAAATATATGATTAAAGCATTATTTCTTCATATAAACACAAAAGATAATCCCAGAAACTTTAAAAAAAACTTTAGGTTCAAAAAAAACCTTGAATATAATTTACAACTAAAAAAAAAATCAAAATAAAATGAAATCGAACGATTTCAAATTTCATAATTAATGAATATTAATCAGAAAGTATATCACTCATGAGCGGGCACAGTGGCTCATGCCTGTAATCCCAGATATTTGGGAGGCCGAAGTGGGCAGATCATTTGAGGTCAGAAGTTGCAGACCTGCCTGGTTAACATGGTGAAACCCCGCCTCTACTAAAAATACAAAAATTAACCAGGCGTGCTGACACGCCTGTAGACCCAGCTACTCAGGACGCTGAGGCAGGAGAATCACTTGAGCTTGGGAAGTGGAGGTTGCAGCGAGCCAAGATCGTGTCACTGTCCTCCAGCCTGGGCAACAGAGCTAGACTCCATCTCAAAAAAAGAAAAAAGAAAAAAAAAAAAAGTATGTTACTTGGAGATCAATTTTTTTTTTTTTGAGATGTAGTCTCACTCTGTCACCCAGGCTGCAGTGCAATGGCATGGTCTCGGCTCACTGCAACCTCTGTCTCCCAGGTACAAGTTACTCTCCAGCCTCAGCCTCCCAAGTAGCTGGGACTACAGGCACGTGCCACCAGGCCCGGCTAATTTTTGTATTTTTAGTAGAGATGGGGTTTCACTATGTTGGCCAGGCTGGTCTCGACCTCCTGACCTCGTGATCCACCCGCCTCGGCCTCCCAAAGTGCTGGGATTACAGGTGTGAGCCACCGCGCCCGGCCTACTTGCAGGTCAATTTATAAAGCACGAGATGTTATATTAACAAAAAAAAGTTGGGCACAGTGGCTTATGTATGCAATCCCAGTGACTCAGGAGGCTGAGACAAGAGGATTGCTTAAGGCCAGGAGTTTTGAAACTAGCCTGGGCAACATAATGAGAACCTATTTCTACAAAAAATTTTAAAACTTAGCTGGGCATGGTGGCAGGTGCCTGTAGTCCCAGCTAATCAGGAGGATGTTTGAGCCTAAGAGTTGAAGGCTGCAGTGACCTATGAGCACACCACTGCACTCCAGCCCGGGTGACAGAGAAGACTATGACTGAAGAAGAAAAAAGAAAAAATATATAGTTACATTATATTCACATGTAAACAAAAGGGCATAGAGAAAACAACACAGCTCCTCTGAAATAAATGAAACATGCTATTCCCTCTTATTTAACTGGTATATATTTTACTCTATTGAGTTAGCATTAGGAGAGGCCAACTGGGAATCTTACATTATGGAAATAGAAGAAGATATTCTCTTCATATCAAGGAGTATGAAGGCAAAAGCTAGCAAAACAAGGTAATAATAAGCACTGGCACACGAGACTGGGAAAAGTCCAAAAAATGTGAGAGATAAAATTGTGTGTTTATTTTACAAAAATCTTTAAAATTTTAAAAAGAACTTTAAATTTCATTACTGTACTTTAAAAAATATCTCAAGATATCAAATTTCTTCATTTTAAACTAAAAATATCAAGTTTTTTGTATTTCTGTATTTTTCTTGACAACCATTAGTTACGTTAAGTATGCTTTTCTTTAAGTCAAATTCTATATTAATGCATATGACAATCTATGCCTATGTCTGGAACCTGACATGTGTTATTTATATCGGATTTATTATTATTGTTGTCATTATTTTTTTGAGATGAAGTCTCACCCTGTTGCCCAGGCTGGAGTGCAGTGGCGTGATCTCGGCTCACTGCAACCTCCGCCTCCCGGGTTCAGGCAATTCTCCTGCCTCAGCCTTCCAAGCAGCTGGGATTACAGGCACCCGCCACTACACCTGGCTAATTTTTTTGTATTTTCAGTAGAGACAGGGTTTCACCATGTTGGCCAGGCAAACCCTTGACCTCAGGTGATCCACCGGCCTCGGCCTCCCAAAGTGCTGGGATTACAGGTGTGAGCCACTGTGCCGACCTTATTTTTTTTTTTTTTTTAAAGATTTTGAAGACCCCCCCCACCAAGAGGAGAACTTGGAAAACTAATGTAGAGCTGATTTATGCTCTCCTTTTAAGACATGTGCTTTTATTGTAAATTAATGTGTACTGGTGGTCAGCAAGCAACAAGAATGGATAAAGACAATAAACCCTTAATAAAAACCTGCCTGTTAAAGCACAAAACAACATAAAAACTACTTCAATCTTGAACTCTTTCATTCTATTTTTGCCATGAAGAGCTTCATCAGAAAACCCTTAGATGTCTTCAAATTTAGCTCCTTTACACATACTTCACTGTTATTACAGGACTCAACGTGCGCCTGCCTGACAAAGAACAGAGGCACAACACGCTGTTATGCAACACCATGTCTCCAAGTGCAGCTTGCAGCTCCTTTACTCAGCAAGCACCAAATGCATGTTTAATCAGTGTTACAGCTTACAACCAGGCAAGTGAAGTCACTATCCTTCCAATCCTCAAAAGGGCCTGTTTGCTGATTTATGCATAGCTTGAAGACTATCTTGGAATTGTCATCAACAGCTACAGATGCGGGTGTGTGACATTACAAAACTTAGGCCAATAAACAATTTTTTTCATTTTTATAGTAGTAACTGGTAGTAGGGAGAGGAATAAAATCACTTTCTGCATTTGGAACTAAAACATTTCAATGGGGAAAAGTATCTTCAAACAGCTGAAAAGAAAAAGAACAGTGTAAAGGTTCATCAGACAGAAAATTCAAAAGAAATAACCATAAACATTAGCATTTTGGAGGAAATATGTGATTCAGCATAAACAAAAACCTAAAAAAACTAAAAAACAGAGCCTATTTACAGTGTGACTTACTTGCAGAGGCTAGCAATTTACATCAAATAGTTACAGTGAAATTTACCACAGATTACTAACAGCGAAGATACATCCCTTCAGGATATACTGAAAACATTTGCCATCTTTGATATGAAGCTTGTTCAGGTTTTGTTCACAAGCCCTCCATGAAGAGAAAAGGTTCATTCATCACTATTGTGGACTAAAGCAACATATCTGATAACACTTTACTCCTGATGCAATGTAGGGTAAGCAGCACTTCTCTTTTAATTATTTTAAAACTCTGATATTTAGTAACTCCATTATTTTAAGCTTAAATATGTGATGTGTTTAATCTGTGGAAATAAATCTTTTATTAAGAGATAAACTCTGCTATTAATTGCTTTTTCAAAATATTAGTAAAATGGAATTAATTTCAATACTAGATTATAAAATTAATGACACAATGATCCTCTAATCTTCAAAGGAAAAAATTATTTAAATCCCTATTCTGCTCAACGGCTCCCCAAAAGAGTTGCTTTAAAAAGGAGTTGATGTTCTAAACTTACCGAATTGTGTACACTAAGTATGTGTAGTTTTTTGTATATAAATTGCAGTTCACATTAAATACATCAGCCTAGTTAGATATGTAAAAATTTTTAAGTATCTTTGTAGCTACTAAATACAGAATACGTAAATGGCAGAATCTAACTTCTACATTTTCATTATATTTTCGGCTCTTCAGCCCAAATGTTAAAAATAACAGATTTTAAATTCTATTAAAATACACTCAGTTACTATCATTTTCCAACACGTTAACAGACTAAAGTAGGACTGCACACTGAAAAACTACGCAAGAAATGCAACATGTATAATAAATACATTTACTAGCTCTCTGCTAGTAAATACATTTTCTAGCAATTTTCTAGTATTTACTAGCTAGTATTTCTTTTCTAGCAATTTTCTAGTATTTACTAGTATTTTCTAGCAATTTTCTAGTATGTACTAGTATTTGTAATAAATACATTTTCTAGCAATTTGCTTCACAATCATTCTCTTTTTCTCTAGATGAAGACATTTTCTGGGAAAACTGGTACTTCTGTCATCACTACAGCAGAAGATGTTAAGAAGCAAGAAGAGAAGAAAAAGAAGAATCTATCTTGACTATGTTAGGTATAGCTGGAACAGTACTTAACCTCTTAGTGATTGTTTTGGTCTACATCCATACCACACTCTGAAGGCCTTGTGCAAGGGACTGCATTCAGGGCAAAACCTGGCTCTAACAAGAAAGATTTAGAAACTATCCTTTAAAAGCACACCTCCAGAATATTAAGACATACATCCCAGGGTAACTCCCTTGCTCTAAGAGCAATTACTATATGATGCTTCCAGCTTGAGGAATAAAATTATAACAAAGCAAACAGGCAAATTTTAACTTTACACAGAGGAAAAAAACAGGACAAAGCAATGAATATGGACACTGAAGATGGACTACTCCAAAACATACAAGATTTAGTAATGTATACAAGACACAACAGCAAAAATGCTACAACCATTTTTCTAAGAGTACATATAAAATATATATTAATTAAAATAAAACTGCATTTAGGTTTGTGTTTTCCTTAAGCCTCTAGTAATCTACTTAATACAGGAAAGGGAAATTTAGTCAGTATAGGAAAGAAGACTATGAAAATGTTCAGAAAAATGAAGTTTTAGTTAGCATTAATGAACACTGAATATTTTAAAAACTGTCTTTGGAAATTATATTTTAGTAACTCCAAAGAAATGAGCCTTAGCGTGACTTTTGGTAGTTAAGCAGTTGTAAAGATAAGGCCACATAGAAAAATAAAGACTACATAGAAAAGAAACTTTCTTGTTTCAATAAAGTATTGACATTATTTCTCTGATAAATGTGAGTAATACAAAATAAAACTACCATTGTTAACATTTTAATATATTCTCTAAGTAAACTGGAGTAACTCTTTCTTTCTTTCTTTTTGTTTTTTGAGATGGAGTCTTGCTCTGTCACTTAGGTTGGAATGCAGTGGCTCGTTCTTGACTCACTGCAACCTCTGCCTCCCGGGTTCAAGCAATTCTTGTGCCTCAACCTCCCAAGTAGCTGGGACTACAGGTGCCCGTCCACCACACCCGGCTAATTTTTGTATTTTTAGTTTTGCCATGTTGGCCAGGCCGGGCTCGAACTCCTGACCTCAGGTGATCCACCCACCTTGGCCTCTCAAAGAGCTGGGATTACAGGCTTGAGCCACCGAGCCTGGCCTGTAGGACTTTTTTAAAGCATTTCATGATTTACCATAAAAACATCTAGTTTGCATAACAATTATATAGCGGAAATACAACTGGCATAAACAAATCTGGAAACAAACACAGCTCACTCTTAACTGGGATGTTTCATAGAAGAAATGGAGAGTTATGGCTAATCTGGTAGGTAGTTACGTGGAAATCTGATTAAGCTTTTCTTAATAGCTGGACTACAGTGTGAAAGGTGACAATATAAGGATTAGGTACGTGAGCAGCTCATAGGAGAGAAAGGACTACTCTGGGTAGTCAAGAATGGTATCCCTGAAGTGTCTGAGATGTGAACTAATACTTTAACTTTACAAATCTGTACAAATCAAAGCAATTCAAAACCCATCTAAATTTTAATTTAAGCAACCTGTCCTCCCCTTATAAAACTTACCAGTCATAATTATTTAACACAGAGTGATATATTCTATACCAAAGTCATTTCCACATTGGATGCCCTTGACAAAAATGAAAACTCTAAATGAAAGGAATTAACATTTGTTGATAAGCACTTACGTTATAGATACTCTGAGTCGCCATCAACATGTCTTGCTAGTGACCATATATAGAAATAAATACATTAAACATGGGCAAGTGTTTTAAATTTTATTGGTACTGCTCAGCTAATTGTCACAAAAACTACAGCCATATTAAAATACTATTAAAATATACTTTGGGCTAAAAATAAAGTGGCAGGTTACTCTACCTTTTTTTTTTTTTTTTGAGATAGGGTCTACTCTGACACCCAGGCTGGAGTATAGTGGTATGATCACGGCTCACTGCAGCCTCGCCCTCCTGGGATCCCACTTCCCGAGTAGTTGGGACTACAGGCGAGTGTTGATTTTTTGTTCTTTTGTAGAGACAGGGTCTAAGTTGCCCAGGCTGGTGATCCTCACGCTTCAGCCTCCCAAAGTGCTGGGATTGCAGATGTGAGCCACCACGCCTGGCCTGCTACTCTAATTAGTAGAATAATCTGATAGATTATTTTATTTTTATTTTTTTATTTTTTTGAGATGGAGTCTTGCTCTGTCGCCCAGGCTGGAGTGTAGTGGCTCACTGCAACCTCGGCCTCTGGGGTTTCAAGCGATTCTCCTGCCTCAGCCTCCTGAGTAGCTGGGATTACAGGCATGCGCCACCACGCCCGGCTATTTTTGTATTTTTAGTAGAGACGGGGTTTCACCGTGTTGGTCAGGCTGGTCTCGATGTCCCGACCTCGTGATCTGCCCGGGTCAGCCTCCCAAAGTGCTGGGATTACAGGCTTGAGCCACTTCACCCAGCCTATTTTATTTTTTAATAGAGATGAAGTCTCACTGTGTTGCCAAGGCTGATCTCAAACTCGTGGGCATAAGCAATCCTCTCATCTTGGCCTCCCAAAGGGATTACAGGCATGAACCACCACCACAGCTCCCAGACTCTTTATTAAAACAGTACAAAGAAATGGCATAATTTGACAGTTTCATATGAACTATTACCATGAAAACTATAAATAAGGATACACAGTTAAGTATCATGTTACGACAGCTCGACAATTTTTCATTATTTGTTTCTCAGGCAGTGTATATCAACAAAATAAAGTATTTTTATAAATAATAAAAATTATGTATTTTCTATTGGTATCAAACCTTATCTTTTCCTGTAAGAGCACTAATACAATTTCTATGTCCTTTATAATTTGGAGAGCCCTGAGACCTAGCAAGATGGCTAGGTTTCCAACTGCACATTTACTTTGATGTAACTACTAAGTAATTCAAATTTAATAAATGTGGTCATATTTAAATTAAGACATTTGTCATGACAACAAAATTAACCTTATTCTCAAACAGTATACTTATGAAATTAAATACCTACTCTTAAAGAAACATATCCAAAGGTAACATAAAGTAAAAAAAAAAGAGCTTTAAACATACAAAATACACTGTGAGAAAAATCAGATGGTATATCAAAATGCAGTAATGGGTTTTGACACATTATAGTTTGTTATAAAACTGTCAAACCAATATTAGGGAAATTAAAAATTTTAATCCTAGTATATACCATCATTTAACTAAGATAACCAGCCAATTCAGTAGATTTTATAATTTTCCCAATGAAGTCCTGTGCCTGCTCTCTCATGTCTACCTTACTCTAACACATCACTTACTCATTTTTATTTTTCATAATGACAAAATCCATTTATATCTTGCTTTTCAACTTGAAAATAAGTGAGTTTAATAATCACCACGTCACTAACCAGTTAAACTTGAGCAACTGAATACATTTCTCTAGATTTCATTTGTTCTTTTCTAATCTGTAAATTGTCAGATTAACCCGGATAACAGCAATTTCCCTTGATAATCTGAAAGAATATTCATCCCCATATAGTAAGACCACTATTAAAAAGGTAAAGATTTATTTCAATAAGAATTTGTAGCATACCCCACTAAGTTAATGGCAAATAATTTAATGTGTGCTGAGACTTAATATGCTCTCTTCTCAAAAAAGGAACATACTATTTTCTAAAATAGGTGAGGGTCTCTAAAGTTAACATTCTGCCTGTTAACATTAACATCTGAATATTACCAAATACTTCTTAAAATGAAACAGGATCTCCATCTAGTGGCCAGTGGGGTAACTCCATACTATACAGGGGCTAGAGAAAAAATGATTCTGGCCTACAAAACGCAACTTTCAGAATACCATTTCTTATGAAAAGTGGAAGTGAAAATGTTGAGAAAGAAATTAAAATGAACAAATAATATATTTTCCTATCTAGAACACTAACAGATGTCTTTATTTTAGTAAGCAATAAGAAACAAATTATTAAAGCATCAAACTTACTATTTTGAGTAACTGGAACCATAATGTTAACCTTTGATAAATCTGATTAATTTAGCCTAAATATGAAGATTTATGTTTCTGCTGTAATGCCACCAAACGCTTTTTTTTAAAGTCTCCATTCATTTACAGGCTGGGTGGTGGCTCATGCCTGTCTGTAATCCCAGCACTTTGGGAGGCCGAGGTGAGTGGATCACTTGAGGTCAGGAGTTCGAGACCGGCCTGGCCAACGTGGTGAAACCCTGACTTTACTAAAAATACAAAAAAAATTAGCAGGGTGGGTGGCGGGTGCCTGTAGTCCCAGCTACTCGGGTGGCTGAGGCATGAGAACTGCTTGAACCCGAGAGGCGGAGGTTGCTGTGAGCCAAGATCATATCACTGCACTCCAGCCTGGGCGACAGAATGAGACTCTGTCTCAAAAATAAAATAAAAAAATAAGTCTCCATTCATTTACGTATCTAAATTTTCCTCTCCACCCATTTTAAGATCTACAAAAAGAGGTCAAAATAGTAGGAAAACTACTGTTAAGTCACAAAAATCTTATGCTAGAAACAGTGAATTCAAAAAGATGAAATACCAGGAATTTATCTTTTTTTTTTTTTTTTTTTTTTTTTTTTTGAGACAGAGTTTCACTCTTGTCACCCAGGCTGGAGTGCAGTGGTGCCATCTCGGCTCACCGCAACCTCCGCCTCCTGGGTTCAAGCGATTCTCCTGCCTCAGCCTCCCAAGTAGCTGGGATTACAGGCATGTGCCACCACACCTGGCTAATTTTTTTTTTTTTTTTTTAGTAGAGATGGGGTTTCTCCACGTTGGTCAGGCTGGTCTCGAATTCCCAACCTCAGGTGATCCACCTGCCTCGGCCTCCCAAAGTGCTGGGATTACAGGTGTCAGCCACCGTGCCTGGCCAGGAATTTATCTTAAGAATATTAAACGTATAAAGCTCTGGATACATGTTCCCAAAAGCATCTAATAATTTTAAATTTTACAAATTAAAGTAACAATCTGAAAGTAAATTGTTTAAATAACGGCATAGCCATTATTATGCAAGTAAAAAGTTCTTAGGCGATTATTTAATGACTAAATACAATATACTTAATGATTAAATCACTAAATATAATCAGTGCCTACCTCTGGAGAATAGGATCGGTGTCTCAGTTACAGAATTGTGACAAGTTAGTAATGGAAAAAAGGTTGTCCTTTCCTCTAAGGAGCTTATATGCTCCCTCTATTCTGGTAATAATTTTACAACTAACAATATTCTCTTTTTACCTTTGATGCAAAGATGTTCAGAACTAAAACTGAAGATCAATTTTATGTGCAATTATTGTTGATCCTTATGGTCAGCTTAGAATTATCATTTAATATGTTCAGGCCAGTTTTTAAACTTCTATTGAAATAAAACTGACTTAGCTAACCAGCTACATAGTAAACTCATTAATATGAGAACTTGAAGGTTTTATTAAAATGAGGAGCAGACTCTGGTATTCATCTCAATCTTTAACAGTCATTAAACATTAAAGTTTAAAGATTACAAAGTATCTAATGTATACCTGTAGCCAAAAAATAAGGGCAAAAAGGGTGTGGGACAGTAATAAGAAACCACAATTGACATTTAAAATTAATGGCAGACCAATCTCTGCACTGAAAGGAAGGCATAAACTAGTGTGTTCCTATCTTTTCTTGTCTTGCTCACCAATCATTTAAAAACATGTTATAGAAAGAAAATGTGCATTATTTTACTAAAGTTCTCAGAAAAGGCTATTATGTTAGGCCTGCGTTTTTTTATATCATCTGCTAGCAATATAAGCAAATCATCCCTTGAATACAATGTCTCAGGCAAAATTATGAGGACTACTCTCACACTTACAAACCAATCTGTAGAATATTCTATAAAATAAATGGTTATATTCTGTAAAAATATCAGTATTATGAAAGATAAAGATAGGCTAGGAACTCTTCCAGATTACAGAAGAAAAGGACATGACAACTAAATGTAGTAAAAAATGGTGGAGTGGATCCTATCACATTACCTCAACTCCCACATTGCCGAAAATAATACTATATACGCAAATGAAAAAATTGGAAAATAAACTTTAGACTAATTTTCCAAAATAGAAATTTTACCAAGTCTAAGGAAGACTCTGGCTAGATAATTTGTTCAGGTTTTTAAATGCCACTTAAGGCAGGGTGTGTTGGCTCAGGTCTCTAACTCCAGCACTTTTGGAGGCCAAGGTGGGCAGATCACATGGGGCCAGGATTTGAGACCAGCCTGGCTAACATGGTGAAACCCCATCTCCACCAAAAATACAAAAATTAGCCAGGCATGCTGCTGTATGTCTGTAATCCCACCTACTCAGGAGGCTGAGGCAGGAGAATTGCTTGAACCTGAGAGGTGGAGGTTGCAGTAAGCCAAGATCGTGCCACTGCATTCCAGCATGGGTGACAGAGGGAAACCCTGTCTCAAATAAATAAATAGTAGCCACTTAAAAAATTATTACTATTCTAACCAAAACTGATAACTAATTATATATTTATATATTTATATTTATGTTTACTTAATTATATATGTATTTATATACTTATATTAAGCTGTGTTTTCCTGAAAACAATCCATATTTAATATCATTTAGGAGGCATGCTACCGTTTAACCTACTGACTATAAGTTACATCATTTTATCTTAATATAAGGTATTATCTCAAAATAAGTATTTGTTACCACATCCAAATATATCAATTAGAATTAACCACTGGACAAGTTACCAAATTCAAGAACATCTAAAGCCTGATGAAAGAAATTTCTTTTTTCCAGGAAAATAATAAATCATAAAAGAAAGGTCAAACTTCGATCTGTCACATTAAATTTCTAAAACAGTTCCAAGATATAATATCTAAGTCTCTGCAATTCCATACATTTACCAAAAATCAGTTTAACATACACACCTTCCCAGGAAGTGCACTTACATGAACAGCAATTACTGTAAATATTATGTAAATAATCCTGGATTTCCTTTTTGACAATGAACCATAAAGATAAAAGCTCAGTGTTATAAGAGAGTCAATTTCAGACCAAAACAGAAATTTAAAATTTTTGGTAGGTCATATCTTCACAGTATAAGGATTAAGAAAATAATACTTTAATAATAGAGAAGTGAGATAAAAAGAAACCTATCGCACCCTATTCAATTGTTCTATATAATCTAAAATTAAAATGTATAGTCTCAAACATTTTAATAAAAAAAAATTATGCATTTGACATCTACTTTTTAAAAAAGACCAGTCTGATGTATCAAACAGGTCAACAATCTAAACAAACAAAAAAATCAATCTAATACTTCCATGAAGGAGTCTGAGACAGACTGGGAAATAGCGTATTTTTAAAGGACAACAATCTTCCTGATACTGGGGAATACGGGCAATAATCCCTTCAAATACTAATATTTTTACCAGACATCCAACTGTGTCACTTAGCTGCTACCAACCACAAAATAGACTACCAAGATTCATTTCCATTGTTTCCCTTATCTATTCTTCCTTAATAAATTAATGAAATATACATGTTAATTTTCATAAGAAGATAAAGACAGAGATAAGAATATGAGTAAAACAGAGTTGAAACAATAAATAATAAAGGTTTTGGCTGAAAGAAATAGATGTTAACTGCTTGTTTCTCTTGGAAATATCTATACATTTCTGAACATGTAACTTTCTATTCTTAGGAAAAGAACACATTTCTTAGATAATTCCATAACCAAGGAAACAATAAACTATATTATTCAATCAATAATCAGTTGTATACTGGCAAAACAAGTAGCTACAGTACTTTTATTATTGAATTTTAAGAAATTAATCATCATCTTATCAAGTACCTATGGACTTGATTTATGTATCTGCCTTTCTTCAAAAATAACTGTTGTCTGCAATAGTGTTTGACAAAAATATTTAAAATCCATAGAAGTTTGACCATATTCAGATCAGAATGATGTCATGAAGTTGTTAGCCTTTGTCCTATCATTTTCAGTTACAGATGATTAAAAGGAAAAAAAGTTTACTTTCACCTTTCACAGATAAAGACAAAGGAATAATGAAACTTTTATTATTCTGTGTTCTATGGTAAGTGATGACAAAGTATCAAATTAAGGGCACCAAAAACCAACTAAATATTTCCAGAATACTTTTTAGGAAATAAATCCATCAACTATTTCAACTGAAACTTACTATTAGACAATGATAAAATAAGCAAACAAAATTATTCATCCACAGACACATTTACAGGGATTATTTACCTGAATCATTTCGCAGATAAGATGACATGGCTGGGATGAGGCAGGACTGACTGAGAAGCTCGAGAAGTACAGAAGGAAGGGCATTACTGTTCTGCCCTCTAGTCTCATGAGATGACTGAGCTTCTCCATTTACCGCACTACTGACGGGATTTATGTAACTGGCAAGAACCTAAAAATTGTTGAAATTAATTTGGATTTCAGTTTCACATACTTCAAAAGTTTTTATTGTAAGTTAGAAATTCAATCTGAATACTAAGAGTACATATTTTCTACTTAATCAGTATCTTATACTATGTTTTAAAATAATTATTTGTTTAAATTTTCAAAAGAGAAGGATCTGTTTTGTCTGAGAGTGTTGCTTACAAAGGATGGTACACTACATATGACTAGACATATAAAAGCAATACAACTACGAACATAAAAAATGTAGTAGCAACTCTGTATTATTTACATATTTTATTGAATAGACTCAATTCACAGTTTGAGGGTAACAAAATCTTAGAACTTTATACTAGAAGGAGCATTCTAGAGTTGCAGAAGACACATTCAAAGCATTGACCAACTTCAATTAGCTGATGCAGGAAGCAAAGCTAACCTTTTCATTATTTCCCCTATACATTTCTGTGGTATAAAGACTTTCTATTCTTGTCCAACTTGCCTGAATCTAGAAAAGTTATTTATTTATCTATTCATTTTTTTGAGACAGAGTTTCACTCTTATCGCCCAGGCTGGAGTGCAATGGTGCAATCTTGGCTCGCTGCGACCTCTGCCTCCCGGGTTTAAGTGATTCTCCTGCCTCAGCCTCCTGAGTAGCTGGGATTACAGGCATGTGCCACCAAGCCCAGCTAATCTTTCTATTTATTAGTAGAGGCAGGGTTTCACCATGTTTGCCAGGCTGGTCTCAAACTCCTGACCTCAGGTGATACACCCACCTCAGCCTCTCAAAGTGCTGGGATTACAGGCATGAGCCACCGCGCCCGGCTGAAAAGTTATTTTAAAAAATGTAAGCAACCGTGAACCTGGGAGGTTAAGGTTGCAGTGAGCTGAGATCACGCCATTGCACTCCAGCCTGGGCCACAGAGTGAACTCCGTCTCAAAAAAAAAAAAAAAAAAAAAAAAAAAAAAAGTAAGCAACCAAAATGCATATAAATAAATAACACTTACAAAAAAAAAAGTCCAGATACAACACATTAAACAAGAAAATGCCTGTAGGAAGATGCATCTTCCAGCTACTGGATAATTTCATCCCTGCCACTTTCCTCTCAGTGAAGAAGCTAGTTGAGAGGGAAGAAATACAGAGTCACAAGTAAGCAAGAACAATCTTTATCCAGTGGTATCTTAGAATGCACTGGGAAGAAGGACCACAAGTGGGCATAAACATAGCTGATGAAAGTTGGATTAGTTATCAATATTTTAAAATAATAAATACAAAAAAAAGCCATTATCATGAACAATATCAAGTTTACAAATATACCTGCAGAAGGCAGGTAACATGTTCCTCTTCCAGCCTTTGCTTAGTTAAGGCTTGTTCCACATCCCACCCAGAAGCTGTAGAGCCTGTTCCAAAGCCAGTCCCTTTGGCCCAATATAACTGTTGTTCTTCTGTTGATGTAGGGTTATGAGAGCTTGACACCTGTGGCTTAAAATAACAAAAAATGAAAATCCATTACAATTTGTTTTTGCTTATCTTCAAAAATATTTATCACTGGGAAAGTAAAATGATGAAGCTACTATGGAAAACAGTTTGGTGGCTGCTCAAAAAAATTGAACACAGATTTTCTGTATGACCCAGCAATTCTACTTCTAGTATTAAAACAGATAAAAACTGGTGCTGAAATAGACACACACATTTACAGCAGCACCATTTAAAACAAAAGATGAAAATAGCCTAGATGCCAACTGATGAATGGATCAACAAACAGGATATTTATTGAGCCATAAGAAGAAATGAAGTACTGATATACGCTACACGAATAAACCTAGAAAACATTATACTAAATGAAAGAAGACAGACGCAAGGAACAACACATTACATGATTCAATTTATATGTAATATCCAAAATAGGTAAATGCATGGAGACAGAATGCAGACTGGTAATTGCCAGGGGCTGGGGGAAGGGGTAAATGGAGAGAAACTGCTTATATTTAAGAATGAATCAATCAATAAACACATAAATAAATACAAATTTTCAAATATTTATCAAGAAAAGAAGGGATAAACCACCCTAGAGCCTAAAAAGTCAATGACTCAAAATTGAATTGAGAAAACAGTGAAAAGAATACAGATATGAGCAGATCTTTCTAGGATAAATATAGCAAAAGGGTATCTCAGCTATTCCTGACCCTTTGCATGTTTATATACATTTTATAATTGGCTTGTAAACTTCCTCCAAAATGAATCTGGAATTGTATCAAACTTAAGGATTGATCTGGGAAGAAATAATATTATTGCACTATCATATCTAACCCACTGAAGATATACATGACCACAGACAGATTCACCTGCCTCAGCCTCCCAAGTAGCTAGGAATATAGGTGTGAGCCACCAGGCCCGGCTAATTTTTGTAATTTTAATAGAGATAGGGTTTCACTATGCTGGCCAGGGTGGTGTCGAAATTCTGACCTTAAGTGATCTGCCTGCCTCCACGTCCCAAAGTGCTGGGATTACAAACATGAGCTACCATGCCCAGTCAAAAATTTCATAAAGAGGTATTATACATATTTTTCAGATTTACTCTTAGATATTTTCTATTTTTGGTACTATTCTAAAATATATCTTTATAAAGCTCATTTTATGTCTGTTGCTAGTATGTAGAAATTAACTAATTTTTATAGACTGACCCCATGATGTATTATTAATAAACTCACTTATGCCATTAATTATTTTGGTTTTTTTTTTTTCTTTTTGAGACACAGTTTCAGTCTTGTCGCCCAGTCTGGAGTGCAATGGCACAATCTTGGCTCACTGCAACTTCCGCCTCCTGGGTTCAAGTGATTCTCTTGCCTCAGCCTCCCAAGTAGCTGGGATTACAGGCACAAGCCACCATGTCCAGCAAATTTTTGCATTTTTAGTAGAGACAGGGTTTCAGCATGTTAGCCAGGCTAGTCTCGAACTCCTGACCTCAGGCTATCCACCCACCTCAACCTCCCAAAGTGCTGGGATTACAGGCGTGAGCCACCTCACCCAGCCTATTCTGGTATGTTCTACAATACAATTAAATCATATTGAAATAATGAGGAATTTTTTTCTTTCTTTCTTGAATTTCCTGTCTTACTGCACTGGCTAGATCCCCACCCACAACCCCCATTCTATAGTATTATTCTTAAAAGCTCAAAAAGGAAAGGAAGAAGGATCACAGTATAAATTCAGTGTATTTTGGTAAATGGGAAAGCTTATTAAGCGCTTAAATCTTTTCTGCTTTTCAAGTAGATAGGTTTCTTTTTGGTTTACTGAAGAAGACTAATAGAGAAAACAATTAATTTACAATTTCTGTTTTAAATATCCTTTTAGATGTGAAAATGGAACACCCAAGTCTCTGAAAGATTAATTCAGAAAAAAACTTTATTCTGTACTCCCTAATTAAATCTAGTTTTTTTAATAACTGAAATAATTAAAAGTGAACCTACCTCAGTTTGATTCACGCTAGAGTTTGGAACTCGTGGGGCATGGTGGCTCAAAGCAGAGAGACAGACAAGAATGAGGTGTAAGGCTCCAATTTCCAATGCCATCCGCCTTAGAAGTACACCATCATCAGTTGTCAAAGGTGTAGTGCTAAACAAGCTACGAAGGACGTGGAAAGGAAGGGTTGGAAGCACATTGGCTGATGGAGATTGAAGAATATGACCTAGATTGAAGAAAGAAGAGGACTCAAGATTAAAAACAGTTAAAAACACATAAGAAGTTACATACAGGGTCATAAATTAATAATGACACTGTAATACAAAAGTATATCACTAAATTATTTAGCAAACCAAATACCACAAATACAACAGTAATATCTTAAAATTTAATAACGAATAAGTATCAGGAAAAACTCTGTCAGACACGGTATACATAAACCTCAAAAAAATGGAAACATATGTATGATCATAGCTATAGATTATGTCAAAATTATTACAAACTAGAATTTAAACTAAAACCTGAACAACAGAAAAGAAGCATTAGTAGTATCCTACAACAGTAAGAAAGTAACTGCTTTTCTTGGGAGTAGCTTTAACCATGAACAGATAATGAACAAGTAAAACTATTTTTTTCCCAACAGTGTTCTACTGTGTTCTAGCCAGGAAGGGGTATTAAATGCAAAGAAAGCAATGCTACATGGATGGTACACGAGACAATTATTAGAGAGAGAGATATCATAACTATCCTTTTTAATAAAAATTCATTGTATATGCACTAAAAATAGTGTGAAATTACAGAAAGGCATTTTTTTTTTTTCCTTTTCTGTTTAGGGTTACACCTACTTTAACACTCTGTGGTAACAATGTTGAAATACCATGGTTCTTATTACACATTCTATGTCTGTATCAAAATATCATATGTATAACATAAATATGTACAACTACTACGTATCAATAAAAAATATGGTTCTTACCCCTCTATCTACTTAAAAAAAAATCAGATCAAGTAATTAGAAATTCCTGACCTACTAAAATAAATACAGTTGACACCTGAATAACACAGGTTTAAACTACATGGGCCCACTTATATGCCAACATTTATGAGGGATTTTTGTTGTTAGGAAAATATAAAGGAAAAAATATTTACTTTGAATATTTGATAGCTTCAGAGTTTTGAGATCTACACATAAATTCATATAGTTTTATTAGATTAAATATACTTTGTAGTACAGAACTTAACAGTTTATTCTTTCTAAATGGCATGTGAAAGAAATCGACCCTAATCAAAACCATGTGATTTTAAAATAACATAAGGAATATTAATTTTCTAATAAATATTAATAGAATAAATAGTAAGTGAAAATGCAAAAAAAAAAAAAAGAAGAAAGAAAAAAGAAAATGCAGACGTCACCCAAATGAAAATCTACTCGTGAGGCTATCCTGTAATTCTTCAGTTTTTCTATTAAATAACAATGCCAACCCAATGGAAACAATCATCACAGCTTTCTCTTATTATTCTATGTTATCATTAATACATATTATGGCATCATTTTCCTAATTCTGTTCTCTTTAATCTAAATATTGCTACCAGATTCATTTTCTGAAAAAAACTATATTCAACACATCACTAATCTTAACACATTTTAATAAACCTTTATTGCTATTCAAAATAAAATCTAAAGTTTTTAGTACGTTTTTTCCATGATCTGTTACCAATATTAGCTTTTAAAATGCTCACAATGCTCCCTTTTGTGCAAATTTTCAGCTGCTAACTTATCCCCTCTCATACATTTTAACCTCAAAACACTGCTCTTTCCATTTATTTTCTGAGATAACTCATCCCAACCTAAATCTAATCTGTCCTTCAAGGCCCCACTAAAAACTACCATGCCACTTCACTCACATTGCTGAGTAGTAAAGAAATAATCTCACATGTGTGTTTCTCCATAATACTGCACTCAAGAGTACTGAAGGGATTTTATAACTTGCTAAGTATACATGTTTATGTACATCCCTTGTTTCTATTACTGGAGAACATTAGCTACTTGGGGGTAGCTCTAAATAACTGCTTCGTGTTTACATCCCTCCAGTGATGCCCAACAGTTTTGTCAGCACAAGGAAAATAATTTTTGAATGAATACAGAGATGAAAATGAAGATTCTTTAGGATTTATTATGTATAACTAATACTGGAAGTGAGCTACCACTTACAAATCATCTAACAGCTTAACTCTGAAGGAAATAAATGATGAATAATAGGCAATGATCTGGATACCTTTACACAACCTATTCACATATGTGTTGATAAATTTAATACTAAACACTTACTTCCTTCTCCATCATCAGTCACTCCCAATACCAATCGAAGAAGGCACTGGGCATGTTTTCTCTCTTTCAGTAGCACTTCCGCATAGCCCGGAAGACGAAGAAATAATCCAAAAGCAGCCAAAGAATGGGCAGGTATGGGAGACATGGTCTGTACTGCTGACTTGATAGGTGGAGGTTCAGCCGCAACAGTTTCTGGTGCTTCATAAACTAACTCCCCTGACTGTTCAATGGTCACCCATTCAAACTGATCGCTATCCTTCGGCTTTTCCTGAGTGGTAGATGTTACAACTGGAGCACTCACCTAAAGAAAAAGCAAAGTGTTTGCTTGGCCATTCACATTTTCAACATCAGATTCAAAGTAAAGACTTAACTTTAAATGATCTCTTTAAAATATAGGATTGTAAGGATTAATAAAGTTGCTTGCTTTAAAAAACAAGCTTCCAGCCGGGCGCAGTGGCTCACGCCTGTAATCCCAGCACTTTGGGAGGCTGAGGCAGGTGGATTACTTGAGGTCAGGAACTCGAGACCAGCCTGGCCAACACGGTGAAACACCGTCTCTACTAAAAATACAGAAATTAGCCAGGTGTGGTGGTGCACACCTGTAGTCCCAGCTACTCAGGAGGCTGAGGCAGGAGAAACACTTGAACCCAGGAGGTGGAAGGCACAGTGAGCCAAGATCACACCACCGCACTCCAGCCTGGGCAACAAAACTATCTCAAAAAAATAAAAATAAAAACAAGCTTCCAAACATCAAGACGCACATGACAGCAGAAGTATGGCAGTGTCTGCCAAGTGTCTCTACATTAGTTATTAATTCCACCTTTATAATTAGTTAAGTATCTGTATGCAGATTCTTGAGACTATTTAAATATCTTATTTCTCACCAAACTTTTGATCAGTCTTAGCATTTTTATAATTGTGCCTGAAACAATTATTACTAAAGTGGTTAAGAAAAGGAGAACTTTCTAATTCTGTCATTCTTTCTACATTTATTAGTTGGCACCAAGCTATAAGGAAAAATATTCCCTTCTTATCCATTAATTTTTATCAGTATAGATTCTAACTTTATTACACAGGTATACTGTTACTATCATTATTAATTTTGATGCCTGAGGGGAATAAGATTTGGTCTCTGAGACCCCATTAAAGCAGGATCCTACTTCCTTATAACTTGTCCCCCATCGTTCTTTGAGCACTTCCTTGCTTTCTAGCACAGCAAAACATTCTAGGCTCATGTTCTACCTACTCTTCCTCAGTACTAGAATTTCTCCAAGGAGCCCTGATTTCCTTTAGTAGAAAATTTTTAAAATGACAATATGGGAGATATATATGCATATATCACTAGGGGGAGTCTGCTTCTGGGTCCTATCAGCAAACATACCTAGAAAATACATGTATGTATACATGCGTAAATATATATATATATATAGACATAATTTCTAGCATGTATTCTTCAAAACTGTCAAGGCCATCAAGGCCATGAAAGATAAATAAAGATAGCAGAATTGTTACATATGGAAGACTACAAGACAACAAAATGTAATATATGATCCTGAACTACCAGTATCCTCAAACCACGCAAAAGAAAATTGATTTCTTTTTCTTTGGCCCTAAAGAACATTAGAAGGACAGGCAAAAGCTGAATAAGATTTGCAGTTTATATACAGAGTCAGTGTGAACTTCTGATTTGTATAACTGTATATGGTTATCCAAGAGAAGTTTTCTGAACTTAGGAATAAAGGAGCATCATGTCTATAATTTAATCTTAATAATTCAAAGAAAAACTCCAATTCTGAGCATGGTTGCCCTACAAACCTCTCATTGCATTTAGAAATACTCTACTTATCTTGCTTGGCCATGAATAATGCACTTCACTAACTACTAATTTGAAGTTCCACACTCAAATATATAATTAAATGAATAGTAAGCTAATCACAGTTATCTCACTATTCACTTCAAACATCAGGATGATTCCTAAGCTTCCTGTATGACTTTAGTAGACTGATAGGTAACTCTGTGGGGTGATTTTTAAATGAACGGTGAGGTAACTCTGTGATTAGTTCACTATTTCTTCCTTCTTTTACATATATATGCAGAAGTCTTAAGCTGATCTACAGCTTAGATCAGTCTTAAGTTGATCTACGGCTACACTACATGCATCTGTACACTGAATAAAACAGGTGCAATTTTGATGCCAGCTTATTTTCACTACTGAAGCTTAGGACAGAATGACAATATGAAATAGCCTAATTGTAAGAACATAGGAATTTGAGGCACTTTTCACTTCTAAACCATTTTGAAACTCTTTATAGGCAAATTTTTAAAGATCCTCTATATTTATTATTTTATGCTGCACAAAAGATAGTTTCATATAAAAGTACCTATATAATAGAACATTGTTACAGAAGCAGAACTTTACCTCATCATAATTGTTTTCTTAAAGGACTATTTCTCATATGATGCCACAAAACAAAACAAATATAATGAAAGCAAAAAGACAGCAAAACCAAAGAGCTCTCAGTTTATAGCATTCAAATTCTTTAACAAGTGAAAGACCTTCAACTTCACGAAAATCAGAAGAGCAAATTAAAACCACTGTCATATATTTCCCATCACCCATTATACAGATACAAATTTTTAAGTCTTATATTAGATATGTATACAATTCTTCACAACTTTTTTCATTATAGCTAACAACTGGAAATAAAAATGCTAGTCAACATCAAGACTAATACACACAATAAGGTATAGTTAAATATACAGCAAGTATACTAGAGCTATACAAATGAGACCACCACAGGCTTAGGCATCAACGAAGATTAATTTGAAAATACAGGTTCAGCAAAAGCACCAAACAGTAGAATATAAACTGATATTTACATAAATGTCACAAGTATAACGATTCAAACAGAACTGTTTTAGGGTATTAATATTAAGTGGATTTAATTTTTTAAAGTATTATATTCACTTGTATTATTTCACATTTTGAAAGTCGAAACTGAGAAGTATATGAAAACATGCTTTTTGCTCAATTAACAACAAAGAAATTTTATTTCTGATATACTAGGATAAAACAGCTCAATTTCCCAAAGAAAAGACTCTAATAAGGATGTGCTCACTTTGAATAATGTCTAAAACACAAATAAATTATTTTAAATTAGATGAACAGGATATGATTTATATCACAGGCTTTTAGGAATTACGATATTCCAACCATGTGATGTCTTTAATTCTGATACTCATTATATGTCACAGCAAACTGAGAAGACATGATACTTTCTAAAGTAGTCAAATGCTCCAATTTAAGAACAAAAAATGAGTTTCAGTTTAAATTGGAGAAACATGGGATTAATGTGATTTCAAAATCATAACCATGGTACTTAAAAATGAAAACAGACTAAAAATTCTGTATGTTTGATTACAATTCTGCATAAGTGTATACATACAAACGTATACATGCACTTCTTCTACTGATTCTGGTTGTGTTTTTCAAGGAATTTATCCATTATATCTAAGTATCAAATATGTTGGCATAAAGTTGGTTATAATAGTACCTTATTTTATTCTATAGAAATTATAATAATGTGCTTGCTATCATTTGTGGATGTCCAATTTGTGTGGTTTTCCCTTTTTCTTGAAAATTTTTCATAGTTTTACTATGAATTTACATAGAATTACTATGAATTTCATCAATTTTACTAAAAGTCTCAAAAGACAAAATGTACGGCTTTCTTGTTTCTCTTTGATTTTTTTGTTTTATATTTAATTGATTCTGGCTCTTACTGTAGTAATTCCTTGCTTCTGATTTTTGGTTAATTGTACTCCTGTTTTTCTAGTTTCTTGAGGTGGCAGTGTACATCACTGATAAATCTCCTCTTTTAATTATACGCATTTAAAGCTATAAAATCTCTCTATAGACTGCTGTAGCTATATCCCATGTCATGTTGGCATTATCGTTTTGAAATATCTTGTAGTATCTATTGTGATTTCTTCTTTCATCCATGTGTTACTAAAAACTATACTGCTTAGGTTACACATATTTGAGGTTTTCTAGATCTTACCGCTATTGGTTTCCAATTTAATTCTGATGTGGTCACAGAACATACTGGGTTTGATTTTAATGTTTTCAAATTTACTGAGACTTTTTGTATAGGCCAGCATACTGTCTATCTTTCTTTGGAAAGAAGTACATCCTGTAGTTGGTAAATGCTTTGTTCCATAAATATTGGTTACGTCCATCTAGAAGTTTTGGGCATTTCCCCCAACAACTCCTACTTCCTCACTTTGTTTCATTTACTGAGAGATAAATGTTATAATCTATTACTGAAATGTAGATTTATCTAATTCTTCCTTCAGTTCTATAAATTTCTGATTCATGTACTTTGAAGCTATTAAATACACACAAATTTAGGACTGTTATGACTTATTCTGAATTAATACTTTCATAGTGATTTAATGATCCTCTTTATTTCTTATCAGGTGGTCTATAATTCAACTTTGTGATACATTAAAAAATAGGGATAGCAGCTTTTTTCTTTCAAGCACATCTCTTTTAGGCAGCATATACTTGGGCTTTGCTTTTTCCTCTATTCTGACAAATGTTTGCTTTTCAAATGGGGTATTTAATACACTTATATTCATTCATTCATTCATTCATTCATTCATTTGTTCAATCATAGAGATGGAGTCTCACTCTGTCACCCAGGCTGCAGTGCAGGGGCACGATCTCAGCTCACTGCAACCTCTGCCTCCCAGGTTCAAGGGATTCTCCTGCCTCAGCCTCTCAAGTAGCTGGGATTTCAGAGGTGTGCTACTACTGCTGGCTAATTATCATATTTTTTAGTAGAGGCAGGGTTTCACCATGTTGGCCTGGCTGGTCTTGAACTCCTGAGCTCAGGTGATCTGCCTGCCTCGGCCTCCCAAAGTGCTGGGATTACTGGCATGAGCCACCATGCCCAGCCATACACTGTACATTGTTGATGAGATCTTGTACCAACTCTTGATTTTAAAATCTTCCTTGGAGTGTGTTTAGTTTTGTTTAGCAGATACGTAAATTATTGGTAGATCACCCTGAACTTAGAGGCTTTTGTAATTTATTAGAAGAGTCTATTTTGATTTTTCCCTTATTTCTCAAGTGAATCTTTATTAGGCTGTAGCCTTTATTCCTAATGTATGGGCCATTTGGAATTCCAATGGAAAAGCCAACATTTTTATCTCTGAGCAGGACTAAAACTGTAAATTGTATCCTCTCGGTGACAGACAGCAGCTGAAATCTCTGCACAGCTTTTTCAGCATTCTAGTTCATGCCTGCTCTCAAAATGCCTATGTTTAATAATTCTGGAGCAAGCTATGGATGTGCAGAATTTGGAGCTCCTCAGCTTCAGCTTCCTCCTTTCTGAATTCCTATTTTCCAGCCAGTACGGAAGAATCAAACTCCAGCCAACATGACTGTGGCTTAAGTCTGAGTTCTACCTGTCCCACCCCACAAAGACTGAGGAATACCCCCAGAAAAAAGCAGTATAGACGCTAATATTACTGAATTGATTCTATTAATATTGTGTTAAAATCCTCTTTAATTTCTGCCTGCTTCTAGTTGCTCTTAAAGCCTTTAAATAATTGGTTTTTTTTTGTTTGCTTTTTTTTTTTTTTGAGACGGAGTCTCGCTGTCGCCCAGGCTGGAGTGCAGTGGTGCGATCTCGGCTCACTGCAGGCTCCGCCCCCTGGGGTTCAGGCCATTCTCCTGCCTCAGCCTCCAGAGTAGCTGGGACTACAGGCGCCTGCCACCCCGCCCGGCTAATTTTTTGTATTTTTAGTAGAGACGGGATTTCACCACGTTAGCCAGGATGGTCTCCATCTCCTGACCTCGTGATCCGCCCACCTCGGCCTCCCAAAGTGCTGGGATTGCAGGCGTGAGCCACTGCGCCCGGCATAAATAATTGTTTTAAAATATATTTTGCCTAGAGCTTTTAACTATATAGAGACAACACAGTTAATCCCATACTTTTTATTCTGCCATCACTGATTTTTGAGAGGCGATGGGCGAGGTGGGTGAAGAATTGTAGAAAATTTTCTCCAATGAGTATAAAATTCTAGGATGACAGATTTTTTTGCTTATTTTGTTGCTTGTTGTCTTCTAGCATTTTGAAACTGTAGTGAGTTTCTTAATCCTGAGTTCTAGTTTGATTGCACTGTGGTCTGAGAGACAGTTTGTTATTATTTCTGTTCTTTTACATTTGCTGAGGAGTGCTTTACTTCCAACTATGTGGTCAATTTTGGAATAGGTGTGGTGTGGTGCTGAAAAGAATGTATATTCTGTTGATGTCTATTAGGTCCACTTGGTGCAGAGCTGAGTTCAATTCCTGGATATCCTTGTTAACTTTCTGTCTCGTTGATCTGTCTAATGTTGACAATGGGGTGTTACAGATTGTATATCCAGAAAACCCCATCGTCTCAGCCAAAAATCTCCTTAAGCTGATCGGCAACTTCAGCAAAGTCTCAGGATACAAAATCAATGTGTAAAAATCACACGCATTCTTATACACCAGTAACAGACAAACAGAGAGCCAAATCATGAGTGAACTCCCATTCACAATTGCTTCCAAGAGAATAAAATACCTAGGAATCCAACTTACAAGGGATGTGAAGGACCTCTTCAAGGAGAACTACAAATCACTGCTCGATGAAATAAAAGAGGATACAAACAAATGGAATAACATTCCATGCTCATGGGTAGGAAGAATGAATATCATGAAAATGGCTATACTGCCCAAGGTAATTTATAGATTCAATGCCATCCCCATCAAGCTCATATGGAACCAAAAAAGAGCCCGCATTGCCAAGTCAATCCTAAGTCAAAAGAACAAAGCTGGAGACATCACGCTACCTGACTTCAAACTATACTACAAGGCTACAGTAACCAAAACAGCATGGTACTGGTACCAAAACAGACATATAGACCAACGGAACAGAACAGAGCCCTCAGAAATAAGGCCACATACCTGCAACCATCTGATCTTTGACAAACCTGAGAAAAACAAGAAATGGGGAAAGGATTCCCTGTTTAATAAATGGTGCTGGGAAACTGGCTAGCCGTATGTAGAAAGCTGAAACTGGATGCCTTCTTTACACCTTATACAAAAAATAATTCAAGATGCATCAAAGACTTAAATGTTAGACCTAAAACCATAAAAACCCTAGAAGAAAACCTAGGCAATACCATTCAGGACACTGGCATGGGCAAGGACTTCATGTCTAAAACACCAAAAGCAATGGCAACAAAAGCCAAAATTGACAAATGGGATCTAATTAAGCTAAAGAGCTTCTGCACAGCAAAAGAAACTACCATCAGAGTGAAGAGGCAACCTACAGAATGGGACAAAATTTTTGCAATCTACTCATCTGACAAAGGGCTAATATCCAGACTCTACAATGAACTCAAACAAATTTACAAGAAAAAAACAACCCATCAAAAAGTGGGCGAAGGATATGAACAAATCCTTCTCAAAAGAAGACATTTATGCAGCCAAAAGACACATGAAAAAATGCTCATCATCACGGGCCATCAGAGAAATGCAAATCAAAACCACAATGAGATACCATCTCACACCAGTTAGAATGCCGAACATTAAAAAGTCAGGAAACAACAGGTGCTGGAGAGGATGTGGAGAAATAGGAACACTTTTACACCACTGGTGGGACTGTAAACTAGTTCAACCATTGTGGAAGTCAGTGTGGCGATTCCTCAGGGATCTAGAACTAGAAATACCATTCGACCCAGCCATCCCATTACTGGATTATAAATCCAAAGGATTATAAATCATGCTGCTATAAAGACACATGCACACGTATGTTTATTGCAGCACTATTCACCATAGCAAAGACTTGGAACCAAGCCAAATGTCCAACAGTGATAGACTGGATTAAGAAAATGTGGCACATATACACCATGGAATACTACGCAGCCATAAAAAATGATGAGTTCATGTCCTTTGTAGGGACATGGATGAAGCTGGAAACCATCTTTCTCAGCAAACTATCGCAAGGACGAAAAAACCAAACACTGCATGTTCTCACTCATAGGTGGGAATTGAACAATGAGAACACAGGGAAGGGGAACATCACACACCGGGGTCTGTTGTGGGGTGGGAGGAGGGGAGAGGGATAGCATTAGGAGACATACCTAATGTTAAATGATGAGTTAATGGGTACAGCATACCAACACTGCATATGTATACATGTGTAACAAACCTGCACGTTGGGCACATGTACCCTAAAACTTAAAGTATAATAAAAAAAAATTTTAAAAATAAAATAAAATAAAGTTGTAATTCCCTGGCTCATATGGTTTCTGTTGAAAGGCCAGTTGTTAGTGTTATTGCTGCTGTTTTGAAAATATAGGTCATTTTCTTTATAGCTGGTTTTAATATTCTCTCATTGTCTTAGCTTTTTTTTTTTTTTTTTTTTTTTTGCTTTTCTGGGGGTATGAGGTCTTGTTATGTTGCCCAGGTGGTCTGGAACCCGTGGGCTCAAGTAATCCTCCCACTTCAGTCTCCTGAGTAGCTGGGATTTCAGAGATGCACTGCAGTGGCCAGCTGTCTTTGTTTTTAACCACTTTTACCATGACAGTTCCAGGCATGCATATCCTGCATGAGTTAACAGTTTCTTACATGTTGAATTGAGATTTAAGTTTTACATCTATTTGGGAAATTTTTCTTCTTCTCAATACTGTTTCTGTCCATGTTTCAACTCACTCTTCTTCTCAGACTATAAATTCATGTATGTTAGAATTTTTCACTTCAGTCCATACAGCTCTTATGTTCTTCTCATTCCTTACACTTTCTATGCTTCCATTTGAACGATTTTTTTTTTTTTTTTTTGAGACAGAGTCTTGCTCTGTCACCCAGGCTGGAGTACAGTGGTGCGATCTTGGTTCACTGCAGCCTCCGCCTCCTGGGTTCAAGCAATTCTCCTTCCTCAGCCTCCCGAGTAGCTGGGATTACAAGCGTCCACCACCATGCCCAGCTAATTTTTGTACTTTTAGTAGAGATGGGGTTTCACCATGTTGGCCAGGCTGATCTCAAACTCCTGACCTCAGGTGATCCGCCTGCCTCGGCCTCCCAAAGTGCTGGGATTACAGGCATTAGCTGCCGCGCCAAGCCGAATGATTTCTTTTGATACATCTTCCAGTTCACTACTGTTGCAATCTGCAGTGTCTCTTTTTTTTTTTTTTTTTTTTTTTTGAGATGGAGTTTCATTCTTGTCACCCAGGCTTGAGTGCAATGAAGCCATCTCGGCTCACTGCAACCTCCACCTCCCGGGTTCAAGCAATTCTCTTGCCTCAGCCTCCTGAACGGCTGGGATTACAGGCACCCACTACCACACCAGGCTAATTTTTGTATTTTTAGTAGAGACGGGGTTTCACCATGTTGGCCAGGCTGATCTCGAACTGCTGACCTCAGGTGATCCTCCTGCCTTGGCCTCCCAAAGTGCTGGGATTACAAGTGTGATTACAGGATTACAGGCTAGGATTACACCATGCCCAGACAGTGTCTCTTATTAAACACACCTAACAGTATCCTTAATTTGATATATTAGAAATTCTCAACCCATCCCATATAGCTAGTAGTATCCTGACACCAAAACCAGACAAAGGCATTACAACTACAGACCAAACTCTGTATTAGTTTTCTACTGCTGCTATAACACATTGCCACAAACTCAGTGGCTCAGAACAGCACAATTTATTATTTTAAAATTCCAGAGGTCAGAAATCCAAAACAGGTCTTATGGGACTAAAATCAAAGGATGCATTGCTTGTGGAGGCTCTTAGGAAATAACAGTTCCTCACCTTTTCCAGCTTCCAGAGGCTACTTAAGTTCCATGGCTCTTGGATGCTTCCATCATCACATCATATCCTCTATTCCTGGCTTATGCTTAGACGGCTGAGGAGATCCATGAGTTACATGCCTAATCTCTTCAAAGAGCCCTCTATGTGACTGAATACTCTGACTTTTGATGTTTCTAAGGCACTAGCAAAAGGTTGTCCAGCCTCACCCTTGGCTTATACTTTGGAGCATGCTTTTCCGATAGCAAATATCTAAATTTTAGCACCCTCTGTGATCTGGATAGGTAATTTCACAAATTGACAAGCACTGATTGCTTGTTTTTCAACAGTTCTTCTCTCAATTTATATCTTTCCTCGCACATTTCACTATAAGCAACAAGAAAAAGACAGGTTGTACTTTCACCACTTTGTGTGGAAATCTCAGCTAAATATCCAAGTTCATTACATGTTCATTACATGTAAGTTCATTACATCCAAGTTCATTACAGCAGAAGTGCTGCTTTCTATATTTAGGACACAAATGAGTTAATAGTTCTGCTTCTATATGACAAAGGTCCCTTTTCCTTCAGGTTCCGGTAACATGTTCCTCATTTCCTTCTAAACCACCTTGTCAGCACCTGTATGTCTACCAAGTCTGCTTATGACAATTCAGATATTCTCTAAGACACTGTAGGTTTTCTCCCCTATGATCCTTACTTCCTTCTGGGCCCTCACTGGCCGAAGCTTTATCATCCACATTTTATCTAACAATCTATTCAAGGTAATCTAGATTTTTTTTTTAAATCATGCTACTCAAAATTATTCCATACTCTGCCAAGTACCCAATTCTAAAGTCACTTTCACATTCTTAGGTATGTATTACCAGGACCCCATTTCCAGTTACTAATCAATATAGTGAACCACACTGAACACTAAATTAGAAAAAATCATTTATGTTGAGCAATAATAATGCTGAAAATGTTGGGGTCTTTTCTGCTTCAAACTTTTGAGTAATTATGTCATTGTCTAGTAAGAAAATTTTGCTCATTCTGTGTCAATCACCTTATAACATAGTTATATCATCTTATATTTTTGAATACTAGGGAAGCAATAACATGAATAAGTATTATTGTGGGTTGCATTTTGTCCTCCCAAGATATGTTCAAGTCCTAACCCCTAGCACCTATGAAGGTGACCTTATTTGGAAATGGGGCCTTTGCAGATGTAATCAAGTTAAGATGAGGAGATAATGGTTTGCAGGACCCTACATTAAATGACTGGTGTCCTTATAAGGAGAAAGAGATACAAGGACACACAGGAAAGATGGCCATATGACGACGTAGGCAGAAATTAAAGTGATTCAGCTACAAACCAATGAACAGCAAGAACTACTGGCAACCAATAGAAGCCAGGAAGAAGCAAGGAAGGAGTCTTCCCTACAGCCTGAATTCAGAGGGAGCATGGCCCTGCTGATATCTTGATTTCAGACTTACAGCCTCCTCAACTATTGAGAATAAATTTCAGTTGTTTTAAGCCAGCCCATTTGTGGTATTTTGGTACAGCAGCTCAGGAAACTATAATAGAGTCTAGAGCTACTATACCAAAATAACCACACACACACACACACACACACACGACATGAAATCAAAGAGAATAATTCCCCTACTTCATTCAACAAACATAAAGTTTTGTTTTTACAACTCTCCATGCACCAAACTTCCTACTGATTGATACAAGAGCATGGAAAGCACAGACATTGACAGCTTCGTAAATGAACAGGGGAATAGGTCATGTTTTTTAACCACCAAAAATGGAAATGGCACCTGAAACAGGAATAAAAGGTAAACAAAAAGACATATATTGGTGGCAGTATACACTGCTATTTTACTTCTCCTATTTCCAATAATATCTCTAATAAATATCACACTTAAAGCAGCATAGAAAAGAGAATGCTAGTGTTACAACCATGAAATCAAGATAAATGCAACAGTGTAGTAAGTCTGGCAAATGTGCTTGATCTTCAACATTTCTTCCATACCTACTGAAGGTCATGAAGCTCTGTACAGACTGACCATTGAAAGAGTTATATAATGTTCAAAAAATATAAAGCAAAGGGTATTTCTACAAAGTTAATCCAAGTACATTAAAAAACAAACATTAAAAAGAAGGAAGGGCTTAGCTATGGAATGATATACTCGATTAGGAAATCTTATCTTACCTGTTGAATTACTTCTGGATATAGCATGGGTAGTCTTTCAGCAATAAGAGCCAGTCCACCCATTCCTGCAAAAACTTGTAATGGTGACTGAATTGGACAGGTTTCAAGCAAAGATTCATCCAGTATCCCATCCATGCATTCATCACCTGGAGTGAGAGCTTCATCTTCTGGACAGCTAGCAAGTAAGTCTCCATGATCTAGACAATAAATTACAAATAACTGAATAGGTAAGAAAGGGTATATTTTTTTAATATTCTTTCATTTACAAAAGCAGGTATTACTGCTTTCTTGCTACTCAAAAAAGAGCACAAAACATCATTTATTTAGATATAGCTGTATTATGGCTAGACGGTACAATGACCTTTAAATGACTTCTGATACTGCCTTCTTTAGTCTTGTTATTGGAAGAATGGTTCATGGACTAGTAGTATGGGCATCACCTGCAAGCTAGTTTGAAATGAAGAATCTCCATTTTAACAGTATGATGCTGGTCATTTGTAAGCATACTGAAGTTTGAGAAGCACTGTCCTTTAGGGCATACTTTAACTTATATCCTATGTTAAAATAAGTAAGTTCTCAAAGTTCTCATAGCAAATAATATGCTCTAAAGTATCCTATTAAGAAAAATTAATGACAAAGACTTCTATTACTTAAAACAAAAAATTATACCATATTAGTTTAACTCTGAATTACTCACCAAAGAAAACCAAAAGGTCACGTAACCAGACCCTTTAAACATTAAAACAAAAGAGAGAAATAATCGTGCTGAAAAACTGGGCAAAGACAATGTACCAAAATTTGCTGAAGAATACAAAAGACCAATAACTAAAGACTGAATTTTAGTCATGAGAAAGATGGAAAGTTTAAATAAGTTCATATCATACTCACACTATGAAAACTACTTATATAGCATTTATAGGAGTAAAAAATTGGAAACAACCACAATGTTTCAATGATTGGGGAACAAATAAATTTTCTTACATTTGTATGAAAAAATAGCCAATTTAAAAATGGATATTCAAAAATATTTAATGGAATATAAGGGCCGGGTGCGGTGGCTCATGCCTATATCCCAGCACTTTGTGAGGCCGAAGCGGGCAGATAAGTTGAGGTCAGGAGTTACAGACTAGCCTGGCCAACATGGTGAAACCTTGTCTCTACAAAAAATACAAAAATTAGCCAGGCATGGTGGTGGGTGCCAGTAATCCCAGCTTCTCGGGAGGCTGAGGCAGGAAAATCACTTGAACTCGGGAGGCGGAGGTTGCAGTGAACTGAGATCGTGCCTCTGCACTCCGACCTGGGAGACAGAAAAAGACTCCGTCTCAAAAAAAATTAATGGAATATATAAGTAAAAAACAAAAATATGTGATCCCAATTATATGAGAAAACATGTTTATATGCAAGAAATGCCACTCAATATAAATTATAACTAAGTTGTAAGTTGAGTTTCTCATTTTATTATAAAATGACAATTCACATAGCTCTCACAGAAATATCAGAAATTAAAGTACATGCGCTCATAAAACAAATGATGTTATAAGAAATAATGCAACTTAGTTTCCAAATGAAATAATGGCCATTTTTTATATTTACAAAAATTCAGTCTTAAAAAAATTATATCTTATGTTGATATAATAAAAACACAAGTCAAGTCATTAGCTATAGAAATCTCTGCCTCTTTGTATAACAGTCTGTAATTTTTAAAGTAGTATTATGCACATACCTTTTTCAGGGTGTAGTCTTTTATAAGAATCTGTTTTTGATAGACTGGGGTCTGTTATAACTCTTGATCCCAATTTAACAGTCAGATCTATTGAGCGGTAACCCTGAGGAAGCTTTCGGTCATACAGGAGGGTTAAAAGCTGGGCAAGTGTCATTTCAGCTGGCAATGGCTGGCCTAAAATGATATAACTAAGTTAAATCTGGAAACCGAGAAAGAAACATTTACTTGGTTTAATTATTATCTGCTTTTACTAAATTACAGGCAACAGTTTGATTCTGAAACCAATTTCAAAACAATTAAAAAATTCAACAGCCATTGGAAAGTTTACAAAAAGTGAGTTTATTTCTGACATATAATAATGAACAATAATGTCTGTGAAAGTGTTAAAAAGTCATGGGCAAAACGTAAACAAAGGAACAGACATTTCCATAAATCTGATGTGGGCCATTTTTTTCTATAAAAGGACAGCTAATAAATACTTTAACCTGGGGGGGCCATATAGTCTCTGTTACAACTGCTAATCTACATTGTAGCAGAGAAGCAGCTATGGACAATACACTAGTAAATGGGCATAGCTGCATTCCAACAAAACTTTATTCCAGGCAGAAGGCAAGACTCACATCACCTAGGTAATGGGCCATGAGATATGTCACAAGGACCTCTCTGGACAAAGGTATCCAACCCACCAGTCGATAGCTTGTTCACCTCCACCATGAATCAACAACGTAAAGCTAAGAAGAAAAATTCCTTTGAACTGAGTTGGCAATTTCATTTTAATACAGCATGAAAATGGTGATAAAATAGAGGATGGGTATCCCTCATCCAAAATGCTTGAGACTAGAACTGTTTCAGATTTCTTTTTTTTTTCTTTTTTTTGCATTTTCTAATATTTGCATGTACACAATGAGTTATCTTAGGGAGGGGATCCAAGTGGAAACACAAAATTTATTTTTGTGTGTATACACACATACACACATCCCTTATATACATAGCCTTAAGGTAATTTTATACCGTATTTTTGATAATTTTGTGCCTGTAATAAAGTTTGTATACCCTGAACCATCAGAAAGCAAAGGTGTCACTATCTCAGCCACCCATGTCAACAAGAGTCATCATTCCTGACTCTTAATCTACATGCTAACAATAGGCAAGTGTTTTCTTACATTTATTCATACATTAAGTACTTAACAGTAAAAATATGACATACCATTAACACTGAAAAAATAATGTGTCAGGACAACTAAGCAGCATAGTAGCATCACCAGGATACCTGTTTCAGCTATTAAACAAAACCAACCACAGAGCCGGGGGTAGTGGCTCATGCCTGCAATCCCAGCACTTTGGGAGGCCAAGGCAAGTGGATCACCTAAGGCCAGAAGATCAAGACCAGCCTGGTCAACATGGTGAAACCCCGTCTCTATCAAATATACAAAAATTAGCCAGGCGTGGTGGTGGTTGCCTGTAATCCCAGCTACTCGGGAGGCTGAGGCAGGAGAACTGCTTGAACCCAGGAGGCGGAGGTTGCAGTGAGCCGAGATCACGCCATTGCACTCCAGCCTGGGCAACAAGAGTGAAACTACGTCTCAAAAAAAAAAAAAAAAAAAAAAGGAAAAAGCAGCTACGAACAACAGCAGGCTTTCAGTCTTCACCTATGATGCTGTGTTTTTATTAAAAGGTTACTATAAACTGTGTTTTTTAGTTAAGAAGAAACATCAGAAGCAGCTGAGGGACCAGGAAGTGGATCCTATGGGGGATGAAGAGACATTCTGCTGGAAGGCTTTTAAAAATGCTTCTTGTGGAGTCATCTGCCTCATTAACATGGTTTTTAGCTCAGAAGTCTCTCTTCAATTTTAAAAACTGACATGGTTTTTCATTCTGTTGTTAATGCACGCTGCCGTAATCCTTCAATATGCCCACCATACATTTTCACCATGTCTTCTTCTATAAGCACCTTTTCTGTGGTGTTATCTTGACCTTCTTCATCACTATCATAACCCTGATTCAAAACCATTTCAACTATTTTACCACCAGTCAATGAATGAATAACTGAAGCATTATTATCAAAGTTCAAAACTTCTTTGACATCTACTTCTTCCAGCTTACTGCTGAACTCTGAAGGTATATTTTTTACATATGTAAGGAGGTCAGACATCATTTTTTTTCACTTGACATACAGAATCCTTCAAAGTCACACACACACAGTTCATCATTATCACTAAACACAGTTGCAGGCCAGAGGTTGTGCCAGGCATGCACAACTGTGTCTTTGTCACTGTGTTCCAAGTATTGGCAACAACATATATGGCATTCTTTATACTAAACTCCTTTTGAAAATTTTCTGCACCCATGCCTCTGTTCACTGCTGCCAGCATGCTATTCAAGAAAGTGGATTTATATTTTCTGTTCATTGATCTAAAGATACCCTGGTCACATGGCTGAATTAATGAAGTCACATCTGAGGGAAAGTACATGGCATAAACATTAGTTTTGAGAATTTTAGCTGGAGGATGAATTGGGTGATATCAAGGAATAACAAACTCCTACATCATCCAGTCTAGCTTATGGGCAGTACATACAAGCCACTGGTACAAAGTGTTTATGAAACCAATCAGAAAAGATGTCTGTGGTGATCCATACTTTTGTGTCAGGGTAACCATGGACTGGTAAGAAATTCACTCCTTGAAAACAACAAGTGTGAAAGGTTTTGCCTATCAGAGCATGTTTGTACTTATGTATGCCAGTTGCATTAGCACATCCCAGGACAGTTATTCTGTCCTTGGTATCCTTAATTCCTGGAGGGGCTGTCCCATCAACTGTAGCCCAGTGTCTTTTTGAGACAGTAACACCAGAACAGGGATATATTTCATCAGCATTATAAACTGTTCTGGCAGATTTTCATCAGCCATGACTTTGGCAAATTTATCAATGAACTTCTCCATTGCTTCCTGATCATCAGATGCTTTATCACCACAAATCTTTAAAAATGTAATGTCGTATCTTCTCTTAAACTTCTGCAACCAGCGTGTTGAATATTCACAGCTCCTTTCAACATTCAGTTCATCATGATAGATCGTTACTTGTTTCATGATCAGCATACCATTAACAGGCACGTGTTCACTGCCAACACTGATGGATTCACTGTTTCAATACACAATCAATATCTTCATTTTTAGCTTCATGGAGTGCTTTTTCTATTTTTCATTAACCTCTATTCACCACTTGCAGCACAGAACATCAACGGTTTATCTTTCTGTTTGTTCAGGTCATGTATGGTGGTCACTCCAACACCATACTCTCTTGAAAGACGTTTCACACTTACATTGCTGTCCAGTTTCTCCAACAGCTTGTTTTTCTGTGCTACAGATAAACATAAATACTTCCTCTTTTTATCACTGTTACCCATAAGGGTATCTGGGGCCTTTTTTAAATTTCCAACACCACAGAGCAAAAAAACACAGTAATGCACACACATCTTGGCATCATGTGGGGCATCATGGGAAACCTGCTGTTGGCACGTCTGGCACGCACATTTGCAGTTTTGTTACCCACTGTGGATATGTAGGGAGGAATCGGGCATGCTCAAAAAATATCTGAAGGGGGCTGGAAGGTCTTTTTCCTCTTGTGGACACTGAAAAAACTGTGTGTTGTGTGCCTGTGTTTAGACTGCAACCGTCATATGAGGTCGGATGTGGAATTTTCCACTTGTGTCATGCCAGCACTCAAAAAGTATCAGATACTGAATTTTTGGATTAGGGATGCTCAACCTGTTATCACCTTGAACAACAGACAGGATAGTGCTCAATAAATGTGTTTTACCTGGGAAGAACATATGGCTTAACTACCAGTGGTCTAAGAGTTCTACTGCTTGAACTAGTCCTACAAATTTGCCCCACGGTGTTTCCTAAATAACTTGTCATGAACTCTCTAAATGTCTATTTCATCAATCATTTCATGGCTCACTGACCAGAAAACTTAGAAAACCAGTAAAGTAGAAATAAATAACTTGATAGTGTTAAAAAGGATATGTAATAGATTACTCCTCCTTTGCTCTCACTTCTCTTCGGAGGAACTGTATGGAAGAAGTCTCACTAACTCACTGATCTCATCAATGGCACCTGATTAAAATGATTTTGGTGACTGTGCCTCTGATTTACATAGTTTTAAGGCTACTAAAATTTCTTTGACATTTATTCATTGAGGAATATTACCTGCCAAGAGTTTGTGAAACAGGTGAAACACTGGGACAGTAATTATTTTGTTGGCAGCCTCTGCTCCTGAAGTACTTCCTATTTTATCAGGTATTGTCCTCCCCCTCCTGGATGGTGGGCGAGGTGGTGTAGCTGACACAGCACGTTTAGATTGAGACTTCAGCCCTAAAAGAAAAGGATCAGTAAGATTCTACATAGTCAACACACTAATATGAAGGAAAACAGTGTTTCTAAAATATTTTAATAAGGCATGCATTCCTAGCTAATGTCAGAAGACAGAAATGTTCCTTCTAATCCAATATCTAATCTCCCAATTCTATTCGTCCTTCATGACAACAAATAAATAATTTTGGCATTGCATCTGTAACTATTTTCCTAAAAAGTAAAAACTGTAGCTAGCTGCTATAATCTCTGAAATACAGATGACAACCTATTTAGTGGAAAGTGAAAAAAAATAAAAATAAAAAGATAAAAATCTAGTATTAAAACATCATTACGAGTCAGCTTTTTATATTAGTACACTGTATTACATAAATTTCCTGTAACTAAAATTCTAATATTTTATAGAAACCCAAACAAAATCAAGATTATAAAAAATAGAAAGCATACCAGAGGCAACAACAACACTGTAATTGTCTTGAAATCCATTTTCCGCTTTAACTTTTTCTTTCTCTTCATGGTTTTTCTTTTCTTTGTCATCTTTTTGTTCACTAATTAATTTAGCTGTGATACTTGGAGTATCTGTAAGAAGATATTATCTAAAATACACTGCTTTTCCAAATCATTAAGAAGGGAAGTAATAAATATTTCAGAGGAAGATTATGCAAGATAATATTATCCTTAATACTAAGGCAATATAAAGGAATTTAGGAGAAACGGCATGAGGTAAAGGCCTGATACCCAATCTTTACTGACATTGATGAAGAAGACTCACCACTGTACTTAAGCCAGAATATTTAAGTTCTAATCTCTATAAAGTATTATATACAGTATTTTAATGGTACCACCTCCAGAAACAATGAAAAACCAGTAGCATGAAAACTTGCTTTATTTTAGCCATAGTTCAATGTGCTTGGCAACTGCATCTAATTCAGTCCTCGCAACATAGAAATGAATGTTATTTTCAAAATGAAGAAACAGCCTTAGAAAGGCTACTGATATAATCTGTATATGGCAAATATGGGACTCAAGCTCAAGATTCAGTCTATAGCATTAAACTAGACTTCTGCTTATATTACAAATGAAAGTATAAAAGAACAAATTTCTGTAACAGATTTCCTGTTCTGTTAATTTTTATTTAGGACAAAAACAGGAATCTTAGACAACAAAGTAATATGTTTTAAAATTTAATGTGTTTTACTTTAAAAAATGAGTATTAAGGGCTCTCATAGATAGTTATTACTCTGAATATTCCTTTCATTACTGTGGCATACAGCACACCACTAAAAATTATAAAATAAATGGGTGATCATATAATGTGATTTAGTTATTAAGAAATTTAAAGGCTGAATGAATTGATTTGAAATTTTAATTTTTTTCACTATATAACTGTTATCAAGTCTTCTCTCTTTTTTTTTTTAGATAAGGTCTCGCTGTGCTGCCCAGGCTGGAGTGCAGTGGTGTAATCGCGGTTCACTGCAGCCTCAACATCCCAGGCTCAAGTGATCATCTCACCTCAGCCTCACAAGTAACTGAGACCACAGGCACATGCCATGAATTTCTGTATTTTTAGGAGAGACGAGGTTTCGCCATGTTGTGCAGACTGTTGTCAAAATCCTGGGCTCAAGCCATCTGCCTGCCTCAGCCTACTAAAGTGCTGGGATTCCAGGCATGAGCCACTGCATCTAGCTCAATTCTCTTTTTACTTCCCTAATTTAGCACAATTATGACCCAGTCTTTTATGTTAAAAAGGTTGAGACAATAAAACAATAAACAACATCTTTTGTAATAACTCTCATTTTATAGTTTTTAGTATATGAAAGTGATTTCAATTTATACAACTTCTTAATACTAATTGCTAATTGCCTATAGACAGTTTTGTGAAGTAAAAAATTTTATACACATAACAAATGCATGGTGCAACAATACATTTTACTTTCTAACAAAAACAACCAAGCAACTAAAAATGGCAAACATACTGACACAGGTCAGAGTGAAACATTTAAATAATAAGAAATTCACAAAATTAATTCATAGCATAATCAGGTAAGAAAAGCACACAAAGAATATTAGGTAATAATTTACTTAGTGCAATTAGAAGTTTAGCCAATTTTCATTTATTACCCTTATTTCAAAAGTAAATATAAAGAATAAATGCCATTCAAACACTAAAAAAAAATTTCTCAACTTCCTTTTAAAAATGCTCTGGTTTCTAATATTAATTTACTTTTTTATTTTTTAATACAAATTTCTGTTTTATTTTTTTCTCTGTACTTGAATGTATGCAAAAAGCTGCTCTGTTTTAGAATTCCACTTCTGAAATTATAAGGACCAACTTCATCTCCCACCTGAAATAACCTTAACTAGAAATATATATTAACAATACTTTTCAGACACTGAGTATCAGGCAGGGCAGGGCAGTGATGCCTGGGTAAGTGGAAACCAATGAGGTGACCCCTAGGATTGTGTGAGCTGTCTGGAAAAGAATTCCTAGGCCACAGCTCAGCACAACCTAGTTGTCACCCTAGACTGAGGATGTAAGAGCCGGAAATCCAGGAAGAAAAGATTTGCATCTATGCAGATTTGCATCTAGAGATCTGGAGATCCCTGGATCTCCAGAGATCTATATAGGGTCTTCAAGACTTCAGCATGTACTGACGAACATATGTGAGCAAACCACTGAAGGCCAGGAAAGGTACTATCGAAAAGTAGCAGGGCAAGCAACCCCAGGGTTTCAGGGAATAAAATGCTTTGTGCTCTTAGACATCTAGTGAATTCCTAACAGAGTACTCATAAGGACAGAGCCTTAATAGTGGGGTCAAATGGGATTTAGAACTGCATTTTCAAACCTGGTACCTTAATTCTATTCTAATGAGGTACATATTTAAAGGTAAAATTCGTTAAAATTAAAAATTCAATCTAAAAATTTAGTTCCTTAGTCTCATTTCATGTGCTTAACAGTTACCAAACTAGACAACATTGGTTTATAAAAATTACCAATAATTACAGTAAGTCTTACCTTAGATTAAAAGCTGCTCTGATCCTACTTACAAAGATTAAAAGCAAGTCTAAAAGCAACAAACTGTTTTCAAATAATATCATTATATTTCATGAAAAAATAAAATATATATATTAGAATACAAAATATTCAGCACCCCAAAAAGTAAAATTTACATTGTCTGGCATCCAAGAAAATTCTCCAGGCAAATAAAGAAGCGAGAACATACAATCCATAAGGAAGAGAAAAATAGTACAAACAGACTACTATGTTCAAGAAAGCTGAAGAAAACCTATACACTTTAAGTAAGGACAAGGAGATATAAAACGTCTAACAGATCAGACACAGGAAATTATCCAAAATTTAAAAATAGAGAAAAAAAATGATGGAGGGAAAAGAGGAAACACAGATTTGGGGTGTCAAACAACTTCATACAGCCTAATAAGTAACTGTAATTATAAAAAAAGGGGAGGCAATTATTGAAGAAATAATTGCCAAAATATTTCCAAATTTAGTGAAATCTAAAACACACAGATTCAAGAAACTCGACAAACTCTAATCATAAGAAATGTGAAGAAAAAATTGTAAGGCACACAATCATCATACTGCTTAAAACCAGTGACAGAAATTTGTAAAAGCAAACAGACTGACACATAAAGGTTATTATTTGAAAGTAATGTTGTCGGCCTGATGTGGTGGCTCATGCCTGTAATCTCAGCACTTTGGGAGGCCGAGGAAAGCAGATCACTTGAGGTCAGGAGTTCGACATCAGCATGGCCAATATGACAAAACCCCATCTCTACTAAAAAAAAAAAATACAAAAATTAGCCGAGTGTGGTGGCGCGTGCCTATAATCCCAGCTACTCTGCAGACTGAGGCAGGAGAATTGCTTGAACCTGGGAGGCAGAGGTTGCAGTGAGCTGAGATCGCGCCACTGCACAGCCTGGGGGACACAGTGAGACTCCGTCTCAAAACAAAAAACAAAAAACAAAAAAAAAGAGAGAGAGAGAAAATAATAGGTCACTTCCTTTTTGGCCAGTTTTAGTATTCTCTTGTTGTCTTTGCTTTTTTTTTTTTTTTTTTGAGATGAGGTCTTGCTATGTTGCCCAGGTGGTCTGGAACTCATGGGCTCAAGTAATGCAGAGAAAGACTCCATCTCAAACAAAAAAAAAAAGTAAGTATACTGTCAAAAGCTACAGATAGCAGATAAATTTACTGAGGCAATACTTCTGAATTACTTATTCTTATACATGTTGATCTAATATAAACCTACAAGTAAATATATCAGAAAATATGGCTAAAGAGTATAAATCCACTTTAAAGAACCAAAAAAAAAATCGCCAAATAGGTTACATTCAGCACATATAACTTTTGAGGTCGTGTACTTCCAAAGCGATTAGCTTTTATTTTTATGCAATACAGAAAACTATTTTGTAAAATATTTTGAATGCTAGAATGTTTTAGAATAGCATTCTTCCACAGTAAAGACTAATTAAAATGTTCAATTTTCAGTTATTTTGTATTAGAATGTCTACTTTTGCACTTCAAGTTAAACATATGAAATATCAATATCAATAACTGAGCTTCAGTGCTCCTCCCCACTTTCTTCATTTATTTAATTTTGTTTGTATGTGTTTTGAGAGAGTCCCGCTCTGTCGTCCAGGCTGGAGTGCAGTGGCGCAATCTCGGCTCACCGTAACCTCCACCTCTAGGGTTCAAGTGATTTTCCTACCTCAGTCCCCCAAATAGGTGGGACTACAGGTGCACGCTATCATACCCAACTAATTTTTGTATTTTTAGTAGACACGTGTTTCCCCATCTTGGCAGGGCTGGTCTCAAACTCCTGACCTGAGGTGATCCACCTGCCTTGGCCTCGCAAAGTGCTGGGATTACAGGTGTGAGCCAACAAGCCTGGCCCATTTATTTAATTTTTAATTTTCATTTTTCTTCATCATGTAGAATGGACAATTTCAGGAAACTGATAGAAAATACCCTCTAACATCAAATTTTCAAAAAAGTTTCTCTGTAACAGATAAGGCAGTCATTTTCAAATAATTTTTTTTAATATTTATAACAGTATGCTAACAACCTATTGTATAAGTTGTAAAACGGTAGGAAAGAATTACGATTTTATGCACATGCATATTAGACACAGCGATTATGAAGCAGAAAACAATCTTTCCTACCTATAATGATTATATCCATTCACATGGCTTCACTTACCATCTATGTGTGGTAACAACTCCCAAATCTCTTTAACTCTCTCTTTTACTCTGGGCTTTAGATTTTTATTTTTAACTGATAGACATTTCCAACTTTTTTCTTAGATACTCCTATTCTTGCTTCAGTTCACAGCTTCCATTAAAAACTTAGGTCCCTTCTTATGTATACAGATAGAAATATATCTACTTATATTCATGTTATAATGCAAACAGACATTTCTAGTTTATTTTAGAAGTTGACAACAGACATAACATCACAACTATCTTGTGGGGTGGAATGTGTGTCTTGCTCATGTTTATAATCTTAGGACAAATTACAGGCACGGTAGCTCACACCTGTAATCCCAGCAATTTGGGAGGCCGAGATGGGCGGATCACTTGAGGTCAGGAATTCGAGACCAGCCTGGCCAACATGGTGAAAATCAGTCTCTACTAAACATATGAAAAAATTAGCTGGGCGTGGTGGCACAGGCCTGTAATGCCAGCTACTCAGGAGGCTGAGGCAGGAGAATTGCTTGAACATGGGAGGCACAGGTTGTGGTGAGCCAAGATCGTTCCACTGCACTTCAGCCTGGGTGACAGAGTGAGACCCCCCTCTCAAAATTAAATAAATAAATAAAATAAAAAGTTGATATGCCTTTGCCATCAAAAACTGCTTTTTAAAAAAGTATCCCATATGTTGTTTAAAGGTATCATCCTATAACATACAGGCAAGAACCTAGGGGAAAATGTTCTGTCTGCTTTCTTCACTGACTACGATAAACAATAAGGTGACCAGTCAATTCTACCTACTCCATTTATGTCTTGATCACTGATCACCACCTTCAATTTAGTAAATGTGTATTAATTAGAATCTTGCTATTCAACCAAATATCCTGCAATTAATCTAGTATAAAATGACCAGATGGTTTATTGTGAGAACATGCCATCAATTATTTGTCTGTATTTCTAGCTGCCCATTTGTCACTGTGCCACAATAAACCAAAAAATTAGGGGTGCCTAAAAGTATTTTACATTTTGTCCACTTGACTGGCTTCTTATGCTTCAAACTATAAAGATGTCTTGAACTTTCCTAGTCATCAATGGTTGCAAAGTGGATGCAGAAAATAAAGTTATAAAAACAATAAACCTCCATATACATCAAACATAAAGTTAAACAAAAACTAATACTTAAATCTGACTTGCCTGACACTCTGTCAAGAACATCTGATAATGTTGTTGAGACTGGCAAATGAAGAGTACGGAATTTGTGGCCTGCTCCATACATTGGATGCTGGATGACGTGGCTAGTAGCATTAATTCTACCTTTGTACAGCTGAAAATCAAGAAATCAAAGAGATCAGGAAGTAACTTTTTGGAATACATATTATTATAAAATAATCTCAAAAGCATCTAAGAATAAAATACTCAATAAATCCTACAAGATATAATTAATTTAGATATGGCATATTTGCCATGATTTGTTGGTCAACTTTTGCATTATCACTCTGTACCTAATATTTTTTCATTTTTTTCCACAAATCAAACTATACTTCTCAGGCTAAGGTAAAATTATGTTATTCCTAGGCATGAGGGAGAGCGCTATCCTGAAATTGTCAAGTTCTGTCATTAGGTATAAAGGCTGTGCTAGTTTCACTTTGCTATACTCGAAGTTAGAACATAGGAGGTAACTGCAGGCTCTGATACAAAATTGTAAAATACATGTATACACAGCCAATGATTAAGTGTTAAATACTCACTGGACATGGAGACTGAAGAAACATTGTCACTTTCTCATCTTCCAGCATCAACTGTAAAAATAATCTTCGTATAAACCCTGAAATGTTCCCAGATGTTGGAAGGTTCCCTCTTTGAGGAGATGTCTGAAATAGTTCACAAAGAACCTGGCAGACAAAATATTTAAAAAGTTAAATGCAAGATTTATATGCAGCTTTTTATTTTGAAAGATAAAAAGGAAACAGAAAATATGAATAAGTTTATTTTAACATATCAAATCAGTAGCTAAAAAACAAATGTCTCTGGGGGTCTAGTAGTTAAGTTTTTTTTTTTTAAGGAGGAAAGAAATGATTTTATCTTAAAATATATGAATACCAAAGGAGATAAAAGTGTAAGAAACGTATCCAGGGTTAGAAAAAATTAGTACTAAACGGTTTGCACATAATGAATACCTAGCATAACGAACTCCCATTAACTTTAGTCAATATTGGTGTGGTTATCTTAAAATAAAAATTATGAGAAAAAGCATATTAAAAATATATAACAAGGCCAAGGTCATGCTGATAATCTCAGAACTTTGGGAAACTAAGAGAAGAGATCATTTGAGCCCAGGAATTCCAGACCAGCCTAGGCAACGTGGTGAAACCCTGTCTCTACCCACTCCCCCCACCAAAAAAAAATAAGCTGGGCGTGGTGGCATGTGCCAGTAGTCCCAGCTACTTGGGAGGCTGAGGCAGGACTTCTTGGGCCCGAAAGTTTCAGTGAGCCACGGCTCACTGATTGTGCAACCGCACTACAGGCTTGGGCAACAGAGAGAGATCCTGCCCCACCTCACCCCCAAAATGTATATAAAGCCTTAATAAGAAACCAAGAGAGAAATCAATGGGACACAAAGAGTTCATGCTACCCAGAAGCACAAACCAAATTTTCAAATACCTAGAATCATGCCCTCGGGTGAAGTTGGTAATTTAAGCATTTTCTTTTAATGCATATTTAGCAGAGATATTTTCCCAGTAATTAATTACTACAGGCAGTAAAATATCTTTCTCTTCTTCCTCTGTTTTGTTTTGGTTTTTGTTGAGACAGGGTCTCGCTCTGTCGCCCAGGCTGGAGGGCAGTGGTGTGATCTCAGCTCACTACAGCTTCAACCTCCTAGGCTCAAGTGATCCTCCCACCTCAAGCCTCCTGAGTAGCTGAGACCAAAGGCACATATCACCATGCCCGGCTAATTTTGGTTATGATTTCTTTTTTTGGTAGACAGGAGGTTTTGCCATGTTGTCAAAACTGGCCTCAAACTTCTAAGCTCAAGTGTTCCACCCGCCTTGGCTTCCCAAAGAGATGGGATTATAGGTATAAGCCACAGCACCCGACCTGCCCTTCTTCTTAATAAAACTAACTCCTTCAATATTTTATAAAAATTATATTATCTATTTTTCTAGGTACTACTAAAGTTTGACTTGAATGAGCACTATTAAATAACAAGGAGAAAAGTTATTTACTAGTGTCTACCATATCTCATATAGGCTCTATGCTGGGTATGTTATACAAATTAAAATATTTAACTGTCTCAAAAAATCCTTGAGGCAGGTATTGCTAGCCCCATGTTAACCAATATGCCCAAGGTCACGTGAGGTAACCAAAAGCAAAATTTGGCAAAAAGCCAACTAGAATTACTCTTGAAATAATTCTACCTTTCAGGACTTAATTTATTATGATAAATAATAAATTATGATTATCATAATATATGACAATCCACCACGCCCAGCTTATTATGATAATCATAATATATGATAAATTATCTTCCACTTTTTTTTTGAGATGGAGTCTCACTCTGTCGCCCAGACTGGAGTGCAGTATGATAAATTATCTTCCACATTTTTTTTTTTTTTTTTGAGACAGAGTCTCGCTTTGTCGCCCAGGCTGGAGTGCAGTAGTAAGATTTCAGCTCACTGCAACCTCCACCTCTCTGGTTCAAGCAATTCCCCTGCCTCAGCCTCCCGTGTAGCTGGGATTCCAGGCACATGCCACCACACTCGGCTAATTTTTTTGTATTTTTAGGAGAGATGGGGTTTCACCATGTTGGCCAGACTGGTCTTGAACTCCTGACCTCAGGCAATCTGCCCGCCTCAGCCTCCCAAAGTGCTGGGATTACAGGCATGAGTCACCACACCCAGCCTATCTTCCACATTTTGTATGTGATTTATGTGGAGTCTCCTATCTGAAACCTAATCTAATGCCCATGTAAAGAGAAGCAAACTATCAGTATGGCAATCTCGTTACACAAAAACACAATGCCTCAAGGCACATACAGTACTCAGTGATCAGTGTCAATACTGTTCCAGCAGCTGAAATGTTTTTTTGGGCTTTTTCTTTTTGTTTGTAGAAATTTTTGAAAATAAGGGTTGTATGATCTAGCTAGCATCCCAATGCATCTGCTAGTCATCTCATCATAAAGAATAAGTGATTCCAGTGACAGCATATTTTGAGGGGGAGAAAGGAGATATCAGTACTTTATAGTTTAAATTCAGATCCTTAAAGGCACTCAACCCTCACTAAATTTATTATTACCTGGCCTTTATACATGGCCCTTTCTTATGTAATAAAACAACTAAAATGTAAGTTATTTTTTTGTCTTACCTGTGCCATCAGCTTTTGATTATTAGGATGGCATGAAATGCACTGTAGAAAGAATGCAACAGTTGCATTCTCAATTGCTGTGCGCTGTTGAGTAGTCAATCCTGTTGTAGCAGCTGAAGAAAGAGAAGCTGATCTTGCACTGGTCTGTTGTGCACCTAAATTATGGCTTCCAGAAGTGGACCCAGAGTGACACAATAAAAACAGAAGTGCTGTCCATAGTGGATTGACTTCAGAACCACCAAGCCAATCTTTCATAATATGGCTATTGCCAACTTCTGTCAAAAACCTAAGAATAGGAGCAACTAGGTCGGCTGTGATAGGCATCTTATTACATTGTTGTGGGACATGATGGCGCCTGAGTTTGTCCTGGGAAATATCTATTGACTGAGCAATGCTTTCTGAGTTAGAAATGTGGCTAAAGCAGAAACTAGCCAGACTCCTCACAAGAAGAGAAGGCAAACCTGAGTCTAGTAATTGTTTAATAGCTTCAGGAGATTGAGAAGAGGAAGCAAGGGTAGCCAAATGTGATTCAGTTAATGCGAGAGGTGCTTGTGCATTTTTAGAGTCATCTGTTAAAGATGAACTAAGATCCTGCTTTTTGCTATCATCTGTCATGGACAGTCTATGATGACATTGCACTGGAGGAGGGGTAATTCCCATCCAGCCCATGAGCAAAGAAAAATAGTTTGGGTGTACGTGACACATTGAGCAAAGTAGACTGTCAACAGCTTTCTTCAAAACCATATTGCAGGGAAGAGACATGGACCAATTAAAAAGTAACCTAAAAAATAAAAGATATCATATTAATGATACAAGTATATTTTTAGAAGAAACTATTTCAAATATTTCTGTTATAGTTCAATGTATACTCTGACATTATATACTTTATTTGACATTGAATAATAAAACATTGTAAGATTTAAGACTGCATATATATATATATATAGACACACATATATATATATTTAAAATTGAAGAATGTAGGTACAATGCAAGTTGAGTTAGACTTGTCACTGAGTACAGAAAATCAAGTAAAGTATTTTAAAATGGTTCTATCATTCTGTGTGACCTAAAAAGGTCATGTAGAGAAACAAACAAACAAAAAAATCATGCCAAACAAATGTTTACGTTAAATTCCACATGACAAATGGCTTAAATTCATGTTTGCAAATAAAAAACTACCAGTGAGGCTCAGTAATTAAGTCATGGATTATGCCAACCGCTAAGGCCAAATATGATGACCTACTAGAGAACAATAGGCCTACTTTTTATGTGTCACAGGAACTCTTCAAAAATGAATTCTGCTGCAGACTTAATAGTTAGCTATCAGTAAGTTCAGCAAAGACTTAGCTAAATATGGTGAAGAAACGTGGGTAAATAAAAACTACTTGTCAAAAGGACAATCTAGAAAAGTCTCAAATTTTCTAGCTTTACATTTTTGTTCTTTTTTGAGATGACATCTTGCTCTGTTGCCCTGGCTGCAGTGCCAGTGGTGCCATCATCATAGGTCAGTGTGGGCTCTAACTAACTCCTGGGTTCAAGTGATCCTCCCACCTCAGCCTCCCAAGTAGTTAGGGCTAGAGGAACGTGCCACCATGCCTGGCTAATTTTTAATTTTTTTGTAGAGATTTGGTCTCTCTATTTTAGCCAGTCTGGCATCAAACGCCTCGTTTCAAGTGATCCTCCCATCTCAGCTCCCCAAAGTTATTTTTTTTGAGATAGAGTCTCGCTCTGTTGCCCAGGCTGGGGTACAGTGGCGTGAGCGCAGCTCACTGCAACTTCTGCAGACTCAAACAATTCTTGCGCCTCAGCCTCCCAAGTAGCTGGAACGACAGGTGCATACCACCGTGTCCGGCTGATTTTTTTTTTTTGAGACAGAGTCTTGCTCTTGTCGCCCAGGCTTGAGTGCAATGGTGCAATCTTAGCACACTGCAACCTCCACCTCCCAGGTTCAAGTGATCCTCCTGCCTCAGCCTCCCAAGTAACTGGGATTACAGACACGCGCCACCACGCCGGGCTAGTTTTTCTATTTTTAGTAGAGACGGGGTTTCACCATGTTGGCCAGGCTGGTCTCGAACTCCTGACCTCGTGATCTGCCCACCTCGGCCTCCCAAAGTGCTGGGATTACAGGCATGAGCCACTGTGCCCAGCTTTCTTACTTCTGCATTTTTGTACAGACAACGTTTTGCATGTTGCCCAAGCTGGTCGTGAACTCCTGACTCAAGCGATCTTCCCACCTCGGCCTCCAAAGTGCTGGGATTACAGGTGTGAGCCACCATGCCCACCCCCAAAGTTGTCTAGCTGTACTTTCCTGCCAGAGTTGTACATTAAAGATAATCTGGTGGGAAAATCTGCAACTGAGAATAAACACTATGAACCACAGCAATATCTACATTAAGCATAATTTTAGGTTAAAAAAAAGGCAGTACTGCTAACATATCTTCTTAAAACACAAAGATAAATTAATATTTGACAATTCATTTCAAAAGTATACTTGATTATATTTGCTACTTTCAAAATATTATGTTTCTCCTAATAAACATGTAAAATATTTTGTTTTATCAAGTGAACACTAACTGATCTAGTACTGGGGGATAAAAAAGATTTCACAAATCATACTTACTCAAAGAGCTCTTGGTCCAGGAGTGCTGGTAAGTCATATTCTACAAGCAGCTCATAACTGTGCCACAGAATGGCTGCTACACAGTGCAAATGAGAAGGAGATGGCATCAGAAGACCATACTCTACTGTTGAGGAGTTAGGACACATGTAGTTCATCCTGCCACTTCTCTTCATAGCAGCCACTCTTGCAGAATCACTAACCCATTTTAACAAGGCCTGAATTCTTAAACGAAGAAAACGAATTCATATAACCAACTATATAGTGCAATTGGCATTTCATATAGATAAATACCATCTCTGCATGGTGAGTAGGGTATTTATGAGAATAATGTACTAATTGTTTTTGATTATTTTAATCTAAAATAGGAAAAAAAGGAAATCTATCGGCAACAAAGACATACTAGTTCCAGTTCCAATTTTCCAATAACCTTACCAATTTCAACCATCAAAAGGTTTGAGATAACATACTAGAACAGTGATCTGGGGCTAATTCTTCATTGTACAAAGTCTCATGAAATACAGCACGTTTCACATCCCTGGACCCTAGCATTAAATACTAGTAATAGCCACCCACACTCATTCATTCTGACAACAGAATACACCCTCAACACTTACATATATTTTTTTAAGTATAATTTTTATAAGATGGAAATTAAGCTTAAATTTATTTTCTCTGCATAGTACTTTTAAAAATACAGGTATCTGTCATTTAGAACTAACATTAATAACAAGATTATAGGTCAACTAACCCCACTAATCCCAATCTCCTGGAGCTCGGAACCAGTAAAACACACCCAATTTTGAACCACAACCTGGGAGCAAAAGACTTTTAGATTTCTCAAGTTCTTAAAACACTGTGTTTACATTTTGTTTATTTTCCTTCAATTTCTATTTCAGAATATAAGATTCTTGGCTTCACACTAAAAGAAACAGGGATAGGAAGGTATATAATACTAATTCTGAAAGATAAGACTTTCAATTTCACATGATGGGGAATAAAGAGAATTCAGAAGACACGGAAGACATTTTTCTCAGTCTAACAACCTTGTCATTAATGTCAGTTTTATATAACAAACATTCATGTTTTAAAAAGCAGTATGCAGAGAAAATGAATTCAGCTTAATTTTCTTCTTATTAAAAAGCCACAACAATATTTAAAAATTAAATAATCCTAACAGATTTCAAGCAACCTGTTCTGGAAAAATATTTAACACTGATATTTTAAATATATTTTAACCACTACTAACCATTATGATTCAAATTTGGCACAAATTGTTATTCACTTTATCAAAAACAATTGCAATCTATGTTTAAATGTAATCCATAATTTTAATAATTTATAAAGATATTAATAAAACATCAAATGACTTCATTTTAAACATAATTAATCAAAATATTAAAAAGTAACATAAATCAGGAAGAAATCTCTCTGTTTTTCTAATATGGATGCTACACATAAAGACAGAGAATGCCAAATATTTGCTCAAAAATTTATCAACAAAAATATGTTTCAAAACTACTTCAAGTTGGCCGGGCGCGGTGGCTCATGCCTGTAATCCCAGCACTTGGGAGGCCCGAGGTGGGCGGATCATGAGGTCAGGAGATTGAGACCATCCTGACTAACACGGTAAAGCCCCGTCTCTACTAAAAATACAAAAAAAAAAAAAAAAAAAAAGTAGCCAGTCATAGTGGTGGTCGCCTGTAGACCCAGCTACTCAGGAGGCTGAGGCAGAAGAATGGCATGAACCCAGAAGGTGGAGCTTGCAGTGAGCCAAGATTGCACCACTGCACTCCAGCCTGGGCAACAGAGCAAGACTCCATCTCAAAACAAAACAAAACAAACAAACAAAAATTCAAGTTGGTATCAATTTGGAAGTAAAAGACATCAAGGTAGAATGACATTAGGACAACTCATTAAAATTACCTAAATGTAAAAAAAAAAAAAAAAAAAAAAAAAGAAAAGAAAAAAATCACTAAATATTTAGCCAACGTGTTCAAATGTCATTTACATGTTATGATATTGTTTCATTCTGTAAATAGCAGGAAAGAGTGCAGAAAGTCATGAAAAGACTTCGATGAATACGATAATCAATAATAAATAAACAGAACCATTATAAAAACAGTTGAAGTACCAACTACAGACACAATATCCCTACATTCATATACACATATAAAGTACTACCTAAGACAGTATGACTCTGATACCATCACTTTACAAGGTTCCTTTCACACATAGCCAACTTAAAAATATATGTTTTATTCCATTCCTCAAAAGCAGTATTAACAAAGAATTCTATTTAAGTTCAAATTTGCTTAAAGTATGACCAAACACATACAAATGTATGTCTAATGTTCATGAAAACTTGCAGAAGTTACATCGTGTGAGGCATATGGTAAACATACAATATATCACAGTATTGTCTTTTATGACATCATCTAAGGAAAAACTGTCAGAAACATTTACTATAGCATGATTATGTGCATGTGTGTGCTTAATTAAATGAAAAATAAAATCATACCTGTCTTTTGTACCAGGATCCTGAGTTGTTCCAAGCTGGTAAAGAATATCTATCGTAGAGTCAGAAGAGAGTCCATTTAGTCTTCCAAAAAGTAAAGGACTATTCAAATCTTGCAACAAAGAATCCAAAGAAAAAGTTTGCTAAATAAGCAAGTTAACCATGGGAAGATTTACTTAATTGAATTAAGTTATTCATTAAAAATGAGGCTTCCATAAATTCCAACAACAAAGAACAAACTCTAAAAATAATGAAACTAGGCTGGGTGCAGTGGTTCACACGTGTAATCCCAGCACTTTGGGAGGCCAAGGTGGGTGGATCACCTGAGGTCAGGAGTTCAAAACCAGCCTGATCAATATGGAGAAACCCCATCTCTACTAAAAATACAAAAATTAGCCAGGTGTGGTGGCAGATGCCTGTAATCCCAGCTACTAGGGAGGTGGAGGTTGTAGTGAGCCAAGATTGCGCCACTGCACTCCAGCCTGGGCAAAAGAGTGAGACTCCATCAGAGAAGAGAGAAGAGATAAACATAAACTAAAAGAAAAAATAATTCCCAAAACAGAGTTAAGCACGAAGATCGCACAGTTCAACTGCTGTTACTTTACAGATATGTAAACATTTAAATATCAAAGTTAATTATCACCTGTAGGATCACTGCCTGATGCTGCACAATTTCTCAGGAGAATGTCTATGAGCTTCAGGCCAATTCTAGTAGACTGCAGTCCTATCTTTACAAGCACAACCTCGATGTTGGGTGAATGCATTCCACAGTAAGGTGACATCAATAAGGCCGCACAAGTCTGCAGCAGATTAGCAGTAGGTGCAGCTGCACTTGCCATCATTCCTTCTAGATCACTTATGTGAGTAAGGCAATGATGTAATAACCGTAACCATCCAATACTGAAAATACAAAATGACTTGTATGATCAATATAAGTCGCTCAAATCACTTCGAGGTAGAACATAACTTTTTAAAGATCAGCATGTTGTGTTTCATAAACAGCATTAACCAATCTAAGACATGTTTTTTTAGAATGCTGCAAATTAAGTAAACAGACAGTAAGTTTTCCCTATAAGATAAATCACGGCCAGGCACGGTGGCTCACACCTGTAATCTCAGCACTTTGGGAGGCCGAGGCAGGCGGATCACAAGGTCAGGAGTTCGAGACCATCCTTGCCAACTTGGTGAAACCCCTTATCTACTAAAAATACAAAGATTACTTGGGCATGGTGGTGGGCGCCTGTAATCCCAGCTACTCGGGAAGGTGGGGCAGGAGAATCATTTGAACTCGGGAGGCAGAAGTTGCAGTGAGTCTAGACTGCACCACTGCACTCCATCCTGGGCGACAGGGTGAGACTCTGTCTCAAAACAAACAGAAAGATAAATCACATACAAAAGTACTTGTATTCATAGCACTTAGACACCATGTGTTTGCTTTTTTAGGCAATCATCCAGAAACCTTCTTTTACATGCAATTATATATACTGATAAACAGATTACTATCATAGACTTCTAAAACTGTGTAGTCTTAGCACCTTGAAAATAGAAATCCTAAATTCTTTTTTTTTTAAAGACAGAGTTTCACTCTCTCACCCAGGCTGGAGTGCAGTGGTGGAATCTTGGCTCACTGCAACCTCCACCTCCTGGGTTCAAGCGATTCTCCTGCCTCAGCCTCCCAAGCAGCACACCGCCATGCCCGGCTAATTTTTTGTATTTTTAGTAGTGATGGGGTTTCGCCCTGTTAGCTAGGCTGGTTTCGATCTCCTGACCTCGTGATCCACCCGCCTTGGCCTCCCCAAGTGCTGGGATTACAGGTGTGAGCCACTGAGCCAGGCCTTAAATTCATTTTTATCAGGCAGAACTTTCAATAAAATCCATCTATAAAACATCCAGCTGTCAAAATTTATCAGAAAAATGTTGATTAAAAAATATATTTGGGTCCTTGTTAGTTTGGTTCAGACATAATCCTTCTGTTAACTAACATTTAGGAATTACCATATAAGACTAGGTCGCTGTTTCTAAGGTCAGTTGGTATGGTTCAGATGTCATAGGCTGGTCATAGGCATTTGCAAATTCCCGAAACAGAGTATAATACAAAAAATTACAAGCCAGAAAATTACAATGTACACCTACATGTAGCATACAGATCATCTCAAAGACTAAACATATATACACCTTAATTTTAATCAGTGTCAGCATTCTGTTTCCACAAAACTGTCTCTATTACATCTAATAAAATTGTATTATACAGATACCTATGGAACAAAGACCTTCCTAAGACCTAAAAAAGAAAAAACCCACAAAATAATTAAGTCCCCTATCTCCCAACCATGCCAAAAAAAAAAAAAAAAAAAGGACAAACAAAACATACCTTGTTTTGGATACCTGATCTTCAGATGGAAGGAATGGATTATTAACTGTTGCAGAAGAGGTGGTACCAAAAGCAGTGAGCCCCAATAATTTAATTTGTGAAAGGCCTAATGTGCTGGCATCCCGTGGACGATGTAGTCTAAGGCAGACAGCAGAAGCTACTTCGGCTTTTACAAGCTGAATTTTTATGTAGGTGAGGCCACTTGTGACAACAGGAGTGGACAAAGGTAGCATATTTACCCCATCTGCACTTACTTCAACAGACACTGAGGAAGGGCAGGCTAAAAAAAGAGAAAACTGAATCATCACAAAAGACAAAGTAAACTAGATTGAACAGTTTATTAAAATCCCAGTAAAATAGCAGCTTTCACAGTTGCATTCATCATGAACTTGTAAAAAGAAAACTTATACAACAAAATATAGTTTGACAATGACTTTCACCATAATTAATGTTGGAGCTACTTTTCAACACAAAATATTTGATCTACAATAAAAATTATACTTACACAGTCTAATATTCACCTAAAAAAAGAGGAACCAAAGATGTGTGATGCACATGTACCTGATGCTCCCTATGAATAAAACCAGCCAAATAGGTAATTATGTCATCATTTCTACTTTACTCAAAATTATCACAAATAATACAAAACTACCTTTGATTAATATGCTATGGTTTACTATTTTAAATAATTTGGGGAAAAATGTAATAAAACTTGTTTATCTACCAATTATTCTATTACTACTAGACTGTGATATTTTTTAAACACTGAGTTTAACCTCACAGCTGAGTTTAGAAATTTTTTTTTGTTTGTTTTGTTTTGTTTTCCTGAGATAGAGTCTTGCTCTGTTGCCCAGGCTGGAGTGAGTGCAGTGGCACGATCTTAGCTCACTGCAACCTCCGACTCCCAGGTTCAAGTGATTCTCCTGCCGTAGCCTCCAGAGTAGTTGGAACTACAGGCAGGTGCCACTACATCTAGGTAATTTTTGTACTTTTGGTAGAGACAGGGTTTTGCCATGTTAGCCAGGCTGGTCTTGAACTCCTGTCCTCAAGTGATTCACCTGCCTCAGCCTCCCAAAGTGCTGGGATTATAGGTGTGACCCACTGCGCCCAGCCTCCTTTTCAAATTAAACCAAATATCCACAGGATTTTTTTAAAAAAATCAATTCTTGCTGAAATGTAAGGAGTCCCCAATGAACTACCAGAAAATTATTTATTTCTAGCTTAACATGGAACCCCATATAATAAATATATGTCAACTAAAACTTTTGAAATTTGGTTTTATTTTTAATTTCAGTGGTAAAATAAGAAGGAATTACATGCCAGCTTTACACTGATTACTAGACAGTCAAGTTAATTTTTAAATTTCTACTTCAAAACCTTTTGAGGAAAGTATTATCTACATTTTACACAAGCAGACATAGCAAAAAGAGATTAAGTAATCCACGCTCCCACAAGAAATGTCACACCTTAGATTCAAGTCCATGTTTGATTCTAAAGACTGTTATTTCCACTGTATCACAACATATTTTCAACTTCTGCTCTAATCCAATAATAAAACCAAATTTTGTAATCAAGTACACTTAAGTAGGGAACACCTAAACCAATTAATTTTTCACAGGGGTTCCCCCTTCATAATATGCTTCCTGTTTCAATTCCCATATGAAAAATCCAGCTGAACTTCAAAAGCCACCACTTATGACCAACTCCTTTGCTTTCCAAATAAAAGCAATCTCTTTCCAATTTTAGAGGTAGCCTAAGTCTTACATTGACTTATATTTGCCTTTTAATATAGTTATTTTTGACCTCCTAAAACACCGTGTACTAGCATATTTTCCTTCTACCTTTATATTATCTGTTTTTTATCTAAGGAGTGTGGATGCCACAAGTAATTAAGCTGTATCAGTCTAATCTTGCAAACACATAGAAAAAAATTGTTTTCTCCAAAGATGCCAGGAATCTACAACATTTCCCACAGCTCCTCATGCAATTATTGAGTGATATTTGATAGCAAGGAGAATCAATCAATAAATGTAAGCATGTGTATTAATTTAAACAATTCTGGCAAAATTATAACTATATTGAAAGCATTTGTGAACCATATAAAACACAAAATGGGCTGGGTGCAGTAGCTCACACCTGTAATCTCAGCACTTTAGGAGGCCAAGGCAGGTAGATCCCCTGAGCCCAGGAGTTTGAAAGTAGCCTAGGCATCATAACAAAACCCCGTCTCTACAAAAAAATACAAAAATTTAGCCAGGCATGGTGGTACATGCCTGTGGTCCCAGCTATACATGAGGCTGAGATGGGAGGATCATTTGAGCCTCAGGGGTCAAGGCTACAGTGATATATCAAAACTGCACTCCAGCCTGGGCAACAGAGTGAGACCCTGCCTCAAAAAAAAAAGCAAATGAGTATTTCATATTCTTTATAAATACTTGAAAGAGTTCACGCTCTTAAGTGATAGTATTTTGTAAAAATTATTTTGAATTATTTGCCTTACAAAGTTCAATAAAATGTATTCAATGAACATGCAACAAATGAATGATACAATATTACAAGGATACTGACATATTACAATAAACACAGTATGAATCTTAAAATCACACTGAAGTAGTCAAAATATAATATTATTCAAAAAGGTAGTTATCTTCTAAAGAAGTTGGAGGGCAGGCACACAAATCTATGCTAATTTCACATTACAAGGCTAGGACTGAGGTCTGGGCTGAAAAAACTAACATGGAAAAAAATGGGTGTGTAATGAACTCATTTCAGCTTAATACTGAAGCTTAGTAAATTTGAGAGAAAAGAGAAAGCGAAATAATATATAACTGGAACATATTTGTTTAGACTTCATCACATAATCTTTTTGTCTGAGGTTAACAGTCATTTCTCCTAAAATGACTTGGTAGTATTAATTATTTCAATAAAAACTGTTCAGAAGTTACACTCTCTGGTAATCACACCTAAGTGTATTTCCGCTTACTAAACATTTTTATTTTCAAATATTTCTAAATTAAAGCTTGTTCTCATGATGCTTCTTTATAAAATATTACTCACTTGCAAGAGATGCAAGATGAGGCTGGATATGTATCTCCTTAAGCAGCACTGCTGCAGGAAGGTGAATGGTAAGGTCACACCAAGCCTCCTCTGGAAGAAAGATGTAGGACCAAGCAGCAGAGCGAGCTCTTCTGTGAGGAGGTGTGGCCTGCAATAGCACTTCAGCTGGTTGGGCAGTAGGACTGCTAGATGTGATTGTACCTAAAGAAGATATTTTACATAAAATAAGAACTTGCAAAAGAAACATAATAAAGCTTTAAAATCTATACAAATAAAATTAAACTAGAAAAATTAATTGAAAACATGAACAATTGATGCTGGTAATGTACTTAGTATCCTAAGCATGACTGTAAAGGTATTCACAAAACATTAGGAAATCCTGTCAACTGGCAAGGTGACAAGTTCATTATTAACTGCTGTCTACTTTGTACTCATATGATACATGAAAACTAAAGACACAGCAATAAACGTAGCTCAATAATTTTTAAACTCTTTTTTAATTTTTTTTTTATTATTTATTTATTTATTTATTTTTGAGATGGAGTCTCGCTCTGTCGCCCAGGCTGGAGTGCAGTGGCGAGATCTCAGCTCACTGCAAGCTCCGCCTCCCAGATTCAGGCCATTCTCCTGCCTCAGCCTCCCGAGTAGCTGGGACTACAGGCGCCTGCAACCACGCCCAGCTAATTTTTTGTATTTTTAGTAGAGACGGGGTTTCACCGTGTTAGCCGGGACAGTCTCGATCTCCTGACCTCATGATCCACCTGCCTCGGCCACCCAAAGTGCTGGGATTACAGGCATGAGCCACCGCGCCCAGCCTCAAACTCTTTAAGTAAAAAACAATGTCCAATATATCCTTCACCTTTAAAAAAATCATCTTTATTCTAAGATGTCAATGTCTATGATTTAGAAATATGAAAAGAAAAATTTAAAAGAAACTATGTGAACTAGATAAAAAAGTAAATACCTAAATTCAAAACTTTTAAAAAAGACAGTACTACTTTAAGGCCAGGCACAGTGGCTCATGCCTGTAATCCTAACACTTTGGGAGGCCAAGGTGGGGGATCACTTGGGGCCAGGAGTTCAAGACCAGCCTGGACAACATGGTGAAACCCCATCTCTACTAAACACACACACACACACACACACACACACACACACACACACACACACCCCGCCCCAGTGTGGTGAAACACGCCTGCAATCCCAGCTACTCAGGAGGCTGAGGCATGAGAATTGCCTGAACCCGGGAGACACTGTGCCACTGCACTCCAGCCTAGGTGAGAGTGAGACTCTCTCAAAACAAAACAAAACACAGTACCACTTTAAGAAGGAAAATGAGATTTAAAATTGATTAACATTTAAAGAGAAAACTTACGGAAGAATATTTAGTTTCTTAAATTGTGCTTCTATTTAGACTCACAAATAAAAACAAACTTTACTGCTAAAGAACTGTTAAAACATTCCCTCTCGGCCAGGCATGGTGGCTCATGCCTGTAATCCCAGCACTTTGGGAGGCCGAGGCAGGTGGATCACCTGAGGTCAGGCATTCGAGACCAGCCTGGCCAACATGGTGAAACCCTGTCTCCACTAAAAATACAAAAATTAGCCAGGCGTGGTGGCAGGTGCCTGTAATCCCAGCTACTCGGGAGGCTGAGGCAGGAATCACTTGAACCCAGGAGGCAGAGGTTGCAGTGAGCTGAGATCACGCCATTGCACTCCTGCTTGGGCAATAAGAGCAAAACTCCGTCTCAAAACAAACAAACAAACAAACAAAGTATTCCCTCTCATAAGTAGAATGTCGAGATATCCACTACCTCTAAAATAAACTGTTTGTAATTAAAATAGTGATATATAACATCCTCAACTGACTTCAACTAATTTTGTTTCATACCAGCTAATAAACTAGATAAATTCACATACGTAAGATTTAGTAACACTTTTCTTACCAAGGGGTGCAAAGTTATGAATCCCTTCAGCATTATCAGGCTCAGAAGCTAGTATTCTTGTTTTCAATGTGCTGTCAACAGCTTTATTTGGACCAGAGTCAAGAAATTTCATAATAGTTGATACCATACTTCTTGCAGTGTTCACAATAGCCCTTGTACTAGTAACCATATTATTGCATATGAGCTGAACACCACCTAAATTTATAAAGAATATGAAATGAAATCGATCTCAGGACAGATGGTTCAACATCAAAAGTAAACTTCCACAAAAGACTACAAAAATGAAAATGTAACATACTATCACATAACTACACTTAAATGATAGTTATTGAAATATTATCTTACCCATATCATGAAATGCTTTCAAGGCATCACTAGTATCCAATACTCTCAAAATGAACCACAATAATGGCTCAGATAACTGGCAAGTAGCAAGAGAGCCCTAAAAAATGAAATATGCATATTATGACTTTATATATTCCTGTGAATAAGAACTAAACTCAATGCATGTAATATTCCTTCCTAGTTAATTTTTGTAAACTGACAGCCTTAAATACGCTAAATACAAAATGTCTGCCAAAATACATAAGAAATCTTACCTGAATAAAAAAAACCATCTCCCTGAACTCAGAGAATTTTTTAAAGCATGTGTCTTCATCCATTATTATCTTTTCTCTTAATATGCATTTAGACACCAATTTCATTTAAAATTTGAACCATTTAAAGTACTTTTGTATTTTCTAATAGAGAAATATACACATTCAACAAATGTTTACAAAAATGATAATTATACGCTGCTATATAAAAGACATAAGAAATTGTTCTAATATCTGCATTTCAAAATGGGAAATGGACAAGAAAGTAAAATAATCTGGTTCCTACAATTTCATTTGTAAAAATGAAATACAAAAAGGAAAAATTTTGTAACCTATTTTCTTTAATTAGCCTAATCTCTTTTAATGGAAAAAAAAGAAGCTGAATACACAACATAAATTTCAAAAGATTTCACATTACTTCTTCTTACATAACATCTATGGAGAACACCTCAGTATTACACTATGCTATTTTTAGGAAAAAGAGAAGAACTTCTTGAGACTATATTAAAAAATCTAAAACTCAGGAACACATTAAATGTTTTACTCTTATATCACTGTGGTCATCTCTGAAAATACCACTTCAAAGAAACTTTATTCTCCAACTTTTATTAATAATCCATAGCCCTCTTGTACTGATGCTTTTCATTGTCCGATATATAATAAATATACTTATTTATCTTTGTCCTGTAATTTTCCACTTACATCGCAAGAAATTTATTTGAATCACTGCAACTGTTGTTGGCTTGAACTTACTTGTCTGCCCATATATCCACAGGCCATGTATGTTAAAATTGGCTGCAGCATCATGTGGACTGTAGAAGCTTTCTTACTAAGGGTTGTCAGTATGGTAAATAATCCATCCCCAACTGATATGGCATCCAACCCACCATGAAAGTTTTCATGTTTAGTGAGATGTAATCCACTTGCTCCTAAGAAAAATAAAAGATACCACATTAAAATTATATATATCCAGCCGGGCGCAGTGGCTCATGCCTGTAATCTCAACACTTTGGGAGGCCAAGGCAGGCGGATCACCTGACTTCAGGAGTTCAAATCCAGCCTGGCCAACATGGTGAAACAAATAATAATTAAAATATAGAAGCTGAAAAGTCATTTTTTCCAAAACTGCTGAAGAATGAATATATAATAGCTGCTAAACCCTCTACACATAACCCGAATGGACTCCTAGAGATTAAAATATCAATGACAATATTCAGTAGAGCACGGTTTATGGCTATCTTCTTACATGAGATACCTCTATATCACCAACAATAAAAATAAGTTGTTCTGTTATATGACTGAGAACATCACTCTACATACATCAAGAAGAGAGGACATGAATAGAAAAATATGTGATACCAGCATGTAACTATTCTTTTTAATCTAATCAAACGGAAGATGTGGCTGTTTCTCACACACTGACAAAGAAAAAAATACCAACAGGCAAAAATATATTAGAAATGGATTTTGCCACAGTATACAAATGTTCATTTATTTTAAAAATTTAATGTAATGTATTAACATTCAAAGAGGTAAAAGAGTTAAGCAACAGCATATAAATTTAACACTGGTTTGTGTCATAGAAAATGTTACAGTACGAGTAAAATTTTACATTTTATTTTTAAAGCAAATGTGAACAAATAATACTTGTCTTCAACACAAAATGATGTGAAATAAGAGTTCAAGACCAGCCTGGCTAACATGGTGAAATCCCGTCTGTACAAAAAAAAAATTGGCAGGGCGCAGTGGCTCACACCTGTAATCCTAGCACTTTCGGAGGCTGAGGTGGGCAGATCACCTGAGGTCAGGAGTTCAAGACCAGCTTGCCCAACATGGCATAACCCCATCTCTACTAAATACAAAAAATCAGCCAGGCCTGGTGGCACATGCCTGTAATCCCAGCTACTTGGGAGGCTGAGGCATGAGAATTGCTTGAACCTAGGAGGTGGAGGTTGCAATGAACCGAGATCACACCATTGCACTTCAGCCTGGGCAACAGAGCAAGACTTCATCTCAAAAAAACAAACAAACAAAAAACTAGCAGGGGCATGGTGGCACACACGCCTGTAATCCCAGCTACTCGGTAGGCTGAGGCAGGAGTATCACTCGAATCTGGGAGGCGGAGGTTACAGTGAGCCGAGATCGCGCCATTGTACTCCAGCGTGGGAGCAAGACTCTGGCTCGGGGTAAAAAAAAAAAAAATTAGCTGGGTGTGGTGGCAGGCACCTATGGTCCCAGCTACTTGGGTGGCTGAGGCACGAGAATTGCTTGAACCTGGGAGGCATCTCAATAAAAAGAAAACAAACCAAACTGACATGACATTTGTCAATATTTCACTTTCATTCATTAATTGAAGCCCCTAAACAAAAGTCCTCACCAATAAAAATCAGTCATGAAAAGCTTAAAGCAGTTTTACACTATAAAGTAAAAAGAAAATGAATCCATATATTGCTTAAAAAAAAATAAACAGTTATAGTATCAGAGACAATGGTAAGATTAATATTCTCAATACATACCAATTATCATTGCCATGGCACTGCTATTACACAGGCCCAGAGCAGACAAAATCTGGCTCATAATTTGTTGGTTGGCTAAGACTAAGTCAGCAACATATGCAGGCGATCCTTGAACACTGGTACTGCTTCCATTGCCATCTTTGCCTCCTGAGACTTTTTCTTCATCTGAAACACTATCTGTTGTATTTGTGGTCACAGACACTCTTGCACTGTATTCCCTATTGCCTGAAAGAGGCAGCTGCACTAAAATGTTAACAAGTTTTAACAAATCAAACATGAGTTGATCTCTTGTCATTTCGCCACAAACTGCTTTTGCATCACCCGGACGAATAAGATTGGCAAAGAGTCCCCCAAAGCATGCTCGAGCACCCACGGAGCTATCTGATCCACTTCTTGACATTACTTTGTCTGAGCAAGTGATATAGTGGTGCACTAAAAATGTAACCGATTCTATCACGGCAGAAATAGTACTAACTGAAACGACTTCAAAATTCTGCTCCAGAGTGAATTCTAAGAGCTTCACTTGGGCATCGAGAGGTCCTTGGCCTGTCTGGAAAGCACCCCTGCAGAGAGAGAGAGAGAGACAGAAAAAGAGAGAGAGAGAGATACAACAAGAGAAAGGATTAAAAATTAAACGATTTTAAATAGTTCTGAAAGTAGTAACTTATCACAATACAAGAAAGTTAAACAAATTCTTGATATTCACTATTTCATTAGGTAGCTAATAGTTTTCATCTCTTTTGGAATTCTTGTTCTTGTCTCCATTTTAGACAAACTCAAAAACAACCTCCCTTCCAAATACAAAACTAAGGGACAAGTATATCCGGAAGTGATTTTGAAGCTACAGACAAAAAAACTTCAAAATCACAAGGCACTTCTTATAATGAAATGAGTTCTAATTTTTTCCATTCTCAAATAACGCTGTTGTAAACATTTCCTACTGATAATAATACATAAAAATTAAGATTCAATCAAATCATTCTCAAGTATCAAAATTGAATGCTCTTCAAATTCTGTTTATGCCTAAGATATAGAATGCTGAAAAGTCTAACAGCAAGTCAGTCTAACAGCAAGAAAAAGGCAAATTAGGCCAGGTGCAGTGGCTCATGCCTGTAATCCCATCACTTTGGGAGCCCCAGGTGGGCAGATCACTTGTGGCCAGAAGTTCAAGACTGGCCTGGCCAACATGGTGAAACCTCATTGTTACTAAAAATACAAAAATTAGCCAGGCATGATGGCATGTGACTGTTAATTCCAGCTACTCAGGAGACTAAGGCAAAAGAATACTTTTGAGTTTGAGACCAACCTGGCCAACATGGCGAAACCCCATCTCTACTGAAAATACAAAAATTAGCCAGGTATGGTGATGGGCCTGTAATCCCAGCTACTCAGGAGGCTGAAGCATGAGAATTGCATGAACCCAGGAGGAGGAGGTTGCAGTGAGTCGAGATCACACAACTGCACTCTAGCCTGGGTGACAGAGCGAAAGTCTATTTCAAAAAACAAACAAAGACTGTCTAAAGCAAAAAAATAAAAAATAAAAATAAGGTTGCACAGTATTGTGTTTATAGCATATATAAACAGTAAAAACATGACAACTATGTCACAAAAGACGGAAGAAAGGAACTGAAACTACACTGTTAAGTTCTGACATTATACATGAACGGAATAATATTTTAAAGTGGAATGTGATTAAATAAAGGTATATCTTGTAAAACTAGGACAACTAATATTAAAAATTTTCGGTTATAGGCGGGGCACAGTGGCTCATGCCTATAATGCCAGTGACACGGGTGGATTGCTTGAGCTCAGGAGTTCGAGACTACCCTGGTCAACCTGGTGAAACTACGCCTACAAAATATACAAAAATTAGCCGTGTGTAGTAGCATAGCAGAAGAATGTAATCCCAGCTATTCGGCAAGTTAAGGCACGAAAATCACGTGAACCCAGAAGGCGGAGGTTGCAGAGAGCCAAGATCGAACCACTACACTCCAACCTGTGCGACAGAGCAAACGAACACTGTCTCAAAAATAAATAAGAAATTCAGTTATAAATAAGGATGGAAATGAAATTATTTTAAAAGTTGCTTAATTCAAAAGTCAACAGAAAAAGATTTCTTAAAAGGAATCAAAAATAGATGAAATAAATAGAAAAATAGCAAAATGATCAATTTTAATCCAGCATGTCAATAATTACATTAAATGTAAGTAGTCTATATAGTCTATATAGACCAATTCTGACTTTGTCAAATGCTTGTATTAGAAAAGAAAGGTCTAAAATCAATTATCTAAGCCATAAAGATCAAATTAAATTCAAAGAAAGTAGAAAGGAAGAAATAATCTATAAGCTGCCTTTTTTTTGAAATAATATTGATGAACTTCTAGCCAGAATGACCCCAAAAAAAGATAAAAATTACCAACATCAGAAATGAAGGAAACTTATAGATCCTATAAACATTAATACATATATATATTTCCACTAACAAATACAACAATGTAAAGGAACAACTTCCTTCACAAAATTACCAAAGCTCACTCAAGAAGAGAAAACCTGAATAGTCCAAGACCTAGAAAATAAGTTGAAAATTTTTGGGGCAAAGAAAACTCTAGCCACAGGATGCTTCAATGGCAAATGCTACCAAATACTTAAGTAAGTGACAATACACATATTACACAACCTCTTTCAGAATAAATTCAGAGAATAAATTCAGCAAGTTATAAAATGGATTGATATGTTATGACCAAGGGTGTCTATCTTGAGAATGCACATTAACTGACACTTAACAAAAAAAATCAAACTTGGTGTAGTGGCATATGCCGATTGGGCCAGCTAAGAACAGAATGAGACTGAAAGCCTGCTTGAACTCAGGAGTTCAAAGCCAGCCTGGGCAACATAGTGAGATCTCAACTCTTTAGAAAACACCAATATAATTCAACGTATGAACAGATGAAAGAAGAAACAATCTATGTTCATTTCAACAGAGGCAGGGAAACATCTAACAAAATCCAGAGACATTCATAATTTTTTTAATGTCTTAGCAAGTTAGAAACAAACTGGAACTTCCTCAACTTACTATCACATATCTAAAAAAGAGCTCCAGCTAGTAACATAACTAATTATGAAAGACAATGTTTCATAAGATCTTAAGATTGAGAAAAAGAAGGAAGAGTAACTTTTACCATATGTACTCAACAGCATACTTGAAGTCCGAACTAGTACAATTGGATGGGGGGAGGGGAACCCATGAGACATATGCATAAGAAAGGAGGAAATTAAACTAACCGTATTCTCTGACAATACGGCCAAACAAGCAATACATCTGCCCAAACTGATCTACAGAATGATGCAATCTCACTCAAAATGATTTTTTTCTGGAAAATCAATAAGCTGATTGTAAAATTTATAAGGAAAAAGGAATGGAATTAAAACAGCCAAAATAACTCTAAAAATAAAGAACAAAGGTGGAGAGCCTACACTACTAGATTTCAAAAAATACTGTAAGGGAACTAAGACAGTGAGGTAATGCATAAAAAACAGACAAAAACATAAATTCTATACAATACACTGTATGAACAAATGAGGCTGGGTGTGGTGGCTCACGATTGTAAACCCAGCAATTTGGGAAATGGAGGCAGGTGGATCTCTTGAGGCCAGGAGTTTGAGACCAGCCTGGCCAACATGGCAAAACCCCATCTCTACTGAAAATACAAAAATTAGCCAGGCATGGTGATGGGCCTGTAATCCCAGCTACTCAGGAGGCTGAAGCATGAGAATTGCACGAACCCAGGAGGTGGAGGTTGCAGTGAGTCTAAATCACACCACAGCACTCCATCCTGGGCGACAGAGCAAAGTTGTCTCAAAAAAAAAAAAGTGTATGAATTAGATCAAAACAAGTATTGATTGATATTTGAAAAACTACAAAGGGAATCCAATGAAAAAAGGAAAGTATTTTCAAAAAATGGTCTACGAAGGCGGGGTGCAGTGGCTCATGCCTGTAATCCCAGCACTTTGGCAGGCTGATCACGAGGTCAGGAGATCAAGACCATCCTGGCTAACACGGTGAAACCCCGTCTCTACTAAAACTACAAAAACAAAATTAGCAGGGCGTGATGGCAGGCACCTGTAGTCCCAGCTACTCAGGAGGCTGAGGCGGGAGAATGGCGTGAACCCAGGAGGCGGTGCTTGCAGTGAGCCGAGATCGTACCACTGCACTCCAGCCTGGGTGACAGAGAGAGACTCCGTCTCAAAAAAAGAAACAAAGATATAGGAACAGTTGGACATCCACAGGCAAAAAAAAAAAAAAAAAAAAAAAAACTTCATCCTGAAAGCAAAAAATAACAAGCCTAAATATAAAACATAAAAATGTAAAATTTCTAGAAGAAAACATAATATTCTGTGTGACTTTGTGTGAGGAGGGTATTTAAGACTTTGTGTGAGGAGGGTAACAACAACAAAAAATACACAGAAGTTGACAATTTAGATTACATCTAGAATTTTAAAACTTCTGCTTTTTGAAGGCTACTTAATAAAGTGAAAACAGAGTCCAAAGACCAATAGATAGTATTTGCAAAACACTCATCTGATAAAACTGAATGCCTTCTTTATACCAAGTATTTCTTTCAGTGTATATTATTATATCATTAATCTAACTAAAGACCTGCTGGATCTTTCACAGAATGCCAGAGCCTTTATTAAAAACAAACATAAACTAACATTCTTCTTGGGCCACAGCTTTGTGGACCCTATTAAATAAACTAGGCCACAAAAATGTACAGGATATATGTGTGGTGAAGTGAGGTGGAGAAAATTCCTAAACAGTTTTTGTGGCATATAAACCTCAAAATATCTCTGCTTAAATATTAGATGTGACTAAACTACAAACAAGATTAATAATCCTTTAGAAAATGTTAGAGCAAATATATTAAAAGTTTAGTATGACAATCTTCACTGTTGTGAACTCTGTGGATCGGATTATGCTAAAGCCTGCAGAGTTAAAATTTAAAAGCCTAGTTAAAAGAAAAATAAAACAAATGATGACTAATCTTTATTCCTCACGGGATTTTAATTATGTCATTCAAAATTTCACAAAATCCTCACAAAGTACGTATAAATATTGTTTATTTGAATAAAATTAGATAAAAAAGTGACAATAGTCACTACTGACTTATTCCTGATCATTAATTTATTTGAGAAAGAGTGTTGTTCTGTCACCCAGGTTGTAGTGCAGTGGCACAATCAGGACTCACTGCAGCCTCCACCTCCTGGGCTCACTGGTTCAATCAAATCTCCTGCATCAGGCTCCACAGTAGCTGGGATTACAGGTGTATACCCACACCCTAGCTAATTTCTTTTTCTTTTTCTTTTTTTTTGGAGAAGGGGTCCCGCCATGTGACCCAGGCTACTCTCAAACTCCTGGGCTTAAGCGATCTTCCCGCCTCAGCCTCCCAGGGTGCCGGGATTACAGGCGTGAGCCACTGAGCCCAGCCCTATTCCTTATATTAATGGGGATTTTTTTGAAATACTCAGTTTTATTGTAACTTCAAAAACAAAATAACACTTTATAATTCATTATAACTTTTCGGCCAGGCACAGTGGCTCACACCTGTAATCCCAGCACTTTGGGAGGCTGAGGCGGGCGGATCACGAGGTCAGGAGATCGAGACCACCCTGGCCAACATAGTGAAACCCCGTCTCTACTAAAAATACAAAAATTAGCTGGGTGTGGTGGTGCGTGCCTGTAATCCCAGCTACTGGGGAGGCTGAGGCATGAGAATCGCTTCAACCCAGGAGGCGGAGGTTGCAGTGAGCCAAGACTGCACCAGTGCACTCCAGCCTGGTGACAGAGCGAGACTCTGTGTCCAAAAAAAAAAAAAGTTTTCATCAGAAAGTAATGTTGGATTTTAAGAAATATAGAATAAAAAAAGACATTAATAAGAGATATATGATATTGAAGCATTCATGCATTATAATAATCAACCCATTATGGTCAAAATTTATTCTTATAACATGGAGTCTGATTTTGTTAATAAATTTATTTAGAATTTCTACACAAGATTAGTATACAATTTTCTTTTATAAGCTCTATTTTTCAGGTTTTCTTACATATAAAATCACTGGTAGCTTTAGAGTTTAAACAGCTTCAAAATAAATTTCACCTTTTAAAAAGCTTATAATAACTAATCTATAAAACCATTAAAAGCAAGTCAACTGTATTCCTTTCATATTAAAGAGAGTAGAGGTAGAAGGACTTGGGAAAACCATAATGAAATGAAATGGAAACAATCAGGAAACACACCAATATATCCTTCCCCCTTAATTACTACTGTCCTCCTGCTTATTTGTTCACAGATAAATTCCCAACAAATGTTAAAGAAAAGTATATTTGGAGAATTACATGTTACTTCTATATCAGGAACAAATTAGTACACAAAAATTTACCTTTCAGTTGAAAGTATATGAATTAGCTTGAGCAAAAATTCACTGAATATCTGAGGACATGTTGAAGAAAGATGCACTTGTAATCGAGTAAGAAATTCTTGCATAGCTTGTGTAGCTGTGGGACCAACCTGAAGAGAAATGTATATTCACTGAAAACTGCTTACTGGTAAGATGTAAAAAATCATTCATTTAAAAATTATCAAGTAGAAAGTCAAAAGCTATATACACTATAACTTTTCGTATGAGGAAAACAAAAGTATTAACAATGATAGCAGGAAATGAATTTTTTAGGTCTTGATGTATTTATTTTGAATTGCAAATAAAAATACTGTTAATACTTTTTCATTATAGTTTATACACCACAACTATATTAGGTTTATTGAACTCAATACTAAAAAAAGTTCACCTGAATTACACAATAAATACTTTTATAATGCTTTTTAGAGTATAAATAACTTCAACATAGATTTTCACAAATAACCTTCTTAATTACCCCATTTCAAAATCAAATAACTCAGGAGCAGAGAGGTAAAATGATCCATAAAAGGTCATGTTTCTAACAACTAGCAAAGCAAGCATTAAGCTAAGTGAAAAACAAAACAAAAACTAAATAAAAATAAATTTATACCAAGTCAAAAAAAAAAAAAAAAACTGCTTTCCCAAACTTCTAATTCATCAATGAAAGAAATGATAGTGAACACTACATTAAGTAACCTGAGGTAGAAGTGTGCTCTAACACTTCTACATATTATTTTATTTGATCCTAATTTGACTTGATGAACAACTCATAAAACCTTGGAGTAGTTCTGGAAAAATAAAATACAATATAATCCTCCAAACTATTTTAGAGTTAAATAAAGTTAATTTCTGATACTGAGCATACAAATCATAGCTTTCGTATCAGAACTTCCTATATAAAACCAAGATATCAGTAGGAAAGCTTGATCTTCAGTAACTTAAAAAGTTTTAAAAAGTTATTTCCTCCTTTCTTTTATTCAAAAACAGAAAGAAAATATTATTTTTTGCAATGCCTTGTTCACTGATACCTAGCTATACAGATAACTAGTTATGTAATTTGGGGCAATGTAGCTGATGCATGTTTTCTTACATGTAAAATAATTAAGTCAGAATTGGTCATCCTGAGGAGTCTTCCTGTTTGAAATTCAATCTTTAAGTACAATAATCACTTGATAACATGTCTCTGCCCCTACCAACACCCTGTCCCAATCTAACTGTAAGTTAGTTTCTTCTCTCTTACTTGTTCCTTGTCTCATTTATTTTATTAAGATCTGTAAAATTAAAATATATTAAGTATTAGAGTATTAACTAAAGCTCTATGAAGGCAGATATTTGATCTTGGTAAATACTGTATGTCTAGTACCTAGAACAAGCACGCAGAAGCCTCCTAAACACTGAATAAATGAATTAATAGAGAAACTGGGCTGTTGAGGACAACTAAATTAGAATTTATCTGACGGCAAATCCAAGAAGTTTAAAATGATAAACTTGCAAGATAATCTTGAATAATCTTGATTTTAAAAGATGTTATAAATGCTAAATATATTTTTACTTTAAAAGAAATATAATGAAGTACAAATGTTTACACAGAAGCAGTACAACATAACAAGAAATTAAATTGATATAAAGGAAAATTTACAGTGAAACAGAAAATGTTTATAAGTCCTGAGCAATATTGTTATCTTTTGCTAAGCAAAATCATTAACATCATAAAATGATTAAGGTGAATTGATAATCTTGATAGTAGAAGTAATCAAATATGACATATTAAAATTTATTTTGATTCCAAAATTTTTGAAATGCTTCTCTACCTTTGCAGTATTTACTCAGAATGTTTCCAATTATCCAAAATTAATGCCAAAAATATATATCTACATGAAAACCTAGTATCACTGTTCTAAGAGGTTAACTTACCACCTGCTATTATTTAGTGTCAGTATAGCTATTACTACAAATAACAAAACCTTTTTTATTATATTGATACATAAAAGGCTATTATTTAATACTTTAGCAATAAAAAAGTTACATAGCTTTACATTACGAATACTGTTTATTGAATAGTCTGGGCATATGCCAGGCTAAACATCATATTACCTGTGGACTGTGTTGATTTGTTCCATGTGGACTGGTGCCAGAAAGAAATTTCACTAATACATGAATTAGGTTTGGATCTGAAACCAACAAATGAGCAGTACTCTCCTGAGTTCCAATGGCACTGCTGGAACCAGCTATAAAACATTTTTTAAAAACCTCTTAAGAAATGGACCATGAAATAATGGAAATGCAGTATCTGAAAGCATCTTTCAGTTCCAAGGAAAATTCATATATTCCTAGTAATTACAGTTTATTAAAGGGGTTCAGTTTCTACTATATTGACTAAGCAGGACTTCCCTCTCTATCTACTATCTATCTCCTCTGCCCCCTTCTGATTCTGAAAACACCTCGAGCTTAATGTACATCTTATTTAGTACAGTCAAACAGAAAAGATATAACTAGGTCCTGACTCTTATTTGGAAAGCCTATTCTAACTAACTCCCCCTTCCAGAAACAGTCAGAGATCTACTTTTCAGGTAAACTTTAATCAAGTTTTCTAAAATAAGTTGTAGCAAAATTATTCCTTTTTGCATGTTAGTTGTATACAGGTTAACTGTGAACTAACGTACAGGTAACACAACAGTTTTCTGAGATGAATAAAATATCCTTTGCATGAAATCCACCTTCAGTATCATAGTGATGCTTTTGATCTCATTTTTGGAAAATATATTCCAAATGAAAAAAGATAATAGCATTTTAAAGCTAAGCAATGATTTAAATTATTAAACAAAACCCAGGAATCTAGTTATGCATGTTTATGAATATAATAATGAATAAATCATTTTTAAGTACAAAGGTATCTTAAAAGAATAACATAAAAACTTAGATGAAATGTAAAAACCTGCCTTTGTACTCTAAAAGCAATCAATTTTCTTTTAATCAGTTTTTAAAAGGTAAAAAATATGATTTGAACATCCAACGAGACATATGAGACTATATTATCAAAGTAAACAAGCACAAAGGATATATAAGAACTAATTCAGAAGAGACATGTTAGAAGAAAAAACTCAGTCACTTTTATTGGAGACAGAGTCTTACTCTGTCACCTAGGCTGGTGTGCAGTGGCGTGATCTAAGCTCACTGCAAACTTCGCCTTCCAGGTTCAAGTGATTTTCGTGCGTCACCCTCCCAAGTAGCTGGGACTACAGGCGCCCACTAACTTTTGTATTTTTAGTAGAGATAAGGTTTCACCATGTTGGCCAGGCTGCTCTCGAGCTCCTGACCTCAAGTGATCCACCCGTGCCGGCCTCCCAAAGTGCTGGGTTTACAGGCGTGAGCCACCACATCTGGCCAACTCAACCACTTTGACAAGTATACCACTCCTTGGAAAACTCTGTTTTAAGAATCCAATAGTAGAACACTAAAGTATATGTCAGAGATTCAAATGAATAAATTTATGAACTTACAATTAAGCTGCATGTTTGTCATGAGTGTTAGGCTATGAAGCACAAGGCACCATGTCCGGAGCAAAGTATTGGGATACCAAGCTAACACTGTGAGAAAGCTAGTTATTGATGCTATGCAGAAAAGAGAAAGGGAAAATATTTTTCAGAAAAACAATGTTTATGAAGAATTAAGTCAAAAGAATAAATTTAAAAACAAGACACTATTTCTTTAAATCAGCTCCTTAACCAGTGTCTTCAAAACATGCAAATAAAAGGAATTCTCCATTAAATACAACTAACGCATTAAGAATCAGTAACATTTTAGGATAAGGTTTAAAGCTCAGCCCACAACACCTGAAATGACATGTTATTACTCTCAGTATGTTGTACTTTCCAAACCATAGGCATTTCTACTTCAATACAATTTACTAAAAATCCTCACACTCTACAAAACTGGCAACTGAAAACAGTAACGGATACTGGAAAAACTGGTATTATAGGCATGCGTCAACACAGCCGGCTAATTTTTGTATTTTTTTCACCATGTTGGCCAGGCTGGTCTAAAATTCCTGCCCTCAAGGGATCTGCCCACCTCGGCCTCTCAAAGTGCTGGTTTTACAGGTGTGAGCCACTGTGCCCAGCCAGGAATAACTCTTTTTTACTCTTTTATTTTTTATATATATTTAATATTTCTCATAATAAAATTAAAAACAGATGAAAACAAATTTTATTATAATAATAATATAGTTGAAGAGATGGAAACCTATAAATTAAAGAAGGGCTGGCTGGTGCTGAGACAGTGCAGATGTAAGTAGAATCCGTGCGTGACTCAGTGGAGCTGGCACTCACATTGGAAAATACACCATGTAAGACCCAAGCAAGCTACAGGATGCCTCACTCTAGGGAGAAAGCATCAGGAACAGATTCTCATTTTTATTTTTCTTTAAATATAACTAAAATAGATTCCTGTAGCTAGAGCTGAACGCTAATTCTTTTCCTGTTGTATTATTTTACTACCACCATTCCCATACTCATATTTTGCCAAGAAACACACACAACTTCCACAGGAAACTGACAACCTTCTCCAGCTGACTAACTCCTCCAGGGGCTAACTCATAGTTTTAAAAAATGAAAAAAAAATAATAATAAAAAACTGACCTGCTTTTACAGATCAGACAAAACTTCAAGAAAATATAAAGGAGTAACAGAACATTGTAAATTTTAGTTGCATACAGGCATACCACAGACCAGAGAGTAAGAGTCTTCTATTCTCAACAAGGTCTCCCTGTATCTTTCCTGCTAATCGGTAAGTTAGTGCATCTTTTTAAAAAGGTATTCTGTTTTTTCCCCACTAGAATGTTATAACCCCTAATGACAAAGATTAGGTATATTTTAACCTAATAATTACGTTTTAAGCTTGCTATTTAGACTATAATGATTTTTCTCCTAATAAATCTTACCTTGATTTAATGAAATAACAGGTATCCTATTAGCATTATATAAAAATATGTCTGCTCCATTTTCTTTGTTTCCAGATGAACTAGAATTCAGGCTCAGTGTGAGCCACAATTGGAGAAGTGACTCCAACTGAAAAAGAATGAAAATCAACAGGAGAAAAATGTACCTATTATAATATGAAATACAATTTAAACAAAAATCTTATGTTTAAATTCTTGTCACGAGTAAATAACCTTTTCTATTAAACACTTCTTCACACTTAAAAGCATCTTCTAGTTAATTAAATTAGTTGATCAGCAAACACATCTTAAAATTCTTGAAGAAACAAAATTTACCTGAATTAAAAGTTAGAAATTACCTCATAAAAAGATTCTTCTAAATTAAAACAGGTGATTCAAGTCATTTTTTTTTTTTTATTTGAGACAAGGTCTGCTATATCTTGAACTCCTGGGCTCAAGCCATCCTCCCGCCTCAGCCTCCCGAGTAGCTGGGACTGTAGGCATGTGCTACTGCACCTGGTTAATTTTTTTTACTTTATTAGAGACAGGATCTAGTGTTATGTTGCCCAAGCTGGTCTCGAACTCCTGGCCTTAAGCAATCTTCCTGCCTCAGCCTCCTGAGTAGCTAGGACTACAAATTCAAGCCACCATGCCCTGTGATTCAAGTCTCTAAATCACAGCTGTGTGTATGTGTAGTAGGAATTAAAGTACTGAAGCTTAAAATCATTAAAATTATCAATGGTCCATCATTGAGAAACTGTGATTACTTTGGTAATCAAAGTATTTCTAATATTTTTCCAACTGAATATAATAAAGAAATCATCCCTGACAGGATTAGAATGAACTTCCCAATTAGTTTCATCTTTTACCAGGCTAACAATAATATGTAAAAATACACCATTTCTCCTGAAGTCATACCTGAACATGATGGACTTGAAGCATGGAAAAAAGTTTGTTGAAACAAACATTTAACATTGGGACAGATGATAACTGTATAATAAGCTGGCTGGTTTGGTTTGCTGCTTGTAAACCCCCTAGAAGTGAATCATCTGTTCCAGTGGGAGACTGTGATACTGAAAATTAAACACAAGTATAATTTTATACATAAAGTATCAGGATATGTGTTAACTGGTTATTCATATGTATAAATAGGTTAAATTGTTTTTAAAAATTAAAACTGCATTCTTTAGAATGGTTCAAAACAATATTTAGTATTTGAAAAACGTGTTTTTATAACATTACTTGAAAGTAAAAAAGACAATGACCAAAGAGAGAAGTTCCCAAATTCATAGGACTCAACCAACAAAAAAAGGCAAAGAACTTTTCTAGCAATTTTTATTTGCATTTTTTTCCAATTAATAAAGGAGGGAAAGTAAAGGGAAAGAAATAAGACTCCTGACTATTGATAAGGTAGTTTTAGAATAATCTAGATTCTAGTTCATTCATCTTTAACCTTGACTATAGATTAGAATGATCTGGGGAGCTTTCAGAAGTTCTGATGCCCAGGTTACACACAAAACTAATTAAATGAGAATATATTCATGGGAACCAGAGAAATACAAGGATACTAAGAGCTTTATCATATATTTAGAGCCTTATTTTATTATTATACTAAAAAGAGAGACAGCTGTGTGCAGGATAATCAAAAGATAAAGAGGAAACACCAATTTCAAACAGATTTTCTTTTTTATTCTTTTTTTTTTTCAAATATCCTTTCAGAATTACGAAAAGATATTCTAATAAGTGGTTTTAAATAAGAAATGTCTAACAAAGAAAAGGGTTACTTTGGGCAGTACCGAGTTATCTCTAATCACGCAGACACTGGACCCTACAAAAGGGATCCCCATATTGCCTGGGAGATAAGATACAAGAATATTTGTGTACCAATACTGAGATTATAGAACACTAGACCATTCCTTCTGTTTTTCTTTTTTCCCTTCTTTTGATACCCTCTAAAGCAAGAAACAAATGAAGATTGCAGACTGAAAGAATTCAATTTAACATAAGGAAGATGTAAAAACTCAAATTTCTCTATTGAAATGGGTTGTGAACTCTCCATAAGAGAAGCATCTGTAATTTTATTCGGTTCTACCTACTATCTCTACCCCTTCTTCACTCTGACCTAGAGAAGGGGGAGCAATATGCAGGCCTAAGAAAACAAAAACCAGCACCCTCTTCTAAGCACAGCTCCCTAATCTGTCCTTCAAAAACACCGTGCTATTTCAACTGTATTCCTCCGAGGTCTACCCAGTTCCAGACTTGTGTAGACCTCATCAAGGAAAACAAACCGTAACGTGATGGCCAGCTCTGGCAGGCTACCTGTTTCTTGTAACACAGCCATACCCATTCATTTACATATTGTCTATGGCTGTTTTCCTGCAACCAAGTCAGAGTTGAGTAGTTTCAATACACACCATATGGCAAGGAAAGCCTAAAATATTTACTATTAGTCCTTTACGAAAAAGTTGGCCTTTCTTTTCTGTAGGTTATTAGGTAGTAAATCCTCTCAATTCTGGCTTTCAATTAACAGGCCTATTTGGCTGTCATCCTACACTATATTCTCTATCCTAGTCTTTAAGGATGATAAAGATGTTACTACAAAAAATCTACTTCATCATAAATTTGGAATAGTGCAATGAACTCACAGGCAGGTATGAAGGCTTCTGTAGGAATTTTATTAACCTTACAACAATACAGTAAACAAAACACAATGGAGGTTTCTGCATTGAACTGACAGCACTACATGGAGGTATTTTGCATGACACTCCCTGCATTTGTTAATCCTTTGTCTTAGTTTTCAACTTGCTACTAACTCGGAGCCGGGAAAGTGCTACATACTAAGTCCCCTCAGACTCACATCATGGAATTTAAAAATCTGTCCTTGATGAATCCACCTGAAAATGATGAAGAGCTGAATCATTCACTGCAATACTCTAAAAATGGTCATTTTACTTACACGTAGGAGATGTATTTGTTAATGCCTGTAAAATGGAATCTGCCTCCAGAGTAGACATCATTTTCAACATCAGTTCTGCTTGCTGTTCAAGTCCAACTTCTAGGCGAGCATCCAGGGCTACAAAAAGCAATTGAAAGAAAAAGAAAACATTGACAATTATTACTCATGTCCTACCTCCTACAATAAAATGATGACATCTGAACCCAAGAGAGGATGAGGAGTGTGTTCTTACAGAACAGCCACCTAACATGCAGTATCGGAGCCACAGCAGGGGAAGAATATCTGTGGAAAGGAGGGTAGAGACAGGCGATTGGTTATATAGAGACAGAAATATTAAATAAGTGAAGTAACAATAATGGAAACAAAGACATTAAGGATAATGAGAACCAGGTTTCTCACTGTCAGAATAAAGTGCTATAAATACAGACAAGAAGAAAGCTAAAATGAACCCTATGGAGTTAGATTAAATCCAGATACACTGATGTGAATTCATCATATTCAGAATAGAGAGACAGATACAGAAATATAGATGCCAAGTGTGTGTGTTCACACGCACACACAAACACATACTCCCTAGCTCCGTCCACCACGAGGAAATGAAAACAGTCCCAAAATAGCAACACATATATCTATGACGAAATCATGGTTTGTTAACCACATTTCTCCTTTAAAAGGTTTTGAAATACCATGCTCCTTTAAGAAGTGACTAATTCCCGGGGTGGGGCAGATTAAAGTAAAGGATGAGCCTGGGCTATCATGTTTTGCCAGAGAACAAGGAAGTGCTAAAATGATGAGAAAATCTCAAGGGGGATCCTATTGGTCAAATTTGAGACAATCTGAACATCAAAAAACAGATGACAACATTGTGAATATATTCATTAACAGTGAACTATACACACACAAAAAATGGTCAAAATAATAAATTTGCCAGGTGTGGTAGAGCATGCTGTAATCTCAGCTACTTGAAATGCTGGGGTTGAAGGACTGGGCTCACCCAGGAGTTCAAGACCAGCCTGGGCAACATAGTGAGACCCTATCTCAACAAATAAAAAAGAAAAATTTTATGTTATTTACATTTTTCCACAATTTAAAAAAATGATAAGGTATAATTCACTGAATAAAAAAAGGCAACCATGAGTCCATTCAAAACTGAACGAATAAACTATTACAGTAATTTTTTCTTTCTTTTTTTTTTTTTTTTTTTTTGAGTTGGAGTCTTGCTCTATCGTCCAGGCTGGACTGCAGCAGCACAATCTTGGCTCACTGCAACCTCTGCCCCCAGGGTTATAGCAATTCTCCTACCTCAGCCTCAGTTCCCAAGGATTACAGGTACTCACCACCATGTCTGGCTAATTTTTTTATATTTGTAGTAGAGATGGGGTTTCACCATGTTGGCCAGGCTGGTCTCGAACTCTTGACCTCAGGTGATCCACCTGCCTCGGCCTCCCAAGTGCTGGGATTACAGGCGTGAGCTACCACACCTGGCCAGTAATTTTTTTCAAAAAGAAACTTTGTGAGGAACAGGATAGTTATAGTTTCCAAGTACCATTCTGCTCCCCAGCCCACAAAAAACCTTTTACAGCAGCTGGGCACAATGGCTCACACCTTTAATCCCAGCAATTTGGAAGGCTGAGGAGGGCGGACTGCTTGAGCTCAGGAGTTTGAGAACAGCCTGGTCAAAATGGTGAACTGCTTCTTGATTCCAGGAGGCAGTGACTGCAGGGAACTGAAAATCATGCCACTACACTCCAGCCTGAGTGACAGAGCAAGACCATGTGTGTACCCCCAAAAAACCCAATGAGAACAAAACATTTTTACAGAGGGGAAAAGAATAACTTTACAAGGGAGAAGCCCAGAAGACAACTCATTCATCAAGTGCTTAAACTTAACATCACCAATAGTGAGAGAGATCAAAATCATGGGCCACCCTAATTGAATGAAATGTTGGGGGGGAACATTATTTGTGGGATATTCCTTCAAAGATGCATTAACTCAATATTCTATTCACAAGGAAATAGCATACAAACACAAACTGAGGACCATTCTACAAAATAACTGGCCTGCTATCTTCAAAAGTATCAATGTCATGAAGGTCAACTATGAGGAAATACTGCAGACTGAATGAGACTAAAGAGACATGACGATTAAATGCAATGCATTATTTTCCCTGGGCTCTTGTGCATAAGGAACATTATTTTGACAACCACTATAATTTGAATGGGCTCTCAGTATTTGACAGCAGTAACGTTAATTTCCTGATTTTGAGGGAATATACTTCTTGATATGTATATATGGAAGAATGTCCTGATTTGTAAAACAAAACAAAACAAAAATGACATCAAATTACCAACGTACTCTCAAATGGTTCTAGAGAATAAACATTCTCCGCATTTAACTTGAAACATTCTGGTAAATGTGTGTTTCAAATTTTTAAAAAATATTTTATAACAGAAGGAGCAGCGTTGAAAAGGGAAAAAATGTATTTTATTAAAAAATTAAACACATCTCATATATTCTACATGACTAAAAAAGTGTAAAAATAAAGCCAGGCATGGTGGCTCACTCCTGTAATCCAAGCACTTTTGGAGGCCGAGGCAGGCAGATCATTTGAGGTCACGAGTTCGAGACCAGCCTGGCCAACGTGGTGAAACCCTGTCTCTACTAAAAATACAAAAAATAGCTGGGCTTGGTGGCATGCACCTATACTTCCAGCTACTCAAGAGGCTGAGGCAAGAGAAGCCCCTCGACCTGGGAGGCAGCGGTTGCGGTGAGATGGGATCACATCACTGCACCCCAGCCTGGGCAACAGAGCAAGACTCCATCTCAAAAAAAAAAAAAAAAAAAACCTGCAGAAATAATACTTAATGTAGTTTCATTCTCTTTATAAATAAAATACAAGTTTACTATTAAAGTCAACAATTAAAATACAGCACAATTAATTAAAATCATTGCCAATCCCAAACAACACTTGCTAGGTGTTATTCTGACAGAGAACCAAAAAGATAGAAGTTCCTCCAAAGTGACTACAAAGAAACAGCTCTGAATGGTACTCACAGCACAGCTGTGATACTAACCCCACTGGCATACACCCAGGCTCAACTTCTCAAGGGACAAAGTATACATAAATGACAGACTTGTTTTAAGAATAGCATATGCCTTAAAATATAAACATACACTTACCCTGAGAGACTGAAACGCTAACTGTCTGTGATCCGTTCTTCTCCGTGTTTGCTGGTGGCTTTGCTACAGGAATTCCCAGACCTCCAATGTAAGGGTTGTAATTGTAGGTCCCATAATCAGCACCCCAGTAATCATACCATGTACTGCTTATTGGCTTAAAAGAATGGAAAAAAAAACTGTGGTTTATTTTTGCCTCTTGGCTGAATGACACGTTATTTACATTATCTAAACCCAAACAGAACTACAAAATAAATATTCTATCCACCCTTTAAATTTCCCAAATCCCCTTATAATTTTAATGATTTATAAGAATGGTCCAGTAATTTTCTCCTCACTTTCTGCCAAAATCTAAAAATACCTTATATGTTTAGAAACTGAAAGTAGCATCCCTAATAAAATCTCTTATGGACCAAAGAACTGTACCACCATAAATTATTACAGGTGATTCTCCTTTAAAAAAAAGAAGCAGGCTAACATACAAGTAGACTCTGCAATGAACACAGCTCGGATGAAGTTTAAATGGCTGTCTGAAATGTTGGTGATCTATAACTATACTTCTGTATACTTAAATGTAGTTCTCATTATTGTATGATAATTATGAGTAGCTATATTAATAAAAATGTAAGTTTTCTTTATACTATTCCATTGATTTTTTTTAAAAACTACAATAGTAGTACCTATAGCAATTTAATTTTGAAAATGCTGAATAATGAGTTGCATTAGTGGTTAAGTATGTATATTTTCCTCTTTTAAGTAATTACTAAGCCAAAAGTATGAGACGGAAAACTTCCCTTTCAAAGAATTTTTTTTTTTTTCTTTTTTTTTGAGACAGAGTCTCGTTCTGTCACCCAGGCTGGAGTGCAGTGGCATGATCTCGGCTCATTCCAAGCTCCGCCTCATGGGTTCATGCCATTCTCCTGCCTCAGCCTCCCAAGCAGCTGGGACTACAGGTGCCCGCCACCATGTCCAGCTAATTTTTTGTATTTTTAGTAGAGATGGGATTTCACTATGTTGGCCAGGATGGTCTCGATCTCTTGACCTCGTGATCTGCCCGCCTTGGCCTCCCAAAGTGCTGGGATTACAGGCATGAGCCACTGCGCCCAGCCTCCTTTCAAAGACTATTCTCATGTATCATACCTTAAAAACCTTGGCTGCAAGAGGGTCCTTTTCCAAATCAATATCTAAAGGATCAATGTCAACTTCCATTAGATCCTGAAGTAACTCAAGGTCAATTTCTTTATCTTTTTCCAAAGAGGACAGAGGAGGTGCACCTTCAAATAATTAAAAGTGATCTTATTGGTGGAGTGTATCACATAAAATTTCGATGACATAATGCTTTTAGTTACAAAAAGTTATTTTACTTGCATGTTACATATGCCTAAAAAAAAAAAAACTCTATGTATGCAAACATTTCGCTCCATAACACACGATAAAAACAAAGATTCATTGATATTTGCTTTCCTAGAGAAAAGACCACAGTATTAGCTCTTATTGAAGTAAGTTGCATAAACTTTGCTATTAAAAATAATTACCAACATTACTAAATAATATACATTCTATTACATCTAACATGTAATTCATTATTACAGGTAATGTTACCCAGTATTAAAGAGAAAAGCAAACAGGACTGAAGTTATAAGAATGCCATTTACCGGCCAGGCATAGTGGCTCCCACCTGTAATCCCAGCACTTTGGGAGGCCGAGGCAGGTAGATCACAAGGTCAGGAGTTTGAGACCAGCCTGACCAACATGGCAGAACCCTGTCTCTACATAAAATACAAAAATTAGCTGGGTGTGGTGGTGGCCGCCTGTAATCCCAGCTATTCCAGGGGCTGAAGCAGGAGAATCGCTTGAACCCAGGAGGCAGAGGTTGCAGTGAGCTGAGATCACGCCATTGTGCTCCAGCCTGGGTGACAAGAGCAAGACTCCATCTCAAAAAAAAAAAAAAAAAAAAAGCCATTTACCTTATTTTTGTGTTATGAATTAGAAATTATTGTCTCTCAGATGTCTCCAAATTTTTAAGTAGCTTTCTTATAACCCTTATAAGTACCCCTTTATAACTCTTACTTTTCCATCATTCCTATCCTCTTATTCAGCTTAACTTTACAGAATGCCTAGTAAATGCCAGCCTGTATGAGGGTTTGAGTATAAGTACATGAAGATTAATAAAACTCTCCAACCCAATAAATTAAGAGAAATTCAGAGGTGGGGGTGCACTATAATTAAAACTGACTACAACATGATATGTGCTAGCAGAGATATTTGAGAGCGCAAGGGAAGTACAGATGGCAAAGTCCCTAACTCTGCTGGGAATGACAGAAAAAGCCTCTTAGAGAAAGGCACGCTTTATGTGAACCTTCGATAACGAAGTGTTCATCGTGCACACAGGAAATCTACTCCAGATAAAGAGAATATCAAGTAAAAAATAGAAAATCATGAGCAAACATAAGATTAAGGAATGACAAATGGTTGAAAATGACTGCAGCATCTGACATATACAGGTTAGTACCCAAAACAGACTTTTGAAAAGTAAGGGGTATGGAGATGATAAAGGATTATGCATGCTAATTTATAAAGATACTTTTTAAAAAGGAAAAAAAAGAAAAAGTAAGAAAAAAATATACCAAAAAAATCACATGCTCGATCTTAAAGAATAAGAGCTTTTAAAACTGCTGTCTTCATCACTTTGTATTTTTACATGTTTTCTACATTGCATTTTCTTCATCGTTGCCAAATCACACTATATCAACATAATTAGGATATTATGAAATTATAGCATTTTGTTGTAATGAGAACCAAGATAAAATGTATTTACCAGGAAAATAATGGATCTAGTTTATAAGGCCAAAGAACTAATAGAAAAATATAAAAATCAACTTTATTTTTCTCTAACATTCTTTATTTTGAAACATGTTTCCATTTAATAGAATAAAGAAGAAACATAATGTAAAACTTTACCTGTTATGTCATGTGTCAAAGGTTCATCTACAGTTTCCAGCAACTGAACTGAGGACTGTTGAAGGGAGTCATCAGAGTCACCAGCTGTCGCACCTACATCATCACCCACTGTTCCTTCCTCCATGGCTTCTGCGGCTACTGGAGCCAGTAATTCTCCTGTATGTAAGGGGATAGTCCTGTTTTAATAATTTATACAGATTTCGAAAACGTATTACAGCACATTTTTTCCCTCCAGTTTAGTCACTGACAGAATAAATGCTCTACTAACTACAAAAGAATCTGAGGCAAATGAGTTCCCACCCACGTAAGGAATGCTAGGACTCACTCCATTACTTTCAAATGCTAGAGACAAGTATCCAGTAAACACATAACATGTACAAAGAGTTATTTTAATTACTGTACATACATTAACACGCTTATTCATAAAAACAACCTTATACAAAGATTATCCTTATTATCCTTATGTTATATATGAAGAAACTGAGGCAAAGTGATTTCCTCACCCAGTAAGCAGCATACCACTGATGTTAATAATAAAGCAGGCTAGCTCCAATATTCATGCACTTTAACAACCCAAAGCCTTTCTAAAGCCTTGCATTTATCGCGACTATCAATATACTTAAATACAAAAGTAATTTTCAATGGTTGCTACTGCTATAACATTAAACCGATTAAACAGACCTTTATGCTTTTAGGGGGTTAAAGATCCCTCTGGGGGTTAAAGATCCCTTTGAAGATTCTTAGTTGAGCAATGACAAGGTAATTTTGACATACTCTATGAAGAAAAATCCTAACACACCTGCTAAAATATCTTGTAGCATGCAAGTTAAGGAATACTGAGCCCAAGCACCACCCCAAGATATATCTCCTCTATTGAAGTCAGTTCCAACCAAAAGTAACAGCAGTCTTTCCAGCTGGGGTTCGTTCACAATCTCACACAGATGAATAGTTGGCCTCGTGGCATTTGCAATGCGTGCAAGAACCTGTAATACATTTTATAAAATCATACACTTAAATAGCAATTACATGTTTTTTCAAACAATAACAGAAGTCTACCAATACTTTAGCACTGAACAATAGGTTTCAACAATGATGTATGAGTCTGGTATCAAAAAAAATTGCTTGAGATGGAATGCAAAAAAGAATGTAATTTCATGAATCAAATATTAAAATCTGGTTTAAGATCTAATTGTATAGTTAAGAATTAAATTTCTACGAACAGTGAATATGCCACAGAAAAGCAATCATGACATTAAAAGTCCTTCTTCTTTTTTTATTTTTTTGAGACAGTCTCGGTCTGTCGCCAGGCTGGTGTGAAGTGGCGCGATTTCAGCTCACTGCAACCTCATCGCCCCCAGGTTCAAGCAATTCTCCTGCCTCAGCCTCCCGAGTAACTGGGACTACAGGTGCATGCCACCACACCCAGCTAATTTTTGTATTTTTAGTAAGGACGGGTTTTCACCATGTTGGCCATGATGGTCTCAATCTCTTCAACTTGTGATCCGCCCCTCCGCCTCCCAAAGTGTTGGGATTACAGCTGTGAAGCACCACACCCAGTCAAAAGTCCTTCTTTAATATAATTTGACACTTACTTGTGTATTTCCTATTTTAATTAATATAAGAAAGGCAGGTTGGAGATAAACATATCCACATTACTTACATTTCAAACCCTCAAGTTTTAAATAAATTAAAATATAAATCAGATTTCCTTAAGGAAAAATTTGAAAAGAATTTTTTTCATCTTTTAAGACACAATAAAAAAACTAACTGCAAAAAAGCAAAACCAAAAGAGGCATCATTTCTCTTAATCAAAATTGACTAAAAACATCATCCTTTGCTAGTTTTTAATTAACCTACAAGTCACATTTTTTTTTTTTTTTTTTTTTTTTTGTAGAGACGGGGTTTTGCCACATTGCCCACACTAGTCTGGAACTCCTAGACTCAGATAATCCACCCACCTCAGTCTCCCAAAGTGCTGGGATTACAGGCATGAGCCACTGCGCCCGGCCAACCCTGTAAGTCTATACTTATAGTTTACATACCTTACAAACAAACAATAAGAGATCTGCATGACAGGTAAAGTCCATGGAGAGAAGAAACAGAACAAGTTTCTGGACTACTGAGATACAACGTTCATGGGCCAGAGTAAATGGAAGTGGTTCTATCTCAGGACTTTCTTTTGCTGTTGTAACTTCTGTGTCTAAATTAGAACGGGACCATTCTGCTGTCCGACGTAAACGAATTAAATCCTTAAAATGCTGCACACAAAAATTTATAGTATTTAAATCAATGTTTACTTAATGAAAATTTTTTCAGTATAGATTTATGTAATGAAAATGTCCACTCCATATTACAACTTCTAAAGAGCAAAATTTTTAGATACACTGTAAGTTTCAAAAGTAAGAATATTAAAAGCTAAACTGACCAATATACCTTACTTCCTATTTGGAGTAAAGTATCAGATATGTAACAGAGTTTCAGAAAAGTGAAATTCTACAGACATTCAATGTAGATAATATATTAAGTTATTAAGTCAAATCTAACAACATAAATATTACCGTAACATCCTAAACATAATTTGTAAAAGCTTGAAGGTAAAGAAAACTAATATAACATCAAGTACAAAATATTAATTCGAGTTACTTCAAAATCTGGTGGAATAATCATAATTTCAGGTTATAGAAAGACTACAAACTTGTTTGATACATACACGGTATCCCTCAAAATTTTAAAAAGTAAACACCAAGGTTTTAAAACTTACAAATCAGTTGAACTTCACTTTCACTTACAAAAGACATACTACATTTGAGCCTTGTGAGCACCACTGGACCCAAAGAAGTTTCAATTCTAAACTCAGCCACCAAAATATTCCAATAACAATACTAAGGGGAAAGAGAATGCCACATTTTTCACTTTACATATACATTTTATTTGTGAGGCTGATACAATAATATTTGCAATCATCTTGTATAATTTTGTATTGTAAAATGGAAATAAACTGCTCTATCAATGCCACATTAGCAAAACTATACATTCCACTGTCCTTTATCTTCAACTTACTGGAACTCAATCCACAATGAAGGTAATACATTACAATAATACTTAAATACCACATTTATCATACATTTCCTTCAGTTAAACTACCCCACCAAAAAAAAGTCCAGAGTAGGTTGGCTTCTCTTGTTAAGCAGAGTAATGTATATTTAAGTTTCTCGATCGTAATTAAAGATCATAACTCGACTTTTCTGAGATAACTATATTGAAAAGTATAGATCATACCTTTGAAGTGGCCTGCTTTAGTTTTGCTTGTTCTACCAGGAGTTTATATGATGATCCTTTGTTACTTTGTATTTTTTCTTTTTCCATCTGTTCTACCAATGCCTTCTGCTTTGCTTTTAGTAGGTTAAGTTGCTTTATAAAACAAATAAACAACTTAATCTTTAACAATGTTAAAAACAAAAAAATTATTATACTCCTCACAGAATTCATACATCAAACTAATGGAATGCACATTATCTTGAAAGATGTAGTATAATTTTAACTGTGATGATAATTTTTTTTAAAAATCATTCCAAATCCTGACTTTGAGATCTCTCCCTGTTTTCATTAAAATCTCCCTTACCCATGGGAGTAAGAAATAACTGGAAGACTTTCTTATATAAGCCACTAACATAATCGAGCGATATATATTTATTAATAGAGAGAAAAAACTTTACTTTTAATTAAATAAATGAGAAAAATATTTTATTGCTTAATATTTCTTAGCTTTGTTTTAATGGAAATCTCAAGAGTAGTACACATTTTGGTATGTCTATATTTTTTATTAAAATTTGGATTGAGATCATTGTAGTTATTTGCTACAATGTAGCTTAAGAAATAATTAAGCTATATATAAATAAATTAAGAAATAATACAGAAATCTCTTGTACACTTTACCCAACTTTCTCTAATGATATTTTGCAAAAACTATAGGATAATATCACAAGGTATTGACATTGACAGAATTTGCCAACCTTATTTTTCCATTTTTAGTTGCACTCATTTGTGTTTGTCTGTGTATGTATTTAGTTGGATACACTTCTACATGTGTTAGTTCATGTATCCACCACAACAGTCAATACCAAACAATTCCACCACAAGGTTCCCTCATATCCTTTTATAAGTATATCCACACTTCCCTCCTATCCTATCTCCCCCATCCCTAAACAACAGCAATCAGCAGTCGACAACAATGAACAAACAGACCACAGAAGAGAAAAAACTCTCTGTTCACAAAGACCTTACAATCTGGTGACTGTGTTCTCCATACAGCATGTACACAGTGTACACAGAAAGTTACTTTAAATATACAGTACTAGAAAGGTACAGCCACAATTATAAATGAATAATAATTGAGTTAGCAGCTTATTAAGTCTTCCTTCTCAGAGAACACTTCCTAAATTACTACTATTGACACTTTTTTTTTTTTTTTTTTTGAAGATAGTCTTGCTGTGTCACCCAGGCTGGACTAGTGGTGTGATATCAGCTCACTGCAACCTCTGCCTCCCAGGTTTAAGGATTCTCCTGCCTCATCCTCCTGAGTAACTGGGACTACAGGCACACGCCACCACATTGGCCAGGCCGGTCTTGAACTCCTGGTGCCAACGGATCCACCCGCCTCAACCTCCCAAAGTGAGCCCTGCCTGACACCTGTTTTTGGTATCAGGAAAAAAAACATTACTAATGTTATCTTTAAAAATCCACTTGGCTGTTATCTCCATAGATGAAAAAAACTCTATCCTAAATTAAAACTAGCATGTACACATAATTTTTAAAACGTTAACTGAGAATTTCTACAAATCAGTATTTTCAGAAAATAATTTCCAAAGTTCTACCATTAATGTATGCAAGAAATATAATCAAGAAAAGAATCATTTTTAATTTATTCTGAAACAGCCAGTTTTAATTATTGTACAAATACAACTGGTTTTCACTAAGCCATTTGGCAGTAAGTTAGTAACCTGATGACTAATCGCCCTGATTACTTTCGTTTATAATTCCTAGAAATAAAAACCTTCTACAAATCACAGTTACAACCATCAAAATGAGAGAAGTAATACCGACACCTGACCACCAATTATCCCTCAGGGCACCTTTTAAGTTTTGCCAACTGTCCCAATACTGTCATTCATAATGATGAATCAAATAATGATATTTTACAGACAAATATTCACTCAGAGACACACTAGGTTTTGTTTTGTATCCTAATTAAATGCACTGAGTATAAACATTAAAAGATACAAATTACTACTACCTAAAATTGGTTAAAGGTCTCAAAAAGAAAAGGTAATTGAGGAAAATGCTTCTCATCATTTTTCCTGCAAAGGATTGAACTAGCTCATAGCTGAAAAACTTAGAAGTGAAAAATAAAAAACGTATTGCCAAGTCTACCTTTAAAAAAAGCCCCATAAATCAAAAAATTTTTTAAATATAAAAAACAAAACAAAAAATTTGAAAAGCCCAAAGCTTTCATAACATGCCAGAGCTAAGGATTTTCATATAGAATCTTCTTACATCTTAAAGCAATAATAAAAATATTTTGTGGCCGGACACAGTGGCTCAGACCTATAATCCCAACACTTTGGGAGGCCAAAGTAGAAGAATCGCCAGAGCCAGGAGTTTGAGAGCAGCCTGGGCAACAAAGAGAGACCCCATCTCTACAAGAAACAATTTACAAATTAGCCTGGCACTGTGGCACACAGCTGTAATCCCAGCTACTCGGAAAGCTAAGGAGGGAGGACTGCTTGAGCCCAGGAATTTGGAGACTGCAGTGAACTATGATTGTTCCACTGCACTCCAACCTAGGTAATAGAATGAGACCCTGTCTCAAAAAAAAAAAAAAAATACACACACACACACACACACACACACACACACACACACACACACGAAAAAGGAGAAAAAAGACATGGAAAAAGAAACCAAAATTAAAATCTGGAAGCTAGATAGAGGAGCAGAAGATGAATACCCTGAAGCCATGTTAAACAGTTTGACCTTCATCCAAAGGTCAAATAAAAGCCACAGAGAATTACATGAAGGAAAATGGATTGAATTAAAGCAGAACAAAGGAAGAGAGGTTTTTGGACTAGGCAAAAGATAATGACAACCTCATTTAGAATAGTAGTAATAGAGATGTATAACAGTAAATGTTAAAGGAACATCAACAAAGTCTGTAAACTATATATTGTCGTCATTTTAACAATTAAGGAAATTGAAGTCTCCAAAGTGTTAGATAATTTTCCTAAGCTAAGAGCCCATTAAATGTTATACCTCACATCTGATGGCACATCTATCTCATGCAACCTCCAAAACAATATTCTCAAACATTAAAAATTTTTAAATATATTGACAATTACCTGTTTATGATGAACAAGCTGCTTTCTGATTTTTCTGGAATATAATCTATCAAGGCTACTGCTGCCTTTAGAAGATCTATTTAAGCTCTGAGTGTGTAGATTATTGTTAATAAAACTCCACTGATTACCTACAGGCGAAGGAAAACTTGTATTAATAATTCTGTTAAATGTGATTTTAAAGTACCTTTCCTACCCAGAAAACAAAAAACACAGCTATACATGTGCGAATCATGAAAAGCAGTTTTAATAAGAAAAACATTGTAAAGACATTGCTAGAAGATCTGATTCTATAAAGACTGGATAACTGTCAATTATCTAATGTAGACCCTAAATCATTTTAAAACCAGAGTTCCCTCTGTCTCCAATCTTTCATTTAGATAATAGCTATTTTCCTTCACAATTAAGATTAATCTCTATACAACTTTGATGATGTCATTCAATTTCAACAACAAATACTACTATTGCCTATTTCAAACACAGACGCTTTTAATCAGGAACCAAAAAAGGATACTCAATAATTTAACTAATAACTACCAAAATAAGGTTAAATAGTTCAGAACGCATAACCGTCTACCTATACTTACTCTCCTTTTTTGGAATATTTCCAGACTATTCTGTTTCATTCAATTTGGGCCCAATACCACACTTTACACCCATCTCCAATCCCAAAACATCTTTTCCTAATCCTAAAAACATTTTTCTGTCTTTCCTACCTACTTATCAAGTCTTAGTTCAAGTTCTTCAAGCCCTAAAACTCTTCCACCAATGTTTCCATAGTATCCGCGTGTATAAATAAACACAATCCCAATACTGTTATATTCCAAGATTACATTACAGTTTATTTTATATTTTTCTTTTTTTCAAGACTGTTTCTCAGCCAGGTGCAGTAGCTCACATCTGTAATCCCAGCACTTTGGGAGGCCAAGGCGGGTGGGTCACTTGAGGTCAGGAGTTCAAGACCAGCCTGGCCAATATGGTGAAACCTCGTCCCTACTAAAAATACAAAACAATTAGCCGGGCGTGGTGGTACACGCCTATAATCCCAGCTACTTGGGAGGCTGAGACAGGAGAATCCTGTGAACCCAGGAGGTGGTGGTTGCAGTGAGCTGAGATCGTGCCACTGCACTTCAACCTGGGCCACAGAACGAAACAAGACTTTCTCAATATGAATGTAGTTTTATTTATGTTAATTATATTTCTTACCTCTATATCCTACAACTGAGTAAACTAATCATAGATATACATTATTTTTTAAAAATCAATATAAAGCAAATTCCTTATACATATGAATTCCCCATCATCTTCCTAAACATAATATGCATACTATAAACAACTGATTCCACTACAACATCTCAACAGAACTTTTTAAAATACTGAGTTCCTGACAATGTACAGAATTCCAAATTTTATGGATTTCAATGGCTTACATACTACATGTAAGCCATATGTAAGCATATGTAGGCTTACATATCTCAATGGCTTACATACTGGATTTAGGTATCTCAAATCCTTTATTTAAAAACCCTTATTTTCAGAACAAGAATCTCTGAGGAAAAATAAAAATAAAGAAAAATAAAAAGCCTTGTTAACTGGGAAGAGGGTAATAAAATAATGTTGCAGGTTGATTTCCTTTAATTTTTAAATTTTTCTGTGCTTTGAACCTATAAAGAAAGCTTACAACTCAAAATCTGAGAATTTCTGTATTTAAAAATACAGGCCATTTGTAGTTAATTAGTAGATACCAATAATGCTAAATGAAATGACACATCATACTAAGAAAAAATAAAAACTCTCTGATTTCCCTTTCATAACTCACTTATATGCATGCTATTATAAAGTCTTTAAACAAGCCTGAGGGAAGACACCTTGTAAAAGTCATAGCTGTATTTAGAAACTAAAAGTCATGTCCAGACAAAGGAGCTTGTCTATAAAGTCCACCAAGTATAAATGTTATCTTTAAACAGAATTGTAGTAAAGTTCATTTGTATTTTCCATAAATTACATACAGCTGGTAGCTCCAGGCCAATAGCCAGTTCTGGAACAACTGCGAAGTCACTCAAAATCCCCACCAACATATTATTATAAACTTCTGATACCTGTCAGAAACCTCTCCCTGTCTTTACCATTCAAAGGTTTCTTTGCAGCTGCTGCTTCATCTTCAACAGTTGCCACATAATCCAGCAACCTGGACACCAGCATAACAACCCAACTGATCATGGGAATATCTAGTACTCCTGGAGAGAGATGACAGCAAAGGAAAAACACCCAGATGACTTTAGGATTCCTAATTAGATCTGATAATATAAGTGAAACAAAACATTCTATAAATCCAAAACATATCATATCATTACTAACACTAATATTTATATGTAATAAGTCTAAAAAATAGACACCAACAGCCAGAAACTGAGTAGAACATCAAATCTAATGAAAGACAAAGACTTCAAGGTATAAGAACAGATTAAGTGCAGGCTGAATCCAAAATGGACTATATAAACTAGAAAGCAAGGTATAAGATACTATTCTTAGATTCACAGGAACTGAAATAAAACATCTAACTCTCAACTTATAATTCATATAGCACTAAACTATGTTCTAATGTTTTTATTCCTATAAAAAAGTGTGTTCAAACAAAACTCATTATTGGTGATGGGAACAACAACTGTGCCTTACAGCTCAAACTTATGTAAGGGAGTTTGACTTTAGTTATAATAGTACAGGAAAAACATACTATACTAAGTTCAAATAATGAAAAGGTAATAAATTTTAAAAGTAGTAACTATATGGCAGTCAATCACATGAGGGTTGCTCATTCTTAAAAGCTTACATCATAAAAATATTAAATGTGCTGCAAATAATATTAAAGTATTTCAGAGAAGATATTTTATAAAAGAAATATTTACAGGAATATTGTTTTTACTAAAGAACACTGCTTTCTCTTAATACCTTCTGTCCTCCTATGCATGGGTAACTGTGGCTGAAGAGGTGACAATAAATTATCCAAGAGATTAAGTAAGCTTTCTAATACTCCACTATTACTAAGTGATCTTTGACCAATGCAGGAAAGTAACATGAAGACCCTAAAAACAAAACAAACAAAAAAGAAAAGAATAAGAATCAATTCGATTGTTCAATTTTTAAAATAATTTACATAGAAATTTAACAGAGTAATGATAGAATATTTGCTTTCTTAAAACATACCATATTTCAGACTGGGAAAGCAAGATTTGTATCTGGAGGTATGAAGCTAAGATTAGTTTGTTTTCTAACTACTGGTTACATTTTCTAACGTTATTAACAAGAAATCAAGCACTTAGTGAATGAGAGAACTTTATTAGCCACAAACAAACACATTTAGCATATAAAGTAACAAAATCTAATAGAAATACTTATAAACACAGATCTATGAAGTCCACAAGTTCAATTAGAAAACTAAAGAGTAGACTCTAATTATCACTTATTATCTTCTTCGATACACAGTGCTGGTGCCCTTCACTGGTCATTTCACAAACTCTGAGATCTGCTTCATATTCACAACTTAGTATCCACATTTGAAAGATTTCAAAAGCTAACCAGTAACTGTGAAAAGTATAAATCATTAATAACAAATACCTCCAACATTTTCTGACCTACCTATCCTGTGGAAAGATGAGAAGCTGTTCCGAATTGTACAATTCCTGAAGGACATTAGAAAGAAATTGACCCCACCATCTTTCACCACCACACAGTTGAACAAGAAGAAGACCAGTATGTAACCGTATCTTTGGGGTTCCACTGATGCACAAGTGTTTAAAGAGCTCTTCACAGGCCTGGGCATGAAATGTGCTCTGCAAAACTGCAGGAACAGAGTGTCCTATTACAAGAAAGAAAACAGTAAACTTTCCTATTTAAATGTATTGTATAATATTAAAATACGCATGCCTAAATACACTTTCCTCTTTTCTAGTAATCAGTAGATAATTATACTCTATTTATTTTGCAATGTATTTACTCCTTGTATGTAGAAATCTGTTACATACTTGGAGACGAAAATATTTAGCACTTAAGTAAATTACATTTCTTGCCTATGGAGCTGGATGTGTCAGATGGCTGTGTCAGTGAACGTGTGAGCTCGTGTAATGATCAAAACTACCTCCTGGCTAGAAAATGATAGCTCTATATTAGGTTAGCAATTTATGAAAAGTTTCACTGTTCAACTTCTATGCAATACTTAATACTTTGCCAGTAGCACAATGATGTGCACGTCAATACCAGAAACCCAAAAAAAACCACACACAACTTCATTTAAGAAATGTTTAAAATAACAGGGAGAAATAGATTAACCTAAGGAGACATTTCATAAATACTGACATTTTTTAAAATACCAAAATTTACAATAGAAAATATTGACACAGATCCTAAAACATGCAGCGAAATCACATCAAGTATATTCCCAGCCTTTAAAATATGTAAGCCAAATACAAACCATTAGAAGCATGAAGCAGGCTGAGCAAAGTGTCCAGTAAATATCTGATGATAGTACGTAACTGCTCTGTGGAAGATGTCTGAATTAAATCTTCTGGATTTGATGTTTCATTCAACATCTTCCGGCTTGCACCTAGCGCCACTTTGAGCCTCTGCACTGCATTATGAGCCAAATTTAGTTGAAGCTGTAGCTGAATACAATCTTGATAAGCAGAAAAAACCCTACTGTCTTCCTCAACTGCCTTATCTGGTTTTCGTAAAAAGTACTGTGCATTGTTAGCACTGTTTAGAGGAGGAAGATCAATACTTTGCAAAAGGGTTTCCAGACGATGACAAGCCAAGTTATACCTAAAGTAAAAAAAGATTGAACAAAATAATTCTTGTAATGTCCTCTTTATGTACATGTACAAATACTAAGAATTAAATCTCTTAAACCTGTTAACATACAACCATTAAAAAGAATTACCCACTTGATAGGTACTAATAAATGGAGCCCATTAATTAATCACAATATTTTCACGCATTAAGTGTTATTGTAACGTGCTAATCTCCTACTTCCTCTTGCTCTTATCTGTACACCTATGAAAAGACATTTCTTGACAGAATTATAAGCAAGACATTATATAAAATACAAAGTTTCAATAAGATTAAAATTTGCACTCTGTACTAACCTGCACTGTATATCCTCCTGTAAAGCAACCATCATTGCTAAATGCTGGTCAATTTCTGGCTGGTTTGCAGATTCTCCCTCTCCCTTTAGAGGATCATGCATTAACTTCAGTTCACTTTCCCAAGGCAAGATGTAGGTATGACCATAGTAAAATCCTAATGGGATTTTGGCTCTGGCATTTGTACTCCCGTAACGTCCAATGACAGTGATCTGAAATGAAAAATTATAAATATACATATATGCACATCTGCCACAATAAAAATCTGAGCAATGTATTTAAAAAGATAGTTATATTTTTAAATTATATATTCATTTTTCATAACTTGTCAGAAACATAGAAAGCGTATCAATTTACTTTCTTAAAGTTCTTTACCTTCATGAATCTGCACACGGGAGGTGGTATTAAGTCATGAAGAATTAGTGAATGGGTGCTTATATCAGTTGCCACTACCAACCTCCTTCCATCCACCTCTTCTCCTAATGTCCAAATGTCAATTGACAAAGAGGCCAAGTCTCCACAAGTGGGAATCAATACATCAGTCAACAATATAGGCCTCCCAAAATCCAAGGTCACAAATCTCCTTGCTCCTATGAGAGAAAGAAGAAGCAGTCGACCAAAAATATATCAATTAACCAAATGATACACTCAAAAATAGTTTGGAGCACTCATCTTAAAATATGAAAGCAACTCACTAAACTATAAATAAGAGGAAAAGTAAATATGTAAAAATGGCCTTGTCAATTGATTAAAAAATTTTCTGAAATCCCAGTCTGTGTTAGTTTTGAACCCCAAGACGTAAGTAGAAAATTAAGAGTAGCTGGGCACAGTGGCAAGTGCCTCTAGTCCCAGCTACTGGGGGACCTGAGACAGGAGAATTGCTTGAGCCGAGGAGTTCCAGGCTGCAATACACTAGACTGCTACTGCACCTGTGAATAGCCACTGTACTCCACACTGGGCAATACAGCGAAACCCCTCTTTTTTTTTTTTTTTTGAGACGGAGTCTCGATCTGTCGCCCAGGCTGGAGTGCAGTGGCGCGATCTCTGCTCACTGCAAGCTCCGCCTCCTGGGTTCACGCCTTTCTCCTGCCTCAGCATCCCAAGTAGCTGGCACTACAGGCGCCCGCTGCCATGCCCGGCTAATTTTTTGTAGCTTTAGTAGAGACAGGGTTTCACCAAGCTAGCCAGGATGGTCTTAATCTCCTGACCTCGTGATCCACCCGCCTCGGCCTCCCAAAGCGCTGGGATTACAGGCATGAGCCACCGCACCTAGCCACCCATCTCTTTAAAAAACAAAAACAAAAACCAAAACAAAACAAAAAAACAACAGTAAGACTGCTACTGTTACAGTTAAGGCAATCAACCACTATACAAACAAGCTTCTTTAAAACATCAGAGTTTTAAAAAATTAAATCAGCAAATGCAGTATATTAGTTAATTTTGTAAAGGATCAATCTGCTCTTCTTTCAGCCATTGGCAACTTTTTTTCTTAATTTCACAACTAGATGCATTTAAATACCAAATAGTATTATTTGATTTAGTTTCCTTAAGCCCTGCTTAACTTCCTGTGAAGTTGCATATTGCATTCATTGGGGTTTAGATGCAAAGTGAAAGCAGGACTACAATCATATATAATCAAAATACCACTGAAAAAGGCCTTGGGAAGGTCCTCTAATGGATCTCAAACAATGCTTTTTCCCAGTATAGACATATCCCAGTCTCTTCAGCTCAATGCCAGATGAAATAGGTAAAGAAAAAGCAGATTTACATCCCTCATTTCACCCACATTACAAGAATAAGTTCAATTAATAAAACAGAAGGCAGATCATTAATAATGTCATAATTCTTTTTCTTCTTTATTGTTTTGGGGTGGGTCAGCTAGTAATCTTACCAGCTACATTTTATAGTGAAGGAAAACAACTAAATTAAACTTCTAGGAATAGTGCTATTCTCAACAGAGCTAGTTTAAATGAAAACAAAGCAGTTACTAATACTTCCCTAACAAGAAAAATTATTAAAAAAAAAAGAAAGAACATAGTTATCCTCCTCAGGAGGCTTATGTACTACAGTCATTGCTATGTATAAAAAAACAAACTACAGTGTAAACAGCTGCTCATCTCCCATAACACTTCAGAATAACAAATTTCCACTCTAAATGTCATCAACACTAATGTTGTTACCAATGAATGATTAGTTGGGCAGAAAATACTGTAAGACTTTTATTTTAGCTTTCAAACTCCCTCTTACAAAGAGGAAACAACCACATTGCAAGAACGCAAATATTATTTAATTCTTCATATAATGATACATGCTACAGTGTATACTATAACCATGTTATTTCCCTGAGGATTTTGTTGAATTCTACTGCTGCTAAAGCACAAAAATGTTGGTGGTAGTTAAAACCAACTGTTTTAAGAGAAAAGTTGCCTAGAGTTTATTCACAAATATGTTGTGATTGAAAGCATCTATCCCAATGTCAGTTCTGTAGCATATAAGCAGAAGACAAACTCAGGTAACATTCAAACTATTCAGAGCCTAGGATATGTTATTATTCTTATCCAGTTATTACAGTAAGCAGTAGTTCTGTTTGCTCTTCTCAAGAAAGAGTTCTACTATAAGAAGGCTAGTTTTAGGAATATTTTGAGTGTAATTTCTAGTATAATGGTGATTTGACCAACTACAATAAATTATTTATGTCAATAATATATCAGCAGGCAAGATTCATATATAGATCAAATCCACTACTCAACAGCACTCTTTATGCAATTTGGTGAGCACAAAGCTTGAACATGTAAGTGCTTATTCTTGATAAAATGTACTTACCCAAGAGGAAATGCGATTTGCAAAAAAAAAAATCGAACTGAAGAATAATGAGTCTTTAAAAGGCCGGCAGACTAAGCAAAAAAAAAAAAAAAAAAATTTAAGAAAGTAAAAGATTACCTGAATGCATTCGCTCTATAATAATGGACTGGTGAGGCGGAGGTTGAAGAAAATGTGAAGCATGAGAAATTGCAAGGGCTAGACCAGAACCAAGTGGATTCTAGAGCAGGGAAAAAAAAAAAAAATCTAACTTTATATTGATATTACTATAGTTCTATAAAAACTACTAACCATAATAGCAAATTAATAAGTTTCTTCTCTTAATGTATGTACTGTAATATTTTATAAAAGAAAATAACTTGATACATCAAGTTGGTATTAAAAATTTTGCCTTCTAAAGTTAGAGTATATTTCAAGATATTTTTAAATGTCTAAGTCAACACCTATTTAAAACATAATTTACCATTCTGGACTTGTTGGAATTTTTGTTATGTGCAGCAAGATTGACTGCTGGGGGATCAATGACTGAGCCTGGGAAAAGCTGTGCAAGTTCGGCATTAATCACAACGGAAACTGCTTCATTGGGTGGAGTGAGTGGTGGAGTCATAAAAAGAGGTGTTGTTTTTGGAGTGGGTGGAATAACATCAGATGGATGAATGAAGAATCCAGGGGCAGCCACTGGGTTGGAAGGCACAGAGTTGTGAACAGGACCTACTGCTGATGCTGCTGCAGCTGCTGCAGCTGTTGTCTGATGTAACTTGGCTTCCAGCTTTGCTTTCTGCAAAAGAAGTAAAAGCAACATATATAGACTAATCCTGCCTACCTAAATTGTGGCAGAATACCACATGGACATATATTATGAAGATAAACATGATTAAATTGATCATACTTAAAGATGAAATTAAATCAAAACTGGACTTGATATAAATGGATCATTGCTTTGCTATATACACTTTAAATGTTTAACACAAAATTTCCTGTGCATTTGGGAACTAGGACTCTTTCAAGGTAGTGGTGAAAAGGAAGCAGAACAATTAATGTAAATAAGGAATATCTGCTCAAAACAAAATATTATAAGGAGTTGAATTCTCATATTGACTAATGTAATACGATTTCTCACCTGGAATTGCCAAAGATTTCATTTAAACCAGCGGTCCTCAACCTTTTTGACACCAGGGACCAGTTTCATGGAAGACACTTTTGCCACGGATGCGGGGAGATGTGGCAGAGGCGCAGGGGACTGGTTTCGGGATGAAACTGTTCCACCTCAGATCATCAGGCATTAGACTCTCATAAGGAACATGCAACCTAGATCCCTCACATGCACAGTTCACAATAATGTTCATGCTCCTATGAGAATCAAATGCCCCTGCTGATCTAAAAGGAGATGGAGCTCAGGTGGTGCTTGCTTGCCCACCGCTCACATCTTGCTGTGCGGCCCAGTTCCTAAAAGGCTGTTTATTGGTACTGGTCCATGGCCCAGGGACTGGAGACCCCTAATTTAGGCCACAATAAAATTTATGAAGCATCTGTCATTATTAGTGAATTTTAAGTCACATTAAATTTAACTGTTCTATAAAATTTTGTTTTAGGAACTATACTCTATATAAATAGTAACTAGTAACTGTACATATTCTTTGATCGAGTGTTTAGAGAATGGATTTACTTCAAGATTGCACAAAAAATATCAATCATATTCCCTCAAATATGTATCAAATAAGATGTATTCATACAATGTTAACCAATTTAAATATCACAAAGACTTTACCTCAATTTTTGTTGAAACTGATTAGCTCAGATCAGTCAACCTACGTTTCTTTATGAAAATAATGGTCATTTTTAAAGTGCTTATTCAGCTTTTGAAGTTTAGAGACAGCATGAACAAAGAGCCAAATAGTCTCCAACCTGTTGCTGAAGCTTCAAAAGCTGCTGCTGTTTCTCTTGCAGCACCTGTAGCTGTTGCTCGGCTGAAGCCATTGCATGAGAGAGAGACTGCAAAGCTACCTGGGCTGCTGAACTCAGGGCTGTCGAGGCTTCCCCAACTGTCCCAGATGATAGTCCACCTACTGCAGGAGTAACCCCGAAGGAACTCACTGGCATAAGACAAGGGGTAAAAACAAAAACAAAAAACACCAGGATGAAGAAAAGGTTAAAGACAAAACATGTTCAAATATTTTGGCACTATTACGATGCTAAAACTATAGTTAATTTTCATTCTAAAAAAGAAATCTGGAAAGTATAAATAAGGAAACATTAATGGTAAAATAAAGTATATTGATACTACTATCATTCAAGATCTAGGAAATACAGGAATGATTTTTTTTTTTTTTTTTTTTTTTGAGACAGGGTCTCACTCCGTCACTCAGGCTGGAGTGCAGTGGCGTGATCTTGGTTCACTGCAACCTCCACCTCTGGGTTCAAGAGATTCTTGTGCCTCAGCCTCCTGAGTAGCTGGGATTAGAGGCATGCACCACCATGCCTGGCTAATTTTTGTATGTTTAGTAGACATGCGGTCTCGCCATATTGGCCAGGCTGGTCTGGAACTCCTGGCCTCAAGTGATCCACTAGCCTTGGCCTCCCAAAGGCTGGGATTACAGGTGTGAGCCACCACGCCCAGCCCAGCAATGATGAGTTTGCAAATATCTTTGTTATAGTAAAGTGATCATTAAAAATGAAAGTAATCTTATTACACAATTTGAGGGTAAGAAATAAATTTGCTTTACTAAGTTTTCTTATTGCAACAACACACCCCACTTCACCTACCAAAAGGACCCCAGAACACCAAAATGGAGAGAGGCATATCCCACACACAGTAAAACTAGCACACACTTCTTACCCATGAACATTATCAGTAATAAAGGCTCTGTGAAACCCTACAAAAGATTTCTTTGATTTTCCATTTCATTGTTATTCAAACAACATTATAAATAATTCTTTCTGCATTGTTTTCCAATATTTATGAGAAATATATTAGAAAAGCTGGGATAAAAACTTCATTTCACAACTTAATCCAATATGTCAGCACAAAACAAAAGGTAGTTGCCAAGTTTAATAACAGCATAAATATTTCTAACAGGCCTTTACTACAAAGTTACAAGGAGGGAAAAGATAACTGCTATAAGAATAGCAAATATTTAGTATGCATTACCATGTGGCATTGTTTTAAAGAATAACTACAATTCACTTTATGGGCAACTTTATGGCCCAGGCATCATGATCCCCCCCCCTTTTTTTATTTTTATTTTTATTTTTTTGCTGATTAAGTAAAGAAGGCTCAGAGAAATTAACCTGTAAACTCACAGTAGAACTAGGATCAGAACCAAAGCGTATGTGAAGCCAAAGCCAATGAAGGGCATAGTGTTAAGCATGGAAGCTACATCAGCTTATTTAATCTCGGCAAGAGAAAAGTATTAAGTACTAACTAGGCAAAGTTTTTGTTGCTACTATTATACGTATGAGGTACTAAAATAATCCCATTTTCTACATAATGAAACTAAAGCTGAGGGAAGTAATTTGCTCATAGGTAGTGGATAAAGGGGAAAATCCAGGCAATCTATCAGCCCATCTTTTTAAAAGCAAACAAGGGCTATATTGTGCCAGAATTCTAATAAAATTAAAAAATAAGCTAAAATAAACAATATACCAATAACAAAAACTGCACGTATCCTCTTATAATTAAATTTCCTTATGTAAAAAAAAAAAACACCACTCATTACAGTGCAGTCATACTGTGCCCTTCATTTAGTGGACACCAATTCAACATTGTAAGCTTGGTCAACGAGCAATTGGCTAGGCATGGTGGCTCACGCCTGTAATCCTAACACTTTGGGAGGCTGAGGTAGGTGGATCACCTGAGGTAAGTAGTTCAAGACCAGCTTGTACAACATGGTGAGACCTTGTCTCTACTAAACACACACACACACACACACACACACACACACACACACACACACACACACGTTAGCCAGGCATGGTGGCACAAGCCTCCAATCCCAGCTACTCAGGAGGCTGAGGCATGAGAAACACTGGAACTCAGGAGGTGTAGGTTGCAGTGAGCTGAGATACTGCCACTGCACTCCAGTCTGGGTGATGGAGTGAGAGAGAAGGGAAGGGAAGGGGAGGGGAGGGGAGGGGAGAAGAGAAGAGGAGAGAAGAAAAGAAGAGAAGAGAAGAGAAGAACAGAAGAGAAGAGGAGAGGAGAGGAGAGGAGAGGAGAGGAGAGGAGAGGAGAGGAGAGGAGCAGAGCAGAGCAGAGCAGAGCAGAGCAGAGCAATTGCATCTCATAAAACATGCGTAGTCCCAAAATAAAATCATCTGCTCCTTCAAGTGTTCCACAGCAGATCGACAGCTATTAATCCCAACAGTCAAGGGGAAACTGTTAGACTTGCTAAATCATTCATACCATGCTTGTATTTTGGGGTAATATATATGGTTTTTAATACTGTGAACATTTACATTTAATTGATTTTAAAATCTAATGCCCAAATAACACAGGGAAAACTAAGTGAATCACTACAAGCAAACAGAAGACGTAAACAATCCAAGGAAAAATAAGCCATCCTGATACTATAGAACTAATCAGAAATCTTTTGCACAATCCGAGTTTTCAATATCCTTTTCTATTTTTATACTACAAAGGGCCTCAAAAACTCTAGTTATAAAAAAATATAGGGCTGGGCCAGGCATGGTGCCTGCCGCCTGCAATCCCAGCACTTTGGGAGACCAAGACAGGTGGATCACCTAAGGTCCGGAATTCGAGACCAGCCTGACCAACATAGCAAAACCCCGTCTCTACTAAAAATACAAAAATTAGCTGGGTGTGGTGGTGGGCACCTGTAATCCCAGCTACTGGGGAGGCTGAGGCAGAAGAATCACTTGAACCCGGGAGGCGGAGGTTGCAGTGAGCCAAGATTGTGCCATCACTCCAGCCTGGCAACAGAGCGAGACTCCATGTCAAAAAAATATATATATATATCTATATATATCTATATATAGATAGATAGATAGATATATCTCATATATTATATATATCATATATGAGATATATATATATCAGATATATCATATATATAATATAATATATATGAACAAGACCAAGATGAGTACTACTATTACCATTTCTATTCAACAACATATAGGAAGACCTAGGAAGCGCAAAATAACACAAGGAAAAAATGACGATAAAATGATGAGAAAGAAAAAAGTAAAACTATTAATAGACAACATGATTGCAACACATTAAAAATTCTCTAAGAAACTGCAAACTATAAACTACTTTTAAAATTAATAATATAGCACTGTCACCAGATGTGATAGTAATATATACAAATCAATTATAGTTTTATACACAAATACCAAATGAATGGAATGATTAAGAGGAAGATCGCTTATAACAACATAACAATTAAATATATAACTAAGAATCTAAAAAAAAAATGTAAAACTATGTTGAAAACCACAAAGCATAACCAAGAGAAATCAAAGACCTAAATATATTATAGAATATATACCGCCAGTGTGTATTCTGGATTTAAGGGGACAGAAAAACACACACACAAGTGTTAATGCATTTAAAAAGTCAATATTAAGATGCCAATTCTCCTAAACTGATTTACATAAAGGCCCTAAATTTTAAAAACAAGTATTTTGTGTAGAAATTGACAAATGAAATCTAAAATTCAAACAGAAATACAAAAGACCTAGAATAGCAACAACAATCTTTAATAAAAAGAATATTTGTAGGTTGTACTCATAGGTACATACCCAAGAGAATTGAAAACACACATTGACCAAAAAAAAAAAAAAAACACAAAACAAAACAAAACCTACACAAACATGTTCACAGCAGCATTAGACATAACAGCCAAAAAGAAGAAATCGCCTAAATCTTTACCCGTAGATGAATGCCTAAACAAAATGGAATATTCAGCCAGAAAAAGGAGTAATGTACTGATACAGGCTAAATGGATGAAACTCCAATCTGCTGGTTGCCAAGTGACTGGAAGGGTTTGGGGGGAATGGGAGAAAACGCTAATGGATGAAGAGTTTCTTCCTGTAGTGATGGAAATGTTCTAGAATTAGATAGTGGTGATAACTGCATAACATTGTGAGTTTTATTTAAAAAAAAAATTAGAAAATCAATTTTTAAAACCTACCTAAAAAGAACGTTGGTAGATTTTTACTATCAGATATAAACACTTAACATAAAGTTACACTAAGACAATAGAGGCTGGGCACGGTGGCTCACGCTTGTAATCCCAGCACTTTGGGAGGCCGAGGCAGGCAAATCACTTGAGATCAGGAATTCAAGACCAGCTGAGCCAACATGGCAAAACCTCATTTATGCTAAACATAAAAAAATTCACTGATGGTGGTGCATGTCTATAATCCCAACTATCAAGAGGTTGAGGTGGAAGAATCACTTGAGCCCAGGAGGTGAGGCTACAGTGAGCCAAGATTCAGCCACTGCACTTCAGCCTGGGCTACACAGTGTCTCACTCTGTATCAGAAAAAAAAAAAAAAAAAAGGCAATAGAGTATTAACAAAAGGCCAAATAAATGACCAATGAAACAGAAACAGACCCATATATATATGAGATACTTACTACAGAGGCAACACTGCAGTAAAGTGGGAGCAGAGTAGTTTTCCCATAAATGATTAGATAGCAGAAGATAGAATAAGTATAAAAAAAAGATGGATTAGAAGAAAATATCCATAATTAACTAAGGAGAGATAAAACAATTGAAAATTCTATCAGTTATGATGATGAGATACAACATATATAAAAATGGAGACTCAAAAAGACAGGAGACAAAATAGAGCAGAAGCAATATTTAAAGAGTTAACTGGTTATTTCCCTAAAGCTGTGAAGGATATCAGCTAAAACTTCAGGAGGCTATCAACTAAAGATTCAAGAAGTCCTATCAATCTGAAGCGGAATAAACACAAATGAAACCACATGTAGAAACATCACAGAAAAATTCTGAAAGCAAAAAAAGGGCAGAAGGGCAATCTCAGAAAGTTTGAGAAACGACCTTTAAAAAGCAATAATAAGACTGACAGATGACTTCTAACAAATACAAACTAAGCTAAGAGACAAGGAAAGATTACCTTTAAATCACCAGTAAAAATAACTAGTAACTTAGAATCCCTATAGAATTCTATATTATATTGTTTAATCATGTATTGAAAATCAGATGACACTGCAAAACTGATTGTTTACAACAACACTGGTTTCATAATAAATTATAATTAATTTAGGTAGTTATCGGATATTAAGATCTGTTTTGAAGTATTTTGGCAAAGAAAAAAAGAATAGACAAATGTGAAAAAATAACAATGATATTGGAATCTGGATAATGGCTATGCTGTTTGTTCATTTGATTATTCATAAAACTTTGAACTTTTTCCCAAAAAACCTAATTGAATGTGTCATCAGTAGATAAGTACAAAAAGAGATCTTAAGAGTATTTTTCAGACCTAAGAAAAATCATACCAGATAAAAGCTCAAAGACAAAGGAATAAAAATCAATGAAAATGGAATTATGAGGTAAATCCAAGTGAATACTGAATATAAAAAATTATAATAATGTATCATGGGAATTCATACATACTTCTGGAATCTAGACTATATACTCTGGATTATGAGAATTAATAATGTATTATGGGAAGAAACATATACTTCTGGAATCAGAGTACATACTGTGATCTCAATGATATAATTACTAAAAGAACGGTTCAAGAAAAAAATGGAAAAATTGACCAATAAAAAATATAATCAGCCCTAAAAACAGAAAAGGAGGAAAAAGAAGCATGTAACCAACCATCAGGACAATGAGAAATAGAATAGTACATATAAAAAATCATGGCAGACTTAAACAGGAATATATCACTAATCACATTAAATGTAACTGAATTAAATTCTCCCATTGAAAGACAAAAATGTCAGGCTGGATTTTTAATAAATGCAACTACATGCCACTTATAAAAAGTATATCTAAAACATAAGGAAACACTGAAAAGTTGAAAGTAAAAAGATGGAAAAATATATACCATACAAATAGCAGCCAAAGAAGGCTGGTGTTAGCTAAGTAAACATCAGACGAGGTAAATCCTCGGAGAAATAGCAAACTTAAAGATAAAAAGATAACTAATGCCAGGTGCAGTGGTGTGTGCCTGCAATCCTAGGTACTTGCGAGATAGGGGCAGGAGGGACATTCGAGCCCAAGACCAGCCTGGGCAACATAGCAAGACCCCATCTCAAAAAATAATAATAAAAGATAATTCATAATGATCGAAGAATTCCCAAGAAAGACACAACCATTCTAAATTTATATGATGGTCTCAAAGTGTATAAAACTTGATGACAAAAAATAAATAAATCTACCATTTTTTAACTTACTGGCCTCATTAACTAAAAAACAAACAGTAAAATAACCAATAAAGATAGAGAATTTGAAGAACACAACTAGCAAACTTGACCAAAAGGATATATAGAGTACACTTCACCAACAAGTGCAGAGTTAACATTATTAAGTATGGATGGAATATTTATAGAATTTGACCCTCTACAATTCTCAACAAATTTGCAAGATCAATACTCTGAGTATTTGACTTCACAGTATTTAAATAGGAACCAGTAGCAAAAAGGTTACTTACTTACTGAAGCTGAATATATGAATACCCTATGAAGCAGTGAATCAACTTCCACATTCATATTCAAGACAAAAGTATATCCATCAGTACTATTAGCTCCACAATGAAACAACTCAAATGTCTATCAGCAGTATACAAACCAATAGTGGATACATAAATTTTGTTGCATTCGGACAAAAGAATCCTAAAGAGCAATGAAAAAGAACCAACTGTCTATATGCAATGATATAGATTAATGCCATAATCATAGGATTGAAAAGAAGGCAAACCAAATATACATACATGTGCAATTCTATGTTATACAGACCTTACTCAACCACTGTTCAAGAATGCATCATTAAGTGGTTATTCAAAGAAATAAACAAAAACCAAAAAGTAACTACTCCAAAAGGATGATGTTTAGCTTCTGGAGAAAATGAGGAAGAAATAAATGGAAGTGGTCACGAAGACACCTTTTGGGGTGCTGGAAATGTTCTTTCTTTACTTATTGGTCATCACACAGACAATGTGTATCATGATAAACTGCCGAGCTATGCAATTATTTTCTGCACTTTTCCGCATAGGTATTATATTAATATTAACATGTTTCAAAAAAGTAAACAGGACTGAGAGACTACAATCATCTTTCAGCTCCTTATAATCACTAGTCAGCACTTTGCCTCAACATTTAATAAAAATCTCTCTTTAGGCAGTTTCATTTTGGGTGAAATAAAGAGGTGATGGCATATATATACACAGACTAGCCCTGTAAAGACAAGAAACTCGTTCCATTGCTTGCTTTGCAGGGGGAGAAATGGGTGGGGAGTGTGGAGAAAAACTTTTTCAAACCTAATCTTTTATCTTTTAAAAATTATGTGCCTTTTGCAAACACATGAATTTTTGTAAAATAAAATAAAAATCCAGGATACTTAATTTCTTTTTCTTTTTGAGACGGCGTCTCACTCTGTCACCCAGGCTAGAGTGCAGCGGCACAATCTCAGCTGACTGCAACCTCCACCTCCCGGGTTCAAGCAATTCTCGTACCTCAGCCTCCCAAGTAGCTGGGACTACAGGCAGGTGCCTGCCACCACACCCAGCAATACTTTTTGTATTTTTAGTAGAGACGAGGTTTCGCCATGTTGACCAGGTTTGTCTCAAACCAGGATACTTAATTTTTTTTTTTGGAGACAGAGTCTTGCTGTTTGCCCAGGCTGGAATGCAGTGGCGCGATCTCAGCTCACTGCAAGCTCCACCTCTCACATTCACACCATTCTCCTGCCTCAGCCTCCTGAGTAGCTGGGACTACAGGCACCACCACCATGCCCAGCTAATTTTTTTTGTATTTTTTAGTAGAGACGGGGTTTCACTGTGTTAGCCAGGATGGTCTCGATCTCTTGACCTCATGATCCGCCCACCTTGGCCTCCCAAAGTGCTGGGATTACAGGCATGAGCCACCGCGCCAGGCCCAGGATAATTAATTTCAATACAGTTCCACGAAAGGTCCTGATTTATAATAAAATAATTTTCTGAAAGTTCAAATTTTTTGTCATGGCATGTTTCTATTCTAGTGTAAATGTAAAAGTTTCTACAAAATGACTATATAGTCCAAGAAAACAAATACAAATTAATTCTGACCTTCCTAGAATCACCATATAAAGGAAATATTAGGTTTTTATCTAAAAAGCTCATATTCACTACATAAACTGTGAATTTCACTTAGTAGCTACCTCCACAATTGGATATATAAGGCAATTCCTAACAAAAAGACACTCAAATAAAGAACTGATCAATTCCTTTTAAAACCTCCTGCTATTCTGGAACCAGCTAAGATTAAATTTTTCACGACTTCTCTAGCAAACCGTTTTTGCTTTTTGTTAAACTGTTGAGGAGACTAAGATGGTACCCAATTACACAAAACCATTAACAGAAGAATCACGTTAAGACAACAGTCAAACCCTTCAGTGACTAATACAGATACAAAATCATAAACCAATCTTAACTGAAAGACTTCTATTATTTATGCTGCAATAGAAGTAACTGTAAATAAATACCGATCTTCCTACGTGAGAAGGAAAAAAAAATCACAGAAAACAAGAAAGAAAATAAACAAGTTTCCACTGATTGATGGTCAAAAACTTAATTTTTAAGTGAAGGTATTTAACACACCAAGAACATCACATATTCAACAAACCCAAATAGTTCCTCACATATTCAAGGTTGTTTTAAACTAGTTCGAGAAACAGTATTCCCTCTTTACTCATCTCAACCTTCTCAAAAACATCATTCAGTAGTAGAAACACGTAGTCTATTTTTACTCTTCCATTTCCAACATATTTGATATTTTTCAAATTAAAAAATTTCTGAAAGTGCATACACATAAAAACAGAATGATTTAAGACACTGTTCTAAGTGGGTACAGGGGGAAAAAAAAACCCTGTGAATTGACTTAGGAAAGAATATAAAACGATTTATATTTCCCCCAAATGCCCCTCCCACAAATAAATTTCCACTTAACAGCAATGAAAATTACATAATTAGAAATAATGTTTAAATATATAAATATCACTTTATTACTGCATAAAGTATATAATAAAAGAAGGTATATACCAGTAAACGTACTTGCATCATCCCTTTCTATTCTGGTTCCATCACTAGTTGACACACAAGTAAAGTGCAGAGGTTCAACTTCCAAAAGTCCAGTGAGAGATGTGAAACTACCCTCAGCAGCTGTGCAACTACTGACCTTTCCATTTCCTAATGGCAAAAGACAAGTTTTATAATACGTGAAGATAATTTTTAAAAAGCAATAGTCACAACAATAATTACAGCTGCAACTTCAATTTTAATTAGAACATATAAATACACAACTCTTACACAGTGCTTGAATCATGGGCATGGTATTAAGAAAACTGACAAAACAGCAGGCACCAGTTTCCCTGCTACAAAAGCAGATTTGGATAAAAGCAACTTAGTAGCTCTTCACATTAACAGAAACATGAGTGGTAGTTTCCTGTAACATGAAATTTACATTTAGTAACAAGTGATTTCAATCTCAAATGGGGTGAAAAAAGTAGTAAATCAGCTAGTCACATTAGCTATCACCTAATCTGTTGGCTATATGTAAAATCAGAATACATTCTAAGATGTCAACTGCATAAATATAAGACACAAAACAAAGGATGAACATTTCAAAATATTAACAAGGTTTATCTACACATTGTTTCTTGTATTTTGTTCATATTATCAGTTTTATAGAATGAGGCACACTACTTCATGGTCATAAAAATAGTTTAAGCTAGCATAAGTAGTTTTTAAAAGAAAAAACCATGTAGCCACAACTATATGACTAATAAAACCACAGCAAGAAGTCTAGAGGGAAGAACACAAATGAATTCACAGGGACCGCGAATGTAGCTTGGGAAGGCAAGGATTATATTCACTACTTTGCAATTTTTTTTTTTTTTTTGGAATTAGCACTCATTTAAACAGAATTATTTAAATCACAAAGCAAAACAGAATTCACAGATGAAAAGAATGGGGAGATATAAAAACTGTCATTAACAGCTGAAGGACTATCAAACACAAGAATAAACTGTCATAACCTTGTTTTCCAATGTCTTATTGGGGGTCAGCATAGGGCCTGACACATGCTCCAAAAAATGCTTATTGCACACTTACTCAATACAAGAATTGGGAGACAGAAGAATAAAAGGTAAGTCCCAGTCCTCACGAAGACTATATTCTATGTTAGTGGTTATTAGGAATCAACGCAACTTTTTTTTAAGCTGCAAGGTTTTACTTAAGAGAAATTTAAAGGACTAGTAAGTCAAGGGGCAATCAGTCCTAAGGTATGGGATAATAAAATGCTTCTCTAACAAAATGAGGGGATTAATGGGAAGAATAAGAGAGTTTCATACATTTGCTCCCTTGAAGTGGCAGAAAAGCCATGCAGAAAGAACATGAGTGAAATCCCCATAGCAAAGAAACATGGCACATTTAAGGAACTGAAAGAATAATATGGCTAGAGGAACAGTTCTCAATTCTAAGATCCCTCTACATATCTTTAAAATATTAAGCACCCTGAAGAGCTTTTGTTTCCATTGTTTTACTGGTATTTACCATAGTAGAAATTTTAAGGTGTGAAATTTAAATATTAATTCATTTAATAATAAACCCATTAAATGTTAAAATAGCATAATTTGATGAAAAATAACTGTTTTCTGAAGAAAAAATAATTTAATGGAAAAAGTGACAATGTTTTACCTATTTAAAAATCTCTTTAAAATGTGAAGTATCAGAGGATACTTGGATTCTCCTACCTGCCTCTGTATTCGACGTGTTATAAAATGTTGTTTTAGCAGAAGTAGGTGAAAACATCTGGCCCAACACAAATATGTAGTTGGAAAAAGAATATTTTAAAATACTTGCATATTCAAAAACTTGACAAGTGGTAATTTCTTAAAGGTTACAATGTGGTATCTGAAATCTTACCAATGAACTTCTCAAACTCTGTTACATTAAGATCAACTGATATATTTTATACTTTTAAAGAACTTTACCCATGCATACTGGTGAAACATCACGCACTGATCATTTGGAAAATATTGGTTCACCACTGTATACAAATATTCCAAATGTTGACACATTTCATTATCCAGTATTGGAAAATTACACTCTCTAATATCAGACTCCATGAGAAAAGTCTACACACTGGGAAGCTATCAAGCTCACTATGGGAGATGTTTCTCATTCACTTTTCAAAAAACAACCGTCAAATAACGCAGTGTAAATGGGCGTAGTTTGTCTGTCAGTCATTACTGCAAATAAAAATGGTATTCCAAGAAACAAGCAAGTAGTTCAGCTTGTAACTGAACTTCACATCTCCCTGAAACAAGCATGGTACTTTGGCATGCCACAGAAGTACTCTATGCATATGTATCATTCATCTCAGAATAAAAGATGTGTATTCATGGGTTAAAATTTTAATAAAATTAATAATTTTTACTGCAACGTCAAGGGCATTTTAAAATGAAACCGACATTTTTATTACAAGTGCACAGTGAATAACACCATGCTTTTTCACAATCGATAAAAATGTCAACGAAATCAAAAAGACAAATAACATCATTCTACTATCATCAAAATAGTTATGACCATATAGATCCCCTTAATGATCTCAGGAACCCTTTGGGGGTCTATAGAACACACTTTGAGAATCACAGGGCCAAAGAAGACTAAACGGGGCAATGACACAAGATAAAGTGGCAAGGAAAAGAGAGCCAAATCATTTAGGATTTTATATGCTGTATTAGAAACTTTGCACTTCAGAAGATGGGAAGACCTGAAAAGTACTCTAAGGAGAAAGGTAAAGTAACTGAAAGATCATACTCAATGCAATGTGGAGAATGTACCAAAGTGAGGCAAGAACAGATGTAGGCAGACCAGTGTGAAAGCTATGATTGTAGTATGGGTTCAAGATGACTGTAACTTGTGATCATGGGAGGTAACAGAGTGAGCAAACTTGACATACACTCAGCTCTCTGTATCTGTGGGTTTGGCATCCATGGATTCAACCAACTACAGACAGAAAATATTCAGGGGAAAAAAATGAATGGCTGAGTCTGTTACAGCCTTTTTTTCTTGTCATTATTCCCTAAACAATACAGTATAACAAGTACTCATGTAGCATTAACATCGTATTAGGTATTATAAGTGATGTAGAAATGATTTAAGGCACACAGCAGGATGTGTGTAAGTTATACACAAACTGCACTACATCATTTTTTATAAGGGACTTGAGTATGTACAGATTTTGTTGTCTGCAAGGAGTCCTGGAACCAATTCCCCACGGATAGAGAGGAACAACTGCATACACTGGTGGAAAAATAGGTGCCATATGGTGATATCCTCAATGTGGGTGATAAGAAAGATATAAGTATCATGAATGACATTCACATTTCTGTCTTGTGCCACTGATGCCATTAACAACAACAACAAAAAATGCTGTAGAGAGACTAATAATGAGGAACAACACAATGAGACATTAAAGTGGAGACACATCATAATTTTTTTTTTTTTTTGAGGCGGAGGCTCACTCTTTCTTTCGCCCGGGCTGGAGTGCAGTGGCGCTATCTCAGCTCACTGCAAGCTCTGCCTCCCGGGTTCACGCCATTCTCCTGCCTCAGCCTACAGGTGCCCACCACCGCATTTGGCTAATTTTTTTGGCATTTTTAGTAGAGACGGGGTTTCACCGTGTTAGCCAGGATGGTCTCAATCTCCTGACCTCGTGATCCGCCCACCTCGGCCTCCCAAAGTGCTGGGATTACAGGCGTGAGCCACCGTGCCCGGCCGACATATCATGATTTCTAAATTCCTTGTTCTGAGTCTTCTTTGCTCATTTGCAAACTTGATGACCTCAGAGCTTGGAATGAACCTTACAGTCCTTCCCTTACGCTTTCACCCTAACAGATTTCACTGCTTCTTTTGGTATACTGAAGGCATTGGTATCTCCAGTTCTAGTCTCTCCTACTAGTTCCAATCATAAATTACAATGGTCTAATTGATGCGTCACTTGGATAGAGAAGACAGAAAATGGTGAGATGCGTATAAGGCAATCAAGAGCCTAAGTCATCAAATAGTAATAACACATATATTCAAGGCAGCATAAGCAATTAAAAAGCAAGTGACAGACCAGTATGGGTAGTATGCTCTTTCATTAGAAACTATATTAACGAATACAGGTTGCAAACAAGTTTAAATAGCTAAACATCCAGTTAACAATAGTAACCTAAGAGGGTGGAAAGGTTGGGGTTGAGGCATTTTACATTTCATTTACATTTTTGTATTTGATTTTTTTAATTTTGCTTTTATTACACCTCATAAGTTACTTTTCAACAAAATTGAACTTCTCTCTCAAAATTTACTTATATCTGGTTATTACCTTAATCTGTTTGCAAATTTTCTAACATTTTTTGTATCCTAACAACATCTGCAATAAGTACAATTAGATGGAAGAAAAAAATGAAACGGTCACTCTTTTATCTAACAAAAATAAACAGCAAATTTTAGCACTTAAAAAGATTATAAAAATAGTGTCATGCATACATCCGAAAAACACATTCTTTAGAAAGTATAAAAGGATATATGTAATGTATACAAAGCTTACCTCAAGAAAGTGACAGATTCAGAAAATTATCTTTTGTTTGTGCATCCTTATTACAGTAAGTATATATTACTAATTTTGTATTTTTGAAATAGGAAATGTTTTTTAACTTTATAGAGGCAGCAAAGATACATCAAATAAAACTGAAAAGGCTACAACAAATACATTTTAAATAGTCTCATAAGCATTAAAATCACACTGAAATGAAATGCATAACAAAAACAAAAAATTAAAGTCACAACCCTTTCAAATATGACTTTAATATACTGGGATTTTCTTCAGAGGGAAGGAGGAAGTTAAGAACTTCTAGGAAACATTTTAATAATTCATATGATAAGTTCTAAGGAATTTTAGTTTTCTAAAGACAAAACATCATGACTATAATCTATTAAGTCAAATGGCAACTTAAATCCAAGACACAACATTCAGAATTTCCTTTAATAAAAGAAATCACTACCTGAAAGGACATCTGATAAATCAATTTCATCTGACTGGACACCAATGCTGCTGTTATAAACATTTTTACAAGAAGAGCCACTCATCTCCAAATCAAAGAGGACTGGATCAAATGGTGAGCTATATAATCCATATCTGAAAAATAAAATAATGCACTAACAATTTTCCTTTCAGCCATCTAATTAACAAATTACCTTTACTTAGTTTTAAAAGCAGTCTGACTAACAGCGCAGAGGGAGATGCTGACTAGATTTGACCCATCAAATTCAGTGAATCTCAACTATGTTCCCTGCAATCTATACTCTAAAAGACACTGTCCAGAGACTCAACAAATGTGATTCCAATAAGCTGGCAACTAAGGTACTAAGACTGCCACCTGCAGATTGAAGCGAGGGATATCAGGCACCATTCTCTCCCGTGAATCATTACGACATAGCCTCAAGTACAAAGGCTTTGAGTAAAACGTCATCAAAATCAGAACATCTAACCTAGGAAATTATAAAATCACTGCTCTAAATAAAGGAATGCCTTACTTCAAACGTAGACAATCAGGCAAGAACTTAAATCTAACCTTTTGCTATTGCTTAATTCATCATGTTAAAAGTTTTGAAATACAAGTAGCAGGTAGAAGAATACTAGTTATGGGACAATAAGTGACTCAGATAATTCCACCTATAAAGTGCACAGAGAAACAGACACATTACATTCTTCTTCCATTAGCAGGGCATACCACTTTTCATTATTAAATAAAATTAGCCCTCTGAGTAACCATCATAAGGATTTATCAAACTGTTAAAGAGTAATTTCTGGCCGGGCACGGTGGCTCATGCCTGTAATCTCAGCACTTTGGGAGGCTGAGGCGGGCGGATCAACTGAGGCTGGGAGTTTGCGAACAGCCTAACCAACATGGAGAAACCCCGTCTCTACTAAACATACAAAATTAGCCAGGCCTGTGGTGCATGCCTGTAATCCCAGCTACTCGGGAGGCTGAGGCAGGAGAATCGCTTGAACCCGGGAGATGGAGGTTGTGGTGAGCTGAGATCACACCATTGCACTCCAGCCTGGGCAACAAGAACAAAACTCCATCTCAAAAAAAAAAAAAAAAGAGTAATTTCTGACAAAACAGAAGAAAGTAAAACCTCAGGCTATTATCATATGGAAAAAGTAAGGTATAAACTAAACATTTTTGTAAGAAAAAGACTGTTATCAGCATATATATATTAAATAACAGTTCTCTGCAAAAGCGTGATCATACTCAGAGACGCCTATTATTAGTCATTAGATATACTAAAATACCTTGTCTGAAGTAAAGCCTCCATTGGTGTTAGCCTGTCCTGTAACTGTCTGGACACTGCAGTAAGCAAAGATGCACAAGCTGTACTGCATCCAGCCAGATCTTCATCTTTCACATAATTCAGTAAGACAAAATACCAATAGACAGAACCTGGAAACAATAAAAACAAAATAAATGTTTCTTTTTCCTCCTTTTCCTCTAACAATGAGAATTTAAGATTACCTATTTATCAGAATACTTCCTTTTGCTAGAAAGATACTCCCTTTTCTGGAAAGACAATCTTATGGGCAATTTACAAAGATAACTCCTTGGAGGGATCAAAGAGGACACTTAAAATATAAACAACACACTGAGGCACAGTCTTACACTAAGAATTTCAAATATTTCTGGAGAGTTTTATAAAGTCATTTAGGTGTATAATAATGTGTATTTATTTAGGTGTATAATAATGTGAGATGCCTCTGAGGGACACTTCGAAATAGCTGAAAAAGTGAGGAGACTGCAGGTCCTTCAAATCATCCTTACCAACATACTGTTTCTCTGTACTAAACTTTAAAAAATAGTGGATGGCAGTGAGCTTCAAACAGCCCATTTTAGTGAATGAATGGGGAATAAAATTATTCTATAATGCGTTAGGTACAGATCCACATTGCTTAAAAGATTATCATGACAGTGTATTTTTACTTTTATTAACTGCTACATACATGCCAAAACTTAAGCGTCCCAACTTTAAAACTATCCTTAAGAAGCTTTTAAACATTAGAGACTATCGTAATGAGCAACTGAGTCAAAATGTTCTATTCCATAGAGTTAATGGTTGTAGCCAAAATATGTTCAATGTAAATATAAACACACTTTACCTAAATTAAGAAAATGATATAACTTTTCAACAACTCTAAACAAGCATTTTTTTGTTTAACACAAAGATGAAATCTTTATGAAATATATAACTCACTGAGGTAACTTGTTGAATGGGTTGTTTTTTTAAACTCCTGGCCTCAAGCAATCCTCCCTCCATGGCCTCCCAAAGTGCTGGGATTACAAGTGTGAGCCACTGTGCCCAGCCTGAATGGTTTGTTTTTTAATAAAACAGATTGTGAAAAATGTCTATCAATAAATAAAATTTGGCTTAAAAGGCCAAATTAGTAGCCCTTCATAGTAACACCATGTACTAGCAAAAACAGTAAGAATCTTTAAAAATCTTCATTACCTTATATATGTGCTATTTTAGAATTGCTTTATGAATTCCTACTTGATAACCACCTTCACTCTTTTTTGATACATAATAATTGCACATATATAGGGGGTATATGTGATGTTTTGAAATATGGATGCAATGCACAATGATCAAATCAGGGTATTTAGGATATCCGTCACCTCTCTGCATTGAGAACACTTTAAATCTTTTAACTATTCTGAAATATACCACAAATTACAGTCACCCTACTGTGCTATCAAACACTAGAACTTATTTCTTCTAACCATATGTTCATACTAATTTATCAACCTCTCTTCAAATCCCACTCACCCTCCCAGACTCTGGTATCCATCATTCTACTCTCTACCTCCAATTACATTCATTCTTGAAAGGCATTTCCACAGAGTCCTCAGGTGCTTTTAAAAAAAAAAAAAAAAAAAAAAAAAACCACTGGTCCCTTTTAGGAAATTCCAATACCTACCAATAGTCCCTACCAATCACACAAAACATATGCATGTGCAATGACACCTGGACCATTTTACTTATTTATGTTACCTCTCTGGCACATGCTGGAATTCTGGTTTCTGGCATCTGATCTGTTACAGTCAGTAAACAACCAAACAACTCAATGATTGTAATGAAATACAGAAAAATAGTTATGAATTGAGATGACTTGATATTAACGTAACTGCTCCATGAACCTTTTCCTTGGAGTACTATTGACGGAGTATATGACCACCCAGCCACAATCTATCGATCCCTTCAAAAAATACAGATAAGCCACAGAAAAGTGAACTTTAATAGAGAAAAAATAGTTATGAAATAATCCTAAGTATACATATGAGATGTTCCATATGACTATAACTATTTGTGATTAAATTAATTTTACATACCACCAGTTGCTGCTGCAGGTAAAAATGACATATTATCAAGTAAAGCCTTCAACAGAACAGATCCAAATGCTGGTTGACATGGGTCACATTTGCCATTACTGAAAAATTTTTAAAAAGAAAAATTGTAAAGACATTACTCAAGGTCTAAATTCGACCCTAAACCTGGTGTGGTACCTAAAAATCTTTAAAATGTATTCTATACCGATTAAAAGAAAAACCTGCCTTAAAGCTACATAAAATACCAAAAGATAGCGGGAACTGATTATACTAAGGATCGTTGTAAATATTTTCTTATGCATTAAACCCTTATCTTTACAACAGTCAATACTGACCATTAGCTCTTAGACACTTCCTAGATACAGTAGCAAGTAGGAACCTTTAAACATTAAGAACCCATATATGCAGTTTCAATTTCTAAAGTTTCAGTTACACATGGTCAAGTGCAGTCTAAACACAGGTGAGTACAGTACAATAAGACATGTTGAGAGACCACATTCATATAACTTTTATCATAGTATATTATTATAACTGTTCTATTTTATTAGTAGTTATTGTTAATCTCTTACTATGCCTAGTTTATAAATTAAACTTTATTGCAGGTATGTATATATAGGAAAAAACAATACTATATATATGGCTCAGTACTAGCTACAGTTTCAGGTCTCCACTGGGGAGGGGAGGGGTCTTGGGACACATGCCCTGGGGATCAGGGCAGACTGTTCTAATTTGTTTCAGGGTTTAGAAAAAAAGGGTCTGCACAATGCCACAAAAAAAAAGTCGGTAAGATTGTTACATAACAGAGAAAACACTTTAGGGCAAGAAAAGACAACCAAGGAAAGTAGGAGTGAAAAGGGTGTAAGAGTTCCCTTGCCAAATTCTCCAAACTGCTACTAACAGGCAGAGAAGCTCAGCAGACTTCTTTTCTTAAAAGTTAAATAGACTTATTTAACATGACACTTTCCCCTAAGAACCCAAAATTCTTGCTAAGATTATCAACAATCTTCATCAACTTTTGAAATTCTCTTAAATTATACATACATTAAACAAGGATCAAATCACACTATAAACAAGGTATCACCCACTAAATTGCAGGTGTACCTAGAAAGTATGCTTTCAACTTAAAAACATACCAACCTAATGCACAAGGCTAGAAATCGGGCACACTTATGGGCTATACTTCGTCCTGCCTCAAAGAAGCAAACACGTACGATGTCTGACAGAAATTTTCGTGTTTTTGAAAGTAGGTTCTCATTTCCTTCCTTTGAGCTGCAAAACAATAGCAGACATTTAGACTCATCCTGAACTTTCAATCATAACATCTAAAAGGCAATCAACAGTGGTAAGCAAAATTTTAATTATTAACCTTCCGGGTCCATTTGAATGAACTCCAGCTAACCAACAGAGAGTATCCAACACAAGGCTCTGGGCATGTTCTGTGATCTGGCCATCATCTGTTTTTCTGCAAAGAGTATTAAGAAGCTTCTCATGAAATTCTGAAAACTGTAACATGGCACATCGTTGCACTCTACAAAAAAAGAAAATATAAACACATTACCAACCAAAACAGAACAACTAAAGCTATCACAACCTGGCTGGTAATGCAATGTTTCATTTTAAATCATGAACATCTCAAGTACATTTAAAAACAATCAATAGCTATATGTCAAGTATTTCATTTGTAGAAAATTTTTTAAAAAATAACATTTACAATAATGTGTTGTAATGTAACATGGAATGTGTATAATTTCTTTTTGTTTTGTTTTTTTTCTCCAGAGATTGGGTGTCCCTCTGTTGTCCAGGCTGGACTCAAACTCCTGGGTTCAAGTGATCCTCCTACCCCCACGTCTTGAGTAGCTAGGACTATAGATACACGCTCCCTTGCCTGACGAGTACGTGTCAAATTAATAACTATCATCCATTCCTGCTATACAACAAGCACTGTGCGGACACTAGAGATAAACCAATGAAGTATAAAGACAACTCATATTCTCATCAAAATTATAATTATTTAAGAAAAATGGACAAAAAAAATTTTCAGGTAAAAGATTTTTTATTTGTGTGTGTATGTGTGTGGTGTTATGCTCTGCACTTTCATTACTGTAAGAATAACAAGATAATGCAATGAAATTACCTTTCCTTAGAAATTGAAGTTTTCTTAAATCTTCGAATGGTGACTGAGACCTCTTGAAGTAAATCACAGCCCCGGAGGTTTTCAGATTTACGGGTGCCACTTGTATTTTCATTCTTAACATTAGATGATTTTTCCTAAACATTACAAATAATAATGAATTTTAAAAAATAAACTAAACTAAAAATCATTTACCACTAAAGTTATAAAATAAAGGAAAATAACTGAATTGTGGCCATCAAAATATAAATCTCAAATTAAAATGATAGCTTGTACCCTCATATTCAGTAAATGACTAATTTTCTCCAGAATTATAATAGGGGAAAAAAAGACAGACACAGCCACTATTTTAAAGGCAATAACCCAATGATTACAGATGATAAAACCAAAGTCCTGAGTCCAATTCCGCTGGGTGCAGTGGCTCAGGCCTGTAATCCCAGAGCTTTGGGAGGCCGAGGCAGACAGATCACAGAACTCAGGAGTTCGAGAACAGCCTGACCAACACAGTGAAACCCTATCTCTACCAAAAAATACAAAAGTTAGCCAAGCATGGGTAAGTGCCTTTAATCCCACTACTTGGGAGGCTAAGTCAAGAGATTCACTTGAACTCAAGGGGTGGAGGCTGCAGTGAGCTGAGATCACATCACTGCACTCCAGCCTGGGCAACAGAGCAAGACTCTGTCTCAATGATAATAATAATAATAATAATAATAATAATAAATAAACACAATAAAATAAAATAACTACGTGAGATATGTCAGGCTCCCCAATTGCTAAGGTTCACTCACTTTCAGTATTTAAAAAAGGGAGGTAACAGAACCTGCTATGCCTACTTCAGAGTTATAATGAAGATTACATCAGATAAAGTACACAGAAGTCCTTGAAAAACTGGAAGACCTATATATGTGTAAAATGCCTGGTATTACTGATCAGTATCAGTATGATTCCTTATAAATAATGATGATAAACAAAACCTCCTTCCTGACTTCCAGGAAATCCAAGATAAGTCAATTGTAAGGAGCTGCACGGTTCACAGCTACTTTCAGAAAATCAACCATGAGGATTAGAACCTGTCTTAAAATTACGCCCCAACTTCTCTTTCTGTATACTCCCAAATAGTCACCAAAAACAAGATTGTGAGTTGCCAACAGAGGGCATATGAAGAAACTCTCATACCAAAAGAAATAAATATTATGGTCTAAAATAATTATAAAGGGAAATATCTGCTAACAATTACTCCCTATTCAGTATACATTATAAAAGCTAGGTAATTTGCCTAAAGTTAATTCAGGCTGGGTGCAGTGGCTCACGCCTGTAACCCCAGCACTTTGAGAGGCCAAGGTGGGCAGATCACCTGAGGTTAGGAGTTGAGACCAGCCTGGCCAATATGGTGAAACCCCGTCTCTACTACAAAGACAAAAATTAGCTGGGCATGGTGGCACACGCCTGTGATCCCAGCTACTAGGGAAGTTGAGGTGGGAGGATGGCTTGAATCTGGGAGGCAGAGGTTGCAGTGAGCCGAGTTTGCGCCACTGCATTCCAGCCTGGGGGAAAGAGCGAGACCCCGTCTCAAAACTCTAAAATAAATAAAATGAAATAATAAAGTTAACTCAAACATTCTTCTTCCCAAATATATTTAAGTCACTCCAAAGACAAAATACATACAAACCAAAGCATATAGTAAAACATCACTGAAAGGTCATACTACTTCTAATAGTGTGTTAAATCTGATCCACAATGTTTAAAACTGTATTGTTATTGTTCAAAATGACAGTTTCATACCTTGCCTGCTGCAACTTTAGCCAAAAGTGAAGCAAGTGAATAACCCTTGTTACTCTGGTGTTTTAGGGATGGAAGCCTTACTACAGGACGCATACCACCATTACAAATCTCTTCTGTTCCTCTTTCATTCACTGCCTTGACATGGATTAAAAACGAACGATATTTTCCTCCTGCCATACCTAGAGAAGTGGAGTAGAATGGGGAAAATAACTGAATCACCAATAAATTCCACTGTTTTTCATCTTCATAGAACAAGATCAACAACTAACTCCACAAAAAGTACAGCAGGCCAGAACTTTCAAATTATACTGTTTGAGCAGAAGAAAGTTGAACCACCTTCAGACGCTGTCAGCAAAAAACAACCAACAAAGGAATGATATGAATAGCATAAAACCATTATCTTTGACTAATTGAGATAAACATTTGGCATGTTTTTTCCCCAATATTATTCATTTTAATGGTAAAAATGTCATAAACCACACACACACACACACACACACACACACAAAACTGTCATTAAGCTATCATCTAGATAATTACAGAACGTATATCCATCCAGTCTTCTTATGCATACATGTACACACATCCATATATATGTGCACATATACACATAGCATTATAGTACTGACGGTTAACAATGTGCATGCAGGCTTTGGAGTCACTACCTGGGTTTGAAAAATGGCTCTGCCATTTATTAGGCACATGACAAATTATCCTCTCTGTGGCTCAGTTTCTTCTAATGTAAAATAAGAGTAATATTTCCTACCTCAGAGTCAACTAAACCACTGTTAACTGTGCTTGGCACAAAGAAAGCACTCAAATAGGCCGGGCGCAGTGGCTCACGCCTGTAATCCCAGCACTTTGGGAGGGTGAGGCAGGCAGATCACAAGGTCAGGAGATCGAGACCATCCTGGCTAACACAGTGAAACCCCGTCTACTACAAACACAAAAAAAATTAGTGGGGCGTGGTGGCGGGCGCCTGTAGTCCCAACTACTCAGGAGGCTGAGGCAGGAGAATGGCGTGAACCCAGGAGGCGGAGCTTGCCATGAGCCAAGATGGCACCATTGCACTCCAGCCTGGGCGACAGAGCAAGACTCCGTCTCAAAAAAAAAAAAAAAAAAAAAAAAAAAAAAAAAAAAAAAAAGAACACTCAAATAATTATTATCACTAGTATGTGATATTAACCAAATTGGGATCATACTATACAATCTATATATAAAATACATTTCTTAATTATCATCAAATTACTACATCTGCCAGCAAACTATCAGTCTATTGTTGCATTACCAGGTATTAAATGCTATCACTCTACTTAGCTACCTGCCTGCTGTGCTAGCACTACACTGTTACATTTTTCTTAACACTACTGTACTATTCTCTGTGTTGTGGTATCTGACATTCTGTTTCAAAATTTCTTTGGCCAATGTTACCCCTTTACTCGTCCAAAAAAACTTAGCACTTATCTTATTCAGTTTCAAAGATGCTGGGGAGAATTTTATGGAAAAAAAATCTTAGTATATTCTAAGAAAATTAATACTTTCCAAACACATGCCATGTAATTCTACACTCCATTTTGTCAAAAGTCAGTATTTTTGACCAGACGTGGTGGCTCACACCTGTAATCCTAGCACTTTGGGAGGCCAAGGTAGGAGGATCCCTTGAGCCCAGGAGTTGGAGACCAGCCTGGGCAACACAGGGAGACTGTGTCTCTAAAAAATAAAAAAATTTTTAAAAACACCAATATTTCTATTTCCACCTAAAAATTTAAGATGCACACTCTCATTGAACAAAACCTATAATCTAAACAATTTGAGATTCGTTTTTGTTCACTACTGTATCCCAGCATGAAACCTAACACATAACATCTCGAAAACCTAATGACAACAAGAAAGCACAAAACTTGCATATATACAGGCTGAGTTTCCCTAATCTGAAAATCCAAAATGCTCTAAAATGCAAAACTCTTTGAGAGCCGATATGATGCTAAAAGGAAATGCTCATTGGAACATTTCATATTTTGGATTTTTGGATTAGGAATACTGAACTAGTTAAGTATATCACAAATATTCCAAAACCAGAAAAGAATCTGAAATCTGAAACACTTCTGGTCCCAAGCATTTCAGATAAGGGATACTTGACCTGTACTATGTCTGCAATTAAATGGTTATGTGTGAATGTGGACAAACATTAGGAAGCAAATGTACACAAATGTAAATAGCTGATATATAGTTGGTCAGCTATTTTCTTGGGTTGGAGAAGGATCTCTACATCCCACCCCACCCCAAATTTCTTTAACAATTGAACTAGTCATTTTGTGTTGGTTTTTTCTATTTACCCCCAGAATACAAAAGCTGAAAACGTCCTACTACTGATATTTCTAAATTATCAACATGATAGCCCATTATCTTAAAACATTCATTATAATCTGCATTTGTTTATGACACTCAAATCATTGTATATGATACTGGCGAAGCTCTTCTAATAAAAATCCTCTTTTGGCCTGGAGCGGTGGCTTACGTCTGCAATCCTAACACTTTGGGGGACCGAGGCAGGCAGACTGGCTGGGCTCAAGAGTTCCACATCACCCTGGGCGACATGATGAAACCCCGCCTCCACTAATACAATAAAAAATTAGCCAGGCATTGTGGCACACGCCTGTAGTCTCAGCTACTCAGAAGGCTGAGGCACGAGAACTGCTTGAGCCTGGGAGGTGGGTGTTGCAGCAAGCTGAGATCACAGCACTGCACTCCAACCTGGGTAACAGAGCAAGACTCTGTCTCAAAAAAAAAAAACAAAACAAAAACCTCTCTTGGCCAGGTGCGGTGGCTGACACCTGTAATCCCAACACTTTGGGAGGCCAAGGTGGGCAGATGATTTGAGGTGAGGAGTTCCAGACCAGCTTGGCCAACATGGTGAAACCCCATCTCTACTAAAACTACAAAAATTATCTGGGCGTAATCCCTGCTACTTGGGAGGCTGAGGCAAGAGAATCACTTGAACCTAGGAGGTGGAGGTTTCAGTGAGCAAAGATAGTGCCACTACACTCCAGCCTGGGTGACAGAATGAGACTGTCTCAAACAAACAAAAACAAACAAACAAAATACCTCTTTTAAGGGAAGATACTGTAATAATATATAATAAAACTCTGAAGAGACGGGACTCTGATGTGATGGGAAGGGTAAAAATGGCAGAACATTATGTCTGCTTACTCAAAAGAGCTCTGTTATGTCACACTAAGTCATCCTGTAGTCATTTCTTCAACGTTTTTTCAAAAAGCACTGAGACCTCTAAGACACAAAAAGTAGGATCAGATAACCATACAGTTAGTTACTTTATGACAGGAAATGACCTCAGCTACCAGAAAACTGATGAAATTTTGAACGAAAGTCCCAAAGAAAACAATCTTATTTTTTTTGAGATCAGTTTTTTTTTTCATCTTTTTTACAACTGTGGTATTATTAATTCTGCTTTTGTAAAATGTATTACTTCACCTTTAACAAGTTTGGGGCTTGTTAACGTCAACATTCCAGCATGCCCTGATAGATCAAGGCCACTAGCAAGCCATACTGGCCCACATAGAATGTCTTCTTTATGATCCTCCAAAAATGGACATAATCTAAGACCTAAAAAGAAAAATACATATTTTTCTTTTAAATTCATTCATTTAAAATGTAATATTTAATAAGCAAATATCATCCCATTTACATATAATACCACCACACAAAATATCATACTTAGAATGTGTTAAAATAAGAATTGTCATGCTAAGGAACTATAATCAATTATTTGTTATGTTGCTTTCCATTCCCATATTATTTTACAGTTCACCTTTATTTTCAAAAAAATTATAAACCACGACTTGATTTCAAATCCCAAGGTATTAAAAACCAAGAATGCATTAGCGCAGCTGTGGTCACAAAAGATGAGCTGAAAGTTAAAGCATATTGCCAAAGCAGAATTATAGGTTATTTTTTAATTGTGTTCTTGAAACCAAGTTTTTGCAAGCCATAAGGAAATCTTGCCCGACATGTTGCATTCAGATCACTACTCCTTTTACTGTCATGGACAACAGCTCTATAATTTAACTCACACTGTGATTCCTCTACATCCATGTGCTGCATTTCTTCATTCAAATCAACCAGGGACGGTTTCCCATTTTGTTCCACTTCAATGTTAAGAGCTGGAGACAAAGGAAAGGTGATCTGCCTATCTACTGCTGTTTCTAGAGGATAAAAATATTAGTAAACTTAATTTTCTTTAATATCAATGATTTATGTGCCTGAAAAATCTAAAATTTCCTGTTAACTTGGGAACTTCTGTGATTTTCATCACAGATGCTATAAAATGATTGGAGGAAAATTTTGATTCAATTGTTTTATACATTCTTCTCTCTTTTAATGGTAATAAAATATTTGCCTAAAGAAACAATCTGCTGGCAACTAAACTAAAAGTTCTTACCCTAGGCTGCATGGTACAAGCACTTGCAGAGCTTTGAAACTACCAAATCCTGAGTCCTCCACCCAATTAATTCAAAATCTGTCAAAAGACTGCACACATATGAACATATCCATATACACACAGACTCACATAAATATACAGACACACATATAGTCATCCATCCCTCAGTATCTGTGGGGGATTAGTTCCAGGACCCCCACAGATGTCAAAATCCACAGATGTTCCAGTCCCTTATATAAAATGGCATAATATTTGTATATAACCTTATTCATATCCTCCCGTATAATTTTAATCATCTTTAGTTTACCAATAAAACCTAATACAATGTGAATGCCATGCAAATACTATTTATTTATTTCAGAGAGAGTCTCACTCTGTCACCTAGGCTGGAGTGCAGTGGTGCAGTCATAGCTCACTGTAACCTCCAAATCCTGGGCTCAAGTGATCCTCCTGCCTCAGCCTCATGAGTACTGCCACCTGAGTAGCGCCACAGGTGTGCACCACTACACCCAGCTAATTTTTTAAAAAAAATTTTGTAGACATGTGCTTGCTATACTTCCCAGGCTGGTCTCAAATTCCTGGGCTAAAGTGATCCTCCTGCCTTGCCCTCTCAAAATGCTGGGATTATAGGCATGAGCCACCACATGTGGTCTAATACTACTTTTTATTTGTATATTTTCTTATTGTTGTAATTTTTTTTATTTTTTCCCCCCCAAAGTATTTTCAATCCATGATTGGTTGTTTCTGAGGTTGGTTGACTCCTGGGATGTGAAACCCACAGATAGAGAGTGCCAGGCGTATATGTAATTTTTCAAAAAGGAAAATTTTCAAGTTTCAATGTTTGAAACTGGGGTTAAGTTGCCATTTTACCGTGAAATTATCCCCAGCCTCTTAAACTAACTTATTAAGGAGAAAACACTCAGTAGTAACACCTAGTTTCTAACCACGCTAAATGTGTATAATCTACTTTAATAACTCAATGCAACAAATTCTGAACTTGTAAGAAAGATAAAAATGAGTGTATTTTTAGCATTACATGAAAGGCTGGCTTCACTAATAACCTTAAAAGTAACTTCCATAACAGTTCTATTCACAATTAAGTCTTCTCCTAGGAAAAGAAATGCATAAAGCTAGTAATGCTAAAAATCAAACTAATTTACAAAGGAACTAATCTCACTTCCAAAAAAGTATAATTATATGATTCAAGTTTATGCAATTCTGAACATTACTGGGTCACTGAAAAGTTTTGAAATGTTCTCTGAATTACTTTTCTAAATAAAATCACAAAAAGTAGAGCAGGCAAATGGCAACAAGGGACAGAAAGGGACACGAAACTTAGCCAAGTTGAAAATTAGTTTTCAGAAATCAACCACAAAATAAAATCTTCAAAGATAAATTTTGATACATTCTTACCATTGACTTTCCCTAATCCTGGAGCTTTATTTTTCAGCAGTGTCACTTGTATCTGTGGAATATTGGTGATGTTTGAGTTCAAAACGAATTTGAAGTCCACATGTCCAACCATACAAGCTTTAGGTAGTACTAATTCAAATACATGTTCATCCCAGCTGTTGCTGTCAAATAAGGGGAAAAATGCTAAATAAAGCAAAAATCTTTCTTCAGCCACAACCATATTATCATTAAGGTCACCTTTCCTACTTTTTGCTTTGCAGCTTCCAACAAAATCTAGTGTTTCTCAATGGGATCAAGAGAGAAAATAGCTCCCAATGGAGAATGTTAAACAAAGGGCAATGAATAATCTTACTTTAGAAATCTACACCTGCCTTGAGACTTGCATATACCAATACATTCTTATTCCTCAAAGTGTGAACGATTTAATGTGAATTACGTGCAAATTCCTGGTACCCACCCTAGATCTATGAGTAGGGTCCCAGAATCTTCATTTCAAAACAACAATTTATTGCATTTCTTATATATATTCATTCTTGGGTTTTAAATGCTATATATATGCTGGAAAATTTAAATCTCCAAACTCCTCCACTAAATTTAAGGCTCATATCCAAATGTCTACTAGACATCTCAAACTCATTATGAAAAAACCCACTTCCAAATCTCAGTAAACAGAAACTTCATTTTTTCAGTGAACTCAGGCCAAAACCTGAAAGCTATCCTTTATTCTCCCGTCACACAATATGTTCAATACATCAGCAAATTCTATTCCTTGTACCTCCAAATTATATCCAGAATCTAACGACTCTTTTCACTACCTCCATCACTATCACAATGGTCCAAGCTACCATCAGCATTCCTGAATTAGCACAACAGCAACCAAACTAAAACCATTCTATCACTGCCCTCCCCACCACAACCATCATTCTAAATACAGAAGTCAAAGTAATCTTTGTAAAATATAAATTATACCACATCACTCCTGTATTCAAACCTGCTAACACTTTCCCATCTCACGTAGCATGAAAGTTTTTTTTTTTTTTTTTTTTCCGAAATGGGGTCTCACTCTGTCACCCAGGCCAGAGTACAGTGGCACAATCATGGCTCACTACAGCCTCAACCGCCTGGGCTCAAGTGATTCTCCCACCTCAGTTTCCCAAGTATCTGGGACCACAGGCACATACCACCATGTCCAGCTAAATTTTTTTTTATTATTTATAGAGACGAGGTCTCCCTATATTGCCCAGGTGGGTCTTGAACACCTGGGCTCAAGTGATCCTCCTGCGTCAGTCTCCCAAAATGCTAGGATTACAGATGTGAGCCACCGTGCCTGACCTTTTATAAAGGCATTCATGATCCAGCTCCCAGGTACCTCTACCTCTGTTTTTCTTTTTGAGATGGAGTCTCACTCTGTAGCCCAGGCTGGAGTGCAGTGGGGCGTAATCTTGGCTTACTGCAGCCTCCGCCTCCCAGGATCAAGCAATTCTCTGCCTCAGCCTCCTGAGTAGCTGGGATTACAGGTGTGCACCACCACACCCAGCTACTTTTTGTATTTTTAGTAGAGACAGCGTTTCACCATGTTGGCCAGGCTGGTCTTAAACTCCTGGCCTCAACTGATTTACCTGCCTTGGCTTCCCAAAGTGCTGGGATTACAGGTTTGAGCGACCATGCCTGGCACCCAGCTACCTCTTTGGATCTCCCTCCCTACCACTCTCCCTTATATTCACAGCACTCCAACAACAATGGTCATATTTCTTTTCCTAGAACTCACAAGATATAGTCCTCAGGGTTCTGTATTGCTATTATCATGGTAGCCTTTCTTAGGTCCCTTATATTGAAAATACCATACACATTGTCTCTCTTTTTCTCTCACTCTCTCACTCTTACATGCAATTACCTATCCAACAACTACTCTATTGACATACTCTGTTTTAACATTCTTCATAGCTTTTATGCCCATATGGCATGGTATATGTATCTGTTTACTTTCTATTGCCATTAGGAGGTAAATTCTATGAGACCCATATTACTAGTGACTGTAAGAGTGCCTGCTTTTATTAAATACAAAACAAGCATTTGAGTATTTGTTAAATAAATCTGTGGACTAAGTGACCAAACTAATTGCAGTAGTAAATTACTCTCATTATTTTATCCTAAAATTAAGAATAAGAATATAACAATTTCCAAAAGCAAATATGACAAATAGAAGGAACAAAGTCATCAACATGCAAAAATTAGCTTATATATTTGTTAGAGACAACACAGAATTCCTAGGTATATTACTGTTTATCTTTTAGACAGTTTAAAAGACAAACAGGCCAGGCATGGTGGCTCATGCCCATAATCCCAGCACTTTGGGAGGCCGAGGTAGGTGGATCACCTGAGATCAGGAGTTCGGGACCAGCATGGCCAACACAGTGAAACCCCGTCTCTACCTAAAATACAAAAATTAGCCGGACGTGGTGACGCGCGCCTGTAGTCCCACCTACTTGAGAGGCTGAGGCAGGAGAATCACTTGAACCCAGGAGGCAGTGGTTGCAGTGAGCCGAGATTGCGCCACTGCACTCCAGCCTGGGTGACAGAGTGAGACTCTGTCTCAAAAAAAAAAAAGATAAACAGTAATATACCTAGGAATTCTACGTTGTCTCTAACAAATACACAAGATGGACTTAAAATTAATTATCTTGGGAATATCTTTTACCTGTCGGTCTGTAGTTTCCAAGTTCGAGTATGCTGAGCAGCATCACCATGGTGTTGCTGATGCAAATGTTGAGGATGCCTCCTTTGCTGCTGTTCTTGTTGAACTTCTACCCAGCATGGAGGAACAGTCGCTGAAAACCTTGGAGTCAAAGTCTCAAAGCGGGTTAGCTCCACTAGGGATGTCAAGATTTCAAGGGTGAATGGCTGGTCCACCAATAAATCAACTCCTTAACATTAGTGAGAGCAGTATTTGAAATAGGTGTAAAAAAAAAAAAAAAAAAAAGAAGAAGACAATGAAGTGAAGTTTTAATTCATGCTTATGTTTTCTATTGCAACACTTGCCAAATATTCTGAAAGTTAATAAAGTGGGCTCAGGTATCTATATATAACTAAGATAACTAACTCTGGCTAAATAATAGCAAAGAAGAAAATTCTAACTTATATATTTAAAATTAGAGACAATACTCGCTATTGAAGAAACCCAAACCCAACCTGTTAGAAAAGGGCTTACTGAACTTTAGCCCTAATAAGGATGGCAAGAAAAGCAGTGGTACTAAAGTGCAAGCCAATGTACATCAGACCAATAATTAACTTTTAGACCCTATTTTTTACAAAATAAAATGCTAGACATCAGGCAAGTACATAACATATGAATAAAACACTAAAACAGTCAAAAGCTATGTGGTAAAGAAATAATTACAAACTGAAAAATTAAATTGTTTTTTCTATTTCTGTGGCAGTTAAGAAAATCTTGCATACATGCTAGTATTATAAGAGTAATAACGTGCTTCATACTAATTAGGTTTCTTTACAAATGCTATACATGTATTCACATCAGTGAAATGTATAACATTAAAAAATGCTAAGAAGCCATTGTTCCCACTTTAAAAAATTAATGAAATACTAAAATATAAAATCTGGTAGGTTTAGAATATTTTCACAATAAAAAAATGACAGCAAGTTCTATAAAATTATTACAAGTTTAATTCAAATTACATCTTTTTCTCAAAGTCTAGACCCTTTTAAATCTGCTTAGTTTGTAAATATTAACAGCGTGTCAATCTTCTTTCTTTACATTATTTATTTCTTCATTACAAAATTCATCTTTCCTCTACTAAAAAGTATTTTTCTGTACTTTATAAAAAATCTTCTCCATTCAACCAATAACCTATAAAATATGAGAATATTCAGTATTTTAGCTTTTTATACCAAGTTGTATACTTAACCAAGACATCTTGGTTAACTCAAGTAACTGGAGATTGAGAAGCAGGCTACTATGATTTCATAAAAGTCTACAAGGCAAATAATGATTTTTCGGCAGGGAGTAGCATGCTAGCAAAACTTCTTTTGAAAAATTAGCTCTGGAGGGCAATGTGGGTCAAGGATGGGGGAAAAAAGGCAAAAACAACAAACAAATATAAACAAACCTATCGAGAGATTCAGGATGGGGCAACGTATGTGTTGAATATACCACCTAAATATATCCTCAGTGGCAGTATTTTTTTTCAGCTTTTCAATTCCAGTAGTAATATTAATAATATGAGCCAGTCTACTAATTTTATTCTTAATGAATTCTCTTTTATATGATTTTTCCCTCCTCTAATTAGACTGAAAGCTCATTAATGGCTGAAATGTTTGTTTTAACCTCTTAGATGACTTCACAAATATTGAGTAACATACCATACAGGTTGAGAATCACTTCTTACGTTAATATGTTTACATCTTCCAACAACTAGAAAAATGATAAATAATACCTAATCTTTTTTTAAAATCATTTAAAAATTTAATATCATACCTGAAATGCCAGGACTTGAAGGATTTGATAAAGGTTTGGAACCTTCTGAAGATGGTTCTATTCCTTTACAAAGAGATCCATCCACTAGTATATCAGCTTCATCAATATCATCACAGGTTCCTCCAATTTGGAGAAAATGAAGCTCACCACCTACAGTGTAGTAAATTTCATAGATACATGAAAAATAGGTAAACATTCAAATATTCAAATGTAATACTACTTAGGAAACAACTGAATGTCACTTCATAGGCAGATAAGGAAAGCTACCAATGTGATGTATTTCCAAGAGTTTAGAAATTTAATTGCCAAGGAATTACAAATTGAAACCAAATTTTTATGAAGAAAATGATAAATACATAAACATACATGAAAACAGGTATTTATCTAGTATTTACTTTTATGAGACAGTATTTTAAGTGCTTTAATTAATTCATTTACTTTTTACCAAAAACCCTTGTGGTAGAACTATTACTGTGGTCATTTTACAGATGAGGCACTCACTAGCTATACTGGAATCCACAGCCAGATCTCTTAATCTCAACAATAACAAAACTTAACAAATACTCTTATTTTTTAAAGCATTCACAATGAAATGAAGGCAACTCAAATTTCTAGTTTAAAATCTCTGTCACAGGGAAAAAACTGACAGCAAATTTAGCTTTAATTAAGACAAAAAAATTAATGGGTAATAGTATATTCTAACATTCTAATTTGGAGATTCACTTCCAGCATAGCAGAAGAAGGAAGATGATAAATCCCCTTCCTGAAAGGCAACTATAAAGCTAGACAAAACTGTAATTTAACGAGGGTGAGGTAAGCAGTGAAAACCAGCACATTCACTGCTATCTCCAGATGGGACTTGATTGATGGAGAGCGTCCAGTTTAAACAGGTGATTTCAATGGGAAACAAACAAGGAGATCTGCTACTTGAGGTCACAATTCTGTATGGGGCAAGCAAAGCACTGGAAACACCAGGGATTTAACACAGAATTACATGTAGTGAGAGAAGCACAGGGGGCCTGGTAAACTCTCCACAAATCCCACCTTGATCAGAGGCTGTGCACGTGTCCAGCAAAGACCAGAGGGAGCCGAAGCCATTATTACATCCTTAGTCAACTAAGCCTCTATGCCTATGCAAAAGAGACCTGAGAAAGCACAACAGAAAATAAAAGCCAGGGCACACTTGAGCACAGCCTTACTGGCTAAAGGTATTTGGACACCAAACCTATCAATCTTTGGCTGAATACTAAGCTCTGCTGCCCCAGAAGAAACAAAATAAGAAACAAGTCTTAAAAATTAAAACTAGGCAGAATAAATGACAGAAATCAGCAGCTGCACAATACAGAAGAGATTTTACAGATTCAGATTTCACAGATTCAACAGTTTGTTTGTTTTCACAAAACAAACAAAGCAACAACCACCTGGCAAAAGGTAGGGAGATACGAATCCAGATTGCTATAGTGTTGTTTTAAATGTCCAGTAAATAAATAAAACATTACAAGACATGCAAAGAAAGAGGGACCCACATTCAAGATGTAAAACACACACACACACACCTGAAAATGTCTTCTCAGACTTCAGATTTAGCAAAGACTTCAAGGATCTATTGTAAATATTTTTATAGAATAAGAGGAAACCAGGGGTATAGAGATTACAGGAAATAATGGTATAAACGACTCAACAAACAAAAATATTTTTAAAAAAATTAAAGGCCAGGAGCAGTGGCTCACGCCTGTAATCCCAGCACCTTGGGAGACGGAGGCGGGCGAATCACCTGAGGTCAGGAGTTCGATACCAGCCTGGCCAACATGGTGAAACCCCATCTCTACTAAAAATACAAAAATTAGCCAGGCGTGGTGGCAGGCGCCTATAATCCCCTGAGCTACTCAGGAGGCTGAGGCAGGAGAATCGCTTGAACCCGGAAGGCGGAGCTTGCAGTGAGCCAAGATCACGCCACTGCACTCCAGCCTGGGCGACAAGAGCAAGACTTTGTCTCAAAAAAAAATAAAATAAAATAAAAATAAAAAGAAGCTTGGAGACCTACGGGACAGATAAAATATTAAGAACATACATGTAATGGGAATTCCATGAAGAAGAGAATTCCACCTGAAAAAATAATGGGCAAAAACTTACCAAATCCGATAGAAAACCACGAATTCACTCAAGTTCAATGACCCTCAAATAGGATAAACACAAAGAAATAACACACATATATATAAGCTCTTGAGAGTCAAAGGCAAAGGGAACATCATGAAGACAGCAAGATAAAAATTACTCATCAGACATGAAAACAACAGCACAAATTAACAGATCACTATGAGAAACAATGGAGACCAGAGGCAATGGAATGACATTTAAAGTACAGAAAGAAACTGTCAACAGATACTCTATGTAGCATTAATCCTCAAAAATGTGAGATGAAGACATTTCCAGAAAAACAAAGACTGAGAGAACTTTATGTTAGCAACCTGCCTTATGATAAGTAAGAAAGAAAGCCCCAAAGAAAGCCCCTTTAAGAGGAAGGAAAGCAACATCAAATTCACTGAAAAAATAAAGAACAGAAATGGTAAGTAGGTGAATATAATAAATAAATGTTTTTCTCATTTCTTTGCCAACTTTTTAAAAAGATAATGGTTGTATAAAATAATTGTAACATGTTTTGTTGGGTTTTGTTTGTTTTTTGTTTTGAGACGGAGTCTTGCTCTGTTGCCCAGGCTGGAGTACAATGGTATGATCTCAGCTCACTGCAACCTCCGCCTCCTGGGTTCAAGTGATTCTCCCTGCCTCAGCCTCCTGAGTAGTTGGGATTACAGGTGCCCACCACCACACCCGGCTAATTTTTGTATTTTTAGTAGAGACAGGGTTTTGCCATGTTGGCCAGGCTGGTCTTGAACTCCTGACCTGAGGTGATCTGCCCGCCTTGACCTCCCAAAGTGCTGGGATTACAGGCGTGAGCCACCACACCCGGCCATTCTGTTGGGTTTATAACATACTTAAATGTAATGTATGGGGTGGGGAGAGACAAGAGCAAAGTTCCTACATATTTTACTAGAATAAAGTATTATTCTGAAGTAGATTGTATTATTAATTAAACCACCAAAATATAACTCAAAAAAAAGTAGTATCAGAAAAAGAAACCAGAATCAACACGGGGACCAGTGATTTCATGCCAAATGACAGAGTAGGAAGCTCTAGGGATCAGTCCCTCCACCAAAGCAACCACTGAACTAGAAAGTATGATTGGAATCAACTATTTCAGAACTATGGGACCTAACAGGATATCTACAATAAACAGAGGAGACTGATTTCTGGTAAGAGGGTGGCCTAAATGAACCAGCTACCCCTCCATACTCAGCCCTGACACAGCTGTGGGGGAAAGTGGCACATGTGCTGGAAGCAGCTGGCTGGTGCCAGGGCGGACAGGAGGGACCTTCTCTTCCCAATATATAGGGTTGTGCATTTTGGTTGGTCTAGCAGTTCCCTAAGGGACCAGAATAGACTCTTGCCTGGGTTTCACCCTTCTGAGACTGCAGCTGCTACTCCAAGCAGCAGCCACCAGAAGATTTAAGGGGACAAAGCCGAAACAGGATCTACAGGAAGATTTAAAGAGATAGAACTCTTTTTTGGAAGGATAAGAGTGGGGAGAGGGTTCTATAGCCTTTGTACAAATAGTTTGAAAATGTCACAAATGGATGGCTGCAGCTGGAAACAAGCAAAATCTCCCGGAGTGAGAGAATAAGATTTCTAGAGGTACCACATTACAATACTCAGAAAGTTCTGACTACAACAAAAAATTACAAAGCACTCAAAGAAACAGCAAAGTATGGCCCATTTACAGGAGGAAAAAAAAAAAAAAAAAAGAATTACCAGAAACCATACCTGAGAAAGCCCAGATACTGGAATTATTAGTCAAAAACGTTAAATGAATTCTCTTTATATAGCCAATTAGCTAAAGGGAACAACGGTCAAAAACTAAAGAAAAACAGGAAAATGATGTATGAATGTAAGATTATCAACAAAAAGATAAACTGGACTTTTTCAAAACGCCAATGTTTTGTGCATCAAAGGACACTATCAAGAAAGTAAAAAGACAACCCACAGAATATGAGAAAGTAAGTATTTGCAAATCATATCTATTAAGATATGAATCCTGAATTTCTAAAAATGTTCCTACAACTCAACCAAAAAAAAAAAAATTCAAAAGTGGACAAGGACATGAATAGACATTTCTACGTCTATTATAGAAATACAAATCACCAATAAACACATGAAGAAATGCTCAACATCACTAATCATTAGGAAAGTGCAAACCAAAACCACAACAGATACCACTTCACAACCACTAGTTGTCAAAAAGACCAAAAATAACAAATGTTGGCCAGGATGTAGAAAAACTGGGACCCTTCCAAACTGCTTGTGGAAATGCAAAATGGTGCAGACTCTGTGGAAAATAACTTGGTGATTCTCAAAAGGTTAAACATAGGCCAGACGCAGTGGCTCACACCTGTAATCCCAGCACGTTGGGAGGGCGAGGTGGGAGGATCACCTGAGGTCAGGAGTTGGAGACCAGCATGGTCAACATGGCGAAATAGTGTCTCTACTAAAAATACAAAAAATAGCTGGGCGTGGTGGTGCGTGCCTAATCCCAGCTACTTGGGAGGCTGAGGCAGGAGACTCACTAGAGCCGGGGAGGCAAAGGTTGCAGTGAGCCGAGGTCGCGTCAGTGCACTCCAGCCTGGGCAACAAGCGTGAAACTCCATCTCAAAAAAAAAAAAGGGTTGAACATAGAATTACCATGTGACCCAACAATTCCACTCCTAGGTATATACCCAAAACAACTGAAAACGGGTACTCAAATATTTGTACACCAATGTTTACAGGGACATTATTCACAATAGCCAAAATGTGGAAACAACCCAAATGCTGAGTTACAATAGTCACCCCTTACAGTAGTCACAGTTCCAAGACCTCGCAGTGATGACTGAAACTGTGGATAGTATCAAACCCAATATGTATATATAATGTTTTTTCATATATATATTCATATATATATATTCATATATATACACACACACATATGATAAATTTAATTTATAAATTAGGCACAGGAAGAGATGAACAACAACAAAATAGAACAATGATAGCAATATACTGTTCACAATTTCACAAACAGAAGATTTGTTCTTACCATAAATCTTAGAAACCTGCACATAAAATTTTTTTCTTTCCAAGTCAAAAATTTCGCCTTTTCAACATAAAGAAAAAACTTCAAAACGGCTTCACTTTGGCATATCCGATAGCTAGCATCACTATTCTTGAACTTTAGGGCCATTATTAAGTAAAATGGTTACTTGAACACAAGCACTGCGATACCAGTGACAGACAATCTGATAACCAAGACAGCTACTAAGTGACTAACAGACAGGTAGTGTATACAGCATGGAGATGCTGGACAAAATGATGATTTGTGTCCTGGATGGGACAAGAAGAGATTTTTATCACATTACTCAGAATGGTGAGTAATTTAATAATTATCAATTGTTGATTTCTGAAATTTTCCATTTAATATTTCCAGACCAAAGCTGACCACAGATAACTGAAACCACAGATAAGGGGCAGGGGTTGGGGGGGTGGATGGGCCCTACTGTAATGGAATATTATATGGCATAAAAAGGAACCAAGATGTGATACATGGGTGAACATTAAAAACATAAAAAATATGCTGAGTGAAAGAAACCAGACACAAAAGGACAAATACATGATTCCACTTATATGAGGTATCTACAATAGGCAAAGTCATACAGAAGTAGAATTGAGGTTACCAGCAGCGGAGGGTAGAATGAATGGGAAGTTACTGCTTAATGGTTACAGAGTTTTTGTTTAGGATGATGGGAAAGTTCTGGAAATCAGTACTGGTGGTTATACAACATTGTGAATGTATTATAGCCACTACATTACATGCTGTAAAATAGTTAAAATAGTAAACCTCATTATGTATATTTAACACATTTTAAAAAGAAAAAAAAAAATTATAACCCATGACCCAACAATTCTACTCTTAAGAACTGAGAGTCTCAGGCCAGAAACAGTGGGTCACGCCTGTAATCCCATCACTTTGGGAGGCCAGGGCAGGCGGAGCACTTAAGGTCAGGAGTTAGAGACCAGCCTGGCCAATATGGGGAAACCCCAACTGTTTTGTAAAAATACAAAAATTAGCCAGACGCCTGTAATCCCAGCTAACCTTGGGAGGCTGAGGCAGGAGAATCACTTGAACCCAGGAGGTGGAGGCTGCAGTGAGCTGAGATCGGCACCACTGCACTCCAGCCTTGGCAACAGAGCAAGACTCTGTCTCAAAAATAAAAAAATAGAGAGCCCCTTACATATGTGCACCAAGGAACTTACACAAGACGTTTATAGCAGAAAAAACAGAAATAAACAAGATGTACACTGACAGGAAAATGCATAAATTATTTGTGGGTTTTTTGCACATTGGAGTACTAAGTTTAAGTGAAAATTAAATGATCTACAAGGCATGCAACAAAATCGGTAATCTTAAAACATAGTAAGAGAGGAAAATCAAGTCCCCCAAAACTAGTTAGAGTTTGGTATCATTCTTATAAAGGGCAAAAACAAGCAAAATCAATAAAATATGTTGAAATATTCACATCCGAAGCATAAAACCAGTTTTCTTTATAAAAGGAAAGACATAAAAATTATTGAGTAACAGTTATCTGTAGGAAAAGGGCAGAGTTTGGGAGAGGGGAGGAGGGACACATTCATAGATGCAACATATCCATACTGCTTTAGTTCTTGGTTTGACAGTAGGTCTCTGGGCGTCCCTAACAAATTATTCTTCACTAATGTTATGTAAATTTCCTTCTAAAAAAAATCAACAGAGGGATTAAAATGGCACACTAAAAATATTTATTCAACACAAAAGAATGCAGTGAAGGAGTAACAAAGGAATGTAAAGAACATTTTAAAAAATCAAAATGGCAGACATAAATGCAACCATAGCAATAATTACCTTAAGCGTAAAGTCATTCAAATTTGAAAGGTACAGGTTATCCAACTGTATAAAAAAGCAAGACCTAATTATATGCATCTAAGAGACCCACTTCAGATTCAAAATCACACCTTAGTTGAAAGTAAAATTGTGGAAAAGATACATAATACAAACCGTAACCATAAGAAAACCAGAGTGATTTTATTAGTATGACACAAAATAGAGACAGAGGAATATTTCATAATGACAAAAGGACCAATATATCAGAACGATGTAACAATTATGAAACAGTCTAACAAAAGAGCCAAAAGTCAAGTGAAGCAAAAACAGACTTAAAAGTGAACAATTCAACAAAAACATAGTTAGGGATTTCAATACTTGCTCTCAAAATTGATAGAAGAAGGCTCAATATAAAATCAGGAAGACTTTAACAACTTAAAAACATACACGTATACAAGTGAAATTTATACGACACTCTACCCCATGGGTGCCCAACACAAATTCTTTTCAAGTGCACACAGAACATTCTCCAGGACAGACCAGATGCTGGGTCATGAAAAAGTCTCAATAAATTTCAAAATACTGACTTCATATAAATTATATTCTCTGACAGCAATGGAAATAAGTTTGAGATCCAGAACAGAAAGAAATCTAGAGAAACCTCAAGTATTTGGAGGCTAAACAAAACACTTTTAAATAATCTCTGGGCCAAACAAGAAATCACAAGGGAAATTAGAACATATTTTGATCCAAATGAAAAAAAGGAAAAACACAATGTATCAAAATTTAGGAGGTATCACTAAGACAGTGCTTCCAAAAATATTTATGGCTTTAAATTTCCTATATTAGAAAACATCTCAAACCAATAAGCTTCTACTTTAAGAAACTAAAGAAGGCCAGCACGGTGGCTCATGCCTGTAATCCCAGCACTTTGGGAGGTCAAGGTGGGCAGATCACGAGGTCAAGAGATCAGTATTATCCTGGCCAACGTGGTGAGACCCTGTCTCTTCTAAAAATACAAAAATTAGCTGGGCGTGGTGGCGCGGGCCTGTAGTCCCAGCTACTCGGGAGGCTGAGGCAGGAGAATCACTTGAACCTGGGAGGCAGAGGTTGCAGTTAGCCAAGATCGAGCCACTGCAGTCCAGCCTGGCGACAGTGAAACTCTGTGTCAAAAACAAAAAAAGAAAGAAAGAAAGAAAGAAACTAGAGAAGAGCAAAATAAACCCAAATCAAGCAGAGGGGAGGAAATAATAACATTAAAATGGAAATCCAGTAAAAGGGAAAACAGAAAAATAACAAAGAAAAAAATGTCATTTAAATCAGAAGCTGGTTGTTCTGAAAAAAAAAATCAATAGAACAGATAAACCTCTAGACAGATGAAGCAGGAAAAAAAAAATACAAATCATCGATCAGTATCACAAATGAGAGTGGCGACATCCCTAAAGAGTCTACAAATATTAAAAGGAATGTAAGGACCCAGGCATGGTAGCTCACACCTGTAATCCCAGCACTTTAGGAGGCCAATGCAGGTGAATCACTTGAGGTCAGGAGTTCAAGACCAGCCTAGCCAACAGAGTGAAACCTCATCTCTACTAAAAATACAAAAATTAACCAGGCATGGTGGTGTACCTGTAGTCCCAGCTACTCGGGAGGCTGAGGTGACAGAATCACTTGAACCCAGGAGGCAGAGGTTGCAGTGAGCCAAAACTGCACCACTGCACTCCAGCCTGGGTGACAAAGCAAGACTCTGTCTCGAAAAAAATAAAAAGTAAATAAAATGATTGTGGGGAATATTATGAAATTCTTTATGCTAAAACTTCATAACTTAAAAACTGACAAAAAGACTGTCAGAACTCACTAAAAAATAAAAAACCTTAGGAAGTCTCTATAAACATAATTGAATGTGTATATTCAAAATCTTCCCACTAAAAAAAATCTCTGGGCCCAAAGAGCTTCACTGGCGAATTCTACCAAATATATAAGGAAAAATAAGACCAATTATACACAAACTTTACCACAAAATTGAAGAGAGAATACTTCCCAATTCATTCTATCAGGCAAGCATTACACTGATATCAAAACCAGATAAAGATTACAAAAAGCAAAAACTAAAAAAGAAAGATTACAAGGAACATATAATATCCCTGATGAACGATATGCAAAAACTATGAACAAAATTTTAGCAAACTGTATCCAACAATATATAAGGTAATGCATTATGACCAAATGGGTTTTATCCCAGGAATGCAAAGTTGATTTAATATCCAAAAGTCAATCAATATATTTTACCATACTGAACTAAAAAGAACAACCAAATGATCTCCATGGATGTAAACAAGTATTTGACAAAATGTGACGTTCATTCCTATTGGAAACTCTTAGCAAAGCAGGAACAGAAGACTAAAGGAATGTTTTCCACAAGAAACAAGTACCAAAACAAGGATGTGACCATACAGTCCAATAATCCCAGATAGTGAGATTATTAAAGACTTTCAAAGCAATTATGGCTCAACTTATTATCCTCCTTCTGAGTATCAGTACAGGTATACAGGCTTTATGTTGTTGGGGTCATATTTATATTCAGTATTGTTATATTTCATGATATGTTCCCTATTAATTGCGGCCTTTTAAAAAACTTTATTTTTTAAGCATTAATATTTTGTCAAGTATCATAACTGCACCCTATCCTTATACGCCACTGATACATCTTAGTCTTCTTTCTCATTTAAGTCTTTCCTGTTGATTTTAAATGTATTTGCACCAAGCAGAATACCAATTTATCTTTCACTTTAAACTCTCAATTTTTGAAATTCATACTTTTTTATTTTATGCCTTTTACAAAATTTTATATGTAGTGTGTATATATTCTATTCCTGAATTATCAAAGATACCTTAACAAATCTACATTTAGTATATTATTAATCCTATATAAAATTAACTTAAAACATATATTAACTATAGATTTATTTTTATGAAAAGACTTGATTCTCCATAAGAAAAAGAGTTTTATGTTATTTGAATATACTCAGAAGACAGGGTCACATCCATTTGATTCAGTCTGAGATGCTTTTTAAAAATCATACATGTACATACATTTTAAGACATCAACTTTTCTTTCCGCTTTGTTATTATCTTTTCAAATGCACCTTCATCAGTCAATCCCTGAAGAATTAGGAGCTCATTTTGAAAGCAACTAACTTCTCAGGTTTTTCTTATCTTTCATCATCTGGATAAATTCCCTATCACATGAGATCATGTTCTAGGAATTCCGGACTGTACAAACTCCAAGAAAACCACCATCTATTTTAAATACTTTTTTGTTTGTTTGTTTTGTTTGAGATGGAATCTTGCTCGGTCGCCTAGGCTGGAGTGAAGTGACGCGATCTCAGCTCACTGCAACCTTCTCCTCCTGGGTTCAAGTGATTCTCCTGTCTCAGCCTCCCAAGTAGCTGGGATTACCGGTATGCACCACCACACCTGGCCAATACTTTTATTTAAATGCTAAAAAACTTAATAACTTAAATATTTAAGGTGTAAATACTATTTCTCTTCTGAGTTACCTAAAGCATAGCTCATCAAATAATTGAAAGCATTAAAAACCCTTATTGCATTTCTGGAAAATAGTAGTTTCTTATAAAGATGTGCACCGGGGTGCCATGTCACCTAGGTTCCAAGTCCAGCTCCATTTTAGATGACCTACAGCAAGTTAAATAATTGTCAATTTTTAAATCTTTCAGATTAAAAGAATGCAAAGAATTCAGTGTAAGATTCTTCATCTTTTGTTGTATTATGGCAGTATAATGCCATTTAAAGTGCTCTGATGAAAGACTCCCAGGTTTGAATGCTGGCTCTGACATTTATTAGCTCTATTACTTAATAAGTTACTTAACCTTTCTTTCCTTCAGTATCTTTATCTACAAAATGGAGACAATAATAGTATATTAAAGTTGGTGTGATGACTAAACGAACACAGGTAAAGTTCTTACAACAATGAACTGGCAGATATACGACCAATAAATTCAAATTATCTCTGATACCACACAGAATTTTAATGGTTGTTCTGAAATTCTCAACTGTAATTCCAAGTTTTATTAGTCTAAAGTTATTAGACTACACTGCTCATTTTCTAAATCTAGTTGGATTTTTATGATATTTAAAGATTTTTTTCCATTATACTTTCACTAGAAATTACAGAAATTTCACTGGGTACAGTGGATCATGCCTATAATCCCATCACTTTGGGAGGCCAAGGCAGACGGATCGCTCGAGGTCAGCAGTTCGAGACCAGACTAGCCAACATAGTGAAACCTCATCACTACTAAAAATACAAAAATTAGCCAAGTGTGGTGACGCGCACCTGTGGTCCCAGCTACTCAGGAGGCTAAGGCCGGAGAATCACTTGAACCTGGGAGGCAGAAGTTGCAGTGAGCCAAGATTGCGTAACTGCACCCCAGCCTGTTGACAGGGTGAGACTCTGTCTCAAAAACAAAAAATAAAAATAAAAAAATAATTTCACTACATATAGTTCAAAGAAGGCAATCTAACCACTACATTCACCATTATGTTCCTTGGCTAAACTCTTGAAATCTATTTAAAGAGAGGAAAAACAGTCTAATTACTATCAGAACCACAGATGAGATGCATGCATAACTCTGCTCAGATCCTAATTCCTCTGCCATGCCTTAGTTATAGTCACTTAGGCTTCAACTATCTCCTAGTCCTAAATTCCTGCTAGACAATCAATAGAACTATTCATTTTGCCTGATATTGTCAGTAATCCTTTTCAAAAACTGCTTTATCTCCCTAACTTAAAATGTATATAAGTAAAAAAATAGGCCAGGCACAATGCCACACGCCTGTAATCCCAGCACTTTGGGAGGCCGGGGCAGGCAGATCACTCGAACTCAGGAGTTTGAGACCAGCCTGAGCAACATGGCGAAATCCCATTTCTACAAAAAAATACAACAATTAGCTGAACATGGTAGTGCATAGTCCCAGCTATGCACTGTAGTCCCAGCTATTCAGGAGACCAAGGCGAGAGGACTACTTGCACCCAGGAGGTTGAGGCTGCAGTGAGCTGAGATCATGCCACTGCACTCCAGCCTGGGCAACACAGTGAGACCCTGAGAAAGAAAAGAAAAGGCCTAGCATGGTGGCTCATGCCTGTAATCCCAGCACTTTGGGAGGCTGAGGTGGGTGGATCACCTGAGGTCAGGAGTTCAAGACCAGCCTGGGTAACATGGTGAAACCCTGTCTCTACTAAACATACAAAAAATTAGCCGGGCATGGTGCCACGTGCCTGTAATCCCAGCTACTTGGGAGGCTGAGGCAGGAGAATTGCTTGAACCTGGGAGCGGATGTTGCAGTGAGCTGAGATTGGGCCACTGCACTTCAGCTTGGGCAACAAGAATGAAACTTCCTCTCAAAAATAAAAGGAAAAGAAAGGAGGGGAGAGGAGGGGGAAAGAAAGGGGACGGGGGAAAGAAAGGGGGAAAGGGGAAAGGAAAAGGAAAAGAAAGGAGAAAAAAAGAAAAAATAATTGCACACTATCTTAATCTATACAGTGCTTCAAAATTTGCAAAACTAATTCACTACTAGCCAAAGATCAGGAATAAATCAGACAAAAAAATATATTTAGCAAAACTAAAAATTGTTTGCTAAGTATTTTTATTTCAGAAGGAAATAAGGACCAATAACTGTGCCAGAAACTTTACATACATTATTTCATTCTAATAAGCCTAGGAAATAGACTTTCTTATCCTAGTTTATAAATAAATAAAAACAGGTTTAATGAATTTAACATAACTTGCCCAAGGTCATAAATTTGAGCAGATGCAGAGTCAGGGACTCACTGAAATAAAAGCACGTGATTTTCTTGAGGTTAAAGCAGAAGATACTTGCTAAGTGACTTACTAACTTATTTACAGTTAGAATCCTTACCTAGGGCAGTAGAAGAAAGTTTTAAGAACAGTTTAAAAAGAAGGATTTACCACTTCATTACAAAAAAATTAATTCCTCTCCATCTATTTGAACCTAAAATTCATACTAGGTATGCACATAAACAAATGCCATATATACATGGATTTTATAAGATTTATAGCATAATCAGACAACTTACCTTTGGTGCACGCACACAGCCTGTCTGTGCCAGAACAGTAAATCACAGAAACAAATGTGTCCTGTTCCTCAGTGCCCTCCTTTTTGGGAGGCTCCACTTTGGCCAAAATTTCAAAGTTTGAAAGATCTAGTATTTTTACATATCCTCCCTGAGTGGTTATTACCAGGTGTCCAAGAGTAGAAATGTCAGACGTTTTTTCTCTCTCAAAACCATTCTTTGAGGTTAACTGCATGTCCTCAATAGGTTCCTCACAGTCATCCTCTCGATTATCCAATATATCGGGTGGAAGCAAAATGAGTGAGGTAATTGTGTCCTGGGGATCTTTGATATGTTGTATTTTTATTGGCTCCTCTTCTAAAGTCACTATCCGAGTGGCATAATTCATTTTATAAAGCACTAAATATCCACCACTAACATTCCTCTGCTCAGGCTGAATTATTAAAGGAGTCTGTACATCTGCTGGTGATTCATGTTGGATTACACTAATATTTGCACCATTCACTACAGCAAGATTTGATTCCAGCTCACCTTTCCGTCTATTACATAGTGCAGAGTTTAATTTATTTAAATTATTCAAGGCCTCTACTTGATTTATTGCACTCAAGGATTCAACAGGGCATGTCCGCAGTCCTACCAACAAATGAATTCCGTCAGCACAAGGAGTTATTGAGTCTATACAAAGATTCTCCTCCTCTGCAAACTTTGGCAGCCTCAAGCACTGAACCAAAGTCCCAGGCTTGGGAAACACAGAGTTCCACTTCTCAGAATCCGGAGAGGTAAGGTTGGCTGCTGCATCTGCAAATTGCTGAATGTAAGTCACAGGAGGATCCTGCAATAACAACTGCTCCTGACTATCCAGCTCCATTTCAATAATCTGTGGAACAGTAAAACCATCATCATGCAAACTTTTACTCATAATATTGTTCATCTGTGAAAAGATCTTTCCTGCTTTCTCATCAGATTCCTTGATGCTATAAAGAAGCAAAACCGGTAAAGTCCTCCTTACCAGAGGAGAATTTAGTTCTGAATTAGTGCAGGATTCATTGTCAGTTGACCCTTGTTCTGATATACTTTCACCCTGAGTTCTGCTTAAACCATCCAGTGACCTGTGAGAATTACTACTAATGGGTGAGGTAGCAGGAGATTTATATGTTAATAAACCTCCAGCTAATAAACATGGAAAAGGAATGTTGTGTTGCTCCTGGTGCTTTTCCTTTGTCTTTTCACTCTTAGAGTTTGTTAAACAAGGATTTGCCCCAAGTTCTTCAAGATCCTTAACAGTATCTTCAAGCACATTTGCAACAATCTCCCACTGAAGTTTTTCTGGCTGTTGGAGAATGCTGAGTGCTGTTATATCAAGGCTTACTTCCATGGCTTCCTTCTGTGATGTATGCCCTTTAAAAAGGAACAATATTCATTAGATATGTTTCTACTCATCCAGTCAGCACATTATGAATACACAAGTAAAACTATTTATTTATTTATTTATTTTTGAGACAAATTCTTGCTCTGTCACACAGGCTAGAGGGCAGTGGTGCAATTTCGGCTCACCACAACCTCTGAATCCCAGGTTCAAGTGATTCTAGTGCCTCAGCCTCCCAAGTAGCTGGGATTACAGGCGCACGCCACCACACCCAGCTAATTTTTCTATTTTTAGTAGAGCCTGGGTTTCACCATGTTGTCCAGGATGGTCTCAAACTCCTGACCTCAGGTGATCCACCCACCTCAGCCTCCCAAAGTGCTGGGATTACAGGCGTGAGCCACCACGCCTGGCCTAAAAAAATTTAAAGTGCAGTCAGCCCTCCATATTCACAGGTTCTATATCCACGGATTCAACTAACTGCAGATGGAAAACATTTTTTATTTACTTATTTATTTTCTGGAGATGGAGTTTTGCTCTTGTTGCCTAGGCTGGAGTGCAATGGTGTGATCTCGGCTCACCAAAACCTCCGCCTCCCAGGTTCAAGCAATTCTCCTGCCTCAGCCGCAAGAATAGCTGTGCCACCATACCCAGCTAATTTTGTATTTTTAGTAGAGACATGGTTTCTCCATGTTGGTCAGGCTGGTCTCAAACTCCCGACCTCAGGTGATCCACCCGCCTTGGCCTCTCAAAGTGCTGGGATTACAGGCATGAGCCACCGTGCCCAGCCAGAAAACTTTTTTTTTTAAAAAATGGATGGCTGCATCTCTACTAAACATGTACAACATGTACAAACTTTTTTGTCAATTAACAATAGAGCATAACAACTTTTTACTCAGTATTTACATTGTAGTAGATATTATAAGTAATCTAGAGATCATTTAAAGTAACAGGAAAATGTAGATGTGCATAGGTTATAAGCAAAACTATACCATTTTATACAAGGGACTTGAGCACATCTGGATTTTGATATCTAGAGAGGGTCCTGGAACCAATCCCCCATAGATACCAGGCTGTTTTTTTTCTTTTTTTTTTTTTTTCTTAAAACATAATCAAATCTAAGATGAGCTTACTCAGAAAAACCGTAAAGGTATTCAAGGGACTCAAAATTATTTTCAACTTAGGCCAGGCAGGTGGCTCACATCTGTCATCCTAGCACTTTGGGAGGTTGAGGTAGGCAGATTACCTGAGCTCAGGAGTTCGAGACCAGCCTGGGTAACATGGCAAAACCCCGCCTCTACTAAAAATACAAAAAATTAGAGGCTGGGCGCGATGGCTCATGCCTGTAATCCCAGCACTTTGGGAGGCTGAGGCGGGCAGATAACCTGAGGTCGGGAGTTTGAGACCAGCCTGACCAACATGGAGAAACCCCATTTCTACTAAAAATGCAAAATTAGCTGGGTGTGGTGGTGCATGCCTGTAATCCCAGCTACTCAGGAGGCTAGGGCTGGAAAATCGCTTGAAGCCAGAAGGCGGAGGTAGTGGTGAGCCAAGACCGCACCATTGCACCACAGCCTGGGCAACAAGAGTGAGACTATGTCTCAAAAAAAACAAACAAAAAAAAATTATCCGGGCATGGTGGCACATGCCTGTAGTCCCAGCTACTCGGGGAGGCTGAGGCACTAGAATAACTTGAACCTGGGAGACAGAAGTTGCAGTGAGCTGAGATCACGCAACTGTACTCTCTAGTCTGGGCAACAAGAGTGAGACTGTCTCCAAAAAAAAAAAAAAAAGTCTTTTCAATTCAAAATATATTCTCTTGGCAATTTGTGAGCAAAACCTTTTTTCAAAAAAGTAATGTGATTAAAGAGTTAAAAAATATTATTTATACATAACTTTAAATTAATATCAAAGTAACAGAATTTCTGCACTTCAATTCTAAACCAAAGAGAGAATACTACTTATGCATCTGTCATTTATGCGCTATGCAAAATATCCATTAAAAAAGATTGTAATCTCAGTTTCCTTTCTTTCACCACTCTGAAGGAGTTATAAGCACCATTTCTTCTCTCTCACCCCATCCTCTGCTGATTATCAGTGGAATGTCAGAAAATACAATTCTAACCTCAGTTTAGAAAAAAAATAATAACTAGGAAGAAAAAGTTCCAAAACTGCATCATCTTTATGTGAAACATTCAGTGTCTTCTGTATTATCTGCTAATTTTTAGTTCATTTAAAGCCACACAACTACATTACATCATCTTATTCACCTTTATTCTTTTCTTTTTTTTTTTTTTTTTTTTTTTTTTTTTTTTTTGAGACAAAGTCTCACTATTGCCACCCAGGCGGGAGTGCAATGGCATAATCTCAGCTCATTGCAACCTCTGCCACCCAGGTTCAAGGGATTCTCCTGCCTCAGCCTCCTGAGTAGCTGGGATTACAGGCACCTGCCACCACGCCTGGCTAATTTTTGTATTTTTAGTAGAGATGGGTTTTCACCATGTTGGTCCAGCTAGTGTCGAACTCCTGACCTCGTGATCTGCCCACCTCGGCCTCCCAAAGTGCTCAGATTATTGACATGAGCCACCATGCCCTGCTGACCTTTTTTCTATTGTGCCTTCTTTAAACTATTCCCTTAAAAGTAGTACAGTCTCAGAACTCAGTTTCTATACTGAAACACAGGACTGAGTTTCTCAGTCTCAACCTTTAAACCTGTGATATTAATCACAAAGCCAGGCATTGTGGTGCATGCCTGTAATCCCAGCTATTTGGGAGGCTGAGGTGGAAGGATCCTTTTAGATTAGGAGTTCCGTTCAAGACCAGCCTCAGCAACACAGTAAAACCTCGTTTCCAGAAAACAGAAAAAAAGGAAAGAAAGTCTTACAATAGATGTCAGTCAACTCCCAAATCAAGTATAATCTCTTGACGCTAAACTGAAAATTCTTTCCACTGATCTGTCTCTATCTCAATGGCAGAAACTTCTTTCAGTCAGGCAGCAACATCATTAGCAATAATACCATAAAGACCACTACAGGTTAGGCCAGATGCGGTGGCCCACACCTGTAATCCCAGTACTTTGGGAGGCCAAGGCAGGCCAGATCACTTGAGCCCTGGAGTTTGAGAACAGCTTCTCCAACATGGTAAAACCCCGTCTCTACCAAAAACACAAAAAGTAGCCAGGCATGGTGGTACATGCCTGTAGTCCCACTGCTCGGGAGGCTGTGGCAAGAGAAACTGCTTGTACCCAGGAGGCAGAGGTTGCACTGAGCTGAGATCACGCCACTGCACTCCAGCCTGGACAACAGAGTGAGATCCCGTCTCAAAAGAAAAAACCACTCTAGGCGATTTTTGAAAATACAAAAAATAGAAAATTAAAAAAAAAAAAAATATATATATATATATATAATTGCCTTAATGATTTAGATTGGAAAAACAGAGAAAAGGAAATAAATATAAAAGTGCTCAAGGCTGGGCGTGGAGGCTCACACCTGTAATCCCAGCACTTTGGCAGGGTAAGGCGGGTGGATCACCTGAGGTCAGGAGTTCGAGACCAGACTGGTCAACATGGTGAAACTCCCGTCTCTACTAAAAATACAAAATTAGCCAAGCGTGGTGGCATGTGCCTGTAATATCAGCTACTGGGGAGGGTGAAGCAGGAGAATCGTTTGAACCCGGGAGGCAGAGGTTGCAGTGAGCCAAGATCATGCCATTGCACTCCAGCCTGTGCAAAAAAGCAAAACTCCATCTTAAAAGAAAAAAAATGAACTCAAGGTGACTCCATGAAGGTTTGAAAGTTGCCCAAATAGGCTGGGCGCGGTGGCTCACGCCTGTAATCCCAGCACTTTGGGAGGCCGAGGAGGGTGGATCACAAGGTCAGGAGATCAAGACCATCCTGGCTAACACAGCGAAACTCCGTCTCTACTAAAAATACAAAAATTTAGCCGGGCGTGCTGGCGGGCACCGGCAGTCCCAGCTACTCAGGAGGCTGAGGCAGCAGAATGGCGTGAACCCGGGAGGCGGAGCTTGCAGTGAGCCGAGATCGCGCCACTGCACTCCAGCCTGGGCGACAGAGCGAGACTCCATTTCAAAAAAAAAAAAAAAGAAGTTGCCCAAGTAGAGCAATAAGCAACTGAGATTCATGAAGAACCACTTAGGGTAACTCAAAGCTCTGTTTACACCATTTTACACTATTTTATTCATGATCTCTTCTACATGCTCACTGGCATATCTAGAATTTCCCATAATCTGGGGATGATGTCATTTCACATAACATGACTACTACCCCCTAAAACGGAAATATTTTCTAGCTACAGCAGAAAAAAATTTTCACTATAAACATGATTTAATTGTATTAATGAAGCTGTTCACTTATTTAAATACTCATTTGGCTATAGTCACATGCAGCCTTTTTTCTGTCATTCAATATTCATGTATATTTTCTCTACAATTCAGATTGGAAATTGAAGGCTGACTGAGGTGGTTTTTTGTTTTGTTTTGTTTTGTTTTGTTTTGTTTCAGACGGAGTCTCACTCTGTTGCCCAGGCTGGAGTGCAGTGGCGCAATCAACTGAGATATTTTTATAACATGTACTATACCACAATAAATCCTGAGGATGCCCAACTGGACTAAACTGACAAATTTACTTAAATGTTTTCTTTCTAAACTATGTAGGAAACTGCCAAGAAAAAACAATTTTGGTCTATGTATATATTATGACAAAATAAACCATAAATTACATATATTAACACAAATTTAAGTCAATATTCAAAGTAAATGGTATGTGAGGTGAGACTTTATTAAAAAGGAAAATATTACAAGTGGCATTATTACTTTGCTGCTTCTCAAATATTTATTCAACATGTGGGAAGCAGCATAAACTATACATTCTACTCAGAAGGGTGACAAAGCACACTGATGACTGACAAACGCCCTGCAGAACTTGTCAACTCTACCTATTTCAGAATTTCTAAAACCTACTAGGCCACAAAATAAATTTTTACACAAATACCTACAAACAAGCACCAGCATAATATTCTTCAGACAATCATTTAAAAAACCCTTCTCTATTCTGCTTATTTGCGTAGTGTTAACCAAACTTCCTCAGGTAAGCAATTAGGTTTTATCTAGGCACTCTTTTAAAACTCAAATTTCAATTTGAGCCCTTCTTTAACTTCCTACCAAACATTCTTCTCAGTCTTCACAAGAAGCCATGTATACTTAATTCTGATCTGTGGTTCAAATACCAAACTTTTCTCTATGCAGTCCTCTTAGATATCTTCAAACCTCATAACCTCCAACTAAAAAACAAATGTCTCTTCATCTGCCCTCACATTTTTGAAATTAAGAAATATATTTCAATAGGCCGGGCACAGTGGCTCACACCTGTAATCCCAACACTTTGGGAGGCTGACGGAGGTGGATCACTTGAGGTCAGGAGTTAAAGACCAGCCTGGCCAACATGGTGAAGCCCTATCTCTACAAAAAATACAAAAATTAGGTGTGGTGGTGGGCGCCTGTAATCCCAGCTACTCGGGAGGCTGAGGCAGTAGAACTGCTTGAACCCAGGAGGCAGAGGTTGCAGTGAGCCAAGATCCGTGCCACTGCACTCCAGCCTGGGCAACAGAATGAGACTCCCTCTCAAAACAAAAACAAAAACAAAAAAACCAGAAAATAAATATATTTCATAATTCTTCAGATTGTATCATCCAACTTGATGAAAATCACTTAGAACTGTGATTTCCATCAAATTGGATATGCTCTGATAAGTCTGAAATGGTACCTTATCACTTTTTAGATACTTCAGGAAGAGAAGACACCAATCATTAATATCAAATATATATACATGACTACTCTATAAGCCTCCATAAAGTCACCAATGGTCTTCCAATATAACAAAATTAGTTTAGAAGATACATACTTTTACTGTGAATGAATAAGCTACTTACAAATCCTCAAATGAGGCAATTAAAAATTTTGAACTGGAAAGATATTTTCTCTTACCACAGCTACTGTTTAACACATAAAGACAATTTTTACACCCCTAAATGAAGTGTTATATGTAGTCGACAAAAATACATGATAATTTTCAAGACACTATTAGCTAAAGTAAACATGATTACAGTATCTTTAAAATGTGTGAAAAATCAAACAGGCATAGATGAAAAGAATAAAGGTAGAAAAAGGATAAGAAAATTGACCAAATACGAGTATTATAACTGTAAAAACATGTACTGAGATCCTTAGACCCAGGGAAAATAACAAAACTATAGCACACAAAGGAAAGGTTCCAGTGACAATCAAAAAAAACTTAACACAGCAAACACTTTACAAAGGAAAAACCGAAGCCCACAGTTTAAGTAATTTAACAAGACCAAGGAGTTATTTTTTGAAAGAGTTCAAAAACTTGGCCGGGCGCAGTGGCTCACCTCTGTAATCCCAGCACTTTGGGAGGCTGAGGCAAGTGGATCACCTGAGGTCAGCAGCTCGAGACCAGCCTGGCCACAGAGGGACACTCCGTCTCAAAAAAACAAAAGAAAGAGCCAGGTCTGGCCGGGCGCGGTGGCTCACGCCTGTAATCCTAGCACTTTAGGAGGCCAAGGTGGGCAGATCACCTGAGGTCAGGAGTTCAAGATGAGCCTGGCCAACATGGTGAAACCCCATCTCTACTAAAGATACAAAAATTAGTCAGGTGTGGTGGCAGGCACCTATAATCCCAGCTACTCACGAGGCTGAGGCAAGAGAATCCCTTGAACTCGGGAGGCAGATGTTGCAGTGAGCTGAGATCACACCACTGCACTCCAGCCTGGGCAACAGAGCAAGACTCTGTCTCAAAAAAAAAAAGAAACAAACAAACAAAGAAAGAAAATGTAGTAGTAACCTCTTATGTTTTTGCAAAAGAACAAAATAGGAAAAGAGCATTAGCTTCCTCGGTCTATGTTTTTTTTAAAAAAAAAAAAAAAACAATTTTTAACTTCTCTAGAACGAATTACACATTTGCACATTTTTAAGGGCATTTTCCTGCCTTATTTGGTGATTTTTTTTGTTCATTGCTAAGAATTGCTTCAAAAGACTGCTAAAGATTAACCCAAAATTGTCCAGTGTTCCATTTAGTGCCTTTCAAAAAAATTTGATGACAAATTAAAATTTAAAGAATATTTACTACCAAATGTTAACTATAATTTTTTTCAACTGTACTATACAAAACCATTCCTCTTCTAAAAAGATTTAAGTTATATATGTCCATAGTACACAGCATCTGACATTAAACAATAGCCACAATTTAATAATGGTCACTTTTTAAAAATACTGGGTACTTCCCAGGCACTACACTTTATATGAACTTATCTAATTCTTTTTTTTTTTTTTTTTTTTTTTTGAGACAGAGTTTCTCTCTTGTTGCCCAGGCTGGAGTGCTATGGCGCAATCTCAGCTCGCTGCAATCTCCGCCTCCCGGGTTCAAATCTCCGCCTCCCGGGCGCAATCTCAGCTCGCTGCAATCTCCTGCCTCAGCCTCCTGAGTAACTGGGATAGGCATGCGCCACCACGCCTGGCTAATTGTTTTTTATTTTTAGTAGAAACGCGGTTTCACCATGTTGGCCAGGCTGGTCTCGAACTCCTGATCTCAGGTGATCCACCCGCCGTGGCCTCCCAAAGTGCTGGGATTACCGACGTAAGCCACCAAGCCTGGCCTAATTCTTAAAACTCTAAATAACAGACTTTAATACCACTATGCTATATATCAGGAAATGCAATCAGACTATATTAAGTAGAAGAGTTAGGATTTAAATTCTAACATAATAAAACTATTTTGAAACATACTATTAGCTTTTCCTACAAAATAACATTAAAATACGAAGTATATTATTTTGCCCTAGTATCTTAAAAGCTAGTAAGGCAGCATTTACTTGATGTTTTAATGTCTATAATTTCACACATTAAAATGTAGTTCTTTATTCACCTACACGAATAAAGAGCTTTAAACACTACTTTTAGTTAACAGAATACATTATACAAATAAAAACATTTAATTACCTGACATATGTGACAAAACTTTAACGTAACTATCCACTGTAATTCCTTTGGCTCAAATAGGTACCATTTAAATTTTAAATATGGAACACTATGTACATACCACTAATTTGAGATCTCTGACACACAATATTTCAGTCTTCTGTGTATACTAGCAAAAATTTAGTTAGCATTAACTAAGAAATTCAGAATTAAGTGGTAGTTAGCTGTATACACAACTGTGTAAAGAATTTTTTAAGTACATTATCTAATACTTTTTACATACCTGTCACAGAATCTGATCTGGAATGCTCTTCAGTGTCTGAATCCTCCAGTAAATCATCACTTAAATCAAAAAACAAAGTAAACAATTTGAATTTCAAAAAAAGTATACATCATATGAGAAAGCAAAGAAAAAAGAACAGTTGGTTTTGTGGTTTTTTTTGAGACAGGGTCTCAGTCTGTCATCCAGGCTGGAGTACAGTGGCAGGAACACAGCTCACTGCAGCCCTGACCTCCTCCTGGCCTCAACCAATCCTCCTGCCTCAGCCTCCCGTGTAGGTGGGACCACAGGCACATGCCACCATGCCCAGCTACTTTTTTCTTTTAATTTTTGCAGAGACGGGGTCTCACCATGTTGCCCAGGCTGGTCTTGAACCCTTGGGCTTAAGCAATCTTCCCACCTCTACCTCTCAAAGTGCTGGGATTATATGCATGAGCCACTATGCCTGGCCTGAAAGTACAGTGTTAAAATCACTACTACACATCTCAACCATATAATTAAAATAGGCTTAAATGATATATAAAGAGTAGTTTGATATCATAACTGATTAACAACACTGACAAAAATCTTCTTAAATCATTAAATAAATGTCTAACTGAAAAAGGGTATGGAAACCTCCAAGAATCCATAATAACATTTGTAGGAATTTGAAGACTACTGTGTGACTAAGGACAGTTTGGGCAAACAAAAATATAAAAGACAGCAGCAACTAATAAAATCAAGCACCAGCTTGCAGTAGTAAAGCATTAAGAACTATTCTATTACTGAATTCAGGACAGCCTAAAACCAAACATAATAGTTGTATAAGCACGTGTGTATGTTTGTGTACTCACATGTACATGCAATTTTATTTTTGTTTTGTATTTTGTTTTGGAGAGGCTAAGAACTCCTTTACATATAGGAAAACTATGACAACTCAGAAGATAGGGGGTCATCAAGACAAGACAAAGTCTTGTCTCTATCTCCTGACCTTGTGATCCTCCCGCCTCGGTCTCCCAAAGTGCTGGGATTACAGACATAAGCCACCGCACCTGGCCTACGATGTTATTTTATACAGAATATGAAGTGGTATTCCGCACTGAAAATGCTTAAGGATATTACTGCACTCCAAGGCAATGTTTGAAATATTTTGGGGCGGCTGGGGGAAATTCACTTATATATTTTTGAAAAAGTTTCTCTGTTTTAGTTTTTTCAGGTGATAACAGTTGCCCATAAACCAATTTAATGCTGTAATTTACAAAAGCAAAAAATGCAAAAAAAGGTTAAAATCAGCTGCTAATTCATTAGCCTAATTGGCTGGTTTCAGAGAAACAGAGTAAGTGTAAAAATGAATCCCAAGAAGAAATATTAATAATTGGGAATTATCAAGAATGAAGAAGTCCAAACCAAGAAAACAGGTTTTAAGTATAGAATGGCTGCACATTAAGAAAAATAAATAACCAAGTATTAACCTGCTGTACTAAGATGAACAATAAAATTAAGTAGTAGTATGTTTTAAAGGAATTCAGGTGTCTTGATATTTCAAAGAGAGTTGCCAGATAAAAGCCTTAAATTAGCAAAGAATGTTTTATTCTGAAAGTTCTCAAAAATATAATCAGGGAACAGGCACAGTGACTCACACCTGTAATCCCAGCACTTTGGGAGGGCAAGGAGGGAGGACTGCTTGAGCCCAGGAATTCGAGACCAGCCTGGGCAACACAGTGAGACCCCATCTCCACAAAAAAATAAAAAATTAGCTGGGCATGGTGGTACATGCCTTTAGTCCCAGCTACTTAGAAGGCTGAGGTAGAAGGATGACTTGAGCCCAGGAGGTACAGGGTGCAGTGAGCCGTGAGCCCGGGTGACAGAGCAAGACCTTGTTTCAAGAGAAAAAAAAAAAATTATATATATATATTTGTAAAATCACATTCTTTTAAAATATTTTGTGACAAAAATATTTTATGGCTAAGGCCAGATGCAGTGGCTCACATCTATAATCCCAGCACTTTTGGAGGCTGAAGCAGGCAGATCACATGAGGCCCGGAGTTTGAGACCAGCCTGGCCAACATGGTGAAACCCGTCTCTACTAAAAATACAAAATTTACCCGGGCATGGTGGCGCGGGTCAGTCCCAGCTACTCAGGAGACTGAGGCACAAGAATCACTTGAACCTGGGAGGCAGAGATTGCAGTGAACCAGGATCGCACCACTGCACTCCAGCATGGGCGACAGAGCAAGACTCTCTCAAAAAAAAAGAAAAAAAATTATATGAATAAAATAACTAAATTGTACACTTACATGAATTGTATGGTTTGAAAATTACACTTCAATAAAACTTTTTAAAAAATCACATGCAGCTGGGCGTGGTGGCTCACGCCTGTAATCCCAGCACTCTGGGAGGCCAAGGCAGGTGGATCATCTGAGGTCCGGAGTTCGAGAACAGCCTGGCCAACATGGAGAAACCCTTTCTCTACTAAAAATACAAAAAATTAGCCAGGAGTGGTCGTGGGCACCTGTAGTCCCAGCTACTCAAGGAGGCTAAGGCAGAAAAATCGTTTGAACCTGGGAGGCAGAGGTTGCAGTGAGCCAAGATTGCGCCACTGCACTCTAACCTGGGCGACAGGGTGAGACTCGGTCTCCAAAAAAAAAAAAAAAACACACACATTTTAAAAAGAAACTAGAATACATATAAATGTTACCATAATTCCATAGTGTGATTATGACTACTCTATATTTCATCAATTTCCACTCCTGCATTTTCCCATTTTCCTGCAATAAGCATGCACTATTTATATAATAGGCACTGTATTTACTAAAGCCTTCTACATTTTGCAAAACCTTTTACAAAGCAATAAACATGCAAAATAAATATTATGGTTAAAGTAAAAATGTTTAGTTAAGATTATATGTGTTTCTGAAAAACAGACATACTAATATTATAACAGTACCTTGGTTTACAGCAATCCCATAAACAATTTCATTTACATTCAAGGAATTTTTACCAACTTGACCTGATATACAAATGACAAGTGAATCATCTAGAAGAAATCTTAATTCATTAAAATTAAATGTATTAGCATATCTTCTTCCTTAATTCAGAAGACAAATATTGTCTTCTAAGAAAAAATTGTCAAAAACAATTCCTTAGTCCTTCAATGTAAATAAGAAATAAAAACAAATTTTACAAAAACTAATCTAAGCAAACTATATTGCTAATTACTTTAAACTTCTTGGATAAGCTTAGATTTTTCCAATTAATGTATTATTCTTCAAGCTAATGAAACCCACATAGTATATTTTATAACCAAACATATTGGATCTCGTGTCACATAAAGTGAGAGGTAGTGTGGCTCATTATATTCACTATCAATTCCAACAGGACTGCTCCTACTTCTTGGGGAGGGGAAGTGAAGAGAGGGGGCTTAAGGTTAGGGATGAAGTTTCACCTCTTCAGCTTCCTCCTACCACATCAACTTAATGTTTTTGTATGATTTGTTTGAGACTTTCTTCAGAGAAAATTGACCTTCGACCCTAGATTGTGAATTTCTTAAAAGCAAGTAGAGATTACCTCAACTCAAGCACATTACCCCATATAATGTTGAGAAGTATTTCCACTAATAATACAGAATACATGTTTATCTAAAATGCACATTTTACCTAGGAGGGTGTGACTATATGTGTATGGGTGTATGTAATCCTAGAAGTATATTTTGATTCCATTTTTAATCCCCAAATTACAAAACTTCAAGACAAAGTTCAAATTAAAGTAAGTGCCTAGAAGGACATATAAATTTCATTATCTTCTATTACTTTTCCACTAACTTCTAAGAAATCACAGAAATTAAGCACGCTTAATATCTAGTCCTATTGGCAAAATATGGTCAGAAACTCAGACAACAGTTAAGCTGCTTTCCCATTAAGCTTTCACAGAGATTTATATTAATAGAACAACCACAAGGCTTTAATCAACATGTTATTACCAAGAGGAACTAGACAGAAGTAACGCATATATTGTAAATTTTCCACTAATTCCATTAATGAAATAATTTCCATTAATAAAACTTTACATTACTCCTTAATGAAAGGACATCCCACCAAAGGGGTTGTGAAGTAAAATGATAAATCACTGACTACAGAGTTAACACCCATCACATGTCAGTAACATAAGGAGCCCCTGGAAGTGAAATGGCAGATATTCTCAGTCTATCAAGACGTCTGATCACAGTTAAATAGCTCCATTTCACATGGCTGCCTACAGAATCTTCTTCCCCTCCACCTACAGAATCTTACTAGCCCAGTTCAGTCAAAACCACAGTGGTTCTTAGGAAACAAGTGGGTGAAAGAGGGTGATACTTTGACTCTCCCACCCCACCACAAAAATCAGGAATCTCTCAGAGAAGTTGAGTGAAGGAGAATCCAGAACAGCAATTTTACCAAAATATTTCTATAGCAATAATTATGGTATCTCAACTCACTGCTGACTACTGGTACACTGTTTTAAACAATTAGATCCTCTTGCCTCACCTCAGGTCATCCCATTATTATTATTCATTAGCACTGCCATAATTTGAGGTGCTAATGAAAAAACGGAAACTGAAATCATCTAGTTCGAATGCTCTATGAAAAGATTTAGTTAGTAGAAGGTGAAACTACAATAGAATTTCATTTCATTATTTAGACTTTCCAATGTTGACTTTTCATCATCTATTGTTCAATGTGGCAATTATTTCCAATTGACATAGATTGTGATAGAAAGTTAAGCATATTTTATAAACTATGGTGTTTCTGAATGAAGATTTTTCTTCAAGAATCACAGATTTCAGATTTCTAACCAAACATTTACTCTCTGATCTCTTAACTGCATAACTTTTTTTTCCTCCTCTTTAATTATTAGAACTATGAGAATATAAAATTTAGGAAAACATGTTAACATCTATTAAATACTACTAAAACAAACTCACATACCTATCTCCTTCCAATTTTGGTATATCTGAGCAACTAGAGGAGTCCTCCAGCCACGCCAAAGTTGGTCTCCTTGAATCAACTCCTGAGCTTGGGTCTCCTGATAGAATAAGCTGTTGTACAATTGCTGGATCATAGGCATTAATTTCAAACTTTAAGTGCACCTAAACAAATGAAAAGCCTAAGTTTACAACTGATCTTTTTTCAATTACTAATTTGATACTACAAAATTCAAACATACCTTCATAAGTTTGGAAACATCCCATATGCAGATCTTTCCTCGTTTAGTTGCAGCAGCTAGAAAATGAGGGCAGCTCCCCGACCCAAAGCAAGATATTCTGTCAGTTCCATCCGTACAAGGAAACTGTGCAGGACTTGTTGCAAGAGTGACTGACAATGGCACATTCTGTGTGTGCTCACCTTTCACAAATGGGCAGTTTGGGGAATGTCTTTCGTGTTCAGACCTTTGCATAGATTAAGAAAGGAAAAGTTTACTAAAAATAAAGCAATTCAGTTTGTACATTAAAACAGAACTCCAGGTTCATCATCTTTTTTTAACTGAACTTAAAGTATTCATCATTAAAGACTTAATATAACCAAATCATTCAGTTTTATGAAGATCACTCTAACATGTTCAACCGTTTACAAATTCACACATTCAATATTCCAAACATTCAACAATAGCAGTTGTTACTCACTTTAACTGATTATAAAGTCAATCTCAGAAAAAACTGAAAAACCAATACAATGCTGTATTACATACTACAAAATTGTTTAAACTCCTGTTATTTCCTCACACTGGTTTCCTACAGCTTTGAATGATTAACTACTATGTTTCAATTTAAAATTCTCCATATCTATCAGGGGCCACAACTATAAATGATATACAGCTGAAACTCGATAAATGCCACTCATAACACAAAAAGTTATTTTACTAAATATTTTACTAAATTATTTTACTAAAAAGTTTTTTAGTAAAGATCTGAAAGCAGCCGGGTGCGGTGGCTCATGCCTGTAATCCCAGCACTTTGGGAGGCCGAGGCGGGTGGATCATGAGGTCAGGAGTTCGACGCCAGCCTGACCAACACGGTGAAACCCTGTCTCTACTAAAAATACGAAAATTAGCTGGGCATGGTGGTGGGCGCCTGTAATCCCAGCTACTCAGGAGGCTGAGGCAGGAGAATTGCTTGAACCCAGGAGGCGGAGGTTGCAGTGAGCCGAGATCGTGCCACTGCACTCCAGCCTGGGCAACAGAGTGAGACTCCATCTCAAAAAAAAAAAAAAAAAAGATCTGAAAGCAGAAAGATCTCTAGTATGAATAAAATAATATATATTAAGAACACAGAAATATACTTTATGTATTCACTATAGGATCAAATCAGACAAATAACTTTTAAATAAAATTTATTTCCTAAGAGCCTTAGGAATGTAAAGTTCATAAATTATACACTACTTCTTTCAAATAAATGCTTACTGAACAAGAAGAAATGTTAAATTAAAAACATAACAAGTTTAAGAAATATAAAATACAGGCTGGGCACCATGGCTCACACCTGTAATCCCAGCACTTCGGGGGGCCAAGGTGGTTGGATCCTTGAGGCCAGAAGATTGAGACCAGCCTAGGCAACATAGTGAGGCCTCATTGCTACAAAAAATAAAAATAAAAATAATTAGCTGGGTGTGGTAGCATGTGCCTGTATTCCCAGCTACTCGGGAGACTCAGGTAGGAAGATCCCTCGAGCCTGGGAGTTCAAGGCTGCAGCGAGCTACAATCGTGCCACTGCACTCCAGCCTGAGCAATAGAGCATGACCCTGTCTCTAAAACATAAAAAATTTAAAAATTTAAATTAAAATATAAAAAATAAAATACTAGGACCTCATATCAAGACTGGTATAATGACTTTAAGAATTATCTCAAATATTGTAAGCAGGATCAACTTAGCACCTATCTGCTCAACTTTATGATTCCTTTATATTTCTTTCTGGTTATTCCTTATTTTTATTTCTATTAGCTATAATTATAAGGCATTAGAAATGTCAGGATCCTGCTACCAAAACAAGAACCCATGAGCCAGGCGTGATGGTAAAGCATATAGTCCCAGTTAGTCAGGAGGCTGAGGCAGGAGGACTGCTTAAGCCCAAGAATATGAGGCTGCAGTAAGCTATGATCACACCTGTGTATAGCCATTGCACTTCAGCCTGGACAATATCGCAAGACCCCGTATCTAAAAAATAAAATAGGCTGGGCGTGGTGGCTCACGCCTGTAATCCCACCACTTTGGGAGGCTGAGGTGGGTGCATCACTTGAGGTCAGGAGTTCCAGACCAGCCTGGCCAACATGGGGAAACCCCATCTCTACTAAAAATACATATATTAGCTAGGCATTGTGGTGCACACCTGTAGTCCCAGCTACTTGGGAAACTGAGGCACGAGACTCTCTTGAACCTGGGAGGCAGGGGTTGCAGTGAACCAAGATCGCGCCACTGCACTCCAGCCTGGGCAACAAAGTAAGACTGTGTCTCCAAAAAAATAAATAAATAAATAAATAAAATTTTAAAAATAAATGTTTCTTAAAGAACCATTGTTTTTAAACTCATTGTTTTATTTCCATGGCAAAGAAAGAACTTTACACATAAAACATGCTACTCCTTAAAATGTATGTATTTCTTTTTACAATGCACCTACAACTTACATATATAAATCCATCTATAAATCCTGGGCAATTTTTAATACGTAGATGTCTTTCCTAAATCCTTTTACAGTGCACTTCCAAGCAAATGACATTTGGGCCAGGTTCCCTCCCAGCTAAATCTAGCGTACCTTACCCCTTTCCGTCTCTCTCTCTTTCCTGAGTTTTAACTTTTTCAATAAAATTTTATTTATATAAGTTACACGCGGCTATATAAAATAAAGCTAAAGACCCACATCAATTTTAAAATCTAATCCCAATAATTTCCAATCCCACCTCCAGGAAACCACCATTATAAATTTAAGTGATACATTTCTAAAATATTTTTTTAAGTTTACATACATAAATGTACATATAGAAAATACATGATGCGGAAGTATGTATGAAAAAAATTTTAAAAATAAAATACAGGGTCTTAAATTGTTAAACAATTGGTGTCACTGTACATGACACATATACATTTTATCATGTATTCAATCATCTACCATTCTATTAACACGAAAGATTTCTTGATACAGTAACATATCTGAAAGTTACTGAGGGTGATTAACAGAGATCTTACTGTTCATTCCCCTTAACTGTTGGACCACAGTCTATTATATGAACATAGCACATTCTATTTGGCTATTCCCCTCCTGATTGGCATTTAAAAGGATTCCGATTTTTAACTGCAGTGACCATCCATTTTATGCCTCTGTGCCTACAAGAGCAATTAACTCCCTAGGGTAGGTAAATAGAAGTGGAATTGCTAGTTACTAGGGTATGGTCCATTTTTTATGTTTTTAACTTCAACCTCCCTCCAAAGTAACTCTATCAACTCGCACAGTCAAAATATGAGTCCCATTCACCCTTTCAAATTTTTCCTTTCCCCTTTACAATTCAGAAGGTGCCTAGGTTCCCCAGCCTCCATCAATCCTCTTCCCTCCTACCCATTTGGAAGACTTGCCCCAGGCCTTCAGAGACCAAATCAACTTCTTGAGTGTTTGAGGAATCCCAAATGCTGGTGCAAAGAAGAGGTAGACTCCCTGAATCCCTGGCCATGTCAAGAAAACATAGGTTTTCAGTAGCCCACGTTAGAAATTTTAATCAACTTTCCATAGAAAATATTTACAAAGAAAATAATATTTGATAATACTGTATAACTTTTCAGGTATAGGTTAAATAACTTTTTGAGGATTGGCATAGGGACCTAAAAAATATATACTAAAATGGTATATATATATATATGTGTGTGTGTGTGTGTGTGTGTATATATATATATGTGTATATATATGTGTGTGTATATATATGTGTGTGTATGTATATATATACACACACACATATATGTGTGTGTATATATATACATATATATGTGTGTGTGTATATATATACATACACACACATATATATACACATATATATATATACACATATATATATACACATATACACACACACACACACACACACACACACACACACACAGCCTTTACGGGGAAAGACAATTCCAAACAGAAACTCAACTTAAACTGAAAACTGCTCATGCAACAGGTCCCCCTCTTATCCACAGCTTCACTCTTTTTTTTTGAGATGGAGTTTCACTCTTGTTGCCCAAGCTTGAGTGCAATGGTACAATCTCGGCTCACTGCAACCTCCGCCTCCCCAGTTCAAGCGATTCTCCTGCCTCACCCTCCCGAGTAGCTGGAATTACAGGTGCACACCACCACGCCCAGATAATTTATTGTATCTTTAGCAGAGACGGGGTTTCACCATGTTAGCCAGGCTGGTCTTGAACTCTTGACCTCAGGTGATCCACCCGCCTCGGCCTCCCAAAGTGCTGGGATTATAGGCGTGAGCCACCATGCCTGGCCCACAGCTTCACTCTCTATGGTTTCAGTTACCCATGGTCAACTATGGTCCCAAAATAGATGAGTACAGTACAGTAAGATATTTGGAGAGAGAGAAACACAGACAGACTGACCACAGTCACAGAACTTTTATTACAGTATATTGTTAAAATTGTTCAATTTTAGGCCTGGCGCAGTGGCTCACGCCTGTAATCCCAACACTTCGGAAGGCTGAGGTGGGTGGATCACCTGAGCTCAGGAGTTCGAGACCAACCTGGCAAACATGGTGAAACCCCGTCTCTACTAAAAACACAAAAATCAGCCGGGCGTGGTGGCCCACGCACACCTGTACTCCCAGCTACTCGGGAGGCTGAGGCAGGAGAATCGCCTGAACCCGGGAGGTAGAGGTTGCAGTGAGCCGAGATCGCGCCACTGCACTCCAGTCTGGGCAACAGAGCAAGACTCCATCTGAAGGGAAAAAAAAATTGTTCAATTTTATTAGTTATTGTTATTAATCTCTTTCTGTGCTTAATTTATGAATTATACTTTATCATAGGTTATGGATGTACAGGGAAAAAAATATAGTATGTATATGGTTCAGTACTATCTGCTGTTTCAGGTATCCAATGGGTCCTGGAATGCATGCCCTGCAAATAAGGGGGACTACTGTATTCAACTCTCTGCCTGCAGACAGATACAACTTGAATTCTTCATACAGTATTTTCCAATCTGAACTCCATAGGTACACTGCAATACGTTTTAGCAAGTTTGCCCCATGCACATCAGCTGATTTAACATTCAGAGACTTCAAACTAATTTTCATACAAAATAAGCAACATATCCTAAAACCAAACCCTGGCTCTATCACTAGCCATATGCCCTTCAGCAAATTTTATTCTCTTCATTTTAAAATGGGATAGTAACTCCTATCTCATAGAGTGACTGTAAAGGTTAAACTGGAAAATATTCATAGTTTCCTCCTATAAAATGGAGATTACAATAGTACCTACTTCACAGGGAAACATGAGAATTAAATGATTTAAAAATACATAAAGTATTCAGAATGGTACCTAGTATACCATCTTATATAAATATTTGCTATAATAATATACTATTATTTCTATTAATAAGACCTCAGAATAGTTATTTGTAAAAATGAAGTTTCAATACACGATCTCTAATGTTTAACCAGGTTCTAAAATTTCATGCACTAAAATTCAGAGACATCAAAGACTCCCTAAAATTACTTCAAAATTAGAAATGTATACTATAAGCCTCTCTCCATGGATTCCCTACTGACAACCTGCTCTCAACAGACCAAGATTCAACTGCTAAAGCTCACGCTGGAGTTCACTTTACCATAGCTTTCCGGTTTTCGTTAGAGCGTGGTTCTATTGTTTGGTACTTCCCTTGTGTACAATTTTTAGAAAGTCAAACTTACAGACACTGTATGCCAAGTGGTGTGCCAGAGTATAGACAGGGCTAGCTCATTCTCAGGACAATGACAAAAATATAGGTGGCAAAAAGGCAAAAAATTATACCATAAGCAGAAAAGTAAAATTTAGAAGCATTATTTACACGACTGACTTAGCCTATTATGCCCAGAAACATCAAGACTCACCAAGGTTCATCAGTAGGTTCCCAACAAACGAGGCATACACTACAAGTAAAACACATGGCTCTATCATCTCCAGATGAGGCAGGCTGCAAAATTATAAAGAAAAGAGGCAGAAAAGGTAAATCATTATTAAAATAGCTTTATAATAAAAGTTATTTTTAAAAGTTCATAATTTTAAGTAAAATTCTATACTGAAAATAAGAATATTAGCCTATAATATTAGGTCCAACAATACACTGAAACCTCCAAATATTTATTAATTGCCTGCATTATTTGAAAATTCAGAAAATGACCACTAAATCAAAGAGAGGTACACATATATGCAATCCCTGATCTAGTACTTTTCTCATTGCTATACTGAAGTATCTGAAATATTAAGTATAAGAGAAAGAGTCTGGCTGGTTTACACTATTTGTTTCTGTTGTTGTTGTCGTTGTTGCTGTTTTTGAGGCTGAGTCTCGCTCTGTCACCCAGGCTGGAGTGCAGTGGCGCAATCTCGGCTCACTGCAAGCTCCACCTCCCCGGGTTCAAGCGATTATCCTGCCTCAGCCTCCCGAGTGGCTGGGACTACAGGCGCCTGCCACCACGCCCGGCTAATTTTTTTTGTATTTTTAGTAGAGATGGGGTTTCACCGTGTTAGTCAGGATGGTCTCAATCTCCTGACCCTGTGATCCACCCCCCTCAGCCTCCCAGAGTGCTGGAATTACAGGCGTGAGTCCTGCACCCAGCCTCTTGTTGTTTCTTTAAAGAGACAGAGTCTCTTTAAAACTTTCTCTTTTAAAGAGACAGAGTCTCAGGCTGGAGTGCAATGGCACAATCATAGCTGACTATAGCCCTGAACTCGTGGGCACAAGTGATCCTCCAACCTCAGCCTCCCAAGCAGCTGGAACTACAGAAGTGTTTCACGACACCCAGCTAATTCTGTTATTTTTTTTGTAGAGACATGGTCTCCTTACAGCATCCAGGCTGGTCTCAAATTCCTGGGCTTAAGCGATCCTCCTGCCTTGGCCTCCCTAAGTGCTGGGATTACAAGTGTGAGCCACTGCACCAGCCAATGGGTTTATTATTAAATACTAAATCACATACAACTAAACAAGAAGGGCAAGTAAAAAGGTAAAGCAAAGTAGTCAATCTAATTCACATAATATGGAATCTAATTCATACAACATAGGACAAAATGCTATATATATTTCAATTCAAGGGCCAGGCACAATTTATATATATATATATGTATATATTTTCAAAACCTGAACTGAAATATACCTGAAAACTAATATTAATATTTGTGAACATTTACGTTATAGATGCAAATTTACTATACATTTTAGAAGATTAAAATAATCAGCCCCTAACATTTCCTAGAATCAGAGTATTCTAGGAAACCTATTATTTGACCTCTCTGCAAAGACAGAATATAATGAACAATAACTCAACAGAAAGAAAAAAAAAAAATCAAGGCATCACTTAACAGAGACTCTTAGAAAATTACACCAAATTAAAAGAAAGACAAGTTGCTAGAAAAATGGTCCATGTTCAATCCTTAATTTAGAGAAATTATTTCACTGATTCTAATATTAGCCAGTCTCCAAACTTACCTATCTGTAACAGGAAATCTGACAAACTTTGAATAAAATATTCATATATATATATAGTTTTCTGGTTTAATTTTAGTAAAGATGTTCAGAATACTTGAAGATAACGAAGGAATAATCAATCTTCAGATTCTAAATGACAGTTACTTTAACGTACTTCAAAATGTACTTGAATTCTTAAATTAGGCCAGGCGCAGTGGCTTACACCTGTAATCACAATACTTTAGAAGGTTAAGGCAGGCAAACTGCCTGAGCCCAGAAGTTTGAAACCAGCCTGGGCAACACAGTGAAATCTCACTCTACAAAAAATAAACAGAATTAGCTGGGCATGGTGGCACATGCCTGTAATCCCAGCTACTTGAGGGGCTAAGGTGGGAGAATTGTTTGGAAGCTGAGGCTGCAGTGAGCTGTGGCACAGTGAGCTGTGATCATGCCACTGCACTCCAACTTGGGTGACAGAGCAAGACCCTGTCCCAAATAAATAAATAAATAAATTTAAATAAGCATGCTTTATTTAAACTGACATATAAGTATTAGATTTCTTAGATTCTTTTAGCAGTGGTAACAGTGGTAAGCCAGTCTATACCACTCAGTTTAAGTTTCCTATTAAATAACATATTACATCTAGCTAAAATCATTTTTCTTAACTTCCCTCTAATTCAGCAAAGCTTTTTATAATGTCCCATTCTTATGCCTCTGTATCGTGTTAATCCTTACACTTTATACTCTCCTCTTTTCCTACACAAAAGTATGACTGTTTTTCTTGACTAATTCTTCCTCTACCTATGCAACTTAATCAGTTCTTTAATGCACAGATATTCAAGTTGCAATGCACTACCTGTAATGCTGCTTCTGTAGTTATCTAGTATATGGGTAATTTGTATCCCAACTAAAATGAGAATTTCGAAACTGTAAAACTGCTTTTATTGCATTACCCTAAGCATCTACTACTGTGTTATGAATGCAGATGTCAAACACTGGAAATAAACATGCATCAAAATAGAATACTTGTCAGAAACCAAATCTGAAGAATACTATTTGTTGATTTTATAAAAAAATTATGGCCTAGCACAGTGTCTCACACTTATAATCCCAACACTTTGGGGAGGATGAGGTGCGTAGATCACTTGAGCAGGAGTTCGAGACCAGTCTGGGCAACACCAGAAACCCTGTGTCTACCAAAAAAAAATTAGGTTGGTGCAGAAGTTAGCCAGGCCCAGTGGCACACACCTGTAGTCTCAGCTACTCAGGGAGGCTGAGGTGGGCGGATCACCTGTGCCTGGGAAGGTTGAGACTGAAGTGAGTGGTGATAGGGCCACTGTACTCCAGCTTGGGCAACAGAGTGAGACCCTGTCTCAAGACAAAAAATAAAAATAATTGTTTTTTTAAAAAGTTGTATCTAATCTTAAAGAAAATACTCAGTTGTTAATTGCTTAAACAATTTTTTTCCTAGCCTGGCATGCCTGTAATCCCAGCACTTTGGGAGGCCGAGGCAGGCAGATCACCTGAGGTCAGGAGTTTGAGACCAGCCTTGGCAACATGGTGAAACCCCATCTCTACTAAAAATACAAAAATTAGCCAGGTGTGATGGTGCACACCTGTATTCCCAGCTACTCAAGGAGGCTGAAGCACAGGAATCACTTGAACCTGAGAGGCTGAGGTTGCAGTTGAGCCAACATTGTGGCGCTGCACTCCAGCCTGGGCAAAAAAAACAAGCATACATGCATACAAGCAAGCATACAAGTTGCACAAAATAAGTTTCTGAAAAAGTAAAAAAAATGTGATAATTTTGCTGAGGGCTACAAAGGACTACTGAGAAAAGTATTTTTTTATATTCTTTTTTTACCTGATGATAAAATCCAGCTTGAGCCATGGGATCTGGTTGTGCCCACCTATAGCCTACATGAGGCCATGAGGTAAATGTCTCCCGTCTGTTAGCTTCACTATACATCAGTGATCTAAAAGTAAACATACTTTATGTAATTGAAGTTAGGCATCAAATCACAGTGAAACTTCTATTTAACAATGCAAAAAATAATTTTACTGGGTTATCAGCAAAAACTGCAAATGGTCTGATGATCAAGTTCAATTTTTTACTTTAAACTAAAAACGGTAATTTTTGGGAATTTCCCTTAAACAGAAAGGGAAGGAGAAAACCTGATTGGTGGCTGCAGTTGATAAACAATTCCAGGGGTAGATTACATATGTTTTCATATTAAAATATATCAGCTCACTAAGAGTCAAACTATAACAGAAAGTACCAGAGTAATTTTTTAAAGGACAATAGTAAACTTTTAGAGAAGTCCAAAAGATTTTAAGTAAGAAAGGATTGATAAGCAAAGCTTATTCATCCTAACATAAAATTACAACTGATAACAGAAAGAAAAAGTGGTAAAGGTCATGACAAAGAAAACAGGAAAATACTCTTCTAAATTCTTCCCTTAAATTAGCACATGATTTTCTATAAAATTGCTAGTAACTTTAGGTTTACTCATAGTTGTATTCAGGTTTTTAAACAAATAGCTGTTTGGTTAGAAAAGCATTCTCAGTTTCACATTATATGTGTCTTTAGGATCAGTCTTAGAACAGAAGACCTATCTCATTTCGTTATATTACCCAACAAAACAGCAGTAGCATCCAATAGACCCTAACTCAAACCTTCCACAGACCTAAGTTCATCAAAGCCTTCAGAGGCTCCTAGATTGATTTTTAATGAAACAAACACCACAGTCTGTATCAAAATTAATATTTTAGGACATTTTTAACACCTCTAAAAATACTGAATATCCCATCTAATGGCTGCATTTCCTAAAATATAACATTTACCACAGCTTGCACTGATTTCTTTAGAAACACTGCAACTGTTTGCAAAGAAAATAGCTCTGCAGAGCTGACTCTTTTATAATCTCAAAATAGGCATAGATCTCAGACAAGAAGCACTTGTTCTAATTACGTATTTTTCTTTTTTCCCATCTCAGGCATATCCCAAAGAATATTTTAATGACAGCCATAGCACATATCACCAGATAATCTGATTAAAAATGATAGTCTGCATGTTGCCCAAGAGATTACTACTACAGAATATAAAAATTCTGCCCAATTGTTAATACGACTAATAAAAGTTATATATGTAACAACAAAATCACTTAACTAACAAAAAGAGGGCAAGTGATTACGCAGAAATCAGTTTACCAAAAGATTAATAAATATTGCTACTGAACTAGAAGAGCCATACTAAAAATAATAGAAGTTTAAAATGAATTTATTCAGTAGTGCCTTTGATAACATCTGCACATACTATTTATAAATGTACTTCAGAAAGATGCTTAGGAAATTACAAGTCACATCCAATGAAAATGTAAAAATGTAAATACTACAGCTGGGCACAGTGGCTCACACCTGTAATCCCAGCACTCTGGGAGGCCGAGACAGGTAGATCACCTTGAGGTCAGGAGTTCGAAACCAGCCTGGCCAACATGGTGAAACCCTGTCTTTACTAAAAATACAAAAAATGAGCCAGGCATGCCGGGTGCAGTGGCTCACGCCTGTAATCCCAGCACTTTGGGCGGCCAAGGTGGGTGGATCATAAGGTCAGGAGCTCGAGACCATCCTGACTAACATGGTGAAACCCCACCTGTACTAAAAATACAAAAATTAGCTGGGCATGGTGGCGGGCACCTGTAGTCACAGCTGCTCGGGAGGCTGAGGCAGGAGAATGGCATGAACATGGGAGGCGGAGCTCGCAGTGAGCCAAGATCATGCCACTGAACTCCAGCCTGGGCAACAGAGCGAGACTCCATCTCAAAACAAAAATATAAAAAAAGAAAATTTGGCTGGGCGCCATGGCTCATGCCTGTAATCCCAGCACTTTGGGAGGCCAAGGCGGGTAGATCACCTGAGGTAGGGAGTTCGACACCAGCCTGACCAACACAGAGAAACATTGTCTCTACTAAAAATACAAAATTAGCCCGGTATGGTGGCACATGTCTGTAATCCCAGCTACCAAGGAGGCTGAGGCAGGAGAATCGCTTGAATCTGGGAGGCAGAGGTTGCGGTGAGCCGAGATCGTACCATTGCACTCCAGCCTGGGCAACGAGCGAAACTCTATCTCAAAAAAAAAAAAAATCAGCCATGCATGGTGGTGGACGGTTATAATTCCAGCTACTCAGGAGGCTGAGGCAGGAGAATCTCTTGAATCTGGGAGGCGGAGGTTGCAGTGAGCCGAGATTGTGCCACTACACTCCAGCCTAGGCGACAAGAGTGAAACTCTGTCTCAAAAATAAATAAATAAATACTACATGAAAAGGCAAACAAAAATCTAATCAAAATTGTGGGTATTATATTTCAGTACAGCATTTCTAAACCTTGGTACTTTTAGTAAGAACCTCAATCGTCATTTCAAATAGCAAATCATTTAAGTTTTTAAATGAATGTGTCACTGGCTTTTTAATTAATTAAACAAAAGAGGCATTCAAAAAAACCTCTACCAAAGAAAATGATGGTTTAGGTATGATTTTTGTAATACTGTTTAAATCCAGGGCGAGCAGCATAAAAAATTGTTAACTCAAAATTATTCCTATTATTTTTTAAACTGGTCTTGTTTTTTTTTTTTTTTTTATTGTAAAATGATAGCACTTTCCTTATACCCACATTAGGGCATGGTAAGTTAGGCAAAATTTATCTCAAAGGTCACAAAATGTCATCAATGGAAAAATAGTTATTATTCATTAAATAATTATAGTAATTTTAATTTGACTAAAATATTTACTAAGCAAGTACTAAACTGGAATTTTCAAAATGTGGCTTTATAATCCCTTCAAATACCCTTAGTGTACTAAAATATAGTGTTTAAAAATAGCAATTCAAGTAGCAGTTTACTTTAAATCTGGTTTTCAGATTCTAATTCATATTGATTTTTTTTAATTTCAAAATTAGGCTAGAAATTGTGAAATTTTTAAAAATCATAACCAGATTTTCTAGTTATTCCTTGTTTAATGCAAAAACTAATCAATTCTATCTCACTGTCACCTTTCTTTGTTAGCAAGGTTCATACCTGTCTACAGAACGGCCTGGCCCCACTCCGAGTTCTGGACGTGCACTAGGTAAGAGGTAAGACAATCTGTCCATCACTGAGGACGCCACAGGTAAGGCAGCAACATTTTGATTTATTTTCTTGAGTTCATTTACAATGGCACTGGCAATGGACTTCAACACATGATGAGGAAGATGAAATGTAACTGTGGCCCACTGAAAGAAAATGGGAGTATAAGCAAAGGAAAATGTACTCAACAGTTTTAACCAAAATCATAACTTAACCATTATCAAATAAAGAACACTCATCAGTTTCAAGTCAGTTTTCTTCATTAGTTTATCATTTAAAACAGAAACTTGCAGTTATAAAAAAAAAATAAAATATTTTACAAAAGCCAAGATATGGAACCAATCTAAGTATCCATCAATGGGTGACTGGGTAAAGAAAATGTGCAGTAAAGGCCAGGTGCAGTGGCTTACGCCTGTAATCCCAACACTTTGGGAAGCTTAGGAGGAATTAATTTTAGTGATCTGGTGACGGCAGTTACTAATTATGTATTGTATATTTCTTTTTTTTTTTTTTTTTTTGAGACGGAGTCTTACTCTGTCACCAGGCTGGAACGCAGTGGTGCAATCTCGGCTCACTGCAACCTCTGCCTACCGGGTTCAAGTGATTCTCCTGCCTCAGCCTCCTTGAGTAGCTGGGATTACAGGCATGCGCCACCATCCCCGGCTAATTTTTTTGTATTTTTAGTAGAGACGGGGTTTCACCAGGTTGGTCAGGCTGATCTCCTGACCTGATGATCTGTCCGCCTCTGCCTCCCAAAGTGCTGGGATTACAGGCATGAGCCACTGCGCCTAGCCCATGTATTGTATATTTCAAAATTGCTAAAAGAATAGATTTTAAACATTCTCATCACAAAGAAATGGTAAGTAGGTGAGTTGATAGATATGTTAATTAGCTTAATTTAATCTTTCTATAATGTATAAATATATTACAACATCACATTATACCCCATAAATATATACAATTATTTATCAATGAAAATTTTTTAATTTTTTAAATGAAACCTCAACTAACTATTCTGGAAAAGACAGTTCAGAACCAGACAGTAACACATGTTCTTATATATATCACCAAAAATTAAGGACAACTAAAATCATCTGTCATTTTTCCTATTCATCCAGTAAAATGTTAAGCACAGAGTAGGCACTCAAATACCTCCATCCATAAGAATATATTTAGACAATTACCATTACTGGGGTATATGAGGATTTAGTTCAGCTTAGCAGATGCATTGTTTTTGTTGCTGTTGTCACCATAATCCAGCAATAGCAACTAAAAACATAGGCCTTATAGTCACACATCTGGATTCTGGGCCCAGCTTCGCCATCAGCAATATTCGATAAATGTTAGCCATGATTATTTAATATTACAACAATTACTAAAGTTAGACCACAAAAATGCTAAGTACTATTCTCCCAGAGAAATAAGTCTATAATGTAATTTCATCTTTATATCCTGTCCCCAGTTCACCCATGAATGGTTTCTACTCTTGTCTAGTATACTCAAGGCAGCCTAGTAAATTATTATTTATCTATACAATACTGGAAAAACTTGCAGACAAAAACATGACTTGAATTGCTAAAAAAAAAAAAAAAAAAGAGGGAGAATGAAAACTTCTAGACCTAATTAATCTGTTCACAGATCAGAGCTTTTTATTGAAAGGGAGGATGACTCCCCTTGAGAAAGGATCCTACGATACCCCAACTATATTTGGTACTGTAAATCATACTCCAAACCTTCCCTCAAAAAGACCTATGGGCATTCACTACAGTGACTGTGCATGGGGGAAAAGATCTTTCAGGCATTACAAAAACATGGCACTGAACTGACCTAAAACATCACTGTGGTCCACGAAAGAGGGCACGTAGGATGGTCAAGCGATTAATAGAGTTTCAGCCCAAAGCTGTCTCACAGAGTTCTATGGGTCTGTAAATCCTTATTGTGTAATAGTTACTTCCCCAGTTCCTGAATGCATAATATAAAACAGGCAACTGAAAACAATCCCCAGATTAGCTCTCTGCTCTTCTCTGTCGGCCAGTAATATAGAAAACACGAAGTATAAGCCCCTAGAACTTTCCTTCTCTACAAAGATATTAAACTAAAGCAATGCTACATTCCTGAAGAAATTTTTTAGATTAATGCCACTGTAAAAGATTTGAGGTTGGGCACAGTGCCTTCATACCTATAATCCTAGCACTTTGTGAGACTGAGGATGGAGGTTCGTTTGAGCCTAAACGTCTGAGACCATCCTGGTCAACATAGCAAGATCTCATCTCTACTAAAAAATAATAGCCAGGCGTGATGGCATGCACTTGTCATCCCAGCTACTCAGAAGCCTTGAGGTGGGAAAATCACTTGAGCCCAGGACGGCAAGGCTACAGTAAGCCAAAATCACACCACTGTACTCCAGCCTGAGTGACAGAGCAAGACCCTGTATTGGAAAAAAAAAAAAAAAAAAAGAGAGAGAGAGACTTAAAAGATACAGAGGTAATCAAATGACCTCGTCCCCTTTACTGGACTGTTGTAAATGAATCTTGAGGAATGACTGTGGATGGTAAACTATCAGGTGGTGACTTCCATTGCAGCTGCTTTTCCAGATGAGGTATCTTTATTAAAGCAAATCAACAAATCCCCTGATATCTGGTAGGTAGTTACAGTTCTATCCAATATTTTTCTATCTTTAGTTTTAAGGACTATACAAAAAGTCCACTTTTACCTGGCAGGAACAATAATAAATCTTTGCAATCTTTCCCTAAGACCGCATCTCACATTCTAGAAATCCTGATCATCCTAACATCCTGCAGATCAACATAATGGTCCACTACATCATGACAGCACGCTGATTGGTCCAGATGAAAAGGAAACAGCAAGGAAATTAAATGCCTGAGTAAGGTGCAAACCAGAGAATAAGAGTCCCCAGAAAAACTCAAGATTCTGCAACCATGGTTAAGTTTCAGAGGTCCAGAGGTCTGGTCATGTCAGGATATTCCCTCCAGACTGAAAGACAAGTTGCTCCAACTTGTAACACCAACCACAGAAACAAAAGCCACAGTACTTAGGTGGCCTACTTGGATTTGGGAGCCAATATTTAGCATACTTGAAAGTGTGCTCTAATCCAAGTATCAAGAAACATATAAGGTTGCCAATTTTGAGTAAGGTGCAGAACAAGAAACTCTGCAACAAGACCAGACTGTACTGCAAGATGCTCTGCCACTTTTACCTTAAGAGCACTTTCAATGACACTGACACTAGAAGTCCACAGCAAATAATGATGCTGTAAGGAGCCTGTGGCAACCTAATTGGGACAATCACACAGCAGAATGCTAGGGTCTTGGAGCAAAGCCACACCCTCTCATGCAAATAACCATTCTCCTTTTGAAAAACAGCTCCTAGTTCCTTACTAGTCCCAGATAGAGATTAATATCTATCTACGAAACTAATGTCTACGAATTCAGAGCTGTCCAAATGTTATCTGACACACCAACCATAATATTGAGCACAAGCAACAAGTATCCTTCATCAAGTGTTTTATAAAAGATCTGTCTTGACAAAGTCCAAAAGGCAAAAACTGAATAAACAAGTGGCTCAGAATTCAATACCTACTCCCACTATAATGTCTCCTCCTTGTTCTACATCAATAGCTTCATGGGGAACTCCTTATGATGAAATAATATGAGGGGAAAATACTCTTGGCCCTGATTTACAGATGGTTCTGCATGATATGCTGGTACTACCCCGAAATGGATGGCTACAGAATCACAGCCCCAATCACAAGGAGAGTGGTGAAGGTAAATCTTCTCAATAGATAGAACTTCAGTCAGTATGTATGACTGTTCTTGTATGGATTTAGAGTTGGCTAGAAGTAAAGATCCTCACTAGTTAACAGAGTTGCTAATTTGTTAGCTAGATGGTCAGGCACTTGGAAGAAACAGAACTAGAAGACTAGCAGCAAGGAGGTCAAAAACAAAGGTCTATGAATAGAACTCTCAGAGGGTAAAAATACGTATGAAATATGTCAATGCAGACCAAAAGGCATCCATTTCAGAAGAAATGGGAGAAGTTATACACATTATATACATGACAGTAAGCCTCTCTCCACGGGCACTCCAGTGCTTGCTCAATGGACTTGTGTGCAAAATACCATGGCAACAGACATGGAGGCTATGCACAGGCCCAAAAATGTAAACTTCCCTGTACCAATACTAACCAGGCTACAGCTGTTGCTGACTGCCTAATCTGCCAAACAGTTACCAAAGTTGGGTGGCCAATATCACGTCATTTCCCAGGGGGAACAGCCAGCTATCTGATGGTAGGTTGATTATACGGGATTCCTAGTCATGGACTAGGCAGCAATTTGTCTTCGACATAACAAATATATGTTCTAGGTATGCATTTACCTGTTCTGTCCATAGTTTTCTGCCGTAATATTATATAGTCCATTGCCTGTGGACTGACAGAATGTCATGGTATTGTAGAAAACTTTGCTTCTGATCAAGAAAAGTATTTCAAAGCAAAAAAAAAAAAAATCTTTTTTCCACTGGTCTTACTGTGTATCATCCTGATGAAGCTGGCCTGGCAGAAAAGCTCAATGGCCTACTAAAGACTCATTTTCAATGCTAACCGAAAGAGACATGCTGAAAGGTTATGGAGTTCTACCTTACAAGATGAAGCATATGCTTTGAATCAACCAAAAATGTATGATACAGTTTCTCTGGGCATGCCCACTATTATATTTAATAAACTCATTCACAGATTTTTTTTAAAGCTTTCAGCTCTACAGGTCTTACTCCCAAGGGAGGAATGTTCCAGCAGGGGTACAACAACACTTCCATTGAAGTGGGTGTTGAGATTGCTACCCAGCAACTTTGAGGTCCTCTTGCCACTGAATAAATAGTCAAAGAAGTTCTACTAGTTTGTATGACTGGAACTGACAAGCGGAAACCTGGATTGATGCTAAGTAACAGGGGCAAGGAGAACTTATGCAGAACCCAGGAGATTCTCTAGGATGCCCCTTAGTACTTCCAAGTCCAATAGTAAAGATGAAGTAACAATTACAACTTAAAATACAGCACCAGCTGGGCTTGGTGGCTCAAACCTGTAATCCCAGCACTTTGGGAGGCCAAGACGGTTGGATCACCTGAGGTAAGGAGTTCGAGACCAGCCTGGCCAACACAGTGAAACCCCGTCTCTACTAAAATACAAAAAATTGGCCAGGTGTGGTGGCCCGTGCCTATAGTCCCAGCTACTGGGGAGACTGAGGCAGGAGAATGACTTGAACCCAGAAGGCGGAGGTTGCAGTGAGCTGAGATCACTGCACTCCAGCCTGGGTGACAAAGTGAGAGTCCATCTCAAAAAATAAAATAAAATAAAGACACAGCACCAGTGAGGATTCAGATTCTTCAAGAATGAAGATGGGTCGTTCATGTACGTAAAGAATCCTGACCAGTTGAGATGCTGAATGATGACAGAGCTAATAAGGAACAGGTAATACAAAAAAAAGAAATTAGATATCTTCTTGACTATTATACATCCTCTTGACCAATATATCCTCTTGACCATTATAAACTGAGGACTAGGCCAGGCGCAGAGGCTCACGCCTGGAATCTCACCACTTTGGGAGGCCAAGGTGGGCAGATCACACGGTCAGGAGTTCAAGACCACCCTGACCAACATAGTGAAACCGTCTCTACTAAAAATACAAAAGTTAGCCAGGCGTGGTGGCATGTGCCTGTAATCGCAGCTACTCGGGAGGCTGAGGCAGGAGAACCACCTGAACCCAGGAGGCAGAAGTTGCAGTGAGCCGAGATCACACCACTGCACTCCAGCCTGGGTGACAGAGACAGACTCCGTCTAAGAAAACAAAATTAAATTAAAAAATTAAATAAACTGAGGACCAGGCCACACGCGGTGGCTCACACCTGTAACCCCAGCATTTTGGGAGGCCAAGGTGGGTGGATCATGAGGTCAGGAGTTCGAGACCAGCCTGACCAACATAGTGAAACCCCATGTCTATTAAAAATGCAAAAAGTAGCCAGGCATGGTGGCGCACGTCTGTAATCCCAGCTACTCAGGAGGCTGAGGCAGGAGAACTGCTTGAACCCAGGAGACGGACGTTGCAGTGAGCCAAGATCGCGCCACTGCACTCCAGCCTGGGCAACAGCACAAGACCCCATCTCCAAAAATAAAAATAAATTTTTTAAAAAGCATAATAGTTTTGTTACATGAAAGTTCAAATATATAAAGTGTGAATGGAGATGCTGAGTAGCCAAAGGGGTAGACTGTGCAGTTAATTAAACTGTTGTCTCTGAGCTCCAAATCTACCCTTTAATTCTCTGCTCTATCAGGTTGGGGCTAGGACTCTGCATACTGTATTTCCTCTTTTCAACCAGTTTCCTGGCTTTTAGGTTCTCCCAGCAACAGCACAGGAAGGAAACTGGAAAGACAGAGGAAGAAAGACTTGCTCCTTCTTATTTACTGGCCATTGCCGTCAGCACTGTTTCAGCAAAGGACATGATGCAGTAGTTGATTCTTCCAGTCTTCAGCATTTTGTTTTGGTTTGGTTGTTTTAACATTCCGAGATCCAGTTTCATAGAGTTCCCTCAGAGGTACTACCATCAGTCAAGTAGCATCTCTCTTCAGAGATCTGAGTCCCAGTTTTGCAAGGCCCTCGTCCAAGCTCCTGAGTTACCAACTGGGTAGCACTTCCTAGTCCCAGATCCACGGGGCCTATTCTCTAAGTTTCTAGGTTCTGATAACCCTAATCTCCAGTCTTTGTTCCTCCAGACCTAGGTGAAAACTGCTTCCTATAGTTATCTCTGTTATCTCAAGATCTCCTTTTCACTTTTTCAGTTTTCAAACACCAGTTAATTTCTTACAATAAATTATCTCTGTTGAAACTCATAGGACAGTTTCTGTTTTCCTAAATAAAATGCCCCATCAATAGAGTAAGGTATAATAAAATCATGATAAATCTACAAAAAAAAAATTCAATGCAACTATTAAGAAGAACATAGATGATCTCTGAGGATATGAGAAGATATCCAAGACAAATTCTTGAGTGAAAAAAAGCAAGGTGGCCAGGCACGGTGGCTCACACCTGTAATCCCAACACTTTGGGAGGCCGAGATGGGTGAATCACGAGGTTAAGAGCTCAAGACAAGCCTGGCCAACATAGTGAAACCCAATTTCTACTAAAAATACAAAAATTAGCCAGGCATGGTGGCGTGTGCCTGTAATCCCAGCTACTCGGGAGGCTGAGGCAGGAAAATAGCTTGAACCCACGAGGCGGAGGTTGCAGTGAGATAAGATCACACCACTGCACTCCAGCCTAGGTTACAGAGCGAGACTCTGTCTCGAACCAAAAAAAAAAAAAAAAAAAGAGCCAGGTGCAGTGGTTCATGCCTGTAATCCCAGCACTCTAGGAGGCCAAGGCAGGCAGATCACCTGAGGTCGGGAGGTCGCGACCTGCCTGACCAACATGGCGAAACCCTGTCTCTACTAAAAAATACAAAATTTGCCAGGCGTGGTGGTGCACGCCTGTAATCCCAGCTATTCAGGAGACTGAGGCAGGAGAATCACTTGAACCCGGGAGGCAGAGGCTGCAGTGAGCCGAGATTGTGCCATTGCACTGCAGCCTGGGAAACAAGAGCAAAACTCTGTCTCAAAAGAAAAAATAAAAGAAAAAAAGCAAGGTATGTCATAACACAATATTAGTATATTTTAGTATAGTTATAAATGTACTTGAGAAAAATCTTTGCAAATGCCCAAGTTACTTATAGGAAAATGGCTTTTACCTTCTACCTTATATCCTTCAATAATAGGGAAGTTTGATATGCAGTATAACTTAGAAAAGGCCTTAAAAGAAAAATCTGGAGGAAATTAATAAAAATATACCCAAGGATTTAATTGAAAGCACTCTCTCATATACATCCCAGTATGCCAAAAAATTTCAGAGAAAGCACAAAATGGCTCAATTTCCAAAGACATAGTCCATTCTTATCCAAGCATCCAAGCTCACAACCTAACAAGCAAGCTTCTTTCATCAGCCTCTTGACCAATCCAGGTCCATCAGGCACTAAGAAAGATTGAAGGAAGCATTAGAAAACACAATAAGCAAAATAGTTCCCACAAACTGAAGTTAAGCTTCGATTAAGAAGTTTCAAAGTTTCAACTTTTTTCTTTTTTTTGGGCAACAGAGTCTCACTCTTTCCCCCAGGCTGTAGTGCAGTGGCGCAATCTCTGCAATCTCAGCTAACTCCGCCTCCTGGGTTCAAGTGATTCTCATGCCTCAGCCTCCAAGTAGCTGGGATTACAGGCGCCTGCCACCACGCCTGGCTAATTTTAGTATTTTTAATAGAGATGGGGTTTCGCCATGTTGGCCAGGCTGGTCTCAAACTCCTGACCTCAGGTGATCTGCCCGCCTCAGCCTCCCTCAGCTGGGATTACAGGTGTGAGCCACCGTGCCCAGCCAGTTTCAACTTTAAAATGACTTATAAGCACATTCTGCTTTTTAAAAGAAAAATCTAGAATTAGAACATTTCCAAAAGGAAAGGAAAGTGCAAAAGAATGGAGGTGTCCATTGTAATATAACCCCAAAAGAGGCAATCTATTAACTTCTTACCTTAGCAACTTTGTGGTTTGCTGCAGTCTCATGAGATGTATTTTTTAAACCATCTTTGAGCTGTGTGATGAACAAATCATAACCCTCTGTACTAGAAATATCTACCTTTTCTAAACATGCTGATAAGAGCTGCTGTGCCTAAATAAAAAATAAAAAATAAAAAAATCACAGAAAATTCAACACAAGAACAACAAAAAATTAAATTCAGATCCTCTTTCAGATATTTTAATATGCAATGATTATGACAGGTACTATACTAAACTTACCTTTTAACGAATCTACTTAATTAAACAATAATTTAAAGGGCTGTTATAAAATTAAATGAGATAAAGCAATGTATTCAGTGTAGAAATACTACATGGTAAAGTTTAAACACAAAGTAGTTATTGTAAACCAAATCAAGATAGAAAAATGGACAAGCTGAAACCATAAGCAAAAATAATACAGGAAAAAATCTGAAGAGACAAACTTAAAGTCCTCCAATGAGCTTTAAATACTCAAGCTATATAAAGTCATAATAGAGGACACTAAGTCAGCAAGTAATATGAAAAAGCCCTTTGCATTGTTATCCACATATTCAATATGAACTACTGTAATAAAGATATATGCTAATATAAGGAAAACAATATATCTACACCGAGCAAATCAAACCTAAGACTTTAGGGAAGACAGTGACAAACTAATCTGATGCAGTAAAGGAAGCCTGGAATGCTGGAAGATCTACAAACAATATTATCTGAACAACAGTTACAGCTGTGATTAAAGTACAAAGAGAAAAAAAACAGTAGATTTAACAGTAAACTAGGTGGAGGAAGGGATAGAAGCTAAACAGCATTTCACTGTAGTAGGAAAAACACTGACTTGAGAGTTAATAAGTGTTCAAGTATTTTATTGTAATTCTTTAATTGTTTGTTAAACCTAAACATAGTTTGATAGTGTTTTTTTGCTGCTGATTATATATCCTGATATCAGCTGGTTTATATTCCTTAAATTAGGGGAAAATGTTCAATTTTTTCAAATGGTTTTTCAAAGTTTCTACTTGTTCAAATCAAGTAGAACTAATTAATTCTCTATCCAAAGATTTTAGACATGCCTCCAGACCCAAATACTCTGATGAGAAAAAGACAGCTTCTCTGTTTTTGGAACTCAAACTTTCAGCAACATGCTTTCAATATTAACATATAATAGACTACTGTTATATGACACTAAGTGTAAAATCTAAGTGAATATACTTTATTGGACATACTTTTTTGATACCTTTCATAACAAGTTAGCATGAACACAAATAATATCTCACTTTATTATAGAACACAACATAATCTTTACATTCTACTTAAGGTGATGCAAAATCCAGTAATTATGAAAAATGTACTTTCAAACTGCAGGATATGAAGCCACGCAAAAAGAATTTAAGTTGGGCTAGACTTAAAAATTAAGTAAAGAAAATTTAACACTACAGAAAAGTATATATGGCTAAAACTTAAAACTCAAGTTATTGAAAGACAAGATGCATAGCAAAAATTACTGGTTGTGTGGCTGGGTGCGGTGGCTCACGCCTATAATCCCAGCATTTTGGGAGGCTGAGGCGGGCGGATCAATTGAAGTCAGGAGCTCAAGACCAGTCTGGCCAACATGGTGAAACCCGTCTCTACTAAAAATACAAAAATTAGCTGGGTGTGGTGGTGCATGCCTGTAATCCCAGCTACTAGGGAGGCTGAGGCAAAAGAATCACTTGAACCCGGGAGATGAAGGTTGCAGTGAGCCAAGGTCAAGCCACTGCACTCCTGCCTGGGTGACAGAGCAAGACTCTGACTCAAAGAAAAAAAAAAATTACTGCTGTTTTACCAGAGTCTATTCCTCTCTCATTTTAAAATATTAAAAAAAAAAAAAGAAAGAAAGAACCACCTCTTTCCCAGTCTCCCTCTCAGCTTGGTGTGGTCATGTGACTAAATTCTGTCTAATGGGGTAAATATGAGGCTATATGAGAGAGTATTTGAGTTGTGAAAGGCAGAAAGAGAACAAGAACAAATGAGTAGGAGAGGGGGCTGGGGGTTAAGGGACAGGGAAAGGGAAGGAGAGAAGAGAGAGATGCCAGAGTGCTCTCCTCTAGCCTCTTGCCCTCTCTTTCCCTGTGACTGGGAAATAATGACACCTAGAGCAGCTGTCTTAAACTCCCAAGCTAACCCAAGTGTTGAGGTTGGCAATGATGGCCATACACTTAGCCCTGGACTATTATTGGAAACAAGCTATCCTGTTTAAGCCATTGTTTTTTTGGGTCTCTGTTACAGCTGTTTAACCTGTGCTGATGCACCATTCACACCTAAAAACACCACTTCAACAAGAATTAATTATGCAGAGAAAAGGTGAGTATTAATATTTAAATGAAGTTGTGGTCAATAAGTAAATTCTGTTTTTATAGCAATACATATAATAATGTCCTTAAAGGATGACTTAATTTCATTTAACATCTAATATGTCTAAGATTACATTAAGTAGAGGACCACATTGATACTTATTCCAACTTACCTCTGTAACGGGTAATTCAAGCTGAACCACATCATCCTGCTTTGAAACTGGAGTTTGCAGAGCAGTGTCTAACAACAAGATTCCATTAAGGTCCTTCCTACACCCTACTGCATAATCATCCACAAATATAACTTTATCCACAGCAGAAATATACTGACATTTCACCTGTCCACCTGGTTTAGCTGTTAAAAGAACAAAAATTCAACACTTAAGATTTTCAGGCCAGTGGTCTATTAAAAATAAATGTTTACATAGTGACTAAACACAATATATTATCCTGAATTGGATCTTAAACTGGAAAAAACTTCTCTAAAGAACATTATTGGGCCAACTGGATTAAATTCAAATATGTACCATAAATTAGATAAAAGTATCAATGTGAAATTATTAAAATTTGACAACCAAATTGCTATTATAAAAGAACATCATTGTTCTGAGAAATAAACACAGCAACAGTATAGGGAAAATGAGCATGATACATGCAACCAACTCTCAAGTAGAATAAAATATGATGTGTATATATACACACACACACACACACACACACACATATATATAAGGGAATAATAAGCAAATGTAGTAAAATGTTTAAAACTAGTAGAGCTGGGTAAAGGGTATATAGGGAAGTTCTTTGTAACATTCTATTCTTGCAATTTTTCTGTAAGTGCAAAATGAAAGTGTTCAAAAACAAAACTTTTAAAAATGAATTACTGGATGTCATTTTTTGCAAAACTCAATAAAGATAAAGACAGCATGGACAGTTATTAGATACAGCAGTGCCCCTCCTTATCTGCAGTTTCACTTTGTGCAGTTTCAGTTACCCAGTCAATAGAAGCCCAAAAACAGGTAAGTATGGTACAACAAGATATTTTCAATCAAAGGTCCAAAAGTAAGTACAGTACATAAGATATTCTGAGAGACCACATTCACATAACTCCTAATATATTGTAATTGTTCTATTTTATTATTAGTTGTTAATCTGTCACTATGCCTACATTTTAAGTTAAACTTTATTACAGGTATGCATAAGAAGAAAACCCAGCTAACCCTGGAACCATACAAGTTTGAACAGCGTGAGACCACTCATACATAAATTTTTTTCCAATTCATACATTGAAAAAAATTTCAGAGATTTGTGACAATTTAAAAACCATGTAGACAAAACACGTAGCCTAGAAATATCTAAAAAATTAAGAAAACAGTATGTCACTGATGCATAAAATATATGTAGATATTAGTCAATTTGATCATTTACTGACATAAAATATACACAAATCTACTATAAAGTTAAAATTATCAAAACTTACACACACAAATAGTATATGGCACCAGTCAAGAAAAATGTAAACAAATGTAAAAAATACAGTATTAAATCATAACTAAGTAAAATTAACTGTAGTATATATTATAAAACTGTGATAATTTTGTTCCTATTGCAGTGAGTTCAAGTGTTATGAGTACCACCATGTGACCCTAATCATATCCAGGTGAGCAGTTCATCTCTCAATTGTTAATTGGTAATCGCAGTAAAAAGTGATCTCTCCTGATTCTCATGTATTTTCTTTTTTTTTTTTTTTTGAGACCGAGTCTTGTTCTGTCCCCCAGGCTGGAGTGCAGTGGCATGATCTCGGCTCACTGCAAGCTCTGCCTCCCGGGTTCATGCCATTCTCCTGCCTCAGCCTCCCGAGTAGCTGGGACTACAGGTGCCTGCCACCTCACCCGGCTAATTTTTTTGTATTTTTAGCAAAGATGGGGTTTCACCATATTAGCCAGGATGGTCTCGATCTCCTGACCTCGTGATCTGCCCGCCTGGGCCTCCCAAAGAGCTGGGATTACAGGCGTGAGCCACTGCGCCCGGCCATCTCATGTATTTTCATCAGGTTTAGTGCAAGACCATAAACCCTGAATAACACTATGAAACCCATAAAAGGTAACACTAGTGATGCTCGAAGTGTTCCCAAAAGGCAGGGACAAGTCATATGATTACAAGAAAAAGCTGAATTGCAAAAAAAAAAAAGAGAGAGAGAGAAAGAAAATACATTTACGGCACTATATTGCACTTATCAATACGGTAAATGTACGTCATCTGTTTACAAAATGAATCCTGTGCCTGAAATGGCACGCAACCACAGCTGGAGACCTCAGTCTATGGTACGTATCAAGCAATTCGGCTTTTTCGGCCTGGCATGGTGGCTCATGCCCGTAATCTCAGCACTTTGGGAGGCCGAGGTGGGCGGATCACAAGGTATGGAGTTTTTTGGGGGTTTTTTTTGTTTGTTTGTTTTTTTAGAGACAGGGTCTCGTTACGTTGCCCAGGGCAACGCCTGGGGCTCAAGCAATCCTCCTGAGTGGCTAGGACTACAGGAGCACACCACTGTGCCTGGCATGTCAACATACTTATTGGTAAAAGGCTGAATACTTTCCCATACAGATCAGGAACAAGACAAGGATGTATGCTCTTACCATTCATATTCAATACTATACTAAAAGATCTAGTCACTGCACTAAAAAATCAGGATATAAAAGGCAAACAAATCAAAAAGAAATAAAACTGTCCCTTTTTACAGAAATGATTACCCGTGTAGATAAAAATCAATCATACTTTTCTATACTAGCACTGATTAATCTAAAACCAAAATTTATTTTTTAAAATACCAGTTTACAATAGCTCTAAAACATACTTAGACATACATATACACCTTTTGTGTATATGTATGCTGAAAAGTATAAAAGGCTGATTACACAAATCAAAAGCCTAAATAATACCATGTTCATGGACTGAACAAGTCAATCTGGTAAAAACGTCAACACTCCCCAAATGGATCTACAGATTTAACGGAATTTCAATCAAAATCCCAGGTGGCGTCAGCATGGTGGCTCACACCCATAATACAACACTTAGGGAGGCCTACACGGAAGGATCGCTTGAGCCAGGAGTTTGAGACCAGCCTGAGACAGACCCCGTATCTATCTTAATTTAAAAATTTAAAAAATTGCCGGGCGCGGTGGCTCACGCCTGTAATCCCAGCACTTTGGGAGGCCGAGGCGGGTGGATCACAAGGTCAGGAGATCGAGACCATCCTGGCTAACACAGTGAAACCCCGTCTCTACTAAAAATACAAAAAATTAGCCGGGCGTGGTGGCGGGCGCCTGTAGTCCCAGCTACTCGGGAGGCTGCCAGCTACTCGGGAGGCTGAGGCAGGAGAATGGCGTGAACCTGGGAGGCGGAGCTTGCAGTGAGCCGAGATCACGCCACTGCACTCCAGCCTGGGCCACAGAGTGAGACTCCGTCACAAAAAAAATAAAAATAAAAATAAAAAAAATTTAGCCAGGCGTAGTGGCACACACCTGTAGTTCTAGCTACTCAGACACTGAGGTGGGAGGATCACTTGAGCCCAGGAGTTCAAGGCTACAGTGAGCTATGATTGCACCATATAAATAAACTGACTGAAATGTATTTGAAAAGGCAGTACCACAAGAAAGTGTGGTACTGGCAAAGGACAGACATATAGCTCAATGGAACAAAATAGAGTCAAGAGATATGACTATATAAACATGGCCATTGGATTTTTTTCAATTATGTAGTTTTTTTAATTGTGGTAAAATAAACATAAAATTTACCATTTTATTATTTAAGTGTACAGTTGAGTGGTATTGAGTATATTCATGCTGTTGTTTATCCATCAGGATAAAGGGAAACTCTGTACGCTTTAAACAGTAACTGACTTTTATCCCCTCTCCCCAAAGCCTGGCAACCACTTTGCTACTTTCTGTCTTCATGAATTTGACTACTCTAAATATCTCACATGAATGGAAGGAATCATATAGTATTTTTCCTTTTGTGACTGGCTTATTTCCCTTAGCATAATGTCCTGAAGGTTCCTCCACATTAGAGCCTATGTCAGAATTTCCTTCCTTTTATCCATTCAACGATCAATGGACAGACACTTAGGATGCTTCTGCCTTTTGGCTATTTCGAATAGTGCTGCTATGAACACTGTTGTACAAATATCTCCTTGATTCCCTGCTTTCAATTCTTTGAGGTACACACCCAGAAACAGAACAGCGATCATATGGTAATTCTATTTTTTCCTTAATTTTCTGAGGAAACTCCACCATCTCCCATAATGGCTGCACCATTTTATATTCCCACCAGCAGTGCACAAGAGTGCCAATTTCTCCACATCCTCACCAACACTTATTCTCCGTTGTTGTATTTTGTATATGGTGTTAAAGTCCAACTTTATACTTTTTGCATGTGAGTATCCAGTCTTCCCAGCATCATTTGTTGAAAAGATTGTCGTTTCCCCCAATGAATGGTCTTGGCCTCCTTGCTGAAAATCATTTGACCATATATGCAATAGTTTATTTCTCGGCTCTATATTCCTTCAGTCTATATGTCCATCTTTATGCTGGTACTTTGCTATTTTGATTACTGTAGCTTCATACTAAATTTTGAAATCAAGTGTTAATCTTCCAACTCTGTTCTTTGTCAAGATTATGTTGAACTATTTAGGGTCCCTTGAGATTCTATATGAATTTTAGAACAGATTTTTTTTTTTTCTTGCAGAAATAGAAAAAAGTTACTGGGATTTTGATAGGAATTGCAATGAGTCTGCAAATTGCAATGAGTCTGCAAATTGTTTGGGGCAGTATAGCTATCTTAACAATATAAAGATAGTATGAAGTTCTGGCAAGGATGCAGAACAACTGGAACTCTCATACATTTCTAAAGGAAATACAAATGGTACAGCCACACTGGTTTGACAGTTTCTTACAAAGTTAAACACACACTTACCAAATGGCCCTGTAATCCCACTTCTGTGTATTTACCCTGGAGACATAAAAGCTTATGTTCACACAAAAATCTATACTCAGAAGTTTATAGTCGCTCTATTTATAATCATCAAACATTGAAAACACCCAAATGTTTTTTTTCTTTTTCTTTGTCTTTTTTTGAGACAAGGTCTCACTATGTCACTCAGGCTGGAATATAGTGGCGAAATCACTGCTCACCACAGCTTTGACCTCCAGGGCTCAGGTAATCCTCCCACCTTAGCCTCCCAAGTAGCTGGGACTACAGGCGCACACCATGATGTCTGGCTAATTTTTAGTATTTTTTGTAGATACAAAGTTTTGCCATGTTGCCCAACCTGGTCTCAAGTGATGTGCCCACCTCAGCCTCCCTAAGTGCTGGGATTACAGAATAAGCCACCACACCCAGCCCCAAACATATTTCAAAGAGTGACTGGCAAAACAAATAATGATGCATCAATACAATGGAATACTATTCAGTAATAAAAAAGGAATGAAATATTAATACATGCAAAAACTTGACAGAATCTCAAGGGCATCATGCTAAGTGCAAGCAGCTAGCATCAACAGGTTACATACTGAATGATTACATTTCAATAACAACGTAGAAAACACAAAACTCCATATTATGGAGAACAGATCAGTGGTCCCAAAAGATTAGTGGTAAAGGGAAGATGTGACTACAAAGTGATACCACAGGGAATTTTTTCAGGTGTTGAAACTGGTCTGTATCCTGACTGTGATGGTGGGTTACATCAATCTATGCATATGTGTACCTGTATGACAAGTACACAAAAAATAGGCAATTTTACTTTATATTCTATAAAAAATAAAAATTTTTAAATGATATTGTAAAAGAAAAAACACACCCAAGCACAATGCCTTCACACCTGTAATCCCAGCACTTCAAGAGGCCGAGGCGGGCGGATCACTTGAGGTCAGGAGTTCGAGACCAGCCTGGCCAACCTGGTGAAACCCTGTCTCTACTAAAAATACAAAAATAACTGGGCACGGTGGCAGGCACCTGTAATCCCAGCTACTCGGGAGGCTGAGGCAGAAGAATCACTGGAACCAGGGAGGTGGAGGTTGCAGTGAGCCGAGATCGCGCCATTGCACTCTAGCCTGGGTGACGGAGTGAGACTCTGTCTCAAAAAACAAACAAACAAAAAAAGAATAAACACATACACATGGAGCAATAGCCTATTAACTATGCTATTAACTAAGGGGGGGTAGTTCATAACACATCACTATGATCCAAATTCTATAAAAATATATTAAACAATAGAAGAGGCCAGGCATGGTAGCTCATGCCTGTAATCCCAGCACTTTGGGAGGCCGAGGCGGGCGGATTGCCTGAGCTCAGGAGTTTGAGAGCAGCCTGGGTAACACAGTGAAACCCCTGTATTTTGTCTCTACTAAAATACAAAAAATTAGCCGGGCATGGCGGCATGAACCTGTAGTCCCAGCTGCTCGGAAGGCTGAGGCAGGAGACTCACTTAAACCCAGAAGGCAGAGGTTGCAGTGAGCTGAGATTGCACCGCTGCACTCCAGCCTGGGCAACAGAGCGAGACTCTGTCTCCAAAAAAAAATAATAATAATAGAAGAAAGTAAAAAGAAATGCCAAAATGTTAACAATGCCCATCTCTAGGTAATGAAATTATACGTACTTACTTTTTCCTTAGGCTGTCTAACATCCTATAAGGTATGTCCCTTTTAAAACTGAAAATTTCCTTTTTTTTTTTTTTTTTGAGACAGGGTCTCACTCTGTTGCCCAGGCTGGAGTGGTGCAATGGCGCAATCTCAACTCACTGCAACCTCTGCCTCCCAGGCTCAAGCAATCCTCCCGCCTCAGCCTCCCAAGTAGCTGAGACTACAGGTGTGTGACAGCACGCCCGGCTAATTTCTGTATTTTTTGTAGAGACAGGGTTTTGCCATGTTGCCCAGGATGGCAAAATTGAAAATTTCAAAGGAAAGAAATTTTAATTAGTTACCAATTCTAATACTTTAAGAAATAATGTACAACCCTAAAAAACTTGCAAAAATGTTACAAGAAATACATTATCTTTTCAAACTGACAATACACTGTAAAACTCCATTTCCACTGAGATCTCATCACACTTCAATGCTATTTTAAAATAGCCTATTAAAAGGTACTATATGCAAAGATCAAAGTCAATAAAGAAGATACAAGCCTGTATCAGAACATCTCCTGTAACCCAAAAATATATACACCTACTATGTACCCACAAGAATTTTTAAAATTTTTTAAAAAGAAGGTACAAAATTAATGTAAGGTTCTCACAAAGCTTTTGATATAATTAACCAAAAATGAAATCATTTAATAAGAGAAAAAATGTTAGTAACACTATAGTATTAAAAGCCAAAATGAGTATTCCTATAAAGCAGAACTCACTGCAAAACAAGTTTGGGAAAGGTCAGTGACTGCACCACAAAGAAAGGGTAACACATGATAAAATACAACATAAAACACAATGCAGGGACAGTGTTGTTTCAGGCAAGAGAACCAACATCTACTTAAGCACAGAAGAGGTTCTCCAAAAGATACAAAATTACTGGAATTAAGAGTTCCAAGTTATGATTCTCTTCATTCACATTAACCAAAAGTGTCATCAGACCACTCTTACTTTGCTATAATCTTTAGTATCTGACATCATTTGTTTTGAAAATATAATCATACGAAAAATTTATCATGGAGAGGGCTCAATCTCTAAAGACCTACTACTCCGTGTAAGATATTTGCTGTGGGGTTTCTTCATATACATTGTTCAATTTATCACAGTTATATCTCTCAACGTCTTGGGACACATAAGTTATATTATTCCTTTAGGATGCTGACCTGGCACACCCGTGCGTGCTCTGTGTGTGTGTGTGTGTGTGTGTGTGTGTGTGTATACACACACACACACATATATATACATACATATATACATATATATACACACACATACATACATATATATATATATTTTTTTTTTTAAGAGACAGGGTCTCACTATGTTGCCCAGGCTAACCTGGAACTCCTGGTCTCAAGCAATCTTCTCACCTCAGTCTCCCAAGCAGCTAGGACTACAGGTGTGCAACCTGGCTAAACTGGCTATAGTTAAGTAAAATTTGAAGACTAACTTCCCCAACTGACGTTGGGCAAGAGAACCCTTAACCGTCTGTAAATCAATGGCGCCGGGCGAGATGGCTCATGCCCGTAATCCCAGCACTTTGGGAAGCTGAGGTGGGCGGATCACTTGAGGTCAGGAGTTCGAGACCAGCCTGGCCAATAAGGTGAAACCCTGTCTCTACCAAAAACACAAAAATTAGCCGGGCGTGGTGGTGTGTGCCTGTAGTCCCAGCTACTCGGGAGGCTGAAGCAGAAGAAACGCTTGAACCCGGGAGGCGGAGGGTGTAGTGAGCCGAGATCACACTACTGCACTCCAGCCTGAGCAACAGAGCCAGACTACATCTCAAAAAAATAAAAAAAAATCAATTGCTACTGCTGCACAAAGGTGCCAATGTGAGAAGCAACTCAGCTACTAATCAATATAATAATCCTACAGTTTGGAACATGTGCCCTTGCGAATTTCTATTTAGAGCTCATATTGGAAATTACTGTTTTCTGTTTAATATAGATGCCAGATATCTCCTGAATGGTAGTCACACAGACATCTTCATCACTCCTTATAAAGCCTACATTTTACGTCAGCCCAACTCGAATTCCATCCAAATATGAAAATCTATCTAGCTGTTTTTGTCTATTATATAACAGACAAACAGAAATGTCCCCTGGATATCTGCACTGATGCTATCTTGCATCATGCAGATCTTTACTCAAACACCACCTCAAAGAGGCCTTCCCAAGACTACCTAAAAGCACAAATTTAATATACCATCATCCTCATATCAGCTGTAATTTTCCTTATGGCATTAATTACTATAGTATGTCAAGAGGTAATTAATGCCATAATGACACAGTGGCTCACACCTGTAATCCCAGCACTTTGGGAGGCCAAGGAGGGCAGGTCACTTGAGGTCAGGTGTTCCAGACCAGCCTGGCCAACATGGTGAAACCTTGTCTCTATTAAAAGTACTAAAATTAGCTGGGCATGGTGGTACACACCTGTAATCCCAGCTGCTAAGGAGGCTGATGAAAGAGAATCACTTGAACCCAGGAGGAAGACGTTGAAGTGAGCTGAGATTACATCACTGCACTCCAGCCTGGGAGACAGAGTGAGACTCCGTTTCAAAAGGGGACAGGGGCGGGAAGCTCTCATTTATCCCAGACACACTAAACAAACTTCTCTAAAGTCTAGGGAGTTAGAGAGTTTGAACTCCTATTTTATTTTTTATTTATTTCTTTATTTGTTTGGTGTGGGGGACAGAGTCTCGCTATGTCACCTAGGCTGGAGTGCAATGGTGTGATTTCAGCTCACTGCAACCTCTGCCGCCTGGGTTCAAGCGATTCTTCTGCCTCAGCCTCCTGAGTAGCTGGGATTACAGGGGCGCACCACCATGCCTGGCTAATTTTTTCTACGTTTAGTAGAGACAAGGTTTCACCATGTTCGCTAGGCTGGTCTCGAATTCCTGAACTTGAGATCCATCCCCCTCGGCCTCCCAAAGTGCTGGGATTACAGGCATGAGCCACCATGCCCGGCCAGGGAGTTTGAACTCCTAAACCTAACTGCACATTAGAACCAGCTGGCACACTTCTGAGAAGAAGAAGAAAAAAAAAAACAGTATGCCTGGGCTGCACTCCAGGCCACTTAAGTCAGAATACTGGGGCCCAAGCGAGGTATTTTCTTAAAAGTTCCCCTGATGATTCTAAATGAACAAAGGTTGAGAACCACTGCCCTGTGCCATCTCCCAGTCTTCTGTCTCTCCTACTTCATAAATCAAAGTAAAAGTACACAAACAAATTATGAAGATTTAAATTCCTGGTGCCCACAATAAATCTTGAAGAAGACATTCCCATCTTCCCCACTCAAAAATTCATTTCCTCTAAAAAGTAAACATAGTATTTACCTCCTCTAAGATGCATCCCTGATTTAACATACTCAAACCTGATGATAATTACTTTTTGGGGGAAGGTGGGGGCAGCAGGGAGACAGTCTCACTCTTCTCGCCCAGACTGGAGTGCAGTGCTGTGATCTAGACTGACTGCAACCTCTGTCTCCCGGGTTCCAGCGATTCTCCTGCCTCAGCCTCCCAAGTAGCTGGAATTACAAGTGTACACTACCACATCCGGCTAATTTTTGTATTTTTAGTAGAGACGGGGTTTCACCAAGTTGGCCAGGCTGGTCTCAAACTCCTGAACTGATCTGCCTGTCCTGGCCCCACAAGTGCTGGGATTACACGCGACAGCCATCATGCCCAGCCTAATAATTACTTTTTTTAACAGCGCTGTCCCAGCCACAGACTGTTTTGTTTTTCGTTTTTTTGTTTTTTTTTTGACATGGTGTTTCACTGTTGTTGCCCTGGCCGGATTGCAATGGTGCAATCTCGGCTCAGTGCAACCTCTGCCTCCCAGGTTCAAGTGATTCTCCTGCCTCAGCCTCCCGAATAGCTGGGATTACAGGCATGCACCATCACACCCAGCCAATTTTGTATTTTTAGCAGAGACAGGGTTTCACCATGTTGGTCAGGCTGGTCTCGAACTCCGTACCTCAGGTGACCCACCCACCTTGGTCTCCCAAAGTGCTGGGATTACAGGCATGAGCCACCATGCCAGGCCACAGACTGTTTTATAAAGCAATTACTGTATTCTTTTTATTTGTATCTCTATTATCTCCTGTCTGTATTTCCTTCTTTTTGCAGTTTGTATCTCTATATGATATTCTCTTCTACACCCAAGTTTATCTTAACTTTTTTGTATCCCTTACATTTGAAGTGCTACAGTTCTACAGTTTGCAAAAAATTTCTACGTTTAGAAAGGTATTAAAAGCCCCTTTCTGCCCTAGGCTGGAGTGCAGTGGCACAATCACAGCTCACTGCTGCCTGAAGTGCTGGACTCAAGTGATACTCCTGCTTCAGCCTCCCAAGTGGCTGGGCCTACAGGCATGCACCACCACACTCAGCTAATTTTTTTTTTTTTTTTTGTAGAGACGGGGTCTCACTATGTTGCCCAGGCTGGTCTCAAACTCCTGGCCTCAGACAATCCTCCCACCTAAGCCTCCCAAAGTGCTGGGATTACAGGCCATCAGCCCATTTTAAAGTTGGTATCTCAGAGAAGTATCTTGCCAAAGGCACCCTTTTCATGAAGCCATCAGCAATACAACACACATATCAGAGAGGTCACTCCTGCTTGCGTCCCCACTGTTCTTACATACTATATTACAGAAATCTATTATTTTTTTAAGTTCTATATATACTTACAGCCAACATTCCTAAGGACAGACTACTAAATGTTTAACAATGTAAGTATAGTTACAACTAGAGATTTTCAGTTTAAAAATAATATCATACATCCACATTTACCTCTGCTCCCTCCCAAGATCCCACTGAAAAGACAGTAAAGGAATAAAGAAGGTATTGAACAAATCCAAAAAGACAAAAAGAACAAGTGAAGAGAAAATAGCAACAAAATTTTTGAAGTTGGAGGGCAAATGGAAAAGCATTAACTAATCTGTTTCCTCTCCTCCCCAAAAATCTTAAAAGCTAAGCCAGCAGGGAAAGAGAGCCCAAAACATTCACGTTGTATTCTTTCTCACATACATAGGTAAAAGAGGTCTAATAATTAAAATTGCTGGCTGGGCATGGTGGCTCATGCCTGTAATCCCAGCACTTTGGGAGACCGAGGCAGGTGGATCACCTGTGGTCAGGAGTCCAAGTCCAGCCTGACCCCATCTCTAGTAAAAAGACGAAAATTACCTGGGCATGGTGGCACGTGCCTGTAATCCCAGCTACTTGGGAGGCTGAGACAGGAGAATCGCTTGAACCCAGGAGGCAGAGGTTACAGTGAGCCAAGATCACATCACTGCACTCCAGCCTGGGCAACAGAGCAAGAATTCATCTCAAAAAATAAATTAAATTAAATTAAAATAAAAAATAAAATAAATAAATAAAACTGCTTAAAAGCAGTTGTTTTTACAATATTTTCTCAATTAATTAATACTGCAACCAAGCTCCAATCATAATAGGGCCCTAATTTTTTTACCTTAAACTGGGAGTTCTTGTACTTTAAAATATGGGAATCATGGCCAAGGTGGTTCAAATTAACCTTGTTACCTACATAAGGCAGACAAACACTTGTTGAACTGAACTATATAATTTAAGACAACAAAACAAAAAGTAGGGCCGGGCACGGTGGCTCACACTTGTAATCCCAGCACTTTGGGAGGCCGAGGCGAGTGGATCACAAGGTCAGGAGTTCGAGACCAGCCTGGCCAACATTGTGAAACCCTGTCTCTACTAAAAATAGAAAAAAATAGCTGGGCGTGCAGGCGCACGCCTGTAATCCCAACTATTCAGGAGGCTGAGGCAGGAGAATCGCTTGAACCCGAGAGGCGGAGGTTGCAGTGAGCTGAGATCGCGCCATTGCACTCCAGCCTGGGCGACAGGGCGACCTCTCAAAAAAAAAAAAAAAGTAACATTTATTGACTGTTTATGGTGAGTCAAGCAGTATTGTGTATGTATCAGTTTATTTAATCTTTACAATAACCCAGTGAGTTAAGTACTAATTATGAAGCACAGAGAGAGGTTAAGCAGTTTGCATAAGGTCACACCTGGAACTTAAATTGTCTGGCTCCAGAGCTCAATATTCTATTCTTTCTTAATATCACTAAAGTCAGTCACCAGAAACAGAGCCAAAGTACATATTCATAGCCCAAAAAGAGATTCTGCTAAATTAAGTTTTTATGAAAACTCAAATGCATTCATAAGACATCTTCTAGGGCTATTGAGATCCGAATTCTATATCATGTTTATCTCTCAAAGAATAGTTGAGAGTAGGAATGCCGCATGTACCGAAGTTAGCCAGGAATTAGAACTGTTTTGAATCATTTACAGTTTCCATCACTGGGAGACTGCACATTTTAGCCAAAAAAAATTATTTCTTGAGGACTATGCAGGCACCATGACCTCTCAGAGCAGGCAGCTCTGGGCCTGAAGTTTGATCAAGAAGCTCTTACATCAGGAAAGAAAAAAAAAAAAAAACACCCGATCTAAACCTCACTGAAGCTACAGTAAAGTACAAAGATCTTCCTCTTATTTATGACCACTATACAAATTTCTCAAATCAAAGTCATTATCTGTATTACTGAGGGACTGACTCTAAAAACCCAGTGGAAAAAAAAAGTCACTATCTATATAGGAAAAGAAAAAAGATACAAAGAAATGTAAAACTGGAGTGTTTGTCTAAGAACACTGAGCAGGGCTGGGCACGGTGGCTCACGCCTGCAATCCCAGCACTTTGGGAGGCCAGGGCGGGCGGATCACGAGGTCAGGAATTCCAGACCAGCCTGACCAACATGGTGAAACCCCATCTCTACTAAAAATAGAAAAAAAATTAGCCAGGCATGGTGGCGCACACCTGTAATCCCAGCTACTCAGGAGGCTGAGGCAGGAGAATCGCTTGAACCCGGGAGGCAGAGACTGCGCCACTGCACTCCAGCCTAGGCAACAGAGCAAGACTCCATCTCAATATGTAAATAAAATAAAATAAAATAAAAACACTGAGCAGGTTTTTTCTTCTTCACTGCAACACAGATCTGGAATTCACTTCGGAAACTGAAGAGACATCACTTTCTCCTACCCATATACTGCCATATCCATTGATTAATACCTGCACACATATACCTTCACTTACATATGCATATATACTACATAAACAAATCTGTATACACACAGAACTAGTAATACAACTATCTTAACTTCATTCTGACATTTAGCCACACCAATACACTAGAAGATATTTATCCAAACACAGATTACTGTATATTTGTTACAAACATTTATATTTCCATCTACATCTGCCTATCCTCTATGTATAAACATTTAGTGAACATTTTTTAAAGTAATCACGAGGAGTGTGGCAATATTGACCAAGCAGCCAAGAGACTCAAAGGAATTAGCATTCGCTGAGCATCCCCTATTTTACATTTGTCATGCACTGTTAGGCACTTTTAACATGTTTGACCACTTAGTCTTCCCCACCATCCTATTAAACATTAATCTTAATTTACAGATGAGGAAGCTGAGGTTCAGGAGGTTTAAGTAGTGAGTTCATAAAAGAACTAAAATTCAAAATTCAGGACTACCTAACATAAAGCACATGCTCTCTCCACATAATCTCAAAAAAGCTTATAAAAAAGACAAACAGTATAAAATGTACTACACTGGGGAGGGGCATTATTTCAGGAAGTAAGAGAAATCATCACCCCCAGTAATTAAGTAAGAGAACACCTTAACAATATCTTACTCTCACAAAAAAGCAAAACCTAGATGGGTTATGCAGGATGGTGGAAAGTGGTAAATCACAAAAAAACCTTAGGAAGTTCAAAGTTCAGTTTAAGTCCAAAAACTGAATATAAAAAAAGCTTTAAGTGAAAAAGGAAAAAAAAGCAAGGTTTTGTTGCTTTTGTTTGTTTGTTTGAGACAGAGTCTTGCTCTGTTGCCCAGGCTGGCACAATCACAACTCACTGAAGCCTCAACCTCCTAGGTTCAAGCAATCCTCCCACCTCAGCCTCCCGAGTATCTGGGACTACAGGTGTGCACCACCATGCCCAGCTAATTTTTTTATTTTTTTCTAGAGACAAGGTCTCACTATGTTGCCTAGGCTGGTCTCCAACTACTGGGCTCAAGCGATCCTCCTGCCTCAGCCTCCCAAGGTGCTGGGACCCCAGGCATGAGCCACAGCACCAGGCCAAAAGCAAGGTATTTACAGGGAATTAAAGTAGATAAGACAAACATTTTTGGGGCACTTGTCTGGTAAGTACACTGCTGCAAACACTTTACATGCATAATCACTTAATTCTCACAATTAGTACAATTATCCTCATTTTGCAAATAAGGAAACTGGAACAGAAATATTAAATAATTTAGTCAAGGTGTTTAAAAATTTAGACAGGTGTTTAAAAATTAAAATAATTCTGTGTAATGGGATGAATTTAAAAAAAAAAAAATTTTTTTAAGACACTGGGATCTTAACCCAAGCTATCTGTGTCCAGAACCAAGCTCCTTTCTAACTATTATGCTAAATTTCATGAACAAACAATAGCTAGGGTAAAGGACATATCTAGTAATATGAACAGTATGGTCAAGCGGTGTATAGCTTTTTTATTTTTAAAACCCAAAGTCAGGCAGGGTGCGGTGGCTCATGCCTGTAATCCCAGCACTTTGGGAGGCCGAGGCAGGCAGATCATGAGGTCAAGAGATCGAGACCATCCTGGCTAACATGGTAAAACCCCATCTCTACTAAAAGTACAAAAAAAAATTAGCCGGGTCTGGTGGGGGGCACCTGTAGTCCCAGCTAGTTGGGAGGCTGAGGGAGGAAAATGGTGTGAACCTGGGAGGCGGAGCTTGCAGTGAGCCGAGATCGCGCCACTGCACTCCAGCCTGGGCGACAGAGCGAGACTCTGTCTCAAAAAAAAAAAAAACCAAAGTCAGCAAATAAACATATAAAAAGAGACAAACAAGCATATGAAAAGATGCTCAACATCATGTCATTAGGAAATTACAATTTTAAAAAAGGAGATACCACTACACAACTACTAAAATGGCCAAAATATAAAACCCCCAAATGCTGGTGAGGAAGTAGAACATTCATTGCTGATGAGAATACAAAATGGTACACAGGCACTAAGAGTCTGTCAGTTTCTTACAAAAGTAAACATACTCTCACATGCAACCCAGCAATTGAGCTCCTTAGTATTTACCCAAATGATTTGAAAACTTATGTCTACACAAAAACCTGCACACAAATGTTTACAGCAGGTTTATTCATAATTGCCAAAACACGGAAGCCAGCAAGATGTCCTCCGGTAAGTGAATGGATAAACTGTGCTACATCCAGACAATGGAATATTATTTAGCGCTAAAAAGGAATGAGCTATCAAGCCATGAAAAGACAAGGAAGAACTGTAAATGCATATAGATAAAGAAGGCAATTTGAAAAGTCTACAAACGGTATAAATACAACTATGACATTCTGAATAAGGCAAAACTATGAAGACAGTAAAAAGATCAGTGGTTGCCAGCAGGGAGAGGGGAGGGAACAGTTGGGGGGAAAAGGAAGGGAAGGATGAACAGGCAGAGCAGGGGACTTTTAGGGTAGTGAAACTATTCTTTATGATAGTACAATGGTGGATACATGTCACTATACATTGTCCAAACCCACAGCCTGTACAACACCAAGAGTAAATCCTAATGTAAACTATGGACTTTGGGAGATGATGATTGTTAGTGCTAAGATCATGGATGGTAACATACCACTCTGGTGCAGAATACTGATGGGTGGGAGGCTCTGTGAGCACGGAGATAGAGGGCATATGGGAACTGTCTGTACTTTCTGCTCAATTTTGTTGTTAACCTAAAACTGCTCTAAAAAAGAAACATATATTTAAACAAAAAAAAAGTCAAGGAATGTGTTTATTTAGCAATTAGTATATAAGGAAGTACTAATATACTCATTGTTATATATGCATCCAATCAAAAATACTCGAGTTTATACTGTATATATTAGGGCTGGGCGCGGTGGCCCAAACCTGTAATCCCAACACTTTGGGAGGCCAAGGTGGGCAGATCACTTGAGGTCAGGAGTTCGAGACCAGCCTGGCCAACATGGTGAAACCCTGTCTCTACTAAAAATAAAAAATAAAAATAAAAAAAATTAGCCAGGTCTGGTGGTGTGTACCTGTAATCCCAGCTATTCGGGAAGGTGAGGCAGGAGGATTGCCTGAGCCCAGGAGGCAGAGGCTACAGTGAGCCGAGATCGCATCACTGCACTCCAGCCTGGGCCACAGAGTGACACTCTGTCAAAGAAACAATAATAATAAATAAATATATACATACACACACACATACACACACACTGTATACTAGGCATCCTGGGGAAGGGATATATAAACGAATAAACAAAGTACCTCCCCACAAGGAGCTTGAAATATGAGACAGACCTCATATATTTACAAAAAGCTAAATAAAATGGAATTTAAACTTAAATAGTTCAAGACGGTTGAAAAAATACCCCAAAATACTAAGCTGCCAGATTACTAAAATGGACACTAATAGGACCATATGTGCTTAGGGCTTCAGTCATTTCTGGCTAAAGGGATCAGGAAGTTAAGATACGCTCTCGGTCTTGAAAATGACTAAGACTTAGCTAAATGACTGGAGCGAATTGGTGCATTCCAAGAAAGAACAAAACTACTGTAGTTAGGAAAAAGAATTAAATGGACCATTTCACAAAACTTATAAATAAGGAGACAAGACTAGAGAGACTAGTAAAAGCCAGATCGTGCAGCTCAGAGCTTCAAAAATCTTCACTCTTAAATACTGACAGGGAGCAAATACTTACCCAGCCTGTGTATATACTGATAGCTCTTAATCCAGTTAAACTGTATTTATAAACATTTTATATCAGATACAGATAATATAAAGACATATACTAGTAGTCATAGTTAAAAATTCACTGTCTTTGCCACTCAATACATATACATACAAGTCCTGTTCCCATCCTTCAACTGCAAATCTACAGGCAACCCATAACCCTATAAACTGAACCCCAGGCGTCCATAAGACCTATTACTGTATCACCTAGTCTTTATCCCCTCAGACACAGATATCTTTCCTCTGTGGTAGAAAAGAAAGTGGCCCATTGCCCATAAATGGGAAAGAGGGATTATGTTAGGACCATGATCGCTACTGGCATCTTCTCTCTACTCTATTTATAGGGCTGTCACCCTCTATTAATCATTAAAAGCAAACTTACTAAATACCTGCAGATTCTAAGTAAAACATCTGAACTGGGGCAAATAGGACCCTATACAACCTCTGATAATTATTATTAATAACAAACTTCTGGCCAAGTGGGACAGCTCATGCCTGTAATACCAGCACTTTGGGAGGCTGAGGTGGAAGGATCATTTGAGGCCGGAAGTTCAAGACCAGCCTGGGCAACACAGCAAAACCCCATCTCTACAAATACGAATAAATTTTACAAATAATAATAAATTTCACTTCTCATATATGAAAATGTTTCAGAATGCATCCATTGTTAACTTCCAAATTTTTTCTGTAATCCTTCATTCCGTTCACTATAAACCCTTCTACATATTTTAATTCACATACTCAATCTTCATGCATGGGGACCTGCAATTGTATCCAATCCCAAACTCTTCTAATCAACAAATGCCCCAACAAAACCTGTTATCCCAAATCAATGCTACGTTTTACTTATGTACCTACACCTTCATGTTATACATCTAAAACCCTCCTCTTTAGTAATCTACCACTAAAGTGAATATTGTCTTTCCTTCCATGTACAGGCACATAAATATATGTCCAATTTCCCCAACCAACAAATCCTGACACACATTATTATTCTCAAACATGGCCTCCAGACATAAAAAGCACACCATAAAATTCCTCTTTCTATCCAAAACACTTGAATACTTTTGTTAATGACTTTCTTTAGAAATCCTAGTACATATACCACTTATTCCAAGTTAAAAATCACAAAAATACTACATCCTCAAGATAGAAACATATACTAAAAAGTGTAGACATGTATGAAAAGGATAAAATCAAATTAAAGATAACGTTTATGAAGAGGGAGGATTGGAGAAATGCAGTCCAGGAGAGATTCAGCTGAGATTTTAATCCTATTTGTAAAGTTTTATTTCTTAACCTGAGTTGGGGATGCATGGTGTTCACTGTAATTACTCTTCATACCTTTTCATACTTGAAATACTTTTAAATGACTTTTAAAAAGAAAGACATCCAATTACCAATGAGCATCTCCCTCTTACACACAGTGACAAGCCATTATGTCCAAGTTGCAGTAACTGTTCACTGCTACATCTGGGCCACCCCATCATTTACCTAAGCCAAGAAATGAAAAAATTACAAACCTACCTCCCAAAACTTTCTCTTAGATATGTTCCAAGTTTATATCCTGAAACTATACATAATCCAATTCTTTCACAACTCTCACATCAACAATAATTAACATATCTAATTTCACGTTTGCATCCCTAAATTGCCATTTACTCTTACAAATGCCTTATTACTCACATAGTAAACTTTTCCTTGTTTGTCTACGTTAAAATACAAGTGAATTGGTTGACCACATAACTAATTCCACTTGGCTAAACGCAGACAGTTGTATACATTACATCTCTATGCAGGAGTCCGATTCACTCATACACTAACTTTTCAATCTTAACCTACAACATCCAAATTAAGCCACCCATCATTTAACCACAAATGAAATGTCATCTCCGCCAAATCTAACTCAGCCAGGGCCATTCCAAAACCACTCCAGTCCGTCCACTGAGCATACACCTCACGCATCTAAAAGTCCCGTCCCTGGACCAAGGTTTACACCACCCAGAAGTGCTCTCCTCCAATGGTGAGACTCAGACACACCTTCAAATCCTAATTTTCGGCTCGCTGTGGGAAAACAAATAGAGACAGCCTGAAGTTACAAACCCAAAGGAATCTATTTCATACACCACAGGTCCTGACTTTCTCGTCACTGGGGCGTAGAAGTTGGAAGCCCCGAGCAAGGGGACCAGGTCTAGTCGTCTTCGGCGTCCGCAGAGTCCTACAGTCGTCGACCAAGCAGATCAGGCAACTGGCCCGCCTACTTCCCTCCCCACCCCCACCCCGACCCACCCCACCCCCACCCCCACCCCCACCCCCACGCTGGGCGCACAGCCCGCGGTCTGTCCCCGCACCTGCGGGACCTGAGAACAGCAGACTGCCGGCTCCTCTCCCACAAGGGAGGGCTTGGGTGCCGGCTCAGACGCTCCCCGCCCCTCGCCTCCGGCCACCAGCCTCTCCGCCCGGGGTCAACCCTTCCAGCCTTTCGCTCTCATCTAACCGGACGCAGGACCGACAGCCTCTCCAGGGCCTACCCGGGCCTCGCTTCCTCCGGTGCCAAGCTCCGAGGTCTCCTCACCTCTCGCGGAGGACCAAGCCAGACCGGACGCTCCAGGCCCGAAAGGCAACTCCCCTCCCACCACTCCCTGACTCGCCGGTCTTTCCTCCCAGCTGCAGCCGCTGAAAAAGCCAAGTCCTAAGGTCCCCCTCCATCAGCTTCCGGGCCTCCCTTCACGGCTGGGCCCGAACCCCCAGCCCTGCCCTCTCGCCACCTCGCTTCCCCGAGTCGCGAGGCCGAGCCCCGGGGCTGGACGGCTTCTTTCCCCGGCTTCGCGCCCGCCCGGCGTGCGGAAGACTCACCACTGAGCGCGGAGGCCTGCAGTGTGGCCCCCGAGGTGCCGTCGATGACTTTGATGGTCCCGCGGCTAGTGACGGCCAGGATGGCGTTGAGCGCAGGGTGGTAGGACAGGCTGTGCAGCCCGTCGGCGTCGCAGTGCATGCAGCCGTCCCGCAGCACCAGCCACTCTGAGACCCCGGCCGCCCCCGCCCCCGCCGCCGAGGAGCAGCCGGGGCCCGAGGCCGCCGCAGCCGCAGCCGCCATCTTCCGGCCTGCGCTCAGCACAATCACACTGGGAAGCGGCTCAGTGACAGTCCCGGGAGGTGCAGCACCACCGCCAGTCACCATCCGGGGCCAGGGGGCAAGCCGAGCGCGTTAGCCGGAAGTGAAGTCAGGCGCCCGCACGCACACGGAACGTCGATCGCCCGGCCGGAGGGGCCAAACTCGGAGGGAGGCTGACGGGGGAGGGGGAGAAGCAGGGAGGGAGGCGGGGCCCGGGGCGCGGGCTGGAGGCCGGCGGGTGGAGCATGCGCGGGAGGGCTCGCGCGTGCCACGCGCCGCGGGTCTGGCCAGCTCCGCGTCCGCAGCGTGCCAGTTTCTTCCTGTGAGCCTGGGGAGTGGCGGCTGCCGAGTCCGCCCCGCTCCTCGCGGGGGCAGGGGGAGGGGTTGGCCTCCTTGCATTTCCGCTAGGTGGGGACCCCCGCCGTTGCGACCTGTCCGGTACGCCCGGAGGCCTTTTGCAGCGGTTCCAGCTGCGCCTTGACCGTTCCCGGTACGTGCGGTGCAGCTGTTCGGCCGTGGCCGAAAGCGGACCTCTGGATCTCGGTCACGGCTCTGGTGTGAGAATAAACAATCAGAAGCCTCTCGTTTGGATTGGAAGGAACCGAGCGACCTTCCCAAACCTGTACCTTTTACCATGCCTGCCCTCCCCATTCCCAAGGCTTTCTGTTGAACAGAAGTACCAGATGCGAGGTGCTGGAAGCGCATAGTTAAGCTTAGTTTCTCTGTCCACATTCCAAACAACCCGAGTTACCGGAATTAATAGGAGTGTGGGTCTGTGTGAGTGTGTGGTGGGGTGTGTTGGAGGTCTAGAAAGGACTAGTCAATTTACTAATCATCCCCCCTTGGAGAATTTTTTTAAAACTTTTTATTTTGAAATAGATTACAGTTGAAAATATACTACAGACCTCTGTGGTCTTTCTCTCCAAAAGCCATAACCCCTATCTAACTATGAGAAAACCATTTGACAAACCCAAACTGTAGGACATTATTTTTATAAAATACCTAAACACTACTCAAAGATAGTACAGAGAGATCCAATTTACTCTTTACCCAGTTTCCCCCAATGGTTGCATATTACATAATTCTAGTACAATCTCAAAAGGAGGGATTTGATAGTTGTATGATGTGTGTATAGTTCAATGTCATTTTATCACATGTAGACCTACGCACCATAGTCAAGATGCAGAGTTGTATGTTCTATATGTTTTGTGATCATTAGGTTATTTTGGAAAGAACTAGTTTTCCTTAAAAACCTAATCAAAGATCTGTTGTGAGGATTAAGAATCATTTGTAAAATGTGTAGAAGAGCATCTGACAAGTATATACTAGGTGCTCAATAAAAATTATAAAAGTTAATTGCCCTCTCACATTCATGCGAACTTCCTTCAGGAAATCTTCATGGATTACCTCAACTACATCTTAAACTATTAGCCATCAGGCTACATCTGAAACACTTAGAGATTTGGCTGTATTCCTCTCTTCTTGGGGGTCCCTAAAATACACTGAAGTTCCTGGGCCTGCCAGAGAGTGACATTCCTTACTCATCTGTGGTTCTTTTTTTTTTTTTTTTTGGCTTTTTTGTTTGTTTTTGTTTGTTTGTTTGTTTATTGAGACGGAGTCTCACTCCGTCGCCCAGGCTGGAGTGCAGTGGCGTGATCTCGGCTCACTACAACTTCTGCCTCTTGGATTCAAGCAATTCTCGGCCTCAGCCTCCTGAATAGCTGGGATTACAGGCACCTGCCACCACGCCTGGCTAATTTTTTTTTTTTTTTTGTATTTTTAGTAGAGACGGGGTTTCACCATCTTGGCCAGGTTGGTATTGAACTCCTGATCTCGTGATCCACCTGCCTCGGCCTCCCAAAGTGCTGGGATTACAGGTGTGAGCCCCCGCACCCGGCCACTCACCTGTAAGTCTGGGAACAATCAGGCCAGTTTTTCAAACGAAGACTTTATTGGCTCCATAAAGTCAACCATAGCTCCTTAAAGCTATCTGGTCATGTTTGAAAATATGACATTCCAGTCAAAACCTGGTTAATATAACCAGTGTCTCCAATTATGTCTTGTTACAGGAGAACACATTTTTATAGAAATTATGCAAATAACTATATTGCCATAAAAATAGGAATACTTGGCCGGGTGCGGTGACTCATACCTGTAATCCTAGCACTTTGACTAGCCTGGCCAACATAGTGAAAGCCCATCTCTACTAAAAATAGAAAAAAATGAGCCGGGCCTGGTGGCGGGCGCCTGTAGTCCCAGCTACTAGGGAGGCAGAGGCAGGAGTATCACTTGAACCCTGAAGGCAGAGGTTGCAGTGAGCAGAGATCGTGCCACTGCACTCCAGCCTGGGCGACAGAGCGACAATCTGCCTCAGAAAAAAAAAAAAAGAAAATGGGACAAGTTGAGTTTACCTACTCAGTAAGGGCTAAAGCTTTTTACCAATATTTGTGGAAAATTCTTTTTACTTTTTTTTTATTTGCCCTGTTTCAAAACAGTCTCATTTTTTTCTCTCTTTTCAGCCTCAAGTGATTGATTTGGAGGGTCCTCTCAGTCCCTTCAGAGCCCCCAGTGGAGGGTAGGGAGCCTAAAGTGCAAGTGACTGTGGGGCTGGAGTGAGAAGGGAAAGGATCTGGCAGTGGTGGACAAAGTTGGCAAAGGTTATAATCAGTAGGGATTTCTGGTTTCAGAGAAGAAGGGTTTCAGGTGACAGAATTTCCCATGGGAGAAGCAAGATCCAATAGAGAGAATACAGAGGCTTCACAGAGAGCCAGAAAGAACATCCAGCCCAGAAGGTACCTTTCAAAAGAAGCCTGGGACTGTAACATAGTTTCAAAGAGTATACTTTTTTTTCCTTTTTTTTTTTTTTTTTTTTGAGACGAAGTCCCGCTCAGTCGCCCAGGCTGGAGTGCAGTGGCGCGATCGCGGATCACTGCAGGCTCCGCCTCCCGGGTTCACGCTATTCTCCTGCCTCAGCCTCCCGAGTAGCTGGGATTATAGGCACCCGCCACTACGCCCGGCTAATTTTTTGTATTTTTAGTAGAAATGGGGTTTCACTGTGTTAGCCAGGATGGTCTCGATCTCCTGATCTCGTGATCCACCCGCCTCGGCCTCCCAAAGTGCTGGGATTACAGGCGTGAGCCACCGCGCCCGGCGTTTTTTTTCCTTATTTTAAGAGACAGCGTCTTACCGTGTCACCTAAGCCAGAGTCAGTGGCATGATCATAGCTCACTGCAGCCTCAAACTCCTGGGCTCAAGCGATCCTCCTGCCTCAGCCTCCTAAGTAGCTGGAATTACAGGTGCAAGCCACCAAACCCAGCCAGAGTATACTGATACCTTAAGAATCCACATCTGTTCTTACCAGCTTTGGTAGACATTTGTCTTGAGCAATGGTTCAGGAATCTGATTCACCAAGGAACAATGTAGGGGGTCAGTAGATAGAAAATTACTAAGAGGAAACCTCAGGGGTAAGTGAAACTCTGGCCAAATCAATCTAACAGGATTCTTGCTGAAGACAGGCCACAGTGATCAGACATCACCTGGGAGATGGTGGAGGATGAGGAGCCTGATCAGATATGGAGGAAGAGGGGTTCTTGCCAAACTGACTTAGCTCAGTTTTCTGCTAAAACTAGACTTTACAAGGAAGTGCACAGATGGACCTAGCAGAAGATTCAGAAGTCTGACTAAAGTTTGGCCAAAGAATCTTTGTCATAGTAAAGTCTGGATGAATATCTGATTTTCATAACTGTAGCATCATTGATCACCTCTATGAACTTGGGCTAGTCATACATTTTGAGACTGTTTCACCAAGTGTCAAACGGAGATGATAAAATTTCTTGCCCTAGTCATTTAGGTTTGTTCTAAGTACTTCTGAAAGTACTTGTAAATGGTAAAAATTGAAAAACAGGGCCAGACACGGTGGCTCACGCCTGTAATCCCAGCACTTTGGGAGGTTGAGGCGGGCGGATTACTTAAGGTCAGATGTTTGAGACCAGCCTGGTCAAAATGGTGAAACTCTATCTCTAGTGAAAATACAAAATAGGCCGGGCACGGTGGCTCACGCCTGTAATCTCAGCACTTTGGGAGGCCAAGGCAGGCGGATCACAAGGTCAAGAGATCAAGACTATCCTGGCCAACATGGTGAAACCCTGTCTCTACCAAAACTACAAAAAATTAGCTGGGCATGGTGGCACGTGCCTGTAGTCCCAGCTACTCTGGAGGCTGAGGCAGGAGAATAGCTTGAACTTGAGGCAGAGGTTGCAGTGAGCCGACATTGTACCACCGCACTCCAGCCTGGCCACAGAGCAAGACTCTGTCTGGAAAAAAAAAAAGAAGAAAATACAAAATAATTAGCCAGAAATGGTGGCAGGCACCTGTAATCCCAGCTACTGGGGAGACTGAGGCAGAAGAAACGCTTGAACCCGGGAGGTGGAGGTTGCAAGGAGCCAAGATCGCGCCACTGCACTCCAGCCTGGGGGACAGAGCGGGACTCCAGCTCAAAAAAATAAATAAATATTAAAACACAGAGAGGTGAAATGGCTTCTCCATCGTCTCACGGTTTCTGGGGCTGGGGTAGAAATAACCTGGATTTTGAGCTCCAGCAGTTTGATTCGAGAATTTGTACTCCCAACTTAACCCTCTTGTTCAAAACTTCAGGGCCTTGAGGTGAAAGACTGTAAATAATCAAATCTAAATATAAGTGGGGTGTCGTTTTAAAACAGTTTTTAAAATCTTTAGGATAGGCCGGGCGTGGTGGCTCACGTCTGTAATCCCAGAACTTTGGGAGACTAAGGCAGGCGGATCACCTGAGGTCAGGAGTTCAAGACCAGCCTGACCAATATGGTGAAACCCCATCTCTACTAAAAATACAAAAATTAGCTGGGTGTGGTGGCACATGCCTATAATCCCAGCTCCTCGGGAGGCTGAGGCGGGAGAATCGCTTGAACCCGGGAGGCAGAGGTTGCAGTAAGCCGTGATCGCCCCACTGCACGCAAGCCTGGGTGACAGAGGAGACTCTGTCTCCAAAATAAAAATAAATAAAATCTTTAGGATATAGCCGGGCACGGAGGCTCATGCCTGTAATCCCAGCACTTTGGGAGGCTGAGACAGGCAGATCACGAGGTCAGCAGCTCGAGACCATCCTGGCTAACACGGTGAAACCCCATCTCTACTAAAAATACAAAAAAATTAGCCGGGCGTGGTGGCGGGTGCCTGTAGTCCCAGCTACTCAGGAGGCTGAGGCAGGAGAATGGTGTGAACCTGGGAGGTGGAGCTTGCAGTGACCCGAGATTGCGCCACTGCACTCCAGCCTGGGCAACAGAGCAAAACTATGTCAAAAAAAAAAAAAAAATCTTTAGGATATAAGTAGAGGCCAGACACGGTGGCTCACACCCATAATTCAAGCACTCTGGGAGGCTGAGGCAGGTGAATCACCTGAGGTCAGGAGTTCAAGACCAGCCTGGCCAACACGGCAAAACCCCGTCTCTACTAAAAATACAAAACTTAGCTGGGTTCAGTGGTTTGTATTTTTAGAAGACACCCCATCTCTACTAAAAACACAAAAATTAACTGGGCACCTGTAATCCCAGCTACTTGGGAGACTAAGGCATGAGAATCGTTTGAACCCGGGAGGCAGAGGTTGCAATGAGCCGAGATCGCCCCACTGCACTTCAGCCTGGGAAACAGAGCAAGACTCTGTCTCAAAAAATAGAAATAAAATAATAATAATAATAATAATAGGATATAAGTAGAAACCATAAAAACTGCCATTTCAAAGTTTTAATCTCTCAATATCCCATCTAGCCAATCTTTTTCTTTAATCTGAAAGATTCCCCCGAATAGCCGGGCTCGGTGGCTCACGCCTGTAATCCCAGCACTTTAAGAGGCCAAGGCGAGTGGATCACATGAGGTGAGGAGTTCCAGACCATCCTGACCATCGTGAAAACCTGTCTCTATTAAAATACAAAAATTAGCCAGGCATGGTGGTGCATGCCTGTAATCCCAGCTACTCAGGAGGCTGAGGCAGGAGAATCACTTTAACCTGGGAGGCGAATGCTGCAGTGAACCAAGATAGTGCCATTGCACTCCAGCCTGGGCAACAGAGTGAGACTCCATCAAAAAAAAAAAAAAAAGATTCCCCTGAATAAGTCTCCAATGCAATTCAAGCCCCTCATTTTAATTTGTTTCTATTTTTTAAATTAATTTTTCTATTTATTTATTTATTTATTTTGAGATGGAGTGTCACTTTGTTGCCCAGGCTGGAGTGCACTGGCATAATCTCAGCTCCCCTTCTGGGTTCAGGTGATTCTCCTGCCTCAGCCTCCAGAGTAGCAGGGATTATAAGCTCGTGCCACCATGCCTGCTGATTGTTTTGTTTTGTTTCGTTTTGTTTTGTTTCGAGACGGAGTCTCGCTCTGTTGCCAGGCTGGAGTGCAGCGGCACGATCTCAGCTCACTGCAACCTCCACCGTCCAGGTTCAAGCGATTCTCCTGCCTCAGCCTCCCTAGTAGCTGGGACTACAGGTGCACCACCACACCCAGCTAAGTTTTGTATTTTTTTTTAGTAGAGACGGAGTTTCACCATGTTGGCCAGGATGGTCTCCATCTCTTGACCTCATGATCCGCCCGCCTCAGCCTCCCAAAGTGCTGGGATTACAGGCGTGAGCCACCATGCCTGGCCTGATTTTTGTAATTTTAGTAGAGACGGGGTTTCACCACATTGGCCAGGCTGGTCTCGAACTCCAGACCTCAGGTGATCCACCCGCCTCGGCCTCCCAAAGTGCTGTGATTACAGGCGTAAGCCACCGCACCCGGCCTATTTTTATTTTTATTTTTTGAAACAGGGTCTTAGCCAGGTGCTGTGGCTCACACCTGTAATCCCAGCACTTTGGGAAGCCAAGGCGGGTGGATCACCTGAACTCAGGAGTTTGAGACCAGCCTGGGCCTACAAACACTTTAATTCAAGGAATCTGAGCCTGGGTCCTGAATCTCTTAACTGTAGTCTTTAAGGTCTCAGCAAGTTTTCAAACAGAAATACATATTCGTGGCCAGGCGTGGTGGCTCACGCCTGTAATCCCAGCACTTTGGGAGGCCAGGGCGGGCGGATCACGAGGTCAGGAGATGGAGACCATCCTGGCTAACACGGTGAAACCCCATCTCTACTAAAAAATACAAAAAATTAGCCAGGCGTGGTGGCAGGCACCTATACTCCCAGCTACTCAGGAGGCTGAGGCAGGAGAATGGCATGAACCCAGGAGGCGGAGCTTGCAGTGAGCTGAGATCATGCCACTGCACTCCAGCCTGGGTGATAGAGCCAGACTCTGTCTCAAATATAAATAAATAAATAAAATTTTAAAAAATTTAAAAAATAGAGTGTTTGTAAAGGCCAGGCGTGGTGACTCACACCTGTAACCCCAGCACTTTGGGAGGCCAAGGCAGGAGGATCACTTGAGGTCAGGAGTTTAAGACCAGCTTGGGCAACATAGCGAGACCCTGTCTCTACAATAAAAAATTATTTGGACATGGTGGTGCGTGCCTGTAGTCCCAGCTACTCAGGAGGCTGAGGTGGGAGGATCGTTTGAGCCTGGGAGGTTGAGGCTTCAGGGAAATGTGGTCATGCTACTGCACTTCAGCCTGGTGGCAGAGTGAGACCCTGCCTCAAAAAAATAAAAAATAAATGATTGTAAACATAGAATTGGGGAAGACTGGGTGAAATTCACCATCAGCTGTGTTGTTGATATCTTGCTGCACGTGGTTTTGAGAGCAAATACCCTCAACATTGAGAAATGTACTGATTTTCATGGCTAGTCTATTTTGAAGTGATGGCCTTTTAAGGGACCACAGCCAAATCATTTTGGGCAGAGGTGGTGAGCACCTTAAGGGAAGTAGAAATTCCTTCATATTGACACTCATTCCGGAAAGAGGAATTTGCTGAAATCAGAAACATGGACTCAGAAAGCAGGTCTGATTGAAGCAGAAAAGCGTTTGAAAAAAAAAAATCCAACACTCATTTCTCCAGCCTGGGCGAGAGAGCAAGACGCCATCTCATAAAAAAAAAAAAAAAAGAAAAAGAAAAAAGAAAAGAAAAGAAAGATGGCCAGGCACAGTGGCTCACGCCTGTAATCCCAGCACTCTGGGAGGCTGAGGTGGGCAGATCACAAGGTCAGGAGATCGAGACCATCCTGGCTAACACAGTGAAACCCCGTCTCTACTAAAAATATAAAAAATTAGCCAGGCGTGGTGGCAGGCACCTGTAGTCCCAGCTACTCGGGAGGCTGAGGCAGGAGAATGGCGTGATCCTGGGAGGCAGAGTTTGCAGTGAGCCGAGATTGCACCACTGCACTCCAGCGTGGGTGAGAGAGCGAGACTCCGTCTCAAAAAAAAAAAAAAGAAAGAAAAGAAAGAAAGAAAAAAAGAAAGGAAGGAAGGGTGGGAGGGTGGGAGGGAGGGCAGTCAGGCACAGTGGCTCACGCCTGTAATCTCAGCACTTTGGGAGGCCCAGGCAGGCGGATCACGAGGTCAGGAGTTCCAGACCAGCCTGGCCAACATGGTGAAACCCTGTCTCTCCTAAAAATACAAAAATTAGCTGGACATCGTGGCACATGCCTGTAATCCCAGCTACTCAGGAGGTTGAGGCAGGAGAATTGCTTGAACCCGGGAAGCAGAGGTTGCAGTGAGCTGAGATCACACACCACTGCACTCCAGCGTGGGCAACAGAGCAAGACTCTGTCTCAAAAAAAAAAAAAAAAATTTAGAAACATAAAAGCCAGGCGCGGTGGCTCACGACTGTAATCCCAGCACTTTGGGAGGCCGAGGTGGGCGGATCACGAGGTCAGGAGATGGAGACCATCCTGGCAAATACAGTGAAACCCCGTCTCTACTAAAAATACAAAAAAAAAAAAAAAAAAACCCATGGAAAGAGAACAAGCAGAGATTCTCACCTCCCATTCTCCACCCCTAGTGCAGTACTGGTGAGGGTCACGCAGTTAGAAGGAAGAGTAGGTGCTGAGGCCTAAAAAGAAAAACTGCTGATGGTGATTGGCAGAGTGGTAGGAAAGGGCTCTGAAGGCCTGTGTCTGGAGCAGAGAGAAAAAAGCATAACTGATTTTGGAGCTTAAAGAACAAGCACCACCCCTGAAGATTCCCTTGTAAATACCAGGGAAGACTCTGAAAGGGTGGCCGAGGTCATATCATGGGAGCCAGAATTTGGGCACATTGATACCACACTGTAAAACCCACAATATGCACACGCACACTATTGAGCCATATGGAAACATTGCACTAGGCTGGTAATGGTTGCTCACACCTGTGATCCCAACACTTTGAGAGGCCAAGGCAGGTGGATCACTTGAGCCTAGGAGTTAGAGATCAGCCTGGGCAACATGGTGAAACCCTATCTCTACTAAAAAATACAAAGGCCGGGCATGGTGGCTCACGCCTATAATCCCAGAACTTTGGGAGGCGGAGGCAGGTGATCACCTGAGGTCAGGAGTTTGAGACCAGCCTAACCAACATGGAGAAACCCCGTCTCTACTAAAAACACAAAATTAGCTGGGTATGGTGGTGCATGCCTGTAATCCCAGCTACTCGGGAGGCTGAGGTAGGAGAATCACTTGAACCTGGGAGGCAGAGGTTGCGGTGAGCCGAGATAGTGCTATTGCATGCCAGCCTGGGCAACAAGAGCGAAAGTCCGTCTCAAAAAAAAACAAAAACATATATATATACACACAAAAACTTAGCTGGGTATGGTGGCATGTGCTGTGGCTACTCTAGAGGTACTCTAGAGGCTGAGGTGGGAGGATTACTTCAGCCCAGGAAGTTGAGGCTGCAGTGAGCCATGATCACACCACTGCACTCCAGCCTGGAGATAGAGCAAGACTGTGTATCAAAAAAATTTTAAAAAGAGAAAAGAAACATTGCACTATACAAATGTTTGAGGTTAATAAGGGGATCTCTAAATCTAAAAAAAAATTAATGATAATTTTAAAATTTCTAAACTAAAAAGAAATTAAAACACATCACCCTAATACCCAAATTAATTAACCTCTTTGCTGAAGTTTACAGATGGACTTGCTTTGTCTCAAAGCAAAATATGATAAAATTCTAATGATTTATAACAGAAAGGTTGATCTCTTTGGGAATTCCTTCTCTCTGGCTTGATATTGACAGCCAGTACATGTATCATTAAAATTCACCCTAAGGACAAAGCCACAATGAGAATGAGGTACCACCTCACACCCATTAGAATGGGTACTATTGAAGAAAAAAAAAAAAACAGAAAATGGTAATGTGGGCTAAGTGTGGTGGCTCCCGCCTGTAATCCCAGCACTTTGGGAATCCAAGGCAGTGGATCACTTGAAGTCAGGAGTTCGAGACTAGCCTGGGCAACATGGTGAAACCCCGTCTCTTCTAAAAATACAAAAATTAACAGGGCGTGGTGGCGGGCACTTGTAATCTCAGCTACTCGGGAGACTGAGGCACGAGAATCGCTTGAACCTGGGAGGCAGAGGTTGCGGTGAGCCGAGATCACACCACTGCACTCCAGCTTGGGTGACAGAGTAAGACTCTGTCTCAAAAAAAAAAAAAAAAAAAAAAAGAAAAAAAAAAAGAAAATAGTAATGTGGAAAATTGGAACCCTTGTGCACAATTGGAGGGAATGTAAAATGGTATAGCTACTATGGAAAACAGCATAACAGTTCTTCCAAAACTTAAAAATAGAATTACTATATGATCTAATAATTCCATTTCTGAGTGTATATTGAAAAAAATGGAAAGTAGGAACTTGAGGAGATATCTGTACACCAATGTTCATGGGAGCATTATTCGTAACAGCTAACATGTGAAAGCAACCCAAGTATCCATCGATGGCTGATGGAACCAAATGTGGAATATTCATGGGATAGAATATTATTAACCTTAGAAAGGAAGGAAATTCTCACACATGCTACAACATGGATACACCTTGAGGATATTAGGCTAAATAAAGTAAGGCAGACACAAAAGAACAAATTCAGTATGATTCAACTTATATGAGGTCCCTAGAGTACTCAAATTAACCAAGACACAATGTAGAATGTGGTTAGGGTGGGGGGAAATGGGGAATTATTGTTTAATAGGTATAAGAGTTTTGGTTTTGCAAAATGAAAAGAGTTCTGTGGATAGATGATGGTGACGATAGGAAAACAATGTGAATGTACTTAATGCCACTGAACTGTGCACTTAAAAATGGTTAAGATGGTACCTCTACACACCACTTAAAATGGCTACAGTCCAAAAACCTGAGAATTCCAAACACTCGAAAGGATGTGGAGCAACAACAGCAATGAACTCTCATTCATTGCTGGTAAGAATGCAAAATGGTAAGATTACTTCGGAAAACAGTTTGGCAGTATTTTACAAAGCTAAACATAGTCTTACAAAATGATTCAGCAATCACACTCCTAGGTATTTTCTCAACTGAGTTGAAAACTTATGTCCACACAGAACCTGCACATGAATATTTATAGCAGCTTATTCATAATTGCCCAAAACTGGAAGCAACTAAGATGCCCTTTAATAGATGAATGGATAAACAAACTGTGGTACATCCAATGGAAGTGTTCAGTGATAAAAATAAATGGGGGCCAGGCACGGTGGCTCACGCCTGTAATCCTAGCACTTTGGGAGGTCAAGGCAGGCAGATGGCCTGAGCCTAGGAGTTCGAGACCAGCCTGAGCAATATGGTGAAACCCCATCTCTGCAAAAAAAAAATACAAAAATTAGCCAGGTAGGGGGACACATGCCTGTAGTCCCAGCTACTTGGGAGGCTGAGGAGGGAGGATCACTGAGCCCGGGAGGTCAAGGCTAGAGTGAGCCATGATTATGCCACTGCACTCCAGACAGGGTGAAAGAGTGAGGCCCTGCCTCAAAAATAAAATCCCTAGCACTTTGGGAAGCCGAGGCAGGCAGGTCACCTGAGGTCAGGAGTTCGAGACCAGCCTGGCCAACATGGTGAAACCCCATCTTTACTAAAAATACAAAAAATTAGCCAGGCATGGTGGCGGGCGCCTGTAATCCCAGCTACTTGGGAGGTTGAGGCAGGAGAATTGCTTGAACCCAGGAGGCAGAGGTTGCAGTGAGCCAAGGTCCCGCCACTGTACTCCAGCCTGGGTGACAGAGCGAGATTCTTTCTCAAAAAATAAAAAGAAAAGGAAAAGAAAAGAAAAGAAATGGGCTATCAAACTACAAAAGACATGGAGGAACCCTAAACGTATATTGCCTAACGAAAGAAGCTAATCTGTAGAGGCTATATACTGTATGATTCCAACTATATGGCATTTTAGAAAAGACAAAACTATGGAGACTGTAAAAAGATCAGTGGTTGCCAACTGTTTGGGGTTAGTGGAGAGGGGTGGAACACAGTATTTTTCGGGCTGGAACTATTCTGTGTGAAACTGTAATAGTGAATATATAACATTTATACATTTGTGGAAACCAGTAGAATTGTACAACACAAGAGGGAATCTTCATGTAAACTATCAGACTTTAGTTAGTTATTTGTATCAGTCTTGGTTCATTTATTATAAAAAATATACCACACTCATGCAAAATTTTAATAATAGGAGAAGCAGTGCAGGGGAAGGGGGATATGGAAATTCTACTATCTGATTTTCTGTAAATCTAAAACTGTTTTTAAAATGGAAGTCTATTATTTATTTTATTTTATTTTTTTGAGACAGGGTCTCACTCTGTCACCCAGGCTGGAGTGCAGTGGCGCCGATCTCGGCTCACTGCAAGCTCCGCCTCCCAGGTTCACGCCATTCTCCTGCCTCAGTCTCCTCAGTAGCTGGGACTACAGGCGCCTACCATGACACCCGGCTAATTTTTTGTATTTTTAGTAGAGACGGGGTTTCACCGTGTTAGCCAGGATGGTCTCGATCTCCTGACCTCGTGATCCGCCCACCTCGGCCTCCCAAAGTACTGGGATTATAGGCGTGAGCCACTGCGCCCCGTCCTTTTTTTTTTTTTTTTTGAGATGGAGTCTAGCTCTGTCACCCAGCCTGGAGTGCAGTGGCACAATCTCGGCTCACTGCAACCTCCACCTCCCGGGTTCAAGCAATTATCCTGCCTCAGCCTCCCGAGTAGCTGGGATTACAGGTGCCCACCACCACGCCCAGCTAATGTTTGTATTTTTAGTAGAGACAGGGTTTCACTGTGTTGGCCAGGCTGGTCTCGAAGTCCTGACCTCATGATCCGCCCACCTCGGCCTCCCAAAGTGCTGGGATTACAAGCATGAGCCACCACACCCGGCCTCTTTTTTTTTTTTTTTTTTTTAAGATGGAGTCTTGCTCTGTTACTGGGCTGGAGTGCAGTGGCGTGATCTCGGCTCACTGCAACCTCTGCCTCCCCGGTTCAAGAGATTCCCCTGCCTCAGCCTCCTGAGTAGCTGGGACTACAGGCGCATGCCACCACGCCCCGCTAATTTTTAGTATTTTTTAGTAGAGATGGAGTTTCATCGTGTTAGCCAGGATGGTCTCGATCTCCTGACCCCGTGATCCTCCTGCCTCGGCTTCCCAAAGTGTTGGGATTACAGACAGGAGCCACCACTCCCAGCCCTTACCTCAATATTTTAAAAAAAGATTTAAAAATATTCACCCACAGGAGAAAACAGGTGCACAGTCCATATTTGTTTCTCATTACTGTGGAATAGAGTTCTCCAAATTTTTCCAGATATGGTTTTGTTTCACATTAGTGGTATCCTGGTGTCCTGGAAAGAGGCCAGAGCTAGGGCTGTCACAGGATATGTGCGTGTGGGATGTGAATATGATGATTTATAGAAAGGAAATGCTGCCAGTGGAACAATAACATGTTAGTTCCAAAATTACATCTAGTGCCAAAAATCAGACTTCATGAATTTTAGATCTAAAAGGTACTGTTTTTAAAAATTATCCTCTGTAGTAATTTGCATAAATTTACTAGATTTGTGTAAGGTTTTTTGTACTTCAGAAATTGAAGTTAATCATCTTTAAATACGCCAGTGTTTCTTGCTCTTCCTTCTTTTACTGTATTTTCTCATTTCTTTCTTTTTTTTTTTTTTTTTTTTTTGAGACGGAGTCTCGCTCTGTCACTCAGGCTGGAGTGCAGTGTTGCGATCTCGGCTCGCTGCAAGCTCTGCCTCGCGGGCTCACGCCATTCTCCTGCCTCAGCCTCCAGAGTAGCTGGGACTACAGGCGCCCGCCACCACACCCGGAGAATTTTTTGTATTTTTAGTAGAGATGGGGTTTCACTGTGTTAGCCAGGATAGTCTCGATCTCCTGACCTCGTGATCCACCTGCCTCGGCCTTCCAAAGTGCTGGGATTACAGGCGTGAGCTACCGCGCCCGGCCTCATTTATTTAATTAATTAATGTATTTATTTATTTTTAATTTTTTTTGAGACAAAGTCTCGCTCTGTCACCAGGCTGGAGTGCAGTGGCACGATCTCGGCTCACTGCAACCTCCGCCTCCGGGTTCAAGAAATTCTCCTGCCTCAGCCTCCTGAGTAGCTGAGACTACAGGCATGCGCCACAACACCCAGCTAATTTTTGTATTTTTAGTAGAGATGGGTTTCATCATGTTGGCCTGGATGGTCTCTATCTCTTGACCTCGTGATCCACCCGCCTCAGCCTCCCAAAGAGCTGGGATTACAGGTGTGAGCCACCGCACCCAGCCTACTTTTTGTATTTTTAGTAGAGGGGGGCAGGTTTCACCATGTTGGCCAGGCCGGTCTTGAACCTCTTATCTCAAGTGATCCACTGGCCTCAGCCTCCCAAAGTTCTGGGATTACAGGCGTGAACCACCACACCCAGCCATATATATATATATATATATATATATATATATATATTTTATGCCATAGTCTCTATCTGTTGCTCAGGCTGGAGTCCAGTGGCATGATCTCGGCTCACCGCAACCTCAACCTCCTAAGGTCAAGCAATCTCCCACCTCAGCCTCCTGAGTAGCTGGGATTACAGGCATGCGCCACCATGCCTGCTAATTTTTGTATTTTTAGTAGAGATGAGGTTTCACCATGTTGGCCAGGCTGGTCTCAAGCTCCTGACCTCAGGTGATCCACCTGCCTCTGCATGGCCTCCCAAAGTGCTGGGATTACAGGCATGAGTCATGGCACCCGACCATATTTTCTTATTTCTGGTTCTCTTCATGGTTTTCTTGCCCCTTTTATGGAAGGTGTATGAAATAGTGTAAAGATTAGTAGTCGAGTGAATTATCTCATAGGAATGATGCAGCATTTTGAAGGATGTACTGGGCTGGGCACGGTGGCTCACGCCTGTAGTCCCAGCATTTTGGGAGGCTGTGGCAGGCGGATGATGAGGTCAGGAGCTTGAGACCAGCCTGGCCAATATGGTGAAACCCCGTCTCTACTAAAAATACAAAAATTGGCCGGGTGGCCTGGCGTGGTGGCTCACGCCTGTAATCCCAGCACTTTGGGAGGCCAAGGCGGGTGGATCACAAGGTCAGGAGATCGAGACCATCCTGGCTAACACGGTGAAACCCAGTCTCTACTAAAAATACAAAAAAAAAAAAAAAAAAAATTAGCCTGGCGTGGTGACAGGCGCCTGTAGTCCCAGCTACTCGGGAAGCTGAGGCAGGAGAATGGCGTGAACCCGGGAGGCGGAGCTTGCAGTGAGCCAAGATAGCGCCACTGCACTCCAGCCTGGGCAACAGAGCGAGACTTCATCTCAAAAAAAAAAAAAAAAAAAATTAGCCGGGCATGGTGGTGCACGCTTGTAATCCCAGCTACTCAGGAGGCTGAGGCAGAATTGCTTGAACCCAGGAGGCGGAGGTTGCAGTGAGCCGAGACAGTGCCACTGCACTCCAGCCTGGGCAACAGAGTGAGACTCCATCTCAAAAAAAAAAAAAAGAATGAACTGATGTGTGCTAGAATTTACTTTGAAATGCATTAAAAAACAGAGACTGATGATGGATAGAAATGGATAGATAATGATAAAGCAAATATAGTAAAATGTTAACGATGGGATCTAAGAGGTGTGTATACAGATGTTTACTACAAAAAGTTTCTCAACTTTTCTGTGTGTTTGAAATAATAAAATCATGAAATATTTAAAATATACCATAATGAAAACATAAAATCAAACACTTAGAATCTCTCTCCTACTCCCTCAAAAGAATTACTTTTCAGTACAGTTTTGTCACTTTCTAGTGACAATGAGAAAGCTGCTAAAACTTCCAAACTGTGTTGCCACCTAGGCTAAATTGTAAAACTGGACAAAATCAACAGTTTCCAGAACTAGGGGTTAATCAAAAGTCAACATGGCAGATTAGCATCCAAGATGGAGTTACTTTAGCCTCGACACCATCATTATAATCTGAACCATTCTGTGCCTCAGTTTCCTCATCTGTAAAAGAGACCAATGATATAAAACTCTTAAAGCTACTGCAAGATTAAAGGAATTATGTGGTTTAACCTGGCACATAGACACTATGTAAGTGTGAATCATTATCCTTCAGTGAACAAACAACTTTTGAATACCAAGTGCCTGGCACAACAGTGCTGGGATACAAAGTTAACTAAAACATGGTCTCTACATTCAAGGAGATTAGAGTCACTTCTTTATTACTTAACTAGTTCTTTCTGCTTTGAATAACACCTCTTGCCTCCTACAATGACATACATTTTCTGTTCTTTTCAGGTTTTTATAATTTTTGATGATAAAAAATAAGTAATGTTAAATTTTTTTTTTTTTTGAGATGGAGTCTTGCTCTATCGCCCAGGCTGGAGTGCAGTGGTGCAATCTTGGCTTACTAACCTCTGTCTCCCGGGTTCATGCCATTCTCCTGCCTCAGCCTCCCAAGTAGCCGGGACTACAGGCGCCCGCCACCAAGCCTGGCTAATTTTTTATATTTTTAGTAGAGACGGGGTTTCACCATGTTAGCCAGGATGGTCTCGATCTCCTGACCTTGTAATCCGCCCGCCTCGGCCTCCCAGCGTTCTGGGATTACACGAGTGAGCCACCGCACCCAGCCAGTAATGTTTAAATTTTACTATAAATTTATTGCGTGTCCTCCTGTTCAGGGTCAGAGTGGCCCTTAATTTTGTGTATTTAGTTTTTTTTAATTTAATTTAAAAAATAGTGATGGGGGTACACACACACACACACACACACACACACACACAACAGTTTTCAAATGTCATTTTAGGTGTTGGAAGCTTCAGAGTCATTTTTGAGCCCCACCCTAGACCTATAAAATTACAGTTTCCTGGGAGGGGTAACACAGGAATTTTTATTTTTACACAAGCACCTTATGAAGTTTTCATACTAGTCAGGTTTGGAAACGCCTGGACTATAGTCTTTTTCCATTCTGCAGTGAGTACTTGTTTTTACAAGAACACGTGCTCTTAAATTTTTCAAGCACTAGGGTCTTGTAAAAATATAGATTCTGGGAGTGGAATCCTCATATTCTGCCTTTGACAGGTTCCCAGCTCTGAGGCTGATGTTGCTGATGCCCAGACCATACTTTGAGAAGCAAAGAGCTGGAAGATAGGAAGCAAAAGCAAGGGACCCCACCATTCTTTCATGGGCTTAGTTCTTCCTGCCTGGCCAAACCACATTCATAGAAAGTAAAGTATGTTGAATATACACTTTCTTAATTTCACATGGAAGAATTCTAAGAAAAATTCTAGTGCCTTTTTGGTGTGAGCAGTCATTATTTATGGAGAAAAGCTTCAACATGGTGTTTAGTTGAAATGCTTGGATACATGATTGGCTTACTTTTTTTTTTTTGAGATGTAGTCTCGATCTGTCACCCAGACTGAAGTGCAGTGGCATGATCTCTACTCACTGCAACCTCCACCTCCCAGGTTCAAGCGATTCTCCTGCCTCAGCCTCTGAAGTAGCTGGAACTACAGGCACCCGCCATCATGCCCAGCTAATGTTTGTATTTTTAGTAGAGATGGGGTTTCACCATGTTGGCCAGGCTTATCTCGAACTCCCTACCTCAAGTGATCCATCTGCCTTGGTCTCCCAACGTGCTGGGATTACAAGCATGAGCCACTGTGCCCAGCTGATTCACTTACCTTTGATGCTTTCAGGCAATCAGAAGAAAAATCACTGGGCCACTTTGGAGTAAAAATAGACACCTTAATCAGAATCAGAAGCTATAGCTATGATAAGGGTAAACACAAGACTGCAGCCTGAGATTAAAAGACAAAATAATGGACTAAACAAACAAAAAACAGTGGTAACTAATTGAAAGTTCAATAAAATGCTTGGAAAGTTCATTTGCTTTCCTCCTTGCTTTCATATGCTACCTCATTTACATTTCTAATCACATTTTTGCAAACATTTATAGAGAATTTTTTATGACCCAGTCCCTGTGTTATGTACTTACTTTATTTTATTTTATTTTATTTTATTTTTTGTAGAGACAGGGTCTTGCTTTGCTGCCCAGACTGGTCTCAAACTCCTGGCTTCAAGTGATCCTCCTGCCTCGGCCTCCCAAAGTGCTAGGATGTCAAGCGTGAGTCACTACCCCTAGCCAGTTATGTATTTATTAAGCACCTACTATATAGTAGACACTGGGAATAGAGCAAAAGTGACAAGAAAAATAAAACAAAGAAATAAACTCTCCTGGGGTTTACAATCAAGTGAGCAGACAGTTGTTAATCAAATCATCAGAAAAATAAACATGTGATTGCAAATGTGACAACTGTATGAGGAAAAACTTATAGTGCTGTGAAAAAGTTACAGGGACACTGCCTTAGAACAGAGTCACGCCAGGCTTTTCAACATAAGTGGAAGTCGAGCCAACATCTAAAACTTGAAAAGAAAATACCAGTTGAGGCCGGGTGCGGTGGCTCATGCCTGTAATCCCAGCACTTTGGGAGGCCAAGGCCGGCAGATCATTTGAGGTCAGGAGTTCGAGACCAGCCCGGCCAACATGGTGAAACCCCATCTCTACCAAAAATATTAAAAATTAGCCGGGTGTGGTGGCAGGTGCCTGTAATCCCAGCTACTTGGGAGGCTGAGGCAGGAGAATGGCTTGAACCCGGGAGTTGGAGATTGCAGCAAGCCAGGATTATGCCACTCCAGGCTGGGCAACAGAGCAAGACTCTGTTTCAAAAAAAAAAAAAAGGAAATACCAGTTGAAGAGGAAAGCATTTTGGGATATCTTGGAAAAGAGAATATCCTAGGCAGGGAATATTCTCTATGAAAGTCCTGGGCATTTGTTTGGCTTATTCCAGCTGGTGTAGCTGGAGTTCAGTAGGCAATGGGAAGAATGGCACAAGATGAGGTTCAGGAGGAGGGCAGGCGCCAGCTCATGTGGGAACTGAGAGGTGTGGGCCACTAGGAATTTTCAACTTTATATTAAGTGCAAAGGAAAGCCACTTAATAATAGAGTGACATCATCCGATTTGCCTTCAAAGAGCTTTATCTGGCTGCTGGGCTAATAATAAATTTAAAGGCAGCAAGTAGGGCCAGGACTAGGGAGGGATGAGTAAGTTACTCACCTCAGATGCAAACTTTAAAGGGCTGTAAAAATATCCCATAATCCAGGTAAATTATATTTTAATGTGATATTTTATTTTTATTTTATTGTTTATTTATTTATTGTTTTGGAGATGGAGTCTTACTCTGTCGCCCAGGCTGGAGTGCAGTGGCATGATCTCGGCTCACTGCAACCTACGCTTTCTGGGTTCAAGAAATTCTCCTGCCTCAGCCTCCCGAGTAGCTGGGACTACAGGCACACGCTGCCACACCCAGCTAATTTTTTTGTATTTTAGTAGAGACAGGGTTTCACTGTGTTACCCAGGCTGGTCTCGAACTCCTGAACTCAGGCAATCTGCCCGCCTCGGCCTCCTAAAGTACTAACTAACATTACAGGCGTGAGCCACCAGGCCCAGCCTACTTTTTATTTTTATTTTTTATTTTTATTTATTTATTTTTTTGAGACAGAGTCTTGCTCTGTCGCCCAGGCTGAAGTGCAGTGGCGCAATCTCGGCTCACTGCAAGCTCTGCTTCCCGGGTTCATGCCATTCTCCTGCCTCAGCCTCCCAAGTAGCTGGGACTACAGGTGCCTGCAACCATACCCAGCTAATTTTTTGTATTTTTAGTAGAGACAGGGTTTCACTGTGTTAGCCAGGATGGTCTCGATCTCCTGACCTCGTGATCCACCCATCTCGGCCTCCCAAAGTGCTGGGATTACAGGTGTGAGCCACCACGCCTGGCATACTTTTTATTTTTATTTTATTTTTGAGACAGGGTCTCACTCTGTTGCCCAGGCTGGAGTGCAATGGTGCAATCTCGGCTTATTGCAACCTCCGCCTCCCGGGTTCAAGCGATTCTCCTGCCTCAGCCTCCCACATAGCTGAGATTACAGGCGCCCACCACCGCGCCCGGCTAATTTTTGTATTTTTAGTAGAGATGGGGTTTCACCATGTTGGACAGGCTGGTCTTGAACTCCTGACCTCAGGTGATCTGCCCACCTCAGTCTCCCGAAGTGCTGGGATTACAGGTGTGAGCCACCACACCCAGTCTATTTATTTTTTAAATAATAGAGACGGGGTTTCATCATTGGCCAGGCTGGTCTTGAACTCCTGACCTCAGGTGATCTGCCCACTTTGGCCTCCCAAAGTGCAGGCGTGAGCCGCTGCACCCTGCCATAGCACAGAGTTTGAGAAGACTAAAGGAGGAACATTGTCTCAGACATCCTTTACAATAACCCTAAGGTACTTCCTGTTTTATGCTTGATGCCCCTGAAATCCTAAGGGGTTAAGGAATTTAAACAAGGGGTTAAAAGAACAAGGAAAATCTGACATTAGTAAGTGTCTGATTTGAACTTTGAACTCCTATCTGACTTCATAGTGTGACTTGTGGACACTACACTGAACTCCCCCTCAGAGGTGTAATTTTATTAATTTGGTATTAATGTTCAGAGGGAACATGGTGTAGTAAGAGGAAGGCTTAGGTCTAAGGACCCAGGTTCTAGTTCTGTCTTTTCCCGGTACCCCTCTAACAGCAGAGCAGTAGCTCTCAGTTGCAGAATCCCTGAAGGCCTCTAAGGGAACTTCCTTGTCATACAACAGATCTACTGAGTTGGAGTTGTTACCATATGCGAAGGCAGGTCCAGCATAAATCGATCTGATTCTTTTAAGCAAAGCTGTCGGTTGGATTTATTAAATGTAAAATCTCCAAATTTTTTAAATGTTGGCAAGGAATTCTCAAATGTTTAAAAAATAAACTTTATGCCAGGCACGGTGGCTAGCGCCTATAATCCCAGCAATTTGGGAGACCGAGGCGGGCGGATCACGAGGTTAGGAGATCAAGACCATCCTGGTCAACATGGTGAAACCCTGTCTCTACTAAAAACACAAAAATTAACTGGGCGTGGTGGCGTGCGCCTGTAGTCCCAGCTACTCGGGAGGCTGAGGCAGGAGAATCGCTTGAACCCGGGAGGCAGAGGTTATAGTGAGCCAAGATGGCGCCACCGCACTCCAGCCTGGCGACAGAGCGAGACCTTGTCTCAAAAATAAAAAAATAAAAATAAATAAAAAGTTTGTGTGGACGAATGAATTACATCCTTGGGCCTAAGGTAAAATAACTCAGGTTCTTATAACTCTGCTGTAAAAGAAGTGCCTATAGAATCTTTATTCTTTTTTATTATTATTATTTTTTGAGATAGAGTCGCTGTCGCCCAGGTTGGAGTACAGTGGCACGATCTCGGCTAACTGCAAGCTCCGCCTCCCGGGTTCACGCCATTCTCCTGCCTCAGCCCCCCCGCCCCGCCCCGCCCCGCCCCGCCCCGCCCCGCTCCGCCCCCGAGTAGCTGGGACTATAGGCACCCGCCTTGGCGCCCGGGTAATTTTTCTGTGTTTTTTTAGTAGAGATGGGGTTTCACTGTGTTACCCAGGATGGTCTCGATCTCCTGACCTCATGATCCGCCCGCCTCGGCCTCCCAAAGTTCTGGGATTACAGGCGTGAGCCACCGCGCCCAGCCTAGAATCCTTAAAGAGAATATATTTTATCTAAAAACACAACTTGGCGGGGCATGGTGGCTCGGGCCTGTAATTCCAGCACTTTGGGAAGCTGAAGCGAGAGTATCACTGGAGGCCAGGAGTTTGAAACCAGCCTAGGCAACATAGCAAGACGCCATCTCTCATTAAAATGAAATAAATAAAATAAAATAAAACAAAATAATAAAATAAAATAAACTTTAATAAACAAATTTAAAAATTTCAATGAGGGTATGAAATAAAACTAAAATGGAATAAAATGATAACAAGTGAACCTAACTGTAACATAGGCCAGGTGCAGTGGCTCATGCCTGTAAACCCAGCACTTTGGGAAGTTGAGGCAGGTGGATTGCTTGAGCCCAAGAGTCTAAGATCGGTGGGGCAACACAGTCAGACTCCACATCTACAGTTTTTTTTCTTTTCCCGAGTGGGAGTCTCGCTCTGTCGCCAGGCTGGAGTGTAATGGTGCGATCTCGGCTTGCTGCAACCTCCGCCTCCCAGGTTCAAGCGATTCTCCTGCTTCAGCCTCCTGAGTAACTGGGATTACAGGCGCCCACCACCGCACCTAGCTAATTTTTGTATTTTTAGTAGAGACGGGGTTTCACCATGTTGGCCAGGCTGGTCTCAAACTCCTGACCTCGTAATCCGCCCGCCTTGGCTTCCCAAAATGCTGGGATTACAGGTGTGAGCCACTGCGCCTGGCCCCAAAAATTTTTTTCAATTAGCTTGGCATGGTAGCATGTACTTGTGATCCTAACTATTCAGGAGACTGAGGCTGTAGTGAGTCATGATCATGCCACTGTACTCTAGCTTGGGCAACAGAGTGAGCCCTGTCTCAAATAAATAAATAAATAAATAAATAAAAATAATATAACCACACTGAAGGGAATGAGGAAGAAAACAACTAACCTAAGTAACTTTGGAAAACAGTATTTTGACTGTGTGCTGTAAGGATAAAGAAGAAAAGGACTGTACCAAGTTCTGTACTCTAGTTAGTAAACTTTACATATTGACATCATATACTCCCTGATATGACATACTGAAAAGAACATTACTTAGTTAATAGTATTGTACAGATGTTAATTTCCTGATTTTGATATATGTACTGTAGTTATGTAATATGCTAATACCAGGGAAACTGGGTGATATGTATTCAAGAACTCTTTGTATTATTTTTGCAACTTTAGAGTAAGTCTAAAATTATTTCAAAATAAAAAGTTCACACACACACACACACACACACACACACACACCCCTTAAACCCTCCCTTTGGTTGGTTGAGTTCCTCTAGAATGAACTGAGAGGCAAAGAGAGAGCCCAACTACTGTCTGTGTGTGTGTGTGTGTGTGTGTGTGTGTGTGTGTGTGTGTACAGCTCCGTTGCCCAGGCTGGAGTGCAATGGCACCATCTCGGCTTATCGTAACCTCCATGTCCCGGGTTCAAGCGATTCTCCTGCCTCAGCCTCCTGAGTAGCTGGGATTACAGGCGTGGAACCACCATGCACAGCTAATTTTGTATTTTTAGTAGAGATGGGGTTTCTCCATGTTGGTCAGGCTGGTCTCGAACTCCTGACCTCAAGTGATCCACCCACCTCGGCCTCCCAAAGTGTTGGGATTACAGGCGTGAGCCACCACGCCCAGCCTCTTCTATTTATTTTTACACAATTGGAAGTATACCATACATAGTTATCTGCACATTGCTTCTTTTGCTCAATGTTTCTACATCTTTCCTTATCAGTGTATGAAGTTCTTCATTCTTTTTTTTTTTTTTGAGATGGAGTCTCACTCTGTCACCCAGGCTGGGTGCCACTGCACAATCTCGGCTCACTGCAACCTCCGCCTCCCAGGTTCAAGCGATTCTCCTGCCTCAGTCTCCTGAGTAGTTGGGACTACAGGTGTGTGCCACTACGCCCAGCTAATTTTTGTATTTTTAGTAGAGATGGGGTTTCGCCATCTTGGCCAGGCTGGTCTCAGATTTGTGACCTCAAGTGATCTGCCTGCCTTGGCCTCCCAAAGTGCTGGGATTACAGGCATGAGCCACCGGGGCGCAGTCTGGTACTGACTGTTAAAAGCAACTCAAGACCACAATGATTCTAAATGTCATAGAAAAATGTTTGATTTTGAATTCAACAGCCTTGCACAGCATCTGGCCTCTAGCCTATACCTTCAGTGGTCTTTCCTGTTCCTACTCAGTGTATCTTTTTGCACTTTAAATTTGTATGTTATGTTAGTGGATAGTATTAACTGGCTCCCTCAACCTGCATTCTACCCGCCTACAGGATAGCTTCCTGTACTGCAGAAGTAGAAGACTAAAATCCACAGTTCTGGCTCCTTTGCAGGTACAGTTTGGGATGTGAATTGCTTCCACCAATTAGACATATTTGGTTGAGATTTGGAAGGCATAAGTGAGGTGGAAACTATTTTTCTGTTCCTTTGCTTATTTTTCCGCTGCAGGTGAGGTCGTGGAAATGTGAGGTTTTGTTTTTTATAGGACCTCCTTCAATGTTCCTTTTCCAGCTTCCTGAGGGTTGGGGTGCATTTGCTGTGGCAACAGCACTGAACCCTGGAATGCATCTAAGATATTGTGGTCTTGAACTCACTCAAAGTAGTGGCCTCAGAGGCAGCTCCCGTAGTGAGTCAGTTCAGTATTGTTCTTTTTTTATTTTTTATTTTTTTATTTTTTTTGAGATGGAGTCTCGCTCTGTCGCCCAGGCTGGAGTGCAGTGGCGCTATCTCGGCTCACTGCAACCTCCACCTGCTGGGTTCAAGCAATTCTCTGCCTCAGCCTCCCGAGCAGCTGGGATTACAGGTGCCTGCCACCATGCCCAGCTAATTTTTTGTATTTTTAGTAAAGACGGGGTTTCACCATCTTGGCCAGGCTGGTCTCAAACTCCTGACCTAAGGTGATCCACCCGCCTCAGCCTCCCAAAGTGCTGGGATTACAGGCGTGAGCCACTGCGCCCGGCCAGGTTCAGTACTGTTCTAGGTTTCACTCCTAAAGGCCCTGCCTAGAATCTATTCCTTTGGCCCTTTCAAAGATTTTCTAAGTGCATACATCTCTGCAATAAATTCCTTCATGCTTAAAATACTTCCAGTGGTTTCTGTTTCTTGCACCAAACTCTGACTGGTACAGTCAGTAGGATTTCAGAGAAAAAGTATATATATATAGTGAAACATTCTACCTAGGCCTCATGTTCTAATTGAGGTTATTCTAATTGCCCTCCAGTGACCCTGGCCTGCCCTTCGCTCTGATCCCAACCTTGGCCCCAGGCTGATAAAGTATGCAGAGCTCTAATTCAGGAGCCTTCTGGCTTTACTGTTTGTCCTGACTTGACCTTTGTTCTAAGTTTCTCAGCATCTGGTTTAACCTCCCTTCAGGAACTGAGTTTCTATTCCAGTGACTCAATTTCTTTCTTTCCTTGAATCTTTTTTCCCTCTATTTTATCTTCTTTTTTTTTCTTTTTTGAGACTGGGTCTCGCTCTGTCGCCCAGGCTGGAGTGCAGTGGCAGAGATTTTGGCTCACTTCAAGCCCCGCCTCCCGGGTTCACGCCATTCTCCTGCCTCAGCTTCCCGAGTAGCTGGGACCACAGGCGCCCGCCACAACGCCTGGCTAATTTTTTATATTTTTTTAGTAGCGACGGGGTTTCACCATGTTAGACAGGATGGTCTCGATCTCTGGACCCCATGTTCCGCCCACCTTGGCTTCCCAAAGTACTGGGATTATAGGTGTGAGCCACTATGCCTGGCTGTGCCTCAGTTTCTAAAGATTGGATTTTTGCCTAACACCTTGGAGGCTAACTTCCTATGTAGATGGTTAAAACATTACCAGGGCCCGGGCATGGTGGGTCACTCTGTTGCCCAGGCTGGAGTGCAGTGGTGCAATCTCAGCTCACTGCAACTTCTGTCTCCCAGTTCAAGCGATTCTCCTGCCCCTAGCCTCCTGAGTAGCTGGGACTACAGGCATGCGCTGCCACGCTTGGCTAGTTCTTGTATTTTTAGTAGACATGGGGTTTCACCATGTTGGCCAGGCTGGTCTCGAACTCCTGACCTCAATTAATCCGTCTGCCTTGGCCTCCGAAAGTGCTAGGATCACAGGAGTGAGCCACTGTGCCCAGCTATGCCTACCCTTTAAAGAAAAATACTGGTGCTTCTCTTCTAAGAAATCTAGGAAGGAAGTTGGAAGATAAGTTCACAACGGGAGAACATTAAAGTAGAAGAAATTCACATGGGTGGATGTCACATAATTTTTTTTCAGAAAAGAGAATCAAGGACATGTTCTAAAATAGAAAACAAGAAATCCTTGTAAAAACATATTGATGTGTTCAGGCAAAAATCAGGAAAGATGAAGACATGGGATTCAAGAAACATGGCAACCAACCAAGAATGCAGTGAAGAGGAATGTCAAGATGTGGCAGAGCTGGAAAGCAATCTGTGTGCATAGATTGTCAGTGGACTCCAAGGAGCATGTAATCAAGAATGAGAATGGAATGGATTTCATGTTGCAGATGGATAAAGGAGGCACATATTTCTTCTTTTCAGCAGGGAAAAAAAGGCGATTAACATTTATAGGAAAAGCCAAAAAATTCACAAGAATGCCACAGTCCAGATATGAAGCAAACTAAGATCTGGCTTCACGTTTTTGTTTTGTTTTGTTTTGAGACAAAGTCTCACTCTCGCCCAGGCTGGAGTGCAATGGCACAGTCTCAGCTCACTGCACCCTCTGCCTTCTGGGTTCAAGTGAGTCTCTTGCCTCAGCCTCCCGAGTAGCTGGGACTGCAGGTGTGCACTACCATGCCCAGCTAATTTTTGTATTTTTGGTAGAGACAGGGTTTCACCATGTTGGCCAGGCTGGTCTCAAACTCCTGACTTCAGGTGATCCGCCTGCCCTGGCCTCCCAGAGTGCTGGGATTATAGGCGTGAGCCACCACTCTCAACCCTGGATTCTTCTTTTTTTTTTTTTTTTTGAGATGGAGTTTCATTCTTGTTGCCCAGGCTGGAGTGCAATGGCACGATCTCAGCTCACTGCAATCTCCGCGTCCCGGGTTCAAGCGATTCTCCTGCCTCAGCCTCCTGAGTAGCTGGGATTACAGGCATGGACCACCAAGCCCAGCTAATTTTGTATTTTTAGTAGATATGGGGTTTCTCCATGTTGGTCAGGCTGGTCTCGGACTCCTGACCTCAGGTGATCCGCCCACCTCGGCCTCCCAAAGTCCTGGGATTACGGGTGTGAGCCACCGTGCCCGGCCTCCTGGATTCATTTTTTATTAACATTGATAGGATTTAAGGAAAGATATATTCTTTTAGGTGACAGCAGTGTCAAAAAGTGGACCCTGAAGGAGGAAATGTCCTGGTGTGCCTCCCGTGTCTGCCTTGAGTAATATTTACATAGTGATAGTAAAACAAATGCTGCTTACTGCTGTTCAAAGTTTAGAATCAGTTATAGACAAAACACTGACTATTTATTTACAGTTACAGAACAGGGTGTAGCTGTCATTAACCTTGAAGTTATAAAACGAAAAGACAGAAAGCAAAAGTGAAGCTGACAGAGGTTGGGTGGAAGAAGAAGAGGAGAGAATGAAAGGAGGGAGTGATAATGGCTTTATCTTATATACTGGGTAGACAAGAGCTGCTGTAAAGTTGATGAGCAAGAAGCAGGAGTTTAAGTATCTTATTTTAAGTCATAAAAATTTTCAGTATTATACCTAAGGATAATATAACTATTAAAAATGGGGAGGCCGGGCATGGTGGCTTATGCCTGTAATCCCAGCACTTTGGGAGACAGAGGTGGGTGGATCACAAGGTCAGGAGTTTGAGACCAGCCTGGCAAACATAGTGAAACCCCATCTCTACTAAACATACAAAAAATTAGCTGGGTGTCGTGGTGGGCACCTGCAATCCCAGCTACTTGGGAGGGTGAGGTGGGAGAATCACTTGAACCTGGGAGGTGGAGGTTGCAGTGAGCTGAGATTTCACCATTGCACTCCAGCCCAGGTGACAGTGCCAGACTCCATCTCAAAATAAATAAATAAATAATAAAATAAATTGGGGAGGACAGAGAGTGGCCTAGGTAGTTAAATCCTTACCTTCCAATGGTAGGAGTAAATACAGGACTAAAATTGATGCATGGAGAAATATTAACATAGGAGGCTGGGTGTGGTGGCTCACATTTATAATCCCAGTGCTTTGGGAGGCTGAGCCAGGAGGATGACTCGAGGCCAGGAGTTTGAAACCAGACTGGATAACATAGTAAGATTCCATTTTTACAAAAAAAAAAAAAAATTGTAATTAGCCAGATGTGATGGCACGCATCTATAGTTCTGGCTACGGGGAAGGCTGAGGTGGGAGGCTCTCTTGAGCCCAGGAGTTCAAGGCTTCAGTGAGCCATGATCACACTACTGCAACAGAGTGAAGAGTTAGAGACCTTGTCTCCAAAACAAAACAAAACAAAACAAATTAACATAGAAATATTACTCAGAGTTATAAAGTGACTACCTGCAAACAAAAATAAAATGACTTGCCCCCAAGCAGCACTAGGGTGAGGAGTATGGAAGGAATGAAGAGGGGTCTGTGGCATTTCATTATGTCTTTCTAGACTGGCTAATTTTTTACTATGTGTGATTAAAACAGCTAATAAAAATTAGGACAAGTTAACTGAAAATAGATATAATAGGTCGGGCGTGGTGGCTTATGGCTGTAATCCCAGCTACTTGGGAGGATGAGGCAGGAGGGTCACTTGAGCCAGGGAGGTGGAGGTTGCAGTGAGCCAAGATTGCACCACTGCACTCCAGCCTGGCCAACAGAGTGAGACTCAGTCTCAAAAAAAAAGAAAAGAAAAAGAAAATAGATATAAGAGGCCGGGTGTAGTGGTGCATACCTGTAATCCCAGCTACTCTGGGAAGCTGAGGCATGGAATCGCTTGAACCCAGGATGCAAGGTTGCAGTGAGCCAAGATGGCACCACTGCACTCCAGCCTGGGTGACAGAGCAGACTCCATCTCAAAAAAAAAAAAAAAAAAAAGAAAGGAAAGGAAAATAGAGGCCGGACGCGGTGGCTCATGCCTGTAATCCAGCATTTTGGAAGGCCGAGGGGGGTGGATCACCTGAGGTCAGGAGTTCGAGACCAGCCTGACCAATATGATGAAACCCTGTTTCTACTAAAAATACAAAAAGTACCTGGGTGTGGTGGCGCACACCTGTAATTCCAGCTACTTGGGAGGCTGAGGCAGGAGAATCACTTGAACCCGGGGGGTGGAGGTTGCAGTGAGCCGAGATCACGCCATTGCACTCCAGCCTGGGCAACAAGAGCGAAACTCTGTCTCAAAAAAGAAAATAGATATAATAGGCCAGGTGTGGTGGTGCATGCCTGTAATCCCAGCTACTCTGGCCTGTGTTTTCTTATACAAAAATCTATCTCTAGGTTCTTCCCTTGCCATATTTTGAGACAAAGGTAGCAGGTAGGAGATTCTGGTACAGTTTTAGGGTACATATAAATGAAGGGAAAAACATAAAAATATTCATAAAATAAGAGTAGCATTAATTCTTTTTTTTTTTTTTTTTGAGACAGCATCTTGCTTTGTTGCCCAGGCTGAAGTGCAGTGGCGCAATCTCGGCTCACTGCAATCTCTACCTCCCGGGTTCAAGCGATTATCCTGCCTCAGCCTCCTGAGTAGCTGGGATACAGTCTTGTGCCACCATGCCCAACTAATTTTTGTATTTTTTAGTAGAGACAGGGTTTCGCCATGTTGGCAAGGCTGGTCTCAAACTGCTGGCCTCAAGTGATCCTCCTGCCTTGGCCTCCCAAAGTGCTGGGATTACAGGCGTGAGCCACTGTGCCCAGCCTAAGAGTAGCATTAATTCTTCATTCATTAATTAAATTAGTAAAAATTAAATAGATATTATGTACCAGGCACTAGGCTAGATGGTAATACTGTGTATAAAGACAGGCCTAAAAGCATTATTCCATCCCTAGTAGTACTTTCACTGCTTGAAATTTTGGAAGATATGTTCATTTAGTGTTCTTTGATGTAGGGAGCTGTCCTGAGCATTGTAGGATATTTAGTAGCATTCCTGGTTTCTACCACTAGATGTCAGTAACCTCTGCTCCCCCCTTACCCTCCCTCCCCAGTTGTGGCAATGTCTCCAGACATTTTGAAATATCCCAAGGGTAGGCTGGGCGCGGTGGCTCACACTTGTAATCCCAGCACTTTGGGAGGCCGAGGTGGGCGGATCTCGAGGTCAAGAGATCGAGATCATCCTGGCTAACACGGTGAATCCCCGTCTCTACTAAAAATACAAAAAAAAATTAGCCGGGCGTGGTGGCGGGCACCTGTAGTCCCAGCTACTCAGGAGGCTGGGGCAGGAGAATGGCATGAACCCAGGAGGCGGAGCTTGCAATGAGCCGTGATCGCGTCACTGCACTCTAGCCTGGGCAAGAGAGCGAGACTCCGTCTCAAAAAAAAAAAAAAAAAAAAAAAAAAATCCCAAGGGTAAAAACTGTCCCTGGTTGAGAATCATTGTGATCACATTTTTAAAGAACTAAAGTGTATTTAATTTTAGAGATACTACTGCTATGCCAACCTTGCCTATTTCTTATGTGATGAATTTGTCTTATATGTCATTGAACATTTGAACTTGAGAAATATAAACCACAATGGAGTCTGATTCTCAGATAAGATAATTGGGATTTTAAGTTGAGTGGCATTTCCAAATAACTTATGAATTGCAGAATAAATACAATTGTGTATTTTTAGGTTATGGTGGTTTATCTTAAATCATACGTGGCTGATAAAAATATGATATCTAAGCTCTTGGCCAGGTGTGGTGGCTCACGCTTGTAATCCTAGCACTTTGGGAGGCCGAGGCAGGTGGATCACTTGAGGTCAGGAGTTCGAGACCAGCCTAGCCAACATGGTGAAACCGTGTCTTTACTAAAAATACAAAAATTAGCCGGGCATGGTGGTGCACAGCTATAATCCCAGCTACTCGGGAGGCTGAGGCACGAGAATTGCTTGAACTCGGGAGGTGGAGGTTGCAGTGAGCCGAGATCACGCCATTGCACTCCAGTATGGGAGACAAGAGTGAGACTCTGTCTCAAAAAAAAAAAAAAAAAAAGAAATGAAAAATAAAAAGAATTCTAAGCTCTTAGGATTTCTGTTGAGTTAACCAGATGGTATGCTTGTATCTACCCACAAAATCTTTCCATTCTTTTCAAATAAAAAGCTATTTTTCACTTTCCACTTTAAGGTCATATGCTTTTAGATTCTTTCAAAATAAAAAGATCCAGCCTACATTAGACACTAAACTATTACAAGTCCTGAGACTTGTGATAAATCTAAGGAAAATGTCACATACCTTAATTTCTTTACCCTCACCTAACCTAGGCTTCCAACCTACCATTTGTTGGAAGTTACCCGTATAGTAACAGCAAACACACATATACTCCTTATTATGTGCCAGGCAGCATTGTAAGCTCTTTTACATATATTTAAAAATTTCAAATGTTTTATTTTGGCTTAATTTCAGACAGAAAAGTTGCAAGAATAGTACAAAGAGCTCTTGGATACTTTTCACCCAGATTCACCAATTGTTACCATTTTACTACATTTGCTACCCCCTCCCACATCTCCTGTCGCTCACTCTCATGTGCTCTATCTGTATATCCATCCATCCATCTCACTGTGGTCTTGTTCTTTACTCAATAGGATATATTTATTTGACTTCATTTTTTATTCTGATGTTCAAATGGTCCCAGATTTGGCCAATAAGGGGCTCTTCAAATAGGCTTCTGTGACCTATGCCATGGCACAAAGCGATGTTCCAGGCTCATCTTGTATTTTTTCTGCTCCAGTCTTAGAACTAAGCATTTCTTCAAGGAGTCTCGGTTTTTTGTCAAAGGAATACTGAGCTAGAGCCAGTCCAAATCGTGGTTATTTTTAAGGGAGAAGGGATTTAGAAGCCAAGATCTGGATGTTACGTGTTCTCATTGCTACTGGGCCCTATGAGGGGACAGAACTGAGAAATAAATGTATTTGTACATTTTTACACCTATATACATAGGTGCAGACACACATGCATGCGTACACATTCATTAACATTTAGTCTTCATTACAACCCTATGAAGTAATTACTTTTTTTTTTTTTATGAGACGGGGTCTTGCTCTGTTGCCCAAGCTGGAGTGCAGTGGCATGATCTCAGCTCACCACACCCTCTGCCTCCCGGGTTCAAGCCATTCTCCTACCTCAGCCTCCTGAGTAGCTGGGACTACAGGCATGCACCACCATGCCTGGCTAATTTTTTGTATTTTGTATTTATTTATTTATTTGAGACGGAGTTTTGCTCTTGTTGCCCAGGCTGGAGTGCAATGGCGTGATCTCAGCTCACTGCAACCTCTGCCTCCCAGGTTCAAGTGATTCTCCTGCCTCAGCCTCCGGAGTTGCTGGGATTACAGGTGTGTGCCACCACGCCCAGCTAATTTTTTGTATTTTTAGTAAAGACAGTGTTTCACCATGTTAGCCAGGCTGGTCTCAAACTCCTGACCTTAGATGATCCACCCGCCTCAGCCTCCCAAAGTGTAATTTTTGTATTTTTAGTAGAGAAGAGGTTTCACTATGTTGGCTGGGCTGATCTTGAACTCCTAACTTCGTGATCCACCCGCCTTGGCCTCCCAAAGTGCTGGGATTACAGGTGTGAGCCACAGCATCTGGCCTCAAGTAAATACTTTTATTGTTCTCATGTTCTCAGTTTTGAGACTCAGAAGAAGTTAATTTCGGACTGAAATTAAGCTAAAATAAACATTTAAAAATTTTAAATATACGTAAAAGAGCTTACAATGCTGCCCGGCAAATAACTTGGCAAAGGTCTCCTGGTTAAGTGGTAAGGCTGAGATTGGAAGATGGGCAGTTTAGCTCCAGGCTCCCCTCTTAGCATTAATATTTGAAGATAAAAGGGTTGAGAAGGAAGTTTATCCTACATGACCTAAGAATCCTATTGAGTTCTTTAGCTTAATGTCTTGTACCGTGGTCTACCTGGAGAGAAGAAGGGGCTGAGGGTGTACTGCTGGCCTGGATATAAAATCCAAGTAACAGACTTCACACAGAATTGATTTTCCCTTTGGAAGACTAAAGGTTTGCAACTGCACCAGACTTGCTGTACCTGGCTCTATTCCCTAAGGATGAGTTTAGTCCTACAAGGATTTTCAGTCTATTTTCAGGAAATAGGCTTCTAGTGGGTTTGCCCTGCAAACCACTGTATGTGCTCATTGTTCACCTCAGGCTAAGCTGAGGCTCCACCTCCTGCTGCTTATTCAAATTTCAACCTACTAATGAAAAGCAAGGGAATTAGTATATTATTTTAAGTGGAACATAAACAGGATCATGGATTTTTAGATAAGGCCAAAGAAAATTTATTACTTTAAAATTAATTAAGAAATACTTCACGGTAAAATATTGGGAAGTTTTTAATACCATCTATACGGAAAACAGTTGTCTTGCTCAAGACTACATTGCTCTGATACCAGTGTGAATTTATCTTTGGAAGGTTTTGTAATAGCAGAAAGAAGTAGCTGAACACAAATGAGACATAACTTTTTGTATTTTTAGTACAGATGGGGTTTCACCATGTTGGCCAGGCTGGTCTCAAACTCCTGACCTCAAGTGATCCGCCTGCCTCAGCCTCCCAAAGTGCTGAGATTACAGGTATGATCCACTGCATCTGGCCTGAGACATATATTCATATATTCTTTTTCCTTTCTTTCTTTTTTTTTTTTTTTTTTTTGAGACGGAGTTTCACTTTTGTTGCCCAGGCTGGAGTGCAATGGCACGATCTCGGCTGACCGCAACCTCTGCCTGCTGGGTTCAAGCGATTCTCCTGCCTCAGCCTCCCAAGTAGCTGGAATTACAAGCATGTGCCATGACACCTGGCTAATTTTTTTGTAGAGACAGGGTTTCACCATGTTGGCCAGGCTGGTCTCGAACTCCTGACCTCAGGTGATCTGCCCTCTTCGGCCTCTCAAAGTGCTGGGATTACAGGTGTGAGCCACTGCACATGGCCTAAGACACATATTCTTAACTTTGGGAATGGTATCATGAAAATGAAAAAATTCATGTGGCCGGGCATGGTGGTTCTTGCCTGTAATCCCAGTACTTTGCTTTTTTTTTTTTTTTTTTTTTTTTTGAGACGGAGTCTCGCTGTCGCCCAGGCTGGAGTGCAGTGATGAGATCTCGGCTCACTGCAGGCTCCGCCCTCTGGAGTTCACGCCATTCTCTTGCCTCAGCCTCCCGAGTAGCTGGGACTACAGGCGCCCGCCATCTCGCCCGGCTAATTTTTTTGTATTTTTAGTAGAGACGGGGTTTCACCGTGTTAGCCAGGATGGTCTGCATCTCCTGACCTCGTGATCCGCCTGCCTCCGCCTCCCAAAGTGCTGGGATTACCGGCATGAGCCACCGTGCCCGGCCAATCCCAGTACTTTGGAAGGTTGACGCAGGAGGCTCATTTGAGCCCAGGAGTTAGAAACCAGCCTGAGCAACATAGTGAGACCCTGTCTCTGCAAAAATAAAAATAAAAAATAAAAAGAATTAGCTGGGCATGGTGGTATGAGTCTATAGTCCCAGCTACGTAGGAGGCTGAGGCGGGATGACTGCTTGAGCCCATAGTGCGGTGAGCTATGATCATGCTGTCCTGCTGGACCCCTATTGACTCCAGTAGGGATGGCACAAGGGTCAAGAGGCTGAAAAAGAGACCTAGAGCCAGCAAGGGAGACATAGGGTTTAACCAGGGGGAACTTTCATACAGGGACAGTGCAGCGGCAGTGGGCTGGACAGGAGAATTGCTACTGCTTGTAAAAAGCATGCAGTTTATATAGCACCTTCGCTTAGCACCCTCCACCCCAGCAACCTCCACATAGCAACCCTAATTTCTTAGGTTGTTATTGCTGCCAGGCACATCTGCCATACAGGGTCATTCTCAGGGTATGCTTCAGTCAAGCTGTTGCTGTCAGGTGTGTCAGGTGTGTATACACGCCACTGTGCTCCAGCTTGGGCAAACCAGAATGAGACCCAGTCTCAAAAAAACATTTTTTAAAATAATAATTTTTAAAAAGATGCTCCAATTCATTGGTAATTGGGGACATTAAAACCATAATGAGATACCATTAGATTGGCAAAAGTTAAGAATTCTGAGAATTCCAAGCATTGTCATTGGATTGGTGAAGCAAAAGGAACTTTCTAGTAAGAGGGATGTTGGTGTATTCACTTTGGAGAGCAATTTGGCAACTTACATTGACATACATGCCTAGGACCCAGCAATTCTACTCCTTGGTAAATTTTCTTTCTTTTTTTGGGGGGGAGACAGAGTCTCACTCTGTCGCCCAGGCTGGAATGCAGTGGTGTGATCTCGGCTCACTGCACCCTCTGCCTCCCCCGTTCAAGTGATTCTCCTGCCTCAGCCTCCCAAGTAGCTGGGACTACAGGTGTGTGTGCCACCACACCTGGCTAATGTTTTTATTTTTAGTAGAGATGAGGTTTCACCAGGTTGCCCAGGCTGGTCTCAAACTCCTGGCCTCAAGGGATCCATCCACTTCGGCCTCCCAAAGTGCTGGGATTACAGGTGTGAGCCATCACACCTGGCTAATTTTATAGATTTTTATGTTATTTTTAATGCTTAGGGTAATATAATTTTGACTATCCATGTTATCTCACTTTAAAATGAGCTCTATTTTTCTCTTAAACAGGTTTCTGAAAATCAACATGCACTAAAGTATACTTATAATAAGATTGTACCAAAGTCACTCATCTAAAAATGTCCATATTTTAAGACTATGCCCAGGGAAAAAAGGATAGAAAGTGTATTAGTGACAAAGTGAATCCAGGGAAAGAGAATCTATGGAATGTATAAAGAAAGAAAGAGATTTATTATACGGAATTGGCTTACTTGAATATAGAGGCTGAAAAGTCCCAAGAACTTCAGTGTGAATCTGAAGACCAACAGGTCCAAAATCCAGGAAGAGCTAATGTTTCAGTTTAGTCTGAAGGTAGGAAAAAAATCAGCTCAAAGGCAGTCAGGCAGGAGGCATCCTGTCTTACTCATGGAGGTAAATTAGCTTTTTATTTGTTCTATTTACGCCTTCAACTGATTAGATTAGGGCCACCCACATTAGGGAGGCCAATCTACTCTGTCTACCAATTTGAATTTTGTTTGTGTGTTTCTTTGTTTGTTTTGAGACAGAGTCTCGCTCTGTTGCCCAGGCTGGAGTGCAGTGGCGCGATCTCTGCTCACTACAAGCTCCGCCTCCCGGGTTCACGCCATTCTCCTGCCCCAGCCTCCCGAGTAGCTGGGACTACAGGTGCCTGCCACCACGCCCGGCTAATTTTTTTTGTATTTTTTAGTAGAGACGGGGTTTCTCCGTGTTAGTCAGGATGGTCTCGATTTCCTGACCTCGTGACCCGCCTCAGCCTCCCAAAGTGCTGGGATTACAAGCGTGAGCCACCGCGCCCGGCCACCAATTTGAATGTTAATCTCATCCAACAGTGCTCTCACAGACATATCTAGAATAATGTTTGACCATATATATGGGCAATCCCTGGCCCAGTTAAGTTTACACATAAAATTAACTATCACAAGGCCGGGCGCGGTGGCTCACGCCTATAATCCCAGTACTTTGGGAGGCCGAGGCGGGCGGATCACCAGGTCAGGAGATTGAGACCATCCTGGCTAACACGGTGAAACCCCATCACTACTAAAAATACAAAAAATTAGCCGGGCGTGGTGGCGGGCGCTTGTAGTCCCAGCTACTCGGGAGGCTGAGGCAGGAGAATGGCATGAACCCGGGAGGCGGAGCTTGCAGTGAGCCGAGATCATGCCACTGCACTGGTCAACAGAGGGAGACTCCGCCTTAAACAAACAAACAAACAAACAAACAAATTATCACAGAAAGGAAATATATCAAAATGCTATCATACATTTTATTAGATAATAATAACTTCCTTTGGATTTGGCTCTATATTTTATTTCAAATACCATATTGTACTTCCTTAAATCATTATTGCTTTTTTCATGCTTTTAGTTTTATATGTTCAATCACTTTTAGCTTTTGTCAAATTCATTTATGAATAAAACATATTCTCTTGAAAACCTAAACAAAGAATTGACATTTTGCTAAAATAATTTTCATAAGGCCAAATTTCTAAAAATATTTTTGGCCATATGAGGTGGCTCATGCTTGTAATCCTAGCACTTTGGGAGGCTATTTAGTCACTATTTCAAATTCTTTATTGTTGAAACATTTATATACCCTCTTAATTTTCTCACTGATGATTGCAAATCTTTGTTTAAAGCATGAGTTTTAAATGAACATGATTGCTTTTTGGATGAAAAACGCATTTAACACTTTGAACACCACAATTTTTGATAACTGCTAGCATTTAACATTCACTTCACCACTTGCAATGTCATGTTTTTCTTTTCTTTTTTCTTCTTTTTTATTTTTTTATTTTTGAGATGGAGTTTCGCTCTTGTTGCCCAGGCTGGAGTGCAATAGTGCGATATCGGCTTACTGCAACCTCCGCTTCCTGGGTTCAAGCGATTCTCCTGCTTCAGCTTCCCAAGTAGCTGGGATTACAGGCACGCGCCACCACGCCTGGCTAATTTTGTATTTTTAGTAGAGACAGGGTTTCTCCATGTTGCTCAGGCTGGTCTCAGACTCCCGACCTCAGGTGATCTGCCCGCCTCTGCCTCCCAAAGTGCTGGGATTACAGGCGTGAGCCACTGCATCCAGCCACAATGTCATGTTTTTCATTTCAGAGACGAAAATCATGTTTTATTTGTATTAATTCTTGCACAGTATCAAAAGAGATTTCAGGATGTTTCAAGACATGATCCAAGCTATGGTTCATTATCATGTTCTTCCATAGTATAAAAATATGAACATTTACAACATTTAAAATAACGCTAAACTTATCAACACTTTGCTGACACTTCATTCTGTGTGTTTCCAACTTATACCCTGTTTTTGAGACATGGTCTTACTATGTCACCCAAGCTGGAATGCAGTGGAGCAATCTTGGCTCACTGCAACCACCTCCGTCTCCCAGGTTCAAGCGATTCTCCTGCCTCAGCCTCCCGAGTAGCTAGCATAACAGGCATGTGCCACCACGCCTGGCTAATTTCTGTATTTTTTGTAGGGACGGGGTTTCACTATGTTGGCCAGGCTGGTCTTGACCTCAAGTGATCTGCCAGCCTCGGCCTCCCAAAGTGCTGGGATTACAGGTGTGAGCTACCGCATCCGACCTCCAACTTATAACTTTTAATTCAAGCACAATACCCATTCAGAAACGTGTACATGTTATAAGTCTACAGCTTGATAAATTTTTCAGACTAACTGCACCCATGTAATTAGCACTCAGATTAAGAAATAGAACATGCTAACATCCTAGAAGCCCAAATCTCTGTACTCTCCTTCAGTTACTTCCTTCCCACTCAAGGGTAACTAACATCCTGTTTTTGTACTTTACATTAATAGAATCATAAAGTATATTCTTTTGTATCTGTGTTCTGTTCAATATTATGTTTTTGAGATTCATCCATATTCTTTTTTTTTTTTTTGAGATAGGGTCTCACTATGTGGCCCAGGCTGTAGTGCAGTGGTGTGATCACAGCTCACTGCAGCCTCGACCTCCCGGGCTCAGGTGATCCTCCCACCTCAGGCCTCCTGAGTAGTTGGGACCACAGGTGCATGCACCACCATGCCTGGCTAACTTTTTTGTATGTGTAGAGATGGGGTTTTGCCATGTTGCCCAGGCTGGTCTCAAACTCCTGGGCTAAGCAATCTGCCCACCTTGGCTTTCCCAAGTGCTGGGATTACAAGCGTGAGCCACCATGCCAGGGCGAGCAAGATTCATTCATATTCTTATGTGCAGCTATACATCTTTCACATATTGTATTATGTGAATACACCATAATTTGCTACGTTGGTTTCCAGTTTGGGGTATGAATGGTTGTAATTATGAATGCTACTGCTATGAACACTCACTGCTGTCAGTACAGTAGCCATTAGCTACATGTGGCTCTTTAAGTAAAATTAAATTGAAAATCAGCTCCTCAGTTGGATTAGCCACATTTCAAGTGCTCATGAGACTAGTGGCTTTACAAAGAGCATAGAATATAGAATATTTTCATTAATACAGAAAGTTCCATTACACAGCACTGTATACATGACTGGATAAACATGAGTTGCCAGGTTATAGGGTGTATATATACTCAGCATTGATAGAAAATAGTGTCAAGTAGTTTTGGGGTGTTTGTTTTCAAATATTTGTTATAAATTCCTCAATCTTAAAATATGAAAATGCTTTACCTTTTTTTTGAGATGGAGTCTTGCTCTGTCACCAGGCTGGAGTGCAGTGGCACGATCTCGGCTCACTGCAATCTCCGCCTCCCAGGTTCAAGCAATTCTCTGCCTCAGCCTCCCGAGTAGCTGGGACTACAGGTGCACATCACCACACTCAGCTAATTTTTTGTATTTTAGTAGAGACGGGGTTTCGCCATGTTGGCCAGGATGGTCTCAATCTCCTGACCTCATGATCGGTGCACCTTGGCCTCCCAAAGTGCTGGGATTACAGGCATGAACCACTGTGCCCAGCCACTTTACTTACTTTTTACCTAAGAATTACAATGCACTAACAGTAAAACCAAATAAAAAACTAGACTAGGGCGGGCGTGGTGGCTTATGCCTGTAATCCCAGCACTTTGGGAGGTCGAGGTGGGCAGATTACGAGGTCAAGAGACAGAGACCACCTGGCCAACATGGTGAAACCCTGTCTCTACTAAAAATACAAAAATTAACCGGGCATGGTGGCACAAGCCTGTAGTCCCAGCTACTCGGGAGGCTGAGGCAGGAGAATCGCTTGAACCCGGGTGGCGGAGGTTGCAGTGAGCCGAGATCATATCACTGCACTCCAGCCTGGGTGACAGAGCGAGACTCTGTCTTGAAAAAAAAAAAAAAAAAACTAGACTAAAAGTATTTAAAAGCAGTAGCAACTGTTACAGCAAGGAATGCTTCATAGGTAATACATAATGCAGCTACATTATTTACCAAGATGCAGGCCAAGCTAGCAGATGTTACAAATGTTTCTTAGGTGTCATTACAACAAAGAGGTTATCAATAGTTGTCACAAAAGACAAATTAATCCATATTAGAATTTACACAATTTATTAATTTTAGTGTTGTACTTACAATAATACTATTTACCATTGACACAGATGCATTTCAATAGTTTAACAATTGAGACAGTCATGCTGGTCTCTATCAGTGAAATATCATATCTGCTTATAATCCCAACCAATACTGGATATTATTAATCTTTTAAAGTTTTGGGAATCCGAGAGGCCAATGTTGTTAATTCACATTTAATCATGAATGAATTTGTGCATCTTTACATATATTAGTTGGTCTTTTTACCCTCCCCTTGAATTGCTGATTTATATCCCTAGCCCATTTTATTGATTTATAAATATTAATATTACATACATGATATGATTGTCCAAGTATTTCCTTTGCCCATTTAAATTTACTGATAAATGTTTTTATTAAGAAAATTAGTCCTTTGTCTACATAAGTCCTACAAGTATTTTTCCCCAATTTGTAGTTCATCTTTTTCCTGTAGAATCATTTTAAATGACAGGTCTTCAAGTGTCTTCATCACTTTTCCTTTCGCTTCCGTGCTTTACACTTTTTTTTTTTTTTGGTTTTTTTTTTTTTTTGCCTTTTTGTGGAGAACGGGGTCTCGCTATATTGCCCAGGCAGGTCTTGAACGCCTGGGCTCAAGCTATGCTCCTGCCTCTTGCCTCCCTGAGAGCTGGGATTACAGGCATGAGCCACCGTGCCCGGCCATGGCTTCTGTGTTTCATGTAACGCTTTGAAAGCCCCATCTTCTCAAAGATCATATGAAAAGCTTATTCCAGTTTTTAAAATATTTGATACAAGGGTAATGTACTTTGGTATAAGGAGTGAGGTATAGATCCAGCTTTATATTTTTCTTTTTTTTTTTGAGACGGAGTCTTGCCTTGTCACCCAGGCTGGAGTGCAGTGGCGCGATCTCGGCTCACTGCAATCTCCGCCTCCCGGGTTCATGCCACTCTCCTGCCTCAGTAGCTGGGACTACAGGCGCCCGCCACCACGCCCGGCTAATTTTTTATATGTTTAGTAGAGACGGGGTTTCACCATGTTAACCAGGATGGTCTCGATCTCCTGACCTCAGGATCCCCCCGCCTCGGCCTCCCAAAGTGCTGGGATTTCAGGCGTGAGCCACCGCGCGCAGCCCAGCTTTACATTTTTCAGACTGGCCTACCATGTCTTTGTCAGACATTGCCATTTACCTACCTGGCATCCATTCTTCCTAACAGATCCCTGACTTCACTCAGGGCTGGGATGTCCCAGCTTAAAATACTTTCCCCAACTCTCTTACAGCAAGGGATGGCTATGTGATTCAGTTCTGTCCCATGAGACATGGATGGAAGCCACTGAGTGGGGCTTCCAGAGATTTTAAATAAGGACACCTTTGACTGACATGCTCCATTTGGTCTCTTAAGCTTCATCTTCTTCCTGATTGAAATGTAGATGTAATACTTAGAGGTGAAATAACTTTTCTGAGACAATGAGGATGAAAGCCACTCACCAAAGATGGCAGAATAGAGCAATAAATGGACCTTGAGTTCTTAATAACACTGTTAAACTGCCGTATCAGTTATGGATTATGTAACCTTGGATTTATTACGTGAAAAAATAAACTCACAGTGAAGCTAGTAATCACAGGAATTTTTGTTTCTTGCAACCAAATATGTTCCTATCTGATACAGTATCCCCACTTATTTAATATTCCACCTTTTTATACCAATTTGACATGCTACCTTCATCACCTTCCCATGTATAATTAATTGGGTATAATTCTGGAAACCCTCCTGTTTCATTGACCTAAATGACTTAAATTTTTAATAGCTAATATAATAACAGCCAATGTTTGTTGAATGCCAAAACTATTCTGTTTATTACATTAATTATCTAGTTCATTTAACCCTCACAACAGCGCTTGGAGCCTTATTTTTTTATTTTTTATTTTTTTTTTTTGAGACGAAGTTTTGCTCTTGTTGCCCAGGCTGGACTGCAATGGTGACATCTCAGCTCACCACACTCTCCACCTCCCAGGTTCAAGCGATTCTCCTGTCTCAGCCTCCAGAGTAGCTGGGATTACAGGCACGCGCCACCACGCCCAGCTAATTTTGTATTTTTAGTAGAGATGGGGTTTCTCCATGTTGGTCAGGCTGGTCTCAAACTCCCAACCTCAGGTGATCTGCCCGCCTCTGCCTCCCAAAGAGCTGGGATTACAGGCGTAAGCCACCGCACCTGGCCAAGGAAATCTAAAGCTGTTTTAAAAGACTGTATTTCAGTATGCATCCCTAAACACTATAGCTTAATTTTGCCTGTGTTTGAACTTCATATAAATGAAGTAATACAGTACAAATTCTTTGTCTCTTTCACTCAACATAATACTTGTGAAATTCTTCATGTTTTTGTATACGGCTTTAGTTCATTTATTTTCATTGCTGCGTAAGATTCCATTGTGTAATTATACCAACTTATTTGTCTATTCTGTGTTGATGGACATGTTCCCGTTTTTGGCTATTTGAATAATGTTAACTGTGCACATTCTTGTACATATGTCTCTTATGGTACATGTACATGCATTTTGGTTGAATATATGTCAAGAGTATAATTGCATATCTTGGCCTTTAGTATTAAAAGCACGTTTCTGGCTGGGCGCAGTGGTTCATGCCTGTAATCCCAGCACTTTGGGAGGCCAAGGCGGGCAGATCACCTGAGGTTAGCAGTTCGAGACCAACATGGTGAAATCCCGTCTCTACTAAAAATACAAAACTTAGCCGAGTGTGGCAGTGGGTGCCTGTAATTCCAGCTACTCGGGAGGCTGAGGCAGGAGAATCGCTTGAACCCAGAAGGCAGAGGTTGCAGTGAGCCAAGATCGCGCCACTGCACTCCAGCCTGGCAACAGAGCAAGACTTTGTCTAATAAAATAAAATAAAATAAAATAAAGCACATTTCTGATACCGTATTTCTACTCAAAAGCTCTGACAGGCTGGGCACAGTGTCTCACGCCTGTAATCCCAGCACTTTGGGAGGTCGAGGTGGGCAGATCACCGGAGGTTGGGAGTTCAAGACCCGCTTGGCCAACATGGAGAAACCGTCTTTACTAAAAACAAAAAAATTAGCCGGGTGTGGTGATGGGCACCTGTAATCCCAGCTACTTGGGAGGCTGAGGCAGGAGAATCACTTGAACCTGGGAGGCAGAGGTTGCAGTGAGCCGAGATTGCACCACTGCTCTCCAGCCTGGGTGACACAGCGAGACTCCATCTCAACAAAAAAGCTCTGACAAAGAAAGAATGGCCTAGAATGTCAGGTATGGTGCTGACATACCTGTTCAATTTCATTAACCACTAAACTTCAAACTGGTTTTCTTTTTATATTTTTAAATTTTTTTCCCCAAGCACACTCACAAACTGCGATTCTATCTGAAAGAGTCTTCCCTACCTTCTTTGCCTAGTTAACTTTTATTTTTCCCTAAGATTTCAGCTTAAGCATCGTTGCTTCAAGGAAGGCTTCTTTTATATACTTGCTTACCACCACAGGCCTCTTTTTCTCATTTCTTGAAATAGTTTTACAATTTGTGAAATTAATTGGCTGAGTCCCCAGCAAAATAAGCTCATTAAAGTCAGGGTGTGTGTATATGGGGGGGGGGGTCTTTTTTTTTTTTTTTTTGAGACAGAGTCTCGCTCTGTCACCCAGGCGGGAGTGGAGTGGCGCGATCTCTGCTTACTGCAAGCTCCGCCTCACCACTTCACACCATTCTCCTGCCGCAGTCTCCCAAGCAGCTGGGACTACAGGCGCCTGCTACCACGCCCGGCTAAATTTTGTATTTTTAGTAGAGACGGGGTTTCACCGTGTTAGCCACGATGGTCTCGATCCCCTGACCTCGTGATCCACCCGCCTCGGTCTCCCAAAGTGCTGGGATTGCAGGCGTGAGCCACCGCGCCCGGCCTATTGGGGGTCTTTTTTGCATTATCACTGTATCCCTACACTCAGCACAGTACTAGGTTCATACAGGAAGGGGTTAATAAATATGTGATTAATATCTATTGTCCCTTCACATTCAGGGTGCCAAATTCAAAGGCTATTTCTTCTCAATGTTTTATTATTCAGGCCACCACTAGCACAATCCTTTGAAAATATATTTTTTTTTTTTTTTTTTTGAGACGGAGTCTCGCTCTGTCGCCCAGGCTGGAGTGCAGTGGCGCAATCTCGGCTCACTGCAACCTCCGCCTCCTGGGTACACGCCATTCTCGTGCCTCAGCCTCCCGAGTAGCTGAGACTACAGGCGCCCGCTGCCACGCCCGGCTAATTTTTGGTATTTTTAGTAGAGTCAGGGTTTCACCGTGTTAGCCAGGATGGTCTCGATCTCCTGACCTCGTGGTCCGCCCACTTCGGCCTCCCAAAGTGCTGGGATTACAGGCGTGAGCCACCGCGCCCGGCCGAAAATAAATTTTTATAAGGTAAAAGATTTTATTAAGTACCATTTGGTAAAAAAAGATTGAATGAGGAATTTAGTACCTAGGCCCATCATCATAAACGTGAGTATTTTTACTGTTTTCCATGAAGAGACTATAATTATCACAGGAAGTAATTCTCCATAAGGATTACAAAACATATGAGTTGTTTCATTATTAAATGGTGCTTACTATTAAAAAGATACTTTACATGGAGAACTAATTCCACCAAAGTGAGTAGGTATAAAATAGAGCAAAAATATTGAACTTAATCATTTATTCTTCAACAAGTGCTTATTATGCAAATAGCAGCAATCTGCTTTTACATTATCTTTTTCCCTTTATTATCAGATGAGAAATTTCTCCCCATTATCATTTTGTGTAATTTCACTTGTTCTTGTGTAAATACTTCTGTTTGGTTTTTAATAAAAATTGCTCAGTGGCAAATATTACAGAAAAACCAAGGTTTTTATTCTTGATAAACTTAATTTACTGATAGTCTAGTGTTAACAAAATTATTACAGGTGGGAATGCTTCCTTTTTTCATAAGTATTAACTTGTATATACACTAATTACAACTTCAAAATATTTTACACAAATATTCTTTTTCATATTAGTATCTAACTTAATTATCTCAGCAACAGCATTAGTATAGCATGGACTACTATAAACCAAACATCTTCAAAGTAAAAACTTGCAAATATCTTGCTGAAAATAGAAAAGTTGAAACCAAGATACTGCCAATATAAAAATGTAAAGCAGGGAAACGTTTTACCACTGCCATCTTCCCTATATTCTTTCTCTAATGTAACCTCCAAACTGTAACCTCAGCATATCAAAAAAATTTTCAAAGAGAAAACTAATCCTAAGTTTCATGTTTAATAACATATGCCTTGTATAGGGAACATTCTCTTAACCATTTTTTAATCACTGCAACCCAGAAAGACATGGTTTGGTCTAAAATTTTCACCAGTTTGTTATAAATAAAATGTATTCATAAGTAGAACTTTCTTCAGAATGTATTTTTTTTAAGAGACAAGGTCTTACTTACTATGTTGCCCAGGCTGGAGTGCAGTGGTTATTCACAGGCACGATCCCACAACCGATCAGCATGGGAGTTTTTATGTATTGTAGTGCAAAAATGTCGGAATGTCTAGCTTTTTTGATGTCAAAGTTGTAATTTAGGGATTTACTTGAAGAGTGTCAAGAGATTCTCAAACACACAAAATGCTGCTAGGAAATTACAGTTGAACCTTGAACACCACAAATTTGAATAGTGCGGGTCAACTTACATGCAATTTTTACGTTTTTTTTCTTTTTTGAGACAGGGTCTCACTCTGTCGCCCAGGCTGGCATGCAGTGGTGTGATCGCGGCTCACTGCAGCCTCAACCTCCCAGGCTCAAGCAATTCTCCTGCCTCACAGCCTCCTGAGTAGCTGGGACCACAGGCAGGTGCCACATGCCCAGCTAATTTTTCTTTTGTAGAGATGGGGTCTCACTACGTCGACCAGGCTGATTTTGAACTCCTGGCCACAAAACAGTCCTCCCGCCTCAGCCTTCCAAAGTGCTGGGATTACAGGTATGATACTGTACCCAGGTATACAAACAATTTTTTTTTCCCAAACAAACTAGGATTGAAAATACAGTACTGTCAGGATGCAAAACCCATATAAATGATAGGCCTACTTTTTGTATACTTGGATTCTGCAGGGAAGACTGTGAGACTTGAGTATGGGTGGAATTTGGTATGCAGTGGTTCTGGTACCAATCCCCTTTGTATACAGAGGAACAGCTGTACACAAATGAGGAATGGAGCACTTCTAATTCAGGGTATTTTCTAAATTAAAGTATTATTATGATTTTTTTAGAGGCAGGATCTCGCTATCTTGCCCAGGCTGGTCTCCAACTCCTGGGTTCAAGCAATCCTCCTGCCATGGCCTCCCAAAGTTCTGGGATTACAGGCATGAGCCACCGTGCCTGGCTGTAATTCAATTTTTAAAGGGAAATTTAAAAATAGTATAAGGCTCAAAGGTTCAATTAAAGAAACCATTTATGAAGGAGAATAATAAAATATTACTTTGTGTACATATGTCAGTGCAGAGAATTGGGTAAGGGTGATTTTTAGCTCTGTTAAGACTTGCTTCAGAATGCCATACCACAGTCTGAAAGAATCATATGAAAGTAAGATATTATTTTAAAAACAAAAGTGCCGGGCACGGTGGCTTAAGCCTGTAATCCCAGCACTTTGGGAGGCCAAGGTGGGTGGATCACCTGAGGTCAGGAGTTTAAGACCAGCCTGGCCAACATGGCGAAACCCTGTCTCCATTAAAAATTTTAAAAATTAGCTGGGCGTGGTGGCGGGCACCAGTAATCCTAGCTATTAGGGAGGCTGAGACATGAGAATTGCTTGAACCCAGGAATCAGAGGTTGCAGTGAGCTGAGATTGCGCCACACACTCCAGCCTGGGTGAGAGAGCAAGACTCCGTCTCCAAAAAAAAAAAAAAAAAAAGGGTCACAATTCCCTAAAGCCTAAAACTGGCTAAAATGTGCACTAACAAAAATGAATATTTAAAAGTATTCAACTAGTTTTGTTCACTATGAAAAATAATTTTAAGTTGTAGAAGCATTATTTTATTCAACATTTTGTTACATCACAAAATTTTTAAATGACTAAATTTTAAACAATATTTAAACAAAAATATTTACTTCACATTTTAATTCAATGCAAATTTTCACTAATTTAGAAGTCTATGTTAATACAGATTGAGTATACCCTTTCCAAAATGCTTGGGACCAGAGTTTCTCAGGTTTCAGACTTTTTCAGATTTTGGAATATGTGCAGAAATACATAGTGGTTGAGTTTTCCTAATCCAAAAATCTGAAATGCAAAATGCTCCAATAAACATTTCCTTTAAAGTGTCACATCGGCACTCAAAAATGTTCTTATCTGAAGCATTCTGAATTTTGGATTGGGGTGCTCAATGGCTGTATGAGTATTTGGGGGAATTCCTGGAAATGGACACATTATTACATATAAAACTGTCTTACAGACCTTAGAAATAAGGTTTTACAATGGTTCATAAGCTTTACAAATCTTCTTAAACTACTTTTTAAAAAACAATGCTTAACTATATAGATTTTGATTTTTTTTTTTTTTTTTTTTTTTTTTTTGAGACGGAGTCTCACTCTGTCACCTAGGCTGGAGTACAGTGGCACGATCTTGGCTCACTGCCACCTCTGCCTCCCCGGTTCAAGCGATTCTCCTGCCTCAGCCTCCCAAATAGCTGGGACTACAGGCGCCCGCCACCATGCCCGGCTAATTTTTTGTATTTTTAGTAGAGACGGGGTTTCACCATGGTCTCGATCTCCTGATCCACCCGCCTCGGCCTCCCAAAGTGCTGGGATTACAGGCGTGAGCCACCGCGCCCGGCCCAGTTCTGTTTTTTTGTTTTGTTTTGTTTTGTATTTTGTGTTTTTCTTGAGATGGAGTTTCACTCCTGTTGCCCAGGCTGGAGTGCAATGGCGCGGTCTCAGCTCACCGCAACCTTTGCCTCCTGGGTTCAAGCAATTCTCCTGTCTCAGCTTCCCCAGTAGCTGAGATTACAGGTATGCACCACCATGTCTGGCTAATTTTGTATTCTTAGTAGAGATGGGGTTTCTCCACATTGGTCAGGCTGGTCTCAAACTCCCAACCTCAGGTGATCCACCTGCCTCGGCCTCCCAAACTGCTGGGATTACAGGCGTAAGCCACCACGCCCAGCCTGTTTTAAAAATTCTAATGAACTGGCCTGGTGCGGTGGCTGATGCCTGTAATCCCGGCACTTTGGGAGGCTGAGGCGGGCGGATCACGAGGTCAGGAGATCGAGACCATCCTGGTTAACACGGTGAAACCCCATCTCTACTAAAAATACAAAAAATTAGCCAGGCATGGTGGTGGGCGCCTGTAGTCCCAGCTACTCGGGAGGCTGAGGCAGAAGAATGGTGCAAACCCGGGAGGCAGAGCTTGCAGTGAGCCGAGATCGTGCCATTGCACTCCAGCTTGGGTGACAGAGTGACTCTGTCTCAAACAACAACAACAAAATTCTAATTAATAATTAGGTTGGAAATCATTATTTAAAAAATTAGTTATGACTCAGAAAATATTATTATATAAAAATTCAAGGAGAGGACATTATTAGGGTCGTCTTACCATTATTAGCCATAGCAGTACTGTGTCTTGCACACATCTACAAATCATGGTTGTTGTTTTTTTGTTTTTTTGAGAGAGTCTTGCTCTGCTACCCAGGCTGGAGTGCAATGGCACAATCTTGGCTCACTGCAACCTCCACCTCCAAGGGTTCAAGCGATTCTCCCTGCCTCAGCCTCCTGAGTAGCTGGGATTATACAGGCGCCTGCCACCACGCCCGGCTAATTTTTGTATTTTTAGTAGAGACGGGGTTTCGCCATGTTGGCCAGGCTGGTCTCAAACTCCTGACTCAAGCTGCTCATCCACTTTGGCCTCCCAAAGTGCTGGGATTACAGGCGTGAGCCACTGTGCCTGGCCTACAAATCCTGTTTTTAAACTGACAATCTGTTCTAACTACTTTGCTCATTAGCACACGAAAATGATACTGGTTGAGTTCGAAACATTGTAATTTGTATTTATAGAAACCCTAAGTAAGATAGTTCCCAAGATTAAATGCTATTTTAAAATACTTTTTGGAACAAAAATACCTCATTTTATCTTATATCATTAGGAGTAAACATGATCCATATAAGTGATTTTTAAAATTCATACCTTAAAGCAATGATAGTTTTTAAAAATTAAACCATTTTTTAATAGAGGTGATCTTAAAATACCTTCATTTATTGCCTTGTAAAATTCTACCTCCTGGTCCTGACCCCCAAGCTTTTTGTGAAAGATTCCAGGGTCAACACTATGAATGTCAAATATTATAATCCATTATAACAAAGTATTAACCTCAGCAATTTCTTAAGTGTAACAAATGTTTATCTTACAGTTGCTGCTTCTGTAGGCATAGATATTTCCTGATTACTTCATATTCTAACTTCTAGAAGTCCTGTCCCTCTGGTGCTTCTCACCTGTTTTTAAAAAAATCAGTACATGTAATTTTCTACATTATTCTAGCTCAAAAGTGCTCCACACTTTTTCTGCAGCTTAAAATAAGTTTTTCTTTCTTTCCTTTTGGGATTAGGGGAAAGGAAGACGGCTGGGCTTGATAACACACTCATTTGTAGGTTTGCTTCAGAGGTGCTGGATATTTCCTGATGGGTAAGTTTGCTAAAGAAATACATACCAAGAGGTCGCCATGTTATCATACTGAGGACAGCAGGAAACTCTTCCAGGTGAGACCAGAAAGGATAATACAATAATTTGCTAATAGTTAACAGACATTTGATATTTTATGGACATAAATAAAATGATTTACCTACTTTACAAAGTAATATTAACTACAGGTGTATCTAAAAACCTATGAAATTATTTGCAACAAATATTTCACTGATAAAAATTTCTTAATATTTCCCTTAGCAAAAACTGTACATTTGTTAGAGAGTACCTGATACTTGTTAAAATATCAAGTAATACAGGACATGGTGCTATAAAACAAAACACACAACTGGGAAGTATTTTATTTTTTCTACTTCATATAACATTGTTCAATACCACAAGATTTTAAAGGTCTCTTTCCGCAACTTTTATGATTTAAAAGTACCACTTAAAAATATTTACTGATGCTGTAAATATTACTGTTTTTGTACATAGTAAAGATTTTAATGAATGCCATATCCATTATACCTCTTGCTCCTTTGGTCAGAAAGATAAACAGAAACTTTAAATCAGATGTTTGGACATTCAAAAATGGTTTTGAAAAGTATACCCAAACAAACCAAATATATATCCGCAACTATTAAAAATCAGTTTTAGTAGTTATTAAGAATTCTTAACAAGGAAGTATCGAAGCATGTGTGAGATTTTAAAAACTATATACAATTTTAAAAACAAATTTAAATTTTTAAATAAAAAAGATTAATGGCCAAATTAAAAAGTTTGTGCATCAGATTTAATATCTTAATGTTTATCAGAAATATATTTTGTGAGTAAGAATTATTTCATAAATATATATGTATAAATATAAATATATATCTGCAGGATCTGTGATGCTGGAGAAAACATTTTGAAGAAAAAAATTGCAGTTTTGATTATCAAGATATTGTCAAATTTACCCTTTAAGTGAAATACAATTACCAATCCAGGTGCTTTTGGCACAAGTTTTTAGGTGAATATCGACACAATCTTAAAAACACAATGCTTTTGTATTTTATTCACTGGAATATGGAGAATCAAACAGAATTTAAAATTCTGACCCAAAAATCCCAGATAACTGCAATTGCTTAATTAAATACAAAAAAAAATTGTTTTAAAAAGCGCTTAGACTTCCCTTTCCATCTGGAACATGTAAAATTTTGCAGCAACAGGTTTTCTCCAATTCCTTCAGCAAGAATTCCCAGCCTACACACAAATTTAACACCATCTTTTTCTATTCATGTATAACTTGGATCACACACCAGTATATAACGACAAAAAATAAATGTATAATAAAAAGATTGGATAAATCAGAAGAGGCTTTTTGGTCTTGAATTCTTCACCCACTAACAATGAAGCAGCACTGTAGGCAGCCCAAAACACACCAAACAGCTTTAAAAAAAGGAAAAAAGACAAAAGGCAGCATATTAGCAAGTCAATTAACTTTTTGGATATCATAGAGTAAAAATGGTGTTTACAATATTTTTTAAAAATCAACAACCAATTTTGGTAAATAGTAAAACTTGTTACAAATGTTAAAAACTTATTAATAATGTCCATCTTTGCTCTACTCCTTGACTTCTGTAAATGTGGTCTTATCAAACCTGTCTAATCATAAGAATCACTTGGGGTGCCTATTAAAAAGACTTGGGGGACTCTCTAGTTCTGTTGAATTATAACTTATTGTTTCTTTTTCTTTGAGCTATAATTTCTAAGGGAAGGATCTAGTTATCAGTATTTTAAATAAGTTCCCTGGTGATTATCATTAGGCAACTTTTGAAAAAACTATTATTATACCAAATTACTGAGAGAAAACTAATTCCTGCAAAGTAGGAAATTTTCCTTTTCCTTCTAAATAAGAAAATCGATTAAAAATTGTATAAAAATTTTATACAATATTTATTAAGTCTTAATATTTATTAAGTTTTTCCCAGGAATAGGCAGAAATACAGGGTTGAATAAAAAGGAGATAAAAAGATCACATTTTGTCAAGAGTTTAAATAAAGTATACTATAGTTTTTGGATCACATACATAAATACTTTTAAATTATTTCTACTGGAAACTTATGCAATACTTATTGATGTAGTCACCTAACACATTTTATAGCATAAAATTAAGGAAAAACCTCAAGGAAATTCAGGGAAACTCTAATAGGAACAGACCTGGCACAAGGCAGAGTTTCTAAACCTTGCAATATTGACGTTTTAGGCTGCATACTTCTTGGCTGTGGGGAGCTATCCTGTGCATTGTAGGATGGTTAGCAGCATCCCTGCCCTCTACACACTATATACTAGTCACACTCCTCAAAAATGCCTCCAGATGTTGACAAATGTCCCCTGGGGGACAAAATCGACCTCAGTTGAGAATCACTGGTATACAGGTAAAAAATAAATATTGGCAAACTTATTAAAAATGTATTTGGTCTGGTCCATCTTTCCACTGGGTTTGTTGAACTTAAAAAAAAAAAAGTAACCCTATGAAATAATTCAAACATACACAAAAGTACAGGGAAATATATAAAATAAAATTTGATCAAATTGCATTTGTATTTCATGATTAGATTTTTTTCATTATAAATGCTTACAGAGTGATAAGTATTACAGAGATTTAATGTTAAATAAAATCAGTGCACTTAAACTATATACTCTAATGCTGGAGTTTACTGATTAGTTTCGCGTCATATTTCTCAACAAAACTCAGACTGAAATAAGAAACGTGAAATAGCTCACTACTCACAGAAGATTAAATGATCAGGAAAAAAATTTTGGCAAAGAATAATCTGAAGTTTAAAAACAATTTTACTCTAAATTTTTAATGATATAAAAAAGTTTTCCATTTTATAATACATTTATATGTTGTATAAAGAATATTTAGGTCCAACTTTAAGATAACTATATGATTAAAGATGACCACAGAACAATAGTTTTAACCATTTTGGGAGTAGTCTCAGAAACAAGCTTAACCCAAGTGAAAAAACACACACCAGGAAATGATGGTAAGTGAGTGGTATGTTCACTAAGGCTGGAATAGGAATAATTAAATGTCTGCTGCAACGTTAAGACTTTAAGTTCTAATAATGCCAATTTCAAAAAAAAGACTTTAGGGTTATACTGAATAGGAAAACAAGGTATCTTTAGTCTCTGAAGTATTTAAACACAAAGATGATCTCAAAATATTATAATTTGGGTTTTTATTGAGACAAGGTCTCACTGTCGCCTACACTGGAGTACAATGGTACAATCACTGCTCACTGCAGCCTCGACCTCTTGGGCTCAGGCGATCCTCCCATCTCAGCCTCCTGAGTAGCTAGGACTAACAGGTGCATGCCACCATGCCCGGCTAATTTTTGTATTTTTGGAGAAATGGTTGAGTCTCGAACTGGGCTCAACTGATCCACCTGCCTCGGCCTGCCAAACTGCTGGGATTTACAACAGTAAGCCACCATACCTGGCCTATTTTATAATATTTGTAATAACAACAGCTTGAGTGCCTACTCTGTGCCAAGCACTGTACTAGGCAGAGACAGGGTCTCACTCTGTCGCCTAGGCTGGAGTGCAGTGGTGCAATCATGGCTCACTACAGCCACGGCCTCATGGGCCCAAGCAATCCTCCCACCTCAGCCTCCCAAGGAACTGGGACCACAGGTACCCGCCACCACACCTGGCTAAATTTTGTAGAGATGGAGTTTCGCCATGTTGCCCAGGCTGATTGATCTCAAACTCCTGAGCTCAAGTAATCCACTCGCCTTAGCCTCCCGAAGTGCTGGGATTATAGGCGGTAGCCACCATGCCTGATCAGCATTATATATAAACTCTTTGTAACGAACCCTAAAATATAGTGAAGTTTACCATTGTTAAGAACAAATTGAGGGTAAGAAAAGTTAAGATACCTCGGCAGACCAGACAGCAAGTAAGCGGCAGAACCAGGGTTTGAATTTAGAACTGATTAGTTCCAAAAACCACACATTTTCGATACCCAATGCTTATTATCAGTATCAGCGTATAGTTTCCAAATTCTAAAAGGAATCATTATTTCTTTTATATTGAAATTAGTAATAATTTCAAGTGGATCAGCTACTTAAAAACAAATACTTTCATGTGGAAGCTACCTAACAGCAGTTCTGAAAGTCACAGTCTTTAAAAGTTCTGTTCTCCATAAAGAACAAACTTATATTCACTGTGTAATATACATATATGTGTCAAAGCAGTCATTTATTTCCCAAAGTTGTTCGACATTAATAAATTCCAATGTTTAAGTTACACTACTATTTATTAATACTTTTATCAGTAAATATTTAAATATATGTACATGTGTTGATTTAACATAAATAACACAAAGAAGTCCTGATCTCTGTACTACGGAAAATCCAATTTATTAGAACCACATCTATCATATTTGATAGGAAAGTTACTATTCAAACAGGAGTAGCAGTTACTAAATAAATGTCCAGTGGAATTTTAAATAAATATCCCCCTCAAAATCTGTCAGATGAACTCATATTATAAATATAGAAAATAAATTTTAAATCCAACATTTAAAAAATGCTGACCAGCCGGGAGCAGTGGCTCACGCTTGTAATCCCAGCACTTTGGGAGGCTGAGGCGGGTGGATCACAAGGTCAGGAGTTCGAGACCAGGCTGGACAATACGGTGAAACCCTGTCTCTACTAAAAACACAAAAATTAGCTAGGTGTGGTGGTGCGCACCTGTAGTCCCAGCTACATGAGAGGCTGAAGCAGAAGAATGGCTTGAACCCAGGAGGCAGAGGTTACAGTGAGCTGAGATCACGCCACTGCACTCCAGCCTGGGCGACAAAGCAAGACTCTGTCTCAAAAAAAAAAAAAAAAGAAAGAAAGAAAAAGAAAAATGCTGACCAGGCCGGGTGTGGTGGCTCATGCCTGTAATCCCAGCACTTTGGGAGGCCAAGGCAGGCAGATCACCTGAGGTCAGGAGTTCAAGACCAGTCTGGCCAACATGGTGAAACCCCATCTCTACTAAAAACAAAAAATTAGCCAGGCATGGTGGCACACACATGTAGTCCCAGCTACTAGGGAGGCTGAGGCAGGAGAATCACATGAACCTGGGAGGCACTCCAGCCTTGGTGACAGATCGAGACTCCAGAAAAGAAAAAAAAAATCTGACGATAATATCCTGAAACCTGATTTGCTCTTTGTTTTTTCCCCCAGACAAACAGTAATATCTGGTGATTAAAAAGGAAAAAAAATGAAAGAAATATAACTGGAAAAATCAGTAAGGAAGGTCACTTCCAAAATACTACCAACTGTTTGATAAAGAGTTTTATATCACAATATTCCTAGCTAGAGGCCTAGTATACTTTTGACATTGGAAAACAGTAAACTATGTAATACATAATCCTTAACTTACTTTTATAAGTGTAGACACCACTTCAAATGATCCAACCACCAAAAGTACAGGGGCTATTACAATGAGAGGAAGTAATGAATATCCTATAACTCCAAGGACTTGGCCATATGCAACCTGTGAATTTTGAAAATTTCAAATAAATATCATTGAAATCAAGATACTCATTTTAATCAAAATTGAACACCATATATTCCTTGCTGTATTCAAATAAATGTGAGCATTAAGAAGAAATCATAAACTATTATACTCATTATTTCAAAATATCATATAGTCTCCCATGTTCCTGGGCAGTCTCACCAACCAACATGGTTTCAATTAAAATAAATTTGCTGATAATACCCAAATCTACATTTCCAGCATTTACCTCTCTCTTGAGTTTCATACTACCTTCAGTATATCTCTACATTACGTTTTGTCACTACTTCCCCTAAATTGTAGAATTATTTAAAGGGACTACAACCATCCCATTCAGATGAAAAATCCAAGGTCTAGAGAACCTAGATGTTACCAATGCAGACCAGAAGGAAAGGGAAGGTAGCCAGGAGAGACTGAAGAGAAAAATATTTTTTAGTGACTACTTTATGCCAAGTTCTGTGATAGGGCTTCACATGCTGTGGAGAGTAAATGAAATAACAATCCTATGAAATATAGGCATTATTGTCCCTATTGTGAAGAAATCGATTCTTAGAGAGAAACACTGCTTTGCTCAGAAAAGCAAAGCTAGAAAGGTGTCAGTGTTCAAATTAAAATGTAGGCCCCTAAACTCCTACATCAACATTCTTGAATTACCAAAAAACGTAATGATACATATTTTCATATAAATATTATACTAGGTTTTGTCTAGGACATAAGAAATAATATATAAACAAATATACTTTAAGTGTCTATTAGAATTATTTTAAATTTCCATATGCAGAGTAAAAAGGTTTCACAGATGTTACTCTAAATTTATTCAAGAGTTTTATTAAGATGCTCGATTGAACATATATTCTAATATCATTCACTTCTGAAACTGAAAATAGAAGGGATAAAAGAAACTCTTTTTTTTTTTTTTTTTTTTTTTTTTAAAGACGGAGTCCTCCTCTGTCGTCCACACTGGAGTGCAGTGGCACGATCTCGGCTCACCGCAACCTCCGCCTCCCGGGTTCAAGAGATTCTTCTGCCTCGGCCTCCTGAGTAGCTGGGACTACAGGCGCGTGCCTCCATGCCCGGCTAATTTTTTTATCTTTTTTTTGAGACGGAGTTTCGCTCTTGTTGCCCAGGCTAAAGTGCAATGTTGCAATCATGGCTCACCACAACCTCCGCCTCCCAGGTTCAAGAGATTCTCCTGCCTCAGCTTCCCGAGTAGCTGGGATTGCAGGCATGTGCCACCACATCCAGCTAATTTTGCATTTTTAGTAGGGATGGGGTTTCTCCATGTTGGACAGGCTGGTCTCAAACTCCCAACCTCAGGTGATCCACCCGCCCCGGCCTCCCAAAGTGCTGGGATGACAGGCGTGAGCTACCGCGCCCAGCAATTTTTGTATTTTTAGTAGAGACGGTGTTTCACCACACTGGCCAGGCTAAAACAAAAAACAAAAAAACTACTCCTAGGCTCAAGTGATCCTCCTGCCCCAGCCTCCCAAGTAGCTGGGACTACAGGCATGCGCCAGCACACCCAGCTCAAAACTCCTTATTTATTTAATTTATTTAAGACAAGATTTCACCGTCGGCCAGGCTACGGTGCAGTGGCACGAACACAGCTCACCACAGCCATAACCCCTCAGGCTCAGGCAAGTCTCCTGCCTCAGTCCCTAGTAGCTGGGACCACAGGCACACACCACTATGCCTGGATAATTTTTAAAGAGATAGGGTCTCCCTACGTTGCCCAGGCTGGTATTGGAACTCCTGGGCGCAAGTGATCCTCCTGCGTCAGCCCCCCAAAGTGCTGGGACTACAGGTATGAGCCACGGCGCCCAGCCCCCTTGAGTTCTGGTGTGATATCAGAGAATATTCACCATCATCTGAAAAGGTTATTAAAATACTCTCCCTTTTCAATTATATACCTGTATAAAGCCTTATTTTCTTCAGATACTTTAGCCAAAACAATATATCTTAACAGATTGAATGGAAAAAGCATGTATTAGAATCCAATTTCCATTCAGCCAGACATTAAAGCTACTTACAAAAATGTAAAATAATGCTACTCTTCTAACTCTTTTGTTTTGGAAAATATGGTTATTTTTCTTTAAATGTATTGTTTATGTTAAAATGTAGTTGGTTTATTGTTACAAATCTCTTTGGCAACCTGAGATCAAAGTTTGAGAATTTCTGTAAGAATAAATTCTGGCTGGGCACAGTGGTTCACACTGGTAATCCTAGCACTTTGCAAGGCTGAGGCAGATCACTTGAGATCGGGAGTTTGAGACCAGCTTGACCAACATGGTGAAACTCCATCTCTACTAAAAATACAAAAATTAGTTGGGCAGGGTGGCAGGTGCTTGTAATCCTAGCTACTTGGGAGGCTAAGGCAGGAGAATCGCTTGAACCCAGGAGGTGGAGGTAGCAGTGAGCCGAGATTGTGCCACTGTACTCCAGCCTGGGTGACACAGCGAGACTCCATCTCAAAATAAAATAATAATAAATAAATAAATAAATAAATTTTGTCTGGGCGCAGCAGTTCACTCCTGTAATCCCAGCACTTTGGGAGGCTAAGCAGGCAGATCGCTTGAGGTTGGGAGTTCAAGACGAGCCTGGCCAACATGGTGAAACCCTGTCTCTACTAAAAATTCAATAATTAGCCCGGCATAGTGGCACATATCTATAATCCCAGCTACTCGGAAGGCTGAGGCAGGACAATCGGGAACCTGGGAGGCGGAGGTTGCAATGAGCCGAGATTGCCCCACTGCACTGCAGCAGGATGACAAAGCAAGATTCCATTTCAAATAAATAAATTATATGCTTCCCTAAAAGGCTGCAATTACTTCATAAATGGGACGGGATATTTTCTTTTTCCTCATTTCTTGTACCATTTATTGAGTAAGCACAATACTAATATGTTGATCATCTTAAAGGAACTAGCATAAAGCAATTCTGGGACAAGAAAGTTTCTTGTATAGCTAATGATGATATCTGCAGTATCAAAAACTAAGCTCACCATAAATAAGGAAGGTTATTTTCAAAATAAACTACTTACTTCTCCACCAAGAACTCTGGCCAGTAAGAAAATTGTTAGTGAACCAAATATCCAAATGGTTATAATCCATGAGACCACCTTAGGGGGAAAAATCATGCAATTAATATTTTTATACCAAATAAGATGATAATTTTCCAGGAACTCGATTCTCTGCCATAAATGACAGTTTAGCATGCCCAATTTCAGGTCATAGAGAGATTATGTGGGCTCTCAGGTATTACTCCAAAACTTAATAAGAATACAATGTGTAATACAATTTTACATCCAAATTAAAATCTTAGCAATTATCAATTGCCTAAAGAAACCTCAGTATTTCAAAATCTATGATAAAAGATTATTGCAAAAAAAAAGTGTTTACTATCAACCCCCTGTCTTACAGCATCCCACAAGAAAAATTTATTTCTGAAGCAAGTTACCAATCTTCTCTGGAAGTCTTTAAAATTTAGATTACATATTTATTCAAGTAATGGAATATGGAAGCCATTTCAGACAATTTTAAACTCCTCAAACTTGGTGTAACGATACATACATATATTTGTATTTTGAAGCTGTCTGCTGGAATGGTCTAGAAATAATACCCCAGTAGCAACATAAGCACATTTATCGCCCAGATACTGGTTTCTTTTATTATTTATTATTTTATTTATGTATTTATTTAATAGAGACTAGGTCTTGCTATGTTATTTGGTCATGTACTTATTTATTTAATAGAGACCAGGTCTCACTATGTTGCCCAGGCTGGTCTCGAACTCCTGAGCTCAAGTGATCCTCCTACCTCAGCCTCCCAAAGTGCTGGGATTACAGGAGTGAGCCACCATGACCAACCCCAGAAACTGGTTTCTAAGTATCATTTGCTAATTAAAGGAAGTAGGACTTCTTAAAGAAATGGTTGGCCAGGCACAGTGGCTCACGCCTATCATTCCAGCACTTTGGGAGGCTGAGGCAGGCAGATAACCTGAGGTCGGGAGTTCAAGACCAGCCTGACCAACATGGAGAAACCCTGTAAAAAAAAATACAAAATTAGCCGGGCATGGTGGCACATGCCTGTAATCCCAGCTATTCAGGAGGCTGAGGCTGGAGAATCGCTTGAACCTGGGAGGCAGAGGTTGCGGTGAGCCAAGACTGCGCCATTGCACTCCAGCCTGAGCGACAAGAGTGAAACACCATTTCAAGAAAAAAAAAAAAAACAAAAACGGTTGATTCCAAGGCTGGGGCAGGCAAAATACAAGATTAGCCCAGAACACTGTGTGAAGTAAGAAGGAAAGGAAGTACTCAAAAAAAGAATGGGATATGTTGAAACGAGACAGAACGCAAGCTGAAGGAGCTCCCAATGGTTAAAGCTTGAAAAATCTGAGCGATGAAATAAATTATGACAGTACTGGATTATAACTCAAATAAAATGAATGAGGGAAACAGAAAAATAATCATTCTGTAAACATTATAGTAATAATTACTGCATGCAAGATCCACCAATGGATGCTAAAATTAGTAGGCTAAAGTTAGATGAGAAACAGGATATTTGCATAGTTGCAAAGTACCTCCATAAGCTATTTATTAATTACAAAGAGAAAAATAGTAACTTTATACTGGAGAAATTGAACAGATACTACCCTATCACCTAACCAAGTGATCAAGGTTAACATCACCATTTATAAGACTTATCAGTATCACATACTCCCTGTTAGCATACAGAGAGCGGGACAATGTCACTTCTGTGATATTCTTGCCAAAAATGCATAATCCAAATCAAATCATGAGAAAACATCAAGCAAATCCAAAATGAGTGACGTTCTATGATGGTATAGTAATCTTCTGGGGTTTTTTTTTCCTTTTTTTTTTTTTTTTGAGACTGAGTCTTGCTCTGTCACCCAGGCTGGAGTGCAGTGGCGTGATCTCGGCTCAATGCAATCTCCACCTCCCGGGTTCAAGCAATTCTCTGCCTCAGCCTCCCGAGTAGCTGGGATTACAGGCACCCGCTACCACGCTCAGCTCATTTTTGTATTTTTAGGAGAGATGGGGTTTCACTATGTTGGCCAGGCTGGTCTTGAACTCCTGACCTCATCATGATCCACCCGCCTCGGTCTGTAGGCATGAGCCACTGCGCCCAGCCGTAATCTTCTGTTTTTAACCTTAGAACCCTTTGTTCAAATGAAAGATTATACAAAACAGATACAATTAGAGATGTTCTAGATGAAGAACCAGTGGTAGGTAGGAGACCAGAGTCCCCATTCACCTTCTTCAATGGTCTTCGCAACACTTTAACATAACATCTGATATAAACTACTAATCTAGTGTAAATATTAATAGGACTAGTATAGTAATGCATCAAGTATCTTGTGATGGAGAGATTATTCTGGATTACCTTGCTGGGCCCTAAATGTAGTAACAATTGTCCTTAAAAGATGAAAACTGAGGCTGGGCAGTGGTTCACACCTGTAATCTCAGCATTTTGGGAGGCCAAGGTAGGCGGATCACCTGAGATCAGGAGTTTGAGACCAGCCTGACTAACATGGTGAAACCCCCTCTCTACTAAAAATACAAAATTAGCTGGGGGTGGTGGTGCATGTCTGTAATCCCAGCTCTGTAGGAGGCTGAGGCAGAAGAATCACTTGAACCTGGGAGGCAGAAAGTGCAGTGAGCTGAGATCGTGCCACTGCACTCTAGCCTGGGCAACAAGAGTGAAACTCCGTCTAAAAAAAAAAAAAAAAAAAAATGGAAACTGAAGGAGATTTAAGTACATTAGAGGGGAAGGTAATGTGATCATGGAAACAGAGATCATAGTGACGCAGCCAGAGGCCAAGGAATGCTGGCAGCCTCTGGAAGTGAAAGAAACAAGCAACAGATTCTGCCCTGGAGCTTCCACAGGAACCAGCCCTGTAGACATTTTGATCTTAGTCCTTTAAGACTCATTTTGGACTTCTGACATCCAGAACCGTAAAATAATAAATCTGTATTATTTAAAACCACTAAGCTTGTAGCAGTTTATTAGAGCAGCCACCAGAAACTCATTCATTTCCAAATGTGGTAAACAGTAACTTTTTACTCCTTCAAAGCCTTAAGTTTGGCATGAGAGAGTGATGTATATATGTTGTGTTTCAGTGATAAAGTATCTGAAAGTAGGACAAAGGGATTAAAATACCAGTAGTAATATAAAAACAAATACTGATGGAATCCTAAGTAATGGTCATTTTAAGAACAGAATTATGAGTCAATAAAAGGTAAGAAATATGAATATGAGTATTACATTTCAAACTGTTCATCTCTTGGGAAAATCAGAAGGTGCACCTTCTAGTGACTTCTGGTCAGCTGGAAGTGGTTCTATTCATTTACCCCAGCGTGCCATACAAATACTAATATTTTCTTTTTTTTTTTTTTTTTGAGATGGAGTCTCACTCTGTCGCCAGGCTGGAGTGCAGTGGCGTGATCTTGGCTCACTGCAACCTCTGCCTCCCGGGTTCAAGTGATTCTCCTGCCTCAGCTTCCCGAGTAGCTGGGATTACAGGCGTGCACCACCACACCCAGATACTTTTTTTGTAGTTTTAGTAGAGACAGGGCTTCCACCATGTTGGCCAGGATGGTCTCAATCTCCTGACCTCGTGATCCACCCACCTCGGCCTCCCAAAGTGCTGGGATTACAGGCGTGAGCCACCACACCCGCCCACAAATACTAATACTTTCTATGTGAATCATGATGTGGAAAAGTTTGAAAGCATTAATCTAAGGTACTCCTCACTTATTTAATTATGGAACGGTTTTAGGGATGAACAAGTGAGAAATAATGGGTAAAGCATTTCTCAAACATAATATGGTATATTACAGTTAATATCTTATTATATTTAATTTTTGAAACTCTCAAAATATTTAGAATTTGTATAAAATAAGATATACTTACCCTAAACTGTCCATATAATGATATCATGGAAAAGAAAAGAACAACAGCCAGAGGACCCCAAAAGTCAGGATTGTCTCTCACCACTTGTCTATTAAAACCAAGTGATGGCATTGGCATCAAAACACATCGGATTTTGTAGTAAATATCCTTTAGATCGATGTCCAATTCTTCCCTATAATTTTAAAATAAAAATTCTCAAAAGGCACACATTTCTGAATACTAAAACAATTTCAAAAAAAAATTAAGAAAACTATAAATAAGACAGTATAATCTCCATAGGTCAACAAAACATTTGCATTTGAAGTGCCACATTTCACTAATTCCAAGCTGTACATTTTTAACATTCCAATATCTCTAAATGTGGGACATATCTCTATCACTGGAGTCTTACAATCGTCAGCCTGGAGTGACGCCAAGTGTTTCTAATATTTACCTTTCCTTTTGCCAGTCTCCTGGAAGCCCTATCAATTTAAGAAAACTTTAAGTAAAATTTTCTGCTTGTGACTTTTTGGGCCTAATTCAGATTGCAAACCCATATGAGAACCAGTGTGGGTTTTATATTCTCTGGGGAAATTCTTTCTTTCAACATCTTATCCACTGCCAAACTGAAGCAAACCTCCTTGCTGTCTTTGTGTTGTGGGTTATTTCTCATTCTTCCTTACACTAATAAGGAGATAGCCCTTTGATGTCCCAGCTTTATGCTGTCTTATGCACTTTTCTGTTTAATTAATATGTAAAATAACTTCATCTTATAATCAATAGTGTCTTAGATTTGATGGTATATGGTTTGTTTCTTTGTTTTTGAGACAAGAGTCTTGCTTTTTCACCCAGGCTGGAGTGCGGTGGGGCAATTTCGGCTCACTGCAACCTCCGTCTCCTGGGTTCAAGCGATTCTCATGCATCAGCCACCCGAGCAGCTGGGACTACAGGCCCCTGACACCACGCCCGGCTAATTTTTTTTTTTTTTTTGTATTTTTAGTAGAGATGGGGTTTCGCCATGTTGGCCAGGCTCATCTTGAACTTCTAATCTCAAGTGATCCGCCCACCTCAGCCTCCCAAAGTGCTGGGATTACTGGCGTGGGACACTATGCCTGGCCGATATATGGTGTATTAACATGAAGAAACACAGGATGTTTCAGCACTTACTCTACTGATAATTAATACAAAGAAGAATCTGGAAATGCCTCAATTTTACAAAGCTATAGGTTCTTCTTCTTTTCAAAATTATTCATTTCTTTACTTTTTTCTCCAGATAACCACAAAATTTCAGGTACTATAAAGAAAGTGAAAGCCTCTTTATATGTAGCTCTCCTCCCAGTGGCAGCTCTAGAATTTCTATGTTGAAGAGATTTTGGAGTGGTAATCTTCTTGGAAATCTTAATTTGTCCGAACCTTAATTTCAACAGCTAGTACCTAAGAGCCTTGCTTTTTTAAATTGCATGATTACTTCAGATAGCTGACAGACCCAGGTAAGCTGGAGTAGACATACATGTGTGTGAGATACAGGATTACCATTCTTTTAATTTTTGTCTTTTAATTGGTTAAAAAATATTCTCTCATTATTATTTCAGTTTTTTAAATTACTAGTAAAATTGACAATCACTATAGCTTTTGACCAAAAAAGGTTAATGCTTTCTCTCTAAATAACAAGAAAGAATATAATCATCCCACAGACTAGCTAAAATATATATATATATATAATTATTTTTACATACAAGAGTGGCTTGTTATCTTCAGGATCATCATCTTCAACTTCCAGAAGCCAGCCATAACCTCTTTGTCTCAGAAATGTAGTAGCTGTAGATTCTTTGATAAAATCTCCACCAAGATTTAATTTGACATCTGGGGATGCTATTGAACCACTGAGATCTTAGGAGAAAAGAGGATAAAACTATATAAACTAAGGCACAACATGTGAATCTTAACCAAAGTGAGCAGATATTCAACTAAAATAATTATCATTTGAAGATCTCTAAGAACATCTGCTATTGCATATAATCTTCAAATTTTATAGTTGACAGATATCTAAAAACCATCATTTATTTTATAAGAATAAAATGAAAGATGAAAGAAGTGAAAAAACATACAAAAGGTTTCACAGCTAATTAGCCAGACTGGTACCAGAATCTAGACTTAACAACAGTAATTCCTTAAAATTTCCATGGAAAATATATGCAAAATACATTACATAACATCATTTTGGATTCCTTCATTCTTACACATATCACGTGCCTCAGAACAAAGTAACTGAATAAATTCTTTTCAGAGGCATTACATATGTATATATACAAACTATTAGACAATTTATTTGCTAAAGGAAATTCGTAGATAATTTTTCTCTACCTTTTCATGTATTTATTTATTCATATATTCTTTCATTTAAATCATCACATATCTATGCTAAGTGTTTCACATATTAATGCTTAATTCTTGATAAGTCTGATGAGTAAGAGTCCCCTGCTATTTCAGCCAAAATTTCCCTTTTCTTCACATAATTACATCATTCATCTTCAGTTTTGGCAAAAATAAATAAAGGCTATGTTTTCTTTTTGTTTTTATTTTTTAGGTCGGCTCTAACAAGAGGTGAAGAGATTCAGTTATCCACATAAAAAAATAAATTCCTTGTAGAGTCTGCACAGTATCTCAGGGGTTACAGATAATCATGGTAGTACTAATGCCATCTTTGCTAGTTAAAAAATGGAAATAGTTAAGGATTTGCCTGAGGTCATATAGGGATTTAAAAGAAAAAGCACATTTGTAGGACCAGATAATATACATTAATAAACAACCATCAATACTGTCAGTGCAAGTCACATGATTATAGTATTATTTCAGAAAAATACTTTTGGAAACACCAAACCAGAACACTCTAACACAGATAGATACTTCTCTGGAGATCATGTCCAACCAATACCAAAGTTAGCTTCCTTAAAAAACAAAAAACCGTTTTTCATATACAGTACAAAGAGCTTAATTTGCACAATACTCTATGAGTCACATCCTGGTTGGCTTATGACAACTCCTGCAATTAAGTTTGACAAACGTTTACATTCTGAAGCTAAGTCCCAGCTTAGCTACTAACTGATACAGCAAATCATTCATGTTTTCCGGGCCCTAGTTTCCTATTCAAAGTTCTTTCCAGGTTAAACATTATATAATTCTAAAAAGTTTTTATAAAGGAGCTCACTCAGAGATAAAATATAACCAGATTTGAATTCACCACTTAAAGTTTAAAAATAATCCCTGTACATGTTATCATATAATTGCATAGTGAAAATACTCTAAGTGCTTGCTACTTCTTTGTCTAAGTTGAAATGAGAGAGGTGGAATTTAAAAGTCTATTTCTAATAGATACAAAGAGTGTTATTTCTTCTTTTTTTTGCATCAGAGCCTCACTCTGTTGTCAGGCTGGAGTGCGGTGGTGTCATCTCGGCTCACTGCAACCTCTGTCTCCTAGGTTCAAGCCATTCTACTGCCCCAGCCTCCAGAGTTGGGATTACAGGTGCACACAACCATGCCTAGCTAATTTTTATTTATTTATTTATTTATTTATTTATTGCTCTGTCTCCCAGGCTGGAGTGCAGTGGGGCAATCTCGGCTCACTGCAACCTCCACCTCCTGGGTTCAATTAATTCTCCTGCCTCGGCCTCCTGAGTAGCTGAGATTACTGGCGTGTACCAGCATGCCTGGCTAATTTTTGTATTTTTAGTAGAGATGGGGTTTTGCCATGTTGGCCAGGCTGGTCTCAAACTCCTGACCTCAGATAATCTGCCCACCCTGGCCTTCCCAAAGTGCTGGGATTACAGGTGTGAGCCACCACGCCAGGCCAAGAGTGTTTTTTCTTAACAAGAAGAAGATTTACATCCAGAAATCATTAGTACAGCAGTGACATTAGAGGTTTTGCAGTTATGAGGCTGGAAAGGACCTTAACAACTGTTTCCTGGTTTCTAGAAAGGACTGTACTTAAAGTCCTTAATCTAAACCAAAAAAGGATATATAAATTATAGTGCTAAGGAATGTTGTGCTCAAGATCTGTACATGTTTAGCAGTTTGTCATAGCGCGGACGCAAGAACCTCAAAAAGGCATCTTCAGCTTACAAATTTTCTAGTACTTTCTGTTCCATGTAAAGTAGAAAAAATATCAAGGACATATGTAGGAATGCCAACAATAGCAGTTTGACACCTCCCCTAGGACCCCCAAGACATAACTGTCAGTGAGAAAGAACAGGAAAGTCCAAAAAATTAGTAGTAGTTTAACATGTTATCAAGTTAACAAGTGGAGAATGATGTCAGAGAGCAAGAAAAACAATTAAAAATCACTCCAGGAGCATGGCTGATTTAATTTAAACCAGAGTAAGAACGAGCTAGCTTGGTTGTCAGCTCTTGGATAGACGTCCAGATAGTTAAACATGAATTTTAGGTTAATTCCTCCTTACTATACTATATATAAAATATTCTTGTCATTTTCTAAGTAAAAACAATGTAAAGGATAATAAATATAAAAGTGGATTTAAAAAGATACAATCTTTTAAAAAATCTATCGTAAAAGGAAATTTTAAAAATGTTTCTACAGCTGTTTTGTCTCAGAGTGAAGAGTATCAGTAAATTTCAAGTCTTATTGAAAGCCACCTTTGGAAAACCCACACAACAAAATTTAACAGGAATTTTTCTTCCCTTTCAACTCAAATGTATGACTGGGTATGGGATCCTCTCTGAATCTTCTGCTCAGCCTGAGAATGTGAAAAATTCTCACAGTGCAGTGTGATAGTACACTGAAGATGAAATTTACTACTGATCTGCCCCTAGACAAGTTCCCGATTTCTGTGAAAGAAGAGTATCCTGCAATAAACAATGAACATTTTGTGGCACTTGACACATTCTTATATACGTAAAGAAGCTTTTCCTTATTTAATAAGCAACAACAGCAAGGACAAAAATCATCTCGTTTCATCTCATCTCAGACTTGAAAATGAAGTCTATGTGTGCTTCAGTATGACCCAGAGTTGTGTATTTGTGCTGCAGAAACAAAAACAAGCATATGTTTTTGCACTAAAAGATATTAATAAATTTCATTATTTCATTTGAGTTATAAGGATACCATTTTATTTATTTTAGAGACAGACTCTCTCTCTTGTCCAGGCTGGAGTGCAGTGCCATGATCACAACTCACTGCAATCTCCACCTCCCAGGTTCAAGCGATTCAACTACCTCAGCCTCTCGAGTAGCTGGGATTACAGGCATGCACCACCATGCCCAGCTAAATTTTGTATTTTTAGTAGACATGGGGTTTCAATATGTTGGCCAGTCTGGTCCTGAACTCCTGGCCTCATGTAATACACCTGCCTTGGCCTCCCAAAGTGCTGGGATTAAAGACACGAGCCACTGTGCCTGGCCTAAGGATACCATTTTAATGTATACATAGGCCTATGAAAGAGATCAAGAAACTAATGCATGTGCATAATCTTGTAACTATTAGACCTATACTGGAGCTTGATCACGTTACTCTGTAAGAAAATGTTTTTTCCGGCAGGGTGGGGTGGCTCAGGTCTGTAATCCCAGTCAAGGTCGGCAGATCACGAGGTCAAGAGATCGAGACAATCCTGGCCAACGTGGTAAAACCCTGTCTCTACTAAAAACGCAAAAATTAGCTGGGTGTGGTGGCGTGCGCCTGTAGTCCCAGCTACTCAGGAGGCTGAGGCAGGAGAATCACTTGAACCCGGGAGGTGGAGGTTGCACTGAGCCGAGATCGCACCACTGCACTCCAGCCTGCCAACAGAGCGCAACTCCATCTCAAAAAAAAAATGTTTTTTTCAAAGTCTTGTATAAATTTTTGTCTTAGGTTATATTTTAATCATGTTGTTCTGGTTTATGATTTTAGTAGTTTTTCTATCAAATATTATAGGTAAATTTTCATACTGTAAATAATTAAATTCTGTAATTTATCTGATAAACAAAAAGATGAAATTTCTTTTGTCTTATGTCTTTAAATTTTTATTTTGAAAAATTATAGATTCATAGAAAGTTACAAAAATAGAAAAGAGAGGTCATATGTACCCTTTACACAGTTTCTCCCAATAGCACAAACTCACATAACTATCAAATTCAGGACACTGACACTGGTACAATCCACAGACCTTATTCAGATTTCACCAGTTTGACATGCACTCATTTGTGTGTGTATATGTGTTTATAGTTCTATGCAATTTAATCACATTTGTAGATCTGTGTAATGCCTTATGAGTTTTAAAACTCATGAAAATAAGTAGATTAATTAATGAAAAAAGTAAACCTTGTTTAACTCCCCTAAGAAAGGTTGGCTAAAATGTCATTTTCAGTTTTCAAAAAGGAAATAAAAGTTATTCTTGCACCCATTACATACTATATATCATACTTCACCAGCATATTGTATAGAAAATATTTGTGATAAGACTAGACCTATATGGATATTATTTTTCATAAGAAGGAATCATAGAGTTCGAGACCAACCTGGCCAAGACAGTGAAACCCCATCTCTACCAAAAATACAAAAATTAGCCGGGTGCGGTGGCGGGCACCTGTAATCCCAGCTACTTGGGAGGCTGAGGCAGGAGAATTGCTTGAGCCTGGGAGGCGGAGGTTGCAATGAGCTGGGATCGCACCACTGCACTCTAGCCTGGGTGACAGAGCAAGACTCCGTCTCCAAAAAAAAAAAAAAAAAAAAAGGAAAAACTAAAGATTCCTCTGTCTACATTACTAACTTGTATTAGAGGTGACATCCTTTCTGGGAAGGGGGAATTTCAAACAAAGAAAAGGCTAAAATGGTCACAATAACAGAGTGACAGAAAAGTATCACTTACTCAAAAGAACACTGATAGTAATTATCTACAATTTACTGATCACTGTATTGTGAGCTGCAGGTATTATAATTTTTATATAGGGATAAAAAGACTGAAGAAGGCCAAGGTTGAAATGCAATATATTGAGTCCAGTCCTCTTCACTAGATTTATATAACCTATTGTCAACATTTCCTTGCATCTATCTCAAAGGCATCTAAAATTCAATATTCCAAAACTGATATATCTCAGGTCTTCCTCCATTTTTTTCATTAAATGATACTACTAATCTATCCAGCATTGTAAGCTAGAAGCTTATCCTTGACAGTTTGCTTTATTTGCATGCTTCCTCTCCATCCAAACCACCACTAAATTGTCAGTTTTACCTCTAAATATTTTTAAATGTCTGTCCACTTACCATTTCTACCACCAGTAGCAAGCTCATGCAGACCATCAACTCCTGCCTGCATGATTATAATGGTGTACGAACTGCCCTCCCCCCAGTCATTTTTGTCTCCTTCCAATCCATACTCTTCACTGTACTCAGGAGACTCTTTCTAAGATGCAAATATTTCACTCTTTTGTTTAGAATCCTTCATCTCCCTCCCCCAGTTGCTTTTCTAGCTCAAGTCCAATAATCTCTACATGCCCTATCTTCTTATCCAGGCCCACTTACCTACTCTCCTCCCAATCTGGACTCTATACCCTAGCCACACTAAGCCTCTCATTTCTCTGAATGAACCTGGATTCTGTTTGTCTCAGGGACCTTGTGCCAGGCTGTTTCCTCTAACTTCAGATAATTAAGTGCCATCCATTCTTCAGTTCTCAGATATACTTGCTGTATTAGTCCATTCTTGCATTGCTCTAAAGAACTACCTGAGACTGAGTAATTTATAAACAAAAGAGGTTTGACTCACAGTTCCACAGGCTCTACAGGAAGCATGGCTGGGTATGCCTTAGGAAACTTACAATCACGGCAGATTGCAAAGGGGAAGCAGGCAGTTTTACAAGGCCAGAGGAGGGAGAGACAGACAGTGGAGGTGCTACACCCTTTTAAAAAACCAGACCTTGTGAGAACTCACTATGACAAGAACAGCAAGAGGGAAGTCCACCCCCATGATCCAGTCACCTCCCACCAGGCCTCTCCTCCAACACTGAAGATTACAATTCAACATGAGATTTGGGGAGGGACACAAATCCAAACAATTACACTCGCTTAAGCAAATTTTCCTTGATCCTGCAGACTAGACTATGTAGGTTCCTTTCATAGTTCCCTCCACTTTTCCTTCATGATATTTATCACTATATATAATTATATATTTGTGTAATTACTTGATTGTTTATAAAATCTATGAAAGGAGAGATTATTTGGGATTTTTGGTGGCATTTGTCTTGGTACATATATCCCCAGTACTTATAATAGTGTCTGATCCATAGTAGGCAATCAACAAATGTGCATGCTTATTGAATGAATTAATTGATGGAAGGGCAAACAATACCATAAAGCTTAAATTAAGAAGTGATATTAGGCCTGGCGTGGTGACTCATGCCTGTAATCAATCCCAGCACTTTGGGAGGCAGAGGTGGGCGGATCACTTGAGGTCGGGAGTTTGAGACCAGCCTGACCAACGTGGTAAAACCCCGTCTCTACTAAAAAAATACAAAAATTAGCCGAGCATGGTGGCAGGCACCTGTAATCCCAGCTACTTGGGAGGCTGAGGCAGGAGAATTGCTTGAACCTGGGAGGCAGAGGTTGCAATGAGCCAAGATTGCGCCATTGCACTCCAGCCTGGGCAACACAGCGAGACTCTTGTCTCAAAAAAAAAAAAGACATGAGATAAATGAAAGCAAAAATAATTTATTCAACAAATAATTCTTTTGTGATATTTATACCACGGGTTCTATGATAGGTACTGGGGTATAGAAAATATTAGGAAGTTTCCGTTTCTGAGGGACAGTTAAAGCAAGTTTTACCAAGGGAAGAGCATTTGAGTTCAGTCTTAGGTTTTAACTTAAGGCGAGGAGGAGAAAGACATTCTAAGCATGAAGATCAGAATCTGCATCCACATGGAGACAAAACACCAAAGCACATTTTAGAATAAAGGGTATGTGTGGAGAAATAGTAAGGATAGATATCATTAAGAATGAGGGATTTGGACAGAATCTAGAAGGAAGGTTATACACTGAAAACATCTGTAAGTTGATATTCATGGTTAAAAAACAGTATAGGCCGGGCGCGGTGGCTCACGCCTGTAATCCCAGCACTTTGGGAGGCCGAGGCGGGCGGATCACGAGGTCAGGAGATCGAGACCATCCTGGCTAACATGGTGAAACCCCGTCTCTACTAAAAATACAAAAAATTAGCCGGGCGTGGTGGCGGGCGCCTGTAGTCCCAGCTACTCGGGAGGCTGAGGCAGGAGAATGGCGTGAACCCGGGAGGCGGAGCTTGCAGTGAGCCGAGATCGCGCCACTGCACTCCAGCCTGGGCGACAGAGCGAGACTCCGTCTCAAAAAAAAAAACAAAACAAAACACAAAAAAAAAAACAGTATAAAAAGGGGAGAAGCAAGAATTTATATGACATGTAGAAACCAGGGAAAAGACCCGGAGTTGTACAGTAAAATGTTCATGTTGGAAAACAATAAAAAAAAAGTGTGGGGTCAGTTAACACTGAAACCCAAGCAGCAACATCATTACTCACATATGTTGAACACTTAACTCTGCCAGATACAGTAGTAAATGTTTTACATTTACAAAGTATTTGAGCACTTGGGTATTCCTTTTTTTTTTTTTTTTTTTGAGACAGTCACTCTGTCGCCCAGGCGGGAGTGCAGTGGCGCGATCTTGGCTCACTGCAAGCTCCACCTCCCAGGTTCACGCCATTCTCCTGCCTCAGCCTCCAGAGTAGCTGGGACTACAGGCACCCGCCACCACCCCCGGCTAATTTTTTTGTATTTTTAGTAGAGACTGGGTTTCACCTTGTTAGCCAGGATGGTCTTGATCTCCTGACCTCGTGATCCGCCCACCTCGGCCTCCCAAAGTTCTGGGATTACAGGCGTGAGCCACCCACCTGGCCTGCACTTGGGTATTCTTATTCCCAATTTGTATATGAGGAAAATGAGGTTAAGAAAGGGTAAGTTGGCGGGGCGCAGTGGCTCACACCTGTAATCCCAGCACTTTGGGAAGCTGAGGCGGGCGGATCACGAGGTCAGGAGTTCGAGAACAGCTTGGCCAATGTGGTGAAACCTCGTCTCTACTAACGATACAAAACATTAGCTGGGTGTGGTGGCGCGAGCCTGTAATCCCAGCTACTTGGGAGGCTGAGGCAGAAGAATCGCTTGAACCCGGGAGGCAGAGGTTGCAGTGAGCCAAGATCGTGCCATTGCACTCCAGCCTGGGCGACAGGGCGAGACTCCGTCTCAAAAACAAAACAAAACAAAAAAGGTAAGTAGCTTGCCCAAGATCACATGGAGAGTAATTGATAAAGCCAGGATGCAAATCCAGGACTCTTCCATACTTCAGATACACAATTTAGAAAAATGTAAGAAAGAGACAGTAGAAAGAAACTTGAGGAGATAGCAGATTAGCTCTGTGGTTTTGTTTTTTTGAGATGGGGTCTCACTACGTTCCCCCGGGTGGCCTCAGACTCCTGGGCTCAAGCAATCATCTTGCTTCAGCTTCCTGAGTAGCTGGGATTGCAGGTGCATGCTATCACACCTGGCTGTAGACTAGCTCTTAATTCCAGATCTAGCATGTGGAAGTTGCTAAACCTCTCTAAGCCTCAGTTTCTTTTTTTCTTTTTTTTTTTTTTTTCAGCCAGGGTCTTACTTTGTTGCCTAGGCTGGAGCACACTGGCACAATCACAGCTCACTGCAGCCTAGACCTCCCAGTCTCAAGTGAGACTCAGAGTAGCTGACCCCATGGTAGCTGGGACCACAGGTGTGCACAACCATGGTTGGCTAATTTTTTTTTTTTTTTTTTGAGACAGAGTCTCACTCTGTCACCCAGGCTGGAGTGTGATGGCATGATCTTGGCTCACTGCAACCTCTGCCTTCTGGGTTCAAGTGATTCTCCTGCCTCAGCCTCCTAGGTAGCTGGGATTGGGATTGCAGGTGCGTGCCACCATGCCCAGCTAATTTTTTGTATGTTTTGTAGAGATGGGGTTTTGCCATGTTGCCTAGGCTGGTATCAAACTCTCGAGCTTAAGCCAACTGCCCACCTCAGCCTAAAGTGCTGGGATTACAGGTGTAAGCCACCACACCCAGCTCACCTCAGTTTCTTTATAGGATACAGGAATAATAAAGCTCACTGGGAGTCTTATAAAGAACAAATGAGGCTGGGTGTGGTGGCTTATGCCTGTAATCCCAGTACTTTGGGAGGCCAAGGTGGGTGGATCACTTGAGCCCAGGAGTTCAAGACCAGCCTGTGAAACATGGCGAAACCCTGTCTGTACAAAAAATACAAAAATTAACCGGGCATGGTGGCGTACACCTGTAGTCCCAGTTACTCAGGAGGCTGAGGCAGGAGAATCACTTGATCCCAGGAGGTGGAGATTGCTGTGAGCTGAGATCAAGCCACTGCACTCCACCCTAGGCAAGGGGAGTGAAACTCTGTCTCAAAAAAGGAAAAAAAAAAAAGATCAAATGAGTAGTATACTTAAAATACTCTAAATTTAAACTGTACGATATAATATTGTGTGAGGATATTATGCATATACATATAGCTCCGTGGATATACAGACCTATATGTCTCCTGAGGAAATACGGAGAAGTTTGAATAAACTTTATAGATTTTTACTTATTTCAGGTTTCTTAGTACGTGGAATCAATGGGTTATCTACTTACATTATTCTGTCAGATTTCTTAGGCATATTTAAGAAAAGTAATTCCTCAGGGAAGGGAGAATGAAAAAAATAAACAAATACATGGAAACATGAGTTTGAACAAACATCATGTTCTGATACTTAAACAATTTTTTTAAACCTGGGAAATTAAAGTTGATATTCCCCCCTAAGCACCATGCTACCAAATGTAGATGAAACAAATTGAAATATTTTGGGGTGCTGTATCTCAATTTAAAAGAAATTTACGGCTTGGCTGGTAGCTCACATCTGTAATCCCAGCAATTTGGGAGGCCAAGAATCTGAGACAAGCCTAGGCAACCTAGTGAGATCTACAAAATGTTTAAAAATTAGGCCGGGCGCGGTGGCTCACGCCTGTAATCCCAGCACTTTGGGAGGCCGAGGCGGGCGGATCACGAGGTCAGGAGATCGAGACCATCCTGGCTAACACGGTGAAACCCCGTCTCTACTAAAAATACAAAAAAAAATTAGCCACGCGTGGTGGCGGGCGCCTGTAGTCCTAGCTACTCGGGAGGCTGAGGCAGAGAATGGAGTGAACCCGGGAGGCGGAGCTTGCAGTGAGCTGAGACTGCGCCACTGCACTCCAGCCTGGGCGACAGAGCAAGACTCTGTCTCAAAAAAAAAAAAAAAATTAGGCTGGGCGGATCACAAGGTCAGGAGATCGAGACCATCCTGGCTAACAGTGAAACCCCGTCTCTACTAAAAAAATACAAAAAAATTAGCTGGGCATGGTGGCGGGCACCTGTAGTTCCAGCTACTCGGGAGGCTGAGGCAGGAGAATAGCATGAACCTGGGAAGCGGAGCTTGCAGTGAGCAGAGATTGCACCACTGCACTCCAGCCTGGGTGACAAAGTGAGACTCCGCCTCAAAAAAAAAAAAAAATACATATATATATATATTAGCTGGGCACGGTGGCACAGACCTTAGGGTTTCATGGGTCCACTTGAAGAGAATAAGCCACCCAGAAAAACCAGCCACCAGACGGTCTCCAGCTACTCAGGAGACTGAAGCGGGAGGATCACTGGAGCCCAGGAGTTTGAGGTTATAGTAAGCTATGATCAAACCACTGCACTCCAGCCTGGCAACAGAGTGAGACCACACCTCAAAAAAAAAAAAAAAAAAAAAAAGAACATAAGAGAAAAAAAAAATAAATGTCTCAGCTATGTTCCCTTTGATAGACAAAAATTTTATTGTACATTTTAAATTATGACCAGTACTATTTTTAAAAAACAATGCCAAACAGCACAACAAGAAAAACAAAAGGGAAAACAAGCTATACTGATACACCATAAAATTTCTTAGGAAAATCTAGGTTCTTTCGGCCGGGCGCGGTGGCTCACACCTGTAATCCCAGCACTTTGGGAGGCCGAGGCGGACGGATCACGAGGTCAGGAGATCGAGACCATCCTGGCTAACACTATGAAACCCCGTCTCTACTAAAAAAAATACAAAAAAAAAAAAAAAAAAAAATTAGCCGGGCGTGGTGGCGGGCGCCTGTAGTCCCAGCTACACGGGAGGCTGAGGCCAGAGAATGGCGTGAACCCGGGAGGCAGAGCTCGCAGTGAACCGAGATGGCATCACTGCACTCCAGCCTGGGCGACAGAGCAAGACTCCGTCTCAAAAAAAAAAAAAAAAGGAAAATCTAGGTTCTTTTTCAGACTGAAATTTCTGCAAACATAATTTATGATTTCATAGCAGGCAGTAAGTCTGGTCACTGGAAAATAACTGGTGCACGAAGTGTAATAAAAATTTGAAAATGGCCGGGGCGCGGGGCGCGGTGGCTCACGCCGGTAATCCCAGCACTTTGGGAGGCCGAGGCGGGCGGATCACGAGGTCAGGAGATCGAGACCATCATGGCTAACACGGTGAAACCTCATCTCTACTAAAAATACAAAAAACTGGCTGGGCGCGGTGGCGGGCGCCTGTAGTCCCAGCTACTCGGGAGGCTGAGGCAGGAGAATGGCGTGAACCCGGGAGGCGGAGCTTGCAGTGAGCCAGGATCGTGCCACTGCACTCCAGCCTGGGCGACAGAGCTCAAGAAAAAAAAAAAAAATTGAAAATGACTAGCAGAATAATATCCAGGTTATGAGTTGGATAGGGAACTGAGAATAGGAGGAAAACATTCTCCTGTGCTGTAGGAAAATATCTCCAGCACAATCGCTTCCTCAGAATAATACAAGGAAATCTGTAGAGGCTACTGGAAACACATTGTTGGTTTACACTAAACTTCCAATATACCTGGGTCAATTTCTCTGAATACTGAGGTGAAACATTACAAAATGCGAGGAAAACGGGGACTCGGGCAAGACATCAAATTCAATAAAAACCATTTAGTTTTTATTTGCAGTGCCAAATCTGATCCCAGACCCCCCCAAAAAATTATCTGTTGATACATAACAGAAGAAAACAGCCCTCCTTCCTTTTTCTCATTCTTTGAGATCTCCCTTGGCCAATCTATCCTTTTTCTGAGTAAGGGCGAGTAATTCCAGAAATAAAAGCTTAGGATTTCGTGGGTCCACTTGAAGAGACTAAGCCACCCAGAAAAACCAGCCACCAGACGGTATGGGGAAAACTAGGGGCTGACCGAGTAACTTGATGCTTTAAAAAGCAGCTCCCTACACCCCTCCCTCCGTCCTTCGGGGCCTCTCGGAAGGCCCGGCAGGCGCGGTGGGCTGCAGTCACCAGTCAGCTTCCTGCCTGTCCCCACCCGGCCACGACCACCCCGGCACCAGAAAGACCCTACGGCGTCGGGCCCTGGCTTCCTCCGGGTGATAGCCCTTCCAAGGGCTCAGCCTCACCTTCCGCGTCTGCTGAGGAGACAAAGGTGAAGTCCCCGTTAGTGGGGGCATAGGCCGGGGGCGGGCCCGGAGGCTGCATCTCGCGGCGCCTCCCGACCGGCCGCGGTAGAAGAGGCTGCGGCTGGGCCCAGACCCCGAGGCGGCCGCGGCGCCGACCCGCACGCTCGCCCTACGGTGCGGCCTACGAGTCTCGACGTGCAAGCTGGGAGCGAGGCCAGAAACGGGCACAGCGGGCCGCTGAGCTGCCCCGAGACTACCCCACCAAAGTCCTCTTGGTGGCGACCACCCAAGCACCACGACGCCGGCGCCCTGACAGGACCATAACAGTGACAGCGGCGCTGGGATTGGCTCTTTGTAATGTGCTCTCCCATTGGTTCTCGGAGGAAGATTCTGATTGGGTCTTCCTGTTGTTGATTCCGGAAGTTTACCCAGGACAGGAAGTTCACTTGTAATTTGTGGAAATCTCAGGCCTTTTTCCTCCTTGGGTGTTTTTGTTCCTTTAAGTGCCATCTTTCCTGGCGTTTTGTTTACCTATTACCTCCGTTTTTGTTAAGTGGGTGGGTTAAAGAATTTTAGAACTAGGTAGATTTTATGGGTCAGCCGCCGTACAGGATCTCAAGATTCCATTGCCATTAGCCATTAATTAATAGTGTAGGATCTTGACTAAGTTATATGTAATGTCTGGATGGCAGTTTCCTCACCTGTAAGATGAAGAGGGATGGCTCGGAGAAGGAAAATAAAAGGCAGAGAAGCCGTAAATCGCCACCCAGAGACTAGGGCTGTAGATACATTCCTTTATGAGGGAGGAAACTGAGGCCAGAGAAAGTAAGGTAGAAACAGATTTAGGACAGTACCTAAATCTCCTAATTTCTAGTCAAGTGCTCTTTTCACTGGAAGGCCCTGTCTACTGATAAGCTTGCCGAAGTTTACAAACTCACCTGCTTTTAAATGTTTACATACGTAACTTTAATATTCAAGCTACATAAATGTGGCTTCCAACTTGAAGAAAGAGGGGTTGGGGTATATTAGGAGGCCGACTTGGAGAAATACACAATTGATCAGCAATAGAGCAATCGAGAGACATGTCTATTAGTGTGTTAAATGGTATTTCTGGAAAATTTTCTCACAGTAGGTAACATGTTGGTACTTAAAGGATGAGTAAATGTAGTGGTTTTGTTTGTTTTAGAGACAAGGTCGCTCCGTTACCCAGGCTGGAGTGCAGTGGTGCAGTAATAGCTCCTTGTAACCTCACACTCCTGGGCTCAGGCAATCCTCCCAACTCAGCTATCTAAGTAGCTGGGACTACAAGCCGCCTGCCACCATGTTTGGCTAATATTTACATATTTATTTATTTATTTTTGAGACGGAGTCTCATTCTGTCGACAGGATGGAGTGCAGTGGCGCGATCTCGGCTCACTGCAACCTCCGCCTCCCGGGTTCAAGCGATTCTCCTGCCTCAGCCTCCCGAGTAGCTGGGACTACAGGTGCCTGCCACCACGCCTGGGTAATTTTTTGTATTTTTAGCAGAGATGGGTTTCACCATGTTAGTCAGGATGGTCTCGATCTCCTGACCTTGTGGTCTGCCTGCCTTGGCCTCCCAAAATGCTGAGATTACCGGCGTGAGCCACTGCACCCAGCCCGAATATAACCATTTTTTAAAACATGCCAATTTGATGGGTGATTGTGGGGAAAAGAAAGAGAGATCAGATTGTTACTGTGTCTGTGTAGAAAGAAGTAGACATAGGAGACTCCATTTTGTTCTGTACTAAGACAAATTCTTCTGCCTTGAGATGCTGTTAATCTATAACCTTAGCCCCAACCCCGAGCTCTCTGAAACATGTGCTGTGTCAACTCACGGTTAAATGGATTAAGGGCTGTGCTAGATGTGCTTTGTTAAACAGATGCTGGAAGGCAGCATGCTCCTTAAGAGTCATCACCACTCCCTAATCTCAAGTACCCAGGGACACAAACACTGTGGAAGGCCGCAGGTACCTCTGCCTAGGAAAGCCAGGTATTGTCCAAGGTTTCTCCCCATGTGATAGTCTGAAATATGGCCTCGTAGGAAGTGAAAGACCTGACCGTCCTCCAGCCCGACACCCGTAAAGGGTCTGTGCTGAGGAGGATTAGTATAAGAGGAAGGCATGCCTCTTTGCAGTTGAGACAAGAGGAAGGCATCTGTCTCCTGCCCATCCCTGGGCAATGGAATGTCTTGGTATAAAACCCGATTGTATGTTCCATCTACTGAGATAGGGGAAAAACCGCCTTAGGGCTGGAGGTGGGCCATGCGGGCAACAATACTGCTCTGTAAGGCATTGAGATATTTATGTGTATGCATATCTAAAGCACAGCACTTAATTCTTTACCTTGTCTATGACGCAGAGACCTTTGTTCACGTGTTTATCTGCTGACCTTCTCTCCACTATTATCCTATGACCCTGCCACATCCCCGTCTCTGAGAAACACCCAAGAATGATCAATAAATACTAAGGGAACTCAGAGGCTGGCAGGATCCTCCGTATGCTGAACACTGGTCCCCTGGGCTCCCTTATTTCTTTCTCTATACTTTGTCTCTGTGTCTTTTTCTTTTCCAAGTCTCTCGTTCCACCTAATGAGAAACACCCACAGGTGTGGAGGGGCAACCCACCCCTTCAGGTGACACATATTTTATTGTTTTAAATTTCATGTTATTTGTTTTAACTAAATGATGATATTTCTAAGTACTAGAAAAATGGACAGAATCCTGAGTGGGTGGAAGAGACATGACGTGAATGAAAGCAGATGTCTTTAATTTTGAATTAATACTAGTGAAAGAAGAATATAATGTAACAAACTGTAGTTTGAAGGTAAATAAACCCCATTTGATTAACATGATATTTACAGCCAGGAACCTGATGTTGTGCACACTTAGATGAAAGGGCAATAACTCAGAAAAACCGAATTGAAAGTTTCCAGGATTTATTTAAGCTTATTGTTGAGTCAATACATAAGGACTTGTATGCCATACCATTGGCCAATTCATTCTTTTATTTTTTTTGAGACACAGTCTCACTCTGTTGCCCAGGCTGGAGTGCAGTGGCGCGATCTCGGCTCACTGCAACTGAGTTCAAGTGATTCTCATGCCTCAGCCTCCCGGGTAGCTGGGATTACAAGCGCCTGCCACTGAGCTCGGCTAATTTTTTGTATTTTTAGGACAGACAGAGTTTCACTATCTTGGCCAGGCTGGTCTTGAACTCCTGACCTCATGATCCACCCACCTCGGCCTCCCACAGTGCTGGGATTACAGGCGTGAGCCACAGCGCTGGCAGCCAATTCATTCTTAATTTGTTGGTTCTGTATCTTGGTAAATAGTATCCTCCTTCACCTAGTCGTAAAAGCCAGAAATTTGAATTACATTGCAGGCTCCTCCCTTTCACTCACCTCTTAAATCCCCTTCGATCTTGCTTGTTCTGTCTCTGAAATAGAACTTGAGAGCACTTCTCTTCATCTTTATGGCTACTATTCTCATTGAAATTACTATTATCTCACCTAAACAGCTATCACTTCTTAACTGGTTTTACAGTGCAGCAGCTAAAGTGATTCTTTAAAACACAAGCATCATTATTCCTCTCTCAGTGTAGAAACTGTCAGTGGTTTTCCACTGCTTTTAGAGTGAAATCTAAACTCCTTTCTCCTGCCAGCCTCCCTAGCCTCATCTCATGCCACTCTTCTGCTTGTAATCAATCATCTTGGCCTTTTTACAGTTCTTAGAATTAGCTAAGCTCTTTCTCGCCTCAAGGCTTCTGTGCTTGCTCTTCTCTGACTAGAACATTGTTCCTTTGCGCTTTCAGGGCTGGTTCCATTCGTCCATGAGACCTCAGCTTAAATGTCACCCTCCTAGCTTCCTTGACCACCATATTAATCTCTATTATAGTACCCTAGTTATTTATTTCCTAGCACTTATCACAAATATGCCATTATGCTATTTATCTGCTCACTTATTATTTATTTATTTATTTTTGAGACAGAGTCTTGCTCTGTCGCCCAGGCTGGAGTGCAGTGCCAAAGTCTTGGCTCACTGCAACCTCCGCCTCCCAGGTTCAAGCGATTCTCCTGCTTCAGCCTGCGGAGTAGCTGGGACTACAGGCACGCACCACCACACCCGGCTAATTTTTGTATTTTTAGTAGAGATGGGGTTTCACATATTGATCAGGCTGGTCTTGAACTCCTGACCTCGTGATGCACCTGCCTCAGCCTCCCAAAGTGCTGGGATTACAGGCGCGAGCCACTGCGCCCGACCTCACTTATTTTTTAGAGGAGTGAAGAAACACAAGAATAAATGAACGCAAAACCACAACGAGATGCATGTCACCCATTAAGATGGCTGTAATTTTAAAAAGACAGAAATGACAAGTGTTGGCAAAGATGTGAAGAAATTGGAACCTTTATACACTGCTCTTTGTGATACAAAAGGTAGCTGCTGTTTTAGAACACTGTCCGGCAGTTCCTCAAATGGTTAAACATAGATGTACCATATGATCTAGCAATTGCACTCCTAGAGAAATGAAAACATATGGCCACACAAAAATTCGTGTGGACACAAGCACAGTAATGTTCATAGCAGCAATATTCATAATAGACAAAAAGTGGAAACCACCCAAAGGTTTATCAGTTGATAAGTGAATAAATTGGTATATCCATACAATGGAATATTATTTGGCAATAAAAATGAACGAAGTACTGATACATACTAAAATTTGGATGAACCCTGAAAACATTGTGCTAAGTGATAGAAGCCAATCAAAAAGGACCACATATTATTATTCCATTTATATGAAATGTCCAGAATAGGCAGGTCCATAAAGATAGACAGTAGATCAAGGCGACAGCTAAGGAGGACAGGTTTTCTTTGGGGGCTAACAAAAAATGTTCTAAAAAAATTTTTTTTTTTGAGACAGGGTCTCACTCTGTCATCCAGGCTGGAGTGCAGTGGCACAATCACAGCTCACTTCAGCCTCAGCTTCCACAGGCTGAAATGATCCTCCCACCTCAGGCTCCCAAGTGGCTGGGACTTACAGGCATGTGCCATTATGACCGGCTAATTTTTTTGTATTTTTTGTAGAGATGGGGTTTTGCCACATTGCCCAGGCTGGTCTTGAACTCCTGGGCTAAAGCAATCCCCCAACCTCAGCCTCCCAAAATGTTGGGATTATAGGAGTGGGCCATTTTGCTGAGGCAGTGTTCTAAAATTGATCATGGTGATGGATGCACAACACTGTGAATATACTATAAGCCACTGAATTGTACACTTTAAATGGATGAGTTGTAAGGTATATGAATTATATCTCAACAAAGCTGTTAAAAAACAAATGAATGACCTTATGCAGAAAGTGAATAACATCCAATCTGCAGTATATTTTAACAACAGTTACTAAAAGTTTGAGCTTTGGTTTTAACATATTTCTGTTCAAATCTTATTTTTCCACTTTGCTATATTACTCTAGGCAAGTTAATTTCTTTAAGCCTAAGTTACTCCTCTGTAAAGTAGGGGTAATAATTATCTCATAGATGCAAGTTAAATGACATATTTAAAACACTTAGAGTGGTTGGCACATAGTAAACAATATGTGTCATGACAAAAACACTCAGCAAATTAGGAACACAAGTTCCTCATTCTAATAAAGGGTATATGTGATAAGCAGAATAGTGGCCCCCCAGAGATGTCTGCATCCTAAAATCCAGAATCCATGTGTCTTAGTCTGTTTGGGCTGCTATAACAAAATGCCATAGATTGGATGGCTTATAAGCAACAAATTTATTTCTCACAGTTATGGAGGCAGGGACGTCTAAGACCAAGCTGCTGGCAACTTTGGTGGCTCATTTCCTGGTTCATAGTTGGCTACCTTGTCACTATATCCTCACGTGGTGGAAGGGATGAGGCCTTTTTTTTTCTTTTTATTTCCAGTCAGGGTGCCTCGCTCTGTTGGTCAGACTGGAGTGCAGTGGCACAATCATAGCTCGCTATAACCTCAAACTCCTTGGCTCAAGCAATCCTCCTGCCTCAGCCTCTTGAGTAGCCTAATTTTTAATTTTTATGGGTACACAGTTGGTGTATATATTTATGGCGTACATGTTGGGCCTCTTTTATAAGTCCACTAATCCCATTTATAAAGACTTCTCGCCCGTGACCTAGTCACCCCCCAAAGGCCTTACGTCGTTATATTTTGGGGGTGAGGATTTCAACATATGAATTTTGTGGGGACATAAACATGCAGACCATAGCACTATGAATATGTATGTTTGTTACATGGCAAAGGGGAATTAAGATTGCAGATGGAATCTTTGCCGCATTGGGATAACAAAGGTCTTAAATAGGACACAAAAGGCACAAATCACTTAAAAAAATGGTGAGGCCATGCGTGGTGGCTCACGCCTGTAATCCCAGCACTTTGGGAGGCCGAGGTGGGTGAATCACTTGAGGTCAGGAGTTCGAGACCAGCCTGGCCAACATGGTGGAACCCCATCTCTACTAAAAATACAAAAAATTAGCTGGTGTGGTGACGGGCACCTGTAGTCCCAGCTACTTGAGAGGCTGAGCCAGGAGAATCACTTGAAGGAGGCAGAGGTTGCAGTGAGCCTGGGCAACAAAGCCAGACTCTCTCTCTCTCTCTCTCTCTATATATATATATATATATATGAATAGAATTTCATCAAAAAGTTAAAGTTCTGCTCTTTGAAAGACATTGTTAAGTCAATGAAAAGGCACATCACAAACTAGAAGAAAATAGTCACAATCCAGAAATCTGATAAATGATTTGTCTCCAGAATACTTCAAGAATCCTTATAACTCAGTGTCATGAAAACATAAGCAAAAGATTTGAACAGATGCTTCACAAAGAAGATACTCATTTGGCCAATAAGTACATCAAAGGTGCACAGCATCATTAGTCACAAGGGAAATGTAAGTCATAACCACAATGAGGTACCTCTTTAGACTCATTAGTGATTATTTGGGGTGGCAGGATTGTGGGTTTTTTGTTTTTGTCTTTTCTGTATTTTCAAAGTTTTTGAATTTAACATGTATTACCTTTGTAAATAAAAAGTATTCTAGGCCAGGCATGGTGGCTCACGCCTGTAATACTAGCACTTTGGGAGGCCAGGGTAGTAGGATTGCTTGTGTCCAGGAGTTTGAGACCAGCCTGGGCAACATGGCAAAACCCTGTCTATACAAAAATAAAAAAAAAAATTTGCTAGGTGTGGCGGTAGGTGCCTGTAGTCTCAGCTACTTGGGATGCTGAGGTGGAAAAATCACTTGAGCCCAGGAGGTCAAGGCTGCAGTGAGCGAAGATCACGCCACTGCACTCCAGCATGGGTAACACAGTGAGACCCTATCTCACACAAAAAAAGTATTCAAAAAAGGTAAAAGCAGTTTAATTAGTTTCTAATGGTGTAGAACAGCAATCCCCAGCCTTTTTGGCACCAGGGTTTCATGGAAGACAATTTTTCCATGGATAGGGAGTGAGGGAGGGGGAATGGTTTGGCGATTAAACTGTTCCATCTCAGTTCATCAGGCATTAGAGTTTCATAAGGAGCATGCAACCTAGATCCCTTGCATGCACAGTTCACAGTAAGATTCACACTCCTCTGAGAATCTAATGCTGTCACTGATCTGACAGGAGACGGAGCTCAGGGGGTCATGCTTGCTCACAGCTCTACTGTGCGGCCGAGTTCCTAGCAGGCCATGGACCTGTACCAGTTAGCACCCGGGGCTTGAGGACCCCCTGGTGTACAAGTACATCCAATGCTTGCTACATTTCCTTCACTGAGCTGTAAAGGTAATTATCTCATTCATTGTATACTTTTGCACAATTAGATTTTTTAACGCTAGAAAACAGTATGTTCACTTTTCAAACATAAATAGGCTAATCCAGGACCACCCTCTTAAAAGTGTGGTGAATGAATTATTATTTTATTTTATTCTTTTGAGACGGAGTCTCGCTCAATTGCCCAGGCTGGAGTGCAGTGGCGTGATCTTGGCTCACTACAGCCTCTGCAACCTCTGCCTCCCGGGTTCAAGCTATTTTCATGCCTCAGCCTCCTGAGTAGCTGGGTTTCCAGACATGCACCCCCATGCCTGGCTAATTTTTTGATTTTTTTTTTTTTTAGTAGAGATGGGTTTTGCCATGTTGGCTAGGCTGGTCTTGAACTCCTGGCCTCAGGTGACCCACCCTCCTTGGCCTTCCAAAGTGCTGGGATTACAGACGTGAGCCACCACGCCCAGCCAGATGAATAATTTTGCTTTGTTTTGTTTGAAACAGAAGCTCACTCTGTCACCCAGGCTGGAGTGCAGTGTCATGATCTCGGCTCACTGCAACATCTACCTCCCGGGTTCAAGTGATTCTCATACCTCAGCCTCCTGAGTAGCTGGGATTACAGGCATGCACCACCATGCCTGGCTAATTGTTTTGTATTTTTCAGTAGAGGTAGGGTTTCACCACGTTGCCCAGGCTGGTCTCAAACTCCTGGCCTCAGGTGATCTGCCCACCTCAGCCTCCCAAAGTGCTGGGATTACAGGCGTGAGCCACCGCGCCCAGCCAGGATGAATGATTTTAGATACTGTCTAGCAAGCCCTGCTCATTTTTTCCTATCAGGACTACTCTCAGTAGCCCTGAGTCCAGCGACCCAGAAATCTAGAACATCAGTGGATGGTGGGGGTACACCCTCCTGCCTAGCTTCTGGAGGCTTCTCTCTGTAGCATTGAGGAAGTCTGGAATTTTCAGTCCTCCACTAGAGCTGGGAGTAGCAGAGAGAGAGAGAGCCAATGTGTCAGGCAGGGGTGAAGAACATGCATCCGAAGGCTGAGATGTAGACTGCCAACTTGGAACAAGAGGAGGAGGTAGCCATATCTTAGCAACCTGGTAAATGACTGCTACCTTGGGGATGTTAGTATCATAATCTGGGAAACTGCCCAAATACTGGAACACAAATGCAAGGAGTGCAAAAAGTATGACGAGACTGAGCGTGGTGGCTCACGCCTGTAATCTCAGCACTTTGGGAGGCTGAAGCGGGCAGATTGCTTTACACGAGGAGTTTGAGACCAGCCTGGCCAACAAGGCAAAAACCTGTCTCTACTAAAAATTACAAAAATTAGTCAGGCATGGTGGCACATGCCTGTAATCCCAGCTACTCGGGAGGCTGAGGCAGGAGAATCGCTTGAACCTGGGAGATGGAGATTGCAGTGAACTGAGATCATGCCACTGCACTCCAGCCTGGGTGACAGAGTTAGACTCTGTCTCAAAAAAAAAAAGCATGACTAATTCCCCCAAAGAAGTAATTTTATCATTAACTGACTCCTTGTACATGATTTTCATTTGTCATAGGCATCTGAAACATGTTGCCTCTTCCCTATGCCATGCCTCCGCAAATAACACAGTTATCAAACCTCCTTGAAATTCTTTCTGCTTCTTGCCAAATATCTCTACTTGTTTCAAATGTTAATTTTAGAACAGGATTTCAGACTCCTTGAGAGTCAATCTGTCCTCCAGCATTTAGTTTATTCTACCAAAGCCTCTTTTACACAGAGCATCTGAATTATTAGTCCAATTTTAAGGGGTGAGGATGGGGAATTATATATATTTATATACTTATAAATATTTGTATTTATATACTTACATATAAATATATGTATTTATATAATATTGTATATAAATATGTATTTATATAATATATGTAAATATATGTAACTTATATTTATAAATGATATATTTATAGGTATATGTAATATCATGTATAATATATACTTATTATATATAAATTATAATAATATACATAATTAGGAAACTAAAGGAGGTAGTCAAGAAGATTTAACCCTCCTGGCCAGGCACTGTGGCTCACACCTGTAATCCCAGCACTTTGGGAGGCTGAGGTGGGCAGATCACCTGAGGTCAAGAGTTCGAGACCAGCCTGGCCAACGTGGTGAAACCCCGTCTCGACAAAAATACAAAAATTAGCCGGGCGTGGTGTCGAACGTCTGTAAGCACAGCTGCTCGGGAGGCTGAAGCAGGAGAATGGCGTGAACCCGGGAGGAAGCGGCTGCAGTGAGCCAAGATCACACCATTGCACTCCAGCCTGGGTGACAAGAGTGAAACTGTGTCAAAAAAAAAAAAAAAAAAAGCCCGTGCATAGTGGTGCGCGCCTATAATCCCAGCTACTTGGGAGACTGAGGCAGGAGAATCGCTTGAACCCAGGAGGTGGAGGTTGCAGTGAGCCGAGATTGCAGCCACTGCTCTCCAGCCTGGGTGACAAAGTGAGAATCCGTCTCAAAAAAAAAATTGACCCCTCTTTATTAAGGCATATTAGGAAGCTGCCCGTCTGATTTGGCCCAGTGACTTCCCTGCCACTAAATATGTAAGCAGAAGACTAACAGAATTCCAGAATAATTATTTTTGGAGTTATGAGTTACAGGCCTCTAGGAAGAAAAGTATCGTGACTTTTTCCTTCCCTCCGCATTAAACTGGGAGTTAAAAGCATGAGTAGCTACATATGCTTAAAGTCACAGAATAGTTAGTGCCATGTGGTACTTCACAGATGGCATCTCAGCTGATATTCACAACAACCCTGGGGCAACTTGGGGAACCATCATTGCACTGCTAAGAAGCTAAGGTGACTTGTATTAGTCACAGGGAGGAACCCAGATACTTGGCTCCAGAGCTCTGGGCATTTCCACTTTACCACACTCCCAGGATAATAAGTGTTGGGAGAGACTGGGAGGAAGAACATAAGGGCAGGGGACATAACTGTTGGAACGTAGGATGCTGAAGTTACTAGTTAATTACCTATTTGAAATGCCCTGAAAACACCTGACTGCAAATCCACTCACAAAGGAAACTGGTGAGGCAGCCCGGAAGATGTACTTGAATGAATATGGATATAATTTTGCTTATTTTACTATGAAATACTACTGTATTAGTCTACTGTGGTTGCTGTAACAAAATATCATAAACTGGGTGGTTTAAAACAACAGAAATTTATTCTTTCACAGTTCTGAGGACCAGTCGAACGTCAGTATCATGGGGCTGAAATCAAGGTGTCAGCAGGGCCACACTCCTGCGAGCTTTAAGGGAGAATCCATTTATGCCTCTTCCAGCGGCAGGTGGCTGCTGGCATCTTTTGGCTCGTAGCCGTATTACTCGAATCTCTGCACTCATGGTCTTACTGACTTCTCCTGTCAGTTTCAAATCTCCCTCTGGCTCTCTGTAATAAGGGACCATTATTAAGGGCCCACCTGGATCATCCAGAATTCTCTCCCCATCTTCAGAGCCTTAAATGGAACATATCTGAAAAGACACAATATTTACAGTTCCCAGGGATTAGGATTTGGGATATTTGGGTAGCCATTATTCAGCCTACTACAACCGTATTTCTACATTTTCCCTTTTTATTCTATATTACATCATTTATTAGTACAAAAGTAATAGGTGTTTGCTATGAAGAATTAGAATATACAGGTTGGGCATGGTGGCTCCCGCCTGTAATCCCATTACTTTAGGAGGACAACACAGGTGGATCACTGGAGACCAAGAGCTCAAGACCAGCTTGGCCAACACAGCAAAACCCTGTCTCTACTAAAAATACAAAAAATTAGCCATGGTGGTGGCCCACACTTGAAATCCCAGCTACTCGAGAGGCTGAGGCACAAGAATTGCTTGAGCCTGGGAGGCAGAGGTTGCAGTGAGCCAAGATTGAGCCACTGTACTCCACTCCAGCCTGGGCAACAGAACGAGACTCCGTCTCAAATAAATAAATAAATAAACAAATAAAATAAAAAATAAATTAGTTGATAAATAAAATTAGAATATACAGATAAGCCAAAGACAGAAATTTAAAATTGCCTATAATTGTATTCCCCAGCAATAAGCACCATTACTATTTTGGTGGCTGTCTTTGCAGTTTTTTCTCTTGAACATATGTTTATATATAGGTTTCATTACAATTTAAAAATCTAGCTGATAGTGTAGCCCTCAATCTCACTTCAGAGAAACACACCTCACAAGTTGGGAAACACTGACACTGATGCCCCCTTAGAAAACCCAGGATGTAGACATTTATTTGCCGGGAAACTTTGGTATCCCTCTATGGCAGATAGGCTACTGTCAGAATGCTCTTTTTGAAATAAGAAGTTATGTAACACAAAGACATGTTCCTGGTAGTTTATGCAAAGACAGAGGAAAGAGTATGCAAGAATGTCATCCTCAAGGGAAGCACAGAGAGATTTCTTCAGTCCTCAGCTGAGTATAAGCTGGCCTCCTGGAGTCTGTGAACACAAACGTCCAATGTGAGCGTGCCTGTGCAAGCCCCTGGCTGTTTATACTCCGGAGGGTGTCCCCGTGCGTCATCGGTGGAGTGGACCAAAACTGGTGATCTGTTTGCCCTGTGTGACCTTGCCCAGAACCCTGCTGACTGAGAGAACACATCTGCTGGAAGTCCTCTGGGATTCAAGGTACAGGGGTAAGCATGACCTTGAATGCAGTAGCAATGTGCTTTAGCCAACTAAGCTGGCTCATTTCATTTACCGCTCTATCTCCCATGGTTAAGCATTAAAAATACATGTTGGGGCTGGGCATGGTGGCTCACGCCTGTAATCCCAGCACTTTGGGAGGTTGAGGCTGGCAGATTACCTGAGGTCAGGAGTTCGAGACCAGCCTGGCCAACATGGTGAAATCCTGTCTCTACTAAAAATACAAAAATTAGCCGGGCATGGTGGTGCACGCCTGTAGTCTTAGCTACTGGGAGGACTGAGGCAGGAGGAACACTTGAACCTGGGAGGCAGAGGTTGCAGTGAGCTGAGATTGTGCCACTGCCCTCCAGCCTGGGTGACAGAACAAGACTCTGTCTCAAAAAAAAGAAAAAAGAAAGAAAAAGAAAAAAAATATATGTTGGATGTTCAGAAGACTTTGTTTCATTTTAAGGTATAGAATAAGTAACTCAACAGCAATCAATTCATATGTTGTGAACAAACAGGAAACAAATGAGTAATTCCTTTCTTGACGGAATTTCTAGCTCTTGCATCTTTTACTCTGAAGTTCTACTTCTTCCCCGGCTACTCCTGTCTACACCCATCTTCCCTTTCTGAACTGGTAGTACTTGTGTCCAAACCACTCTTATTGTGCTTTGAAAAAAAAAAAAAAGGAACTGCTCAGCAGTTCCCCTCTCTGTACACTGTCCTCTCACAGAACAAGAAGGTGTCTGGTCTACAAGACTCGAGGCCTCACTGAAACGGAAAGCAAATACAAAGAAACTTTATTTTAAAAACGTGTCTTGGTCTCCCAAGAAGAGGGCAATTGGATTGCTCAGCCAGGTACTGTGGGTAGAGAGAATGGGATTTTTAAGGTCTGGGGCCCAAATATTAAAATCTGGGTTTACATTCATTTAAAGCTTGTGTCTGGGATGTACAAAAGCCTTAACATTGACGAGTGTGGTTTGCATGCCTGGCTGGATTTGCCTGCCGAGAAACCTTTAGGGGTGGTTAATCGGGTCTGCTGGGGCTTCATCAGGTTCAAGGGGTACATGTACCCCTTGGACTACTGTGAGATGGAAAGGACTTTGGAAACACTTTTTGGCATTACAGAAAGGAAACTCACTCTTTTTTTTTTTTTTTGAGACAGAGTCTTGCTCTGTCACCCAGGCTGGACTGCAGTGGCGTGATCTCGGCTCACTGCAACCTCTGCCTCCTGGGTTCAAGCAATTCTCCTGCCTCAGCCTCCCAAGTAGCTGGGATTACAGGCACCCGGCACCGCGCCCCAGCTAATTTTTGTATTTTTAGTAGAGACAGGGTTTCACCACGTTGGCCAGACTGGTCTCAACTCCTGACCTCGTGATCTGCCCACCTCGGCCTCCCAAAGTGCTGGGATTACAGGTGTGAGCCAATGTGCCCGGCCAGGAAACTCACTCTTGTTGCTAAGACTGTTGTTAGAATCACAGATGATCAAAGCTGAAAGGAACCAGGTGGACTACTTAGTCCATCCAATCTCCCAAGTTACTGATGAGAAACCTGATATTTGGAGACAGAAGTGAAGGAAATCACCCTTTACGGGACACCTATTTCGTGATAGGGTCTTTATGTACATTATCTCAGTAGATCCTTGCAGCCTGGCTTTGAGAGGTGGAAAATGTGGTAGAGAGGAGTTAAATGTCCTGCCCTACATCACACTGCTAATTGTCTACAAAACTAGGATAGAACCTGGTCAGCACACTTCTTAACTGTTCACACACTTTTATAACATTAGTCGTATTAATGTGTTTAAAATACCACAGACTGGGTGGCTTAAACAACAGAAATTTATATTCCCACAGTTCTGGAGGCTGCAAGTCCAAGACCAAGGTGTCAGCAGGGTTGGCTTCTCCCCACGCCTCCCTCCTTGGCCTTTTCTCTCTGTATGCACATTCCTGGTATCTCCCTTTGTGTGTCCCAATTTCCTCTTCTCATAACAGCCTCATTTGAGCTTAATGACCTCTTTAAAGGCTCTGTCTGCAAATACAGTCACATTCTGAGGTTCAGGGCTTCAACATATGGATTTGGGGGAAGCCCAGTTCAGCACATAACACTAATATTAACATGTGAGATTGCTGAAGCCTATTAAAGACCTAAGAACATTCTAGTCTAGAGCCTTTTTACTAGAAAGGAAGACAGATAACACCCACTGACCATCTTTGTCACAACTACTTTCATGTTTAATCTTCACAACAGTCCAGGGAGGTGAATATTATGCATGATTTGGAAAGCAAGATTCGGAAAGGCTAAGTAACATGTCTAGGGATACTTACCTCATAAGGTGCAGAGTGAGGATTTGAATTCAGATCTGCAATGCCAAAGCCCACACACATTTTCCATTTCTGTGTGCTTCCTGTCTGCTCCTAATTATATGTACTCTTTCCCTTATTTTATCTGTGAGGTGTGGGAATGACCCCATAGACGTGGGTTATATGGGTCCAGAGAAACTTCAGTTCTCTGAGGAGCTCATGTAACCATTTTTAAGAAAATGCCAATTTTAGAATTAGTACTAAATATTATTTTCCAGCCGGGCATGGTGGCTTATGCCTGCAATCCCAGCACTTTGGGAGGCCGAGGCAGGCAGATTGCCTATATATATATAATATATATTATTATATTATTTTCCAATGTACAAATGTGGGGAAAGGATTTCTTCCACCCAATTCAGTTATTCACTGGACAGCTTGCAGGGAGGGGTTGCAGGGCCATAGCTACATTCCAAGAGAGTACACAGGTCACAGTCCTATTCTTTTTTTTTTTTTTCTGAGACAGAGTCTCTCTCTGTCACCCAGGCTGGAGTGCAATGGTGCTATCTTGGCTCACTGAAACCTCCACCTCCTGGGTTCAAGAAACTCTCCTGTCCCAGCTTCCCAAGTAGCTGGGATTATAGGTGTGCACCTCCACGCCTGGCTAATTTCTTGTACTTTTAGCAGAGACGGGGTTTCACCATGTTGGCCAGGCTGGTCTCAAACTCCTGACTTCAGGTGATCCACCCTCCTCAGTCTCCCCAAGCACTGGGATTACAAGCATGAACCACCATGCCTGGTCCACAGCCCTATTCTTTATGCCAGTGGGTAACTGAGAAAAATTACATGAGCTTCAGTATATGGATTGATTTTGTTCTTGAGAGCAATTAAAAACTTTATACATCTCAGCTCCTTCCTCTATCTTCTTCCTCTTTTTCTACTCTGACTTAAACTTTGACCCAGTCAGGGATGGTCTGATTCTTCCCAAAGACACCCCTTTTTGGGGAAGTAGAAAGGGAGAGAAGAATCTACAGTTGCTGCCATTCACTGAGTCCTTCCTGTGTGCCAGTCACTACCCCTTGATTGAGGACTCTTAGTGTGTCAGTGGTAGAGCTGTAGTTTGAACGCAATCCTGACACCAAAATGTGCCCTTGCTTAAGCTCCTGAGCTGCCCCAATTTCTTTTCTTTTCTTTCTTTCTTTTTTTTTTTTTTTTTGACACAGTCTCGCTCTGTCACCAGGCTGGAGTGCAGTGGCGCAATCTCGGCTCACTGCAACCTCCGCCTCCCTGGTTCAAGTGATTCTCCTGCCTCAGCCTCCTGAGTAGCTGGGAGTACAGGCGCCTGCCACCACGCCTGGCTAATTCTTGTATTTTTAGTAGAGACGGGGTTTCACCATGTTGGCCAGGATGGTCTCGATCTCTTGACCTCGTGATCCACCTGCCTCGGCCTCCCAAAGTGCTAGGATTACAGGCGTGAGCCACCGCGCCTGGCTGCTCCAATTTCAATGACAATTTTTTTATATTGTTAATGAATCAGTTTTAACATAAAAGGGAAATTTTATTTTCTGAAAATAGATATGCTTTTGAAGCAGCATCATTGGGGTAAATACCTGATGTTCGTTGTCTCACGCCAAAGGAATCGAGGACCCAGACACACAAGAAGTGAGTTTGAGAGTGGAGTTTTAGGCCGGGCATGGTGGCTCACGCCTGTAATCCCAGCACTTTGGGAGGCCGAGGCAGGCAGATCACAAGATCAGGAGGTTGAGACCATCCTGGCCAACATGGTGAAACCCCATCTCTACTAAAAATACAAAAATTAGCTGGGTGAGGAGGCATGCACCTGCAATCCCAGCTACTCGGGAGGCTGAGGCAGGAGAATCTCTTGAACCCAGATGGCAGAGGTTGCAGTGAGCTGAGGTCGCACCACTGCACTCCAGTCTGGCTACAGAGCGAGGCTCCATCTCAAAAAAAAAAAAAAAAAAAAAAAAAAAAAAGTTGGGGAGGCTTAATAGGCGAAAGAAAGAGAAAAGAGAATAGCTCTCTCTCCTGCACAGAGAGAGGGGAACCTGAGTGAGTGGTTTTGTGGTGAAACGCATGGTGTTGTTGTTGTTGTTGTTTTCAGATGGAGTCTCGCTCTGTCGCCTAGGCTGGAGTGCAGTGGAGCGATCTCGGCTCACTGCAAGCTCCGCCCCCCGGGTTCACGCCATTCTCCTGCCTCAGCCTCCCGATTAGCTGGGACTACAGGCGCCCGCCACCACGCCTGGCTAAATTTTTGAATTTTTTAGTAGAGACAGGGTTTCACCTTGTTAGCCAGGATGGTCTCGATCTCCTGACCTCGTGATCCGCCTGCCTCAGCCTCCCAAAGTGCTGGGAGTACCGGCGTGAGCCACTGCACCCAGCCAATGCATGGGATTTTATAGATGAACTTGAGAAGGTGGTGTCTGATATACATAGGGACTGAGAGATTGGTCAGAACCGGTATAACGTTTGCATAGCGCACGAAGAAGCCGGCCATTCCACCCTTATGTTTTATTATGCAGATGGAGTCTCTATCTGGCCGGCGCTATGTTGTCTGTTCCTACTGTACACATGGTTGAAAAAGAAAAGGGAAGATGGATCCGCCATGTTGAATATGCCTGGCCCCCAGGTGGCTTTTTTCTATGGGCACAGCTACTGGCATTTACCAATGCAAGCTTTTAGCTTATCTATACTTGCAGCTTGAGTTTTCAGGCTGCTTTTTATTAGAAAAGATATGATTTGGGGGCTTTTTGAATGAAAGGAAACTTTACCTAGGACTTTGTTATCCTCACTTATCACTCTCACAACAGCAACATTCACAGCAAACTTGCCATGGCTGTGAGCATCTAGTTTAAGCTGAGGAGATCCTTATTCAAAGAGCTTGTGAAATTAGAAAGATCAGAGTCAAAGTAAGCTATTCTTAGAGAAGTTTTTGTGGGGAAGGACCCCCTTGTACAAAAGTATTCATTGTTCTGTATTTATGATAGCCCCAATCTGAAAACAACCCAATCCATCAACAGGAGAATAGATAAATAAACTCTAGGTTTTTTTTTTTCTTTTTTTTTTTTTGTCATTGCCCAGGCTGGAGTGTGGTGGCACGATCTTGGCTCACTGCAACCTCCGCTTCCTGGGTTCAAGTGATTCTCCTGCCTCAGCCTCCCAAGTAGCTGGAATTACAGGCATGAGCCACCATGCCCGGGTAATTTTTGTATTTTTAGTAGATACAGGGTTTCGCCATGTTGACCAGGCTGGTCTGGAACTCCTAACCTCAGGTGATCCGCCCACCTCGGCCTCCCAATATGCTGGGATTACAGGCGTGAGCCACCGTGCCCGGCCAATACACTCTAGTATTTTATACAGTACAATACTACTAAGCAATGAAATGTTACAAACTACTTATACTGCAAGCAACAGCATGAGTGACTTACACAGACATTGTGTGGAATGAAAGGAGTAGCACATACTGTATGATTCCGTTTATGTGAAGTTCTTCAACAGGCTAATTTACGGTTTAAAAAAAATCAGAAGAGTGATTTTCTTTGAGGGTGTGGCAGAGATGGAATTTGACTGGGAAGGGGCATAGGATACTATGGAGAGGGTAATGTTTTCTGTCTTGATAGGTGTTTGAGGTAGAAGCATTTTTCAGCTCATCAAAGGGTACAGTTAAGATCTCTGCTTTCACTGTAGGTGAATTTTTGATAAATGAATAGAGGGATGGATTTTCTCTATGTTTGAAAATGTTCATAATAAAATGTTAGGGTAATGGCCAGACGCGGTGGCTCATTCTTGTGATCTCAGCATTTTGGGAGACTGAGGCAGACAGATCACTTTAGCCCAGGAGTTTGAGACCAGCCTGGGCAACACGGCAAAACTCTGTCTCTAAAAAAAAAAAAAAAAAAAAAAAAAAAAAAAAAAAAAATTAGCCAGGCATGGTGGCACACACCTGCGGTCCCAGTTACTCAGGAGGCTGAGGTGGGAAGATCACCTGAGCCCAGAAGGTTAAGGATGCTGTGAGCCATGATCGGGCCACTGCACTCCAACCTGGGTGACAGAGTGAGACCCTGTCCCAAAAAAAGAGTTTTAATGTTAGGATAACATAAGTTCCCATGCCAACCCCATCCACATGAGTTCCCAAGCCAACTCCATTCACATACCACAATCACACTCACATAGCTCCCATTTCGTTTCTCTCCACCCAGTGATTCTAGTTCTCTTCCCCACTTCCTGTCTGCCCTCTCATGCTGTCTTTAATTCAGACTTTGCATCTTCATCCTGATGCAGGGGGTCGTGTATGTGTGTATGAGGAGCCGGGGTAGATCATCTAACTTGGTTTGGGAATGCACACAGAGCAGTCTCAGAGGCTTCTGGGCCCCTGCTTTTCAGAGTGTGTGGAGGGGAAAGGGAGAAAGGAAGTTGCTTTTAAAGCAACTAGGAGGATGAAATGACAGAACCACACCAGGAAATTGAAATCCGTTTCTTATCTTAAAACATCACTTTAAACATGCTCTTTATACCATAATCTCTCCCAGTTGCTCATAGGATAAAGAACAAATGCCTCATCTTGGCATACAAGGCTTTCCATAGCTTTTCCCCTTTGTACCCTGGAAGCATAACTCCTTTTTTCTGTCTCCTCAATTACTCATATTGATAGGGAAGTGGGGAAGGGAAGTGCTGGGAAGAGAAGGGCGCGTCCCTGGCAAGGGCTCCACCCCCAGGCCTGTGCCCACGGACCTAGGTGAGGACAGGCACTCCTGCCTTGGCGCCCAAATGTTGCATTTCCCAAGGCCACCCTGGCCTGCCACACCGTCATCCTATGCTTATAAAAATCCCAGAGACCCTTGCAGGCAGACACACAAGCGGCTGGATGTCGAGAGGAACACATCGGCGGAAGAAGATACAAGCAGCTGGACGTCGAGAGGACGTTGAAGGGAGAATGCTGGCGGAAGAGCACACAACAGACATCGGCACGCCAGCAGGCCATCCACCAGAGGAACGACTCGGAGTTTGGCCTGGAGGGTTGGAGAAGAGTTGGTGGCGGTCTGACTCCGGGGAAAAACCATCTCCCTTCTGGCTACCCCATCTGCTGAGAGCTTCTTCCACTCAATGAAACCTTGCGCTCATTCTCCAAGACCACGTGTGATCCAATTCCTCCGGTACACCAAGGCAAGAACCCCGGAATACAGAAAGCCCTCTGTCCTTGCAATAAGGCAGGGGTCCCATTGAGCTAACACAAGACGCCTACGGACAGCTAAACTAAAAGAGCACCCTGTAACACACACCCACTGGGGCTTCAGGAGCTGTAAACATTCACCACTAGACACTGCCGTGGGATTGGAACCCCACAGCCCGCCCATCTGTATGCTCCCCTAGAGGTCTGAGCAGCGGGCACTGAATAAGTGAGCCACACCCCCATCGCACGCCCTGCGAAGGGGACAAGAGAACTTTCCCCTTTCCATACTCCCTGATCTCATCCTCTCACCTGCAAGGCGTTTTACATCCTCACCTCCACCACCACCCCAGCCCAACTACCTGGCCTCATCTTACTTATCCTTTTTTTTTTTTTTTTTTTCTTTTTGAGGCAGAGTCTCGCTCTGTCTGCCAGGCTGGGGTGCAGTGGCACGATCTCGGCTCACTGCAACCTCCGTCTCCCGGGCTCAAGTGATTCTCCTGCCTCAGCCTCCGGAACAGCTGGGACTACAGGCGTGTGCCACCATGCCCCGCTAATTTTTGTATTTTTAATAGAGACGGGATTCACCATGTTGGTCAGGCTGGTCTCGAACTCCTTACCTCAGGTGATCCGCCTGCCTCGGCCTCCCAAAGTGTTGGGATTACAGGCGTGAGCCACCGCGCCCAGCCCTACTTATCCTTTAAGACCTGGTTCATGTGCTGTCTCCTCCATGAAAGCTTCCTCCCTGGATGATTCCAGTCCATATACTCTTTCCTGGAAATACTGGAGAGAACGTACCCTCTGCACCATTCATGTTGACACTTATACCGTCTTTTGACATTTAATTCCATGTTGCCTTCTTGGCTCTGAACAGCAGAAATGAGAAGAAACTTTGAAGAGAAGGGCAAAGTTCCAGTTGAACATAGTTTAGAGCTCTAGGCAAGGAGTCCAGACGCCTGGGTTCTCTTTAGGGCTTGGCCATGAATAGCCAGGGGCTTTGAGTGAGTTTTTTTCTGGTTTGGGTCATCATTTTCTCATCTATGAAAAGCGGGGCATTACCTAGATAATTGCATCAGCCCCTCCACTTGATAGTCTCTGGTTCTGTTTTGTTTGTTTTACAGAATGAAGAGTAGTTTTACAGAAAAAAGAGGACAATATTGGGATCACCTTTGACCTTTCCATTTGGAAATAATATTTTCTATTGTGTTATAGAAAGGTGGGAAGCTTTCATCCAGAACAAGTAAGTATATGAGAAATAACATCTGCCTGGTTACACAGTCTGCTACCAAATACTGGTGATTTTAAACGGAAAATCAGTTCATGGCTTCCTCTGACCAATCATATGTGGAATTACCAATAAATATTCTTCTGTTGTTTTAGGAATTCAGTTACAAATATGGTAACCTGTGATAAAAGGCAGAACCACAGATAGGATAGGACTTACACAAAGAGTGACCAGGTGTATGTTTTAAACTGTTAGTTCTCATCACCTGTTCAGCCAGACAGCAGAGAGCTATACATGTCAAGCTCATTGTGAAGAAACATGGTATAGATCTAAGTGGCAACCAAAATGTAGCTCCTTCCACTTTAAATGGCTGGGTGTAGACCTGCACTATCTAGTATATTAATAGTAGCCACTAGCCCTCTGTAGCTATTTAAAGGTGAATTTAAATAAAATAAAATGTAAACTTCAGTTGCACAGTCACTGTAGCCAGATTTCAAGCACTCAGTAGTCACATGTGGCTAATGACTACCATATTCTATAATGCAGATATAGAACATGTTCATTATCACAGAAAGTTCTATTGAAAAGCATTGGTCTAGACAAAGAGATATTCTGAAAAGAATGAATAATTAATGAATAAATGAGCAGCATTTTTTCCACCTAATTACTTGATAAGGAAGGAGTATGATGGTCTACATACAAGGAGATATAACATAGTAAAATAATATCTTACTGTTTATATATATATTTTTTTTTTGTAAATTTTTTTTTTTTGTGAGACGGAGTCTCACTCTGTAGCCCAGGCTGGAGTTCAGTGGTGTGATCTTGGCTCACTGCAACCTCCACCTCCTGGGTTCAAGCGATGCTGCTGCCTCAGCCTCCTGAGTAGCTGGGACCACAGGCGCGTGCCACCATGCCCAGCTAATTTTTTGTATTTTTAGTAGAGACGAGGTTTCACCATATTAGCCAGGATGATCTCAATCTCCTGACCTCGTGATCCACCCGCCTCGGCCTCCCAAAATGCTGGGATTACAGGTGTGAGCCACCACGCCTAGCCACTTTTCCAATTTTAAGACATTTTTGGGTATGAGAGTTATGTGACTTATTCAATATAATGAGTCTTTTAAATAATTAGAGCATTTTAAATAACGTGTCTTCATTTTATAGGTGAAGAAAGGTAGTCTCAGGAAGGCTAGGCTGTGAACTTGTGTGTGTGTGGGTCTCTAAGCCTTTCTGAGGCTGTCTTTTTTTTTTTTTTTTTTTTTTTTTTTTGAGACGGAGTTTTGCTCTTGTTGCCCAGGCTGGAGTGCAATGGCGCCATCTGGGCTCACCGCAACTTCTGCTTCCCAGGTTCAAGTGATTCGCCTGCCTCAGCCTCCCGAGTAGCTGGGATTACAGGCATGTGCCATCACGCCTGGCTAATTTTGTATTTTTAGTAGAGACAGGGTTTCTCCAAGTTGGTCAGGCTAGTCTCGAACTCCCGACCTCAGATAATCCGCCCACCTCAGCCTTCCAAAGTGCTGGGATTACAGGTGTGAGCCACTGCGCCCGGCTGAGGCTGTATTTCTTTAGCTCTAAACTGAAGATCACAATGGGACACAGACTTAGAGGTTACTTCCATAGGGATGATGTGGAAGCTAGAGAACAGATGAGACCCCAGAAGGAGAGAGATGGGACTCTCTTGCAGGACACGTAGACAGGGAATATTCCAGCTGAGGTCAGCAGTAGAGCTCTGCAATGGTGAGAAAGGACAGCTGGGGTGGGGTCCTGGTGCTTGGAGTGATTGATGGTGCATTTCAGGCCAGAGAGGTTCTGGGGTCTTTGAGAGGAGTGCATTCCCTCTCTGATCAGTCAACACAGGTTTGAAAGCCAGGAGCGGCCACGTGCGGTGGCTCACGCCTGTAATCCTAGCACTTTGGGAGGCTGAGACGGGCAGATCACCTGAGGTCGGGAGTTCGAGACCAGCCTGACCAACATAGAGAAATCTCATCTCTACTAAAAATACAAAATTAGCTGGGTGTGGTGGCGCATGCCTGTAATCCCAGCTGCTTGGGAGGCTGAGGCAGGGGAATTGCTTGAACCTGGCAGGCAGAGGTTGCGGTGAGCTGAGATCGCGCCATTGCTCTCCAGCCTGGGCAGCAACAGCGAAACTTCGTCTGAAAAAAAAAAAAACAAAAAACAGGAGCAGCCTAGCCCAGGAAGAAATCTAGTGCAGATGGTGTCTGAGAGTTAAAAACCAGGAAGACATTTCTCCAAGCTGTCACAAACATAGCGTGGGTACAGTGCCTGGGTACGGTGTGGTCTACGTTTCAGAATTAGACCTTGCACAGTCAGACACAAAAAGGACACAGCTACCCTCAAGACCAGGTGAGAGAGCTTACATTGGATAAAAACCAGTGTTTTGATGTGATACTCTTCAGAAAAGACGAAAGTCTGTGGGAGATACAATGTGCTCTTTGTCTGGTGACACCTGAATAAAGGCTAAAAATAGTAGCTAACATATATTGAGTTATTACTTTGTATGAGATACTATACATGAATTATTGTAACAACTTCCTAAGTTAAATAATGCTCTTGACACCATTGTACAGATGAGGAATCCCCAGTGTGCTGGAGCTGGTTGTTACTGTGATGTGAAACCTGATTATCGAATTTTCAGGATTTTTGTTAGCCAGTTAACATATGCTGTTAGCTTGAAATAGGCCATGGTAGGAATATTTATACCATGGGGATTGGTGAATGCTACAAATTAGGGCCTTTACTCCCAGAGGGCCAGGGCCAGTTTGTGAAACACTTAGCAGCACATACTTTTTTTTTTTTTTTTTTTTGAGACAGAGTTTTGCTCTTGTTGCCCAGGCTGGAGTGCAATGGCACCATCTCGGCTCACCGCAACCTCCACCTCCCAGGTTCAAGCGATTCTCCTGCCTCAGCCTCCTGAGTAGCTGACACTACAGGCATGCACCACCACGCCTGGCTAATTTTGCATTTTTAGTAGAGACCTACTAAAGGTTTCTCCATGTTGGTCAGGCTGGTCTCGAACTCCCGACCTCTGGTGATCCGCCCGCCTTGGCCTCCCAAAGTGCTAGGATTACAGGTGTGAGCCACCTCACCCGGCCAGCAGCACGTAATTGAAATAGACTCAAAGAGGCTTAGTGACTTGCCAAGGTCACACAGATGGTAGCAAGTGGCAGATCCTAGGCCATTGCCATCATTCTAAAGCCAACGGTCTTACAACTACGACCTCACTGGGGACTGCTTTATATCAGAGGGACAAGATAACTCACCTTACTTCTTCACCAAAGCAAAACCATCTTGCTCATCAATAACTCTGGGGTTAGAAATGCTTTGCAGAGGCCGGGCACGGTGGCTCACGCCTGTAATCCCAGCACTTTGGGAGGCCAAGGCAGGTGGATCACAAGGTCGGGAGTTCGAGACCAGTCTGACCAAAATGATGAAACCCCGTCTCTACAAATAATAGAAAAATTAGCTGAGTGTGGTGGTGCTTGCCTGTAATCCCAGCTACTCAGGAGGCGGAGGCAGGAGAATTGCTTGAACCCAGGAGGCAGAGCTGGCAGTGAGCCGAGATCGCGTCACTGCACTCCAGCCTGGGTGACACAGCAAGACTCCGTCTCAGAAAAATAATGCTTGGCAGAGCATTTCTTGAAGGCCTGGAATTCAGGCATTTGGCATCTCCATAACTCAGGAGATGCCCACAGGAAAAAAATGCATGGCCCTAATGCTCTGGAGACAGATGCTGATATGCATAATTTTTTTTTTTTAGACGGAGTCTCGCTCTTTCGCCCAGGCCGGAGTGCAGTGGCGCTATCTCAGCTCACTGCAAGCTCCGCCTCCTGGGTTCACGCCATTCTCCTGCCTCAGCCTCCCAAGTAGCTGGGACTACAGGCGCCCGCCACCACGTCCGGCTAATTTTTTGTATTTTTAGTAGAGACAGGGTTTCACTGTGTTAGCCAGAATGGTCTCGATCTCCTGACCTCGTGATCCGCCCGCCTCGGCCTCCCAAAGTGCTGGGATTACAGGCGTGAGCCACCGTGCCCGGCCGGATATGCACATTTTATATAAGTAAATAAATATGTATATTTCTCCCCATCTCCTCAGTGAATTTCATAAAGGACAATAGCCGAGCCCTTATTCAAAGAATGGGAATGACTGTTATAAAGCAAATCACAGATGACCTATTTGTATGGAATGTTCTGAATCGCGAAGAAGTAAACATCATTTGCTGCGAGAAGGTGGAGCAGGATGCTGCTAGAGGGATCATTCACATGATTTTGAAAAAGGGTTCAGAGTCCTGTAACCTCTTTCTTAAATCCCTTGAGGAGTGGAACTATCCTCTATTTCAGGACTTGAATGGACAAAGTAAGTATCAGTTAGTTTTGCATCTGTTTCTGCAAGTAGAATAGACCACAACAAAGATCCATCTTCCCCATGGCAGAGCCTCTGCTTTTCCTTCTCTTCATATCACCTGGCAGTGGCCTTTGATTACTGCTAAGGAAAAGCTTAGATGATTTTAGGAAAAACTCATAGTAGATCAATTCATGGTGAAGCCAAACAAATAACCCCAAGGCCAGGAAATAAATGATTGAGTATAGTCTCACTGCAAGATAAAACTGGAGAATAAGTGCACTAGTTAAGCTTCCAGTGCAGCAGTGGTTCTCAGCATTCCCTGGTTGGATGAGATCTATCTATGGGAGAGAGGCCCAGCTGACTACCTACTCCATGTCCAGGCCTCCTGGTAAAGACAGCCTGACTGACACAGAACCATGATTCTATGTTTCATAAAATATTGTTTTTATTTTTTTAATTAGTAAATAAGGTCATGACAGATTTTACTCAGAGTGAAGGCCTACTATGCTGACAATTATCCCTAACCATCTTTCTCTGCCAAATTCTTTACTTTCCTTAACCCAAAAACAAGCTCCTCCCTTTTCCAACCAGCTGCTATAAGATTTGGTTGTGGAAAGGAGGAAACAGAAAGCAAAAAAGGGAGTGGGGTAAAGGATGCTGGGGAAAGGGGGAGCAGACAGAACCCTTTGTGCCAGCTCAGAACTGGGAAAGGACATTACATTCACAAATGGCAGATTCTCAGCCTCACCCCCCCGTTCATCCTCCTGAACTCCAGGTTTTGAGGAGACACAGAATTGGGTCCTCTTTAACTTCACCTCTTCTCTAATAGGTCTTTTTCATCAGACATCAGAAGGAGACTTGGACGACTTGGCTCAGGATTTAAAGGACTTGTACCATACCCCATCTTTTCTGAACTTTTATCCCCTTGGTGAAGATATTGACATTATTTTTAACTTGAAAAGCACCTTCACAGAACCTGTCCTGTGGAGGAAGGACCAACACCATCACCGCGTGGAGCAGCTGACCCTGAATGGCCTCCTGCAGGCTCTTCAGAGCCCCTGCATCATTGAAGGGGAATCTGGCAAAGGCAAGTCCACTCTGCTGCAGCGAATTGCCATGCTCTGGGGCTCCGGAAAGTGCAAGGCTCTGACCAAGTTCAAATTCGTCTTCTTCCTCCGTCTCAGCAGGGCCCAGGGTGGACTTTTTGAAACCCTCTGTGATCAACTCCTGGATATACCTGGCACAATCAGGAAGCAGACATTCATGGCCATGCTGCTGAAGCTACGGCAGAGGGTTCTTTTCCTTCTTGATGGCTACAATGAATTCAAGCCCCAGAACTGCCCAGAAATCGAAGCCCTGATAAAGGAAAACCACCGCTTCAAGAACATGGTCATCGTCACCACCACCACTGAGTGCTTGAGGCACATACGGCAGTTTGGTGCCCTGACTGCTGAGGTGGGGGATATGACAGAAGACAGCGCCCAGGCTCTCATCCGAGAAGTGCTGATCAAGGAGCTTGCTGAAGGCTTGTTGCTCCAAATTCAGAAATCCAGGTGCTTGAGGAATCTCATGAAGACCCCTCTCTTTGTGGTCATCACTTGTGCAATCCAGATGGGTGAAAGTGAGTTCCACTCTCACACACAAACAACACTGTTCCATACCTTCTATGATCTGTTGATACAGAAAAACAAACACAAACATAAAGGTGTGGCTGCAAGTGACTTCATTCGGAGCCTGGACCACTGTGGAGACCTAGCTCTGGAGGGTGTGTTCTCCCACAAGTTTGATTTCGAACTGCAGGATGTGTCCAGCGTGAATGAGGATGTCCTGCTGACAACTGGGCTCCTCTGTAAATATACAGCTCAAAGGTTCAAGCCAAAGTATAAATTCTTTCACAAGTCATTCCAGGAGTACACAGCAGGACGAAGACTCAGCAGTTTATTGACGTCTCATGAGCCAGAGGAGGTGACCAAGGGGAATGGTTACTTGCAGAAAATGGTTTCCATTTCGGACATTACATCCACTTATAGCAGCCTGCTCCGGTACACCTGTGGGTCATCTGTGGAAGCCACCAGGGCTGTTATGAAGCACCTCGCAGCAGTGTATCAACACGGCTGCCTTCTCGGACTTTCCATCGCCAAGAGGCCTCTCTGGAGACAGGAATCTTTGCAAAGTGTGAAAAACACCACTGAGCAAGAAATTCTGAAAGCCATAAACATCAATTCCTTTGTAGAGTGTGGCATCCATTTATATCAAGAGAGTACATCCAAATCAGCCCTGAGCCAAGAATTTGAAGCTTTCTTTCAAGGTAAAAGCTTATATATCAACTCAGGGAACATCCCCGATTACTTATTTGACTTCTTTGAACATTTGCCCAATTGTGCAAGTGCTCTGGACTTCATTAAACTGGACTTTTATGGGGGAGCTATGGCTTCATGGGAAAAGGCTGCAGAAGACACAGGTGGAATCCACATGGAAGAGGCCCCAGAAACCTACATTCCCAGCAGGGCTGTATCTTTGTTCTTCAACTGGAAGCAGGAATTCAGGACTCTGGAGGTCACACTCCGGGATTTCAGCAAGTTGAATAAGCAAGATATCAGATATCTGGGGAAAATATTCAGCTCTGCCACAAGCCTCAGGCTGCAAATAAAGAGATGTGCTGGTGTGGCTGGAAGCCTCAGTTTGGTCCTCAGCACCTGTAAGAACATTTATTCTCTCATGGTGGAAGCCAGTCCCCTCACCATAGAAGATGAGAGGCACATCACATCTGTAACAAACCTGAAAACCTTGAGTATTCATGACCTACAGAATCAACGGCTGCCGGGTATTGTAAATATCAGTGGTTTGTGCTTTGTTCACTTAAAAAAAAAACAGTGTATAAATTTGGAAAAGGAGAGAGAGGAGACTTTATTTCTTCTAAACGGTTACAGCCTGCAAGGTGGCCATCCCACAGGCTGAGAAACATGCCTCCAACCAAGACCAGAGACAGGCACCTCGAAGGAGGGGTTGGGGTAGACACTTTATGTTGAATGGGTTGGCTAAACATACATATTCAACAGATTACAGGAGGAGCTATGAATATTCATGAAGGTGGTCTTGATACATACATATTGAATAAACACGCATGTAACATACAACCCATGTTCACTTTGGGGTGGAGATTTAGCATTTAAATCAAGCTTATCCAACCTGCAGTCCGTGGGCTGCATGTAGCCCAAGACGGCTTTGAATGTGGCCCAGCACAAATTCATAAACTTTTTTAAAAATTATGGGTTTTTTTTTGCAAAATTTTTTTTTTTCTAGCTCATCAGCTATCATTAGCATTAGTGTATTTTATGTGTAGCCCAACACAATTCTTCTTCCAATGTGGCCCAGGGAAACCAAAAGATTGTACACCCCTTTAAATGATTTAAATGTATTACAATTAGGCCTATACTTCAGAAGTTCTTTTCAGAGCACAAAGGTAAGCAGGTATGCAATCTCTGTAAACCAGCCAGAACCAGTCTGTGGTTGGTGGTCCTCTGATCAGGAGAAAGTTACTGAAATCACTCTCTTCTCCAATCAAAGCTGTAGTTATGGCAGATGGAACAGGGATTGTTAGCATTTGTGAGCTGGATGAGTTGTGAATTGTTTAATATTCACAACTATCAATATTGCTTATCTTGAGACCAATGCTTGTTTAGCTACCAAAGAAGAAAAACCTGTGGCAGTTACGACACAGTTTATTCTTTTTAAATTTTTTTTTTTTCGAGGTTGGGTCTTGCTCTGTCACCCAGGTGGGAGTGCAGTGGTGCGATCACAGCTCATTGCAGCCTCAACCTCCTGGGCTCAGTTGATCCTCATTGTTTGATTTTTTAGGGGGAGATGAGGTCTCACTATGTTTCCCCGGCTGGTCTTGAACTCCTGGGATCAAGCAGTTCTACTGCCTCCACCTTCCAAACTGTTGGGATTACAGGCGTGAGCCACCACGCCCAGCCTAGGACAGTTTATTCTTTAAGCGTAGAGCTGAATGACTTAGCCTTTGCCTGGCATGGTCTTATGTCCTCTTTATAACTTGGTAATTTATTGCCACAAAAAGTCTGTTCTGTTAGTCTCATGATCTCTATGTCAACAGTAATGCTGATGAGTTGTGTTCAAACCATACAAGAGAGGGAGTATAATGATGTGTGTTTGACCTCCCATCCTGTCATGGCCAGGAACTGAGTTTAAGGTTTTTTTCTGGGGTCTCCTTAGCCCAGAGGGGATGCATTCAGTTGGTGGGGGGCTTAGGATTTTTAGTTTACAGCTATAATCAAGACTGGCTGGAAATATTAGCCAAGAATACTGTGAAAATGTTAGATATATAGTTTTGCTTTATTATTTATTATTTATTTTTATAGATATAGGGGGTACAAGTGCAGTTTTGTTATATCGATATATTTCGTGGTGGTGAAATCTGAGCTTTTAGTGTAACCACCGTTATCAGTTAGTAACCACCGTTATCAGATTATTTCTCATCCCTTGCCTCCCTGTCACCCTCCCACCTTTCCAAGTCTCCATGTCTATTCTGCTTTCTATCTCCATGTGTACACATTATTTAGCTCCCACTTGTAAGTGAGTATATATGGTATTGGATTTTCTGTTTCTGAGTTATTTCACCTAAGATAATGGCCTCCGGTTCCATCAATGTTGCTGCAAAAGACATGATTTCATTTTTATTAGTTTTGTTTTAAATTTTCTAGTAGTTTCTACCAGGAGTCAGGACTTGAAAGGAAGGTAGAAGGGCTGTGGAGAGAGGTCTATGTTGGGGGAAAGCTGTTAGATTGGGAGCCATAGGGAAGATTCCCAGAGCTGTAGTCTGATTGGAAAGATATATATACACATACATACATAGATACATATATGTATGTGTTTAAATATATTAAAACTATTTTTATTAAAAATGTAAATATACTAAAAATATTTTTATTAAAAAATATATTGGGAGGCTGAGGCAGGTGGGTCACCTGAGGTTGGGAGTTCAAGACCAGCCTGACCAACATGGAGAAACCCCATCTCTACTAAAAATACAAAATTAGCCGGGCGTGGTGGCACATGCCTGTAGTCCCAGCTACTCGGGAGGCTGAGGCAGGAGAATCACTTGAACCTGGGAGGTGGAGGTTGCGGCGGGCCGAGATCACGCCATTGCACTCCAGCCTGGGCAACAAGAGTGAAATTCTGTCTAAAAAAAAAAAATAAATAAATAAAAATAAAAAAAATATATATGCAGGTTAAGCTTGTCTTCAGCAAATCCTTCTCCTGCGAGCACCCCCATCTCTACCCAATACCCAGTCCTTCCCTGCCAAGTGGCACCCTGCCCTGCTTCAAGTCTTGGAGGAAATCCAACCTGTAAATTAATCACCTGCAGGAGCTAGGAGCTAATTGTATTACAAGATTCTCATCTGGGAAATTGTAGAAGATACTCAGCTCCGTTCCCACCCTAACTGTTGTTTACTTGGTTGGGGCCAGGCCAGGTGACTCACACCTGTAATTCCAACACTTTGGGAGGCCAAGGCAGGAGGATTACTTGAGATCAGCCTGGACACAACAGGAAGACCCTGTCTCCAACAAAAATTAATCATCTGGGCGTGATGGTGCATGCCTGTAATCCCAGATACTCCAGAGGCTGAGGTGGGAGGATCACTTGAGCCCAGGAATTTTCAGGCTGCAGCAAGATATGATCATATCCGTGCCTGGGCAACACAGCAAGACCCTATCTCCAAAAAGAAAAGAAAAAGAAGAATGAATGACAGAAGATTTGGGGAATATTGTCTAACATGATGAAATTTCAGATTTTAGACTTCAGACACAGATATGCGAGGGCAATCTTTCTGGGTAACGGGGATACTTCCCCAAATTCCAAATAACACTAAAGGAGAATGTCTGCCCTACCTGTGTAGACCAGCCTGGTTGCCCAGAGCAGGAAGTGCTATGTGGTGTGAAGCCATGGGAAGCAGGAATCTTGCTGTACTTAACTGTGGCAGTCTGGGGTTAGTTTTCAAACACAAGCAATTTCCCACCCAGCTCTGCCCTGCTTGTCACCCTACAGAGAAATTTCCTATCATTTTAAGATTCTAGAATTTTTTGTACAGATAATCTTTGAAACCTCCTCCCTAATGAGGGAATCCCTTCTGTAAGATTCTGGGTGTCACGAAGACTGTATTAGACTACCTTCTGTGTCAGGAAGCTCACCATCTACTCATGACAACTATTCTTTTATACTGATCTTGTAAAGTGATCACCTATGTGCTGAATTTGGCCTATATGGTGTTTATAATTCTTTTTTAATGTTTGCCATTTAAAAAAAGTATTTACTTTATTTAATTATTATTTTTTTGAGACAGGGTCTCACTCTGTCGCCCAGGCTGGAGTGCAGTGGCACAATCTTGGCTCACTGCAACCTCCACCTCCTGGATTCAAGCAAGTCTCCGGCCTCAGAATCCCAAGTAGCTGGGATTACAGGCGTGCACCACCACACCTGGCTAATTTTTGTATTTTTAGTACAGACGGGGTTTCACCATGTTGGCCAGGCTGGTTTCAAACTCCCAACCTCAGGTGATCCACCTGCCTTGGCCTCCCAAAGTGCTGGGATTACAGGTGTGAGCCACCACACCTGGCCCCAACCTGTTGATTTTTTAAAGGTATACATAACGATAGCCAACATTATTGAACACATACAGGTATTATTGAAGCAAATTTCGTGTATCAACTCATTTAGATGTCTTAACCCTATAAGGTAAATTTTTTCTATTTTTCATTTTTGTGGATACATAGTAGGTATATATATTTATGGGGTACATGAGATGCTTTGATCCAGGCATGCAATGTATAATAATCACATCATGGAAAATGGGGTATCCATCCCTTCAACCATTTATGTTTTGTGTTAAGAACAATCCAATTGTACTGTTAGTTATTTTAAATATACAATTAACTTATTTTGACTTAGATACTATGTTGTGCTATCAAATACTAGATCTTATGTATCCCTTCTAAGTATTTTTTTGTATCCATTAACCATTTCCACCTCCTCCCTACTACCCTTCCAGCCTCTGGTAACCATCCTTCTACTCTCCGTGAGTTCAATTGTTTTGATTTTTAGATCCTACAAATAAGTAAGAACAAGTCATGTCTGTCTTTCTGTGCCTGGCTTATTTCACTTACCATAATGACCTCTATTCATCTTTTTTTTTTTTTTTTTTTTTTTGAGAAGGAGTCTCACTCTGTCGCCCAGGCTGGGGTGCAGTGGTGTGATCTCGGCTTACTGCAACCTCTGCCTCCCAGGTTCAAGTGATTCTCTTACCTCAGCCTCCTGAGTAGCTGGGATTACAGGCGCCCAGTAACACGCCTGGCTAATTTTTGTATTTTTTAATAGACACAGGGTTTCACCATGTTGACCAGGCTGGCCTCGAACTCCAGACCTCAAGTGATCCACCCACCTCGGCTACCCAAATTGCTGGGATTACAGGCGTGAGCCACCGTGCCCGGCCTATAATCCCATTTTCTACATAATGCTCAGCCTCCTAAGTAGCTGGGACCACTGACATGTGCCACCACACCTCGCTACCTCACTAATTTTTTCTCTTCTCATTCTCCTTCTCCTCTTCCTCCTCCTTCTCCTCCTCCTCCTTCTTCCTCTCCCTTCCCCTCTCCTTCCCCCTCCCCCTCTCTCCCTCTCCTCCTCCTCCTTTTTTGTAGAGAGGAGGTCTCTCTATGTTGCCAAGGCCAGTTTTGAACTCCTGGGCTCAAGTGATCCTCCCCATCAGTCTCGCAAACTGCTAGGATTATATGTATGAGCCACTGCACCCAGCCAGTTTTAGAAGGGTTTTTTTTGTGGGGTTTGCAGAAGGGGGTGTTGTAGATTCCTTGACATTTTTATCATAGACAATCATGTTATCTTCGAAAAGAATGATTTTAAATTCTTCCCTTCCAATCTGTATTCCTTTTATTTTATTTTTTGCCTTATTTCACTAACTAGGACTTGTAGTACAATGTTGAATAGTGACATGAATTAACATCTTGCCTTGTTCCTGACCTTAGGGAGAAAGCATTCAGACTTTCACCTTTAAGTATAATGTTAAATGTAGTTTTCTCGTAGGTGTCTTTTATCAAGTTGCTGAGAATTTTTTTTTTTGGTCATGAATAGATGTTGGATTGTGCTAAAGGTGTTTTCTGTATCCATTTATATGATCATGTCATTTTACATGGATGGATGTTGGATTGTTTTTATTACATTATTTTTAGATTATTTTTGAGGCAGGGTCTTGTTCTGTCACCCAGGCTGGAGTGCAGTGGCATGATCATAGCTCACTGTAGCCTTGACTTCCTGGGCTCAACAGATCCACCCACCTCAGCCTCCTGACTAGCTGGGACCGTAAGTGTGAACTATCACATCTGGTTAATTTTTAAATTTTTTGTAGAGACGAGTTCTTGCTATGTTGCCCAGGCTGGTCTCGGACTCCTGTGCTCAAGAGATTTTCCCGCCTGGGCCTCCCAAAGTGCTGGGATTACAGGCGTGAGCCATCTAGCCTGGATGTTGGATTATGTCACATGTGTTTTCTGCATCAATTTATGGGATCACGTAGTTTTACTTTTAGGCTGCCAATATAATGAATTATATGGATTGATTTCCAAATATTGAGCATCCTGCATTCCCTATATGAAGCCCATTTGGAGGTGGTGTAATATTCTTTTTTTTTTTTTTTGAGATGGAATCTTGCTGTGTCACCAGGCCGAGTGCAGTGATGCGATCTCGGCTCACTGCAACCGCCGCCTCCCGGGTTCAAGCAATTCTCCTGCCTCAGCCTCCCAAGTAGCTGGGACTACAGGCGCGCCACCACGCCCAGCTAATTTTTGTATTTTTAGTAGAGACAGGGTTTCGCCACGTTGGCCAGGCTGGTCTCAAACTCCTGACCTTGTGATCCACCTGCCTCGGCCTCCCAAAGTGCTGGGATTACAAGTGTGAGCTACCACGCCTGCCGTAATATTCTTTTATGCATGACTGAATTCCATTTTCTATTTTGTTGAAGATTTTTGATTCTGTATTCATGAATGATATTGGTCTAAAGTTTAATTTTCTTTCTTTCTTTTCGAGATAGGGTCTCACTCTGTCACCAGGGCTGGAGTGCAGTGGTGCGATCTCAGCTCACTGCAACCTCTGCCTCCTGGGTTCAAGCGATTCTCCTGCCTCAGCCTCTGGAGTAGCTGGGATTACAGGCGCCTGCCACTACACCCAGCTGATTTTTTGTATTTTTAGTAGAGACGGGGTTTCACCATGTTGGCCAGGCTGGTGTCAAACTCCTGACCTCGTGATTTGCCTGCCTCGCCCTCCCAAAGTGCTGGGATTACAGGTGTGAGCCACCTTGCCCAGCCTCAATTTTCTTTCTTTTCTTTTCCGTCCTTCCCTCCCTCCTTTCTTTCTCTATTCTCTCTCTCTCTCTCTCTCTCTCTCTTTCTTTCATTAAAGACATTGTCTCATTCTGTTACCAAGGCTGGAGTGCAGTGGTGTCATCACACTTCATTGCAATCTTGAACTCCTGGGCTCAAGCGATTCTCTTGCCTCAGCCTCCTGAGTAGCCAGGACTACTCACACCTCCCACCACACCTGGGTAATTTAAAAAATATTTTGTAGGGATAGGGTCTGGATATATTGCCCAGGCTGGTCTCAAACTCCTGGCCTCAAGTGATCCTCCTACCTCTGCCCCCCAAAGCACGGGGATTATAGGAGTGAGCCACTATGCCTGGCCTAAAATTTTTTCTTCTACGTCTTTTTCTGGTTTTCATATCAAGTTAATGATGGCTTCATAAAATGAGTTGGGAATTATTCTTTGTACTTCTATTTTCTGGAAGTGACTGTGTAGAATTGGTGTTATTTCTTCTTTAAATGTGTGGTAGATATGAAGACAGTTGATAGAAGGAAAAAAATGAAAATGTGTGGCAGAATTTGCAAGTGAACATATCTGTGCCTACAGATGTCTTTTCTGGGAAATTTTAGATAACAAATTCAATTTCTTTAATAGCTATAAGTTTATTCTGGTTACCTACTCCGTATCACATGAGTGTTGGTAGTTTGTGGTTTTCAAAAAATTGGGCAATTTCATATATGTTGTCAAATTTATGTGCATAGATTTGTTTATATTATTCTCTAATTGTCCTTTTAATATCTGCAGTGTGTGTAGTGATATCCCCTTTTTTGTTTCTGATATTGGTAATTTTTGTCTTCTTTTCCTTTGTCAGTCTTGGTAGAAAATTTTTAATTTTATTGATCTTTTCAAAGATCCAACTTTTAGCTTCACTGATTTTTTTCTATTGTTTACCTGTTTATAATTTTGATTTCTGGGCTGGGCATGGTGGCTCACGCCTGTAATCCTAGCACTTTGGGAGGCTGAGGCCAAAGGATCACTTGTGCTCAGGAGTCCGAGACTAGCCTGGGCAATATAGTGAGACCTTGCCTCTGTTTTTAATTTGTATAATAAAGGCATAATAACTTTGATTTGCACCCTTATCTTTATTATTTTCTTTCTTCTTTCATTTATTTTGCTCTCTTTTCTGTAATTTCTTAAGTAGTATGCCTAGGTTGTTGATTTGAGGCCTTTCCTCATTTCTAATATAAGTATGCAATGCTGTAAATGTCCCTGTAAGCACTGTGTTAGCTGCAGATTTTTTTTTTTCTTTTCACCCCTTTGTGAGGAGAGAGCTGCAGATTTTGAAGTTTTGTTTTTATTTTTATATTTTTCAAAATATTATCAAAGTTTCCATGAGACTTCTTCTTTAATGCATGATTATTTAAAAATGTGTTGTTCAATTTCCAAGTGTTTAGAAATTTCCCTGTTATCGGCCAGGCGCAGTGGCTCACGCCTGTAATCCCAGCACTTTGGGAGGCCGAGGCAGGCAGATCACAAGGTCAGGAGATTGAGACCATCCTGGCTAACACGGTGAAACCCCGTCTCTACTAAAAATACAAAAAAATTTAGCCGGGCGTGGTGGCAGGTGCCTGTAGTCCCAGCTACTTGGGAGGCTGAGGCAGGAGAATGGTGTGAACCCGGGAGGTGGAGCTGGCAGTGAGCTGAGATTGCGCCACTGCACTCTAGCCTGGGCGACAGAGCAAGACTCTGTCTCAAAAAAAAAAAAAAAAAAAAAGAAAGAAATTTTTTTCCCTGTTATCTGGGAAATTGGTATCTAGTCTATTATTTGGAGAACATGCTTACAGTGAAGTACAATGCCCATCTCTTATAAAAAGTATATTTTTATGTCTATTTCATGAGCATTTTTGGCTCATGATGATCATTAAAATCTTTTGATTGGTAACAAAAATGACAGTAATAGTAAATGACATAGTAAATAGCAAATATCTGCTGAAAGAGTCCAATCTTTTTTCTTTTGACAGGTGGTCTGACTGACAGCTTGGGTAACTTGAAGAACCTTACAAAGCTCATAATGGATAACATAAAGATGAATGAAGAAGATGCTATAAAACTAGGTCAGATTTCTGTTCTCATATTTGTATCAATGTAAGTTTGATAATAAGAGGAGTTAACTTCAGGCTCTGACACTGGCTGTGTCTGCACAAGGCAAGGATGTTTTTATGTACTTGTGGCTACATTGGTTTCCCTAGACATTTTCCCTACTGCCATTACAATCCTTCAGCATCATTTTATTCAAATTGTACAACACCAGATGGTAACCCTTTTGGGAAGAGAGCCCCTGACGTGTTTTTAACTTCCGTCTCCCTGGCTCATTGGCTATGTTTTTATTTAATGCATAGAAACAATATTTTAAAGTTTATAGTATAGTTTCATAATTGCATAGAAACAATATTTTAAAGTTTATACTATGGTTTCATAGTTAAAAAAATTCATAAATGAAATAGGACACAGGAAACAATGTGAATCAAGAAAACTTTGGGGGAAGCATGCTTTCATTCTACACTGCAGGTTGTGTTTCCCCAATCAAAAAAATGAAAAGGAAAAGGAAACTTCAGGAACACAAGCAGAACACATGGCTTACCACAGGGAACCAGGCCCTGCAGGCCAGGGAGGATTCCTGTTAAAGCTGCTTTCCTTGAATGTCCCTGTTTTCTCATGTGTTGGATTTTTTTTTTTTTTTTTGGCTCTTTTTTTCCCTACTTGAGTCCTCACTAAAATACTCCTCTCTTCCCTTCATCTTGTTCTTTCTTATTCTGCTTCCTGCCGAAAGACAACTCTAGCCTATAAGCCAAACATGGCTGAAGCCTGGGCATGGTGGATCACACCTGTAATTCCAGCACTCTGGGAGGCCAAGGCGGATGGATCACCTGAGTTCAGGAGTTCGAGACCAGCCTGGCCAACATGGTGAAACCCCGTCTCTACTAAAAATACAAAAATTAGCTGGGCATGGTGGTATGCACCTGTAATGCCAGCTACTTGGGAGGCTGAGGAAGGATAATCACTTGAACTCAGGAGGAGGAGGGTGTAGTGAGCCGAGATTGCTCCACTGCACTTCAGCCTCGGTGACAGAGATAGACTCTATCTTGAAACAAAAACAAAAACAAAAGCAAAACATGGCTGACTTCTTTTCCTTATATGGCCTACATGAGAATAATCAAATTAATTCAGTGTTCAATAAACATTTATTGCATGTGTATAAATTACACAGAAAATCAGAGCTGGAAGGGGATTGAGAGCATCTAATTCAACTCATTGATTTCACAGAAAACTCCACTAGAACCTAAAATAGCTTATTGACTTGCTCAAGATCTTACCAACTGGTAGAAAAGAGGTCAAAAAGTACCTCTCTAGGATAGCCTGCTTCTGCTATTAAGGAATCAAAATGTGAACTTGACTAAACCAGTCTAATTATATCAGTAATAATTTACTCTTTATTAAAGAGTTACTCTGCTATAGATTAGACACTAGCCTCGGCAGTTTTATATACCTCATTCCACTGAATCCCCACAACTGTCCTAGTACATAGATATAATGATCCCTAACGCTTCAGCTAAAAGATTGAATAACTTGCCCAAGTTTATAATTATTAAGTAGGGGATCCAGGAACTGACTGCAAAGCTCATGCTCACAACCTTTAACCGGTATATACTCCCATGACAACAATGAACATTTATTGAGCACTTACTATGTGCCAGGCACCACATTAAATATGTTACGTACATTATCTGCAACCTTCCCGAAAGCTCTGCAAGATTGATATTATTAGAATCATATATTTTATTTCTTTTCTTTTCTTTTTTTTGAGATGTCACCCAGGCTGGAGTGCAGTGGTGAGATGTCGGCTCACTGCAACCTCTGCCTCCTGGGTTCAAGCGATTCTAATGCCTCAACCTCCGAAGTAGCTGAGATTACAGGTGTGCACCATCACGCCCAGCTAATTTTTGTATTTTTAGTAGAGATGGGGTTCCGCCATGTTGGACAGGCTGGTCTTGAACTCCTGACCTCAGGTGATTCGCCTATCACTGCCTCCCATAGTGCTGGGATTACAGGTGTGAGCCACCATGCCTGGTCATTAACATCATATATTTCTTTCCCGTAGGCTACAGTACCATCAAGATAAGACAGTATTTTAATGACACAAAGTGAGGCCTAACCAATCCTAAACTGCACATTAGCTTTAGACCTAAGAATGGGGGATATTTTAGAATGTTTCCAATTATACTGTTGATATAAGGTAAATCTTTCTTCTGGTTAAACATGCTGCAGTGGATGTGGTCTTCATTCTAAAGCTTCAGGCAGGCCCCATATCATGAGTCCGGGCAAGGCTTTTGAGGCTGTAGACAGTTGCACTAGAAGCACTCCAAGGAGCCAAGTCCTCATCTACCCCCCTGAACTCAGCCCCCTCACTGTTTAAGATTTTTGAGAAGATTGAAAGGAGAGTGCTCTAGAAGACTTCATTCATGTAAAGAATTACAGTAAGAGTATACATTGATGCCCATTAAAAAGACTACAAATTTACTACAGTGTTTCTCATGCTACTAAGAGAATAACCTCCATATAAGTGATTTTTGTGTGGTCCAAGAGACTGGAAAGTGAGAGTTGAAAGAAAAAAAGCTCTCGTTGATTCTTTGTAACTTAAAGTCGCTGCAGGAAGAACATGGGAAGGTCTCTGCACAATTATTCTTTGCTTTCTTTTCAGTTCATTAATCTATGCTTAAATCGAATTAACTTGGTATCCTAATGCATTCCTTTCTATCTTTTTTCAGCTGAAGGCCTGAAAAACCTGAAGAAGATGTGTTTATTTCGTTTGACCCACTTGTCTGACATTGGACAGGGAATGGATTACATAGTCAAGTCTCTGTCAAGTGAACCCTGTGACCTTGAAGAAATTCAATTAGTCTCCTGCTGCTTGTCTGCAAATGCAGTGAAAATCCTAGGTAACTGTTGCTTCCATTAACTGAATGAGGACAGTATAACAGAACATGTGATACTATTATACTAATTCACACTAAATGTCTCAAATGGAAATTTAATTTTAAGGAAAACTGGAAAAGATAATAAAAACTTCTCGATAATAAGCAGATTGTTTTTAATGATTTTTCTCCATATTAGAATTAAATCAACTATTGATGGATAATAGGGGAGAATTTCAGAATAATTGAAGATGTAATTTTTAGAGAAAGTGAAAAGGAAGAAAATAAGAAATAGGTGCTTGAAACTTGCCACACAACCGGTCATATAATTTACTGCCTAATAAACATTTAAATGAATGGATAAATGATTGAGAAGTGAGAGATAAAGATTTTCTTAAATGATCTCAGGCTTCTAATTCCTACCCATTGCCCTGTTAAGATGAAGTTAATGTGCATGATATGATAATTGAGCCTTCTGAGTTCCCAAAGGGATGCATATCAACTATGGGGAAACTAACTGCATATTTCTGGATAAACTATACATGTGTAATTCAGACATATTTTAAAATTTAGATTTTGGAAAACAGTGGTATAATCTTTTTAAAGTTAAACTATATAACTGCTGGGAGTCTCTAAAGATAACTAAGGAAGCCATTTGTATACTAATATAAAGTTACAGCTAGAGAAACCCACAGTTGAAAAAGGCTGGATAAGTACTGGGAATATGAGAACAATGAGCACATGCCTTTATTTCTCTACTTACTGATGGGGAGAGACAGGCTTAGAACTGGAAATAGCAAACGTACTCTTTTAAAGAGAAGTTCAGCAGGTTTTTTATTGTAGAGCACAAAACCCAGAAGATACTTTAAGAAAAGGGCTCATATGATTGATTAAAAATAATAATAGCCAATATTATAACAAGAGTACATATTCATGAAAAACTTGTCTGATTTTTTTAAAAAGGAGATTTTTCTAGCCCTGACAGAAAAAACTTCAGCTAGATTAAGCAAGAGTGATAATATGTGAAGAAAAGAACTAAGCAATACTTAGCTAGACTGGTACTATTATATAATTAATGTTTGCATGCAAAATAGTTTTCCATTACCTCAACATATTTGTGTCTTTGTCATTCAAATACGTCTTTTGTACACACCATAAAACTGGGTCTTGCTTTAAAAAAAGTTCTGAATATCTGATTATCTCTGCCTTTTAATTGGAGTGTTTAGTCCATTAAGATTTAATGGAATTGTTGATATGGATAAATTTGAATCTGCCATTTTGCTATTTGTTTTCTTTTTTTCTCATCCATTTTTTACTATGTTTTTATTATTAATATCTCAACTATTATGTCAATAAAATCATCTAAGTTGAGGTACACAAAACCAGCTCATTTCATTTTTGTTGTTGTTGTTGTTCCTGTTTCTCCTGCATGATTAACGGCATTTTATAATTGAAGCAACTTTACATTTTATCTGGTCCAACTACCTCATTCTATAGAGGAAGACATTGAGGCTTAGAGAGACCAAGTGATTTTTCCATGGTGACATAACAACTACATCCCATGCTGCTTTAGGTTCTACGTGACCTGGAATTTATTAATCAGAACCTAGGACCAATGACTATTTGCCCATTTGGTCATAACCATGGGATTTGGGGGTTACACCTATCCCAGTGCCTTTGGAAATAATTAAAATAACCAAGGCAAGTTATGGTTTGCACTACCATTAGCAGAGAAGATAAGAACTCAGAATTATTCTAAGAATACTTCAAAATACATTTATATTTACCTGAAAATCTTTTTATTTTGGATTACTTTTTTCCCCCAGCTCAGAATCTTCACAATTTGGTCAAACTGAGCATTCTTGATTTATCAGAAAATTACCTGGAAAAAGATGGAAATGAAGCTCTTCATGAACTGAGTAAGAATGACAATTCAGCCAAAATTAGATACTTGAATATGTATACTGGGTAGTCGAAATACATAGCCTGGGTCCTGAGGTCTTTTATACCCATGTGTGCCTTACTAGATGCACCCTCCTTAGGAAAATCATTTAGGCCTTTCTTAAACTGCCCTTAAGGAACACAGGCCCATGTCTTTTAAGTCATATGCTCACTGCACTTTGAGGCGGGATCCCACCTGCTTTCCTCCTTTGAGGAGGCAACTGTCAAGAGTAGCCGATGTGCAAGACAAATTTGCTTAAGGAATTGGTGATATGATTTTTTAGGTGTGATAGTGATATGTGATTATGGTTAAAAGAAAAAAAAGGAAAGAACTGATTCATATTGTCCATGATTTGCTTTAGAATAATACAGGAGGAATTAGGTCAGGATTAAGCAAGATTGCCCATGATTTAATGTTTTTGAAAGGTGTCTTATTAGTATATATAGTTTCATTATATTCTTCTGCATAATGTTTGTATATGCTTGAATACTTTCCAAAAAATAACCAAAAATTAAGTAGATTCTCATTACAGATTGAGTAGGCTGCAGAGCCACCAAACATAAAGATCATTCCTTCCCTAACATCCCTTCGTTCTTCCTCAGTTTTGAGACCATCCAGTTCCTGAACTGCTCTTTGTTTCTTCCAGTCGACAGGATGAACGTGCTAGAACAGCTCACCGCACTGATGCTGCCCTGGGGCCGTGACGTGCAAGGCAGCCTGAGCAGCCTGTTGAAACATTTGGAGGAGGTCCCACAACTCGTCAAGCTTGGGTTGAAAAACTGGAGACTCACAGATACAGAGATTAGAATTTTAGGTAGGTACACACATACAGAGCCAAGATAACTGGATTTGGCCCTTAAAAAATTCTTAAGTTGGCTTTGCTTATTTTGCCCCCTTATTTTATTTTGCTTCCTCTTTTTTTTTTAAATATAAATATGTCTAATGAATTCATTCACGTTAGAGTAAGAAGACTTAAAACACTGGCCTTCCTTCAGATTGTAAGCCCTTTACCTACAGAATTAAATGAAAAGCATTCACAGTATCCAACAAGATGTATTATATTAGTCATAGCTCTTACTAGCCTTAACTTTCTGAAATTCAGCAATGCCCCTCCCTCCAATATCAGGAAATATTTTCAAGTTACTTACTGGGTATTCAAAACATATAAAGGCGAATGTAGCTGTATCTAAATAGAGCCACAAAATATCTTTAAATAGCTGTAATATTATCCAGAAACAAATAGATCTATATAAATGACTGAAGACACCACCAACCTCAGGCAGTTGATGAAAGAAGCCTTCATACTATCTGTATTAGTTTTCAATTCCTGTATAACATATGGCCTCAAAACATAATGGCTTAAAACAATAACCATTATCTCACAGTTTCTGTGGTTCAGGAATTTAGGAGTTTAGCAGGTTAGCTCTGGCTTGACCTCTCTCATGAGAGGGGCTGCTGGAGGATCTCCTTCCAAGGTAACTTCTCACATGGTTGGCAAGTTAACACTGGCTGTTGGCTGGAGGCCTCACTTCCTCATCATTAGACCTCTTCACAGGCTGTGAGTGTCCTCACAACATGGCAGCCCACTCATTTCTGGTCACTTCTGACATATCCCACTGGTTGCACAAGTTATTCCAATCCAGCGTATGGAAACATTAATACAAGGAGGTCAGGCTCATCAGGTTCAACTTGGAAGCTATCATACTAAAGCCAAGGACTTGTGAAAACAGCCTCGATTGCCTTCATTTCTCTTACAGATTGTCTAAAATGTGTTTAGTTTACGTAACGTACAATTTATTAAACTGTTTTTGTTTTTTGTTTTTGTTTTTTTTTTAGACAGAGTCTTGCTCTGTCGCCCAGGCTGGAGTGCAGTTGCACAATCTCAGCTCACTGCACACTCCACCTCCCTAGTTCATGCCATTCTCCTGCCTCAGCCTCCCGAGGAGCTGGGACCACAGGCGCCAGCCACCATGCCTAATTTTTTTTTTTGTATTTTTAGTAGAGATGGAGTTTCACTGTGTTAGCCAGAATGGTCTTGAACTCCTGACCTCGTGATCCGCCTGCCCTGGCCTCCCAAAGTGCTGGGATTAAAGGCTTGAGCCACCGCACCCGGCCCTATTTAAACTGTTTTTAAGTGTAAAAGCTTTGTGGCATTAAGTACATTCATATTATTGTGCCACTATCACAACATCCATCTCCAGAGCTTCTTCATCTTCCCCAACTAAAATTCTGTACCCATTAAACATTAACTCCCATCTGCTGCTCTTTTTAGAACCTTCTTTCCTGCAGATGTGTACCTAAGTCCTTAGGCTGCCCAAGGGTGTGCCTTCCTAATGGTGCTTTAAGTTCTGGATCTTTCCTTCCTTTAATTCCTAACTTTACTTCTATCCACTCCCTCAACCCATTAACTCACATCATCCTGGTGTCATTCTTTCAGGCCCTTCCTCTATTTTAGGTTATATTAGAGTCAGGTGGCTTCTGTGACAGACTAATTAGTTAGCTGATAAATAATCTCTCTTAGATAACCTCATACCTTAAGTGAGTTGGAAAAGATGTGTCTTTTCAAAGAGGCCCTTGAAGAATATATAGATTTAGAATTCATGTTGGGGAGGCATTTTTAGGTTGAGGTCTTTTAGCATCCTTTAAATCTTTAAGTAGGTAGCTGCCTACTTTGTCCACTCCCAAGGCTGGCCATTGAGACCAGAGAAGGAGATGGTGTGCTTAATGAAATAAAAACTGAGCTAGGCAATAATTTGTAATTTGACTTTATTTTTATTTATTTGTTGAGATGGAGTCTCGCTCTGTCTCCCAGGCTGGAGTGCAGTGGCATGATCTTGGCTCACTGCAACCTCTGCCTCCTGGGTTGAAGTGATTCTCCTGCCTCAGCCTCAGCCGAGTAGCTGGGATTACAGGCACGCTCCAACACCCGGCTGATTTTTGTATTTTTAGTAGAGATTGGCTTTTGCCATGTTGGCTAGGCTGGTCTTGAACTCCTGACCTCAATTGATCCACCGGCCTCGGCCTCCCAAAGTGCTGGGATTACAGGCATGAGCTGCATCAGGCCCTCCGTTTTTTTAAAAAAAGAATTTGTGAACCGGGCATAGTAGCTTACACCTGTAGTCCCTGTGCTTTGGGAGGCTGGGGTGGGAGGATTGCTTGAGGCCAGGGGCTCAAGAGCAGCCTGAGCAACATAGGCAGATCCCATCTGTACAAAATACTTTTTTAAAAAATTAGGCCGGGTGTGGTGGCTCGTGCCTGTAATCCCAGCACTTTGGGAGGCCGAGGCGAGCGGATCACGAGGTCAGGAGATCGAGACCATCCTGGCTAACATGGTGAAACCCTGTCTCTACCAAATACACAAAAAATTAGCCGGGCGCCCAGCTACTCAGGAGGCTGAGGCAGGAGAATGGCATGAACCCGGGAGGCGGAGCTTGCAGTGAGCCGAGATCACGCCACTGCACTCCAGCATGGGCAACAGAGACTCCATCTCAAAAAAAAGAAAAAAAAAAATTAGCTGGGTATGTTGGCACATGCCTGTAGTCCCAGCAACTTAGGAGGCTGAGGAGGGAGACAATCCCTTAAGCCCAGGGGGTTAAGGTTGTTGTGAGCTATGCTCATGCCACTACACTCCAGCCTGGGTGACAGAGTAAGACCCTGTTTCTTAAAAAAAAAAAAAAAGTCAATTCAGTAAGAAGATATAATCATTATATATATATAAACACACACAGACACACCCCCCTATATTCACACAGACATATATATATATATATATACACACACACATATATATGTCCCCAACACTGGAGAACCTAGATATATAAAGCAAATATTGTTAGAGCTAAAGAGAGAGAGAGAACCCAATACAACAATAGCTGGAGACTCGACACCCCATATACAGCATTGGACAGATCTCCCAGACAGAGAATCAACAAAGAAACATCAGACTTAATCTGCACTATACACCAAATGGACCTATATTTATAGAGCATTTCATCCAACAGCTGCAGAATACACATTCTTCTCCTCAGCACATGGATTATTCTCAAGGATAGACCACATGTTAGGCCACAAAATAAGTCTTAAAAAATCCCCCAAAATTGAAATCTGATTCAAGTATCTTCTCTGACCATAATAGAATAAAACTAGAAACCAATAACCAGAGGAACTTTGGAAACTATACAAACATATGGAAATTAAACAACATGCTCTGGAATGACAAGTGTGCCAATGAAGAAATTCAGAAGGAAACTGAAAAATTTCTTGAAATAGGCTGGGTGTGGTAGCTGATGACTATAATCCCAGCACTTTGAGAGGCCAAGGTGGGAGGACTGCTTGAGCCCAGAAGTTTGAAACCAGCCTGGGCAATATGGTAACATGTCATCTCTACAATTAAAAAAAAAAAAAAAAATATATATATATATATATATATTTAAAATTTCTTAAGACAAATGAAAATGGAAACACAACATACTGAAACCTATGGGATACAGTGAAAGCAGTATGTCCCCTCCCCTCCTTCCCTCCCTCCCTTCCTTCCTTCTTTCCTTCCTTCCTTCCTCCCTCCACCACCCCTCTCTTTCTCTTTGAGACAGGGTCTCCCTGTTGCCCAGGCTGGAGTGCAGGGATGTGATCACAGCTCACTAGCCTTGAACTTCTGGGCTCAAGGGATCCTCCTTCCTCAACTACCCAAGTAGCTGGGACTAGAGGCCACTATGCTCCGCTAATGGACCTTCCTCTTCAACGACCTTCCCTTCCACTCTCCTTCATCCATTCATTCTATGAGCATGCAATGACTAGATTATGACAAGCCACTTAAAATTGTTCTACCTGCAAAATAATAAATGCAGATATCCCATTCTCAAACCACAACCTCCTGTATTTCTATCTACTCCTAATCACCAGTTCTTTTACTTCACTGGGACTTCCAGTCCGTCGATCCCGCTACCTTCTACCTATTTTTCAGGCCCTTTCTGTTTTGACTTGCCTTCCTACCTAGTTTCAACTCCATCTTCCATCCCTGCAAACATTCTTGTCTTTAATAGCTGAAATTCTCATGGCCCACAGTAGCATGAGTCAATTCAGCCAATGACTTTGAGTGATGGATGTGTGTGATAGATGCAATAGTGAAATGAAGAGTGTAATGAGAGATGGAGTCTCTAATTAAAGAAAGACTACCTAATGAGATGCAGGCAGAACATGAGATGTGGAATGAGAGGTATGAAATGAAATATAGTAGATGGGGTGTACTTTCCTGACAAAACCCCAGGCCTGGATTGTCCTTAAATTTCCCTTTTTAAAATTTTGTAACTACACTTAGGATACTGGGGAAAAACTGCAAAATTTGGGAGATAAATACAAGTTCATACTGACAAATTTCAACGAAAATATTTAGAAGTGAATGGTAAGAAAACGCTGTATATCAAAACTTGTGGCATGCAGCAAAAGGCAGCAAAAAAGAGTAACTTTACAGTGGAGAAAGCTGTTGACACTATCTTGGTCAGGTGACAAGGTCAACATTAACAGTGGTGATTCATGTTGATAGTATGTACCTAGATATGACATGATGAAAATAGTACTTCACCTCTATGATATTCCTCCCCAAAGATCCATATCCCCCATCTAATGATGAGAAAAACATCAAACAATCCTAACTGAGGGACTTCTACACAAAACTGACCAGTATTCCTTGAAACTGTCAAGGAAATAAAAAACAAGGTGATTGTGAGAAATCGTCATAAGCATGAGGAACCTAAAGAGACATGACAATGAAATGTCATGTCCTATCCTGGATGAGTTCCTGCAACAGAAAAAAAGACATTTGGTCAAAACTAAGGCTGGGTGCGGTGGCTCACGCCTGTAATCCCAGCACTCTGGGAGGCCGAAGTTGGCAGATTGCTTGAGCCCAGGAGTCCGAGCCCAGTCTGAGCAACATGGCAAAACTCAATCTCCAAAAAATTAGCTGGGTGTGGCAGCGTACGCCTGTAGTCCCAGCTACCTGGGAGGCTGAGGTGGGAGGATGGCTTGAGCTCAGGAAGTTGAGGCTGCAGTGAGCTGTGATCATGCCACTGCATTGCAGCTTGGGTGACAGAGTGACACCCAGTACCCCCCCGCCCCCCGCAAAAAAAAATAGAAAAAGAAAGAAAGTGAAAATACAACCTACAGAATGTGAAAAAAAAATTGCAGGTCACATTATCTAATAAAGGACTTCCATCTTGAATATATAAAAAAACTCTTATGGCCGGGCATGGTGGCTGACACCTGTAATCCCAGCACTTTGGGAGGTTGAGGCAGGTGGATCACAAGGTCAGGAGTTTGAGACCAGCCTGGCCAATATGGTGAAATCCCATCTCTACTAAAAATACAAAAAAATTAGCCGGGCGTGGTGGCACATACCTGTAATCCCAGCTACTCTGGAGGCTGAGGCAGAAGAATTGCTTGAATCCTGGAGGCAGAGGTTGCAGTGAGCCGAGATTGCGCCACTGCACTCCAGCCTGGGTGACAGAGTGAGACTCCGTGTCAAAAAACAAAACAAAACAAAAAAACTCTTACAACTCACTGATAAAAAATGCAAATAACCCAATTTGTAAAATGGGCAAGAATCTGAACAGGCATTTCACCAAGGAAGACATTTAAATCGCAAAATAAATACCAGAAAACATAATCAATATCATTAGCCATCAGGGTAATAATGTAAACCAAAACTACAATGAGATACCACCTGAGACCCACTAGGGATGGTTATTATTTTTTATTAAAAGACATACAATAACAAGTGTTGCTGGCAAGGATACGGAGAAATTCATATGCTGGTAGTTAGAATGTAAAATGATGCAGCTGCTGAGGAAAACATTCTGGCAAGTTATTCAAAATGTTAAACATAGAGTTGTCATATGACCCAGCAACTCTCTTCCTAGGTACTCAAGATAAATGAAAACCAATATCCACATAAAAACTTGTATATTAATGTTTATAATAGCATGTTTAGTAGCTCAAAAGTGGAAACAACTCAAATGTCCATCAAATAATGAATGGATTAAAAAATGTAGTATGAAAAAAATTAGCTGTGTGTGGTGGCACATGCCTGTAATCCCAGCTACTTGGGAGGCTGAGGCAGGAGACTCTCTTGAACCGAGAAGGTGGAGGCTGCAGTGAGCCAAGATCGCACCACTGAACTCCAGCCTGGGTGAGAGAGTGAGACTCTACCTAAAAAAAAAAAAAAAAAAAAATAGCGGGGGCTGGGCCCAGTGGCTCACGCTTGTAATCCCAGCAGTTTGAGAGGCCAAGGCGGGTGGGTCACCTGAGGTCAGGATGGCACCACTGCACTCCGGCCTGGGAGACAAAACAAACAAACAAACAAAAAACAGTGAATAAACACAATCTCTCTTAATATTTCCTGGCAATCTTACTGTGTTTCTGCATTCAACACTGTATGTAAACTATTTCACACTTTTTTCTTCTCAATCAGTACTCAGCGTCTCCTATTTCACAGAGGATGTGACTGTTATTTTTTTCTCTCCTTCTCCTTAGAGCTTATAGTAGGTTTCTCTTCTCCTACCTAAGCGCAGTCTCTTTAGCAGTGCTTGAGATGCCAGCCTCACCCTCACTCCAGTTCAGGGACATCATTTTATTGACTGTGCCTCTTGTTACTGACTCCCTCCTGTCAGTTTTTAAAGTTGCTCAAATCTCTTCCATTTTAAATAAAACTCTCCCTGAGTCCTATCTTCCTCCTTTGGTTATCATTCTATCTCTCCTCTCCTTCAAGGTAAAAGCTCTAAAACAAATTTTATGTACCCTTATGACATCTCCATTTCCTGACCATCTGCTACTTTCTACTCATTGCATCTGACTCTCCACACCCCTCCATGTGGCTGAATTTCAATAGACACTTTCAGAAGTGTTTAATTTATTTGATTCCTCTGCAGGAGTTGACACTGAGCATTCCCTTCTTTTCAAAACATTCTCTTGACCTCCATGCCACCTTGACTACTTCTCAGTCTTCTTTTCAATGGTGATTCCTCTACCCAGATATTAAATGTTCCTAGTTTTCCTTAAAGCTTGGTCTAGACTATCTGCTGTTCTTCCTCAGAGATTGCATTTGATCTCCAAGCTTTGCCATGTTTTGCTCGACTCCCAAAATTTTGTTTCTTACCCATCAGCAATCTGAGACTACAACATAAAAATCATTGCTAGCTCAGGTATCTATTTCACCTGTTTTTTTGTTTGTTTTGTTCCAGGCTGCAGTGCAGTGGTGCGATCCTGGCTCACTGCAACCTCCGCTTCCTGGGATTCTCTGTTCTCTATTCGCTTCTCTGAATCTCAAGTGATTCTCCTGCCTCAGCCTCCCCAGTAGCTGGGATTACCGGTCCATGCCGCCACTATAAGTATGTGCCATTATAAGTGTGTGCACTATGCCCAGCTAATTTTTGTATTTTTAGTAGAGACGAGGTTTCATCATGTTGGCCAGGCTGGTCTCAAACTCCTGACCTCAAGTGATCTGCCTGCTTCAGCCTCCCAAAGTGCTGGGCTTACAGGCATGAGCCACCATGCCTGACCAATTTCACCTGCTCTAACAAAACCCTTTGTTAAATGGCATCTTTCAACTTGGATGTTTGAAGCTGAACTCTGCTATCCAGCCTGTTCTCAAAGAGAGCTCATGCCTGTAATCCCAGCACTTCGTGAGGCCGAGGTGGGTGTATCACTTGAGGTCAGGAGTTCAAAACCAGCCTGGCCAACATGGTGAAACCCTGTCTCTACTAAAAATACAAAAATTAGCTGGGCGTAGTGCACATACTTATAATCCCAGCTATACCGGAAGCTGAGTTGGCAGGATCACTTACTTGAGCCAGTGGGGCAGATTGCAGTGAGCTGAGATTGCACCACTGCACTCTTGGGCAACAGAGCCAGAACCTGTCTCAAAAAAAGAAAAAAAAAAAAAAAAAAAAAGCCATCGCAGACCCTATTCATGTTCTAGAAGCTCTGTGTTAAATCCTGGGCCCAATCATTCTGCTGTGTAGATCCCGCTATCATATTTTATTTTCCAAAAGCTCTTTCTTAGCATCTTATTGTTGCTGAGTAGATGCAGTCTACTGAAAAACTTAGGATCTCTGAAAAACTTAGGTCTTTGGAGTTTGATTTTTCTTGTTTTCTACAGTGCCTGATTTCTTTGGGAGTTGTTTTGGCTTTTAGTCTCAGTCTTCCTTGTGGGAGGCTGTTGTCAAATGTCTGATAATCCTGCACTGTCCTCTTCACATTTTAGAGGGAGACACAAGTTGATAGGGAGTTCTGTGTGTCTAAGGGAGGCGGTGAATTTTTGACAGGCTAACTCCACTAGGGGGTGATTGGGCAAGCAAAATGGCCCCTTCTTTGTAGGGCCTTTTCCTGGGGGGCAGTTCCATTTCTCCTAAGAATCCTCCAGTCTTCCTCCTGGAGCATATAAGCCCAATTGCAAGTGTCCTGGGAACAAAGTGGAGTGGGAAAGCCTATTGCTTTTGTGTGCTCCCACGGTACCCTGACCTACCATAGCACCCACCACCCATCTAATTACTTTATAATGCATGTCTTCACACTATTTTGTAAGCCCATTTAGACAGGGACCATGTCTGTCGTTTACACATATCCCCAGCACCCAGCATAATCCGCAGCACGTAGTAGCACTAAAGATGTTGCTGAATGACTAAACAGTGAGAACTCTGGTACTCGTTCAGGTGAACTACAGGACAACACAAATGAAGAGTTGTGTTTGGGATACAGGAACCCCCAAGAATCAGAACCCTTCTACCCAGGGCATTTGAGATTTTTCCTGGAATTCCAATCAAGCCATTTGCACTCTCCACAGCCCACATACAGCCTATGGCTCTAAATGTCATGGATTCTGTTTCTCTTGGATCTAGTCTGCTCCTCATAAGCACTGCAGATTAAATGAACAAAAGGCATGCCCTTGGCTTATGACAAATGTTGTTTGTTCTTGGTTCCTGCACTAGCACACATTCCAATAATTATCTAAGAAACTCTCTTAAATTGATGATAAGATCCTTATACCTTAGTAGATAACCACTATAAATTGCTCACCCTGTGAGGGTGGAATGGGCTTTAAATTCTTCTTAAATTCCTTTTAGGTGGTGAAAATATGTTCTGCTAGCTGAGAAGGAGAAAAAAAGTTGATCTTTGGGGAAGGAGCCTTAGATAGACACACAACTGGCAACCAGCATTTGGACTGAGTGCATGCCATGCTGGGAAGCATATGGAGAAGGGGCAAAGGCAGAAAGGACATGAACATGAGATGGAAGAGAGAGCAGGGAGAAAGCCATCCTCCAAGGAACAGAGGAGGTGGAAGGCAGGGGAAAGTAAGGACCTATGTACTATTTAGGCTGGGCATAGGCTAAGCTGCGATAACAGAGACCCAACTATACCATGGCTTACAGAAGGCAGAACTTGATTCTCTATCATGTAACAGTCCAGAAATGAGCAGTCCAGGCAGGTGGGGTGGTTTTCCTCTGTGCAGTCTTTCAGGCCCAGACCCCTACTTTTCTTTTTACTCCTCTATTCCTTAAGAGTGTTATTTTTGACTTTATGGCCATAGCTAGGTCACTGCCCTGTGATCATTTCAACCTAGTAGAAGAGGGGAAAAGCGGAAAAGTGACATGGAAGTTGCACACATCACTTCTGCCTATACTTCCTTGGCAAAAATTTAGCCACACCTAATAGCAAGGGAGGTTGGGATATGAGTGGCCATATGCCGAAATAAAACTCTATTAACTATGGAATAAGGAGAGACAGTTTTGGGAACAACTAGCAGTCTGTCTCACTTTTCTTCTCTTTTTTTTTTTTGAAATGGAGTTTCACTCGTTACCCAGGCTGGAGTGCAATGGTGTGATCTCTGCTCACCGCAACCTCTGCCTCCTGGGTTCAAGTGATCCTCCTGCCTCAGCCTCCCGAATAGCTGGGATTACAGGCATGCACCACCACGCCTGGTTAATTCTGTATTTTTACTAGAGACGGGGTTTCTCCATGTTGGTCAGGCTGGTCTCAAACTCCTGACCTCAGGTGATCTGCCCGCCTTGGCCTCCCAAAGTGCTGGGATTATAGGCATGAGCCACCGCACCCGGCCTCTGTCTCACGTTTCAAATTAATAAAAGTGGCAAAGAAGGCCCAAAGATGGTGTCAGTGACACTGACCATGGGTAAGAGACATGAAGGCAGAATCCTGTGAATCATCTCCTTACCTGGCTTTGCCCACTTTAGCCGCTAGCATCTTGACCACGGTCAGGCAGGGTCAATCACTTTAGGTGTCTGTAAAGAAGAACCTGAAGAGCTTTCGAAACTCAAGACCTTATGATGGTGATAAAAGCATTGGCTGACATTGACTAAGGACACACTCTAGAATGTACTTAGTTGCACTGAACAAACTACACAAGGCCATGCAGTGACATCAGACACCAAATTCACAGATCTCCTCTCACTACGGAGCTGGTAAACACCTTTACTGAAAGTGGGTAAGGGTATAGTTTCAGTGCATAACTAGGTTGACCTCACCCACGTAAGCTGGTCGGACAAGACTGTCCATTTCTGTCATTAAGCCCTCATTACTGGTAGCAGATAGCTTTTAGTCTTTGCTTGCTAACCTTAAGATTGTACAGCACTGAACCTTTCCTTCTTTAACTTGAACTCTTTAGTGGTCTTCTCACTGAGACAATGGAAAGGAACTTTTAAAACCTCTTTTCCTACTTGGAATCCAAACTGAATCATGGACCTTCATTTCCATAAGGGTCAGTTTCTGGAACATTATCTAATATTACACATCTCCCAAGAAACACAAGTTTAATATACAACAAATTAACCCTCCAAAGTTGGGTGAGGTACACTAAGACTAAGATGAGCTCGGATGAGCCGAGTAATGTGGATTGATAAGCCAGGCATACATCTTCTGCAATTTGTGTGTGATACTCTGGAGTATAAACATGTAAGTAACAGAGTTCCCATGTCCAGTCTGCCTGTCTGTCCACTCTGTACTTCAAGGTGAACTTAGTCATCCAGAAAAGGCCAGGTAGGTGGGTAGGGCTAACGCTTTGCACAATTTAATATGTGTAATTAACACAGAGCTAGTTTTGTGAAATCCTAATGTTGTATACTGGCCAATCTGTATGATGGTAAATGACCTGAAAGAAAGGTATTTTTTCTTATTGCAAGACTCACTTGGGTTCCAGTACCACCTAAACTGGTAACATGGGATAAAGAATGAACACTAAACTATTTGTGTATGTATACACACACACACACACACACACACATCCTTTGTATGTATGTGTGTGTGTGTGCATTCTTTGTGTATCAGAAAGACAGGATATCCACCTACCCTATGTAGGAAATACTTTAGGTGCCCTATTCTGTAAGGAATGGAGGAACTTCCTGAAGAGGCTCGGGAGGGTTATACATAAACAGGTAAACAAAAACACCCAAATCTTTAGATACTGAAGGAGGCTCACTTACTCAAGTTTACAGTTAGGAACATACCCATAGAAACAACAGTTAGGTGGTGTTTACTTTTTCAGAAGAGGAAACGACTTAATATTGCCAAAGATTGACTCCAGGTTTGAAAACAAGTACTGAATATTTAATTAAAGCAACCTTCCATTTCCTAGGAGTAAGGAAAAGGGAAAAAAAAAGTAATTCATTTACATATTGTTGCTACCTCACTACGAATCACTATTTATCAGATTCCCTTATACTCTAGGAAAATATAATAGACCATATTCACAATCACTGCCCTAGCTATAGAGAATTATATTAATAATTTCTTTCTGAGGCAAAGCACTGGTTCAAACATGGCCATTTCAGAGTGAAAAAAAAAGTATGTAAAATAAATGTAGAACCTATTTCTCTTTTTTTTAAAAAAATTTTTCTTCCAACTAATATACTTATTTCTTTACCCAGGTGCATTTTTTGGAAAGAACCCTCTGAAAAACTTCCAGCAGTTGAATTTGGCGGGAAATCGTGTGAGCAGTGATGGATGGCTTGCCTTCATGGGTGTATTTGAGAATCTTAAGCAATTAGTGTTTTTTGACTTTAGTACTAAAGAATTTCTACCTGATCCAGCATTAGTCAGAAAACTTAGCCAAGTGTTATCCAAGTTAACTTTTCTGCAAGAAGCTAGGCTTGTTGGGTGGCAATTTGATGATGATGATCTCAGTGTTATTACAGGTGCTTTTAAACTAGTAACTGCTTAAATAAAGTGTACTCGAAGCCAGTAAGTGCTCTGGGACCTCATTATTTTAAGCCTGGTAGTTAAAAAAAATCTTGCAAAAGGATGCCAAAGAAGATAAGGAAGTGGAAAGAAGTTTAATTTGATGATTAAAAACATGCAACAGTTTTGTGTCTTAGCTCTCCTACTAGGATTATCGGCTCCTTGAAGGAACTCTCATTCATCTTTGTGTTACCTTTGGTCTGGGTCACACCAACTGGTATACTGAATGCATATTAACTTAGTATAGTGCCTGGCATGTAAGAGATTCTCAACAATATTCTCAATAAATATTCGCTGAATATGAGATAAATTATTAATAGCTACTGAATAAAGAAACATTATTTAAAACCAGAGAGGAAACTCCATATATGTTCTTTAATCCAAACAGTTTAATTCAAGCAATCTGGAATATAAAAAGCACTTTCTGATATTAGAAGGAGATCAGACTCCCAAAAAAGATCAGCATTCTTTAGTCAAGCAAAACTTGGAAGTTTACAAACAGCTAAATCAGAAGCTTGAAATTCAGGTCCTCTCCAGTACCTGCTACATTATATGTAATTCCAAACATGACTTCAGAGATTAAAGAAGAAAGGGAAGATGTTTCCCATTCTTTTGTACCCTATATAAACTAAGGGTACCCTGCCCTAATCTTTTTTCCAACACTTCCCCAAATAACCCTTCCTTACAAAGAAAGAAGTCTAAGAAAACTCTCTCATCTAAATATATTTAAGTAGAGGCAAGCCTGAAAAAAACACAAAAACCTAAATGGTGTTAGGCTGTGGTTCACCTATTCTCATGGCACCTCAAATTAATGGCTTGGGTGTTGGTGTAGGTAATGCTTGGCCTGTATGTTGAGGTAGTCACTAGATAAAATTTTGGGCACAACATCCGTTTAGCAATTGGGCATACATTCTACAGATTTAGCCGTAACATTTTGAAGCTGATTATTTTACAGATCAACTAATTAATTCCTCTCCCTAACTTTACAGATGAGAAAGCTCAGATGATTTGCCCATGGGTTATAAAACTACTTCCTTACACAGTGGCAGCATCAGAACTGGAATTCAGATCTCTTGCCTCCTAGGCAGTGTTTTTCCTATTATAATATGGTGACTTCGTAAAGCAGGGTTAATTACATTCCACAAAGCTTACATCTTAATCACAAACAACGGGACAAATATTTAAATTGAACTTCTTTCTCTGTCTAGCTTCAAGTGATTCTGTGGCAAGATTTACTAGTAAGGCTGCTGCCTATAGGCCTATGCTGGGCAAGTTCCTTATTTTCATATCCAGAAGTTAGTCAGAGCTTGGCAAATAAGACTTCTCTATATAATAATGCATGGCCCAATGTCCCCTGTAACATCTTACATGCAGGACATAGGGCCAATTCTTTCATAACCCACAGGCAACTGTGAGTGTCCTTTCTCAAATAGTGAAGGTAGGTATTAAAGCACCTTTGGTGGGACAGATGCACAGGTGTTGCCTCTGAATTGGTGTTGAGGAAGTAGGCATAAAACCTCACACAGAACTGTGTTTGGTACCTGAACACTTTAAAATCCTATGGGGATGGGGAAGACATGCATGGGGTGGCAGCACATACCTCTTAACCATAACTCAGGACATGGCAGTTCAGATTTCATGCATGACCCTAATACACATTTAGTTGAGATCAATGGAGGAAGAAGAATCATCCTGTAATAGCAGACCAATAACAGATACAGTAATAGTTGGAAAACATAAGATAAAGGCCAAGGAACAGGTTGCCTTATTACATTTTACGAAGTATCATTTTCCCCAGTAGTCAAGGTAGTGTAGGCTGTATTTCTTTAGCAGGTCACATGCCTGAACAGGGGTTGCAGATGCCAAAGACAATGACCAACTCCTCACTAAGAAAAAGGTATTTAGGACATGGTCACTTATTACCACAGATGACAATTCTGCTTGACAGAGATGGCTTCTTGGATGTTTTTAATCCACAGCGAAGAAAAAGGATTTCAAAGTGCTGCTCCTATTTGAAAGTGATTGAGTTGACTGAAGAAACTGTTGCAAAAGAAAAACAAAAATCTTCTCTAGATAGCTGGCTGATGGCTGGGAAAGTCATAAATCTCCAGGAGCATTGGATTCCAGGAAAGTTAAGTCCATTCTCAAAATTCCATTTTAAAACTGTTATGGAATGCATAATAAAATAAAACAATAAAAAACCCTCCTAGGTCATGTGTGACTGCTGCTTGTTATACTTTTTGGAAGTAATACTAGCCATGTTAGAAAGTCCTTAAACTCTGCATTTGGAAAACAACTAAAAAATAACATAATCTATGTAATTCTCACATTTCATCACAGTTACCAATTTCCCATTTTTGACAAAGCAAAACAAAAAGAAACTGCCCACTGCAGACCTAACAATGCTGTATTCTATAATCTAAGGTCCATTATGCTTTGGAAAAATTATATATGCTCAAATTCTTTGTGCAATTTGAAAAGACATCAAATTCCATATTATGTACGGAACTCCATGTGTTTTGGTAATATATTTGATATATTTTGTTAATAAAATAAGAAATTAAAAAGCCAATGAATGAAAACGTGTCAGGAAAGATAAATTCATTATGTCAGTAATTTGACTAAATGTAACATAGAAAATTGGGATTCTTTCACTGCATATCACCAAAAGTTTGGTAGTCACTTAATCAAAATAAAACACTGAGAACCATGGACTATTTACAAATGTACTAAAATTTTTAAAGGAGAGAAACTTTAACAAAAATCTTGATAATTAAAAATTCAAATTGTGCTAGATAGAATGTATTCCAAAATTTCTGCTAAAAATTTTTGCTTTTAGTTTGTAAGACATAATACAGGAGAACCTCAAAGAAAAATTTAGCAATTAAGTTTGGAAAAGCTATAAAAGAGACTTTTACTTTTTGAACAGACATTTTTCCCTTTTCCAAAATGTGTATTATTCAAGAAGCATATTTATAAATTTCATTAAAGAAAATATCGGCCAGGTGCGGTGGCTCACACCTAATCCCAGCACTTTGGGAGGCTAAGGTGGGTGGATCATGAGGTCAGGAGTTCAAGACCAGCCTGGCCAACATGGTGAAATCCCCCGTCTTTACTAAAAATACAAAAATTAGCTGGGCGCGGTGGCAGGTGCCTGTAATCCCAGCTACTCAGGAGGTTGACGCAGGAGAATCATTTGAACTCAGGAGGCAGAGGTTGCAGTGAGCTGAGATCATGCCACTGCATTCCAGCCTGGGCGACAGAGTGAGACTCCATCTCAAAAAACAAAACAAAACAAAAACTAAGGAAGCCTTAATAAAGTACAGCCTTAAGTTAATAATAATGTATTGGCCGGGCAGAGTGGCAGAGCAAGACTCCGTCTTACCTTATAAAGGTAAGGTCACATCACACTGCAGTCAACTACAAAACCAAAGATATCAAAATCCAAATTTAAAGAAACACATTTTCTAAAGGAAGGCTATTTAAAGCCTTTAACATTTACGAGGATTTCACTGTCACAAACACATTTTACAAAAATATAGTTTCATAGGTTTCATGAAATGTGAACAAGCCTACTATTATCTAACATTTAGAGTAAATGATTAAACAGTCAATGCAAAGTTGGATTACTAAATAAATTGGAAGCCAAGGAGTCAATATTCCTTATAAAAATAAGTTAGAGTCTATCATGGTCTTGGTTGTCCAATTCTATTATTAGTTCCATATCTACTTGGTATATTTGTAAAACCAGTCCTCAATCCTTGATTTGCTCCAATTCCTGGAACTCCAAGTCCTTGATTAAGCATGCTGCTGTAAGGTGTGTGTCCATGATAGAGACCAAAACCATAAGGCCTTGTTTGTGTGTTTAGAAGAATAACTGGGTTCACATTTTTCCCAGGAGTGTTAAATGAAAATTCTGGAGGTGGACTACTAGGTTTAGCTGGAGTTGATGTAACTGGGTTCAAATCATCAGTACCCTTTAAAAGAGGCATTGGGATTACGTGATGATCTGAAAAGTTTAGGACATTGGCTGCAACAGGCCCAGACAATAAGGCAGGCCTAATCCAGTCATCCTTGAAAATTTGAACAGTTAGAGTAGACACTAGAGTGTACAGCCTGTTGGTCACATGAGCAAGAACCATTTGTTCATTGGCATCTCGTCGAATTCTTACATGCACTGATCCAGCCTAAAAGGGGCAAAATCATAACAAAGAGATTGCTTAGAATTAGACTAACAAAAAATTCATTAGATAAAACATTTTATTTATGATTTGGTAAGTTCCTGGCATTTTCTTTGAAAGAAAAAGCTTAATGTTAATATTTCTTAAAGACTACTTGCTGGTGATTATCATTGTAATGAGTTAAATAATTTGTGAATCTTTAAAATACAAAAAAAGAAATATCCATGTAGGAACAAGATAGGAATATTATAATACAAGGAAGAATATAAATGAAACATACAAAAAATACAATGTAAGAGCCGAAAAGGTAGGTATTAATTCCAATTGAAGAGGACTTCAAAAGAAGATGGCATTTAATCTAGGGTTGGTGATTAAACAGAATTTCAAAAAGTAGAGACGCATTCCACACTGAGGGAAAAGCAATGAAAATGTATGGCATACTTGGTAAGAATAAGCAATAATACCAATATACAAAGAAGTCCTGGCCGGGCGCAGTGGCTCACATCTGTAATCCCAGCACTTTGGGAGGCCGAGGTGGGTGGATTACCTGAGGTCAGGAGTTCGAGACCAGTCTGGCCAACATGGTGAAACCCAGTCTCCACTAAAAATACAAAAAATTAGCCAGGCATAGTGGCGTGTGCCTGTAATCCCAGCTACTTGGCAGACCGAGGCAGGAGAATAGCTTGAACCCAGGAGGCGGAGGTTGCAGTGAGCCAAGATCGCACCACTGCACTCCAGCCTGAGTGACAGAGTGATATCCTATCTTGAAAAAGAAAAAAAAGAAGTCCAAGTATTTCAAGGGGCAGAAGAAGGAGGAGGGAGAGAGAAGAGAGGGAGAGAAGGAAGAGAGGAAGGAAAGAAGAGAAGGAGAAACAGAGGAAGGGGCTGGGTGTGGTGGCTCACGCCTGTAATCCCAGCACTTTGGGAGGCTGAGGTGGGCGGATCACCCCTGACGTCAGGAGTTCGAGACCAGCCTGACCAACATGGTGAAACCCTACCTCCACTAAAAATACAAAAATTAGCCGGGTGTGGTGGCACGTGCCTATAATCCCAGCTACTCAGGGGGCTGAGGCAGGAGAATTGCTTGAACCTGGGAGGCGGAGGTTGCAGTGAGCCGAGATCACGCCATCGCACTCCCAGCATGGGAAGAGATGAAGGGAAGAAGGAAGAAAGAAAAATGATAGGTAGGTAATAAGGTTAAAAAGAGGCTACCAGAGGACTCTAAAATGATAAGGAATTTCGATTTAACATCTGCAACCTAACAGAAATAAATAATCAGAGTTCAGAAAAATTGTAGGTATAGATGACTGGAAATCAGGTAGGAAAAAAACTTCAACAATCTAGATTATAAATGAGGAGAGCTGCCAAGTGCAGTGGCTCATGCCTGTAATCCCAGCACTTTGGGAGGCCAAGGCAGGCAGATCGCCTGAGGTCAGGAGTTTGAGACCAGCCTGGCCAACATGGCGAAATCCCGTCTCTACTAAAAATACAAAAATTAGCTGGGCATGGTGGCATGCACCTGTAATCCAAACTACTCAGGAGGCTGAGGCAGGAAAATCACTTGAATCCAGGAGGCAGACGTTGCAGAGAGCAGAGATCATGCCACTGCACTCCAGCCTGGGAGACAGAACAAGACTCTGTCACAAAACAAAACAAAACAAAAGAGGAGAGCTGAGCCAGGCCAAAAATAGTGGGATCAGAGAGGGACAGACAGATATATCATATTCCAGAGGCAGTAATGGAAGGACTTGATACCCAGCTGGAAGTAAAGGATGAGGAAGACTGACTCATCAAAGATGGTATCAAGGCTTCTAAGGGATAGAGAACACCAGGCATTACAATGAGAGTTAGAAGTATATTCGTTAACTTGAAAAAGTGTTTACCATAAATTATGGGTTTTTTTGGTTTTGTTTTTTTGTTTTCTTTGTAGAGATGAGGTCTCACCATGTTGCCCAAGCTGGTCTCGAACTCCTAGGTTCAAGCGATCCTCCTGCCTCAGCCTCCCAAAATGCTGGGATTACAGGCGTGAGCCACCATGCCCGGTCCATAAATTATGTTTTTAAAGTAGATAATCAGCAAATGATCCTATTTTGGTTAACACAAACACACACACACACACTCCCCCAGCCTGAGCAACATGGTGAAACCCCATCTCTACAAAAAATTTAAAAAATTAGCTGGGCGTGGTGGCACACATCTGTAGTGCCAGCTACTCAGCTACGCAGGAGGCTGAGGTGGGAGAATTGATTGAACCTGAGAGGTCGAGGCTGCAGTGGCTGCACCACTGCACTCCAGCCTGGGTGACAAAGAGAGACCTTGTATCAAGAAAAAAAAAAAAAAAGAATTCAACCCCATTTACAATATCCACAAAAGAAATAAAATACCTAGAAATACATCTAACCAAAGAGGTGAAAGATCTCTACAAGGAGAACTATGAAACACTGCTCAAAGAAATCACAGATGATACAAACAAATGGAAAAACATTCCACGCTCATGGATTGGAAGATCAGTATCATTAAAATGGCCATATTGTCCAAAGCAATCTATAGATTCCATGCTATTACTATCAAACTACCAATGTCATTTTTCACAGAAGTAGAAAAAAATATTTTAAAATACATATGGAAGCAAAAAAGAGCCCAAATAGCCAAAGAAATTCTAAGCAGAAAGAACAAAGCTGGAAGCATCACATTACCTGAATTCAAACTATAAGGCTACAGTAACCAAAACAGCATGGTACTGGTAAAAAGACAAACACATAGACCAATGGAACAGAATAAAGAACCCAGAAATAAAGCCACATACCTACAGCCATCTGATCTTTGACAAAGTCAACAAAAATAGGCAGTGGGGAAAGGACTACCTATTCAATAAATGGTACTAGGATAGCTAGCTAGCCATATGCAGAAGAATGAAGCTGGACCTTCACTTTCACCATATAAAAAGATTAACTCAAGATGGATTAAAGATTTCAATTTAAGACCTCAGCAGGGTGCTATGGCTCATGCCCTGTAATCCCAGCACTTTGGGTGGCCGAGGTAGGCAGATCACCTGAGGTCAGGAGTTCAAGACCAGCCTGACCAACATGGTGAAACCCTGTTTCTACAAAAATGGAAAAAAAAAAAAAAAATTAGCCGGGCGTGGTGGCAAATGCCTGTAGTTTCAGCTACTTGGGAGGCTGAGAAGGAAAAATCACTTGAACCCAGGAGGCAGAGGTTGCAGTGAGCTGAGATCATGCCACTGCACTCCAGCCTGGGTGACAGAGCTAGACTTCGTCTAAAAAAAAAAACAGACCTCAAAACTGTAAGAATCTTGCGAGACAACCAAGAAACACCTACAGAATGGGAGAAAATATTCGCAAACTATGCATCAGACAAAGATCTGATATCAGAATCTATGCAGAACTTAAAAACTGAACAAGCAAAAAACAACCCCATTAAAAAACGGGAAAAAAACATGAAGATACATCTCAAAAGAAGTCATACAAGTGGCCAAGAAGCATGAAAAAAATGCTCATCATCACTAATCAGCAGAGAAATGCAAATCAAAACCACAATGAGATACCATCCCACACTACTCAGAATGGCTACTATCATTATTATTATTTATTTATTTATTTATTTTGAGAGAGTCTTGCTCTCTTGCCCAGGCTGGAGTGCAGTGGCGCAATGTCAGCTCACAGCAACCTCCACCTCCTGGGTTCAAGCAATTCTCCTGCCTCAGCCTCCCAAGTAGCTGGGATTATAGGCCCACGCCACCATGTCCAGCTAATTTTAGTATTTTTAGTAGAGATAGGATTTCGCTATGTTGGCCAGGCTGGTCTTGAACTCCTGACCTCAGGTGATCTGCCTGCCTCGGCCTCCCAAAGTGCTGGGATTACAGGCATGAGCCACCGCGCCCGGCCAGAATGGTTATTATCAAAAAGTGAAAAAACAACAGATGCTGGTGAGGCTGCAGAGAAAAGGGAGTGTTTATACACTGTTGGTGGGGATGTAAATCAGTTCAGCCACTCTAAAGAGCAGTTTGAAGATTTCTCAAAAAACTTAAAACAGAACTACCATTTGACCCAGCAATCCCATAACTGGGTATATATCCAAAAGAAAATAATCTTTCTACCAAAAAGACACATGTACTTGGATGTTCATTGCAGCACTATTCACACAGCAAAGGCATGGCATCAACCTAGGTGCCCAATAACACCTAGGATTGATGGGCACCTAGGTTGGATTGCTTAAGGAAGAGTTTGAGACCAGCCTGGACCACATAGCAAGACTCTATCGTTATAAAAAATAAATTAGCCAGGCACACATATGCAGTCCCAGCTACGAGGAAGGCTGAGGCAGGAAGACTGCTTGAGCCTAGAGGGTTGAGGCTGCAGTGAGCCATGACTATACCCCTGCACTCTAGCCTGGGTGACAGAGCAAGACCCTGTCTCAATAAATAAAAAATAAAATAAGACATAAATAAAGAAAAATAAAAAACAGAAGAACAGAGGCAAGTATCAAGGATGACAATATTTATCTCTAGATGGCAGAATTATTGAGGATATTTACTCTCTTTTTTATGACTTAGTTACAAGTTTTTATTTTCTTAACAATTGGGTACTATTTGCCTAATAAGAACTTAAAAAAAAAAATATATATATATATATATATATATATATATATATATATATATATAGTAGATGGCCAGGCATGGTAGCTCATGCCTGTAATCCCAGCACTTTGGGAGGCTGAGGTAGATGGATCACTTGGGCTCAGGAGTTTGAGACCAGACTGGACAACATGGTAAAACCCCATCTCTACAAAAAATACAAAAATTAGCCGGGCGTGGTGGTGCGTGCCTATAGTCACAGCTACTTGGGAGGCTGAGGTGTGAGGATGGCTTGAGCCCATGAGGCAGAGGTTGCAGTGAGCCAAGATCATGTCGCTACACTCCAGGCTGGGCAACAGAGCCAGACACAGTCTCAAAAAAAGAGTAAATAAAATTAAATAAAATGTCCAGCAGACACTCCATGTTGGTCTCTAAATAAACACAGATTTTCGAAAAAGAAAAAAATTCTTACAAAACATAAACTGCACATAAATTAGCCAAATTGTTTAGTAACAATGTATCTGAATCTATGACTTGAAATACTAAATACAGAAAAATAGTAAGAGAGCTACTGTCAATCATGAGACAGAGAAAATATCTATATTCCTTGAATTTGACTTCTAGTTTATTACTTTTAGCTAAGACAAGCCACGTCTTGAAATCAAGTCATCTTTGATTTTTCCCTTTTCTTTTGCCACTACCATTCACAGTTGTCACTACCTAAGTATTAAAGATGCCATATCCTCTTTCAGTCTGATATGGAAATCAAAGTAATTAAAATAAGGAAACTCTGTTTTCAGAGTATGAACTTGAAAAGTCTCCTATAATTACAGTGCATGCGTTAATCTATGGCTTTTGTGATATTAACTTTTAGCAGCTCAAAAGCTTGTTTTATTAAATTCCTGGGTATTAACCAGGGACTTCATAGGTGTGGTTTCTAGATGCCAAGTTCTGAGTTGATGACTATATTCTTTGTGTTTATAAGCCATCCAATGTCATTAACGCAATTAAAAGAATGGTTAAGTGGTCACTTCGGCAGCACATATCCTCAAATTGGAACGATACAGAGAAGATTAGTATGGCCTCTGTGCAAAGATGACATGCAAATTCATGAAGCGTTCCATATTTTAAAAAATTAATTAATTAAAAAAATAAAGGAAAGAATGGTTAAAAATGAACATAAGACTCAAGGTGTGTAGTTCTAAAAGGCATTCTAGAAGGCAATTTGGGAATTTGCATCAAAAGCCATAAAAATGTGAATATTTTCAGATTTACAAAAACTTCTAAAAATTAATCTTAAGAAATAATCATGGATATTTACAAAGATTATCCCATAAAAATGTTTATCCCAGGCTGGGCATGGTGCCTCATGCCTATAATCCCAGCACTTTGGGAGGCCGAGGTGGGCAGATCACAAGATCAGGAGTTCGAGACCAGCCTGGCCAAAACAGTGAAACCCTATCTCTACTAAAAATACAAAAAATTAGCCAGACGTGGGGCATGGTGGGGCATCTGTAATCCCGGCTGTCTCTTCGCAGATTCTACAAAAAGAGAGATTCCAACCTCCTGAATCAATAAAAAGGTTTAACTCTGTCAGACGAATCTACACATCACAAAGCAGTTTCACAGATAGCTTCTTTCTAGTTTTTATCTACTTGGGAGGCTGAGGCAGGAGAGTTGCTTGAACTCAGGAGGCGGAGGTTGCAGTGAGCCAAGATCATGCCATTGCACTCCAGCCCAGGTGACAGTGTGAGACTCCGTCTCAAAAAAAAAAAAAAAAAAGTTTATCCTAGACCTGTTAATATAGGAAAAATAGAAGCGAATCTAAATATTCACTAAGGGACTTATGAAATAAATTATGGCATATTTAGATAATGTAAAACTAAGAAAACTAAAAATTATGTTGGGATTCTTGCAAGATGGCAGCAGTGGTGGCAGTGTTTGAAATGCCTCAAATATTTCCATTAAAACAAAGAAAGTAACCTAGTACCCCTATGAAAACCCAAATAAAAGGTATAAGACCTTCAAGGTAACACAATCTGTGCAGCAGGAAGCAACAGCACATCTGACTGACCTAAAAACCCCAAAGCGGCTAACAAGACTTAATGGAAATCTAGGACAGCCAATATGAGAAAAGCAGCTGCAACTGGGAGGAGTTTTGCACATTACAACAGTGGGCAAATACACTGGGTCTGCAATAAGGGCTGCAATAGTCTGAGCCCTGTGAGTTCTCGAAAGTAACCAGGCAAAGCTCCCCTCCAAAAAAAAAAAAAAGCTCCATATCAAAAAGAAACAATGGCAAGAGAATCCAAACTGAGTAGTACAGTTGAGACAAAGGACAGAAGAAGTTCAGATAAAAATGTAAGGCAGGGCCAGGCACAGTGGCTCGTGCCTGTAATCCCAACACTTTGGGAGGCCAAGGCAGTAGGAGTGCTTAAGGCCAAGAGTTCAAGACCAGCCTAGGCAACACAGCAAGACTGTCTCTACAAAAAAAATTAAAAAGATCAGCTGGGCATGGTGGCATGTACCTGTAATCCCAGCTACTGGGAAGGCTGAGGTAGGAGGATCATTTGAGCCCAGACATTTGAGACTGCAGTGAGCTATATCTGTACCACTCACTCCAGCCTGGGTGACAGGGCAGGACGCTGTCTCCTTAAAAAAAAAAAAAAAATGCTGGACACAGTGGCTCACTCCTGTAATCTTAGCACTTTGGGAGGCCAAGAAGAGCAGATCACCTGAGGTCAGAAGTTTGAGACCAGCCTGGCCAACATGGTGAAACCCTGTTTCTACCAAAAAATTCAAAAATTAGCTAGGCATGGTGGCATGCACCTGTAGTCCCAGCTACTGGGGAGGCTGAGGTGAAAGGATCGCTTGAACCTGGGAGGCGGAGGTTGCAGTGAGCCAAGATCATGCCATTGCACTCACTCTAGCCTGGCGACAGAGTGAGACCCTGTCTCAAAAAAAAAAAAAAAAAAAGGTAAAAATGGCAGAGAGGAACAGAGCCAGAACAAAAATCTTTCTTCGTTCACAAAATCATCAGAAGATGGAGCTCTAGACCCATGAATTTGTACACACTACCCTAAACCACTCCTAATTTTAAAGTTCAGGAAAACTAATTTCACATAAAAATGAGCAACAGAAAAGAAGAGAGGGTCAAATCCCACACACAGTTATGTAAGAAAAAGAGACTATAAAACAGATTATAAAAGATCACCAGACAGATAAAACTACATGTCAGATAAAAACTATAACCTACTTTTTAAAAACCAATCAAAAGATATAAAACAAGATCATAAATCAGAATTAGAAAACCTTAGAAATGAGATGACAATTGTAATACAAGAAAAAAAGATCACTTTAGAAATGAAGACTTACTCAGAACAAACACAAACATAAGGAAACATACACGTATACTTTAAGAGACACAAAAGGTTAAAAAAAATCAAAAGGAAATTAAAAGATAAGAATTTGAAAGAAAATAACAGTAAGAAAGGCAAAGATCCAACATATTTAACATGCACATAACAGAAGTTTCCACAAAAGAAAACCAAAGAAAGAGAATAGAACAAATATTACAAAATACAATTAGATGTTTTAAAAAATTATTTTTGAAACAGCATTATCGAAAGCGTGCACTGTGGGCCGAGCGCAGTAGCTCATGCCTGTAATCCCAACACTTTGGGAGGCCAAGGGGGGAGGATCACTTGAGGTCAGGAGTCTGAGACCAGCTTGGTCAACATGGTAAAACCCCATCTCTACTAAAAAAAAAAACAAAAATTAGCTGGGTGTGGTGGTGCGTGCCTGTAATCCCAGCCACTCGGGAGGCTGAGGCAGGAGAATCGCCTGAACCCTGGAGGCAGAGGCTGCAGTGAGCCGAGATTGCACTACTGCACGCCCACCTGGGCGACAGAGCAAGACTCCGTCTCAAAAATAAAAATAAAAAAAAAAAGAAGAAAGGGTGCACTGCATACCTGAAATAACTCATGCAGAATGACCAATGCCAAGACATATTCTAGTAAAGGTACTGAACTTAAAAAAAAATCTTTTGGGCATCCAGGCAAAAAGATCAAGTGACATATAAAAGGAAAAAAATTAAGACTATCATTAGGCATTGTCTCAGAAATGCTTCATGCCAGAAATAAAAGGGATAATGTGTTTTTAAGAAACTTGAAACAAATGTGTACTGAAGAGTTTATATCCAATCAAACTAATTTTTAATTATAATGTCCACAAGCTGCTTTCAACATTCAAGAATTTAGAGAATATTGTTCCCAACGGCCCCTTCTAAAGAATTTAAAGAAGTGTAGTGTGGTGGGTCCCCCACTAGGTTATTCGATGATGTATGTCCGCTGCCCGAACTCTGAAGGCCAGGCAATGAGCCAAAGCCATGGTGTACAGTCGAGGAGCAAGCGACCCTGAGAACCAAAGATTTTAGAGAGCATCTGAGACCCTACCAAGGAAAACAGTCTCATTACACACATACAGCAGGCAAAGAGCGAGAAAATTAGCTTAAAAGCAGCTTAGAAATGGAGGTGGGTAGATCTCTAAAGCTGTCCTGCTTCCCAGGAGTGCCCCATAGGTAAGTCCTAACAAACTCACCTACTGGCCATGCTGGACCTGTCCAAGTCATTCTTTGGTCTCTTGACACTCTGGTCATTTGGCACCTTCCCAGTAAGGAGGGAGGGGATGTTACAGTCTCAAGTTTTTCTTGTAATAAGTTTTAGACATCCAAAATAATGAGAGAGGGAAAGAGTTGGGGAAGGTGGAGGTGAAGCAACCATTTTCCCACTACAAAAGCATAGCCTGAAACTAAAGACTGCAAAGTGGGTAATATCATTGAACTGCTAGACCAGCTTTGATCTGTTTATCTATAAAATTTGTGTTATATTAGAAAAATCAAACCCTATCTGTTTTTTTTTAAATGATACTGTAGAAGAGTATTTAATGACATAGAAAACTGTTCATGATAAATTAATTAAACAAAAAGAGCTAATTATAAAACAGCATGATCTCATTTTCTGTTTTTTTTTTTTTTTTGGAGACAGAGTCTCACTCTGTCACCCAGGCTAGAGTGCAATGGCGTGATCTCGGCTCACTGCAACCTCTGCCTCCCGGGTTCAAGGGATTCTCCTGCCTCAGCTTCCCGAGTAACTGGAATTACAGGCGTGTGCCACAACCCACGCCCAGCTAATTTTGTATTTTTAGCAGAGATGGGGTTTCACCATGTTAGCCAAGTTGGTCTCAAACTCTCAACCTCAGGTGATCTGCCCGCCTCGGCCTCCCAAAGTGCTGGTATTACAGGCGTGAGCTACCGCGCCCAGCCCGTGATCTCATTTTCTAAGGAAAATAAATGTATAAACACCAAAATATCAACAGCAGTTTTCTTTAGATGATAAGATTATAGTGCTTTACATTTTCTGTATTTTCCTCATCATTCCTAACGTACGAGTAAAACCGTGTCATAATAAAGTCTCTCTGGTATTGAGGTTCAAACTGAATTAGAAAATACGAAATTTTACGCTGAAGCAAGTTGTGTTACTGTAGTTCTTCAAAATATTCAGCAAACTCTCCAAAATGAGAACTACAGTTAAAAAAGAAAGCAATTGCACTTTTAATTTTTTTTAACATTTTCTTATTTGGAAATTACACTGACTACAAATTTGTCTTATCTGGACACTCCTGTATTATTATCATTAACATGTTTGATGGAAAAAAAATAAAAACATTCCTCTGTTGTTTGGGAGGTTAAGGCAGGAGGACTGCTTGAGGCCAGGAGTTCAACACCAGCCTGGGCAACAGAGTGAGACCCTGTCTCTAAGCACCAAAAAATCCCTCAATTAGGTAACTGAATTCATGTACATTTTAGACTCTGCTTAACATAACTAGGAATCAAAGTCTCTATAAAAATTTTAAGGAAATACTTTTTTTCAGTTTTAAAAATGGAAGACTGTATTTTAAATTATAACTAAAGTCATATGTAAAAGAACATACCAATGAGCCAAAACCTAGGGTCCAAAAATGTTCATTTCGGACTTCTAAAACTCCATCTAAGGTAGATACCTACCAAAAACAGAAAGAGGTGATCAGAGTTGTCTGTACTTAACATATCCAATGCAGTTTAGTCACATTATGGACTTAGTTTAAACTTAAGAATGACACAGCCAAATCCTGCACAAGGACACTCATTAGCTAAGAGAAGTCTCAGACCACTCAAGATACCATTCCTGTTTGTTCCATACTGACCCAAGACCTTGCTTTCCTCGTTTCTTGCTTGCCCCAATTCTTTTAGAATCAGGTCCCCACTGCTCAGTTTTAAACCCCTACCCCAACCAATTTCTTCAACAGTGTATGGTTCTTTTCATATCGATATGGAATATATTTATATCTAGCACTTTGTGGTATCAGATTTTTTACTTAATTTTTTTGTTTTCTCAATCACTTCTTTCTCTGAAATCCCTTATAACAAATCTCTGCACAACACAGGATGTTGTTTGGATGTGAGTCTAGAAGAAATTCCAAGGCCAGATATATAGTGTGTAGCCCACTGGTACAGTTGCACAGGACACATACTCAAGGCCAGGCTTCACTAGTTGAGAGTAGTAGCCAGTTATACTGGTAAAAGTGGCCTCTGTCACACTGACAATCAAAGGTTTAAAATAGTTTCAACATCAAAATAGTTCATTATTTTATTTCTTCATTAGTTAGTAGGTGGAAATTTGTAACAACTTAAAAGAAAGTCTAGGCTGGGCACGGTGGCTCATGTCTGCAATTCCAGTACTTTGGGAGGCTGAGGTAGGCAGATCACTTGAGGCCAGGAGTTCGAGTCCAGCCAGGCCAACATGGCGAAACCCTGTCTCTACTAAAAAAGTACAACAATTAGCCGGTGGGAAGCAGAGAACACGGCACTGCACTCCAGACTGGGTGGCAGAGTAAGACCCTGTACCCCCTGGAAAAAAAAAAAAAAAATCACAGCATTTGACCGGGCACAGCGGCTCATGCCTGTAATCCCAGCACTTTGGAAGGCCAAGATGGGAGGATCGCTTGAGAGCAGGAGTTCAAGACCAGCCTGGTCAACATAGCAAGACCCCATCTCTTTTTATATATATATTTTAAAAAAACAACAAAAGGCTGGGCACAGTGGCTCATGCCTGTAATCCCAGCATTTTGGGAGGTCACGAGGGGCGGATCATTTGAGGTCAGGAGTTCGAGACCAGCCTGGCCAACATGGTGAAACCTCGTCTCTACTAAAAATACAAAAATTGGCCAGGCATGGTGGTGGGAGCCTGTAATCCCAGCTACTCAGGAGGTTGAAGCAGAAGAATCGCTTGAACTCAGGAGGCGGAGGTTGCAGTGAACCAAGATCATGCCACTGCACCCCAGCCTGGGTGATAGAGCAAGACTCAGTCTCAAAAAAAACAAAAAACAGGCTGGGCACAGTGGCTCACACCTATAATCCCAGCACTTTGGGAGGCCGAGGCGGGTGGATCATGAGGTCAAGAGATTGAGACCATCTTGGCCAACATGGTGAAACCCCGTCTCTACTAAAAATACAAAAGTTAGGCCGGGCGTGGTGGCTCATGCCTGTAACCGCAGCACTTTGGGAGGTCGAGGTGGGTGGATCACGAGGTCAGGAGTTCAAGACCAGCCTGGTCGAGATGGTGAAACCCTGTCTCTACTAAAAATACAAAAATTAGCCAGGCATGTGGTGGGCGCCTATAATCCCAGCTGCTTGGGAGGCTGAGGCAGAAGAATCACTTGAACCCAGGAGGCGGAGGTTGCAGTGAGCCGAGATTGTGCCACTGCACTCCAGCCTGGGCGACAGAGCGAGACTCCATCTCAGAAAAAAAAAAAAAAAAAAAAATACAGAAGTTAGTTGGGCGGGCCAGGCGCTGTGGACATGCCTGTAATCCCAGCACTTTGGGAGGCCGAGGTGGGTGGATCACAAGGTCAGGAGTTCAAGACCAGCCTGGCCAACACAGCGAAACCCTGTCTCTACTAAAAATACAAAAATTAGCTGGGTATGGTGGCATGCATCTGTAGTCCCAGCTACTCAGGAGGCTGAGGCAGGAGAATCACTTAAACCTGGGAGACGGAGGTTGCAGTGAGCCAAGACGGCACCATTGCACTCCAGCCTGGGCGACAGAGAAAGACTCTGTCTCAAAAAAAAAAAAAAAGTTAGCTGGGCATGGTGGCACGCGCCTGTAGTCTCACCTACTCAGGAGGCCAAGGAAGGAGAATTGCTTGAGCCTGGGAGGTGGAGGTTGCAGTGAGCTGAGATTGCGCCACTGCACTACAGCCTGGCAACAGAGCAAGACTGTCTCAAAAAAAAAATAACTAAATAACTAAATAAAATAAATAAAAATCACAGCATTTATAATAGGGTGGTCATTAGGCCATTACCTTCCACATTCACTTCAAGTGAATTTGATTTCCAAATTGAACAATTCCTCATATTTTTCCACGTTTGCCACTATATTATGGCTCCTAGTATGTTATTGTGAAGAACATGAACTTCCCTCAAATAAAATTCAAGGTAGAGTTGAATAAAGTATTAAAAGTATCCACCTTTTCAATTCCCTGATATAAAATAAAATGATTTTATTTACTATTCCATCTTACCTCTCTGATGAGTTTGTCCAACTGACCAATAACATGGGGTGGTGTTGTCTGGGGAAAAATACAATAAAATATGAATAATGGGGGAAGGAAAAAAGTTTGCCAACAATGGTCCTGAACCCCCTCCCCAAAAGGATTTTAAGCCAGCCTTTGCTTTGACAGCTGTCCTATCATGATTTAGAGAAGAGAGGTTTCAACTGGCCCCACTAGTGGAGCAACATCATCAACTGGCCCATACCTGTTTTTTTATCTTGAAGATAAGATAAAAAGATAAATAACACTTAAACAACCAACCAACCAACAAAAAATCTTTGGGAAATGGTTACAAAGGTCGTATTTTGTATAGGGCATAGCACTATGCAACTATTATCTTATTATTTTTATTTTTTCTGGAGATGGAACTACTGCCCTAAGTTTTGGAAAAGGCATAGGGTAAGACAGAAGGAACCACAGTGCTTACATGCACATCCAGCCCTGGGAAACTGCCTTTTTTTTTTTTTTGGAATCTCGCTCTGTCGCCCAGGCTGGAACGCAGTGGCGCAATCTTGGCTCACTGCAAGCTCCGCCTCCCGGGTTCAAGCCATTCCCCTGCCTCAGCCTCCTGAGTAGCTGGGACTACAGGCACTCGCCACCATGCTCGGCTAATTTTTTGCATTTTTAGTAGAGATGGGGTTTCACCGTGTTAGCCAGGATGGTCTTGATCTCCTGACCTCGTCATCTAACCACCTCGGCCTCCCAAAGTGCTGGGATTACAGGCATGAGCCACCGCGCCCGGCCGGAAACTGCCTTTCTATTCATATTCAGGGTGTTCCTATCATTTCAGTAAGTAGCAATGTGTCATTTAAGATTTTAAGTTTGAAATTTTAAAGTCTCACTGATTCAGTGGCAGGAAATAATAAAATAGTCATAAGCAGATTACACAAAAGCCAAAGCACATTTACTGAGGGAAAATAAATATCTAAAAAAAATTTCAGGCCGGGCGCAGTGGCTCACGCCTGTAATCCCAGCACTTTAGGAGGTTCAAGGCGGGTGGCTCACCTGAGGTCAGGAATTTGAGACCATCCTGGTCAATGTAGTGAAACCTCAGCTCTACTAAAAATACAAAAATTAGCCGGGCGTGGTGGCACGTGGCTGTAGTCCCAGCTACTCGGGATGCTGAGGTAGGAGAATCGCTTGAACCCAGGAAGCAAAGGTTGCAGTGACCTGAGCGTAGCGCCACTGCACTCCAGCCTGGGCAAGAGAGAGAGACTCTGTCTCATAAAAAAAAAAAAAAAAAAAAGTAACATTGTTTTCACTTGAAAAATAATAATAGTTTTAAATTTGTGATTTTGTCACATTATAAATATAGGAAGATTTGTGACTATTTTACTGGCTAATGGACTTTCATCAGGTTCTTACTATATGAATGTCAGAGATTATTGTTTGACTTCATTTCTAGCAGGGGCTTCCAGTAACTAAAAATTTCACAATCTGTACTGTTAAAGGGAGGGCATTAAAAAAAATTTTGTTTTGTTTTTTTGAGATGGAGTCTTGCTCTGTCACCCAGGCTGGATGCAGTGGTACAATGTCAGCTCACTGCAACCTCCGCCTCCCGGGTTCAGGCAATTCTCCTGCCTCAGTCTCCCGAGTAGCTGGGATTACAGGTGCACGCCACCACGCCCAGCTAATTTTTGTATTTTTTTAGTAGAGACAGGGTTTCACCACGTTGGCCAGGCTGGTCTCGAACTACTGACATTGTGATCTGCCCGCCTTGGCCTCCCAAAGTGCTGGGATTACAGGCGTGAGCCACCTCTCCTGGCCAAAAAACTTTTGTAATTAAAAATTATGACTTGGCACAATGGCTCTCGCGTATAGTCCCAACACTTTGGGAGGCCGCAGCAAGAGGATCATTTGAGCCCAGGAGTTTGAGATCAGCCTGGGCAACATAGTAAGAGCCCATCTCTACAAATATTTTTAAAAATTAGCTGGGTGTGGTGGTGTGTGCCTGTAGTTTGCTACTCAGGAGACTGAGGTGGGAGGGTCCTTTGAGCCTGGGAGGTCAAGGCGGCAGTGAGCCGAGATCCCACCACTGTACTCCAGTCTAGGTGACAGAACAAGGACCTGTCTCTAAAATAAATAAATAAATAAAATTAAAAAATAAAAATAAAAATTTCACAGTCTTGTAGAACAACACATACAACTTTTTAATCTGGTAGAAGAACATGGCTAATATTAAGCACGCGCATTGGAAGAAGAACCTTACCTGGAGTAAGACTTTCCCACTGTACACACTCATGGGATACATTGTGCCAAATGTCATCAAGGCAATGGCTATAGCAGAGGCAGTGTCTACGGCAAAATAATTACTAAAAGGAAAAAACAATTCTAAATTTTAAATTTATATCTCACTGGGCATATTACAATTCAATCTCCTGAACATTAATTATCTAAAGCAACAGGACTGAGCAACAGGACACAATTTTATCACAATTGGCCACTACTTGCAAAGAAACATTTCAAAGAAAAAAACTCCAGTTTTTAGAATTCTTTCCTTTCAAAGTTTAGTGGAAAAATAACTAATAATTATGTTAATTAGTAGGAAGAGGTATGATGAAAAAAAATGTGGACATTTCCCCATCAGGCATTTTTTGGTCAAACTATCTGTCAACTAGAAAGAGCTGAAATATGTTTATTTGCTTGAGACAAACAAAAAACTACAACTAGTAATTTTTTTTTGAAAAGAGACAATAAAAAGAGGTTTTTTAAATTCAAAGGTATAACTGGTAAGTAGATCTGTTTACAACCATTCTTGTGAAATACTTTTTAAAAAAATATGACCAATTTGTTTGCAAATAGCAGAGACATACCTCAACTATGATGACCTAATTTTTGGTGCATAATATACATTATTAGGCAGAAATAGGCAACCTCATACTGGTAGATTAACTATCAAATAGTCAAAACTCCATTTGTGGCTCCTACTTCTTGATCGATTTCTATTCCCTCTTCATCTTCTACCATCTTGTCGACTTCTTGAGCGACTCCCTTGTGGACTCTGTCTAACTGACCGGCTGCCAGATCGACCACCTGATCGGCCCGACTGGCCACTTGACCAACCACTCCTCTGTCCGGAATTAGAAGATGTGTTTCCATCATAATATTCTTCAATTTCAGGTAATTTGGCTGGCACTGAGAATATCCAGTCGGAATCATGCCACTCTGCCTGTAACCTTTCTGACTTAGTTGTAGGAACATCAAAGCAAACACGCACATTTCCTTTCATGAGGCACATTCTGGTAATCTGAGACACTGCATTACTACTCAGCTTTCTGTTAAGTTCTTTCCAAGCACAGCTGACATCCTGTATTTCCTCTAGGCTTTCCAGAGTCATGGTCACAAATCCCTATCAGAGGTGATCAAAGATCGTGGTTCAAAGCCTGATGCACCAGAAATGTGGGCTAAAGCTGCAGCCAGTGCATCCACTGCCCCTTTCTCTTCTGTAAGTATCTGAGCTGATGGTTGGAAAAAATCAACAGCAGCATAAGAAACAGAAGCCAGAGACCTTATAGCATCCGTGCTTTTAGATTTAACTAAATCCATTGTAGAAGGAATACCTACACATTTAAAAGTAATTCCTGCTTTTTGTTCCACATATCTTAGTTGACCTCTTTCTCTTGGTTGATAAAAACATATACAAATCCCTGTCTGTCCAGCTCTACCTGTGCATCCAGAACGATGGATATAGACTCAACATCCTGAGGAGGAGAACCATGAATCACCAGGTCAACTTCAGGAATGTCCAAACCACGGGCAGCCACGTTGGTTGCCACCAAAACTTTAAAACTACCTTCTCTGAAGTCTTTTAGTGTAATTTCTCTTTGTGACTGTGCAATGTCCCCATGTAAACACTGGGCATTCTGTTTTATGTGTGGATTCATGGCTATTTCAGTTACACTCCTCTGGGTCTCACAGAAAATAATAGCCGTCCCTTCAGACCCACTGTAGACTTGAAGGACATCTTCAGTAACTGCTGGCCTCTGAGACCAATGACACTGGATGGCCAAATGCTCCACAGAAGCTGCAGCCTTTTGAGTCATTTTTCCAACAACATCAATCTGTTCGTATCTGGATTTCACGCATTTTTTTGCAACTTTGCATACCCACTGTGGGCAAGCTGCAGAAAAAAGTAAAGTCTGAGGACTGTCTTCAGAATCAGTTTTGTAGAATTCATGAATAATATCTTCAACTTGTTCAGCAAAACCTAACTCTAACATTTGATCCACTTCATCAAGCACAACATGGCACAGTTTAGAAAGATCCAATCAGAGCTGGGCACAGTGGTTCATGCCTGCAATCCCAGCACTTTGGGAGGCCGAGATGGGCAGATCACAAGGTCAGGAGATTGAGACCATCCTGGCTAACAAGGTGAAATCTCGTCTCTACTAAAAATACAAAAAAAATTAGTCGGGGGTGGTGGCGGGTGCCTGTAGTCCCAGCTACTTGGGAGGCTGAGGCAGGAGAATGGTGTGAACCCGGGCGGCGGAGCTTGCAGTGAGCTGAGATCCAGCCTGGGCGACAGAGCGAGATTCTGTCTCAAAAAACAAACAAAAAACTGTTTCTTGATCTCTTTGGAGTCTTTCAATCAAAGGGATCGCAAAATAGAATGTCTTTCTTTCCTGTTCCCGTCTGTGCTTGAGCTATTAAATCTTTTCCTTCATATACAGGACCAAAGGTCTTAACTTGAACAGGAAAGAGAGATGTTACCCCTCAACCTTTCAGAAGCTTTATAGTCTCTTCAGAAATAGGAAGATTGGAGAAGGTTCCTTCTTTCTGTTCATGTGTTAAGGTCTCCTCTAGTTTCTTATCACTTGATTCATGAGTAGAACTATCTAAGGATGATACTTGCTTTTTTTTTTTTCATATTCATCAATATCTCATTCAGTAGATCTTTTCTTCTTGACTTATGAGATTTAGAGAATTCATCTGAAAGTCTATTAAATCCTTCTTCAGTGTCTCCATTTAGCTTCTCTTTCATTTTAATTTTTTTGGTCTTGGGAGCATCCAGGTAATCTGTAACACCATTTTATCTTGTTTCTGATTTCTCATCTGAGTCATAATGGTGCCTTGACTTCCTTCTGTCACTCCAGCACTGTGTAACGTATTTTCAGCTTATCTTGTTTAAATCTTCGTAAAAACCATATAAGGGAAGTACAGGTCCATAATCCATTAGCCGAAACTGTGATATCCATAAAGCTCTTCTGCCTCTCCTTCTTCTGGCTCTCGGACTCCTCCAAGGGTGCTTCCAGTTCCATAATGTACCCCCAGAGGAGTTTCCCAGGCATTACTGGCCACTGCTGCCTCCCTCCGGGCACAGTGGCCACAACCACCTACATGCAGCAAAAACGTGAAAGGAAACAGGGGCAGGGCAGCCACTCAGCCGTGGCTGTGTGTCATTCAACTAGTAATTTTTGATACAGAAAGACTAATGGAATCTATCAGTAATTATATCAAGTTTCCAGTGAGCGATAATTATTTCTAATAAAACTTCAAATTCCCCAGGAATTTCACCAGGTAAGATTCTCCAGGAATTTTTTATGGTAACACTGTAGTCAACATCAACAATTCAAACTGGCTGAAGTTCTACCAACAATACAGACCAAAATGCCAATAATTACAAGCTGATTGTGCACTCTTTTCTACTTTTCCCCACATGCTGGAAATAGAAATGTGAATGAGACACAATCCTTGCCCTAGAAATAACAGGAGATACACATGTGAAAAACATAATGAAGCACTTTGGGCACTAAGGCAGAAATGTCTACAGAGTACCATGGCCGTACAAAAGATTGAGTGACAAGGCTCCTGGGGTGGAGATAATCCAGAAGGTGACACTTGGGCAGAGACTTCAAAGATGAGCAAGTGAAAGCAGCATGTGCAGGGGCATGAAAACCCTGACCCAGCAATAAAACCACAAATGGTCAGGAATAGATAGATGGATGGTTAGTAAGGTTGGTAGGGGCCTGATTACACAGGACTCTGTGCTGACAACTTCAATTTTTGCAACTATGCAAAGGGGAGGGTTTTTTTTTTAAATTATTATTATTATTATTTTTTCTTTATTGATCATTCTTGGGTGTTTCTCGCAGAGGGGGACTTGGCAGGGTCACAGGACAACAGTGGAGGGAAGGTCAACAGACAAACAAGTGAACAAAGGTCTCTGGTTTTCCTAGGCAGAGTGTTTGTGTCCCTGGGTACTTGAGATTAGGGAGTGGTGATGACTCTTAACGAGCATGCTGCCTTCAAGCATCTGTTTAACAAAGTACATCTTGCACCGCCCTTAATCCATTTAACCCTGAGTGGACACAGCACATGTTTCAGAGAGCACAGGGTTGGGGGTAAGGTCATAGATCAACAGGATCCCAAGGCAGAAGAATTTTTCTTAGTACAGAACAAAATGAAAAGTCTCCCATGTCTACTTCTTTCTACCCAGACACAGCAACCATCCGATTTCTCAATCTTTTCCCCACCTTTCCCCCTTTTCTATTCCACAAAACCCGCCATTGTCATCATGGCCCGTTCTCAATGAGCTGTTGGGTACACCTCAAGGGGAGGGTTTTGAAACAGGAATATATTATCTCCAAACTAGCAATTTTGAATGATCACATTAGTGACAAAATAAAAGATAACTAGCAATGGATGAGAATGAAAACTAGAAGACCAGAGGCTAATTAGGCCAAAGAAATGATGATAAAGGTCTTAATAGGGACAGCAGCAATGAGAATGGGAAAGAGGGGACAAATAAACATATATATATGTTTATATATATATATCAACACATATTTTATATTTGTGTGTGTGTGTGTGTGTGTGTGTGTGTGTATGTCTCATATATATATAACCTCCTCCACTTCCTGGGTTCAAGCGATTCTCCTGCTTCAGCCTCCCAGGTGGGTTGGGATTACAGGTGTGCATCACCACGCCCAGCTAATTTTTGTATTTTTAGCAGAGATGGGGTTTTGCCATGTTGGCCAGGCTGGTCTTGAACTCCTGACCTCAGGCGACCCAGCCGCCTCGGCTTCCCAAAGTGCTGGGACTACAGGTGTAAGCCACCGCACCTAGCCAAATAAATAAATATTAATAAACAATTACACAAGGCTTGGAGACGAATTAGAAATGGCTTGGGGAGTGGTGAGAGAGGAGGAGGGAGGAAAAGTGGGTATTAATGATGCACTGGAGTTCTTCAAAAAACTAAAATATTGGGGGGATGTGGGGGATGGTTAATGGATATAAAAATATAGTTAGAATAAATAAAATCTACTATTTGATAGCAAAACAGGGTTACTACAGTCAACAATAATTTATTGTACATTTTAAAATAAACAAGAGCATAATTAGAACACAAAGAAAAAATACATCCTTGAGGTGATGGATACCCCATTTACCCTGATGTGATTATTATGCACTGTATGCCTGTATCAAAATATCTCATGTACCCCATAAATATATATACCTACTATGTGCCCACAAAAATAAAAAATTAAATAAATTAGATAAATACAGAATTATCATATCACATGACCCAGTAATTTCACTTCTGGGTATATATCCACAAGAACTGAAAGGAAGGACTCAGATATTTGTACACTCGTGTTCACAGTGGTATTATTCACAATAGCCAAAGAAATGCAACCAATTCAAATATCCATTGACGGATAAATGGGTAAACAAAATGCATTGTTTACCCATTATGCATTGGAAAATGTGATTCAGCATTCCAATTAAAAAGGAAGGAAATTCTGACATGTTACAACATAGATGAACCTTGAGGACATTATGCTAAGTGAAATAAGCAGACACAAAAGAACAAATATTATATGATTTCATTTCTGTGAAGTACTTAGAGAAGTCAAATTCCTAGAGACAGAAACTAGAATGGTGGTTTCCAGGGGCTGTGAGGAGGAGGAAAAGGAAAGCTGTTTAATGAGCATGGAATTTAAGGAAGGAAGGAGGAAAAAGGTTCTGGAGATAGATGGTGGTAATGGTTGCATGCAATGTCACTAAATTGTACACTCAATGTAAATAAAAAACTCTATGTTGGGATTACAGTCATGAGCCACCGAGGCAGGTGGATCACCTAAGGTCAGGAGTTCAAGACCAGCCTGGCCAACATGGCAAAACCTCATCTCTATTAAAAATACAAAAATTAGCCAGGTGTGGTGGCAGGTGCCTGTAATCCCAGCTACTCAGGAGGCTGAGGCAGGAGAATTGCTTGAACTAGGGAGGTGGAGGTTGCAGTGAGCTGAGATCATGCCATTGCACTCCAGCCTGGGCACCAAGAGCGAAACTCCATCTCAGAAAAAAGCCAACTCTATATTATGTATATTTTAATGCAATTTAAAATAAGAATGCATTGGCATAAATGACAGTATTTTTCTTGTATCTCCCATTCACTGAGATGGGAGATAGAAGAAAAAACAGTTTCAGAGTTAAGGAAGAATAGGTTCAGTTAAAGTAGACACCTATAGAAGTCAGGAAGATACGCCTTTTGGAATTTAATAGAGATGTGGGCTAGAAATAAAAATCTAGGAATCCCACAGAAGTAGCAAACAAAACCAAATACTTGCATGTGATTTTTAAGGAAAATACATAAAACAGCAAGAACAATAAGGACAAATTCTAGTAAAGACTAATATTTAAAAGGTGGGTAGCCAAAAAATCATATGCCATAACATGTTAAGCTTAAAGCAGCTGTAAAGCCTATTTCCTAAAAGGCTTTATTTTTAAAAAATTGTTTCACGCCTACGTCCTCTTCTCCTCCCTCTCTCGGCAATAGCAGTGGTGGTTCAGATCTCTTTCTTACTGTTCTCTTTTCTGTTTCACTCATCAGGTCAGCAGTAGGGAATTTAAATTGTTTTCCAGTCTGCATTATACATTGTGGTAAGAAATACTTATTGAACCCAATCCCCTTAATTTTTCAGATGAAGACACCTAAGGAAAAGATGTGATCTAAGTTACACAGGACATAAGCGAAACTGCTAGAAGCTTGACCACTATCCATCCTGCTGATGCCCTTAAAAGTAAGTCCCCAGAAATCAAAACATACTTGACAACAATAAAAAATACTCACTTAATTTCAATGAGCATATATGTAATACAAAGAGCAAATGCTCCAGCAAGATCAATCAAAACAAATGGATTCATTCGGGGAAGGAAGATACTGCTAAGTCCTGGAATAATTCCACACAAGCTAAGAAAAAACAAACAGAAAGAGTATCCGTTAGCAGAACTCACATAAAACTGGTGACAACCTTGTAAAAGATAACTTGTATTTTGGTACCACATAGTGTACTTCTTAAAGAAAGCAAAGAGGATTTGTGAACAAAGCCCTTTCATTTATAAAGTTCTCTTTTGTATCAATTAAAAAGTAAAGGGAGAATAACAATCTGACCTGTGTGATTCATGTAGTAACCTCAGCAACGAATAATTTAAGTTCCCATGATAGATGCATTTCTTGTGTATTCCTTTAAATTACGCATATCATGAAACTCCATAACATCTTACCTTCGACTAAGATCTGCAACATGCTCTTGAAGCCAGCTCGTACTAGCAGCTTTAAGAAGAAAATACTTAAATTATCTATATAGAAGAAAAAAAAACCACTACCTGAAATATTTGAGTTCTTTAATTTTAAAAAATAAATTTGGCAGTGACTGAATAACATTACAAAAGAACATGCTACTCCTCAAATCTATAAATGTTTCCTCTTTTATGCCCTTATGCCACTAATTCAAAAGCAGTTTCAACTATTATACAATATACAGTTGACCTGAAGGAATTTATGTCATTGTTACTATTAATTTAAAGTTTTAAAGGTTCTTTACACTTTTTCTTTTGAGATGGAGTTTTGCTCTTTCTGCCCAGGCTGGAGTGCAGTGGTGCCATCTCGGCTCACTGCAACCTCTGTCTCCCGCGTTCAAGCAATTCTCCTGCCTCAGCCTCCCATGTGGCTGGGATTACAGGCACGTGCCACCACACCTGGTTAATTTTTTATTTTTAGTAGAGACGGGGTTTCACCATGTTGGTCAGGCTGGTCTTGAACTCCTGACCTCAGGTGATCCACCTGCCTCGGCCTCCCAAAGTGCTGGGATTACAGGTGTGAGCCACCACGCCCGGCAGTTCTTTATACTTTTAAGCAGAGCTTCCTAACTAGTATGCTGAGAACAGGCCATAGGTACAGGCTGAGGATCCCAAATCTGAAAACCAAAAATCCACAACTTTGAGTACCAACATGATACTCAAAGGAAATGCTCATAGGAGCGTTTCCAATTTTAAATTTTCAGGTTTGGGATGCTCAATCCATACATATAATGCAAACACTCCGAAATCTAAGACAACCTAAAATGTGAAACACTTCTGGCCCCAAGCATTTCAGATAAGGGATATTCAAACTACATACAAATTAATTCCCTCAACTCTCAAAAAAGCCAGGTGAGAACCTGGGTACCTACCTGGCTAGAATTAAATAGGTTATTCTATGTAAATTATTTAGCAGTGCTCGGCATATAGAAAGTACTTAATATTATTTCCCACTCAAATTTCAAGTAATTTCACAAATCTTTTTTCTTTTTTTTTTGTTTTGAGATGGAGTTTCACTTTTGTCACCCAGGCAGGAGTGCAATGACGTGATCTCGGCTCACTGCAACCTCCGCCTACCGGGTTCAAGGGATTCTCCTGCCTCAGCCTCCCGAGTAGCTGGGATCACAGGCGCCTGCCACCATGCCCGGCTAATTTTTATAATTTTTTAGTAGAGACAGGGCTTTGCCATGTTGGCCAGGCCGGTCTCGAACTGCTGACCTTGTGATCCGCCTGACTTGGTCTCCCAAACTGCTGGGATTACAGGTGTGAGCCACCAGACCCAGCCTTCATTTTTTTTTAAAGCCAGAGTCCTGCTATGTTTCCTAGGCTGAACTCAAACTCCTGAACTCAAGCAATACAACCACCTCAGCCTCCTGAGTAGCTGGGACTAGAGGCACATGCTACCAAGCCCAGCTAATGTCACAAATCTTGATGTTTCTGGGAACCTTCATTTCCAGCTAATGAAAATATAAAGTAGGCTGGGAGCAGTGGCTCACGCCTGTCGTCCCAGCACTTTGGGAGGCTGATGTGAGAGGACTGCTTGAGCCCAGGAGTTTGAGACCAGCCTGGGTAACACAGGGAGACTTTGTCTCTATTAAAAAATAAATAAATAAATACATAAAATATAATAAAATATAAACTAGATAACTTTTCTGGAAATAAATTTGGCAATATACAACAAAGCCTTTGAAAAATACCGTATTTTTAATCCAGTAAATAATTCCTTCTCGGGGAATTTATCCTACAGAAAGAATAAAAAATGCAGACAAAGTTGATCTAAAGAGGCTGATTATAGAGTTACTTATAAAAGGAAAAGTTAGAAATGTATAAAATATTTTAAAATATTCATAACAATATTATGCAAACATTAAAAAATCATTTACATTCAAAGAGTATTTAATGAGAAGCAATACTGAAGACATAATGCTAATAAAAAAGCCAGACATGGCCGGACGCAGTGGCTCACACCTGTAATCCCGGCACTTTGGGAGGCCAAGGTGGACAGATCACCTGAGGTCAGGAGTTCGAGACCAGCCTGGCCAACATGGGGAAACCCCGTCTCTGCTAAAAATACAAAAATCAGCCAGGCATGGTGGCACATTCCTGTAACCCCTTGAACCAAGGAGGTAGAGGTTGCAGTGAGCCAAGATTGCGCCACTGCACTCCAGCCTGGGCAAGAGAGTGAGACTCCGTTTCAAAAAAAAAAAAAAAAGCCAGGCATAAAACTGTAATATATACAATTCTAAGTAAGCACATAAAATTATATGTACGTGTGCATACAAAAAAGTGGAAGGAATAACATAGAAATGTTAACATATTATCTGTGGGTCATAAGGTTATCAGTAGTCTTATTTCCTTCTTGTATCTTCCTGATCTTTACAGGGAAACAGTGTTTCTAAATCTTTGCACCATCTTAAAAATTTCTAGAGTAAGTGTTATAGTATTTTATAAATTATGAATTTTTTTCAAGAAATTCTGGTGATCTTAATTATCATTATTTAATTTTCTAATTCATGCAGTACTTCTTTAACTCATACAAACACAATTTATCTTCATAACATTCATGAAGTTGTTTAAACTTGAATGGGCATTTCAGAAAACTTTCTTCTCTTGACTATCCTAGAGTGAGATCTAAAAAGATCCACACCTATCTGTGCTTCTCTATACTTCAAAGTGTGGGTCTGTGCACACATCCCACTTCTATTTTCACCTCACTTCTCCATCTCTTAGTGGCTAACTCTTTTGTGGGTTAGTGGGATTCCAAAACACTGAAATTATTGAAAAAAGAAAATAATTTAGACTGCAAAAGTGAAAAATCAGTCTGAAGTTGTAAACACTTCAAAATAAAAGAATATTTCCAAAGAAATAAAGTTTGGCTACTTGCAAACATATATGCCCATCCACCGTTGCCAAAGAGAAGTTCCTGGGAACTTACTTTATTAACAGAATACAATTATTTTCAATTAGCATATCAACTAAGAATTCTAAGTATACTGATACTTCTAAAATGCTTACAATAGACTTTTCTTAGATAGATTACACATTTAGAATCTCACATTATTTGGTAAATGTAATTTTTCATCACCACATGATTTAATTTACAGGTCACTCCTGCCTGTTTTAAAATAATTTGTTATTTTAAAGCTTGAACTAATGAGATTTTGTTTTATAATTTTCCACTTAAAAAAGACTTGAGAACATTTGGGCTAGTTCTCTCTTCTCTTCAGAATATACTTCTTCATTGATCTGAGTGAATGAAACAAACAAAAGGCTTGTTTTTATGAGAGATTAGTTGGATTTTTAAATTAATAGTAAATAAAAAACATACCTTCTGAGACATAAGCAAAAGGTTTATTCCGAATAGAAAGCATCGTGAACAGGTTGAAACAAAGAGCCACAAAAGTACCAACTAATAATCTTCCCCTAAAAAGAACAACGATAACATTCACCTTTAATTTGTTCTTGGTATTATCAGTATGTAATTTCAATACGTAGAGGGACTAAGAGGTGGGAAGGTAAAGTGGTCTGCTTTAATGATTTGGTGTTTCCAGATACAGAATCTGAACTTAGTTTCTAGCCCCATCACCCATGTCCCATCTACTGTTGCTCCATCTTACAAAGGATAAGTAAGGGCTTTTAGCATTAACAGTATCTTGCTACAGGTAAACGCTGTTATAAATCTGTATAAATATCAATGGTATTTGTTTTACGATATACTGGACAAGTCAGACTTTGCGGAATTAAACTGATCAGAATAGATAAGGTCCATATAGTTGGCAGCTCTGTGGTTGAGAAATACAATTGTTTTTTCATATATATGATACATACAATTCTCTTTTCATATATATATGAAAATCACATAGTTGCAATATATATGAAACATATATACATTTCTTTTTTTTGGAGACAGGGTCTCACTCTGTTGTCCAGGTTGGTCTTGAACTCCTGAACTCAAGCGAGCCTCCTGCCTTAGCCTCCCAAAGTGCTGGGATTACACTGAATCCCTGAGCCTCGTCCAATTCTCTTTTCTACAGGTGCTATGCAAAGATTTTGAAGGTCAAATTTGAAATTACAGAAGACTAGGGGAAGCTGGGTTAGTGTTTCCTAGGCCTGGAAATAATGAGAAGCCTGAAGCCAAGATAGAAAGGCCTTCCTGTGTAGTATAACAATATTTAGAACTTGGGAACTGTTAAGAGTAAAGAAACGGAGTCTTAGTATTAGGGAATTTTGTTTGTGAAATACCAGCAAAAACGTTATGTTGCCACAGTCTGAAATCTGACATTGGCCAACTGTTTAATAATACATCAATTAATAATTAAGAATCAATAGTAAATTATATATCGAAAATAAAATCTCACGTGTGTATCTCGGGCTGTTCCAAAAAGCGTTCTGCACTAAAAGAAATAAAAATATATTAAATAAGTCCTATAAATTATAAAGTTAAAAAGCTTTATTAAATATATCATTAACCCACCTTAAAGTTCACAAAATCTTTTAATATTATAACTATTAACTATTAGCAGTGATGAGGCAAGGAGACTCACAAATTATCCTTTTTAGTTGTTTTCTTTTTTCACAAATTATCGTTAATATGTAATGTCTATCTTTCTCTGCCAAGCCTATTTCAACGGGTTTGTAATAAGCATCAAACATGCCTGACTGAATCTCTGTTTCATTCACAACCACTTCTGATTCAATTTAGTAGCATTAAGGAAGGAAGTAAAAAAAATGAAACAGAAGAAAAAGTCTGAAACATAAAGAAAGTGTACTATCAAAACTCCAGCCCTGCTCATCTAAATTTTCATACCCTTGAAAGCAAATGTGTCTGACGGGTTTCTTTCATGTTCCCAAAGGTGTCATAGGGGGGATTTAGAATAATATCCTATACAAATGTACCTTTCTTTTAATATAAAGAGAGCTCCCAACTGTGCCAAGACTGTGGAGGCAAATACAGCCAGGACTTCTAATCTTTCAAACCTGAAACCAAAACATTAATTAGATCATCACAATTCTTTCAATTCACAAACCGGTCTCTCTAGAACACATTTACATTCATTTATTTGCTCACTTAATATACATATGTGCTGTCTACTATGAGCCAAACACTGTTGGAGCAGATTAGGGTTTCTAGAATAATAATAAACAATGAAAATCACAGATTCCAAAGAGTACCTATTTGTACAATTCCTAGGACTCAGAAGAGAGAGCACCTTCAGCCCATGTCAGAGGCTTTCTCTTTCCAGAAAAACTTTAAAATGATTAAAAAAAAAAAAAGACAATTACCAGGACCCAATTATAGTCCTTATTTTTCTAGAAATAATCACAATCATAATAATAACACTTAATTGACCCACTGTGCGTTAGACACCAAAGTGCTTAACATATTACCTTATCTAAACCTCCCAACACCTTATTAGAATTACTTTATCCACTTTTTAATTTTTTTCAAGAGATGGGGGTCTCGCTATGTAGCCCAGGCTGGACCCTGAACTCCCAGGCTCAAGTAATCCTCCCAGCTGCTCAGCCGCTCAGCCTCCCGAGTAGATGGGACTACAGGCATGTGCCACCACACTTGGCTCATTTTTTTTTCCCAAACAGATAAGAAATTTAGGACACGAAGAAGAAAAGTAACTGTTTAGAGTCATATAGATAGCAACTAGAAGGTTTTCAAACTCAAACACTCTGACACTAGAATTCATATTTTAACCACTTATTATACTGCCTCTCATTTCTATACATAATTACAGTGAATTATGAGTATATTTTATAATCCCTAGACTATAAGCCAGAGGCCAGGAACTGTTGTTTTAGGTTTTCCTGCAACACATGGTCTAATGGTATTCAATATTTATGGTAAGTATAAATGCTTAAAATTTTTCAAGAAAATAATCATGGAGGCACAGAAAAGACAAAAAAATTAAGACTGTAGGTCACATTGTTATTTGTAAAGGAAAAATGCTGGAATCAACAATAGAACATTATATATTGTTAAACAAAAAAAGTATTTACTGACATGGAAAAAGGTGAGTGAAAAAGTAGGTTATGATAGAATACAAATTGTGTTGTTTTCCAGCTACTGAAAAAATAAAAAAGAACAGGAAAAAACAGTATGCAAATGCACCAATGTTATTTGTGGAAGTTGAGAAGCTGATATTAAAATGCATATGGAACTGCAAAATGTGAAGGAAAGCAAAGATAACCTTGAAGAAGAACGAAGCTGGAAGATTTATACTACCAGATATCAATAGGTATTTCAAAGCTGTAATAACTGACATAGTGCAGTACTAATCCAAGTACAAATACACCAAACTGTACAGAAAAGAGAATCTAGAAACAGGCCTACACATATATAGTCCTCTGATTTGTGAAAAATGTGGCACATAAAAGCAGTAAAGAAGAGCCAGGCGCGGTGGCTCACACATGCAATCCCAGCACTTTGTGAGGCCGAGGCAGGCACATCACTTGAGGCCAGTTCAAGACCAGCCTGGCTAACATGGCGAAACCCAGTCTCTACTAAAAATACAAAAAATTAGCTGGGCGTGGTGGTGCGGGCCTGTAATCCCAGCTGCCTGGGAGGCTGAGGCACGAGAATTGCTTGAACCTGGGAGATGGAGGTTGAAGTGAGCCGAATTGCGCCACTGCAGTCCAGAATATGCCTTTACTCCTGCTTCACACCATACCAAAAAAATCTATTCCAACTGGATTGTAGGATTAAATATGAAAAATCAAACAGTAAGGCTTCTAGGTGATAACAGAACAAAGTGTCTTTCTGACCTGGGGGTATGCCAAGATTTCTTAACAAGTACACAAAAGGACCAACCCAAAAAAAAAAATTTAATTTAAAACTTTTTTTTTTTTTTTGAGATGGAGTCTCACTCTGTCGCCCAGGCTGGAGAGCAATGACACGATATTGGCTCACTGCAACCTCCGCTTCCTGGGCTCAAGTGATTCTCCTGCCTCAGCCTCCCAAGTAGCTGGGATTACAGGCACCCACCACCATGTGTGGCTAATTTTAGTATTTTTAGTAGAGATGGGGTTTCACCATGTTGGTCAGGCTGGTTTCCAACTCCTGACCTCAAAAGATCCGCCCACCTCACCCTCCCAAAGTGCTAGGATTACATGCGTGAGCCACTGCGCCCGGCCTAAAATTTAAAACTTTTATTCATCAGAAGATACCATTAAGAGAAAGAAGGGCAACTAAGAAGGAGAAGATACTTATATATAAAGAACTGTTACAGATTAATACAGAAAAACAGGAAATGGTTAAAAGATTTTTACAAGCATTTTAAAAAAGAGGTGATCTGAATGGTTAATCAACATAGGCAAAGGTGCTCAATTAGTCATAAGGAAAATAACTTAAAACCACAATGAAATACCACTGCATACCATAGAATGGCCTTTATGAAAAAAGACAATAACAGCTGGGCATGGTGGCTCCACACCTGTAATTTCAGCTACTCGGGGTGTGGGAGGATCGCTTGAAGCCAGTTCAAACCAGCCTGGGCAATATGGTGAGACCCCTGACTCCAAAAATATTTTAAAAATTAGCCAGGCATGGTGGGATGTGCCTGCAGTCCTAGCAACTCAGGAGGCTGAGGCAGGAGAGCCACTTGAGCCCAGGTGTTGAAGGCGGCAATGAGCTATGATCATGCCACTGTACTCCAACATGGGCGACAGAGTTAGACCCTGCCTCAAAAAAAAAAAAAAGGCCGGGTGCGGTGGCTCATGCTTATAATCCCAGCACTTTGGGAGGCCAAGGTGGGTGGATTACTTGAGGTCAGGAGTTCAAGACCAGCCTGGCCAACATGGTGGAACCCCATTTCTACTAAAAATAAAAATAAAAAAAATTAGTCAGGCATGTTGGTGCATGCCTGTAGTCCCAGCTACTCAGGAGGCTGAGGCACAAGAATCGCTTAAATCCGGGAGGTGGAGGTTGCAGTGAGCCAAGGTCGCACCACTGCACTCCAGCCTGGGCGACCAAGTGAGATGCTGCCTCAAAAAGAAGAAGAAGAAAAAAAAAAAGACAGTATCAACTGTTGGCAAGGACAGGAAGCAAATGCAACTCTCAAACACTACCAGTGGGAGTATAAATTGGTAAAACTGCTCTGGAAAACGGTTTGGTATTATCTTATCTTTTAATAATGAACATGCAAATCCAAACTAATTCCACTCAAAGATACACATACCCAACATAAATGGGTACACATGTGCACTAAAAGATATATACAAGAATGTTCAGAAGTAGTTTTATTTATAATAGCTAAAAAGTGAAAGTCATCTAAATGTCCTTAACAATTAAGCAATTTGTGACATATTCATATAATGGAATATGAGAGCAATGAACAAGAATGAACAAGATAGTACATACTATATTCCATCTACAGGATATTCAGAAACAGGCAAAACTAATATGCAATGTTAGAGGTCAGATTACCAGTTACTTCTGGTAGGGTCTGAATGGACACGAAGGGAGGTTTTGGGGGACTTGTAATGTTTTATATCATGATCCAGATAGTAACTATACAAATGTATTCATTTCTTAAAATTCATCAAATTGCACAAAGATATTACAGAAAACAAGACAGGGTTCCTACTTCTATGAAATTTACTTTTTATTTTTTATTTTTTGAGACGGAGGATGGAGTACAGTGGCACGATCTTGGCTCACTGCAGTCTCCGCCTCCCGGTCTCAAGTGATTCTCCTGCCTCGATCTCATGAGTAGGTGGGACGACAAGCTCACACCACCACACCTGGCGAATTTTTGTATTTTTAGTAGAGATGAGGTTTCACCATGTTGGTTAGGCTGGTCTCGAACTCCTGACCTCAGGTGATCCTCCCACCTCGGCCTCCCAAAGTGCTGGGATTATAGGCATAAGCCACCACACCCAGCTCTGAAATTTACCTTTTAAAGGGTAGGGACAGAAAAACAAATACCTTGTTTGGTAAGTTCTGTACAGAGAATTATAGTAGTCTGATGTGACAAGAGATTAACCAGATGACTATTTTTGATTGGGCCATTCAGTCACTTAATGGAAATTAGCATTTAGTGATATTAAGATATGAATAACACGATGAAGCCAGCCTTGCAAAGATCAGGTGAAGAGCATATCAGGCAGATCTTATATAAAGGACCTAAAATGGGAATGAGTTAGTAGTGTTCAAACAACAAAAAGAAAGTCAGTATCCTATAGAGGCCATGAGAAGATTAAGTTGAAGAAAAGTAGGCAGGGTCCTGATCATATAAGGGCTTTGTAAATTAGAAAAAGGAGTTAGGATTTTATTCCAAGTATTACGGGAAACAACTGGATGGTTTTAAGGGGAGAGGGATAATATGATACAGGTTTAAAAAGAAAAACACTGGCTGTAAATGAAAGTAGCTTGGTCTGGGCTGGCAGTAGTGGAGACAGAAATGGGATTGGGGGGTAATTCTGGATGTGTTTGTAGGTTACCTTGACATAATTAATCTGCTAATAGATTAAATGTGGGTGATGAGAGACAGTAATCAACAGAAATTCCCAGAATTTTTTGTTTGAGCAACAGAGTGCTGATGGTATTTACTGAGATGGGGAAAACTACAAAGGAATAGGTTTTTGAGGAAGAAACCAAGAATTTTTTCCTAAGTTTAAGACACCAATTAGACATCCGTGTGAAGCTGTCAAGAAGGTAGTCTGAAATTCTAGATAGTTCTCAGGCCTAGAGAACTGGATTTTGAAGTCTCCAGATATATGTGATACTTCAGCTATGTGATCGATTACAAATATATTTGAGTGTTTAACTTTATTGCTTAGCTGCTCCTTTCTTTCCTGTTCACTCTAAGCAAGTGAGCCAAAATGGGAGCTGTCATGTCCTTACACGACCTTGTCTTCTATCCACAGTAACTGATCTATGAAGACTGATGCCTGTTCCAAGCTGGCCCAAGCAACAGTTCTTTCTCATGATTTTCTGAACTAGGCAGCATTTATTTTCCAGAAATACTCTAGCTAGCTCTTTATTGCCTACCATAAATATTATTTTAACAGTAGTAATTTATTATTTCCTCTCTCGGATGAAGGTGAGAAGGTGTGAATTAAGGTCTTGATAGGAGCATCATTCCAGATTGATGGAGAAAAGTGGTCTGAGAGACTGAACAGGACATGCAGAGAAAAGCAGGCCTGGGAGGCAAAAAAATGACAATGTCCTCAGTGGTCTAGTGCCTGCGCCAGTTACTGTCTTTCCACAGTAGTTTGGTTACATAAATTATAAAAGTCCTCCCATTTTTTCCCCCGAACTCATTTTTCTTTTTCTTTTTCTTTTTTTTTTTTTTTGGAGACAGCGTCTAGCTCTGTCTCCCAGGCAGGAGTGCAGTGGCACCATCTCACTCACTGAAACTTCTGCCTGCCAGGTTCAAGCCATTTTCCCAATTCAGTCTCCTGAGTAGCTGGGAATGCAGGCACGCCCCACCACACCCAGCATCTTTTTGTATTTTTTTGTAGAGACGGGGTCTCGCTCTTTGCTCAGGATGGTCTCAAACTCCTAAACTCAAGTGATCGACCACCTGGGCCTCCCAAAATGCTGGGATTACAGGCATGAGCCACTGCATCTGACTCCCCAAACTAATTTTTTTTTTTTTTTGAGACAGAGTCTCGCTCCGTCACCCAGGCTGCCGTGCAGTGGCACAATCTCGGCTCACTGCAACCTCTGCCTCCTAGGTTCAAGTGATTCTCCTGCCTCAGCCTCCCAAGTAGCTGGGATTACAGGTGCCTGCCACCATGCCCAGCTAATTTTTGTGTGTGTGTTTTTAGTAGAGATGGGGTTTTGCCATGTTGGCCAGCCTGGTCTCAAACTCCTGACCTCAGGTGATCCACCCACCTTGGCCTCCCGAAGTCCTGGGATTATAGGCGTAAGCCACCGCACCAGGCCCCAAACAAAGTTAGATTTCTGTCACTTGCAGTGGCAGATTTCCTTATATGGATATATCTATACCTTACAACTGATTATCATAGTGATAATGCAACTCTCTCAAGTTTCAGTGACACAGGCTGGGCCTGGCACTTTGAGGCCAGGAGCTGGACACCAGGTTGACCAACATGGCGACACTCCATCTCTACTAAAACTATAAAAATTAACTGGGTGTGGTGGTGCACACCTGTAATCCCAGATACCCTGGAGGTTGAGGCATAAGAATTGATCGAATCTGGTAGGTGGAGGTTGCAATGAGCCAAGATCACACCACTTCACTTCAGCCTGGGCGACACAGCAAAACTGTCACACACACACACAAAAAAAAGAAAAAAAGTCTGGGTGTGGTGGATCACACCTGTAATCCCAGCACTTTGGGAGGCAGAGATAGGTGGATCATTTGAGGTCAGGAGTTCAAGACCAGCCTGGCCAACATGGTGAAACCCCATCTCTACTAAAAATACAAAAAAAAAAAACTTAGCCAGGCGTGGTGGCACACGCCTGTAATCCCAGGTACTCGGGAGGCTGAGGCAGAAGAATCGCTGGAACCCGGAAGGCAGAGCCTGCAGTGAGCCCAGATCATGCCACCGCACTTCAGCCTGGGTGACAGAGTGAGAATCCGTCTCAAGAAATAAATAAAATTAAAAATAATATTTTTAAAAAATTCATTTTGATTTATGATTGATTTATGAAAATCCTTATTTTGCATTAAAATTTTTGTTTACTTCTTCCCATTGTTTAAGTAAATAAAACCTAATAGTCCCAATGAACGGTATGGTGGAAAAGAAGACTAAGTTTGGTCCAAAAGTTTCTTTACTAAAGTGAAATTCCTTGGTCGATATGCCTCTTCAGGTAAAAAAAAAAATTAATAAAGTAAAATTCTTTCAAGTTGTTTCCTAGAATCTAAAAGGATCTCATGTTTAAATACATTTTTAAACCTTTAATATAAAAGATTATTTCCTTTCAACTTTCAGTAAATTTTTTTTTTTGAGACAGGGTCTTACTCTTGCCATCTGTAATGCAGTGATGCAATTATAGCTCACTGCACCTCAAACTCCCGGGCTTAAGCAATCCTCCCACCTCAGCTTCCCATGCAGCTGGGACCACAGGTGTATACCACCATGTCCAGCTAATTAAAAAAAATTTTTTGTAGCGACAGGTCTCACTATGTTGCCCAGGCTGGCTTCTAACTCAAGCAATCCTCCTGCCTCAACCTACCAAAGTGCTAGGATTACAGGCATGAGCCACCACACCTGGCCTCAGTAATTTTTAAAATTATGGAAACAAATCTCAAATTATTTGTTGATCTATTGCTATCACAAATCCAGTGTCAGATGAAAATCCATCTTTACCACTGCCTATTATTAAACTATATCACATTTATTTAACATCTAGAAGATAAACTAACATGAAAATCCTTTGTACTTGCTCTTGCTAAAATAAATCCCCAAAATATTAGAGAACTTAATGTGAACTTTTTAAAATATTTGCTTTATAAAATACAAAAAACTTAATGTGAACATTTTATTTTAATATGATTTATACCTTAAATATTTATGCTTCTTGGAAGATGCTTTTCTATTTTCTCTTGAGAAGGAGTCTTGCTCTGTTGCCCAGGCTGGAGTGCAATGGCATGATCTCGGCTCACTGCAACCTCCGTCTCCTGGGTTCCAGCGATTCTCCTGTCTCAGCCTCTCAAGTAGCTGGAATTACAGGTGCATGCCACCACGCCTGGCTAATTTTTGTATTTTTAGTAGAGATAGGGGTCTGCCATGTTGGCCAGGCTGGTCTCGAACTCCTGACCTAAGGTGCTCTGCCTGCCTCAGCCTCCCAAAGTGCTGGGATTACAGGCGTGAGCCACTGTGCCCAGCCTATCTATTTTCACTATCTGATCATCATTTCACTAAGTACGCAGCATTTATTTTCCAGAAATACTCCAGCTAGCTCTTTATCGTCTACTATAAATAATACTTTAGTAGTCATAAGTTAGCAGAAAATAAAATAATTTGAACTTACCCAAATGAATAGACAGGGCTAGGTTTCCTCATTGTTACCCAGTAACTTATTAAACATGTCATTAAACTAAGTAAAAAGAAAAATAAATTTAGTATTAGAACTAGAAGAGAACATGTGAAGATAAATTAAGTTTTCAGAATTCCTAAGTGGTTGAAAGTTATCTGTGTTTGCACAGAATAAATTAATAATAAATTATTCTAATAATTTATTAAGATAATAAATTCTAGTAGTTTACCATCTAATCACAGTGAGCATCTGAACATGTGGTATACTTGGAAGATTTTAACATGTGAAGGAACAGAATAAAGTTATAATACATCAAGTCGGTAAAGTAGAACCTAAACTCATACTTCCACTACACAATGTTATTCACCCTAAATGGTTTCTGTAACTGAAAATGCTAAAAAATGACACATATGATCAATTTTAACTTTGATACGCTTCATCTTTGTTAAAAGTTAACATAAATATTAATAATACCTTGACAACATTTTGAGTGAGATAAAATTATGTTCATTTTCCAACTATAGTAGATTCACTCTAAAACAAGTTACTACAATATGAAATTGAGGTAACAACTATCTGCGTTAGACCCAGTTAAATATGTTAGTTACCTGATTAATAAAAGGCATGCTTTTTTTTTTTTTTTTTTGAGACAGAGTCTCGCTCTGTTGCCCAGGCTGGAGTGCAGTAGTGCCATCTCGGCTCACTGAAACCTCTTCCTTCCAGGTTCAAGTGATTGTCCTGCCTCAGCCTCCCAAGTAGCTGTAATTACAGGCGTGCACCACCATGCCTGGCTAATTTTTATATATATTTTTTTAGTAGAGACGAGGTTTCGCCATGTTGGCCAGGCTGGTCTTGAACTCCTAGCCTCAAGTGATCCACCTGCCTTGGCCACCCCAAAGTGCTGGGATTACAGGCGTGAGCCACCGCGCCTGGCCAAAAAGCCATCCTTATAATATACTCCTATCTCATGGATCTTGAAGACATCAAAGTATTTTGAAATCCTTAAATGGAAATATGAAAGGCTCCATGAAGCAGGGAGACAAGAGTCCGTCTCCCTAGCTCACAATTCCTCAGTTCTCAGTTATTAACTATCCTTCATTTTTTTCTCCATCTATATTACAGCATGAACTGATATATGTTCTTTTTTTAGATGGAGTCTCACTCTATCGCCCAGGCTGGAGTGCAATGGCGCGATCTCGGCTCACTGCAACCTCCGCCTCCCGGGTTCAAGTGATTCTCCTGCCTCAGCCTCCTGAGTAGCTGGGATTACAGGCATGCACCACCATGCCCGGCTAATTTTTGTATTTTTAGTAGAGATGGGCTTTCACCATGTTGGCCAGGCTGGTCAGGAACTCCTGACCTTGTGATCCACCCACCTCGGCCTCCCAAAGGGCTGGGATTACAGGTGTGAGGCACCGTGCCTGGCTGAGAACTGGTATGTTCTTAACATGACCCTACTCCCTGGCCACAGCTGACTCATCCACAGATAGGCACCTGACGCATGTAACCTAAGCTGCGTCAAAATGCTGCTCTGGATTTGAAAGTAGAATTTGGAACTGCAACCAAGGCATTCCAGGCTTAATTTGGCTGCTTTCCTGAATGATGGAAATGCACATTTGAAAATTTGGAGTAGTATTTGTATTTCTATCCCTGGATTTGCGAGTAGGGAAGGCTGACCTACAGGAAGAAAATAGCTCAACAGTGTCCATGTACAGGGAACAGAGATGAGAGATAAAGAGAAGTTTGATTCTTACAATGGGGCCCAGTTAAACCTCTGCCCTCAGATTCCATTAACACCCCTGAATCTGTAGAATTAAGTATCCTACACCTTTGCTCCCCCAATATAGCTCCAGTGGAAGTCTGATGGCTGCAATCAAAAGAGCCCTGGCTAACTCCTTGAGAGTACTTCACACTCATCATGACAGGGTTCATATAGTGTGCTAATCTCACTTCCAATTCATGTAAGCAGCAAGAATATGGTATTTACATTGAAGTTAAGCAAATAATCTAGGTTGGTTTTGAATGGATGAATGATTTTTGAAATTGCATCGGATAAAGGCAGCCAAATGAGTTTCTGCAGTCAGAAATATACAATTAGGCTGGGCGTGGTGGCTCATGCCTGTAATCCTAGCACTTTGGGAGGTCAGGGCAGGTGGATCACTTGAGAGCCCAAGAGTACAAGACCAGCCTAGGCAACATGCCGAGACCCCGTCACCACAAAAATACACAAAAATTAGCCAGGTGTGGTGGTGAACACCTGTAGTCCCAGCTACCCCAGAGGCTGGGGTAGGAGGATCGCCTAAGCCCAGGAGAATGCAGCTGCAGTGAGCCATGACTATGTCACTGTACTCAGCCTGGGTGACAGAGTAATATCCTGTCTCAAAAAAAAAAAAAGAAAAGAAAAGAAAAGAAAAACGAAATATACAATTGAAGCTTCAATCATTAATTTATTATTTATGGGTTTTTTTTGAGACGGAGTCTCACTCTGTCGCCCAGGTTGGAGTGCAGTGGCACAATCCTGGCTCACTGCAACCTCTACCTCCCAGGCTCAAGCGATTCTCCCACCTCAGCTTTCCAAGCAGCTGGGATTACAAAAGTGCGCCACCATGCCCACCTCATTTTTTGGTATTTTAGTAGAGATGGGTTTTTACCATGTTGCCCAGGGTGGTTTCAAACTCCTGAGCTCAGGGAATCTGCCAGCCTCGGCCTCCCAAAGTGCTGGGATTACAGGCGTGAGCCACCTCGCCCGGCCAAAGCTTCAATTATTAATTGTAAAATTTTTCTTTGTAAATAATACTCTATAGATAAGATTTGTTAATAATAAGAAATCTGAAAAATTCAGTGTCTAAATATTAACTTTTGAAAATTTTACCCTTAAAAATGGATAAAAATCTCTGAAAATTTTTCTATAATTCATCAATTTTAAGAAGTACATGTTTTTTCACATCTTAATAATCCTCAAATCAGGGTTAGTCTTACAACTTACAGTACATCACAGTTGAATTAGCAGCATTTTTCTTGGGGACACATAAAATAAGTATTTGTCTTAAAACTGTTGGCATCTAATATTTGATGAAATATGGTACACTGATCGAATTTACTTCCCATTACTACATAAATCTGAAAAATCAGTACCCATTTATTAACAAATCATTCAATATGTTTGATTTTATTTATATGCGTAAATCATTTTAATTTCCATAGTTTAGTAACACCACTTTGGTATTAATGTTCTCCAATAAAATATATTTCTACACCTCTTTGTAAAACAGTAGCATTTATTAACACTTAAAATTCTAAAATCAAATAACCACTTTCTTCTGTGTTTGGATATTAGTGAAGCTCTAAATGAATCTAAATCACACCTGTCATATGAAACGTTATGTAGCGATAGCTAACTCATATGGCAGATTGTGAGCCTCTAAAGAAAGAAACTTCCTCAAATTAAATGAAAAGATTTTCCTTATGAACCTTAAGACATAAGGGAAACATTATTACTTTAGTTTTAAAATTTGACTATTTTTATTACCGTTAGTTTGTTATCAAATATGGTTGGTAACATTAGTAACTATTCCCCAAAGTAACTTTTTAAAGTACATGCATGGGCTGAGCGCGGTGGTTCACGCCTGTAATCCCAGCACTTTGGCAGGCTGAGGCGGGAGGACCACCTGAGGTCAGGAGTTCAAGACCAGCCTGGCCAACATGGTGAAACCCCATCTCCACTAAAAATACAAAAATTAGCCGGGCATGGTGGTGGGTGCCTGTAATCCCAGCTACTCGGGAGGCTAAGACAGGAGAATCGCTTGAGACCGGGAGGTGGAGGCTGCATGCAGTGAGCCAAGATCGTGCCACTGCACTCTAGCTTGGGTGACAGGATGAGACCCTGTCTCAAAAATAAATAAATAAAATCCTTTTTTTTTTTTTTTTTTTTTTTTTGAGACAGGGTATCAGTCTGTCACCAAGACCCAAGACTGGATTACAGTGGTGCAATCATAGCTCACTGCAGCCTTGACCTTTTGGGCTCAAGTGATCCTACTGCCTACTATTCAGTGAGTAGCTGGGATTACAGGTGTGTACCACCAAACTTGGCTAATTTTTAAAATTTTTTGTAGAGAAGAGGTTTCACTGTATTGCCCAGGCTGGTCTTGAACTCCTGGGCTCAAGCAGTCCTTTCACCTTGGCTTCTCAAAGTGCTGGAATTACAGGCATGAGCCACTGTGCCTGGTCTATAGGGTATCTCTCTGTCACTGAGGCTGGAGTACAGTGCTAAGATCATAGCTCTCTGCAGCCTCAAACTCCTGGGCTCAAATGTCCTCCTGCCTCAGCCTCCCAAAGCACTGGGATTACAGGCATGAGACACCACTCTTGGCGGTAACATATTTAAACTGCTTTTTATTTATTTTTAAATTGGAGTTATTTATATAATTAAAATTCAAAATTTACAACAGATATATAGTGGGAAGATTTTAAACTTGTCTCCCTGCCAGAGTCTTCCTCTTCAAAGACACCTATTATTATCAGTTTGTTTATCTTTCCTATGTATATTTACGCAAATACAAGCAAATGAATGAGTGTAGTGTGTGGATGTGTATACATGTACGTATTCTTATTCTTTCCCCCTTTTTAATACAAATTGCAGCATACTATATACACTGTTGTGTATCTTGCTTTTTCCCCTCATTAGGACCTCAAAACCATAAAATGCTTTGACTTCATTGTCTAAGGCTACATAATATTTAATTACACAGATAAGTGGGTTCCCTATACCCAGCAGGATCAGTTTCATCTGTTGCTAGAAATGCAAATTCTTGGGTCCTACCCTAGGCCTCCTGAATCAGTAACTCTGGAAATGAAGCAATATGTATTTTAACAAGACCTTCCAAGTAATTCTGATGTATGGTCAAGTTTGAGAATTCTATGATATATACATACCAAAATATGGGGTATACATGCCCCATTATTTCATCATTCATATACTGTTTCCAATCTTTTGTACTGAATAATCTCATATGCAACTCATTTTTAACCACAGGAATATATCTGCAGCATAAATTACTAGAAAAGGAACTGCTACGTTTAAGGTTATGGGCATTTATAAATTTAATTGATATTGCCAAATTGCCCTCGAGATGCTGCACCAATTTATATTCCCACCAGCAATGTATAAAAGTGCCTGTTTCCAGCCAGGACAGGTAGTTCATGCTTGTAATCCCAACGCTTTGGGAGGGAAAGGCAGGAGGATCACTTGAGCCCAGAAATTTGTGACTTGCCTGGGCAACATAAGAAGACCTCATTTCTACAAAATATCAAAAAATTAGGCAGGCGTGGTGGCACAAGCCTGTGGTACCACTCACTCAGGAGGCTGAGCTGGATCATTTGAGCTCAGGAGGTAAAGGCTGAGGCTGCAGTGAGCCGAGGTCAACCCACTGCACTCCAGCCTGAGAAAAAAGAATGCCTGTTTAGCCAAAACAATCCTGAAAAAGAACAAAGCTGGAATATCCACATTTTCCAATTTCAAAACTTACTACAGAGCTGCAGTAATCAAGACTGATGGTACTGGCATAAAGGACAGACATACAGATCAATGGGACAGACCTGAGAATCCAAAAATAAACATTCACAGTTACAGCGAACTGGTGTTTGTTGTTGTTGTTTTGTTTTTTGAGATGGAGTCTCACTCTGTTGTCCAGGCTGGAGTGCAATGGTGCGATTCCGGCTCACTTACTGCAATCTCTGTCCCCCCAGGTTCAAGCGATTCTCCTGCCTCAGCCTCCTGAGTAGCTGGGACTACAGGTGTATGGCACCATGCCCGGCTCATTTTTGTACTTTAGTAGAGATGGGGTTTTGTCATATTAGTCAGGCTGGTCTCAAACTCTTGACCTCAGGTGGTCCACCTGCCTTGGCCTCCCAAAGTGCTGGGATTACAGGCATGAGCCACCACACTTGGCCCGTGAACTGGTTTTTGACAAGGGTACCAAGGCAATTCAATGGGGAAAGTAGTCTTTTCAACAAATGATGATAGGACAACTGGTTATCCACATGCAAAAGAATGAATCTGAACCCCCAATCTCACGCCATTTAAAAAAATTAACTTGGCCGGGTGCGGTGGCTCACGTCTGTAATCCCAGCACTTTGGGAAGCCGAGGCGGGCGGATCACAAGGTCAGGAGATCGAGACCATCCTGGCTAACACGGTGAAACCCTGTCTCTACTAAAAATACCAAAAATTAGCCAAGCGTGGTGGCGGGTGCCTGTAGTCCCAGCTACTCAGGAGGCTGAGGCAGGAGAATGGCATGAACCTGGGAGGCGGAGATTGCAGTGAGCCGAGATCGCGCCACTGCACTCCAGCCTGGGCGACAGAGCGAGAATCCATCTCAAAAAAAAAAAAAAATTAACTCAAAATGGATCAAAGGGCACAGTGGCTCACGCCCATAATCTTAGCACTTTGGGAGGCGGAGGCAGGCAGATGACTTGAGTTTGGGAGTTCGAGACCAGCCTGTTCAATATGGGAAAACCTTGTCTCTACTAAAAATACAAAAACTAATTGGGCATGGTGGCTCATGCCTGTAATCCCAGCACTTTGGGAGGCTGAGGCTGCAGTGAGCCAAGATCATGCCAATGCATTCCACCTGGGGTGACAGAGTGAGACTCCATTTAAAAAAAACAAAAACAACAACAAAAAAAATCAAAGACCTAATTGTAAGAGCAAAAACTATAAAACTCTTAGAGGAAAACATACCTATTGCTCAGGCACGGTAGCTCACGCCTGTTATCCCAGCACTTTGGTAGGCCGAGGTGGGTGGACCACTTGAGGTCAGGAGTTTGAGACCAGCCCGGCCAAAATGGTGAAACCCCGTCTCTAATAAAAATACAAAAAATTAGCCGTGCCTGGTGGTACATGCCTGTAATCCCAGCTACTTGGGAGGCTGAGGCAAAAGAATCACTTGAGCCAAGATCACGCCACTGCACTCCAGCCTAGGTGACAGAGTAAGACCCTAACTCAAAAAAAAAAAAGAAAGAGTAACTATTGATATATGCTACAACAAAACAGAAAAGCATTGTGCTAAGAAGACAGTCATAAAGGACTGTATATTGTATGATTCCACTTATATGACATGTCCAGAGTAGGCAAATCTATCGCGAGAAAAAACTGATCAGTGGTTGCCTAGGGCTGGAGAAGAGAATGGAATGAGTGGGAGAACGGAATGACTGGAGAGTAATAGCTAAGGCGAGTGGTCTCTTTTTGAGACAAGGAAAATATTGTAGGTCAGGCGTGGTAGCTCACACCTGTAATCCCAACACTTTGGGAGGCCAAGGTGGGCAGATCACTTGAGGTCAGGAGTTCGAGACCAGCCTGGCCAACACGGCAACACCCCGTCTCCACTAAAAATACAAAAATTTGCCAGGCGTGGTGGTGCATGTCTGTATTCCCAGCTACTTGGGAGGCTGAGGCAAGAGAATAGCTTGAAACTGGGAGGCGAAGGTTGCAGTGAGCTGAGATCATGCCACTGCTCTCCAGCCTGGGTGACCGAGTAAGATTCCGTCTCAAAAAAAAAAAAAAGAAAGAAAATATTGTAAAGTTGATTATGGTGATGAATGCACAACTCTATGTATGAAGAGACTAAAAGTCATTTTAAGGCATATGAGTTATAGTATCTCAATAAAGCCTTTTTTTTTTTTTTTGAGATGGAATCTCACTCTGTCGCCCAGGCTGGAGTGCAGTGCTGCGATCTCAGCTCACTGCAACCTCTGCCTCCCAGGTTCAAGCAATTGTCCTGCCTCAGCCTCCCGAGTAGCTGGGACTACAGATGCCCACCACCATGCCTGGCTAATTTTTGTTATTTTTAGTAGAGACGGGGTTTCACCATATTGGCCAGGCTGGTCTCGAACTCCTGACTTTGTGATCCACCCTCCTCAGCTTCCCAAAGTGCTGGGATTACAGGCGTGAGCCACTAAGCCTGGCCAAATAAAGCCATTTTTAAAAAAACAAAAGAGCACATGTTTCCCTAATACACTCAACGACACAGGTATACTCAAATTTTTTAAGCTTTCCCAACGTGACAGGCAAAACAGCATCTCAGAGTAATTTTAATTTGCATTTCTCTTACTGTTAGTGAAGATAAGCAACTTTTCATAAGTGTCATTTATATTTCCTTTTCTGCAAACTCTCTGTATGAATTATAATTTTTTTCTTCCTTTTCTTTTTCTTGGTCTTTGTCTTAAATTGTAGGGCCCTTCAAATGTTAGCAAAATTAGCCCTTTGAGGTATGAATTACAAATGTCTTCTCAGGTTATTCTCTGTTTATGGTGACATTTGCTACCTAGAGTTTTTAACTTTAATATAATGAAATTTATAAATATTTTGTTTTTTGAGACTGAGTTTCGCTCTTGTTGCCCAGGCTGGAGTGTGGTGGCACAATCTCGGCTCACTGCAACCTCCGCCTCCTGGGTCCAAGCAAGTCTTATGCCTCACCCTCCCAAGTAGCTGGGACTCCAGGCACACACCACCATGCCTGGCTATTTGTATTTTTAGAAGAGACGGGGTTTCACCATGTTGGCCAGGCTGGTCGTAAACTCCTGACCTCAAGTGATCCACCCGCCTCGGCCTCCCAAAGTGCTGGAATTGCAGGCATGAGCCACCCCACCTGCCCTCTAATTACTGTTATGTCTCTAATTATTGTTGTTTGTGTGTTTCTTCTATGTTGGTAATTTTACTTATTTAGTAGATTACTTTCCTTTAAGCAAAGAAAACTTCTTCATAATCTACTTTTTCTCTCCATAGATTTGCCTGTTTTGGACATTTCATATGAATGAAATCATAAAATATGTGGTCCTTTATGACTGTCTTCATAGCATAATGTTTTTATTGTTTTCTTGTAAGATATCAGTAGTTGCTGTTTTTATTGCTGAATTGTATGGCTATACCACATTTCTACCAAGTTCCTTATTGGCTCCAAAACATTAAGATTTCCTAAAAACTTACCTAAAAAGATCAAAAATGGTCAGGTAAGTATAGGCAGTTAAAGCTGAAAAACAACAAAAAAATGATTAAAAGTATTACTGACCCCTCTAAAAAAATACAGCAAGTTACCAAAATTATTTCTACCAGGGGTATCCATTATCAAAAAAACTTTTGAGTCACGGGCCAACCTCATATATTGGCAGTTATCTAGTAAATCTGATAAATATATGTAGCCAAAGTTGGTTGGTAGAAAAGCTTACTTCCCAACCTGATTTCTCCATTAGGAAAAATGAAGCAATGAATGTTCAAAAGCCCTGTTACCATTTTTCTGCCTGCTTCTGTAATCTCAGCGCTATTTCAAATGTATTGTTTGAATAACTGAACAAAAGAACAATGCAATAAAAAACATAAAAAGATATAAGAAAAAAATTACAGAATTCCCTTTTTAAGGAAAAGCCAACAAACCTCAAAATCTAACTTACAAACTGCATAAATTAAAGTTTTAATCTATTACATTAAAAACAAATCTCCAGCCAGGCACGGTGGCTCACGCCTGTAATCCCAGCACTTTGGGAGGCTGAGGCGGGTGGATCATAAGGTCAGGAGATCGAGACCATCCTGGCCAACACGGTGAAACCCCATCTCTACCAAAACTACACAAATTAGCCAGGCGTGGTGGTACGTGCCTGTAATCCCAGCTACTTGGGAGGCTGAGGCAGGAGAATCGCTTGAACCAGGGAGTTGGAGGATGCAGTGGGCCAAGATCACACCACTGCACTCCAGCCTGGCAACAGAGTGAGACTCCGTCTCAAAAAAAAAAAAAAAAAATCTCCAGATAGATTTAATGATTTTTCAAAAAATAACAGCTTATTTAAAATGAAAATGGCCAGGCATTGTGGCTTACGCCTGTAATCCCAGCACTCTGGGAGGCCGAGGTGGGTAGATCGTTTGAGCTCAGGAGTTTGAGACCAGCCTGGGCAACATGGCGAAACCCCATTTCTGTTTTAAAATATATTTTAAAAGGAAAAAAACTTAAAAAAAAAATTACAATCCTAACAAATGAACAAAAGTTTACAGTTTACAGGGAGGTTTTAAATACAGTCCCTTATTTAAATCATTTGAGTTATATACATTTCAGAATAATATATTCTATGTAAGATATACCTTTATTTCCAATGAGAAAAATAAAAGTAAAAATAACAACTCCATAAAAATACAAAGGTGACATACCTATACTATTAGTAGAACTGCACCACATAAGCAGGAAGCCAGTACATATCAAGTTTATTACACCAAAGAGCAGTATCTTCCAGGACTGTGAAAATAAAAATCACTCTTATGTGTACAGAAGTGATAAATTTCACGGAGTCTGTTCAAGTTGCTACAATTTATACTCTGATAGTCAAAGGAATAAACATAACTTCCTTCAAAAAGTCTGTGTCACACTTTCTACATCTACCAAAATTGTCATCGGCTAAGTTATTATAGTATACAAGTTTAAAAGAATAGTTCCAGAAGGAGAGTTGTTCAAGAGAAAATAAATTCTGACATAGAAATTCTCAAATAGTTGAGAAAAATACACATACATATGCATATCATTTTGTCTCTATAAGTACATATTATAGAGACAATGATGAAGCAAATGGGGCCAAATGTAAGCAACTGGTGAATCTGAATAAAGGGCATGATGATGTTCCTAAAAGTTAGTAATCTTGTCCAGGTGCAATGGCTCACTCCTGCAATCCCAGCACTTTGGGAGGCCAAGGCGGGTGGAGGTCAGGAGTTCAAGATCAGCCTAGCCAACATGGTGAAACCCCGTCTCTACTAAAACAAAAAATCAGCCAGGTGTGGTGGCAGGCACCTCTATTTCCAGCTACTTGGGAGGCTGAGGCAGGAGAATCGCTTGAACCAGGGAAGCAGAGGTTGCAGTAAGACGAGATTGTGCCACTGCACTCCAGCCTGGGCGACAGAGCGAGACTCTGTCTCAAAAAAAAAAAAAAAAAGTACTGACCTTGGCTGTTCAACATCAACCAAGTAAGGTGAGAAATAAGGAAAAATCTTGATTTTGGCAACGCAGAGGTTTTTGGTTACCTTGTAAAAGCTGTTTATGTGAATTAGTGGGCACAAGTACCTAACTGGTATGTGTTTAATAAAGATGGGAAGAAGAGAAGGTGAACACAATGTACTGATAATTCTTTCAAGTAGGTTTGCTACAAAAGGAAGCTGAGAAATGAAGCAGCCCTGAGAGTGGAACTTATAACATGTAATTACGATGCAAGAAAGAGGAGAATGATGCATGATGCAAGAAAAACAATGATGTAAGAAATCGAACAATTATAGGGACATCATCTTTCAGTAGGCAACAAGTGAAAGGATTGCCTTTATAGAGGAGAACTGAAAGCTTGTCCAGAGAAATAGGAGGGAAGGCGGAGTGATGGCTGATGTGCTAATGATAGGATGTAGAAGTTTTCTTCTGATTACTTCTTTTCCCTTGGTGAAACAGGAAGCAAGATCATCAGGTTAGGGTGAGGATGAAGAAGGTATTAGAAGCTTGAGGATAGAAACCAAAGAACATCGTATGAAACAGCCATCTAGGAAATTGGAAAATTGAATGAACAAAGGAAATATAAAATGAAAGAGCACTAATAGGCAGCACTAATGGTCTGTCTGATCATGAATTCAAAGTGAGACCAGTCGCATGGTTTTGTTTCTCTCAGGTTACATTCAGTTGCTTAGATCCAAGTACAGAGTAGAAAGAAAGTGAACTTAATGAAGGTTAGGGATTTTCCAGGAATTAAGACAGAGGGAAGGGGAGCACAAAAGAGTTGAGAACATATAAAAGAAAATCATACTAGCTGGGAGTGGTGGTGTACCCCTGTAATCCCAGCTACTCAAGAGGCTGAGGAAGGAGGATCCCTTGAGCCCAGGAGTTCAAGACCGGCCTGGATAATTTAGCAAGATTCCATCTCAAAAAAAAAAGAACAAAAAGGAGGGAAATGATAATGATGGAGCATAGAATCTAAGTTGGATAAGGAAGCAAATGAGGATAACGGAGTTGAAAAATAGTGAAAATATGGCAGAGTTTCAATTGGAGTGCCCATTGGTACTGCTTATTATTGTTTCATTGAAGCTGGCTTTACTTAAAAGTCATCAAATATTTACTGAATGCTTATATTGTACTTCTATAAAAAGGTGAGCAAAATAGAGACAGTCACTTCCCTCAGAGAGTTTATCATTTAGACAACAATGAGAAGCATGAAACACAGTAACTAGAAGGTTTACATTGGTGGCCTAAAAGGATGGCAATTACATCTTTTTATTTACAGTCTCAAAACATATTTTTCTTGCCCTACATTAAAAATGAGAAAACATGGGCCAGGCACGGTGGTTCACGCCTGTAATCCCAGCACTTTGGGAGGCCGAGGTGGGCGGATCACCTGAGGTCGGCAGTTCGAGATCAGCCTGACCAACATGGTGAAACCCCATCTCTACTAAAAATACAAAAAATTAGCCGGGCGTGGTGGCCCATGCCTGTAATCCCAGCTACTTGGGAGGCTGAGGCAGGAGAATCGCTTGAACCCGGGAGGCAGAGGTTGCGGTGAGCCAAGATCATGCCATTGCACTCCAGTTTAGGCAACAAGAGTGAAACTTCATCTCAAAAAAAAAAATAAATAAAAGAGAAAACATGGCTTTAGATTGGATCCATTTAATTTTTTGAAAACTTAATAACAAAAAGCAACCACAAAACCATTTTTCTTTAAAACACTTCAGAATTAGAATCAAAACTTTAACAGAAGCTTCCTACCAAAGTAAAACAATTTAACACCAAACAACTGCAATTTTACACTAAAAAAATACTTTTCCAACATAGAAAAATGAAAACAGTGTGGCAGGATCAGGAGTGATTTCTATTGGCCTTAAAAATTATCTTTCTTCAATGTTATAATGTTGTTTGTGCAATAATTAAAATTGGGGTTAAGGAATAACTTACCCTTCGGTCAGCTGCTACAAGTCTAAATTCCCGTAACAACTTGCCAAAAAAGGATCTTTGTGGTTTTCGAAAGAGATGAATTGTCCCCTTTCAAACAAACATATACAAATCAGCATTTAGATATTTAATCATCTTCAGAGTTCCTATGACATGATATAGTGGTTCCTATGATATGGTATGAGATAGTGGTAATAATAACCAATATTAAGTACTCAATATACATCAAGCACTTATTCTAGACACTTTATGTGTATTTATGGATTTAATATTCACAATAAACCTATGTGGTGGAGACAACTTTTAGTAAGTCATCCAAAGTCACAGAGCTAGTAAATGGCTGAGCAGAAATTCAAACCCAGGCTTTTTAGCTCCAGACCACACTCTTTATTTTTAAATGGATAAGGCAACTTGAAGTGAAAAAGAAATAGTTTGCCAAATAGCTCTACTGGAAATTTCTACTGAAAATTCACCTAATTAAAGCTATATATGTGGTTGTGCTTGGGGCTCATGCCTGTAATGCCAGCACTTTGGGAGGCCGAGGCAGAGGGATAACTTGAGGCCAGGAGTTTGAGACCAGCCTGGCCAACATGGCAAAACCCTGTCTCTACTAAAAAGATAAAAATTAGCTGGGTATGGTGGTGCACACCTGTAATACCAGCTACTCAGGAGGCTGAGGCGTGAGAATCTCTTGAGCCTGGGAGGTGGAGTTTGCAGTGAGTCAAGATTGTGCCACTGCACTCTGGCCTCGGTGACAGAGTGAGACTCTGTCTCAAAAAGAAAGTAAGTTCAGGCAACTATTATAGTAAAACCCCTGAGATTCTCTCTTAGGCATTCAGTCAAAGTATCTGACATCCTGGCTAGTCTCCCTGGGCCCTGCTAGTGTATAGTTAGTTTGGGGATAGTAAAGATAGGGCTCACCAGTGAGAGAGGAGACCAAGTGGCAACTAGAGGGGATTAACCACCCAAGTTTAGGAAATCACATGGGAAAGCCTTAGCAGAACGGAGAGTTCAAACACATATGAGAAATTAACTTATGAGAAAAGCAGTATTCAATATCAGTGGGAGAAAATATAAGCCGGTCAATAAATGGTATTTTGATCAAGGTAATGTTTCACCCTTACCGTTACTCCTTACTCTTTTGTAATTTTTAAAAATAAAATACAGATTTATAGAGTACTTGACTGAAGAAAGTCTAGATGTATTATTTTATAATCTGGGAGTTGGGGGAAGCCTTTCTTAATAGGGCATAAAACCCAAGAAGCTCTAAAGGAAAAAAATTGATTGATTTTACTATATAATTTCATGGGCGAATGTAATACCCTTAAGGGGGAAAAAAACTTTAAGAAGGTCAAACTGAAAAAAAACTGTAATTCACAACAGACAATAGGCCAATTTTCTCTATACACAATGAGCTTCCACAAACTATTTTTAAAAAGATGAATAACCCAGTTTTAAAAGTTACACATTTATAAAGCTGGCCAAATCAGTACCTGCTCATTATTCACATTTGCTTTTGCAACTTTGTATTGTTAATGTGAAATCATGATTTCTGTTGATACTTTAAAAATAAAAATGGTATGCCTCTCCCTATACACAGTCACATCCATCTCTTGAACCTCAGTTCCAGCTGCTTTTGAGGAGGACAGTCTGATTTTAAATATAGGCTACACGGCAAACAGGATATTCACTCTGTCGCAGCCCCATCCTGCAGTGAAGGAGTAGCTGGGACTACAGGTGCCCACCACCACGCCCGGCTAATTTTTTTTTGTATCTTTAGTAGAGACGGGGTTTCACCGTGTTAGCCAGGATGGTCTTGATCTCCTGACCTCGTGATCTGCCCGCCTTGGCCTCCCAAAGTGCTGGGATTACAGGCGTGAGCCACTGCGCCTGACCAATAAATATATTTTTTTCTTGGCTGGCCATGGTGGCTCATGCCTGTAATTCCACCACTTTGGGTGACTGAGACAGGAGGATCAGTTGAGCCCAGGAGTTCAAGACCAGCCTAGGAAATATACTGAGACCCTGTCTCTACAAAAAAATTGAAAAGAAAAAAATTAGCCAGGCATAGTGGTACATGCCTGTAGTCCCAGCTACTCAGGACACCAAGGTGGAAGGATCACATGAGTCCGGGAAGTCAAGCAGTGAGCCAGGATCACACTTTACTCCAGCCTGGGCAACAGAGCGAGACCCCATCTCAAAATAAATAAATAAATACATAAATAAATGTACATATGTATAAATATTATATATATGTGTATGTACATATTATATATATTCTTTTCTTAAAGAATTATGTGTGAGTTATTTTGGTTCCAAAGATTTAAAAAATTCTCCTTAATACTGTTATTTTGGACATCTTCTGTTTAACCCTAGCCAACTTTAAGTTTCAGGTTAAGAGAATCAACAAGGTTTCTAAGAGGCAGAAAGCCACTTCTGATGCCATCCTGACAATGAAAATAAAACAAAAAATCCTAATGTCATATCACTCTTCCCAAAATTATATTGGCTCTCCATTGCTATCAGAATAAACTCCAAATTTTACAACCTGAATTTCCAGGTTTTCAATGACTTAACCTGTTTCTTTCCAGTCTTATCTCTTACTCCAGATAGAAACCCTCAACTTCAGTTAAACTAGTCTACTCTTTTGTCTCATGACCACTCTTGCGTGAAAAGGCCAGATCTGTCTAACCCAAGCTCTTATTCATATAATGACAAACAAGTATTAGATTAAGAGTATTAGAGTGGGGCACAAAGTACTTAGTTTCATGTTTCACTTCTTAAATGAAGTCTTCCTAGATCATTCCAAACTATAGTGTTTTTTATGCCACTTATTTTGCATTAACCAAAGTAAAGCCTTCAACTTGTTACATTGCTTTGTAATTTTAGTAACTTCACTAATGACAAGGGCTATTTTCCTTTATATTTTGTTTTTATATACTTATATTTTTAATATTATATATTTATATTATTTATATTTTCTAAGAAGGCACTGTTTTCACACAGCATGTTAATAAACACAAAACCTTTTTCTCAATATTTTATTTTAAAATATTTAAAAAAATAAACCTTAAATACTGTTTCCCTGCATGACTAATACTGATGTTTCAAGCATAAAGATATAGTGCCATAGGTTTTCAGTGCTTTATAAAACAGACGTCTTATTTGTATTTTTCTTTATATTTTCTAAGAAAGTACTGTTTTCACATAGCATGTTCTTAATAAACGCAAAACCTTTTCTCAATATCCTTTAAAATAAACCTTAAATACTGTTTCCCTGCATGACTAATACTAATGTTTCAAGCATAAAGATATAGTGCCATAAGTTTTCAGTGTCTTATAAAACAGATGTTTATTGAAAACTTCCTCTGGGCCAGGCACTGTACAAAGCTCTGGGAATTAGGGTGAAATACATAGGTCCTGCTCTCAATGAGCTTACAGTCTAGAAAGTGAGAAAGACAAATAAATACACAACTTTAACATCGTCTGTAAGGATTACAGATGTTACTGGTAAAAAGCACAAGAGATTCAAGTTTTACTTTCTTAAATTAGGGCTGTGAGTTAATGAAGGTGTATAATCTGAAAGACCTCTGAATTTTAAGTCTCTTATCCCTTTATCTTCAACTCCCTTCAAATCATCAGTATTATAGGCAAGTTAAGTTTCTATTGTATGTATTCGTTTTGTGCAGCTTTATGTAACAAAACTGGTGTGTGTGTGTGTGTGTGTGTGTGTGTGTTTGTGTGTATAAAAGCACAAGGTACCACCAGAGCACAAAGGAGAAGCAACTAAGAGGATACTGGAACATGAGGGAAAGGTTCATGAAAAATAATTAAGGATATATAAGGGTTATTCTGATAAGGACAGCCGATAGAGAACAGAGAACAATTCTGGGGATGGAAGAGCATATGAAAATTAGGTACAAAGGCTCAATTAATACAGCATGATTTGCAAGCTATTCACTGTGGCTGAAATACGGATGTTGCATACATGTATGCATTAAAAAAAAAAAAAAAAAGAGGTTGTGGCCTGGCACGGTGGCTCACGCCTGTAATCCCAGCACTTTGGGAGGCAGAGGCGGGAGGATCACCTGAGGTCAGGAGTTCGCGATCAGCCTGACCAACATGGAGAAACCCCGTCTCTACTAAAAATACAAAATTAGCCAGGCGTGGTGGCGCATTCCTGTAATCCCAGCTGCTCGGGAAGGTGAGGCAGGAGAATCGCTTGAACCTGGGAGGCGGAAGTTGTGGTGAGCCGCGATCGCGCCATTGCACTCCAGCCTGGGCAACAAGAGCGGAACTCCGTCTCGAAAACAACAACAAAAAAAGAGGCTGTAAAAGTAAGAAGCTTGATAATGAGTGGCTTTGTATGCCATGCTAAACAGGACTTTATCTTGAGTGCTACAGAAAAAAAAAAAGGAGAAAATTTGAGTAAGGGAGTGATGTGCTCAAATTTTAGAAATATAACTCTGGCTACAGGCTTCACAATGGTGAATGTTTTGAAGAAGAGCGTAACTGAAGGCTATTTGATCATTAGCCAAAAAGTGTAAACTTTGACCCATTTTCTGTGTGCAAAAGGATTACAGAAAATTTACAAAACATAAAGTGTGTGAATGAGGCATTTTCCCGACCATATCCACTTAAGTAAAAAACTTAGTACAGTGACAAAAGCTTAGGCACAGAAATGTGGTCTCTTTCTCATACGTAGGCTATCAATAAGTACTCCATAAATTTTTCTAATAAATGCATTTTCAAAAGGCACACGCCACTTGGACACTTGAAATCCCAACCAACTGCTTATCTTTAAAGTTCAGAGCTATATATTTGAGCTCTAAAGGCAAAGAATGACTAATTCTAACAAATTTGAGAGAAAACACCATATCCCAACAACCATAACGTCTACTGGGTCTTCCATTAGTTTCTACAAACCCAGAAATAAAGCAGCAATAAAATGTCCTACCAACACCTTGACTTTCTGTAGTTACCGCACTTATGAAATTTGCTGCCGTAATCAGGCTACTTAATATTTAGTAAAGCCAAGTTGCAGAGTGAGACGTCTGCCCTAAAACCCTATTACTAACCCTTTTTCTTCCCTCCGCTGGCGTTATCGCCACTGCTCTAAGAATCACTATTACAGTTGTTGCTGTGGACTTGTTTTCAGATCTTTTGTTGGTGGCCTAGTTGTTGACGCTGGCAAAAACTTTTATTACCTTAAAGAAATCTCGGCAGAGGGAAGTCAGAAACTCGCCAGGAGCTGAAGGCTCTGCCTGCAGCGGGGCCTAGATCGTGAGCGCCTGCGGAACAGGTGAGGGACCGAAAGGGACCAGAACTCTGAAGGGGAACATTTTGGGAGACAGCCGCTCCTGCCAAGGGGCCCGACTTCAACTCCAATGACCCCTCCTCTGGGTGGCTGAGGGATTTCAAGGCCGCTTCGGGACCAAATAAGATAAACCGAATCAGCTACAGCCGAAACCCTTACCCCTACAGCCAACTCACCATGATAAGGAGCTGCACAGCTCCCGCCGGAAGCCGTTCTGGGTGCTCGAGTTTTCCCAGAACGGAAGGGGTGGGGCACCAGTGGGCGATTGGCTGTGAGGAAAGCGAGGGAGGAAGTGCGTGCTCTGGCCTCCGGCTTCCGTCCCCTTCCCGGCTGTCCCTGCACTCCGTGGCGGAAGGCGGCTAGAGCGGCTCCCTCTGAGGTCTCCGAGAGATTGGTCGGGACCTGAAGCGTTGAGGTTAAGGGCAAGGCAAGGAGCAACGAGGAGTTTTTCGTTACGTTAGAAAAATTTCGCTGAGTACTGAAGCGCTTTTACCTGTGTTGTATGATTTAACCTTATGAAAATGGACAGTATTCCAGTTTTACAAGTGAGGAAAGAAGATTAAGAAACTTGCCTCCGCCGGGCGTGGTGGTTAACTCCTGTAATCCCAGCACTTTCGGCGGCGAGGCAGGCGGATCACTTGAGGTCAGGAGTTCGAGACCAGCCTGGCCAACATGGTGAAACCCCGGATCTACTAAAAATGCAAAAATTAGCCGGGCGTAGTGGCACGCGCCTGTAATCCCAGCTACTCTGGAGGCTGAGGCAGGAGAATCGCTTGAACCCGGGAGGCGGAGGTTGCAGTGAGCCGAGATCGCGCCACTACACTCCAGCCTGGGCGACAGCGCGAGACTCCGTCTCAAAAAAAAGAAACTTGCCTTGAGTCCTACATATAGTTTGCTGTAGTAGCAGAATTTGAACTCGGACCGACTAATGGTCTACTTAATAAAATGCTATTTGGATTCTCTATAAAATTAATAATATAGAAGTAATGTTAATTATAGAAAACTTGGAAAATATTAAATTCATTCGATAAAGATTGAATATGTAGCACGTGTGTTTGTCAGATACTGGTCTCGTGAAAATTATATTCTGGTAGGGAAGACAGAAAACAAGTAGGGATAAAGAAATTTTTAAAAGATATTCATAAGTAGTGTCGTGTAGAAAACTGGGTATAGGTTGAGTATCCTTCATCCCAAATGCTTAAGACCAGAACTGTTTCAGATTGTGGCTCTTTATCTTGGGGATGGGGCCAGAGGCTAAACTTGAAATTCATTTATGTTTCGTATACACCTTATGCACATAGCCTCGGGGTAATTTTATGCAATTTAAAAAATTGTGTGTGTATCAAACAAAATTTTGACTACAACTTTTTACATGCGGTCAGATGTGGAATTTTCTACTGTGGCATCGTGTTGATGATCAAAAAGTTTTGATTTTGGAGCATTTTAATTTCAGATGGTTGGATTAGGGTTGCTGAACATGTAATGGTATACAGAACAACTGAGTAGGTGTGGTGCTCACGTCTGTAATCCCAGCACTTTGGGAGGCCTAGGCGGGCGAATCACGAGGTCAGGAGTTTGAGACCAGCCTGGCCAACATGGTGAAACCCTGTCTGTACTAAAGATACAAAAAATTAGCTGGGCGTAGTGGCGGGTGCCTGTAATCCCACCTGCTAAGAAGGCTGAGGCAGGAGAATTGCTTGAACCCAGGAGGCAGAGGTTGCAGTGAGGCGAGATCGTGCCCCTGCTCTCCAGCCTGGGCAACAGTGCAACACTTCATCTCAAAAAAATAAATAAGAAGTAAAAAATAAATAAAATCGTAGGTAGTATCATATATCTACAATCTGTTCTCCACACTGCAGCCACAGTCATCTTTTTTAGTAGAGGAGAGTTCTTGCTATGTTGCGCAGGCTGGTCTGGAACTCCTGGGCTCAAGTGATCCTCCTGCCTCAGCCTCCCAAAATGCTAGCATTACAGGCATGAGCCAACACCCTTGTCCTATACCTAGGATTTAATGAACATTCAATATGTGGTAGGCAGTATTCTAAGAATTTGAGGCCAGGCACAGTGGCTCATGCCTGTAATCCCAGCACTTTGGGAGGCTGAGGCAGGCAGATCACTTGAGGTCAAGAGTTTGAGATCAGCCTGGCCAACATGGCAAAACCCCGTCTCTACTAAAAATATAAAACTTAGCCGGGTGTGGTGGCAGGCACCTGTAATCTCAGCTACTCGGGAGGCTGAGGCAGGAGAATTGCTTGAACCCAGGAGGCGGAGGTTGCACTGAGCTGAGATGAAGCCTGGGTGAGAGAGACTCCATCTCAAAAAAAAAAAAAAAAAAAAGCCGGGTGCGGTGGCTCATGCCTGTAATCCCAGCACTTTGGGAGGCCAAGGCGGGTGGATCACGAGGTCAGGTTTTTGGGACTAGCCTGGCCAACATAGTGAAACCCCGTCTCTATTGAAAATAGCCAGGTGTGGTGGCAGGAGCCTGTAATCCCAGCTACTCAGGAGGCTGAGGCAGGAGAATCACTTGAACCTGGGAGGCAGAGGTTGCAGTGGGCCGAGATCGTGCCATTGCACTCCAGCCCAGGCGACAGTGCAAGACTCTGTCTCAAAAAAAAAAAAAAAAAAGCACGATTATGTGTTAGCTCATTTAATCCTCATAACAGCCTTTGATATAGGTACTACTATTATCCCCTGCTTGGGAAAATCACACACCTAATCAGTGGCAGATTATAGACACGTGCCACCACGCCCGGCTAATTTTTGTATTTTTAGTAGAGTCAGGGTTTCACCATGTTGTGCAGGCTGGTCTCAAATGCCTGACCTCAGGTGATCTACCTGCCTTGCCCTCCCAAAGTGCTGGGATTACAGGCATGAGCCACTGCACCCGGCCTGGAGAGGTACCTTTAAACCATATAAATATCACATTCCTCATTATGCTTGTAATTTGTTTATGTATGTATTCATATATTCACATGAGCTCATGGTTTATTTCATCTGATGGGTTATAATTAATTACTACTATTACTTATTTTGATGCTCAAATTTGTCCAGTGGGAACCCTTTTAATCTGTGTGTCATTTCAATGATTCATCCTCATCATTCTTTGGGCACTTTTTCTCTCTGGCACAAGAAGTTCCACACTCATGTATTTTCTCTGCCCCAGCCCTGAATTTAGCCATTTTATCAAAGAGTCTTGGTTCCTTTAGTTGATGTTATGGACTGAATATTCGTGTCCCTCAAATTCATATGTTGAAGCCTTCACCAGCAATGTGATGGTCTTTGGCGATTCAGCCTTTGGGAAGTACCTAGGGTTAGATGAGATAATGAGGATGGGACTGTCATGATGGGATTAATGCCCTTTTAAAAAGGGACACCAGAGAGCTTGTGTTGTCTGCCATACAAGGACACGGCGAGAAGGTGGCCATCTGCAAGCCAGGAAGAAAGCCCTCACCAGAAACCAAACTGGCTGGTACTTTAATCTTGGACTTCCAAGCTTCTAGAACTGTGAGGATAAATTTCTGTTATTTAAGCTGCCCAGTCTATGGTATTTTGTAATGCAGCCCAAGCAGACTAAGACAGTGAAGAATTTGGAAGGCAAGATATGGGTACTTTATGTGCTCACTATTATTGGAGCGTAACTGCTCCAAGGCCACCTTGGTGGACAGACTAGGGAATATACATATTTGGACACATACACACGTGTATATTTATATGCTTATATGTCTTCTATTTTTATTTGAGGCAGGATCTCGCTCTGTTGCCCAGGCTGGAGTGCAGTGGTGCGATCTCAGCCCACTGCAACCTCTGCCTCCCAGGTTCAAGTGATTCTCGTGCCTCAGCCTCCCAAGTAGCTGGGACTACAGGTGTGTACCACCACACCTGGCTAATTTTTGTATTTTTAGTAGAGATGGGGTTTCACAATGTTGGCCAGGCTGGTCTCAAACTCCTGATCTCAAGCGATCTGCCCGCCTCGGCCTCCCAAAGTGCTGGGATTATATGCGTGAGCCACTGCACCCAGCCGATATTTCATCTATTTTTATAGATTTTAAACCATGAATTCACTTTCTTAAACCCAATTCAAGCTGAACTCCAGGTTTCATTCTAGTTTTCCCCCTTTCTGTATTTATAATTACCTTCTCTGTGGTTAGTATATTCACTTTATTCCATCAAGTCTTTGGTGTGCAACCAATCTACCATCTCTGCTGACACCCTTACCCCATATGGACACCCCTTTCTGTGCTTGAGCTTATTCCTCATTCCAGGTTGCCCCTATCCACCATGTGAATAACTGCCTCAATCTCTCCCTGACACCTCATACCTAGCTGTCCATCATTGTAGACACTGTCTTCACCCTATTAGGTCTCTGACACCCAAATTTGGACTTCCATAGGTCCCCTCTACCCAATGTAAGCACATTGATCTAAACCACTGTGCAAACACGTGCCTGGGACTGCTATCCCCAGAAAGTCCTGCTGGCAAGGTTGGCCCTTGCCAGGCATCTGGGAACTTGAATTTGAGGGGAGATTCCCTCTATTCCCTAACAAGCTTACTATGTCTAACAGTGAGGCGTAACACTTTCACATGCTGTCACTTGTTGCTGGAGTGACATCCTGTGTCACTTCATTAGGAGAGAACCCTTAGAAGCTGGTGCTTGGTTTCCTCTGGACTTCACTTAATTCCTTTTTTCCCTTTGCTGAATTTGCTTCATATCCTTTTGCTCTAATAAATCATTGTTGGGAATAAGACTATATGCTGAGTCCTGTGAGTGCTCCTAACAAATCATCAAACTTGCACATAGTCTCGAGGGCTTAACCACCTAATGACTTTAAAACAATAGTTCTGGCAGGGTGTGGTGGCCCTGCCTGCCTGTAATCCCAGCATTTTGGGAGGCCGAGGCAGGAGGATCACTTGAGCCCAGGAGTTTGAGACTGCAGGGAGGTATGATTACGCCACTGCTGTCCAGCCTGGGGCAATAGAGACTCTGTCTCTAAAAAAAAAACCCCAACCCCCTGAAAAAAAAAAAAATCCACAACAGTTCAGGAAGGAGGAAGGTAAGCAATTTAGTGACATTATTAATTTCAGCTCTTCCATCCCACTGTTTTATCTTACAGTTCTTTGCTCTGTTTTTCTTTCCTTGATTTCATTTGACTAATCACATAATTCTTAGTGACCCATTTTATCTTCTCTAATGGCTTTTTAGATCTACTGCACCCCAGTGATGGGGTGAGAGATTACAAAATGCATTCTTATCACAATCTACCTTACACTAATGCTATCTCACTTTGTGTACAATGTAGTAATATTATCTCAATATAATTACATTTATTGCCCTCTCTGACCCTTCATGCTATTTCTGTCTTATATTTTACTTATACATATACTATAAATACTGCAATACTATTTTTGTTTGCTTTAAACAGCAAGGATATTTAGAAAAATAAAAAAGAAAAATGTCTTTCTTATTTACCAACATGTTTATCATTTCAAAATTCTTAATTCCATCCTGGAGATACAGGTTCCCATTGGGAAATCCATTTACTGATAAGTCCATCCAAGGAAAATTTTAATTTCAGATACTACGTTTTTCACTCCAGATTTATATTTTCCTTCAGCCTGAAGAATTTCTTAAAGCATTCCGTATAAAGTCAGTCTGCCAGCAACAAATTCTGTTTTCATCTGGAAAAGATTTTGTCTTAAGTTTTTCAAGAGATAGGGACTCTGTCCCCCAGGCTGGAGTGCAGTAGCACGACCACAGCCCATGCCCAGCTAATTTTATTTTTTGATGGGGTTCTCACTAGGTTGCCCAGGCTGGTCACTCATGGCCTCAAGGGATTCTCCTGTCTCAGCCCCCCAAAGTGTTGGGATTACAGGCATAAGCCACTGAGCCTGGCCATTGCCTTAACATCTTGAAGGATATTTTAACTGGATACAGAGTTTTAAGTTAACCTTTGTTTCATCTTTGCACCTTAAAGATGTCATTCCATCATTTTCTTAATTCCATCATTTCTGATGAGGTTAGCCATCACTCTTGTTTATCTGAATGTAATGCTACTCCTTCCCACTCCCCACCTTGATTGCTTTTAAGATTTTTTTTTTTTTTTGGCAATGTGATGTACCCAGATGTAGTCTTTGTTGTATTTATTCTGCTTGGGGGTTCAGTGAACTTCTTAGATCTGTACGTTGATGTCTTTCAACACTTTGGGGAAAATTTCACGCATCATTGCTTCAAAGATTTCTCTTGCCCCATTCTCTTCCTTTCCTTCTTTACTTCAAATTACAGGAACTGATAATGTTCCAAAGGTCTCAAACCTCTGCTATTTCTTTTTTCTTTCTCTCTCTGCTTTGGTTTGATACTTACTTGTCTTTTTCAGTCTTTCCTGTTGTGCCTAGTTTACTGTTAAGTCCATCCATTTAAATTTTTAATTTCAGATACTGTAGTTTTCATTACAAGACTTTCCAGTGGGTTATTTTTTATTATTTTCTAATTATTATTATTATTTTTGAGACGGTTGCCCAGGCTGGAGTGCAGTGGCACGATCTTGGCTCATTGCAAGTTCCGCCTCCTGGGGTCATGCCATTCTCCTGCTTCAGCCTCCCGAGTAGCTGGGACTACAGGCGCCCGCCACCATGCCAGGCTAATTTTTTGTATTTTTAGTAGAGATGGGGTTTCACCATGTTAGCCAGGATGGTCTCAATCTCCTGACCTTGTGATCCGCCTGTCTCGGCCTCCCAAAGTGCTGGGATTACAGGCGTGAGCCACTGCGCCCAGCCAATTATTATTATTATTTTTTGAGATGGAGTTTTGCTCTTGTTGCCCAGGCTGGAGTGCAATGGCATGATCTTGGTTCACTGCAACCTCTACCTCCCAGGTTCAAGCAATTCTCCTGCTTCAGCCTCCCAAGTAGCTAGGATTATGGGCATGCATCACCCATGCCCGGCTAGTTTTGTATTTTTGGTAGAGACCAGGTTTCACCATGTTGGTCAGGCTGGTCTTGAACTCCTGACCTTAGGTGATCCACCTGCCTTGGCCTCCCAAAGTGCTGGGATTACGGGCGTGAGGCACGGTGCCTGGCCTCTGTTGGGTTTTTAATTCTTATTTTTCTGCTGAAACTCCCTATCTATTCACCCATTATCTCTTCTTATAAATTCTTTTAACATTTTAACGCTATTTTAAAATCACTCTCATAGAGGTCACTTGTGCATCTGCTTCTGTATATTTTCTGTTGAGTATGGTATGGACCACTTTTTTTTTTCCATCAGGGAAGTTGAGTCAAAAGGATCACATAATTCTTCTTTGCATGCTTAGTAACTGTTTATTATGTACTGAGCTTTGGATATATGCTGTGATGACTGAATTGTTTTCTTCTCAAGAATGCTGTGTTTTGTTCTGGTTTTAAATTACTAATGGATAACCTTGATGCTGTGAGATTTGATTTTAAGCTTCATTACAGTGAGTTTATTTCCATTTTGTCCTTAGTGCTAAAGCACAGCCTTTAGTTCTAGGATGCTGTCATTCTTCCTTAAGGCATGGCATTTTGAGGGTTCAATGGGAAACACCAAGTATTTACTCCGTCCTTCTTAGTGGAACTTGAATTTCAAACTCTCTGTCCTTGGGCAGCTGCAATCGCTACTGAGTTTTTTAGACTTTAACTTGCTTTCTCCTGGGTTCCTTTAAATAATCACACTGCACCAGCACAATTTTGGAATCCACCAAAGATTTGAAAGGAATATGTAGGCAGATTTTAGAGCTTACTTTCTGAGGCACTCTCCTTCCCAAAATTTCTAATTTTCAGGTGTTCTAGAAGTCCCAAATGATTCCTCAGCCTGTCAAGACTGTCACATTCTACCTGAATTCTATATCCAAGTGAACTGCACAAACTGGAAATTGCCCTATGGGTAAAAGCTGGTTAAGGTGAATCTCGTTTACTTTTTATTTTTTGAGACAGGGTCTCTGTAACCTGGGCTGGAGTGTGGTGGTGTGATCTTGGCTCACTGCAACCTCCTCCTCCCAGGCTTAAGCGATCCTCTAACCTCAGCCTCTTGAGTAACCGGGACTACAGGTATAGGCCACTAAACCTGGCTAATTTTTAGTTTAGTTTTTTTTTTTTTTTTTTTTGGCAGAAACAGGGTCTCCCTATATTCCCCAGGCTGGTCTTGAATTCCTGGGTGTAAGCGATTCTCCCATACTGGCCTCCCAAACAGGCATGAGCCACCACACCCAGCCTGAATCTCTTCCATTATAGGACTTTGCAGTTTCTACCTTGTTTTGATTGCTCTGCAGAGCCACCCAATCATTGCTTTCTATATTTTGTTAAGCGTTTATAATTGTTACTAAGAGTCCAATACACACAACTCCTTCATTATCAGACTCCAACCCCTAAAATATCAAAAAGTTTTAAAGTAAAAAAGACAAAATAAAGTTTATCATTTATTTCCAATACATTAGGATAAAAACCCACTTTATGCAACTGTACCCTTTAATTCATTTCTTCTGAAGAAAAGTACAAAAGACCAGACTAAAATTGAGACAAGCATTTAAAGGAAAATCCTTTGACTCAGAGTCCAAAACCGAACTGTAAATGGTTCATTTTACCAAAAGAATTAGTTTTTGTACAAAATATAAAGAATTCTACACTATAAACAAAGACGGCTGTATATGTAATTAAATTAGAATTCTAGTATCTGCTTTTCCTCTAATTCTTCTGGAGTACAAACATATTTGCAAGTCAGAAATCTAATATTCTCAATGGACAGACTGTCTTAGAATAAGCTTTTACCCTTAAGATATCTGGAAAGATAGTACTCATTCTTTCCCTTGGCTCAAAGTCCAATATATCAGTAAGTTTTAATTTAGTTTACAAAACTCTGCCATATTAACATGAAGAGCACACTAATGCTTAATGTTTAAGCATTATCTTTTAGGAAGTAATACAACACAGAGCTCAACACTGAATCTAAAAGGTCACAATCTAAGTCATTATTAATTCAGAAAACTTCAGCAACTTCTATCTTTATTGAAAAAGACCAAACCAATCCCTTATCTCCTACTATATCATTACTCTATTTTCATGGCCCTTCTATCAAAGAAACAGCTTAAAATAAAACTTGTTTAGAGTTAAGTCATAGAAAATAGTTCTCTAGCACTACTGAAGTTCAGACTTGATCAGGAAAGCAACTTCTATACAGTAATGATTTTCTGACTCAGTGTTTAAGATAGTATTAACCTGACTTTTATCTCTTTTAACATTTGAAATCTTTGTTATCTAAAAATCTTTCCCAATAGAATTATAATCATGATAGTTTTAAAGGAGACAATATATTAAAAGTTGAGCTGGAACCACATAGTCCTTTAATATGATTAGCCAGTTATCCAAGTATCAATAACATTAATCTCCTTTTAAATGAAAACAATGCAATTTTATGAGCTTAACTGAAATGTCTTAATTTAGAACTTCTCAATTCTTTTCATCATATATATTTCATTACTACCTTTCGTTATCAGTATTTCATAATTGATGTTGTAATGTTTGAGACCTTAAAGGGATACTACCCATCACCTAACATATGCATAGCTCTGGCTTAAAAAAATTTTTTTTTCCCCTATTTATCTCAACTCTCATTTTTATTATTTAGGGAGTTCCAAAGTCATGATTGGAAGAGACATGATTTACCTTATGGCTACAAACAACATATGATCCTAAGAAATCATGCATCTTCTGGCTGGGCGCAGTGGCTTATGCCTGTAATCCCAGCACTTTGGGAGGCCGAGGCAGGCGGATCACCTGAGGTCAGGAGTTCAAGACCAGCCTGACCAACATGGAGAAACCCCATCTCTACTAAAAATACAAAATTAGCTGGGGTAGTGGCGCATGCCCAGCTACTCGGGAGGCTGAGGCAGGAGAACTGCTTGAACCTGGGAGGCGGAGGTTGTGGTGAGTCGAGATTGCGCCATTGCACTCCAGCCTGGGCAACAAGAGCGAAACTCTGTCTCCAAAAAAAAAAAAAAAAAAAACCAGAAATCATGCATCTTCTATATTCAAACAAATCTTTAACAAGAGCAAGAGTAAAATTAAGAAGAATGTATGTCTTCATTATAAAGTTCTTACCTAGTAGGGGCAAGTTTTTTATTTTAATGTATTCTTTCAAAACCTAAGAAATCTTTCCTAAATGAAAAATTCTTGTTACTACTACAAATATTCTTTCCACTCATGACATTTTACATAGCATCATTTAAGCACCAGAGAAAAGTTCTGTAAACAAACTTTTAACCAGTAAACTAAGGGCAAATATCTATTTGCCTTTATTACAATATTTAAAAGGCCATGATATGAGGCTCTACTCCCTACAATGACATTTTTATAATGAAAATCCAGGCATATTTATACAAACAAATGGAATTACTGTACATTTTGGGAGAACAAAAGGCAGATCAACAGACTAGAACTAGAACTTTTGAGTTAATAAAGCAAGCAGAAGGAACTAGAAAAATGTATGCCATGTATAAAAATTCAGTTTTTTTGAAGTTTCATTGAAGGGATTAATAATTATTAAGAATAAAAGATGGTAGTTCCACTTGCTTATAATTATCCTGTAAAATTAAGAAAGTAATAAGCAATAAATTAGAAATGTCTTAGTTCCTAGTATTTCCCTTCTCTTGCACTGGAAACATTTTCACAGCAGTTAAAATTGGCTCTCTTAAATATCAGAATAATTCTTGCAGAAAATAAGTTCCATCAGGAAGAAGTTAACAGTCTACAATAGATTTCTGACAAATACATTAGAAAAAAAAATACTGCAGGTCACATGAAGACTGATCTACATGTTATATGACAGAGTAACTCAAACCTTCAAACCTTCTCTATTTTACCATATCTGCTTTTTTGCTATTATATTGCTATCTAAACTGTTTGGTAGCAAGGTAATAGAAAAATAAAAGGTAAAAAGAACACAACAATTGTTTAATGTCTGTAGATTTATGAAGAACAAACTCTCAAAATAAACTTTTTCCTATTACAGTTACTTAGGAAAAAAGTTTCATTTGGCACACTGAATTTATAAAACGAAAAAAGAAAATAAACTTAAGAGTGTTTGGCATTCCAATCACCCGTAGTTAAGACAACAGTAGAAAAGAAAAGTAGGAGAAATTACTATTTTAAGAAAAAACATCAGAAGACAAACAAACAAATGTTCTTGTGTCTTCTACCATTCACTGTTTCTGGAATACTTTCATCTGCAACACAATATACAAATTATTATTTACATTATGATTATATTGGTAAAGAAGACCAGAATCAGGTTTTGTTGTGCTCTAACTTAGTGTCCATTGGGATAACTGTGACCATCAAGGCAAGGCCTTAAACAACAAAAAATTCCATTTGCATTGTATATTTTGTTTAAGTTTGTTTTCTGGTTCATCTTCAAGTTTGGTGCACAAATATGTAAGACTCTAAAAAGTCCTGTAAACTTAGGCTGTTTCTGTAGCCGATGACTGTTCATTGAAGATCTTGTGTTTCCTCTTTTAAGTAAAATGTTCTGCAGGTTTACAAAGGTATTTCCTTAAACAGTGGTATCTCCAAAGTCCTTGTTCCAACGTATGTATGCTTCTAAAGTTTGAGGGCTGACGCTGCGTTTTATTTTTTTCAAGGATTCAGTGAAGTCAGATAATCGAATATTTCTCATCTAGATTTTTAAAAAGCACGACAATACAAATGATCAACAGGTATATGGTGGTTAACGAAATGATGGATTAAAGTAATGATGCTGCTGTTAATGTTATAAAAATATACGTGTATGTATTCTTAGAAAATTATGTCAGCCATTTAAATATATTTTCTATGTTGATCTGCTACACAAGAAACCTTAATAAATGCTATACTAATATATTTATTACTTGTGTTTAGTTTCATAGGTATTAACATTTGAAAGCATATTTTTCCAATATAAAAACAAAACAATCATTTATAGAAAAGTTCAAAAATACAGACAAAGAGAAAAAAAGAATCACAATTTCACCACTCAGATATGCAACCTCCCCCTCCAAGGTTCAAGCAATTCTTCTGTCTCAGCCTCCCGAGTAGCTGGGATTATAGGCACATGCCTCCATGCCCAGCTAATTTTTGTATTTTTAGTAGAGACAGGGTTTCGCCATGATGGCCAGGTTGGTCCTGAACTCCTAACCTCAGGTGATCCGCCCACCTTGGCCTCCCAAAGTGCTGGGATTACAGATGTGAGCCACTTTGCCCAGTGTGCATTCTTATATTAATTTGGTCTTATTTTCTGATCTTTTAAATTGCCTTTGGAAATATAGATTAAAACAATGCTGAGTTAATGAATATCTATATTTACACCTAAGTATTTTTAAAAGGCAAAATGGATAGGTTCACAGAGTCCAGGCAATAGAAAAATTAATAAAAATTTTGGCCAAGCACGGTGGCTCACACCTGTAATCCCCGCACTTTGGGAGGCCAAGGCGGGTGGATCACCTGAGGTCAGCAGTTCGAGACCAGCCTGGCCAACATGGTGAAACCCCGTCTCCACTAAAAATACAAAAATTAGCCAGGCAGGTGCCTGTAATCCCAGCTACTCAGGAGGCTGAGGCAGGAGAATCGCTTGAACCTGGGAGGTGGAGGTTGTAAGTGAGCCGAGATCGTGCCATTGCACTCCAGCTTGGGCAATGAGTGAGACTCCCTCTCAAAAAAAAAAAAAAAAAAAAAAAAATTAAGGCAAAATGCAGTTTGGCATAAATGACCTGTGTTAAAAATCATTACTAGCGTATACCTGTATTTTGGCCCAAAAATAAGAAGTTAAAGAACTTTAAACAAAACTTCAACAACTGGTATTTATCCGTATTTTAAAAATTACTCTTAAAAACCCAATCTAACTTCATATCATCTTTGATATCTCCATGAGATATCACCTACACTTGTAACTTGTAAACTAATCTGAAAAATTTTAGCCAAAAAGAAAAAAACATATAGTTAAAATATAGGCTGGTTGCAGTGGCTCGCACCTGTTAATCCCAGAACTTTGGGAGGCTGAAGCAAGTGGATCACTTGAGCCCAGGAGTTAGAGACCAGCCTGGGCAACATGGCAAAGCCTCATCTCTACAAAATGTACAAAATTTAGCTAGGCATGGTGGCGCATGCCTGTATTCTCAGCTACTAGGGAAGCTGAGGTGGGAGGATCACTTGAGTCTGGGAGGTTGAGGCTGCAGTGAGCCATGAGCATGCCAATGTATTTCAGCCTGGGTGACAGAGTGATACCCTGTCTCAAAAAAAAAACCCCAAAAACCCAGCAACCCCCCACCAAAGAAAACCCCATAAGCACTATATGAACCCTACTTGTTTCCTATTTAACTGTAACACACACACTGCCTCTTCCTAAAGGCCAAAGTGTAGAAGAATAATGAATGTAACATGGGTATTAAACATGATATTACTAAATAAAATTTATTTGTTATAGAAATTAATATTTTTGTTTTGAGACAGGGTCTCACTGTTACCCAGGCTGGAGTGCAGTGGCATGATCTCGGCTCACTGCAACCTCTGCCTCCCAGGCTTAAGAGATCCTCCCAAGTAGCTAGGACTATAGGTGTGCGCCACCACGCCCAGCTAACTTTTTGTAATTTTTGTAGAGATGAGGGTTTCACCATGTTATCCAGGCTGGTCTCGAATTCCTGAGCTCAAGGGATCCAACGGCCTGAGCCTCCCAAAGTGCTGGGATTATAGGCATGAACAAGCACGCCTGGCCAGAAATTAAGGTTTTAAAAGATGTTGATGTAATTCTAATTTAAGTCTATAGTTTGATATGTGTATATATATGAAACTTATATGATATTTTAACGTAAGAGACTAATGTATACAACAGGAAAAAGGCAGATGGTAGCTGGTTCAGTTAAGGGGGGAAATAAGTAGAAAAGTTGTCTTATCAAAACAAAATAATAAAGGACTTAAAGTTAAATTAGATACACAAGTTACTTAAAAAACAAAGTATATTGTACCCCAATTTATAACCAACAATTTTAGTACTAACCTTAAAAATACAGAAATTCCAAACCAATTATTTGAACTTCTACTATTATAAACTGTAAAAGATAAGTTGGGTTTTTCTTTTTTTTTTTTTTGGAGATGGAGTCTCGCTCCTGTCACACAGACTGGAGTGCAGTGGTACGATCTCAGCTCACTGCAACCTCCACCTCCCCAGGTTCAAGCGATTCTCCTTCCTCAGCCTCCCGAGCAGCTGGGATTACAGGCATGTGCCACCACGCCCGGCTAATTTTTGTATTTTTAGTGGAGACGGGGTTTCGCCACGTTGGCCAGGCTGGTCTCGAACTCATGACCTCAGGTGATCCAACAGCCTCGGTCTCCCAAAGTGCTAGGATTACAGGCGTGAGCCACTGCGCGCAACCAAGTTGGGTTTTCCTTATCTAAATTTATATATATTCACCAGTAACTGACAATACACTTTGGTATTAAAGTTGCATCAAATAATGGGTATATAAAATTCTAGTATACAGTTTTAGAGAGCAAACTACTTGTGTTTACGTCTCATCCCATAAATGGGAATGAGAGAATGGATTACCTTAATCTCTATAATAAAATGCCACTATCAGTTTTATATTTTTTAAAGTTATTTAATGGATCTTTACATAGTGTTTACTACGTGCCAGCTACTTTAAGTGCTTTATAAATATTAACTCATAAGTAAGCAATAACAGCTAAAGGTCATTATCAAATTATTAATACCAAAACCACTAGATTAAAAAGAAACAACTGAATGAAAGTATATAGTAGAGCCAGGCGTGGTGGCTCACACCTGCAATCCCAGCACTTTGGGAGGCCGAGGTGGGCGGATCTCCTGAGGTTGGGAGTTCCAGATCAGCCTGACCAACATAGTGAAACCCTGTCTCTACAAAAACACAAAATTAGCCAGGCATAGTGGCGCATGCCTGTAATCCCAGCTACTCAGGAGGCTGAGGCAGGAGAATCACTTGAACCCAGGAGGCGGAGGTTGCAGTGAGCCGAGATTGCACCATTGCACTCCAGCCTGGGCAACAACAGCGAAACTCAGTCTCAAAAAAAAAAAAAAAAAGTATACAGTAGAACCAAATATTGTAACAATATAACCTGAATATATATAATTAATGGGATGCTCACAAAAGGGACCAGTAATATTCTTCCTTGTAAATCACTCAGTAGTTTTATTAAGCTTTAATTTTTAGTTTTACCATCTAAATTTTTAATAAATAATGTTATGACTTTTAAAAAATGGTGGATAAAATTATATTTTTAGGTGTGGGATTAAAAATTTCAAGTCTGGCACGGTGTCACACCTGTAATCCCAGCATTTTGGGAGGTGCAAGTGGGAGGAATGCTTGAGGAATCTGAGACCAGCCTAGGCAACATAGTGAGACCCCATCTCTACAAAAAATTAAAAAATTAGCTGAGTGTGGTGGTACATGCCTGTAGTCCCAGCAACTCAAAAGGCTGAGGCAGGAGGATTGCCTGAGCCCAGGAGCTAGAGGGTGCAGTGAGCCATGATTGTACCACTGCACTCCAGCCTGGGCAACCAAGTGAGACACTGTCCCAAAAAATAAAATAAAAATAAATGAAATTAAATTAAATAAAATAAGTTAGAAAACTAAAAGCTTTCAGCCGGGCGCGGTGGCTCATGCCTGTAATCCCTAGCACTTTGGGAGGCCAAGGTGGGCGGATCCCAAGGTCAGGAGATCGAGACCATCCTGGCCAACATGGTGAAACTCTGTCTCTACTACAAATACAAAAAAAAAATTAGCTGGGCGTGGTGGCGTGCACCTGTAGTCCCAGCTACTCGGGAGGCTGAGGCAGGAGAATCACTTGAACCCAGTAGGCGGAGGTTGCAGTGAGCTGAGATCACACCACTGCACTCCACTCCAGCCTAGAAACAGAGCAAGACTCCATCTCACAAAAAAAAAAAAGAAAGAAAGAAAACTAAAAGCTTTCTTAAAAAAAAAAATTCAAGTATGATGCCTCATCCGACAGGCGAATAAAAGCCTGAAAAAAAAAAAAAAAAAACTCCAAAATGTACTTGAATACACTCGTTATCTGTGTTAACAGTTCACTGTCCCCTCAACAGCTGCTGAAATTAGGGAAATAAAAAATAAGTTACAAATATACAGCTGTCCCTCAGTATCTCTGGGAAATTGGTTCCCCCATAGATAGCAAAATCCGCAAACGCTTAAAGTCCCTTATGTAAAATGGTGCAGTATTTGCATACAACCTACACAATCCTCCTGTATACTTTAAATCATCTCTAGATTACTTATAACACCTAATACAATGTAAATGCAATGTAAATAGTTTTTATACTATATTGTTTAGGGAATAATAACAAGAATAAAAGTCTGTACATGTTCAACACAGATGCTTTTTTCCCCCAAATATTTTTGATCTGCAGTTGGTTGAATCCATGAATGCAGAATCCACGGATAGGAAAGGCTGACTGTAATTCAAGCCTGATTTCAAAATTTTGCTCACAGAGTTATGACCATTCTGCATACCCAGTTTTATATTTTACATGCAACTTTTTTCAAATGAAATGCTTCAGCATCTCATAAGGAGGTCTTCCATATTAAGAAACGGTAATAAATTGGCCAGGCATGGTGGCTCACGCCTGTAATCCTTGCACTTAGGGAGGCCGAGGCTGGCGATCGCCTGAGGTCAGGAGTTTGAGACCCACCTGGCCAACATAGTGAAACCCCATCTCTACTAAAAATACAAAAAAAAAATTAGCTGGGCGTGGTGGCCCATGCCTGTAATCTCAGCTACGCAGGAGGCTGAGGCAGGAGAATCGCTTGAACCTGGGAGGTGGAGGCTGCAGTGAGCCAAGATGGTGCCACTGCACTCCAGCCTGGGTGACAGAGCCAGAGTCCTTCTCAAAAAAAAGAAATTAATTAATTAAAAAATAAAGGTTATTGAAAAACAAAATAGAACATTATTAAAAGATTAACCTATAGTTATAGGTTATTTTATTGTATAAACCCCCACAAGTTTCATGTAATTTTTTTTTTTTTGAGATCGGGTCTCACTCTGTCGCCCAGGCTAGAGTGCAATGGTGCAATCTTGGCTCACTGCAACCTCTGCCTCCCAAGTTCAAGTGATTCTCCTGCCTCAGCTTCCCAAGTAGCCAGGACCACAGGCACGTGCCACCATGCCCAGCTATGTTTTTTTTGTTTGTTTGTTTGTTTTTTTGAGATGGAGTCTTGCTCTGTCACCCAGGCTGGAGTGCAGTGGCACGATCTCGGCTCACTGCAAGCTCCACTTCCCAGGTTCACGCCATTCTCCTGCCTCAGCCTCCCAAGTAGCTGGGACTACAGGTGCCCACCACCACGCCTGGGTAATTTTTTTGTATTTTTTAGTGGAGACAGGGTTTCACCATGTTAGCCAGGATGGTCTCGATCTCCTGACCTCGTGATCCGCCCGCCTCGGCCTCCCAAAGTGCTGGGATTACAGGTGTGAGCCACCGCCCCCGGCCTAATTTTTTTGTATTTTTGATAGAGACAGGGTTTCGCCATGTTGGCCAGGCTGGTCTTGAACTCCTGACCTCAAGTGATCTGCCCACCTCGGCCTCCCAAAGTGCTGGGATTACAGGCGTGAGCCACCGCACCCGGCCTGTAATTTTCTTCTGTTTGGTATTTATGTAATATGATTTGATAGAAAATGACTTAATGTCTATGTATATATGTTTTGTCTATTACCAAAAAAATTTTGACTATTTCATAGGTTTCCATATTTTGAAATGAAGCAAAGTTAATTTTTTCTAGCTTCTAATCAACTAGAAAAATCCATTAAAAAAAATTAGTCCCAAGCACTCTGAGAGGCTGAGGCAGGAGGATTACTTGAGGCCAAGAGTCTGAGACCACCCTGGGCAACAGGGAGAGACACCATCTCTACAGAAAATTAAAAAATTAGTGGGGCGTTGTGGCACTTGTCTGTAGTCCCAGCTACTAAAAAGTTTGAGACAAGAGGACTGCTTGAGACCAAGAGGTCAAGGCTACAGTCAGCCACGATTGCACCACTGCACTCCAGCCTGGGAACAGAGCAAGACCCTGTGTCTCAAAAAAAAAAAAAAAAAAAAGGCCGGGCGCAGTGGCTCACGCCTGTAATCCCAGCACTTTGGGAGGCTGAGGCAGGCAGATCACGAGATCAGGAGACAGAGACCATCCTGGCTAACACGGTGAAACCCCATCTCTACTAAAAGTACAAAAAATTAGCCAGGCGTGGTGGTGGGCGCCTGTAGTCCCAGCTACTAGGGAGGCTGAGGCAGGAGAATGGCGTGAACCCGGGAGGCAGAGCTTGCAGTGAGCTGAGATCGCACCACTGCACTCCAGTCTGGGCGACAGAGTGAGACTCCGTCTCAAACAAACAAACAAACAAACAAACAAACAAAACAGCCAGATGCAGCGGCTCAAGCCTGTAATCCCAGCACTTTGGGAGGCCGAGTTGGGTGGATCACTTGAGGTCAGGAGTCTGAGGCCAGACTGGCCAATATGGTGAAATGCCCTCTCTACTAAAAATACAAAAATTAGCTGGGCTTGGTGGTACATGCCTGTAGCTACTTGGGAGGCTGAGGCAGGAGAATAGCTTGAATCCAGGAGGTGGAGGTTGCAGTGAGCCAATATCGTGCCAGACTGTCTCAAAAAACAAAACAAAACAAAAAAAAAACAAAAAAAACCACACACACACACATTCATATATGTATGTCTTATATATGTCTTACAATATAGAGGACAAAGAAAATATCATTGTAAAATACTATACCTCACTGGCAGACATATTCTTCACCTGTTCTGGTTTTAGTTCTGTAAAACATAAAAGTCAGGCACTTAAAAATACATACATTTTGCAGTTGAAATTGTTGAAGGGCAAAACCAAGTACAATGATCTACATGTATCTATTCAGTACAAATCATTATATTAAAAAAAAGAGACACATGTTAACTTTGAGAGCAAATACAATTTATAAATGCTGAGAAGAGAATATTCCTTCTTAGGAATAACTGGAAAGTGTTCAATTTCTTGCATACTGCCCAAAAACAATAGTTCACAAATTTGAAAGGGAACTTAAAAGAATGCAACTTGTTCTTTACAAAATGCATTAGTCTTTTTTTGTTTTTACTCTGCACTTTATGTATTTACTTTTTTTTTTTTTTTTTTTTTTTGAGACAGAGTCTTGCTCTGTTGCTCAGGCTGCAGTGCTCGGCTTACTGCAACCTCACCTCCCAGGTTCAAGTGATACTCCTGCCTCAGCCTCCTGAGTAGCTGGGATTACAGGTGCGCACAACCACGCCTGGCTAATTTTTGTATTTTCAGTAGAGATGCGGTTTCACCATATTGGCCAAGCTGGTCTCGAACTCCTGACCTCATGATCCACCCATCTCGGCCTCCCAAAGTGCTGGGATTACAGGCGTGAGCCACCGTGCCTGGCCTATTTATTTACTTTTTAAGACAGCACCTCACTCTGTCACCCACCCAGGCTGGAGTGCAGTGAGTGGCATGACCATGGTTCACTGCTGCCTGGACCTTCCAGGCTCAAGTGATCCTCCTACTTCAGACTCCCGAGTAGCTGGGATTACAGGCTCATGCCAACAGGCCTGGTTAATTTATTATATTTTTTTGTAGAGACAGGATCTCCCTATGTTGCCCAGTCTAGTCTCAAACTATTAGGCCCACACGGTCCTCCCACCTTGGCCTCCCAAAGTGCTGGGATTATAGGTGTGAGCCACTGCACCCGGCCATTTTCTGTACTTTAATGGATGCGAATCTTTTTTTAAACCCAAATTTTGTCTACCTTAGAATAGCCAAAACGTTCTAAGAAAATACAACTCATTTATGCATTAGCTACTGTTTCTAAATCCACTAACTGAACAAGATTTAAGCTCCAGCAGCAAGAAAATTTGTTCATCCAGAGTTTCAAAATATACTCTCAAGATTACATTTTTTATTTTGCAAAGTAGCAGTTCTTAATCAGCACCCTATTTCACTACGGGAGGTGTTACTGGTAATTTTTAACTAGTAAAACAAAAAGGTTTGTATAATGTAGGCTTTTAATGCAAATTACAGTAGACACTATGATAACATCTTTCTCGTACAACTACATTCAATTGTACTTTCTTGAATGAGAGAAAGGGATGGAGCTATTATGATTACTTTATCATCATAGCTAATAATCTGAGTGCATACCTGAGAGCATCAACCATCCACTACCGATGCTGGCTGTGGAAATGTAGCTGAAAATATCTGTGTGAGTTTATCCTAACCTAACCTAAAAAGAATTGGTCGTGGTATTTCAGAATCAACCAAGTAACCTGAATAAAAACATAGCAATAAATATTTTGCTGCAATTCCTCAAAAGATATAATTTAAAAAGTGAAAACTTCTCTTACAGAATTTCCTTTAGACACATTAATTTCAAATGATGTCAGAATATTGAAAAGAGCCAGAAAACAGATAAGAACATTTTCCTTACATTATTCTTTTTTGTTTAAAGTTTTCTTTTTGAGTTTTCTGCTGCTTACTTATCAAGAAATGAAACCTCTTGCCTAGAACAGGGGTCACAGTCTACTGGCTCATAGACTGTTTTTGTATGATCTGTGAGCTACGAATGGTTTTAAGGCTGGGCATGGTGGCTCATGCCTGTAATCCCAGCACTTTGGGAGGCCAAGGCAGGCTGCTCACTTGAGCCTGGGAGTTCAAAACCAGCTTGGGCAACATGGTGAAACCCTGTCTCTACAAAAAATAAAATAAAATAATTATCTGGGCATGATGGTGCATGCCTGTAGTCCCAGCTACTGGGAAGGCTGTGTGGGAGAATCACCTGAGCCTGGGGGGTTCGAGGCTGCAGTGAACTATGATTGTGCCACTGCACTACAGCCTGGGCAACAGAGTGAGACCCTGTCTCCAAAAGAAAAAAAAAATCTCTTGGTAGATTTTTTTGGACTTCTTAAACTTCTAAGGTGGTATAATAAATAGTTCTAAATGTTTTAAGCTCTTGTATACCTACCTCGGATAGGACCCAGTGCTGCATCTTTTGCCAAAGCTGTTAGGTCACTTCCTGAGTATCCATCAGTCATTCTGAGGAAGGGAAGGAAGAAACAGCAAATTATTTCCCCCCCCGCTTTTTTTTGAGATGGAGTTTTGCTCTTGTTGCCCAGGCTGGAGTGCAATGGCATGATCTCGGCTCACTGTGATCTCCACCTCCTGGGTTCAAGCGATTCTCCTACCTCAGCCTCTCAGGTAGCTGGGATTATAGGCATGCGCCACCGCACCTGGCTAATTTTTTTTTTGTATTTAGTATAGATGGCGTTTCACCATGTTGGTCAGGCTGGTCTCGAACTCCTGACCTCAGGTGATCCACCCGCCACAGCCTCCCAAAGTACTGAGATTACAGGCATGAGCCACCGCACCCAGCTGAAACAGCAAATTATTTTCATCTCTGCAGATTTAAAATCTCCATATAATAAGAGAGTAAAAACTAGTTTCCCTTTGTCAGCAAACCCATAGTTATGAGGGTTTGATTTTAAGGGAACAGAAAGGCCCATTTGCTGAAAACAAATGTAGTAATGCCTCAAATTTTAATCATTAGAACCATTCCTTTAGATTAAGGCATACTATCTCCAGAGGCTTCATTAAATAGTAAACATGTCACCTGGAAAGGTAACATCTACAAACTACTGGTAGCCAACTGACACATAAACACAATTACTTCTCTAATTAGCGTTTATCTTGGCAAAGAACACTCTCTTGATGGGATAAGGGACAATCAATGTACATTTTTTAAAATAAGGGGATAGACAGAAAGGTCTGGAGTAGAAGAGACTTCCAAGTAATTTGTTCTTTTGTCATAGGTATCTGGGAACTCAGAGTTCTTGTTAAAATTATTCAATACTCACATACTCATTGAATACTTTATATTACTTTATGACATTTTTCAGGGAATAAAATTCATGAGCGCATCTCCTATACTCAGTTTCTACTTCACACTGTTCATAAAGTTTAAGATTATTCAAATAGCTGAAATTAAAATTATTAAAATTATCAAATAATTAAAATTATTAAAAGAGCTGAAAAGTATTCAGCATATGCCAAGAACAAGTTTATATAAAAATATCTGTGTTAGTGTGCAATATGAAATGTTTAAAATTTTTTTTGAGACAGGGTCTCACTCTGTTGCTCAACCTCCACCTCCTGGGCTGAAGTGATCCTCCCACCTCAACCTCCCAAGTAGCTGGGACTACAGGTATGTGCCACCATTCCTGACTCATTTTATTTTTTGTAGAGATGGGGTTTTACCATGTTGCCTAAGGTATAAATGTTTAAATTACTTTAATACCACTTACAGGTTTTAATAAATTTATAAAAAGAATATACTATCATCATTAGATCACGTCTTGCAAAGGACATAGCCAGTGAAATTTAGATTCCACATATATATAAGAACAAGAGGTAAGAAAAAGGCAAAGGAGGTAGAGGATGAGAGAAAGTCTTCTGATCAATGAATTACTCATTTCATACTTAAGATTACTTTAAATAACTAAAAAATGAATTATTTACAAAAAATAAATAAAAGCTGTAAGATAAACCAAATCCAAATTACTCACCTAGCAAGTTGTGCTAGTTCTTTTTGGGTCAATGGACTTCCTTGTTTACATAACAGATTTTTAAGCAAAAGTAGTCTTGTCTGAAAAATATTAAAAAATGATCATTCAGTCTAATTTCAGAATTAATGATTCTTTTCTTTTTTTATATTGAGACAGGGTCTTGTGCTGTTACCCAGGCTGGAGTGCAGGGCACAATCATAGCTCACTATAGCCTCGATATCCTGGGTTCAAGCAATCCTCCCATCTCAGCCTCCCGAGTAACTGGGACCAAAGGCACGTGCCACCATGCCTGGTTAATTTCTAAAAAAGTTTTTGTAGAGACAGGGTCTCCCTATGTTGCCCAGGCTGGTCTTGAATTCCTGGCTCAAGCGATCCTCCCACCTCAGCCTCCCAAAGTGTTGGGATTATAGGCGTGAGACACCACACCTGGATAAAAACATAGCAATAATTCACCACACTTGAATAAAAACATAGCAATAAATATTTTGCTGCAAAAAAACAGTTTTATAGAGGTATGAATTCATCTACTATGAATTTCACCCATTGTAAGTATATAATTCAATGAGTTTTAATACATTTATAGATGTGCAATCATCACCACCATCCAGTTTTAGAACACTTTTTAGTTCACTCATACCTGTTTGCAGTTAATCCTCATTCCCAACTCTCACCCTGACAACCCACTGATCTGCTTTACGTTTCTAGAAATTTTCGATTTCTGGCCGGGCATGGTGACTCATGCCTGTAATCCCAGCACTCTGGGAGGCTGAGGAGGGCGGATCACACCATCCTGGCTAACACAGTGAAACCCGTCTCTACTAAAAACACAAAAAATTAGCCAGGCCTGGTGGCACATGCCTGCAGTCCCAGCTACTCAGGAGGCTGAGGCAGGAGAATCACTTGAACCCAGGAGGTGAAGGTTGCAGTGAGCCGAGATCACGCCACTGCACTCCAACCTGAGCGACAGAGCAAGACTCCATCTCAAAAAAATAAATAAATAAAAAATAAATTTGCGTTTTCTGCATATAAACAGAATCCTATGATATGCGACATATATCATCTTGCTTCTTTCACTTATAATGTTTTGGAGTTTCATTCATAAAACTTAATATATGAAGTGAGTATGCAGCATGTATAATGGATAACAGTATCCATTAAATGAATATACCACATTTGTTTATTCACCAAAATAAACATTTTAGATCATTTGTAGTTCTGGCTATTATTAATATTGCTGCTATAAAAATTCTTGTACAAGTCTTTGTGTGGACATACATTTTTGTTTCTCTGGGGTAAATTCTTAGGAGTGAAATTGCTGGCTCTGACAGTAAGCTTATGTACATCTTTTTAAGAAACCACTAAACTGTTTTCCAAAGTAGCTGTACCATGGATTGGAAGACTTAATATTGTCAAGATGGTAGTTCTTGTTTCTGCTCTAAAACAAAAAAAATTCAAACACAGATACATACCTCCTCATTTGGTAAAGACACATATACCCGTTTGATGAAACGCCTAAAAAAAAAAATCCAGCACTTTTAGAAATATAATTTTGAATTTAAAGCTGAAACAGCAAATGACAGGAAAAAGCTTTTAAAATATAATATTCAAGGCACTGGAAAGCATTTTGGTAGTTATGAATGTAAAAATATTTTTGTTACTCTTTTAAAACTCTAGTTAATGTTTAAAATCCTTAATTCGGTATTGTTAGAATTAATCATTTATGTATGTATATGTTTTTAATAGCAGTAATGCTTTAAAACAAACAAAATATCTGATATAAGTAGATCTGTCTTCTTGAATCTGAAAAAAACTAAAATCAGCAAGGATAATAGAAACAGAAACATACACTTCATCAACAAACTAGGTAACATTTATGGAACTAAAATACATAAAGGTGAACTGCCTAGGGCAGTGAAAATTACACTGACAAAGGAAGACACACAAAGGATCTGCCGCTAAAGATCATGGACATGACTGTCAGAGTACAGTTTTCCTCCCAAAAAGAGATAGCACACCCTAAAGGGTAATAAGGCCAGTCCCTCCACATTTAAACAAGCATATGAGGCCTGGCTCTGCAGACCATGTAAACCCTAATTGGTAGCATAGGAATGGCAAGGAAGGTGAGAATGAACAAAGAAACTCTAAGACGAATTATCTTTATAAGAAGGCATCTAACAGTCTGGCGGGAAGATAATGTCTTGCAGTGACCAATATTTTTTAGTAGAAGAATAAATCAACCCTATCTCTTATTTACATACACATATACTTCATTATTAGGTAGGGCTTCACTGTAAGTGAGGGAGGCTGCATGCTAGTTTAGTGTATACATGGACTACTCAAGATACCTATCCCTTCCCCTACAATATCCTTCCAAAACTAGGTTTTCCAAGAAAACTCCTTTTATTCAAAGAAAAATAATAAGCAAAAAAGGAAAAACCAGGACAGGGCTCATTTAAAAAAAAAACAAAAAACAAAACAACAACAAAACCTGCCCCCCAAAAAGAGCAAACAAAACACAATAAACATAAACTAGATAAAATGAAGAACATGCATGAGAAGATTTTGCCATAGAGCAAACTAAAATTATGACCAAGTATCTTTCCACGAAATAAAATAATTTAATTTTTTTAAAATTTAATTTTTTTTATCCTTAAGTTTTTTTTATAGATATGGGGTTTTGCCACGTTGGCGAGGCCGGTCTGGAATTCCCGGCCTCAAGTGATCTGGCCTCCCAAAGTGCTGGGATTACAGGTGTGACCCACCATGACGCCTGACCAAAAAATTTTTTCTTTTTTTTTTTGAGACAGAGCCTTGCTCTGTCCCCCAGGCTAGAGTACAGTGCCGCCGTCGTGGCTCACTGCAACCTCTGCCTCCTGGGTTCAAGCGATTCTCAGCCTCCTGAGTAGCTGGGATTACAGGTGTGTGTGACCACACCCAGCTAATTTTTTGTATTTTTAGCAGAGACAGGGTTGTACTATGTTGGCCAGGCTGGTCTCAAACTCCTGGCCTCAAGTGGTCTGTCCTTGCCAAAAAATTGTTTTCTATGAAACAAGAGCCCAATGAAATGTAAGAGCTTATGGAAATAACATACAGATGCTCAAAGAAATAAAACAGAAGATGAAAAGTAGAATAACAGATGTCAGGAAAGTAATGAATAAAAAACCACCAAGGAAAGAAGAGTTACAAAAGATATAGCAGAAAGGAGATTAGATACTAACCCAGTAAGAAATAAAGGCAACAGGCTTGGGAAAACAGAACAAAACAAAAAGACCTAAGAGTTTAAAAGGATGAAGAAGAAAATTACAGATAGGGAAAACAAAAGGATGCAACGTAACACATAATTTATGTGCAAAACAAAACAGAAAAATGAACTAGGGAAAAAAATTAAGATAAATTTCCCATTTTAACGATATTGATTCTTCCAATCCATGAGCATGGAGTGTTTTTCCATTTATTTGTGTCACCTCTGATTTATTTTAGCAGTGCTTTACACTTCTCCTCATACAGATTCTTTCACCTCCTTCATCAGCCGTATTCCTAGGTACTCCATTGTCTTTTTTTTTTCTTTTTTTTTTTTTTTTTTAATTTTGGAAACGGATTCTTGCTCTTTCACACCCAGGCTGCAGTGCAGTGGCACGATCTCGGCTCACTGCAACCTATGCCTCCTGGGTTCAAGCGATTCTCCTGCCTCAGCCTCCCGAGCAGATGGGATTACAGGCGCCCACCACCACGCCTGGCTAATTTTTTGTATTTTTAGTAGAGATGGGGTTTCACCATGTTGGTCAGGCTGGTCTCGAACTCCTGACCTCAGGTGATCCACCTGCCTCAGCCTCCCAAAGTGCTGGGATTACAGGCATGAGCCACTGTGCCCAGCCATTATTTCATTTTCTTTGTGGCTATTGTAAATGGGACTGTGTTCTTGATTTGACTCTTAGCCTGGACATTATTAGCGTATAGAAATGGTACTAATTTTTTGTACACTGATTTTGTATCCTGAATCTTGGGGTAAAATCATTTATCAGTTCTAGTAGCCTTTTGACGGAATTTTTAGGGTTTTCAAAGTATAGAATCATATTGCCAGTGAAGAGTGAGAGTATGATGACTTCTTTTCCTATTTGGATGCCTTTTGTTTCCTTCTCTTGCCTGATTTATCTGGTCGTAAAATGACCATACTGCCCAAAGCAATTTACAGATTCAATGGTATTTCTATCAAACTATCAATGTTATTTTTCACAAAATTAGAAAAAATTATTCTAAAATTCATATGGAAGCAAAAAAAGAGTCCAAATAGACAAAGCAATCCTAAGCAAAAAGAACAAAGCTGTAAGTATCACGTTACCTGACTTTAAACCGAACTATACAGCAGCCCAAACAGCATAATTCTGGTATAAAAACAGACACACAAACCAAAGGAACAGGACAGAAAATTGAGAAATAAAGCCACACACCTATAACCATCTGATCTTTGATAAGACTGACAAAAACAAGCAATGAGGAAAAGGACTCCCTATTCAATAAATGGCATGGGGATTACTGGCTAGCCATATGTAGAAAAATGAAACTGGACCCTTACTTTTCACCATATACAAAAATTAACTCAAGGTGGATTAAAGATTTAAATGTAAGATTTCAAAGTATAAAAATGCTAGAAGAAAACTAGGAAATACACTTCTTGACATCAGCCTCAGAAAGAAATTTTGGCTAAGTCCCCAAACACAATTGCAACAAAAATAAAAATTGACAAGTGGGACCTAATTAAACTAAAGAGCTTCTGCACAGCAAAAAGAACCATCAACAGAGTAAACAGACAATCTACAGAACTGCATCTAACAATGGTCTGATATCCAGAATCTATAAGGAATTCAAACAATTGAACAAGCTAAAAACACACGACCCTATTAAAAAATGGGTAAAAAGGAAATGAATAGACACTTCTCAAAAGACATACGAGGGGACAACAAACATGAAAAAATGCTCATCATCACTAACCATCAGAAAAATGCAAATCAAAATCACAATGAGATATCTCACACCAGTCAGAATGGCTATTAATAAAATGGCAAAAAAAATCCCATATTGTCTACAGATTGGCGGGAAAAAGTAAAAAAATAACAGATGTTGGTGAGGTTGTGGAGCGTATGTACTGCTGGTAGGAATGTAAAGTTCAGTCATTGTAGAAAGCAGTTTGAAGATTTCTCAAAAAACATAAAACAAATCTACCTTTGACCCTGCAATCCCATTACTGGGTATATACCCAAAGGAAAATAGATCATTATACCAAAAAGACATGCATTTCATGTTTATTGATGTACTATTCACGACAGCAGACATAGAATCAATCTAAGTGTCCATCAATGGTGGACTGGATAAAGAAAATGTGGTACGTACACACCATGGAATACTATGTACTACGCAGCCATAAAAAAGAATGAAATAATGTCCTTTGCAGCAACATGGATGGAGGTGGAGGCCTTAATACTACGCCAATTAATGTGGGAACAGTAAACCAAATAGCTCATGTTCTCATAAGTGGGGAGCTAAAAATTGAGTACACATGGACATAAACATGGGAACAATACACACTGCGGACTACTACATGGGGGAAGAAAGCAGTGAGGTGTGGGTTGAAAAACTCCCTACTGCACCCTATGCTCACTACCTGGGTGCAATATACCCACGTAACCCATCCAGTAAAGAGAGAAAAAATCAAGTTATTTTACAAATTTGAAAAAATCAATTTGGATTCAGACTTTTACACTACTACAGCCAATCTAGAAACAATGGAGCAATATTGTAAATTCCTTGGGAAAGGATGCCCAAGAATTTTATGCTGACCCAAACCGTCCTTCCAGTATGAAGGGAATAAACTGCTCAAACACACAAGAACAGAAAACACATTTTCCATGAACCCTGATTTGATCATTTTCTCATGAAGCCCAATAAAAGACGGTAAGAATCAATTTTCAAGTTTAAAGATAATTTAATGCAACCCAGAAGAACTGACCAATTTGCCTAAAACCGTAACTAAACCTTTACTAGACTAATTCTCCTGATATCAAGCTGTTGACCTCAAAATCCTTACGTAGTTGGTAACAAGAGGCTAGAGATAGTACTGGAAGAAAATAGTGAATTTAGTCTTAAAACTGAGAGTAAGGAAATAATATGTAAGATGGACACATGAGTAAATATTGTCTGTAATAAATGCATGTATTTCCATATAAATCTCCCTACCTGAGAACAGCCTCATCAAGCTCTTGTGGCCTATTAGTTGCACCCATTACAAGTACTCTGTCATCTCCAGCAGACTGTACCTACAAGCAAAAAATCTTTTTTCAACTCATTTAGAAAAGTAATAACAAATATAAAGATATTTGTATTTTTAACCTTGGCCATTTAATAGGAAAATATATATACTAAAATGCTGCCACATTAAAAATATCATAATCAACACTTACACCATCAAATTCTATTAGAAATTCAGTTTTTAGGCGTCTACTAGCATCGTGCTCCCCTTCTCTTCTTTCACACAAAAGGCTATCAACTTCATCTAGAGGAAATACAAGTATAAGACTTTAATTAAAGACCAAGCTATGTGAGTCATCTGAGATTAATCTAGTTTACTACTTATTAATATAGTGGGTCCTACTAAATTCATTAGATAGTCTTTAAGCTTGCCCTTCTTTAAAACTTCTTCCTTCTGAATAATGTTTCCAATCGTATCTTTCCTATTTGGAGAGGGAAATTTCACAAATAGTCAATAACTTAGTTGGAAAATGTGTTCTTACCTATAAAAATTATAGAAGGTTGAAGTTCTCGAGCCACAGCAAAAAGAGCCCTCACCAATTTCTCTCCTTCTCCCACCTAAAACAAAGCATTATACTGTTATACACATAAAATGCAACATTATTCCAGTTTTTTAAATTTTATGTTGAAAATCTAGCACACAGGAATTTAATTTCCCTTCCTTAAAACAACCAAAGATTTGGTTTGAGAAAGGGGAGAGTACTACTGAACCGTCCCTTACAATTTTAGACAACAGACTGTGATTTCATACAGCCTGGTTAAGTGCTTTAAAAATTCATCTGTTTTGCTTCACCCTACATTCCTAAGACTTGAGAATGAAATAGCTCTTCAGTCAAGGATATAACTAGTGAGAAAAGGGGAAGACTAGGGGAGAGAAAAAGACACTGTACATATTCTTTAAGCCCTAGATTACACGGTATATTTATAGAAGCAAGTAAGTTGGAATGTGCTCTCCTAAACAAAACTTGCGCTATTAAGAACACCGTGAAAAGTCATTCTCACATAAATATCAAAATTTCTTTTTTTTTTTTTCCTTTTTTTTTTTTTGAGACAGAGTTTTGCTCTATAGCCCAGTCTGGAGTGCAGTGGTGCAATCTCGGCTCACTGTGACTTTTGCCTCCTGGGTTCAAGTGATTCTCATCCCTCAACATCCCAGGTAGCTGGGATTACAGGCGCCCACCACCACGCCTGGCTAATTTTTGTATTTTTAGTAAAGGTGGGGTTTTACCATATTGGTAAATTCATTAGATAGTCTTTAAGCCTGCCCTTCTTTAAAACTTCTTCCTTCTGAATAATGTTTCCAATCATATCTTTCCTATTTGGAGAGGGAAATTTCACAAATAGTCAACTAACTTAGTTGGCCAGGCTGATCTCAAACTCCTGACCTCAAGTGATCCACCTAACTTGGCCTCCTGAAGTGCTGGAATTACAGACGTGAGCCACTGCGCCCAGCCAATAAATATCAAAATATTTCCAGATAGTCCAGAAGGTCAATGAACACCCCTTGAGACATTCCCAGGTGCTGACACCATACAAAGGCCATTTTATACACCAGAGTAATGAGTCATGAGGTCTGTGATAATCTACTGTAAAAATTTTTCTGTCCTCTAGGTGGCATTTATTCTTTTTACTGAAGATTTAACTTAAAAACAAAAGAAATGTCACCAGATTTAGAATAATCAAAACAAATATTCCAGGCCGGGCGCGGCAGCTCAGACCTGTAATCCCAGCACTTTGGGAGGCTGAGGCGGGCGGATCACGAGGTCAGGAGATCGAGACCATCCTGGCTAACACGGTGAAACCTCGTCTCTACTAAAAATACAAAAAATTAGCCAGGCATGGTGGCAGGCGCCTGTAGTCCCAGCTACTCGGGAGGCTGAGGCAGGAGAATGGCGTGAACCCAGGAGGTGGAGCTTGCAGTGAGCCAAGATGGTACCACTGCACTCCAGCCCGGGCGACAGAGCAAGACTCCATCTCACACACACACACACACACAAAATTATCAGAGCTGAAAGAAATCTCAAAAGATCATCTCCTATGACATTAACATTTTACAGATGAAACAAGCCTAAAGTTATACTTTCTTAAGGCCAGTTCAGGATGTAAAAGTTAGAGGCCGGGTGCAGTGGCTCATGCCTGTAATCCCAGCACTTTGGGAGGCCAAGGTGGGTGGATCACCTGAGGTCAGGAGTTCAAGACCAGCCTGGCCAACATGGTGAAACCCTGTGTCTACTAAAACTACAAAAATTAGCCGGGTATGGTGGCGCATGCTTGTAATCCCAGCTACTCGGGAGGCTGACGTGGGAGAATTGCTTGAACCTGAGAGTTGGAGGTTGCAGTGAGCCGAGATTGCACCACTGCACTTTGGCCTGGGGCGAAAAAGTGAGACCTTGTCCCAAAAAAATAAAAAGCTAGGCTAGAATCCCTATCTCCTAACTTCCACAACAATACTTTCCATTATACCATGTGCATAATGTGGGTAAACATGCTTTAATAACAACTTGAAGACCAGGCACAGTGACTCATGCCTGTGATCCTAGCACTTTGGGAGGCCGAAATGGGAGGATCATTTGAGCTCAGAAGTTTGAGACCAGCCCTGGCAACACAGTGACACCATGTCACTACAAAAAAAAAAATTTTTTTTTTTTGAGATGGAGTCTCGGCTCACTGCAATCTCTGCCTCCCAGGTTCAAGCAACTCTCCTGCCTCAGCCTCCTGAGTAAGTGGGATTACAGGCGCCTGCCACCACACCCTGCTAATTTTTTGTATTTTTAGTAGAGACAGGGTTTCACCATGTTAGCCAGGCTGGTCTCGAACTCCTGACCTTGTGATTCGCCTGCCTCGGCCTCCCAAAGTGCTGGGATTACAGGCGTGAGTCACCGCATTCGGCCCCCCAGAATTTTTTAAAATTAGCTGGGCATGGTGGCATGTGCCTATAGTCCCAGCTACGTGGGATGCTAAGGTGGGAGGATCACTTGAGCCCAGGAGGCTGAGGCTGCAGTGAGCCATGATCACGCCACTGTACTCCAGCCTGGGCGACAGAACAAGACCCTGTCTTAAAAAATAAATCGATAAATAAATAGAGTAACGACTTATAAAATTTCACATAGGAAGTAAAATGTGATCAGAAAAACAGGTACCATTTTATAGTTATTTTTAACTACTTCAGAATATTGAGAGCATTTTAAGTACTACGGTTTATTAAAATATTTAAAGAAACTTACAGAAGATTTTACTTAGCACAGATAATACAAGAGAAATATTACTGCCCACATGGAGACCATCTTCTAGTGGAGGTGACAGTTAATATTATTAACTTCTCTGATTTTTTTTTCCTAGTATTTAAATCTAGCAGCATACTGATGTACTGAAGACCAAACTTTACATTTTGAAGACTGTGTGGAAAAAACACTGTAAACTGGCAAGAACTATGTGAATGTTCGTTTTTTTTTTTTTTTTTTGAATAATAGATAAGCAGGTTAACTGTTCGAACATATAAGAAAAATATAAAAATTAAATCTGTGTAAAAAAGCACAACTACAACTACTTGCAACAATCTGGATAAATCTCACAAATACAATGCTGATGAAAGAAGCCAAATACACATACACACAAAATCCTACATCATTAGATTTATATAAAGTTCAAAGGCATGCTAGCTTTGTCTATGATGTTAGTAGTCTAGTAGTTTTGAGGGAGAGGAGTGAGTGGATAAAGATGGTGGAGTTCCTGGAGGGATTTTAGGGCCACAGGTAACAATTTATTTCTTGACCTGGGTGGTGATTATGAAAGTATATTCGCTTTGTGGTAATCCACTGAGCTGTATACAGCTGTATACTTATGCTATAAATACTTTTCTACATGTTAGTTATTCAATAAACAAGGTTAAACAATAATACAACATGTTAAGATACATATGTAACTGATTTTTTTGTGGAAAATAATCTAGGTATTTTAATAACACAAATGTTGTCCATGACTATGATGCAGTTCCTCCCAAAAGCTTTCTCAGGATAGATCATGAGACAGAACATCTACATAATATTACACAATGCTGCTTCTTTTTTTTTTTGAGATGGAGTTTCACTTTTGTTGCCCAGGCTGGAGTGGAATGGCGCAATCTCGGCTCACCGCAACCTCCGCCTCCTGGGCTCAAGTGATTCTCCTGCCTCAGCCTCCCGAGTAGCTGGGATTACAGGCATGTGCCACAATGCCCAGCTTATCTTTTGTATTTTTAGTAGAGATTTAGTATTTAGTATTTAGTAGAGATTTGTATTTAGTAGAGAAACATGGGGTTTCTCCATGTTAATCAGGCTGGTCTCAAACTCCTGACCTGCCCACCTCGGCCTCCCAAAGTGCTGGGATCACAGGTGTGAGCCACTGCGCCTGGCACAATGCTTCCTTTTTAAGTCTTCAAAGTCAGGTCACATCTGAGGTAAAATATTCAGTTCTTATCTAGGCATACTGACAAACTGGCATGAGACCATAGAAAGACAACTAAAATAGTAACTATTCTGGGGACTGGAGGGAAGCAGATATAACATTAAGTTCCTATATATTTGAAAGGCTGTCTCATAAAAAAAAAAAAAGATTGAGTTTTGTTAAATCAAGTATGTAAAAATTAGAAAAAGCAGATTTCAGTTAGACATAAGGAAAAAATTGTATTAGCTAGAACTGACAAAATGATAGACTAGACATTTCAATTTTCTTTTTCTTTTCTTTTTTTGAGATGGGATCTCACTCTGCCACCCAGGCTGGAGTACAGTGGCATGATCTCTCGGCTCACAGCAAACTCCACCTCCCAAGCTCAAGAAATCCTCCCACTTCAGTCTCCCAAGTAGCTGGGACCACAGGCACACGCCACCACGCCCGACTAATTTTTTGTATTTCTGGTAGAGACAGGGTTTCGCCATGTTGCCCAGCCTGGTCTTGAACTCCTGAGCTCAAGTGATCCACCTGCCTTGGCCTCCCAAAGTGCTGGGATTACAGGCATGAGCCACCACACCTAGCCTCAACTTTCTTAAAAGTAAACTTACTTCAAGATATTCAGGCAGTATCAGAATTGGGGGTTAAGATCATGAATGCTATGTTGTTTCTGGAAACATGAAGATGAAACAGTACTCTTGAAAAAAGTATGGATAAAAGAGAATGGTTGCTGTAGGCCGGGTGTGGTGGCTTACGCCTATAATCCAGCACTTTGGGAGGTAGATGCGGGCGGATCACAAGGTCAGGAGATCGAGACCAACCTGGCCAACATGGTGAAACCCCATCTCTACTAAAATACAAAAATTAGCCAGGTGTGGTGGCGGGTGCCTGTAGTCCCAGCTACTCGGCAGGCTAAGGCAGGGGGATCACTTGAACCCGGGAGGCAGAGGCTGCAGTGAGCCGAGATCACGCCACTGCACTCCAGAGCAAGACTCCATCTCAAAAAACAAAACAAAACAAAAAAAAAGAGAATGGTTGCTGTAATATTTTTAATGAAAGGCCACAATCACTGGAGCTCAAATCCTAGTTTCCCACTTCCTGGTTATGAGATCCTGAGCAGATCACTGGACTCTGTAATTCCCTAATTAATAAAATAGAGGTATGAGAATAATATCTATACCTCATATGATTACTCCACAAATATTTATTCAATACCTACTCACAGCCAACTACTGAAAATTGAAGTGAAGAACACATGGTGATAGTCTCTGCCCGCATGGAGACCATCTTCTAGTGGAGGTGACAGTGATATCAGATACAATTAAAATAATCCTATCAATGAATATGAATTGCAACTCCAGTGAGTATGAAAATGAGGTGCAAGTGGTGCTAGGAGAATAATAACGGGGAATAGTTTGGAGGGTCAGGGAAGGTTGTAACATTTCAACTGGTATCTGAAGAATAAGTACAAATTAACCAGGAGAAGATAGTGTTCCTGAGAAAGGAAACTCCATGAAGAGGAATCCCATGACAGGAAAAAGCATAACAATATTTGAAGAACTGTCTAAGGAAGAGGGAGTCTTAGCAAACAGACTTCAAAAACTATGGGTCCAACACCAAGGCTATCTCTATCATAGTGATGGAGGCTACTTTAGTCCAATGCCATAACAACTATGGTCAACATGTCAAGTTTGCTTTAACTCACTGCTCATTATACAACCTTACAAGTAAGTTTCCCATACATGTCTATAGGTACAGGGAGAGAACATGCTGTTCATAGCAGCTAGACAATTCTGATCTCATGTCTGTTCCGAAGACATAGATCTGCTCTTGGTGTACTGATAAAATCACGTTTCTCTCGCTGCAAAACTGTAGGCAGTAAAATTATCCTTTGAGCCTCTCATGGAAAGAGGCTATCTGGATATCATGTGGTGATGACCTCTGGATTCACCTCTGGATTTTTTTTTTTTTTTTTTTTTTTTGAGACAGAGTCTCACTCAGTTGCCCAGGCTGGAGTGCAGTGGTGCCATCTCGGCTCACTGCAACCTCTGCCTCCTGGGTTCGAGCAATAGCTGGGATTACAGGCGCACACCACCAAGTCTGGCTAATTTTTGTATTTTTAGTCGAGACGGGGTTTTGCAATGTTGGCCAGGCTGGTTTTGAACTCCTGACCTCAGGTGATCTGCCAGCCTTGGCCTCCCAAAGTGCTGGGATTACAGGCGGGAGCCACCACACCTGGCCTCACCTCTGGATTTCGGTGCAACAAATGCTGACACTTCAAACTTTTACAGGTAACATGTTCTTTCATCAGATTCACATTTCAGTTTAAGTATGTTTGCCAAAACACTTTCAACCATAAAAGTTTGTTTTGTTTTGTTTTTGAGACGTGGTCTTGCTGACGCCCAGGTTGGAATGCATTGGCATGATCGTGGCTCACTGCAACCTCAACCTCCTTGACTCAAGTGATCCTCCCACCTCAGCCTCCTGATTTGCTGGGACCACGTATTCGATGGCATGTCCAGCTAAATTTTTTATTTTTTGTAGAGATGGGGGTCTCACTATGTTGCCCAGGGTGGTATTGAACTCCTGGCCTCAAGCAATCCTCCTGCGTCATTCTCCCAAAGTACTGGGATTACAGGAGTTAGCCACCATGCCCCCCCTTGTTTTGTTTCTTTGAGACAGGGTCTCACACTGTCACTCAGGCTAGAGTGCAGTGGCATGATCACAGTTCACTGCAGCCTCAACCTCTCAGGCTCAAGAGATCCTCTCGCCTCAGCTTCCTGAGCAGCTGGGACTACAGGTGCATGCCACCACACCTGGCTAAATTTTTTATTTTTGGTAGAGATGGGGTTTCACCATGTTGCCTAGGCTGGTCTCCAACTTCTGGGCTCAGGTGATCTTCCTGCCTCAGCCTCCCAAAATGCTAGGATTATAGGCATGGGCCACTGTGCCCGGCCAATCATAAAGGTTTTGATAAAGGCAAGCAGAGACTAAGGTATCTTTGGGAGGGGGAGAGGGCAACCAAGAGAAAGGGAGAGACGGAGAAAGACAAAGCAGTGTAAGGTTTGACAGAAACTACTTCACAGTTTTGCAATGCACCAGTTATATTTACACACTAGTTCTGCACACCAGACAAATTACTCTCTTTAAGCACTGTAGTTATGCTTGCCCTACCCCAAAACTAGACTGAACACTTCTTTGAATAATACTATAGGGTCAGCAGAGGGTGAATGGAAAAAGAAAACGAAATTATAAACAATCAAAAGAAAGCAGGGAAAATCTACTGGCCAGGTGTGGTGGCTCACATTTGTAATTCCAGCACTTTGAGAGTCCAAGGCAGGAGGATTGCTTAAGCCCAGGAATTTGAAAGTAGCCTGGCAACATAGCGAGACTGTGTCTCTATTACAAAAAAAAAAAAAAAATTAAAACAGGGAAAATCTTCTGTCATATTTTAGATCAGAATCAGAAGGCCAGAAATACTCAGTTTATGCCATCAGATCTGTGTTCCTATCTGGTGGCTCCTTGAGATAAAATCCACTTTACTTGAAGCTTAAGTGGAAAGTGATAGTATTTGTTAATGGGTTGAACTGTGTTCTCCAAAAACGTGTTGAAGTCCTATCCCTAGTACCTATGAATGTGACATTATTTGGACATAGAATTGTTGCTGATGACAAACTTAAATTGAGATCATTAGGGTGGGTCCTAATCCACAGGGGAAATTTGGACATGGTGACAGATACAGGGAGAATGCCACATGAAGATAAAGACAGAGATAGGAGGGATGCATCTACAAGCCAAGGAATACAAAAGATTGCCAGCAAGCCACCAGAAGCCAGGAGAGAGGCACACAACATACATTTTCCCTCATAGCCCTCAGGAGGAAGCAACCCTGCCAACATTTTGACTGATCTTAGACTTCTACCTTCCACAACTGTGAGACAATAAATTGCTGATGTTTAAGCCAGCCAGTTTACGGTATTTTATTACATGGCCCCAGTAAACTAATACAGTATTTGACAACACAAATGTACATAACTTTCTACTCTGAAGATTGATATTCATCATATGTAAATAATAGATACAATAGATAAGCTCCTAGAAAAATGTTTTCATGAAATATTATTACCATTTACAGTTAACACGGTAACATTAAGACAGTAACTTAAAATACGACAATATTGGAAACAGAGCACTCACGTATTTTGAAGTTAAACTTGCAGCACTTATATTAAAGAAAGTTGCATTCGATTCTGCAGCTACTGCTTTAGCCTTTAAAAATCACAAGAGCAAATATTAAATTAGTTCAATATTTTACATTTAAAAGATAACCATATTTACCGATTTAAGTACTAGAAAAGATTCTCTAAAAATGTAAGCTATGAGGCCGGGTGTGGTGGCTCATGCCTGTAATCCCAGCACTTTGGGAGGCCAAGGCAGGCGCATCACTTGAGGCCAAGAGTTTGAGACCAGCCTGGCCAACATGGTGAAATCCCATCTCTAATAAAAATACAAAAATTAGTCAGGCGTGGTGGCGCATGCCTGTAATCCCAGCTACTCGGGAAGCTGACGTGGCAGAATTGCTTGAACCCAGGAGGAAGAGATGGTAGTGAGCCGAGATCACATCACTGCACTCCAGCTTGGGTGATAAAGTAAGACTGTCTAAAAAAAAAATTAATAAAAAATAAAAATAAAAATGTAAGGTATAATACAATCCCCAATACATGGCAATCAATGTGTTCCTTTCTCAGTAATAAGGACAGGTTATAGGAAGAGCTATGCTTCTTTCTACTCTCCTCCTGAGAGAGAATGAGTAGAGAGAGATTTAAAAAAAAAGAGAGACAGTGTTATTCTCCTCTCTTCTTAGATATACAAAGATAACTGCTTTGAGAAAGACAAACATCTAAGGAAAAGTTACTCTTTCCCTCTTTGTTTCTTCCATCCAGGAGGACTATGCAGAGGAAAGAGGTATCCAGAGCCTGATAAAAACTTCTGGCAAAAGAATACTTAAAAAAAAAAAAAAAAGCTATAACATACTGATTACTTAAATAAAGTTATTATGATAGTAGAAGCAAAAATCAGGGGTTAGAAAGATACTCAATATAGTAAGGTAAGCTCTTCCAGGTAAAAATTTAATTTACAAAAAATAATGACAATCATACTGTCAAATTTAACCAACCAAAAACACACTACTGAAGATAACGTACATGGTTTTCCATCTACTTCTACATTGAAAAGTAGCTGAAAAACTTAAAAGTGTATCAGCCAGGTGCAGTGGCTCATGCCTGTAATCCCATCACTTTAGGAGGCCCAGGTAGGAGGACTGCTTGAGGTCAGGAGTTCGACACCAGCCTGGCCAACATGGCGAAATCCTGTCTCTGCCAAAAATAAAAAACCTAGACAGGTGTGGTGGCGTGTGCCTGTAATCCCAGCTACTTGGGAGGCTGAGGCATGAAAATCGCTTGAACCCAGGAGGCGGAGGTTGCGGTGAGCCCAGATCACTCAAAACAAAACAAAACAAACAAACAAACAAAAAAAACCCAAAAGTGTACAATAGCAAAAAGCAAGTCATAAATAATAGACTCAGGGACAAGCTAAAGTTTCTTTTTTTCATATTATCCCAAATATCTCAACAGAAAACTCAAATTTGAAGAGAACCCTTACCAGCATTGTCTTCCCATTCCCAGGTGGACCAAAGAGTAACAGCCCTCTGGCAGGAGCTCTAAGCCCTGTGAACAACTAAAAAATATATACTTTAGTTTACAACTATGATTCTAGAGACATTTTAAGTACTCTTTGTCATCTAAAAAGCATCCTTTTTTCAGTAGCATCTTCCCAAACAGAGCTGCCCATAGCTTTAAAGGAAACACATAACCATAAATTAGTGTAATAATTAAAAACAGCTGGGTGTAGTGGCTCACACCTGTAATCCCAGACTTTAGGGGGCAAAGACAGGAGGATTATATGAGCCCAAGAGTTCAAGACCAGCTTGGGCAACATAGGGGAACTCTGCTTCTACAAAAAATTAAAAAAAAAAAAAAAAATTAGCTGGGTGTGCTGGATCACCTGAGCTCCCAGCTATTCAGGAGGCTGAGGTGGGAGGATCACTTGAGCTTGGGAGGCCAAGGGTGCAGTAAGCTTTGATTGTGCCACTGTACTCCAGCCTGGCTGACAAAGTGAGACCCTGTCTCAAAAAAAAAAATAAAAATAAAACCAACTCCTCGGTGGTAAAAATGAAAGCAGACTGCTTAAACAAGACATATTGAACATAGGCATGTTTCTCTACTTAGAAATCCCACCAAAAAATACTAAATGAATAAAAAATATATGAATCTTCCAAACAAAAATAGAAAAGGAGATTAACACAATGAATTCCACAAAATGGAGAAATGATAAAGTGTGGTAAATCACTTAGCAGAGCTTAAAACCTAAATGCCTATTTGTGAAGGGATACCTAGATGCAAGAAGCACGCTGACGTGAACAAAAATCCCAGGAAGGTTCAGGAATTGGATGTTATCAGGCACCACAGAAAGCAGTAGTAAGGCAGGCAGTCAAAAACAGAGGAACTGGCCGGGCACGGTGGCTTACAGTGGCTCACGCCTGTAATCCCAGCACTTTGGGAGGCCGAGGCCGGCGGATCACGAGGTCAGGAGATCGAGACCATCCTGGCTAACACAATGAAACCCTGTCTCTACTAAAAATACAAAAAAATTAGCCGGGCGTGGTGGCGGGTGCCTGTCGTCCCAGCTACTCAGGAGGCTAAGGCAGGAAAATGGCGTGAACCCGGGAGGCGGAGCTTGTATTGAGCCAAGATTGCGCCACTGCACTCCAACCCGGGCGACAGAGCAAAACTCCGTCTCAAAAATAAACAAACAAACAAACAAACAAACACAGGAACTGATTGAAAGTTGGTATGAGGAACTCCCCACCAAAGGCAGTCAAGCAGGTACCAATCACCACCAAAGCAGAAGGCAGGAGTTTCGTTCTCTAAAGAAATAAGTCAGAGTCTCCAGACTCAGGGACACTAGGCATGGCAGGAATCAAGGGTAGAGCTCCTGACTGAAAACATCTCACCTACACTTTAATAATAGTGAAGGTGTATGTACTTTTAAGTTGAATCATATGAAATGGCTAATATCCAACTTAAAAAAAAAACCTGCTGGGCGCAGTGGCTCACGCCTATAATCACAGCACTTTGGGAGGCCGAGGTGGGCAGATCCCCTGAGATCAGGAGTTCAAGACCAGCCTGACCAACATGGAGAAACCCTGTCTCTACTAAAACTGCAAAATTAGCTGGGCGTGGTGGCACATGCCTGTAATCCCAGCTACTCGGGAGGTTGAGGCATGAGAATCGCTTGAACCCGGGAGGCGGAGGTTTCAGTGAGCCGAGATCGTGCCATTGTATTCCAGCCTGGGCAACAAGAGTGAAACTCCATCTCAAAAAATTAAAAATTAAAAAAAAATAATAATAAAAATAAACTTTTTTTTTAGTGATTTTAGGTTTACAGAAAATTGAGCAGAAAGTACAGAGTTCCCATATAACCTCTCATTCCTTTCCAATTTCCCCTACTCTGAATATCTTGTATTAGTGTAGTACACTTGTTAGAACTAATGAAAAAATATTCATATATTATTATTAACTGAAGTCCATATTTTACATTAGGGTTCACTCTTATGTTTTACATTCTGTGGGTTTTGACAAAGGTATAATGACATGTATCCACCATTGGATTATCATAAAGAACAGTTTCACTGCCTTAAAAATCCACTGTGCTCCACCTATTCATCTCTCCCTGCCTCCCTTGGCAACCACTGATCTATTTACTGTTTCCATAGTTTTGCCTTTTCCAAAACATCATATAGTCAGAATCCTATAGTGTAGCCTCTTCAGACTGGCTTCTTTCATTTAGCAATATGCATTTATGGTTCCTCCATATATTTTTGTGGCTTGATAGATCATTTCTTTTTATTGCTGAATAATACTCCATTACATGATATACCAAAGTCTGTTTATCCATTCACCTACTTATGGATGCCTTGACTGCTTCCAAGTTTTGGCAATTATGAATAATGCTGCTAGAAATATTCATGTGCAGTTTTTTTTATTGGATGTACATTTTAAACTTATTTGGGTAAATACTAAGGAGTAAGACTGCTGGACCATATGGTAAGAGTTTTGTAAGAAACTGTCAAACTGTCTTTAGTTCTGTAAAAAACTGTCCAACTACCTTCCAAAATGGTTCTACCATTTTAGATTTCCATCAGCAATGAATTAAAGTTTCTGCTGCTCCACATCCCTGCCAGAATTTGGTGTTGTCAGTGTTTTAGATTTCAGCCATTCTAATAGGGATGGCAGGGTATCTTGTTGTTGTTTTAATGCGCAATTTCCCTAACGACATGATGTTGAGCATATATTCATATGCTTGTTGTCATCTATCTAGCTTCCTTGGTGAGGTGTCTGTTCAGATATTTTGCCCATTTATTAACTGGGTTGTATATTTTCTTATTGTTGAGTTTTAAAAGTTCTTTGTATATTTTGGATACTGGTCCTTCATCAGATAATGAATTTTGTAAAGTCTCCCACTCTGCTGCATGTCTTTTCATTCTCCTAACAGCATCTTACACAGAGCAGAAGTTTATAACTTAAACAAAGTTCACATACTGATTTTTTTTTTTCAAGGATCATGTTTTGGTATTGTACCTAAGAAGTCACTGCCAAACCAAAATTTTTTCTCATGTTATCCTAGATTTTCTCCTATGTTATCCTCTAGAAGTTTCAGTTCGCATGTTACATTTAGGTCTATGATCCATTTATTTTTGTGAAAGTTGTCAGGTCTGTGTCTAGATTAACTTTTTTGCATGTGGATGTCCAGTTGTCCTACCCCATTTGTTGAAAAGGCTATCTTTTCTCCACTGAATTGTCTTTGTCCCTTTGCCAAAGATCAGTTGACTTTATCTGTGTGGGTTGATTTCTAGGCTCTCTGTCCAATTCTACTGATTTATTTGTCTATTCTTTTGCCAATGACATGCTGTCTTGATTAATGTAGCTTTACAGTAAGTCTTGAAATTGGGTAGTTTCAGTCCTCTGACTTTTTTCTTCTTCAATACTGTGTTGGCTGTTCTAGGTTTTTTGCCTTTTCATATAAACTTTAGTTTGCCAGTATCCACAAAATAACTGGCTGGGTTTTGACTGGGACTGCACTGAATCGATATATGAACTTGGGAAGAACTGACATCTCAATAATATTTAGTCTCCCTGTCCATTTACATGGAATATCTCTCAGTTTACTTAGATCTTTGATTTCTTTCATGAGTGCTATAATTCTTCTCATATAGATCTTCTACAACAAACTTTGTTAGAACTACACATATTTCATTTTATTAGTGTTAATATGAAAGGTATTGTGTTTTTTGTTTTTTTTTGAGATGGAGTCTTGCTCTGTCCCCCAGGCTGGAGTGCAATGGCGCGATCTTGGCTTACTGCAACCTCTGCCTCCTGGGTTCAAGCGATTCTCCTGCCTCAGCCTCCTGAGTAGCTGAGATTACAGGTACCCGCCACCATGCCCAGCTAATTTTTGTATTTTTAGTAGAGATGGGGTTTCACCATATTGGTCAGGCTGGTCTTGAACCCCTGACATCAGGTGATCTGCCCACCTCGGCCTCCCAAAGTGCTGGGATTACAGGTGTGAGCCACTGCGCCCGGCGGTATTGTGTTTTGATTTCAAATTCCAGTTGTTCACTGCTGGTAGATAAAAAAGCAATTGACTTTGTATATTAACTTTGTATTCTACACCTTGTCATAATCACTTATTAGTTCTAGGAGCTCTTTTTGTTGGTTCTTTGGGATTTTCTACATATGCAATCATGTTATCTGCAAACAAAGATATTCATCTATTTTTTTTTTAATATAGATGGGGTTTCACTACATTGCCCAGGCTGGTGTCAAACTCCTGAACTCAAGCAATCTTCCTGCCTTGGCCTCTGAAAGTGCTGGGATTATAGGTGGGAGCCACCATGCCTATCCCTCAACTGTTTTTGACCTATAAAAACAGTAATTTGAGCCCAGGTGTGGTGGCTCATACCTGTAATCCCAGCACTTTGGGAGGCCAAGGCAGGTGGATCACCTGAGGTCAGGAGTTCGAGACCAGACTGGTCAACATGGCAAAACCCCGTCTCTACTAAAAATACAAAAATTAGCCAGGCGTGGTGGTGCATGCCTATAATCCCAGCTACTTGGGAGGCTGAGGCATGAGAATCGCTTGAACCTGGGAGGCAGAGGTTGCAGTGAGCCAAGATCATGCTAAGGCACTCCAGCCTGGGCAACAGAGTGAGACTCTGTCTCAAAACAAAACAAAAAACAAAACAAAACCTAGTAATTTCACATGGCTCAACCTAACAGAAAACAAAGTCCTCTCCTCCCACCCATTTTCTGGAACACCAATAGTCAAGCTTGTATTCTCCAAACAAGAGACTAGAAAATTCTTTTCTAGAGAAGCCAAATAACCCCAGAAAAAAAAGACTGACAGCTATAGCCATTTGGAGAAACCCAAATAAACAGTAGGCTTGCTGCTTGATCATCCTGTGATTAATGGGCTCTCACTATCAACAATTTACTTACTTACAGCACAGAGTCCTAATCAACTTTTTTATTGTTCCACGTAATATAAGTGGACAACCAGAATAACCAGACATTTGAGAGAAGCTTCCAATACGAAAAAGCTTAAGGCAAAAAGAAAAGAGGAGGAATCTGGAAGAAACAGATAATAAAGTAAACAAAAGAAAACTTGACAAAAGCTCTCAGAGACATAAAAGACACTGCATCTATGAAATCAGAAAAGGGCCGGGCATGGTGGCTCATGCCTGTAATCCCAGCACTCTGGGAGGCCAAAGCAGGTGGATCACCTGAGGTCAGGAGTTTGAAACCAGCCTGGCCAACGTGGTGAAACTCCGTCTCTACTAAAAATACAACAATTAGCCGGGCATGGTGGTGGTGGGCACCTGTAATCCCAGCTGCTTGGGAGGCTGAGGCAGGAGAATCACTCGAACCCAGGAGGCGAAGGGTGCAGTGAGCTGAGATAGCACCACTGCACTTCAGCCTGGGTGACAGAGCAAGACTGTGTCTTAAAAAAAAAAAAAAAAAAAGTGAGAAAGATGAAACAAAAAAAATTTTTTTAAATTAAAGAATTATAGAACCTTTCTCAGAATTGAAGGATGAATATCTAGAAAGGTCCAAGAGGGGCTGGGCGCAGTGGCTCATGCCTCTAATCCCAGCACTTTGGGAGGCTGAGGAGGGCGGATCACCTGAGGTCAGGAGTTCAAGACCAGCCTGAAACCCTGTCTCTACTAAAAATACAAAAATTAGCTGGGCGTGATGGCAGATGCCTGTAATCCCAGCTACTCGGGAGGCTGAGGCAGGAGAATCGCTTGAACCCCAGAGGTGGAGGTTGCAGTGAGCTGAGGTTGCACCACTGCACTCTAGCCTGGGTGAGAAGAGTGAGACTCCTTCCCCCCTGCCCCCCTAAAAAAAGAAAGAAATGTACAAGAGGGAAGAAGAAAAGAAAAAGTAAATGCATCAAGCATATCATTATAAAATATCAGAAGAATAAAGAGAAGATCCAAAAAGCTTTGGGAAATAGAAATAAGAAGTCCAATGCTATCCTGATTCCTGATCTTCTGTCTCTAATACAAAGCAGCACTGGAAGCTAGAAGACAATAGATAATGCCTTCAAAATACTCATGGAAAATAGTTTCCAACTTAAATCTTGACATCCAGTCAAATTATTAATGAGAAGACAGCAGAATAAAGATATTTTCAAAACTACAGCATCTCAAAATATTCCCTCACACAACCTTTTCTCAGTTACTGAAAGATGTAGCCATCAAAATGAGAAAATAAATCATGAAAGTGGAAAATATGGAATTTAAAAGACAGGAGATACATAATAAAGAAAGGAAAAAAGGAAAAGGAAATTATGATGGTAGTGAAGACAGATTAGAGAACAACCACTTTGACACAGGCATGGAAAGCATTTGGTCTCGAATGAAAAGAAGAAGGTGGTTCCAGAAAAGGGTATTCTGGAAAAAAAAAAAAAAAGACCTGAGTTAACAGGTTTTTAGATTGGTTTGGCCATGTGGAAATTAGACTGAAATGGAACAGAAGAATTATCAATCAATAAGATGAAAATGAAGCAAATGAAAAAATAACACAATTATTTAGGGGAAAAAAAGGCTGTACAAGGAAAAAATAGTACGCTACTTGGCTTGGTAATGAATAATATTTAAAAGCACTAAATATTCACTGTACTCCAGCCTGGGTGAGAAAAAGTGGGAGGACAGGAGTAGAAGGTGTGTGGTATGATGGAGCTAAGGGTTCATTTACTATGATATGCAAGTTAATAGATTCGAAAAGGAAACAAAAATTAAGAAATGGCTTTATAAGATTATTTAAAGAGGTAAGTTCTAACATTTTTGAAAGAAGAAAGGCTTATGTTTAAGCTTATATGAAAGATAACATCATATTTAGAAATTCATGGAAATTTCTGTAATCTCAGCTACTTGGGAGGCTGAGACAGGAGGATCGCTTAAGCCTAAGGCCACGCTGGAGAACACAGCGAGACTGTCTCAATCAAAAAAAAAAAAAAAAAGAAAGAAAGAAATTCATGGAAATTTTACTAGATAGAGAAGAGCTTTTTAAAACTGGAGAACAATCACATTCTTCTATAAATCTCAAAGAATCACATTTAAGCAGCAAGAGAACAAAATAAGAAATATAAAAGCTCGAAATGATAGACAAGCTGCACAGGATACGGAAGAGATCTATGAAATAAGGACAGAAGAATATACGCTTTCTTTGTAAAATATTTGAGAAAAATATTTAGACAGATCACTGTGATATACTTTAAAATGTAGTCTTTTGGGCGAGAGGAGAGGGCATGTTCTATTTTCTGCTATTTAGTTTGAGTTTTTTGTCAAAGATTAATATTGGCTACTTTCAAAAATTATGTTTAATGTTAAAATACAATTAAAAACATGGTCCTATGGGATTGAAGGAAGATGGAGAAGTTTTTCAATATCTCCTTCCAGGGCTATGGCTTCATGAATGAGCAAGATTTAAAGCACTTATTTTAAGTAATTCTGAGAACAATCTACCTCAAGTGAGTATCTTTAGTATTATCTCCTTAAAACCAGTTTTAGATGACTAATTATGATTCTGTGTTTCTACAATGAAATAAAAATTCCAGTATACTCAAGAATGCCTGCCACTCACCTTCTTGATATAATCTAACAATGTCTCTGTTGTGGTCTATGCAAGCTTCCTACTACAGGGAATTAGGAATAAAGCTGATTTTTTTACACAATGGAGGCGTGTTATGGGATAAGTCTTATCCATTCATAGGCTTAACAAGATTCATTTTGTGAGACTATTGTGAAAAGCTGAGCTAGGACAATAATATTCCCTTTCTTGGAAATCTGAACTACAAGGAAAAAAAGTTCCATTTGGCAGGTGTGGTGATGTATAGACAAGTTTGTACCAGGATATAAACCTTGAGACCTGGCTCTACCACAGATCTTGCTCTTCCTTAGGTCTCAGTTTGCTAAGTTTACCAAGGTTTCTGCCCCTCCTGAGGTCAGGTTATTCAACTTTATTGGAAATAACTTGCAACTGGCATTTTTACATTATTATAGCTTCTTAATTGCACATTATGTCACTACCATGAAAATATGCCTAAATTCAAATTCACATGTTACTTATTATTTTAGATATGTTCTCTATAGGCCTGGGTAAAGCAAAAGCTGAATGACTTTTCTTGCATAGCCTAAATATTTCCTTGGTATTACCTTCACAATTTTAGATATATTTTTCTACCGTAAAAAGCATGTCCCTTAATAAATAAATGTAAGAATTAGGTGGCAGCTATAGCACTAACCAGGCAGCTCTAATCTTAGAAAGGTATTTCCTAGGTCTACCACTTAACTAAAATCTTGAGCAAGTCATTTTAGCTCTTAGGACTAGTTTCTTTATCAATGAATCGATCAGAAGACTGCTAAGATCCTTTTCAGGTCTATAATTATGTAAATCCTCTTTAAGCAGCTTTTTTTTCAATATTTAGTCTACAGCATTTACTAATCTTATATAACTCCGGCAAAATGTTAGCTCAATACGTAAGCTACGTTTCCCAAAGTGTGACTTGAGGTGGTACATGACATAAATCCAGTTCACATAATGACAAATGCTTTCTATTTTAATAATTATCTAATTATTTTACTGGGTATTAGCGAAAACCTAACTAGCATATCAGACCAGTGATTTTATGTACTTAGAATGAGTAATAAGTAAAATAGACTTGAAAAATATTCAGTAAGTTCTAGTACAGTTGGTACTCACTTACAAGTGATAAACACCATAAAGGCAGTATGTGAATGACTCAAGACTATGGAAAAATTGAGACAGCCATAAAACCTTTGCACATTTATTTAATAATGCACCCACCACAACGTGCCACACAACTTATTTCCACTACATGTTGTAGGTAGGTCCGTAAGATTTTAACGTTAATAGTGAAATAACTGTGACCCAGAAGTGAGTCTTCAGATTTATTTTTTGCAATATTATTGGAACAGCACTAAATATACCATCTGTGAACTGGAAAAATTCAAAACGGTGCTAAGTATGGAAAGCCAAATATTTATTATCAACTGCAAGATTGCCTATCTTCCTTAGTAAGTCATAAAATATGGGATGGAAGATTACGTTTCTACCCATCATTTAATGGCTCTATCTACTTTGATGACTTAATATCCTTAAAAGTCATTCTTTTAAAAATTGTTCTTCATGCCAGGCACAGTGGCCTCTGCCTGTAATCCCAGCACTTTGGGAAGCCAAGGTGGGCGGATCATCTGAAGCCAGGAGTTTGAGACCAGCCTGGCCAAAATGGTAAAACCCTATCTCTACTAAAAACACAAAAATTAGCCAGGTGTTGGGGTGCATGCCTATAGTCCCAGCTACTCGGGAGGATGAGGCATGAGAATCACTTGAACCCCAAAGGCAGAGGTTGCAGTGAGCCAAGATCAAGCCACTGCACTCCAGCCTGGGTAACAGGAGCAAAATTCCATCTCAAAAAAAAAAAAAAAAGAATTATTCTACCTGAATTCCTCTTTTCTCCAGTACAATTTCTCTCTTTTTAAAAATAATTTTAAAAAAACTTTCCCATAAAGTACTTGTTTATTATCACTGTCATGTTGGTATTTAGCCTTCGATGGAGTTTACCACACTCTTTGAGCGGCATTTCCAAGCAATCCAATTCTGGGACACTCATTGTGTCAGGGGCCACTACCTGCCTGATTTCCTTCTCTTAATATTATTTATTTATTTTTATGTATTTATCTTTTTAAATTTTTATTTATTTTTTTGAGACGGAGTCTCGCTCTGTCACCAGGCTGGAGTGCAGTGGCATGATCTCAGCTCACTGCAACCTCCGCCTCCCGGGTTCAAGCGATTCTCCTGCCTCAGCATCCCAAGTAGCTGGGGTTACACACCACCAAGTCCAGCTAATTTTTGTAATTTTAGTAAAGACAGGGTTTCACCATATTAGCCAGGATGGTCTCAATCTCTTGACCTCGTGATCTGCCCGCCTCAGCCTCCCAAAGTGCTGGGATTACAGGCGTGAACTACCGTACCCGGCCTGTTTTGTTTTTGAGATGACATCTCGCTCTGTCACCCAGGCTGGAGTGCAGTGGTGCCATCTTGGCTCACTGCAACCTCTGCCTCCTGGTTCAAGCAATTCTCCTGCCACAGCCTCCCCAGTAGGTGGGACTACAAGCGTGCGCCCCCACACTAGGCTAATTTTTGTACCTTATCTTAATTTTAAATCTCTCTCACCTTGATATCAAAATTTGGCCAGATGTAGTGACTCACACTTGTAATCCTAACACTTTGGGAGGCCGAAATGGGTGGATAACTTGACATCAGGTATGAAAGACCAGCCTGGCCAATATAGCAAAACCCCATCTCTACTAAAATTACAAAAATTAGCTGGGCATAGTGGCACATGCCTGTAATCCCAGCTACTTGGGAGGCTGAGGCAGGAGAATCACTTGAATTCCGGGAGGCAGAGGTTGCAGTGAGCTAAGATCATGCCACTGCACTCCAGCCTGGGCGACACAGTGAGTGAGACTCCGTCTCCAAAACAAAACAAAATTATATCATACTACCCACTTTTCCTAAAAATATAAAAGGATTGGAAATTAGGAACTCATATCCATTTTCCTATTCTATAATAACTTCTCAACATCAATTGTTAATGTTTTATCTTTTTTAAAACATTAAATCTACTGTTACCTTATATGAATTAATTATTTTAGTATAGCTCAAATATTTCTTTACTACTACTACTACTATGGATTCAGTAACAGATGGTATTATAGAAAAATGATAATATAAAGTTCTTACCTCAGGCCTCAGAGAAGGAAGAATAACAATTTCTTGCAATGCTTGTTTTGCCAAGTCTTGACCAGCTATATCATCAAATTTAACAGCTGTTCCACTAAGAAACAAGACTTCAGTTAGTTCTACGATACAAACAGGGCCCAGTTATTACAAGATGAAGCCTAAGCCCTATGACATATAGTTATTTTTATGTTAACTGTTAAACTATAGTTAAATCAGTAAAGCAATGGTTTTCTACAATTATAATTGAAAACTATCATAAAAATTAAGTATGTAAACCAGACAAGGTATTTATTATCTATTTCACTCCTGACATGTTTTATAAGTAAAATTAAAATATAAAAACTATAAAATAAAACATTTAGATGGCAAAACTTACTTGTCCACAATTTCATTCATTATAAGGTTAGCAAGGTTGCTGTCCACATTCCTAAAATTCTTCAAGTCTTTTTTCTTACGAGTAGCAGTTGTAGGGGTAGAAGGTTTATTTGTCCTGTTTGTTTTCGGAGTACCCTTAAAGGATACAAAATTTTAATATGAAAATACAACCTAACATTTACACTTTTCATAAATAAGTTAACCTTAAAGTTCACAGAATTCAAGCTTTAAAAACAGGAAAAAGGGTATAAAAATCCATAAATTGTATATTTATTTACCTGAAGGTAAAACTGTATTCACTAGAGAACTATATTTGGCATTAAGTCAGTTATAGAGGATTTTATCCAGAGATTTAGTTTTTACAAAATAAAAACAAATTTTAACCCTTGTTAGAATCATGACAAAACTCTAGGTATGTTACTGCTATAAAACATTTACAAAGATTGAAATAATTTTAAAAATAAATTTAAAATGAAATATACAGCATTATATAAAACAGACTGGGTAAGCAAAACTTGGTATTAAATGTCTAATGAGGTCCAAAAAAAGTTTTATAGCAAGTTGCCCTGTGGATTAAAAAAAAAATTAACTTTGGGCACGGTGGCTCATGCCTGTAATCCCAGTACTTTGGGAGGCTGAGGCAGGCGGATCACCTGAGGTCGGGAGTTCGAGACCAGCCTGACCAACATGGAGAAACCCCATCTCTACTAAAACTACAAAATTAGCTGGACGTGGTGGTGCATGCCTGTAATCCCAGCTACTTGGGAGGCTGAGGCAGGAGAATCGCTTGAACCTGGGAGGTGGAGGTTGCAATGAGCCAAGATCGCACCATTGCACTCCAGCCTGGAAAACAAGAGTCTCAAAAAAAAAAAAAAATTTAACTTCATGGAAACTTATCCATTCTCTAAAGTATTATAAAGTACTTATGATCAACTTAAGCAGGAATAGTATCTTAAAAATTTTTCTATTTGCAAAAAGACAGCAATTAAAGTTACTGTCCCAGAATACCTTATGAGTGGTAGGAGCAGGACCAGATCCCTGTTTCACTCCAGAAACCATGGATAAACCACTGTAACTAGGTGCTCTATGGTGGCCTGAAAGGCCTGCAGATCCAGTTTTCATAACTGTTTTTGAACGAGGCAGTGAATTACTAGTGTGTGTTAAGGGGTCTTTTCTTTTTGGAACAGCTCCACTTTCTGACAAGGAAAAAGTAAAACCATTGTGATTAGAAAATTGTAGCTGAACATAAAGACAAGCAAACATTTGTAAAACCAAGGTAATAATATATTTTTTTAATTCAAAAATATTTCAAAATAAGATTTCAATGAGAACATGTACCAGGATCTTCATAGGGGTGGTCACTAGGTAGATAGGATTATGGTTATTAGGTTTTTTCCCCCTAATGTATAATTCTAATTTTCTCTTTTTTTGAAACCTGTGGCCTGGGCTGGAGTGCAGTGGCATGATCACAGCTCATTGTGGCCTTAATCTTCCTGGGCTCAAGGGATCCATCCTCCCACCTCAAACTCCCAAGTAGCTGGGACATCAGTTGTGCACCACCAGACCGGACTAATTAAAAAATTTTTTTATAGAAACAGGGTCTCACTCACTATGTTGCCTAGGCTGGTCTCGAACTCCTGGGCTCAGGCAATCCTCCCACCTTGGCCTCCCAAAGTGCTGGGATTACAAGAGTGAGCCATTGTGCCTGTCCCTATTCTAATTTTCTTATTAAAAACAGTATTTGTGCCTGTAATCCCAGCTACCTGGGAGGCTGAGGCAGGAGAATTGCTTGAACCACGGAGTCAGAGGTTGAAGTGAGCCGAGATCGTGCCACTGCACTCCAGCCTGGCGACAGAGAGAGACTCCATCTCAAATTTAAAAAAAAACAAAAAAACAAAAAACAGTATTTTAAAGAAGAAACTACTTCATTTTGGGGAACAGAAAGACAATATAAAAAGGTTATGAAGCGCCGGGCGCGATGGCTCACGCCTGTAATCCCAGCACTTTGGGAGACCGAGGTGGACGGATCACCTGACGTCAGTAGTTCAAGACCAGGCTGGCCAACATGGTGAAACCTCGTCTCTGCTAAAAATACAAAAAATCAGTCAGACGTGGTGGTGGGGGCCTGTAATCCCAGCTACTTCGGAGGCTGAGGCAGGAGAATCACTTGAATTCAGGAGGCGGAGGTTGCAGTAAGCCGAGATTGCACTACTGCACTCCAGCCTGGGTGACAGAGTGAAACTCTGTCTCAAAAAAAAAAAAAAAAAAAAAAGTTATGAAGCAAATAAAGCTCTCAAATAAGAAACAAAATATAGTAAAGGCATTAGGGATAGGATGTACAGAGGAAAAAAAAGTAGCACTCGACTACTTTGATTCCAAACTATTATAACTATAAACACTATGAAAGTCTGTTCCCACCAAGAGGGTCTTAAAACCTAATCAATTTTAGGCCGGGTGTGGTAGCTCACGCCTGTAATCCCAGCATTTTGGGAGGCTGAGGCGGGCAGATCACCTGAGGTTTGGAGTTCAAGACCAGCCTGGCCAACATGGTGAAACCCCATCTCCACTAAAAATACAAAAATAGCTGGGCGTGGTGGCACATCCCTGTAGTTCCAGCTACCCGATTGCAGTGAGCCCTGATCACACCACTGCAATCCAGCCTGGGTGATTGAGAGGGACTCTGTCTCAAAATAATAATAATAATAATAATCAATTTTAATTGAAAGAGTATAAAGATGTGCTTTTACATATGCTAAGTATTATATGTGCTGTATATATGCAAATGAACATTTATAGAACACCTCTGATTAAGTTGAAAAGGTTATTTGTCCAGTGTTGCTCTACTATATATATTACAGGTTTGTAAATGTTTAAATCTCACCACTCCTAAATAATATTTTTATATACTACGCAACAAACATCAGTGTTTATTTACAATGTTTACTGTGAAGACAAATGTTAAGTCAGTCAGCAAATTAGAGTGGCCAAAAAAAAAGACAAAACCCTCAATTTTACTTTTGTAATCAAATCTCTTAATACGGTTTAAGAAAACTGAAGACTCTAAACTAGTATAGGAAATCAGCTTATTTATTTAGACAACCAGTTTACTTTTACTACAAGTTAACTATTATAAAATCAGGAAGTATAAATAAAATTCAAGTTAAAAAAAAAACAAAATCCACATTGGGCTGGGCGTAGTGGCTTACGCCTGTAATCCCAGAACTTTCGGAGGCCAAGGTGGGCGGATCACAAGGTCAGGAGTTTGAGACAAGCCTGACCAATGTGGTGAAACCCCGTCTCTACTAAAAATACAAAAATTAGCCAGGTGTGGTGGCGTGCGCCTGTAATCCCAGCTACTCAGGAGGCTGAGGCAGGAGAATTGCTTGAACCCAGGAGGCAGAGATTGCGGTGAGCCGAGATCACTCCACTGCACTCCAGCCTGGGCAACAGAGTGAGACTCCGTCTTAGAAAAAAAAAAAAAAAAAAAAAAAAGCCACATTCAGGATACCTTAAAACGAGGTTCTAGAATAAATAAGACCTACTACTTGATAGAGCAACAGGGCGTCAATAGTCAATAATAACTTAAGGCCAGACGCAGTGGTTCATGCCTGTAATCCTAGCGCTTTGGGAGGCCAAAGCAGGTGGTCCATCTGAGGTCAGGAGTTTAAGATCAGACTGGCCAACATGGTGAAACCCCGTCTCCACTCAAAATACAAAAATTAGCCAGGCATGGTGGTGTGTGCCTGTAATCCCAGCTACTCAGGAGGCTGAGGCAGGAGAATCACTTGAACCCGGGAGATGGAGGCTCCATATAAAAAAAAAAAAAAACTACTACTACTACTACTACTACTACTACTACTACTACTACTAACTTAATTATACATTTTTAAATAAATAAATATATGTATATATATTAAAAATATATAGTTCTGAGACTTTATATATAGACATTTCCACAAGGAACAAGTATGAGAATGACAGCAGACTCTCTATCAGAAGTAACAAATGTTTGTTGGAAATGAGGTATGTCCAAAATGTTGAGGTGAGAAAAGTGACCTGTCACATTAAAATGAGGGTATTTCAGACACTGGAAAGACTAAGAGTTTAACCACAGATATTCACTAAAAGAACTACTAAAGGAGGTCTTCTAGTTAAAAAGCAAATTAAACAGAGAAAAGAGTATATACCTATAATATAAAGTTAGAGAACAAAAAAAAAGATCAGAAAACCTGTGGGGAAGAAAAACTCAAAAAGGAAAAAATATCATTAATATATAATACGTGGCTTTGGGGTAAACAATATTTTGCTAAATCATAAAAATCTTAGCTATGGTTTTTTGATATTACTAAAAATAACTATATGTATATGTAACTATATATACTCCATGTATACTATATAGTATACTATATATATACTCTATATATACTATACAGTATACTATATATATACTCTATATATACTATACAGTATACTATAGATACTCTATATATACTATACAGTATACTATACTCTATATATACTATACAGTATACTATAGATACTCTATATATACTATACAGTATACTATAGATACTCTATATATACTATACAGTATACATATATACTCTATATATACTATATAGTATACATATATACTCTATATACTATATAGTATACATATATACTCTATATACTATATAGTATACATATATACTCTATATACTATATAGTATACATATATACTCTATATACTATATAGTATACATATATACAACATATATACTATATAGTATACATATATACTATATAGTATACTATATGTACACTATATAGTATACTATATGTACACTATATAGTATACTATATGTACACTATATAGTATACTATATGTACACTATATAGTATACTATATGTATACTATATAGTATTACTATATGTATACTATATAGTATTACTATATGTATACTATATAGTATTAATAATATGTATACTATATAGTATACATATAGTAATACTATATAGTATACATAATAGTAATACTATATAGTATACTATATGTATACTATATATATACTATATGTATACTATATAGTATACTATATGTATACTATATATATACTATACAGTATACTATATACACTATATATACACTATATACACTATACTATATATACTATATATACACACTATATAGTATATATATACTATATATATAGTTACGTATACATATAGTTATTTTGATATAACTAAAAATAACTATAGGTATATATAACTATATATGTATAGGGGCCAGGCACGGTGGCTCACGCCTGTAATCCCAGAACTTTGGGAGGCCGAGGCGGGTGGATCACGAGGTCAGGAGTTTGAGAACAGCCTGGCCAACATGGTGAAACCCCATTTCTACAAAAGATACAAAAAATTAGCCTGGCGTGGTGCCACGTGCCTGTAATCCCAGGTACTCGGGAAATTGAAGCAGGAGAATTGCTTGAACCTGGGAAGCAGAGGTTGCGGTAAGCCAAGATAGCACCACTGCATTCCAGCCTGGGGGACAGGGCAAGACTCCATCTCCAAAAAAACAAACAAACAAACAAAAAAACTATATATATATACACACATATACAAATACATATATAACTGTATACATATAGTTTATATATACATATATAGCTATATATACATATAGTTATTTTGATATAACTAATACATATATAACTATATGTATATACATATACATATGTAACTATATATGTATATACATATACATATGTAACTATATATGTATATACATATACATATGTAACTATATATGTATATACATATACATATGTAACTATATATGTATACACATATACATATGTAACTATATATGTATACATATACATACACATATGTAACTATATATGTATATACATATACATATACATATGTAACTATATATGTATACATATACATATACATATGTAACTATATATGTATATACATATACATACACATATGTAACTATATATGTATATACATATACATATACATATGTAACTATATATGTATATACATATACATATGTAACTATATATGTATATACATATACATATGTAACTATATATGTGTATGCATATACATATGTAATTATATATGTATATGCATATAGATATGTAACTATATATGTATATGCATATACATATGTAACTATGTATGTGCGTATACATATGTAACTATATATGTATGTGCATATACATATATAACTATATACAGATAGCTTATACATATATAGTTATATATACATATAGTTATTTTTAGTTATATCAAAACTAAACCATATATATACTAGTTATATTAATATATGAAGAGTGACAGAAGGGAATTAAGTCTTCTTTGACCATAAGGAGTCAATGATTATCAAAAACTGATAGAAAAAAAAAAGGAATCATTATAGAAGCATAGTATTTGGAAATATAGTAGAAAGAGAAAAAAATAGCAAAAAGAGTTAAAACACTGTATATGAAACCAAACTAGGGGTGAAGGTTGCTACGTGAGAGGAAAGAAACAGAAGGGGAATATTCTTTTCTTTATAAGCCTTACAGTATTTAAAAATTAAGGCCAGGCGTGGTGGCTGACACCTGTAATCCCAGCACTTTGAGAGGCCGAGGCGGGTGGATCACCTGAAGTCAGGAGTTCGAGACCAGCCTGGCCAACATGGTGAAACCCCATCTTTACTAAAAACACAAAAATAATCTGATCATGGTGGCACACACCTGTAATTCCAGCTACCGGGGAGGCTGAGACAGGAAAATCGCTTAAACCTGGGAGGCAGAGGTTGCAGTGAGCTGAAATCGTGCCACTGCACTCCAGCCTGGGCAACAGAGCAACTCAGTCTCAAAAACTAAATAAAAATTTATTGAGGTATAATCTGCAATGAATTACATCCATTTAAATTATACCAACAGCCAGGCATGGTGGCTCAGGCCTGTAATGCCAGCACTGTGGGAGGCCAAGGCAGGTGGATCGAGGTCAGGAGATCGAGATCATCCTGGCCAACATGGTGAAACTCTGTTTCTACTAAGAATACAAAAATCAGCTGGGTATGGTGGTGTGCACCTGTAGTCCCAGCTACTCAGGAGGCTGAGGCAGGAGAATGGGTTGCACCCGGGAGGCAGAGGTTGCAGTGAGCCAAGATCGCACCACTGCACTCCACCCTGGGCGACAGAGCGAGACTCTGTCACAAAAAAAAAAAAAAAAAAAGCTATACCAGCCAGGCACAGTAGCTCACACCTATAATCCCAACACTCTGGGAGTCTGAGGCGGCAGAAATGATTGAGCCCAGGAGTTTGAGACCAGACTGGCCAACATGGGGAAACCCCATCTCTACAAAAAATACAAAAATTAGCTGGCACAGTGGTGCCCACCTGTAGTCCCAACTAATTTCAGCTGTACTCCAGCCTGGGAGACAGAGTCAGACTCTATCTCAAAAAAAAAATAAATATATAAATAAAGTATACAATTTGATGAGTTTGTAAAGATGTATATAACTGTGATATACCCATTAAAATCAAAGCACAAAATGTTTCCATCACAGAAAGCAAGAGAAAAAATAGCAAAAAGAGTTAAAGCATTGTATATGAAACCAAACTACGGGTGAAGGTTGCTACGTGAGAGTCATCAATTTAGTAATTTCTACAGAGCTGCGTTCAAAGTCACTGAATCTTTCTTTTGCTATCTCTAATCTGCTGTTGAGGCTGTTGTCTGTAAATTTTTAATTCCAGTAACTACACTTTTCAACTTTAGAATATTATTTTTATTGTCTAGTTTATATCATCTACTTAGATTTCCTGTTTAACTGATACCATATTTTCTTTCAATTCTTTAAACATATTATAATAGCTGCTTTGAAGTCTTTGTCTGCTAAATCCAATATCTGGGCCCACTCACAGTTTCTACTGATTGCTTTTTTTTCTCGAGTAAGGGTTATACTTTACTTTTTCTTTGCCTGTCTAGTAATTTTGAGTAGAAAATTGGACAATGTATAATAGATAACACATCGTAGTAATAAGCAGACTTTGGTATAACTACTTCCCAAGAGAGGTGAAAGAACTCATCCAAGTAAAACATCACAGAATGTTCCAGAAGTGAGCGACACTAATAAACTATTAATAGGTCTGAGTGATCTACTTGGACTCACGGTGTATTAAACATCAATGCTGTGTAAATTAGCTATAAAGCCAATATGCCCTTCCAACCAGAAAACAGAAAAGAAAAGATTATGGGTTGAGTATCCCTTATGCGAAATGCTTGGGACCAGAACTGCTTAGGGTTTTTACATTTTTTTGCATTTTGCAATGTTTACATTATACTTACTGGTTCAGCATCCTTAATCCAAAAATCCAAAATGCAAAATACTCCAGTATTTCCTTTGAGCATCATGTCAGCACTCAAAAAGTTTTGGATATTTGGCTAGGCACAGTGGCTCATGACTGTAATCCCAACACTTTGGGAGGCCAGGGCAGGTGGATCACTTAAGGTCAGGAGTTTCAGACTAGCTTGACCAACATGGTGAAACCTCATCTCTACTAAAAATACAAAAAATCAGTTGGGTGTGGTGGCAGGTGCCTGTAGTCCCAGCTACTTGGGAGGCTGAAGTGGGAGAATCGCTTGAACCCACAGGGATGGGGTTAGGGGAGGCTGCGGAGGTTGCAGTGAGCCAAGATTGCGCCACCGCACTCCAGCCTGAGTGACAGAGGAAGACTTCATCTCAAAAAAAAAAAGAGTCAAATTTTAGAGCATTTTGGATTTCAGATTTCATATTAGGGATATTCAACTTGTACTAGGGATATGAAATAAGACAAAGTTCAATTTTTTCAAACAGGTTGCAGGAAGAGAACATTGCTTTGGAGGGTGGAGTGGGGAATGCAGCAGGAAAACATGATGGGGTCTAGCATGTGAAATGAAATAAAAGAGAATCAAGATAACAAGGAAAGGAAAGACAGACCAACTCTTCAGGGCTGGAGAATTTTTGCTATTTATCCTAGTAGAATTACTGGGATCTCAAATACATATTTTAGAAACTTAACTATTTATATGTGATGGACTCTTACATTTCTTTGTTTTTTTTTTTCAGTAAGTGCCTTCTGAAAATGTCAGCCCTTCACAGCCACGCTAAAAGAAACAGGCAAAATACTTATATCGATACTTGAAACAGCATTTTAAATCAGACAGAGGAAGGAATGGGAAGAGGGAAACTGCCACTGACTATACTGTAAGACCAAACCAACATGAGAAGTCCTTAGGGGAGATGTGAAGCCACAAGGAAAAGAGTTGATGACCAACTGTTTCTTCTGTCCATAGAAATCCTTTTACTCTATCTCTTCTCCACTAAAACCTTAGAAGTTTTGTATTACATATGAATGAAGAAGGCAGGGTTCCAAGATGGCCAAATAGGAACAGCTCCAGTCTGCAGCTCTCAGTGTGAGCGACACAGAAGACAGCTGATTTCTGCATTTCCAACTGAGGAACCGGGTTCATCTCACTGGGGATTGTCAGACAGTGGGTGCAGCCCACATAGTGTGAGCTGAAGGGCGGGGTATTGCCTCACCTGGGAAGCGCAAGGGGTTGGGGAATTCCCTCTCCTAGCCAAGGGAAGCCGTGACAGATGGTACCTGGAAAATCGGGAGACTCCCACCCTAATACTGGGCTTTTCCAATGGTCTTAGCAAATGGCACACCAGGAGATTATATCCCATGCCTGGCTCACAGGGTCCCACGCCAACGGAACCTCGCTCACTGCCAGCACAGCAGTCTGAGATCGAACTGCAAGGCGGCAAAGAGGCTGGAGGCGGGGGCATCTGCCATTGCTGAGGCTTGAGTGGGTAAACAAAGCGGCTAGGAAGCTTGAATTGGGTGGAGTCCACCACAGCTCAAGGAGGCCTGCCTGCCTCTGTAGACTCCACCTCTGGGGACAGGGGATAGCTGAACAAAAGGCAGCAGAAACTTCTACAGACTTAAAGGTCCCTGTCTGACAGCTCTAAAGAGAGTAGTAGTTCTCCCAGCATGGAGTTTGAGATCGGCGAATGGACAGACTGCCTCCTCAAGTGGGTCCCTGATCCCCAAATAGCCTAACTGGGAGACACCTCCCTGTACGGGCTGACTGACACCTCATATAGCTGGGTACCCCTGTGAGACGAAGGTTCCAGAGGAAGGATCAGACAGCAACATTTGTCGTTCTGCAACATTTGCTGTTCTGCAGCCTCCGCTGGTGATACCCAGGCAAACAGGGTCTGGAGTGGACCTCCAGCAAACTCCAACAGACCTGCAGCTGAGGGTCCTGAGTGTTAGAAGGAAAATTAACAAACAGAAAGGACATCCACACCAAAACCCCATCTGTACGTCACCATCATCAAAGACCAAAGGTAGATAAAGCCACAAAGATGGGGAGAAACCAGAGCAGAAAAGCTGAAAATTCTAAAATTCAGAGCGCCTCTTCTCCTCCAAAGGAACACAGCTCCTCACCAGCAACGGAACAAAGCTAGACAGAGAAAGACTTTGACAAGCTGACAGAAGTAGGCCTCAGACGATCGGTAATAACAAACTTCTCCGAGCTAAAGGAGGATGTTCGAAACCATTGCAAAGAAGCTAAAAACCTTGAAAAAAGATTAGACAAACGGCTAACTAGAATAAACAGCATGGAGAAGACCTTAAATGGCCTGATGGAGCTGAAAACCATGGCACGAAAACTACGTGACGCATGCATGAGCTTCAGTAGCCGATTCGATCAAGTGGAAGAAAGGGTATCAGTGATTGAAGATCAAATGAATGAAATGAAGCCAGCAGAGAAGTTTAGAGAAAAAAGAGTAAAAGGAAACGAACAAAACCTCCAAGAAATATAGGACTATGTGAAAAGACCAAATCTATGTCTGACTGGTGTACCTGAAAGTGACGGGGAGAATGGAACCAAGTTGGAAAACACTCTGCAGGATATTATCCAGGAGAACTTCCCCAACCTAGCAAGGCAGGCCAACATTCAAATTCAGGAAATACAGAGAATGCCACAAAGATACTACTCGAGAAGAGCAACTCCAAGACACATAATTGTCAGATTCACCAAAGTTGAAATGTAGGAAAAAATGTTAAGGGCAGCCAGAGAGAAAGGTCAGGTTACCCACAAAGGGAAGCCCATCAGACTAACAGCTGATCTCTTGGCAGAAACTCTAAAAACCAGAAGAGAGTGGGGGCCAATATTCAACATTCTTAAAGGAAAGAATTTTCAACCCAGAGTTTCATATCCAGCCAAACTAAGCTTCATAAGTGAAGGAGAAATAAAATCCTTTAAAAACAAGCAAATGCTGACAGATTTTGTAGCTACCAGGCCTGCCTTACAGGAGCTCCTGAAGGAAGCACTGAACATTTAAATGAACAACCGGTACAAGCCACTGCAAAAACATGCCAAATTGTAAAGACCATCGAGGCTAGGAAGAAACTGCATCAACTAACGAGCAAAATAACCAGCTAACATCATAATGACAGGATCAAATTCAAACATAACAATATTAACCTTAAATGGAAATGGGCTAAATGCTCCAATTAAGACACAGACTGGCAAATTGGATAACGAGTCAAGACCCATCAGTGTGCTGTATTCAGGAAACCCATCTCACCTGCCGAGACACACATAGGCTCAAAATAAAGGGATGGAGGAAGATCTACCAAGCAAATGGAAAACGAAAAAAGCAGGGTTTGCAATCCTAGTCTCCGATAAAACAGACTTTCAACCAACAAAGATCAAAAGAGACAAAGAAGGCCATCACATAATGCTAAAGGGATCAATTCAACAAGAAGAGCTAACTATCCTAAATATATATGCACCCAATACAGGAGCACCCAGATTCATAAAGCAAGTCCCTAGAGACCTACAAAGAGACTTAGACTCCCACACAATAATATTGGGAGACTTCAACACCCCACTGTCAATATTAGACAGATCAACAAGACAGATCCAGGAACTGAACTCAGCTCTGCACCAAGTGGACCTAATAGACATCTACAGAACTCTAAACCCCAAATCAACAGAATATACATTCTTCTCAGCACCACACCACACCTATTCCAAAACTGACCACATAGTTGGAACTAAAGCACTCCTCAGCAAATGTAAAAGAACAGAAATTACAACAAACTGTCTCTCAGACCACAGTGCAATCAAACTAGAACTCAGGATCAAGAAACTCACGCAAAACCACACAACTACATGGAAACTGAACAACCTGCTCCTGAATGACTACTGGGTATATAAGGAAATGAAGGCAGAAATAAAGATGTTCTTTGAAACCAATGAGAACAAAGACACAACATATCAGAATCTTTGGGACACATTTAAAGTAGTGTGTAGAGGGAAATTTATAGCACTAAATGCCCACAAGAGAAAACAGGAAAGATCTAAAATTGACACCCTAACATCACCATTAAAAGAACTAGAGAAGCAAGAGCAAACACCTTCAAAAGCTAGCAGAAGGCAAGAAATAACTAAGATCAGAGCAGAAATGAAGGAGATAGAGACACAAAAAACCTTTCAAAAAAATCAATGAATCCAGGAGCTGGTTTTTTGAAAAGATCAACAAAACTGATAGACTGCTACCAAGACTAATAAAGAAGAAAAGAGAGAAGAATCAAATAGATGCAATAAGAAATGATAAAGGGGATATCACCACCGATTCCACAGAAATGCAAACTACCATCAGAGAATACTATAAACACCTCTACTCAAATAAACTAGAAAATCTAGAAGAAATGGATAAATTCCTGGACACATACAGCCTCCCAAGGCTAAACCAGGAAGAAGCTGAATCCCTGAATAGACCAATAACAGGAGCTGAAATTGAGGCAATAATTAATAGCCTACTAACCAAAAAAAGTCCAGGACCAGATGGATTCACAGCTGAATTCTACCAGAGGTACAAAGAGGAGCTGGTACCATTCCTTCTGAAATGATTCCAATCAATAGAAAAAGAGGGAATCCTCCCTAACTCATTTTATGAGGCCAGCATCATCCTGATACCAAAGCCTGGCAGAGACACAACAAAGAGAATTTTAGACCAATATCCCTGATGAACATCTATGCAAAAATCCTCAGTAAAATACTGGCAAACCGAATCCAGCAGCACATCAAAAAGCTTATCCAACGCGATCAAGTTGGCTTCATCCCTGGGATGCAAGGCTGGTTCAACATATGCAAATCAATAAACGTAATCCATCATATAAACAGAACCAAAGACAAAAACCACATGATTATCTCAATAGATGCAGAAAAGGCCTTCAACAAAATTCAACAGCCCTTCATGCTAAAAACTCTCAATAAACTAGGTATTGATGGGATGTATCTCAAAATAATAAGAGCTATTTATGACAAACCCACAGCCAATATCATACTGAATGGGCAAAAACTGGAAGCATTCCCTTTGAAAGCTAGCACAAGACAGGGATGCCCTCTCTCACCACTCCTGTTCAACATAGTGTTGGAAGTTCTGGCCAGGGCAATCAGGCAGGAGAAAGAAATAAAGGGTATCCAATTAGGAAAAGAGGAAGTCAAATTGTCCCTGTTTGCAGATGACATGATTGTATATTTAGAAAACCCCATCATCTCAGCCCAAAATCTCCTTAAGCTGATAAGCAACTTCAGCAAAGTCTCAGGATACAAAATCAATGTGCAAAAATCACAAGCATTCCTATACACCAATAACAGACAAACAGCCAAATCATGAGTGAACTCCCATTCACAATTGCTTCCAAGAGAATAAAATACCTAGGAATCCAACTTACAAGGGATGTGAAGGACCTCTTCAAGGAGAACTACAAACCACTGCTCAACGAAATAAAAGAGGACACAGACAAATGGAAGAACATTCCATGCTCATGGATAGGAAGAATCAATATCATGAAAATGGCCACACTGCTCAAGGTAATTTATAGATTCAATGCCATCCCCATCAAGCTACAAATGACTTTCTTCACAGAATTGGAAAAAACTACTTTAAAGTTCATATGGAACCAAAAAAGAGCCTGCATTGCCAAGACAATCCTAAGCCAAAAGAACAAAGCTGGAGGCATCATGCTACCTGACTTCAAACTATACTACGAAGCTACAGTAATCAAAACAGCATGGTACTGATACCAAAACAGAGATATAGACCAATGGAACAGAACAGAGCCCTCAGAAATAATACCACACATCTACAACCATGTGATCTTTGACAAACCTGACAAAAACAATAAATGGGGAAAGGATTTCCTATTTAATAAATGGTGCTGGGAAAACTGGCTAGCCAAACGTACAAAGCTGAAACTGGATCCCTTCCTTACACCTTATACAAAAATTAATTCAAGATGGATTAAAGACTTAAATGTTAGTTCTAAAACTATAAAAACCCTAGAAGAAAATCTAGGCAATACCATTCAGGACACTGGCATGGGCACTGGCATGGGCAAGGACTTCATGCCTAAAACACCAAAAGCAATGGCAACAAAAGCCAAAATTGACAAATGGGATGTAATTAAACTAAAGAGTTTCTGCACAGCAAAAGAAACTACCATCAGAGTGAACAGGCAACCTACAGAATGGGAGAAAATTTTTGCAATCTACCCATCTGACAAAGGGCTGATATCCAGAATCTACAAAGAACTTAAAAAAATTTACAAGAAAAAAATCAAACAACCCCATCAAAAAGTGGGCAAAGGATATGAACAGATGCTTCTCAAAAGAAGACATTTATGCAGCCAAAAGAGACATGAAAAAATGCTCATCATCACTGGCCATCAGAGAAATGCAAATCAAAACCACAATGAGATACCATCTCACACCAGTTAGAATGGCAATCATTAAAAACTCAGGAAACAACAGGTGCTGGAGAGGATGTGGAGAAACAGGAACACTTTTACACTGTTGATGGGAACGTAAACTAGTTCAACCATTGTGGAAGACAGTGTGGCGATTCCTCAAGGATCTAGAACTAGAAATACCATTTGACCCAGCCATCCCATTACTGGGTATATACCCAAAGGATTATAAATCATGCTGCTATAAAGACACATGCACATGTATGTTTACTGTGGCACTATTCACAATAGCAAAGACTTGGAATCAATGCAAATGTCCATCAATGATAGACTGGATTAAGAAAGTATGGCACATATACACCATGGAATACTATGCAGCCATCAAAAAGGATGAGTTCATGTCCTTTGTAGGGACATGGATGAAGCTGGAAACCATCATTCTGAGCAAACTATCGCAAGGACAGAAAACCAAACACCGTATGTTCTCACTCACAGATGGGAATTGAACAATGAGAACACTTGGACACGGGGTGGGGAACATCACACACTGGGGCCTGTCGTGGGGTGAGGGGAGAGGGGAGGGATAGCATTAGGAGATATACCTAATGTAAATGACAAGTTAATGGGTGCGGCACACAAACAAGGCACTTGTATACATATGTAACAAACCTGCATGTTGTGCACATGCACCCTAGAACGTAAAGTGTAATTAAAAATAAATATATAATTATTATACCAAAAGAAAAAGAAGGCAGTTGTTTTATAGCCTAACCTAAGGTTGTTCTGGTATAATTTGAAAAAAGTAATATTAAATATAATTTGAGCCCTGCACATGAAACTATTGCTAAAAAAAAAAAAAAAAAAGTAACCAATAAAACTAGCTGGACCGTCAAAAACAAAGATATGAAAAAATGCTCAACATCGTTAATTATGAGGGAAATGCAAATCAAAACCACAACAAGGTATCTTACCCCAGTTAGGATGGCTATTATCAAAAAGACAAAAAAAGTACCAAATGCTGGTGACGATGTGTAGAAAGTGAACTCTTATACGCTACTTTTGGGAATCTAAACTAGTACAGCTACTATGGAGAAGAGTATGGAGGTTCCTCAAAAACTACAAACAGAACTACCATATGACCCACCAATCCCACTATTGGGAATTTATCCAAAGGAAAGAAAATCATCATATCGAACAGACATCTACACCCCATGTTTACTGCAGCACTATTCACAACAGCCAAGATACAGAATCAACCTAGGTGTCCAAGAACAGACGAATGAATAAAGAAAATATGGTATATATACACACAGAATATTATTTTTAAAAAGTTAATCTCATAGAAATAAAAAGTAGAACAGAGGATACTAGAGGCTGAAAAGGGTAGGGAAAGGATACAAAGGTATAGCTAGATAGAAAGAGTAAGCTCCATTGTTCTACACCACTGCAAGATGATTATAGGTAACAATATAATATATTATATCATTTCAAATGCTAGAAGGAAGATACTGAATGTTTCCAACACAAGGAATGATAAATGTTTGGGATGATGGAAATGATAATTACCTTGATCTAATCACCATATACTATATGTATCAAAACATCACTGTGTACCCCATGAACAAGTACATTATCTGTCAACTAAAAAAAAAGTTTTAATTAAACAAAAAGCTAGCTCAGATGTCAGAGAACCTAAGAAATGGAGAGTCCCCCACCCAAAGAAAACAAAACAGAAAGACATTTAATCTTCTGTAGAAGTTGATATCCAAAAGTTTATGAAGGACAGAGTTAATCCATAGCAAATAATACTGTTTCTCCTCACTATGTGAAGTTTCAAATTTCTTCTATCAAGTACTATAAGACATTCATATATACTATATATGAAAATTGATATGCAATAAAAATTGATACATAAAAAATTAAAATGTGTCTTAGAAAACACTATTTCATGAAAAAAATCAGTATAGCTATCCATATAAAAACACAAAAGCCACAACAGAAAAAAAGATTATTTTAATCACTTACGGGAATGTACACCTTCATATTTTATAATCTGAAAAACCAGAGGTTGCAAAATATGCAAATAAGGCAAGTTTAGAATGACTATACCTGATTTGTTGCATGTTTATATACTATGATGATAAAGGTACTATATTTTCAACACAGCCCTGTGAAAACATGAACAATTAAACCTACCATTATAAAATCAAATCAACATTATCAGGTTAAGTAAGACTCTTACTTTGCATGCAAGCTTTATTATTTTATGTTAGTTAACCTAAACCCACCTGACTGGAGATGTCCATTGCGGCATGCCAAGTTAGTACTGTCATTATAGACGTCCGTTTGTGACTTGGAAAATGGCAAAACTGGTTGCATCTTCTCTATGCAACAGAGAAGGTAAAAAACAGAAAAAATAAACAAAAAGAAAAAAGATAATGAACAAATAAAATGTGCATGTGAAATGACAAATTACTCAAGGTGTTACCAGATTGTTACATGATAAAAAGTTTTTGCATTTATATAAAATTATCTTTTAAAATATAATTAGTAAAAATGAAGTCACGAAAATAACAGAAATTAACAAGTGAATGGCTATGTTAAAAATAGGCCTTATTCAGGTTAGGTAACCTGAGGTAGTTAGATATCATTATCATCACCAGAAAATATTTACTGAATATCTAATACGTCCAAAACAAATACCATGGAGATTATTATTGGTCTTGGTCTTGCTTTGTCACCCAGGCTGAAGTACAGTGGCACCATCATGGCTCACTGTGGCCTCAACTCCCTGAGCTCAAGTTATCCTTCTGCCCCAGTCTCCTGAGTAGTTGACACTACATACAGACACCACTATGCCCAGCTAATTTATTTTTTGTAGAGACAGGGTCTCAATATGTTCCACAGGCTGGGCTCAAGCTCCTGGCCTTAAGTGATCCTCCCGCCTTAGCCTCCCAAAGTGCAGGGATTACAGACATGAGCCACAGTTCCTGGCACTATGGAGATTAAAAAATGAATCAATTTCTACCATTTAGGTATTTATTAAATATAATTAGCAACTTATAATAAAACTGTAGATTTTTTAAAAGACTGCATGGTACAAAAGAAAGATCACTGAAAAAGCTTTACAGAGCAAGTGGGCTATGAACTGGCTAGAATTTGAAAAGATTAAAAGAAAGGACAGCCAGGCGCAGTGGCTCACGTCTGTAATCCCAGCACTTTGGGAGGCTGAGGCAGGCAGATCACGAGGTCAGGAGATTGAGGCGATCCTGGCTAACACAGTGAAACCCTGTCTCGACTAAAACAAACAAACAAAAAATTATCCGGGCGTGGTGGCACGCGCCTGTAGTCCCAACTACTCGGGAGGCTGAGGCAGGGGAATGGCTTAAACCGGGGAGGTGGAGGTTGCAGTGAGCTGAGATCGTGCCACTGCACTCCAGCCTGGGTGACAGAGCGAGACTCTGTCTCAAAAAAAAAAAAAAAAAAAAGAAAAAAAAAGGACATTTCAGGGAAGGAGAACAGCATTTAAAGTAGCACAGAACGAAACTATAAGGATTGTCTGGGAAATGCCCTATTTGGCCACATTAACATATGTCAGGCAGAAAATAAAAGCAATAAAGCAAAGTCAAATAAGCATACTGCAGTAACTGTATATAATACCCTACCATTTGTGTAAACATACATGTGCACAGTTGCATACAAAAAGATTACCTCTAAAAAGGACCCAGAGAAACTGATAATAACAGCTGCCTCTAGGGAGGGGAAATGGGTAGCCAGGGCATAGAATGGGATGGATGCTTTTCACACTCAAACTTGTTAAAATTTTGTGACATACGTCGACATTACCTATTTTTTATATTAATCAATTAAAAGGGAGTATTTCAACCTTACCCCCACATTAAATAACAACAAAAACCCCTCCCAAGATCTGGGTCTCTTAAGTCTAGCAACTGAAGCCCAAGAAGGTAGCAGTTTGATCCCTGACACTCTAAACTACTGCTGCACTCTCTTCCCCAAGTGGAGTATTGTGCTGAATCATAATTGATTCTTTTCTTCTGTACCAGCAAGTCAATGAATACATGAAAAAATGCAGCACCTATATATTAACTCTCTTAAACTTTCACTTCTAAAGTTTGACAAACAGGTACCATGCTTGGTTTATGGTACAACCACACATGCCTTTGGGACAGGTCAAATAGCAGCTATCCTTTTTGCACAAAACACAAAGTACTGCATGGCTTTTGTATCCTAGAACTGGCTGATACAATATACCTTGGAGGTTTTTTTTTTTTGAGCTAACAGGTTGGTCATCTGATTTTTCTCAATGCTGAGACAGAAACCCTTTGTCTCAGTAAACGCATAAATCAAAAAATACACTGATTTGTAAATGTAGACATCTGTACATAAATGTGAATTAATACTCCCCTCAATGAAATTTTAACAAAAAGTTAACAGAACCATTCATTATGTAATAAAAAGAAAGAAATTATATTCTTAGTTTTTATAGCTAGGAATAAAAAGTTATAGGATTTCTTTTGGTGTACACAGAATTCAGATTTATATGTGTAGAAACAGACACATACAGTGTAACAGTACATTGCTTCTGTGAACCTGCTCCAATTCATTTTTTTTTCTTGGAGGCGGAGTCATAGACACATACAGTATAACAGTAAACAGCGTCTGTGAAACTGCTCCAATATTTTTTCTTTTTTCTTTTTTTTTTTTTTTGGAGACGGAGTCTCACTCTGTCGCCCAGGCTGGAGTGCAGTGGTGCGACCTCAGCTCACTGCAACCTCTGCCTTATGGGTTCAAGGGAGTCTCCTGCCTCAGCCTCCCGAGTAGCTGGGATTACAGGTGGGTGCCCCCATGCCCAGCTAATTTTTGTAATTTTAGTAGATACAAGGTTTTGCCATGTTGCCCAGACTTGTCTCAAACTCCTGACCTCAGGTGATCTGCCCGCCTCAGCCTCCCAAAGTACTGGGATTACAGGCGTGAGCCACCGCGCCCAGACCCAATTCACTTCTGTTAAAGGACTAATGTTTCTTTTTGGAATGACTAGGATTGTACAGATTAATCAATGATTTAAATTAAAGCAGTAACTTTGCTGCTTTACCTCCTCACATCCAACCCCCACAGTCATCTGAGTGATCTACTGGAGAGGAAAATCTTACCATATAACACTCTTCTACTTAAAACCCTTTAGTGGCTTCCCATTGCCCACAGATAAGAGCCCAAGCTCCTTCCTATGACAAACCAGGCCATCCATGATCTGCCTATACCTCTTACGCCTCGGCAATCCCAACTTCATGTCTCAACCTGTACCCTCCCCTACTCACCATGCTTTTCTTGCCTTTGAGTATTTGTTCATGTCATCACGTTTTCCTGACATATCATTTCTCAAATTCTTTTTCTTTTCATTTTCTTTGAGACAGGGTCTCACTCTGTCACCCAGACTAGAGTGCAGCGGTGTACTCATGGCTCACTGCAGTCTCGACCTCCTGAGCTCAAGCGATCCTCCTGCCTCAGCCTCCCAAGTAAGTAGCTAGGACTACAGGTGCACATCACCACTCCTGGCTATTTTTTTTTTTTAATTTAGACATGGGGTCTCAGTACGCTGTCCAGGCTGGTTTCAAACTCCTGGACTCAAGCAATACCCCCGACTCAACCTCCCAAAGTGCTAGGATTACAGGCATGAGCCACTGTGCCCAGCCCTCACATTCTTTCATAACTTTTATTCATTTATCTAAGTGTATACTTTAGGTTTCACTTCTAGGAAGCTTTCTTTTCTTTCTTTAACCAGCTTTGTCACACAAGAAAGCTTTCTTAGCACCTTTTACACCCTTGCAAAATATTTCTAATCCCCATCCTGCAGTGATGACTATTTATGTGTCTGTTTCTCCTACTGTATTATGAGATCCATAAAGAGAGGACCATTTTATCCAATCTATCAGCAAATCTAGTTGTTCGACCTTCAAGTATAATCATAATCCAACCACTTGTTACCATTTCTCCTGATACTACCCTGGTGCAAGCCTCTATCACTTTTCTCCTAGATTACTGTAACAGTGTCCTAATTGCTCTCCCTGGTTCTACCCTTAGAGTCTATAATGCAACATAGCAACCAGAGTGATCCTTCTAAAATTTAAGTCAGAGTATTTCATTCCTTTCCTAAAAATCTTTTTTTCTGGTTTTGTTTGAGACGGAGTCTCGCTTTGTTGCCCAGGCTGGAGGGCAGTGGCGCAACCTCGGCTCACTGCAACCTCCGCCTCCCGGGTTCAAGTGATTCTTCTGCCTCAGCCTCCCGAGTATTTGGGATTACAAGCATGGCCCCCACACGCAGATAATTTTTCTATTTTTAGTAAAGACAAGGTTTCGCCATGTTGGCCAGGCTGGTCTCGAACTCCTGACCTCAGGTGATCCACCCACCTCAGCCTCCCAAAGAGCTGGGATTATAGGCGTGAGCCACTGCACTGGGCTGCTTTCTTAAAAATCTTTGTAACTGCTCCCCGTTTCACAGGCGGTAAAAGCTCAAGTCCTCATGGTGGCCTTTACAGCCCTGCGTGTTGTGACAATCCCTCTCCGCATGAGTTCTCTGACTTCATCTCTACTATAATCTCCTTGCTGGAACACATTGGCCTCTTTGCTGCTTCACAAACATACCAGGTACTTTCTCTTAAGGCGTTGTATTGGCTCTTACTTCTCTGTGGACCATTATTGTCCCAGGTATCATCATGGCTAACTCATGGCAACTTCTCAAAGAGGAGACCATCCTGTTTAAAACCAAAAACCCAAACTAGGGCCACCTGTAATCCCAGCTACTCAGGAGGATGAGGCAGGATAATCGCTTGAACCCGGGAGGCAGAGGTTGCAGTGAGCCGAGATCACGCCATTGCACTCTGGCCTGGGTGATAGGGCAAGACTCCGTCTCAAAAAAAAGAAAAAAGAGGTGACATCACATATTCCTGTCTTTCAATAACTCAAAAGGTCTGGGAGTGGATATACCTAAGACAATAAAACTGACTTGTGTACAAACGTGTATTAATAGTAACATATTTGTTTATTATGTGCTGGTTAAAAATTGGAGCTTTTCAGAGATGTGGTGCCAGATAGGTATCTAATTAGGATGGAAAATGGAGAGAATGATCCTGGGAATTCCTAATACTGACTGGTTTGAGAGGATGTAGCCTCTCTGTTAAAAATGGGAAAAGACCATACATATTATTTATTTTTGGTTTAGTGATAGTGAACCTTAGAGCAAAGCTTAACTGTAAAACCTGCAATAGATGAAAAGATTAATTTTGATGTCAGCAAATTGGCATATCTGGCTGTTATATATATATATATTTTTTAAGATAGCTTCATTTAACATTCATTTATTAAGTCCCTACACTGTATCAGGTATAGTGCCAAGGGTTATAAACAACTTATTAACTTGGCAAATATTTATTCGGTAACTAGCATGTGCTAGACACTATTGTAGGCACTTGGGATATAGACAAGGATCCCTCCTCCATAGAGTTTATATTCCAACAGGGAGAAGACAGATAGTACACAATAAACATAAAAAATAAGTTACACAGTTTATTAGAAGGTGACAAATATATGGGAAAAAAATAAGTGAAACACAGTAAGGGAGATTAGGAGTGGACAAGAGGTGGTTTGGTTTGTTTGTTTTTGTTTTGAGACAAAGTCTCACTCTGTCATCCAGGCTGGAGTGCAGTGGTGTGGTCTCTGCTTACTGCAACCTCTGCCTCCCAGGCTCGAGCAATTCTCATGCCTCAACCTCCCAAGTAGGTGAGATTACAGGTGCCCGCCACCATGCCTGGCTATTTTTTGTATTTTTAGTAGAGACGGGGTTTCACTATGTTGCCCAGGCACCCAGCTGGTCTCGAACTCCTGACCTCAAGTGATCTGCTCGCCTCAGTCTCCCAAAGTGCTAGGATTACAGGTGTGAGCCACAGTGCCCGGCGTTTTTTTTTTTTTTTTTTTTTTTGAGACGGAGTCTCTGTCACCCAGTCTGGAGTGCAGTGGTGCCATCTTGGCTCAATGCAACCTCCATTTTCTGGGTTCAAGCCATCCTCCTGACTCAGCCTCCTGAGTAGCTGGGATTACAGGTGCGTACCACCAGCCTGGCTAATTTTTTGTATTTTTAGTAGAGATGAAGTTTCACCATGTTACCAGACTGGTCGTGAACTCCTGACCTCAGGTGATCCGCCCACCTTGGCCTCCCAAAGTGCTGGGATTACAGGTGTGAGCCACCGCGCCCAGCCGATGTCACCTTTCCCATCTACCACTCCACGCTTTTAAAGATATTTCATAAATAGGTAATAGCATTTTTGAGGGTGAAAACAGACACCAACTTTAAAATATCCAAAACGTTAAATCTTTAAATTCCTAGTTTCATATTACATTACATATCTTCTTTTTGTTCTCTCCTCTACTAACACAAATAAGAAAGTACAAAGTCACATTCAAAGATGAGTCTCTAATTGATATTAATACTTCTAATGTCCTATATCATAACATCAAACAAAACATAAAAACCAACTCTTATTAATTTTGAAAGATGTTACAAAATGCTCCACAATCAAATTTATTCTGTATGATATATACTTTATATATACACTGAAAAGCTTTAAAGATAAAACACGTAGAAAGTACCAATTAGAACCATCAATTATTTTATTGCAACAAACTTTAATACACTATTTAATTATATCTGACACAGTAATAACCTCCATTTAGAAAGGAAGAAGGCAAATCCTGTCAGCCACAGAAGCCAGGGAACACTACCTTGTTACTCATCTGAAAGCAGTAACGGTTGCATTTTTAACTATGTGCGGGCAAAAATCCCACAAACACAATGACCATATAGGAGTAAATGAATTAAAGAACGAATAAAATGTATATGTATGTGTATATGAATATATCTTTCTACCTAAGCAAAGGAGGTGATGACGGTCAGGTAAACAGATAAATAAAAACCAACATTTTTAAAGCACTTACTACTATGGTTTAGGTTCCTTTAATAATTCAATGGTCAAAAATATGAGATATTATTATTAGCTAATAATATTAGCTTCAGCTGGGCGTGGTGGCTCATGCCTGTAATCCCAGCACTTTATTATTATTATTTATTTATTTATTTATTTTTTTTTTTTGAGACAGAGTCTCGCTCTTTTGCCCAGCCTAGAGTGCAGTGGCATGATCTCGGCTCACTGCAAGCTCCGCCCCCCGGGTTCATGCCATTCTCCTGCCTCAGCCTCCCGAGTAGCTGGGACTACAGGTGCCCGCCACCACACCTGGCTAGTTTTTTGTATTTTTTTAGTAGAGACGGGGTTTCACCGTGTTATCCAGGATGGTCTCAATCTCCTGACCTCGTGATCCACCCGCCTCGGCCTCCCAAAGTGCTGGGATTACAGGCGTGAGCCACCGTGCCCGGCCTATCCCAGCACTTTGTGAGGCTGAGGTGGACGGATCACTTGATGTCAGGAGTTTGAGACCAGCCTGGCCAACATGGTGAAACCCCGTCCCTACTAAAAATACAAAAATTAGGTGGGGTGGTAGGCCCCTGTAATCCTAGCTACTGGGGAGACTGAATCACGAGAATAGTTTGAACCCAGGAGGTGGAGGGTGCATTGAGCCGAGATTGCACCACTGCACTCCAGCCTGGGCAACAAAGCAAGACTCCATCTCGAATAATAATAATAATAATAATAGCTTCATATTACAAATTAGATAAAAAAGACCCAGACATGCAAAATAACTTACCCCAAGTCACAGGGCTACAAATAAATAAGGTTTACCTGCTTACCAAATATCTACTATTTCCATCCACCAACGTATGGTAGAGCCACTCATATGTAGTAGGTTTTGTTCTACTTTTTTTGAGTGGTAGATTTAACTTATTAATATATATTTAAAACCTACGCCATCAAACAGAAGACAAGTAAAAGTTTCTATTACAGTTGATGAATGCTGAAAGAATGACAGAATTAAAGTATCACTGGGCATCAGTCATAGTTAACTGCTGCTAACCTCACAAGATGGAACAACTAATGATGAACACACACAAACACAACCACCTAGGAAGTAGTCTAAACATTAAAAAATAAAAATCAACTTTCAATGTGATCAAGGCTCTATATCCAATTATCATTTAACGTGGGAGGAAAGAAGAACATGTTAAAACATACCACAAAAGATGCATGCAGCAAAAGTCAGACTGTAGGAAATACTACGTGACAAAGACCTGGTTTCATCAACAAATAAATTGGAAGAAAATGAAAAACAGATGAACCTGTACATTAAAAGAGACATATGGATCTTTTTAAGATCCTGATACAAACAAATTATTAAAAATAGTAAAAATTATTAAATTTTGAGAAAATTAGAAATTTGGAAATTGCATTTTGGGGGGGTCAGTTTTTTTGGATAATATTAAAAGAAATTTGGAGTTACTTTTTAGGTGCAATAATGGTATTTCTGTGATTTTATTTTCACATCCTTATCTTTTAGAGGTATAATATGAAATATTTATAAATGGAAAATAAGTCAAGAATTTGTTTCAAAATAATAAGAAGTTGGGGGACAGTGAAGTGGGATGTCAAGTGAAGATGGCAGGCTTTCTCAGGGCCAGACAGTAAATATGTTAGGTTTTGAGGGCAGTGTTGTCGCTGTATCAACTATTCAATTCTGTCACCGTAGCATGAAAGCCATAGACAATACCTAAAGGAAAGGAATGGCTGTGTGCCAATAAAACCTTATTTATAGTAATAGGCAGTGAGCTGGGTTGGCCCATCAGCTGCAGTTTGCTAGCCCTTGGTATAAATAAATCAAGACTGATAGTGAGGTGATAATTATCAAAGCTGAGAGAAGAATAATTAGAAGTTCATTATGCTCGGCTGGGCGCGTTGGCTCACGCCTGTAACTCCAGCACTTCAGGAGGCCGAGGCGGGTGGATCACGAGGTCAGGACATCGAGACCATTCTGGCTAACATGGTGAAACCCTGTCTCTACTAAAAGTACAAAAAAATTAGCGGGGCGTGGTGGTGGGTGCCTGTAGTCCCAGTTACTCAGGAGGCTGAGGCAGGAGAATGGCGTGAACCTGGGAGGTAGAGCTTGCAGTGAGCCAAGATTACGCCACTGCACTCCAGCCTGGGTGACACAGCAAGCGTCGTCTCAAAAAAAAAAGAAGTCCATTATGCTCTTCTGTTTTTGTATATGTTATACGTTTTCTTTATGTTAAAAAGCCTGGACCACATTTTCAATCACTGATCTATTTCTTTCTACAAATTAAAGTTTCATTGAACACACATTTCCAATACATCCCACATCAAATTATACATTAATTGATACCTAGAAGTTGTAAGCGGTCCTTGGCCATAACCAAATTAGTCATCATTTTAGCTTGAAGGCGTCTAGCTCTTTCACACTGTTCACCTGAAAGAAAAAAATTAATTAAAATATCTACATTTCCCAACTAATATTGTTTCACGATAAATTATCACCCAAACTACTTTCATGGGGAGTCACAGTCTTTATACGAAATTTTTTTTTTTTAAAAAAGAAGAAAATGTATACCCAAAAGAAAGAAAACAGAAGAAATTTTAAAAATACTATCTTTAGGCCAGGTGTTGTGGCTCACTTCTGTAATCCCAGCACTCTGGGCAGACAAAGCAGAATCACTTGAGCCCAGGAGTTCAAGACCAGCCTGGGCAACATAAAGAGATCTGGTCTCTACTTAAAAAAAAAAAAAAAAATTAGCCGAGCATGGGAGGGTGAGTTGCAAGGATCACTTCAGCCCCAGGAAGTGGATGTTGCAGTGAGAGGTGACCACATCACAGCATTCCAGCCTGGGCAACAGGGTGAGACCCTGTCTCAAAGAATACATATAATAGCTATAAAAAAAAAAATAGTTACAGTTTCTCATGATGATTTCCAACCTACTGTGGTATTTCATAGATTTCAGGTCTTATTTCATGGGGTCTAAAACATTTTTTCCCCAAGTTTCAAAATCTTTGAAATTGGGATTCATTTTACAACCAATGCTAACTTACTAATGCTATCCACCAGGCTGCAGTCACAACATAGTTTTTCATTGCCCATGCATGCACCAATTTGGTCACAGATATTAATATTGTTGTTATATCTATATCTAAATAAAACTAAAACAGCCTCTTCAATAAGATTAAAATTCAAATTCTAAGTGATGAAAAGAGCATATATCATACTTTAATTAAATTGTTTTTTACTCTTACTGGTATAATACAAGGCATTTTTAATTAAATGAAATACTGTTTTGCTTTTCTTTCTTTCTGAGACAGAGTTTCACTCTTGTTGCCCAGGCTGGAGTGCAATGGCGCGATCTTGGCTCACCACAACCTCCGCCTCCTGGGTCCAAGCGATTCTCCTGCCTCAGCCTCCCAAGTAGCTGCGATTACAGGTGCACGACACCACGCCTGGCTAATTTTGAATTTTTAGTAGAGACAGGGTTTCTCCATGTTGATCAGGCTGGTCTCGAACTCCTGATCCCAGGTAATTCGCCCACCTCGGCCTCCCAAAGTGCTGGGATTACAGGCATGAGCCACTGTGCCTGGCCCAAATACATTTATTAAGATAAATACAATCTGGCTGGGTACAGTGGCTCATGCCTGTAATCCCAGAACTTTGGAAAGCTGAGGCAGGAGGATCACTTGAGGCCAGAAGTTTAAGATCAGTCACAGAAACACAGTGAGACCCTGTCTCTACAAAAAAATTTTTTTTAATTAGCTAAGTGTGGCCCACAGTGGCTCATGCCTGTACTCCCACCACTTTGGGAGGCTGAGGTGGGCAGATCACTTGAGATCAGGAGTTCGAAACCAGCTTGGCCAACATGGCAAAACCCCATCTTCACTAAAAATACAAAAATTAACTGGGCACGCTGGCATGCACCTGTAATCCCAGCTACTCAGGAGGCTCAGGCAGGAGAATCGCCTGAATCCGGGAGGCGGAGACTGCAGTGAGCCGAGATTGCACCACTGCACTACAGCCTGGGCAAAAGAGCAAGACTCTGTCTCAAAAAATAGTAATGATAATAATAATAATAATCAGCTAAGTATGGTAGTGTGCGCCTGTGGTCCCAGCTACATGGGAAGCAGAAGCAGGAGGATCACTTGAGCCCAGAAGTTTGAGGTTGCAGTGAGCTATGATCACATCACTGCACTCCAGCCTGGGTAACAGAGGAAAGACCCTGTCTCAAAAAAAAAAAAAAAAAAGAAAAGAAAGAAAGAAAGAAAAATAAATACATAAATACACAGATCTGAAACCTGGACGATCATGTGAATATATCATAATTTGGGATGGCTATAAACAAATATAATCTTACCTTGTCCTGTAACTATAACAGCTATTCCTTTTTCCAGTTCTTCAATACCTTTCTTATACCATTCCACAGCTTGCTCCTTCTGTCCTGCTTTAAAATAAAAAATTATTTGTATAGATCGTATGAAGAGTACACTAAATATTGCAAATCATGCTGTTGAGAGGTAATACATAAAAAATAGGGTTGTGAACAAGTCTGAGAAACATTACTATATAACTTCTTAGTATTTTTATCATTGTAATGTGTATATGTAACTCCATTATGGGGAATATGGTCATGATGTTTATCAACATTTTAGGGCCGTGAGTCCTATTTTGCTTATCAGCTCATGGTATTGATCCTTATAACCTAAAATGCTGTATTACAGAAAGACATTTTATTTAGGAATTTTTAAGTATATATACTTTTGAAAAATACAAATATGATTTCAATAACAATGAAACAAAAAGCATTGTTTAATCTCATATTCAAATCTGATATAATGTGTTCATTGCTGGGTGCCTCCTCTCTAGAGGAAGTTTTTATTTAACAATTGATTGCATCATGAGAACTGGTATATGAGATTACAAGTGTGGCATTTAATAACACATTTCTATTTTCTTTGAACCCAACAACTAGTTTAAAACATTAATTCCTGATACAAGTTAAGCTTTAAAAGGACCTAAAAACTCAGCATAATCAAAAAGTATGTAGAATAACTTCTGTAAAGTGATCGTTACACTCAAATCACATATTTGAAAATTAGTTTTTTGTTTTATTTCTATTATTTTTGAACATTTGTCTGAATGAAAATTAACTTCTTAGACTTTTTTTCTTTTTTTTTTTGAGACAGAGTCTTGCTCTGTCGCCTAGGCTGGAGTGCAGTGGTGCAATCTCGGCTCATTGCAACCTCCACCTCCCGGGTTCAAGCGATTCTGCTGTCTCAGCCTCCAGAGTAGCTGGGGTTACAGGTGTGCACCATCACACCCAGCTAATCTTTGTAATTTAAGTATAAAGACCGGGTTTTCACCATGTTGGCCAGGCTGATCTTGAACTCAGGTGATCCACCCGCCTTGGCCTCTCAAAGTGCTCAGATTACAGAGGTGAGCCACCGCGCCCGGCCTCATTTTTTTTTTTTAAACAGAGTCTTGCTGTCACCCACACTAGAGTGCAGGGGCACAATCCTAGCTCACTGCATCCTCCAACTCCTGGGCTCAAGTGATCGATCCTCGTCCCTTGGCCTCCCGAGTAGCTAAGACTACAGGCATGTGCCACCACACTTAGCTAATTTTTGTGTATTTCTTTTGTAGAGATAGGGTCTTGCCATGTTGCCCAGGCTGGTCTTGAACTCCTAGGCTCAAGTAATCCTCCTGCCCTGGTCTCCCAAAGTGCTGGGATTACAGGCCTGAGTGACCACACCTGGCCTCATGTCCCCATTTAATCAAACAAAAATTTCCATACTATTCCTTATTATTATTTGAAATTTCAAAATCAATATAATGACTCTTGATGAAACAGACGAAGTCTATTTATTTATTTATTTATTTATTTATTTAGATGGAGTCTCTCTCTGTAGCCCAGGCTGCAGTGCAGTGGCACGATCTTGGTTCACTGCAACCTTCGACTCCCTGGTTCAAGCGATTCTCCTGCCTCAGCCTCCCGAGTAGCTGGGGTTACAGGCACGTGCCACCACACCCAGCTAATTTTTGTATTTTTAGTAGAGATGGGGTTTCACCATGTTGTTCAGGATAGTCTCGATCTCCTGACCTTGTTGTGATCCTCCCACCTCGGCCTCCCAAAGTGCTGGGATTACAGGTGCTCACGAGCCACCGCACCTGGCCACATGAAGTCTTATTATAAACACCACACAAAGTGACTAAGAAATGCCGTCTCCTTATGAGTATGTACTACCTCCCCGATTCTTCTGTTTCTTCACCCTGAAAATAACTAACCATATTCACCCCCTTAAACAGGTCAATTTCTTATGTTATAGAATTATCAGTATTATATACTGTGGCTGGTTGACAGTAGGTGCTCCAAAAGTACTTGATAAGGACATGCAAAGAAAAGTTTATGAAGACTGGGCACAGTTTGCTCACGCCTATAATCCCAGCACTTTGGGAGTCCAAGGCAGGAGGACTGCTTGAGCCCAGGAGCTCAAGCCCAGCTTGGGCAACATGGTGAGATTTTATCTCTACCAAAAAATTTAAAAATTAACCATGATTGGGGATACACATCTGTGGTCTCATCTACTTGGGGGACTGAGGAGAGAGGTCACTTGAGCTGAAGAGGTAGAAGTTGCACTAAGATGTGATTGTACCAGATTGTACCACTGCACTCTAACCTGAGCAACAGAGCAAGACCCTGCCTCAAAAAAAAAAAAAAAAAAAAAAAAGAAGAAGAAGAAGAAAAAGAAATTATTAAGAGTTTGTTATAAATTAACTAAAATTATTTGGATGCTCACCTTCCTGTTTTCCATAAAGAAAACACCTGTTTACATGTATTTTTGTTTTTTAATTTGAAAAAGGGAAAATTATAGAAAATAGTGTAATAGCATTTGTATTCTGAGTGGCAACAAAAGTGATAACAATGTCATATTTGGTTTAAAATTTTAAAAACAAAATGAGTACAATGTAACAGATACAAAAGAAGTTCCTTTTTTAGTGCCTCTTCCCATTCCCATGTTCCTTCCCTTTTTTTTTTTTTTTTTTTGAGACGGAGTCTCGCTCTATTGCCCAGGCTGGAGGGCAGCAGGCATGATCTCGGCTCACTACAACCTCCATTTCCCAGGCTCAAGTGATTCTTGTGCCTCAGCCTCCCAAGTAGCTGGGATTATAGGTGTGCACCACCACACCTGCCTAATTTTTTGTATTTTTAGTAGAGACGGGGTTTCACCATGTTGGCCAGGCTGGACTCAAACTCCCGACCTCAGGTGATCCGCCCGCCTCAGCCTCCAAAAGTGCTGGGATTACAGGCATGAACTACCACACCCAGCCTCAACCATTTTTTCTGTTATTAAGATATTGAGGTTGTTTCCAGTTTTTCAACATTTCAAACAATGCTGTAACATTTTTCTACCTGTCCCCTAATGCATACCTGCAGTTTCTTTAAGATATATGCTTAAGAAATAAAAGTAGGCCAGGGGCAGTGGCTCATGCCTGTAATCCCAGCACTTTGGGAGGCCGAGACAGGTGGATCACGAGGTCAGGAGATCGAGACCATTCTGGCTAACACAGTGAAACCCTGTCTCTACCAAAAATACAAAAAACAAATTAGCCAGGCATGGTGGCGGGCGCCTGTAGTCCCAGCTACTCCGGAGGCTGAGGCAGGAGAATGGCGTGAACCCAGGAAGCAGAGCTTGCAGTGAGGCACTGCACGCCAGCCTGGGTGACAAAGCAAGACTCTGTCTCAAAAAAACAAACAAACAAAAAAATAAAACTATTGAGTCATAGTTTGTCACATTTTCTCTATTCACCAGAAATCAACAAACTGCTTTTTAAGATTGCTTATTCCAGCTGGGAACGGTGGGTCATGCCTGTAATCCCAGCACTTTTGGGAGGCTGAAGCGGGTGGATCACCTGAGGTCAGGAGTTGAAGACCAGCCTGGACAACATGGCGAAACTCCACCTCTACTAAAAATACAAAAATTAGCCGGGCATGGTGGCATGTGTCTGTAGTCCCAGCTACTCAGGAAGCTGAGGCAGGAGAATCGCTTGAACCTGGGAGGCAGAGGTTGAGGTTGCGGTAAGCCAAGATCATGCCACTGCATCCAGCCTGGTCAACAGAGCATGACTTCATCTCAAAAAAAAAAAAAAAAAAAAACATATATATATATATAGTATATATATATAGTATATATAAATATATATAGTATAAAAATATATATACTCTATATATAGCATAAAAATATATACTCTCTATATATATAGCAGGCAGAGTCAAATATAAGTATTGCCAAAGAATTGAGACATAATTGGCAAGTAAGCGTAAAAAAAGATGCTCCACATCATTAGTTGTTAGGGAAGTACAAATTAAAATCCAAAGATACAACAATGCACCCAATTTTGAATGGCAAAAAAACAAAAGAACATAAAAATACCAAAATATTACAAGACAAAGGGTAATGGACCTTTCATTATGTTTGCTGGTAGGAAACAAAATGGTACCCAGTTGGAAAAACAGTTTGGTAGTTTCTTATGACATTAAACATATATTTACCACGAGTCAACAATCTCTTCTTCTACATATTTACCCAAGAAAAATGCAAACTTCTAAGACCTGTACATGAATTTACAGTACCTTTATTCATAAAATTTAAAAACAGGAGGATGGGCATGGTGGCTCACACCTGTAATCCCAGCATTTTGGGAGGCCAAGGAGGGAAGAGTTCAAGACCAGCCTGGCCAACATGGTGAAATCCCATCTCTACTAAAAATACAAAAATTAGCTGGTTGTGGTGGCGGGCACCTGTAATCACAGCTACTTGGGAGGCTGAGGCAGGAGAATCACTTGAACCGGGGAGGCAGAGGTTGCAGTGAGCTGTGATTGTGCCACTGCACTCTAGCCTGGGCAACAGAGCAAGACTCCATCTCAAAAAATAAATAAATTAATTAAACAATAACAACAACAACAACAACAAAAACAGGAAACAATCCAAATCATTTAGTGAATGGAGTAACAAATTGTGGTATCTCCACACACGGAATACTATTCAGCATTAAAAAGAAACAAACTACTGACATATGTAGGAAAAGGGATAAATCTCAAAAATATTATGCAAAGGGAGAGAAGCGAGACACAAAAGGCTACATACTACATGCTTCCATTTATATATGACATGCAGTGAAGATAAAACCATAGGGACAGATCTGCTTTTTTTTTTTTGAGACGGAATTTCGCTCTTGTTGCCCAGGCTGGAGTACAATGGCATGATCTCAGCTCCCTGGAACCTCCGCCTCACAGGTTCAAGCAATTCTTCTGCCTCAGCCTCCCGAGTAGCTGGATGAAAGGCACGTGCCACCACGCCCGGCTAATTTTGTATTTTTAGTAGAGACGGGGTTTCTCCATGTTGGTCAGGCTGGTCTCAAACTCCTCATCTCAGGGGATCCACCTGCCTCGGCCTCCCAAAGTGCTGGGATAACAGGCCCAGCAGATCTGATTTTTAACAAGCATGATATTCCAACATTTAATGTATAAGAACATCCATTTGGGCTTGGATTATAACATCAGCACTAAAATTTTGATTACCATAGTAAGATTAGAAGAGAACTAGAGCCAGGTGCGGTGGCTCATGGCTGTAATCCCAGCACTTTGGAAGGCTGAGGCACGCGGATCACCTGGGGTCAGGAGTTCGAGACCAGCCTGGCCAACATGATGAAACCCAATCTCTACTAAAAATATAAACATTAGCTGGGCGTGGGGGTGGGTGCCTGTACTCCCAGCTATTTGGGAGGCTGAGGCAGGAGAATCACTGCTTGAACCCAGGAGGGAGAGGTTGCAGTGAGGGAGGTCGCACCACTGAGAGAGACCCTGTCTCAAAAAAAAAAAAAAAAAAAAGAGAACTAGAAAAAAAGTTTTAAAAACATCTGTTTGAAAGGATTAGTGAGTTTCCAAAACAATGAAAATTACCAAAATTTAGAAAGGAGGGACCATATCAAGCCCATTAGGATGGTTATTATTTTAAAAATTATCGAAATATAAAAAGGAGAGAAGCCAGCAGAGATGAGCCCAGCATTTGGAGCACTTTTCTTTCCTTTTTTTTTTTTTTTTTTTTTTTGACAGAGTCTCACTCTGTCGCCCAGGCTGGAGTGAAATGGTATGATCTCGGCTTACTGCAACCTCTGCCTCTCGGGTTCAAGCAATTTTCCTGCCTCAGCCTCCTGAGTAGCTGGGACTACAGGCACACGCTACCACGCCCAGCTAAGTTTTGTATTTTTAGTAGAGACGGGGTTTCACCATGTTGGCCAGGATGGTCTCGATCTCCTCACCTCGTCTACTGTGAACTCTGAAAGTGGTGAAGAAAATAAGCAGAGCTTTCAGTGGACTCATGCAACTAAACAGACAAAAAATGAATTTCAGAGCATGCCCAGGAGGAGAAGCTGTGGCAAAAGATTTTGGCTGGGACCCTGAATGAATGAACAGTTAAGAACTGAGCCACAGCCGGGCGTGGTGGCTCATGCCTATAATTCCAGCACTTTGGGAGGCTGAGGCAGGTCAGGAGATCAAGACCATTCTGGCTAACACAGTGAAGCCCCATCTCTACTGAAAACACACACACAAAAAAACGCCAGGCGAGGTGGCTCACGCCTGTAATCCCAGCACTTTGGGAGGCTGAGGCGGGTGGATCATGAGATCAGGAGTTCGAGACCAGCCTGGCCAAGATGGTGAAACCCCATCTCTACTAAAAACAGAAAAATTAGCTAGGCGTGGTGGCACACGCCTGTTGCCTCAGCTATTTGGGAGGCTGAGGCAGGAGAATCACTTGAACCCGGGAGGTGGAGGCTGCGGTGAGCCAAGATCGTACCATTGCACTCCAGGCTGGGTGACAAGAGCGAAACTCTGTCTTGAAAAAAAAAAAAAAATTAGCCAGATGTGGTGGCACGTGCCTGTAGTCCTAGCTACTCTGGAGGCTGAGGCAGGAGAATCACTTGAAGCCAGGAGGCGGAGGTTGCAGCGAGCTGAGATCGTGCCATTGCACTGCAGCTTGGGCAACAGAGTGAGACTCCATCTCAAAAAAAAAAAAAAAAAAAAAAAAAAAAAAGAACTGAGCCAGACCATACAAGAACTGAAACCCATATTCAAATTATTTCAATCCCTTAATGTAGGGGTTGGCAAACTACAGCCCATAACTTACACTGATTATCCTTTAGATACATTTATAGCAGAAAATCCAATCTTCCAATGGTCTCCAGTGCACAAAAGGCCTCCAAAATCCTTTAACATTAGCTCCCAACAGTTCCTAGTTTCTCATAGACATTTCTCTTTTAACTCTATGACCCCATATAACACTCAAATTCAACCAACCAGACTACATCAAATCAAGAAAGAATTTGGGTGGCAGAAACTTACAACCACTTGTAGTTTAAATTATTAGCCAATAGTGTAACTACATTATCTAATGCATGCCTTAGCAAACTATGGACGAAGATTAAATCTAGTAAGCTGCCTATTTTTGTACATAAAGTTTTACTGGGTCAAACTTACCATGTGACAGGGTTGAGTAGTTATGCTGCAGAGCTTAAAATGTTTACAAAATTGATAAACATAAAAACAACCCAATTAAAAAATGGGAAAAGAACATTAATAGACATTTTTCCAAAGAAGATACACAAATGGTACATAAGTACATGACAAAATGCTGAGCATCATAAGTCATTAGAAAAATAAATGCAAATCAAAATCACAACGAGATACCACTTCATACCCTTTAGGATGACTATTATTTTAAAAAATGAAAAATAACAAATGTGGAGAAACTGGAACCCTTGTACACTGCTGGTGGGAATGCAAAATGGTGCAGCCCCTATGGAAAACAGGTTGGCAGTTCAAAAATTTAAACACAAAGTTACCATATAATTCAGTAATTCTACTCCTAGGTATATATCCAAAAGTACTGAAAGCCGGGACTTAAATAGATATTTACACCAATGTTCATAGCCACATTATTCACAATAGATGGAAACAATCCAAATATCCATTAATAAAAAACGTGGGCTGCACACAGTGGCTCATGCCGAGGCAAAAGTGGACTGACTGAGCCCAGGAGTTAGAGATGGTGAACCACATGGTGAAACCCTATCTCTACAAAAAGTACAAAAATTAGCCAGGCATGATGGTGCACACCTGTGGTCCCAGCTACTCGGGAGGCTGAGGTGGGAGGACTGCTTGAGTCCAGGAAGAGGAGGCTGCAGTGAGTCGAGATTGTGCTACTGCACTCTAGCCTGGGTGTCAGAGCAAGACCCAATGTCAGAAAAAAAAAAAAGCAGGGGTGGGGTGGCGGGTGTACATGAGTTGGAAAAAAACGAAAAAATACTTTTTTTTTTTTTAGACTGGGTCTCCTCGCTCTGTCACCCATGCTAGAGAGCAGTGGTATGATCTCACTGCAACCTCCGCCTCCCAGGCTTAAGCGATTCTCCCACCTCAGCCTCTCGAATAGCTGGGACCACAGGTGTGCACCACTACACCTGGTTAATTTTTTTCTAAAGACAGGGTCTCTCACTATATTGCCCAGGCTGGTCTTGAACTCCCGGGCTCAAGTGATACTCCCACTTAGCCTCCCAAAATGTTGCGATTACAGGCGTGAGCCACCACACCCAGCCTAAAAACACAGTTCTAATCAGTGATATCCCCCTTTGCTTTACTATATTCCTCTATTAGCCACTTATGAGGTTTTGCAGATTGTAAAGACTAAGAGGTGGAGCATGGTGGTTCACACCTGTTCTCTCAACACTTCGGGAGGCTGAGGTGGGCGGGTCACTTGAGCCCAGGAATTCAAGATCAGCCTGGGCAACATGGTGAAACCCCATCTCTACCAAAATAAAAATAAAAATTAGCCGGGCGTGGTGACATGTACCTGTAGTCCCAGCTACTTGAGGGGCTGAATGGGAGCAGGAGATTGAGGCTGCAATAAGCCATGTTCTTACCACTTCACTCCAACCTGGGTGACAAAAACAAACAAACTGAAAAAACACAAGGAAGATCAAATATGTTGAAATGAAAAAAATTCCAAAATATGGTAAGTGAAAAAGATTGCAAATTGTTTTGCATATTTTTTCTCTGATGAATATTTATGTTTATGTAAGTACAAAAAGTTAAGAAACTTATTAGTAATCATTTCCCTTATGGTAAGGTTAAGGAAGATTTTCAAGTTCTATACTTGTGCACTATTTTACTTCATTTTTTAGAGACAGGGTCTCACTCTGTCACCCAAGCTGGAGTGCAATGCCATTATCATAGCTCACTGTAGCCTTGAAATTCTGGGCTCAAGCAATCCTTTCACTTCAGCTTTCTGAGTAGCTGGGACTAGAGACATGCACCACTACACTGGGCTAATATTTTTTAATTGTTTGTAGAAATGGGGCCGGGCACAGTGGCTCACACCTGTAATCCCAGCACTTTGGGAGGCTAAGGAGGGTAGATCACTTGAGGCTAGGCGTTCGAGACCAGCCTGGCCAGCTTGGCCAGAAACTCCATCTCTACCAAAAAATACAAAAATTAGCCAGGCATGGTGGCACATGCCTGTAATCCCAAGCTACTTGGGAGGCTGAGGCACAAGAATCACTTGAACCTGGGAGGCAGAGGTTGCAGTGAAAAAGAAATGGGGTCTTGCATACCCAGGCTAGTCTCGAACTCCTGGCTTCAAGTGATCCTCCTGCCTCAACTTCCAAAAGTGCTAGGATTACAGGTGTGGGCCACTGCACCTGGACTGCATTATTTTTTAGTATGTTACTGTAGAAACAACAGAAATGCTGATATTCATCTTCAAATAGAGGTAAGAGATATGCATAACAGATTAACTCGCAAATTATCTACTGTACGTTTTCTTTCAAATATTAGTGAGACCCTGATTGCCACAAGAAGGGTCAAAACATGGGTAGCTTGGGGTAGAGTGAGAGGATATGTGTTTGCAAGTATGTGAGTTAGAAGGCAAAGATTTAAGTCCTTGTTCCACCATTTAATAGCAATATGATTTTGGAAAAGTCAGTTAATCTGTCTGGGAGTCAGACTCCTTACCTGCAAAGAAAGTATTTCTTTTACCTAACTCTGACTTGTGGCAAAAATCATATAAAATAGGGTATATGATGATACTTTAAGTAATAAAGTGGTATGGAAACACTACTTTTAGTATCTTTATTATACTTAGTAAATTTGTTGATTAACTTAAATCCTCCTTCTCCTGAACTGTGTGCACAGTTGTATGTTCCTGACATTTGCTCATCTGTGTTATATAAAGCCCACCGGTTTTACTTATCTATTTAATCCTTAAGTATTCTCACACAAACCATTCCAAGGAACAAATATATCCATTTTCCTACAATTTTCTGATGGCAACTTGCAAGTGACAAAATTAGCAGAGTAATAGATATCTAAAAATCTCAATTAAAGCCGGGCGCGGTGGCTCATGCCTATAATCCCAGCACTTTGGGAGGCCAAGGTGTGTGGATCATGAGGTCAGGAGTTCGAGATCAGCCTGGCCAAGATGGTGAAACCCCATCTCTACTAAAAATACAAAAATTAGCCAGGCATGGTGGCAGGCGCCTGTAATCCCAGCTACTTGGGAGGCTGAGGCAGGAGAATCGCTTGAACTTGGGAAATAGAGGTTGCAGTGAGCCGAGATCGTGCCACTGCACTCTAGCCTGGGCGACACAACGAGACTCTGTCTCAGAAAAAAAAAAACAAAAAAAACCACTCAATTAAGCCAGGTATGGTGGCACACACCTATAGTCCCAGCTGCTTGAGAGTCTGAAGTGGGAAGATCACTTAAGCCAAGGAGCTCGAGTCCAGCATAGGCAACATATAATGAAATGGGAATAGTCCATTTCATTTAAGGACTACTGATTATGGCCCCTGTTCTCAAAGAAAAAAAAAATCTCCTGGTAGACTTTCATGGTGTGTTAATCCCCAGCAAACTACATGGACCACAAAGCATTATAATCACTGATTCATTCAGGGATAAATTACTAATAGCCCCTGATTAATTCTCTCATAGTTCACTATTACAGAAAGAGTGCTTTCTACTATAATTTGGTAAAAAAGACCCAGTGTGATGGCTCATGTCTGTAGTCCCAGCACTTTGGAAGACTGAGGTAGGAGGATTGCTTGAGGCCAGGCATTCAAGACCAGCCTGGGTAATACAGAAGGACCCTGTGTCTACAAGAAAAAAAAATTTAATAAAACATTTAGTAAAAAGATTGTATTTGCTTTCACTAGCAAACATTTATTTTCAAGGTAAAGAATTATTTTCCCTGTTAATTTGGAAAGTTTTAAACCCTATGTAAAGACATCATTCTAGTTTTTGACACTTTCTTTGACCCTTAAAAATGTCACCTTATTTATCTTCTTCAAAAAATTTCTGTGGCCAGGTGCAGCGACTCACGCCTATAATCCTAGCACTTTGGGAGGCCAAGGCAGGTGGATCACACGAGGCCAGGAGTTCAAGGCTAGCCTGGACAACATGACAAAACCCCATCTCTATTAAAAATACAAAAATTAGCCAGGCGTGGTGGCGCGTACCTGTAATCTCAGCTGTTCGAGAGGCTGAGGCAGGAGAATCACTTCAACCTGGGAGGCAGAGGTTGCAGTGAGCCGAGATCACACCACTGCACTTCAGCCTGGGCGACAGAGCGAGACTCTGTCTCAAAAAAAAAAAAAAAAAAAAAAAGAAGCATTTTGAATTTTCATTAAAAAAAAAAAAAAAGCCAGGAGTCTGGGAGCAGGGCTCACGCCTGTAATCCCAGCACTTTGGGAGGCCAAGGAGGGGGGATCACTTGAGCTCAGGAGTTCGAGACCAGCCTGGCCAACATAGTGAAACCCTGTCTCTACTAAAAACTACATAAAAAATTAGCTGGGCATGGTGCCATGTGCCTGTAGTCCCATCTACTTGTGAGGCTGAGGCAGGAGAATTGCTTGAATCTGGGAGGCAGAGCCTGCAGTGAGCTGAGATTGCACCACTGCAGTCCAGCCTGGGTGACAGAGTGAGGCTTTGTCTCAAAAAAAAAAAAAAAAAAAAAAAAAGCCATGACACTAAATGAGGAGTGAGGTTAGGGAGAGACTTCCATCTCTTTTTTTTTTTTTGTCATCACAATTAACACAAATATTTTTGTTTTAATTTTTTTTTTTTTTTTTTTTTTTTGAGACAGAGTCTCGCTCTGTGGCCCAGGCTGGAGTGCAGTGGCGCGATCTCGGCTCACTGCAAGCTCTGTCTCCTGGGTTCTAGCCACTCTCCTGCCTCAGCCTCCCAAATAGCTGGGATTACAGGTGCCCACTACCACACCCGGCTAATTTTGTTTTTGTATTTTTAGTAGAAATGGGGTTTCACCGTGTTAGCCAGGATGGTCTCAATCTCCTGACCTCGTAATCTGCCCACCTCAGCCTCCCAAAGTGCTGGGATTACAGGCGTGAGCCACCACGCCCAGCCTATATCACTGTTTAAATACCTCTCGTTCTTCCCCATATCTCTTTTATGCTGCTACTGCATCCTAAAAAGTGTAACAGAAACTAGTACGAAGAGTTAACAATGTTCTAACATAACCTCTAGCTCTAATCTTAAAAGTACTATTGATTTTATAATAATAGTTCTCATTTACTGAGTACCTATTATGTGCAAGCACTAAGCATTTAAAAAAACATCTCAGCATACATAGTTAAGTAACTTGCCCAAGATCCTATATGGTCAGGACTTAAATGTCAATTTCGATAAGAAGCCCCACAGTTCGAAAAGGGTAAAAGTTGACCCTCAAATCTAAGAAAGAGGCCAGGTGCAGTGACTCATGCCTGTAATCTCAGCACTTTGGGAGGCTGAGGCAGATGGATTGCTTGAGGTCTGGAGTTCAAGACCAGCCTGCTCAACATGGTGAAACCCCGTCTCTACTAAAAATACAAAAATTAGCGGGTGTGGTGACTTGCGCCTGTAATTCCAGCTAGTTCGGAGGCTGAGGCAGGAGAGTTGCTTGAATCCAGGAGGCAGAGGTTGCAGTGAGCTGAGATTGCCCCCACTGAACTCCAGCCTGGGTGACAGAGCCAGACTCTATTTAAAACAAAAAACAAAAAAAAAAAGCTGAGAAAGAGAAAAACAGCTTATTACATCCAGGAGCTGGCCTACTACTATCAGCTAAACCTTGGTATTTGACCTGGCACTTACAGAATATCAGCATGAAATAATGCCACTCTGTGACCACGGTGGAACAAGACCACTCTACAATTATGTCTAAACACAGACAAAAGATGAACACTGAACACTGTCTAAACCATGAAATACCAAATATTCCCCTTTTCCAGATAATGAGTGACCTTTGCTTTTTAACTACTACAGCTTTAGACCTCACTCTAGTCTTTTCTTCTAGATAGGTTTTATGATATTTATTCATAGAATTATTCCCAGCTCCTGGTAGCATCCAAATCAGAGCAAAACCCTGCTTCTTTAAACCCTCCTTAAAATCACCAAATAAACGAGCCCAAATCCTATAAGATCTTCCTAACACCCTTTACTATGACATACCATGGTTATTACATATGTGTGTTCTCCCTGGCTACAGTGGGTAATAAACCCCACTTGCTCAACCATAGATAAGTTTGTTCCTGGAGATCATTGACTGGAGAGCATTGACAAAGCCCACTTATGAAGTTAATTCTCTCCCTCTGCAGAAGAGCAGAAAAGTTATGTAAGTACAGCAAGTCTACAGAATATCTACATAGCTGTAAAACATTTAATAACCTCTAAGAAAATCACAGATTTTGACATTTTTCTTTCCTCATTAACCAGAATGAGCTGCTGAGATGTGACAGTGTTCAAAGATGTTTTATTGTATATGATGTGTAAGATCAGCGATTGTTAATAATTCACAAACGAGAGAAAAAAAAGGCTACGTCAGCATATTAACAGCTTCACTGGCTTTGCAGGACTATTATAGGTCAAGACTGAAGAAAACTGGCCAGGCATGGTGGCTCATGCCTGTAATCTCCGCACTTTATGGGGTGAGGCGGGAGGATTGCTTGAGCTCAGGAGTTCAAGACCAGCCTGGGCAATACGGCAAGACCCTGTCTCTATCTTGCTTTAAAAACATTTTTTAAAAAAAGAGTGAAGAAAACTAATATAGAAGAGTAGACAATCTATACTTTGCCAGACATCAAAAACCCAACTACTACTGGGTGGAACAGAGAGAGTAAGACAGCGGAAAAGAGGCAGGAAGTGTTAGGGAACATCCTTCTTCAATAATTCAATATCCAGCCAGGTGCAGTGGCTCACGCCTGTAATCCTAACACTTTGAGAGGCCAACGCAGGCAGATCACTTGAGGCCAGGAGTTCGAGACCAACCTGGCCAACACAGCGAAACGCCATCACTACTAAAAAAATAAAATGATTCAATATCCATTTACTAACTATCCTTAATTGTCATCAGGACAACTAACAGTAATATGGGGAATCCAGTTTAATAGGGTTTAACTGTATTCAACATGAGGAAAAATACAACAACAACAAACCAGCTAAAAACAGAACAAGGGATAAAGTCCTTAACAGTGGCTGCTTTTTTGTGTCTTTGGTGCAGATGCCAGTAAATAATCTTGAGAAAAAATGTGAAATGTTTATTGCATATGTAATCAAAAGCAATGTTATCTTTTGGAGAAGTATGGTATCATCTGAATGTCCATTTATCAGATTTATTCCTTAGTTTAATCAGAGAAACTTCAAAGTAGAATCATTAGGCCCAAAGAAAGTAAGTCTGAAATTAATCCTTTCAAAGTGGTAGGTATAGAGGTTTTCAGCAGTATAAGAAAATTACCAAATCTGACACTTCTGATTTCTACCCTCCATCCTCATCTTCTGAAAACAGATATGGACAGCTATTTTATACATGAGTTTTAAATAAAGTACAATATTGAATTATATAGAATTATGAAATATGATAATTTTCATTAACTTTTTATGAACCGGTAAGCAAAAAATAAAACTCTAAGACCCCCAACTGACTCATGGACCCTCCCCTTGCCAAAGGCATTCCAAAGTTAACCTAAAAAACTAGTTCAGGCCATGATGAGAAGTGGGGGTTGGACATGACTCATATACCCTCTTCCCTTTGGAATTCAGGGACAACTGATCAGCATTAACATTAAAACAGAGATATTAAGATGTTTTGTAGCAATAAGACGCCAAATTCCCAGCCTGACTCTAGTACAGCATCACGTCAGATAGCAGGCCATGAAAGAAATTGAAGTATTTTGAGGCCGGGCACGGTGGCTCACGCCTGTAATCCTAGCAGTTTGTGAGGCCAAGGCGAGTGGATCGCTTGAGGCCAGGAGTTCGAGAACAGCCTGGCCAACATGGTGAAATGCTGTCTCTACTAAAAATACAAAAATTGGCCAGGCGTGGGGTGGCACATGCCTGTAATCCCAGTTACTGGGGAGGCTGAGGCAGGAGAATCGCTTGAACCTGGGAGGTGGAGGTTGCAGTGAGCTGAGATCGCGCCATTGCACTCCAGCCTGGGTGAAGAAGCGAGACTCTGCCTCAAAAAAAAAAAAAAAAAAGAGCTGTCAACAGCCCATTCTGATGTCCACATTAGAAATCAAAATATGTGCCGGGCGCGGTGGCTCACGCCTGTAATCCCAGCACTTTGGGAGGCCGAGGCGGGTGGATCACGAGGTCAGGAGATCGAGACCATCCTGGCTAACACGGTGAAACCCCGTCTCTACTAAAAATACAAAAAATTAGCTGGGCATGGTGGCGGGCGCCTGTAGTCCCAGCTACTCAGGAAGCTGAGGCAGGAGAATGGCGTGAACCCGGGAGGCGGAGCTAGCAGTGAGCCGAGATCGCGCCACTGCACTCTAGCCTGGGCGACAAAGCAAGACTCTGTCTCAAAAAAAAAAAAAAAAAAAAAGAGAGAAAAGAGAAAAGAAATCAAAATATAAAGAAAAAGTTGTGAACAGAAACATTATCAGTAGAAAGAGTATGAAATATGCATTACGCAGGAGAATGGCGTAAACTTAAACATACCACTTTACAATAAAACCTAATTTATTGTTTTTTTTATTGTTCAAAATATTGTTGAAATTTCTCCAGCCTGGCTAACATAACAAGATCCTATCTCTAGCAAAAAAAAAAAAAAAAAAAAGAGGATCACTTAAGCCTAGGAATGAGCCTTGAGGCTGCAGTGAGCTATGATCACATTCCACTCCAGCTTGGGTAAGAGAGTGAAACACTGTCTCTAAAATAAATTAAATAATTATTTTTATATATTTAATATATCCAACTGAAAAATAAAAATGTTTAGGAGGATTTAAGTATAATAGATATATTCATATATGTGATACTCAAAGATTTAAGTCACCAGCCTGAGACCTGAGGTCTGAATTCTATTTCTTCCACTTATTCCTCACATGGAACTGCTATTTCTTCAAATCTAAGAGCTCAGGGTCTTTTATTTTTCATGCCTAGGTTTTCCTTAATTTCTTCTTTTATCCTACCTCCCAACTCCCATCATCCAACAGTGTTAACTAAAATTTCCTTGTGGTCGGGCACCGCGGCTCACACCTGTAATCCCAGCACTTTGGGAGGCCAAGGAGGGCGGTTCACTTGAGGTCAGGAGCTCGAAACCAGCCTGGCCAACATGGTGGAACCCCATCTCTACTAAAAACACAAAAATTAGCTGGGCGTGGTGGTGTACACCTGTAATCCCAGCTGCTCAGGAGGCTGAGGCAGGAGAATCGCTTGAATCCGGGAGGCAGAGGTTGCAGTGAGCCAAGATCATACCATTGCACTCCAGCCTGGGCAACTGAGCAAGACTCCGTCTCAAAAATAAATAAATTAAAAAAATTTCCTTGCATGCTCTGACTTTCTCTTCCTAAATAAAACAATTAAAACAGTTTTTTTTTGGTTTTTTTTTTTTTGAGACAGTTTTACTCCTGTCACCCATTTCGGAGTGCAGTTGCACGATCTCAGCTCATTGCAGCCTGAACAACCTAAGCTCAAGTGATCCTCCTACCTCAGCCCCCCAAGTAGCTGGGACTACAGGCATTTGCCACTGCGCCTAGCTAATCTTTGTATTTTTCACAAAGACAGGGTTTCACTATGTTGCCCAGGCTGGTCTCAAACTCCTGGGCTCAAGCAATCCACCCACCTCAGCCTCCCAAAGTGCTGGAATTACAGGCATGAGCCACCGTGCCCAGCCAAAAATGACCTACTTTTTTTTTTCAAGACGGAGTCTTGCTCTGCCGCCCAGGCTGGAGTGTAGTGGCACGATCTCGGCTCACTGCAACCTCCACCTTCCAGGTTCAAGCACTTCTCTTGCCTCAGCCTCCTGAGTAGCTGGGACTACAGGCATGTGTCACCATGCCCCGCTAATTTTTGTATTTTTAGTAGAGATGGGATTTCACCATGTTGGCCAGGATGGTCTCAAACTCTTGACCTCATGATCCACCCGCCTCAGCCTCCCAAAGTGTTGGAATTACACGGGTGAGCCACCATGACTGGCCCAAAAAATGATCTATGCTTAAACATGTTCCTCTATTCTAAAACTTTGCAACCGTTTTAATTCTCCCCAAGGGATCCTGGATGTTCTTAAGAGGTGATAAAGAATGGAGCTTGCTGGGTGGGCGCAGTGGCTGACACCTGTAATCCAAGCACTTGGAAGGTCGAGGCAGGCGGATCACCTGAGGTCAGCAGTTCGTGACCAGTCTGGCCAACATGGTGAAACACCGTCTCTACTAAAAATACAAACAATTAGCCAGCCGTGATAGGGCGCACCTGTGGTTCCAGCTACTCGGGAGACTGAGGCAAGAGAATCGCCTGCGTCTGGGAGGCAGAGGTTGCAGTAAGCTGAGATCACGCCACTGCACTCCAGTCTGGGTGACACAGGGAGACTCCATCTCAAAAAAAAAAAAAAAAAAAGGAATGAAGCAGTTAACAAAAAATTTCCTTCTACAAACACGTAGTATTTTTAAATGTTAACACCCTCCTTGACCTCTCTTAACCGTCACTCTTTCCTTACTGTCCAAAACAATGAATAACTGCCTCTTTCCTTATATCCTACTTCCCACTCCCAGGCCCCACAAAGGAAACAAGTTTCAACAAGACTGAAATTCTAGAACAGTTTTTGGAGTTGGTAGTAGGGACAGACACTATGAATGAAGTGCAGATTGTTTCTGTTTTCACTAATGGACAATGCAAGCGAGTATCTAATTGAGGTGTGGTAGAAAAGTGGGTGTTTTTGGCAGAGGGAGAAGCAAGATCTCAGCATACTGGAAGTAAGGATAAAAGGGGAGAATTGTAAAAGTTAGACTTCTCCTAATTTCACTTATTTTCCATAAAATAAATTTCATTATTAGCACAGGTTTGGAATAACCTCCTTTATCTTTTGGGCCTCATTTTCTTCATCTCTAAAATGCTAATACCAATAATACCTTCATCTCACAAAGTTATTGTGAGGATTAAATAACACTTTTCATGGTCTGGGATGGTTGCTATTTTTTAAAAAAAGAAAAAAGATAACACATGCAAAGCTAATAGCACAATGCCTGGCACATATAATAAAAAATGTTAGCTTAAGGCCAGGCGCGGTGGCTCATGCCTGTATTACCAGCACTTTGGGAGGCCGAGGCGAGCCGATCACGAGGTCAGGAGATGGAGACCATCCTGGCCAACATGGTGAAATCCCTACTCTACTAAAAATACAAAAATTAGCCAGGTGTGGTGGTGCGTGCCTGTAATCCCAGCTACTCGGGAGGCTGAGGCAGGAGAATCGCTGGAACCAGGGAGTCGGAGGTTGCAGTGAGCCGAGACTGCACCATTGCACTCCAGCTTGGGCGACAGGGCGAGATTCCGTCTCAAAAAAAAAAAAAAAGGTTAGCTTAAAAGAAACCCGAAAGATGTAGTATCCTTGCTTTCATTCAGAAACATACATAGTTGTTTTAGGTTTTATTGTAAAGTGGTATGTTTAAGTTTACGCAATCCATTCATCAAACATTTCAACTTGGAAATTAAAGGCTACTTTGGAATACTGTTTTAATTAAAATCAAAGCAACAGGCGGAAAAGTTTTATGCTAAATATAACTTCATTGAAAAAGTATTCAGGAATCGTTGTACTGATAAAATGATTATCTTGATTAAAATGATGCAAATTCAACTGCAGTCATATGCAGCTATTTCTTTCAAAATTGTCACCATTTGTTCTTTTTTTCTGACACTACAGTACTCTGCTTTCATTAAAAGCCAGTAAGAAGGCACTGCTTCTTCAATATCAAAACCTTTTGGAAACCTTGGTTCAGAGGAAGCTGCACACTCTTCACAGTGCTAGAAAGGATCAGTGTGGTCACTCTAGGACAAATGTCACTGTCATCAACACGTCTGGGTGTCTCACAGTGACCTGGGTCATGCAGAAGTGTGGGGGAAGGCTGGTGTCTGAAACAAAGTCGACAGCTACGGTGCCCTGAAAGGGGAGAGGTTTTAAGAATACTAGAAGATGAGGCTCCGACCTACGGGAAAGCAGTCTCCCGGGGCATATCAATTCCGGGGGTGCACCGTCCCCTCCCGCAAGAAAGGGACGCAGGTGTTGCCCTCCACCGGCGACCCCACCGCCTTCTTCCCGGCGCCGCCGCCCCCTCCCCCAGCCCCCTAGTTACCTTTCTCATCCTCATCGATGCGCAGGGCAATGGAGATGTACTCGAAGGCCTGTTTGTGAAAGACTCGGACGCGCTCGGCCTCGCCGCCCGGCACCGGCGCCGGGGCCGAGGCCGAGGCCGGTGCTGGCGCGGCCCCGGAGCTCCTCTTGGCTGCCATGAGGGCGCGGGAGAAGCGCTGGCAGAGCCACACGAAGAGGAGCCCCAGGTGGAAGGCGACCAAACGCAGCAGCGCGAAGCCTACAAACAGCGGGTAGGAGAAATAGTACAGGTTCCGCTTATGCGGTGACTCGGGCGGAGGGGCCGGCCCGGCGGCGGGAGGGGCGGGGGCCAGGCAAGGGGGCGGAGGCCTGGGAGGCACCGGGTTGCTGGCGCCGCCGGAGCCTTTCTTCTTCCCTCGTCCACCCGGAGAATTCATTCACAGCTCTCACTGCCGCCGCCGCCATAACCCGCCTCCCGCAGACCGACGGGAACCAAGCGACGGCGGCAGCCACTGCTACGGCGGGGGCCACAGACCCCCGTGTGCCCGCCGGTCTCAGGAGCTCCGCACCGCCGCACGCTGCCCGCCGGCCCCGCCCCTTTCTCCTTCCTCGGCCAGGAGCACAACCCCTTCTCCTGCAGTCGGTGGCTCGGGCCCCTCCCTTCCTGTCGCTGTCCTCTCCGCCGCCTGGTGGCTCCCAGCGGCGGCCGCGCACGCGCACGTCTTCCCGTGTTTTTCTCCGACGCGCGCGCGCACGGCGCGTCTTTGTTGACCGGGGCCCCTGTACGCGTGTGCGGCCCCCGCCTCTCGGCTTTCCCACTCAACTACAGTTCCCGATGTGCAGTTCGGCTCACGTCGGCAGCCCTGGAGAGCTCCTGCCAGGAAGCCTTCCCTTCGTAATCGATCCACGGAAGGGGGAATTGCGGCTTGGGATCGCTCTGCTGGTTCGCTAGGCTCCTCTCTCAGTGTCGTCGTTTTCTTAGATTTCTTTCATCTTTTTCTGCCAGGCGACCTAAGTCTTCTCCGAAGGATAATTGGCCCATCTCAGAAGCAGTGGATATCAATCTGGGAATTAAATTAGCCGGGCGTGGGGGCGCGCGCCTGTAGTCCCAGCTCGTTGGAAGGCTAAGGCCGGAGAATCGCTTGAACTCGGGAGGCAGAGGCTGCAAGTGAGCTGAGATCGCGCCATTGCACTCCAGCCTGGGCGACAGAGCGAGACTCCGTCTCCAGAAAAAATAAAATAAAAATTTAAAATCTGGGAATTATTTGAGAGGAAAGCAATTGTGAAGATAAGAAACTTCAGGTCACTGCAAACAACAGCAACAAAAATGTTAGCTCAGTGTGATGAGATCAACGAACCCAGGGGTTTAACTAAATTAGTGCATATTTAGATGTCTAATATGAAAGATAATTTATTTGAATAAGGGAAATCTTAGGTTTTGCATAGTAACCATCCCATAGTTTACTGAAGAATCTACACTTTTTTTTTTTAATCTACTCAGCATCCCTTCCTTTGGGAAACTACCTGCTTGTCTCTGCTCCCTGTATTCTAATGAGCTGCAAGCACAGAACCCAGGCCGCAAAGGTGGAAACAAACACTAGGTCAGTCAGATTCTCCTGGGACCTGGAATCTTGGCTGGAGACCCACCGAATAGAAAGTAACTGGAAACGAGTGCTCTTAAGAGCGGGTTTATCAATGCATCACATTGAGCTCCCCCAAAGCTGCTGGGTTCCTGACTGGTCACTTGGTTATGTAATCTATCCAATACACTAATCAGTCTGTTTCTCTGTTTCTCTCTTCCTCTCTCCTTTCCCCCTTCCTTCCTTTCGTCTTTTCCTCTCTCTCCCTCTCTCTCTATCTCCACGTCTTTTTTCTCTTCTCTTTCTCTTTTTACTTGAGTTAGCCATAATTATTTCTTGTTTCCTAAAACTAAGGAAGCCAAACTGATAAAAAGACTCCGTTATTTACAATGTGAGGTTTACAAATGCCCCATGAGAGCTTCCAGCTTCCAAGAATCTCCACATTCTGCCACAGCTTTATTTTTTTATTTTTTGGACAGGGTTTCACTCCATTGCCCAGGCTGGAGTGCAGTGGCGCAAACAACATGACTCACTGCAATCTCCACCTCCCTGGCTCAGGTGATCCTTCCACCTCAGCCTCCCGAGTAGCTGGGATCACAGGCACACGCCACTGGGCCCGACTAATTTTTGTATTCTTTATAGAGCCAGGGTTTCACCATGTTGCCCAGGCTGGTCTCCAACTCCTGGGCTCAAGCAATCCGCCTGCCTCAGCCTTCCAAAGTGTTGGGATTACAGGCATGAGCCACCCCATCGCGCCCCCAGCTAATTTTTTTACTTTTTTGTTGAGACAGGGTCTTGCTATGTTTCCCAGGTTGGTCTTGAATTCCTGGGCTCAAGCAACCTGCCCGCCTCGGCCTCCCAAAGTGCTGGGATTACAGGCATGAGCCACAGCACCAGCCAATTTTACTTAATTATTTCCCGCCAATACTGCCCTACAAATGTCACAGGCTATTGCAAAAATGACCTACTCCCTGTTTCCCTCTTATTGCTCCCCCTTCTCTGTGCTTATGCTAGACCCTCATTCTGAAATGCCCTCTTTCGGCCGGGTGTGGTGGCTCACGCCTGTAATCCCAGAACTTTGGGAGCCGAGGCGAGCAGATCACCGGAGGTCAGGAGTTCAAGAGCAGCCTGGCTAACATGGCAAAACTCCCTCTATACTAAAAATACAAGAGTTAGACAGGTGCATTCCTGTGGTGGTGGTGCATTCCTGTAATCTCAACTACTGCGAGGCTGAGGCAGGAGAATCACTTGAACCTGGGAGGCTGAGGCCGCGGTGAGCCAAGATCATGCCAATGCACTGCAGCCTGGGCGACAGAGCGAGACTCTGTCTCAAAAGCAAACAACAACAAAAAATTTTTTTTAATGAAATGCCCTCTTTTAAATCTGATTCAGGGCCTGGCACGGTGGCTCACACCTGTAATGCCAACACTTTGGGAGGCCGAGGCAGGCGGATCACCTGAGGTCGGGAGTTCGAGACCAGCCTGACCAACATGGAGAAACCCTGTCTCTATTAAAAATACAAAATTAGCCGGGCATGGTGGTGCATGCCTGTAATCCCAGCTACTTGGGAGGCTGAGGCAGGAGAATCACTTGAACCCAGGAAGCGGAGGTTGCAGTGAGCCAAGATAGTGCCATTGCACTCCAGCCTGGGCAACAAGAGCGAAACTCCATCTCAAAAAAAAAAAATTACATTTATACATATATCATATAAACAAGAAGTGTGTTACTTAAATGCACAATTTAAAGAAAAATAATAAGCAGCATTCCATTTAAGAAAAATGAATGTAACCAACTCCTCAAAGCACTCTGTGAGCTCCTCCCTAATCTCAATGTCTTGTCTCTTCCTCTAGAGGAAGCCACTGTCCTGAATTTTATATTAATCATTCTAGTGTCTCATTTTTAGTTTGCAGTGTATTTATGTATTTCTAAACAATGTCTTGTATGATTTTGCCTCACTTTGACTTTATGGAAATGTAATCATATTTCAAGTATCCCTTGTTTGCTTTCCCTCCTCAAAATTTTTAAAATTTCATTTATTTTATTTTAAGAAAATAGAGATGGAGTCTCACTGTTGCCCAGGTTGGTCTCAAACCCCTGGACTCAAGTAATCCTCCTGTCTTGGTCTCCCAAAGTGCTGGGATTACAGGCATAAGCCGCTATGCCTGGCTACCTACTCAATAATTAAGTGTTGAAATTCCTCCCTGTTGATTTCTATAACTGTGGTACATTTTCACTGCTATATAGTATTCCATTATATGAATTTACCACAACCTATTTTACTGTTCAACTATTGATGGATATTTAGTTTGATGCCAGTTTTTTTTCTTAAATAACTATCTTCCCTGTTATCCCTCCAGTCTTTACCACTAAAGAAAGTAGCTTACTTTCTAACTTAGCCAAGATAGGGCCCAATAGTAGAACGGTTAAATGGCCCTGGAGTCAGACTGGTTGCATTTAAATCTGTGTTCCATCACTTTCGGTGATCTTGGATGAGTTACTCAGCTTCCACATCTACAGTATAACACTAGAGTAGTAAGCAGTGCTTGGAATCAAGTTGATACTTGATTATTTTTTATTTTTTGTTTTTTTAATTTTTTTTAATTATTTATTTTTTGTTTTAAAAGTTCTTTTGTAGAGACAAGGTCTCTCTCACTGTGTTGCCCAAGCCAGTTTTGAACTCCAGCCCTCAAGCAATCCTCCCACTTCAGCCTTCCAAAGTGCTAGGATTACAGGCATGAGCCACCGTGTTCAGTTTATTTCTATTTTTATTTTATTTTTTACTCACCATGATACTAACAAGGAGATTTGTTGGTTTTTTGTTTTTGTTTTTGTTTTTGAGACAAGGTCTCACTCTGTCACCCAAGCTGGAGTACAGTGGCGCCATCATAGCTCACTGCAGCCTTGACCTCCCTGGCTCAAACCACCCTCTTGCCTCAGCCTCCTGAGTAACTGGGACTACAGGCATGCACCACCATGCTGGGGTAGTTTTTTTTTAATTTATTTATTTTTTAAGATGGAGTCTCGCTCTGTCGCCAGACTGGAGTGCAGTGGTGCGATCTCGGCTCACTGCAACCTCCGACTCCCTGGTTCAAGCGATTCTCCTGCCTCAGCCTCCCGAGTAGCTGGGATTACAGGGATGTGCCACCATGCCCAGCTAATTTTGTATTTTTAATAGAGATGGGGTTTCTCCATGTTGTCCAGGAGGGTCTTGATCTCCTGACCTCGTGATCCACCCGCCTCAGCCTACCAAAGTTCTGGGATTACAGGTGTGAGCCACTGCACCTGTCTGAATTTTTTTGTTTTTTAGTTGAGATGAGGTCTCACTATGTTGCCCCAGATGGTCTTGAATTCCTGAGCTCAAGTGATCCACTCACCTTGACCTCCCAAAATGCTGGGATTACAGGCATGAGCCACTATGCTTGGCCATGAGGAAGATAGTTTTTGAATAAAGAATGGTTCTCCGACATTTCCTCTGCACTTTCACTATACTCTAGCTAATATAGCCTGTTGGTCTGTACCTACTTTGCTCTTTTCCAGGACTACGATTACTCTCCTGTCATTTTTCTTTCACTTAGAATGGCCTCGCCTCCTACTTCCACTGTCAAAGTCCTTCAAGACTTACCTCTAATGTTATATTCTTTTTTTTTTTTTTTTTTTGAGACTGAGTCTCACTCTGTCACCCAGGCTGGAGTGCCATGGCACGATGTCAGCTCAATGCAACCTCTGCTTCCCATGTTCAAGTGGTTCTCCTGCCTCAGCCTCCTGAGTAGCTGCGACTACAGACGCGTGCCACCACGCCCGGCTAATTTCTTGTATTTTTAGTAGAGACGGGTTCATCGTGTTAGCCAGGATGGTCTCGAACTCCTGACCTTGTGATCCACCTGCCTTGGCCTCCCAAAGTGCTGGGATTACAGGTGTGAGCCACCGCGTCCAGCTCTGTTATATTCTTGATAAATTATTCCATTATCACCTCCAGCAGAAATGATCTTGTTTTTCAGTTGTTATGACAATATGGTTGTGTTACTCTGTGGCTCTTATACTATATTGCCCTGCAGGATGCTTATTTAAACACTTCATCACCTCTTGATATAGACTGTAAACTTACTGAAGGCAGTGGTCACACTTTATACATTTTGCCTCACTTTTTGCATCCAGCCTGACACCTTGCTTATGGTACTCATTTAATAAATATGAGTAATTTGAAAAATGATTCAAACATAATGATTGTGTTATATTTCTGATGCTATGTAATATACCACTCCAAAATTCACTGGCTTAAGATAGCAGACATTTATTTACACACAACTTTGTGGCTCAGCAATTTGGGGTAAGTTCAGCTGGATGGTTCTTCTGATGGCCTTGCCTGTGGATCATTCCTGTGGATGTAGTCATCTGATGGCTTGACCGAATGGCTGTATGGCCTAGCTAGCCTCATTCATATGTTCAGAGGTTGATTGTGGCTATTAGCTGGGACATATGTTTCTAGCAGGATAGCCCTGACTTCTTTACATTGCATCTGGTTTCCAAGAGAGTGTGAGTAGAAGGTGTAAGTTCTCTCGAAACCTAAAATCCAAAGTTGCACAGTGTCATTTGTACTACATTCCATTGTCAAAGCAAGTCACAAGGCCAACTCTAGTGCAATATATGGGAAAATAAGCTCCACATCTTGATAGAGAAGTAGCAAAGTCACATTGCAAAGGGGCATATATATGAGGATAAGAGGAATTGTTGTGGCCATCTTTGCAAGTAATTTAGCACAATGATTATGTGTAGAATTTCCTTCTACCTTGTGTTCAGATGGCAGCTTAAGCATCTCATTTAAGACAGCATTTTCCAACCATTTTGCTGAATTATAAAAACTTAATTAACACGCTTAAGGCTGGATGCTGTGGCTAACGCCTGTAATCCCAGCACTTTGGGAGGCCGAGACAGGTGGATCACTTGAGGTCAGGAGTTCAAGACCAGCCTGGCCAACATGGTGAAACCCCACCTCTACCAAAAATACGAAAAATTATCTGGGTGTGGTTGTGGTACGTGTCTGTGGTCCCAGCTACTTGGGAGGGTGAGACAGGAGAATCACTTGAACCTGGGAGGCAGAGGTTGGAGTGAGCCAAGATCACACCACTGAACTCCAGCTTGGGTGACAGAGTGAGACACTGTCTCAAAAAAACAAAAAAACATACTCAAGTTTAAGGAGAGAACAGCAGTGACAGTGATGATGATGACTACTACTACTTGCTAATATTTATCGAACCCATATTCTGAACTAAGCAGATGAACTTTTAGTGCCTTGTTAAAATATTGCTACTTCAGTTAAGCATTATCATCTCTTTTGTTTTCCCCCAAGACAGAGTCTCACTCTGTCACCCAGACTAGAGTGTAGAGTGCAATGGCAAGATCACGGCTCACTGCACCCTCAACCTCTCGGGCTCAAGCGATCCTTCCACCTCAGCCTCCTGAGTAGCCGGGAACACAGGTGCACACCACCATGTTTGGCTAATTTTTGTATTTTGTTTAGAGATGAGGTCTTAACCATGTTGCCCAGGCTGATCTCAAACTCCTAAGCTCAAGCTCAAGCGATCTGCCTGCTTTGGCATCCCCAGTGCTGGGATTACATGTGTAAGCCACCTCATCTGGCCTCAGTTTTTTAAAATAAAGAATTTGGGGCTCTAAGAGTCTGTTATTTGCCCAACATCACATATTAGTTAATTACACTTACTGCCTCAGTAATTTAAGGTAAAAATCTAGGATCTCAAGAATAATATTTTTACATAGTCTGTTTCTATTTTAATTATGAAATAAGTATATTGTTAGCCCCTGAAGCACAAGTGATGGGCTTTCATTCATGGGCATTATGTTGGGTTTCGGGCCTCCCGCCTCCCATTTACTAAGTCTCTGCTATCTGGTTGTACTTAATATTGACTGTGCTTTTCTGCACTTTTGCTCTTTTTTTGTATGGTAAAAATATGGGATTTAGAGTTAGTGGGACTGGGGTTGCTATTCTAGTTAATTCCTCTATAAAAATTACAAAATGAAAGAGTACATCTAAAACCTCCATCATGATGCCTGCAACATGACAGAGCTCAATACATTTTGTTTTTGTCTCTTATATCTGTAATGCCATTTCAGATTTCTGACTCTACTGGAATCTCATTTTTTAGTGCTCTAAACTCACATCTTCTGCTCCTTGGAATTATATCTCAGTCTCAAGACTGTTGTGAATTAACATCTTCCTAAATTTGTGTCAAAAAACAAACAAACAAACAAAAAAAAACAGTGCCTTCAGACACAGCGGTGCACACCTGAAGTCCCAGCTACTCAGGAGGATCACTTGAGCTCAGGAATTGGAATCCAGCCTGGGTAACATAATGAGACCCTGTCTCTAAAAAAAAAGAAGAAAAGTAAAGAAAGAAAAAAAAAAAATAGTGCCTTGGTGTTACCCTGGTTCTGCAATGTGCCTAGATGAGATCCCAACCCTGCTAGCCATTCCACCTACAGTGTGAGAGCCTCCCAGTTTTCAGCTTGTAAGAACTTTCAGGACACTTAATCTTGAATGGAATCTGAGACAGTTTCACAAGGACAAAAAGAAGGAGCTAGGTACTGTGCTAACTAATCCAGGACATTCGGTCACTTTATCACTTTAACCCATATTTATTTACCACAGTGCCTACCATCAAATAGTTTTTTTTGGATATTTCAGCCCTACTTGCCTTCTAAGGAACTCTTCAGACCTTCAATTCGAGAGATTCTAGATTTGAAGTGTGGACCAATGACAGATATTAAGAACCTCTTTTCAACTAAAAAAATTAGTAAAAAAAAAAAAAAAGGCACATGTAGAGTCCAGTGAGGAAATGGCTGATTTTGAAAAAGGCAGAAAACCTAAAATAAGAAAAACAAATTAAAAGATATGGTTGGAGGGGAGGGATGACAGAAGTAACAATTGGGGAATTATTATCCAATCTCTGTATTAAGAAGGAAAAACATAATTGTGAATGATTAGTCATCTCCCTGAATTGAGTCCACAATGTGGCACATATTATTCATTAATTTGTTCTATGAATAGATATTAAGAAACGGACAATATATCAGGCAATAAGTGGGGTGTCAGGGTTAATAAGATGGAGTTTATAGTTTAATGCAGTGGCCAAAACTTCCAATAGCAACAGTGGTCAGGCATATAACATATATGGGTTCCATGTGTGGGTTGTGTGGCATGCAAAAATGCATGTATGATGTGAATGATGGAAACTATGAGAAGCTAAAGAGTTGCATCCTGTAATTGAACAGGACAGCTGTTACTCAGCTCCCACTGAGCTGATTTTTTTTTTTTCTTTTTGAGACAATGTCTCTCTGTCGTCCAGGCTGGAGTGCAGTGGCACAATCATGGCTCACTGCCCCCTCAACCTCCAGGGCTCAAGTGGTCCTCCTGCCTCAGCCTCCTGAGTAGTTGGGACCACAAGTGCACACCACCATATCCCAGCTAATTTTTGTATGTTTTGTAGAGATGGGGTTTTACTGTGTTGGCCAGGCTGATCTCAAACTCCTGGGCTCAACCAATCCACTTACCCTAGCCTCCCAAAGCACTGGGTTTATAGGCGTGAGCCACAGCACCCAGCTAGCTTCCACTGATTTTTGCCTTTCAGGAATGTGAAGCTTAACATTGTCAGATGTTTTTAATTTTTCAAGAGAAACCAGAATTCTAAATTTTTATGTGAAATCTATTGGCTAAGAGTTATTGGCTCAAAAATCATTGCTATTTTATTCTTTTTAGATACACGGTCTCCCTCTGTCAGCCAGGCTGAAGTGCAGTGTCAGAATTATAGCTCACTGGGGTCTCAAACTCCTGGGCTCAAGGGATCCTCCTGCCTCAGCTTTCATGCCCAGCTCAAAATTTTATTTATTTATTTATTTATTTATTTATTTATTTTTGAGAAGGAGTCTTGCTCTGTCACCCAGGCTGGAACGCAGTGGCACAATCTTGGCTCACTGCAACCTCCGCCTCCTGGGTTCAAGCAATTCTCCTGCCTCAGCCTCCTACATAGCTGGGACTACAGGTGCCTGCCACAAAGCCTAGCTACTTTTTGTATTTTTATTTATTTATTTATATATTTTTGAGATGGCGTCTCACTCTTATTGCCCAGGCTGGAGGTCAGTGGCACGATCTCGACTCACTGCAACCTCCACCTCCCAGGTTCAAGCGATTCTCCTGCCTCAGCCTCCCCAATAGCTGGGATTACAGGTGCCCGCCACCACACCCGGCTAATTTTTGTATTTTTAATAGAGACGGGGTTTCACCATGTTTGCCAGGCTGGTCTCGACCTCCTGACCTCAGGTGATCCACTCACCTTGGCCTCCCAAAGTGCTGGGATTATAGACGTGAGCCACCGTGCCCGGCCTAATTTTTGTGTTTTTAGTAGCGACATGGTTTTACCATGTTGGCCTGGCTGGTCTTGAACTCCTGACCTCAAGTAATCGGCCTGCCTTGGTCTCCCAAAGTGCTAGGATCACAGATATGGGCCACTGCCCCTGGCCTCAAAATTTAAAAACAAACAAACCAGGTCAGGTGCGGCAGCTCATTCCTGTAGTCCCAGCTACTTGGAAGATTGAGGCAGGAGGATTGCTTGAACCCGAAAGGTGGAGGTTGCAGTGAGCTGAGATCATGCCATTGCATTCCAGCCTGGGCAACAGAGCAAGACTCCATCTAGAAAATAAAATAAAATAAAATAAAATAAAATAAAACAACAAAAAAACAAAACCAAAACTCCCAGTCACCAGTTTGAGATTTTCTAGTTTATGGAGGATTTGTTACTTCAGTGAAAATGTGAATGAGCTCATGGTTTTGAAATAGTAGGTGTAAGTATAAACTGTTACCTGACCTGCTCAATTTGATTAGCTATAATGCCAAGGAAACACAGCAGAGTCAGTTAGTATGAAACTTTAAATGAATACCCTAGAATGGCAATCTAGATTACCAGAGGGTGTATTCAGTCGGCCTTCTAAATAAAATATTTAGGTATATAAATATAATCTTACATATCTATATTTATAGTGGACTCCAGGACACATGAAAATCTATAGTGGGCCGGGCAAGGTGGCTCACACCTGTAATCTCAGCACTTTGGGAGGCCGAGGTGGGTGGATCACCTGAGGTCGAGAGTTGGAGACCAGCCTGACCAACATGGAGAAACCCCATCTCTACTAAAAATACAAAATTAGCCGGGCATGGTGGCGCATGCCTGTAATCCCAGCTACTCAGGAGGCTGAAGCAGGAGAATCACTTGAACCCGGGAGGCGGAGGTTGCGGTGAGCCGGGGTTGTGCCATTGCACTCCAGCCTGGGCAACAAACGCGAAACTCCATCTCCAGAAAAAAAAAAAAATCTATACTGGACTCCAGCACGCATGAAAAGCAGAGTAAATGTTAGCACCAGGTAAATGCTGAGACACATAAAAGGAGTTGTCTGTTTTCAAAGGTAGTTGCTAGCAACTGCAGTGTTTTGGGAAAGACTCTTATTCTGAGACCCTCTGTCTTGTCAGATACCCATTTCTCCACTTACTCTCTTCATTAATGTTTCCATTTGTATCATGTTCCCCAGCCCTCCCATACAGGATTTTTCCTTTGAGGCTTTGCTTAAAAATTTATTGTTGGTTCAATACTGTTCAAAAGATACCTACTACTTGGGAGGCTGAGGCAGAAGAATGGCTTGAACCCAGGAGGCAGAGGTTGCAGTGAGCCGAGATCATGCCACTGTACTCCAGCCTGGCGACAGAGCGAGACTGTCTCTCAAAAAAAAAACAAATTTAGACAGGATCTCTCTCACTCTGTCACCCAGGCTGGAGCGCAGTAGCACAATCACAACTCACTGCAGCGTCTACCTCCCGGGTTCAAGTGATCCTGTCACCTCAGCCTCCCGAGTAGCTGGGGCTACAGGCACTCACCACCACGCCTGGCTACCTTTTTTTTTTTTTTTTTTTTTTTTTTTTTTTTGGTAGAGATGAGGTCTCATGACGTTACTGAGGCTGGTCTAGAGCTCCTAAGTTCAAGTGATCCTCCTGCCTCAGCCTCCCAAAATGCTGAGATTACGGGTGTGAGCCACTATGCTCAGCCTGAACTTCTTCAGACTTTAGGGTCATTCATCTTAACCTTTAATCACTTACTATCTTGTAGCTGACCTAGAATACAAGTTTATGAGGGCAGGGACTGCAATTTATATTTACTCTAAACTTCCCAACAGTTTAAGATCCTCAACATCATCTCCACTTAGGTGATTCACTTCACTAGGAGTACTCACAGGACTCAATGTATTTATTTATTTTTTGAGACAGAGCTTCGCTCTGTCACCCAGGCTGGAGTGTAACGGCGCGATCTTGGCTCACTGCAATGTCCGCCTCCCAGGTTCAAGCCATCCTCCTGCCTCGGCCTCCCAAGTAGCTGGAACTACAGGCCCACATCACCATGCCCGGCTAATTTTTGTATTTTCAGTAGAGACAGGGTTTCAGCATGTTGGTCAGGCTGGCCTCAAACTCCTGAAAAGCAAAATCAGCAAAAGGAAAGGTGCATGGGACAAAGTCTGGAGGAAACCAGGTGCAAACAAGGTTCCAAGAGTCCTCCCAGTAGTGTCAACAAAGGATATGCTTAATTCCTCCAGCAACAGGTTCAGAGGACGTGGGTAAAATGCGGTCTACCAGAAACACTCATCAGAAACTCAGTGCTTGGGCTTTTTGTTGGGACTAGTCATATAGGCACCCTCTGCCTAACACCTATCAAAATTCCAGACTCCTAGAAGGAAGGTGGGTGCTTAACATACACCATATTGTTTGTACAGCTTAGGTACAGTGAGCTACTCTTATTCAGGAAAAGTTTTGGCCGGGCGCCTTGGCTTATACCTGTAATCCCAGAATTTTGAGAGGCTGAGGTGGGTGGATCGCTTGATTCCAGGAGTTTGAGACCAGCCTGGGCAACATGGTAAAACCACGTCTCTACAAAAGATAGAAAAATTAGCCAGGTGTTGTGGGGCATGCGTGTAGTCCCAGGTGCTGGAGAGGCTGAGGTGGGAGGATCGATTGAGCCCAGGAGGTGGAGGCTGCAGTGAGCCTAGATCATGCCAGTTCACTCCAACCTGGGCAAAGGAGTTAGACACTGTCTCAAAAAAATAAAAATAAATAAATAAATAAAAGGAGGAAAAGTTTTCTATCACTGTAGGAAACTATTACTGTTATTATTATTTTTGAGATGAGTCTCACTCTGTCACCCCAGCTGGAGTGCAGTGGCACGATCTTGACTCACTGCAATTTCTACCTTCCGGGTTCAAGCCATTCTCCTGCCTCAGCCTCCTGAGTGGCTGGGGTTACAGGAGCCTGCCACCACGCCCGGCTAATTTTTTTGTATTTTTAGTACAGATGGGGTTTCACCATCTTGGCCAGGCTGGTCTTGAACTCCTGACCTCATGATCCACCCGCCTCAGCCTCCCAAAGTGCTGGGAAACTATTATTTAAGTTCTCAGGCCGGGCGCGGTGGCTCATGCCTGTAATCCCAGCACTTTGGGAGGCTGAGGCAGGTGGGTCATGAGGTCAGGAGATTAAGACCATCCTGGCTAACACGGTGAAACCCCGTCTCTACTAAAAATACAAAAAAAAAAAAAAAATAGCTGGGCGTGGTGGCGGGCGCCTGTAGTCCCGGCTGTTGGGGAGGCTGAGGCAGGAGAATGGCGTGAACCCAGGAGGGGGAGCTTGCAGTGAGCTGCGATTGCGCCATTGCACTCCAGCCTGGGCAACAGAGCAAGACTCCATCTCAAAAAAAAAAAAAAAAAGTTCTCAGACACTAGCAGCCAAGGTCCAATTTTGCAAGCAGGCCTTTCCAAGGATAGCAGTCTTAGACTTGCTGTGTTAACTCTTCTCTGCACACTCTCCATGAGATCTCAACAAATAATAGATGCTTACTAAATGCTTTAGTGAAAGAAGAAAGACTGAACTCAGATTTTTTTTTTTTTTGAGACGGAGTCTCACTGTGTTGCCCAGGCTGGAGTGCAGTGGTGCGATCTTGGCTCACTGCAACCTCCGCCTTCCGGGTTCAAGCGATTATCCTGCCTCAGCCTCACGAGTAGCTGGGATTACAGGCGCCGGCCACCACACCCAGCTAATTTTTTGTATTTTCAGTAGAGCGGGGGCAGGGGGAGGGTGGTCGGGTTGGGGGGGGGGGTTTCACCATGTTGGTCAGGCAGGTCTCGAACTCCTGACCTCGTGATCTGCCCACCTCAGCCTCCAAAAGTGCTGGGATTACAGGCATGAGCCACCGCGCCCGGCACAGATTTTTTTTTTTTTTTTTTTTTTTTTGAGACGGAGCCTCGCTCTGTCGCCCAGGCTGGAGTGCAGCGGCGCTATCTCGGCTCACTGCAAGCTCCGCTTCCCGGCTTCACGCCATTCTCCTGCCTCAGCCTCCGCAGTAGCTGGGACTACAGGCGCCCCCCACCACGCCCACCTAATTTTTTGTATTTTTAGTAGAGACGGGGTTTCACCGTGTTAGCCAGGACGGTCTCGATTTCCTGATCTCTTGATGTGCCTGCCTTGGCCTCCCAAAGTGCGGGGATTACAGGCATGAGCCACCGCGCCCGGCCCAGATATTTTTTTAAATACTATTATACAATGAATTAGATCCATTACTCACATAAATATTCTTCTCATTGATTTATGTGTTACTTATAATTAAAAAATCTACATATTTGGCTGGGCTCGGTGGCTTACGCCTGTAATCCCAGCACTTTGGGAGGCAGAGGCGGACGGATCACCTGAGGCCGGGAGTTTCTGACCAGCCTGACCAACATGGAGAAACTCCGTCTCCACTAAAAATACAGAATTAGCCTGGTGTAGTGGCACGGGCCTGTAATCCCAAATCAGGAGACTGAGGCAGGAGAATCGCTTGAACCCGGGAGGCGGAGGTTGCGGTGAGCTGAGATCGCGCCATTGCACTCTAGTCTGGGCAGCAAGAGAGAAACTCCGTCTCAAACAAACAAACAAACAAACAAAAACTACGTATTTTCCAATTAAAGAAAATTTATCTAAATATTGTTACTCTTTTAATTTGAAAACAAATTGTGCTTTTGCTTAAAAAAAAAAAAACAGTTTCAACAATCTAAATTTTATAAAAAGCAGATTTCCGCTCCCCATTTTCCCTCTCCACAGCTAACCATTATTAGTATTTTGGTGTGACTAGGCACTGGTGGACATGCCTGTGATCCCAGTACTTTAGGAAGGTGAGGTGGGCGGATTGTATCAGCCCAGGAGTTTGAGACCAGCCTGGGCAACATGGTGAAACTGTGTCTCAAAAAAGAAAAAAAAAAGAGTTTGGTGTATATCATTTTAGAGTTTTTTCTATGAACATACAAATAGATACGTACAAAAATATAATCTCGGCTTGGCGCGGTGGCTCACACTTGTAATTTCAGCACTTTGGGAGGCCAAGGCAGGTGGATCACCTGAGGTGAGGAGTTTGAGACCAGCCTGGCCAACATGGTCAAACCCTGTCTCTACTAAAAATACAAAATTAGCCGGCGTGGTGGCATGCACCTGTAATTCCAGCTACTCAGGAGGCTGAGGCAGGAGAATTGCTTGAACCCAGGAGGCAGAGGTTGCAGTGAGCTGAGATCGAGCCATTGCACTTTAGCCTGGGCAAAAAGAGTGAGACTCCGTCTCAAAAAAAAAAAAAAAAAAGATTTTCTTACAAGATCCATTTTTCACATAAAATTATGTTGTAAATGTCTTTTCATCTATTGATCTACTCGTTCTTTTCAATGCTTACACAGTATTCCATTGTATTGAGATATACAATTTAACCTATTCCTAATCTTTTTCTATTAAAATCTATGGTATATATTTATGGTACAACATGGTGACTATAGCTAATAACAATGTATTATATACCTAAAAATTGTTAAGAGAGATTTTAGGTATTTTCACCACAAAAAATTATATTTGAGGTAATACATATGTTAATTAGGTTAATTTAGCCATTATTCAACATATATGTATTTCAAAACATCATTCTGTACACCATAAATATGTACAATTTTTGTCAATTAAGAAAATAAAAATAGTCCGGGCTAGGTGGCTCACATCTGTAATCCCAGCATTTTGGGAGGCTGAGGCAGGTGGATCAGTTGAGGTCAGAAGTTGGAGACCAGCCTGGCCAACATGGCGAAACCCCACCTCTACTAAAAATACAAAATTAGCCAGGCATAGTGGAATGCACCTGTAATGCCAGCTACTTGGGAGGCTGAGGCGAGAGAATTGCTTGAACCTGGAAGATGGAGGTTGCAATGGGCATAGATCGTGCCACTACACTCCAGCCTGAGCGACAAAGCGAGACTCCCTCTCAAATAAATAAATACATAAATATAAATAAAAACTATGGTATAACAAATATATTTATATCTTTGCATATTCGCAAAGATATAAATATATTTATATCTTTGCATATTTGCATAGGATAAAATTCTAGAAGTAGAATTATTGTGTCAAAGTGAAAATTTCTGGTAACAGATTGTGAAGAACGAGTAAAAATAATAGGCTGGGTGTGGTGGCTCGTGCCTGTAATCCCAGCACTTTGGGAGGCTGAGGCAGGCGGATTGCCCGAGCTCAGGAGTTCAAGACCAGCCTGGGCAACATGGTGAAAACCCCGTCTCTACTAAAATACAAAATTAGCCGGGCGTGGTGGCGTGCGCCTGTAGTCCCAGCTACTCGGGAGGTTGAGGCAGGAGAATTGCTTGAACCCGGGAAGTGGAAGTTGCAGTGAGCCAAGATGGCGCCACTGCACTCCAGCCTGGGCAACAGAGCGAGACTCCTCCATCTCTAAAAATAATAATAATAAATTTCATTTTAGTTCATCCCATTTGTTGACTGATATATAATATTGTACATATCTGAGGGGTATATGTGATATTTTGATACTTTACTTGTGTACACTGTGTAATGATCAAATCTGGGCAATTGAGATATTATAGATATCAAGATATATTATAGATATTATAGATATCAAGTATTTATTTATTTTTATTTTATTTTTATTTGTTTATTTATTTTTTGAGAGTCTTGCCTTGTCACCCAGGCTGGCGTGCAGTGGTGCGATCTCAGTTCACTGCAACCTCTGCCTCCTGGGCTCAAGCGATTCTCCTGCCTCAGCCTCCCGAGTAGCTAAGACTACAGGCTCATGCCACCATGGTCGGCTAATTTTTGTATTTTTAGTAGAGACGGGGTTTCACCATGTTGACCAGGCTGGTCTCAAGACTCCTGACCTCATGTGATCTGCCCGCCTCGGCCTCCCAAAGTGCTAGGATTACAGCATAAGCCACCATGCCCGGCATTTTTTTTTTTTTTTTTTGAGACAGGGTCTCACTCCGTCACCCGGGTTGGAGTGCAGTGGCGTGAGGACAGCTCACTGCAGGCTTGACCTCCCAGGGCTCCAGTGACCCTCCCACCTCAGCCTCCCGAGTAGCTAGCACTACAGGACCGTGCCAGCATGCCCAGATAACTTTTTATATTTTTTTTATAGAAGGAGTCTCATTTTGTGGCCCGTGCTGGTCTCCGACTCCTGGGCCATGTTGCCCAGGCTGGTCTTGAGCTCCTGGCCTCAAGCGACCTGCCCACCTCGGCCTCTCAAAGTGCTGGGATTACAGGCAGGAGCCACTGGACTCAGTCTTATAGGGGAGCACATTTTAAACAACAGTCTTGTGTTAACATTGGATGGCAGAACATTAAAAAAATTTTTTTTGAGATGGAGTTTTTGCTCTGTTGCCCAGGCTAGAGTGCAGTGGTGCAATCTTGGCTCACTGCAACCTCTACCTCCTGGGTTCTAGCGATTCTCCTGCCTCAGCCTCCCGAGTAGCTGGGATTACAGGCGTGTGCCACCACGCCCAACTAATTTTTGTAGCTTAAGTAGAGACGGGGTTTCACCATGTTGGCCAGGCTGCTCTCGAACTGCTGACCTCCAGTGATCCGCCCACCTCAGCCTCCCAAAGTGCTGGGATTACAGGCATGAGCCACCATGCCCGGTCAGGTGGCATCACTATTAATCTCCATTTTACTGTCTGACTTTGTCTTTTTTTTTTTTTTTTTTTAAAGACATGGGATCTCACTATAGTGCTCAGGCTGGTCTCTAACTATTGGGCTTAAGCAATTCTCCCACCTTGGCCTCCCAAAGTGCTAGGGTTACAGAGGCATGAACCACTGTTCCTGGCCTCTGACTTTGTCTTTTAAAAGGGAAATGGTTTCAATTTAAATTAATATGGAATGGCTTTGGGCAACCTAAAATTAAGAGATATCAAAGTTATGTATTTTGCCTATCACTTAATAACCCATGACCTATTTATGAACATTAATTTAAGTGATAATAATTTGGATTGAAAAGGGAAGCATAAAATCAACACATTTAAAAACTGAAAATCACCGCCACTGTGGCATGCACCTATAGTCCCAGCTATTTGGGAAACTGAGGCAGGAGAATATCTTGAGGCCAGGAGTTCGAGGTTGCAGTGTTCTAAGATTGCTCCTGTGAATAGTCATTGCACTGCAGCCTGGACATCGTATGGAGAACCCATCTCTAAAAAGATAGAAAAAACATTTAAAAAATTAAGACTGAAAATTAGGACGTTTTAGGAAAAAATCTAAATATAGCCTCATATAAGAAGTGGCAGAAACAATTGGCAATTTAAGGATTTGAAATGTCAGTAAGGTTTCCTTTTCATTAATTCTTATTATCCTCTCTCTTTTTTTTTTTTCCTTGAGATGTAGTCTTGCTCTGTTGCCCAGACTGGAATGCAGTGGCGCAATCTCGGCTCACTGCAACCTCCACCTCCCGGGTTCAAGTCATTCTCCTGCCTCAGCCTCCTTAGCAACTGTTATTACAGGTGCGTGCAGCCACACCCAGCCAATTTTTTTTTGTATTTTTAGTAGAGACAGGGTTTCACCATGTTGGCCACGCTGGTCTGGAACTCCTGACCTCAAGTGATCCACCCACCTCAGCCTCCCAGTGAGATGGGATTACAGGTGTGAGCCACCGCGTCCAGTTTTATTATTCTTATTGTTGAGATTACTTGTGTATCATAAAAATCAAAGGAACACACTATATTCATGCCTTTCAAAAACCCATTTGGTATGTTCCTTGATATACCAAAATTTATTTATTTATTTTTTTTGAGATGGAGTCTTGCTCTGTCACCCAGGCTGGAGTGCAGTGGCACAATCTCACTCACTGCAAGCTCTGCCTCCCAGGTTCACGCCATTCTCCTGCCTCAGCCTCCTGAGTAGCTGGGACTACAGGTGCCCGCCACCACGCCCGGCTACTTTTTTTTTGTATTTTTAATAGAAATGGGGTTTCACCATGTTAGCCAAGATGGTCCTGATCTCCTGATCTCGTGATCCGCCCACCTCCGCCTCCCAGAGTGCTGGGATTACAGGCATGAGCCACCGCGCCCGGCCATATATACCAAAATTTCTGAGATGGGTGGTAAGATTGCTTGGGCATGTTGTTTGGTAGTAGAGACAAGGGAGCTACAGGTAGAGTGGTTGCCTTCCAATATTAGCCACAAAGAGATATTTCTCTTATTTCTCTGGAAAGTGACTTACCTAACCTGGAAGATATATTTCTAGGTCTTCTTGAGAGGTGGTTGGGTGTCCCTCCCCACACATTGTACTCAGAGGGCCCATTTACACTCAATAAATTCTATGTATTTATTTGCAAATACATTTTTGTATGTGAGTGTTGGGGGGTGGGGTGGGGTAGGTGGGTGTGGGTGGGTGCTGGATCAAGTTCTTAATTTTTCTGAATAATTTCTTTCCTGCAAATTATTTTAAAACAACAAAGTAAAAAGCTAATGAAGGGCCGGGCATGGTGGCTTACAAAGTGCTGTAATCCCAGCACTTTGGGAGGCCGAGGTGGGTAAATCGCTTGAGGCCAGGAGTTTGAGATCAGTCCGGCCAACATGGGAAAACCCCCTCTCTACTAAAAATACAAAAGTCAGCTGGGTGTGGTGGCATGCACCTGTAGTCCCAGCTACTTGAGAGGCTGAGGAAGGAGAATCGATTGAACCTGGAAGGTGAAGGTTGCAGTGAGCCAAGTTTGCACAACTGTATTCCAGGCAACAGAGTGAGATCCTGTCTCAAAAATAAATAAATAAATGAATAAAATTAAAAAGCTAATGAAGTGGCTTGATAAGTAATGTAGATAAGACAAAATGAATTTCAATTACATTTGTGTAACTTCAGTTTACAAAGCAGTTTCATCTTTTTTTTTTTTTTTCAAGACAGGGTCTTGCTGTGTTGCCCAGGCTAGAGTACAGTGGTGTGATCAGGGCAGCCTAGACTCTTCCAAGCCATCCTCTCGCTTCCGCCCCTGAGTAGCTGGGACTACAGTCGTGCACTATTATGTCCGCCCAATTTTTCATATTTTTAGTAGAGATGGGTTTTTCCCATGTTGCCCAGTCTGGTCTTGAACTCCTGAAGTCGAGCAATCCACCTGCCTCGGCCTCCCAAAGTGCTGGGATTACAGGCGTGAGCCACTGTGCTTAGCTCAGTTTCCTCTATCTTATTTCATTTGATCCTCCTTATGAAGTAAAAATTATCCCAATTTTACATGCAAAAAAACCCTGAAGCTTGGCTGGGCACAGTGGCTCATGTCTTTAATGCCAGCACTTTGGGAGGCCGAGGCAGGTGGATCACCTGAGGTCAGGAATTTGAGATTAGCCTGATTAATATGGTGGAACCCTGTCTCTACTAAAAATACAAAAATAAGCCGGTTGCGATGGTGTGTGCCTGTAGTCCCAGCTACTTGGGAAGCTGAGACAGGAGAATTGCTTGAACCCGGGAGGTGGAGATTGCAGTGAGCCGAGATCACGCCACTGCACTCCAGCCTGGGTGACTGAGTGAGACTCCGTCTCAAAAACAAACAACAACAACAACAAAAACCCTGAAGCTCAGAGGAGTTAAAAGATTTGCCTAATCCCACATGGCAAACAAGGAACCAGGTTTTATTATTTATTTATTTAAGACGGAGTCTCCCTCTGTCCCCCAGGCTCGAGTGCAGTGGCATGATCTTGGCTCACTGCAACCTCTGCCTCCCAGGTTCAAGTGATTCTCCTGCCTAAGTCTCCCGAGTAGCTGGGGTTACAGGCGAACGCCACCTTGGCCATCTAATTTTTGTATTTTTGGTAGAGACAGGCTTTTGCTGTGTTGGCCAGGCTGGTCTCGAACTCCTGACCTCTGGTGGGCCACCCGCCTCAGCCTCCCAAAATGCTAGGATTACAGGCCTGAGCCACTGCACCGGGCCAGGAGATACAGATACTTTGTAAGTAATTTTCAGATATGTAAAGCAGAACAGCCTGGTTAATGAAACTTTGCCATTTAAAGCACTAGTAATTCATCAGCACATGTTCATGACATAACATGGTACTGTATATCACAATAGATTGGGTGTAACATTTCAGTTCTTTGGATGAGTCTTTTTGATTTCATAGTGATTTTTTTTTTTTTTTTGACAGTCTCACTCTGTCGCCAGGCTGGAGTGCAGTGACGCAATCTTGGCTCACTGCAACCTCCGCCTCCTGGGTTCACGCCATTCTCCTGCCTCAGCCTCCTGAGTAGCTGGGACTACAGGCACCTGCCACCATGCCCGGCTAATTTTTTGTTAGCCAGGATGGTCTTGATCTCCTGACCTCGTGATCTGCCTGCCTCGGCCTCCCAAAGTGCTGGGATTACAGGCGTAAGCCACCGCATCTGGCCATTGCTTTTCCTATAGAGCCCTTTCTTACTGAGCAATATGCCTCCTTGTATTATAAAATCTTTCTGATAATGCGTTAGAATTTTTTTTGTAATTTAGTAAAAGTGCTTTCCGTGTTACTTTATTCAAAGCTAGTAAGTACTTTCCTGAGTTCTGTAGTAACTAGGTGTAAAAATGATGTGTTGCAGCTTTGCAGTTCTCAAAATATTTTAGATACTGTTATTAAACTATGAACTTTCTTAACATCACTCTGTTGCTGGATTACGGACACTGTCATTTGACTAATATTGACCCTCTTTACCTCACCCACGTGGATACACACCTCCTGTAGTTGTTTTGCCTAACAATGTCCCTTTGGGTCTGTAAGATTCTGTAAACTGTGCAGTCTTCATGATTTTCTGTACGACATATACATATTTTTAATTGAGACAGGGTCTCACTCTGTTGCCCAGGCTGGAGTGCAATGGCGCGATCTTGGCTCACTGTAACCTCCGCCTCCTTGGCTCATGCAATCCTCCCACCTCAGTGTCCCGAGTAGCTGGGACTAGAGGTCCACACCGGGCTAATTTTTGTATTTTTTTGTAGAGATGGGTTTTCACCATGTTTTCCAGATTGGTCTCAAACTCCTGGACTCAAACAATTTACCCGATTTAGGTCTGGGATTACCAGGTGGGAGCCACTGTGCCTGGCTTGTTCTGTACAACTTAACTCACTGGCAAGAATACAACATTGGACCTTTCAACCACTTAGAACAATTTTTTTTTTTTTTGAGACAGAATCTTGCTCTGTCGCCCAGGCTGAAGTGCAGTGGCATGATCTCGGCTCACCGCAACCTCCGCCTCCCGGGCTCACGGGATTCTCCTGCCTCAGCCTCTGGAGTGGCTGAGATTATGGGTGTGAGCCACCACACCCAGCTAATTTTTTGTATTTTTAGTAGAGACAAGGTTTCACCATATTGGCCAGGCTGGTCTCTAACTCCTGACCTCAGGTGATCCATTAGCCTCTGCCTCCCAAGTGCCTTATAAGCATGAGCCGCCGCGCCCAGTCAGGAACAACATGTTTTAAATGGACAGTTGCAGAATTGTGGAGTGTTTTTATATTAATCTTTTGGTAATGCAATTAGCAGTATGTTTTGTATGTATGACTTAATAAATCCTTGAATCATTAAAAAAATAAAGAATAGCCGGACGCGGTGGCTCATGCCTGTAATCCCAGCACTTTGGGAGGCCGAGGTGGGCAGATCACGAGGTCAGGAGATCAAGACCATCCTGGCTAACACAGTGAAACCCCATCTCTACTAAAAATACAAAAAAATTACCCGGGAGTGGTGGCAGGCGCCTGTAGTCCCAGCTACTTGGGAGGCTGAGGCAGGAGAATGGCGTGAACCTAGGAGGCAGAGCTTGCAGCGAGCTGAGATCGCGCCACTGCACTCCAGCCTGGATGACAGAGCGAAACTCCGTCTCAAAAAAAAAAAAAAAAAAAAAAAAAAGAATAAAGTCTTTGCCTTTAAACAACTCAAAATCTAATTGTGTTTACACATAAGCAAAATATAAAGCAGAATGAGCTAAGTACTATAAATGGCTGTGTAAGAAGCTGATGAAAGAAGTCCTGAACAAAATTTGGTGGAAGTCCAAATAAGAGTTAAATGTTCTTCTCATTTTCTTTCTATTTTCTTCTGAGACAGGGTCTTGCTCCGTCGCCTAGGCTGGAGTGCAGTGGTGTGGTTATAGTTTACGTCTCAACCTCCCTGGGCTCATGTGATCCTCCAATCTTTGCCTCTGAGTAGCTGGGACTACGGGTATGCATCACCACACTCAGCCGATTTTTAATTTTTTTGTAGAGACGAGTTCTTACAATATTGCCCAGGCTGTCTTCTCATTCTTTTAATTTACCCCTCTCCAGACAGTACACATTACTGCAAATTTCTGTTACAATCATGTTTCCAAGTCATCTTTAGAATAATTAATTTCACATTAAAACTCAGCATTCTGCAGTATCTTCAATTAATTTTATACTTCCTATTTCTTCCTTTAAAAAATAATTTCTTTAATCATTAAAAAAAATTGCAGACGGGGATCTTGCTGTGTTGGTCAGGTTCGTTGTGAACTTCTGGCCTCGGCCTCCCAAAGTACTAGGATTACAGGCATAAGCCATCACACCCAGCTCTCTTTCTTTTTCTGAGACAGGGTCTTGGTCTGTCATCACAGCTTACTGCAGCCTCCACCTCCCAGGCTCAAGCAATCCTCCTGCCTCAGCTTCCAAGTAGCTGGAACTACAGGCATGTGCATCACGACCCGCTATCAATTAGTGAGTTTTAAATGCGAAAACTTCAGTGAAGCTTTTTGGTAAATCACATCAGTATCTCTTACCTAGATGGATGGAAACCTGGATGATAGCTGATTATTCTGTGCGGCTCCCTTCAGTAAACATTTTTATGTCTTTTCTCTTTTTGCTTTCGAAGTATCAGTGCATATATTAATATCAAATTTTGACTATGAACCAGCCCAACTTAATATATATTCTGCACCTACAATGTATTAAGCATGTTGTGAAGTATAAAGATATCTAAGACATGGTCCCCTGCCCTGAAGGAGCTCTTCTAGTTTGCTACTTTACCAAAACTGTCAGTACTTAGAAAATGTAAATTAAGGGCTGGGCGCAGTGGCTCATGCCTGTTATCTCAGCACTTTGGGAGGCTGAGGTGGGCGGATCACGAGGTCAGGAGTTTGAGACCAGCCTGACCAACATGGTGAAACCCTGTCTCTATTAAAAACACAAAAATATGCTGGGAGCGGTGGCTCACGCCTGTAATCCTAGCACTTTGGAAGGCCGAGGCAGGCGGATCACGAGGTCAAGAGATCGAGACCATCCTGGCCAACATGGTGAAACCCTGTCTCTACTAAAAATACAAAAATTAGCTGGGTGTGGTAGCGCGCGTCTATAGTCCCAGCTACTCGGGAGGCTGAGGCAGGAGAATCGCTTGAATCTGGGAGGCGGAAGTTGCAGTGAGCCAAAAAAAAAAAAAAAAAGAGGGTCACTGCACTCTAGCCTGGCGACAGAGTGAGACTCCATCCCAAAACAAAAACAAAAACAAAACACGCCCACACACACACAAAATAGCTAGGCGTGGTGGTGCGTGCCTGTAATCGCAGCTACTCAGGAGGAGGCTGAAGCAGGAGAATCGCTTGAACCAGGGAATCGGAGGTTGTAGTGAGCCGAGATCATGCCTCTGCACTCCAGCCTGGCCACAGAGCGAGACTCTGTCTCAAAAAAAAAAAAAAAAAAAAAAAGTCCCAATCATTCTCTACTTGTATGTATGCCCTTTTTATTTCACACTCTTGAAAAGCATTTAATCTTAATTTAATATATCTACTAGGCAATTTATACATCCTGCACATATGCATACACGTTTGAATCAGCATTACATGAAAAATCTTCAAAGTTCCACATGACAGCTGTCACCAATCACAATACTATTTAAGTATGCACTGCGAAACTTTAAAAACTTACTTATATGTCTAGCTCTTAACCAAATTTTATTTACTTTAGATCTGTATCCACGATTTTTTAGAGTAGCAATATTAAGTTGTAGTCTAATGCCAGCTGGAAGTAAAACTCAATGGTACCTCATATTTCTGTATATGTAGTCACAATTTTTAATTTTAATGGCTTATATTCCACCATATTGTTATGCCATCATTTACTCCAAATGTTTTCAAGTTTTCATATTACAAAGTGCAATTACAAATAGAATTGTGTCAAAGGCAGGAAGTTTGCGTGTTATCACTTTTGTTTACATTAAAATAAATTGAATTTATTGGAATTTTAAAAAATCCAAGTAAAGATATGTTGTTTGCTATTTACACACTGTGTAGGAGGCAAATTATCCTATGTACGTTTTACAACTACATTACTATCAGTAGGACCACGGTTTGGAAAGCCAGCTGCATACTGCTAATCTAATACAAATGTAAGGTGGCATTAACATCGCATATTCACAGATTTAAGGGCTTGAATAAAAGCTGATCAGGAAACCCCCAAAACTGCTTCTTCCCCCATCTTTGGCTTTACAGTAAAACACTGACATTCTTTCAGAGACTGTCAGACTGGGCTTATAATTTTCTAGTAAGAACCACTCAGTGAGGAAGTTCAGTTGGTCGAGGAAGAGCTTCAGCAGATGCTTTGAGGCAGCACCGAGGTTTGATCCGGCCGAGCCCCTTCTAACTGGGCTGGTCACTTGGTCTGCAGCTGGGGTGGCGCTCTTCGTGGGTGGGTAGGATGAAGGAAGATTGTAGCTCGTAGCTTCCGAGGCCAGACCTTGGCCAGGACTCACGCGGACTGCAGAGAGCCTCGGGGACTGACGACGGTTCTGCGCGCCTCCCAGCTTCTTGTCCGCCGGGAGGTTCTGCGCAGGCGCGGCAGTCGTGCGACAGCCGTCACTTACGGTCGGAGCTGTTTGTGCTGGGAGCTGGTGGCGCGGTGCAGGGCTCTTAAGAACGAACGGCTTGGGCGCGGGTAATCAGCTCCCTTTCCCCCACTTTCTCACTTATTCTAGGTACTTGGGACTGTCGTAGAGTTTCCAGACCCAGTCGTGGACTGGGCGCCCAGTCGTGGACTGTCCCACTCTGCTGCTCTACTGCTCTTGGTGCTCCCGCGCCCAGGTGGGGGTGAGGGGCGGGGTCGGGGGCTGGGCTGCACTCCATCCTGGAGTCTTCGTGTTGAAATCTCCCAGGTAACTCGCGGCTCTTCTTGTTTTCCAAGACTGGTATCCGGGGACTGTGACTTGCAGGGTCCGCCATGGAGCCAGAGCAGATGCTGGAGGGACAAACGCAGGTATCAGGAGGCCGTGGATTCAGGGTGGCGGTGTGCAGGGAGGCAGCGAGAAAGGGGGGACTTATATCTCTGTGACCGGTGTTTTGTTTTCTAGGTTGCAGAAAATCCTCACTCTGAGTACGGTCTCACAGACAACGTTGAGGTAACTCGCCAAGTTCCTATGCCTCATCTGTGTTGTCTCTTGCAAGCTGGAGAAAACTTGGGATCTGCTTTTACTAGGTTGCTATGCACAAGGGAAAACTTTGTTATCGTGAACTGAATAGTATCAAGTTATGGGTAGCTTTTTTATTAGCAGTACTAATGCTTCTTGGTGTACAGACGTACAAATTACGTTTGAGTCAAAGGATTGAACTTTTATTGCGAAACACATATTCTTGAGGGATACTGTCTGAATCATTTTTCTTGGTGGCTTTTAATCGATCTTTTGGGATGTTGCTACGTAAAAACCGCATATTAAAATTAAGAAACCCTTCGCCGGGCGCGATGGCCCACGCCTATCATCCCAGCACTTTGGGAGGCCAAGGCTGGCGGATCACCTGAGGTCAGGAGTTCCAGACCAGCCTGACCAACATGGTGAAACCCCGTCTCTACTAAAAATACAAAAATTAGCCGGGCATGATGGTGGATGACTGTAATCCTATCTGTTCGGGTGGCTGAGGCCAGAGAATCTCTTGAATCTGGAAGACAGGTTGCAGTGAGCTGAGATCGCGCCACTGCACTACAGCCTGGGCGGCAGAGTGAGACTCCGTCTCAAAAAAAAAAAAAAAAAAAAAAGTAAAAAAATAAAATTAGGAAACCTGTTGGTCTTTGTAGCAGAATAGTGAGCTGGTGGAGTCAACATTTAATAAATATTTATTTCTTTTTAGAGTTCAGTAACTCCTGGGCTGGAGTGAGAGTATTGCTGGAGCTGGGGAGGTTGAGGCTGCAGTGAGCTATGATCGCACCACTGCGCTCCAGCCTGGGTGTCAGCATGTGACCCTGTCCCTATTTCCCTCCCCCCGCCCCCCCCCCCCCCAAAATAAGGCCGGACGCGGTGGCTCACCCTTGTAATCCCAGCACTTTGAGGGCCAAGGCGAGCTGATCACCTGAGGTCAGGAGTTCCAGACCAGCCTGGCCAACATGGTGAAACCTCCTCTCTACTAATCCCAGCTACTCGGGAGGCTGAGGCAAGAGAATCGCGAGTCGCTTGAACCCGAGAGGTGGAGGTTGCAGTGAGCCGAGATCATGCCACTGCACTCCATCCTGGGTGATAAAGCGAGACTTTGTCCAAAAAAAAAAAAAGAAAGAAAATGAGCAATACAACTTAATTCAACCGCAAAAATGCCAACCTGCCTAGGTTGAAAATACAGCTCCCAACATACTTTCTGGTGATCTTGAACAAGTTACTGAACTTCTCTGAGCCTTATGGGGCTGAAGATACAAGCAAATTACTTAAGAGTGTGTGTGGCAGATAGTAAAATATTAGAATTTTTTTTTTTTTTTTTTTTGAGACGGAGTCTTGCTCTGTCGTCCAGGCTGGAGTGCAATAGTGCGATCTCGGCTCACTCGTGCCTCAGCCTCCCGAGTAGCTGGGACTACAGGCACCCGCCACCATGCCCGGCTAATTTTTTGTATTTTTTTTTAGTAGAGACGGGGTTTCACTGTGTTAGCTAGATGGTCTCTATCTCTTGACCTCATGATCCGCCCACCTTGGCCTCCCAAAGTGCTGGGATTATAAGTGTGAGCCACCATGCCTGGCCAAGGCTAAAAAAATATTAACAGCTATTACTATTATTACTGTGCTTAGAAATGCTGTTACTCTCATTTATCCAAACTGAATCACACATGTCTTGTTTTTTTTAATAAAGCATACAGGCTGGGCGTGGTGGCTTATGCTTGTAATCCCAGCACTTTGGGAGGCCGAGGTGGGCAGATCACTTGAGGTGAGGAATTCAAGCCTGGCCAACATGGTGAAACTCCGTCTCTACTGAAAATACAAAAATTAGCCAGGCGTGGTGGCAAGTTCCTGTAATCCCAGCTACTCAGGAGGCTGAGGCAGGAGAATTGCTTGAACCCCGGAGGCAGAGGTTGCAGTGAGCCAAGATTGTGCCACTGCATTCCAGCCTGGGTGACAGAGTGAGACTCTGTCTCAAAAAAAAAAAAGTTGTCTGGGCATGGTGGCTGTTAAATCGCTTGAGCTCAGGAGTTTGAAACCAGCCTACAAACCCTGTTTCTACAAAAAAATAGAAAAATTAGCTGGGTGTGACGGTACGTGCCTACAGTCCCCAGCTACTTGGGAGGCTGAAGCAGGAGGATCACTTGAGCCTGGGAGGCTGAAGCTGCAGTGAGCCCTAATTGCACCACTGCACACCATCCTGAGTGAGACAGGGAGACCTTGTCTCAAAAGCAAAAAAGATATGTACTTTAAAGATAGGTAAACAATACAAAAAAAGGAGAATTTTACATTTATCCACATATTGACCATTTCTGGAGATCTTCATTCTTTTGTGTAGGTCTAGATTTCCATCTTTCCCAAAAGGTATCATTTTCCTCCTGCCCAAAGGGCTTCCTTGAACATTTCTTGTAGTTCACATCCACTGGTAAGAAATTCAGCTTCTGAATGTCTGAAAAAGTCATTATTTTGCCCTTGTTTTTAGAAGATATTTTGCTAGTTGTAGATTTGCTTCACAGTCTTCTGGCGGACATTGTTTCTGAAAAGAAGCTTGCTATCGTTCCTATCTTTGCTCGTCAATAAATAACGTCTTCTCTCTTGCTACTTTTGAGATTTTCTTTATATCAGTGTTTTAAAGTTATTTGGTTGTGGCGTGTCTTGGTGTAGTTTTTTTTCTTTTTTTTGAAACAGAGTCTCGCTCTGTCTCCCAGGCTGGAGTGCAGTGGTGCAATCTTGGCTCACTGCAAGCTCTGCCTCCTGGGTTCACACCATTCTCCTGCCTCAGCCTCCCGAGTAGGTGGGACTACAGGCACCCGCCAACCACGCCCGGCTAATTTTTTTGTATTTTCAGTAGAGACTGGGTTTCTTTTTTTTTTGTTTTTTGAGACAGAGTCTTGCTCTGTCGCCCAGGCTGGAGTGCAGTGGCGTGATCTTGGCTCACTGCAAGCTCCGCCTTCCGGGTTCATGCCATTCTCCTGCCTCAGCCTCCTGAGTAGCTGGGACTACAGGCGCCGCCACCATGCCCGGCTAATTTTTTTGTATTTTTAGTAGAGATGAGGTTTCACCATGTTGGCCAGGATGGTCTTGATCTCCTGACCTCGTGATCCACCCGCCTCGGCCTCCCAAAGTGCTGGGATTACAAGTGTGAGCCACCGTGCCCGGCGAAATGTTTTTGTTTATTTATTTATTTAATTTTTGTTTTTAAGACTGAGTCTTGCTCTTTCACCCAGGCTGGGGTACAGTGGCATGATCGTAGCTCACTGTAGCCTCAAACTCCTGGTCTTAAGTGATCCTCCCACCTCAGCCTCCTGAGTAGTTGGGACTAGAGGTGTGTGCCACCATGCCTGGCAGGGATACATTATAATTTTTTTTTTTTAAATGGAGTCTCGCTCTGTCGCCCAGGCTGGAGTGTAGTGGCGTGCTCTCGGCTCACTGCAACCTCTGCCTCCCGGGTTCAAGCGATTTACCTTTTTTTATTTTTCTTTTTTAAGATGGAGTTTTGCTCTTGTCGCCCAGGCTGGAAGTGGCGCGATCTTGGGTCAATGCAACCTCCACCTCCTGGGTTCAAGTGACTCTCCTGCCTCAGCCTCCCGAGTAGCTGGAATTACAGGCATGTGCCACCATGCCTGCCGAATTTTTGTATTTTTAGTAGAGACGGGGTTTTACCATGTTGGCCAGGACGGTCTCAAACTCCTGACCTAAGGTGATCCACCTGCCTTGACCTCCCAAAGTGCTGGGATTACAGGTGTGAGTCACCGCGGCCAGCGTATTATGAGATTTTCTTCCCCTGTGTCACTGGAACACAAACTGTTTCCAGCCTGTGTGAGCTGCAAGGATTGTTCCTCCTGGTGTAATATAGTTTGGATATTTGTCCCTTCCAAATCTCATGTTGAAATGTGACCCCCAGTGTTGGAGGTGGGGCCTAGTGGGAGGTGTTTGGGTCATGGGGGCAAAACCCTCATGAATGGCATGGTGCCATCTTTTGGTAATGAGTCAGTTCTTACTCTATTAGTTACCATGAGATCTGATTGTTAAAAAGAGTCTGGCACCTACTCCTTTCTCTCTTGCTCCCTCTCTTGTTATGTGACACACCAGTTCCCCTTCCCTCTGTGTCATGATTCATTGCTCCCTGAAGCCCTCACAAGAAGCAGATGCTGGCGCCATGCTTGTGTAGCTTGCAGAACTGTGACCAAATAAACCTCTTTTCTTTATAAATTACCCACCCTCAGGTATTTCTTTATAGCAATGCAAATGGACTAATACAAGATGGTTGTTTCCCTGGCCTTGGGTAGTTGACTTATATCCATCTATTGATAAGTATTCACCTGAAGACTGGAAGGCAATATGTTTAGTCTCTTTCTGTGCAGTTCTTGTCTCCATGCGCCTTTCTTCTCTTCAGTGCTCTGCCTTGCAAATTTTAGTTGTTTTGGTCTCCCAGAATTTTCAACTGTCTTCTCAACTCAGGGAGACTACTAGGCTCTGTTCAAGTTCTCTCTCCCTACACTGCATCCTGTAAGTTCTCCAAGCAGAAAGCAGTAAGCTGGGACAGTCATAGTACTCACCTAATTTCTCCCCTTTTTGTGATCACTGTTCTACACTGTCTTATCAGCTCATTGTTTGTTTGTGTTAGTTTGGCTATATCTATTTTTAGGTTAGTTCAAGATTTTGACAAGTGAAATTGAGCATCACAATTGGCACATTGTAGATAATTCATAAATGTTCACATGAAATAAATGGGAGGATTTGGTTAAGAAATTTATTACAGGAGTTATAGGAGTTTCTTAGGCATTGCTCTTTTTGTTTGTTTTGAGACGGAGTTTTGCTCTTGTTGCTGGGCTGGAGTGCTGTGGCGTGATCTCGGCTCACCGCAACCTCTGCCTCCCAGGTTCAAGTGATTCTCCTGCCTTAGCCTCCCGAGTAGCTGGGATTACAGGCATGTGCCACCACGCCTGGCAAGTTTTGTATTTTTAATAGAGTTGTGGTTTCTCCATGTTGGCCAGGCTGTTCTTGAACTCCTAACCTCAAGTGATCCGCCTGCCTTGGCCTCCCAAAGTGCTGGGATTACAGGCGTGAGCCACCATGCCCGGCCACGTTGCTCTTTCTTATTGGCTTTCCTATTGTAGGCATTGTAATGTCATGTAACTAACAAGTTAAAATTTTTTTTCTTTTTTTGAGACAGAGACTTTCTCTGTCACCCAGGCTGGAGTGCAACGGTGCGATCTCGGCTCACTGCAACCTCCATCTCCCAGATTCAATTAATTCTCCTGCCTCAGCCTCCCGAGTACCTGGGATTACAGGCGCCTGCCACCATGCTTGGTTAATTTTTGTATTTTTAGAGGCGGGGTTTCACCATGTTGGGCAGGCTGGTCTGGAACTCCTGACCTCAGGTGATCCACCTGCCTCGGCCTCCCAAAGTACTGGGATTACAGGCATGAGCCACCGCGCCCTGCCAAAAATTAAAAAAAAAGTTATTATTATTTTTTTGAGATGGAGTCTCACTCTGTTGCCCAGGCTAGAGTGCAGTGGCGCAATCTTGGCTCACTGCAACCTCTGCCTCCAGGGTTCAAGCAATTCTCCTGCTTCAGCCTCCTGAATAAATAGCTGGGATTACAGGCGCCTGCCACCATGCCCAGATAAATTTTGTATTTTTAGTAGAGACGGGATTTCACCATGTTAGTCAGGCTGGTCTCGAACTCCTGAACTCGTGGTCCAGCTGCCTCGGCCTCCTAAAGTGCTGGGATTACAGGCGTGAGCCACTGTGCCCAGCCTAAAATTATTCTTTTAAAAATGGTAACAGGGTCTCACTATGTTGCTCAAGCTGGTTTCAAACTCCTGTGCTCAAGCAGTCCTCCTGCCTTGGCTTCCCAAAGTACTGGGATTACAGATGTGAGCCACTGTGCCTGGCCCCGAGTAGTTTTTATTGTATACGTATGTATACTGTGACTGGAAGTTAGGACTGTTTTTAGGAAATACACTGTGAGATTTTGAAGTTTGCCACATTGTCTTTGTTGTGATCAGTGTGAAGTTTTGAACATAGTGGATTTTGATTTAGGGGATGAAAATTCATTCAAGATGATACTGTCAGTTTTCAGAAATAATGAAGTTGTATAGTGTTTTCTGCAATGGAAAGGTGAACTTTTACAAAGACTCAGTTAGAATTTCTGAAATGATGGTCTGCTAATTATCTGTTGAAATTTACTAATGAAAAATAAAATTTTCAGTCCATGGACAAATAAATAGTATTTTATAGATTAAAAAACTTTGTATTTCATAGAAAATTATCTTTTAATTCCAAAATTAGATTGAAAAATTATAAGCAGAAGTTGTCTGACATAGTTATGGGAAGTGTCTTTGGAAACCATGCTATATATGTTACAGATAACGTGATTAAAGGTTTTTTCTCACTTTTACCAAAATAAAATTAAAAGTAGAAAAATTTTTCTTTGTCGACTCTTTTATATCTAGTTTGAGTATGATTGAAGCAAAAGTTCATTTAAATGAAAGTGCTCTTAGGAATACTGTTTTGTCCTTTTAGAGCTATTTCTTCTTTGTCTCTTTCATTTTTTTATTTTTATTTTTTATTTTTTTGAGACAGAGTCTCGCTCTGTCACCCAGGCTGGAGTGCAGTGGCGCAATCTTGGCTCACTGCAACCTCTGCCTCCTGGAATCAAGCGATTCTCCTGCCTCAGCCTCCTGAGTAGGGATTACAGGCGCGCACTACTACGCCCAGCTAATTTTTGTATTTTTAGTAGAGACAGGGTTCCACCATGTTGGTCAGGCTGGTCTCGAACTCCTGACCGCATGATCCGCCCTCTTGGGCCTCCCAAAGTGCTGGGATTACAGGTGTGAGCCACCGTGCCCGGCCTTTGTTTTTTCGTTTTGAGACGGAATCTTGCTGTGTTACCCAAGCTGGAGTGCAGTGGCATGACCTCAGCTCACTGCAACCTCTGCCTCCCAGGTACAAGTGATTTTCGTGTTTCAGCTTCTTAAGTAGCTGGCATTACAGGTGTGCACCACCATGCCTGTCTAGTTTTTTTATTTTTTATTTTTCTTTTCTTTTTTTTTTTTGAGATGGAGTCTTTGTCACCCAGGCTGGAGTGCAGTGGTGTGATCTCGGCTCATTGCAACCTTCACCTCCCAGGTTCAAGCGATTCTTCTGCCTCAGCCTCCCGAGTAGCTGGGAGTACAGGTGTGCACTACCACGCCCGGCTAATTTTTGTATTATTAGTAGAGACGGGGTTTCGCCATATTGGCCAGGCTGTCTTGAACTCCTGACCTCATGGTCGGCCTGCCTTGGCCTCCGAAAGTGCTGGGTTTACAGGCGTCAGCCACCGTGCCTGGCCGCAAAATTTTTTAATACATTAGTTTGAAAAATGTGAGTGCGATGGAGGCAATGAATTACTTTTTAATGCTCTGAATGTCAGTCGAATCTATTTGATAGCTCCAAAATTTGGGAATTGTGAAGAAGAAAATATAACTTGTTATTTTTTAAACTTCATTTATTTTTAGTTGTAATGATTGTTTTTTAGTGTTACCTGCCGGAATGGGGAAAACTTCATTCATTTAAGTGTGACATTAATGATTTTTTCTGTTAATAATTTTCTTCATTTTGGGGTTATTATTTACATAACGTATTTTCTTAAACCTGTTCATTTTTAAAAATCATAGATTATTTATTTAGAGCCAGGGCCTTGCTTTGTCGGTCAGGCTAGAGTGCAGTGGCATGATCTCGTCTCACTGCAACCTCCGTCTCCTGGGCTCAAGTGATCCTCCCACCTCAGGCTCCTGAGTAGCTGGGGCTACAGGCACGCACTACCACGCCTGGATAATTTTTTTTTTTTTTTTTTGAGACTGAGTCTCGCTCTGTCGCCCAGGCTGGAGTGCGGTGGCGCGATCTCGGCTCACTGCAAGCTCCGCCTCCCAGGTTCACGCCATTCTCCTGCTTCAGCCTCCCGAGTAAGTGGGACTACAGGCGCCTGCCACCACACCCGGCGAATTTTTTGTATTTTTAGTAGAGACGGGGTTTCACTGTGTTAGCCAGGATGGTATCGATATCCTGATCTCGTGATCTGCCCGCCTCTGCCTCCCAAAGTGCTGAGATTACAGGCGTGAGCCCCTGCGCCAGGCCTGATTTTTGTATTTTTGGTAAAGACTGGATTTTGCAGTTGTCCAGGCTGGATATATTTCTTTAAAAAAGAAACATAAAGGGAAAAACATTCTCATTGTGATAAATAGAGGGTAACCATAAAAATGACAACAGTGAATACAAGACAATGGTAATAAATTTTAGCTGTATTTTCTTGAGTGTATAAGCCTTGGACCCTGAAGCTTGCTCTCTCTGATGTGACCAGCTTTCTTACTATGATTTGGTGCTGTTTGGTGTCACGTCCATTTTTTTTTTTTTGGGGAACACACTCTAAGAAGATACATGAAAAAGAGAAAAAGGATTTGTATTTACTCCTACAAAGTCAGAAGGAAAGGGAGAAAGAGTAGGATCTTGAGACATGACATTAGAACAATGAGATAATAGGTGCTTTTGGAGAGAGAGAGCTTGAATGAGATTGAAAGATGGGTCTGAATTTATTTTGGGCAGAGAAGTTTGTGGTCTAGTACCATCTTTCTAGTCATTGATTTGCCTTTTCTATTAGTGTCTTATTTCCATTAGTTTTGTTTAGCACTCAAAATAACCTGGTTATTTGAAATGTTCATGCACTGTTTTTTTGAATTCACTAGAGAATAGTAGAAAATGAGAAGATTAATGCAGAAAAGTCATCAAAGCAGAAGGTAGATCTCCAGTCTTTGCCAACTCGTGCCTACCTGGATCAGACAGTTGTGCCTATCTTATTACAGGGACTTGCTGTGCTTGCAAAGGAAAGGTAAGATAATTGTGTCCACAAATGGAGTTAGTAAAGAAAGCAAAATAGATTCCCCTATCTGAAATATCATAGTTATGTATAGCGACTTTTTACTGTGTGATTTATGGATGTTAAAGTTTTTAAGAAAGTATTCAGCCATAATCTCATAATTCAGACATTTAAATTTTTTCCCACCGGTCTTAGATCATATGCATATTTGTAAAGATTTGTAATCATGATATACATGTAATTTTGAATTTTCTTTTTATTTATTATGACATAACATTTTTCTGTATCTCTCCACAGTCTTCATGATTATAATTTATTATTATTATTGTTATTTTGAGACAGAATCTAGCTCTGTTGCCCAGGCTGGAGGATGGTGGTATGATCTCGTTCACTGCAACCTCTACCTCCTGGTTTCAAGTGATTCTTGTGTCTCAGCCTCCCGGGTAGCTGGGACTACAGGCGTGGGCCACTACGCCCGGCTAATTTTTGTATTTTTAGTAAAGAAGGGTTTTCACCATGTTGGCCAGGCTGGTCTTGAACTCCTAACCTCAAGTGATCTGCCCGCCTCAGCCTCCCAAAGTTCTGGGATTACAGGCATGAGCCACTGCGCCCGGCCTATTATTATTATTCTTATTTTTTTTTGAGACTGAGTCTTGCTATGTCTCCCTGGCTGGAGTGCAGTGGTGCAACCCTGGCTCACTGCAACCTCCACCTCACCGGGTTCAAGTGATTCTCCTACCTCAGTCTACCGAGTAGCTGGGATTACAGGCACCTGCCACCACGCCTGGCTGATTATTGTATTTTTAGTAGAGACAGGGTTTGGAGTCTCGCTCTGTCGCCAGGCTGGAGTGCAGTGGCATGATCTTGGCTCACTGCAACCTCCACCTCATGAGTTCAAGCGATTCTGCCTTAGCTTCCTGAGCAGCTCAGGCACCCACCACCATGCCCGGCTAGTTTTTGTATTTTTAGTAGTGATGGGGTTTCACCATGTTGGCCAGAATGATCTCGATCTCTTGACCTTGTGATCCGCCCATCTCGGCCTCCCAAAGTGCTGGGATTATAGGCGTGAGCCACTGAGCCTGGCCTTAAATTTTCTTAATAGCAAGAGTACAATTTCTCTTTCTTTAACATGTTTTCCCCAGTATTTCTCACCTAAATTCTTTTTTGTGTAAGCAAATCTAATAAGAAAATTGGTTTTGCAAGTTAGACTAGTCAACGTTTATTAGGTGCATATTCTTTTTTATTCAAGGAATAATAATAAACATTATAATAGCAAACTGACATAACTTGATAAAGAACTTGATGGAACCATGTCTCATCTCAGCCAGGTGTGGTGGGGTATGCCTTAGCCCGCACTGCTTGGGAGGCCAAGGTGGGAGGATCGCTTGGGCTTGGGCCCAGGAGTTTGAGGCTGCAGTGAGCTGTGATCGCACCACTGCACTCCAGCCTGGGTGACAGAGTGAGACCCTGCCTCAAAAAAAAAAAAAAAAAAAGGAAATATATCATTTCTTATAGTAAAAGTGAGTTATTAACTTAGAATAGATAATTTGTTTATATAAAAACTGTATGAATGAGCAGTAAATATTTGTTTTTGATGGCTATATTTGTAAATTACCATTTATTTATGACTGAGCTATATCTTGGCTCTACTATCAACAATTAAAATATGGGTATCTTGGGCCAGGCGTGGTGGCTCACGCCTGTAATCCCAGCACTTTGGGAGGCTGAGGCGGGCGGATCACGAGGTCAGGAGATCGAGACCATCCTGGCTAATGCAGTGAAACCCTGTCTCTAGTAACGATACAAAAAATTAGCTGGGCATGGTGGCAGGTGCCTGTAGGCCCAGCTACTCGGGAGGCTGAGGCAGGAGAATGGCGTGAACCCGGGAGGCGGAGCTTGCAGTGAGCCGAGATTGCGCCACTGCACTCCAGCCTGGGCGACACAGCGACTCCGTCTCAAAAAAAAAAAAAAAAAAAAATGGGTATCTTGGTTGATTTGAAGGTAGTGAGTTAACTCGATTGTTGATAGTCTTACAGAACAAGCTCCTTATTCTACTCTTTTTTTTTTTTTTTTTTTTTTTGAGACAGAGTTTTGTTCTTGTTACCCAGGGCTGGAATGCAGTGGCATGATCTCAGGTCACTGCAACCTCCACCTCCTGGGTTCAAGCAGTTCTCTTGCCTCAGCCTCCTGAGTAGCTGGGATTACAGGTGCCTGTCAGCACACAAAGCTAATTTTTGTATTTTTAGTAGAGATGGGGTTTCACCATGTTGGCCAGGCTGGTCTTGAACTCCTGACCTCAGGTGATCCACTGTGCCCAGCTGGTTTTTTTTTTTTTTTTTTTTTTTGAGACAGAGTCTCTGTTGCCCAGGCTCGAATGCAGTGGTACAGTCTCAGGTCCCTGCAGTCTCTGACTCCCAGTTCAAATGATTTTCCTGCTTCAGCCTCCTGAATACCTGGGACCACAGGTGTGTGCCACCACACGTGGCTAATTTTTGTATTTTCAGTAGAGATGGGGTTTCACCATGTGGGCCAGGCTGGTCTCTAACTCCTGACCTCAGGTGGTCTGCCCTCATTGGCCTCCCAAAATGCTGGGATTATAGGTGTGAGCCATCGCGCCTGGCCCTTATTCCCCTAATCTACTCATTTCCCTCTTCTCACTATTGCACTTGAGTAGTCTTAAAAAAAAAAAAAAAAAGGGAAAAAAGGAAAAAAATATGGATATCTTTTCTATTTTTTTGTTTTTCCTCTAGGGAAGACTAATATATTAGAAATTTAAAATATTACTGTATTTATTTATTTATTTATTTTTTGAGACGGAGTCTTGCTGTGTTGCCCAGGCTGGATGCTATGTTGCTCAGAGTGGAGTGCAGTGGCACGATGTCAGCTCACTGCAACCTCCGCCTCCCTGGTTCAAGAAATTCTGCCTCAGCCTCTGGAGTAGCTGGAACTACAGGCGCCTGCCATCATGCCTGGCTAATTTTTGTATTTTTAGTAGAGATGTGGTTTTACCATGTTGATCAGGCTGGTCTGGAACTCCTGATTTCAGGTGATCTGCCTGCCTCGGCCTCCTGAAGTGTTGGGATTACAGGCATGAGCCATTACAGTCGGCCTCCAAATATTACTTTAAATGCTAGAAAAACTTTTGAAGAAATTTTTAAGTTCAAGCTCGTAAATACATTAAAAAAATTTTTTTTATTGTTAATTTTTTTGAGACAAGGTCTCGCTCTGTCATCCAGGCTGGAGTGCAGTGGCAAGATCACCACTCACCGCAGCTTCAGCCTTCTGGGCTTAAGCAATCCTCTCACCTCAGCCTTCTGAGTAGGTGGGACTACAGGCGTGTGCCACTATGCCAGGCTAACTTTTAAACTTTTTTGAAGAGTTGGGGTCCTACTATGTTGCCCAGGCTTGGAAGTGATCCTCCTTGGACTCCCAAAGTCCTGGGATTACAGGCATGAGCCACTGCACCTGGCCAGTAAATATATTTTTTGTTAAAACACAAATTTTTTTTTTTGACATGGAGTCTTGCTCTGTTGCCCCAGCTGGAATACAGCGGGGGCAATCATGGCTTACTGAAGCCTCGAACTCCCAGGCTCAAGCGATTTTTCCACCTAACCTCCTGAGTAGCTGTGACTACAGGTGTGCGCCACCACGCCTGGCTGATTTTTTGTATTTTCTGTAGAGACAGGGTTTTGTCATGTTGCCAGGTTGATTTTGAACTCTTGGGCTCAAGCTATCTGCCTGCCTTGGCCTCCCAAAGTGTGAGGATTATAAGCGTGAGCCACCGTGCCCGGCCCAAGTACGGTGTTGTTTTTTTTTCCCCCCGGCCCAAGTACGGTTTTTTTTTTTTCTTTCCAAGACGGAGTCTTGTTCTGTTGTGGCAGGCTGGAGGGCAGTGGCTCGATCTTGGTTCACTGCAGCCTCTGCCTTTGGGGTTAAAGTGATTCTCATGCCTCATCCTCCTGAGTAGCTGGGACTACAGGCATGCACTACCACGCCCGGCTAATTTTTTGTATTTTTAGTGGAGACAGGATTTCACCATGTTGGCCAGGCTGGTCTCAAACTCCTGACCTTGTGATCTGCCCGCCTTGGCCCTCTAAAGTGCCAGGATTACAGGCATGAGCCACCGTACCCGGTCAAATACAGTTTTTTTTTTGAGACGGAATCTTGCTCTGTCGCCCAGGCTGGAGTACAGTGGCATGATCTCGGCTCACTGCAACCTCCACCTCCCGGGTTCAAGTGATTCTCCTGCCTCAGCTTTCTGAGTAGCTGGGATTACAGGTGCGCACCGCCATGACCGGCTAATTTTTGTATTTTTAGTAGAGACGGAGTTTCACCATGTTGGTCAGGACTGTCTTGAACTCCTGACCTCATGATCCACCTGCCTCGGCTTCCCAAATGCTGGGATTACAGGCATGAGCCACTGCGCCCGGCCCCAAATACATTTTTTAAGTAAAGAGTTCTGGTAAAGTAATTCATCATGTGAACCCTAAATACTAAGTGAAAAATCTTGTCTATTTGTAGACAGCTGTTAGGGCTGTTTAAAGTGCTCTGGGAATGTTTTGAGATCATTGTAAACATATTTTCAATATGCCTTTTCATAGCAGAGTTTAAAATAGATGTCTCCCCAATTTTTCAACTTTGGACTTGTATTCTCAGCAAGAATAATTTATATAGAAGTGTTAATATCAAATATCTGCTCTTAGTTTTATAAATGTGTTTATCTTCTTAGGTGTACTGTAGTTGTATTAAATAGAATTATTGACTTAAATTATTTGAAGAAAGAAAGAAGTAGCTTTTAGAAAAGAAACATAACCTACTTATCTGTATTAGTGTTGCTTCTTTGACTGGTCACTTGAGTTCATCTACATGTCTTAGTGATGCTACATCCACTGTCCTATATTATTTTTGTTCTTTTATTGAAGGATATTACACAGAATATTACACATATCATAGGTATACAGCTTGATGAATTTTCACAAACTAAACATACCTGTGTAGCTTGCAGTCAGATCAAGAAACTGAATACTGCCAGCATCTCAGAAGCCATCCATGAGACCCCTTCAAGTCATTATTCTCTCTGGGGTAATGATCATCCCATTGTCAATACATTTTTTAAACATGTTTTAAAATTGAGTTCATAACCAGATTTAAGCCATACAAAAATTTCAGTCTCATTAAACTATTTTGTTGGCTAATTAATTTGCTTGCTTATCTCATTTATTTTATTTACTACAAATGTCCTTTGACTGTGAAATGAAAATTAAACTTAAAAAGATGAGTTTTCATTATGGAACAATATGTTTAAATTAACACATCTAGGAAATATATTTCTAAACTTTGGATTTCTTTTCCCTTACAGACCACCAAATCCCATTGAATTTCTAGCATCTTATCTTTTAAAAAACAAGGCACAGTTTGAAGATCGAAACTGACTTAATGGGAAGAACAGAAAAATTTAGTTGCTACTGTAGATTTACATGATTAAGAGGCAGCTTTAATTGCCATGATTATTCCCTCTTTTTGGATGTATAAGAACCTTCCGGACAACACAACCTATTTCTGGAATTGCAGAAGATAACATATTTCCCTTATTTTGATTTAATCACCATAAACCATACCTATTTAATGAGTGTATTCTGTGCAATTTTTTTCTCAGATTGTCTTTAACTTTGTTTTTAAAATGACCTTCAAAATAAACTGTCAAAACACCATTATTTTAAAGTAGTTTTTGTTCTGTATGACAAATATTTTACATGATTGAATTGTTTTATGAATTTCTCTTTTTCTTCTGTCTTCAAATGCTGCAGAGTTTTACAACAGAGAGAAAATACAGCAGTCAAGTATAATTTTAAAAATTCAGCCAATTTTTCTCAGCATTGTTTCTGGACCTTTCTGAGGGTGGGATCTGGGCATCTTCAATGGCTTAACAAGTATCACAGGTGATTCTAATGTACATTAAAGTTGGAGTACTAATAAAAGCATTGCAAAGGGGATACAATATCTTCTAATGTTATCAACATTTATAGTAATAGCTGTAATTTATTGCATTCCTACTAAGTTTCAGGCATAGTACATTTTTACTTAAATGATCTCTGATATAAGCAGCTCTGCAAAGTAGATATTATTATTCCCATTTTGCAGATGAGGAAACAGACTTGGAGAGGTTAAGTGACATGCTCAAGACAACAGTGCTGGTAAGTTTTTGAATGGGAATTCAAATCCTGTTCTACCAATGTGTTGCTGAATTTCATTGCTTCTCTTTGCAATAAAAAGCAGCAGCCAGACCTTTTTGGGGTCTATTCTCATTGTCCCCTGTGAAGAAATTGAGATAGCTCACTAGCTCAGAAAATAGAGAAACTGCCTTAAGAGAGCCAGGAAAAACATTCACTAGAGCAGTGGTTCTCAAATATGAGTGATTATCTCTCCCCACCCCCATTTCCCCAGAGAACATTTGTTGTTGTCTAGACACATTTTGGTTGTCACAACTGGAATAAGGGTGGGATTCTTGAACTCCTGACCTTGTGATCCACCTGCCTTGGTCCCCCAAAGTGCTGGGATTACAGGCATGAGCCACCATGCCCAGCTAGGTGGGGTTCTACTGGCATCTAGTGGGTATAGATGCTGCTGAAACATCTTAACAATGAATAGGACAGCCTATACAGGCTGTCTCATCTTCTCCCTCCCCAAGAATTATCTAGCTTAAAATGTCAGTGCCAAAGTTGAAAAACCCTGCATTAGAAGCCTATTAAAGTTGTGTGTCTCCAAGCTAAACATGTTAAGGCCTTTGCAAAGTTAGAAATTTAATGTGATTGGCCGGGCGCGGTGGCTCACGCCTGTAATCCCAGCACTTTGGGAGGCCGAGGCAGGTGGATCACAAGGTCAGGAGTTTGAGACCAGCCTGGCCAATATGGTGAAACCCTGTCTCTACTAAAAATACAAAAATCAGCCAGGCATGGTGGCATGTGCCTGTCGTCCCAGCCACTCGGGAGGCTGAGGTAGAAGACTTGCTTAAACCTGGGAGGCAGAGGTTGCAGTGAGCCGAGATTGTGCCACTGCACTCCAGCCTGGGCGACAGAGTGAGACTGTCTCAAAAAAAAAAAAAAAAAAAAATTAAAAAAAATACATAAATACATAATGCTGATTAGGTATGCCTTATAGTTTTCTTTAATACAGGAAATACTTATTTTAGTAGAACTGACACTTATGGGAGGTATTATGTTTTTGGTTTACATCTGCAAATCTACATATTTGAATAGGAAAAACCTGGACATACTGGGATCTTCTTATATAGTAGTTTTCATAAGTATTCTATCAAATTTATTTTGGTTATTTGGCTAACTCATAAGTTAATCCACCCAAGTCTTTTTAGTGATTTTGTAACATTTGAGTAGTAATTGGGTAATTTTTTTTTTTTTTTTTTTTTTTGAGACAAGGTCTCGCTCTGTCACTCAGGCTGGAGTGCAATGGCGTGATCTTGGCTCACTGCAACCTCTGGCTCCCAGGCTCAAGTGATTCTCCTGTGTCAGCCTCCTGAGTAGATGAGACTACAGGTGCATGCCACTGTCCCCAGCGAATTTTTGTATTTTTAGTAGAGACGGGGTTTCACTATGGTGGCCAGGCTGGTCTCGAATTCCTGACCTCAGGTGATCTGCCCACCTCAGCCTCCCAAAGTGCTAGGATTATGGGCGTGAGCCACCACGCCCATAATTGGGTAATCTTATTAAGGGATCAATAATCTTCTAGCAGTGGTTCTTTACTGACGATTCTCATCAGAGCTACTTGGGGGAACTTTTCAAATATAAGTATAAACAATATAAACATAAAAATCAATATAAAAATACAAATTTTGTTCATAATATAAGTATTATTTATGTGTTAACGGGCCTCTAAAGCTGTCACGTGGTGAACACGACCCAATGGGACAGAGCCTTTTTTGTTGTTGCTTTTTCTTTTTTGAGATGGAGTCTTGCTCGGTTGCCTAGGCTGGAGTGCAGTGGCGCAATCTCAGCTCACTGCAACCTCCGCCTCCTGGGTTCAAGCGATTCTCCTGTCTCAGCACCCCCCAGTAGCTGGGATTACAGGTGTGTGCCACCATACCCGGCTAATTTTTGTAGTTTTAGTAGAGACAGGGTTTTACCATGTTGGCCAGGCTGGTCTTGAACTCCTGACCTCAGGTGATCCACCCGCCTCAGCCTCCCAAAGTGCTGGAATTATAGGTGTTAGCCACCGTGTCCGGCCTGACAAAAATCTTTAAGGCATTCTGATACCTCTGGTTATGGACTGATTAGAAGATATTCTAGTTTTGGAAGTATAAATATGCAATACTCGACCTAGTGGTAAGGGCTGAGAATAGAAATGTCTTTTTATTAAGCTTTTTAGACGGAGTCTCGCTCTGTCGCCCAGGCTAGAGTGCAGTGGCTCACTGCAACCTCTGCCTCCCAGGTTTAAGCAATTCTCCTGCCTCAGCCTCCCGAGTAGTTAGGACTACAGGCGCAAGCCACCACACCCGGCTAATTTTTTGTATTTTCTTACAGACGGGGTTTCACCGTGTTGCCCAGGCTGGTTGCGAACTCCTGAGCTCAGGCAATCTGTCCGCCTCGGCCTCCCAACGTGCTAGGATTACAGGCGTGAGCCACCGCGCCCGGCCAATTTTTTTTTTTTTTTTTTAAGAGGTGAGGTCTCACTATGTTGCCCAGATGGTCTGTCTCAAACCCCTGACCTCATGAGATCCTGCTGCCTTGGCCTCCCAAAGTGCTGGGATTACAGGTGTGAGCCACTGTGCCTGGCAAGGAATGTCTTTTCCTGCCAGTCCACATAATACTTACTTGAGTATTTATGTGCCAGGCAGCATGCTAAATATTTACGTGAGTTGTCATTTAATCCTTGAACCTGTGAGGTGGATTTAAGTTTAAAAAATTTATCCCTATTTAATTTTACTTAAAAAATCACTTTATCAGAGTATAATTGAACAAAAAGCTGTATATATTTAATATATACAACTTGATTACTTTGGAGATAACTATAGATCACTGAAACCATAACTACCATCAAGGCCATAAACATATTCCTCACCCCTCAAAATTTGGGGTAGGTTTAATTTTAATTTTAATACTTTATTTAGAGATGAGGTCTTGCTCTGTCACCCAGGTTGGAGTGCAATGGCATGGTCATAGCTCACTGCAACCTTGAAGCCCTAAGCTCAAGTGAGCTTCTTGCCTTAGCCTTCCAAGTAGCTAGGACTATAGGTATACTGCTGAGCCTGGCTAATTTTTTTTTATTTGAAGCTTTTGCAGAGACGGGTTCTCACTGTGTTGACCAGGCTAGTCTTGAACTCGAACTCCTGGCCTCAAGCTATCTACCTGTCTATAATCCCATGGTGCTGGGATTATAGGTGTGAGAGCCATTGTGCCCAGCCTATTTGTTTTTGAGACGGAGTCTTGCTCTGTCACCCAGGCTGGAGCCCAATGGTAAGAGCATAGCTTACTCCTGGGCTCAAGTCATCTTCTTGCATCAGCCTCCTGAGCAGGTGGGACTACAGGCACACACCACCACGCCCAGCTAGTTTAACACTTCATTTATAGATGAAACATTTGAATAATTTCCTTAAGGTTACAGAGGAATTAAGTTTTTGGCAGGGATTCAAACCCATCTTAACATTATATATATATATGTATATGTTTTTACATATACATATATGTACAAATATATGTATATGTTTATGTTTATATATATACACACATATACATATATATACACACATATATATGTGTGTGTGTATATATATATTTTTTGAGATGGAGTTTGGCTCTTTTTGCCCAGGCTGGAGTGTGATGGCATGATCTCAGCTCACTGCAACCTCCGCCTCCTGGGTTTAAGCAAATCTCCTGCCTCAGCCTCCCTAGTAGCTGGGATTACAGGCGCACACCACCACACCCAACTAATTTTGTATTTTTAGTAGAGATGGGTTTTGCCATGTTGGCCAGGCTGGTCTCAAACTCCTGACCTCCAGTAATCCACCTGCCTCGGCCTCCCAAAGTGTTGGGATGGTGGCTCACAGGCGTGAGCCACCACCCCCTGCCAATACTATATATATATTTTTTTGAGACAGCGTCTGGCTGTGTTTTCCAGGCTGGAGTGCAGTGATATGATCTTGACTCACTGAAATCTGCCTCCTCGGCTCAAGCCAGTCTCTCATCTTAGCCTCCTAAGTAGCTAGGACTACAGGCATGCACCACCACGCCAGGCTAATTTTAGCTTAATACCCTATTACCTCTCAGGTGTGCCTAAATTTTTCTTTGGTGGAAAAACTAGTCCCACTGATCTAGCTAGTAGATGAAAAAGTGAGTCACCAATTAGCTGGGTGCGGTGGGGCGTGCCTGTAGTCCCAGCTACTCAGGAGGCTGAGGCTGGAGAATGGCTTGAACCCAGAAGCAGAGGTTGTAATGAGCTGAGATCGTGCCACTGCACTCCAGCCTGGGCGATAGAGCGAGACTGTGTCTCAAAATAAATAAATAGATAAATAAAAGTGAGTCACTGTAGGTAATCATAAATGATACATACTGTAGAAAGTTTTTTTGTTTGTTTTTGAGATAGAGTCTTGCTCCATCACCCAGGTTGGAGTGTAGTGGGATGATCTCGGCTCACTGCAGCCTTGACCTCCTAGGCTCAAGTGGTCCTCCCACCTCAGCCTCCTGAGTAGCTGGGACTACAGGTGCTTGCCACCATGTCTGGCTAATTTGCTTTTTTTGTATTTTTCGTAGAGACAGGATTTCACCATGTTGCCCAGGCTTGTCTTGAACTCCTGGGCTCAAGCAATCGCCCGCCTTTGCCTCCCAAAGTGCTGGGATTACAGGCATGAGCCACCATGCCTAGCTGTAAACATTTTTTTTTTTTGAGATGGAGTCTCGCTCTCTCGTCCATGCTGGAGTGCAATGGCATGCTCTCTGCAACCTCCACCTCCCAGGTTCAAGTGATTCTCCTGCCTCAGCCTCCTGAATAGCTGGGACTACAGGTGAGTGTCACCATGCCCGGCTAATTTTTTATATTTTAAGCAGAGACGGTGTTTCACCATGTTAGCTAGGATGGTCTTTCTCTCCTGACCTCGTGATCCACCTGCCTAAGCCTCTCAAAGTGCTGGGATTACAGGCGTGAGCCACTGTGCCTGGCTGACATTTTTTTTTAAACTTAAAAATATTCTATATGAATTTGGTAATTTTTTGATTTTAGTCTTGTCTTTGGGTATGAGTTCTTTCATGGAATTCTGTATTGTCCTTTTTCCACAAAGCACACCTATGATGCATGGTCTAAAAATTTCAGTTTCAAATTTTTTGGAAGTATCTTAAGGTTTAGACCTTTAAGAATTAATTTGTAGAATGCTAGATTTGTTTTATCAGTCTTTACTCATCTTGTCTGCCTCTGGCAGTTTTTTTTTAATTGAGTCTTTCTAAAACATTCAACCTAATTTTTCTACAAACGTGTCTTAGTCCTTCTGGCCTGCTATAACAAAATACTATAGATTCGGTGGCCTGTAAACAACAATTTATTTCTCACAATTCTGGAATCTGGGAAGTTCAAGATTAAAGTTGTCTAGTGAGGGCCTACTTTCTGGTTCACAGATGGCACCTCCTAGCTTTGCCTTCACATTGTGGACATGGACTAGCTAGATCTCTGAGGTCTCTTTTAAGGCCACTAATCCATTCATAAAATGACTGAATTACCTCTGAAAGATCCCCCACTCATAATGCCGTCGCCTTAGTGGTTAGGATTTCAACATATGAATTTGGGGGGAACACAGCATTCAGACCATAGCACACCTTTTGTTTTATGTATTTGTATTTCTTTGGCTTATGTAATGTTTAATTAAATTAGGTAATGGCAGTACCTAATAGAACTGGTATAAATAAGTTGAAGAACATAATTGATCCTTGTTGGGCATACACACAAATATAGAAAGAATGCCATAATGTGAGAGTTTCTTTTTTCTTTTTTTTTTTTGAGATGGTGTTTTGGTCTTCTTGCCCAGGCTGGAGTGCAATGGCACTATCTCGGCTCACTGCAACCTCCGCCTCCCGGGTAGAAGCTTCTTCTGCCTCAGCCTCCCAAGTAGCTGGGATTATAGATGCCTGCCACCATGCCCGGCTAATTTATGTATTTTTAGTAAATACTGGGTTTCACCATGTTGGCCAGGCTGGTCTCAAACTCCTAACCTCAGATGATCTGCCCGCCTCGGCCTCCCAAAGTGCTGGGATTATAGGCATAAGCCACCACCCCCAGCTGAGAGTTTCTTAAAGAGTGGAGCCCAGTAGCTTTAGGAGTTCAGTTTATTCATGGGCATTACTCAGTGTATTTTACTGAGGTAATGGAGAGCATCACTTAAACGCTCATAAATTGGTTAAATGGAAGTCAGTTTAGAAAGTTACTACTATATGGCCGGGCACCGTGGCTCACGCCTGTAATCCCAGCACTTTGGGAAGCCGAGGTGGGTGGATCACCTGATGTCAGGAGTTTGAGACCAGCCTGGCCAACATGGTGAAACCCTGTCTCTACGAAAAATACAAAAATTAGCCGGGTGTGGTGGTCGACACCTGTAATCCCAGCTACTCGGGAGGCTGAGGCAGGAGAATCGCTTGAACCCGGGAGGCGGAGGCTGCAGTGAACCGAGATTGCGCCATTGCACTCCAGCCTGGGTGACAGAGTGACGCTGTGTCTCAAAAAAACAACAACAAAAAAGAAACTATTATACTTTGGTGTCATATATTATATATAACTGGAAATCATATAAACAGTTCCTAACCTTTGACCATTTAATGATGACGTCGTTTAGTAAATAAATACAAAGATTGAGTAAAACCTACTGTATCCCTTAAGAGTGAGTTCATGAATTACGTTGGTGGGTGGGTTAGTTGGGAGGATCAGTAGATTGAATCAGGAATAGATTCCTGGAGGAAATAGAAACCTTGAATTGAAAAAAAAAGGGAAGAGAGTGGGTTGGATAGAAGGAGATCAATCTACCTAGTTCTGATGCAGCTAAAGGAAGAATATTGAACTTTTATTTAAATGTCATTTAGGAGAAGGTACAGTGGGATTTTAAGATGGATAACTTCCTGTTAGAAGCGATGGAATCGTTTTAGGAAGAGCATACAAAACTGTAGCCAGGTATTTTCCTGGACTGGATTCCAAAATGGCATTACCAATTGGAGGCCTGATGACATATCATCAAACTGGAAAAATGAGGCACAAAAGATGAAACTGGTGAGTGGCTATAACAGAAAATCCACTTATTAAAAAATAAAATCTCTGGGTGTAAATTAGCAAAGAAGAAAAGTAATAAAATAGTGGAAAATAGGTCACTAGTGATAAAAGGGGTAGTTGGTAATGAATAATTGTTTTTTAAAAAACCTTGCCAGCCTTTGGCCGGGCACAGTGGCTCACACTTGTAATCCCAGCACTTGCAAGGCCGAGGCAGGCAGATCACCAGAGGTCAGGAGTTCGAGACCAGCCTGGCCAATATGGTAAAACCCCATCTCTGCTAAAAATACAAAAATTAGCCAGGCATGGTGGTGTGTGCCTGTAATCCCAGCTACCCGGGAGGCTGAGGCAGGAGAATTGCTGGATCTGGATCCCTAGAGGTGGTGGAGGCTGCAGTGAGCCGAGATTGCGCCAGTGCACTCCCTGGGCAACAGAGCAAGACTCTGTCTCAAAACAAAATCAACCTTGGCAGTCTTTAACAAAGCTTTGTATTTTTTTATTTTTTAGACAGGGTCTTGCTCTGTCAGCCTTGATTGCAGTGGCACAATCATAGGTCACTGCAGCTTTGAACTCCTGGGCTCAAGCAATCCTCCTGCCTCAGCCTCCCGAGTAGCTGGTACTACAGGGCGCGGTACTACAGGGGCGTGCTACTATGTCAGGCTAATTTGTTTTTAGTAGAGATGAGATCTTGCTGTGTTGCCCCAGGCTGGTCTTCACCTCTTGAACTGAAGTGATCCTCCTGCCTTGGCCTCCCCAAATTTTGGGATTATAGGTGTGCCTGGCTCCTTATATCTTTTGACTCTGTTATTCCATTTCTGAGAGTCCTAAATATTAATAAATATGGAAAAGAGCTCTATGTAAAAAGTTGTATTACAAAACATTGGAAATGAATAAATTTTTATCTTACAGGAATTATTAAATATCTAATGTACTTAGTCTAGTGTTCAGATACACAGTATTTAATAAATACTGTTTATTATGTTTGGTTTCTAAGGTAGACAGGGGCAAAGTTGACTGACACTAGGTTAGAACACTAGTTTTAGTTGAAATCAAAAGACCCTCTCTGTGTTAGACTCTTCTCTTGATTTGTTCAAAATGCTGTGTTACTATTGTAAAATATTTTTCTGATCTATAGGGCTTTCAGTGTTAGGGTGCTTCTAAAGCTGTTAGTTGTGGATAAGTAGAATCTAAAAATGGTCAGTTTAATATTGCCGTGTAGATTCAAAATCAAGCCTAAAGATGTAAAAATAGAGGTTTTTTTTTTGTTTGGTATGTAGTATATGTATATGGCACAAAATACAAAAGATACACAAAGATATACATTGGAAAGGTTAAATCCTTTTTCCATCCTTCCACCTCAGCCACCCAGTTACTTCTAGAAGTGATTACCTTCTAGAAGTATTCCATGCATATGCAAGTATATGAAAATACAATTATTCATTTCTATACAAATGGAAGCATACTTTATACATTCTGTAATTTGCTTTTTTCACTTTTTTGAAACTATTTCCATACTAGTATATAGTGCCATTTCATTCTTCTTTTTTTTTTTAAAGATGGGGTCTTGGCCAGGCGTGGTGGCTCACACCTGTAATCTCAGCATTTTGGGAGGCCGAGGCGGGTGGATCACGAGGTCAGGAGATCGAAACCATCCTGGCTAACATGGTGAAACCCCATCTCTACTAAAAACACAAAAAATTAGCCGGGCGTGGTGGTGGGCGCCTGTAGTCCCAGCTACGCGGGAGGCTGAGGCAGGAGAATGGCGTGAACCCGGGAGGCAGAGCTTGCAGTGAGCCGAGACCGCGCCACTGCACTCCAGCCTGGGCAACAGAGCGAGACTCCATCTCAAAAAAAAAAAAAAAGATGGGATCTCACTCTGTTGCCCAGCCTGGAGTGCAGTGGTGTGATCATAGCTCATTGCAGTCTCCAACTCCTGGGCTAAAGCAATCTTTCCCACTTCAGCCTCCCAAGTAGCTGAGGCCATAGGTGTGTGCCACTGTGCCTGGCAAAGTTTTAAAATTTATTTTTAGCTTTTTTTTGTCTTGCTATGTTGTCCAGGCTGGTCTCGAACTCCTGGCCTCAAGTGATCCTCCTGCCTCAGCCTTCCAAAGTGCTGGGATTACAGGCATGAGCCACTGCGCCCAGCCACTTCATTCTTTTTAATGGGTGCGTATGTATATCCTAGTTTAACAAGTTTCACATTGATGGACATTGTGGTTGTTTCTAGTTGTTTGCTACTACTGAATGCTGCAGTAAATATTGGACATGCTGCCTTCCTTCCCTTCCCTTCCTCCCTCCCCTCCCTCCCTCTCTGTCTCTCTCTTTCTCTCTTTCTTTCTTTCTCAGAGTCTTGCTCTTGTCACCTAGGCTGGAGTGCAATGGCATGATCTCGGCTCACAGCAACCTCCGCCTCCCAGGTTGAAGCGATTCTCCTGCCTCAGCCTCCCGAGTTGCTGGGATTACAGGCACCTGCCACCACGCCTGGCTAATTTTTGTATTTTTAGTGGAGACGGGGTTTTGCCCTTTTGGCCAGGCTGGTCTCAAACTCTTGGCCACGTGATCCGCCCGCCTTGGCCTCCCAAAGTGCTGGGATTACAGGCAGGAGCCACCGCGCCCGGCCTGCCTTCTTATTTCTTGAAGTCTGAGCTTTATAAGGATTGTCTGTTAATAAAAGTTTCCTCCTTGCTCCCTACTATGAATAATGCTTATGCAGTGTCAAACCAAAATCACTAGTGGATATAATGGAAATTATTGATAATAACATGAAAATTGTACAGTATTGCCAGATAAGCTTCTCCTAAAATACAAAGTATTTTGCATTATATGAATTTTCCTTAATTTAGGGGAGGTGAATAAATGAATAGTTTCAACCTCTTTCAAGGGTATACTTGAGTAAGGTGGCTAGAATAAGGTGGACAGGGGGAATAATTGTGGCACGTATTGAGAGCATCCTAGAGATAACATAATTATCTGCTAACCTTTCAGTTCAATTGCATTGTGGTCTTTATTCAGTTTGACCAGCAAGAAAATTTCAGTAGAGCATTTTAATAGGGAGAAAGCTGAATTTTAAATTAGATTACTAGTTTGGAATGAGACCTACGATTGTTGCTAGGAGTAGAGGATAATAATAAGAACAAATATTTATAAAGAACAGCTTATGAAGCATTTTAACATACCTTAATAATTCTCACAGCAAGCATATGAGTTAGCTATTACTCCTGTTTGCATTTGACAGATAACACTGAGGCTAGAAAAGGTTAAATTACTAGATGTCCATGGTCACACAGCTGATGAGTGACAGGGCCAGGACTCAAATCTGACTTTCTAATTTGAAGGGCCTGAAATACTAAGCTTTCTTTGTTTAATTGTATCCAATCCCCTCTCCACCCCCCCCCAACACCCCACACCTCTTTTCCATAGAAACAAAATCAGCAATAAATAACCATAAGAACCATCATCATATAAGCACTTAGGGCAGTTTCCTTTTCTTGAAACTTACAACAAAAGTTTACCATTTTATCAATGATCACTGAGTTTTGGTACTGTCAGAACAGTACCATGTAATCAGAGCTCAAGCCTTCTTTTTTCTGTTACCTCTAAAGTAGCTTTGGCCCGGGTGCAATGGCTCATGCCTGTAATCCCAGCACTTTGGGAGGCCGAGGCCGGTGGATCACCTGAGGTTAGGAGTTCAAGACCACCCTGGCCAACATGGTGAAACCCTGTCTCTACTAAAAATACAAAAATTAGCTGGGCATGGTGGATGGTGGTGGGCACCCATGATCCCAGCTACTCTGGAGGCTGAGGCAAGAGAATCACTTGAACTCGGGAGGCGGAGGTTGCAGCGAGCCCAGATCGAGCCACTGCACTCCAGCCTGGGTGACAGAGCAAGACTCTGTCTCAAAAAAAAAAATAAAAAAAAAAAGTTTTGGCTACATGGTATGTCCATTTTTTTTTGTTGCATATTATGTTTTGTGCAAGTTGGTGGAGAGGGTAAAATTTGAGTAAACAAATATACAGTGGAGATTTTAGGCTAATTAGAAAAAGGTATGAGAGTCAGAAGTGTTCCAGTAATTGACTAGGCTTTAGGACAGGGATACTGCACAAAATCCTTGGGCCCTGAAGTTGGAGAAGGTGGGAGGAGGAGAGGAAACAGAATAGCACTTTTAAAAGTAAAATTGAATACTAGACAGCCAGTCATCTACTCTGGAATCTGTCAGGGGCTTGTTTAGTATGAAACTCAGATATAATTTTTTTTTCTTTTCTTTTTTGAGACAGGGTCTTGCTATGTACGTTGCCCAGGTTGGAATGCAGTGGCGTGATCATGGCTCACTGTAGCCTCGACCTCCTGGGCTCAAGTGATCCTCCCGCCTCCGCCTACCAAGTAGCTAGGACCACAGGCGAAGCCACCACGCCCGGATAATTAAAAAATAAAAAATTTATAGAAACAGGGTCTCCTATGTTCCCCAGGCTGGTCTAGAACTCCTGGCCTCAAGCAGTCCTACTGCCTCAGGCCCCCAAAGTGCTGGGATTATAGGCAGGAGGTACCATGCCCATGCAGTTACAAACATTTTATAGTGTTTGCCCCAAAACTTTCATTGGATGTATGCAACTTTCTCTTCCTCTATTCCTACTTTTGCAATGGTGTACTTTGTAACAATAACACTTCCTCAGAGGTCCAAGATAGCCTCCTTTGCTGTGATTCTTATACAATTGTAAAAAAATTATTTGTTCCTGACATTTATGTGGAATACTGGGATTTATAAGATGACAAAGGTGAAAATAATATTTGTTGTAGGCTTACCCTGTCAGGCTGTTCACATTCAACAGCTCTTATAATCGTAGGTACACTCCTTGAGTGTCCCCATTTTACAGCTGAGGATAACGAGGCTAGTTATATCAAACACCTTAGTTAGGGAGATATGACATATACCTACATAAATACAACATGAAACAAGATAAATGGTTACAGTGTCAAAGCCACCATTAGGTGGTAAGAGTGACCCTGTGAAGCAAAAACTAGCATTTGGATGACCACAGGCACACTTTACCACGCGCCTGCTTCTACAGATGAACTTCCCGGCGTGCCACCCTAGGAATGAGACCTTGGGGGTGCAAATCCATGAGAGATGCCTGTATATGATGGATACCCGCGGGACTCCTCGTGGAAAGCCGCATCCGCGAGCCCTAGGTGCTCTCCATTTGAGGAAGTTGGCTGGGGGAGGGGGCTTGCCTTGCGGCTGCGTCCTGCTCCCCGCGCCCTGCCCCCACCTCCCAGCCTCTGCTGCCGCTAAACCCCGGAGAGCGGAGCGTGCACGTTGAGATTCCTCGGCGGGTAGGCAGCGGTGCTGGGCATGCTCAGTGGGCAGGACCCGTTAGAGTGGCGAGTAAGGAAGCGTTGGCTCTTCTCCGGGTCTGCCTTCCCCGGTTCAGGCCCCGGCCCTGGGCTTTTGTGTGCGCGTAGCTGCAGCCGCCGCTGCCCCCTCGCGGGGCTGCCCGACCCCAGATGCCGTCAGGCCTGTCCGGTTTCCGCCGTTAACCTCGCCGCGCGGCCGGGAGGAGGAGCGGGGCGGGGCCGGCGGCGGGCGGCCGGGCTGGAGGGCCCTGCCGGGGGTGGGGGTGGGTGCGGGGAGCCCCGCGGGGGGTGGGGGGCGGGGGCGGGCGCGGAGTCACGGGGGTGGGGTCACTCGCGGTGGCTCGGGGAGGCCAGCTGGGAGGGGAGGGGGCCGTGGGGGCGGCTCGGCGGAACCAGCCCCGGCTGGGCAGCAGCGGGGACGCCGGGGGCCGGGGCCAGGGCTTTCCGGGCTTCGGTGAGGCCGCCGTGGGCCCCATCTTCCGGCGGTCGCCGGAGTTTGTGGTGATTGTTGCTGCCGCCGCCACCGCCCCGGCTGCCATCTCCTCCTCCTGGGCCGTCGCCTCCTCCTCTTCCTCCTCCTCCTGGGCCGGGCTGATCCCCTCCCCGCTGCCGCCTCCTCCTGGGCTGGGCCCGCGGTGTCTCGTCCCCTCGCGGAGCCGCTCCTGCCGCCGCCGCCGCCGCCTCCTCATTCATCCTCGTGCACCATAGGCGGCACAGGCACCAAGATGTCCAACCGAGTGGTCTGCCGAGAAGCCAGTCACGCCGGGAGCTGGTACACAGCCTCAGGTAGGGCCCCAGGCCGCCGGCCCGCCCGCCGCCGTCGCCGCCTGGCCCCACGCCCGGCCGGCCGAGGTCGGCGGCCCGGCCCCGCGGCGGCGGCGGGCGGGGACGAGGGCGCGGACGGGCCGCCGGGCGCGGACCGCGTGGGGAGGGAGCGAGCCGAGGCCGGCCTCGCCGCCTCCCCCACCCGGGCGGCGGGCATCCCGCGCCGGCAGCCCGGGGCCGGCCGGCCTCACGCTCTCCGGAGTTGGGCGAGAGGGAGAGTTGCCGCCTCGGCAGCCTGCGCCCTCCCTCAGGACCAGGCTCGAGGAAGGAACGTGCTCCCGGACCCCAGCCGACTTGTCGCCGCCTCTGGCTTGCAGGAAGCGTGCGGCCGCTGCCACCCCCGGGAAGGACGGTGTGCCCGGCGCCGAGCCCCGCTTCTCCACGCCGCAGGGCAGCGACCCTCCGCCCTCTTGCCGAGCCAGGGACCCTTTCCTTTCCTCTCCCGTCTTCCCTGCTCTCCCCGCTGGCGGTCCGGGGAGTGCCCTCGCCCAGAGGGAGTTCTCTCGGTCTGCCCCCGAGCCCCCGCGCCCACAGCCGGAGAGGAAGTCTTCTCGCCCCGTGCCTCTGGTGCTGGAGAAGGAGGCAGCGTTTCCCCGCACCTTTAAGGGGCTCCGCTGTCTTGCAGGGAGTGAAGGGTAGCACTTTTTTACGTTACCAGACTACAGACGAGGTCTCTGCATGGGGAGATATGTCAGAGGAGGGCCTTTCAGGGATTTGTCACTTTGTATGGTGGGGCTGGGGTGGAAGTACTGCTAAGCAGGGGCTTGGGGGTGGGGGGGCTCCCAGCTCTTTTGTCAGTGTTTGCATTGTTACTGTCATTCACGAAAGGGGCAGCTGGATATGGCATCAGCACTTTTCCCGAGCAGTCGCCCCAGTCACTGGTCGCCCTACACCAGGCAGGTGCTGGAACTACCTAACAAATTAAGTTTAAGCTTTGAGCGAGTTGAGTTTTCTGTCTCCACTGTCTAAAAGCATTTTAGACTTCTTTATGTGAAAGTGTAGGGACTTTCCCTTTAATAAAGTGCTTGTTAGAATGCCTGTTTTCTGGGATTATTTTCAGGAGTCACATTTCTGGTATGTTAACAAAGACAGTTCTACTGTGATTCCTCATAGTCTTCAGTCATTTGGTATTGGCTTGTCAATAACTAGACCTAACTTCTCGAGGTGAATCGGATCATGTTTCCTTTTGCAAAGAATTGGCTTGGAGAGTGACTTGGCCTGTGAGAAAGCAAAGATTTGGAAGAAAATTCATTTCTCTGAGGTTGCTAAACTAGCTCATTAAATACATGTACCTTACTGAAATACATGACTCACTGAAGATTTTCTGTGTTAAGGAGACACAAAAGAATTGTGAGGATTGGATTTGCAGCTGTAGCTAACAGGTAGCTATAGTTTTGCATTAAGCAAATATGACATTTTATGGTTAAAGTGGCTTCCATTCATGGTCCTAAAGTACTTCATAAACATTTAATCATCCTCAGAGCCTGAGAATGCCAGTTAAATTATTCTTGTTCAGCTTACGGGGAAACATGTAGAGAAGTGGTTTTTTTTTTCCTCTCTAGACGGAGTCTTGCTCTGTCGCCCAGGCTGGAGTGCAATGGCTCGATCTTGACTCATTGCAACCTCCGCCTCCTGGGTTCAAGCGATTCTCCTGCTTCAGCCTCCTGAGTAGCTGAGATTACAGGCGCGCGCCACCACGCCCAGCTAATTTTTTGTATTTTTAGTAGAGACAGGTTTCACCATGTTGGCCATGCTGGTCTCTAACTCCCGACTTCGTGATCCGCCCGCCTGGGCCTCCCAAAGTCCTGGGATTACCGGCGTGAGCCACTGTGCCAGGCCAGAAGTTCAGTGTTTTAAACTTTCGTTGTAGTTTGCATTGGAATGTGGGCAAGTGATTCTGGAGGAATTTCTATAGATTCTTGAACATTCTTTGGATAATCTTATATGGCATAGCTTACACTTGGATTTGGAAAGACTTCTTTGGTATTCTAAGATGAATTCGTTAATCCAGCTCAAAACATTCTGTGATTATTGTTATTTATCAACAGTGAACTAAAGAGGACTATTTTCTGAAAAATTCCAAGTATATTCTTATTTCCCTAAATTCTGAGTGAAATCAATAATGCCATTTTTGGTAATGTGCATTGTCACAGAGAACCTTAAAATTAAGGCCAGATATATGACAATTTTTGGGGGAGTCAGTGTGGGACTTTTTAAACTTGAGTAGTAATTGAGGGTAGATTTAAAGCAATTCAATTGTAAAAGCTTATTTTGTATTTTAAAAATAAATACAACTACAGATAAGTAAACTTCGACTGGGTTTAGTAACGCCTGTCTTTAATATTTGTCAGTGTACCTACATTGATAACATTGACCTTTGGAAAAATTGGACTTGTATTGTGTTATTTCTCTAGCATATTAGTCCTAAAAAAGTGTGAGTAATAGGAGATGGAGAGGTTTGTGGATTGTCATTCTGTGGTTCCTTCAGCATTCAAGTTGTGTCCGTAGAATTAATGTGTTTAATTACCGACATAAATAAGGGTGAAAACACATTTGCTTTAGTTATATAGCTATTTCAGAAAAAAGTGTGTGTGTACATATATAAATATTACATATATACACACACGTATCTTCTTTTTGTTTATCCCTTGTTATATGCTAGATCCATTTATAGAGAGTAACAAATTATTTCTTGCCCTCAAGGAATTTTCAGTTTATTTGAAGTAAGTAAGAACTTTTAGGGCAGCAAATAAATATCAAGTAAGTTGAGATATGCTTTTAGGACTACTGAGGAGGGTAGAATCATTTTGGGGTAGGATTTGAATTATGCGTTGAAGGAAGAGTATTTGAACAGGTTTGGAGCAGGGAGGAAGGAACATTGGATTGGGAAACCCCACACAGATACAGAGGCAGGTAAATGTAAATAGTTCAATTTAATAAGAATGGAAGGTACACAGGGGCATAGTTCATGAGCCTGGAGTAGTAGGCTGGTCCTAGAGTACAGATGCCTATGAATGCTAGGCATCATTGGGACTGGACTTACTCAGTTGAGAGTGAGGACCAATGGAGGTTTCTTAGTAGGGGACTAATATGATGCAAATAGCATTTTAGGAAATTTAATCTCATAGGATGATTCATTCTCACTTCTTTTTTTTTTTTTTTTGAGATGGAATCTTGCTGTGTTGCCCAGGGTGGAGTGCAATGGCATGATCTTGGCTCACTGCAGCCTCCACCTCCCGGGTTCAAGAGATCCCTCTGCCTCAGCCTCCTGAGTAGCTGAGACTGCAGGCCCCCGCCACCATGCCTGGCTAATTTTTGTATTTTTAGTAGAGATGGGGTTTCACCATATTGGCCAGGCTGGCCTTGAACTCCTGACCTCGTGATCTGCCTGCCTCGGCCTCCCAAAGTGCTGGGATTACAGGCGTGAGCCACCACACCCAGCCCATTCTCACTTCTTTATGGGTGTGCAGCAGGTATCAGCAAACTAACTGTGGCCCATACTGCAAATGTAGCTGCAGCCTTTTTTTTTTTTTTTTTTTTTTGGTAAGGTCCAGTAGCTAAGAATGGTTGTTAATATTTAATGGGTTGTTTAAAAAACAAACAAAAACATGAAATGCTGTAAGACTGTATTTGACACACAAAATCTGAAATATTTACTCTTTGGCTCTTCATAGAAAAAATTTGCCAAACCCTAGCCAGTGTAGGTTAGTGGTTGTCAAAGTTTGATCTCTGGACCAGCAACATAATCTAAATGTAGTCTGTTTTCTCCAGATTTGCTACCGCTTTCATCCCATTATTTTAGGCCCTTATCATCTTCTTTTAGAATAATTACAACTGTCTCCGAATTGGACTTCCTTCTGCCAGTCCTATCCCTTTAAATCCATCTTCTGTACTGCTGCCTGAATAGTATGTTGGCCAAATCATTCCTTTGATCATTTCCTCACTGATCTATCTTGCCTCTTGGTTAAGGTCTAAGTCCCCTCATAACTTGCCATCTTCCTATCTCTATGACCGCTTTCCCCTACCCCAACCCAGTTTTGGTTTTACCCCCCTTAAGTGACATCTAATAGTTGTTCATTGTTTCTTTAAATACATCATGCTGTTTCTTATCACTGTGCTCTTGCACAAACTGGTCCCTCTGTTGAAATATTCTTTGTTGGGATAATTCCTATTCCTCTTTTGAAGACTCAAGTGTTAACACCTCCAAGAAACCTACCCTGGTGCTTTGCCTCCCCAATGTGGTTTTTGATGTTACCTGTATATGAGGTAAGCCAGGTACCATGTCTTACTCATTTTTTTGTACCCTAAGTACTCAGCATAGGCTTTGTACATAGTAGATGCTCAATAAATATTTAACTGAATGTTAAAGTGCTTGGCATATAGTAGGCGTATAATTAGCAAGTGGCAAGTATTGGTAGCATATATGGACAGGGATACAAATGTTTACATTCTGAAGAACGGTGGGGCTGATATGGGACTGCTGCCATTCAAGTCTCTGATCATGGTATAGATGAAGCATCTTGGTGGTAGGAAGGGATTACCAATCCTGTTGTGCCAGTTAGGGTTCCAGGGAGTGTAAGATTTTTAAAGTATGACATACTTTAAACAAGTTCAGCTAGGTGAATTAAGTACATTCACATAATGAGTATTCAACTCAAGAAACACATCAGTACTGGAATTCCCACCAAATGCCCCTCTCCTCATTCCATGTTCCTTGTATTTTAAGAACATAGAAAAATTTTGTCTGTTTTCCAATTCTTTATCAGTGGAATTATATAGTATGTATTCTTTGAGCTTCTTTTTTTTTTTTTTTTTGGTAACAGAGTCTCTCTGTCGCCCAGGCTAGAGTGCCGTGGCTCGATCATAGCTCACTGCAGCCTTAACTTCCTGGGCTCAAGCAGTCTTCCTCCTTCAGCCTCCTTAAGTGTTGGGATTATAGGTGTGAGCCACTGCACCTGGCTCCTTTGAGCTTTTGCTCAGTGTTACATTTGTAAGATTAATACATGTTGTATTGTACTTTGTTCATTCTGTTGCGTGACCATTCCAGTTTATTCTGTTGATGGACATGTGGGTTTTTTAGTTTTGCTGCTGTGAACACTTTTATACCTTTTTTTGGTCAATGTATATGTGATTTTTGATGGATATATGCCTTAGGGTGGAGTGATTAGATCATGGTCTATGCAAATGGTAAGTTTTTTTTTTTTTTTTGAAATGGGGTCTAACTCTGTTGCCCAGGCTAGAGTGCAGTGGTGCGATCTCACCTCACTGCAACCTCTGCCTCCCGGGTTCAAGCAGTTCTCCTGCCTCAGCATCCCGAGTAGCTGGGATTACAGGTATGCACCACCACACCCGGATAATTTTTGTATTTTTAGTAGAGATGGGGTTTCACCATGTTGTCCAGGTTGGTCTTGAACTCCTGACCTCAGGTGATTTGCGCCCCTCCCTCAGCCTCCCAAAGTACTGGGATTACAGGTGTGAGCCACTGTGCCCGGCCCCATGTGATAAGTTTTAGTAGATTCTGCTAAAGTTTTGCAAATTGGTTTTACAAATTTACACTCCCACCAGCAGTGTGTAAGAGCTCCAGTTGCTTCTCATCTTTGCTAACACTTGGTATTGTCAGTCTTTTTATTTTTAGTTATTCTGGAAGGGTGTGTAGTGATATTGTAGTGTAGTTTTAATTCGTATTTTCCTGATGCTTAATGAAGTTGAGCATTTTTTCTTGTTAGGGACCCCATGTTTATTGGCCATTGGATTTCTGCTTTTGTGAAGTGTCTGTTAAATCTTTTGCCCTTTTTTTCTACTGGGCTGTTTATTTTTTTCATATTGACTTCTAGTTCTTATTCTGGCTACATTTCTTTGTTAGGTACATATTGCATCTATCTTCTGCCCTTTTAGAATCTTGGTGTGTCAGTGAATTAAAGCTTTTATTTATTTATTTACTTATTTATTTATTTGAGACAGGGTCTTGCTCTGTTGCCCAAGTTGGATGGCAATGGTGTGATCACAACTCACTGCAGCCTCTAACTCTTGGGCTCAAGTGATCCCCCTGCCTCAGCTTCCTGAGTAGGATTATAGGCATGTACTGTCATGCCTGGCTAAGTTTTAAAATTTTTTGTAGAGATGGTGTCTCACTCTTGTTGAGGCTGGTCTCAAATTCCTGGTCTCAAGCTATTCTCCTGTCTCAGCTTCCTGAGTAGCTAACTACAGATGTGTGCCATTATCCTTGGCTAATTGTTAAAATTTTTTGTAGAGATGGTGTCTCACTTTGTTGCCCAGGCTGGTCTCAAACTCCTGGTCTCAAGCAGTCCTCCTGCCTTGGCCTCCCAAAGTGCTGGGATTACAGGCATAAGCTATCATGCCTGGCCAAATTCTTAGTTTTAAAGAAGTGCAGTTTATCAGTTGGTTAGTGCTTTTGTTGTTTCCCGTTTATGAAATCTCTACCTACCTGAATGTCATGAAGTTACCCTCCTGTGCTTTTTTCTAAGAGCTTTCTCTTTTTATCTTTCATATTTAGATCTATACTTCATTTGGTTGATTTGAGCATATGTATGCTGTGTTTGTGAAGTAGCAGGACATTACATTAAATTTTTTTTGTTAAAGTAAGCATATATTGAAAAAGTATACAAATCAAGTATATACCTTGGTGGATATGCACAGATTTCATATACCCTATGTAACAAGTCCCTGTGTTAAGAAATAGAACATTTCTTTGCTTTTTTTCCCTTGGCAAATAGTGATTATATTATTGATGGTACATCTTATAATCACGGCTGTCATGGAATTGAGGAAATATCCAAAGTCTGATAATTTCAAAGAACATTCTTGAAGTATTTCTATGATATATATCTTAAATGCAGTTTTAGTTTTAGTTTTCATTAATTCTACTATGTTTCTAAACAATTGATAAAATTATATCAGGGTTCTATAGCTGGAAAACTACAGCTTAATTTTTTTGGCATGTACCTTAAGTTTAGGAGTATAAAATATTTGCTGGAAGTTTGATTGGATTAAAAAAAGATAGAGTGTCAAAATAATACATCTTGGTGTGTGGGAAATTGAAAACCTGAATAATAAAAATATTTCTCTTTGGAAAGACTATATAATAAAATTTAGTTTCGAAGTGAATTATTTTATGTTACTAAATACTGTTTTCTGTATGCTGATTTTTCTTTGCATCCCATCCTATTATTTTACCTTGCAGAAAGGCAAGAAGGAAAGAACATATTTAACAGGCAAACTGTTGATATGATTGCCTGATTACTTCTAGTTTTCAGTTTCCTTGTCCTTTCACATGCAGTTTCCAAGTCAAAATCATCTCCTTCACTGTCTCCATGGTTTGTGTCAACTGCTTTTGAGTTTTTGTCCATTTGAAAGAAGATGAAAATGACAAAAACTTTCATTAAGTATATTTCATAGGTATATTACGTATGTATGTATATAATCCCTAATCTTCAAAAGGACCCTCCAAGGTAGGTATTATCTCCATTTATGGATGTGGAAACAATGACCTAAGTTGAGTAACTTGTTTAAGGTATAACAAGTAAGTTGAAGAACCAGTCTGACTCTAAAATTAGAGTTCGGTATTAGGGGCAGGAAGGTATGGGAAAATATGCTACCCGAAACACTGAACTTACTCTATCCCACTTCATTTTCCCCAAACTACAGTATGAATATTTAACTCATATATGTATATTATGTATATGTGTATATTATTTAACTCGTACATGTATATTATATATATAAGTATATTGTGGCTTATATAAAGGATTTCCTCATACATATGTATGTATATATGTATATGTATATATGTGTATGTATATATGTATATGTATATATGTGTATGTATATATGTATATGTGTATATGTACATGTATATATGTATATGTATATATACACGTATATATGTACATGTATATATGTATATGTATACATACACGTATATATGTATATGTATATATACGCATATATACGTATATACGTGTGTGTGTGTGTGTGTGTATATATATATATATATATATTTTTTGGAGACAGAGTCTCGCTGTGTTGCCCAGGCTGGAGGGCACTGGTGAGATCTCAGCTCACTGCAAGCTCTGCCTCCTGGTTCAAGCGATTCCCCTGCCTCAGCCTCCCAAGTAGCTGGGTCTACAGGCATGTGCCACCACACCCGGCTAATTTTTTGTATTTTAGTAGAGACGGGGTTTCACCATGTTGGTCAGGATGGTCTTGATCTCCTGACCTTGTGATCCGCCCTCCTTGGCCTCCCAAGGCGCTGGGATTGCAGGTGTGAGCCACCACGCCTGGCCATATATTTTTAATTGTTACAGTAATCCTATGATTAGGTATAGGGTTGGTAATGCAGGCAAGTCTTTAATTCTACCCTCACCTTGCCATTTTATAGATGAGAAACGAAGACTTGGAGGAGGCTACGTCATCTGAGTCATATTACTTGTAAATAGTAGAGTTGGGTTTTGAACCCAGGACTTCTGGCTAAAGCTTACTGTTAAGAAGAAAAACTAAGACTTGGAGGAGGCTTGCATGAGTCGTAACTGGTTAACTGCAGAGCTAAGATTTGAACCCAGGACTTCTGGCTGAAGCCTACTGTTCTTTCCATTTATAGCTATGCCAGAGTGAGAAGTTGAACTATTTGGAATCAGTAAACATCTTTTTAATTGTCAAGTAATATCTTACATTAAAAAATAATAAACATATAACTAAAAACGAATGCTTAGTATAATATAAATATAATACATATATAATTACAAAATAATTGGTATATTTTAATTAGGCTAGTCCTAACATTTGAATTGGATGTAATAAAATTTATGGCACTTCTGCCGGGCACGATGGCTCACGCCTGTAATCCCAGCACTTTGGGAGGCCGAGGCGGGCAGATCACGAGGTCAGGAGATCGAGACCATCCTGGCTAACACGGTGAAACCCCATCTCTACTAAAAATACAAAAAAATTAGCCGGGTGTGATGGCGGGCTCCTGTAGTCCCAGCTACGTGGGAGGCTGAGGCAGGAGAATGGCATGAACCCGGGAGGCGGTGCTTGCAGTGAGCCGAGATTGCGCCACTGCACTCCCGCCTGGGCGAGAGAGCGAGACTCCTGTCTCAAAAAAAAAAAAAAAAAAAAAAAAAAAAAAATCAAAATTTATGGCACTTCTGAAGAGGCTTTATTTAATATTCAGCAATTCAATATTGAACGAATCAATTTCTGCTATGTGAAAGGCACTGCTGATGGGACTAGGTGTATAGCAGGGGATGAAACAGACAAAAATTCCTGGAGTTTACATTTTAATTGCGGGGACAGATGATGGATAAAGTAAGGAAAATTGGGTACATGTTCTCAGGACCTCTTGAGGGCTATGTCATGGAAAAAAAAAAAGAAAATATGTGGTATGCTAGATAGAGGAAAGTGCTATGGAGAGTAACAAAGCGCAGCTGGTGCCTAGGGAATGTTTAAAGGCTCGGGGGTCGAGGCTGCAATATTAAATAGCATTGAAAGGGAAGACTTCGGCCAGGTGCGGTGGCTCACGCTTGTAATCCCTGCACTTTGGGAGACCGAGGAGGGCGGATCACTTGAGGTCAGGAGTTTGAGACCAGCCTGGCCAACATGATGAAACCCTGTCTTTACTAAAAATACAAAAAACTGGCCGGGCACGGTGGCTCACGCCTGTAATCCCAGCACTTTGGGAGGCCGAGGCGGGTGGATCACGAGGTCAGGAGATCGAGACCATCCTGGCTAACACGGTGAAACCCCGTCTCTACTAAAAATACAAAAAATTAGCCGGGCGTGGTGGCGGGCTCCTGTAGTCCCAGCTACTTGGGAGGCTGCGGCGAGAGAGTGGAGTGAACCCAGGAGGCGGAGCTTGCAGTAAGCTGAGATTGCACCACTGCACTCCAGTCTGGGCAACAAGAGTGAAACTGTCTCAAAAAAAAAAAAATAAGTAAAAAGGAAGACTTCACTGAGATGACATTTGAGTAAAGACTTGAGCTGGGTGCTGTGGCTCAGGTCTGTGATCCCAGCACTTTGGGAGGCTGAGATGGGAGGATTGCTTGAACCCAGGAGTTGGAGACCAGCCTGGACAAAAAAGTGAGACCATCATGTCTACAAAAAATAAAAAAATTAGCCGGATGTAGTGATGTGCTGATGTGTGCTTGTGGTCCCAGCTACACAGGAGGCTGAGGCAGGAGGATTGCCTGAGTCCAGGAGGCTGCAGTGAACCATGTTTCACCACTACGCTCCAGCCTGGGCGACAGATTGAGGATTTGTCCAAAAAAAAAAAAAAAAAAAAAAAAGCCTGATGTAGGTGAAAGAACAAGCCTTGTATTGTACATTATCTGGGGATAGATGATTTTAGGCAGAGGGTACAGCAAATTCAAAGGTTCTGAGGCTAGAGCAGGCCTGGAATATTTGAGGAACACCCAGTAAGCAAGGTCATTGCAGCTGAAATGAAGTGAACTGGAACAGATTAGTATCATATGAGTTAAGAGGTGGCTGGAGACTTTTTGAGACAGGGTCTTGCTCTGTTGCCTAGGCTGCAGTGCAGTGGTGCAATCATAGCTCATTGAAACCTTAACCTCCCGTGCTCAAGCGATCTTCCCACCTCAATCTCCTGAGTAGCTGGGACTACAGGCAGGCACCAGCGTGCCTGGCAAATTTTTGTATTTTTGGTAGAGATGGGGGGGCGGGTCTCACTATATTGCTCAGGCTGGTCTTAAACTTGTGGACTGAAGCAATCTTCCTGTCTCAGCCTCCCAGAGTGCTGGGATTACAGGTATGAGCCACTGTGCCTAGTCTAGAAAGGACTTTTACTTGAGTCAGATGGTCATTGGAAGGTTTTGGGCAGTTGATGGCATGATCTAATGTAGATTTAATTTACTTGGCTGCTGTGATGAGAGCAATTGAAGGTTGGGGAGTGGCGAAAGCAGTGGCAAGGGCAGAACCAGGGAGACCAGTTAGGAGGAAAGGAGTAATCCGACTGTGAGATGATAGTGGCTTGAACTGAGTAATAACAGTGAAGATGGTGAGAAGTGATTGGTTGTTGAATATATTTTGAAGATAGAGCTGAGAGGATTTGCTGACATACTTGAAGTATGGAGTGCGAAAGAAAGAAAGGAGTCATGGTTATCTCTTAAGGTTTATCCCTGAGCATTAGCAGTGATGGAGTTGCTATTATACTGAGATAGGGAAGACCTAAGAGGAACAAGTTTGGCGGGGGAAGGTCAGGAGCTCAATTTTGTTATGTTAAGTTTGAGATGTTCACTGTACAGTCAAGTGTATGTATGAGTCTGGAGTTTAGGGGAGTGGTCTAGACTAGAGATTTAAAAGTGGAGATTAGCATCATATAAATGATTTTTTCTTTTTCTTTTTTTTTTTTTTGAGATGGAGTCTCACACTGTCTCCTGGGCTGGAGTGCAATGGCATGATCTCTACTCACTGCAGTGTCCGCCTCCTAGGTTCAAGTGATTCTCCTGTCTCAGCCTCCCGAGTAACTGGGATTACAGGCGCCCACCACCATGCCCAGCTGAATTTTTGTATTTTTGGTAGAGATGGGGTTTCACTGTGTTGGCCAGGTTGGTCTCGAACTCCTGACCTCATGATCTGCCCACCTTGTCCTCCCAAAGTGCTGGGATTACAGGCGTGAGCCACTGTGCCCAGCCATAAATGATTTTTAAAGCCAGGTATCTGGATGAAATTACCATGGGAATGAGAATAGTTAGACAAAAGAGGTTCAGTGACCAAGCCTTAGAACATTCCAGCATGAAGAGGTTGGGGGGATGAGGGAGATCCTATAAGGAATACAGATTAAGCATCTCATGAGGAGGAGAATGAGATGTCCTGGGAACCAAGTAAAGAAAATACTTCCGGCCAGGCTTGGTGGCTCATGCCTGTAATCCCAGCACTTTGGGAGGCCGAGGTGGGAAGACTGCTTGAGCTCAGGAGTTCAAGACCAGCAACATAGTGAGACCCCCGTCTCTACAAAAAATAACAAAAATTAGCCGGGTGTGGTTGGCACATGCCTATCTATAGTCCCATATACTGTGGAGGCTGAGGTGGGAGGATCGCTTGTGCCTGGGAGGTTGAGGCTGCAGTGAGCTGTGATTATGCCACTGCACTACTTCAGCTTGAGTGACAGAGTGAGATTCTGTCTCAAAAAAAAGCTTTAAGTAGAAGACATCTCAGCATAATTTATGTAGATTTGCCTGGGCATTTTTCTGTGAAACACATACATGTAAGTCTGGTCTAAGCCATTCTCGTCTTAGCCATTTCTTATGTTACTGGGAGAGCTTCCTACTGGTTGCCCAGTTTCCATTCTGTTCTTTACACAGAGGCAAAGAAATCTTTTTGAAAATGTAGGTTCGATAATATCCTTTTCTTAATCTCCCCTCCCCCAATTACATAACCACATTCCAACTTCTTACCACAACTTACAAGGTCTTACATACTATGACCTCTGCTTAACTTTCTCATTTTATCTACCATTTTTCCTTTCACCACATTATTCCAGCCATTCTGGGCTCCTTGCTGTTCCCCAAATATGTCAAGCTTATTCCTGCTTTAGGACTTTTTCAGATACTTCATAAGTTTGACTAATTCTGACTGATATTCAAGGAAAGGAAATTTGTATTGATTGCCTGATTTTGTTAGTCACAGGAGGAGAGAAAGGAAGAGATGTTGAAAATGGTTCAACATCTGTAAGGAATACAGATTAAGCATTAAGTTTGAGACCAGCCTGGCCAACATGGTGAAACCCCATCTCTACTAAAAATATAAAAATTACCTGGGCGTGGTGGTTTGTTTCTCTGTATATAGTGTGTCTTTCTGAATATAGTGTGTATATTCTCTGAATATTTGTTTCTCTGAATATAGTGTGTCTTTTCTTCAGGTTGCTTGACGATTTCTTATTACATTTTACTGCTGTTATCATGTACCTTTGAATAGTTTTGAGTTTATCCTGTTTGGGGCTTACTATGATTCTTGGATGTCTGAGTTATAGTTTTCAGAAAATTTGGAAGTTTTTTGTCTTTATTATTACCTCAAGTATTTTTTTCATTGAGGTTCCTGACCTCAATGTGTTCTGGGAGACAGTAGTCTCTGGAGATGCCTTTTGCAGAAAGGGTTTATGGTCAAATAAGTTTAGGAACTATTACATCTGTTTTTCTCCCTTGAGCCCTGACAGCTCACAGTAGACTTGTGGTGCATTACAAGATCTGTCTTGGTGAGTGTTCTATGTTCAGTCTTGGTGAGTGTTCCATGTTCTTTTGAAAGTAATATGCGTTCTCTGCTGGGCATAGTAGTTCATGCCTGTAATCCTAGCAATTCGGTAGTCTGAGGCAGGATGATTGCTTGAGCCCAGGAGTTCGAGGCTGCATTGAGCTATGATTACACGACCACACTCCAGCATGGGTGACAGAGCACGACCTTGACTCCTAAAGAGTATGTATGTTTTCTGTAGTTATGGGGTGGAATGCTCTATAAATGTTAATTAGATTAAGTTGGATTATTGTATTTGAATCTTCTGTATTCCTATTGATTTTCTTTTCACTATTTCTATGAATTCTTAAGAGCAGTGTTGAAATTTCCATCTATAGATGGGGATTTGTCTTATTTTTTCTTTTAGTTTCCTTTTTTTTTGAGATAGGGTGTCGCTCTGTTGCCCAGGCTGGAGTGCAGTGGCACGATCTCAGCTCACTGCAACCTCTGCCTGCCAGGTTCAAGTGATTCTCCTGCCTTAGCCTCCCTCAGCTGGGACTACGGGTGTGCACCACCACACCCAGCTAATTTTTGTTTTTAGTAGAGATGGGGTTTCACCATGTTGTCCAGGTTTGTCTCGAACTTCTGACCTCAAGTGATCCGCCCGCCTTGGCCTCTCAAAGTGCTGGGATTACAGGTGTGAGCCACCGTGCCATGCCTCTTTTAGTTTTCTTGATTCATTGTTTCTTTCTCTCTCTCTCTCTTTCTCTCTCTCTCCCCCTCTGTCTCTCTCTCTCCCTCTCCTCTCCCTCTCTCTCCCTTCCTCCCTCCGAAAGTGCTAGGATTATAGGCATGAGCCACCATGCCTGGCTGTTTCATGTATTTTTGATTTTATATTATTTGGTGTGCATATTGGGATATATGTTTTCTTGATGAATTCACTCTATCGTTACGTCCTTCTTTATTGAAAGGTAATTTGGTAGGTATTAAGTTTTTGGTGTGTTGTAGCACTTTATAAATTTTGTATTGTATTTTGGCTTAGCATAGCTTCTGGAAGTCTATGATTTTTTTATATTTGTTTCTCTGAATATAGTGTGTCTTTTCTTCAGGTCGCTTGACAATTTCTTACTTATTACCATTTTCCTGCTGTTATCATGTACCTTTGAATAGTTTTGAATTTATCCCTTGGGGCTTACTATGATTCTTGGATGCCTGGGTTATAGTTTTCAGAAAATTTGGAAATTTTTCATCTTTATTATTACCTCCTCAAGTATTTTTTTTTCTCTTTTTGTATTTCTGACACTCCAGTCACATATATCTTACATAGCTTAATATTCTCCCACAGTTCACTGAGAATGTTCCCGCCCTTTTTTTCTGTTTCCTTTTGTATAATTTATTTTGCTTTGTTCTCAAGTTCAGTGATCTTCTGTAGTATCTAATTTTGCTTTTAATTCCATGAATGAAACTTTTATATCAAATATTATAATTTTCATCTCTATATTCCATTTGATTTTCTTATTTTCTTTTTTTGAGATAGAATCTCACTCTATTGCCCAGGCTGGAGTGCAGTGGTGCAGTCTTGGCTCACTGCAACCTCCACCTCCCAGGTTCAAGCGATGTGCCTGCCTCAGCCTCCCGAGTAGCTGGGATTACAGGTGCCCACCACCTCACCCGGCTAATTTTTGTATTTTTAGTAGAGATGAGGTTTCACCATATTGGCCAGGCTGGTCCTGAACTCCTGACCTCAAGTGATTCACCCGCCTCGGCCTCCCAAAGTGCTGGGATTACAGGTGTGAGCCACCGTGCCTGGCCAATTCTCTTATTTTCATATATTCATGTCATTTAGATTTTTGGGCGTATTGAATATTTCTACAATAGCTGTTTTTTTAATCTATAATTTCTGGGTCTGGGTATAGTGAATTATTTTTCTTCCTGTTTATTGGTCATGTTTGCCTGCCTGCCTTCCTTCCTCCCTCCCTCCCTCTCTCCCTCCCTCCCTTCCTCCCTTCCTCTCTCCCTCTTTTCCTCCCTCCCTCCCTTGCTCTACCTCCACCCCAACGGCAAGGCACGAGTGCCTTGGCACAATCACAGCTCACTGCAGCCTTGACCTCCAGGGCCCTCCTGCCTCAGCTTTCTGAGTAGCTGGGACTACAGGTGTGCACCACCGTGCCCGGCTAATTTTTGTATTTTTGGTAGAGACAGGTTTTTGCCATGTTGTCCAGTCTGGTTTCCAACTCCTGGGCTCAAGTGATCCGCCTGCCTTGGCCTCCCAAAGGCTGGGATTATAGGCATGAGCCACTGTGCCTGGCTATATGTCTATTATTATTATTATTATTATTATTTTTTTTTTTTTAGACAGAGTCTGGCTCTGTCACCCAGGTTGGAGTGCAGTGGTGCAATCTCGGCTCACTGCAACCTCCACCTCCCAGGTTCAAGTGATGTCTTGTGCCTCAGCCTCCTGAGTAGCCGGGACTGCAGACACGCACCACCACGCCTGGCTAATTTTTGTATTTTTAGTAGAGATGGGGTTTCACCATGTTGGCCAGGTTGATCTTGAACTCCCAGCCTCAGGTGATCAGCCCACCTCAGTCTTCCAAAGTGCTGGGATTACAGGCGTGAGCCACCACGCCTGACCTCTCTATTAATTTTTACTGGATGCCAGACATTGTGACTTTTATCTCCAGTATGATATTTGTGGTGTTCATTTAAGAAGTATTGAGGTGGCCGGGTGTGGTGGCTGATGCCTGTAATTCCAGTACTTTGGGAGGGCGAGGTGGGCAGATCACCTGAGGTCGGGAGTTCGAGACCAGCCTGGCCAACATGGTGAAACCCTGTCTTGACTAAAAATACAAAAATTAGCCAGGCGTGGTGGTGCGCGCCTGTAAACCCAGCTGCTCGGGAGGCTGAGGCAGAAGAATCACTTGAACCTGGGAGGCAGAGGTTGCAGTGAGCCGAGATCATGTCACTGCACTCAAGCCTGGGCGACAGAGCAAGACTCTGTCTCAAAAAAAAAAAAAAAAGAAAGTATTGATGATATTTCTGTATTTCTGGCAGACAGCAACAGCATTACTTATGGATCATTTTTATAGTTTTCTGACTTGTTTTACAATTTTTTAGGATAAAAAATAGGATAGTTTGGCCTTGGTGGAGTTCTATCATTAAAGCTTTACTCTTTTGGAGCCTGTTCTAAATCTGCCATATAATCAGTGAGGTATCTCCACTCAGACTGGTGATAGCTCCAATGATTTTGGCCCACTGAGTTCTAGAAATTGTTCTTTCCCCAGAAGAGTTTCTTTGGCTTTGTGGAGTTTTACCCTGTGCATGGGCAGGTTGTGGTATTAAACCAAAAACCTGAGTGGACCCCTTTGCAGATTTCCAGAGTTCTTTGTTGTTTAGCTTCCTCTTCTCCAGAATTCTGATCCGGAAATTCTAGCCACCTAGCCTTCTCAAACTTCAGTATGGCAAATTTTAGTGATCCCACCCAGGTCTGTGCTCCTCTTCACTGGGCAGTAGTTTATAAGTTGTCTTCTGGCAGAATTCTGGGTCATTTAAAATCTCATTTTGTTTATTTCCTTTTCCACAGTCCTGTTGCCCTTGTAGTCTAATGTCTGAAAAAATAACGCAATGCATATTTATATGTTTTGTCTAGTTTTTGTAGTTGTATATGGTTGTAGGTTGTTTGGACCTGTTACTTCCTCATGAGTGGAAATATAATTCATGCCACTATAGTTTTAATGTGTATTTTTCTTAGTATGAGTGAGGTTGAGCATGTTTTCATATCTTTCTTTTTTTTGAGACAGGGTCTTACTGTGTTGCCCAGGCTGGAATGCAGTGGCGCAGTCATAGCTCACTGCAGTCTCAAATTCCTTGGCTCCAGTGATCCTCGTGCATCTGCCTCCTGAATAGCTGGGACTAGAGGCATGTGCCACTATTTGTAGAAAAATCGACCCTTTTTTTCCTGTGATATTAGTTGGAAGCATTTTTTTCCCAGTATCCCATTTGACTTTTGATTTTCTGATGATATTTTTTTCCATAGTTTTCAAATATGTATTTTAGTTAATTGTTTCTTCCAATTGCTTATATTTATTATCTTTAGTGTTTTCTGGACATATCTGGGTGTTCCCCATTTAATTCTCTATAAATGCTCCTTATTATTTTATTAATTCACTTTTTTTTTTTTTTTTTTTTAAATTTGAGACGGAGTCTCACTCTGTCACCCAGGCTGGAGTGCAGTGGCACGATCTCGGCTCACTGCAACCTCCATCTCCTGGGTTCAAGTGATTCTCCTGCCTCAGCCTCCCGAGTAGCTGGGATTATAGGCTCCCGCCACCACACCCAGCTAGTTTTTGTATTTTTGGTAGAGGTGGGGTTTTGCCATGTTGGCCAGGCTGGTCTCGAACTCCTGAACTCAGGTGATCCACCCACCTCGGCCTCCCAAAGTGCTGGGATTAGAGGTGTGAGCCACTGTGCCCAGCCCATTAATTCACTTTTGACATTTCAGTCTTTTATCCATTTGGAATGTATTGTGATATGAGATTTGAGATATGAACCCACTTTTGTTTATTGCCGTAACACCTCTTATCTCTGTAAAGGATCAGATAGTGAATATTTTAGGCTTTGTGGGCCATATGATCTGTGCCCTTGCAGCTAGTCAACTCTGCCCTTGTATTGTGAAAGCAGCTATAGTTAATATGTAAGTGAATAACTGGCTGTGCTTCAATAAAACTTGATCTATAAAAAAATGGTGGTGAAGCAGATTTGGCCTCCCAATTGTTTCCTCAGCCCTGACCTAGGCTTAAGAATTCTGTTGGAAATTATGGAGAGCGACTGATCCGTGTGGAAAGAAATATGCCTTTTTATGTTGACTATTAGGAAAAGTGACAGAAATAATTTAAGAATTTTTGTTAAGCTGATATTCTTATAAAATTTGGAAACTTCTCACAATTTCAGAATATTCCTCTGAGATGCAAGCGAAGGTTGAGCTACTTGTGACTGAAGGCTCAAGCAAAGGACAACTTTTAAGTATAAGGGAGTTAATAAAATAACTGCTGATTTTACCTGGCTATTTTCTTATTAATTACTTAATAATATTTTGTTTTTTCTATAGATGATGGATTCATTTATAGGTTTAAAAAAACATTTCCCTCCTGTGTCTTAGAAATCAGATTGACCAGTGCTTACTCTTCTAGTATGAGCGTTTAGTTGCTGACAGCACTGTTTTGCCTCAGAGATTTTTTGTTTTTCTGAGATCAGAGCAACTTAGAAATTGGAAATATGTTTGAATTATGGCTTAATATTGACTTAGAATTATTTTACACTTAATTAAATTAAATTTTAAGTTAAAAACTTTTGTATACATTCCTGTGTGTGTTGTGTTTTTTTTTTTTTTTTGAGTCGGAGTTTTGCTCTTGTTGCCCAGGCTGGGGTACAATGGGGCGATCTTGGCTCACTGCAACCTCCGCCTCCCAGGTTCAAGCGATTCTCCTGCCTTAGTCTCCCGAGTAGCTGGGATTACAGGCATGTGCCACCACACCCAGCTAATTTTGTATTTTTAGTAGAGACGGGATTTCTCCTTGTTGGTCATGCTGGTCTCGACCTCCTGACCTCAGATGATCCTCCCACCTCGGCTCCCAAAGTGCTGGGATTACAGGGGTGAGCCACCGCGCCCGGCCCATTCCTGTGTTTTAAAAGTCAAAAATATTGAGAAGTCTCATTCCTGCATTGTCCTTGTGTATTCCATGTTCCCCTTCCCTTATAGGTGGTTGATTTTATCAATTTCTTATGTGTCTGTCTATCCAGTGATTGTTTATGCATATATAAACACACGTGACTATAAGTCATCGTTTTTTTCAGCAAGAGCTAGCTTGTATAGTTATTTTATATTTGGCCTTTTTGTAGTTAACAAATTTGATAGTTGAAGATCTTTTCATATTATAACATAGTCATTATTTTGCTTTTGATACCCCCCTTTTTGGGTGGCTCCTTATTCTGGTTTTTCAGAGGAAGATATGACACATTCATTAAGGTGATTCAATATAGTGCATATCTAAATAATATATCATTTGTTCTCTTGCTAGTCTCAGCGAAATGTCATTTGCTCTTGTGTTAGTCTCTTGTCAGTCTCAGAATCTCTTTATAGCCTTCAAAATTATTGATAGCCATAAAGAGTTTTTATTTATGTGGGTTATGTGTATCACTAGATATCAAATTAGAAACTAAAACTGAGAAGCTATAAAAGTTACTTACTTTTGGCTAGGCGTGGTCGCTCATACCTGTAATCCTAGCACTTTGGGAGCTGAGTGGGCAGATCACTTGAGCTCACCAGTTCGAGACCAGCCTGGGTAACATGGCGAAATTTGTCTCTACCAAAAAAAAAAGAAAAAAAAGAAAAAAAAATTAGATGGCTTGAGCCTGGTAGGCAGAGTTTGTAGTGAGCCGAGATCATGCCACTGCGCTCGAGCCTGGGTGACAGAGCCAGACCTTGTCTCAAAAAAAGAAAAAACCAAAAAAACCCCAGACACCAAAAACCAACCAACCAACCAAAGTTATTTACTGTTAATTTGTTTAAAAATACCAATAATAAACCCATTACATGCTAACATAAATGACATTTTTAATGAAAATAACTATCTTTCAGAACAAGAAGAGTATGAGAAGAGTGGCATTTGTTATATTTTTGCAAATATCTTTAATGTCTAGCTTAATAGAAAATAGCTGGATTCTCATATCTGCTACTGCATTCATTGTTGTGATATGTTGTTTTGCTTGAAGCGTATGGAGAAAATCTGGCCTCATCCAGATGTAAATTTGGAAGAGGGAGGAGTATTTTATTTAATTTTTTGAGACAAGGTCTTGCTCTGTCGTCCATGCTGAAGTGCAGTGGCATGCTCATGGCTCATTGCAACCTTGACCTCCTGGGCTCAAGTGATCCTTCCTACTCACTTTCCTAGTAGCTGGGACTATAGGTGTATGCCACCATGCCCGGTTAATTTCTGTATTTTTTGTAGAGACAGGGTTTCACCATGTTGCCCAAGCTGGTCTTGATCTCCTGGGTGCAAGTGATCTTGTCTACCTCGGCCTCCCAAAGTGCTGGGATTACAGGTGTGAGCCACCACACCCGGCCAAAATTATTTAATAGACTTTCCAGATACTTATGGATAGCCATATTTAACGCTATACTGAAACTCAACATGCGGTAGTTCCTTTTTTAAAAAAAATCATTTTATTGAGATATAGTTGATAAGTTACATATATTTAATATATCTGTGAAAGTCAACACAATCAAGATGTACCTTTTGAAGGTAATTTCTTAAAGATTAATTGCAGTGTAGAATTTGAAACCATCTCAGTAAAGTTTTCATATTGTGTTTTCATTAAGATCTATGAATCTAGTTGGTTTATCCTCCACTTTGATTGTATCTTTTTTCCTTGCAGGAATTTTCAAACATCATGCATTAGTCAGTTGGAAAATATTTGTTTATTGAGTTACGCAGATCTTCTAAATGTTTACACATTTCATTATTCGTTGTCAAAGAATCACACCTGTTAATATCGTCACCATTCGCTTTAGAAAAGTGTTTTTGACTTGGGAAGTTGTTAAGCCCATAGTGGTAGAAACATGTTTTGCAAAATTCGAATTTTTTCGAACCTTAAATATTGTTGGTTACTTTCCCTGATGTGACAAGCCCACTAGTCATTTTCTTTCTTTCTTTTTTTTTTTTTTTTTTTTTTGAGACGGAGTTTTGTTCTTGTTGCCCAGGCTGGAGTGCAATGGCGCGATCTTGGCTCACCGCAGCCTTTGGCTCGGCTCACCGCAACCTCTGCCTCCTGGGTTCAAGCGATTCCCCTGCCTCAGCCTCCTGAGTAGCTGGGATTCCAGGCGCATGCCACCATGCCTGGCTAATTTTGTATTTTTGGTAGAGACGGGGTTTCTCCATGTTGGTCAGGCTGGTCTCAAACTCCCGAATTCAGGTGATCCGCCTGCCTTGGCCTCTCAAAGTGCTGGCATTACAGGCGTGAGCCACCGTGCGTGGCTGCCCACTATTCATTTTCAAGGAAATAACTTTCAGATACCCAAGAGTAAGTAACTAGTTGTTCTTTCAAGAGAAATGGTGGTCTATAAAAAAGCACAGTTCAGCTTGCGACTCTCATAAGATGCTTTTTCTTGAGACAGCCATCTTTCTACCCATTTAAGTGCACAGAATATTAAGAAGTTGTATACTTAAGGGCAAAGATTTAATGTGTAATATTTGCAGCTATATCAAGGACATTCTTAAGTGAAACTGCCTTTAAAAAATTTGGTGAGTGTTTGGTAATGAAGAATGTAGTGACTACTACTATAGTTCGGTGCTACTGCTAATGAGACAACAGCAGTTTTATCCAATGTTACTTTTTAAATTTTTTTTATTTTTTTCGAGACAGAGTCTTGCTTTGTCGCCCAGGCTGGAGTGCAGTGGCCCCATCTTGGCTCACTGCAACTTCTGCCTCCTGGGTTCAAGGGTTTCTCCTGCCTCAGCCTCCTGAGTAGCTGGGATTACAGGCGTGTGCCACCACGCCCAGCTAATTTCTGTATTTTCAGTAGAGACGGGGTTTTACCATGTTGGCGAGGGTGGTCTCAAACTCCTGACCTCAAGTGATCCGCCTGCCTCAGCCTCCCAAAATGCTGGGATTACAGGCGTGAGATACCATGCCTGGCCCAATGTTACTTTTGAACCTTCAGGGAAAATCCCAATACAGTGAAAGAAACAAATAATATTTTAGTATTATTGTCAAAGTGGTTTTGGTCTGGAGGACCTTCTGAAAGGTCCTGCAGACTTCTGGTATGTAGAAATCCTTACTTCTTTCTTGGCAGTTGAAAAAGAAAAAAAGAAACCAAGAACGCTTATCAACTTAATCTTCGTTATCAATCTTAATCTCTCTGTACATACTGACTCCTCCAAGTCCTTCCTACTAACACACTCTGCGCATACTCCTTCCATTAATTACAGTGGCTCATTTTGGCATGATTCTCAAGAATCATGAAGTAATTTGTAAATTACAGGTGATTTTATTTTTCGTTCTTCACCTCAAAGTATGGTAAAGGATGATTGGAAACCTACTGAATTAGAATTACTGCTAGCTGGGACCCTATCTGCTTTTTTTAACCATACACTAAGGTGGTTTTAATATATAGCAGAGTTAGAAAACTACAGCTTTGAGGCCTTAGGAAGAAAACTAGATTGCTCAGAATAGAGGATGATATCATCATTATCATTTTTGTATTTATTGCTCAAAGTGGAAGGTGACATCACCACTATAATCTTTGTATTTTCAACACCCAGAGCTGTCTGGCACAGGGCAGGAGCTGGCCAAATGCTTCATGAATGGTTGAATGACTAATATGACTAGATTATAATGTTATTTGTCTGACACCAGGTTTCCAAATTGAATGATGACAAATTTAGCCTTACATTGTGTATTAAATTATATTTACAAGTGTATGTTTTAGAATTTTGAAAAATGTAAATTGGTTATTATGACTGTACTAGTTAAAATCATTAATGATTTTTTAATTGTACGTAAGCTTCTTATTTCAGCCCACATGATTTGGCCTGTGCCTACCTATCCTTCCTAGTCTTTCGTCATTCTCCTTGTTTGTTGTGTTTTAGGATTAACAAAACATTCGTTGGTCCAGGCAAGGTGGCTCACACCTGTAATCCCAGCAGTGTGGGGGGCTGAGGTGGGAGGATTGTTTGAGGCCAGGCATTTGAGACCAGCCAGGACAACATAGCGAGACCCCGTTTCTAGAAAAAGTAAAAAATTAGCCAGGCATTATTGTACACACTTGTAGTCCCAGTTGCTGGGGAGGCTGAGGTGGGAGGATTACATGAGCCCAGTAAGTCAAGGCTGCAGTCAGCTTTGATCCTGTCAGTGCACTCTAACCTGGGTGACAGAGTGAGAACACATCTCAAACAAAAACAGAAAACTTCGGCCATTGTTTTCTCCCTAATTGTTGCAACATGCTACACTCTTTACTTTAGGGCCCTTGCATTTGCTGTTCTCTCTTCCGAGACATTTCTTTCCCCAGCTCTTTTCTTGACTTTTCTTATCCTTCAACTAACAATTTAGTTGTCACATACTTAAAGGTGCCTTTCCTGTTTTTTTGGAAGTAGTCTGTTTTCCTCTACTGCACATAGAATAGCAGTGAAGTAAATATTTCTGTTTGTTTCTTTTATAGTGTTTATCACAATTTGAAGTTACTTAAGTTGTTACTTACTGTCTGCCTGTCTCCTTTAGAATATATGCTCCAGGAGAATGTAGACCTGCCTGTCTTGTTTACTGTTCTATCTTCATAATCAGAAACAGTCCTGGTACTTAATAGGTATTTTGCAAAACTTATTAATATGTTTATAAATAGATGAATGAATGAGTGAAAAGGATATATGAAAGAAAATTATTTTGGTTACACAATAAATAATGAGTGAAGGTAACAGTTATATTATTATTATTATTATTTTTTGAGACGGTGTCTCACACTTTCGCCCAGGCTGCAGTGCAGTGGCACAACCTCGGCTCACTGCAAGCTCCGCCTTCCGGGTTCGTGCCATTCTCCTGTCTCAGCCTCCCGACTGGCTGGGACTACAGGCCCCCGCCACCACGCCTGGCTAATTTTTTTGTTTGTATTCTCCTGTCTCAGCCTCCCGACTGGCTGGGACTACAGGCCCCTGCCACCACGCCCGGCTAATTTTTTTGTTTGTATTTTTAGTAGAGACAGGGTTTCACCGTGTTAGCCAGGATGGTCTCGACCACCTGACCTCGTGATCTGCCTGCCTCGGCCTCCCAAAGTGCTGGGATTACAGGCGTGAGCCACCGCGGCTGGCCAACAGTTATATTTAAATTTAAAAACAATAGGCAGTAGTGAGAAGGGAAGAAAGAATAGAACAGGGAGTTCCATCTGTAACTGACTGTGAATAATCTATTGAGATAACTCACAGACAAGCTATATAAGTATATATATTTATATAGTTAATAGAGTTGGGATCTTGCCATGTTGATCAGGCTGGTCTTGAACTCCTGGCCTCAAGCAGTCCTCCCATCTTGGCCTCCCAAAGTGTTGGGATTACAGGTCTGAACCACTGTGCCTGGCTGCCAAGCCAGTTATATTTATTAGTAAAGATTTTGCATAAATAACTTTGTACTGCTAGATTATTAAGTTAAACATTACATGCATATGAGGGCTTCTGGTGTATAAAATTGCTTGTGGAATATGACATTTTCTATTAATAGATGAATAAATGTGATTCTAAACAATTGTTAAAAGCCATGTAAAGGAGAGCAACACTAATTCTTGGTGGAAACTAAGTATGTAGGCTGGGTGTGGTGGCTCACGCCTGTAATCCCAGCACTTTGGGAGGCCCAGGTGGCTGGATCACTTGAGGTCAGGAGTTCACGACCAACTTGGCCAACATGGTGAAACCCTGTCTGTACTAAAAATACAAAAATTAGCTGGGCATGGTGGCGCTCGCCTGTAATCCCAGCTACTCTGGAGGCTGAGGCAGGAGAACCACTTGAACCCAGGAGGTGGAGGTTGCAATGAGCCAAGATTGCACCACTGCACTCCAGCCTGGTGACAGAGCGAGACTCCATCTCGATAAATAAATAAGTAAATGTGTAAATGAATAAGATTAAAATCCTTGCTGTTTATAATTTTCTAAGAATCATTTTGTTATTTATTTTAGGTAAACACTTTCAGCGTTTATAGATTTTATTTTAGGGACTTGGGAATGCATACCTCTTATTTTCTTAAAAAACCAGTGGGGACCATGTTTTACTGTGTTGTAAAATAGTGACACTGTCAGGATTTAGTGAGGAATTTGGTGATATTTGCCTGCTCTTTAAATGACCTCAGATTTCTGTACTATTCATGTTTATTATTATTTTAATGACCTTTTAGTTTGGAAAGATTTTAGATTTACTAAAAAGTTACAAAGATAGTACAGAATTTATGTATATTCCTCACCCATTTTCCCCTACTGTTAACATCTTACAGTAACATCTTACTCTTACATGGTACATTTATTAAAACTAAAAATAGTAGTTGGTCAGTACAATTAACTCCAGATTTTATTTGATTTCACCAGTTTTTACACTAATGTCCTTTCTTTCCTTTTTTGCTTTTTTTTGGTTTGAGACGGAGTCTCGCTCTGTCGCCCAGGCTGGAGTGCAGCAGCACAATCTTGGCTCACCGCAAGCTCTGCCTCCCGGGTTCACACCATTCTCCTCCCTCAGCCTCCCGACTGGCTGGGACTACAGGCGCCCGCCACCACGCCTCGCTAATTTTTTTGTTTGTGTTTTTATTAGAGACGGGGTTTCACCATGTTAGCCAGGATGGCTCTTGACCTCGTTATTGCCCGCCTTGGCCTCCCAAAGTGCTGAGATTACAGATGTGAGCCACTGCGCACAGCCCACTAATGTCCTTTCTCTGTTCTAGGATCTTATCCAGGTTACCACATCGTGTTTAGTGAGCCTGTCTTTAGTCTTCTCTGATCTGTGACAAATTGTTAATTTTTCTTTGTTTTTCATGTCCAAGACAGTTTTGAGAAACACTGTCAGGCATTTTGTGAAATGTTCCTTCATTTGGATTTGTCTGATTTTTCCTCCCCACCCCTCTTAATTAGATTGGAGTTACGGGTTTTGGGGATGAATACCACAGAGGTATAATGACCTCATCATATATTGGGGTTACATTAAATTAATGTTGGTGAGGTTAACTTTGATCATTTGGTTAAGGTAGTAAGTGTTTGCCAGGTTTGTCTGTTGTAAAGTTGCTATCTTCCTTTTGCCGTATTCTGTTCTTTGGATGTGAGTCGCTGAAGTCCAACCCACACTTTGGATGAGGAAATATCTGCATACATTACTTGAGTTCTTCTCTAAGGAAGATTTGTCTCTGCCCCTCCCCCACTCAACTTATTTATATCCGTATGGACTCATGTATATTTATTTTGTACTTTGGAAGGTAATCCAATCCCACACTATTTTGTTGCTCAGAATTTTTCAGCCTTAGCTATTGGGATTATTTTTAGGTTGGTACCTGAATCCTTTTGGCATATTCCATTCTTTGGACTTTTAAGCACTCTCTTGCTTTCTTCAAGATGCTTCAAGCTCATCTTGTATTTTCCTGCCCTGTGGGTAGAATGTTCTATTTCTCCAAGGAGCCTTGCTTTCTTTTATTGGGAAATAATATTTAGAAACAAAGATTTGGGGCCAGGCGCGGTGGCTCACGCCTGTAATCCCAGCACTTTGGGTGGCTGAGGCAGGCGGATCACCTGCGGTCAGGAGTTTGAGACCAGCCTGACCAACATGGAGAAACCGCGTCTCTACTAAAAATACAAAATTAGCCGGGTATGGTGGTGCATGCCTGTAATCCCAGCTACTCAGGAGGCTGAGGCAGGAGAACCGCTTGAACCCGGAAGGCGGATGTCGCAGTGAGCCGAGATTGTGCCACCCTCACTCTGGCCTGGGCAACAAGAGCGAAACTCTGTCTCAAAAAAAAAAAACAAAAAAAAAAAACTAAGATTTGGGCATTGAATGTGTTAATGGCTACCAGGTATCACTGCTTCTAAGTACTGTCAGGGGACAGAGACAGGAAATATATTTATTTATAGTAACTTATGTACACACATCTCTTTCTGTATCTATCCATTTTTATGTATATTAAGATTAAAAAAAATTTTTTTTTAGGCAGAGTCTTGCTCTGTTGCCCAGGCTGGAGTGCAATGGCACGATCTTGGCTCACTGCAACCTCCGCCTCCTGGGTTCAAGCGATTCTCCTGCCTCAGCCTCTCGAGTAGCTGGGACTACAGGTGCCCATCACCACACCCAGCTAATTTTTGTGGGTTTGTATTTTTTGTTTTCTTTTTTAGTAGAGATGGGGTTTCACCGTGTTGGCGAGGCTGGTCTTGAACTCCTGGCGTCAAGTGATCCACCCACCTTGGCCTCCCAAAGTGCTGGGATTACAGGCGTGAGCCACTGCACCTGGCCTATGTATATTAAACTTAACATGAGTTTGTACTCGTTTCTCCAACTCTAATCCAGTACCACAGGGCTCGTTTTACTGTTTTCCCTGTACTTATCTGTAACTTCTCTCCTCAACATTGAGAAACCTGGCTCCCACCCACCATCTACCATTCATTTTACCTATTTGTTCAATGCCAGTATACATGAAAAGCAGGTGTAGAACTGTTAACCTGTACCTCTGTTTGAAACATATTTACCAGCTAGAGTATAAGTTTTTATACAGCTTTTGTGCCTTTAGCGTTACAATTTCTAATCAAAGCATCATTTCCCAAAGTTAAGTAACTTCCGGAAGTTCCTGAACTTTATACGTATCTTTTTTTTTTTTTTTTTGAGACGGAGTCTTGCCCTGTTGCCCAGGCTGGAGTGCAGTGGCGTGATCTCGCTCACTGCAACCTCCGCCTCCTGGGTTCAAACGATTCTCCTGCCCCAGCCTCCCGAGTAGCTGGGATTACAGGCGTTCGCCTCCATGCCCAGCTAATTTTTGCATTTTTAGTAGAGACGGGGTTTCACCATGTTGGTCAGGCTGGTCTCAAACTTCTGACCTTGTGATCTGCCCGCCTCGGCCTCCCAAAGTGCTGGAATTACAGGCATGAGCCACTGCGTCTGGCCTTTTTTTTTTTTTTCGAAGACAGAGTCTTCCTCTGTCACCAGGCTGCAGTGCAGTGGCATGATCTTGGCTCACTGTAACCTCCACCTCCTGGGTTCAAGCGATTCTCCTGACTCAGCCTCCCGAGTAGCTGGGATTACAGGCACCCACCACCAAGCCCAGCTAATTTTTGTATTTTTAGTAGAGATGGGGTTTCACCATGTTGGCCAGGATGGTCTCAATCTCCTGACCTCATGATCCACCCACCTTGGTCTCTCAAAGTGTTGTGATTACAGGCGTGAGCCACCGCGCCCGTCCAGTTGTATCTTGTATTTGTAATACTGTTAGATTCATTTGTCACCATCTACATTTCATCCTAGGATATCCTGACATACTGGTAAATTGTTTTGTTTGGTTAACTTGCATACATTAAAGTTCATTATTTATGATTTCAGTTATATGGGTCTGACAAATGCATAAAAATCTATTTCTTTGAAAAAAATGTGTGTATGTATAGATAATTTCTTTTAGGTGTCATTATGCCTGTTTGTAGCAGTCTGTTGCTTTCCCCCTGGTTGTTGGTTTTCAAACAAGATCCTGTGGTTGGGTGTTTGGAAAATAAATTTATTGGAATTGAGTGAAGTTAAGTCTTGAATTTTTGGTAACTTTCTTGGGAGTAAAATACATGAGTTTCCCTTGTATTAACTAAAATGTTGATTTTGTTAAGGCAAATAAATGCTTTTCTCCCTTGGTTCTTGTTTGTGGTTTCATTTGAAGTTTGAATATAGGATTAATAAATATCACAATGTTTTAGAAAAATTAGGCCAAATGTGGCAAGGAAGAACATTTGTTTGGTGATTATTTTTAACATTTGGATACATGGCTTTCATGCCACAAGTCAGATAATATATTGTTTAGGTTTTAAGGCAGAGAGATAGGTTTACGTTACCTTAAGTAGTGGAGATTTATTATGGGAAGGTAAATGACATAAAAGTCCCAACTGCTGCATAACAAGGTGTCAGGAAGAGAGAGAGTGGTTGAGGAAATGGGCAGTCATTGAGGAAACCAGGGAGCTCTAACTACTTTACTCTAACTACTCCTGCTGTGGTTCTCAACTAGAGGCTGTAGTAAGAATTGTTTGTGGGGCCCTCCTTCAGATCTGTTCAGTCAGTCAGTCTTCTTTAGTAATGGGGATTGTCTATTTTCTTCTAAAACTCTGTATATGATTCTGATAAACACTTCTTCTCTACTATTTTGACATTAGGTTATTCAAGGTCAGTTTCTTCTGAATTGGTGTACGATCGACTATTTAAACTGTGTGAGGGAGATGGGAAAGAGTTGGACACTGATTAGTTTATCTAGTCACCATGTTTACTTTGTATAGAACTCTTGCTGCTGAGACTACCGTATTGGCTTCTGGCTCTTCCTGATTTAGTCATCTGTTGCTAGATGGAAGGGTCCTGTGATATTATGCCTTATATTACCATGCTTGGTACTACTTGCCTCTGCATTTGGCTGTGGTCAACAAGTAATGCAGAAGTGACTAGAAGTTACTATAGATATGGGTTTAGAGGTGGCTTTTCTGTGCAGGTAGAAGTTAAATTGAAATCCCAAACGCCGTGACGTTCTCAGTGGGAGAGTTTTCCTTTTAGAGGGAATGTATGGCTGAAATACAGTGAAAAATGTTGGAGAAGGAGGCTAAAACTATATCCTATATCATCTTATATAGGATTGGTAAAATAGTTTGTGTTTTATTCTAATTATGATAGGAAGCCATGTGAAATGACAGAGTTCAAGTAAAGAAATTTGACTCATGCATTTAAAAATGTTATAATGGAGCAATCATTGAATGAAGAACAATGACTTAAAAATAAAAAAATCTAAAAATTATATATTTATTTTTATAGACAGGGTCTCATTCTGTCACCTAGTTGCTACAGTGCAGTGGTGTGATCATAGCTCATTGCAGCCTCCAACTCCTGGGTTCAAGCAATCCTCCCGTCTTGGCCTTCCAAGTAGCTGGGAATGCAGGTGTTTGTCACCACACCCAGCTAATTTTAAAATTTTTTGTAGAGTTGGGGGTCTTGCTTTATTGTCCAGGCTGGTCTCCAGCTCATGGCTTCAAGCAGTCCGCCTGCCTCATCCCCTCAAAGTATTGGGATTACAGTTGTGAGTCACCGTGCCTGGCAAAATATTTTAAAATTTCCTTGCTAATGTAACTTTGGCATCAATATAATTTAATCATTAGTTTCCGTTCTTTTTAAATTTAAAAGTACTGTTTTTAGATAACTGAGTTAAGACAGTTTCTTTCTTTCTTTCTTTTTTTTTAAATTAAGATAGTTTCTGATTTGGACTTGGATATAGTCTATCTATAGTTTGTCCATTATCTGTTATATTAATAAATGGCTAGTTTCTACATATCAGTCAATAATTATTTACTAATTACATAGTAACATTTCACAGGGAGTTGTGGGAAGTAGAAAATAAGTACAAACGAGCCCCTGCTACAGTTCAGAGGAGCCAACACTAGAAGTTATCAATATCTATCTTTAAATTGTGATTTTTCTGACAATCATCAACTAAAGCAATGGCGTGGCATTCCAGTACTATGGTGTTTTTAGCTTGCTTTTTGTTTTTTAAAATTCAGACTCACAGTTTTTTAATTCTTTATTTTTTATTTTTAAAAAATTGGGATTAAAATTACATAACATTTGCCTTATTAACCATTTTTAAATGTATAGTTCAAGGCATTAAGTACATTGACATTGTGCTGTCACCACTGCTGTTTATCCATAGCAGATTCACAAATTTTGATGATTTTCTGAAAAATAGGAATTAAATATATTTTACTTAATATATGTAATTATTAATAAGTGTGAAACCTCATGTAAAGATCAGTTTAGTATTAGTTAACTTTTAGAGACAGCAAAGAAATAAAATGAACTTTAGGGATAGCTCTTGCGTTAAATGTTAGGATTCCTGTATGTGATTATTGTTAATATTTTAATATCAAGTTAAATAGTTAGGCATTGTGTCCCCACCCAAATCTTATCTTGAATTGTAATCCCCAGGCGTTGAGGGAGAGACCTGGTGGGAGGTGATTGGATCATGGGTCTGGTTTCCTCCCTACTGTTCTCATCGTAGTGAGGAATTTCTCACGAGATCTGATGGTTTTATAAATGGCAGTCTCTTCTGGGCTTTTCTCTTCTCTCTCCTGATGCCATGTGAAGAAGGTCCTTGCTTCCCCCTCACCTTCTGCCACCTCCCCAGCCATGTGGACCTGTGAGTCAATTAAACCTCTTTTCTTTAAAAATTACCCAGTCTTGAGTGGTATCTTTATAGCAGTGTGAAATACATCAAGACTTTTTTTTTGGGGGGGATGGATAATCATTTCATAGAATGGTAAAATCTGGGAAAATGTGATTCCGTAGGCAAAGTATTGCCTTATGAAAAAAATTTTGAGACATACCTAATGTGTAAAGATGGCCATAATAGAAGTAAATTATTAAATGTTGCTTGGGAAAATACATTTCAAAAGAAAAAAGATACTGAATAACAAGGAGACAAATTAATGGTATCCAGTGTTTGGGGCTTTGCTCAAAATGAGAATACGCATTTTAGGCCAGGCACGGTGGCTTAAGCCTGCAGCCCCAGCACTTTGGAAGGCCAAGGTGAGAGGATCACTTGAGGCCAGGTATGGGCAACATAGCAAGACCCCATCTCTACCAAATATTAAAAAACTAGCCGGTCATGGTGGCGTGTGCCTGTAGTCCTAGCTACTCGGGAAGCCGAGGTGGGAGGATTGTGTAAGCTCAGTGAGCTATGATGATCATGCCACTCTGCACTCCAGCATGAGTTTCTGGATTCTCTTTAATAATTACAGCCAACATTTTTTGAACCTTTACTATATGCCAGGCATTTGCACTTGCATTTCTCTTTTATTTTATTTTTTTTGAGACAGAGTCTTGCTGTCTTGCTCAGGGTGGAGTGCAATGACCTGATCTCGGGCTCATTGCAACCTCCTCCTCCTGGGTTCAAGTGATTCTCCTGCCATAGCCTTCTGAGTAGCTGGGATTACAGGTGCCCACCACCACGCCCAGCTAATTTTTGTATTTTTAGTAGAGATGGAGTTTGACCATGTTGGCCAGGCTGATCTCGAACTCCTGACCTCAAATGATCCTCCCGCCTTGACTTACCACAGTGCTGGGATTACAGGTGTGAGCCACCGTGCCTGGCTGCATTTCTCTTTTAATACAGCGGTCATATGAAGAAACTGAACCTTGGGTTGTTCAAAGTCACGTAGTTGGTGCTGGTTTTTCAACCAGGTGACTCTGCAGTTGGAGCTCTTAATCACCATGTCATATTGTTTGTTTTAATAAAGCATAAGTTTTAATAAAGCAATATCCTAGATTATTAACCATGTATGTTTACTTGAATATAAAATATTAGAAAATAATTTAACTCATACTACATATTTTATTTTGTGAAGTTTCATAGTGTAAAATAAAAGTAAGGGTATGCTGGGCATGGTGGCTCATGCCTGTAATCCCATCATTTTGGGAGGCTGAGGTGGGTGGATCATTTGAGGTCAAGAGTTTGAGACCAGCCTGGCCAACATGGTGAAATCCCACCTCTAACAAAAAATGCAGAAATTAGCCAGGCATGGTGGTGGCGGTGGCAGTGGTAGCGCACACCTGTAGTCCCAGCTGCTTGGGAGGCTGAGGCAGGAGAATCGCTTGTACCTAGGAGGCAGAGGTTGTGGTGAGCTGAGATCGTGCCACTGTACTCCAGCCTGGGTGACAGAGTGAGAACCTCTCTCAAAATAAATAAATAAATTAAATAAGTAAATAAATAAATTAATTAAAAGCAAGATAATTTTAAGAAAATTCTCTAATGTGTAAAATTAAAGATGTTGTTTTCCTGCGGTCATCATTGTGACTTAAGGTTAAAGATTTTAGCCATGCATGTTGCTTAAACTATACAGTGCACATGATTGAATGTTACTCTTGTAAATAATATTTTTCAAGCATGAGAAGTCCTAAACCTTCAGTGGCTCCCCATTGACTGTCTGTCTATACAGAAAATGAGCAAACTGCTTAACCTAGGTTTTAAAGGGGTCAGCTATTCCAGCTTTCCCTTTCTCAACTATGCAGGTTTTTGTTTCATGAACTGAATTTGTCATATCCACTTCTATGCTTTTGTTCATGGCTTCTTTCTGTTTGAAATACCCTGCCATCTTCTGCTTCTCTATTTCTGCTTTCTAGTTTATCCCTTTTTCTTCCCAACATTTTCCTTCTTCTGAACTCTAAATCCTTTATTAGGTGCTGTATATATCCTACCTTGTTTTATTTAGTTGTTTACCCAACTAGATAGGTCTTTTGATGGAAACGGCTGTTGCTGGTGCTTTTTTGTAGTTAGTGTCCTATACACAAAGATCTCAATAATTGCTTGCTGGTAAAGAGGATAAGCCATATATGCAGTCTCAGTAATGTTGCTTAATTAACATTTTCATTTTGTTCATCCTGTCTCATAAATCTCGTTTATAATCTGAAAATATATATTCTTGCTTGAAATATTTTGGTGTTTAATTTCATCAGGAAATGAAAGACTCTCTAAAAGAAAAAAAGCTATATTTTGTATTGATTAGCAAAAATAGCAAAAAAATTATGATCATAGTAATATGTGAATTTTTAGAAATGAATATTCTCTTGACAGTTGAGATATTTAATTATCCTTACTTTATATTGGTTCTGAAAATATATTCTTTCTTTTTTTTTTTTTGAGACAGTCTTGCTCTGTCACCCAGACTGGAGTCCAGTGGTGTGATTTCAGCTCACTGCAACCTCTGCTTCCCAGGTTCAAGTGATTTTCATGCCTCAGCCTCCTGAGTAGCTGGGATTACAGGCATGTGCCACCATGCCTGGCTAATTTTTGTATTTTTTGTAGAGATGGAGTTTCACCATGTTGGCCTGCCTGGTTTCGAACTCCTGGCCTCAAGTTACCTGCCCTCCTCAGCCTTCCAAAGTGCTGGGATTACAGGTGTGAGCCACCATGCCTGGCTGAAAATATATTCTTTATAGTTCTGAATTATACTTTCTAAGTTTGGAATGTACATGGAGAAAGCATTTAAGTTTAGCTTTTTTGTGCTGTTAGTGTTTTTCTACTTCCAACTCTATTTAAAAATTTTAAACTATGAGAATTTGCTTCCCCATTTGATACTTTATCTTTTCCTCATCCATTGTTCAGTTGTGGAGTACTAATCTCAGGGGAAACATTTATTAAAAGTAATTGCAATTAAATTAGCTGGGTATGGTGGTGCACATCTGGAATCCCAGCTACTCGGGAGGCTGAGGCAGAAGAATCACTTGAATCTGGGAGAGGTTACAGTGAGCTGAGATTGTGCCACTGTATTCCAGCCTGGGTGACAGAGTCAGAATGTCTCAAAAAAGCAAAGAAAAGAAAAAGGAAATTTACTATATTAAGAGTCTTAGTTGGAATTAAAATTTCATATTCATAATTTATGGGCCACTTGAAGAGAAAGTGATTTGTATGTACAGTCCAACTCTGGACATTGTGGGTTCTTTTTTAATTGTCTCTATATTTTTAATATATGAGTGTATTTTTTAGTAATTTTTAGGAATGTGACTTGTTAGCACTAATGCTTATTTGGACATCATTTTCAGCATTTTTGATTTTTGCCACATTTAAATGTATCAGAGTTTAGACTCCTTTCTTAGCTCATCATTAAAGTGTTCTGCTTCTTAGGAAGAAATGAAACTAGGACACTACTGTCTTTTTTTCTAGGTACACACTAATGGATGTGGAAGCTAAGTGCTGTACTCTTGAGATCTGGGTGGCACCTCCCATGTGTCTAGGAGATAGAGTATGGGTTCAAGAGGAGTATGGGCTTTTACATAACTGGTCCCCAAAAGTCCCAAAATGTTTATGTATTGCCTGCTGACTCCTCTGACCATCACAGAGATCAGGAGATGAGAATTTTCTTCAAACTCTAGTTTTGTCTAAAGGAGCTTTGTCTCAGGAGAATGCATAATTTAGGTATCATCCTACTTACCAAACTGGTGTGCATGTGTATTTCTTTTTAAATAATTCTTTTACATTAGTTTTACTTTCCTTTTGCAGACTAAGTAGGAATAAACGTTATTTATTTATTTGTTTGTTTTTTTGAGATGGAGTTTTGTTCTTGTCACCCAGGCTGGAGTGCAGTGGCACGATCTTGGCTCACTGCAACCTCTGCCTCCCAGTTTCAAGCGATTCTCCTGCCTCAGCCTCCCGAGTAGCTGGGATTACAGGTGCCCGCCACCACGTCCAGCTGATTTTTTGTATTTTTAGTAGAGATGGGGTTTCATCATGTTGGCCAAGCTGGTCTCAAACTCCTGACCTCAGGGGATCCACTTGCCTCGGCCTCTCAAAGTACAGGGATTACAGGCATGAGCCACTGCGCCCTGCCAATTTTTTTTAAAATTTTCATGGTATTCCTCTTATGGCTTAAGAAAATAATCAGCAGAGTACCCCTTAGAACTTTTATGATTTCACTACCAATTTTTTTTTGGTTTGTTTTTTGGTCCTTTTAGAGATGTATTTTCACTCTTGTTGCCCAGGCTGAAGTGCAATGGCGCAATCTTGGCTCACTGCAACCTCTGCGCCTCCCCGCAACCCTGGCCCCCCTGGGTTCAAGTGGTTCTCCTTCCTCAGCCTCCCAAGTAGCTGGGACTACAGGCGCATACAACCACGCCCGGCTAATTTTTGTATTTTTAGTAGAGACAGGTTTTCACCATGTTGGCCAGGATGGTCTCCATCTCTTGACCTCGTGATTCACCTGCCTCAACCCCCCAGAATACTGGGATTACAGGCGTGAGTCACCGTGCCCAGCCGCAAATGTTTTAATTGTTACTTAGAAGCAAATTTGAGTCATTGGAAAAGTATATAACACCTTAAATATTCATTACATAAACCATCTTGTCAGGGATAAGTACCTTGGTTTTCTTAAATAAGTATATTTTGAATGTAAAACTGAAAGTGTGATTTTCCAACCAATATATTATAGTAATTGGCATTAAGTGTTGCACATTTAAATTATTAACTGCAAATGATGTCATAAATTGATCTAACTTTGTTGATTATCAGGCAAAAACGTGGTGAATAAAGGAAGTGCCCCTATTTTTGTATTACAGAGGAAGTTAGCATGTTTTGTGAATATCCATGATATTAAACTGTTACAAAAGATTGGAGGGAGGGAGGGAGCGAGCGAGGGAGAAACAATTAGCAGTTTCTGCTTTAACTAATTTTTTATTTTTATCATACTTATGAACTCCTGTAAAAAGATTTATCTAAATTGTCTTTTTTCTTTGTTGGTTTTATTGAGGTGAAATTCATATAATACAAATTAGCAATTATAATGTGTGTATTTCATTGACATTTAATACATTCACAATGTTGTGCAACTACCACCTGTATCAAGTTTCAGAACATTTTTCTAACTCCAAAAGAAAACCCCTATTAAGCAGTCACTCTCCTTTTCCTCCTCTTATCCCCCATAAACCACAAATCTGCTTTCTGTCTCTATGGATTTAGCTATTTTGGATATTTTACATAAATGAAATGGTATTGTATGTGACTTCTTGTGTCTGGCTTCTTTCACTTAGCATGGCACTTTCAAGGTTCATTCACATAGTAGCATATATCAGTACTTCATTCTTTTTTATGACTGAATAATACTTTATTGTATGTATATAACACATTTTGTTTATCCATTTATCTGCTGACGGACATTTCAAAAGACTGTTCCACCCTTTGGCTTTTGTGAATAGTGCTGCCATCAGTATTTGTGTAGAAGTATCTCTGTTTAAATACCTGCTTTTAATTCTTTTTTTTTTTTTTTTTTTTTTCTTCCCGAGGCAGAGTCTTGCTCTGTCACTGAGGCTGGAGTGCAGTGGCATGATCTTGGCTCACTGCAACCTCCGTCTCCTGGGTTCAAGCAATTCTCCTGCCTCAGCCTCCCAAGTAGCTGGGATTACAGGCACCCGCCACCACACATGGCTAATTTTTGTATTTTTAGTAGAGACGGGGTTTTTTCACCATGTTGGCCAGGCTGGTCTCGAACTCCTGACCTCAGGTAATCCACCCACCTCGGCCTCCCAAAGTGCTGGGATTACAGGCATGAGCCACTGTGCCCAGCCTGTTTTTAATTCTTTTAGATATATACCTAAGAGTGGAATTGGTGGGTCAGTGGCAATTCTGTGTTCAACATCTTTAGGAACTGACAAACTTTTCCACAGTGACTGCACCATTTTAGAGTCCTACCAGCAATATATGAGGATTCTAGTCTGTCTCTTAGCTGTCACTTGCCATTTTCCCTTTTTTAAAAATAACCGTCCTAGTAGGTATGAAGTGGTAGCTCATTGTGGTTTGATTTACATTTCCATGATGGCTAAAGAGGATGATCATCTTTTCATGTGCTTATTGGTCATTGTATTTCTTCCTTGGAGAAATGTCTATTTAAGTCCTATGCCCATTTTAAAATTGGGTTGTCTCTTTTGTTGTTGAGTTGTAAGAGTTCTGTATATATTCTGAGTATTAATCCTGTATGTGATTTGCAAGTATTTCCTCCCATTCTGTAGGTTGTCTTAGCTTTCTTTTTGAGATGGAGTCTCACTCTGTTGCCTAGGCTGGAGTGCCGTAGCACGATCTTGGCTCACTGCAACCTCCATCTCCTGGGCTCAAGCAATTCTCCTGTCTCAGCCTCCTGAGTAGCTGGGACTACAGGTGCACACTACTATGCCTGGCTAATTTTGGTATTTTTAGTAGAGAAGGGGTTCACCATGTTGGCCAGGCTGGTCTAGAACTCCTGACCTCAAGTGATCCACCTGCCTTGGCCTCCCAAAGTGCTGGGATTATGGGGGTGAGCCACTGCATTTGGCCCATACTATTCTCTTATCCTTTTCTGTAAGGTAATTAGTAATGTCTTTATTAAATTGGCTTTTAAGTAGAGCTTTTAATTTTTTGTTGTTGTTATATCATTTCTTAATTTGGTATGTTTTTGACACAGCCAGCTTTGTTTCACTTGCTTCAGAAGGTGGGGAATTGAAAACGAATGAGTAATACAACATCCAAAAGTTACTTTGTACTGGATTTTCTGTATATGAGTTCAAAGAAAGGTTCATCAGACCACCAGACCATCTCTCTGCTACATCAGTTATAGAAACATTTGAGAGATTATTATAAACAAAGGTATTTCACATATAATTTTGTGTAGTGCTGTTCCTAGTCTGTGCCTTTCTGAATCTTGTAGTATAAGGCACTTGATATAATTTTATATTATTGAATCTTCCACATGCTGGGTTTTAGTTACATTTCTTTTCTTTTCTTTTTTTTTTTTTTTGAGACAGAGTCTCGCTCTGACGGCCAGGTTGGAGTGCAGTGGCATGATCTTGGCTCACTGCAACCTCTGCCTCCTGGGCTTAAGCAATTTTCCTGCCTCAGCCTCCCGAGCAGCTGGGATTATAGGTGTGTGCCACCATGCCTGGCTAAGTTTTATATTTTTAGTAGAGATGGAGTTTCACTATGTTGGCCAGGCTGGTCTTGAACTCCTGACCTCAGGTAATCCTCCCACCTCGGCCTCCCAAAGTGCTGGGATTACTGGCGTGAGCCACCTTGCCCGGCCTTAGTTGTATTTCTTTAAATTAGGTTTTTGTGCCTGTAGTTCCAGCTACTTGCAAGGCTGAGGTGGAAGGTTTTTTTGAGCCTAGGAGTTCTAGTTCAGCCTGGGCAACATAGCAAGACTCTATCTCTAAAAATAATAATAAAAAATAAAGGGTTTAGGCTGGGCACGGGGACTCATGCCTATAATCCCAGCACTTTGGGAGGCCACAATAGGAGGATCTCTTGAGCCCAGGAGTGCAAGACCAGCCTGGGCTACAAAAAATTAAAAACAAATCATCTGGGCATGGTGATGCAAGCCTGTAGTCCTAGCTCGCTGGGAGGCAGAGTTGGGAGGATCCCTTGAGCCCAGGAGGTCGAGACTGCAGTAAGCTATGAATGTACCACTGTACAACAGCTTGGGCAACAGAGCAAGACTCTTTTTCAAAAAAAAAAGGTTTATGCTTACATTTTTCTGGGTGACTGTGCCTATGTTAGGTTTATGCCTAAGAAAGAGGGCCTACAATCTTTATAATTTAATAGCAAACATATCCTGCAGATGGTAAGAGATCCATATGAATGCATCAATGAGTAAATTAAAACATCTGAAAATGTAACAACAGCAAAATATTAAGGTGGCTTTTGGAGAGAGTTAAACTCTTTTGGTCTAATTTGTAGGTAATTATATGAAATATCTTTGTTTTATTTTGAGATGGAGTCTCGCTCTGTCACCCAGGCTGGAGTGCAGTGGTGTGATCTTGGCTCACTGCAACCTCCACCTTCTGGATTCAAGCGATTTTCCTGTTTCAGCCTCCTACGTAGCTGGGATTTCAGGTGCCTGCCACCATGTCCAGCTAATTGGTCTATTTTTAGTAGAGACGGGGTTTCACCACGTTGGCCAGGCTGGTCTCAAACTCCTGACCTCAAGTGATCCCCCCACCTCGGCCTCCCAAAGTGCCGGGATTACAGGCGTGAGCCACCGTGCCGGCTGAATATCTTTGAACCTGCAATGTTGTTAAAGTGGTCAGTGGTATTAATAAAAAGTGTTCTGCGTATGCATTTGTGCTTTTTTTTTTTTTTTTTGCTTCATCCTGGTGGGAATGATAGTGCATTTTGCGTGTCAATGAGAACTATACAGTTTGGTTAAAAAAAAGATGATAACAGATAGTAAACCTAAGACTCATCAGGAAGCCAGGTTGTATAACAGTGTCTAACATAGAATAGGTGTTTAATAAATGTTTGATTCAATAAAAAACCATGAAACTGCTTGAGTAGTTGGCTAAAATAAAAACGAGGCTGAGATCAACTAAATTAGAATTATGTCCTTTAAACAAGCTACATTTTCTAATACCATAATAAGATTACTGTAGCAAATGTAAAAGTGTCGTGAGATCACAGGGGCAGAATTGTCCCTCTGGAGAGAGGGCTATTGAAAATTACGAAAGAGAGGCCGGGCGCGGTGGCTCATTCCTGTAATCTCAGCACTTTGGGAGGCCGAGGTGGCGGATTGCTTGAGGTCAGGAGTTCAGACCAGCCTGGCCAACATGGTGAAACCCCATCTCTACTAAAAATACAAAAATTAGCAAGGTATGATGGTGCATGCCTGTAATCCCAGCTACTCAGGAGGCTGAGACAGGAGACTTGCTTGAACCTGGGATGGGGAGGTTACAGTGAACTGAGATGGCGCCACTGCACTCCAGCCTGGGCAAGAGAGCAGGATTCTGTCCCCGTCCCCTGCCAAGAAAAAAGAGAAAAGTGAACTTGTGTTATATTTATTACAAAAGTAATTCAGGTAAGTTATAGAAAATTTAGAAAATACCGTGGCCAGGCACAGTGGCTCACGCCTATAATCCCAGCATTTTGGGGGGCCAAGGTGGGAGGATTGCTTGAGACCAGACTGGGCAATATAGTAAGACCCCTTGTCTTAAAAAAAAAAAGTTAATTGGGTGTAGTGATGCATCCCTGTAGTCCCAGGTACTTGGGAGGCTGAGGTGGGAGGGTTGCTTGTTTCCAGGAGTTTGAGGTTACAGTGATTGTGCCATTGCACTCCAGCCTGGGCAACAGAGAGAGAGAGCCTGTCTTAAACACACACACACACACACACACACACACACACACACCCAGAAAAGATTTAGAAAGTATAGATAAATATAAAGCTGAAATAAGTCACTTGTTATCCTAATATCTTTTTTAAACTTTTTTCTGTCTATAAAAATGAGATCATTATACACATATGTGTGATATATATGTGTATACACACATATATGTATATATAGACATATGTGTGATATATATGTGTATACACACATATATGTATATATACACATGTATATATGTATACACACATATATACACGTGTATATATATACACGTATCACATATGTGTATAATGTGTATATATACACACATATCACACATGTATATACGTGTATATATATTATGTATAAAGCAGGATATATATATATAGCTTTGTAGCCTGCTTAAATCACTTACCAGTAAGACTAACATGAGACTTGGTGCTGAAATATTGGAGATTAGGAATCCTGCCAGAAAGTCTCCTGTGTATTTAATATAGTCTTACTTATCAAATGGCCAGCTGGATATAGTGACTAGATTTTCCTGTGTATGGAATAGACATTATTGGGAAAATTGGTTTGTCCATATCATTTATTTAAAATCACAGTATTAATAATATATATTATGCGCATATGGTAGTCTACTTACCTACTTGTTTGGTATTTTAAACTTCTTAGTTTATCAACCATTTTTTTAACTTTTACTTTAAAATTAACAATTTTATTATAAATATGCTGTAAACTGCACCAGGACTTTTAAAGTATTTTCTAGTTTATGAGAAGAAAGAGTTAAAAATGGAATGGAAATGTCCTCTTTAGAGAACATATTTACTATCTAAAATTCTGTGATGTCCATCTATGATGGACAACAATGACAAATTTGAATGAAAACAAAAAAACAAATAGACATCGAATTGTGAAACAAACAGAACACTTAATTTATATGTTAGGAATTTTTGGGAAAGCATGGAGATTGGAATGCAAGGATATGGACTGAAGAGTAGTTTTGTTGTCAGGGAAACAATTGAAAGAAAAGGAGACCTCCTTTGTAATTAATCTGACACTTCTTGGGGGACTTGTCATTGTGCAATTTGGTCACTAACAGAACAGAGGCTGCACATTAATTAACTGGACTGTTTGCTACCAGGAGGTGTCCATAATACTAGAAATCTACTCATACTATTAGTAGTGGCAAATAGTGCAGGATTTAGGGAATTCTGGGTCAGGATATCAGCATGAGAGCTCCTGAACATAGTTCTACCATTCCATGGTGGAAGTGTTTGCAGTCAGCCCCACTTGGGTGTAGACATCTTTGGGCCCCTTGGTGTTAGTTGAAGCCAGAAGGAGCTCAGATCTGCAGATGCATCCTATTCCCGTATTTCCCCTACAAAGCATTTTCATCATTCCTTTTTTTATAGATGAGGAAACTGGCTCAGACAGATGTTCATTGGTTTGAGAACGCTCCCAGAAATTCTGCTTCAGTCTTTCTGGGTCAGCCTTTGGAGAGTCTTAATTTTTATTAAGCACAGCAGCTAATTCTATTCTATTTGGCTCTTGACCTACAGATTGAGACACACAGGTAGGACTCCTGACTTTTGGTTGGCCATTGTGAGTTTTTACTTCCATTTTTCTTTTTCTCCAGAAAAATGCTTACCCATCATTGCGAGTTTTGATTCGTATTATCTAAGTATGTTGGTCAGTCTCTCATTCTTCCAAGGCCTCAGATGACTCTCCAAGATAATATTTGAAGATAGAGGTTATAATAATTGCACAATAACTACTTTCTGTACTTTACATAAACAATTTTTAAAAAATGCGTGTCTGTGTTTAGTGGGGAAAAAAACTCCCACTAAACACAAACAGACATTTTCAAAAATCTATTAAGTTTTACTAAGAAATTATACTTTTATTAGGCCGGGCATGGTGGCTCATGCCCTGTAGTCCCAGCACTTTTGGTGGCCAAGCTAGATGGATCACTTGAGCCCAGGAGTTTGAGACCAGCTTGGACAACATCGTGAAACCTTGTCTCTACAAAAAATAATTAGCCAGGTGTGATGGTGCGTGCCTGCAGTCCCCAGTTACTTGGAAGGCTGACATGGGAGGATTGCTTGAGCCCGGAGGTCAAGGCTGCAGTGAGTCGTAATTATGCCACTGCACTCCAGGCCAGGTGACACAGCAAGACCCTGTCTCAAAGAAAAAATTATAGTTTTATTAAAAATAGTTACTGACTATTGGCCAGGCGCGGTGGCTCACGCCTGTAATCCCAGCACTTTGGGAGGCTGAGGCAGGCAGATCACGAGGTCAGGAGATCGAGACATCCTGGCTAACATGGTGAAACCCCGTCTCTACTAAAAAATACAAAAAAATTAGCTGGGCGTGGTGGTGGGCACCTGTAATCCCAGCTACTCAGGAGGCTGAGGCAGAGAATGGTGTGAACCAGGGAGGCGGAGCTTGCAGTGAGCCGAGATGGCGCCACTGCACTCCAGCCTGGGCAACAAAGCGAGACTCCGTCTCCAAAAAAAAAAAAATAAATAAAATACTGACTATTGACTGGTAAATGATTGGGACCTATTAATATTTCTCACACAGCAATTTTTATTTAATGAAATTATGTCAATAACTATAAAACAGTTTAGTATGGATTACTATTTCTGTCCTTTATAGAACAAAGTCCTGTATTATCCTATATTTATACAAAGCTTTTTTAAATTATAAAAATACTTGGTTATTATAGAAAAAGTTTGAACGTATAGAGATGACAAAAGAAAGTATTCATAATTTGACATCCCAGAATAATCACTGAAAGCATATTGGTGTACATCATTTACAAATGTGGCAGTGTTTACTCAGGTTGTTTTCAACATAAATACAATATTTTTCCAAAGATTTTATTTTATCTCTCTTTTTATTTTTTTCATTTTTTTTTTTTGAGACAGAGTCTTGCTCTGTTACCCAGGCTGGAGTGCAGTGGTGCGATCTAGGCTCACTGCAACCTCTGCTTCAGCGGAAGTTCAAGTGATTTTCCTGCCTCAGCCTTCCAAGTAGCTGGGACTACAGGTGCGTGCCACCATGTCTGGCTAATTTTTGTATTTTTGGTAGAAAGGGGGTTTCCTCATGTTGGCCAGGATGGTCTTGAACTCCTGACCTCAAGTGATCCCCCTGCCTTGGCCTCCCAAAGGGCTAGGATTATAGGCGTGAGCCACCGCGCCTGGCTAGACCTAGTTTTAATGGCAAATAGTTATTAAAGACAGTTCATACTTACTATTCGTCTTTCAGAAGAAAGGTGTCTACTTGAAACTCTAATGACAGATCACCGAATAACCAGTAGTGGTAACTAACACTGGCTGGTAAGTGAGAACTTAGTAAAATTCTGTTCATCCTAAAATAAGTCTCTATTTAAACAGTGGAGGTATACAGAGCCATTTTTGTAAGTATTATATGGGAATGAAGGGATGGTATTTGGAAAGAGGCGCTAACTGCATGTAGACTTGTGAGAATTTTTGCTAGTTTTCTCACTTTTTGAATGAGGAGATTGGGCCAGTTGAGCTCTTGTTTGTTTAGTACTTTAGGAAAGGGTGGAAAGAGTTGGCTTTTAGCAAACATATGTTTAATATGTGTTATTCCATTTAATGCTTAACCACTCCATATAAAGTAAGTGTTTTATCCTCATTTTAAAAATTTTAATTTTATTTTATTATAAGTTCTAAGGTACATGTGTAGGATGTGCAGGTTTGTTGTAAACGTATGCCATGGTGGTTTGCTGCACCTGTCAACCCATCACCTCGGTATTAAGCCTGGCATGCATTAGCTATTTTTCCTAATGCTGTCCCTCCCACAACCCCCTGACAGGCCACAGTGTGTTGTTCCCCTCCCTGTGTCCATGTGTTCTCATTGTTCAGCTCCTACTTATAAGTGAGAACATGCAGTGTTTGGTTTTCTGTTCTTGCATTAGTTTGCTGAGGATGATGGCTTCCAGCTTCATCCATGTCCCTGCAAAGGACATGATCTCATTCCTTTTTATCCTCATTTTTATAGATAAGGAAACTGAAACTTAAAAGAGTTTTGTTTAGGTCACATACCCAGGTATTTCTGGCTTTATCTTCATTTCTTTCCCTTATATTTACTTCGTTCTCATTTATAATATTCTTTCCAACTCTAAAATTGTGGTTCTGTAACAGTGGAAAGAACACTGTAATGAACCCTCATTTACCCCATTTACAAGATTGTTATCCTATGGCCGACTTGTTTCATCTGTACCCCTTTATAGTTGCCTCCCAGCATTAGTTTCTCCCACCACATTACTTTGACACAGAACTCACCATTCCCTCCCTCCCTTCCTCCCTCCGTCCCTCCTTCCCTCCTTCCCTTCTTCCCTTCCCTTCTCTTCCCTTCCTTCCCTCCCTTTTTTCCCTCCCTTTCTTCCCTTCCTTTCCTTTCTTTCTTTTTTTGATGGAGTTTCGCCCTTGTTGCCCAGGCTGGAGTGCAATGGTGCGATCCTGGCTCACTATAACCTCTGCCTCTCCGGTTCAAGCGATTCTCCTGCCTCATCCTCCCAAGTAGCTGGGATTATAGGCATGCGCCACCACTCCCGACTAATTTTGTATTTTTAGTAGAGACAGGGTTTCATTATGTTGGCCAGACTCGTCTCAAATTCCTGACTTCAAGTGATCCACCTGCCTCAACCTCCCAATGTGTTGGGATTACAGGGGTGAGCCGCCGCACCCAGCCTCACCATATCATTTCATCTGCAGACATTTCAGTATATAGCTCTAAAAGAAACTTGAACACCTGTGAAAAGAAGGGACTACAAATAAAAAAAGAAACTATTTTGTAAAAATTTAAAACATAACCACAATACTATTATCACTGTAAAAACAACAGTTCCTTTCTGTCTACTCAGTGATTTTTATTTAATTTTAATTTTAATTTTTATTATTTATTTATTTATTTGTTTTTTGAGATGGAGTTTCGCTCCTGTTGCCCAAGCTGGAGTGCAATGGCGGAATCTCGGCTCACCGCAACTTCCGCCTCCCAGGTGCAAGTGATTCTCTTGCTTCAGCCTCCCGAGTAGATTACAGCCATGCGCCACCACACCTGGCTAATTTTTTTGTGTTTTTAGTAGAGACGGGGTTTCTCCATGTTGGTCAGGCTGATCTCGAACTCCTGACCTCAGGTGATCCACCCGCCTCGGCCTCCCAAAGTTCTGGGATTACAGGCGTGAGCCACCGCACCGGGCCTACTTGGTGATTTTTATAATTTCTTTTTAAACTGCTTGAGATTCATGTAAGACCCCATACATTTTAATTAGTTGGTATGTCTGTTAAGTCTTTAATCTACACATTTCACCTCTATCTCACTTTCTCGTTTTCTTGCATTAAAAAAAAAAACTGTGTTTGTGTGTGTGTTTGTGTACATGTATGTGTATGTATAAAGAAACTGGGTTTTGACTTTCAGACATCCTCATACCGTGGAGGCTGTGATGGTGTTCAACGTTTTTCTGTCTCATGTATTTTATACAATTTGGTAATTTGATTTAGAGTATTACTGTCTAATATAACGTAAGCCATAAATTTAAGCCATATATAATTTGAATTTTTCCATATATACTTTTTTAAAAAGTGAAAAGAAACGGGTAAAATTGGTTTGAATAATATTTTTATTTGACCCAGTATATCCACAATGTTATTATTTCAACATATAATCAATGAAATTAATGAAGTATATTGCATTCTTTTTTTGGTATGAATCTTAGAAATTTGGTGTGTATTTTATACTTACAGCACATCTCAGTATTAGCCACATTTCAAGTACCCAGTAGCAGTATGTGGCTAGTGACTCCTGTATTGAACAGCACAGATTTAGAGAACTGATCAGTCAGGCTTTTTGTTTTTATGTCAGGAAATAGAGAATGCCTGACTCTCTTGGTGTGGTGTTATTGGCAGCCATTCATGAACATTGTTTTTATCTATTGATTTATTAGGGCTTGCAAAGTGGTGATATTTTATCCTTCTACCTTCATTTATTATCTGTAATACTTATCTAAAGGAATACTTCCCAACCTTGACTATTTGGTCACACCCCCATCACCTGCCAAAAAACCCTACACAGTTCAAATAGAAAAAGGATAAATAATGCTTGACGTTTTTCTTTTATTTACCAGTTTTCCAAATAATGAATTTGTTTCCTACCATTGTCCAAAAGTAACTGGGGAATATTTTGTTTACAACTGTCATAGATATTTTAGCTTTCCTTGCTTCTTGGAATATTAGTCAGTGTCCTTCAGAGAAACAGAACCAGTAGGGTATGTGTGTCTACACCTTTATAACTATATTTGTATCTATATCTATCTATATCCCTATCTGTAGATCTGTTTATCTTCAATATAGAAAGAGATTTATTTGGAATTGACTCATGCCATTATGGAGGGCTGACAAGTGCCAAGATGTGCAGTCGGCGAGCTGGAGACCCAGGAGAGCTGACGGTGCGGTTTCACTTTGAGTCTGAAGCCCTAAGAAATGGGAGAGCTAATGGTGTGGTTAGAGACTGAGGATTGGTTGGTTGACTCAAGACCTAGGAAGAGCCAATATTTCAGTTTGAAGGTGAAGGCAGAAGAAATCTGATGTTGTTGCTTGAAGGCTTAGTCAGGAGGAATTAGTTCTCTCTTACTTGGGGGAGGGTCAACCTTTTTGTTTTAGGCAGGCCTTCAACTGATGAGGTGGGGCCTACCCACATTAGGGAGGATAATCTGCTTTACTTAGTCTACTGATTGAAATGTTAATCTTATCTAGAAATACTCTCACAGATACATCCAGAAAAATGCTTGACCAAATGTCTGGGCACCCTCTGGTCCAGTTAAGTCAACACATAAAATTAACTGTCACATCCAGGCTCATTTTGTACATTTCCTGCCCTAAATATTGTTGTCAATTAATGCCCTTTGATGATACTTTTGATGATGAAAACACTTTGAGATTCATACTTTTCAAAGCTTTACTTTTAGTGTTTTTTCATTTGGAAAGGTGTAATTTCTTAAAAGTGATTACATTATCTTACACTTAATTTTTAGATGCCTTTTCTCACTTTTGGGAAGGAGGTTTTTGGTGTCTACTCTGTCACTGTCATATTGATGTTTGTTTCTGGTAAAGTGCTTGAGAGAAGCATAGAATGAAAACTTACATCACAGAGTCATACCTAGTAAAATGGATACACGTAGTTTATAGTTATCTCTCTCTCTCTTCTTTCTTTTCTTTTCTTTTTTTTTGGCAGAGTCTCACTCTGGTTACTCAGGCTGGAGTGCAGTGGCATGATCTTGGCTCACTGCAGCCTCGACTTCCCTAGGCTCAGGTGATTCTCCTACCTCAGCCTTCTGAATAGCTGGGATTACAGGTGCATGCCACCATACCCAGCCAATTTTTTGTGTTTTTAGTAGAGATGGGGTTTCACCACTGTGTTGCCCAGGCTGGTCTCGACCTCCTGGACTCAATCCTCTTGCCTTGGCCTCCCAGAATGGTGGGATTACAGGTGTAAACCACCATTCCTGGCCATTCTTTGTATCAACCTGAACAATTTTACCTCTTAGTATAACAACTGAATTACAGACACAATTGAGTTTATCCTCTTCATTTTTTTTTTTACAGAAAAGGAAACAGAGGGCCAGATCTAGTTATTGGGAATGACTTGGTCTTAGAGTCGTCAGCATGCTATTGTGGGAGTTCAGAGCCAGACTAAAATGGCTCAGATTCTTAGCATTGCCATTTACTAGTCATGTGACCTTGAGGAAACTTGATTTTTTTGGTTTATTTATAAACTACAGATAATAACTATGTCATAGGATTACTGTGACAGTTAACCAGGATAACTTTTTTTTTTTTTTGAGTCAGGGTCTCACTTTGTCACCCAGGCTGCAGTATAGTAGCACGATCTTGGCTCACTGCACCCTCTGCCTCCCAGGCACAAGTGATCCTCCCACCTCAGCCTCCTGAGTAGCTGGGGCTATAGGTGTGTGTAACCATGCCTAGCTAGTTTTTTTTTTTTTTTTTTTAATTTTTTATAGAGACAGAGTCTCACTGTGTTGCCCAGGCTGGTCTTGAAATCCGGAGCTCAAGCAATTCGCCTGCCTAGGCCTCCCAAAGTGCTGGGATTATAGGCGTGAGCCACCATGGCTGGCCTAAGATAACATATTTTAAAGAACCCAGTAGTGTGCCTGACACATTGTAGGTACACTGTAAATTCTGTTTTTTTCATGTCCTCCCAGATTGCAGTTTTTTCTGGCATATTGTTGCCTCTTTTTTTTTTTTTTCTGATGGAGCCTTCCTTTATCACCCAGGCTAGAGTGCAGTGGTGTGATCTCGCTCACTACAACCTCTGCCTCCCAGGTTCAAGCAGTTCTCCTGCCTCAGCCTCCTGAGTAGCTGAGATTATAGGCACTTGCCACCACACCCAGCTAATTTTTGTATTTTCAGTAGAGAGGGGGATTCCCCATGTTGGCCAGGCTAGTCTCGAACTCCTGACCTCGAGTGATCTGTCCGCCTTGGCCTCCCAAAGTGCTGGGATTACAGGCGTGAGTCACTGCACCTGGCCTCTTGCCTCCTTTTTGAATTTAACATCAAGTATATCTAAATTAGCTGAAAATAATATGCTTTGCTTACATTTGTTACTTTGTTTATAGTATTTGCTTAGCAAACTTTTTCCCTTAATAGACTAAAAAAATTTGGTCCTTTTCTGAATTTTTCTGGATGACAGTTACTGAAATTTAAATTGAGAAGATTTGGCCAGGCCTGGTGGCTCACACCTGTAATCCTAGCACTTTGGTAGGCTGAGGCGGGCGGATCACTTGAGGTCAGGAGCTCAAGAGCAGTCTGACCAACATGGGGAAACACTCTCTCTACTAAAAATACAAAAATTAGCCGGGTATGGTGGTGGGTGCCTGTAATCCCAGCTACTTGGGTGGCTGAGGCACAAGAATTGCTTGAACCCCGGAAGTGGAGGTTGCAGTGAGCCAAGATCACACCACTGCACTCCAGCCTGGGTAATAGAGTGAGACTCTAAATAAATAAATAAATAGAGAAGATTTTACTTTTCATATTGAAGTACTTTATCCAAAGTAACTTTTGTTATTATATCCTAATTTATTGTAATTATTGAATATTAGTTACAAATAGTTCTTAATCATATTTTGTGTGTTAGCAGGGTACAGTATAATTATTTTCATGCTTGTGTTTTGCTACAGTAAACAGGATAGTTTAGAAAGGCTATAATTAATAGATGTTCAAAAGTTGCTTTGATGTCCTTAGATAAAGGCTATGCTTCCAACACCAAATGCTAGTATTTTTAATTATCATTCTCCTTTTTAATTTGAAATAATGGCTTGAGTACTATAGTGTTAGCTCCAGGATTCTTAGCCTGTATTGTTTAATGTGAATGTGCAGAAAACATTTTAGAATTTTTTTTTTTTTTTTTGAGAGAGGATCTTGCTCTGTCACCCAGGCTGCAGTGCAGTGGTGTGATATCGACTCACTGCAACTTCTGCCTCCTGGGTCCAAGCAGTTCTCATGCCTCAGCCTCCCGTGTAGCTGGGACTATAGGCATGCGCCGCCACACCCGGCTGATTTTTGTATTTTTAGCCAGGCTGGTCTTCAACTCCTGGCCTCAAGTGATCGCCCTCCTGGGACTCCCAAAGTGCTGGGATTGTAGGCATGAACCACCACACCAGGCCAGAAATGATTAACATTTATCTTTCAAAAAATGCACTTTTAGATTCAGGTTGTTTGCTATTTGAGTGCAGTTGCAGAAGCATGTTGTCAGATACTTGAATACTGACTTTCCCGTGACATTAATAGATAGCTTTCTTTGTTGTGAGGTATAAAAATACAATTGCTGATGCCCAAGGTTGTGTTTCATAAGGTAAATGAATTTTATTTGAGATTCTGTAGACTTCAAATTGGGAGATCCTCGAGGTGATGAAATAGGAAGTTTAACTACCTTCATTTTTTTTTGGAGTAGTTTTCATTTGCTTTCTCCATTTTTTTGTACCTCATCTTGTCTGTAACTACTTGTAAACGCAACTTTTACCTGCAACCCCTGAAAAGTAACTGCTCAAAGGCTCCCAATTTCTCATAATCACCAAAATCAATTGATTGGCTTTTTTTTTTCAATTCTCATTGTGCTTATTCATTAGAGAGAGTTGGATTCTGTTAATCTTCATGAAAGATCTCTTTGCTTTCCTTGTACTGTATCTTCTCTTTATTTCTTGAGCTGTACCTCTTTTCCCTTCCTTATTGGCCCAACTTCTTACTTCTCTGCCCAAGTACCTGTATCTCAGGACTCACTTTTTCTAACATTTCTATTGTCATCATCATCAGTCAGTCCATGTTCAGATGGCTCTTATGCATTCTTTTATCTTTACCACCTTAATTAAATGATTCTGAAATCTCTTGATCCCTTTTCCTGCACTTAAGGCTCATACTCTAACTAATGGGAATCTTCAGCTGGTTGCCTTGTTGTCTCCTATAACTTTTGGTGTGTCCAAAATCAAAGTCTTCATCTTAGAACAAACTTCATGGCCTTCCTTGATCTTGTTATTGGTACTGGTATTATTATTCATCTAGGCCCATTTTAATAATCATTGATTCTTTCTCTTATCCCCCTTCAATTTATTTAGGCACACAGTTCTAGTCTAACTTTGTTTAACACAGTTTGGGCTGGGCACGTGGCTCATGCCTGTAATCCCAGCACTTTGTGAGGCTGAGGCAGATGGATTGCTTGAGCCCAGGAGTTTTAGACCAGCTTGGTCAACATGGTGAAACCCCATCTTTACTAAAAATAAAAAATTAACCAGGCGTAGTGTCGCATACCTGTGGTCCCAGCTACTCAGGAGGCTGAGGTAGAAGGATGGCTTGAGCCAGGGAGGCGGAGGTTGCACTCAGCTGAGATCGTGCCATTGCACTCCGGCCAGGGTGATAGAGCTGGAGCTTGTCTCAAAACAAAATGAAACAAAACAAAACAAAACACCACACACAGTTTGGAGGATGATGGCTTTTACAAAATTGAGGTTAGTTGATGGGTTATTAATTCATTTGCTGATTCAGCCTAAGAGCAGGAGGAGGTTCTTATTTCTTAAATAGAAGTTTTGTGGGGACTGTGGTTGAAAAGAAGGTGCCATGGCGTTGTAGAATCCTTTTAAAGTTGCTGGTGCTTGGGCATGACTGAGGCTCTGACCTTTTCTTTTATGATTTCCTGTTAGTTGGAGAGGTACCACTTCAATCCAGGCACCTTTTTTACATTAACACGTCTTCTGCAGCGTCAGGCAGTTCATTCCAAAGGGAATGAACTGGAAATCATATCAGAAAAGGTCAGAGCCTCAGTCATGCTCAAGCACCAACAACTTTAAAAGCAAAGTGTTTGGCAGAGTGGATACACACATACAACTCAACTTTTATGGACTGTGCCCTTCGTTTCCAAACTTAGTTTTTCCCCTAATTTATCAATATCAGAACCCTCTGGAAAGTCTTTTATTGTGATGGGTGTTATATCTGATTACCTTTTTTTGTTCCCCTGCACATCTGAAACCTGGCATGCCCATTTCCCATCACTCAGTCCACAGTAGACGTGTTTCTTGGCCAGTTATAAGGGCAGAGGTTGCTGGGATTCTTTTTTGTGCATCTTATGGTTGCTAAATCAGAAGCTTTTTAGATGGATGAGCTGGCACTTGCACTACTAGTGCTTAGTGAAAGAAGGAAACAGACTTCAACATGCCACAACAAATGCCCAAAACCAAAAATTGTATCACATTATAGTTAATTACTTCAGAAGGCAATTTAACTTATCTAGATTATCTGTAAATGCTGACGAAGTCAGAGTGGAGAATAGCTCAAGCCCTTGCTAGACAAATAAAACTGTTGTAACTGTTAATTTTGTTCATTAGAGAAGAATTATGAAGAAAGATATTAATAAGGTGTTTCATGTCTTGACTGTTCTCTAGATGGTTCTTTTCTAGAGTATTTCCATGTTCTCTGCTTCTTTCTACCAGATATTTGGTGATGGATATCATACTTAGGAAAGTAAAGTAAAAGGAGGAAGTTCCTTTTTGCTAATAGGGAAACTTGGTCACATTGGCCCACATATATCTAATTACTGTAATCTATATGTTATTTGTTAAATAGCAATTCTTAAAAGTTTGGTTTTATGCATTTTAACCTAGATTGTTAATGTAGCTATTGTCTTAGGTTCAACAATGATTTGTTTTTAGCCAGGTTTAGCATTCAGAGGCCTTTTTCCACATCAGTAAACATATCCCACAGCATCATTGTTTATGACTTCATAGTATTCTGTTATATGATTGCACCATATTTTTTATTACTTAATTTTTTGATAGATAATACATGTACGTAGTGTAAAATACAAACGATCTGAAAGAGTATACAGTGAAAAGCAAAGTGTCTCTCTTTGTTCCCTTTTCAGGATGCAGTAACTGTTATACACATTTCTTTTTTTTTTTTTTTTGAGACGGTGTTTCGCTTTCGTTGACCAGGCTGGAGTGCAATGGCACGATTTCATTTCACCGCAATCTCCACCTCCCTGGTTCAAGTGATTCTCCTGCTTCAGCCTCCCGAGTAGCTGGGACTACAGGCACGTGCTACCACACCCAGTTAATTTTTGTATTTTTAGTGGAGATGGGGCTTCACCATGTTGGCCAGGATGGTCTCAATCTCCTGACCTTGTGATCTGCCTGCCTCGGCCTCCCAAAGTGCTGGGATTAGAGGCATGAGCCACTGTGTCTGGCCTACACATTTCTTTTGTTCCTCCAGAGATATTCTACATAAATACAAACCAATACATAATCATGTATGATATATATGCACACACAAAAATGGCAACGTATTGTACCTTCTGTTGTGTATAATGCTTGTTCTTCCCCCTCAATTAAAAGATGTTCCATAGAGGTTCATAAAATTTTGCTTCATTGTTTTCCGGTTGCTTAATATTCTGGTTTATGAGTCTGCCATAATTTATTTAACTAGTTGTTTTTGACTATTCAATTTTCAGATTGTTTGTTCTGTCAGTTCACCCATGTGCAATCATTACAGCCTCTCTTACCACATTTTACATGGTGTCATCCTCTGGGCTTGATCTGCTTCTCCTGATCAAACTGTGAGTGAAAGCTCTTACAGAAGGAAATCAGTATCACACTGAATAGGGTGAGACAGTGCTTAATGTTTACAAATCTGTTTTGTGGTAGAAATATATGAAAAATAAAAATTCTAACTTTTCATTTTCTCTTAAGAAACTTCTTTTTTTTTTTTTTTCAAAGAAATTGCATAAGAAGTGCTACCTTGTGTGGGAAGTGTTATCCTAGTCCTGATTCTTTCCAGTCAGGCAGACTTACTTTATTTTTCCACAGATTATGTTTTTGTTTTAGGATTTGAGTACTGAATTATCCTGATTACTACTACTGACTAATTGTAATCTTCAAAAAATGAAGAAAAAAGAAATATGCTAGCTGAATTTGGAAGGAAATAATCATTTCTGTTTAGCTCTGTTTTAGGGAAGTACTGTCGACTCAACTTCAAGCATTTGTGTCACTTGAGGTGGTTGCTTTTTATGGTCCAGATTTATATTTCCCTCACTAGAGTACTGGACCCTTTTGTCAGAGGGTAAACATGGTGTTTTTGAAGCCTTCATTTAAATTGGAAATAGGAGCATGGAGGAATATTGGGGCGTTTTGAAATAAACATGGATGGCCGAGCATGGTGGCTCATGCCTGTACTACCAGCGCTTTGGGAGGCCGAGGCTAGTGGATCACCTGAGGTCAGGAGTTTGAGACAAGCCTGACCAACATGGTAAAACCATGTCTTTTCTGAAAATACAAAATTAGTTGGGCCTAGTGGTGCATGCCTATAATCTCAGCTACTGGGGAGGCTGAGGCAGGAGAATCACTTGAACCCTGGAGGTGGAGGTTGCAGTGAGCCGAGATCGCCCCATTGCACTCCAGCCTGGGCAAGAAGAGCAAAACTCTGTCACAAAAATAGAAAAAAAAAAAAAGAAATAAACATGGATATTTTTCAATTAGACTAGAACATTCTCATGAATTTTTGGACTAAAACAGAAGATTTTAAAAGATAATTTTGAGTTTAAGTATCACCTAGGGTCTAAGAGTCTGAGTTTTATTTTCTTCCCTTATCAGTGTTATTTGGAAAAGCTGGAGAGGAATTAATTGAAGTGAGTCTAAGAAACAAGGGGGTTACTTAAGGCTTCAAAGTAGCTTGGAGGTAAAATTAATGTATTTATTTATTGCTAATTTATAGATTATATGATTTCTCAATTACACTGAAAAATCTCAGGTATAAACCTTCCAGGAGTCTGTTAGCTGCATTCACTGAGAATATAGCATGTGCAAATAAACTCCTTTAAGGCAGTGGGCCTCACGTTTGTTTGTTTGTTTGTTTTTTGTTTTTTTTTTTGAGACAGGGTCTCACTGCAGATTTGACCTCCTGGACTCAAGCGATCTTCCTGCCTCAGCCCTGGAGTAGTACTACAGGCATGCGCCACCACACCCGGCTAATTTTTGTATTTTTTTGTGGAGATGGGGTTTCACCATGTTGCCCAGGCTGGTCTTGAACTCCTGAGCTCAAGTGATCCTCCCTCTTTGGACTTTCAAAGTACTGGGATTACATGCATGAGCCACTGCGCCCAGTCTCACATTTTAATGTGCAACGGAGTTTCCTGCAGAGGTTGTTAAAAATTCCTGGTTGCCATTCCAGAGATTGTAGTGGCACATCTCTGGGATAAAACCTAGGGATCTTTCTTTTTTTTTTTTTCAAGACAGAGTTTCACTGTTATTGCCCAGGCTGGAGTGCAATGGCACAATCTTGGCTTACTGCAACCTCCGCCTCCTGGGTTCAAGCAATTCTCCTCTCTCAGCCTCCCTAGTAGTTGAGATTACAAGTATGCACCACTACGCCCAGCTAATTTTTTATCTTTTTAGTAGAGACGGAGTTTCACCATGTTGGTCAGGCTGATTTTGAACTCCTGACTTCAGATGATCCGCCTGCCTCGGCCTCCCAAAGTGCTGGGATTACATGCGTGAGCCACTGTGCCTGGCTGGGATCTTTCTTAAATAAACACATTACGTGATTCTGGTCTGTAGACTACTTTTTGACTATTATAGGAGTAAGAATTATGATTTTTTTTAAAAATTAATTTTTACAAAAATAGAGACAAGGTCTTGGTATGTTAAACAGGGGTCTCACTATGTTGACCAAGCTGGTCACGAACTTCTGGCTTCAAGTGATCCTCCCACCTCGGCCTTCCAAAATGCTGGGATTACAGGCATGAGCCACAAAGCCTGGCCAAGAATTATGATTCCTAAAAGGATGAAAAATCATACCCCGTTAGTTAAAAAGATTTAAAGGCAGGAGCGTGTAAACATTTTCAGGATTGTGGGTAATTTAAAATAACACCATAGTGCAGCACAGTAAGCTTGCTGTTGAAATTGGTTTGTCTTGTGTGAAGACTGATAGATAGATACTAGTTGTTCCCTCTGTGTTAGTGATGGATAACTTGTGGCTGGCAAGAAGACTCAACAATCATGTGGCTATATGTGTCCCAAGTAGCAAATAAATATCTTAGAAGTCAAAATACTTTTGTCTTAGAATTTAAGATGGCTTTGATTTTAAAAAATCAGAATATTTAATTTATTTTGAAATACCAAATATCATTGAGGAGTGGGACATTAGATTTTAATTTTAGCAAATGGGAGCATGGGTTAAATGAGTTAATTTTTCAAAATATTTGAAGGAGAGTAGCGAGATTATGGCGAAGTAGGCCTTGTCATGCATCATTTTGAATGGATGCAGTTTTGGATAACATTTTGAATATATGTATCAAAATCTTATAAAGGGGCTGGGCACGGTGGCTCACACCTGTAATCCCAGCACTTTGGGATGCCAAGGTGGGCGGATCATTTGAGGTCAGGAGTTCAAGACCAGCCTGAGCAACATGATGAAACCCCATCTCTACTAAAAATACAAAAAATGAGCTGGACATGGTGGCGCACATCTGTAATCTCAGCTACTCAGGAGACTGAGGCAGGATAATTGCTTGAACCGGGGAGGCGGAGGTTGCAGTGAGCCAAGATCGTGCCTCTGCACTCCAGCTTGGGTGACAGAGTGAGACTCCATCTCAAAAAAAGAAAAAAAAATCTTATGAAAGTTCATACTGATTTACATAGTAAGTCCATTTCTGAGAATCTCAAAAGGAAATGATTGTGTTTTTTTTTTTTTTTGAGACGGAGTTTCACTCTATCGCCCAGGCTGGAGTGCAATGGCATGATCTCAGCCCACTGCAACCTCTGCCTCCCGGGTTCCAGCGATTCTCCCGCCTCAGCCTCCTGAGTAGCTGGGATTACAGGTGTGCGACCACCATGCCCAGTGAATTTCGTAGTTTCAGTAGAGATGGGGTTTCACCATGTTGGCCAGGTTGGTCTTGAACTCCTGACCTCATGATCCGCCCACTTTGGCCTCCCAAAGTGCTGGGATTACAGGTGTGAGACACCGTGCCGGCCAGAAATAATCTTAAATATGGAAAAAGCTTTATAAGTATAGATACATATTACAGAATGTTTATAATAACACAAAAATTGGCAACAACCCAATGATTTTATATTTATGTTTAAGGAAACAGTGATCCATTCACACAAGGAAATATTATTTAATCATACAGTGTCTTTGAAGAGTTTATAATACAGGGAAATGCTTATATTAGAATGTTATGTAAATAAAAGTAGGCTCCAGAATTATATATCATCTTAAAGACTAGAAGGAAATTTGGAAAATATTAATTTTGGCGATTTTTTAGTAATTGTGGGATTGTGGTTCTCATACATATTCCTCAAATTTTCTGTACTGAGCATGCTTTTTTTCTAATGAAAAAATAGCAAGCAAAAATAAATATTTTGATCTTAAAAATAGTTTAGATAAGATGCTATAATCAGATATTATCAAAGTATTTAGTGGCATTTGACAGAGCTAGGAAACTGATTTATAATCAGTGAATAGGGGTGGGAAGAGAGAATCCAAATTAATGGACTGTTACAGGAATCAGTGCTAAACCCATTTTCAGATGAGGTGTTTGTAAATGAACTGGAAGAAGTATACTGTGATTCTCCAAATTTGTAGCTCTTTTGGGTACGAAATGCCAATGGAATTGGTTTTAGCTCTGAAAATTTTGAGACTATATATGAACGGACAGAAAAGTAGTAAGTGATTTCCAGTTGGCCAAATGTAAGAGGTGGTTGGTACACACTAAAGATTATTTATTGGGATTGTTAATTGCCCTCTGCTATTGTATTCTGAAATACAGTATAGCCAAAAATGTAAATAAAACACTTAAAATGTTTACATAAATTAGTAGATAGTAAGGAATCCAAGATATATGGATTTGGCCTAACCTTTGAGGTTTATATAAAGGCGAACAGTCGGTGTTTTTCACAGTGTGATTTTTATTTTAATTTTAACTTTCAAAATTTGTTTTGATTTGATACAGTACTGCTCTGGATAGGTTTTGGATCAGACTTGCTGTGACAATTCTTGCACTCCCTAAGGTGCTGTACCAAGGGCATGCTATTTTCTGTGTGAGGAGCCCTATCAGATACATAAAAACAAACAACATCCTTTGAGATATATCTAAAAATAGGATATGAATTTTGTAAAAAGCATAGCAATAAATTCCAAGTGTGTGATCCTAGTAGAGCATTAGTAATGAGAGAAAGGATTTGGAGGAAGCTGCTGAAATGTTATTTGTTTTTAAAATCAAATGAGGCTGGGTGTGGTGGCTCACACCTGTAAATCCCAGCACTTTGGGATGCTGAGGTGGTTGGGTCATGAAGTCAAAAGTTCAAGACCAGCCTGGCCAAGATGGTGAAACCTCGTCTCTACTAAAGTACAAAAATCAGCCGGGTGCGGTGGCAGGCACCTATAATCCCAGCTACTTGGGAGGCTGAGGCAGGAGAATAGCTTGAACCTGGGAGGTGGAGGTTGCAGTGAGCCGAGATCGTGGCACTGCACTTCAGCCAGGGTGACAGAGTGAGACTCCGTCTCAATAAAAAATAAAAAGATAAAAAAAAAACATTAAGTGAGATTTTGTAGTTGGTAAGGCTTCTCGGAAACACTTTTCATTGTAGTGAGAAGCAGTGGTTCCCAAATGCTGATTTTTGATAAATTTTTCACTGTTCTGCATTGAAATTAAGAATATCAGAACATCATAGTGAGTGGAGTTTTCATAGTGGTAGTATATTTCATGAATTTTAATATGTATGTTTTCCCACACTTTTTCATTTCTGAAATTGAGATGTGTTTTCCAATCAGTAGCAACTTAAAATTATCATTTGGAAAATAGTTGTCACTGCCTGTTCATATGTGAATTTGGTAGTTAATCCTACTGATATGACTGACTACACAACATCACCCCTTTGATGTTTCAGTCAACATACTAGTTAAATACCAATTACAGAAGGTGTACCATCCCTGGGTTGTTTTCTGAAACCGTCTGTTACATCATTCAGTGATACCTTTTGGTAAGATCAAGAAAGGGACTGCATTGAGACTTGGGCGATATATGTCAGCAGCTTGGAAGACAGTCCCAAAGCAACAGAGAAATACTTTAAAAAATGTTGAATCATGAATTCTCTTAATGGTACGAAGGACGATACTACGGAAAAACAAGGATTACTGATGACTCTAAGTAAAAAGCAATTTGATGATCAGATTGTGAATGTTGAGGAAAATTTTAAGAATACCTTATTTATTTTGCTTTTGTATTTTTTATAAGCACAAGGGTTATATATTTGTCTGAATAAGTATTTTTTTGTTTTTTAAATTTTTTATTTCCATTGTTTTATTTTTCTTTTCTTTTTTTTTTTTGGGATGGAGTCTCACTGTGTCACCCAGGCTGGAGTACAGTGGCGTTATCTCAGCTCACTGCAACCTCCGCTTCCCAGGTTCAAGCGATTCTCGTGCCTCAGCCTCCCAAATCTGGGATTACAGGTGTGCGCCACCATGCCTGGCTAATTTTTTCTTGTATTTTTAGTAGAGATGGGGTTTCACCATGTTGGCCAGGCTGGTCTCAAATTCCTGACCTCAAGTGATCTGCCTGCCTGGGCATCCTAAAGTGCTGGGATTACAGGTGTGAGCCACTGTGCCCAGCCAAAGAAATACCCTTTAATTGCTTGTTCATTAATAGGTTTTTTTTTTTTTTTTGGACGGAGTCTTGCTCTGCTGCCCAGGCTGGAGTTCAGTGCTGTGATCTCTGCTTACTGCAACCTCTGCCTTCCAGGTTCAAGAGATTCTCCTGCCTCAGCCTCCTGAGTAGCTGGAATTACAGGCACCTGTCATCACACTCAGCTGCTTTTTGTATTTTTGGTAGAGACGGGGTTTTGCCATGTTGGCCAGGCTGGTCTCAAACTCCTGACCTCAGGTGATCCATCTGCCATGGCTTCCCAAAGTGTTGGGATTACAGGCGTGAGCCACTGCGCCCTCAATAATATATGTCTGAACAAGTTTAAAAGAACTCTGCCAATAAGTGTAAAATGACATAATTCTAAGCAATAGAAACCATATGTCATAGTTTGAGAGAGGTTTTTTTCCTTCTTAGTGGTACTTAAAATAATGGTGCACCCAAATATTGATGGTATCTTTTTAATTTTTAATTTTTATTTTTTGCGGGTACATAGTAGGTATATATATTTATGGGAGGTACATGAGATGTTTTGATACAGGCATGCAATATGAAATAAGCACATTATGGTTCTGCTAATAGTTGCAAGGGAATGGGGTATCCATCCCCTCAATCATTTATCCTGTGAGTTACAAACAATCCAATTATACTCTAAATTATTTTAAAATGAGCAATAAGTTACTGACTGTAGCTAACCTATTGTGCTATGAAACAGTAGGTCCTGTTCCTTCTTTCTGTTTTTTTTTTTGTACCCATTAACCATCTCCACCTCCTATCCAACCCTCCAATACTCTTCCCAGCCTCTGGTAACCATCCTTCTACTATGTCCATGAGTTCCATTGTTTTTTTTAGATCCCACAAATAAATGAGAACATGCTTTGTCTTTCTGGTGCCTGGCTTATTTCACTTAACATAATGATCTCCAGTTCTATCCATGTTGTTGCAGATGACTGGATCTCATTCTTTTTTATGGCTTATGTGTATGTACCACTGTTTCTTTATCCATTCATCTGTTGATGGACACTTAGGATGCATCCAATCTTAGCTATTGTAAACTGTGCTGCAACAACCATAGGAGTGCAGGTATCTCTTCAATATAGTGATTTCCTTTCTTTTGGGTATATACCCAGCAGGAAAATTGCTGGATCCTATGGTAGCTCAATTTTCAATTTTTTGAGGAGCCTCCAAACTGTTCTGCATAGTGGTTGTACTAATTTACATTCCCACCAACAGTGTACAAGGGCTCCCTTTTTGCATCTCTTTGCCAGCATTTGTTAACTGCCTGTCTTTTGGGTGCAAGCCATTTTAACTGGGGTGAGATGATATCTCATTGTAGTTTTGATTTGCATCTGTGATCATCGGTGATGTTGAGCACCTTTTCATATGCCTGTTTGCCATTGTATATCTTCTTTTGAGAAATGTCTATTAAGATTTTTGCCCATTTTTGATCCAATTATTAGGCTTTTTCCTGTGGAGTTGTTTGAGCTCCTTGTGTATTCTGGTTATTGATGGCATTTTGAAGTTGATGAAATGTGGTTAATTTATTCAGTTTAAAGGATTTAGATTATCTCAAAATCCTGCATCAGCCTTCCAAGTAGCTGGGACTACAGGTGTGCACCACTACGCCTGGCTAAATTTTGTATTTTTAGTAGAGACGGGGTTTCGGCACGTTGGCCAACCTGATCTCAATCTGCTGACCTCAAATGATCTACCCTCTTTGGCCTCCCAAAATGCTGGGATTACAAGTGTGAGCCACTGTGCCCTCTTTTGTAATTTTATTGGCCTGTGAAAATCAGAGATCCAGGAACCACTGTTTAAAACACTCTGGCTTATTCATCTTATTATTTATAGATTTCTCACGATAGATCAGTTTATTTCTTAGTTTGATTTGAACATATTTCACAGAATGATTAATAATGAAATAATGGGTGCCAACGGCCTACTTTTATTTGGCTTTTTATGTGTTGCTTCTTGTTACCTTATACCCAACCATGTGGGATTGAGTTTATTGTGCTAATAGGCAGGTATTACCTATAAAAAAAAATGGAAAAAGGTTGTGGCAGTTGGTCATTCTTTAAATTACATATGTAGAATAGCTTCAGCAATACTAGAAGGCTCCCTTGTGGAGAAATGTTTCTCTTACCAGCTTGTCCTGGTATCTAAAATAGATCTTTTCTTTATCTACACCTTCATTTTATCTCTAGAGGAAACTTTGTATACATATGGATTTGCGAATTCCATGACAACTATTGATCTAGACAGGTTGCTGGAGTATAGCCTATAGGCCAGCAACATTGCTATCACCTGGGAAGCATGTTAGAAATGCAGAATTTCAGTCCTACTCTATAACTGTAGGATCAGAATCAGCATTTCAACAAGATTCTCAGGTGATTCATACTCATTAAATTTGAAAAGAGAACACATGACTTTTGTCTAGAGTAAGAAGGAGCAGGCTAAACAGCGATAGAGAAGTATAGAAAACCAATTTGGCTTAGTTCATTAGCTTATTTTAGAATGGTTCTGTTAATAGTTGCAAGGGAATTCTTGAAAAGCAGGTGTGTGTGTGCGCGTATTTAGTGTCTGGTTTTGTCACCATGCAAATAAACTTACTTGGAAAATATTCTTTGAGTCAAGTGGGATTTAAATAGAAGTGTTACTGAATTTCCTACAGCTCATTGTTTATTATCTATTTCTTGAGGAAATACCTCAGCTTAATTCTTTGGGAACCTACTTTTACTGTTTTATCCAAAAAAGTAAATGCCCATTTATCCCTCTTAAGGGCAAGATCACACAAACATTAAGTAGTTTTGCTAGGATTTAGCAATGCTTTTTCTTTTTCCATTTATCAGTGTTTCTTCAAACCCAGTGGTATTTGAAAATCAAAGCACATATTTCTAAATCCTTCATGTATCAAGGATACCATATTGGCAAGTATTGGCTAGTCTCTGTGAAAGAACTCAGATTCACCTTTTTACTTGACACATTATAGATAATTAAGCAATCATATGTAATAAATAGGTATGCTTAATTATCTTATTCAAAGATAAGTGAGAAACTTGGAGTTTGGCTCTTACCTTAGCATCCTTGGGAAGAAATTGGTCTTTTTACAGAAGTAGCCATATGAAAGCTTGGTTTAGTGCTTAAAAACAGTGAGGTTGTTGGCAGTGGGGTGGATGAATTCCGGTATATTTTCTTTGCTTTTATCTGTTTTTCACATTGGTTCTGTAAACGTCCTGTGTTGTGAACGTTTTTAGGGTTATACAGTCGTGTTACTTAATCACAGGGATGCACTCGAGAAATGGTGGTTAGGCCATTTCGTCGTTGTCTGAGCATCATAAGAGTGTATTTGCCAACCTAGATGGTATAGCCTACTATACACCAAGGCTAGATGGTATAGCCTGTTGTTCCTAGGCTACAGACCTATACAGCATGTTACTGTATGGAATACTACAGGCAGTTGTAACAAAATATTTGTGTATGTAAACATAGAAAAGGGAAAAGGTAGAGTAAAAATACAGTATTGCAGTTTTTCTTTTTTTTGCAATGGAGTCTCACTCTCTTCAGGGGCGTGATCTCTGCAACCTCTGCCTCCCGGCCTCAAGTGATTCCTGTGCCTCAGCCTCCCAAGTAGCTGGGACTGCAGGCGTGGCCCACCATGCCTGGTTAATTTTTTGTATTTTTAGTAGAGATGGGGTGTCACCATGTTGGCCAGGGTGGTCTTGAACTACTGAGCTCAGGTGATCCACCTGTGTTGGCCTCCCAAAGTGCTGGGATTATAGGCATGAGCCACCGCGCCTGGCCCGGTGTTGTCATCTTATTGGATCACTATGGAATATGCGGTTCATTGTTGACCGAAACGTCATTATGTGACATGTAACTTATTTTTCCTTAAGTTAATAATGAAATTACTTTGTATAAGTTTTCTGGTAACTGTTCTTAAATTCAAATTTTAAGATGAACACCATTGTTTAATCACTGAGTCAGACTTTTTTTTGTACTTTGGGAATTTACAAATTTACTGTCCATTTTAAACTTGACCTGTTTATGTGTAGCATTATAAATATATACAGAAGGACAGTAGATGCTTAATTTCAGTGCATGTTATTGAAATACAAATACAAAATAAAAACAAGGAATATATACCATTTCATACCCAGATTGACAAAAATGAAAAATTCTGACAATATCAAATATTGGGAACGACGTAGGGGAATGTGAACCTTTAACTATTACTTGTGTTAGCAATGATGAAATGCAATTAAAACCAAAATCTGCTTCCCCCAGAAAACATCTCTTCAAAGATAGAAGAAAAAGGAAACAATTTCAGTTTTGAATAAGTATTAAACCAGAATGACATGTGTATCACAAGCAATCTGCTAAAAGATTGCAAAGACCAAAAGAATGCCCACCCTTACATCTAGCCAAGTGGATGTAACCCATTACATACATGTTCTCAAGATAAATAGTAAATAGTGTTCAAGTAAGAGGACTTGATACCATCATTTGTCACACATAGTTTGTCCTAAATTCACTTGGTAATTGGAGCAACCTTTTGTGTGAACAAATTGGCTTTTTCTAAAGGAAAAATGAACTCATATCTTTATGACAGGATGTAATTTTACAACTTGGAACTAGATGGCCTGCCAAAGTTAGGCACCCTGTCCTCCCACAGAAACTGGGAGATAAGGGTGCCATCTCTCTTGATGATCTCATTTGAAAGAGATGGTTATAAGGTTCTTGAGAAAGGCAGTTTTGGGCTGCTGGCTAGGTTTTTACAAAGATTTACATACATCTCTAAGCAGGCAGAGAAAGAATTTACCAGGTTTTGAAAGAAAATCCTCTAAGAAAAGGGGGTGGGGGAGTACAGGTAGAATTAGACCTCTTATTTTAAATTTTCATTTGCCTGTATACTGATGGATAAGTTGATCCAGCTACCTTAGTGGGCAAGTTAGCAATGCTGTAGTCAAGTTGAAGAAGAGTACACCCTCTGATTCAGCACTTTTACTTTTAGAGAAACTGTTAACATATGTTCATAGGATACTTGTAGCATTATGTATTAATAGTGAAACATTGGCAACAACTAAAGTATTTGTAAGTAGGAAAGTGAATAGATAAATTTTGCTATATTCGTATAGTGCAGTACTATACAGCCCTGCAAATGAATGATTTAGGGCAACATATATCAACTTGAGTAATTTTCAAAACAATGTTGAATTACTAAAGCAAGTTGCAGAAGGATGTGTACAATATATTGATACAACATTTGAAAACATGCAGAACAATACCACTTATTGTTTATTGATACATATACAGAGAAAGTAGAATAGAATGATAAACACCAAAATCAGGAAGCGGTTACCTCTAAGGAGGGAGATGTACAAAGGGATCAGCAAGGTATTCATTTATTTCTTAACCAAGGAAAATCTTAAGTAAATAAGGTAGAATGTTAAGATTTAATTTATTTAGGCAGTGGGTATGTGTGTGTTTGTTATATTATTACCTAGATTCTTTTGTAATGTTTAAATATTTAATGATTAAAAGTTTTAAAAGAAAGAATGGATGGCAAGCAGTGGAAGGAAATGAGGACAACTCTTCAAGAAAATTTGTTGTAAAGGGGACCAAAGAAATGGAGGGGTAGTTGAAGGGAAATTAATCAGTGTTAGTATGACACATTTGCATGCTAATAATAATGATAAAGTAAAAAAGGGAAGAATTGGTATAGGAGACCTATAATAGTTATGGGAGCAGAATCCTTGAGAAAGAAAAAAATAATGGGATCCAGTACAGAAATACTGTTTGGCTCTTGATAGGAACAAGGACAATTTGTTGAAATACAAGGGAAAGCAGAATAAGTGGTGGGAAGATGAAGTAGTTATCTTCTCAATTTAGGGTGACCAACATCCAGGTTTGCTTGTGATTTAGCAGTTTCTCAGAATGCAGCACTTCCAGTGCTAAAACTGGGAAAGTCTTGGGCCAACTTCTGATTGTTTTTCCTTGACAAAATGAAAAGCATTGATGATTATCTTCTGGAAGTGACAAGGGGATGAAGGAAGTATTGAGGCTTAAGGTGAAAAGAGAAGGTATGAGTTAATTCTCTATCTTAAAGATAGGAGAGCAGATTCACTACGTTAATGTGATAGGATTTCTGAGCATTTTAGGGGTCTGCTGAAATTTATGGTTATTATTTTAAAGTTTATATGGTTGTATTTCTCTTTAGTCTCATTCAGCTATTCAGGTAAAAGTACTGAGTTAAGTGGAAAGTTGGTTTTAAACTATGTTTTGACTGTGATGGAGGGAGAGAGGAGCAGAGGAGTGAGGCCACAGGCAAGGAAATGACTGTGATGATGGATTTTTGAGTCTCAGACTAGGTAAGAAGTAGAGACAAAGGACAGTGGAAAAATTTGTAGGGTCTGTTGGAGTTAACAGGTTTCTGGCAGTGAATTGGAAAAATAAGTATAGTATATTGAGTAAAGAAGCTGAGATGCTTGAAACTGAGATTTTTAAGGTAGCGTAGTTACTGGTTATCAATATTTCATTATGAGAATAGGGGACTGGAGTGGGATGGAAGAAAAGATCATTGGGTGTGGAAGTGATTACCTTCTGTGGATGTCATTTCAGTGATTAATCTGTAGAGCAGATTTTGGTGCTCTATAACATATTCAATTATTTCCTCTTCATACACTGAGAGTTTCTGCTTCCTGTTTTATTTTGTTTAAATATTGCCTCAACTTGTAAATCACATTGTGTTGCTCTGAAATGAAGACAGCTGTAAATAAGTAAATCGATAAAAGCAAATTTTGTTTAGTCAGAATTTGGCCTTATCATATGGCTTGTTAGAGACTGTGTAGTTGGTAAATTCAAACATTAACATCCCAACTGATGATCCTATTGCGCATTAAGCTAGTTTAGTCCCACATAAGTTCAGTGAGGGCTTTATGCCACGTATGGTTATCTGTAGTATATTGCTTTGCTGACTCTAATTTTGTCTTTGTCTTTTTATAGGACCGCAGCTGAATGCACAGCTAGAAGGTTGGCTTTCACAAGTACAGTCTACAAAAAGACCTGCTAGAGCCATTATTGCCCCGTAAGTCTTTTTGGTTTTTGTTTTTGTTTTGTTTTTTGAGAAGGAGTCTCCCTGTGTCGCCCAGGCTGAAGTACAGTGGCATGGTCTCGGCTCACTGCAACCTCCGCCTCCCAGGTTCAAGCGACTCTCCTGCCTCAACCTCCTGAGCAGTTGGGACTACAGGCGTGTGCCACCACGCCTGGCCAATTTTTGTATTTTTAGTAGAGATGGAGTTTTACCATGTTGGCCAGGCTGGTCTTAAACTGCTGACCTCAAATGATCCACCTGCCTCGGTCTCGCTCACGCCTGGCCTGCACTGTAAGTTTTAAGAGTCTACTTAAAATCTTTTTTGTATGTTTATTATTAGTAAATGAGTATCTACAGATTGAACTAAAAATTAAAAACTAAAGTCTGTATTGAGCTGAAGAAATTGTATTCAGTAATTTTCACAATTCTTGTGGGTTTTCACTGTAACTTAAGGATAAAAGAATTGGTTACTTTGGCTGCGTGTGGTGGCTCACACCTGTAATTCCAGCACTTTGAGAGGCCAACGTGGGAGGATTGCTTGAGCCCAGGAGTTTGAGACCAGCCTGGGCAACATGGTGAGACTCCATCTCTACTAAAAATACAAAAATTAGCTGGGTGTGATGGTACGCTTGTAGTCCCAGCTAAGCTACTGGGGGTGGCAGTGGTGGGGTTCTGACGTGGGGGGTCGCTTAAGCTTGGGAGGCGGAGGTTGTGGTGAGCCAGATCATGCCACTGCACTCCAGCCTGGGTGACAGTGAGACCCTATCTCAAAAAAAGAAAAAAAAAGAATTGGCTACTTTATTTCCTCAGATAGAGTAATTTCAAAATGTATGTTTGATAATAAAACTGACTTTTAAAGAAAAGGGTTTTTTACATCAGGTAAACTTGCCAATTTCGGTAGCCATTGCTATAAATGAATAAGTTCTATTTTAAATATTAAAGAGATCTAATTTAATCCCGATGATTTTTAATTTATAATGAAAAAGATATATTAAGCATAGTATGGTACAACATGGAATAGCAACTTAATTTTTGAGGAGGAGTAGATTGTGTCTTTTTTTAATTGAGAAAATCTGATTATTTTGTCTTTGGATTTTAGAGTTTGCTTTTTAGAACTGCAAGCTAGCACATACACAGTTAATGATGTGTGTCTGTGTATGATATGAATTCAGTTAATTTTGATTTGGTTTCCAGTGCTAACCTTCACAACATATTGTTTGAAACACATGGTAACATTTTTTCTGAGAAGAGTGAAGGTTTACTCTGTGCCATTTGTCTCATAGCATGTTGTTGTTTGTGACTTCTATTGGGTTAAGGTTCGTGCCCTGATAAATAGTAAATAGTGATGACAATATATAATAACCGTTTTTAATCAATATCAGAATTAAATGAGCAAATAGTAAATACACATAAGGAGCCTACTATTAATGGTAGGCATTTTATATACCAAATATTTTGTTAAATGCCTTATTTGTATATCTAACTTGATCTCATTTAATGGGTGCAGGAGCCTGACTCCTACTTAGAAGCTATGTGACATGCAACTTTTTTATCTGTTGGGATTTCAGCTCCTCATTGGTAAAGCTGGAATAATAATAGTATTTCCTTAACACTTTTAACAAAAGATTAAATGAACTAATCTTTATAAAACTTACAGCAAATGACTTACTACTATTTATTTAGTCATTTATTTACCAGGCTAAAGGCCAAGTGCTCTTCTTTGTGCTGCATTTTGAGTACATCAAAATTGCCACTCTTGTGGTACTAGCATTTTGGTACTAGGGAAGACAGGCAGTAAACAAATAATTATATTCTATGTCAGGTGCTGATGGGTGCTAAGAAGAAAAATAAAGCAGATAGAGGATTGAGAGTGACAGTATGGGTAGGGTGTTACTGTTTTATATAGGATTAGTAAGAAAAGGACTCCCTGGTAAGGTAACATTTTAGTCTGAATGATGTGAGAGAGCAAGCTATGCAGATAGCTGGAGGAAGAGGGTTTCAGGTTGAGGAACAGTGAGCACAAAGGCTCTGGAACAAGAGTATGCTTAGTGTGTTTGAGGAGAAGCAAGGAGGCCAGTGCAGCTGGAGTGGCAGTACAAGGGGAAGAGTGGTAGATGAGATAGGCAGCAGAGGGCTAGATCATGAAGAGGCTTTGTAGTCATAAGGACTTTGGTTTTTATTCTGAGTGATATGGCAAGTCATGACAAGTTTTGAGCAGTAGAATGACGTGATGTGACTTAGGTTTGAAAATAATTACTCTTGCTGCTGTATGGATATTATATTATGTGGGAACAGGGAGTCCAGTTTAGGAGGCTTATTTTATAATTATAATTATAGAAAAGAGATGACATAGTGGCTTGGATTGGGGGCTTGAGGCAGAGATGATGAGAAGTAGTGTATTCTGGATATGTTTTAAAGGTTGGACCAACAAGATAGAGAGAAGAAGAGTCAAGAATGACACTTGGCTAGGGGCAGTGGCTCACGCCTGTAATCCCAGCCCTTTGGGAGGCCTAAGCAGGAGGATTGCTTGAGGCCAGGAGTTTGAGATCAGCCTGGGCAACAAAACAAGACTCCATCTCTACAAAAATTAGCTGGGTGTGGTGGGATGCAACTGTAGTCCTAGCTACTTGGTAGATGGAGGCAGGAGGATCCCTTGAGCCCAGGGGTTTGAGGCTACGGTGAGCTATGGTCTGTTTGCACCACTGTACTCCCGCTTGGGCAACAGTGAGATACCCTGTCTTTAAATATATTTTTTAAGACATGGTTTTAAAATATCATAACTGAATGATTCTTAAGTTTTGTCCTGTGAAACTAGAAGGATGGAATTACCTTTATACTGATAAGGGGAAGACAAGTGGAAGTATGGAGTAGATTTTGAAGTGTTTGTATAGAATCTAGGTTTTTGGTTTTGATCTTGTTAATGTTGAGGTGCTTATTAGATATCCAAATGGAGATTTAGAATGGGCAGCTGGCTATATGAATCTGGAGTACAAAGAAGAGGCACCAGACTTGAGATAGAAATAAAGGCTTTATTAGTATATATAATCACAGAGGGTATGGTTGCCTAGGGAATAAAATAAAGATAAACAGGAGAAGAGTTTCAAGGACTAGCCCCTTGGACAAGCCACCTTTTTAGAGGCTAGAATAAAGATGAACATTTGCAAAGGAGATAATGAAGGGAGAATAAGTGAGGAAGGAGAAAAATCAAGAATGAGTGATGTCTCTTGAGAGGCCAGAGGATGAAAAATGTGTCGGGGGAAAAAGTGATCAGCTGTATCAAATGCTGCCAGTGAGGACTGAGGATTGATAATTGGATTTGGCAATGTGGAAATCACTGGTGACCTTGAGAAGAAAAGTTTCTGTGGGGTGGTGGAAATGAAAGTATTATTGGAGTAGGTTCAGGAAAGAATGAGAGGTGAGGGCGATGAAGACGTAAGTATAGATAGTTTTTTGAGGAATTTTGCTGTAAAACAGAGAAATAGGATAGTATCTATATGGTAAGGAGGATTTTTATTTCATTTGTGAGATTTTAAAGTGTTTGTATATGAAGTGAGTCAGTAGGGGAAGAAAAATTGATGCAGGGATAAGAGGGGACATTTACCTAAGAGGGATCCTTGATTAGGTGAGAAACAATGGATTAATAATAATTTCTTTATAGTAACTCACGAGAGACATTCTCATTTCATCAATTTGCTGGTATTTGACTATTATGGTATGCTACCTTTCCAGTTAAAACTTGTTCTAAATTTGGGAGCTGAGTTGAATCAACATATAATTAAGTTGAGGTTAGTATTCATAAAAAAGTAGCCAGACTTGTTTACTTTTTGTAATTAATTTTAAATTGGAATAATTGGGAGTGACCTGGGAAATGGAATGTTTTAGCCTAAATTACAAATATGTTGATTTCCAAGTTACCCCAGATTTTAAAATGGATATTTGAAAATAGTTTTGGCTTTGGTGTGTTTCTGTGACATACTGACTTTGTATATAACGTATAATAAATGTTATAATAAACATAAACATATAAAAACATAAATATAAACATACAATAAACATATATAAATGTGCATTCATAGGCAATTTCTATTTTGTTAACATAGGAAGACTTTAAGTATAGCCAAGTTTTATCTTATATGGTTTCCAGAAGTAATTATTTTCCTTTCCAAGGTTATCTTTTTTTTTTTTTTTGAGGTAGAAAACAAATCTTTCATTGTTACTGGGTGCAGTGGCTCATGCTTGTAATCCCAGCACTTTCGGAGCCTGAGGTGGGAAGATTGCTTGAGCTCAGGAGTTTGAGACTAGCCTGTGCAACATGGCGAAACCCCCTCTACAAAAAATACAAAAATTAGCTGGGTGTGGTGGCATGAGCCTGCAGCCCTAGCTACTCCAGAAGCTGAGATGAGAGGATCGCTTGAGCCCGGGAGGTTGGGGCTGCACTGAGTTGAGATTGCACCACTGCACCCCAGCCTGGGTAATGGGAGTGAGACCCTGTCTCAAAAAAAAATATATATATATTGTTCTATGGCATGAAAGGGTTATGCTATTTAATAATTAGAAAAATCACATTAATCAAAAACTTACTTTAAGTTTTATAAATGTTAGCTCTCTAGTACTTGCTTTTCTTATTTTTTATTTTTTATTTTTTTATTTTGGGATGGAGTCTCACTCTGTCACCCAGGCTGGAGTGCAGTGGCGCGATCTCAGCTCACTGCAAGCTCCACCTGCTGGGTTCACGCCATTCTCCTGCCTCAGCCTCCCGAGTAGCTGGGACTACAGGCACCCACCACCATGCCCAGCTAATTTTTTTTGCATTTTTAGTAGAGACGTGGTTTCACCGTGTTAGCCAGGATGGTCTCGATCTCCTGACCTCGTGATCCGCCTGCCTCGGCCTCCCAAAGTGCTGGGATTACAGGTGTGAGCCACTGCGCCTGGCCTTCTTAGTTTTTTTTTTTTTACCTTTATAGGCATAAATCATATCATGGAAACCTTAAATAAACTCAGAACCTGGATATAGTTGTAACTAATTAGGCTGTGTGAAAATGGCAGGTTTTTGAAAGTGCTTAAAAATATTGTTCATTTTTATATTGGTATAGATTAAATAGAATAAATACCATTAAAGAATAAATATTGACTTGTCAACTGTTGTTCTATCTTAATGAATTCTAATCTGTGTGACATAAGGCAGGCACATTTGGAGGATTTAAAATAAATTAATTTGATTAGAAATGTACTGTGGTTGAATTCAGAACTACCTTACCTTGATGTGTAGGAGACAGTATGTGTCCCAGAGATATATATTGAAATGATCTCATGAGCTAAAAGTCTGAAATGTCTTTCTACATGACTTCCAGATATCTTCATACCAATCTTCTTGCTTGTCTTGCACTATGCAGAAATATGTCAGCAACCCCTAGAATGAAGCTGTACAGATATGCATCGCTTAAGAAACTTATTAAATATAAAAATGTAATCAAGTAATTGGTTAACATGAATTTTTTTTACTATAAAACAGGTACTTTGAATATTGAAGCCCCCCTTATACATTTAAAATACTTGATATTAGTTAACCTAGTAGGACTTTGACTTGATATTAGTTAACCTAGTAAGAGTAGTATGGGAGAAAGGATACTTCCACTTTTCATTGTGTACCCTTTATTGTTTGACTTTTTTACTGTGTGCATGTATTACTTTTAATATAAAAATTAGTTTAAAAAATGTAAATGCTAAAAAGCGTGTATATAGAAGACAAGTTTGTATATAGTGAAGCATACCTGTACAGTGCTCTACCACTGGATATCATGAGACAATCTTCATACATTATTTAGTTCTTCAAGTTACTGAGGATGCACAGCTTATTTGTCTCTAATTATTGTTTGTACTAAGCCATAGGATATTCATGTCAAAGTCTCAAATCCTATATGACAGTACAAAAAATATCTAGATATGCAACATTCTGGTTAGTTCATTCTTATTTGACTTCAATAACTTTAATAACTTTCCTTAGCTCAGACTATTTAATATTTATAAGATTCTATTATGTAAAAATAAAATATTCTGAATAATAACTATCTAACTTGGACTTTTTTTGGGCACAATTATCTACTGATATTTTTTATCAAAACAGGAATCTTGAGGGCCATTGAGCAATGCCTACAAAATAAAAGAATAAAAGACTAGGTACAGCAAAATAAAATTGAGAGAGGCAATGTGGAAGCTGCTGCATTTGCAAATTATATAGGGCCAGTTGTCAATCAAATTGATCCTATCTGTTCAGAGGAGTTTTCTAATTTAGTTTCTAGCTTTTTAGATCTTACCTTAGCTTAAGTAGATCTTGTGACTTTTCCTATTGTTGGAGGAGATCTTCCCATTTCCTCTGGTTCAGTCTTTTCATTTCATCTAGTTCAATCTTTTTATTTTGCATTTTGCTACTGTTAAGTAGAACTAGGACTATTGGACCTGACTTTGTTGAATCCTAGTTAAGTATTCCTTTATTATTCCCTGTATCCTCTTTGATGAAAAGCCTTACATAGAATGTGTGGTAGACTCTTGGCATTGACAGTTTATACTATTCACCTGTGACCTCGAAGGTCTCAGAATGAACAAGTGAAAATCCATGTCCTGTAGTAATTGGTCATTTTTCTATGGTAAGAATTTGAATTATACCCACGTTGGAAGGTTGCTGTGTGGGAAACTGTCACATAACCAGTAAATGTTCATGAGCAATGAATGGCCTTTGCATCCTCACTTGATTGCAGTTCCACAGGGAAAAACAGAAATTCTGGTGTCAGGAACTAGACTTGCCGATGTAGAGGGTCTACTGTGTAGGAGCAAAGGGAGAAGCAAAAGCACTCCCTGTTAAAAGAAGGATCAATTTTTAGAGGCAAGGTTTTAGCTTGATAAAATGTTGTAGGTATTAAGTATAATTTTGTGTTTGCCTTCATGATATGTTAGGTTGGGAATCAGAGTGACTTGGAAAAGTTAGTGGGGATGGCTTTTTGCATTAAGGACTTTAAGAGCTTTTAAAAGACTAAGTGGGACAGGCCAGGCGCGGTGGCTCATGCCTGTAATCCCAGCACTTTGGGAGGCTGAGGCAGGCGGATCACAAGGTCAGGAGTTCAAGACCAACCTGGCCCATATGGTGAAACCCCGTCTCTACTAAAAATAGAAGAATTAGCCAGGTGTGGTGACGGATGCCTGTAGTCCCAGCTACTCGGGAGGCTGAGGCAGGAGAATCGCTTGAACCTGGTAGGTGGAGCTTGCAGTGAGCCGAGATCTGGCCACTGCACTCCAGCCTGGGTGACAGAGTGAGACTCTGTCTCAAAAAAAAAAAAAAAATAAATAAAAATAAAAAATAAAATAAAATAAAATACTAAATGGGACACACTTTTACAGTGCATATTACAATATCTGTAGAGCTTAAATTTTCATTGTTTTGGCTGTTATGCACAAAAGAAAAAACTTTAGCCGTTTCTTTAGTGAAGCCTCCTTTATTATGAATGATCTCTTGATAAAACGTTGTTTCCACATACATGTAGAATCGCAGATTCTGTTAGCAAAAGAAGGGTTAGGAAAAGAGCATCTGTAGTGTGATTTGATTGTCATTATTCTGATTTTCTTCATTACCATGTTTTTGGGCGAGGATAAAGGAAATTACAAGAAATTATCTTCTTTGATTATTATCTTCTTCCTCCTTTGATGAAGTAGAGTTCTTTGTGGTGGGGTAAAGAGGCACAGTGCACTGACAGATTGTTTTTTTCAATACTCTGCAGTGTAGCCTCGAAGTTAAGACCTTTTCAACTTAAGACTCTCCTTCTCTGCCTGTAACTGTCTTGTCTTTACTCCAAGCAGACTTGGAAGTCTTCAGCTCCTGAATGGACTGAAACCACGAAATCTGAGTTCCATTATTAATCATGTATTTACCTTAGCTAATTGTGTTTTCAAAACTTTCATCCTTTCGTGTAGTTTTATAGGGTATATGCTCTGTAAGAATTCTCGTTTTCAGGCTTATTGCTTTTCCTATGCCACAGACTCCTTCCTTTCTTCCTTCAAACATGTAAAGATCTCTTATAGTGGGTAACAGTATGTATTCTAGAGCCAGGCAGTCCTGGCTTAAGTCCTGACTTGGTCCTGGCTATCTCTGTGAACTTGAGCAAGTTTCTTAACCTCTCTGTTTTAGTTTCTTCATCTGTAAAATGAGAATAATAATAATTCCTACCTCATATGGTTGGAGTGGGGATTACATGATTTAATACTTTGAAGTACATAGAAGATGCCTGATACATAGGAAGTAGTCAGTAAATGTTACTATTATTATCATTATCCTTTTCATCATCTCCCATGCTCAGTCACTGAGATTTGTTAATTTTTCTTTTTTAGACTCTATCACATTTGCTTCTCTTTGCCCACCAGCACTGATAGAGTTCCAGACCATGACATTAGTACCTCATGCTTGGGTATAGTACTGCCACAATTTTCAAGAGAGCTTCTATTAACACCCTCCTGCCTCTAATTGCTAGTTTGTGCCAGTGCTTTTCAGTACTAGACTAATAACAGTTTGATATTGTCACACCCCTGCCCAAGAGCTCACAGCATTTTTCAGAATCTTGTTTTATCAAGCCCCTATTCCCTTACCTGACTCTGGCTTATCATTACTCTCTTCCTCTACTCAGGCCTGTCTTGTATTTTCTCATCTACCTTATGTACTTGGACATTTGCTCATGTTCTTCCTTTAGTCTTTAGGCCCTTCCTTAATGTCCTTACCTTTGTACTCTTATTATTTCTGTCCTAGCCATACATAAAGAATCCAATGATTCTTTCTTTTCTTATTTTTTTTTTTTTAAATTTTGAAATAAAGTCTCGCTCAGTCACCCAGGTGGAGGGCAGTTATGGGAAGAATCCAGTGTTTCTAAGAGCCTTTCTGGATGTTAAGAACTGAGCTTTGTCAGGAACAGGATTGGTAGAAATGGGAGAGACTCAGACTAGCAAGACAGGTTGATTTAGAGATCAGAGTATGGATTGGGGATTAGAGCCTTTAAATTTAAGAATGACAAAGAGGAGCTAAAGTCTGAAAAGAAGATCTAAGGTGGAAGGAGCAGTTTAAGGTGTAAGGATTAGGAAGTGAAGGGATGGTATATGAGTAACAACTGAGAGCAAAATTTCTAGGGAGTGTTGAACATCTGAGATGTCGCTAAGGTTTGAGATAGAGCTGGGCAGATCCAGATGGACCAGCTGGTTTTAAGGTCCACATGGACAGGAAAGATGGCGTACTTATAAACTGGTAAGAGAACCAGTTAAGATCAAGAACCAGGTGTTAGCAGTCTGAAGCAGTGAGTGGTGAGGTCTCAGGCACTCAGAGACTGGAGTTGTAACAGAATAAAATAGGTCTCCTGGTAAGGCTCTAGTATCAAAATTAGCACAGGATAACATCAAAACTGAGTGTGCTGAGCCAAAAGACTACTAAATTTCCTTCTGGCTAAGATCAGAACTGGGTTGTGAGAATATTGCTGTTTTGAGGCAACTTGATAGGCTCCTTTACCAGAGGTATAGGGCTAGAGTGACTACGATTAATTAAGGCCTTCACTGATTTCAGTGAACTTAGTGTATGTTCCATATTATTGAGCTCCCAATTAAACACCACTACTATCTTGTATTGCTGTAGTAGACAGCTGTGAGTCTCATTTTCTCCATTCATATCTTAAGCTACTTCAGATTAGGACCATTTTTAAAAAAGAGCCTTGTTGTGATATGATTGGCATACAAGTGTGTACATTTAAAGCACACAATTTGATGTTTGACCTATGTATGAGGATAAAACTATCACAATCAAGAAAACGAACATATTCATCACCCTCAAAAGTTTCCTTGTGTTCGCTTATAATTCTTCCTTTCTGTACCTCTTTATCCCCTCTCTTCCCCTTTCTCTCTCTCTCTCTCTCTCTCTCTCTATATATATATATATATATTTTTTTTTTAAAGAGGTGGTATCTCGCTCTGTCATCCAGGCTGGTGTGTGGGCGTGATCATAGCTCACTGTAATATAGAACTTGGCTTAAGCAATCCTCCTGCCTCAGCCTCTTCAGTAGCTGGGACTACAGGCATGTGCCACCATGCCTCGCTATTTTCTAGAATTTTATTTAAATGGAACCATACAGAATAAGCTATTTTTGTTTGACTTTCTTCCATTCAGTATATTTATTTTTACCCCCTTAAAAAAAAGTGTAGTTATTTTGAGTGTCAGTAGTTCACTTCTTTTTATTGCTGAAGAGTATTCCATTGTATGGATATATCTCTATTTTTTCATATACCTTTTGAGACCAGGAAACAGTCATTCTCTGCGTGATAAGAGAATTGACTGAATTTGGAGACCGGAGGATGAAAGGGAAAAATAGTATGGAGCGAAAACGAGAATAATTATCTTTGTCTTTGAAGGAAGTGAGTTGTTATAATAGTTGTAGGGTATTTGTTTTGGTCTGACTTGACTTCCTGTTGGTTTATCATTTTTCTGTAATAGTCTGCTAATGCTACTGAAGAGGAGTAAAAAAAACTCAGTTATAGGCCAAGTGCGGTGGCTTATGCCTGTAATTGCAGTGCTTTTTGAGGCCAAGGCAGGAGGATCACTTGACCCCAGGAGTTCAAGACCAGCCTCAGCAACAGAGAACTCAGGTCTGTTAAAAATAACAAATGAGCCAGATAATGGTGGCATGCGCCTATGGTCTCAGCTACTCAGGAAGCTGAGGCAGGAGGATTGCTTGAGCCTGGGAGGTTGAGGCTGAAGTGAGCCATGATTGCACCACTGTATTGCAGCCTAGGTGACAAAGTGAGACTCTGTCTCAAAAAAAAAAAAAAAAAAAACAACAAAAACCAACCTCAATAATCGTGTTACATAGCAACTTCAAGTAAACCTTGAACACCTCTAAATTTGTCTTTCAGACAAAAAAAAATTACAAAGTATTTTTAAAGTTTAGAATTGGAACACAGTATAGATCATGTGTTTCCTCATTTCTTCTAGAAGTCACATCATTAACTACATTGTTATTTAACATATGCTCTCAATTCTGTTGTGTTTACCATAGTTACTGTATTTATTTCAAGGTTTTTCTTTCTAGAATATCTTGATTTTGAATCTGATGATTAAGTTTAAAAATATTTTGTTTTGTAGCCATGCAGGATATACGTACTGTGGGTCTTGTGCTGCCCATGCTTATAAACAAGTGGATCCGTCTATTACGTAAGTAATGTAGTTTTGTTTTAAGTCGGAGAAGCTTGAGAATTTATTGCTTTGTTATAGAAGTAATTTGCTTTTTATACTTATTGTTATTATGTACTCAATTTCATGAGGGATTTGACTTTTGATGAATTTTACTATACTTTATATAGGTTACTGAAAACTTCAATACTTCTTTTTTGTTGTTGTTTGAGCATTTGATTTTTACCTTCCCTTTGGCATGTAAAATGTTTAGTTTTGAAGGTTAAATATTTTGTTTTTTGATATTTCTTTGAAAACCCAGAGATGAGCATTCTTAAGAAAAATGCAAAGCCCTCTGATCTGTTTTAATCATTTTGTAATTTAAAATTCTTTATTGTACTTGTTAAAATTGTGGTTACTCAAAGGATAATTTCTCGTTGACAGGATAAGGTATTTGAAACATTTTAGAATCTGACAGTGAATTTAATATGGTGTTTGAGGCATATTAACTCTTAATAATTCAATGACAGCTCTGAAATTAGCTTAAAAAAAAAAAAACTTCCTGGGAACTTGAGACTCCTTTAATAGTATACTACTCTGTAAGAAACTTGTGAACTTACAAGAGGTTTTGCTGGAAATAGTCACTCATTTTATTTACACAGTTAATTTACTAGATATGAACCAATATCTGGCCCTTCTTTGCCAGATGTACAAGCTATGTGAATAGGTAAAGCGATCATCTTAGTTCTGTCAAATACTGATTGTTAGGTCTGAATTAGTAGAGATGTAGGATAGTTATTCAAAAGAAATAGCTCATAGCAGCCATGATTTAATAAAGAAAATCATGCACAGACCACTTGCCTTTGAGCAGTTCATTCAAAGTTTTAAAACAAAAAAGTTGTTCTTTCAAATTTTTATGTAGCGTTCTCTATACATTGTATTATAATTCATTGAAAATTATTTTTAGCAAGTTTTTACTAAAAATAAAGCAATAATATTTCTAAATTGGTGAGGTTTTGGCTAGCCCTGTCTCATTTATGATGTTTTGAGGAGCATTGTTAACAATTATTCCTTGATACATGCTTAATATATAATCTTAAGTAATTTCATGAATAAGAGCAAATAGAAGTTAAATTGAAATGATTTTTTAGTCTGGGCCTGGTGGCTCACACCTGTAATCCCAGCACTTTGGGAGGCTGAGGCGGGCCGATTACCTGAGGTCAGGAGTTTGAGACCAGCCTGGCCAATATGGTGAAACCCCGTCTCTACTAAAATACAAAAAAAAAAAAAAAAAAAAATTGCCAGGCGTGGTGGCACACGCCTGTAGTCCCAGCTACTTGGGAGGCTGAGGCAGGGGAATCGCTTGAATCCGGGAGGTGGAGGTTGCCGTGAGCTGAGATCGCGCCACCGCACTCCAGCTTGGCAACAGAGCAAGACTGCGTTTCAAAAAATATATATATATATATATATATATATATATATATATATATATATATATTTTATAAGCTTCTTTCATTTGACTTGGGCCTATAAACCAGCTATAATAAAAGTTAGTTTATATAACAGCCTTTTCTTTTTGAAACCTTCCTCTATTTGGCAGAAGTTTTATTGATAAAACTCCTGTGCTGATGGGACACCCCAGAGTTAAATTAGGTTTAGGAATTTGTAGAGGGGTATAGATAGAGTTTATGTTCATAGAAGTGGAAAGCATGTGTTAAATAGGTTAATGGAAAGTGAGAAAGAAGGCAAAAGGAAAGGAAAAAATGGAAGAGTGCCAAGGACTAAGAAGAGGAAGATTTAAGAAGATGAGTAGAAAGAGAGGCAAATGATGGCTGATGTGATCAAATTATTTTATTTTAATTAATTAATTAAGTATTTTTGAGACACAGTCTGGCTCTGTCACCCATGCTGGTGTGCAGTGGTGCAGTCTTGGCTCACTGCAACTTCTGCCCCCAGGTTCAGTCAGTTCTCCTGCCTCATCCTCCCAGGTAGCTAGGACTACAGGTGCACGCCACCACACTGAGTTAATTTTTTGTATTTTTAGTGGAGACACGCTTTTGCCTGGCTTTGGCCAGGCTGGTTTCAAATTCCTGACTGCGGGTGATCCGCCCACCTCGGCCTCCCAAAGTGCTGGGATTACAGGCATGAGCCACTGTGCCCAGCCCGATCAAATTATTTTTTGTAATTAGTATATAATAATTGAATTCTGAATGAATAAATTTTAACGTCTAAGTGTAAAATTAATAATTGACAGTCACAGTTGAATTCTCTTGAAAGAGGCACTCTCTGGGAATTATAGTGTCTTTAGAGTGCTTTGAGAAAATAGAGGAAGAACATCCTTAGAGAAAGGTTAAATTTTATACTACCACTTTCTATTCTTACCTTCCACATTAATCCATTTTTGTTCTATATTTCAGCCAGGATCATCTTTTGAAAATGTAAATGATACCCTGTCACTTTCCAGAATTTAAAAGTGGGTGGGGGGTACAAATATGATTTTAAAAGGCATTACAAATAACAGGTAAAAATTATTCCAAAATTGATGATAGAATGCTGACTAGCAGCTTGGAAAAAGAATTGGTTTAGAACCTCTGCTAACACCATCCATCAAAGTAAATACTAGTTAGATAAGGGTATTAACATATCTGGAGAGGAATTTCAAGCCACAGCTAATTTGGAACACAATATGTCTTAATGTTTATGAGACATTGTTGGGAAGAGTATAAAACATGATAAATTATAATTAAATTACATGAAAAAATAACTCATGTCATAATGTAACCAGTGGAAGTGATGAACGGAATGGGAAAAATATTTGCAAAAAAAGACAAAGGATAATATCAAAAATAATAAAAATCATAGTACTTAGAGGCTAAATCATCAAAGAATATTAACTGAAATTACAAAAAGTAAATGTAATTAATAAAAATAAAAATGGAAATATGTTTTATTTTTCAAAAAAATGGAAATAAAAACAGTAGTGAGGTACCAATTTAAATGAACAGTTTGAAGAACAATACAGTTATGTAATTCCTGTAATCCAGAACTGGCTAGATTATGGCAAAATTAGTTTTTTATAAAAAAATGCATTTCAATGGACTATATCAGGTTAATACTTTAGGAAAGCAATTTGATAATATATATTAAGAGTCATAAAAATGTATATAGTTACTGGCTTAGAAATTCACGTTCGGAAGCTCTATCCTAATAAGTCCCAAAATGGAAAAAGTTAAATGTGTTAGGTTTTCTACAGCAGCATTGTTTTTTAAAGAGTCTAAGTTTCTGATAGTGCATTGACTAAATAAAAAAAGCGGGGTATAACATTGTGTAAAATCGGGAAAAAAGAGAATGTACTATATGAGGTTAAATAAATTATTATAACGGATGCTAATAGTTTGCATGTGTTTTCTTACATGAGAAATGGATATATTTTTATGGTAAAAAATATAAAATTTAAAAGCATTTGTGCAAAAATGATTACAAGTTGTGGGGACTAATGATTCTTAAACTGACAGAATGATTCTTTGATTTATAATAGGACTGGTCAGGGTCTAATAAGATTTTTCTTTTTCTTCTTTTTTTTTTTTTTTTTTTTTTTGAGATGGAGTCTCTCTTTGTCACCCAGGCTGGAGTGCAGTGGCGCAATCTTGGCTCACTGCAACCTCCGCCTCCTGAGTTCAAGTGATTCTCCTGCCTCAGCCTCCCAAGTAGCTGGGATTACAAGCGTATGCCACCAGGCAGGCCTGGCTAATTTTTTTATTTTTAGTAGAGACAAGGTTTTACCATGTTGGCTAGGCTGGTCTCGAACACCTGACCACAAGTGATCTGCCTGCCTTGGCCTCCCAAAGTGTTGGGATTACAGGCATGAGCCGCTGTTCCTGGCCAAGATTTTTCTTTTCGCAGTAACTATTAGGGCTGATAACTTAATGGGGAGTGTGAGAGGCAGCTTTTGAGGTGATAAAGAAGATTGTTTACAAACAAACTTGCCTGTTTTACGAAGAATTGGTAGCAAAGGTTTTCAGGTGTTGCTTTCCAAGAGAAATGGATGAATAAATTAAAGCATATTTATTTTAAAAGTTTATTAAGTGACTGCTATGATCCAGATATTGTGGTAGTGCTAGAGACACAGTGATTAATAAAACAGACATGGTTTTAGCCCTGTGCTGCTAAATTGGTAGGTGAGATAGATATTAAGCATATGATAATGAATATAGATATCTTATTAAAAGCTAAAAATTTAATTAAAAAGCTGAAAGTGAAATACAGTGGTTCTCAAACTTCTTGGTTTCAGGAACCCTTAACTTATTAAGGACACCAAATGTAGACCACATCTACCTTTGTTGAATGCATTCAAAATTAAAATGAGATACTTAAAAAATTATTTAAAAAAGTAAACAAATTAGAGGTTAATAAAAATAACATTTTTAAAAATGAGAAATAAATACATTTTCTAATAGAAGATAGTGGGGAAAAGTGGCATTGCTTTACTTTTTTTTTTTTTTTACAAAATATAAAAATGTCTTACAGTTTTACTAGTTATTAAATCTCCTTTTAATGTTTGGCTTAATAAAAGACAACTATGTTTTCATATCTGGTTATGCATTCACCCTGTTTTGATCATTTGTTTTAGTTGACGTATATGAAGAAACCTCACACAGATATGTAGTTAGAAAAGGAAGAGGAGTAGTGTAATTACCTTTGCAGATAATTGTGGATATTTTTCTTTAATACTACACCAAAACTCACCAAATGGTAGTTTCTTAAAGGTTAGTTATAATGCGAAATCTGAAGTTACTGTCAATGAATTTTTGTACTTTTTTTTTGAGACAAAGTCTTGCTCTGTCACCAGGCTGGAGTGCAGTGGCGCTATCTCAGCTCACTGCAACCTCCACCTCCCGGATTCAAGTGATTCTCCTGCCTCAGTCTCCCGAGTAGCTGGGACTACAGGCGAACGCCACCATGCCCAGCTAATTTTTGAATTTTTAGGGTTTCACCATGTTGGCCAGGATGGTCTCGATCTCTTGACCTTGTGATCGACCTGCCTCGGCCTCTCAAAGTGCGGGGATTACAGATGTGAGCCACCGCACCCAGCCGAATTTTTGTACTTTGTATAAATTCACTGTCTATTTTACAGTTTGAATGGCTCTTTTACCCTTGCATAATTTTGTAACGTGTGGAGCATTTGGAAAATTTTTATTGGGTTATGCAGATATTTTCAATGCTGGTATTTCATTATATGATAGTAAAAAATCACTTTTTGTTTTCTTTTGTTTTGTTTATTTTTCTTTTTTTTTTGAGGCAGAGTTTCGTGCTTGTCGCCCAGCTGGAGTGCAGTGGCAGGATCTCAGCTCACTGCAACCTCCACCTCCTGGGTTCAAGGGATTCTCCTGCCTCGGTCTCCCGAGTAGGTAGGATTACAGGCATACGCCACCACGCCCTGCTAATTTTTGTATTTTTAGTAGAGACGGTTTCACCATGTTGGCCATACTGGTCTCAAACTGCTGACCTCAGGTGATCCACCCACCTCGGCCTCCCAAAGTGCTGGGATTACATGCGTGAGCCACTGTGCCTGGCAAAAAATAACATTTCTTAATGTCACCATGTATTTTATCAGAAAAAATCATTAATTCTTTGGAGGCTATCAAGCTTACAGTGATAAAAGTTTTATGAAAGTCTAATTTTCACTTGAAAACCTTAATTTTATCATTGACAACAAGTATATTATTTTCTTTAAAGTGCTAGATTCTGTTTTTTTTTTTTTTCCCCTTTTGAGACAGGATCTTGCTCTGTCACCCAGGCTGGAGTCAGTGGCATGATCATAGCTCACGCAGCGTTGGATTCCCAGGCTCAAGTGATCCTCCTATTCCAGCCTTCCGAGTAGCTAGGACTGCCAGCCTGTGCCAGCATGCCTGGCTATTTTTTAAAAATTTATTTTTGTAGAGATGTGGTCTCACTATGTTGCTCAGGCTGGTCTTGAACTCCTGGCCTCAAGCTGTCCTCCCACCTCAGCCTCCCAAAGTGCTGAGATTACAGGCATGAACCACTGTGCCTGACTTCCATTCACTTTGGGGAAATCTTCTGCCAGCTACCTAAATTGGAATAGCCGTAATTTATCTACAGTTGTCTTTTGAAGTAAAAATTTTGTTCCATGAGGAAAATGTCTGGTTCAGCTTACAACTCAAAACTACACAACTGCTTTTTCCTGAAACATACTTCCATATGCAGCAGAAATGTTTTATCACCACAGATTGAATGCATTTTGTCATATAGAATATTAAAAAGATACCTACTCGAGAGTCAAGATTTAATGAAATTAGGAACTCCCTTTTAAACTTAGTGCGAGTAAGGTTAAAAAATAGGACTGCTAGTGCATGATGATGATACTGCTTTGATCTTTGTTCTAATGGGCCAGTGGTTTTACGCTCCCCTCACCTTTGCACCATAAGTGCAAATGAAAAAAGTAAATAACTTCCTTGCATTCTTATGAAAATAGTTTTAATTTTATGGACTGCTGCATAGGGTCTTGAGGAAAACCAGAATTCCAGAGTTCACAGTTTGAGAACTATTGTGGTAGACCTTAAGAGGGTGACTTGATTTAAATTGTGGGAAAGGTATTGGGGAAAGTATCTCCAGGAACAGATTTTTTTTTTTTTTTTTTTTTTTGAGACGGAGTCTTGCTCTGTCCCCCAGGCTGCTGGAGTGCGGTGGCACAATCTCAGCTCACTGCAACCTCTGCCTCCCAGGTTCAAACGATTCTCCTGCCTCAGCCTCCTGAGTAGCTGGGATTACAGGCGCGTGCCACCACGCCTGGCTAATTTTTTGTATTTTTAGTAGAGATGGGGTTTCACCATGTTAGCCAGATGGTCTCGATCTCCTGACCTCGTGATCCGCCTGCTTCAGCCTCCCAAAGTGCTGGGATTTCAGGCATGAGGCACTGCACCCAACCGAGGAACACATTTTTAAAGCCAGGCTAGCCAAGCAAAGGGGAACAATAGCATGGGTGAAAAGTTTGAAGTAGGCAAAGTTGTTGGTGTTATCAAGGAACTGCAAGAAGACCAGTATACATCAAGTATTATGATCAAGGTGGGCAAGAGTAATAGCTAATTTGCTAGGGCATTTAAGAGTGTAGAGCCCATTTTAAGGATTCTAGATTTTATCCTGTGACCATGAAATGCCATAAAAGGCTTTAAGCAAGGAAAGTGATATGATCTGTGTTTCCAGAAAATCACTTTGACTGTTTAAGGAATTTTAAAAATGATACATTTTAGTTCTTTTCCATATTGGTAGTTGACTATTATTAAAACTCTAAAAACTCAGAATTCAGGATGTCCTTAGGTAGTAGTAACTTGATTTTGATACATATTTTTCAGCAAGCCTTGCAGGACAGAAAAAGAGAGCAAAAAGGAATGCTTTTTGGAGCCAGATGACATTTTATTCTTTGGTTAAAATGTCTTCACTTCCTGTGAAACACATTTACAAAATTACTTACGTTCCATTATTTGGACTAAGTAGCTGAATAAACAGTCATGAGGGTACACACTCAGGCAGCTTATACATTGGGTGCACAGACTATCGTTGCAAATGTGAATTCTCTATTATAGCTATTGTATATGAAGTACATTTATTTCTAAGAGAATGCCTACTGATCTTGCTCCTCCCCCCCATTTTTTCATGTTAAAGGTTTTTTTTTTTTTAACTTGGGTATCACCGATGATGTGCTAATATTGAAAAGTTACGCTTTTAAAGACAAAGCACCTTGCAGTCAAATAAAGGAAGAGAAAGTGGCATTGCTTCTAATGCCTCTATTATTTATTTCTCTTCAAAATATTCCTGTGGCCTTGGTGTTTACGGATCTAGCATTCTAACAAAGAAAATGCATGAACTTTAATGTACACTATTCATTTTCTTTTGTTAGCATTTAGCTAACAAGGAGACCCATTTTGAGATTACTGCTGATTTAAATGTCCCATTTTACTTTCCTTTCAATGACATTTAGCTTTTTCTGGTTTTGTTTTTAGATATATTGCTTTTAAGGGTTTTATATTGAGGGGACTTAAACCTTTTTTTCTTATTATTTCTTTTAATCAAATATGGAACTTGATTTGGCTATTGGCGAGTTTTCTACCAAACCAGAAAGAATCTGTAGAGTACACAATTGGTTAATTCAGATTGGTGGGGCTCTTTTTCCTTCATCTAGATTGGGGCAGACAAAAAGGCAAACAAGGAAAGTAGTCAGGTATCAGAAGAGTTAATTAGGCTTTCAGCAGACCTCTGGTGTTTATTTCTGGAGCAGTGTATCTTTTGGCTATTGTTAGAACCTTATTACACTTACTTAGGAAATTTATGTATGCCTTGAATTTAGATTGTTATTTTAAAAATCAGTTCATGTTTTGACTATGTGTTTCAGATTTTCCAGGAGTGCTCTGATGTTAAATATCCTTTCTCTCTGTCTTTTCATATTTTCCTCAATCAGAAAAATGCCCTTTCTCATTATTTGATTCTTGGTTCATATACTACCTGGCCCTAGTCAGGCTACCTAAACATTTCTGAGTTACCATTCTCTATAGCCCACGTTAGCCTTTAATTTAAAAAAAAGTGTCATATTATTTATGTGCTATTAAGATAGGTGACCAGAGTGCTATCTTTTAGTTTTTCTTCATTTAGAAATCTATAGATTTGACTTTTTTTTTTGAAATGGTTCTCGAATTGATGATAGAGGTGATGACAAGAAGTGAGGATTAGCAGTGCTAATAATTACATATTGAAGGAAGAGAGGTAGAAAGATTCTGTCGTCTATAAGGAACTTAAATTAACGAGTAAGAAACAATCCAGTTAAAAAGAGGGCAAAGGACATGAACAGACACTTTTCAAAAGAAGATACATACGTGGCCAACAAGCATATGAAAAAATTCTCATAATCACTAATCACTAGAGAGATGCAAATCAAAACCACAATGAGATACTACCTGATAATAGTCAGAGTGGCGGTTATTGAAAAGTCAAAAATTAACAGATGCTGGCAAGGTTGTGGAGAAAAATAAATGTTTATACATTGTTGGTAGGAGTGTAAATTGATTCAATCATTGTGGAAAACAGTGTGGCGATTTCTCAAAGAACTTAAAACAGAAGTAACTCTGGGCCCCGCAGTCACATTATTGGGTATGTACCTGAAGGAATGTAAATTGTTCTGCCATAAAGACATATGTACACATGTGTTCACTGCAGCACTGTTCACAGTAGTAAAGACATGGAATCAACATAAATGCCCATCAGTGGTAGACTAGATAAAGAAAATGTGGTACATATGTACGCTATGTAATATTACACAGCTCTATAAAAGAATGAGATCATATCATTTGCAGCAACATTGAGCTAGAGGCCATTATCCTAAGCAAACTCCCGTAGGAACAGAAAACCAAATACTGCGTGTTCTCACAAGTAGAAGCTAAATATTGAGTACATATGGACGTAAAGAAGGGAACAACAGACACCGAGACCTACTGGAGGGTAGAAGGTGGGAGGAGGATGAGGATAAAAAAACTACTTATGGAATACTAGGTTTATTACCTGGGTGTCCAAATAATCTGTACACCAAACCTTGGCAACACGTAATTTACCTATATTACAAACCCGTACAGGTACCCTTGAACTTAAAGTAAAAGTTAAAGAAAAGGATAATCTGTTTCTGACCAGAAATGGCCTGTGGATGAAGTCTTAATGTTTGCTGTATGTGCTGTCTTAAGGAGGTTTTGGGACTCTAAACTGAGAATCACTTAACCACAACTTTCTTTTTTTTTTTTTTTTTTCATAGCAGAACAACTTAATATCCACAGCTTTATCTCCTCCCTGCAATTTATGGAGTAACATATAACCAATAATTGGTTAATTTTCTTAGCTGTAATAGAATTTTATGAGAATAAATACATTGCTAAAGCACACATTCCCTGGCCTGCAAATTTTTGACAGAAAAGAACTAGCTCATCTCTCAGCTTTTGTTCATTAATTGAGCAATCAGTAATACTTTTCTAGCTACATAGCATATCATATATTTTCTTCTCATAGTTTTGGCTTTATGAGTCTGTAAGTTTTGTATGTGATGTGGGAAGGTTGATTCATATGAATTTTGGAGAACAGAGAAAATTGATAGTTTTGGAATTCAGATTGTAGGGCAGGTTTGGATATTTGACAGAATGAGAGGAAATTAACATTACTCTTGATGTCCAGATAAAAAGATTGTAAAGATTTAAGCTACACTTTAGCTCAGTTCTTTTCTTTAGACTACAGTGCAAATAACACATAATCTAGTTTCTTTGTTTTTGAGAATGACTTCTACTTGAATGGGAATAGAGAAAGCTTATTATATAGAATTCTTTTCAACAAGATGCCTTTTTCACCCTACCATGGAAGAAATATGGAAATAGCTTTATCAGAATGCTTTTTTATAATGGATATTTTGTATAGATATTTAGAATTTTATGCTATTATGTATTTTTATTAAAATCATGGTGGATCTTAGAAGGTTATTTTAGAATGTGTTAGAATTTTGAAATTTTAATAGCTTAAGTGTATAAAATCCATTTAATAAAATACAGCTTCTGAATACCTGTTGCATCCTTGTCATTGAGAATATAGAGATTATTTTATGCATAGTGGGTTGGTTTACTGTATTAATTGATAACTGGTATTTCCAAGTATTGAATATGATTCTCTTAAAGGCCATCCAACAAAGACAGAAATAAGGAATTGAACTTAACTGAGGAGCAAGTCATTATTAGGTGTATTAGTTTGCTAGGGCTGTCATAACAAAGTACCACAGATTAGGTGGTTTCAACAACACAAATTTATTTTTTAACAATTCTGGAAGCTTGAAATTCAATATCAAGTTTCTGTCAGGGTTGGGCCCCTTCTGACATGATCATATCTCTGTGCAGGCATACTTCTGGTGTCTCTTTTTCCTATAAGGACACCAGACTCATTGGATGAGGTCCCCACCCTAATGGCCTCATTTGAAGTTAATCGCCTCTTTGAAGACCTTATCTCTAAATAGCACTACAGTCTGTGCTACTGGGGATTGGTTCTTCAACATGTGAATTTTGGAGGGGAACACAGTTCAGCCATTAACAGTTGGTAATTAAGAAGGAAAACAAGTGATTTGTAAGAATTACTTTTTTCTCTTTTATTTAATAAGGTTTGTGTAGAAGTGCAATTGTTCTGTGTTTTTTTGTTGTGTATCTCCTAGCCGGAGAATTTTCATCCTTGGGCCTTCTCATCATGTGCCCCTCTCTCGATGTGCACTTTCCAGTGTGGATATATATAGGACACCTCTGTATGACCTTCGTATTGACCAAAAGAGTAAGTATATAGAAATATTATAGCTTTCAAATAGCTAATGTTCTTTTAACAGGACTTGTAAATTAATTTAAAAACTTATGAATATCATAAGTAATATCTCGATATTTAAAATAAAAATTGTTATAACTAATCTGCATAAAACAGCAAAAAAAGAAACTCTTCCATATCCCTAAAAGGCAACTAGTGTTTTTTAGCTAGCTACAGAAATCTGTCAGATCTGCCAGTGTGCAGATTGTAGTGGTTACATTAATATTCAGAAAAATACCATGTACTCAGTGTACCAGGAGACAAAAAATTAGTACCCATACCAATTTCATAAAGATTCTGGGCGTGTTAATTTACTTCCATGTAATGCCACTTTTCTCACTGTAAATAGATAATGCTGATAATATCTTTATTTTCTTTCAAATGATTTTTATGGGAAAAAATGAGCCTTTAATTATGAAACTCTGAAAGAAAGGTGCTATATAAATGATAAATATATTTTATTTTTAAACATGCCTACAATTTTGGTTGATTTATTTTTTTCCATAGGCGTCCAGAGTCACGTTTTTATTTAGTAGTTCTTACACAATAGATGTATAAAGTAAAAATCTTTTGATTTTATAAAGGTATTTTTTCTTTTGAGGGGGGAGTAATTTTAAAAATATAGAACAGTATAAAGAGTAGTATAAGAAATTAACTGATGTACTTAACATCCACAATTTATTCAGAATTTCTCGCTCATCCTGAACCCAATTTACCTTCCCAGAAGTAACCACCTTCATGATCTGGGTATATGTCCTTTCAGTTAGTCAAATTATTCACACACACGCATGTGCACACACACACACACACGTGTGTGTGTGCATGTGCATGTATACATATGCATATATATGTACACACACGCCCATATGTGTGTATATATATAAACACACACACACACACATCCCGACCCATATATATATATATTTTTGTTTTTAGAGATGGGGTCTCACTCCGTTGCCCAGGCTGGAGTGCAGTGGCATGATTATAGTTCACTGCAGCCTCAAACTCCTGGGCTCAAGTGATCCTCCTACCCCAGCCTCCCAAGTAGGTAGGACTACAGGCACACATCACCACACCCAATTAATTAAAAATATTTTTTTTGGTAGAGGTAGGGTCTTGCTATGTTGCCCAGGCTGATCTTGAACTCCTGGTCTCAAGCAGTTCTCCTGTCTTGGCCTCCCAAAGTGCTGGGATTATCAGTGTGAGCCACTGTACCTGGCCTCAAATTATATTTTTAAGTATGTTAGGGGTGCTATTGTTTCGAAGAATTTTGCAGAAATTTCTTGTATAGAATAAAAGAGTCAAGGCCTAGTGTGGTGGTTCATGGCTGAAATCCCAGCACTTTGAGAGGCTGAGGTGGGCAGACTGCTTGAGCTCAGGAGTTTGAGACCAGTCTGAGCAATGTGGCAAAACCCCGTCTGTACAAAAAAATACAAAAATCTGCTGGGCATGGTGGCACGTAGCTGTAGGTTAGGGGAGGGCGTGGGGCAGTGAGGTAGGAGGATGGCTTGAGCTCCGGAGGTAGAGGTTTCAGTGAGCTGAAATCATTTTGCTGTCCCCAGCAAAATGCTGTCACCCAGCCTGGCCTGGGTGACAGGGTGAAGCCCTGTCTCCAAAAATAAATAAATAAATATAAAAATAAATAAAATAATAAAAGAGTCCATTTGCAAGAAAAAATTCTTCTTTCTTATTTTTGGCATAAGTTTTCATAATTTGAGGCTTTAGGTATCACACAATATTAGCAATTTGTTAATGCGTCTTATTAATGAAATGAGTATTTCTAACCTTACTTCCTGAGAGGGTTTTAGGGAACACATTTTACTTTTAAAACCTTGTTGGGGCATTCAGAAAATTTTAATTTTGGGTAGCTTGCCAGTGAAGAAATAGAGAATTTTTTCAAGAAAAGAGGTCATACAACCATTTATTTCTTTCTTTGATACAGGTAAACCCATTTAAGGATCTAATTATAAAATTGGTTCTATTCTATGCTAAAAATATTCTTATATATATTTTTTACATGTTAACTTTTATCTTTTTCTTGTTCTACAATATTCAATTTTAAGCACAGTTCATCAGAAAGGCCTGAATTACTAGGTCTTTTTAAGTTGGGATGGTATTGTGATGAATTTATATTTTGATCTATCCTACAAGCTTAATTTTGAATTTTCAGGAAAATAGCATTAGTGAGAATTTTCTCTTCTTGGTATGGCAGAAACCTCAGGTGTGAAATAATACCACACATTTTATTAAAAAACAAAACTCAGAAACTGTGCTTTTGACCTCATGAGTTAAATAGACTAGTGGTTTTTCCATATTTCAGTAGGAATTCTAATTATGTTCTTGCTAGCATATACTGATTAAAAGTCAAGGAAAAGCCTAGACCCGAAGGTGATTTTAGAAATAATGAAAGGAGCTGATGAAGAATTTAAATTATCATTTTTTATATAACTATGTAATATATACAAATGATGAGTAAGTGTTTACACGTATTACTGTTTTACCTGTTACATAAAAACTAGTTCTGTTTTTTTCTCTTTCTCCTTACTCTCCCTCCTTCCTTTCCTTTCTTTCTATTGTTTTGTTTTGTTTTAATAAAAATGAGAATATTATATGGTGTTTCTGTCTCTTGCCAAAAAGCATGTAGTTTTGTATTACTGGGTGGAATCTCACAGGATAAGGATATACATTAATATATTTATTTTACTGTATTTTGAAATCTCTTTAGTTTACGGAGAACTATGGAAGACAGGAATGTTTGAACGCATGTCTCTGCAGACAGATGAAGATGAACACAGTATTGAAATGCATTTGCCTTATACAGCTAAAGCCATGGAAAGGTATATTGATTGATATAAGAAATCCCCAGGAAATCATAGACATTAATTTCTTTGGTAATTTAAAACTAGTAAATCCTAGTAATTATCAGGGTAAGGAGATAAAGATGTGAGATAAAAAATTGAGACAAGAATGTCTTAAGGTGGATTGTTGGTTTTGAATAGTTTGCCTATGAAGGCTGAACATACGAATTGACATGATGGTTTTATTAGGTGGAAGTATTAAAAAACCCATGGGTATGTGAGTGTATGTGGGTATGTATATATCTTGCTTTGCTTGTATTTTATTCATTAGACATTTCTTTATCTCAGAATAATAATTACATTCTTTTATGGTACAATGCTATAATTAATCGTAAAATTTTAGGCTTGTATTTAATGTTGGAGGTCATTTATTTCAACCTTGTGCAAGGTACATGAATCTCTCTTATGGTATGCTCGACAGACTGTTACGTGGTACCTGCTAAAGGTCTTCCTGTGATGGGCTACTCACTGTACTGTGAGCCGAACGAGGACAGGGACAATATCTATTTTGTTCTCTACTGTATACCCCACCGCCTAGCACGGTGTCCAGCACATAGTAGTTATTATGTATTTTGATAAAATAAAAAAATTATTTCAAGGGTTTTCTTCTTTTAGCGAAACATTTGGGTTAGGAGGTCTTCTCTTTTGTAGGTTTCTCTAATTTTTAAAACCATTTCCTATATATGGACTTAATATTTCATATTTAGTTTGGCAGTTCTAAGTATGGTAAGATGATTCCTTCTGGATTTGTTCATTATATTTTCTTAGTAAAGTACACGATGCTCTGTACGCTCTCAGTAAATATTAATTAAATGTACTAATAAAGTCTAAGATAACATTATATTTTTTATGTTGATGTAGCTTACTGTTGGCAAATGTACTTGTGATCAGCCAAAGCCCAAGGCCTTTTCATAATATTCAGATGGATTATTTTCTGTTCTCAGACTTTTGTGTGGTTATTTCTTTTTAACCCTAAATATGTATGTCTTCTCAATTATTGCTGTTTAGTTTGTCTTGTTTAGTTCATTATTGCAGTCTTTTTGGATTATTTTCCACTCTAATTCTGTATTCAAAGTATTATTTACTTTTCTCAATCTTTTATCTGCTTCTGCTCACAATGATAACCATGAGGAATTATATAAATATGAAGAATTTTCAAAAAATCAGTGTGATACTACATTATAAGCAATATAATTTTAGGTTTTTTAATACATCCTAATTCTTCAGAAATGTGAAACCATATATATTACTTCTTGAATTGTTGTTGTAATCAGAACTTTCTCTTCTTCAACCGGAAAAGACAATTGAATATTTTTATTCACTGAGATGTTTGCATATTTTGTCTTGAGAGAATATAATTTAGACTTAATAAATACTAATACTTTGGGTGCAGTGGTGCTTGTCTGTAATTCCAGCACTTTGGGAGGCGGAGGTGGGCACATGGCTTGAGCCCAGAAGTTCAAGACTAGCCTGGGCAATGTGGCAAAACTCCGTCTCTACTAAAAATAGAAAAATTAGCGGTGTGTGGTGTCGGGTGCTTGTTGTCCCAGCTACTTGGGAGGCTGGGGTGGGATGATTGCTTGAGCCTGGGTGGTTGAGACTGCAGTGAGCCGAGATTATGGCACTGCACTCCAGCCTAGGTGACAGAGTGAGAACCTGTCTCAAACAAACAAACAAACAAACAAACCCAAAAAACAATAAGACCAATAAACTGACAACAATATCCTCAAGGTTATAACAAAATAACATTTTTATTGTTATTTTAAAAGCAAAACATGTATATTGTGGAACATTTAGGAAAATAGAAACTTAAAAGCCAGCAAACCAAATTCCTATTTATAATTCCCCCTTTTAAATAGTATCAAATAAACTACTTTCACATTACATTAGGATCCCTAATATTGACCCTTAGATAGTACTTAGTGTCTTTTCTTTGTAGCATTAGTTGGACTCATTACCTATGTCAGTTATTTATTACTAAGTAACAAAAACTCTTACTTAAAATTACCTATATTAGTTATCTTTTACTAAGTAAAAGTAACTTAGTAAAACTTAGATTTAAACTGTGACTTAAAATCACAGCTGTTTATTGCCTAAAATTTGGGGGCCAGGAATTGGGGCAGAGAACACCTTGCTCCGGTCCACAAGACACTGACTGAGGTGGCTCAAATGGGGCTACAGTATCTCAGATAGCATCACTCCTGTGTCTTGGGCCTTAGTGCTGGCTCTCTGTTGAGACCCCTCATTTCTTCTCCAGCTGACCTGTTTGTTCTTCAAGTAGGACTTTTTTTTTTTTTTTCTACTCTCTAGAAGAATAGCTTAGACTTCTTCTTTTTTTTTCCCCCTTCTGTTTTTGGATCAAGAGAGTAAAACCAGAAGTTTCTAGGCCTATTATGTCCTAGGCTGGAAACTACATAGCACATTTCCAGTGAATTGTGTTTTCCAAAGCAAATAAGATCACTGTGTCAGCCAAGATTTAAAGAAAAAAGCAATATATTGCTCCTCTTGATGGGAGGAGTAGCATGTATGTACAGGAATAAGAGAAACTGTTGACAGCCGTCTTTGCTGATAGTCTACTACAGTTCTTCCTCTGGTGGACAATTCATGTCTCTTTAACATGTCATATACACCGAGCCCCCCCAGGATGTTCAGAAATCTTACTTGCTATGACCCTAGGCTCAAAATCTATTATCTTATGATCTCCATCAAGTTAGGATGTGACTGAGGCTCCTTGAGTGTGGTTCCTCTTTTTTTGGAGAGGGGGTGTGGGGGGAAAGAGTCTCAGCTCTGTTGCCCAGGCTGGAGTGCAGTGGCATGATCATGGCTCACTGTAGCCTCTGCCTCCTGGTCTCAAGCAATCTTCCCACCTCAGCCTCCCAAAGCAATGGGATTACAGGCATGAACCACTGTGCCTGGCCTCTTTTTTTTTTAAAAAAAAAAGAGACAGGGTCTCATTCTGTCACCCAGGCTGGAGTGCAGTGGCACAATTATAACTCACTGTAGCCTTGAACTCCTAGGCTCAAGGGATCTTCCTACCTCAGCTTTCAGAGTAGTGGCACTACAGGTATGTACTACCATATCTGGCTAATTTTAAAAACTTTTTTTTTAAGAGACGGGAGCTTACTTTATTCCTCAGGCTGATCTTGACCTCCTGGTCTCAAGTGAGCTTCTTACTTCAGCCTCCCAAGTAATGTCTTAGTTACCTATTGCAGCATAACAAATCACCTCAATGTATGCATTTTTTAAATTGAAAACAAATTTTTTAATTTTTGTGGGTGCATGGTGTATATATGGCGTACATGAGAAGTTTTGATACGGTCATGCAGTGTAAAATAATCACATCATGGAGAATGGGATATTAATCACTTCAAGCATTTATCTTTAGTGTTCCAGACAATCCAATTATATTCTTTTAGTTACTTAAAAATGTACAATTGAGTTATTGACTATAGTCACCCTGTTATGCTACCAAATACTAGTTCTTACTCATTTTGTTTTGTATCCATTAACCATCCCCACCTACCCTTTAGCCCTCCACTATTCTTCCCAGCCTCTGGTAATCATCCTTCTACTCTCCACGTCTGTGAATTCAGTTGCTTTGATTTTTAGGTCCCACAAATGTGTATTTTTTTCACTTACGATTCTATAGTTTGGAAATTTGGTAGGGTCAGTGGAGATAATTTGTCTCTGTTTCATCTGCTGCCAATTGAGGCAGTTTGACTTAGGCTAAAGACTCCAAGATGCCCTAGCTTCCTCTCTGGGCTGTGGTGCTGGTTGTCTTCTTGAGGCACATCAGTTTTCATCTTGGTTCTCATCTATCTCTGCCTGTTGACACTCACCCTTCAGGACTTCTCTCTTCACGTGGTGAATCCTCTCTAGCAGGATAGCAATTGAGCAAAAGTAGAAATTTCCAGCCCTCTTAATATCGAAGTCTAGAACTGGCACAGCATCACTTATGCCTCATTCTACTGGTCAAACCGCATCATAAGGCTAAATTCAAGGAGAGGGAACTAGGGATGCTATTTTTGATGGGAGGAGTGACATTGAGCATTGAGAGATGGGAAGAATTTTTGGTGATTGGATTTGTAGAAACTGTGGTTAAATAGTTGACGGATTATTTGTATATAAGTCTGTGTCCCTTCCATGGTAGTTCCATAATGTTTTCTGCCTGGAGCAGCTAGTCTTTACCATATCTGCTATGCATAGCACAGTACCTGGAACACAAAAAGATTTCAGTAATTGATTGTTGAATGAATTAATAACTGTCTTGCCATTTTCAGTACTTTAATTATTTTTCCAAAAAGTGGATCAAATGTTCTTTTCTTAAAAAAAAAAAATTACATGTTTTTTTAATTTTCAAAAAATAAAAAAAAAAACTCTTAATCATCTTTGGCTACAAATACTCTTTTTTTTAAACTGCTTTTCTTGTCATGAACTTATTTCCCTGTCATTTTTTACTCCACTTTATAGACTATACATGAGACTTTCTAGTAAAGATCCTTGTAATGCTTTAATCAGTTCTTGACCGTTTAGCTTTTAAGCTTCCCCCCATTTTTCACTATTATAAACCACATTTTGTATTTTTTAAAAAATAGATGTCTAAGGTATTATTTAAATTTCTGCTTTTTTTTTTTTTTTTTTTTTGAGATGGAGTCTCGCTCTGTCACCAGGCTGGAATGCAGTGGCGCGATCATGGCTCACTGCATCCTCCGCCTCCTGGGTTCAAGTGATTCTCCTGCCTCAGCCTCCCAAGTAGTTGGGATTACAGGCACCTGCCACCATGCCCAGCTAATTTTTGTATTTTTAGTAGACCTTGTTGGCCAGGATGGTCTCCATCTCTTGACCTCGTGATCCGCCCGCCTTGGCCTCCCAAGGTGCTGGGATTAGAGGCATGAGCCACCATGCCTGGCCGCATGTTTTTAATAGATTTAAAAATTGTATTCATTAGAGCTTTTTAAAAAAATAGTAGTCTAAAGGAGAAAACATAAAATGACTTACAATCTCATTGCTCAGTTAACTCTACTGACATAAAAAATATACGTGCATGGTTAGAAAATGTAAATAGAGTCAAGAAGTACAAAATGAATGGTGGAAGATTCTGGTTCTACTCAGCCAGTGTTTACTGCCAGCAAAGGTTTTTATGCATACACTAACATATATTTTTGCATATGTAAGTTCGTGTATATATGTAAAATTTATACATACACATGTTTATGTTTGAGTTAAAATATATAAACAAGAGATCATATCTTATGCACTTTGTTCTGTTTTTTTGCATATATTAAAAAGTTTTTTCTTATGATTACTTTCTTTTGTATGTCACCATATATTATCTTTAATATTGAAATGCATAATAAATTTTACTATTATAATTGCTTTTTTTTTTTTTTTTTTTGAGACAGAGTTTCATTCTTGTCCCCCAGGCTGGAGTGCAATGGCATGATCTCAGCTCACTGCAACCTCCGCCTCCTGGGTTCAGGTGATTCTCCTGCCTCAGCCTCCTGAGTGGCTGGGATTACAGGCAAGTGCCACCATGCCCAGCTAATTTTTGTAATTCTTTTTTTTCTTGAGGCGGAGTCTTGCTCTGTTGCCCAGGCTAGAGTGCAGTGGCACGGCACAACCTTGGCCTGCTGCAACCCCCACCTCCCAGGTTCAAGCGATTCTCCTGCCTCAGCCTCCCAAGTAGCTGGGATTACAGGCGCCCACCACCACGCCAGCTAATTTTTTTGTATTTTTAGTAAAGACAGGGTTTCACCCTGTTGACCAGGCTGGTCTTGAACTCCTGACCTCAAGTGATCCACCCACCCTCGGCCTCCCAAAGTGCTAGGGTTATAGGTGTGACCCACCGCTCCCAGCCTATAATTGCTTTTTATAATTGCTCTTGAGGGAGGTTCAATTAAGATTCAGTTAGGATATATAGAAATCATCTAGAAAAAATTAGTATCTTCCAAAATTAACAGCATTAGGCTGGGTGTGGTTGCTCATGAGGCCTGTAATCCCAGCACTTTGGGAGGCTAAGGCAGGAGGATTTCTTGAACCCAGGAGTTCGAGACCAGCCTGGGCAACAAAGTGAGTCCCCTTTCTCCAAAAAGTAAAAAAAAATAACTGGATGAGGTGGTGCACACCTGTGGTCCCAGCTACTTGGGAGGCTGAGGTGGGAGGATTACTTCAGCCTGGAAGGTCTAGTTATGTTCATCTGTTATGTTTATCCATATTGATGATATTTTTGAGTTCCCTAAGTGAGAATGCTACATTAGATGCTTTTATATGGCATTAAATACTACTACTACCTAAGCAGTTTTTCCTGTTCTTAACATCTTGAATTAGTATGGTACATTTGTTACAACTGATGAACCAATATCGATACATTATTATATTAACTAAAGTCCATAGTTTAATTAGGATTCACTCTTTGTGTTGGATAGTCTTACGGTTTTTACCAAATGCCTATTATGTCTCTGTTGTTATAATACCATACAGAATGGTTTCAGTGCCCTAAAAACCAGTGCTTCACCTATTCATCGCCTTCTTCTCCCCTCTCCCTGAGTGCCTAGTAACCACTGATCAGTTTACTGTCTCAGTAGATTTGCCTTTTCTTGAATGTCCTACAGTCGGGAATCATGCAGTATATAGCCTTTCAAATTGGCTTTCATTTAACAACATACCTTCAAGATTCCTCCATGTCTTTTTAGAGCTTGGTAACTTCTCTTTATCACTGAATAGTAATTCATTTTTTGTTTCATTTTGTGGATGTACCACAGTTTGCTTATCCATTCCACCTCCTGAAGGATTGTTGCTATATTTAATTAATATCTACCTTACTTACTATCCTTTTCTAATCATTGCCATTCTTCTCCCCCTTTTTTTTTGTCTTCCACTTTTTTCCTGCCTTCTCTGGTTTTAATTGTGCGTTTTATATGACTATAACTTTTTCCTCTCATCATATCATTTATACATATATATGTTTATATTGTTTTTATTACTGTCTTTTAGTTTTTGCAGCATACATTTACAACTAATTTACAACTTTCTTTATTTTTTATTTTTTTGAGACAGGCTCTTACTCTTATTTAGGCTGGAGTGCAGGGGTGCACAATCTTGGCTTACTGCCACTTCCACCTCCTGGGCTGAAGGGATCCTCCCACCTCAGCCTCTCGAGTAGCTGGGACTACAGACATGCACCACCATGCCTGGCTAATTTTTAAATTTTTTGTAGAGAAAGGGTCTCACTATCCTGCCCAGGCTGGTCTTGAACTCATGGGCTCAAGTGATCCTCCTGTCTTGTCCTCCCAAAGTACAGGATTACAGGCAGGAGCCACTGCACCCGGCTAACAACTTTCAAATAACACTATACTGCTTCATGGGTAGTAGAAGCATCATGTGAGGGTCTTTCTAATTTCTCCCTCCTGTCCCTTATGACATTACTGTCATTTGTTTCACTTATCCATAAGCTATAATCACCAAATACATTGCTGCTTTTATTAATTTGAACAAATTATTTGTTAGATCAATTAAGAATAAGAAAAAAATGAAATAAAATATTTTATTTTACCCTCATTTGTTCTTTCTCTAATGTACTTGCTTGCTTGCTTTATGTAGATATAGTTTTCTGACCTATATCCTTATTCTTCTCTGAAGGACTTCTTTTAACATTTCTTGCAAGGCAGATCTAATGTCTAAATTGACAAACTCCCTCAATTTTTGTTAGACTAACAAAAGCTTTATTTCTTCTTTAATTTTGAAAGAAATTTTTCCTGGATATAGAATTCTAAATTAGTGGGTTTTTTTCTTTCGCTCTCAGCACTTTATTTTATCACTTCTTGCACGGTTTCTGAAGAGAAATCTTACATAATTCTTATCATTTTTATGTTTCTTATCATTTTTATCCATGTTTCTCTATTGATAAAGTGTTTTTGTCCTCTGGTTTCTTTCAAGATCTTTTGTTTGTCTTTGGTTTTTTGCAGTTTTAATATAATATACCTAAGTGTCAATTTCTTGGTATTTATCCTTCTTGGAGTTCTCTGAGCTTCCTGGATTTGTGGTTTGGTGTCTGTCATTAATTTTGGAAACTTCTCAGTAATTACTGTATTTCTTTCTCTCCTTCTGCTATTCCCATTTTATATGTGTTATACCTTTTATACATTTTAGGATTTAAAAAAATTTCTTTGAAGAATGTCATTGGTATTTTGATAGGGGTTTCATTAAATATTTAAATTGTGTTGGGTAGTATGGACATTTAAACAATATTAATTCTTCCAATCCATGAACATGGGATATCTATCCAGTTTTTTATGTCCTCTTCAATTCCTTTCATCAGTGTTTCAAAATTTTCCTGGTATAGCTCTTACATTTCTTTGGTTAAATTTATTCCTAGGTATTTTGTTTTGTTTTTGGTAGTTATTGTAAATGGGATTGCTTTCTTGATTTCTTTTTCAGTTTGATTGCTGTTTGTATATAGAAATGCTACTGATTTTTCTATGTTGATTTTGTATCCTGCAGCTTTACTGATTTTGTTTAGCAGATCTTAGGGTTTTTGGTGGAGACTTCAGGTTTTTCTAAATATAAGACCATGTCACCTGCAAACAAGGATAATTTGACTTTTTCCTTTACATTTGGATGCCCTTTATTTCTTCTCTTGACTAATTGCTCTGGCTAGGTCTTCCAGTACTATGTTGAATTGAAGTGGTGAAAGTGGGCATCCTTATCTTGTTCCAGATCTTTGTGGAAAGGCTTTCAGTTTTTCCCTGTTCAGTGTGATATTAGCTGTATGTGGTCTTTATCATGTTGAAGTATGTTCCTTCTACACCCAATTTGTTAAGAGGCTTGTTAGATGAGGTCCGAGTCCTGCATTTCTTTCAGTTACTTTCCCCTGTTATTACACAGGTGCCCTGTTGATGTAGTGGTAAGATGAGGAGAGGAGACACATTCCATAATTCTGTGATCAGTTGTAATTCTTTTGGTGAGCCTGTGCCACTGGTCTGTGACTTAACAAGTTCTTCTCAGATTTTCCCCCACTTTAGGTCAGACAAGAAGGCTGGAGGGGGCTGGATTTGGGTATTACTTTTACTCCAAGTCTGTTAAACTCTTGTAAGGCCCAATTTTGTTAGGCTCTGGTAAAATAGTTTCTCTTGCAGTTAGGCATTTTTGTAAAGAGAACAGAATACTCAGTGAAGCGGGTATTTGTTGGGGCCCTTGGAAGTAAAACTTTCATAAAGCCTTCTACAGCTTGATCCCTTGGCTCTCAGGAGTTTGTATCTCTCAGGGTAGTCCACATTTAGTCTCCAGCAATTAGTTCATTACCCTTTAAGTATTCCTGCTAGCTCCAAGGGTGGTTTAAGATTCTCTGATTCTGTCCATACTTCCAGTTTTTGGGGCATTGGTTTGCTCTGTCACCTCAATTCTCAGATAGATCTGATAAGAGTTATTGGTTTTTAATTCACCTTTTTTTTTCCTGTCAGGATAAGAGTAATACCTTCTAAAATCTTTACATGTTAGATTAGAAACTGGAAATCTCTTTCATTGTTTTTTTTACTCTCACCATATGGGAGGAAGTCTGAAGTTTCCTGAAATCTTAACTAGCACCTGTTTATATCACTACCTGTTTTCATTCTTAAGGAAGATTCAGTGCATTCTGTAGACAGTCACTTTAAGCACTGTGTGGGTAGGACTGGAGTTAGGAAGAGAGGGTCAAGGGTCAAGAATGTTTAGGAAAAAAAGGTAGACATTTACAAATCTGAGCTTCTTTCATTTTTTTAAAGAAAACTCCTCTAAATGAATTAATGAATGACCCAAGTACCATGTAAAGGAATTATACCAGTTTATAGCTCTAATTTCACTATTTAAAATTTGCTATTTTGTGGTGGTTGTAAAAAGAATTTTTTTTACCATTTAACTTTACCACCCTCTGAAGAATACACAGAATAAGAGACTCTTTTCTGATGTCTCTCTTAACCACAGATTAAGAATAATGCATTTTATATGTGGGAGTAGATAAATAGGTTAATGAAACTCATTTTGGCTCCCAAATGGTAATTTTTCATCTTTTCTGTTTTGCTAGTTGTACTAGTTGTGTGTATGTGTGTGTGTGTGTGTGTGTGTTTTTTTTTTTTTTTTTTTAAGACACGGTCTTGCTCATGCTGGAGTACAGTGATGTGATCTCGGTTCACCACAACCTCCACCTCCCATGCTCAAGTGATCTTCCTACCTCAGCGTTCCAAATAGCTGGGAACATAGGTGCACAACACCACACCTGGCTAATTTTTGTATTTTTTATAGAGGGGGTTTCGCCATGTTGCCCAGGCTGATCTTGAACTCCTGGGCTCAAGTGATCTGCCTGCCTCAGCCTCCTGAAGTGCTGGGATTACAGGTGTGAGCCACTGTGCCCGGACTTACTAGTTATGTTTTATAAAAATTGGGTTGTTTTTAAGATAACATTTACTGTCAACATTTTAAGATTTTTAAAATTTTGGTTAAATTGAATTTTTCAAATATAGTAGATGTACCTAATTTTACTAATCTATGTTTAAGGATGGAGAATACAAAAATAAGGAAACACCCTATTTGTTTTCTCATCTTGTAGCCTTGTAGAAGAGATAAGAAATGAATATAAATGATTATAATATAATTCAAAATGTACTAAGTATAATTAAAGAGTTACAGGAGCAGAGAGTAGGGATTTGGGAGGAAAGAGGTAATAGTTGAGTTAGGGAAGCACAGAAAAGGCTTCATTAAGGGGGTGGCATTTGAATGGATTTTGAAGGTGCCTGCAATTTTCATGGGATTAGGCATAAGGTTTTAATGAGAAAGGGAGTTATGTACACACAAAGTATTTAGTAGTAGGAAAGCCCAGAGCTTATTTTTAATAGCAGGAAACTATTTGGCTTAACTTGCAGGAGTTGTAAAAGGCTTGGCTGGTAACTGAGATCTGTTTGTAGATGTTTTTTGTCTGGGTTGCATAGTTAGAAAAGAATTTTTTTATGCAGATATTTATAGCTAGATATTGGTCCTACCATTCCCTATTATCTTACACCTTGTCTACCTTTTCACACATACGTAACACCAACCTGGGGCTGGAGGCATTTGAGTAGCTGACTTATAGAGATATAGTGTAAGAGGGGCAGAATTAGAGAACTGGAAAATAGATTGGAACCAGATTATGGAGGGAATTGAATGCCGTTGTAAAATACTTGTATTTTATTCTGTGACTGGTACAGAGCTAATAAAAGTTCTTAGCAAAGGAAGGAGTGATGATTGGGACTGAAGAAGAATAGCACTCCTAGGCCGGGTGCGGTGGCTAACACCTGTAATCCCAGCACTTTGGGAGGCCAAGGTGGGCGGATCATGAGGTCAGGAGTTCAAGACCATCCTGGCCAACATGGTGAAACCCCATCTCTACTAAAGATACAAAAAGTTAGCCAGGCTTGGTGGCGTGTGCCTGTAATCCAAGCTACTTGGGAGGTTGAGAAAGGAGAATCGCTTGAACTTGGGAGGCGGAGGTTGCAGTGAGCTAAGATTGCGCCATTGCACTCCAGCCTGGGCGACAGGGCGAGACTCTATCTCAAAAAAAAAAAAAAAAGAGTAGCACTCCTTGGCCGGGTGCAGTGGCTCATGCCGGTAATCCCAGCACTTTGGGAAGCTGAGGCAGGTGGATCACGAGGTCAGGAGTTCGAGACAAGTCTGGCCAACATAGTAAAACCCCATCTCTACTAAAGATACAAAAAAATTAGCCAGGTGTGGGTGTGTGCCTGTATCCCAGCTACTCGGGAGGCTGAGGCAGGAGAATTGTGTGAACCCAGGAGGCAGAGGTTGCAGTGCCCGAGATTGCGCCATTGCACTCCAGCCCAGGCGACAGTGTGAGTGAGACTCCGTCTCAAAAAAAAAAATAAAGAAAAAAAGAATAGCTCTCCTTGATGGTGTGATGGCAATATGAAGGATGGATTGGAGTTGGAAGAAATAAATAGAAATAGTGTAGTAAAAAAATCATGGGGGCTTTGAATCAAGGCAGTGACAGGTGGGGTAACAAACTGAACAGATGTGGGAGATGTTTAAGGGTTAGAATCATGAAGATTCTACACAGAATTCTATGCAGATAGAAATGTTCCTATGTGAGACAGTTAAGATGAATTGAAGAGAATATGAAGTTCAAGGCCTCATAATATTGCCATTATCAGAAATGGTAAAGCCAGAAATGAGTGTAAGTTTAAGAGAATGTAGGGTATGGAAATGTTGACTTGTTTTTAAAAACATACAGGAATTTCTCTATGATTCTGACAGCAAACTTGGCCAGTTTATAAGATTGTGTTGCTTCATAGTAGCTTCAAATGGTTGAGTTTTAAAAATAGAGTTTAGAATGGCTCTCTAGTACCTGAAGTATGCCCTTTCTTAGAAAAACTTTCTTATCATCATGCCTATTTAAATGGAAATTTGGAAAGATTTAAAAATTAATTTTGGGAATCTCATTGCATTCATTTAACTGATCAAACAGTAAAGATTTATAAGGACTTAAATGTTAATTTTAGTTCAGTCATTGACAGCTAGCTTACCCTTCTTCTTCCCCTATCCTCTACCTCTTTCCCCAGTTCTTTGCCTCTGATGTTTTCTGGATCTTTTTTTGTTCTTTTTTGGAGATAGGATTTCACTCTGTTACCCAGGCTGGAGTCCAGTGGCATGCTTATAGCTCACCACAGCCTCCACCTCCCAGGCTCAAGTGATCGTCCCACCTCAGCCTCCCAAATAGCTGGGACTGCAGGTGTGCACCCCCACCCGTGGCCAATTTTTATATTTTTTGTAGAGATGGGGTTTCGCCATGTTGCCCAGGCTTTTCTTGAACTCCTGGGCTCAAGGAATCTGCCCACCTTGGCCTCCCGAAGTGCTGGGATTACAGGCATGAGCCACTGCGCCCAGCCTGTTTTCTGGATCTCTGTAGTTTATTTTTTCTTACATGAATCACAGTATTCTGCTTAAATTCTATACGCATGTCTCTTTGGTCTGAAAGTGAATTTGATCAAGAGAAAAAGATGAGAGTTCTTCCTTATAGGACTCTTTAAAACTGCAGTGATGATTCTTTTATATCACTTTGCCTCTAACACCTGTTTGAACCTTTCATGACCACCCTCACATTTGGCGATTCTCTAGAGCAGGGGTCCTCAGCTGGTCCGTGGCCTGTTAGGAACTGGACTGTGCAACAGGATGCGAACGGTGGGCCAGCGAGCATTACCACCTGAGTTCCGCCTCCTGTGAGATCAGCGGCAGCATTAGGTTGTCATAGGAGTGTGAACCCTATTGTGAACTGCACGTGTGAGGGATCTAGGTTGCGTGCTCTAGAATCCAGTTACAGGTGTCTACTGTTCTCCCTTATGTGGAGGTGGGCTGCATAGAAAGTACGTAGTATTTCTGCCCAAAGAAGGCTGCTTTAACATTTAAAATCCAGGATTTTTACTGGGGACTGGTCATGTAGGCATTCTGCCTGTGTAGCTAGCCACAGCTACCAAAATTCCAGGCTCTCAGAAGGAAAGTGTTTACTGTATGTAATCACATTGTTTACAAACAATCTCAGCAAGCTGGTATAGCAGAATTCAGTGTCCCAAGTGGGTAAAACAGCCTTATCAACATAAGTAATATTCTAAAAACCAAGTTCACAGATGCTAACCAAGGACCAGTCTTACAAACAGGCCCTTCTAAAGATTGTAGCATCAGGCCTGCTATGTTAACTCTCAGGTAAAGCTCCTATGCCTCTTTCCCTGTTACAGGCTACCATATTGCCATTCTGTATTTTTGACTCTCTGAAATGCCATCCTAACCTTTATTATAGCTTAGGTTTCACTGGATCTTAAGATTTTTACTTTCCTTTCTGATTGTGGCCTCAATGAAGGTCTTCAAATGTTAGAAATAGAGAAAAGTAGATGTGCTTTTATATAGGTAGTCTTTAAGGAATGGAATGGCTTCTCTCTGGACGTAGAATAAAAAGAAGCCAGAGATTCTCTTCCTCTGCCCAGTTTAATGACAGTCACAGAGCAGTGGCATTTTTCAAATGTTTTCTTTTTCTGTGACTTTTATATTTACAGTTATTTGTATATTTCTGCATATGTCTTACAGTTAAATTTTTTTATTTTTGGTTTTAGAGCATTTACTGAGGTTTTTAGAGCAAATGTAACTTTATGTTTCCCAGTTTCCTCTTTTTCTGTATGTTGATTCCCTTTGAGTATTACCATGTCTCCTATCAGCAAGAGCATTTTTAAGACGTATAGAACATGAGTGAGCTCCGGAATAATAGGAAATCATTCTTTGTTGGTGGTAATGGAATAGTTTCAGTTTCTATGACCACGAAAAGCCTAAAGAGGAGGTAGCAAAAGACATTTGAGAAGATTAGAATATATTTTATCAGCGTAAAGATTTTTTATATTTACCCACATAACTTTTTGTCCCCCCCCCCCCCACCCCCCTGTTTTTTTCTGTATTTTCAAACTGAAAGGGGAGAGGAGAATAAATCACAGTGGTATTACTATGACAACAACCTTGGCACCTTAGGGGTAAGGATCCTGTCCCTTCTGACTGGCTAACTGTAGTTGTTGTTACAGTTGGTTTAATTCTCCTCACATCTTAAGATACTGGGACTGCTTCTAGACTCATTAGGAAACCGGAAGAATTTGTATAGGAAGGAAAATTTGCATATTCGTCAATGTTATACAGAGGAGAAATGTTCAAATTAATGGCAGGGGAAGATTAAGCAAATAAGTATTTGTATATTTCATAAATATGTAAATATTTAATTTGTATATTTCATAAATTTGTTAATATTTAAACAAATTTAAAATTTTAAGATTTTAATTATTTATATACCACAAATTAATAAACCACTTTAAATTAAATTATAATGTTTTCTTATCGCGTGTATTTTTTTATTAGAATTAATCTTTTTATGTTAGAATTAGAATTTAGAATTTTCATAGTCTGTTTTAGTAAGAGCATTGGTAATACAGTGTTTCTGTTTTTGTTTTAAAGTGAGGGGCTCCAGGAGTTTGAGGCTGCAGTGAGCTGTGATGGCACCAATGCACTCCAGCCTGGGTGACAGAGCAAGATCCTGTGTCTAAACAAAAAACAAACAAACAAACAAACAAAATGTGAGGGGGAGGTTCTTGGATTTCAGCTCTTTTATCTTGGATTGATACATTTCCTGCAGCATGGTTTAAGCTATAAGACAAAAAAAGAAGGGCTAAAAGGTTCCTCTGTGTTACTAAAGAATTAGCAAGAACCTGGTGAGGTATTATTAACTGTTTTTTCTGTTTTTTTCAGATGGCAAAATTGAGGCTTAGGATAGTAATCTGCTGTAGGTAGCAGCTTGTGAGTGGCAGGGATGGATTTTCTTTTTTTTCTTCTGCAACAGCTTTATTGAGGTATGATTTATACACTAAAATTCACTCATGTAAGAGTTCAATGATTTAACTTTTTTTTTTTTGAGGCAGAGTCTTGCTCTGTTGCCTAGGCTGGAGTGCAGTGGCGTGATCTCGGCTCAGCGCAACCTCCACCTCCCAGGTTCAAATGATTCTCGTGCCTCAGCCTCCTGAGTAGCTGTGATTACAGGTGCACATCACTATTTTTAGTAGAGGTGGGGTTTCACCATGTGAGCCAGGCTGGTCTCTAACTCCTGGCCTTAAGTGATCTGCCCTCCTCTGCCTCCCAAAGTGCTGGGATTACAGGTGTGAGCCACCACACCTGGTCTAAAAAAATTTTTTTTTAAGATTAGGGGTCTTGCTATATTGTCCAGGCTGGAGTTGAACTCCTGAACTCCTGGGCTCAAAGTATCCTCCCACCTCAGCTTCCCGAGTAGCTGGGACTTACAAGCATGTGCTACAGCACCAGGCCTCAACTCAATGTTTTTTTTAGTAAATTTACAGAATTGTGTAAATATTCTCACAATCTAGTTTTAGAACTTTTTTTTTTTTGAGATGAAGTCTTGCTCTGTCACCCAGGCTGGAGTGCAGTGGCGCAATCTTGGCTCACTGCAACCTCTACCTTCCTGGTTCAAGCAATTCCCCTGCCTCAGCCTCCCGAGTAACTGGGATTACAGGTGCACGCCACCACGCCCAGCTAATTTTTTTGTATTTTTAGTAGAGACGGGGTTTCACCATGTTGGCCAGACTGGTCCCAAAGTCCTGACCTCAGGCAATCTGCCCGCCTCAGCCTCCCAAAGTGTTGAGATTACAGGCGTGAGCCACCATGCCTGGCCAGAACATGTTTTCATCACCCTAAAAAGAAACCTGGTGTTCATTTGAGGTCATTCCTTGTTCTTACTCTCAGTCTCAGACAACCACTGATTTTGCTTTCTGTTTCTAGATTTGCATTTTTTGGAAATTTCATATAAATGGAATTGTACAAAATGTAGTCTATTTTTCACTTAGGATACTGTTTTTGAGATTCATCCCTGTTGTCGCATGTCTTGGTAGTTAATTCTTTTTTTTTTTTTTTGAGACAGAGTCTCACTCTGTCGCTCAGGCTGGAGTGCAGTGGCGTGATCTTGGCTCACTGCAACCTCCACCTCCCAGGTTCAAGCGATTCTTCTGCCTCCGCCTCCCAAGTAGCTGGGACGACAAGCGTGTGCCACCACACCCGGCTAATTTTTGAGTTTTTAGTAGAGACAGGGTTTCCCCATGTTGGTCAGGTTGGTCTCGAACTCCTGAGCTCAAAGTGATCTGCCCACCTTGGCTTCCCAGAGTGTTAGGGTTATAGGCATGAGCTACCACGCCCAGCTCATTCTTTTTTATTGCCAAATAATTATTCCATTATATGAATATACCACATTTTGTCCATTTACCGGTTGATAAACTATTGAACATTTCCAGTTTTTGGCTATTATGAATAATGGTATAAAAATTCTTGTACACATTTTTATGTCAAAGGAAACTGTTGGGTCATATGATAAGCCTATGTTTTAATTCTTTCAGAAACTACCAAAGTGTTTTCCAAAGTGACTGTACCATTTTATATTTTAGGAATAGTGCATGAGGCTTGCAGTTTCTTTACATCCTGGCCAATATCTGTTATTGTCAGTGTTTTTGATTGTAGCCATTCTGATAGACATTTAGTGTAATCTCATTGTGCTGTTAATTTACATCTCCTTAATGACTAATGATGTTGAGCAACTTTTTTTTTTTTTTAATTATTGTACTTTAAGTTCTGGGATACAGTGCAGAACGTGCAGGTTTGTTACATAGTTATACACGTGCCATGGTGGTTTGCTGCACCCATCAGCCCGTCATCTATTAGATATCTCTTCTAATGCTATCCCTCCCCTAGTCCCCCACTCCCCAACAGGCCCCGGTGTGTGATGTTTCCCTCCCTGTGTCCATATGTTCTCACTGTTAAAGCCCCAGTTAATGAGTGAGAACATGCAGTGTTTGGTTTTCTGTTCCTGTGTTAGTTTGCTGACAATGATGGTTTCCGGCTTCATCCATGTCCCTGCAAAGGACATGAACTAATCCTTTTTTATGGCTGCATAGTATTCCATGGTATATAGGTGCCTCATTTTCTTAATCCAGTCTATCATTGATGGACATTTGGGTTGGTTCCAAGTCTTTGCTGTTGTGAACAGTGCTACAATAAACATACGTGTGCATGTGTCTTTATAATAGAATGATTTATAATCCTTTGGGTATATACCCAGTAATGGGATTGCTGGGTCAAATGGTATTTCCGGTTCTAGATCCTTGAGGAATCGCCACACTGTCTTCCACAATGGTTGAACTAATTTACATTCCCATCAACAGTGTAAAAGCTTTCCTGTTTCTCCACATCCTCTCCAGCATCTGTTGTTTGCTGACTTTTTAATGATTGCCATTCTAACTGGTGTGAGATGGTATCACATTGTGGTTTTGATTTGCATTTCTCTAATGACCAGTGATGATGAGCTTTTTTTCATATATTTGTTGGCTACATAAATGTCTTCTTTTGAGAAGCGTCTGTTCATATCCTTAGCCTACTTTTTGATGGGGTTGTTTTTTTCTTGTAAATTTGTTTAAGTTCTTCGTAGATTCTAGATATTAGACCTTTGTCAGATGGATAGATTGCAAAAGTTTCTCCCATTCTGTAGGTTGCCTGTTCACTCTGATGGTAGTTTCTTTTGCCGTGAAGAAGCTCTTTAGTTTAATTAGATCTCATTTGTCAATTTTGGCTTCTGTTGCTATTGCTTTTGGTGTTTTAGTCATGAAGACTTTGCCCATGCATATGTCCTGAATGGTATAGCCTAGGTTTTCTTCTAGAGTTTTTATGGTTTTAGGTCTTACATTTAAGTTTTTAATCCATTTAAGTTAATTTTTGTATAAGGTGTAAGGAAGGGGTCCAGTTTCAGTTTTCTGCATATAGCTAGCCAGTTTTCCCAACACCATTTATTAAATAGGGAATCATTTCCCCATTGCTTGTTTTTGTCAGGTTTTTCAAAGATCAGATGGTTGTAGGTGTGTGGCATTATTTCTGAGGCCTCTGTTCTGTTCCATTGGTCTATATATCTGTTTTGGTATCAGTACCATGCTGTTTTGGTTACTGTAGCCTTGTAGTATAGTTTGAAATCAGGTAGCATGATGCTTCCAGCTTTGTTCTTTTTACTTAGGATTGTCTTGGCTATACGGGCTCTTTTATGGTTCCATATGAAATTTAAAGTAGTTTTTTCTAATTCTGTGAAGAAAGTCAATGGTAGCTTGATGGGAATAGCATTGAATCTATAACTTACTTTGGGCGGTGGGCTGTTTTCACTATATTAATTCTTCCTATCCATGAGCATGGGATGTTTTTCCATTTGTTTGTGTTCTCTCTTATTCCCTTGTCTCTGATAAAACAGACTTTAAACCAACAAATATCAAAAAAGACAAAGAAGGCCATTACATAATGGTAAAGGGATCAGTGCAACAAGAAGAGCTAACTGTCCTAAATATATATGCACCCAATACAGGAGCACCCAGATTCATAAAGCAAGTTCTTAGAGAACTACAAAGAGACTTAGACTCCCACACAATAATAGCCGGAGACTTACCGCCCCATTATCAATATTAGACAGATCAGTGAGACAGAAAATTAACAAGGATATTCAGGACTTGAACTCAGCTCTGGACCACACAGACCTAATAGACATCTGGGGAACTCTCTACCCCAAATCAACAGAATATGCCTTCTTCTCAGCACCACATTGCACTCATTCTAAAATTGACCACATAATTGGAAGTAAAACACTCCTCAGCAACTGCAAAACAACAGAAATCATAATAGTCTCTCAGATCACAGTGCAATCAAATTAGAACTCAGGATTAAGAAACTCACTCAAAACCGCACAACTACATGGAAACTGAACAACCCGCTCCTGCATGACTACTGGGTAAATAATGAAATTAAGGCAGAAATAAAGAAGTTCTTTGAAACCAATGAGAACAAAGTCACAATGTACCAGAATCTCTGGGACACAGCTAAAGCAGTGTTTAGAGGGAAATTTATAGCACTAAATGCCCACAGGAGAAAGAGGGAAAGATCTAAAATCGACACCCTAACCTCACAATTAAAAGAACTAGAGAAGCAAGAGGAAACAAATTCAAAAGCTAGCAGAAGACAAGAAATAACTAAGATCAGAGTAGAACTGAAGGAGATAGAGACACAAAAAACCCTTCAAAAAAATCAATAAATCCAGGAGCTGGTTTTTTCAAAAGATTAACAAAACAGACCACTAGCCAGACTAATAAAGAAGAAAAGAGAGAAGAATCAAAGAGACACAGTAAAAAATGATAAAGAGGCTATCACCACTGATCCCACAGAAATACAAACTGCCACAGGGAATACTATAAACACCTCTATGCAAATAAACTAGAAAATTTAGAAGAAATGGATAAATTCCTGGACACATACACCCTCCCAAGACTAAACCAGGAAGAAGTCAAATCCCTGAAAAGACCAATAACAAGTTCTAAAATTGAGGGAGTAATTAATAGCCTACCAACCAAAAAGCCCAGGACCAGATGCATTCATAGCTGAATTCTACCAGAGGTACAAAGAGGAGCTGGTACCATTCCTTCTGAAACTTTTCCAAATAATGGAAAAAGAGGGGTTCCTCCCTAACTCGTTTTATGAGGACAGCATCATCCTGATACTAAAACCTGGCAGAGACACAACAAAAAAAGAAAATTTCAGGCCAATATCCCTGATGAACATCAGTGCAAAAATCTGCAATAAAATACTGGCAAACCAAATCCAGCAGCACATCAAAACGCATATCCATCAAGATCAAGTCGGCTTCATCCCTGGAATGCAAGGCTGGTTCAACATATGCAAATCGATAAGTGTAATCCATCATATAAATAGAACCAATGACAAAAACCACATGATTGTCTCAATACGTGCAGAAAAGGCCTTCGATAAAATTCAACACCGCTTCATGCTAAAATCTCTCAATAGGTATTGATGGAATGTATCTCATAATAATAAGAGCTATTTATGACAGACCCACAGCCAGTATCATACTGCATGGTCAAAAGCTGGAAACATTCCCTTTGAAAACCAGCACAAGTGTGCCTCCTCTCACCACTCCTATTCAACATAGTATTGGAAATTCTGTCCAGTGCAATAAGGCAAGAGAAAGAAATAAACTGTATTCAAATAGGAAGAGAGGAAGTCAAATTGTCTCTGTTTGCAGATGACATGATTGTATATTTAGAAAATCCCATCGTCTCAGCCTAAAATCTCCTTAAGCTGATAAGCAACTTCAGTGAAGTCTCAGGATACAAAATCAGTGTGCAAAAATCACAAGCATTCCTATACACCAATAGTAGACAAACAGCCAAATCATGAGTGAACTCCCATTCACAATTGCTACAAAGAGAATAAAATACTTAGGAATCCAACTTACGAGGGATGTGAAGGACATCTTCAAGGAGAACTACAAACTGTTGAGCAATTTTTATGTGCTGATTATCCATTCGTATATCTTCTTTTGTGAAATATCTATTCATACATTTTTGCCCAATTTTTATTTTGGTAATTTGTTGTTTTATTGAGTTATAAGAGTATTTATGGAGACAAATTCCTTATTAGATATATGATTTGCAAATATCTTCTCCTAATGTATGACTTGAGTTTTCATTTTCTTAATGAAGAGCAGAAGTTTTTCATTTTGTTAAATTCAGTTATCAACTTTTTTTCTTGTATAGATTCTGTTTCTAGTATCAAATTTAAGAAAACTTTGCCTCCTCCGAGGTCATAGAATTTTTTTCCTTTGTTTTCTTCTTGAACAAGAGTCAGCAAATTTTAGCCTGTGAACCCCATCTGGCCCACAGCCTACTTTTGTAAATAAAGTTTTATTTAAACATAGCCATACTTCTGTATTTACATATTGTCTATGCCTGCTTTTTCTCTACCTGAACTGTTGAGCAGTTGCTATACTGTATTGCCCAGAAAACTTGAAATACTTAATGGCCCCTTTCAAAAAATGTTTGCTAACCCCTGTTCTAGAAGTGTTACAGTTTTAGCTCTTATAGTTCTAGGATCCAATTTTAATTAAGTTTTGCATATGGTGTGAAGCAAAGAGACAAGTTCATTCTTATTTTTATTTTTATTTTGGTGTATGGATATGCAGTTGTCCTAGTACTATTTGTTAAAAACTCTCCTATATGTTAGAAGTTATTTTCTTCTGGCTGCTTTCAAGATTTTTTTCTTGCCAGGCGCGGTGGCTCACGCCTGTAATCCCAGCACTTTGGGAGGCTGAGGAGGGCGGATCACGAGGTCAGGAGATCGAGACCATCCTGGCTAACACGGTGAAACCCCGTCTCTACTAAAAATACAAAAAATTAGCCGGGCGAGGTGGCGGGCGCCTGTGGTCCCAGCTACTTGGGAGGCTGAGGCAGGAGAGTGGTGTGAACCCCGGGGGGCGGAGCCTGCAGTGAGCCGAGATCTCGCCACTGCACTCCAGCCTGGGCGACAGCGAGACTCCATCTCAAAAAAAAAAAAAAAAGATTTTTTTCTTGTGTTTTGTTTTCAGCTGTTTGATTATGAAGTATCTGGGTGAGGATCTCTTTGTGCTTATCATACTTTGGATTTGTTGAATTTCTTAGATCTGTAGGTTAATGTTTTTTCATGAAATTTGGAACGTTTTCAGCAGTTATTTCTTGTAATATTTTTACTGTTCCCTTTCTGAAGTTCCCATTATATACATGCTGGTATGCTTGATGTTGTTTACAAGTCTCCAATGCTCTGTTCTTTTTCTCTGTTCTGATTGGTTAATTTCTTTATCTGTAATTTCACAGACTGTTTCCTATATAATATCAAATCTGCTCTTCAGACCATCTGGTGAACTCATTTGAATTTTTTATTTCGGTTACTATTCAACTCTAAAATTTCCACTTGGTTCTTTTTAATAGTTTGCATTTATTTCTTTGTTGATATTCCCTATTTAGTTATATCATCGTAACTTTGAGCATGGCTTCCTGTAGTTCTTCGAATATATTTATAATAACTCCTTTGAAGTTTTTGTCTGCTAAATCCAATATCTGCTCTTACTCAGATACAACTTCTGCTGGCTGCTTATTTTTCCCGCCGAATATGGGTCATAGTTTGCTGTTTCTTTGCATGACTTATAATTTCTTTTGGAACTGGACATTTTGTGTAGTATGTTATAGTAACTTTGGATTTGGTTTTTACTCATTTTTTCCTTTGCAGGTTGTATTTATTTATTTATTAGGAACTTTCATGAACTTCAGCTGCAGAATCTGTCTCTCCCACTATGTGTGGTCACTTATGTGTCTCCCCAGCTTTTAAAACTTCTTAATTTTTAATTTTAAGCTTGGCTTTGTAGGGTTCCCACCTGCAATTCCTTAATTTAGTGCTTAGCTAATTATTGGTTGAAGGCTGTACCTAAACACCTTGAGCCAGAAAGACTTTCACCCTCTGCTGGGAGATTGTATGGAGGCTGTGAAGGGAGGATCACTTGGGCTCAGAGTTTGAAGCTAGCCTGGGCAGCATAGTGAGACCCCATTTCTCATTAAAAGAAAGAATCAACTAAGTGTAGTCTGTTTTCATGTTTGTTTCTTTTGCTTTTTATTATGTTGTCTTAGACCTAAGACCCTGTGCATGTACCCAAATTTTCTGTTAGCCAGGCGTGTGTGGAGAGCTAGGTCTCTCAGGTTTCCAGCTTCCCCCGTGCATACGCTGCCAGTCTCTCAGCCTGCATTTTGTGTGGAGCTTAGGACCTTATGGGAGTCCCCTGTACATGCGTGCAGCCTCCTAGTCAGCCAGTGTTGTGTGGAGGGCATAGGTCTCTCTTCAGGATATGTGGAAAATTTATCAAGTCTCTCTATGGCTTTGCCATTTCTAGGATCTGTCTATTAAATTTCTAGTTAGTCCTCAGGTTTCTGGCTCACCCCAACAACAGCAATCTCGGACTAAGAAATCTGCAGGCTTTTCTGTTTCCTACTGAGTGTGGGTTTTCCACTCTCTGCTCCAAGTCAAAGTCATCCCCTTTTTGCAATGAAGGTGCTGTTCCTTGATGGAACTTATACCTCAGTGGAGCTAGGGTAGGGGATGGAGGCATCTCCTGGTAAGATGCCAGGTTTCCATTGTTGTTACCAAGAAGTTCTGTAGTTTTTCATGAACATGCTCTTCTCATTGTTTTTGTTTGTTTGCTTGTTTGTTTTTGCCTTTAGTTGATTTCCATAACACAAAGATGGTTGTTTTTGACGCTTTTATCTAGTTTTATAATTGCTTTTTGGGGGTGAGATTTTGTATTCCTTCACTGGAAGTTCAACTTCAGAACTTGGATTTTAAATCCTAGTAGTATTACATTTCAAAGCTAAATGCTCTTTTCTCTAATTCATGAGTATTTGTCTGTGGAGATAGAGAATAAGTAATTTTTTAAAAGAGAGATGACAGAGGGGTGGATAAATGAGCCTCGATTCAAGTCCTAGGTTTCTACAGAGGATAGAATTTTATACCTCCTTACAGATAGATTTGTAAGCTCAAACTGAGGTTAATTGAAGGGATTAATGGCTCTTGTGGAGAGTAGACATGTGTTGTTTATTCAGAGTGAGCCAACTCTTGTGACGAAGTACCTTTCCTATAGTGTTCTTCACTTCATAACAATTTTATGAAGTAAGTATTGTAATTATGATCATTTTACAGATACGGAAGTATATTTACAATTTGGGAACTTACCTGTGCTCTGAACATTTGTATGTGGTGGGGATGGCACTTGAACCCATTTCTTCTGGTTTCTCCTTGTTCTTTATACTCTGTATAACTGCTTGCCAATCATATCATAATTACTCACAGACACTTTGATTATCGTAATGTATTTTTTTATGTAGGTAGTAGTTGAGGTTAGAATAATTAATTCTTTTCTTTCAATTGACGATCAGTCTTAACTAATTGAAGAGCCCCTATTCAGTCAGGCAGTTATTTAGCAAACTGGTAACAGTTAGAGAAAGAGATCCTGTGGCAGCTTCCTCTGCCAGCTTCCTTTTTTTCTCTTACTCCATAGATGCAGATTCTGCCCAAGAAGCCCCTGCATTGCAGAGGGACTGGAGATCTGTATGATCTGTTTATTTCGCAATTGACAGGGTAAGGGGGCCTTATGGGGGAGGTGCTTGGGTGCCCTAAATTTAGCTTTATGCAGCTGGGCTAACATTTATTTGGGGATTATTTAAACTTAGTATTTTTAAAAACTTTTGTGAATTTTGTTTGTCCTACATCAGTTAAGTGCCAGATTATCATATTAAAAAGCATTTATTATAATGGTGATTTTTTAAAAAAGGTCCTGTTGAGAACAAATCAGACAAACATGATTCATGCTTCTAAAATACCAAATCTGGGATCATTTAGAATATAAATAATATTGAATATATATAAGTAAAATTTCACAATAACATTTTTAAAAAAGGTTTTGAATGAACATCTGTTTCTATAGCTCATCATAGTTATTCTTTATTAATCTACTTTGTTTCTTTTCCATAAATCTGTCAATCTGTAGAGTGAAAAAGGGACTTGTGGATATGCCATAAACATTGTGGGTGGGTGTGGTGTCTTTTTCTGCTGCTAGAAATTAGTACTTACTTCCTTTAATTCTTTGTCTATTCTAGATGCCAATGAAATTTGAGTTGTATTTCAGACTGTCTTGTATCTGATCATTAGGATAAGTGTAAAAGTGCAGTTGATAAAACTAACGGGAGCCAAGATTAAGTTTTTAGGTCTCACTTGGCAGGTTTATAGAGCAAGTGCCAGAAATGATGGTTTTTATAATAGGATAGGATTAAAATAGGTGAGGAAGAGTTTAATGGTCTTTTATAATCACAGAAGGATTTGGCAGATGACTGTAGCCTTGATAAGTACTTGAAAAGAATTGAATTGGTGCTCTTCTGATGGGCTTGTTTTTATTTTTGAGATGTTATTATACCTGGTAGTAAAATAGCTTTGTTTACCTAAAGAGGTAGTATATATTTCTGTAGTTTAAATGGATATTTTTAGTATTCTGTATGACTCATATTTTTAATCGTACCCTTGTACCCTTTAAACATTTAATTTATGGATTTTAAGAATTCATCAATAATATTACGTATGTTATCCTTACCACTATTAATACATATTCCACTTTCTAATGCCAACACATTTGGAAAACTTTCATTTAAGCATCTTAAATGACTTTTTTTTTTTTCTGTTTTCTTTAAGCCATAAGGATGAGTTTACCATTATTCCTGTACTGGTTGGAGCTCTGAGTGAGTCAAAAGAACAGGAATTCGGAAAACTCTTCAGTAAATATCTAGCGGATCCTAGTAATCTCTTTGTGGTTTCTTCTGATTTCTGCCATTGGGGTAAGTTCTAGATTTTAACATATCATGGTAGATGTTATATACTTCTGGTTAAAGGTATCTTTTCATTCTAAGCTCTGATTTTCAGTTTTTTATCACTTTCCTTGGAAAGTTTTACTTCTGGCAGCAGTGTTTAAAAGTGAATAAAAAATCTTTTGATCCTTTAAAAAGGATCAGATTACAATAGTGGATTATGGATACATTTCCAAAGGCGACTGGTATAATTGGATTCACACTGTGAAGGCATCCTTGTTTAGACACTTATTTAGTGGGAGTTAAGATCTTTTAACCTCATTTCCAAGTAGGTGTGTATGGTAGATTCTCTGAAGTTAGTTTTGGTGGATAAATCCAATGTTCTTTAGAGTATAGAAGAGCACTGTGTGCTGTGCCAGTCCTTTTCCACATTTCCTTTTTTGTAATTAGTCTTTTTTTTTTTTCCCCCTTTGGTGCTTAGTTTTTACTCACAATTGCCATCAGTTTAAAGCTACCCTCCAAAGATTATAAAATATTGGCTATTAAGCACTGTGGTCATCATTGGTAATGTTTTATAAGGGTAAGGACTCTTGAGTGATTTTTTGATTATTGTGAGTAAGAGTAAGGACACGTCACAGTGAGTACGTTGTAAGAGAAGTGAGCTGTTTGTGGATGCCTCTTTTAGTAAACGTTGCTTCTACAGTCTTTGGATGCAGTTTGCTTTCCTTTATCCATTACTGTCCCAGAATATTTCTAAGTTTTGTTCGTTTTAGGACATCTCTTTGACCTATTAATTTATTGGTTTAAGATGCCAATATCTGTTCATTTATCAGTTATTTCTTTGATTATAAGGAAATCTAAAATGTAAGACCATAATTTTTAAGATACAACGCTAGAATAGGCAGGAGAACATCGTTAGTGAAATATAGGGAGCCATGGCATTTTATGTGTCTTACCCACTGATTGCCAGAATTGATTCAACATTTATCTGGCCTGCTTGGGCTGGTGTCTTCTCTTGCTTCTATCTCTGAATGGCCTTTTCAAAGTTGAGATCTCAGTTCAAGAGAACTATCTTTCGTAATGGTACAGATTAGTTTTTTGCATAAGGTACTTAGCCTCAACTGGAGTGATTTTACTCTCAGGGGCATTTGATAATTCCTGAAGACAGTTTTGATCACCACAACTGGGATATGGTTTGGAGGGTGGCAATACTAATGGTATCTAATGAGTAGAGTCCAGGGTAGCTGCTAAATAAACATCCTACAATGGCGCAGGATGGCTCCCACATCAGAGAATTACCAGGCCCAAAATGTCAGCAGTGCTGAGGTTGGGAAACCCAGATTTTTAGGATATGCAGGTAGTTGCACTTCCTTTCCAACCCCCCAGAGAAGCTCTCAGGGTTCTTCTTCTTTTTTTAAATCTGTTTTTAATATTCAGGGTTCTTTAATTACTGATTTTATTGGTTAGCTGGTTTGCTACCTTTGGCAGAAGTTACATTTTATGGACATAAGTATACTACTTAGATCTGAAGGCTAGGTAGATGCTTAAAAGGAGTGCCTTTCTGTGGAATTTTGAAATGTAATAAGTGACCTTGAAAACTTAAGTATCATTACTGCAAAACAGCATATTTTCCTTAATATTGTGAATTTGTGTTGGTAACAAAGCATGTCTATATGTTTTGAAAATTAAAATTCTTGAAGCAAGTGTCCCACACCTCCTTCATTTTTAAGGCTCTTATTAATCACTTGATTTACATAATTAGTTCCCTTGATATTATTTTTTAGAACCTGGGCTTTCTCTCTAGGTTGGCAACCTGTGCAACTGTAACATAAATTCACATAAAACGTCAGTAAACATTTCAATATTGCTCTTTCCTGTGGAATCATCCTTTTTACCTCATTAATAAAGAATTCTAAAGTAACCAAAGCCTAGTCCACTGCTATATGTAACTACAATGGCTGAGAGAGAAACATAAATTTGTTTTACCTTCTACCTAGATTCTTAGAAAATTATTGAGGTTGTTTTGTCTCCTGATTTCTTGGAAATTTTGGTATCTAAATTGTAAGATAGGATTTCCAGGTGATAGTTACAAAAAAGAGCTCAAAAATTTTAAAGACTCATAGATAATAGTTATAAGAATTATCCAGAGACTAAAACATTTTTTAGATTTATGTTTGGTGTTTAAGTAGTAGAACTTTTCAAGTGTTCATTTTTTAGTATCATCATCATTAATAATACTCATTAAATGTTTTCTTTGTACTTATGGAAAGCACTGTGCTACTACTTATTGAAAAATATGTTGGGGTTCTGGGGATAAGTGAAAGGTGTAACATAGATAATATTCCAAAATTGATAGTCTTTTCACTACCACAGTAATTCTTGTAAAGTGAGATACATTTTCTCTTTTGCATGCTTACTGAAGTATTATGAATTATTGACCAGTTATGGGTTAAGCTATCTAAAGAATTAAGTTTCATGTTTCTCACATTCATATTGTAGTGGCGATGGGTATCTTTCCTAAATTAGTAAGTGTGCCATATTATCATCTCAAAAATTCAGCTTTTTCTCATGAAGATAATACCTAATGGTTTTTCTTTCTTTTTAAAGAGATACTATACAGCTTGATTTTTATTATATAGAAGCAATCATAACACTGACTTCTAAATTTCACAGGAGGGATTCAGTTCCTCATGCATGCAGAGGTCTTAAATGGTTCATTGAGTTTCCTCTTAACACACTATAAATAACTGAATTTTTTTGGGGAAAAAAATTATTGCAGTACACTTGAAAAATTACTCAGCTACACACAGTGGAAGTTTCTTTGTTTTGATTATTAGATTACTGGCAGTGACTACACTGTTCATTTCTAGTCATTGGTTCTCTCTATATTGTGCCTACGTTTTGCAGAAAGTGAAGTGAAAACCTTGGTGATAGAGACATTTCAGATTTTTATCTGTAAATTGGAAAGATTTTTCTTGTTGACCTTATTTGTTAGCCAATGTTCTTTATAAACATGATTTATTTTCTTAAATTTATTTTACTTTAAAGATGTTCATCTTTCAGATGCCTTGTAGCTTTCATTTAGACTTGAAAAGAGACATTAGAGAAATAAAGGTAGACATACTGAAGTACTCTCAAGTTTTCTTTCTAGTTGAGTTAAGCCAAGGGAGAGACAGGAACCTAGATTCCATTATCCCCCTTCTTTCAATCCCCTCATTTGAGTTCCCCAAAAAGAAACCCTGCATTTCAGTTCCTGCCTTTTATTGCATCACCAGTCTTGTACATATAGAAATGCCAGATTATATTTCTCAGGCAACACTTAAAATAGTTTCACCTCATTTCATCCTTTCTGTTACTAGCAGGAAGTAGATTAAGTGAAAAGACATTTGCCACTAGTCTGTGTGCTTTACCATGGTTAAATAAATTGTTCCAATACTTTTTGTGCTTATTAAGTTCTATATCCTATAGGATGGCTCCGTATGAGAGAATTTTGTCTGGACCTATTTTAATTTTTTCAGTTAGTAGAATTTTCATTCTGTTTTCTCAAGTTTCAGTTTTGGCCTTCTTCATATATGTGATTGATATTTGTGTTTTCCTGACCTTCCTGAAATTTATATTTCTAAATTTAGATTGTTGGCAGCTTTCATTAACATAATTTTCACTTCTAAGAAGTTTCTAAATGAAATTGGATTTAGTGAAAATAGATTTTTCAAAAGTGGAGTTATGAACCGGGTATGGTAGTTTGTGCCTATAGTCCTAGCTATGTGGGAGGCTGAGGCAGGAGGATTACTTGAATCTAGCCTGGAGAACAAGTGAGACCTCATCTCTAACAAAAAAAAACAAAAAGTAAAAGTGGACTTCATGCTTTATTTGATTTGCCTTTTATGGTGGTTTTACAAATCAGTTTAGATAAGTTTACTAGGTGAATATTTATGACATATGTTTTTTTAAATATGAGAAGTTTACTGTAGTCTTTTCAGCAATTTTGAATTTTTATGCATACATTTATATTTGTTTTGGTTTACATAACTAGCTTTTTATAAATACGTACCACTTATTAAAAGTGGCATTCCCCTAAATATTTATGAAATTGATAACATTCAGATTTCTTCTTTACCGTATATTAATGTGATTATTCATGCATACTCTTCCTTTCTGTTAGTCTCTTGGGTATAAGGCTGTTGCTTTTTTCTAAATAGTTAAATTGGTTTGAGTGTAAGTTAGCTAATTCTTAAAATATACCTTAACCAAGCCATCATATTTGTCTTCTCAAATATTTGTACATGCAGATTTTACATATTTAGTTTTTGACTTTTTGCAGATTTGAGATAAGGCTAATACTTATACATTAGCACTTAGATTGAAAGCATGATAGTATTTAGCTTTTAAAAGAGATTACCTTATTTGATGCTACTTACATAATATTTCCTTTATGAAATACATTTTTTCTTTGGTAGTGATTTCAATTATGAATATCCCCAGGTTGGGTCCTTAGTATAGAATGGCCTAATAATTTATCTCACAAGGTTGTTGTGAGGTTTAACTTAAATATTTGAAAGTGGTTTAACATATAAACAATGTGATTAAGTAAATGTGTGACAGTATAATTTTTATTTTATGTATCTGAAAATCTATCTTATTGACTGATCTTTTGGGGGCTTTATAGATCAACTTTCCAAGGTCATTATTTATTTTTGCTGTTCAGTGCATAGCTTAATGTTGAGGTATTTACTATTCTTTTACCTTTTGTTTTAAGGTACTTAAAAAGTAGCATTGGTTCTTGTACCATTCATTGTTATGTTTGTCCTCATTAGTTGATTGTTGTGTGTTAAACAGACATCCCTGGAGCTTATTCTCCACACTCTGTGAATCCACTCATTAATCACCAGTCACCTTTGGAGATGGGAAAATTACTTACCTGTATTTCTTTTTCTCAGAAAGCGTGCTCTGGAATGGATTCACAAATGAGCTACCCTCCTTCCCTCAAAGAGTAAGGTTTCTGCTTTACAGGATTTTTTTCTTGGGTTATTTTTCCTCTCATCTTTTGAATTTGAAAAGAACTGAGGGAAGGCACCTGAAGAAACTACTGACATACTCACTAGGGGAGTTCCAAAGCTTGTGCTGCCCCTAGGGGCAGTGTCAATGGCTCTTAAAGCTAGAAAGCTCATACTTGGAGTTGAAACAGGGGCTCAAAGAATCCATTTTCCCAGTGTACCTTCTGAAAGGATAAGTTTCAGGTAAGTAATTTTCTCTTACTATGTGATACGCTTTATTCATACATTATAAAGTACAAAAGTCCAGTTCTCCAGGTACATGGGCAATTGTATTTGTTTATAGTTTAGATTCATAACCTTTACTGAATGTCAGAAACACAAAAACTTATAAAAATAAAATAAATTTGCTCATGAGATACATATAATTTATTTTAAGTCAATAATACATTTTTAGTTAAAGGTGTATTTATGATCAGTTTATTGTACTTGTGCTATAATTTTCTTTATTATTAAATAAAATTTTGAGACACTTTTAAAATAATAAAACCCAAAAAGTGGTATTTTAAACTCAGTTTCTAAATGATGATTGACTAAAGTTGTGTGTGTGTATGCAGACATACGTAAATACACACATACATATAGGCTATGATGATGGCAACTATTTACTTCAAATTAGATGCCTTCTGTATGTATATTGACCAGAATACATTGCTCAAGTGATTTTTAAATATTTGTGTAATTTTAAAAAATTACCATGAGATGATTTGAGCTGTTGCAACTAAAATATTTATTCAGTGTAGTAGCTATATGTAGTGTGGATTTAACTACTTAATCGAAACATTCTTTAGAGTCCTTCAAATATTTATAGTCAGTTTTTCAGTTACTAAATATGAGGTGGCTACTAAAGAGTAACAAAAAGTAGATAGCATTTACTCCCATTGGTTCGCTGTGCATTTTTGCATTCTCATTAAATCCCATGCCGATCCAGTGTTTTAAAGTATTTCAAACATTTCCTCTTTTTTTCCTTCAGAAGCAGTTTTTAAAAAGTGAAAGTTACATAGAAAATGGTCCATATGAACAAGATAGCAATTTAAAGTATAGACTTTTCACTTACTGTTAAGTCTGGGTTGACCAACTTCAGCCATTTGGAACAGCAACTCTTTACTGGGAATTAAGCAGAAAAGACTTTTGAGTAGCAAACGACTATCATGAAGTATATGCATTTTTCTCTGAACCTGGGAGTAGCAGTAGATTATGTCCCAGTTTCAGGGCTTACTGATAGTAGCCAAAACTAATAGCTATTTCCAGAAGCAGGGAAAAGAGAATGTATTAGTGTAAACCTAAAGCAGTTCAGGTTCAAAGAATTGAGGTGTATACTACCTTGATTTCCTCCAAGAATATTGTTCTTACTATAGTGAGAGTGAGTCAGAATATTCTTGTCTAAGGTGTTCATTTGTTTCAGAAAGATTTTGGACAGCTTTGTCAAAATAACTTTGAAATAGAAGTAAAAATTTAGTATCAAATGAATTGAATCGATAAATTATTATAACTGCACTTTAGATTTGGCACTGAGCAGCCTTCTCACAGCCACCTGGCAATGAGAGAAATAGTGTCAGGCTGGGTGTGGTGGCTCACGCCTGTAATCCCAGCACTTTGGGAGGCCAAGGCAGGTGGATCACTTTAGGTCAGGAGTTTGAGACCAGCCTGGCCAACATGGTGAAACCCCATCTTTACTAAAGATACAAAAAGTAGCTGGATGTGGTGGCACATGCCTGTAGTCCCAGCTACTCGGGAGGTTGAGGCAGGAGAATCACTTGAACCCGGGAGGCAGAGGTTGCAGTGAGCTGAGATTGCACCACTGCACTCTAGCCTGGGCAACAGGGTGAGACTCCATCTTAAAAAAAAGAAAAAAAGAAAAATAGTGTCAGTTATATAGTTATTAGATAATTCTCATTGTTAGTTATGTATGAAGTATTAATATATACATTCTTTACAGAAAAATAAAGCTATACCTTACTCTAAATTTTAAAAGAAATGTTTAATGAATTATCAATATAGAGGCATTGAACAATAAATTATCATTGTTTTAAGAATTTTTTTTTTTAGTTCAAAGACTATAGTTGATCTCATAGCTAAGGTAACATGCAGTAATCTTTATTGTTTTATTCAGGAAGCAGATATTATTTCAGACCCTGTTGCCCAATTCTAGGATATCATCAGTTAAGTTATAAGATGCAACATTGAGTGAATAATGGCTCTTGGGAGAGAATAAGGACTGCTACATTGAGTAATTATGTTACTGTATACGAAAAGTTAAAATGTGAACATTAAGGAAATATGACATATTTTAGAAAGGTGACCATCAAAGGTGATCAGTATCAACAAATGAATGAAGTGTTTCAGTTCTATGATGTGTGGTTTTTCAGAAAAGGACATCAAAGAGGGTTTTATAATTTTGCACTGCCCATCATTTACATAATTTTTTTAGTAAGATGCACAGAAAACTTAAAAATCTTAATTATCTAGCCGAAGAGTTCCATGTCTTCAGGTGTGAGGGTGGTAACTGGATATATCAATATTGCTCTAAACATGAAGCATAAGACACATGATGTGTGTACATGATTTGTGTGGTCTAATTCCTTTAGAAATGCATTTTGGTCAATCTTTAACATTAAGGAAATACAAAAGTAATGAGCTCTTAGAAAAAAGGCACTGCTAAAAGATTTAGGTGTATCTGAAATACGTTGCAGTCAGTTGAGTAACACTCCCCATAATTAGTTAAGAAAATTTTTAACTTGATTTTCATGTAACTAGTAGGAAACAGAATTTATTTTCTGAGACTTTTGTTTTCTGTTTTCTCTTTAAGCTTCTTTCATTTTACCCTCTCTGTTCTTTGGAGAATAGCCAAAACATTGAATGTTCTATGCTTATAATCTTATTGAGATTTTATGTCAGGGTAGGAATATTTATTATATTTATATTATATTTACCCTTTTGTGTATTCTGTTCACATTGCATAAGGCACTTGTATTGATCCTTTTCCAAGTTGTGCAAAAATGAGATAATTTTTTAAAAATTTACTTCATAAAAGTCACACAAGTCACAGTATTTGCGACCTCATGGTTTTTTTTTTTCCCCCGTAATAGAGATCAAAACTTTGTACAGCAAAAGCTAAGGCTTTTAGTGATTTGTTATACCAAGATAGTTTTCTTAAACCAAATATTCTTAAGTAATATTCTTTGGGTTTACTTTCCAATATAGACTGATAAAATGTTTAACAATGCTTCTAACTTTTAAGCTATTTTGTTTCCTTAATCTTGTATTTCTGGTGATTTTAAGGTTTCTACAATTTGAAACAGTTCTTAACATCATAAAACATTGGTGATATCATTTCTTCATTACCTTCCCAAATATGCCTTTTATTTTTATGTACAAGGGCTCTTGGGAATGATTCTCTCAGAGGCTTAAGCTGTGCTTTGCCTTTCATGAGAACTGAAATTATTTGGTAAGCGCTTGCTTTCTTTTTAGCTTCTAATTTTTCCCTATTTTATTTTGTACATGATATTTGTTTCAAGGTCAAAGGTTCCGTTACAGTTACTATGATGAATCCCAGGGGGAGATTTATAGATCCATTGAACATCTAGATAAAATGGTAAGTCTTTCAGGTGTGGGATTTTAATGCTCTAAGGCTTTTTCTTTAATTTCAGATTAGTAATTCAAGACTTAACATGTTGAAATAATATATTTTTTCCCTATCTTGAAATGTACAAAATGCAATGTGTCATCATATAAATACCGACTATAAGAATAATCCCTATTCTAGTAGGAATTTCCGTCATCATAATTTTGTTTGATTAATGAGAATATTTAAGAATAATATATACGGATTTAAAATACTTTTTAGAGAAGTACTTTAGCTTTAGGGACAGTAAGATACTAATACCATTATTTACTGTTAAGCAGTAATAACCATAGCAGATGATGGGATACCTTGACTCTAATTCCTGTTTATTTCACGACTACCTGAAATATTTTTTTTGAGTCCTTCTTTTGACTCCTTCTGAACAGCATTGTTGTTTTTTAAAATTTATTAAATAACTTAGTATATTTTTAGTTTTGATAGCAGACCAAATTATTGTTCTTAAGTGATGATGAAGATTTTATGAATTAGCTAATAAAAATCTGTATTCTGTTGGAGGAATTATATGTAAACTTGAAGTAAATAACCTGAAAATTTTAGACTGAAACTCTTTATTTTTTAAATTATTGCCCCTTTACCTCTGGAAATAAAAGACATCATAGCCTTATGATGACAGTATACAGGAATTCCAGTATACACAAAATGTAGCTAACTTGAATCTTGTCTGCTATGCTGAAGGGATTTATACATATATTTTATTTTAAAATTTAAAATTTCAGGCATGTTTGTTTTGTTTTGTTAATTTATTTTTATTATTTCCTTGGACCAGCAGTTTGACCTGACAGAGGCATGTTTATTTTGGAACTACTTTTTTTTCCTTCAAATTTTTAGAAGCTCTCAAAATCTAAAATTCAATGGAATTAATATTTTAAACATAATAAACTCACATCATTGATATATTTCTGTAAAATATCCTGTAAATCAGATTGTTATATATCTAATTTCATTTTTGTTTTGATTTGCATTTGCCATTGATCTTAAGCATGCATATTAAGACATTTCTTTTTTCCTTTTTTTAAGAGACAGGGATTCGTTCCATTACTGAGGCTGGAGTGCAGTGGCACATCATAGCTCCCTGCAACCTGGAATTCCTGGGCTTAAGCAATCTCCTGCCTTAGCCTCCTGAGTAGCTGGGACTATAGGCACATGCCACCATACCCAACTAGTATTTATTTATTTATTTATTTAGAGACAAGGTCTCACTCTGTGGCCCAGGCTGGCGTGCAGTGGTGTGATCTTGGCTTACTGTAGCCTCTACTTCCCGGGCTCAAGCAATTCTCCCACCTCAGCCTCCCGAGTAGCTGGGACACAGGCGCCTACCACCAAGCCCATCTAATTTTTGTAGTTTTTGTAAAGACAGGGTTTCACCATGTTGCCCAGGCTGGTCTCAGACTCCTGAGCAGAAGTGATCTGCCAGCCTCAGCCTCTCAAAAGTCCTGGGATTACAGGCATGTGACACCGCACCCAGCTTTTTTCTTTTCTTTTCTTTTTTTGTAGAGACAAGGTCTTGCTTTATTGCCCAGGCTAGTTTTGAACACTTGGCTTCAAGCAACCCTCCTGCCTCCCAGAGTGCTGGGATTACAGGTGTGAGCCGCCGCACTTGGCACATATTAAGACTTGAACTTTATGGCCTGGAGCCTTCAGGTATCTATTAAAAAGAGCTATAGAAAAAGCATAAGAAAACAAAATTATTTTTACAGATGCAAATAATTTGTTTTTTTCTCTTCATTTGTCCTTTTTCTTTTTTTTACAAATTCTTAGTGTATTGTCTTGTTTTTGGGCCGTTTGGATTTTTCTTTTTTTCCTTTTTCTGTTTTTTTTTTGTTTTTTTTTTTTAAGACAGGCTCTCACTCTATCACCTAGGCTGGAGTGTAGTAGCACCATCATGGCTCACTGCTGCCTCAACCTCCCAGGCTCAGGCAGTCCTCCTACCTCAGTCTCCTGAGTGGCCGGGAGCACAGATGCATACCACCACACCTGGCTAATTTTTTTTTGTAGTTTTTTGTAGAGACGAGGTTTCGCCATGTTGCCCAGACTGGTCTGGAACTCCTGAGATCAGGTGATCCACCCTCCTTGGCCTCCCAAAGTGATGAGGTTACAGGCATGAGCCACTGCACCTGGCCTGGATTTTTCTTAAAAGGAATTTCAATTCGTTGTTCTAAACACAGAATTTTAAAATATAATTATATTCTTACCTAGCTAAGGAGTACAGTAGATATTGATCCTACTGTCTTTTTTTCTTGAAGTGCTATGGTAGTCATAATATTTTTTCTTTTCCTTCTTTTCTTTTTTTTTTTTTTTTTTGGTGAGACAGTGTCTCCCTCTGTCACCCAGGCTGGAGTGCAGTGGCACAATCACAGTTCACTGCAGCCTCAGCCTGCTGGGCTTAAACAGTCCTCCCACTTCAGCCACCCAAGTAGCTGGGACTATAGACATTTACCACCACGCCCGGCTAATTATTTTTATTTTTATTTTTTAGAGATGGGGTTTCGCCATGTTGTCTAAGCTGATGATACTTATTTTAAGTTTTTAAATAACACAAATAATTTTAGGATTTACTCATAAGTAGTATTAAATGTAGCAGAAGAGCTCTAACTTGCTCTCTATGACCACTGACAGATTATTTTAATACTCTAGTTTTCATTTCCTTATCTGGAAGAAGATAGACTTGGTCTAAATGGTCTCTAAATTGTCTTTAAATTCTGTCAGCTTATAAGTCTTCAGTTTGTTCAAATCAACTCTACCAATGTGTTAAGCCTTATGCATATGTTTTAGTACAAGATTATTTGGTTTAAAGTAGATCAAATATTTTAGTAAGGAATCTGGATTTGAATGTATAAATAGAATATATCATGTAGTATATTTTATTAAAGCCAAATGTAATGAATGTAAAGTTGGTTACTTAGTGTGTTTATCATGTTTAAACTTACCTTAGTTGCTACTTTAAATCCAATTATTGTCCAATACTTTTACCTTTAGAATTTTATTTGGATTTTAATGTATTACCTTCTCTTTGGCTTCCTGATGTTTTCATTTCAGTTGATTAACTCTCCTTTGACTTCTAGTCTTTTTATTCTGAGGTTTAGTTCTCAGTTGCCTCAGAAAACTTTTTCTGGCTTTTTCCATATAGCAAATGATTAATGATTGTCAAAGCAAATGGTTAATGGGTATCTGCTATATGTCCGGTACTCTGTACAATATTGAGGACATAAAGAAGAGAAAACATAGTCCGTGACTTAATGGAGTCCAGTGGTTGAACATACTTACAAAGAAGCCATTACAATATAGAGAGCTGAGAGACATTTAGGAGGTAGAATGAAAAGGACTTTAGGGATTAATTAGGTGTGTCATGTTAAGGGAGTGGTGGGATGTGGGATGATTTCTGGCTTCCATGTGTACATAGATGCTGATACTCACTAATACAGGGAATATAAGAGGGACAGATTTAAGGAAAAAGTTGAGTTCAGTCTTATACATAGCTTTTGTGTTATGTTTAGAACTGCACTTTTTGATACTGTAGCCACCAGTCACATGTATTTATTGAGTATTTGAAGTGTGGTTATACAACTTGAAATATACTGTAAGTGTAAAATATACACTGGATTTTGAACATGTAGTATGAAGAGAACAAAAATATCTCAGAAATCTATCTTGATTATATTATAAAATGATACTGCCAGATTGTGTTTAATAAAATATCTTAAAATTAATTTTACCTGTTTATTTTTAAAATATGGCTATAATAAATTTTAAAATTACATATATTGCCTGCATTATATTTTTATTGGACAGTACTGGTTTAGAACATGAAGGTAGGTCTGGATGGAGATAAACATTTTGAAATTATTGGTGTATGAGGAGCGGATGGGAAGAAAGGATGTTAATGCCATTGTTTAGAGAGTCAATCTCCAGAGAGAGTATAAGGAGTAGGAACAAAGGGGGAGTTAGATCAGATGGACATACCAGCAGTAAGTGGAAGAGGAGATAAAGCAGAGCCAGTAGAGTTCTGCTTAGAGAGAACTGAGAATGAGCAATATCACAGAGAGGATGAGCTTTATTTAGCAAAGAGGGAGGAAGAGTATCAAATGCTGCACAGAGGTGAATTAAGAACCTTGCAAGAGCAGTTTCAGTGGAATCAGGTTAGAATCTAAATTGGAATGAAGAGGCAAAAACCAAATGTGAAAAATTATTCTCTACTAGTTTGAGTATGACAGAAAGGAGCAATGTTTAAATGTTAACTGATTTGGTAGATGACGAGGTCCAGGGAAACACAGTCACAGGAGGAGTTTTTAAAGATGGAAACTATGAGATTACTTCAGAATTTCCAGTAACATTAATCCCTAATTTGAGGTATTGGAGAGATTTGACTTAAGATTATATCAGCTATATGATTCTCGTTTCTCCTCGGTTTAACCTTTCTTGTGTTACATTTTATTCATTTAGGAAAGAATCTCTAAGGAGGAATGGCTGTATATATGTGAAATATAAATTATTAATGGTATGCATGTAAAATTTCCCCTGTCATTAAAATTGTCTTTTTTTGGTTAGGTAACCATACAGAAAATAATTTTGAAAGATACCTCAGTACTAAAAATTTTCAAAGTAAATAAAGTCTTCCTGGACATGGTCTTTAGCAAGTTTGTACTAAATGTTATGAAAGTAATGCTTTTTGCACCAAAAATATAAAAGAACTCCTGCCAGAAGCACGTGCTCAAACACCGTACATAATTTCCACTTGGATGTCTTATAAACAGCTCATACTAAACATATTCCAAACGGAATTCCTGATTTTCTTCCCACCAAGACCTGTTCTACTCATAGGCTTTCTTAATTCAAATGATGGTGGTCCTATCCTTCCACTTTCCTAACTGGTCTTCTTAGACCTACCCTGGTATTCTTCAGTCTCAGGTGGCTTAAAGTAGGAACCAAAGCAATTATTTTAAAATCTAAATCAGATCATGTTACTCTTCTGCCCCATATCTCCTGTAAAATTGCCCCCTTTCAGTCAGAATAAAAGCCAGTGTCTTTACAGTGGGTAGACAAAAAGGACCAACATGATTTGCAGCCCCCAAATGTTAAGAGCCCTCCATTTTCTTACTTTTACTCTTCCTTCACTCTACCGTGGACACACTAATCTCCTTACTGTGCCTTGATAATGTCATGTATCTGCCTAGCTTAGGGCTTTTGCCCGTTTTGCTAAGCTCTCACCTTCTCACTGGGGCCTTCTGACTACTCTATTTAATTTTGCATCCTACATCCTACCCTTGCAGCATTCCCAGTCCACCGTACCCTGTTCCACTTTTTCTTCTAAAAAACTAAATACTTAATTACATTTCTGTCAATCAGGATATTTGTTTTGTTCACCGATGTATACAAAGTGCCTAGAATAGTGATTAGAATATAAGTAGGTGGTCAATACATATTTTTCAAATGAATAAATTAATGGATATAATCTTCCTGTACGCAGTTTAAAACCATGACTTTCCTAACTGTAACATGTAAAGGAAATAAAAGGAATTTATAATAAATATATATTTAAGAATGTAAATGCCCAGTCACAACTAAATTAGAAGGTACAATGAAGTATTTAAATATTTATGAATAGTATTATTAATGTAAAAACAGCTACAAATACACACTTACACACGTATGTATTAGTGACTGAAATTACTAAGTGCCATTGCTAGTGACTTGATTTTCCAAAATGGTGAACAATTCTTAGTAAACTTGTAAACAAAACCAGTACAGTCTTCCCTCACTTTACGTGATAGTTTTATTCCTGGGAAACTCATTGTATATTAAAATCAATGCAAAACTTATTTCTGTTTGTATATGAAGTGGAATTAATGTATAGATAATTAAGGCTGTAGATATTCTGTAGTCTTATGGATGGAGAACAGTCTTTGTGTATGAAACTGTCTTGTGTCAGCATCCCTGGAATCCCACTGAGTCCCAATAGCATCTTCAAATTATTGTGACAGCCAAAAAGCGTGCATCATTTTCCATTAGCCTCCTTGGATGAACAGCTGTTCATTGACCTTACCCTGCTGTATTTTTATTCTAGGTATTTATTACTGCATGACTTACTCATTTGTTGATTTGTCTTGGGGTTATCTCCCTCAGTGGATTACGTAAGCTTCATGAGAACAGGGACTTTGTCCATTTTCCATCCTAGTGCCTGTCAGTGGGCACGCAATATATACAGTTGTTGAATGAGTGATGGATAAATGGATGGGGAGGGTGGTGAGAAGTGAAACTTGAAGACTCCAGAACAGCTATCTTTATTTATTTATTTATTTATTTATTTATTTTTTTTATTGATCATTCTTGGGTGTTTCTCACAGAGGGGGATTTGGCAGGGTCATAGGACAATAGTGGAGGGAGGGTCAGCAGATAAACAAGTGAACAAAGGTCTCTGGTTTTCCTATGCAGAGGACCCTGCGGCCTTCCGCAGTGTTTGTGTCCCTGGGTACTTGAGATTAGGGAGTGGTGATGACTCTTAACGAGCATGCTGCCTTCAAGCATCTCAGAACAGCTATCTTGAAGGATCTTACATAGGGAAGTGATAAAGTTGGTTTTGTATTTGAATAGATCATATGGCTGCAGTGTAGCAAATGGGTTGGAAGGAGGCTGGAAGAGATAACGTGTAGACCAGTTAGGTAGTCCAGATGAGAAACTATGGTAATTTAGACAGTGGGTAGGGTGATGGTGGTAGAAGAGAGGGACAGAAATGTATATATTCAGTACATTTAGGAGACAAATTGATGATGGGACTTGGAGGTGGATTGAGCTTGGGGGGTCAAGGAAATGTCAAGGATGACTCCTAAATTTTTGGCTATGCTGCTGGTTCGATGGTTGCATTATTTATTTAGGCCATAAGGACCAAAATGTTTTTGGTCGGAGTGGGGTGGGGGTGCAGGAAGATAATAAATTCTATTAGGGATATGTTATGTTTGCTGTTGCCTTTAAGACATCTAAGTAGAGATGTCAATTAGGTAGACATTTGGATTTTCATTTTGCCAATTATTTTTGAGTACATATACATCCTGAGGTGTTGGTGGAGATACAGCAGTAAACAAACATGGTTCTTGCTGTCATAAAACTTCTAATTGGAGGAGATACGTGTTAATTTTAAAAGGTAAGGAAATATATTAATTAGTTTCAAGTAGGAATGTGTGCAGAAAATACCTAAAAAGGTAAATGATGGTAAATGATTGGAGGCTGTTTTGGATTGAGTGGTCTGAGAAAGACTACCTTGAGGATGAAAATTAAAGTGAGTTCTGAATGATAAGAAAGCAAATCAAGTAAAGATCAGCGGGAAGAGCATTTTAGACAGGAGAAGTTGCCAGTGCAAAGACCTTAAGATTGGAAAGAAGCTGGTGTGTTAGAAGAAAAGGAAAAAGCCTGTGTTGTGGGAGTATGGTGTGTAAGAGTAAGAAGAGTGATGTGTATAAAAGAGACAGGGAGCTGATAATATAGGGTAATAATTGAAGGTAAGAACTTTATATAAGTACAATAGGAAGTGAAATGATATAATTTGAATTATTTTTAAGGTCACTGTGGTAGTTGTGTGGCAAATGGATTACACAGGAGGGTCAGAGGTAGCAACAGTGGGGCTGGGGGTGGTGGCTCATGCCAGTAATCCCAGCAGTTTGGGGGGCCGAGGTGAGCAGATCACTTGAGGTCAGGAGTTTGAGACCAGCCTAGCCAACATGACGAAACCCCCTTTCTCCTAAAAATACAAAAATTAGCCGGGCATGGTGGTGCATGCCTGTAGTCCCAGCTACTCGGGAGGCTGAGGCAGGAGAATCGCTTAAACCTGGTAGGTAGAGGTTACAGTGAGCCGAGATCGCACCACTGCACTCCAGCTCTGGGGACAGAGCTGAGACTCTGTCTCAAAAAGGAAAAAAAAAAAAAGGAAGTAGCAACAATGGGCCATTGGCAGAAGTTCAAGGGAGAGATGATAGTAACTTGGACTGTGATGATGTTGGTGGAGGTAGAATGAACTGGATGGAGGTCAGATCTTTTCAGAAATAAGAGTCAAAAGGACTTTGCTAATGGGTTGACTATTTTGGTTTGGAACTCAGGAAGGCTTTCAGTTGGACTAGAGATGTAAGTTTGGGAGGTCTCAGTAGATCATTAAAGCCAGGACAGAGATGAGATTGCCTACTATAGTAATCATTAACCTTGTCATTACAACAGAACTCACTTGTGGTACTTTGTTGAAATTTGCTGAGACCCTGTCTCAAAAAAGAAAAAAGGGAATAAATTGTACAGTAGAACCACTTAGCCCAGGTTGACTTCTAAGTTTGCATCTGATTTACCTTACTTTAGATATCCCAAATTACTGGAACATAATTTTAAAAATTTTATTTAAATAACCTGGAATATGATTTCTGAATAAATATTGAGTATTTGCTTCATATTAATATGCTTGAATTTAATATTTGATTTTAACATTTGGACTTGGAGTTTATTTCTGTGGTCCATTTGTTGAGATATATTTATTTATATATAGAATTTTAAAATGGCTCATAAGTGTTCTATTTTATTAGTATACTGTTGATTCAACTTATAAGTCAATTCTGGGAGTTAGAATACATGGGTCAAAATAATAAGACCCATGTATGGTTAGCTCTAGACATAAACTTAGGTGTGTTTATATTACCTATATATATATATATGTACACTTGCTGTTAGGCAGACTTAAATATTGTATTGTCTTAATTGATTAATCAGATGGTGAATGTACTTTTGCATATTTCTTTTCTAAGAGATTATTTTATATTATAAATAATTTAAATCATTTGAGAACCAATATCTTAGTTTTCATATGTGATCTTTTCAGACAAAATGTACTTGGATGGTTCTCTGTATAAGCATTATAAAAATGTTAATTTTGAATTCCAATAATATACGTTTTGGAAGTTTGATAGAGTAAAAAGAAACTAAGTATAAAATTTTAGATTACATCTGTTCAAAATTAGCATGTTAATTAAGTTTTGGTCCTTTTTAACTGAAAACTATTACTAAATATAGTTATTACAAGGCTAGAAAATAAAACTAAGTTGCAAAAGAAAAATAGCTATTCTTATTGCAAAATGTTTATATTTCTAGCACTTGAATATCTTAGAAATTAATTATGTGAAAAAACACATAAAATATAGGAGAACAAACTACCGAATGTAGTTGGGAAAAACTATGTAACTGTAGCATAGGATATCTAAACTCTGAAAGTCTTGTAATTTTATTGGCTATAGACCAGTGTTTTTGGTAATTAGTGCTTTGCAATGTCAATAATTACTGTGACTAAAGCAGAACCTAGTTGGAGATACTGATCTTGTAAACTTACTTGAAATATTAGTCATAGTTATTCATATGAGATGGTCATAGGTTATTATTTTTATTATACTACTTTTTTTGGTGTAGACCAGTGTTTCATTATGGACATTGGCAAATTATGATTCGGCAAGGATAATCTGAAAATGTCATTGTATTCATCTGTTATAACTTCTTTTTCTTTTAAATTTATCAGTTACTTCACTTAATTTGAATGTGAACTACTTTTCTTCCTTCCTACTATTTTAAAAGTGAAAATTGTTCCTTCGTCACCTCATACTTCTTTCTCTTGAACCTAAGCCAATAGCTTCTTAGTAAGTTTTATAACATCACTTATAAGATAGCCATTTATTAGTACATTACTTAGCACTGCTATTTTTAAGGTGAGTTTTTTCCATAAAACTTTCACTGTTACTATTTTATCTTGATACCTCTTAAAGAAACTAGAATATTTCCTTTTCCTACCCCATGTCACTAAATATATACTTATCTGCAAATATAAATGTATATCCTTTAAACTATAAACCCACAAATCTAATGATTCGATAATATGGTGTTAATTATGTGGTTGGAATTAAAAGATATGATTCTGGTTTTTATTTCGTAAGTGCCTCTAAAATGTTTTGCTACTCCTTTGCATTTGTTACTTTTGGGAGAGATTTCCTTCTGGGTGATAATTTTTAGATTGTCATTTTATTAAATATAGGTAAACTTTTTTAAAGAGGAAAGATAATTTGTTGTCTTATCAGGGTCCTGAATCTGAGCTTTGTCAGTTAATACTGCCTATTTAGTTTAGGGTTGCCACTTGGAATTTGACATCACAAATATTCACTGATTACTTGAAGAGTCAACACAATGATAGACTGGCTTACCCCCTAAATTTAGGGAGTTAGCTTTCAATTTGTGGATTTGTTTCTGAAACTTAAATTCCTCAGAAACCTGTATCCTTGACGGATGGGCTTTTGGTGTTTATAATGTCTGCCTTATATCTTAGCGCTGAATGGGTAGTATAGTGACCCATTTCACTCCTCCACATTAGGTTAAGTTTATGTGAACAATCAAATTTTCACTATACTAGGCCTTAGGAAGCTCTCATTGCCTGGACTTTAGACTCACTGATCATATCTTCTACTCTTTTAAGAAATAAAATAGTTAATTCAGCTTAATTGGGGAAGGATATTCTTTTTCATCTTCTTGGACTTTTGCCAACAGCATTGAACTAGCATTTCTATCTTTTTGGAATTTTCCTAATAGTAATCTCATAGCTGTTAACATAAAAACATAGGTATATCTAAAAGTGTATTTGCCAGTATCCTGTATTAGTTAATAATGTTCCATTTCTAAATTTTATCATTATTGCTTTTGTTTGCATACTTCATGAATTTTTCAATTAGAGAGGTTCACTTACGAGAAAAGCCTTAGTTTTCCCATCTTTCCTTATAAAGAGGCATACCTCTTAAACCATCACTTGTGTCAGCTGAGTATAATTGAATTAATTTTTGCACTACTAAGTTTATAGCCCACTTTAAAGAATTAAAATTTTTGTACATTTAATTTCTTAACTCCCATCATCTCAATTTTTTATTTTCTGTCTTGTAATTTAACCAGTATATCTTCATTTTTAACTCTTTACTTAGTAGTATTTTTTCTGCATTTAATCTCCTGTTTTTCTATATTAGGTTTTCTTGACCAGTTACTTTGAATTCTTGGTCTTCTGAAATGTGATTAGTTTTCTTCTGTTTAAATTCATATCAGTATATAAATGTGATGTTTGTTCTGAATGTGCTTTGAGATTTTAATATTAAAATGTACATTAGAATCTCAGTGTCACATTATTTATTAATGAGTGGATTTATATTTAAGTTAAGGTGTCCTAGATAGACTTCATTCAGGAGTATTAAAAGTTCACCTACAACATGTATGCAAGTTGTAGCTATGTAAATGTTCAAAGAATTGTTAGTATGAGTCTTGTTATACTTTAGTACATCAGAGTAGAGAGTGAGAAAGAGCCTACAATTAGAAATTTAGAATCAGGACTTTTGCCTGTTTTGTGCCTCTGTTCATTTATCTCTAGGGGAGTTATATCTTGATCATCCATTATTTATGGAAGAGATTTATAACTCCATCTCTGCATTACTACAATCCATTCTTGGGTTAGAAATGTACTGTAATGTTTTTGGCACCAGAATTATGATATAGTTTATATAGGTTTAACTTTGTGTGTGTGTGTGTGTGTGTGTGTGTGTGTTTTGAGACAGAGTCTTGCTCTGTCGCCCAGGCTGGAGTGCAGTGGCACAATCTCGGATCACTGCAACCTCTGCTTCCCAGGTTCAAGTGATTCTCCTGTCTCAGCCTCCCATGTAGCTGGGAGTATAGGCATGTGCCACCACGACTGGCTAATTTTTGTATTTTTAGTGGAAATAGGGTTTCACCTTGTTGGCCAGGCTGGTCTCAAACTCCTGACCTCAGGTGACCCACCTGCCTCGGCCTCCCAAAGTGCTGGGATTATAGGCATGAGCCGCTGTACCTGGCCCATCTTAGGTTTAACTTTTAAGTTTGTATTTCTCTGAGCTTATATACCAAGTGTCGGTGGAGAGTGTTGACTTGGAAGTCCTGTGATTGGCAGGGGACAACCAACTTAGCATTACAAACTGATTGTGGACCAATCTGAGAGTGGCTAATTGATGTGCAAGCAATTCAAAGTTGATTGCACATGTATATGTCTATGTTTCAGATATAGGTGTGTGTGTGTGTGTATATATATATGGAATATTGACAATGTTTGTGAAGGAGTCGAATATTCTGAAGGAAAGTTTTTTTATAGAATTAAATTTTGATGCTGCCACTGTAAAATTTCTATGTTACCCACTGATTACTATCATTTTCCAGATGACTTTTACTTTTAACGGATGTTTATCTGATTACTCTTGGTGCTTTTACACTATACCTGTTTTGTTAAAATGTGAAATAAAAACAAAAACAAAAACACAGAATAACCAGTTAAGTCCCTAGTTAAACCACCATTTGCATTTCTCCCACAGAGTATGAATCCAGTTTATTTAATATAAAGTGTTTTAACTGAATAAGAAAATAATATAATTGGTGTATGTATAATTAGCTAGAATCAATAATTTATTTCCCCGACTTGGTGAGTTAAAGTTGCTCTATATTAATGAGTTGTAAATACATTATTTGAATGTATTTGGAGATTGCAGAATTTAGTGTAAACTAATGTTCAAGTCATAGTGGTTGTTTTAACAATAGTCTAACAAATTTTATTATGTATTAAGATGTTGAAAACAAGGCATTCTGGCTTAAAGAATAAAGAGATAAAAAGCTTTCCTTTATTATTAATCTTGTTCATAAGAGACCTGTGTTGTAGGCCGGGTGCGGTGACTCATACCTGTAATCCCAGTACTTTGGGAAGCTGAGGCGGGCAGATCACTTGAGGTCAGGAGTTCAAGACCAGCCTGGCCAACATGGTGAAACCTGGTCTCTACTAAAAATACAAAAATTAGCTACGTGTGGTGGTGTGTTGTCTGTAATCCCAGCTACTCAGGAGGCTGAGGCAGGAAAATTGCTTGAACCCAGGAGGCAGGGGTTGCAGTGAGCTGAGATCGCACCACTGCATTCCAGCCTGGGTGATGGAGCAAGACTCCATCTAAAAAAAGGAGATCTGTGTTGCTTAAGCCTGCCTTTATCATGAGCTTTAAATTAATTAAAATATGTTAACTTTTTTCTTAGTTCGTGTCATTTTTTCCCACAAACCTAGATTATTTAATGCTGGTGATTTAAAATACCTTACATGGTTGATATTTAAGTATATGTTACGGAAATAGTTCAATTAAAATTATCTCTTGATTTTTCATGCCAATAGGAGGCAGAATATAATGGATATGGAGAAAACAGCCACAAAATAAATTAAATTTTAGGTTTCATACACAAATTTTCACAGCAGATTTACTTTTGTGTATTCTTTCTATGGAAGAAAGATATAATATTATGAAATGTTTGAGGATTGTGAGCTAAATGACAACTGGTTAAAGTAGTATAGAAACATACCTGGAGTTTGGAGAAAATAAACTGGGGATTAAAAGTTTTCTGTTAATAGAGAGTTGACTATAATGGTGGTAATAGCTTTGATGAATGAGTTTGATGTTTCACAAGGTTTATTTAATTATTTTCTTTGTGTCTCCCTAATTGAAGAATTATGTTTAAGTAACAGTTTTAAAATATAATTAGGAAATAATAAATATTGTCTTCTTCTTTTATTTTTTTCTTCCTCTTCTTTTTTTTTTTTTTTTTTTTTAGGGTATGAGTATTATAGAACAATTAGACCCTGTATCTTTTAGCAATTACTTGAAGAAATACCATAATACTATATGTGGAAGACATCCCATTGGGGTGTTATTAAATGTGAGTATCCTTAGGAAGCCTTGACTTTTAACATTTGGTCATATGATATTCCAAAATATCTCATTATCATTGTCATACAATGGCATCACTGGTTTTATGTACCTATGGTCAAGTTTCTTTTTAGTATCTTTAATATAATTTGGAGTTCCATTGCTTTTGGTTACTTGAATAAAGTTATTTATCATTGGAATACAGTTCAATACTTTCTGTTAAATATAAAAAGTTATTTAGAATAGAGACCCACATTTTCTCTTGACTCTTAGTTCCAATATGCTCTTTATAAATACAAACCAAAGTGACCTCTTAAGAGATATGGTCTTATTAATTTTTTGGTTTTATTTACTGTTCTAGACTCTATAAAAAATAAGTGGAAGATTCTGCTCTTAAACTTTAAATGTTCATAATGTAATAAAGCAAGACAGATGATGTGTGTTTTTCTCATTAAAACAAAAATAATGTTTATTTCAGTTAAGGAATGGTAAGAGTCAGAAGTTTCGGTTAGCTGGATTTTAGAAAAATAGCATTTTTTTCTTCTAATTAGGAAAACTATTAATTTCTTGAATGAAAATATGACATTCATTAAGAAAGAAGAAAGTGTATACTCAGGAATGGGAGGAGAAAGTAACAATGGGCTTATCTGGAGAGGCAGGGAAATAATGGAGAAGATAATGTAGTCCAGAATAGACTAAGTTAGGACCTTAAGTCCAGTATTATTTTAATGTGATTTGAAAGGTAATATATTGTGGGTTTTTAAAAAGGGCTTTTCTTCTAAGCTGTATTGATTGACTCAAAGAAAAGCTTTTCAAGAACTTAAACTAATTTTTGAAAATTGAAGCTAGAATAAACTGTACTAATTTCCTAAAATCTGAATTGAATCAAATAAAATTTGTATTATAAAGTAAATGCTGAACCAGTCGACAATTAAAGTAAAAATCCTAGCATATACCTTTTAGATCTGGATTTTAATTTGTATACATTTCAAATTTAGTCAAAGTCAGATAAAGACTCCGACGTCTTAAGACAGAAGTGGCCAGGGATTTGGTTTATACAGTAAAGAGAAATATATTTAAAAAGTTAAAAAGGGTTTAAAAAATGGCCTTATTACAGGGAGAGGGAGGGTAAATGATGACTGATACTTAATTATCAAAAAACAAGATTAGAAGTTATTTGAGAAAATGATAAGGAATTCTTTTTTTTCTATTTTAATATGATGCAACAAGAGAAATTCAAGAAACAAAAGAGCAAAAGAGATAATCTAGGCTTCAGCTGTGAAGTGGACAAAGTCAAACCACAAACACATTGAGTGCCCAATTTTTTATGTGATGTGTGTCCTAACCAAAGTTTTCTTTTTTCTAGGCTATCACAGAGCTCCAGAAGAATGGAATGAATATGAGTTTTTCGTTTTTGAATTATGCCCAGTCGAGCCAGTGTAGAAACTGGCAAGACAGTTCAGTGAGTTATGCAGCTGGAGCACTCACGGTCCACTGAAGCTCTGAATCCTCAGGGATGCCACCTGCACATTCTCATACTCTGTCCGGGGTCCCAGCCTAGCCTTTACCACGATACTGGTCCTGGTTTGGGGGGATTCTGAAACCTCAAACTAATAGAACTTTCTTCTCTTTTTTTCTAGTAGGTGTAGTCCTTCCTTAATTTCAACTCATTAAAAAATGCTTTATAGTTTAGGGCAGTGGAAGGAAGGCTGGCATCAAAATATTTTGATCAAAAAAGATGACAATGTAAAGACTCAGTTGTGGCAGACAGTTTTTTGAAAGTAACTTGTAAAGCATTTACCATATCCTAAATTTGCACTCTTTGCAGACTTGTGCACATATATTCTGCTTTCAGAATAGTTTTGCAAATTGTACACAAACAAACAAAAAGGTGGAAGCTTTTTAATAAAGAAATTGCATTTATAAATGATCTGTATTAGAATATAATAAATCTCCAGTTATAGTCAATTACTACCCATGTTGTACAACAGATACCTTCTATTTTAGTTGCTAATAAAGGGCTACACAACTCAAAATAGTCTGATTTAAACTTATTGCTCTGTGGTATATATGAAAATTGTTTTTTATTAATTCCATCTCAGAATTTTTGTTAAAAATGGTAAACCTCAGCTCTTATGTAAAAATATATTAGGATGTATTTTATATTTTATATATTTATATGATTTTTTAAAATCAGAAATTAGAATCATATGATCTTAAAGTTAACTTTTTAAATTACATGCAGTTTGCCTTTTTGTCTGTGACATCCCTTTGTGTCATTACTATATTGTAACAGAATATATATTCAAGATTGGTAAAAGAACGTAGATGTAATCCTTGACTTCAAAGATCATGTTTGATAGTCTGCAAATGAGGAAACATTGAAGAGTGTTCTTAGTGTTTTTCAAATCATTGCAGACCTTACACTGCTGTGCTTTTTTAATGCTTTAAGCAGTTTGACTCTTTTACTTGAATTTTTAGCAAGAGATCATTAACATCATCAACAACAACAAGCCACTGGATTTTCTTATGGTTACACAATTTTTTTTGTCATGATTTTTGGTGCGGCTCTTCCAACTAAAATAATGGTATGGTGTTGTATTACTTTCTTTCTTTAGCATAGACCAATTCTAGTCACTTTTGCCAAAAACAAAAAAAAAGATATAATTTAGTTAATAATTCAGTTACCATGTATGTACTGCATTATGCCTATTTTAACCTAACACTGAGTGTCTACCTTATATTAGAGAGTGTTTATATCTCCAGTGTTATGCCAGAGTAGCACAATTTTTAGATGCCTTGCACCAATTTTATTTAAGGATTTATGTTTCTTATTTATTAAATATCAACTTTCTATACTCGAGTGAAATAAAATAATGTTACCTTTTAGATTCAAAGTCGCCCACCTATGTATGTGTGGAAATTATATTCTTACACATTAGTGATTTATTTTCCATAATTTAGATATACTTTTTAGTACTATTAATATTTATTTCTTGTTTAATATGAACTATAAAAATTTTAAAATTGACAACAGTGAATTTTTAAAATAATGTTTTCTGAGTATAAGACTAATACATGATTATTATAAAAAATTTGAAAATTACTGAAAAGTTATAAAGAGAAAAAATTATCTGCAATCTCACTACCCAGAGATAACCCTGTTAATATTTTTCTGTATTTCTTTTCAGTCTTTTGTCTATGCTATTTCTATGTATGAGTGTGTATACATGTGTTTGTGTGTGTGTGTAATAACAAACTTGAGATTATACTGACCATATAGTTATGTACCCTGTTTTTTATAACCTAACTTCATAAATATTTACCCATGTCTTTGAAAATGTGACTTTTAAAAATGGCTGCCTAATATTCTATTGTATGAATATGCCACAATTTAACTACTTCTCTCTTTGGATATTAGGTTGTTCTAATCTTTCACCATTATAAATAATAGTGGGATAGACATCCTTGTTTGTAAAATTTGATCTCTATATTAGACTCTTTAGGATATACTCATGTACATGGAATAAGTGGTTTAGACAGTGAGAACTTTTTAGGCTCTTTAAAATATTTCCAAGTTACCCTTTAGAAAGATTGTACTAAATTAACAATGTATGAGTACCCATCATTCTGCCCCTTCACCAGTATCATTATTTTTTTAATCTTTGACAGTTGGTTAGCATAACAATCGGTTGTTTCTTTGACCATCCTAATAAGAGTTGCTTTATAATTAATTATTTTTGTCTTTCTATAATTTTATAGTTGATTGATTTTTAAAAAGACAAGAGGGTTGCCTAAGTTGGGTGGACTATAGTACAAGTATGGTTCTTGCACTTTTAAAACTGTAGAAGCTGGACACGATGGTATGCACCTGTAGTCCCAGCTACTTTGAGTGTGGAGGCAGGAGGATGACTTGACAGTTTGAGACCAGCCTGGGCAATGTAGTGAGCCCCCCAAAACCCTCTAAACAAACAAACAAATCTGCAGAATATTTCAGCATCACTCTACACTTTCCTAGAATATCAACATACCTGGTAATGAAGTAGAAAGAGTTCCAAATTGATGATTGAGTGTTGGGTTCTAGTTCTATTTCTGCCACTAATTAGTTCTCTGAACGTAAGTGTTTCATGTCATATTGAAACTTTCTCATTTGTAAAACGTGGAGGGGATCTCTTAAGTGCTTTCTAGTTTCAAAGTACTTTGATACTGTGACTTTATTTTTTAGAGGTTCTGGTGTCATTTATTTTTAATAGCTACATGAATAATGTAGAGATACCATCTTTTGATTTCAACTTCACATACATGGAAATGAAAGTCTTGTTATTTAACACAAAAGGAAATTTAATTTGCATTATTTAATGCAGTTAATATTACCTAAAATCTTGAACTTTTAAGCTTTTCTACTTTAAGTGCCTTTAAAAGTTTTGTATTTGGAATCTAAAATATAAAGGAAATTCTTATGTAGCTCTATACAGTTGCTTCTTTATTATATAGTTTTGAGTGTTTTGTAGCAACTTTTTTTTTTTTAACCTTAGATTGCACAGAGCAGCATATTCATGGATTCTTCACTATTCCGCTAGTGAATCCTTGAGAAATGTATGTTAAAGATTAGCTCACTGAACAGGTAAGTAAGTGCTCTGTCTTGGGTGGGCAACAAATCTTCATACAGAGTAGGATAAAGAACTATTCAGATATACCAGTATTTGTATTTAGATATTCCCATTTAGATGGCTGGTGTTCTGAGCTAGTAAATGGTTATTGTTACAGATCTTAAATATTGCTTTGGTAGCAAATAGTTTATTCCCTGAGTTTTCAGGTTGGTAAATGTTTCTGTAAAAGACCAGATAGTAAATATTTTGGGCTTCACAGGCCATATAGTCTGTCCTTACTATTTTCCTCTGCAATTGTAGCACAAAAGCCACCATAGACAATGTGTAATCAAATGAATGTGAATGTGTTCTAATAAAAGTTTATTTACACAAAGATGGTGAGCTGGATTTGGCCTGTGGGCCATAATTTGCTGTCTCCTGTCATAGATGGTGCCGTTTGTAGTTCAAAAGTTGGCAAATAATCTAAACTGCAAAAAGCGGTGGTAAGTTTTTGCCATCACAATCCTGTCTTAATTTGATGTAGTCAGATTGACTGGTTGGAGTGTTATTTAGGATCATAAAGGTAAGTGGGAAATGGGTATGGGAAACTAAGAAGTCTTGGAAATTAGTGTTGAATAACTTTGAAGCCCTTTTATTTGCTGGAATCCATTGGGAGGTTTACTTTGCTGCAATAAACTAATCAAAAAAGTGATCAGTGGAGCTTGTGATTGGTTGTTGCAAATTCTTTAAATTATTCTAAGTGCTTGGCTACCTAGATGATAGCAGAAGCTAGATCAGATGAACCTTTTTACCTGAGTATTTTAGGAGACTAGACCAACATTTTTAAAAAGGACTGTGAAATGTAAAACTTAATTTTGCCGTGTAAGGACTTTTGAAAAGACAACTACTATCTTCCATTACCATTTTATTTTAAAAGTGACTCCCAATATTTAGGAAGGACTTAAACTCAGAGTAATAGAGTAATTTAACTTGAATAACTTTAAGTTAATGAAAAAATTACTACATTGGTATTTTCTCATTTACTCTGCATCACTGAAAAATGTATCGAGTTAATTAGTCCATAGACTGGCATTTGGGAAGTGCTATAATACAGCTGTTGAAAGAACTAGTGTACTTAGAAAGCTGATATTGACTAGTAGATTAATAAGCCACATGTACACTGTTACTGAGATTTAAGATGTTTTTATTGTGTTAAATTGTAAGTGCCATGTATTAAAGGGGACACTAAGAACTATAGTGTCTATAAGGAATGATAAAAGGCTTCGATAGTCTAGAGAGTGAGATGTGGTTGAAGAAATTGGTGAGTCTTATTTTTGAGAAGGTAAGTTTAAAGATAGGGAGTTTTCTTCAGATTGAGTGACCTTCATATATGAGAAAGAATAGTATTTGTTCTGTGTTGTTCTGGGTAGAAAAATTATAAGAAATGGGAGCTTCTGGTTTTACGTTGAATATTCTCTAATGAGAATTCTTTCCTTTCCTTTTCCTTCCTCCCTTTCCCCTCCCTTTTCTCTCCCTTCCCCTTCCCCTCCCCCTTCCCTATCCCTCCCCTTCCCCCTCCCCCTCCCCTCCCTCTCTTTCCCCGCCTCTCCCCCAGTCTCGCTCTGTTGCCCAGGCTGGAGTGCAGTGGCATGATCTCTGCTCACTGCAACCTCTGCCTCCCAGGTTCAAGCAATTCTCCTGCCTCAGCCTCCTGAGTAGCTGGGATTACAGGCGCCCGCCACCATACCTGGCTAATTTTTGTATTTTTAGTAGAAACGGGGTTTCGCCATGTTAGCCAGGCTGGTCTTGAACTCCTGACCTCAGGTGATCTGCCCGCCTCGGCCTCCCAAAGTGCTAGTATTACAAGTGTGAGCCACTGCACCCAGCCTCTTTCTTTCTTTCCTCCCTTTTCCCTTTCTTTTCTTTCTTTCCTCCTTTTTCCCTCTTTTCTTTATTTTCTTCCTACCTACCTACCTCCCTCCCTCCCTCCCTCCCTCCCTTCCTTCCTCCCTCCCCACCTCTCCCCAATCCCATTTCTCTCTCTCTCTGTCTCTTTCTTTCAAGACAGGGTTTCACCATGTTGCCCAGGTTGGTCTCAAACTCCTGGGCTCAAGAGATCCACTCGCCTTGTATAATGAGAATTTCTAATAATGAGAATTTTACTTTGTCCTCATAAAAGCATTAGAAGTATTCAGATAAAAGCTAGATCAGTGATTATCGAAGTAGAGTCCCTGGACTATCAACATCATTGTCACCTAGAGATGTGTAATTATGATCACCAAGCTAAAAAAAGCTAGTATACAAATAAAGTGGAACTTATTTGTATAAAACTGTTGAGAAGTTATTTTTAAATCAAAATTGATTTTGACCATTTAACACTAACTTTAAACACAGAGATTATAAATTGATGATTATTGCTTAATTGTTACTAGGGTAACACTGGTGTACCAGTTACTGGGGGAACCTTAGAATAATTAATTATTCTGTTTTAGTTAAAACATTTAAATATAGGGCAGAGTTCTACCATTTCCTAAAATAAAGTTGGTCTTTGAATGAATGACTCAATTAAACAGAGCTGCTTTTTCAATCTAAAACACAGCCATATCAGTTGGCAGAAAAGGAACTTGAAGGACTGGTTTTTTTATACCTATTAATGTCAAAATATTAGGATAACCTGGAGCAGCTGTCACATAAGACGTTTTCCTATCTACTTCCTGTTCTAGTACCCCACCACATACCAGTACATACAGCTGAGTGGCAGGGCATACTGTCATCTATAGCTATGCTACACATTTTGACAAAGCTCTCTCAAGTAATGCTGATAACTGGAACCTCTACCTCTTTAAAGTCACTGTTGAGGATGGATTTGTTTGCCCATCCTGTCTTCAAGTATTCATTAGTACTATGTAAAGAACTTTGGAGTTTCAGATTTGTCATTTATTCTAGGGTTCTCTGATGATTCCAGAGTGGTTTGTATCCAGGATGTATCACATTTACTGTGTATGTGTGTGTACTGTGTGTGTGTGTGTGTTTGTGTGTGTGTGCGTGCGCACGCACATGCATTTAATTCTAATGCAAAGTTTTGGCAATCACTATAAAAATAATGAAAAGAATTTTAAAAGCCAGTTTGAGTTTGAAAGGTATGCTATAATGCAGTTGTTTTTTATTATTAATTGTAAATTATGTTCAAATGAACATTTCTCACTGCAAAGTTCAGTTTGTAATTTTATTAGATGTAGTCATATTTTTTGCCTGTCATCCTAATAATGAAACCAAAGAGAATCTAAATACCGTTATTAAGCTATTGAAGGCCAAGAGAGGCAACTATAAGCAGGATTGAATTCATTGGGCATGCAGCGAAAGCACATTTTATTTAACTTAAAAAAATTTTTAATTTGACTACATCTAATAAAATTAAAATTTTTAATCTTTAAATTGGTCTTTGTAAACTTCTGAAAAAATTTTAATATTTTTGTCTATGATATTCTGAATTAGTGAATGTGATGTTACATTTAGTAGAAAGTAGTAAAACGATGAAAACAAAAATTAGATCATACTAAGTTTTGCGAGTTTTTAAACATTAAATCCTTAGACTTGAATTTGACTTAATAAAAGTATTGTTAACTATTTTATAAATGGAAGTTTTTTTCTGAGAATTTTTTTTTCATTTAAAATTTTTTGTTTGGCCAGACATGGTGGCTCATGCCTGTAATCCCAGCACTTTGGGAGGCTGAGGTGGGAGGACTGCTTGAGTCCAGGAGTTTGAGACCAGCCTGAGCAATATGGTGAGACCGCGTCTCTACAAAAAAAAAAATAAAATTAAAATTAAAAAATGAGCCAGGTGTGGCAGCATGCACCTGTACTCTCAGCTACTCAGGAGGTTGAGGTGAGAGGATCGCTTGAGCCCGAGAGGCGGAAGTTGCTGTGAACTGAGATCGCACCACCACAGACTCCAGTCTGGGTGACAGAGCGAGACTGTCTCAAGAAAAAAAAATTATTATCAATTTGAATTTAGCACAGAATAGATATTCAGTTGCTGTTTGTTCAGTTTCAATGAATTGAATTTTGAAGGAAGGAGAACAAAAGATAATCTTCATGTGAAGTGTTTTCTAAAGGTCAGGAAAACATAAACCTTTTCACTGGAAGCATCTTTTAATTGGCTTTTTTCATTTTCAATGATTATGGAAATCATTGTCCTCAGTAACTTTAAGGTAGCGTAGAATTTAATATTCCTAGGCTGTATATTTGATGCTAAATGAAATAAATTGTAATGTAAGTTATCTGGTACAATTGAACCTGTTGGCCCATGATTCCTAGCTCATATTTGGCAATGTCCTATGGTGTTTACCATTACTTGAAGGTGTTGAAAAATTTTTTAAAGTTAAATAAAATGTGCTTTAGCTGCATGCCCAATGACATGTCCAGCCAACTCTCAAGTAAAAAGATACTTATGGAGTGTTAGAAATTCTGGACTAGAATCTGTTTACAACTTTGCTGGTGAGTTGCTACTGGTTTGCTAGAACGAGTCACTCTTCCTTTCTAGATTAGAGTTTATTTCTTTATTAATGTGAGTTAGAATTGAATAATATTACTTCTAAGGGTCTTTCCACCTTTGACTTTTTAGGACATGAATGAAAACACCTTATTTATTTAATGTATTGTACTTTAACATTTTTAAATCTGTTTCACAACATTTCCCCTGCTCTGTTAATCTCAAGGATTACAGGCCAGACATTGTTACCTTAATTTTACTGTTACAGTATGTGAGACACATACAAATTTCATAACTTCCTTTTGTTTATGTAGCTAGTTAGTATCAGATATAGGATAAACATTCAGTTCTTCTGATTTATTTATTTTGAGACAGTCTTACTCTATTACCCATGCTGGAGTGCAGTGGTGTGATCTCAGCTCACTGCAGCCTCTGCCTCCCAGGTTGAAGCTATTCTCATGCCTCAGCACACAGAGTAGCTGGGATTACAGATGTGCGCCACCATGCCCAGTTAATTTTTGTGCTTTTAGTAGAGATGGGGTTTTGTCATGTTGGCCAGGCTGGTCTTGAACTCCTGGCCTCAAGTGATCCACCCACTTCGCCTCCCTTAAGCTGGGATTACAGGCATGAGCCACCAACATGTATTTTAAATATGGTAGAGTATTTAAAATATGGTATAGTATTTAACTTTTTAAAAGAGTAGATCTAGTAGAAAGATTTATTTCTAATAACCATATAGTAAGAGTAGATCTAGTAGAAAGATTTATTTCTAATAACCATACAGTACTTAACCATAGGGTGGTTATATAAGTGACTTAAGGACAAAACTGATTATCTATTTTCATTGAATTGATTTAAAACATGGAATTTAGTTCAACCAAAATTGTAGGTTATTTGGTAGTTGGACCCAACTTTCTCATTTCTTACCAGGACCTGCTTATTCACCATCAGGGAGCAGGATTAGGCTTGCCTAACATTGATTGTAAGGATGAGTTAAGTTTCTGGATACTTTTATCAAAGAGTATTCTGTGATCTTTGTTAAAGCAAAACTTTTTTGTGATTTTATTAAAGATTAAGGAATATGGAATTTATAAATTGAACAAGCTCTACACTAAATTGATTACATTGTTGTAATTCAAAAAATGAGGAGGGTATGCAGTCAGTTCTGAGTTGGTTTCCTCTATGGAGTATTCTGTTTGAATTTTTTGTTGCTTTTGTCTGCGTTTCTTACTTGCAGCTTTGATAACATGTTTTTAAAATTGGAAATACTGGTTTTTATGTTTTCTAAGAATCGATGTGGGAAATGTGTATCAGTTTTCTTGTTTCTTTTCCTGTGTAAAAATTGTGATTTAGTGTCTCAAGTATATTTTTTATTTATTTGGTTTTTGAGGTGGAACATAGATGAAATTGAAGGAAGCTTATAGCTCTATTTATAGAGTCACTCTAAGATTAGCGCACACAAGCATTTTCCCATAAGAACAACAGATCATTTAAAGAATATATTTAATTAGTTATCCTGGGTTCAGTGCGGTGGCTTACGCCTGTAATCTGAGCACTTTGGGAGGCTGAGGTGGGCAGATCACCTGAGGAGTTCAAGACCAGCCTGGCCAACATGACAAAACCCTGTCTCTACTAAAAATACAAAAATTAGCCAGGTGTTGTGGCATGCTCCTGTAATCCCAGCTACTCGGGAGGCTGAGGCAGGAAAATCACTTGAACCTGGGAGGCAGAGTTTGCAGTGAATCAAAATCATGCCACTGTACTCCAGCCTGGGCAACAGTGTGAGACTCTGTCTCAAAAAAATAATAATAATTAGTTATCCTGGTTATAAAGTAACATCTGAGACTCTGTCTCAAAAAAATAATAATAATTAATTATCCTGGTTATAAAGTAACATCTTTAAACATATCTTGCTCTCTATATTATATGTATCTATATATCTATGTATATAGATATATATTGGTGTAGTCCCTTTAATTACCTTGTTGTACCTTCAGGTTCTGCTATGTTCTCTTGAATATATGGCAGGACATTTCTTGACCTTTGAGGTTGTATTTGTTAGAAATGGTCAAAGATCAGCTGTGTGATTAGATTGGATAATAAGGTTTAAGGGAGGAATATGTTAGTTATAAAGAATTAAGTTGCCTTTCTCCTGGGACATACGTGCTTTAAAATGTCCCCACCCCAAAGCGCCACAGTGGCACATTGGAATAAGCTTACAGTCTAAGTAACTGTTAATATCACTTATACTATCGAAAATTAATCTTGTTGCTTTTTAGACATGTTATATCCAAATAACTACCTAATTTATTACTAAATTCATAGTTACTTGACATCTCAAATATCTCAGTATGGTAAATTGAAAATCTGTGTAAAAACCAGAGACAGTTTAAAAAATGTGTTCAGAAAACCAGCTCAGATCACTAAATCTTTTTTTTTTTTTTTGAGATAGAGTCTCACTCTGTTGCCCAAGCTGGAGTGCAGTGGCGCAATCTCTGCTCACTGCAACCTCTGCCTCCTGGGTTCAAGCGATTCACCTGCCTCAGCCTCCTGAGTAGCTGAGACTACAGGCATGTGCCACCATGCCTGGCTAATTTTTGTAGACATGGGGTTTTGCCACGTTGGCCAGGGAAGTCCTGGCCTAAAATGATCTGCCCCGCTCCGCCTCCCAAAGGCAGGGGATTACAGACAAGCATGAGCCACCACACCCAGCCTGAACACTAAATATTTTCTATAAGGAGTGTTAAGATAGAATTTCCTCTTAAAGTCTTAGCTGGAAGCTGAATCTATGTATTAAATGTGAACAGTCTTATGATAACTTGTAAAACAAGCCTGAAAAAGTCTATTCTTTTACAAATATTTCATCACCACAGGCCACTTATACAATACCTCTATACTAAGTATTGAAGTACAACCAGGTCTTTATTATGTTTAAAAAGTGCCTCCTTCCTTTTATTAATGTCAGTTGACAGTGTTGTATCTGTGGATGTTTGTTATTTTGATGAATAACAAACAAGGTTAGTCTATTCCTAGAAGCTCTACTTGGTACAGTTGTCAGAGAAAATTAACTTGGATGAAACCATGGTGCATGTTTTAACAGTTATAATAGTTAATAAATTTATATTTAAAAAAGCAGACCTCCATAATTGCTATAGGTAAATTTCTAATTTCTGGTTTTCTTTGTTATTTTTGTGTTAGAAAAAATACCATACCTTGCGGTAATCTAGTCCCTGATATGTGTGTGTGTGTGTGTGTGTGTCTGTGTGTGTGTGTGTGTGCCATTTAAAAAACCTTCACATTTATTTATTTTTAATAACAGGCAATTTTTAACTAAATGTTTACATTATTGACTAAAGATAGTTAAACCAATTGTTAGTACTAAAAGAATTTATGCTGAAATGTAGGTTTGGGGACTCAGTGTCTACAGGATATCATGTTTCACTCAGGTATTTACAGTAGAGCTATTATTAGATTCAAAATTGCCTGATTCTAATTTATTTTTTAAGTGTAACTTAGAGATTTTTGCATTATTTACAGCTTTATTTTCACAATTCATTTATGCTTATTTTTTAAATGGAGACATTAACTTTTAGATGATAGAAATGTAGGTAAACGTGTGGTATTTAAGTCATTACTAGTTTATTACTAGAAAGGCACTTTGGTACAATATGTGATATCTGCTTTTATATGGTACAACCAGATGTTCTTTTGATTTTCCTTGGAATTTCACCTTTTTAAACCGAAGAAACATTTGTTCATACATAATAGCTTGAGGTTTCTGTGCCCAACTCACGTGACAAAATGGCTTTAGAAAAATATTTTTTAGCAGTAATTTTATAGTAATTTCAATAATATATGGTAACAGAAAGCTTGTCAGTTAGAATCTTTAGCTTTTCTTGCCAGCTTCTACCCAATTCTTCCCCCTCAACCCCCGACGCTTGTTTTTAGTGGTAACATTGCTACCACCGTCTCTACAAAGTTAGGATAACTAATATTTGAAAGTGGAGTTGTTTTCAACAAACTTTAGTATTTCTGCCCAAGATGAACAAGTATTATGATGGGGATACTTTACTTCTCTCATAACAGAGCTTGCAGTGCTCAATATTAAAGAATAAAATTACAGACCTTTACCAAGTTTTGTACTCATTTGCAAATCAGCTGAGGAACACTCTCAAGAAAGTAACAGATGGATTGTTTTAAAAAAAGAGAGACACTGAAATTTTTGATCATGGGAATTTTGTCATGTTCAATGAAAAGTAATGTTCTGTCAAATGAAAATAATGAGGTTCATAAATGGGAATATATAAGACAAAAATATGAATAGCCAAAATACGTTTAAAAAATCTAAACTATTGAACATAAATTGGTTATCCCTGGGAAAAGATACTGTATATTTTAATGATCTCTGTGCATTTGGGAACTATAGCAGTAAATGCAAAGATATATCTTGCCTGTCTCTCCCGGTTTTAAGTTAATTGACACAGATATTTCAATAGTAGTATTACTGGTTAAAATTCTGCAATACTTATTACCTGGTATCATTTAAAAAGATATTTTCTCTAAGATAAAAGATACTAATGAAGATAGAAGACACCAATCTGTTTCCATCCTCCTTTTCTCTCTTGCATTTTTCCTTCTGTGTATTAGAAACAATAACAAAGGCCTGCTTTTATAGTCTTGACAAATCGTTTCTTACCTGAAAGGAACTTGGGTTTTCTCTTTTTAAGCTAGCTCTTAGTCTGTAGCTTCTGATAGCAAGTAATCTCTTCATTCTCTAGTATCCTTTGCCATGACTTAAAAATGGAGACTATAGCTTAATTGATTGAATACTCTGACCTAGCAGTCCCATGTTTGAGTGCAGGGATGGTGTTGGGCATTTTATCCCCTGGTAGTGATATTCTAGAATGCTTTATGTTCCTACCCCCTAAAAAATCCTCCAAATCATTCATATTCTCAAGTAGCACTTATAACTTTAGCATTATTGCCTAACACAACAGTTCTACCATTAATCATACTACATGTTCATCCTTCTAAATATCATTATCAATTTAGGTAGCCTGTAAGAGTATTGAATTTAAGGAAAAGGGTGAAGGGAAGATAAAACCATTTATATAAAAGTGCTGGGTTTCATTGCTTGTGGTAAATAATGTTTTAATTTTTTGCCAAGTGAAAACAAATCTTTAAAAGGAAAGGAAAACAATTATTTTATGGAAATATTTTGTAAACATGTATGTAAAGACATTGTTTTCTTTGCCACCAACAAATTGTTAATAAAAAAAATTTTTTTTAGTTTCTTCTTGAATGAGGTTCCTTTGTGTATAGTAGGGCAAATTATTCAGGCCTTAAAAAAAAAATCTTCAATCTGAGTTTATTTAATCAGATGTCAACAGAAAGGTTGCAGCTTCTTCCATTTTGTTGTTATTTTCAACCAATGTCTTTTCCCTCTTTTTAAGAAAAAAGTCATTGTTTTTTAAATACTATTTTTGGATGAATTATGTCTGTAGAATGGTTGACCAACAGCATTTGCTAAACTATTGAAAAACTAATGATTGGTTGGTCATCTCTATCTATGATGTACTTTCATTCATGAAAACCAATGAGTTCTCATGATAAATAACTCTTGGAAATAGAAACTCTGCTTACTAACGTGTACTTGCTGAGGGTAATAATCCGGCATTATACATACAGTATGTGAGGGGAGGGGAATTGCTTATTCTAACAGTGTTTTCCCGCATTCTCACACGTTGTACTCATCATTGTAAGTCTTTCTAGAGTATTGTTCTTGATTTTGGACCCCAACATAAAGAGGAGAAAAAGTTCAAGGTAAGTGACAGACATGAACATCAATTTGAGGAAATTGGATTTGGAGGAAAAGTTAAGTAAAAAACGTTGACTCTAAAAGAGTTGACTGTATCTTTATATTTGAGAAGGAACATGCTCTATGTGATGGTGAAGAGCTGTTTTCTGTTTTAGTCAATAGTTTTAGGCTGAGTGCGGTGGCTTACACCTGTAATACCCACAGTTTAGGAGGCTGAGGTGGGAGGATCGATTGAGGCCAGGAGTTCGAGACCAGTCTGGAAAACAAAGACCCCATCTCTACAAAAAGATAGATAGATAGATAGATAGATAGATAGATAGATAGATAGATAGATATAAAGATAGATGATAGAGATTAGATAGTTTTAAACAGACATTAATGAGTCTGGACCTTGGAAAAAACTTATGCAACTTTAGGAACATAACATCACACGGTCATGGGAAATTTTGGTGAAGAAAAGGGGAGATGACCGTTCATCCGGAATTGTTTAGCTAAATTCTTCCCCAGGAAACTCTTCAGAGATTATGTGATCTTTACAAATTTTTTTTAGCTCAAGGTAGGATTGTAGAATATATTATTAAAGGTAACACCACAAGCCCTTTTGTGTGGTATATGTTGTGGGTGTGGGAGGAAAGCGAGAAAGAATATGTCCCAGAATAAAAGTTTTAGAATCATTACCTTAAGTTCAAATGTATAAACAGAGTGGTCAACTTCATGGATGATGCTTAGGCCATGTAACATACAATACAAATTATACAAATACTTAGAGATTATATATGTGAAAGTCCTAGACAGTTCAGTGAAAACTGATGTGATATAAAACTACAGCTTTTGAAAATGGAAAATTAAAAAAAAATTTTTTTTTGGTAACTACTAGAATCCCTTAGGACCACTATGAAAATTTGGTACAACTGTGCTTATATGTTTTGAGAACCTACTTTGTCAACCTCAGCATTTTCCTCAGGTTTTAGTTTGGAATTGGTTTCATGTTCTTGATTTTATTCTAATTGGTTTATGTCACATACTTCTTACAAATCTTAATACTAGTTACAATCTGATAACCTACTCTGGGAGAGTGTTTTAGGCCTGAAAATAATCATAAAAAGAATAGGTAAGTATCCTCACTTTACACACTTTAGAAAGTTTAAGTAACTGATTTGATGCCACTTCACTGATAAGTGGCTGAGCCAGTATATAAATTTAGATCTTTAAGAGCTGTATAGAAAACATGGTGCCATCTGGTAAGATTTTTCTTTTTAAATGAAGTTCATTTTCTTCATGGAATAAGATAGTGCAGTTCAGCAAATATTGAGTACCTGCCACATGACAAACTGTATGTTCTTTAAGAACCGTATGAAATTGCTGATATTTAACTGTTGTTTACTTATACAAACTGCAACTTAGTGTGATTCAATCTTATACTTTATGTTATTTAATTCTTACAATAATCCCATTTTTAGGTAGATGTTTTCATGGCTTAGAAAACATTTCTGACCAAGAATAGTTCCTATACTTGTGGAGACACTCATAGCCAAAAACTTGGATGGTCTAGGTTCCCTCAACCCCCCGAAATAAACCTTAGTCTGTTTAAGATGTGTAAAGAATATGCTCTGAGATGACCCCTGATGACTCCTGTGCCTCTTGATGTTTATGACATTTTGTAATGCCTTCCCCTTGAGTAAATTTCTTCTAATCATCATTATGGGTATGTCACTTCTTGCTAGCAGACTCTCTCCCTTGCTGGCTTTGATGAAGCAAATTACCATGTTGGGAAAGTCCACACAGCAAGGAACTGAGGGGAGCTTCTGCTCAGCAGCCAGCTAGGCTGATCCATTAAAAAAAAGGAAAGAAATTAGGCTTCATTAATATTTACAAGTAATGCTCAATGTCAAGAGACAATGACAAGAATGAGAAGACAAGTCACAAACTGGGAGAAACATTTCAGCGGGGAGTAAGCTTATTCAAGGGCATTTACCTATTAGGGAGGCAGAGTTGGGATTTGAGTCCAGCCTAACTTGCTCCAAAACCAACGTTCATTTCAGTCATTTCAGTTGTTCCCTGAACTTTTTGGAATTTGTGAATCTGGTAAATTTCCTGCTCAATATTTCCTCATTTTGCTGTCTAGGAAGATACCACTTTTTCTCTCCCATTTTCCATATGCCTCGCCTTTCCATATGTGTCAGAGAGCAGTAAATTATTCCTGAAACATCATTTGCCAACCATCTCTGTTGCTTTCTCTACTCTCCTTTAATTGATACTCCTCTCTGAATTTCTGTAGCCTGTTTCCCCTGCAGTTTTAGTACTCTGTTATTTTCTCTACTAGATTATAAATTTCCTCAACACAGAAGCTTAATGCTTTTATACTTCCTATAGTTGCTGGTCTTGCATTCAACATTTAGTAGAATCAATAATAACTGTGTTTTTTCCCTGAACATGGACTGAGCATAAAACAAGACTTACTCTTGATGCTTTTAGCCAGGTTTAGTGTGGTCTGGTACTGGATACTTTGAAATGGTGACCCCTGCAAATCCCTCCATACTCCTTTCCTTCCTGAGAACGTAAACATTTGGCCATTTAATTCAAGGCATTCACTTTAGCAAGTGTTTTGAGACATTATCTTTGGCTAGAGTCACACAAAAAGTCAAATAAAGAGAAAAAAAAATTTAAAAAGTTTTGAGGCATTAGCTGGGCACGGTGGCTCATGCCTGTAATTCCAGCACTTTGGGAGGTGGAGGCAGGCGGATCACTTGAGGCCAGACCAGCCTGGCCAACATGGCGAAAGCCCGTCTGTACTACAAATACAAAAATGAGCTGGGCATGGTGCCTTGCGCCTGTAACCCCAGCTACTCTGGAGGCTGAAGAGGAGAATTACTTGAACCTGGGAAGCTGAGGTTGCAGTGAGCCGAGATCACACCACTCCATCCTGGGCGACAGAGTGAGATTCCATCTCGGGGCCCGCGGAGGGAAGAAGGTTTTGAGACTAAGAATAAACTGTTTCTTTCCCCACCAACCAGTCAAATGCTAGCTGATACTGTAAGCTCAGAAGTTTCTTTTATCCACACCTTGGCCATATTCTAACCCATAAATACATTAAAATAAAAATAAAAAACTTCCAGGAAGAAATCAAATATAACATTTTTATTTTAAATGGATAGAAAAAAAAGTCACTTGCGGTCGCCCCAGCAACCAAGTCTCACCTGGAGCTGTCCTAGCGCCTAGTTCTCTCCCGGCCGCAGAGCTGGCCGCCCAGGGGGAGTCGCAGAGTTTGGAAGATCTCTCTAACACCTCTCGGCCAACTTCAGAAGTGTATAAGATCAGCTTTATCTTTCCAAATGGAGACAAGTATGATGGTGACTGTACAAGAACATCTTCTGGAATCTACGAGAGAAATGGAATAGGTATTCATACCACTCCTAATGGGATTGTCTACACAGGAAGCTGGAAAGATGACAAGATGAATGGTTTTGGAAGACTTGAGCATTTTTCAGGAGCAGTATATGAAGGACAATTTAAGGATAATATGTTTCATGGACTGGGGACTTACACATTCCCAACTGGGGCAAAGTATACTGGAAATTTCAATGAAAATAGGGTGGAAGGTGAAGGGGAATATACTGATATCCAAGGACTAGAATGGAGTGGTAACTTTCATTTTACAGCTGCTCCAGACCTGAAATTAAAGCTTCACATGTAGATGTGATGTTAAATTAAAGTTGAAATGTAGTAATTGAAGCTTTTAGTTGTAAGGAAAGCAACTTAATCTGTTATTTGAAATGACTTCATACACTACCCCTATAAGTTTGCCAATAAAACCATCACTTGCTTACAAAAAAAAAAAAAAAAAAAAAGAAAAGAAAAAAAGTCACTTATAGTCTCATTCTCCAAAGATTATCACTGCAAATTTTTATTCTTTAATCTTTCTGGTACAGTAGGTCTAATACTTTTTGAGCATACGATGTGTGTGTTTCTATCTTTTTAAAGTAGAATTCCACCATGTATACAGTTTTGTTATTGCGGTTTCTAAACTCAATTTTTATCTGGGTTTTCTTTCCTGAGGTCAGCTTATTTTAGAAAAAAATAGCCAATTCAGATTTTTCTCAGTCAACTCAAGAAAGTGTTCTCAGTCATCTCAGAGACTGTCCCATTCATTCTTTCTTTCTACATGATACCTATATACAAAAGTATTGACATAACAGCCAAGTGTTAGAAGTATGTCTGGTCCTTGTTTGCCCCTGCTGGGTCTAGGATATGACATTTTCTCTATAAATACCTGCTCATATGTTTGCCTTTCCATCTGCTGAATTTGTATTGCTTTTTGTATCCACTGATGCATTCCATCTTACCCCTAATTGGAACTTGGAGTAACTGCCAATTCTAAATCAACTTATTTGCTGCCTGACTATGGTGAGCTGAGTGAGCTTTTGTCTCCGGACCCTTTAGTCCATCTCTCTGGCACCATGCTGGGCATGGGGCTTCTTGCCATAATTTACTGCTCTCTGGAAAAAGAAACCCTGCAGGCGCACGCCACCATGCCCAGCTAATTTTTGTGTTTTTAATAGAGACAGGATTTCACCATGTTGGCCAGGATGGTCTTGATCTCTTGATCTCATGATCTGCCTACCTCAGCCTCCGAAAGTGTCGGGATTACAGGCGTGAGCCACTGCGCCTGGCCTGCAATGTTCTTAATGCCATATGTGAAGTAGCATAATCTTATTTGAAGATTTACTGTATATTATTATTATCATTGTGTTTTTTTTTTTTTTTTTTGAGATAGAGTTTCACTCTTGTTGCCCAGGCTGGAGTGCAATGGCACGATCTCGGCTCACTGCAACCTCTGCCTCCCAGGTTCAAGCGATTCTCCTGCCTCAGCCTCCCAAGTAGCTGGGATTACAGGCATGTGCCACCACGCCAGGCTAATTTTTTTGTATTTTTAGTAGAGATGGGGTTTCACCATGTTGGTCAGGCTGACCTCGTGATCTGCCCTCCTCGGCCTCCCAAAGTGCTGGGATTACAGGCGTGAGCCACCACGCCCGGCCAGGAATAATTTTAAAAAGACAGAACTTAATGACTCCAAAAATAGTAAGAAAAGGAAAGAACAAAGTTCATGAGAACAACTATGAAGCAGGTAAGATTTTAATCCAACCTTATTTATATTTATGAAAATGGTCTAAACATCACAAAAGGTAGATATTATCAGATTGGATAAAAAAGGAATACCTAATTATATGCCAACATTAATCCAAAGGAAGCTGAAGGGGGCTATATTAGTTCCATGAAATATAATTCAAGATCAACAAATATTACCAGGAATAATGAAGGAGATTTCAGGTTGGCAATCTCATTAACTCATCATGAGGAAATAAGAATTTTAACTCTTACATACCTAATAAAAGAGCTTCAAAACACGTAAATTAAAATCTGATAGAATGGAAAAGAGAATTAGACAAATCTATGGTCACAGTGGGATATTTCAAAAAGTCTTATAATTGATGATTTGAAAGAAAATTAGGGTCTAGAAGACCTGAACACTTTAACAACTTAATCTAATTGACACAATTCGTTTAGCCAAACAATAGAACACACATTCATTTCAAGCTTACATGGAACGTTCATGAAGAAAGACCTAATATGCTGGGCCATAAAACAAGTCTCAAATTCAAGAAGGCCGAAATTATTTAAAGTATTTTATCTGATCACACCAAAATTAATGAAAATTAATAACAAAATTATCTGGATGAATGTCTGACATTCTGATGTTAAACAACCTTTTCCCCCCCAAGACCGTCTCCCTGTGTTGCCCAGGCCGGAGTGTAGTGATGCAGTCATGGGTCACTGCAGTGTTGATCTGCTGGGCTCAGGTCACCCTCCTGAGTAGCTGGGACTACAGGCGTATGCCACTATGCCTGGCTAATTTCTGTACTTATTGTATAGATGGGGTCTCCCCATGTTTCCCAGGCTGGTCTCAACCTCCTGAGCTCAAGCGTTCTGCCTGCTTTGACCTCCCAGAGTGCTGGGATTACAGGTGTGAGCCACTGTGCCAAGCCATAAAAATCATATTTTTTTATTATTTTTTGAGATGGAGTCACCCAGGCTGCAGTGCTGTGTCACAATCTCAGCTCACTGCAACCTCTGCCCCCTGAGTTCAAGCAATTCTCTTGCCTCAGCCTCCCGAGTAGCTGGGACTATAGGTGTGTGCCACCACACCTGGCTAATCTTTGTATTTTTAGTAGAGACGGGCCATGTTGGCCAGGCTGGTCTCGAATTCCTGACCTCAGGTGATCCACCCACCTTGGCCTCCCAAAGTGCTGGGATTACAGGCATGCACCACTGCGCCTGGCCAAAAAACAGTTTAAAATAATCCATGAGTCAAATAGGAAATATGAATGGAAAGAAAAAAATTCATGGGATGTAGCTAAAGCAATGCCTATGTTCATTTTAGGAAATAAAAATTTTTAATTATCTAAGTTTCTCTCAGAAATTAGAAAATGAGCAAATTATGCAGATGGAATGTAAAGATAATAGCAGAAATTAATGATGGAGAAAGCAAAATAAATGGAATCAAAGCTGATTTAAAGATTAGTGCAATTGAAAAATGTCTATCCAGTTACACCAGAAAATGAGGGAAGGCTTAAACAACTAATACCTGGAATGAATGAGGGGATATCACCACAAATTTTATAGGTATCAAAATAATAAGAAAATATACGTAGATGAGACCAATACATTTGGCAACTTAGATGAAATAGATAATTCTTTGAAAGACACAGGTGCCAGAGCTCACGCAAGATTATACAGAACTGGAAAACAGCATTTTATCTCTTAAAAGAAATTGTTAAATACCTTCTTACCCAGAAAAATTCTTAGCCTAGAAGGGTTCTATGGCAAACTCCACCAAACATTAAGAGAGAATACCAAGTTTATACAAACTCTTTTATCAAATAGAACAGGATGGGACATTTCCCAACTTAATTTATGATTCCAGCATTACTCTGATAACAAAAACCCAGAAAAACCTATTACAAGAAATTGAAACTACAGACCAGTATTCTTCCTGAACTAGAAATAAGAGGGAATTTCCTTAGCCCAATAAAGGATGTCTACAGAAAACCTGTGGCTAACGTCATACTTAGTGGTTAAGACAGAAATAATGGAGAGTTGGCATATTACTGAATTGGAAGACAAATATTATTCTACCCACATTTATGATAGATTCAATGCATTCTCAATATCCTAACAGGTTCTTAAAAATAGAAATTGACAGGGTGGTTCCAACATTTATATAGAAATCAAAAAGAATAGTCAAAATATTTTTTAAAATTTATTAAAATTTTTATATTTTTTATTTTTTGTTTTTGGAAACAGGCGCCCACTCTGTCACCCAGGTTGGTACGCCGCGGTGCAATCATAGTTCACTGCAACCTTGAACTCTTGGGCCCAAGTGATCCTTCTGCCTCCCTGTAGAGATGGGGTAGAGCCTCCTGAGTAGCTAGGATTATAGGTGTGCATCACACCATCTGGATACTTAAATTTTTTTGTTTTTGTTTTTGGAGACATGGGTTCTCACTGTGTCATCCAGGCTGATCTTGAACTCCTGGCCTCAAGCCATCCTCCTGCCTCAGCCTCCCAAAGTGTTGAGATTACAGGCGTGAGCCACCACACCTGGCTGTCAAAACAATTTTAACTTCAAAGAATGGAGGTCTTATATTACTTGATTTTCAGACTACATTAGTCGACACTGTGGTATTACCACAAGGATAGACATGGGGTCAATCACAGACACTCACACTTACAATTCCAGCTCTTTGGCAGACCAAGGTAGGAGGATTGCTTGAGGTCAAGAGTTCGAGGCTGCAATGAGCTATGATGGCACTGCTGCACTCCAGCCTGGGTAACAGAGTGAGAACCTGTCTAAAGACAAAAACAAAAAATGATAGACACAGATTAGTGGAATATATTAATGAGTCTAGAAAAAGACCTATACATTTCTCTCTAATTGGTTTTCAATAAATGTACCAAGGCAATTTATTGGGGGTAACAGATGTCTTTTCAATAACTGTTGCTGGATCAATTGGACATTCATGTGCAAAAGAAAAAAAAATAACGAGCTTTATGTATACATATATATAGCTTTATTTATTCATTTTTTAGATGGAGTCTTGCTGTGTCGTCCAGGCTGAGTGCAGTGGCATGATCTTAGCTCACTGCAGCCTCTGCCTCTGTGTTCAAGCGATTCTCCTGCCTCAGCCTCTAGTGTAGCTGGGATTACAGGCATGCACCACCACACTTGGCTAACTTTTTATTTTTATTTTTATTTTTTTAAGTAGAGATGGGGTTTCACCATGTTGACCAGGCTGGTCTCGAACATCTGACCTCAAGTGATCCTTCTGCCTCAGCCTTCCGAAGTGCTGGGATGACAGGGGCAAGCCACCACACCCAGCCATATATAGCTTTATATATATGTTATACTTAATGTATAACGTACTATAAAAACAATTTATAAAAGTATAAAAAACGATTAAAAAACTATAAAAACAATTTATTTTTGCTTTTCAGGGTCAGTGCCAGCGGTTGTTCAGCCTACATTTAGTACCACTATTCATCTATTATATTCCTGTCAGCTTGAGAGATACAGTCAGGGAGTACCTCAAATCCTGCAGATATTCAGCACAAATGTCTGAGCAATCTGGCTAGTTTTGTTCTACTGCTTTCTCAGCAAACCATAATAGGAGGTGCAGTGGTTTATCTCAACATCTTCTTGTGATGGCCACACTATATACTAAAATTGAGCTCACATTATATACTAAAATTGATATAAATCTAAATGCTACAGTGAAAACTATAAAACACTTTAGAGAAAACTTCTGTCTTCGTTAGGCAAAGATTTCTTAGAACATAAAAAGCACTCACTATGAAAAACAAATTGGACTTCATCCAAAAACTTATCTTTAAAAGACATTTAAAAAATGAAAAACTGGGCTGGGCACAGTGGCTCACACCTGTAATCCCAGCACGTTGGGAGGCCGAGGCGAGTGGATCACTTGAGGTCAGGAGTTCAAGACCAGCCTGGCCAACATGGTGGAACCCTGTCTCTACTAAAAATACAAAATTAGCCAGGCACGGTGGTGCGCACCTGTAATCCTAGCTACTGGGGAGGCTGAGGCAGGAGAACTACTTGAACCTGGGAGGCAGAAGTTGTAGTGGGCCGAGATCATGGCACTGAACTCCAGCCTGGGCAACAGTGAGACTCCGTCTCAAAAAAATAAAGGAAGAAAAAATGAGCCACAGACTTAGGAGAAAATATTTACAAAAGACACATCCAATAAAGGACTTGTGTGTGGAATAGAAAGCTAATTGTTGAGAAAGTAAGACAACAGTATAAAATAAATGGGTAAAAGAATTGAACAGACACTATCAGGAAGATATGACTGGTAATACCAAATGATGGTGAGAATGTGAAGCACCTGGAACTATCATAGATAGCTGATGGGAACATAAAATAGTAGAGCTATTTTGCATTTTAACACTTTCTTATTAAGTTACCCTTACTACACAACCCAACATTTCCACTTGCAGATATTTAACTAAGAGAAAATGATCACAGCAAAACCTGTATACAGATGTTCATAGCAGCTTATAATAGTCACAAACCGGAAGAAATTCAAACATCAACTGTTGAAAGCATCAACAAATTTTTCTACATCTTAACAATGGAATGCTAATAATATAGAGGATAAAATATACACTCAACAACGGATAAATCTCAAAACAATTTTGCTAAGTAAAAGAAGTCAGCCTCAAAATGCTACTTACTGTATAATTCTACTTACACAACATTTTTGAAAAGGCAAAACTATAGTGATAGAAAGCAGATTAGTAGTTACTAGGTGCCACAGGTAGAAAAAAAGTATTTGCTGGCAAGGTGGCGAGCAATTTTGGGGGTAATAGAAATACTCTATCATTTTTGTGATGCTTACACAACTGTCCATCTTTGTCAGAAGTCATCTATCCTCCCAACTTATGAATTTTATTCTATATAAATTATATGTCTATAAAGATGATTTTAAAAAACAATTTATTTTTGCTTTTCAGGGTCAGTGCCAGGGGTTGTTCAGCCTACATTTAGTACCACTATTCATCTATTATATTCCTGTCAGCTTGAGAGATACAGTCAGGGAGCACCTAAAATCCCGCAGTCTTTCAGCACAAATACCCGGGCAAGCTGGCTAGTTTTGTTCTACTGCTTTCTCAGCAAACCATAATAGGAGGTGCAGCAGTTTATCTCAGCTTCTTGTGATGGTCAATACATACTGCACTGTCATAAGAACACTGGTATTGGTACCTTATGCTCAGTCACCTGAAGGCAGGTGATCAAATCCTTCAGGTCAGGACTTTCTTAAAATACTGTTTTTCCCTTGGAGCTCTGCCCGGGTAGTGAATAGATATGAGGAAGATGGATACAAGGATGATTAAAAGTGTCGTGTTTAAGAAGAATCGGTGCACACACCTGTAGGTGAAAAATAAATGCATAAGCTTTGTTTGAATGCAGCTCATATGAAAAGATTTGTGATTTTAAAAAATTATATGCTTAACTTAGCATCACAAGTATGATGTAGCTGTCAAAAGGGTAATAATAATACAGGCTGGCATTAGTAGACCTGGACTTTTGCCACATTTGGACTTCTTTCTTTTTATTTTTTTCTTTATTATTATTTTTTTTTAAAGATGAAGGATCTTCAGACTGGAGTGCAGCAGCAGGATGGTAGCTCACTGCAGCCTTAACCTCCTGGCTGAAGTGATCCTCCCACCTCAGCTTCCCGAGTAGCTGGGATTACCAGCACAAGCCACTGTCTCTGGCTTCTTTGTTAATTTCCGAGCAAGATGTTTGAAGAAACTTAACTAGTGGACTTTCTGAGTAGAAAGATCATGTTACATGAGGGCAGAGAGGAGGAACTGGAAATCTATAGCTTGGGAGCTAAACGACTATTTTTATTCATTTTTTGGTGGATATACTTGATTAGACACTAAGAAATTGTGATACTTTAAAATATATGTTTTGTAAGGTTGTTACTAAACCTTGTTATAGGAGGTTGTAAAAGACATATTTTAAAGGTCTAAAAATAGAGGAATGGATAAATAAATGATACATTTGTGCAATAGAATATATTACCATAAAGGTCTAGAATATTAAATAATATGAAAGTGCTGACAACCATACTAATAAGTAGGAAACTATAGCACAAAACAGTATGAAGAATATGATTTCATTTTTGTTCCCCCAAATGGGCACTTATTTACATGTAAACAGCTAAAGGACAGGAAAATATATTTAACAAGATGTTAACAAGTATGGTGGAGTTATAGGTAATAAAAAAATTTTTTTTTGCTTATTTGTATTTCCTTCAATGAACATGTATTATTTGGTTATGACGGGAAAGTAAAATGTTTCTTAAAAACTAGTCTTTATTGTATCATAAATAGATGTCAGAAATATGCAGAATCAGACATTCAGTGTATTTTTTCACTGAAATTTGAATATAGTGAGAAGGTGCTGGTTTTTTGAAAACATCTGTGGCTTGTGTATAGCAAAGGGCAAATAAGTTCAGTGGATCTGAGTTTCTGTGTTTTCGCTTTTTTTTTTTTTATTATGCTTTAAGTTCTAAGATACATGTGCAGAACCTACAGGTTTGTTACATAGGTATACATGTGCCATGGTGGTTTGCTGCACCCATCAACCCATCATCTACATTAGGTATTTGTCCTAATGCTATCCCTCCCCTTGCCGCGCACCCCCCAACAGGCCCTGGTGTGTGATGTTCCCCTCCCTGTGTCCATGTGTTCTCATTGTTCAAGTCCCATTTATTAGTGAGAACATGGGTTTGGTTTTCTGTTCCTGTGTTAGTTTGCCGAGAATGATGGTTTCCAGCTTCATCCATGTACATGCAAAGGACATGAACTCATTCTTTTTTATAGCTGCATAATATTCCATGTTTTTGCTTCTTAAGCCATAAAGAGAAGTGTTCAAGGCTTGATGGATCTCTAAGGTCTTCCTTCCAGTTTTTAACTGAAAACCAGTTGTCAAGATTATAACCAATTAGTTCCACATTTGCTGCAACTTCTCACACACCAAGGTAAAATGGAATGCTGTTTTTAAAAATTACATGAAATATAGATTCCTAGGCCCCCTTTTCACTCAAAGGTGGGCCTGGGAATATGAACTTAACACCTTTTCCTCCCACCCTGCTCAGGTAGGAGTTATGATCAGGCAGGTTTGAGAAATGTTGGGTAAGAAAGGTGATCCAAAGGGAAGGCATGGTGGAACCTCTTAGCAATCACATTCTTTTGTTGTATAACATCAGCCACTGTATGTCCCAGTGTCCAATATGTGTTCCATGAATTCTACCTGTGATGTCAGTTCTCTTCTGCTACTGTTACTTCGAAGTTTCCTAGCATTTCTACCTGAAGAGTTGATTTATGAATTAATTCCACCTACAAGTCACCTAAATTAATCTGGCTATATACCCCCCCTCAACCTTTGTCTATAATATATGGCTGCCTTGTGGGGCATCTGATGAAAAAGTGAAAAATGATAAGTTTCATCATTGAGATGTCAGAATTTGAGTCTGCTGCTGAGCCTGCAGAGATTGTTAGGCACATGCATGACTCACAAGGTTTAAATAACATGATTTAAAATGAGACTTTTCTTAATCCAGTCTATCATTGTTGGACATTTGGGTTGGTTCCAAGTCTTTGCTATTGTGAATAGTGCTGCAATAAACATACGTGTGCATGTGTCTTTATAGCAGCATGATTTATAGTCCTTTGGGTATATACCCAGTAATGGGATGGCTGGGTCAAATGGTATTTCTAGTTCTAGATCCCTGAGGAATCGCCACACTGACTTCCACAATGGTTGAACTAGTTTACAGTCCCACCAACAGTGTAAAAGTGTTCCTATTTCTCCACATCCTCTCCAGCACCTGTTGTTTCCTGACTTTTTAATGATTGCCACATATACACCATGGAATACTATGCAGCCATAAAAAATGATGAGTTCATGTCCTTTGTAGGGACATGGATGAAATTGGAAATCATCATTCTCAGTAAACTGTCGCAAGGACAAAAAACCAAATACCGCATGTTCTCACTCACAGATGGGAATTGAACAATGAGAACACATGGACACAGGAAGGGGAACATCACACTCTGGGGACTGTTGTGGGGTGGGGGGAGGGGGGAGGGATAGCATTAGGAGATATACCTAATGCTAAATGATGAGTTAATGGGTGCAGCACACCAGCATGGCACATGTATACATATGTAACTAACCTGCACATTGTGCACATGTACCCTAAAACTTAAAAGTATAATAATAATAATAAAAAATGAGACTTTTACTCTCTTTTTCTATGTCCCTCAAATTTAGATTCCTTAAGATGCATTAGGCATCTTTATGCAATGACTTTTTTCCTTTTTAATCTTTTAAAGCCATTTTAAGATATCTTTGTTCTAATTTTTTGTCACTTATATGTAATTAGGCCAATGTTTCTGCCAAGCCTTGGGGAGCATACAAACTTGGCTGTATGGCTTGATAAAAAAATGGACTAGTCTTTCAAAAGACTTAACAAGGTGACAAACAGCAGCCTCTGTTCCAGAGGGCAATGATGCACTTAGTTTTCCTAAATATTTACATCTTCTTGACCATATTATTTGAGTTATTAATGTGGAATATTTTAAAAATATGTACTTGAATTTTTTATTTCAAATACGATTTTTCAAAATGTGGTTCAGAATTACCAAGGGTGCTTACTAAACAGTAGGTTCCTAGGCCCAATACCATAGCCATTGCATCAGAATTCTCTGAGTATGGCCTGGGAATCCCAGCTCTTTGTAAGCTTCCTGTTTATAGGAAGCTTGGGAACTACTGAAGTGATTATAAAATGTACAGTTGGGAGTGTGATGAAATTAATGTTATAATACCTCATCAGATATTAAATAGCTTTAGTATGGGCAGTTTTCAGACAAAGGAGTTTACTTCCTTGGAACAGACTGTACGTCAGTGATACCTGATTTTCTGTAAAAGGAGATCATATTTCTAAATATGGACTTGTCAAACTTTTGTAGAAATAATCCAGTATTAAATCAACTCTAAATATCTTCCTACTTCATATGAAAGGTCCATAAATCAAGCAAACACAGCATTAACCACATACATTTTCGTTTGAATTAATTTATTACAGAGATTCCCAGGAGAGGGACTGTAGGACGCCCTGCATCTAGCATAGAGAAGAGAGATTTTTGAGGCTGAAAGGGCAACACTACCTGAATCCAGTTTCAAGTGGGTCTTGAGAACAGTTTCAAACTGTAGTCCAGCCGTGACACCACGTAGAAAAGACTCTTGGCTTCTCTCAACCAAAAGGGGTAAAAGTTTATTTTTGGACTTGGGATTCATAGTTGTGAAGAGTGTTGGTTGTAGAGTCAGATATTAACCTGGAGCCTAACTTGGAGGAGTTACCTAATTTCTCCAAGTCTGTCTCATAATCTGTAAAATTGAAACAATAATAACAGTTTTATTATTGTATTGTGAAATGAGTTGTGTGTGCTGTGCCAAGCTAAGAAGTTGCTTATGGCAAATATTTGATCAATGTTAGCTTTTGTTTTCTGTAATATTAAGTTCACATTCATTGAGAATCCAATATATACTACCCAGTGGAAATGGGGAGTAAAAACTAGTCTAGAAGAACTAGTCAGCCGGGTGTGGTGGCTCACACCTGTAATCCCAACGCTTTGGGAGGCCGAGGCAGGCGGATCATGAGATCAGGACATTGAGACCATCCTGGCTAACATGGTGAAATCCCGTCTCTACTAAAAGTACAAAAAATTAGCCAGGCATGGTGGCGGGCACCTGTAGTGCCAGCTACTCGGGAGGCTGAGGCAGGAGAATCATTTGAACCCAGGAGGCAGAGGTTGCAGTGAGCTGAGATTGTGCCACTGCACTCCAGCCTGGGCGACAGAGCAAGACTCTATCTCAAAAAAAAAAAAAAAAAAAAAAAAAAAAAAAAAAAAAAAAAAAAAAAAAACTAGTCTAGAATAGTTTTGACAAGTTCTTTTTTTTTTTTTTTTTTGAGACTGAGCCTTGCTGTGTCACCTAGCCTGGAGTGCAGTGGTGAGATCTTGACTCACTGCAACCTCCACTACTGGGGTTCAAGTGATTCTCATGCCTGGGATTACAGGCGTGCACCACCACACCTGGCTAATTTTTGTATTTTTAGAAGAGACGGGGTTTCACCGTGTTGGCCAGGCTGATCTGGAACTCCTGACATCAAGTGATCCGTCTGCCCCGGCCTCCCAAAATGCTGGGATTACAGGCATGAGCCACTGTGCTTGGCCTTGACAGGTTCTTTTAAGGTTTAATTACAAGCCAACCCAAGAAAATTAAATAGGAATCCCTCAAAGCAGCTGAGTCATGCTTTGTCAAGTGAACTAAAAAGCATGAACTGCATTTGTTACCTCTTTTATGTATTATTTCTATCTTAACTGTTTTATTCCCACTGCAGTTGATAGATTTTAACATCAAATTATAAAACAGTGGCACCATGAGGGCGTAGAAGAAGAATAAAGGGAAATAAAAGTCTCTCTTAAAAGAGCCCTTGGGGCCGGGCATGGTGGCTCACGCCTGCAATCCCAGCACTTTGGGAAGCTGAGGCAGGTGGATTGCTTGAGCTCAGGAGTTCAAGACCAGCCTGGCCAACATGGCAAAACCCCATCTCTACTAAAAATACAAAAATTATCTGGACGTGGTGGCGCGTGCCTGTGGTCCTAGCTACTCAGGAGGCTGAGGTGGGAGGATTGCTTGAGCCTAGGAGGTGGAGGTTGCAGTGAGCCCAGATCATACCACTGCACTCCAGCCTGGATGACAGAGGTGGTGTCTCAAAGAAAAAAACAAACAAAACCCTTTGATGGAGACAATGGAGATACTATCAGGGGACCATTTTTTTTTTTTTTTTTTTTTTTCCCACACAGAGAATCTGAGAAGCCCACTTGGGGAGTGAACTCAACAACCATAGTCGTCTTGGCACTAGGCATTAAGCAACTGAACTCACACTTATATTCTAAGTAAAAGATGCAAAGAAAATAACTTCAGAAAACTGATACAGACTCTCAGTCTTTAATTAGCGTATTTAACACATTATTGAGTACCCACTATATGCCATGCGTTTTGTCTTCAAAAATGGGAAAGGCGGCCAGGCACAGTGGCTCACGCCTGTAATCCCAGCACTTTGGGAGGCCGAGGCGGATGGATCACGAAGTCAGGAGATCAAGACCATCCTGGCTAACGCAGTGAAACCCTGTTTACTAAAAATACAAAAAAAAAAAAAAAAAAAATAGGCGTGGTGGCAGGTGCCTGTAGTCCCAGCTACTTGGGAGGCTGAGGCAGGAGAACGGTGTGAACCCGGGAGGCGGAGCTTGCAGTGAGCTGAGATCGCGCCACTGCACTCCAGCCTGGGCGACAGAGCAAGACTCTGTCTCAAAAAAAAAAAAAAAAAAAAAAAAAAAAAAAAAAAAAAAAAAGGAAAGGCACAAGCTGTGCTTTCTTGGAGCATTTAGTCTGGAAGCGCTAATAGATAATTTGAGGAAAGGTAGGCTCACCACATGAAGAACTACACTATAATATATATTGCTCACAGGATAACAGTTCTTTTTAAAATACCAAGACGTTACCAGAACAGACCTGGAAGACTCAGTGAGATTGCTCTCTGCCTTCAAAGGGAGAATGAGAGGGTAAAGGACTTGGATTGGATAACTCTAGGGCTAACATCCTGCCATAGAAAGAGACAAAATCAAGAGGACACATGGTTTAAAGCTGCAGACATGAGATTTGTTAGGTTTTCTTTCTTTGGTTTTTTCTTTGTTTTTTTTTCTGGACAGAGTCTTACCTGTCGTCCAGGCTGGAGTGCAGTGGCATGATCTTGGCTTACCGCAATCTCCACCTCCTGGGTTTAAGTGAGTCTCCTGCCTCAGCCTCCTGAGTAGCTGGGATTACAGGCATCCACAGCTACACCCGGCTAATTTTTGTATTTTTAGTACAGATGGCATTTCACCATGTTGGCCAGGCTGGTCTTGAACTCCTGACCTCAAATGATCCACCTGCCTTGGCCTCCCAAAGTGCTGGGATTACAGGCGTGAGCCACTGCACCTGGGCAGATTTGTCATCTTTTCTACCTGAATGCTTACCTTCAGTCTTGAAGGAAGTGTGTGCAAATGTCCTCCAAGTGAATAGAAATAAACTAACCTATTTCATAACACAGTCCTACTTGATTCCTTTACAAATAGTGATTCAGAGCTTCAGCTCCAGAGTCAAGCTGATCTGGATTTGAATTCCATCTTTTGCAGTAATAAAATTTGACTTAACTTTTTAAGCTTCTTTTCCCTTGTTTGTGAAGTAGAGATGATGATAAAACATTGTTCATAGTTGAAGAAGGTAAATGAGATGATACATTTAAAGTGCTTAGCATGATACTTAATATGCTAACCTGTTAAGTTTTCAATAAATTTTTACTATTATTAAACTATAATAGCCATTCTTTAAAGAAAAAGGGGGCTGGGTGTGGTGGCTCATGCCTGTAATACCGACTTTTTGGGAGGCCGAGGTGGGTGGATCACCTGAGGTCAGGAGTTCAAGACTGGCCTGACCAACATGGAAAAACCTCATCTCTACCAAAAATACAAAATTAGCTGGGCGTGGTGGCGCGTGCCTGTAATCCCAGCTACTCAGGAGGCTGAGGCAGGAGAATTGCTTGAACCCGGGAGGTGGAGGTTGCGATGAGCCAAGATTGCGCCATTGCACTCCAGCCTGGGCAACAAAAGTGAAACTCTGTCTCAAAAAAAAAAAAAAAAAAAAAAAAAAAAAAAGGGAGGGAGGAAAGGAAAAGAAAATCAGTCAATACACTAGGTGTCAGCGTTGTGCTTCAAATCGTGAAGTGCACAAAATGCCTACTCTGATTTTATTTAGAAGGTGTCCAAGTTGAACTGGCTTAGAATAGAAAGATACTTAAGCAGATCTGGGAAAGTCAGAATTCTAAAACTGCAAAAGGATATAACAATGTGCTGGCTTAGGACAGCATACACTGATGATCTTTTAAAGCTCGCAATCTATTAAAAATAAGAGCTGCCTACCCCACTGGTCTACAGCCATCTCCATAGACTCAGCATGGAAATTAAGACTAATCTCACCTTTGTCTAGGATGCCAGCATTTTTCTCATATCTATGATCTAAGTCTTGGAGTCATTTTCTAGGAAGAATTGTGTTTGAATCCTGTCTTTACTATTTATTAGCTGTGTAGATGATGATAATATTTGTTTTACCTACTCCATAGGGTCATCAGAATGACATCTGAAAAATGTTTATTTTGAAAAGCGGCTTACTAAAATGTAAAATATTATTATTCTGTACAGTTGGCAAACAACACAGGTAGAGAGAGGAAGATTTTTCCCAGAATTCTTGAGTTGCTCTGAAGCCTCAATTTTTTGAAAAGATAATTTGCTCTTAAATGAAACTTAGAATGAACTGATTGAGCTTGTTTAAATACTGGTTATGACCCAATCCCAAAATGGGATTAATCCACAGTGTAGTAACACAATCCTATGTATTTCTTTTTTCTTTCTTTTTTTTTTTTTTTTAAGACAGAGTCTCTATAGCCTAGGATGGAGTGTAGTGGTGCGATCTTGGCTCACTATAACCTCTACCTCCCAGATTCAAGGAATTCTCGTGTCACAGCCTCCCAAGTAGCTAGGATTACAGTCGTATGCCACCACGCCCAGCTAATTTTTCTATTTTTTTTTTTTTTAGTAGAGACAGGGTTTCATCATGTTGGCCAGGCTAGTCTTGAACTCCTGGCCTCAAGTGATCCACCCGCCTTGACCTCCCAAAGTGCTGAGATTACAGGCTTGAACCACTGTGCCCAGCCAATCCTATGTATTTCATAGTATACAGTAATAATCTTAGAGTGAATATGAAAAAAAAGCCTCTAAACTTCCTTAACACAGACTATCAGTCATTTAATAGCTGAATATTTGGTCTGAGTGGGATAATACTTGATATAGCATTCTTTGGGTATAGACCTTAAGTTTTTCATAGGTTTTCTCATGATTTTGCATGTGAACTAAACTGTTATATCTCTATCACATTCATTGAGAATCCATTATATGCTAGACATTTGAAAAGGAGAGTAAAAACTGGTTTAGAATAACTAGTCTGGAATAATTTCAACAGGTTCTTTTAGGGTTTAATTACAAAGGTTTGATTGCAGGCCGACTCAAGAAATTGAAAGGGGAGTTTTAACAATTTTAAAGTTTTACTTCAGTGACATAAGCAATAGTAAAGTTGACAATCCTTAATCCAAAAATTGAAATGCTCCAAAATCTGAAAGTGTTTGAGCAAAGACATGACACCACAAGTAGGAAATTCCACACCAGACCTCATATGACAGGTCACAGTCAAAAAGCAGTCTAAACTTTGTTTCATGCACAAAATTATTAAGAATATTATATAAAATTACCTTCAGGTTATATGTATTAGGTATATATAAAACATGAGTGAATTTTATGTTTAGTCTTGGATCCCATCCCCAGGATATCTCATTATGTCTATGCAAATATTCCATAATCTGAAAGAAATTCAAAATTTGAAACATGTCTGGTCCCAAACATTTCAGATAAAGGATATTCAACCTTTAGAAGCAGCTCTATAAATGCCTACTGAGAGTATCAGAAAGATAGTGTTAACTTGCATGGTCTATTTTTGGGTTGCACTTATGAAAATCTCTTGGGCAAGGACAAAACCAGACCTTTATAGGCAACTAAGACTTACCTTCATACATGTAGAGATAGATATACATACATGTGTATAATAATAACTATTATAATATAATTGTATAATATAACTACTATAATAACTATAATAACTATTATTGCTAATGTTAGTGGCAGTAGTAGATATAAATGATGATATAGACACCATAACATAAAAAGATGTCTATTCCAGTAGAATCTATTCAGTGAGTTTATAGTGTAATCATGGGCTAAATCAGACTGATATAAATTCTATCATGTAGATTATAAAATTTACATGATAAAGTTTGCAATCTACCCATCTGACAAAGGGCTAATATCCGGTATCTACAAGGAGCTTAAACAAATTTACAAGAAGAAAACAACTCCATCAAAAAGTGGGTGAAGGATATGAACAGACACTTTTCAAAAGAAGACATTTAAGTTGCCCACAAACATGAAAAAAAGCTCATCATCACTGGTCATTAGAGAAATGAAAATGAAAACCACAATGAGATACCATCTCATGCCAGTTAGAACGGCGATCATTAAAAACTCAGGAAACTAACAGATGCTGGAGAGGATGTGGAGAAATAGGAACGCTTTTACACTGTTGGTGGGAGTGTAAATTAGTTCAACCATTGTGGAAGACAGTGTGGAGATTCCTCAAGGAGCTAGAACTAGAAATAGCATTTGACCCAGCAATCCCATTACTGGGTATATATCCGAAGGACTATATATCATGCTACTATAAAGACACATGCCCATATATGTTTATTGGAGCACTACCCACAATAGCAAAGACTTGGAACCAACCCAAATGCCCATCAATGATAGACTGGATAAAGAAAATGTGGCACTTATACACCATGGAATACTACACCGCCATAAAGAAGAATGAGTTCATGTCCTTTGCAGGGACATGGATGAAGGTGGAAACCATCATTCTCAGCAAACTAAAACAAGAACAGAAAACCAAACACCACATGTTCTTACAAGTGGGACTTGAACAATGAGAACACATGGACACAGGGAGGGAAACATCACACACGGGGGTCTGTCAGGGCATGGGGGACAAGGGGAGGGATAGCATTAGGAGAAATATGTAATGTAGATGATGGGTTGATGGGTGCCACAAACCACCATGGCACATGTATACCTATGTAACAAACCTGCACGTTTTGCACATGTATCTTAGAACTTAAAGTATAATAAAAAAAAACTTCAAAAATACTTCAAATGAATAATAAATGTGATAGCTGTACTATTATGGTGAACTTGAGGTTTAGAGAATGGTTTTTCCATGTCTGAGTTGCAGAGATATTACTAATACTATACAAGAATAATTTCTCCATCTTTTCTCTGAAGTGATAGATAACTGTCTTCCTATGAGACAGAAACTTGGAGCTTTCTCCCTTTTAGTTAATAACCAATTTATAGCTGTCTTTAAACTTTGCATCCTTCTTTTCTAAAAAGAAAATCTAAAAAGGAAATCTAGCCTGGTTAGTATAGTAGTGTTTTTCAAGTGTTTTAAAAATATGGGTTATATATAAAATTAGTGGTTTGCAGTAAATTTTGAAAAGTGCAATAAAATAGAAAATAGAGTGCACCACACAAAGTAAAGTATTTTATGCATCAATACACACACATGTATATACATAAACATATTAGTCCATATGCAAAACATGAGAGACAGTGTATGAAGTGACTAAGGGCATGGGTTCTGGAGCCACAGGGCCTGTATTCAAATCCTGGTCTGGTTACTTGTCTTTGGACAAGTCACTAAGTGCTTCAAGTTACTCATTTGTAAAATCGAGATATTAATAACCTTACAGGATATTGTGAGGATTAAATGAGCTACCACATGTAAAGAGCTTATAATTTGTAAGGCACTTTCTATACACATATACATACACCCTATTTATACGCACATGTATAGTGAGGGATATGTGTGTGTGTGTGTGTGTGTGTGCGTGCACTATGTTCTAATGTAAAATATGTTTCTTACTCTGAATCGTGGTTTTAAAAGATATCAAAGCTACTGGCTTATCAGGTGGCTGGCATTGTGGGTGGATATGGAGTGATGAGACCCTGGTCCTGGTCAATATTCTGCCAATTCCTGTGTGACCTGGAACATGTTACTTAACCTCTCTGTCCTCATTGCTGCATTGTTCTCTCTCTCTCTCCCTCCCTCCCTCTCTCTCTCTTTCTCTCTCCCCTACTTCAGCCTCTTCAGTAGCTGGGACTATAGGTGTGTGACACCATGCCTGGCTAATTTTTTTATTTTTTTGCAGAGACAGGATCTCACTATGTTCCCCAGGCTCTCATTGTCTTTTTCTTAAAGGTAATTAGACACTAAATTATCCTAAATGTGCCAATAAACAATATAATTCTATGCTTCTGTTAATCTTTCTGGTTCTTCCCTCTCTCCCCTTTTGAGAAAAATGGGAAGTTCTTTATGGATTGTGGATTATGAGTTTTGACCTTGGCCAGGATGAATGAGTGAGGATTAGGTACCTGAGGAAAAAGACACCTAATAGGGACTCTCCATATAGAATAGGGACTAAATGACCTTATCATATTCTTCCTCTGAGGGGAAGTTGAATGTGGGAAGAGAGGCAACATTTGAGATGCATAGAGGAGACATCAGAATGAAAGAGAATGAGAGCCAGTGTGGTGGCATGTGCCTGTAGTTCCAGCCACTTGGGAGGCTGAAGCAGGAGATCACTTGAGCCCAGGAGTTCAAAGTTACAGTGAGCTATGGTTGCGTCACTCCAGTCCAGCTTGGGTGACAGAGCAAGTCCCCTGTCTTTAAAATAATAATAATAATAATAATACCAATAAAAGAATGGAAGATAGAGAAGTGTGGCTGTAGTATCCTTCAAACTGTAATAGAAAAAGGTGGCCTGTAGAATCAGTGCTGGTGACAAAGTTATGCTTAGCGGGGAGAAACATCGGAAACTGCCTTTGATGAGCTATTATGGCTATAGAAACACTGATCTTGAAGACATGCCCTATCTAGTTTAGAAGTGAGACAAAAAGATAGTTGAGGTCAGAATGAGTCAGGAGAGAAGACGAGTCAATGAAGAGGCAAAGGGGCTTGAGAAACACAAGAAGATATAGGTTGAATACGAGAGACAACCAGTGAACCTTTCTTGTGAAAAGGGATGATCGATAACATTTTTAGTAGCAGGAATGTCTAAACCTCATTTTTTGTTTTTGTTGGCTCTGCAACCCCCCTCTATGGCCCTAGACCTTCAGTCTTGAGTTGACAGTGTTCCTGAAAGTAAGGGGATTACAAAGGATCCATCAGCTTGATACAAAGTAGAAAATGCAATGAAGAACAGTTGCTAAGAATTTAGTGGAAGCAGAAACTCAGCTTTGAAAAGTAACCACCCCTGCCCGTCCTCCCACCTCCGATTCCAAGCACCCAGAGATATTCGTCCAGAGATATTCAGGGATGCCAAGTTACCTAATATATATGGCGTGTAGGTTTGAGACAATTTACTTAAATCTTGGAAGACAAGGTTCTATGGGTTGAATACATCCCCTTCAAAATTCAGGTGTTGCCAATGTGATAGAGAGGTGTGTCATTTAAGAAGTGATGAGGCCATGGGAACGCCTCCCTCAATGGGATTAAGGCTTCATGCAGCTTGCCCTTCCATCTTCAGCCATGTGGGAACTTGGCAAGAAGTCCTTCACCAGACCAAACGCCATGCCTATCTTGGACTTCCCAGCTTTCAAATTGTGAGAAATAAATTTCTTTTCTTTATGAATGACTCAGTCTTGAGTATTTTCTTATAGCAGCACAAAACCGACTAAGACACAAGGTGAGTCAAGCAAGTGCAATAATTGGGGGTATTCAAGAGGCTGATACATGACATGATAGCACAGTTCTCTGTTACTTAGATTGGTATTTTTCAAAGAGCATCTTATTACTAGCTTTGTAAGTTACTCCTCACCAAACTCCTTGCCAAATTTTAATAATTTTAATATACATGGAATATTTAGATACATTGAATTCTCAAATAGGAAATTATATTTTCATATACCAGCAAATTGAAATTAAAACAGAAATATTTACAGAAGCATCAAAAATTATATTTAGGGATAAATCTGACCAAATATGTGGAAGATCTATCTGTACACTGGAAACTACAAAATGTTGCTGAAAGAAGTTAAAGAAAGCTTCAATAAATGAAGATATATACCTTCTGCATGGGCTGGAAGACTCAATATTTTTAAGATATCAGTTCTCCTCAAATTGATTTATAGATTCAACATAATCCCAACCAAAATCTCAGCAGACTTAAAAAAAAAAAAGGGAACTGGCAAGCTGGTATGGGAATGCCAAGGACCTAGAATAACTACCACAACTTCAGAAGAAGAAGAAAAAAAAGAACAAAGTTGAAAGGCTATACTATTGGATTTTAACCATTATTATTAAAATATAATAATCAAAACAGGGTGGTATTGGCATGAAGATAGACAATTACACTAAAGAAGCAGAATAGATAACTCTGAAATAGACCCACACATGGACAATGACTTTTTTACAGTGGTACAAAGGTAATGCAATGGGAACAGGGTAGATTTTTTCAACAAATGGTGCCGGAACAATTGGATATCCATATCTCTGTCTATATGTATATAAAGGAACTTGGATTGATGCCATGCAACATATACAAAAACTAACTCAAAATAGGTCATATATGTCAATGTAAAACCTAAACTCTTAGAAGAAAACATGGGAGAAAACCTTTGTAACCTTCGGTTCAGCAAATATTTCTTAGATAAAACACCAAAATCGGCCAGGCATGGTGGCTTACACCTATAATCCCAGCAATTTGGGAGGCTGAGGCAGGTGGATCACTTGAGGTCAGGAGTTGGAGACTAGCCTGGCTAACATGATGAAACCCTGTCTCTACTAAAAATATAAAAATTAGCTGGGAGCGGTGGCTTGCACCTGTAGCTCCAGCTACGTGGGAGGCTGAGGCACAATAATTGCTTGAACTCGGGAGGCAGAGGTTGCAGTGAGCCAAGATTGTGCCACTGCACTCCAGCCTGGGCAAGAGCGAGATCCTGTCTCAAAAACAAACAAAAAACCCACCAAAATCACAACCAATAAAAGGATGAATTGATAAATTAGACTTCATCAAAATTTAAAATTTCTATTTTTCAAAGACACTATTAAGAGAATGAAAAGACAAGCCACATAGTGAGATAAAATCTTTGGCCAGAATATATTTGATAAAGGACTTGGACACTTGACTCAACAATAAGAAAACAAATAACCCAATTAAAATAATGGGCTAAAGGTTTGAACAGACATTTCTCCAAAGAAGATATATAGATGACAAGTAATTGCATGAAAAGGTGCCCAATATCATTACTCATTAGGTAAATGCAAATTAAAAACTGCAGTGAGATACTACTACATACCTATAAAAATGATTAAAATTAAAATGATTCACCATACCAAGTGCTGGTGAGAATGTGGAGGAACTAAGTATCTCATATACTGCCAGTAGAAATGTAAAATGGTACAATCACTTTGTAAACCAGTTTGAGAGTTACTTAAAAAGTTAGATGTATGGTGGCAAGATGGTGAAATAGAAGCCTACACCACTTGCCCCCAACCACTGGAACACCAAATTTAACAACTATAGAGAAAAACACCATCACAAGAAGCAAATATCAGGTGAGAAATCAGAGTACCATACTTTAACTTCATATTACTGACAGAGTCACTGATGAGGGCAGGAGAGACAGTCGTCTTGAATCGCCAATGCCACACCTCTCACATCCCTATCTCATCTCCTCAGCACAGAGAATCTGTGCATTTTGGGGAGGGAGAGTGCTGCAATTGGAGGACTTTACATTGAACTCAGTGCTACCTGTCACAGTGGAGAATAAAGCTATGCTGGGCTCAGCAAATGCCTGTGCATGGAGAGAGCATTGGGACCACCCTTAGCCAGAGGGGAATTGCCCATTCCAGTGATCAGAACTTGAATTTCTAGGAGTGTGGGCTGAAGTGCCCTGGGGGTTCTAGGTAAACTTGAAAGGCAGTTTAGAACACAAAGACTGCAATTGCTAGGCAACTCCTAGTGCTAGCCCAGGCTTAGAGCCAGTGGACCTGGGTGGCAGGTAACCTAGGGAGACATCAGCTGACGTGGCTAAGGGAGAACTTGTGCTCACGCAACAAAAGTGACTCCTTTCTTCTGCTTAAGGATAGGAAAGTGAAGAGTTAAGAGGACGATGTCTTGCATCTTGGATATCAGCTCAGCCACTGTAGGATAGGCCACCGGGCAGAGTCCTGAGGCCCTCATTCCAGGCCCTACTTTCCAGATGACATTTTGAGACACACACTGGTGCAAAAGAACCTGCTGCCTCGAAGGGAAGGACCTAGTCCTGGCAGGATTAATCACCTGCTGACTAAGGAGCCCTTGGGCCCTGAATAGCCAGCAGTGATACCCAGGGACCACACTGTGGGCATTGGGCTCTGAGATGTGCTGACTTCAGGGGTGACTCAGCACATTCCCAGCTGTGGTGGCTATGGTGAAAGACTCCTGTTTGATAAAAGCTTTTATTAAAGACTGTATGTCTTTATAGGTGGACACCATTTCTGGACCTGCCCTGGGTCAGAGGAGAGCCTACTGCCCTGAAAGGTGAGTCCCAGGCTTGGGAGCATTCACCCCAAGCTGACAGAGGAGCCCTTGGGCTCAAAACAAACATCAGCTGTGGCCTGGCAGAACCCCCTGTGGACTGGTAGTAGTGATGGCCACAGGGACAGCTTCCTCTGTGGAAAGCGAAGGACTTTCTATTGTGGTTTGAGTGCCAGCTTAGCTGCAGTAGAATAGAATGTTAGATAAATTTCTAAGGTTTTTGACTCCAGTCCTTGGCTCACAAACAGCATCTGTGGACACACCTGGAGCCTGGGGGGGATCTTACCACCCTTAAGGAAAGAGCCTTGGATAAGGTCCAGTGCATTGCTGGCTTCAGGTCTGACCCAGCACAGTCCCAGTGGTGGTGGCCACAGGGGTACTTGCATCACCACACCTCCAGTTCCAGGTGCCTCAGCACAGAGAAACTCCATATGTTTGGGAGAAAATAGGGAAAAGAACAAGAGCTTCTGCTTGGTAATCCAGATAATTCTTTTGGATCTTATCTAAGACACCAAGGTAGTACTTCTACAAGTCTGCAAAAACCACAGCATTATTGAGTTTGAGGCCCAAGTCCCTTTGAATACCTGGAAAACCTTCCCAAAATGGGACAGGCACAAACAAGCCCAGACTGTGACAACTACAATAAATACCTAATTCTTCAATGCCCAGACACTGAAGAACATCTACAAGCACCAATGCTTTCCAAGAAAACATGACCTCACCAAATGAACTAAATAAGACACCACAGCCCAATCCTGGAGAAACAGATATGTGACCTTTCAGACAGAGAATTCAAAATAGCTGTTTTGAGGAAGCACAATGAAATTCAAGAGAAAACAGAAAATGAATCCAGAATTCTATTAGCTAAATTTAACGAAGAGATTGAAGCAAAAAGAAGCAGAAATTGTAGAGCTGAAAAATGCAACTGACATGCTGAAGAAGCCATCAGAGTCTCAATAGTAGAACTGATCAAACAGAACAGAGAATTAGCTTGAAAAGAGGTGATTTGAAAATGGAGTCAGAAGAGACAGAAAGAAGAATAAAAAACAATGAAGCATGCCTACAAGATCTAGAAAGTAGCCTCACAAGGGATACTCTAAGAGATATTGGCCTTAAAGAGGTGGTAGAGAAGGAGAAAGCAGTAGGAAGTTTATTCAAAGGGATAATATCAGAGAACTTCCCAAACCTAGAAAAGATATCAACATTCAAGTATAAGAAGGTTATAGAACAGCAAGCAGATATAACCCAAAGAAGACTACCTCAGGCATCAAATAATCAGACTCCTGAAGGTCAAGGATAAAGAAAGGATCCTAAAATCAGCAAGAGAAAGGAAACAAATAACATACAATTGAGCTCCAATACATCTGGCAGCAGACTTTTCAGTGGAAACCTTACAGGTCAGGAGAGAATGGTATGACACTTTTAAAGTGTTGAAGGAAAAAACCTTTTACCCTAGACTAGTATACCTGGTGAAAATATTCTTCAAACATGAATGAGAAATCAAGACTTTCCCAGAGAAACAAAAGCTGAGGGATTTCATCAACACCAGACCTGTTCTACAAGAAATGCTAAAAAGAGCTCTTCAATTTGAAAAAAAAAAAAATGAGCAAGAAGAAATCATCAGAAGCTACAAAACTCACTGGTAATAGTAAACACACAGAAAAACACAGAATAGTATGAATAGTGTAACACTGTAATTGTAGTGTATAAAGTACTCTTTTTTTTTTTCCAGACAGAGTCTTGCTCTGTCACCCAGGCTGGAGTACAGTGGTGTGATCTCGGCTCACTGCAAGCTCTGCCTCCTGGGTTCACACCATTCTCCTGCCTCAACCTCCCGAGTAGCTGGGACTACAGGTGCCCGCCACCATACCTGGCTAAGTTTTTGTATTTTTCAGTAGAGACGGGGTGTCACCATGTTAGCCAGGATGGTCTCGATCTCCTTACCTTGTGATCTGCCTGCCTCGGCCTCCTAAAGTGCTGGGATTACAGGCGTGAGCCACCGCACCCAGCCATAAAGTACTCTTTAGAAATGCTAAATGATGAACCAATCAAAAATAATAACTACAGCTTTTCAAGACACAGACAGTACAATAAGATATACTTATTGATATATCTTATATCAATAAGATATACTTTATATCTTATATCATAAGATATATAGATATCTTATATCTATATATCTTATATCAGTAAGATATACTTTAACTTTAAGTTAAAAAGTTAAAAAGCTGGGGGATGAAGTGAAAAGTGTAGAATTTTTATTAGTTTTCTTTTTGCATGTTTGTTTATGCAATTAGTGTTGTCTTCAGTTTAAAACAATGGGTTATAAGATAGTATTTGCAAGCCTCATGGTAACCTCAAATCAACACACAATGGATACACAAAAAATAAAAAGCAAGAAATTAAATCATAGCACCAGAGAAAATCACCTTCACTAAAAAAGGACAAGAAGGAAGGAAAAAGGGAAGAGAAGACCACAAAACAAACAGAAAACAACAAAATGGCCAGAGTAAGTCCTTACTTATCTATAATAACATTGTAAATGAACTAAACTCTCCATTCAAAAGACAGAGAGTGGCTGAATGGATGAGAAAATAAGAACGAATGATCTGTTGCCTATAAGAAACACACTTCACCTATAAAGATACACATAGACTGAAAATCAGGGATGGGAAAAGATATTCTATGCAAATCAAAGCCAAAAAAGACCAGGAGTAGCTATATTTATATCAGACAAAATGGATTTCAAGACAAAAATGATAAGAAGACATGAAGTCCTTGCCCATGCCTATGTCCTGAATGGTATTGCCTAGGCTTTCTTCTAGGGTTTTTATGGTTTTAGGTCTAACATTTAAGTCTTTAGTCCATCTTGAATTAATTTTTGTATAAGGTGTAAGGAAGGGATCCAGTTTCAGCTTTCTACATATGGCTAGCCAGTTTTCCCAACACCATTTATTAAATAGGGAATCCTTTCCCCATTGCTTGTTTTTGTCAGGTTTGTCAAAGATCAGATAGTTGTAGATATGCGGCATTATTTCTGAGGGCTCTGTTCTGTTCCATTGGTCTATATCTCTGTTTTGGTACCAGTACCATGCTGTTTTAGTTACTGTAGCCTTGTAGTATAGCTTGAAGTCAGGTAGCATGATGCCTCCAGCTTTGTTCTTTTGGCTTAGGATTCACTTGGCAATGCAGGCTCTTTTTGGGTTCCATATGAACTTTAAAGTAGTTTTTTCCAATTCTGTGAAGAAAGTCATTGGTAGCTTGATGGGGATGGCATTGAATCTATAAATTACCTTGGGCAGTATGGCCATTTCACCATATTTATTCTTCCTACCCATGAGCATGGAATGTTCTTCCATTTGTTTGTATCCTCTTTTATTTCATTGAGCAGTGGTTTGTAGTTCTCCTTGAAGAAGTCCTTCACATCCTTTGTAAGTTGGATTCCTAGGTATTTTATTCTCTTGGAAGCAATTGTGAATGGGAGTTCACTCATGATTTGGCTCTCTGTTTGTCTGTTACTGGTGTATAAGAATGCTTGTGATTTTTGCACATTGATTTTGTATCCTGAGACTTTGCTGAAGTTGCCTATCAGCTTAAGGAGATTTTTGGCTGAGACGATGGGGTTTTCTAGATATACAATCATGTCATCTGCAAATAGAGACAATTTGACCAAAAGCAATGGCAACAAAAGCCAAAATTGACAAATGGGATCTAATTAAACTAAAGAGCTTCTGCACAGCAAAAGAAACTACCATCAGAGTGGACAGGCAACCTACAGAATGGGAGAAAATTGTTGCAATCTACTCATCTGACAAAAGGTTAATATCCAGAATTTACAATGAACTCAAACAAATTTACAAGAAAAAAACAACCCCATCAAAAAGTGGGCAAAGGATATGAACAGACACTTCTCAAAAGACGACATTTATGCAGCCAAAAGACACTTGAAAAAATGCTCATGATTACTGGCCATCAGAGAAATGCAAATCAAAACCACAATGAGATACCATCTCACACCAGTTAGAATGGCGATCATTAAAAAGTTAGGAAACAACAGGTGCTGGAGAGGATGTGGAGAAATAGGAACACTTTTACACTGTTGGTGGGACTGTAAACTAGTTCAACCATTGTGGAAGTCAGTGTGGTGATTCCTCAGGGATCTAGAACTAGAAATACCATTTGACCCAGCCATCCCATTACTGGGTATATACCCAAAGGATTATAAATCATGCTGCTATAAAGACACATGCACACGTATGTTTATTGCAGCACTATTCACAATAGCAAAGACTTGGAACCAACCCACATGTCCAACAGTGACAGACTGGATTAAGAAAATGTGGCACATATACAGCATGGAATACTATGCAGCCATAAAAAATGATGAGTTCATGTCCTTTGTAGGGATATGGATGAAGCTGGAAACCATCATTCTCAGCAAACTATCGCAAGGACAAAAAACCAAACACCGCATGTTCTCACTCATAGGTGGGAATTGAACAATGAGAACACATGGACACAGGAAGGGAAACATCACACACCGAGGTCTGTTGTGAGGTGGAGGGAGTGGGGAGGGATAGCATTAGGAGATATATCTAATGTTAAATGACGAGTTAATGGGTGCAGCACACCAACATGGCACATGTATACATATGTAGCAAACCTGCACGTTGTGCACATGTACCCTCAAACTTAAAGTATAATTAAAAAAAAACTATAAGAAGAGACAAAGAAGGTCATTATATAATGATAAAGGGGTTAGTTCAGCAAGAGGGTATAATGATTATTAATCTATATGCATTCAATACTAGAGCACCCAAATATATAAAGCAAATATTAATTAATAGAGCTAAAGAGGGAGATCTCAATACAATAATATCCAGAGACTTCAACACCTCAATTTTAGCATTGGACAGATCTCCCAGATAGAAAATTAACAGAGAAACTTTGGACTTAATCTACACTATGGAACAAATGGATCTAATAGATATTTACGGAACATTTCATCCAATGGCTGCAGAATACACATTCTTCTCCTCAGCACATAAATCATTCTGAAGGACAGGCGATATGTTAGGTTACAAAACAAAACATTAAAAAAAATTGAAATAATATCAAGAATCTTCTCTGACCACAATGAAATAAAACTAAGAATAACGAGAGGAACTTTGTAAAACTATACAAGGACTTCGGCGGACATGGCTCCCAGCGTGCCAGCGGCAGAACCCGAGTATCCTAAAGGCATCCAGGCCGTGCTGCTGGGGCCTCCTGGGGACGGTAAAGGCACCCAGGCACCCATATTGGCTGAAAACTTCTGTGTCTGCCATTCGGCTACTGGGGACAGGCTGAGGGCCATGGTGGCTTCTGGCTCAGAGCTAGAAAAAAAGCTGAAGGCAACTATGGATGCTGGGAAACTGGTGAGTGATGAAATGGTAGTGGAGCTTATTGAGAAGAATTTGGAGACCCCCCTTGTGCAAAAATGTTTTTCTTCTGGATGGCTTCCCTCGGACTGTGAGGCAGGCAGAAATGCTCGATGACCTCATGGAGAAGAGGAAAAAGAAGCTTGATTCTGTGATTGAATTCAGCATCCCAGACTCTCTGCTGATCCGAAGAATCACAGGAAGGCTGATTCACCCCAAGAGTGGCCGTTCCTACTATGAGGAGTTCAACCCTCCAAAAGAGCTCATGAAAGATGACATCACCGGGGAACCCTTGATTCGTCGATCAGATGATAATGAAAACGCCTTGAAAATCCGCCTGCAAGCCTACGACACTCAAACCACCCCACTCATAGAGTACTTCAGGAAACGGGAGATCCACTCTGCCATTGATGCATCCCAGACCCCTGATGTCGTGTTCGCAAGCACCCTAGCAGCCTTCTCCAAAGCCACATCCTAGTATCAGAAGGCCAGGCGAGACTGCACCACTGCCCATCACCCCACGGCGTGATCCCTGCTCTTAGGTGCTGGGCAGAAGGGAAGGGTGATCAGGGTGAGGATGGTGAGAGAGGGCTGGTGAGGGGCTCAGAGGAATACTTGGAACAACAGCAGTGTTATTGTAGTGTGGCAGTTTCTTTTATACATAGGTGGGAGTTTTTAAAGTAAGGGAAAAATTAATTTTTTAAAAAACACCATGCTTGGAGGGTGGGGGTAGAAATAGAGAGATACAATGTTATTTCTAAGGAATTGGGTTTTCATTTACTCTGGACTGGTGAAAATATTTTTTAAAGCCAGTGCTCTGAGACCTCAGCTTTTAACTCAGAACCCCATGGGTTCCAGACCAAGAGTACAGGAAATCGAATTGTTGTCCTGTCTGTCTATAGCTTGGAACAGGGAGGCTTTGATTACTTACCCTGGTTCCACATACTGTAAACCATCTCCACATTTGAAAGAGATGTAAGGTGTATTCATAGGGATGGTGGCTCAACAAATCAAGCAAACTGAAATCAAGGGGAGGGGGAAGGGAATGAAATGGAAAGGGAGGCTGATTCCCTTCTCCTGACTTACCACTAACTTACTAGGCTACCTACTCTCATGAGTAACCTCTCACAGCTATCCAGCACATGCCGCAATCCTATGCTCTTGCCTTCTTTTATCTGCAGTGTGTGAAGGGACTCTTTTAAATAAATGAGCAAGTGTCCTAAGCTATCTCATCCAAAGATTGTCCTTTCCGTTCTCAAATCTTGTGACTGGGATCACTCAACAGCACTGTGATGTATTATTTTCAATGAGGTGCCTTTCTTAAGACCAAAGGCTGCCTTGTTGGGCCCCTAAATCAATAAAATATGTTAAAATTTGAAAAAAAAAACTATACAAACACATGGAAATTCAGCAATATGCTCCTGAATGACCAGTGGGTCAATGAAGAAATTAAGAAGGAAATTGAAAAATTTCTTGGAATAAATGATAATGGAAGCATACCAAAACCTTTGGGATACAGTGAAAGCAGTACGAAGACGGAAATTTATAGCTATAAGTGACCACATCAAAAAAGAAGAAAAACTTCAGATAAATAATCTAATGATTCATTTTAAGGAATAGAAAAGCAAGAGCAAACCAAATCAAAATTAGTAGAAGAAAACAAATAACAAAAGTTGAAGCAGGTCGTTGGCGAAGCCTGAGTCCTGTCCTCTCACTCTCTTCCCCAGACAGCATGAGCTTCATCACTCGCTCCACCTTCTCCACCAACTACCGGTCCCTAGACTCTGTCCAGGCGCCCAGCTACGGCACCTGGCAGGTCAGCAGCTCGGCCAGAGTCTATGCATGTGCCGGGGGTTCTCGTTCCCGGATCTCTATGTCCCGCTCCACCAGCTTCCGGGACGGCATGATGTTCCGGGGGCCTGGGCACGGGGATGGCCGGGGGTCTGGCAGGAATGGGAGGCATCCAGAACGAGAAGGAGACCATACAAAGCCTGAACGACTGCCTGCCCTCCTACCTGGACAGAGTGAGGAGGCTGGAGAATGAGAACTGGAGGCTGGAGAGCAAAATCCGGGAGCACCTGGAGAAGAAGGGATCCCCGGTCAGAGACTGGAGCCATTACTTCAAGACTATGGAGGACCTGAGGGCCCAGATCTTCGCAAATACTGTGGATAATGCCCACATCGTTCTGCAGATTGACAATGCCTGTCTTGCTGCTGATGATTTTAGAGTCAACTGTGAGACAGAGCTGGCCATGTGCCAGTCGGTAGAGAACGACATCCATGGGCTCTGCGAGGTCATTGATGACACCAATGTCACTCAGCTGCAGCTGGAGACAGAGATCCAGGCTTTCAAGGAGGAGCTGCTCTTATGAAGAAGAACCATGAAGAGGAAGTAAAAGGCCTACAAGCCCAGATTGCCAGCTCTGGGTTGACTGTGGTGGTAGATGTCCCCACATCTCAGGACTTCGCCAAGATCATGGCAGACATCTGGGCCCAATACGACGAGCTGGCTCAGAAGAACAGAGAGGAGCTGGACAATAGGTGGTCTCAGCAGATTGAGGAGAGCACCACAGTGGTCACCACACAGTCCACTGAGGTTGGAGCTGCTAAGACGACGCTCACAGAGCTGAGACATACAGTCCAGTTCTTGGAGATCAACCTGGACTCCATGAGAAATCTGAAGGCCAGTTTGGAGAACAGCCTGAGGGAGGTAGTGGCCCGCTATGCCCTGCAGATGGAGCAGCTCAATGGGATCCTGCTGCACCTGGAGTCAGAGCTGGCACAAACCTGGGCAGAGGGACAGTGCCAGGCCCAGGAGTACCAGGCCCTGCTGAACATCAGGGTCAAGCTGGAGGCTGAGATCGCCACCTACCGCCGCCTGCTGGAAGATGGCAAGGACTTCAATCTTGGTGATACCCTGGACTGCAGCAACTCCATGCAAACCATCCAAAAGACCACCACCCGCCAGATAGACCCGCCGGACAGTGGATGGCAAAGTGGTGTCTGAGACCAATGACACCAAAATTCTGAGGCATTAAGCCAGCAGAAGCAGGGTATCCTTTGGGGAGCCCGAAGCCAATAAAAAGTTCAGAGGTTAAAAAAAATAAATAAAAAAAGTTGAAGCAGAAATAAATGAATTTGAAATGAGGAAAACAATACAAAAGACCAATGAAACAAAAAGTTGGTTTTTTTCAAAAGATAAACAAAATTGACAAACATTTAGCCAGAGTAAGGGAAAAATGGAGAGGACTCAAATACATAAAAACAGAGATGAAAAAGGAGACATTACAACTGATACCACAGAAATTCAAAGGATTATTAGTGGCTAATATGAGCAACTACATGCCCATATATTGGAAAGTCTAGAGGAAATGGATAAATTCCTCGACACAGACAACCTACCAAAACTGAACCATGAAGAAATCTAAAATCTGAACAGACCAATAACAAGTAACAAGATTAAAGCTGTAATAAAAAGTCTCCCAGCAAAGAAAAGCCTGGAATCCAATGGCTTCACTGCTGAATTTTAGCAAACATTTGAAAAAGAACTAATATCAATCCTACTCAAATTATTTTGAAAAATAGAGGAGGAGGGAATACTTCCAAACTCATTCTATGAGGCAAGGATACACCAGGCAATACTATGCAACCATAAAAAGGAATAAGATTATGTTATTTGCAGAACATGTATGGAGTTGAAAGACATTATCCTCATCAAACTAACGCAGGAACAAAAAACCAAACATCACACGTTCTCAGTTATAAGTGGGAGCTGAACAATGAGACCACATGGACACATAAGGGAAAACAACACACACTGGGGCCTGTTGGTTGGAGGGTGGGTATTGAGGGGAGGGAGAATCAGGAAGAATAGCTAATGGCCGCTGGGCTTACTACCTAGGTGATGGAATGATCTGTGCAGCAAACCACCATGGCACACATTTATCTGTGTAACAAACCTGCACATGTACCCTTAAAATAAAATTTGAAGAAAAAAAAAAGTCTCCTAGTAAAGAAAAGTGTGGGCCCAATGGCTTTAACACTGAATTCTACCAAACATTTAAAGAAGAACTAATACCAATTCTACTCAAACTGTTCCAAAAGACAGAAAAAAGGGATTACTCTCAAACTCATTCTATGAGGCCAGTATTATCCTGCTACCAAAACCAGACAAAGACACATCAAAAAAGGAAAACTACAGGCCAAGTTTTCTGATGAATACTGATGCAAAAATCCTCAACAAAATACTGGCAAACTGAATTCAACAATACATTAAAAAGATAAATCATTATGACCAAGTGGTATTTATCCCAGGGATGAAAGGATGGTTCAACACATGCAAATCAATCAATGTGATACATCATATCCACAGAATGAAGGACAAAAACCATATGATCATTTCAATTGATGCTGAAAAAGCATTACAGTCCAACATCCCTTCATGATAAAAACTCTCAAAAAACTGGGTATAGAAGGAATATACCTCAATAAATAAAAAAGACCCATGGCCAGCATCATACTGAATGGGGAAACACTGAAAGCCTTTCCTCTTAGATGTGGAACATGACAAGTTTGCCCACTTTCGTCACTATTCTTCAACATAGTACTGGAAATCTTAGCCAGAGCAATTAGACAAGAGAAAGAAATAAAGGGTGTCCAAATTGGAATGGAAGAAGCCAAATTATCCTTGTTTGCAGATAATATAATCTTATATTTGGAAAAACTTAAATACTCCACCAAAAAACCCTATTAGAACTGATAAACAAATTCAGTAAGTTGCAGGATACAAAATTAACATACAGCATAAATTTATACAAAATTCAGTAGCACTTCTATATGCCAATAGCAAACAATCTGAAAAAGAAATCAAGAAATTAATCCCATTTACAATAGCTATGAATAAAGTTAAATACTTAGGAATGAACTTAACCAAATAAGTGAAAGATCTCTACAGTTAAAACTATATAACACTGGCCAGGCATGGTGGCTCATTCCTGTAATCACAGCACTTTGGGAGGTTGAGGCAGGTGAATCACCTGAAGTCAGGAGTTTGAGACCACCCTGGCTAACATGGTGAAACCCTGTCTCTACTAAAAATACAAAAATCAGCCAGACGCGGTGGTGCCTGCCTGTAGTCCCAGCTACTGGGGAGGTTGAGGCAGGAGAATTGCTTGAACCTGGGAGGTGGAGGTTGCAGTGAGCCAAGATTACGCCACTGCACTCCAGCCTGGGTGACAGAGTGAGACTCCATCTCAAAAAACAAAAACAAAAACTATATAACACTGATGAAATAAATTGAAGAGGACACAGATAAATGGAAAGATATTCCATGTTCATGGATTGGAAGAATCAATATTGTTAAAATGTCCATACTAGCCAAAGCAGTCTGCAGACTCAATGCACTCCCTATCCAAAGCCCAGTGACATTCTTCACAGAAATAGAATAAACAATCCTAACCTTTACATGGAATCGCAGAAGTCCTAGAATAGCCAAAACTATCCTGAGCAAAATGAATGAAACTGGAGGAATCACATTACCTGACTTCAAATTATATTCTAAAACTATAGTCACCAAAACAACATGGTACTGGCATAAAAATAGACCAATGGAACAGCATAGACAACCCAGAAACTAATTCATATACCTACAATGAACTCATTTTCGACACAGTTGTCAAGAACATAGATGAGGGAAAAGACAGTGATATAGTCTGGATATGTGTCCCAGCCCAAATTTCATGTTGAATTGTAGTCCGTAGTATTGGAGGTAGGACCTGGTGGGATTGATTGGATCATGGGTTGGATTTCTCATGAATGATTTAGCACCATCCTGTTGGTGCTTTCCTCACAATAGTGAGTTCTCATGAGATCTGGCTGTTTGAAAGTGTATGGCACCTTGCTCTCCTTCTCTTGCTCCAGCTCTGCCCATGTCATGTGCATGCTGTTCCCTACCTTCTGCCACAGATCGTAAGTTTCATAAGACCCTCCTAGAAGTTGAGCAGATGCCAGCATCAAGCTTCCTGTACAGCATGCAGAACCATAAGCTAATAAAACCTTTTTGCTTTATACATTACTCAGTCTCAGGTATTTCTTTATGGCAATGTGAAAATTGACTAATACAGAAAATTTATACCTAGGAGTGGGTCATTGCTATAAAGACACCTGAAAATGTGGAAGCAGACTTAGAACTGGGTAACAGGCAGAAGTTGCAAGGTAGGCTGTGGAGCAACCACTTGCTAGAAAGATTTGCATAACTGAAGAGAAGTCAAGTACTGATAGCCAAGACAATGGGGAAAAGGCCTCAAAAGCATTTCAGAGACCTTTGAGGCAGCCCCTCCCATCACAGGCCCTGAGGCCTAGGAGTAAAGAATGGTTTTGTGGGCCAGGCCCAAAGCCCCAGTACTCTGTGCAGCCTCAGGACACTGCTCCACCACATCCCAGCCACTTCTGCTCCATCCATGGCTCAAAGGGGCTCAGGTACAGCTTGAGCTGCTGCTTCAGAGGATACAAGCCATAAGCCTTGGTGGCTTTCATGTAGTGTTAAGCCTGCAGGTGCACAGAGTGCAACAGTTGAGGCTTAGGAGCCTCCACCTAGATTTCAGAGGATGTATGGAAAAGCCTGTGTGTCTAGGCAGAAGCCTACCGCAGGGATGGAGCCCTCATGGAGAACCTCTACTAGGGCAGTGTGGAGGGGAATTGTGGGGTTGGAGACCCCTCACAGAGTCCCCACTGGGGCACTGCTTAGTGGAGCAATGAGAAGAGGGCTGCTGTCCCACAGACCTCATAGTGGTAGATCCCCTGACAGTGTGCCTGGAAAAGCCCACAGACACTTAATGCCAGCTCATGAGAGTAGCTGTGGGGGTTGAACCCTCCAAAGCCACAGGGGCAGAGCTGCCTAAGGCCTTGGGAACCCACTCCCTGAACCACTGTGACCTGGATGTGGGACATGGAGTCAAAGGAGATTATTTGGGAGCGTTAAGATTCAGTGACTGTCCTGCTGGGTTTTGAACTTGTGTGAGACAGACGTAGTCTCTTTCTTTTGGTTGATTTCTCCCTTTTGGAGCAGGAATGTTTACCTAATGCCTATACTCCCATTGTACCTTGGGATTTGATTTTACAGGCTCATAGGTGGAAGGAGATGAATATAAGATGAGACTTTGGACTTGAAATTCAGAGTTAATGCTGGAATAAGCTAAGACTTTGGGAGGACTATTGGGAAGGCATGACTGTGTTTTGAAATGTGAGAAAGAGATGAGATTTGAGAGGGGTCAAGGGTGGAATGATACAGTCTAGATCTGTGTCCTTGTCCAAATTTCTTGGTGAATTGTAATCCACCGTATTGGAGGTGGGGCCTAGTGAAAGTAATTGGATCATGGGGGCTGATTTCTCATAAATGGTTTAGCACCATCCTCCAGGTGCCACTCTGGTGATAGTGAGTGACTTTATGTGAAATCTGGCTGTTTAAAAGTGTGTGGCACCTTGCCGTATGTATCTTGCTCCTGCTCTGGCCATGTGATGTGCCTGCTCCCTATTCATCTTCTGCCATGATTGTAAGATTCCTGAGGTCTTCCCCATAGCCAAGCAGATTCCAGCATCATGCTTGCTTCCTGTACAGCCTGCTGATCATGACCAGAGTTTTTCTTTATAAATTGCCCAGTCTCAGGTGTGTCTTTTTTTTTTTTTTTTTTTTTTTGAGATGGAGTCTCACTCTGTCACCCAGGCTGGAGTGCAGTGGCATGCTCTTGGCTTACTGCAAGCTCTGCCTCCCAGGTTCATGCCATTCTTCTGCTGGGACTACAGGCATATGCCACCACACCCGGCAAATTTTTTGTATTTTTAGTAGAGACGGGGTTTTACCGTGTTAGCCAGGATGGTCTCATCTCCTGACCTCTTGATGTGCCTGCCTTGGCCTCCCAAAGTGCTGGGATTACAGGCATGAGCCATCGCACCTGGCCTTTCTTTCTTTCTTTCTTTTTTTTTTTTTTGAGACTGAGTCTCGCTCTGTCACCAGGCTGGAGTGCAGTAGTGTGATCTTGGCTCACTGCAACCTCTGCTTCCTGGGTTCAAGTGATTCTCCTGCATCAGCCTCCCGAGTAGCTGGGACTACAGGTGCACACCACCATGCCCAGCTAATTTTTGTATTTTTAGTAGAGACGGGGTTTCACCATGTTGGCCAGGATGGTCTTGATCTCCTGACCTCATGATCCACCCACCTCAGCCTCCTGAAATGCTGGGATTACAGCATGAGCCACTGCGCCCGGCCTCAGATGTGTCTTTATAGCAATGCAAGAATGGGCTAATACAGACAGTCTCTTCAATAAATGGTGCTGGGAAAACTGGACATCAATATGCAAAAGAATAAAACTTGACTCCTATCTCTTGCCTTATAAAAAAATCCAATCAAAATGGATTACAGACAAAAATCTAAGTCTTTAAAGTATGAAACTACTACAAGAAAACATTGGGGAAACTCTCCAGGACATTGGTCTCGGCAAAAATTGCTTGAGTAGTACCCCACAAATACAGGCAACCAAAGCAAAAATGAAGAAATGGGATCACATCAAGTTAAAAAGCTTCTGCACAGCAAAGGAGACAATCAACAAAGTGAAGAGACAACCCACAGAATGGGAGAAAATATCTGCAAACCATGCATCTGACAAAGGATTAGTAACCAGAATATATAAGGAGCTCAAACAATTGTACAAAAAATCTAATAATTTGATTTAAAAAAAGGACAATATATTTAAATAGACCCATCTCAAAAGAAGACATACAAATGGCAAGAGGCATGTGAAAAGGTGCTCAATGTCATTGATCACCAGAGATTTGCGAATCAAAACTGCCATGAGATATCATCTTGCCCCAGTTAATACGACTTTTCCCCAATAGTCAGGCAATAACAAATGCTGGCAAGGATGTAGAGAAAAGGGAGCCCTCATACACTGTTGGTGGAAATATAAATTAGTATAACCAATACGTAGATCAGTTTGGAGGTTCCACAAATAACCAGAAATAGAGCTACCATGTGATCCAACAATTCCACTGCTGGTTCTATACCCAAAAGAATGGGAGTCAGTCTATCAAAGAGATACCTGCACTCCCATGTTTGTTGCAGCACCGTTCACAATAGCCAAGATTTGGAAGTAACCTAAGTGTCCATCAAGAGATGAATTTCAGTAAAGAAAATGTGGTACTTATGCCCAATGGAGTATTATTCAGCAATAAAAAATAAGTTTCTCATCGGCAACAACATGGATGGAACTTGAGGTCATTATGTTAAGTGAAATAAACCAAACACAGAAAGACAAATATCACATGTTCTCACTTATTTGTGGGACTTAAAAATTGAAACTATTGAACTCGTGGAGATAGAGAATAGAAGGATAGTTACCAGAGGCTAGGAGGGAAGCAAGTGGGCAAGGAGGGAGGTGGGGATGGTTAATGGGTATGAAAAAAATAAAAAGAATGAATAAGACCTACAATCTAATAGTCCTCCAATATATTTATTTACCCAATAGAAAAAGAAATATATGTTCACATATAGATTTGTACACTAACATTCATATAGCTTCATTTGCAATAGTCCCAAACTATAAGCAACCCAAATTTCTATCAACAGGTGAGTGGATAAACAAATTGTGGTGTACCACGCACGGCATATAATGCATGGTATACAATGCAATACTAAACAACAAAGAAGAATGCACCGTGGATACATTCAACAACAAGGACAAATCTAATTATGCTTTATGAGTTAAAGAAGCTAATCTAAAAAGAGTATATACTGTATGATTTCATTCATGTGAAACTATAAAATGCAAACAAATCTATATTGACAAAAATTAAATCAATTTCTTTGGGTATGGGAGGGTCAACTAAGGGAGGGTCTGTGGTGAAGAGTGAGAAAGGAAGGGATTATGAAAAGGCATGAGGAAATTTTGGGCAGTGAGCATATGTTTACTATTTTCATTATGATAATTTCATGGGTGTATACATATGTCAGAATGTATCAAACTACATTTAAATATATGCAGTTAATTTTATATCAAACATAGCTCAATAAAACATTATTTTAAAGATGTGGTTTCAACATCTTTTGAGTAAGATGTTATTCAACTGGAAATGTTCACCTTGAGGTTGGAAAAGTGGGTCTGGAACTTGGGGGAGAAGCTGGGGGAAAATATTTTAGGAGTAAGCTGTCCCTCCCTTTCCCTCTCTCTCTGTCTTGCTCATTCTCTTTGCTTTTTTCCTTCCTTCATCTCTCTACCACAGCAATTTGTTCTGGTGATACTATTTACATAGAGTTGATAATGGAAGGCGTGTGAAAGGCTGATTGCATTAAATAGGTATAAAGAACGGTTATTGAGGAAAGAAATGTGGAAACATTTGGGGGATGTTGAAGAGTAAGAGAAATGAGAAATAATCAGAAGAATGGTCAGCACATAGGAAAATAATTAGTAGAAGGGAATGTCACGGAATCCAAAGAAGAAGAAAGTTTTAAAAACAGTGGGTGATTATTAGTGTCACATGTTATAGGGTTTCATTTAGCTTCTTTAATGAACTTAACTATAAAATCCAATTATTTAGAGAACTCCATTCCCACCCACCATTGTAGTTAACTGAGATGTTATAACATATAACCGTACATATGTGTTTAAGCCTCTCCACGGAAATAATTCCCTCTGCTAATAGGCTTATTCATTTGCAAAGATATCAAAGTACAAAGAAAAATAATTCAGAGTTTTAAAAGAAGCTTTGTTTATAAAATATAATATATATAAATATATAATAAATATATATATATATTCTTTTTTAGATGGAGTTTCGCTCTTGATGCCCAGGCTGGAGTGCAATGGTGTGATCTTGGCTCAATGCAACCTCCACCTCCTGGGTCCAAGCGATTCTCCTGCCTCAGCCTCCCAAGTAGCTGAAATTACAGGCATGAACTACCACGCCCTGCTAATTTTGTATTTTTAGTACAGATGGGATTTCTCCATATTGGTCAGCATGGTCTCGAACTCCCGACCTCAGGTGATCCGCCCACCTCGGCCTCCCAAACTGCTGGGATTACAGACAGAAGCCACCATGCCTGGCCTGATTGTTTATATGTTTTTACACACAGATAGCAAATCACAGACACTTCTAGAGGTATTTAGCAGAATCCTACCATGGATTCAAGTCAATATGCCTAGGTCAGCTTTGCTTTTCTAAAACCAAATTAATCTTAGCAAAACTTTTATGTTGAGTGCTGAGTTGCTTGCATCAAGCTTATGTCCTAAGTATTAGATCAAGCATTTTGTTGCGAGCATATCAGCATACCACCTCAGTTCTAGGGCTTTCTGACTTGTAAATTGTTTGTTTGCTTTTTCTTTCAACTACTTATATGTTTGTTTTAATGGGGGAAAACATTGGGCAACTCTGTTTGGCAAAAATATAGAGTCAGTCATCAAAAATTTTATAATGATTGGCTACCAATTAAAATAAAGTTGGTTACCGTTGCCAGGAATAATACAACAAACAATAGGAAAATATCTAGATGATGAATTTCAAATTCTAAGAAGATTAATTAACATGTTGATCTATCTAACTCATAGTATTTTGAAAGCACTTGTTGATTACTAAAAGATGAGGATGGATGGACAGCAATGTGTTTTTGCTCAGTGCTGTCTATTTCTGTGAATGATGATCTGTCTTCTCAGGGCGTAAGAACATCTCCAGTGGGTGACTGAGATTATTGCAAAAAACCTTTGGCAGTTAGTAAAACTAGAATACAACTAGGAATATTTTTAGAGTGTGTGTGTGATCTGGGTATAATCTCACAAATTAATGGAACTTCAATTATTATAAACTGAAATTAAGTAATTAACATGTATATGCTGTGTTGGGGGGCACTAAGGGAAAACAGATACTTGTCCTAGAAAAACATTTCTTAGAATAAACTTCCTGTGAGATAAGTGTGTCTCGGGTTTAAATTTTGAAGCACAAAGTTTTTTTTAATTGAAAAAAAAAAAGAGAACATCTCCAGTGAAATAAGAATAAACCAACCAACCACAGGAACTAAGCTAGTTAATGTGCTTGTTTCTGGTGGAGCAATATGTTGTTAAAAAAAATTAAAACCATGGCTGAGCACGGTGGCTCATGCCTGTAATACCAGCACTTTTGGAGGCCAAGGCATGTGGATCACGAGGTCAAGAGATCGAGACCATCCTGGCCAACATGGTGAAACCTTGTCTCTACTAAAAATACAGAAATTAGCTGGGTGTGGTGGTGTGTGCCTGTAGTCCCAAGCTACCCAGGAGGCTGAGGCAGGAGAATTGCCTGAACCCAGGAGGCAGAGGTTGCAGTGAGCCGAGATTGCGCCACTGCACTCCAGCCTGGGTGACAGAGTGAGACTCTGTCTAAAAAAAAATAAATAAATAAAATAAAATAAATAAAAAGCTCAAAACTAAACCTCCATTAAAGTAATATCCTTAGCAAATAGGATTCCTTTTACATGTAATAATTCAGTTCACTCAACAAAGCAAACACTATTGGCTTGAAACCTGCATTTTCTGTTTTCGTAACTCAGACTGCATGAAATTCTGAGAACCTTTAAAGAGGTGTAGTAATTCATCCCCTGCTGTTTGGCATAAAGTGGGTGAAAAATTGGAAATAATTTTTGTGGTGAAAAATAATGGAACAAGGTTAGAAATAATAAATTATATAGAAGCATATATTACTTCTTTAAATGGATGTCCTGGCTGCAGATCCTTTGAGATTCTTTCAGCTTTTCCTGCTGCCTACCTGAGAAGGCCTAATGATCATTTCTAAGGACTGCTCAGTTTTTGGATTCATATATGGATGCAGCAAGGAGAAATTAGTTCATTATTTCAGATAAGCACCAGGCACTTGTGGGAAAAGCCCAATAGGGTTAGAATTTCCACTTTCTTGAATTATTTACATTACTTATGGTAATAAAGAAATGATTATTGAAATCTGAAGACTTCAGGAAAGATTTAACATTAAGGCTAATTAAGGTATTGATATGGACAGGAGGCAGGGAAATACTGGGTAGAAGAAGGTGGGGTCCCTGGAGAGGGCTTCATCCTCAGGCCTGGACCCATGGCCCTAAATGAAAACATGCATTCCTGTTTTCCTGCCCAAATGTTGCCTTTTCCAAAACGACCCTGGCCCACCAAGCCCCCCATTCTGTACTCATAAAAGGCCCAAGCTCCACTGGCAGAGGAGCAGAGTGGCATGGCAGAGGAGGAGAGAAGAGAAGAAGCATCTGAACATTGAGAGGAGTTCAGTTGGGGATGGTTGGGAGGCACCCTGGCTCCTGCGCCTGCTCACCTGTGTGCTCCCCCTCCCGCAAGGGGAAGGTGAAGACTATCTTCCTACTCCGTCCACTTTCTAGTTCCCCATCCTGCTGAGAGCCACTTCCATTGCTCAATAAAATCTTCTGCATACACCATCCTTTGATCCGTTCGTATGACCTGATTCTTCCTGGATGCCAGACAAGAATTCGAGATGCATTGGGTGTGGGAACCCAAAAAGGCTGTCACACTGACTTTTCACTGAGCTGTTTAGCACTTAAGCCATCCGTGGATGGGAAAGCTAAAAGAGCATTGTTTGTAACACATGCTTTCTGGGGCTCCAGAGGTCGCGGGCAACTCCTAGATGCTGCTGTGGGCTGGCTGGTGGCCAAAGGCACTTGCCCTGGCTCCTGCACCTGCTCACCTGTGTGCTCCACCTTTCCACAAGGGGTTCGAGGGCGGTAGCTGAGTAAATGAGCCACACCAGTGTCGCAAGTCCCAGGAAGGGGTCAAGGGATCTCTCCCATCTCAGCGTTTTATCCAAAGTCTTTAAAAAGAAGTGGGTTGGATTTTATATCTATGACTTAATAGTATTTAGGGGAGAATAAGAACTCCCCGAATATAACTGACCAAACAAAAACCCAAACTCACAAAAATGAAAACACTCTATATACCAAATACAGAATTCTATGTTAACTGGTTTTGTAAGATGTCAGAAAGACCTGTGTTCTAATTTCTGTTCTGATTCAGTTGTTTAACTTTGGACAGCTTGATAGTCTCTCAGAGCCTCTGCTCCTCACTAAAAGAGGGAGTATAATATTTTACCAATAGAGATGTGGTGAGGAGTGAGAGAAGTGATCTCTGGGATAGTGCCTGGACCACATGATTCATAAATGATTATTTAGGGCCCTCTCCTTTACCTTGAAGAATAGCCAGGGTTGACAGTTTAGGGTGCAGACACACAATTTGTTTCAGTGCTTAAGCCAAGTCCCATCTCCCCTTTGCTCCTTCTGCTCCTGTACCCTCTCCTGCAGTGTGAATGAGAGCAGTTCTCTTCTTTTGATATACAGGTTTGGATAGAAGTAGCCAGGAGAGTGACCTGTCTGTCTTCTTTCTTGCTGTCCTGTGTCCTTGGTCTTGTTTACAGAAGGCTGTAGCCTCAGTGCTCTGGCCAAGCCAGGCTCTAGTGTTGAGTCATCATGACTGAGATAACATGGGGTGAGTTGACAAGCTATGTGGGGTGCTCAGAGCTGGTGTTTTCAAATTCTTTTGAACTGCTTTAGAGAGGGCACCAGCCTTGGTTTAGGCAAACTTCCTCCCCATGACAGTCAGACTTCTCCTCTAACCTTCTAGATGTCCTATGCTCTGTCAGGGCAAGGAGTGTGGTCCGGATGTCTGATTCTAAGAGGAAGTGCTTCTGTTCTTGCTTTCAGTTCTGATTCTGTCTTTAAACTTCAGGTTTTCTTTTTCCAGGGGGATTTAAATTATGTTACAAGCTTGCTGTAGGCCAAATGCTTTATATCCATTAACCCACTTAATTCTTACAATGGCCCTGCAAGATCTCATTTTACAGATGAGAAAATTGAGACTTTAATAGCTATTAGGACTTGTGCAAAGCAACATAGTGATAGTACTATTGAAGCCCAGATATGTTTTACTTGAAAGCTATTAAATATTTTCTCTCTCAATTGTATTTACCTTCTTCCCCCTTAATGCCACAGCCCCACAGGAGAGGTATCCTGGCCTGGGGCAAGTACTAATTTAAAGGATTAATTTGCCCAGTAAATCCCGAGATGGGTTCTCTTTCTCTAATGGTCTCATCCCTAAGATGTCATTATAAAAACTTTGCCAGCTGGGAAAAGATGCAAAGGACTCCATAGCATCAATGAGTACAGCATGTGCTCATAAAACTGGTGCTTTAAAAACAGCTACATTTTACTGAGAGAATTAAATAACCAAAAATCAAGGCTAAGTCTTGCAATTAAACAAATGGATCTGCATTAATTATCTATGAACGGTATTCTGACGAGGTCTTTGGTTCTAAGATTTTGAAGGAAGCAAGAAGAGTACAGTATTCAGTGTTCTATGAGACAGATGATCCAGTTTTCTCAAGTTAGAAGGTCTTTTTGGGAAAAGTTATGATAACTGAATTATTTTATTGTTTTGCTATTTAAAGAGCTCTTTTAAGCCTACAGAGCAGAACAAGCTGGCTCATCTCTGAGCACCAGGGCTAGATCAAAAGTGCATCAACTTTTTTGAAACCAAAACCAAAACAAACATAAATGATATTTCTTCTAAAATTGAAAAATAAAAATTAATGGGGAATAGTCTGGAAGATGGGGTAAAAAGAAGGACAATTGGATTTTTTTTTTTTTTTTTTGGAAACAGAGTTTTACTTTGTTGCCCAGGCTGGAGTGCAGTGGCACGATCTCGGCTCACTGCAACCTCTGCCTCCTGGGTTCAAGCAATTCTCATGCCTCAGGCTCCTGGGTAGCTGGGATTACAGGCGCCTGCCACCATGCCTGGCTGTTTTTTACTTTTTTTTGCATTTTAGTAGAGATGGGGTTTCACCATGTTGGCCAGGTTGGTCTTGAACTCCTGAGCTCAGGCAATCTGCCCGTCTCAGCCTCCCAAAGTGCTAGGATTACAGGTGTGAGCCACTGCACCCAGCCAGATTTTTTAAGAATTGAACTTTCATTCAGAATTTGAACTCAGTGTTAATTGAATCTGTTTGAACTTTCATTCAAATGTAAAGGTCTGGTCCCAGGACTAGAAGAGTTACTGTAATATTATATGAGAGACTCTCCTCTGTTATTCACATTTAAGTTTAGCAATTGGTGCAACAGTATTCTCTTGCTAGTCTGAATGGATGTAGAAGCGTGCATGGACAGACAGTGAGTATAAACTGTTAGCCTCACCCAGAAATAATCTTAGAACTCACTGCAACAAATACAAATCTTATCTAACAAAACATTTGGGGCTTAAGGTGGCTTTTTAATTTCAAGCAGTATTCAACATGGCATACTTTTATTGTCTTCGAATTTATTTATTCTTTTAGATGTTTAAAACATTGAACAGATGAGAACACTGAGGCCCAATATGACAACACAAACTCCTCTAGTTGGCTAACTTTAGCTGTGGGTTTAATCTGTGACTGTCAAGTAACTTGATTCTGTAGCAGCTGCAGAACAAACAACATAGGCTTTGGAGTCAGGTTCTATTTATATTTGTGGCCTTTGGAAATGCATTCGTAATTCTTAAAATTTATTGTACATACAAATAACATGGGGATCTTGTTGAATGCAGATTCTAATTCAGGAGGTCCAGGGTGAGGCCTGAGATTCTGTATTTCTAACAAGTTCTCAGATAATGCTGATGCTGGTGGGGGGGTCTAGGACCACACTTTGAGTATCAGAAAATTATCTAAACCTTAATTTTCTCATCTGTAAAACAGGGACAGTGATGACTGCCTAGGAAGATTATTGGCAGCATTAAATGAGTCCATGAGGTGAAGCATCTGACATATAGGAGGATTGCCACAAATATAAATGTGCCTACTCTTCCCTTTCACCTATTTTGTTCCTACTTAGCTCAGCAGTTTGTTCAACTCTTTATGCAAGTTTTCTCAGCCCGTTTTCACTAGGGCCATTTCCATATTTGTGTGGCATAATCAGGTTCATGGCAGAAAGGCATGTATGGTTCACTAAGAGCTCATCTTTGTCCTCTTTCCTGAAATCAGTGTTTTATGTTACATCCAATGTTATATGGAAAATCTAAGCCAAATGTGAATGTTCAAAATCGAGTTGATGTGCAAGTTGCTCAAAATAGCTTTAAACCTTTACTTAACCATTAACAAAAAATTATTATTTGGGATCACAAAACAAAACCTAATTGTATTCTTATAAGAAACACATTTATTTATTTATTTATTTATTTATTTATTTATTTATTTATTTATTTATTATTTTTTGAGACAGTCTCGCTCTGTCGTCCAGGCTGGAGTACAGTGGCACAGTCTCGGCTCACTGCAACCTCACCTCCTGGGATCAGGTGATTCTCCTGCCTCAGCCTCCCAAGTTGCTGGGACTACAGGCATGTGCCACCAGGCCCAGTACAATACAAAAAAAAAAAAAATACAATAACTTTTGTATTTTTAGTAGAGATGGGGTTTTGCCATGTTGGCCAGGCTGGTCTTGAACTTCTGGGCTCTAGTGATCTGGCTTCCTGGGCCTCCCAAAATGTTGGGATTACAGGCGTGAGCCACCACACCCAACCTAATTTTTGTATTATTAGTAGAGATGGGGTTTTGCCTTGTTGGCCAGGCTGGTCTCAAACTCCTGGCCTCAAGTAATCTGCCTACCTTGGCCTCTCAATGTACTGGGATTATGGGCATAAGCCACCACGCCCCGCCAACAAACACTTTTAAAATAAATGGTTTCAAAATGGTTAGAAATAAAAGAATGTGCAAAAGCATACCAGGCAATTCAAACATAAGCCAAATGAGGATTCTAATCTTAATATCAGACCTGTTAGAAGTCAATTCACAAACTGTTCCTGAAAGTAAATGAAAAAAAAAAAACACTTCCTTGCCCATCCTCTGAGGCCAGTATTATCCTGATACCCAAGCCAAAGATATCACAAGAGAAGAAAACTACAGGTCAGTATCCATTAGGAATGTAGATGCAAACATAATCCTCAACAAAATACTAGCAAACAAAAGAGAATTCTACACCATAATCAATAGGGATTTATCCCACGAAAGCAAGATTGGCTTAATGTTTGAAAATCAATTAATGTCATATATCACATTAATAGAAAAAAAGGACAAAATCACATGGTCATTTCAATAGATGCAGAAAGAGCATTCAATAAAATCCAGTACCTCTCAAGATAAAAATACTACAGATAGAAGGGAAATTCTTCCAACTTGTCAAAGGGCATCTATGAAAGACCTACAGTTAATGCTACATTTAATAGTGAGAGTGCTTACTTTCCCTCTAAGATCAGGAACAAAACAAAGATGTCCACTCTCATGACTTCTATTTAACTTTGTAGTAGAGGTTCTAGCCAAGGTTAATTAGGCAAAAAAAAAAAAAAAAAAAAAAAAAAAAAAAAAAAAGGAAAAGAAATAAAAGACATTTGGACTGGAAAGGAAGAAGTAAAACTATCTCTAGTTTTACTTTACAAAAGTAATGACATTGCAAATGTCATGATCATGTCTATAGAAAATCTAAAATAATCCACTAAAGACCTATTAGGACCAATAAATAATTTCAGCAACATTGCAGGATGCAAGATCAATATAATAAATCAATTGCATTTCAATACATTAGCAACAAACAATCTGAAAATGAAATTCAAGAACAATTTCTTTTATATAGCATCAAAAAGGATAAAATACTTAGGAATAATTTTAACAAGAATTCTAAGACTTGTTTACTAAAAACTACAAAACTTTGTTGAAAGAAATGAAAGATCTGAATAAATGGAAAGACATTCTATGTTCATGTATTGGAAGACAATATATTAAAATATCAGTACTCCCTAAGTTGATCTATGGATTCAATGCAACCTCTATCAAAATCCCAGAAATTGACAAGCTGATCTTTAAATTCATGTGGAAATGCAAGGAACGTAGAATAGCCAAAACAATCTTGAGAAGAATGATACAATTGGAGTACTCACACTTGCAATTTCAAAACTTACTACAAAGCTGTAGTAATTAAGACAGTACTGCTATAAAAATAGACATTAAGATCAATGAAATAGAATTTAGAATTGACCATAACTTTTTTTTTAACTTATGTGACACTGAGAATTTTGTTAGCAATGAATGTGACACTGAGAATTTTATTAGTAATGGCATTTTTTTTTTATTTGACACTAGAAAACTTAAAGACAATAATATGCCCTATCCCACCCCTATATATATCAGGCTTTGTGGTGTGAAGTTAACACGTATTTTTATTATTATTATTATTTTAAGTTCTAGGGTACATGTGCACAACGTGCAGGTTTGTTACATATGTATACATCTGCCATGTTGGTGTGCTGCACCCATTAACTCGTCATTTACATTAGGTATATCTCCTAATGCTATCCCTCCCCCCTCCACCCACCCCCTGGCAGGCCCCAGTGTGTGATGTTCCCCACCCTGTGTCCAAGTGTTCTCATTGTTCAATTCCCACCTATGAGTGAGAACATGTGGTGTTTGGTTTTTTGTCCTTGCGATAGTTTGCTGAGAATGATGGTTTCTAGCTTCATCTATGTCCCCATAAAGGACATGAACTCATCCTTTTTTATGGCTGCATAGTATTCCATGGTGTATATGTGCCACATTTTCTTAATCCTGTCTATCATTGATGGACATTTGGGTTGGTTCTAAGTCTTTGCTATTGTGAATAGTGCTGCAGTGAACATACGTGTGCATGTGTCTTTATAACAGCATGATTTATAATCCTTTGGGTAGATGCCCAGTAATGGGATGGCTGGGTAGAATTGACCCTAACTTTTATGCTCAATTGACCTTTGAAAAAGAGGCCAAGACAATTCAGTTGGGGAAATAATAGTTCTTCAACTAATGGTGTTGGGGAAACTGGATATCCACAGGCAAAAGATTTAGATGCTAAAAAAAAATAAAGCCAGTAAATGCTAAAATAAAAAGTTGAGGAAAGTCCTTTGTAACTTTGGAGTGGAGAATGACTTTTTATTATGACTAGAAACCTAGAAGCCATAAAAGATTGATAAATTCAATTATTTTTGAAAATGCAAGCAAATTCCACCACAAGTAAGGCTTAGAGACAAATGATACTTGGGAAAAATTGTTGCAAGTCATATCAGAAAGGATTAATTTTCCTAAATATATAAAGAGCTCCTGAAAATTTCACTTCTAATAAACACTTAATACAAGTTTACTTGTACCCATGTGAAATGGCATAGGAACAAAGGATTGGAAATATATTATCAAATGGAATGTATTTTGGCAGCTACAAAAAAGAATGTCAAGACTCTACATGGATATGGAAATGTCACTAAGTTACATTGTTAATTGAGCAAAGAGTGCATAAATAACATTTTTCTATTTGTATAAAATGGGAGAAAAATAAGATTGTATATTTGCATTTGCTCTTTTATGCAGAAGGATACACAGGAAATTAATAATAGTGGCTTACCTGCAACGGTGAGGACTGTATGGTACAAGTGGATAGATGGGAAATGGGGTGGAAGAAGGAGAATTTATTATTTATTATTTTTTGAGATGAAAGTGTTATGTATTTAAATATTACATTGAATTTTTAAAAAGAGCTCCGAACTACTTTGTATTCTACTTTGAAATTTTTCAGACTTAAACAAATAGTGCTTTTTCAGTCAAGCAACAGGGGTCATGGCTGCCCCCTGCATCTCCACTCCCTGACTGCATCTCTGCTGGCTCTGCTGACTCCTCACTCTCAGGCTGGTGCAACCCCGATCCCACCTTGACCTGCTTTTCTGGTCTCATTTCTTCTGTTCCTCCCTGCTCTTCAAAAGTGTATGCTGTAGCACCAACCCTACTAAAAACCTGTCCCAAACATACACACACACACACGCGTGCACACACACAGGCACATGCACACACACGTGCGTGCACACACACAGGCACGTGCACACACACAGGCACGTGCACACACACAGGCACATGCACACATACATACACACACAGGCACATGCACACACACAGGCACATGCACACACACAGGCACATGCACACACACGCGCACACATAGGCACATGCACACACAGGCACATGCACACACACGCACACACACAGGCACATGCACACACATGCACATGCATACACACAGGCACATGCACACACACACACACACACACACACATTCCTCTCCCTTCCACTATGCCAACCTCTTTTGTGCTTTTGAGTCTTTGCTCACACAGAAAAGAAAGCCAGTGTGGAAGATCTCAAAGGTCAGTGTATCAATAACCCATTTCTTTAAAAAAAGTTTCTATTTTTCCCTTCGAGATAATTCAACCTTGCCCAAAGGCCTAGCTGTCATCTCTAGCAAGCCCCAGCTAGATGGCCCTGGTACTTTCTCCCACTCTCTTTTTCTTCTGGGTTGTATCCTAGGGCTGCCATGACAAGTACTACAAAATGAGTGGCTTAAAACAATAGAAATCTACTTTTTCATAGTCTAGAAGTCTGAAACCCAGGTGCCAACAAGTTTGGTTCCTTCTGGAGGCTCTGAGGGAGAAACCATTCCGTGTCTGGGATGGCAATAGTAGCTTAAAATGCTGACCTCTGTAGACATCCTTGAAGCTAGTGATGGCCATGTGTCCCAGGTCTGGCAATGAAAAAATATAGACAGAAGTTTGCTGAGTGCAAGACCTAGGAAATCTGTTATTTTCCTAAAAACAAGGGATAGGCTCAACTAACATATAAGTTTGCCCTTCACTCTTCCTACTCCCTCTTGATTGCACTGTGGATGTGATGTTTGTAAATACAGCAGTAATCTTGTGGGCATGTTGCAAAGAACAACAAGCCAGGGGTGGCTGAACAAAGACAGGTAGAAGAAGCCTCGTTCTTTGATGGGTTAAAGGAGCTACCATTAGGGTTAAAGGAGCTACCAGTTGTGGCAGTCCACAACTGACTTGGTTTGTCTTTTTTTTTTTTTTTTTTTTTGAGACAGTGCTCTGTCTCCCAGGCATCGTGTCCAGAATTGATGGGTTCTTGGTCTCACTGACTTCAAGAATGAAGCTGCGGAACCTCGCAGTGAGTGTTACAGCTCTTAAGGTGGCGCGTCTGGAGTTTGTTCCTTCTGATGTTCAGGTGTGTTCGGAGTTTCTTCCTTCTCGTGGGTTCGTGGTCTCGCTGGCTCAGGAGTGAAACTGCAGACCTTGGCAGTGAGTGTTACAGCTCTTAAGGCGGTGCGTCTGGAGTTGTTCCTTCCTCCCGGTGGGCTCGTGGTCTCGCTGACTTCAGGAGTGAAGCTGCAGACCTTCGCAGTGAGTGTTACAGCTCATAAAAGCAGTGTGGACCCAAAGAGTGAGCAGTAGCAAGATTTATTGCAAAGAGTGAAAGAACAAAGCTTCCACAACGTGGAAGCAGACCCGAGCTGGTTGCCACTTCTGGCGGGGGCAGCCTGCTTTTATTCTCTTATCTGGCCCCACCCACCTCCTGCTGATTGGTAGAGCCCAGTGGTCTGTTTTGACAGGGCGCTGATTGGTGCCTTTACAATCCCTGAGCTAGACAGAAAGGTTCTCCACGTCCCCACTAGATTAGCTAGATACAGAGTGTCAACACAAAGGTTCTCCAAGGCCCCACCAGAGTAGCTAGATACAGAGTGTGGGTTGGTGCATTCACAAACCCTGAGCTAGACACAGGGTGCTGATTGGTGTGTTTACAAACCTTGAGCTAGATACAGAGTGCCCATTGGTGCATTTACAATCCCTGAGCTAGACATAAATGTTCTCCACGTCCCCACCAGACTCAGGAGCCCAGCTGGCTTCACCCAGTGGATCCCGCCCGGGGCTGCAGGTGGAGCTGCCTGCCAGTCTGGCGCTGTGCGCCCGCACTCCTCAGCCCTTGGGTGGTCGATGGGACTGGGCACCGTGGAGCAGGGGGCGCCGTGGAGCAGGGGGCGCCATGGAGCAGGTCCCGAGCCCTGCCCCGCGGGAAGGCAGCTAAGGCCTGGCGAGAAATCGAGCGCAGCGCCGGTGGGCTGGCACAGCTGGGGGACCCAGTACACCCTCCGCAGCCGCTGGCCCGGGTGCTAAGGCCGGCAGGGCCGGCAGGGCCGGCAGGCTGCTCCGAGCGCGGGGCCCGCCAAGCCCACGCCCACCCGGAACTCCAGCTGGCCCGCAGGCGCTGCAGGCAGCCCCACTTCCCGCTCGCGCCTCTCCCTCCACACCTCCCTGCAAGCTGAGGGAACCGGCTCCGGCCTTGGCCAGCACAGAAAGGGGCTCCCACAGTGCAGCGGTGGGCTGAAGGGCTCCTCAAATGCCGCCAAAGTGGGAGCCCAGGCAGAGGAGGCGCCCAGAGCGAGCGAGGGCTGTGAGGACTGCCAGCACGCTGTCAGCATGATCTTGGCTTACCGCAACCTTTGCCTCCCAGGTTCAAGCGATTCTCCCGCCTCAGCTGAGGCTACAGGCATGCGCCACTGTGCCCAGCTAATTTTTGTATTTTTAGTAGAGACAGGGTTTCACCATGTTGGCCAGGCTGGTCTCAAACTCCTGACCTCAGGTGATCCACCCGCCTCGGTCTCCCAAAGTGCTGGGATTACAGGTGTGAGCCACTGCATCTGGCCTTTTTTTTTTTTTTTTTTTTTTAATTGAGATGGAGTCTCACTCTGCCGCCCAGGTTGGAGTACAGTGGCGCCATCTTGGCTAACTGCCACCTCCGCCTCCCAGGTTCAACCAATTCTCCTGCCTCAGCCTCCCAAGTAGCTGGGATTATAGGCGCCCACCACCATGCCTGGATACTTTTTTTTTTCTATTTTTAGTAGAGACGGGGTTTCGCCATATTGGCCAGGCTGGTCTCCACCTCCGGTGATCCGCCTGCTTCTGCCTCCCAAAGTGCTGGGATTACAGGCCTGAGGCACCGCGCCTGGCCTGAAGAATCTTTTCAAATGCAACAGGGAGAGGGATAGTTGTATCAGAATATTTTCAACTGTAAGTATTCAAGGTAGTTGGAAACAGGAAAGAAATGTATTACCTCACATAACAAGAAGTCCCAAGATAGAGTGGCTCCGGGGTCAGTTAATTCAGTGACTCAAAGATGTTATCAAGGGCCAGTTTTGTTTTAATCTTCCATTCTGCTATTTTCAGCATGTTGACTTGATCTCTCTCTCTCTCTCTTTTTTTCTGTTTGCTCCCTTTGTGGTTGTAAGAAGCTACTGAAGATCCAGGCCTCAGTGAGATATGACAATATCCAGTGGAAACAGAGTGAATGTCACTTTTCTTGCATTTTTTTAAACCAGTAACTAAAACCTTTCACAGAAGCCATGTCACACTTCATGTCTTTTTGTCCTAATCCAAGCATTGGCAAGAAGAATTAATTCATTTGTTCACTCTTCATATATTTATTGAATGTCTATTATGTGTCACTAGAGCTAGGAAACCTCAGATGGCAAAACAGGTAAAAATCATACAGCTTATATTCTATGGGAAGAGATAAAAAAGAACCAAATGACTAAAGTGGTGATAAATATTATTGGGATAAAAGTGCAATGGGAAAGGGAGATAAGTCATGCTGGTTAGGTAGCAGTAGGGAAGGGACCAGATAATTGGGTTTCACCAGTGAGAAAACATCGCCTGGGGCTGGAACTGAGGCTAAAGATCACCACATCTGAAGCAGATGGTCCCTTGGAAAAGGAAAGTGAATAAAAATGAGGTTCTCTTAGGAAGAAGAAAGTGAGAGACAGTTGTTAGATAGGCAATTACCAGTAAGGGCAAGCTATGGAAGTTGTGGGACACAGTTCAAAATGAAAATGCAGAATTGTTATTCAAAAAGTAGGAAAAAGTATCACTAAAGGACAAAAATATAACTGTCTTTTTACTTTCTTTCAGTCTTTTTGTTGACCTCTTATGATGGTTTTAATTTGCTATTTAATATCTTTATAGGTAAAGAAAAATTGAAAATTTAAATTATTAGCATGTATTTTATTATTCATTTTGATACTGTATAATGCCTGTTTTACATGCAAACATAAGAGCATTTAACTAATATGTGGAATCACCAAAACTATAGTTCCTATTTTTGTGGCTCCTACATGGATACACATTTTATTCTTACTAGAACAGTGGAAATGATGCACAAAACAAACTCAATTGTCTTATTTCATTTCCTTTTTTTTAAATTTTATTTTTGAGATGGAATCTGGCTCTGTTGCCCAGGCTGGAGTGCAGTGGCACAATCTCGCCTTGGCTCACTGTAGCCTCCACCTCCTGGGTTCAAGTGATTCTCCAGCCTCAGCCTCCTGAGCAGCTAAGATTACAGGTGCACGCAACCACACCTGGCTAATTTTTGTATTTTTATGGAGATGCAGTTTCACCGTGTTGTCCAGGCTGGTCTCAAACTCCTGACCTTAAGTGATCTGCCCTCCTTGGCCTCCCAAAGAGCTGGGATTACAGGCATGAGCCACCGTGCCCGGCCTTATTTCATTTCTTTTCTTTCTTTCTTTTTTTTTTTTTTTTAAATTATACTTTAAGTTCTAGGGTACATGTGCACAACGTGCAGGTTCGTTACTTATGTATACATGTGCCATGTTGGTGTGGTGCACCCATTAACTCGTCATTTACACTAGGTATATCTCCTAATGCTATCCCTCCCCGCTCCGCCTACCCCATGACAGGCCCCAGTGTGTGATGTTCCCATTCCTGTGTCCAAGTGTTCTCATTGTTCATTTCCCACCTATGAGTGAGAACATGCGGTGTTTGGTTTTTTGTCCTTGCGATAGTTTGCTGAGAATGATGGTTTCCAGCTTCATCCATGTGCCTACAAAGGACATGAACTCATCCTTTTTTATGGCTGCATAGTATTCCATGTTGTATATGTGCCACATTTTCTTAATCCAGTCTATCATTGATGGACATTTGGGTTGGTTCCAAGTCTTTGCTATTGTGAATAGTGCTGCAGTGAACATATGTGTGCATGTGTCTTTATAACAGCATGATTTATAATCCTTTGGGTATATACCCAGTAATGGGATTGCTGGGTCAAATGGTATTTCTAGTTCTAGATCCTTGAGGAATCGCCACACTGTCTTCCACAATGGTTGAACTAGTTTACAGTCCCACCAACAGTATAAAAGTGTTCCTATTTCTCCACATCCTCTCCAGCACCTGTTGTTTCCTGACTTTTTAATGATTGCCATTCTAACTGGTGTGAGATGGTATCTCATTGTGGTTTTGATTTGCATTCCTCTGATGGCCAGTGATGGTGAACATTTTTTCATGTGTCTTTTGGCTGCATAAATGTCTTCTTTTGAGAAGTGTCTGTTCATATCCTTTGCCTACTTTTTGATGGGGTTGTTTTTTTCTTGTAAATTTGAGTTCTTAGTAGATTCTGAATATTAACCCTTTGTCAGATTTTCTTCCATTCCATAGGTTGCCTGTTCACTCCAATAGTAATTTCTTTTGCTGTGTAGAAGCTCTTTAGTTTAATTATATCCCATTTGTCAATTTTGGCTTCTGTTGCCATTGCTTTTGGTGTTTTAGACACAAAGTCCTTGCCCATGCCTATGTCCTGAATGGTATTCCCTAGGTTTTCTTCTAGGGTTTTTATGGTTTTAGGTCTGACATTTAAGTCTTTAGTCCATCTTGAATTAATTTTTGTATAAAGTGTAAGGAAGGGATCCAATTTCAGCTTTCTACATATGGCTAGCCAGTTTTCCCAGCACCATTTATTAAATAGGGAATCCTTTCCCCATTTATTGTTTTTGTCAGGTTTGTCAAAGATCAGATGGTTGTAGATGTGTGGTATTATTTCTGAGGGCTCTGTTCTGCTCCATTGGTCTATATCTCTGTTTTGCTACCAGTACCATGCTGTTTTGGTTACTATAGCCTTGTAGTGTAGTTTGAAGTCAGGTAGTGTGATACCTCCAGCTTTGTTCCTTTTGCTTAGGCTTGTCTTGGTAATGCGGGCTCTTTTCTGGTTCCATATGAACTTTAAAGTGGTTTTTTCCAATTCTGTGAAGAAAGTCATTGGTAGCTTGATAGGGATAGCATTGAATCTATAAATTACCTTGGGCAGTATGGCCATTTTCACCATATTGATTCTTCCTATCCATGAGCATGGAATGTTCTTCCATTTGTTTGTATCCTCTTTTGTTTCGTTGAGCAGTGGTTTGTAATTCTCCTTGAAGAGGTCCTTCACATCCTTTGTAAGTTGGATTCCTAGGTATTTTATTCTCTTGGAAGCAATTGTGAATGGGAGTTCACTCATGATTTGGCTCTCTGTTTGTCTGTTATTGGTGTATAAGAATGCTTGTGATTTTTGCACATTGATTTTGTATCCTGAGACTTTGCTGAAGTTGCTTATCAGCTTAAGGAGATTTTGGGTTGAGACGATGGGGTTTTCTAAATATACAATCATGTAATCTGCAAACAGGGACAATTTGACTTCCTCTTTTCTTAACTGAATACCGTTTATTTCTTTCTCTTGCCTGATTGCCCTGGGCAGAACTTCCAACTCTATGTTGAATAGGAGTGGTGAGAGAGGGCATCCCTGTCTTGTGCCAGTTTTCAAAGGGAATGCTTCCAGTTTTTGCCCATTCAGTATGATATTGGCTGTGAGTTTGTCATAAATAGCTCTTATTATTTTGAGATATGTCCCATCAATACCGAATTTATTGAGAGTTTTTAGCATGAAGGGCTGTTGAATTTTGTTGAAGGCCTTCTCTGCATTTATTGAGATAATCATGTGGTTTTTGTCTTTGGTTCTGTTTATATGCTGGATTATGTTTATTGATTTGAGTATGTTGAACCAGCCTTGCATCCCAAGGATGAAGCCCACTTGATCATGGTGGATAAGCTTTTTGATGTGCTGCTGGATTCGGTTTGCCAGTATTTTATTGATGATTTTTGCATCGATATTCATAAGGGATATTCATCTAAAATTCTCTTTTTTTTTTGTTGTGTCTCTGTCAGGCTTTTTTGATGCTGGCCTCATAAAATGAGTTAGGGAGGATTCCCTCTTTTTTCTATTGATTGGAATAGTTTCAGAAGGAATGGTAGCAGCTCCTCCTTTTACCTCTGGTAGAATTCGGCTGTGAATCCATCTGGTCCTGGACTTTTTTTGGTTGGTAAGCTATTAATTATTGCCTCAATTTCAGAGCCTGTTATTGGTCTATTCAGGGATTCAACTTCTTCCTGGTTTAGTCTTGGGAGGGTGTATGTGTCCAAGAATTTATCCATTTCTTCTAGATTTTCTAGTTTATTTATGTAGAGGTGTTTATAGTATTCTCTTATGGTAGTTTGTATTTCTGTGGGATCGGTGGTGATGTCCCCTTTATCATTTCTTATTGCGTCTATTTGGTTCTTCTCTCTTTTCTTCTTTATTAGTCTTGCTAGCGGTCTATCAATTTTGTTGATCTTTTCCAAAAACCAGCTCCTGGATTCATTGATTTTTTGAAGGGATTTTTGTGTCTCTATCTCCTTCAGTTCTGCTCTGCTCTTAGTTATTTCTCACCTTCTGCTAGCTTTTGAATGTGTTTGCTCTTGCTTCTCTAGTTCTTTTAATTGTGATGTTAGGGTGTCAATTTAAATATTTCCTGCTTTCTCTTGTGGGCATTTAGTGCTCTAAATTTCCCTCTACACACTGCTTTAAATGTGTCCCAGAGATTCTGGTATGTTGTGTCTTTGTTCTCATTGGTTTTAAAGAACATCTTTATGTCTGCCTTCATTTCGTTATATACCCAGTAGTCATTCAGGAGCAGGTTGCTCAGTTTCCATGTAGTTGAGTGGTTTTGAGTGAGTTTCTTAATCCTGAGTTCTAGTTTGATTGCACTGTGGCCTGAGAGACAGTTTGTTATAATTTCTGTTCTTTTACATTTGCTGAGGAGTGCTTTACTTCCAACTATATGGTCAATTTTGGAATAAGTGCGATGTGGTGCTGAGAAGAATGTATATTCTTTCGATTTGGGATGGAGAGTTCTGTAGATGTCTATTAGGTCCGCCTGGTGCAGAGCTGAGTTCAATTCCTGGATATCCTTGTTAACTTTCTGTCTCGTTGATCTGTCTGATGTTGACAGTGAGGTTTTAAAGTCTCCCATTATTATTGTGTGGGAGTCTAAGTCTCTTTGTAGGTCTGCAAGGACTTGCTTTATGTATCTGGGTGCTCCTGTACAGGTACATATATATTTAGGATAGTTAGCTCTTCTTGTTGAATTGATCCCTTTACCATTATGTAATGGCCTTCTTTGTCTCTTTTGATCTTTGTTGGTTTAAAGTCTGTTTTATCAGAGACTAGGATTGCAACCTCTGCCTTTTTTTGTTCTCCATTTTCTTGGTAGATCTTCCTCCATCCCTTTATTTTGAGCCTATGTGTGTCTCTGCACATGAGATGGGTCTCCTGAATAAAGCACACCAATGGGCCTTGACTCTTTATCCAATTTGCCAGTCTGTGTCTTTTGATTGGAGCATTTAGCCCATTTACATTTAAGGTTAATATTGTTATATGTGAATTTGATCCTGTCATTATGATGTTAGCTGGTTATTTTGCTCGTTAGTTGATGCAGTTTCTTCCTAGCATCGATGGTCTTTACAATTGGCATGTTTTTGCAATGGGTGGTACTGGCTGTTCCTTTCCATGTTTAGTGCTTCCTTCAGGAGCTGTTGTAGGGCAGGCCTGGTGGTGACAAAATCTGTCAGCATTTGTTTGTCTGTAAAGGATTTTATTTCTCCTTCACTTATGAAGCTTAGTTTGGCTGGATATGAAATTCTGGGTTGAAAATTCTTTTCTTTAAGAATGTTGAATATTGGCCCCCACTCTCTTCTGGCTTGTAGAGTTTCTGCCGAGAGATCAGCTGTTAGTCTGATGGGCTTCCCTTTGTGGGTAACCCGACCTTTCTCTCTGGCTGCCCTTAACATTTTTTCCTTCATTTCAACTTTGGTGAATCTGACAATTATGTGTCTTGGAGTTGCTCTTCTCAAGGAGTATCTTTGTGGTGTTCTCTGTATTTTCTGAATTGGAATGTTGGCCTGCCTTGCTAGGTTGGGGAAGTTCTCCTGGATAATATCCTGCAGAGTGTTTTCCAACTTGGTTCCATTCTCCCTGTCACTTTCAGGTACACCAATCAGACGTAGATTTGGTCTTTTCACATAGTCCCATATTTCTTGGAGGCTTTGTTCATTTCTTTTTACTCTTTTTTCTGTAAACTTCTCTTCTTGCTCATTTCATTCATTTGATCTTCAGTCACTGATACCCTTTCTTCCACTTGATCGAATTGGCTACTGAAGCTTGTGCATTCATCACGTAGTTCTCGTGCCATGGTTTTCAGCTCCATCAGGTCATTTAAGGACTTCTCTACACTGGTTATTCTAGTTAGCCGTTCATCTAATCTTTTTTCAAGGTTGTTAGCTTCTTTGCGTTGGGTTCATACTTCCTCCTTTAGCTCGGAGAAGTTTGATCATCTGAAGCCTTCTTCTCTCAACTTGTCAAAGCCATTCTCTGTCCAGCTTTGTTCCATTGCTGGCGAGGAGCTGTGTTCCTTTGGAGGGGGAGAGGTGCTCTGATTTTTATAATTTTCAGCTTTTTTGCTCGGTTTTTTCCTCATCTTTTTGGTTTTATCTAGCTTTGGTATTTGATAATGGTGACGTACAGATGGGGTTTTGGTGTGGATGTCCTTTCTGTTTGTTAGTTTTCCTTCTAACAGTCAGGACCCTCAGCTGCAGGTCTGTTGGAGTTTGCTGGAGGTCCACTCCAGACCTGTTTGCCTGGGTATCAGCAGCAGAGGCTGCAGAACAGTGAATATTGCTGAACAGCAAATGTTGCTGCCTGATCGTTCCTCTAGAAGCTTCATCTCAGAGGGGCACCTGGCTGTGTGAGGTGTCAGTCTGCCCCTACTGGGGGGTGCCTCCCAGTTAGGCTACTCAGGGGTCAGGGACTCACTTGAGGAGGCAGTCTGTCCATTCTCAGATCTCAAACTCCGTGCTGCGAGAATGACTACTCTCTTCAAAGCTGTCAGACAGGGATATTTAAGTCTGCAGAGGTTTCTGCTGCCTTTTGTTTGGCTATGCCCTGCCCCGAGAGGTGGAGTCTACAGAGGCAGGCAGGCCTCCTTGAGCTGCAGTGGGCTCCACCTAGCTCGAGCTTCCCAGCTGCTTTGTTTACCTACTCAAGCCTCAGCAATGGCAGGTGCCCCTCCCCCAGCCTGGCTGCCGCCTTGTAGTTCAATCTCAGACTGCTGTGCTAGCAAAGAGGGAGGCTCTGTGGGCTTGGGACCCTCTGAGCCAGGCATGGGATATAATCTCTTGGTGTGCGATTTCCTAAGACTGTTGGAAAAGTGCAGTATTAGGGTGGGAATGATTCGATTTTCCAGGTGCCATCTGTCACAGCTTCCCTTGGCTAGGAAAGGGAATTCTCTGACCCTTTGCACTTCCTGGGTGAGGCGATGCCTCACCCTGCTTCGGCTTATACTTGGTGGGCTGCACCCACTGTCCTGCACCCACTGTGCAACAAGCCCCAGTGTGATGAACCCGGTCCCTCAGTTGGAAATGCAGAAATCACCCGTCTTCTGCGTCACTCATGCTGGGAGTTGTAGACTGGAGCTGTTCCTATTCGGCCATCTTGCTTCTTTTTTTGAGACAGAGTCTTGCTCTGTCACCCAGGCTGCGGCTCACTGCAACCTTTGCCTCCTGGGTTCAAGCGATTCTCCTGCCTCAGGCTCCTGAGTAGCTGGGGTAACAGGTGCGCACCACTGTGCCTGGCTAATTTTTGTATTTTTAGTAGAGATGGAGTTTCACCATGTTGGTCAGGCTGGTTTCGAACTCCTGACCTCGTGATCCGCCCACCTTGGCCTCCCTAAGTACTGGGATTACAGGCATGACCACCGCACCTGGCCTTATTTCATTTCTTAATAGGTGCACGTTCTACCCATAGTTTCTACTTGTTATTTATTGATAAGTAAGGAAGTTACAGAAAGGAAAAGAAATTATGGCCTTTCCTATCTTTCCCTTTCTTTCTATGTTATTCGTTTCCAGCATAAGTGGTTAGCTAATATAGGAAAGTAATATGAATAAGAAAGGAAATGGTAGGATTTCTTGATTGTTTGTGTTTCTTAGAATGTCTTTGTCTTCTTTCTGCATTTATTGCAGGATTTGGTTTGAATGTAAAGTTTGGGGGTTTCAGCACTCCTGTTACTCGGTCATAGATGTAACACACTTACCTTGTACTTCGTATGAGTCTCCACAAGCTCTTACATGCTGTGGGTCCAACTGAACACTGTGCTCATGGGGCATTGCTTTTTCCAAATTTTAGATTTCTGAGCAAAATAAATGCTACATTTTTAAAGCTATGAAATTTTGTGGTGGTTTGTTATGTAGTGATAGTAACTGGAATATATACCAAAATAGGTCTGTACCTTTGAAAATGTAATCTCCTCAGTCATGACTCTCAATAATGAAAGTGATGTTACATTAGAATCAAGTGGGTCACATTTTCAAAATATAGCAAAAGTTCATGACGGTATAGTCTATGATAACATGAATTTGGATATAACAAAATTGACTTCTGTCCTCCACCCCACCTTGTTCTCAAAATCCCCATCATATTTAACTTGGAGAAGAAAACCACCACCTGGAGTGCCAAACTGCAACGGGGACCTAGACAGATTCAGATTGTGCCACTGGAGCCCTGGAATTGGATTGCTGGATAGACTCACTGTGTTAATTTATTTAATCTTGGATCAAGGTAATACTAAATTTTATATTATTGAATATTTTGTGCCCAACTTACTATGTTACAGTGGGGTTTTATGTATGGCTGACCGAATCAATCTTTCCAAATTCATTTCCTCTTCCTAGATCCACAGGTAAAGTACATTTTCCAGGGCCTTTGAGTCAATGTGTGGCAGTATGACTAATTCTTGCCAATAGAATGTGAGCAGAAATGAGATGACATTTCCAGTTGAGACAGTTATGAATGTGCTTCTCATTTTTTTCTCCCCTTGTTGTCAACTGGATGGCACATTGTTGAAAATGGGGGATGCCCAGCATGGAAGAAGACTGAACCATCACTTAGAGGAGAGCTGCTTACCCCTCACTGGGTTGTGGCATGAACAATAAATACACTTTTAAGATACTGAAATTTGGGAGTTTTAATTTTCACTAGAGCATAGCCTAGTCTATATAAGGAATTTAAAGGGGATTGCTGCTGTAACCCTAAAATATGTGTTATTGGCTTAATAGTTGAATACTGGAGAGTGAGTAAACTGATATTCGGGGCTGCAGAGATGGCAGATCTATGGTATAGACTGGTAAAGTATTTGGTAAAACTGCTTCCTGTAATATCTTGGGAGGTAGGCCATGGCCCTACTGAGCCAGCAGCTCTGGGGGAAATGATTATAAAGAGCCAAAATGTTATTGCATGTTGGTTTCTATTTGCTGCATTTTGGGAAAGTATTACAAGAAAGAGATGAGGTTAGGAGATAATTGGCTGGTGTAACCAGAAATAAAAGAAATAAAGAGACTGTAAAAATTTGGGGCATTGAAAGGTTGGAAAAATCCAACGGCTTCTAGGCTCCCAAATGTAGGTAATAAGACAGAGGCAAAGTCCTTGAACGACAGGCAAAGATTAGGTTAAGAACATAGCTATTCCATTCAAGGTTGATATCTTCAAGGTAACCTGTTTTTATTTATTTCAGAGAAAGAGATATGATGAGTGAAGGAGTAAAAAGAAAGGCAGGCTTGAGAAAGAACTTTGGGTTCTTATTAACGTAAGGCATGGGTTTATTGCAAACATATCATTCTTTGAGAAAATTATATTGCCACATAATCCAAACTTGGAGCGTTTCAGACTTAAACGAACCCTTAGGCTCCTAAAGGTCCACATGCAGGAGAAGTAGGCTATAAAATTTATCCAGTCCCCAAGAAGGACAGGACATACACGTTCAGATGCTTGAAACAAGGAGAATAGGTTAGCTGGGCATAGTGGTGCACACCTGTGGTCCCAGCTATCAGGAGTCTGAGGTGGGAGGATTGCTTGAGCCCAGGAGGTTGAGGCTGCAGGGAGCCGTGTTCATGCCACTGCACTCCAGCCTGGGTGACACAGCGAGAGACCCTGTCTCAAACAACAATAGCAACAACAATAACAACAACAAGCCAGGAGAATAGAAAAGAGAGAATCTCTCACAGTGCTGATCCAGGGACCAGAGAAAATGAGGAAATTCTTCCCAGGGAGCAAAAAACAGGGGCTTAATGGAATTTCTTCCACAGGGCAGAGATAGGTGTCTACCCAGATGATTCCACAACTGCTATGAACTAGTGATTGTTGTGTATCTTTCATTCTTTCCTTTTTCAAATGGAGTTTTAAAAATTGGCAAAAATTTTATACACTGTGGAATGGCAAAATCAAGCTAATTAGCATATTCATTACCTCACATACTTTTATTTTTTGGTAATGAGAACACTGAACATCTACTCTCATCAATTTTCAAGTGCCTAACACATTGCTATTAACTGTAGTTCCCCATGTTGTGTAATAGAGCTCTTGAACTTTCTCATCCTGATACCTCCCCAATCGCTTTCTTCTCAGTCTCTAGTAATCCCCATTGACTTTCTGCTTCTGAGTTTGACTTTTTAAAAATGTATGTATGTAGGTATTTATTTTTATGCAGTTTTAAAAGTAACCTTATAATGTTGTTCTCCTCATTTTCAAAGGAACACTTGAAAATTTTGTTTTTAGTATTTAATGTTTATGGGTACATAGTATATTTTTATGGCATATGTGAGCTATTTGGATGCAGGCAAACAATGTGTAATAATTATTAGGGTAAATGGGATATCTATCACCTCCAGCATTTATTCTTTGTGTTACAAATAATTCAATTATACTCTTTTTTTTCTTTTTGTTTGAGACAGGGTCTCACTCTGTCACCCAGGGTGGAGTGCAATGGAATGATCTCGGCTCACTGCAACCTCCACTTCCCGGGTTCAGGCAATTCTTCCACCTCAGCCTCCCAAGTAGCTGAGACTACAGGTGTGCAACACCGTGCCCAGCTAATTTTTTATTTTTTAGTAGAGACAGGTTTTCACCATGTTGGCTCCCAAAGTGCTGGGATTACAGGCATGAGCCACCATGACTGGCCTCAATTATACTCTTTTAGTGATTTTTAAATGTACAATTAAATTATTGACTATAGCAACCTTGTTGTGCTTTCAAATACTAGATCTTATTCATTCTTTCTATTTTTGTTTGTACCTGTTAAACATCCCCCCATCCCCCAACCTCCCCCACTACCTTTTCCAGTCTCTGGTAACCTTCATTCTATTCTCAATCTCCATGAGTTCAATTGTTTTGATTTTTAGCTCCCACAAATGAGTGAAAACAAAGTTTGTCTTTCTGTGCATGGCTTATTTCACTTAATATAATGACCTCCACAGCTCTATTCACAAATGACAGGATCTCATTCTTTTTTATGGCGGAATAGTACTCCATTGTGTATATGCAACACATTTTCTTTTTCCATTCACCTATTGATGGACACAGATTGTTTCCAAATCTTGACTGTTGTGAATCGTGCTACAATAAACATGGGAGTGCAGATATCTCTTTGATATACTGATTTCCTTTCTTTTGAGTATATACCTAACAGTGGAATTGCTGGATCATATGGTAGTTCTATTTTTAGCTTTTTGAGGAACCTCCAAACTGTTCTCCATTGTGGTTGTACTAATTTACTTTCCCATCAACAATGTACAAGGATCCCCTTTTCTTCACATTCTTGCTAGCATTTGTTATTGCCTGACTTGGATGAAAACCATTTTAACTGAGGTGAGATGATATCTCATTGCAATTTTTTAAAAAAATAGAGACGGGGTCTTGCCATGTTGTCCAGGTTTTTCACAAACTCCTGGGCTCAAGCAATCCACCTGCCTTGGCCTCCCAGTCTTGTCTGGGATTACAGACGTGAACCACTGTGCTGGCCCATTGCAGTTTTGATCTGAATTTCTCTGATGATCAGTTATGCTGAGCACCTTTTCATATACTTGTTTGCCATTTATATGTATTCTTCTGAGAAATGTTTCTTCAAATATTTTGCCCATTTTAAATTGGATTATTAGATTTTTTCTTATAGAGTTGTTTGAGCTCCTTATATATTCTGGTTATTAATCCCTTGTCGGATGGTTAGTTTGCAAATATTTTCTCCGCCTGTGCATTGTTTCTTCACTCTACTGATTATTTTCTTTTCTGTGCAGAGGCTTTTTAACTTGATATAACCCCATTTGTCCATTTTTGCTTTGATTGCCTGTGCTTGTAGGATATTACTCAAGAAATTATTTGCCCACTACGATGTCCTGGAGAGTTTCTCTAATGTTTTCTTATAGAGGTTTCATAGATTGAAGTCTTAGATTGAAGTCTTTCATCCATTTTGATTTGATTTTTTTGTTTGCTTGTTTTGAGACAGTCTTGTTCTGTCACCCAGGCTGGAGTGCAGTGGTGCATTCTTGGCTTACTGCAACCTCCACTTCCTAGGTTCAAATGATTCAGGTGCCTCAGCCTCTCAAATAGCTGGGATTATAGGTGCCTGCCACCATGCCCAGCTAATTTTTGTATTTTTAGTGTGGACAGGGTTTTGCCATGTTGGCCAGGCTGGTCTTGAACTCCTGATCTCAAGTGATCCACCCACCTTGGCCTTGCAAAGTGCTAGGATTACAGGCTTGAGCCACCATGCCCAGCTGATTTTATTTTATTTTTTTAATAGCAAGTGATAGGAGTCTAGTTTCATTCTGCTGCATATGGATATCCAGTTTTCCCGGCAACATTTATTGAAGAGACTGTCCTTTTCCCAGTGTATGATCTTGTCACCTTTGTTGAAAATGAGTTCACTGTAGATGTATGAATTTGTTTCTGGGTTCTCTATTGTGTTCTATTGGTCTGTGTATCTGTTTGTATGCCAGTACCATTACTGTTTTGGTTACTATAGCTCTGTAGTCTAGTGTGAAGTAAGGTAATGTGATTCCTCCAGTTTTGTTAGTTTTGCTCAGGGTGACTTTGGCTCTTCTGTGTCTTTTGTGGTTTCATATAAATTCTAGGATTTTTTTTTATTTCTTTGAAGAATGCCATTGGTATTTTGTTAGGAATTGTATTGAATCTGTTGATTACTTTGGGTAGTATGTATGGACATTTTAATGATATTGAGTCTTCCAATCCATTAACATGGAATATCCTTCCATTTTTTTTGTGTCCTCTTCAATTTTTTTTCATCAATGTTTTATAGGTTTCGTTGTAGAGATCTTTCACTTCTTTGGTTAAGTTAATTCCCAAGTATTTAATTTTATTTGTAGCTATAGTAAATGGGGTTATTTTCTTGATTTCCTTTTCAGACTGTTTGCTGTTGGCGTATAGAAATGCTAACGATTTCCGTATGTTGATTTTGTATCCTGCAACTTTACTGAATTTGTTTATCTGTTCTAATAGTTTTTTGGTGGATGACTTCTTAACAATTTTACATATAAGTGAGATTGTGTAGTATTTGTTTTTCTGTACCATGTTTATTTCACTTAAGTGAAATAATTTCACTTAAGTGAAATAAACATAATGAAGTGTCTTCATTATGTTAGGTTCATTCACATTGTCACAAATGACTGGATTTTCTTTAAGGCTGAGTACTATTCCGTTGTGTATATATATCACATTTTCTTTATCCATTCATCCATTGATGAACACTTAGGTTGATTTTATATTTGGCTATTGTGAGTAATGCTGCAAAGAATATGGGAGTTTAGACATCTTTCATGATTTCATATCCTTTGGCTATATGCCCAATAGTGGGCTGCTGGATCATGTGGTAATTCTATTTTTAATTTTTAGAGTGATCTCTATGCTGTTGTCCATAATGGCTGCACTAATTTACATTCCCAGAAATAGTGTGCAAGCATTCATTTTTCTTTATATTTTTGTCAACATTTGTTATCTTTTTGTCTTTTTGGTAACAACCATGTTAACAGGTGTGAGGTAATATCCCATTGTGGTTTAATTTGCATTTCTGTGATGATTAATGATATTGAGCATTTTTTCAAATACTTTTTGGCCATTTGTATGTCTTCTTTTGGGAAATGTGTATTTGTATCCTTTGTCCATTTTAAAATTGATTTATTATCTTGCTGTTGTGCTCTTTGAGTTCCTTATAGGTTTTGTATAGTAACCCCCTTATTAGATGTATGATTTGCAAATTTTTTTTCCCATTCTATACAGTATCTCTTTACTCTATTGATTGTTTCCTTTGTTGCATAGAAGGTTTTTAGTTTGATGAAATTTCATCAAATGGAATTTTAAAAAAGTTTTTCTTTTAAGATAATTTTAGATTTATAGAAGAGTTGTAAAGATGGCACAGACAAGATGTATTTCTTTTATATAGCTTTTCTTAGTAATTAACATTTTACATAACCATGGTGTATTTATCAAGACTAAGAAATTAATATTGGTACAACACTATTAACTATAGACTTTATTCAGATCTCATTAGGTTTTCACTAATGTCTTTTTTTTTTGGTTTCAGGATCTAATGCAGGATGGCATGTTGCAATTTAGTCAACATGTCTCCTTAGTGTATTTCAATCTGTGTCAATTTCTTGGTCTTTCCTTGTTTTTTATGACTTTGACTATTGAAGATTAATGGTTAGATTTTAGTAGAATGTTCCTCAATTTGGAGTTGTCTGATGTTTTCTCATGATTATCTTGGAATTATAGAGTTTCAGGAAGAATAACACAGAGGTGAAGAGCCCTTCTCTTAACATCATACCAGAAGGTACACGATGGGTGATTTTATTGCAGTTATCCTGTCCCTGCACCACCATTATAAATTGGGTGTGGTGAGAGAGAAGATAATTTGTGTTTTTAGATTTTAATTTGTGAGATCATGAGGATCTTCCCCAGATTTGATGGAAAAGCTAGCGTATCACTGGATGCTGGATCTTGAGCTGGATGCAATGACTGGATGTCACTTTAGAATGTTTCTCTTGACGAGAGAGTGAGAATGTTCTATATAAGAATGGAAGTGTGAAACAGCTTCTGGTTACCACAAGGGCAGACCATGGCAGAAATGGACTAGGTTTTCACCATATATATTTCCTCTTCTTGGACACACAGTGAAACAATGTTTCTCAGCTTTCTTGTATCTATGTGGGGCCATAAGAATAGTTCTTTTCAATAGAATATGATTTGGAATGATTTGTCACTTCTGGTTTCAGATAGTTAAGAGGGAGTGCCTTCTATGCACTCTCCCTCTCACCCTCTCGCCCTCTCATGCCAAATGGATGCTGAGGGCTTCCTTGAAACTATGAGTTGAAGGTGGTAGAGCCAGAGACTGCAAAGAGGCCTGTACTTTGAGGACAACTTGGCGAACAGTCCACGCCTATGATATGAGAAAGAAGTAAGGCTTTATTGTGTTAAGACACTGAGATTTGAGGTTTATTTATTTTAACAGCATAGCTCAACCTGTCCTGACTAATACAATATACATACCCATCCTGCAGTATTATATGCCTTAGGTGGTATGGGAACATATGTATTTTTAAAATCTAATCACGTGATTCTGCTTCTCTTTCATCCCTTATTCCCATCAACCCCCTTATTTCTACACATTGGTTCAGTTTAAGAAACATAATACATCAGATCTATTTCAAAGGTCAACTTAGAAGGGAAATGTTTCAATTGAGAGGAAGATGTTAGCTGAGAATGAAAGGCTGTTTTAGATGGCAAGTTCAAAGAAAGGAGACTACTATGAAAAGGTAAAACATCCTCCCTCCCTCCCTCCCTCCCTCCCTCCCTCCCTCCCTCCCTCCCTCCCTCCCTCCCTCCCTCTCTCCCTCTCTCCCTCTCTTCCTTCCTTCCTTCCTTCCTTCCTTCCTTCCTTCCTTTCTTTCTTCCTTCCTTCCTTCCTTCCTTCCTTCCTTCCTTCCTCTACTTTGGATTTAATTTTCTCTTCTTTTTCTTGTTTCCTAACTTGGAAGCTTAGATTGTGGATTTTAGGTCTTTCTTCTTTTCTAATGTATGCATTCAATGCTATACTTTTCCCTCTAAGCACTGTTTTCACTGCACCTCACTAATTTTGATATGTTGTATCTTTATTTAAAATATTTTAAAAATTCTCTTGAGATATCTTCTGTCACCCATGTATTAGTTGGAATTGTGTTGTTTAGTCTTCAAGTAACTTGGGATTCTCCAGCTATCTTTTTGTTATTGATTTCTAGATTATTCCATCATGGTCTAAGAGAAGACATTGTATGATTTCTATTCTTTTAAATTTGTTAAAATATTTATTGTGGCTCAGAATGGGATCTATCTTGGTGAATGTCCCATGTGAGCTTGACAAGAATGTGTAATCCACTGTTGTTGGATGAACTAGTCTATAGAAGTTAAGTATATCCAGTTGATTGATAGGGCTGTTGAGTTCAACTACACACTTAATGATTTTCTGCCTGCTGCATCTGCCCATTCTGATAGAGGGGTGTTAAAGTCTTCAACTTTAATGTGGATTCACCTATTTTTCCTAGCAGTTCTATCAGTTTTTTCCTCCACATATGTTGATGTTCTAATTTGTGAACAAATTAAGGATTGTTAAGCCTTCTTGGAGAATTGACCCCCTTCTCATTATGTAATGTCCCTTTTAATCCCTGATAACTTTCCTTGCTCTGAAGTCTGCTCTGTCTGAAATTAATATAGCTGTTGCCACTTTATTTTGATTAGTGTTAGCATGGTATTTCTTTCTCTATTACTTTACTTTTAATCTGTATGTATCTTTATATTTAAAGAGAGTTTCATGTAGGCAACATATAGCTGGGTCTTGTTTTTTGATCCACTTTAACAATCTCTTTTTAAAAATTGGTGTAAACAGACCATTGATGTTTAAGGTGATTATTGATATAGTTGGATTAATATCTACCATATTTGTGACTGTTTTCTAATTGTCACATGTGTTCTCTGTTCCTGTATTGTCTTCCACACTTTTTTTTGCCTTTGTGGTTTTAATTGAGCATTTTATAAAGTTCATTTTTTCTCCTTTTTTTAGCATGTCAATTATAGTTCTTTTTAAACTTTTAAAAGTGGTTGCCCTAGAGTTTGCAATATACATTTACAATTAATCCAAATCTGCTTTTAAATAACATGATACTGCTTCATGCATAGTGCAAGTACCTTATAGCAATAAAATATTTCTGATTCTTTCCTCCTATCCCTTGTATCATTGCTGTCAATCATTCACTTATACATACATACTTATATGTTCCTTGACTTATGACAGGGTTATGTCCTGATAAACCCATCATAGGTCGTAAATATTGTGAGTAAAAAATACATTTAATACACTTCACCTACCAAACATTACAGTTTAGCCTAGCCTAAGTGGTTTTCTTTAGGAAACAGTGCTGCTAAAACACAACATGGGAGCAGAAGCAATTTAAAATGTTCAAGACATTAAATGCAGGACTGTGACTCTATGTTGCCATTTAATATGCTTTGTATTGTAGGATATAAAAACTAACCCCCATCTATGGAATGTTAAGCTGATACCCAAGACAGTCAAAAACACTCATAATTCAATATCCCACACTATTTCCTGGTTGTACCAAAAAATAAACAACCCAGCAAATGATTTCACCTCTTAAAAAAAAGCATTTATACTGATATTCACTGTGAAGACCTTGTGGAACTCTTCTACATTAAACTCACAATTGTGTGTGTGTGTGTGGGTTTATTTTGTGAAGACACCAAATATATATTGTCTTATCCAACAATACTTCTTCAGTTCTCTGATTCTCCAACACCAACTAGATGTCTGACGATTCAATTCAGTTCTGACACTGACTTCCCAGATTTAGCATCAGACTCTCCTGGTTTAAGCAGTTGGTGCCACAATATTTCCTTTGCTTCAGATGTCAGTCACAAGCATTGAGTCACCTGTATTTCTGACTTACTGGCTATAAATTGGGCATTTCCACACTTTCCTCCTCAATGTTAATGATTTGCTAGAATGGCTCACAGAACTCAGAAAACTACATTACTTGGCCATTGCTGATTAACTCAATCTCCAGTTCCTCTCTCCTTCCTGGAGGCTGGGCAAGGCTTAATCTTTCTGGTGATCAGCCCCCATCCTGAAGCTATGTATGGGCTACCAAGAGTTGTCTCATTAAAACAAAAGATGCTCCTATAACCCTTATTACTCAGGAAATTTCAAGGGTTTTGGGACCTCTGTGCCAGAAACTGGTGACAAAGACCAATTTTTTTTTTGGTTATACCATAGCCCCCTATGACTGGGTCCTTCTGGAGTTTTAAAACAACTTTTATTTTAGGTTCAGGGGTGCATGTGAAAGTTTGTTGTATAGGTAAACTCATGTCATGGGGGTTTGATGTACAGATTATTTTATCACCCAGGTAGTAAGCCTAGTACTCAATAGTTTTCTGCTCCTCTCCCTCCTACCACTCTCCACCCTCTGGTAGGCCCCAGTATTTGTTGTTCTGCTCTTTGTGTCCATGTGTTCTCATCATTTAGCTCCCACTTCCAAGTGAGAACATGCAGTGTTTGGTTTTCTGTTCCTGCATTAATCTCCTAAGGATAATGCCTCCAGCTCCATTCATGTTCCTGCAAAGAACATGATATTCTTTTTTATGGCTTCATAGAATTCCATGGTACATATGTACCATATTTTCTTTATCCAGTGTACCATTGATGGGAATTTAGGTTGATTGTATGTCTTTGTTATTGTGAATAATAACAAAGTGAATAATAGTGCTGCAGTGAACATATGCATGCATGTGCCTTTAGGATAAAGTGATTTATATTCCTTTGGGAACATATCCTGTAATGGGATTGCTTGGTTGAATGGTAGTTCTGTTTTCAGCTGTTTGAGGAATTGCCACATTGCTTTCCACAATGGTTGAACCAATTTACATGCCTATCAACAGTGTATAAGTGTTCCCCTTTTCTCTGCAACCTTGCCAACATCTGCTATTCTTTGACTTTTTATTAATAGCCATTCTGACTGGTGTGAGGAGGTATCTTGCTGTGGTTTTGATTTGCATTTTTCTAGTGATCAGTGGTATTGAGCTTTTTTTCCATATGCTTATGGGCTGCATATATGTCTTCTTTTGAAAAGTTTCTGTTCACATCCTTTGCCCAATTTTTTTATTTTTATTTTTTTAAAGACAGGGTCTGGCTCTGTTGCCCAGGCTGGAGTGCTGTAGTGTGATCTCAGCTCACTGCAATATCTGCTTGCTGAGCTCAGGTGATCCTCCTGCCTCAGCCTCTTGAGTAGCTGGGACTACAGTCACGTACCACCATGCCTGGTTAATTTTTGTGTTTTTAAAAGAGATGGGGTTTTGCCATGTTGCCCAGGCTGGTCTCGAATGCCCTGAGCTCAAGTGATCTGCCTGCCTTGGTCTTCCAAAGTGCTAGGATTACAGGCCTGAGCTACCACTCCCAGCCTCTTTGCCCACCTTTTAATGGGGTTGTCTTTTTCCTTGTAAATTTGTTTAAGTTTCTTATATGTGCTGAATATTAGCCCTTTGTCATATGCATAGTTTGCAAATATTTTCTCCTATTCTGTAGGTTGTCTGTTTACTCTCTTGATAGTTTCTTTTGCTGTGCAGAAGGTCTTAAGTTTAATTAGATCCCATTTGTCAATTTTTGCTTTTGTTGCTATTGCTTTTGGTGTCTTTGTCATGAAATCTTTGCCAGTTCCTATGTCCAGAATGGTATATCCTAGGTTATCTTCTAGGGTTTTTATAGTTTTGGGTTTTACATTTAAATCTTCAACCCATCTTGTGTTGATTTTTGTATATGGTGTAAGGAAGGGGTCCAGTTTCAATCTTCTGCATTTGACTAGCCAGTTATTCCAGCACCATTTATCGAATAGGGAGTCCTTTCCCTGTTGCTTGTTTTTGTCAACTTTATCAAATATCTATTGGGGGAACCAGCCCCCAATATTTCAACATAGGTTCTTTTCTATTTTCCCTAAGTGTCAGCCAGTCTGAGAAATAAAGAGAAAGAGTACAAAGAGTAGAATTTTACAGCTGGGCTGCCGGGGGTGACATCACATATTGGCTGGTTCTGTGATGCCCACCTGAGCTGCAAAACCAGCAAGTTTTAATTAGGGATTCTAAAAGGGGAGGGGGTGTATGAACAGGGAGTAAGTAACAAAGATCACATGCTTCAAAGGGTAATAAAAGATCACAAGGCAAAGGCAAAATTAGAATTACTGATGAGGGTCTGTGTCCCACTGTGCATGCATTGTCTTGATAAACATCTTAACAGGAAACAGGGTTTGAGAGCAGAGAACTGGTCTGACTAGAATTTACCAGGCTGGAATTTCCCAATCCTGGTAAGCCTGAGGGCACTGCAGGAGACCAGGGCATATTTCAGTCCTTATCTCAACCGCATAAGACAGACACTCCCAGAGCGGCTGTCTATAGACCTACACCCAGGAATGCATTCCTTCCCCAGGGCTATTCCTTGCTGGGAAAAGAATTCAGCGACATTTCTCCTACTTGCACATCCATCTATAGGTTTTCTGCAAGAAGAAAAATATGGCTGTATTCTGCCTGACCACACAGGCAGTCAGACCTTATGTTATCTTTCCTTGTTCTCTGAAAATCGCTGTTATTCTATTCTTTTTCAGGGTGCACTGATTTCATATTGTTCAAACACACGTATTTTACAATCAATTTGTACAGTTAACACAATCATCACAGGTCCTGAGGTGATGTACATTCTCAGCTTACAAAGATAATGTGATTAAGAAATTAAAGACATGCATATGAAATTATAAGAGTATTGATTGGAGAAGTGATAAATGTCCATGAAATCTTCACAATTTATGTTCAGAGATTGCAGTAAAGACAGGCATAAGAAATTATAAAAGTATTAATTTTGGGAACTGATAAATGTCCATGAAATCTTCACAATTTATATTCTTCTGCTGTGGTTCCAGCCGGTCCCTCTGTTCGGGGTTCCTGACTTCCCGCAACAAATATCAGAGGATTGTAGGTGTGTGCCCTTATTTCCAGGCTCTTTATTCTCTTCCATTGGTCTATGTGTCTGTTTTTGTACCAGTACCATCTATTTTGTTTACTTTACCCATGTAGTATAGTTTGAAGTCAGGTAGTGTGATGCCTCCTGCTTTGTTCTTTTTGCTTAGGATTGCTTTGCCTATTCGGGCTCTGTTTTGGTTCCATATGAATTTAAAATTTTTTTTTCTAGTTCTGTGAAGAATGTCATTGGTAATTGGAATAGCATTGAATGTGTAAATCACTTTGGGTAGTATGACCATTTTAACAATATTTATTCTTCCTATCCATGTGCATGGAATGTCTTCCATTTGTTTGTGTCATCTCTGATTTCTTTGAGCAGGGTTTTGTAATTCTTATTGTAGCAATCTCTCACTGGTTAGCTGTATTCCTAGGTATTTTATTTTTGTGTGTGTGGCAATTGTGAATGGGATTGTGTTCCTGGGATTGACTCTAGGCTTGACTATTGTTGGTGTATAAGAATGCTAGTGATTTTTGTACATTGATTTTGTGTCCCAAAGCTTTGCTGAAGTTGCTTATCAGCTCAAGGAGCTTTTGGGCAGAGACTATGGAGTTTTCTAGATATAGAATCCTGTAATCTTCAAACAAGGATAGTATGGCTTCTTCTCTTTCTATTTGGATGCCTTTATTTCTTTCTCTTGCCTTATTTATCTGGCCAGGACTTCCAATACTATGTTGAATAGGAGTGGTGAGACAGGTCATCCTTGTCTTGTGCTGATTTTCAAGGGGAATGCTACCAGCTTTTGCCCATTTTGTATGATGTTGGCTGTGGGTGTTTGTCATAAATGACTCTTACTATGTTGAGGTATGTTTCTTCAATACCTAGTTTTTTGAGAGTTTTTAACATGAAGCAATGTTAAATTTTATCAAAACCCTTCTGTGCATCTAGTGAGATAATAATGTGGTTTTTGTCTTTAGTTCTGTTTATGTGATGAATCATATTTATTGATTTGTGTATGTTGAACCAACCCTGCATCCCAGGGATAAAGTTTTTTGATGATCATGGTGAATTAGTTTTTTGATGTGTTGCTGGATTCTGTTTGTTAGTATTTTGTTGAGAATTTTGCATCAATGTTCATCAAGGATATTGGGCTGAAGTTTTTGTTGTTTTTGTGTCTCTGCCAGGTTCTGGTACCCGGATGATGCTGGCCTCAAAGAATGAATTAGGGAGAGGTTCCTCCTCATTAATTTTTTGGAATAGTTTCAGTAGGAATGGTACCAGCTCTTCTTTGTACATACGGTAGAATTTGGCTGTAAATCTGTCAGGTCGTTGGCTTTTTTTGGTTAGTAAGCTATTTATTACTGATTCAATTTTGAAGCTTGTTTTTGGGCTGTTCAGGCAATCAGCTTCTTCCAAGTTCAGTCTTGGGAGGCTGTATGTATCCAGTAATTTATCCATCACTTCTAGATTTTCTAGTTCGTGTGCGTAGAGGTTTTTATGCTGTTCTTTGCTGGCTATTTGTATTTTTGTGGAGTGGTATTGTTCCCTTTGTTGTTTCTAATTGCATTTATTTGGATCCTTTATCATTTCTTCTTATTCGTTTAGTTAGCAGTTTATCTATCTTATTAATTTTTTTCTAAAAACCAACTCGTGGATTCATTGATCTTTTGAATGGTCTTTCACATCTCAATCTCCTTCAGTTCAGCTCTGATTTTGATTGTTTATTTTCTTCTGCTAGGTTTGATGTTGGTTTGCTCTTGCTTCTCTCGTTCTCTTAGTTGTGATGTTAGGTTGTTAACCTGAGATCTTTCTAACTTTGTGATGTGGGCATTTAGTGCTACAAATTTCCCTCTTAACACTGCTTTAGCTGTGTTCCAAAGATTCTGTTATGTTGTATCTTTGTTCTCATTAGTTTCAAAACATGTCTTGATTTCTGCCTTAATTTCATTAGTTACCCAATAGTCATTCAGGAGCAGGTTGTTTAATTTCCATGTAATTGTATGGTTTTGAGCAATTTTCTCAATCCTGATTTCCAATTTTATTGCACTGTGGTCTGAAAGAGTGGTTGGTATGATTTTGATTCCTTTGTATTTGCTGAGTAGTGTTTTATGTTTGATTGTGTGGTCAATTTTAGGTTATGTGCCATGTCACAATAGGAAGAACTTATATTTTGTTGTTTTTGGGTGGAGAGTTTCTGTAGATGTCTATCAGGTCCATTGGTACAGTATTAAGTTCAGGTCCTGAATATCTTTGTTAATTTTCTGCCTTAATAATCTGTCTAATAATGTCAGTGGAGTTTTGAGGCTTCCGACTATTATTGTGTGGGAGTCAAAGTCCTCTTTGAAGGTCTCTAAGAACTTGCTTTATGAGTCTGGGTGCTCCTGTGTTAGGTACATATATATTTAAGATAGTTAGGTCTTTTAGTTGAATTGAACCCTTTGCCATTATATAATGCCCTTCTTTCCCTTTTTTTGATCTTTTTCGTTTAAACTCTACTTTGTCTGAATTTAGAATTGCAACCCTTGCTTTTTTCTGTTTTCCATTTGCTTGGTAGATTGTTCTCCATCTCTCTGTTTTGAGCCTGTGAGTGTCATTGCTTGTGAGATAGGTCCCTTAAAGACAACATGCCATTAAGTCTTTCTTCTTTATCCAGCTTGCCACTTTTTGCCTTTTAAATGGGGCATTTAGCCCATTTATATTCAAGGTTGGTATTGATATGTGTGGATTTGATCCTGTCATTGTGTTGTTAGCTGGTTATTATGCTGGCTAGTTTGTATGGTTGCTTTATAGTCTCACCGATCTGTATACTTCAGTGTGTTATTGTAGTGGCTGGTAATGGTCTTTCCTTTCCACAGTGCTTCTTTCAGGAGCTCTTGTAAGGCAGGTCTGGTGGTAACGAATTCCCTCAGCATTAGCTTATTTGAGAAAGATCTTATTTCTCCTTCACTTACGAAGCTTAGTTTGGCCAGATGTAAAATTATTGGTTGGAATTTCTTTTCTTTTCTTTTTTCTTTTTTTTTTTTTTTGACTGGAATCTTGCCCTGTTGCCCAGGCTAGAGTGCAGTGGCACAATCTCAGCTCACTGCAACCTCTGCCCCCTGGGTTCAAGCCATTCTCCTGCCTCAGCCTCCCTAGTAGCTGGAACTACAGGTGCCCACCACCATGCGTGGCTAATTTTTGTAATTTTAGTAGAGGCGGGGTTTCACCATGTTGGCCAGGCTGGTCTTGAACTCCTGACCTCAAATGACCCACCCACCTTGGCCTCCCAAAGTTCTGAGATTATAGGCGTGAGCCACTGTGCCTGGTTGGAATTTCTTTTCTTTAAGAATGTTGACTTTAAGAAAGTCTTCTGGCTTGTAGGGTTTCTGCTGAGAAGTCTGCTGTTAGTCTGATGGGCTTCCCTTTGTAGATGACCATGCTTTTCTCTCTAGTTGCCTTTAACATTTTTTCTTTTATTTCGACCTTGGAGAATCTGATGATTATGCCTTGGGGATGATCTTCTTGTGAAATATTTTGTGTGGGTTCTCTGCATTTCCTGAATTTGAATATTGGCCTCTCTAGCTAGGTTAGGGAAGTTCTGATGCATGATATCCTGAAATTCTCCCCATCTCTTTCAGGGAGACCAGTGAGTCACTGATTCAGTCTCTTTACATAATTCCATATTTCCTTTCCCCATTGCTTGTTTTTGTCAGGTTTGTTGAAGATCAGATGGTTGTAGATGTACAGTTATATTTCTGAGTTCTCTATTCCGTTCCATTGGTCTATGTGTCTGTTTTTGTACCAGTACTATCATGTTTTGGTTACTGTAGCCTTGTAGTATAGTTTGAAGTCCAGTAGTGTGATACCTCCACCTTTGTTCCTTTTGCTTAGGATTGTCTTGGCTATATGAGCTCTTTTTTGGTTCTATATGAATTTTAAAATAGTTTCTTCTAAGTCTTTTTTTTTCTTTTATCCTATTTGATGACCTTGGGGGTTTGATTGTGGTATAAGGTGCATTCAGTTATCTGACTTCATTTTTAGAAGATTTTATGGAGTCAAGGCTCAGGATAGGACTCCTGGCCCACATGCTCTAACTCTGGGGGACTGATATGGAGCTCTCACTTTGTTCTCTGACTCCTTGAGGTTTGGAACTTGCTGCTCTAGAAGGGCCAAGGGTGCTTCCAGACTGCTGGTCACAACACTTTGGTGGGTGTTGTCAGCCAATGTACTTCATAGGGCAGTGGCATCAGGATCCTTCCTAGTTCACATGTGCCAGTAGCAGCTGCAGCTGCAGTGTGGTGGGGTGTATACTCCTTGGCTGCAGCAGGGTGCTAGTGTGTGCTAGGTTGTCAGCCTCCATGCAGGCATTTGCAGCAGCCACTGACGTTGACAGCATGGTGGCTTGTGGGGATTGCTGGGGCAAGGGTGGGGCCACCAGCAAAATGTGTGTGTTTGTTCGTGCATGTGATAGTGTTAGCATGGGGGTGGGGTGCTAGCTGGCACAGGACTGTGTGACTCCTCTGTGTGTTCTCCTGTGGGCAGTGGTGGCTGCTTAGGGTGGGGGTGGATCAGTTTTTCTCTGTGCCTAGTTTTGCACCATGGCAGTTTTAAAGCAGGGGTGGGGTGCTGGTGGAGGTGGGGCTGGCGGGCTCTATGCCTGCCAACTCTCTGATGACAGTGGTGGTGTGGCAGGGGTGCTGGTGGGGACTGGGATGGTGTGCACTCACAGTGGCAGCAGTGGCATGGAAGGGTGCACGTGCACATGCATGCTGGTTGGGGAGGAAAGGCCGGGCCTGCCTCTGCACACACATGCTGGCAAAGCGATGCAGGGGTGTGGCCGTGGGCCAGTGTGTGCAGGCAAGCAGCACACAGGAGGTCACCAACTGTTGCGTGTTCACTGGGGCCAGCTCTGCTGGTCAGGGGCACTACACCATCCTCAGGAGCTATGATGTGAACCCCAGGAGGTACCTGGGGGCTGCATGGCAAGCAGGTACAGCCAGATTGGGGCTTCAGGAGAGGCCAGCAGATGAGGGGTGCTCAGGTTGGACTGGCCCTGTCTCATGGGCAAGACCACCCAGCAGGGTTCAGGTCCAACAGTTCCCCTAGGGCTAAAGTCTCCTATGGGAGCGAGTCAAGCCTAGGGGGATGGGCAACCCTGGCAATGCTCCACTGTAGACACTTGTGCTCCAAACCCTCTGGGTTCCACTTTATCTGGAGTTCTGCCCCTACCACTTCTCTGGGCAGCTCTCCCTGCCAATTCAAGTGTCTGTGGTGATCAAGGGGTCTCCCCCTGCCAGGATTCCAGAGCCCATGGTGAGAGTGGGTTGCCCTTTGCCTGTTCAACTCACCCCTTCCCCTGGAGTCACTGGGGGCCAGGAATGAGTCCAGTGCATGGTAGCCCCAAGCACGGTTCCCAGCTTCCCCTTTCAGCCCAGCATCTGTCTCCTCTTCGTCCTCTCTCAATGCCTTCCCTCTGAAGATCTGCTAGGAGTGCACCAGTCTTCCTGATGCCCTGGACCCTCCATGGGAGATGTTCCTCCTGACTGTCTAGTTGGCTATCTTGCCCCCTGAATCCCCCCCTGGAGTTTTGAACTCTCAGAGCCTCCTGCAATTAATTCACGCTGAATCACAAGCAATTAGGCAATTACAGTTCAGGTTTTCCTACCCTGGCACTGGTTCCCTTGGAGGTTTCCGCTTTAGATTTCTGCTCTGGTAAGTTGTGATTCTCTGTATCCACTTGTCTGTCTCTCCAATTTTTGGAGCAGTGGTTTGCCCTGTGGCCTCACTTTTCTGATGGATCTATGAAGAATTGTTGATTTTTCAGTTTGTTCTAGTTTTTACTTGTTAGGGTTGAGTTACGACTTCTAAGATCCTTAACTGTCAGCCAAAATTGAAAGTGTTGGGGAGATGTTTTAAAATGATGATTCTTAAACAGTTAATAAATACAATTTTTAATTGGTGGTTAATAAACCAATATCTTGCTCATAATATAAGTGAATGAATGAATCAATATTTTTGCATCAGTTGTGATAATTTGTTGCAGATTTCATGTCTTTCACTACATTGTAGTATCCAGAGTGCCATTGCCATGTTTTGATCAGCTTTATGTTCCAATGTATTTAGAATTGTGCCTGGCATTTCAGACCCCTAAAAAATATTGATTGAACATATTGTGAGACTGAGAAAGGGGATTAAAAAATAGTTGCAAAGTAAGAAGAGAACAGTTCATTCAAGAGATTTTTATTGAATGCCTACTATGTGCCAAGCACTTGTCTAGGTACTAGTGGTAAAGTAGTCACAAAACAAAGATTCCTATTCCCATAGAGCAAATATTCCAACAGGAGAAGGGAAAATAATTAAACTTAACAAATCGGTTAATTATATAGTATATTAGAAAGTGGTAAGTGCTAAGGTCAAGAGAAAAAAGTACAGTGGGAAAAGGGAAATTGGAATGCTGGAGTTGGTAAGATTGGGGTTGCTTAGATTAGGCCTTATTGAGAAGGTTATTGGTTATTCAAAGCCCAAGAAACAGCTTCTACAAAGGTCCTGAGGCAAGATCATGTCTCAAATGTTTGAGGAACAGCAAGGGGGCTCATGTGGCATTAGAGAGTTAATGAGAGGGAGAAGAAGATTAGATTATGTAGATAATTATAAGAATAGTCTGTTCTTTCCTCCCATATATGTTGAGTTTGCTTTGTTAAAAGGTCTATTTCTGGACTTTATATACTGTTACATTCATCTACTTGTCTATCTTTATGCCACTACCATACTACCTTACTTATTGTAGCTTTTCATTGAGTCTTGAAATCAGGTAGTGTTAGTTCCCAAATTTGTTCTTCTTTTTCAGTTGTTTTGGCTATTCTAGGACCTTTGTATTTCCAATACGAATTTTAGAATCACCTTGTCAATTTCTACAAAAATGCCTGCTGGGAATTTATGAGAATTGTTATCTTAACAATATTGAACTGTCTGACGCAGATATGAGTGTATTTCTCTGTTTATTTGGGTCTTCGTTAATATCTCTCAGCAATGTTATTTAGTTTTTAGTGCACTAGTCTTTCCCATCTTTGGTCAGATTTATTCCTATGTATTTCATATTTTTTGATGGTATTGTTTTTTAAGTTTCAGTTTCCAATGGCTTTTTGCTATTATATAGAAACAATTGATTTTTGCATATTGCTGTTGAATACTACAACTTGTTTGTAGTTGTAAAACTCAAGCTTGCTAAATTCATCCATTGTATTAGCTTTTAAAAAATATATTGGGTTTTTTACATAGACGATCACATCATCTACAAATAGACAGTTTTACCTCTTTCTTTCCAACCTGTATGCCTTTAATTTTGTTTATCTTATCTGCTTGCAGTGCCTAGAAACTTCAGTATTATGTTGAATAAGAGTGGTGAGAACAGATGTCCTTATCTTGTTCCTGATCTTAGAGGGAAAGCACTCAATCTTTCACCATTAAGTATGACATTAACTAAGTTTTTTGGTAGTACCCTTTATCAATTGAGGACACTTTCTTCTTATCCTATGTTGCTGAGAGTTTTTATCAGAAATGAAATTTGGTTTTTGTCAATAGCTTTTTCTGTCGAAGATGATCATGTGATTTTTCTATTTTAGGTAGCTAATTGTATCAGTCAGGGTTTTCTAGAGGGACAGAATTAATAGGATAGATGTGTATGTAAAGGGAAGTTTATCAAGGAGTACTGACTCAAGCAATCACAAGGTGAAGTTCCACAATAGGCCATCTGCAAGCTGAGGAGCAAGGAAGCCAGTACGAATCCCAAAATCTCAAAAGTAGGGAAGCCAGCAGTACAGTCTTCATTCTGTGGCTGAAGGCCCAAGAGCCCCTGGCAAACCACTGGTGTAAGTCCAAGAGTCCAAAAGCCGAAGAACTTGGAGTCCAATGTTTGAGGGCAGGAAGCATCCTGCATGTGAGAAAGATGAGAGCCAGAAGACTCAGCTAGTCTGTTCTTCCATCTTCTCCTGCCTGCTTTATTTTAGCCGCACTGGCAGCTGATTAAATGGTGCCCACCTAGAATGAGGTTGGGTCTGCCTCTCCCAGTCCACTGATTCAAATGTTAATTTCCTTTGGCAACACCCTCACAGACACACCCAGGAACAATACTTTGCATCCTTCAATTCAATCAAATTGACACTCAGTATTAACCACAACACTAATATAGTGAATTATGTTGATTGATTTTTGAATCAATTGCTTTCCTGGGAGAAACCCCACTTGGTCATAGTACATTACCCCTTTTATATATTATATATTGGAGTTTTAAAATTTTGCTTAGAATGTTTGCATATATGTTTAAAAGAGGTTGATCTACAGTTTTCTTGTAATGTCTGGTTTTAGTATTAGGGTAATGCTGGCCTCATAGAATGAGGTTAGAGAAGTATTTCTTCATTTACAATTTATTGGAAGAGTTTGTGTAGAATTGGTATTATTTCTACCTTAACTTTACTAGTGAAGATATCTGGGTCTAGAGATTTTTTGTGGTGGGAAGGTATTTAAATACCAATTACATTTCTTTGATAGATATCAGGTAATTTATCAAATCTACCAAAGTTCTTCTTGAGTGAACTGTGATAAATTGACAAACAAGGAATTTGTCCATTTGACCTATGTTGTCTTGTTTTTGGACACAAAGTTGTTCACTTTGTATTCCATTGTTATCCTTTTAATTCTAGAGCATTCGCGATGATGCCACATCTTTCATTTTTATAATTAGCAATTGGCGTGTTCTCTCTTTTTTCCTGGTTAGTATAACTAGAGGTTTATTAATTTTATTGAACCTGTCAAAGAGCCAACTTTTGGTTTCATTAATTTTCTCTATTGGTTCTATCTATTCCTTTGATTTCTGCTTTAATCTTTATTATTTCATTTCTTCTGATGATTTTCAGTTTAATTTGCTCTTCTTTCTCTAGTTTCATTGGTGGAAGCTGAGGTCATGGATTTGAGAACTTCACTTTTTTTCCATTCCAGACATTTAATACTATAAAAATTTCCCTAAGTACTGTGTTAGCAGCATCTCACAAATTCTAATATGTTGAATTTTAGTTTTCAAATTTGGTTCAAAATATCTTTGGTTTTCCTCTTTGATTTTTTGCTTTGACTAATGGATTATTTAGAAGTGTGTCTTTAGTGTTCAAATATTTAAGAATTTTCCAGATAACTTTTTTTTTTGTTTTTTTATTTTTGTTTTTTTTAGATGGGGCCTCACTCTGTCACCCAGGCTAGAGTGCAGTGGTGCGATCACAGCTCACTGCAGCCTCAACTACCCGGGCTCAAGTGATCCTCCTGCCTCAGCCCCACAAGCAGCTGGGACCACAGGTGCGTGCCACAATGCCTGGCTAATTTAAAAAAATTATTTGTACTGACAAAGTCTTGCTATGTTGCCCAGGATGGTCTCAAACTCCTGACCTCAAGTGATCCTCCCACCTCAGATTCTCAAAGTGCTGGGATTACAGGCGTGAGCCACTATGCCTGGCCCAGATAACTTTCAGTTATTGATTTCTCATTTAATTCTTTGTTGTCACAGAACGTATTCTGTATGACTTGAATGCATTTAAATTTGAGTCTTGTTTCATGGCCTTTCTTGGTTTATGTGTATAATTAAAGATAATATGTATTTTGCTGCTGTTGGTTGGGGTGTTCTATGAATGTCAATAAGTTCAATTTGGTTGATAGTGTTATACAAATCTACTATATCTTTACTGATTTTCCTTTTACTTGCTTTATCAATTATTGAGAGATGGGTATTGAAATATCTGACCATAATAGTGTATTTGTATATTTCTCTTTGCAGCTTTATCATTTTTTGCTTAATGTATTTTGAAGCTCTGCTATTAAGTATGCAAACATTTAGATTGCTATGCCTTCTTGATAAATTGACACTTTTATCATTATGAAATGTCCTTTTTTATTTCTGACAATATTTTTGCTCTGAAATCTATTGTGTGTGATACTAGTATAGCCCTCCTAATTATTTTTTCTGGTCTAGTGTTCTGTTTCCATTTGTGATGGCTAATTTTATGTGTCAATTTGGCTAGGCTATGGTGCCCAATTATTTGATCAAACACTAGTCTAGATGGTGCTGTGAAGGTACTTTTTAGATATGATTAACATATACATCAGTTGACTTTAAGTAAAGCAGATTACCCTCCATAATATAGGTGAGCTTCATCCAATCAGCTGAAGATGTTAAAAGCAAAAACTGAAGTTTCCTAAAGAAGAAGGAATTCTGCCTCAAGACTGTATCATAGAAATCTTTCCTGAATTTTCAGCCTGCTGGCCTGCTCTATGGATTTTGAACTTGCCATCCCCCACAATCATGTGAGCCAATTCCTTAATATCAATCTCTCTATGTATATATGTATACATACAAATGTATATATTATATATATAATCATTTATATCTTATTTTTTGACACACCATCTTTTTACTTTTAAGCTGTTAGTCTCTTTATATTTCAGTTGCATTACTTGTAGGCAGAAATAGTTGGGTCTTGTTTTTTAATCCAATCTGACAAGCTCTGCCTTTTAATTGGGGTGTTTAGAATGTTTACATTTAATGTGCATATTGGTATGGTTGAATTTGTTTGTAATTTTGCTATTTTTCTATTTGTCCCATCTATTCTTTATTTTTCTTTCCCTCTTTTCCTGCCTTCTTTTATATTAATTATTTTCTACAATTTCATTTGATATCTTTTTTGAAATTTTAGCTACAACTGTTAATTTTGCTATTTTAATACTTGCTTTACTGATTATAGTATAATATGTTCCTTCTTAATATCTTGTAGTGAGTTTCTCAGGAGTTTGTAGCTGCCCAGTCTTGAAGTATAAGCCTCAGGATACTACATATACTAACAAACTGGCAGAGTTTGTGAGTAAACAAGAGACATCATTGGAAGAAATGTGTAATTACAACTTTTTTGGGGAAGAAAAAGAATAAGGACTTTGAATATTGAGGAATTCAGGTACTAGGTGCAGAAGATGAAAAAATGAGAAAGACCCAGCTGCAAATGTAGGAAGTTACTAATACAGTGGAAGATGCTTAAATGAAAGCAAATAATTATAAATCAATATGGCAAATATCATTATAAACCAAGTGTCTCTTATATAGTCCCATTGACAAAAATACTCAACTCTCCATGCTCTCTGACTCTATAATACCATTGGAAACATGCTCCCAAAGGTTTTCCAGAAATCCCAAGTGTGCTATTCCTTTCTAGGAGTCAGTGGGTAATGTAGTTTGCTCCTAGGATCACAAGTGATTGCATCAGGATTTGACTCCTGGCCTTATCTGAGGCAAAAATATTTTTTCTTTTAGTAACTGGGGTACAGTATATCTAGGTATTTAGACACTATGCTAGGAAGAACATTTATGGGCAATTGAGGCAGCCATTTCCAGTATGTGTACAATAATCTGAAAAACAGGTCTGCACAGGGACCTACCCTTGTCTTATAACATTGCCTAATACCTCTAGTGGAAGTAGTAGTAGTAGTAGTGATCATTCTTCTCTTGGTCATGACATTAAAATAAATGTTTTTACTGTGTCACCTAGTTTCTGGTGAATATCTTTAATCAATTTAACACTGAAAAATCAATTATAAATGTAGAATTTTGTTAAATAACTTAAAAAAATATGTTGAGATGATCAAATGGCCTTCTTTGCATATATGTTTTGCTTAAAATTAGTGTATTGTTTTCTTTCTGTATTATCCTTATTCGATATTGGAATAAGAATTATCCTACCTTCTTTGAAAGAGATGGGACAATTTCTCCTTTAACATGCTCTGTAAATCTTTCTTGGCTTAGTGGTTTGTTTTAGTAGTAAATATTTTAGTACTTTATGTGATTTTATATGGTTATTATTTTACTAAGTTTTCAAAACATTTCAAAAATATTATCTATGCCTTTCTTTAAATGTCTTTGTTGAGATACAACTCGGGTATCATAAAATTCGCCTATATACATAATACAATTTAATGGTTTTAGTATATTCAGAGTTGTACACTGTCATGGGTTGAATAGTGTCTCCCTAAAAGATCCATCTAGAATCTCAGAATATGACCTTATTTGGAGTAAGGGCCTTTGCAAATGTAACTAAGATAAGGATCTTAAGATGAGATCACCCTGGGCCAGGCTCTGCTTCTAGTTAGCCCACCTACAGCTTCCTCACATGGATAGCCTTTAATCAGGGGAGCGTCTGAGTCCTTGCCAGAGTGCAAGTGATGGTGGCAGACTCCCTTGCTCTAACAAGCCCTGAATAAATAGACCTTGCCTGTTTTCATTTGGTTGATCTTTATTTATTTCCACAGAAGTGTGTGTGTGTCTGAATGCCACTCCTGAATAGAAATGTACTAAAGTCATCATTGATAATTATGTGGAATTTGTAGATTCTGTCTAAAGAGATAATGAGTGAAGGTTAAATAAAGAGATAAAATATAAGATATATTTTGTACAATTATAATTATTTTATCAGATATTTTCAGCTGCAAATTACTGGAAAAAAACCTCAGTTTAAAAAATGAGTGGTTTTTTTCCTTCATAAGAGGGCCTGCTTCTTCCCGTGTGCTCTTTTTCAGATCAGTGAGGAAAACCTTCCTCCTTATATCTTCTTCTTCTGTTTCAGTTGGTCAGAAGAGTATAGACTGGGAAGAGAAACGGGACCATCCTGCTTGACTTAAACCAATAATGAGTTATGCCTCTGGTGCTGGAAGAAAAGGTCCAATTTACAGTAGCAGCAAATACGATAAAATACTCAGAAATAAATTTAACAAGAAATGTAGAAGCCTCATAAAAAGAAAAATTTTAAAAGCTGTGGAGGGAAACAAAAGAAGACTTGGACAAATGGAAAGGCATACTTTGTTCTTAGGCATAAAGACTCATTTTCACAAAGATATAAATTTTGTATATAATCTATAAATTTAATGTAACTTCAAAGCAAATGCTAAAAGAATTCTTAACACTAGCAAAGAGATTCTAATGATTAGATGGGAAAAAAGACATGAAAGAATAACCAGAAAAAATTCTAAAATTCAAAAACTATCTTTTTCTATAAGAGGGGTAGTCATCAGTACAGAGAATCAATTGTCCCTTCACTGGACAGAATTTGCATGACTGTGGAAAATATCATTTGCCTTGCTCTTGGTTATCTATAATTTATGGAGTAAAACAGCTCAAAGACATGGAAAGGCTGAGATAACCTGGATAAGTGAGCTAGACAAACATCCACTATCTTTTTTTGTCCATTTCCAAGCATTCATGATTTTTTCTGACAGTATCCCCCGACCCCTGCCTTGTGATCATAATAATTATAAAAAAAGAGAGAAAAGATTATTTTGTGATTGAACTAAGCCTGACATTAGATTTGACTTGATTATTAATTATGCATGACAGAAGAATGTTAATTTACTGCTTAGGTCTCTTTAAATTTGCTTTACCAAATCAAGAGCCATACAGTATTGAAGCATGATAAAATTAAATTCTTTTTGGAAGTTCTTAAAAGGAATATTACATTGGGCTTTTCTTTTCCTTTTTCTTTGAAACGGCGTCTCGCCCAGGCTGGAATGCAGTGGCACGATCTCGACTCACTGCAACATCTGCCTCCCGGGTTCAAGCGATTCTCCTGCCTCAACCCCCCAAGTAGCTGGGATTACAGGCATCCACCACCATGCCCAGCTAATTTTTGTATTTTAGTAGAGATGGGGTTTCGCCATGTTGGCCAGGCTGGTTTTGAACTCCTGACCTCAGGTGATCTGCCCACCTAGGCCTCGCAAAATGCTGGGATTACAGGGGTGAGCCACCATGCCCGGCCCTCACATTGGGCTTTTAAAAACCTCTTTTGTTTGTGATATTGAAGCTAGGAAAGCAAACCCAACAAACCCTACCAGATATCACCTGTAATATCTACAAATGTGTGGGAATTTCTCTCTTCTTGAGGTACCCCCAATACCCTAAATCTTCTGGTCAGCCAGGAAGAGACCTTCTTCACAGCTGTAAGGCCAGGGTACCCTGTAAGCCAGGGAATAGCTAGTTTTCCTAAGAAAGTTTTGTAAGGCACTAAGTTTCTGAGTTTCTGAATATATTCTTAATATATTTCTGAGTTTCTTAATATATTTCTGGGTTTTTAATATATTTTTGAGTTTTTGTGAGGGTAATTTATTTAAGTTTAGCACATTTAAAGCATTTGAAGTTCGTTTTTCTTTTTCTTTCTTTCTTTCTTTTTTTTTTTTTTTTGAGACAGGGTTTTGCTCTGTTGCCCAGGCTGCAGTGCAGTGGTGTAATCTTGGCTCACTGCAACGTCCGCCTCCTGGGTTCAAGCAATTCCCATGCCTCAGCCACCGAGTAGCTGGGATTATAGGCGTGTACCACTATGCCTGGCTAAATTTTAAATTTTTAGTAGAGACGAGGTTTCACCATATTGACCAGGGTGGTCTTGAACTCCTGACCTCATGTGATCTGTCTGCCTTGGCCTCCCAAAGTGCTGGGATGAAGTGCACTTTTCTGATTTTCTGAGTCTTGGGAATATCCCATCTATATAAGCACTTATCTGTCTCTTACGTAAATCAATCCAAAAAACACCCCTTTAGTTTAAGAGACTTCGTAATGTAATTTTTTGATACCCCTGGGAGATAGGAAAACATCCAGTTACAAAGAAAGGTACAATCTTTTGAGAGTTATGACACACAGATATACATATACATAGTGAGCTTAAAGCTTCAGTTCTATGTTAGCCACAGGTCAAGAGTTGATACAGAAATACCAAAACACCCTGAAGTAGACATCAAAAAGCTGTTCCCCTTCCTGGTGAGCTTGAAATTCTTGATTGGTTTGGCTCAAAAAAGACCAATAGATAAACAAAACAGACGAATCAAATTATACATGTTCACTTCACTCAAGGGAAAAATAGATAAGGCCAGGTACAGTGGCAGGCACCTATAGTCCCAGGCTTGATGGTTGCTAGAGCCCAGGAGTTTGAGGTCAGCCTGGGCAACATAGTGAGACCCTCTAAAAAAAAAAAAAAGAAAACAGATATCAATAATCTATTAACCTAGTTTTGGAGACCACCAAATGGTCATACATTAAAATCAATTTCCTAATCTTTTCTGACACCAATGGGAAATAATTTATTAACCATAAATGAAACAGACATACATAAACACACAGACAGTAGAAAGGAAGATAAACCAGATAAATGGAGAGTTAGCAAAGTTAAACTTCTTTTGTCACTTGGCGTTTATCTCCAGGAGCTAAGAAAATATGTGCCTGGTCTCAAGCCACTTACTGGGTACACTTTCCTGGCAATGTGGTTTACTTGCCTCTGTCAGGTGAATTCCTTGGGCATTTTGGTAGAAGATCTCCAAAAAGATAATTTTTAAAAAAGGTAAAATAATGACTCCAATACACACGTAAAATGAACAAGTGTCTGAGATTTTACTTAACCCATTTATTAATGAAGGAGCCAGTAAGATATCACAAGCAGTTTCTTATTTTCAGTAATTAAAATATGATATATAAAGCCATTGTCATATAATGATATAAAGCCACTGTCATATAAAAAGCCATTGTCAAATGATATTATAAAGCCATTGTCTATGATATTATAAAGCCATTGTCATAGGCAAAAAATGATAAGAAAAAATATTGTAGAGGTATGTCAGGCAGTTAATTACTAAAAACATTTATAATATAATGACGTTATGGTATTTGTTAACTTAAAAGTTTTTTTGCATTGTTACTTTTTATGAATACAACATTTTGTATTCATAATTTTATATTATTTTATTTTAATAATCCTTCTCCCTAAATTGTATAAGCTTCAGTCTTCACAAAACCTCCTAACAAGAGGCAAGGCCGTCTGTGGAGGTGGAGGTGGAGGTAGAGGTGGGGGTGAAAGGGAGTATGGTGCGGGTTCCTGTTTCAGGATTTAGAGAGTGGAAAAAGTTTGGAGTAATGATTGTAGAACTAGGCTGGAGAGTCAACCGAGGAAAAGAGTAAAGTGGAGGAGAGCTGTCAGGGGGTCTAGCTGAGGTTGAGTAGTGCATCTTCTTTTTTTTTTTTGAGATGGAGTCTCATTTTGTCACCCAGCCTGGAGTGCAATGACGTGATCTTGGCTCACTGCAACCTCTGCTTCCCGGGTTCAAGTGATTCTCCTGCCTCAGCCTCTCGAGTAGCTGGAATTACAGGCATGCGCCATCATGCCCAGCTAATTTTTGTATTTTTAGTAGAGATGGGGTTTCACCATGTTAGCCAGGCTGGTCTCGAACTCCTGACCTCAAGTGATCTGCCCACCTCGGCCTTCTAAAGTGCTGGGATTACAGGATTGAGCCACCTGGCCTGCATCTTCATTTCTGATGTGAAGAACATGGGGCAGGGACTCTCTCCTAAATAGCATGGTACCATTTAGATTTTGGGTGAGCAGTGAAGATCAGTGTCAGATTCAAGATTTTAAAAATGGATCTGACAGGTAAGGGAATAGCTAACATCTCTGGCAGAATCTCATTAACCCTTTGATGACTTGCTAACATGTGATGTCACTTTTCATTGGGCCTTTGCCTCCTCCACCACTGATTTATCTCTTGTTAACATGCCTGCCCTTATGGTGTTGAGATTCACACACATGTATGCATAGCCTCCTCCATGGGATCAGATCTCTTTTCCCTCTTGGGATGGTGTGAAGGCAGACTTACGATCTTGCCTCAATTAGCGTTCTTAATGCAATCTCAGTAGTTGGGGAAGCTTCTCTTTACTTGGGCAGTATTTCATTAAATGTTTGGCTGCAGAGCTGAAGTGTGGATGCTGGTGAGTGGAGAGGAAACAGAGTGTGGCCTGGCCTTTGCTTTGGGGCAGATCTTTCCCTAACGTCTAGGAAACTTAACACTGTGGATGGCCAAGTGGATAAGTAGTCTCTGAAATCAGTGGGGAGCTGCTGCTTCAACAGTGCAGCCAATGAATGCTGATGGCTGAACTCACAATTCACCCTGTTACTAACGCATCACTCGATAAGGTAAACTGACTATTTAGGATGGCTGGGGTACAGGAGAAATTATATAAATGTTGATTAATTTGAGGCTTCCTTCCAATTCTCTTTGTAATATCTTGTTGTTTTCTTTACTAGCGAGTTCAGAACATAAGTTCCTCTTCAAAGTAAACACAGGCCCATGAAAACTTGACAGAAAAGGAGTGGAGGATGTGAACTGGATAGATATGGGATAAAGTAATAAAAGGTAGTTAACATTTAGTCAGTGGTTAATGTGTGCCAGACATTGTAATAACTTACATATCCAATTACTATCTATCTATTGCCACTAAATTTTCACAATAGCATAAGGCAGATACTATTTTATCTCCATTTGATACAAGAGAAAACTGAGTCTTAGAGAAACTTAATTGCTTGTCAGTGTCACACAGTTAGTAAGTGTCAGAGCCAGGATGCAAACCTATGTCTGAACTCTGAATCCCATGCTTTTTATGAGATGCTGAGAGCTCAGTAGATAAAGGTGAGAGTGGGTGGTTATGGATAGAGAACAGTAGTAGGTTTGAGAAAGAATAAGTGGTCATCACAGGGGTAAGCAACAGGTATCTCTTCTGGTGACAGTTTGAAATTACATTGCAATAATTTGTGCTACTAATAATTTGTTGTTACTAATAATGGAATATTTGTGAGTGACTTACATAAAAATAAATTGGAGAAAATTTAATATCACTCTTATCTGGATTCTGATGTGTTTCTCTTTAAGTGAGAGGGAAGGAAGTTGAGTTACAGATGGTTAACTCCCACTTGTATGTCCCGTGCTGGTGAAGTAATACCAGGTGTACATCAACTGTTATGGGAATGAGGTGGAAACAAGGTAAGAATCACCAGACTGAGGATGTTATGCATGGAGGATGTTGCAACTGTCATGAATGTTGCTCTCAAATCTCTTCTCCTTTGGCTCCTAGGGTCTTTGAATAGAGGTGGGGGGAGCAAACCTCTGCTAAAGTAGACACAGAGATCAGAAGCAACGAAGTCAAAGCTGCTTCCCACCAAGCTGTGTGGTCCCAGGCAAGTCACAACTTTTTTCAGCCTTAGTTCCTCTATCTGTAAAATGCAGGGTGTATATGTGGTATACATTTTTGACAGGCTTATTGTGAGAATTAAATGAGATTGTTCATTTAGCTGTGATTACCATTTTGAGAGATTTGATAGCAAGCAAAACCTCTAGTCTTGGTGGGCCAAAGGCCCTCGAAGATGGCATCCTAACAGCAAATTGAAGCCTGTAGCTCCTAAGACTTCCCCTGTCCCTCCCACGTACACGCTCAGTGACCCCACCACCCCCTCTACTGACAAAGACCCTGCCTCTCAAGTGCTTGAACACACCAATCTCCAAACAAAAACTATTAGGAAAACTTTTAGAGGAGTGAAGACCCCTGATAGGAGTGGGCCCATTGTTGGTAACATGTTGTTGGGATGTTTGAGAATTAGTTCTGAAAGTCATTACTTTTCCCCTAAATGGAATTTTTCCTGGAAGGCCATAAAAATAGAAGAGATTAAAATTTTTACTAGGTTGATCAGGTTACGCACATCCTCTGGCTCAATACATCACAAACAAGAAAACAATGAAAAGCATTTATACAGAGTCTTTCTAGCCAGGGGTCACCTCAACATATCATAAAACATTAGTTCATGACAAGTGAGAGATTGGAATCAGCTGTGCCCATAAACTAGTGCTCATTTGCAGCCTGTACTTTCAGGGCAGGAGAAAACTTGAAGGGCATGTGGGGTTGTATAAATAGGCCTTGTGAATCAGCAAGAACATACTCCCAGCCCAGCCTCTCCCTCCAGACTACTTGGCTGTTCCAGTGCCCTCCTACCAAGGAAAATTGGATTTTAGTTTGCTTATGACTGCTTTGAACATGTCAGGCCCCATCTGTTCCTGAAGGCATCCAAGATATGGGCATGACATTTTACCCAGAGCCTGAAACCGTTAAAATTCAGTCTTTGAAAAGATAAAGCTGAAAGAATGATGTTATCAATAAAAACAATGATTTCCTTTGGTGCAAGTTGAACAATTCGGTTGGTGACAGTATTTCAGATGTCATTTAAGTTTGTTAACTCTTATTCACAGTTCATCCCCCGTGACTGGTTGGGGAGCAGGGTGGAGAGGGATCTTGCTTCCATTGCACCTGACACTCCACTTTGCCCATATTTTATCACAGGATTTGCCATTGACTTGTCTCCCCAATCCAGGCTGTAAATCTACTAACTGATATATTAGGGTTCGATAAATGTTTGCCTTAATACACTTGACCTAAGTGGGCTCATTAATTCCCCTAGATTTAAAAATCATCCTTTCATTGATATAATTTCATCCCAAGTTAGGTTATCTCTCCTTGGCTATTATCTACTTTACATATTCATGAATCTCTTACAGAAATCTCAAAGTCAAAATATATCTCAAATTCTTCTATTTTGCTTCATTACCTTAGTCCGTGCCAGCATCATCTATCATCTGGACATTACAATAGGCTCCAGAATGATCTTGTTTGTATTCTTTTCCCCCACCAACCCAATCTCCCATTCTCTATATAATAGTCTTTTAGTTTTTGTCTGCATCCACACTCTCCTTCACTTCTTACCTCCCTGTATTAGTTTTAAGCAAATTTTTTATCCAGAACTATTATACTTAATATATGTGTGTATGTGTAGTAGATTATATAATATGCAATTATATACTATATGTACATATATACACATATATGTACAGACACAAATATACATACTCCTTTTTTGCTAAACATAACCACAATAGTGTTATCATATTTAAAAATGTAATGCTTTAAAATATCAAATATTTTTGAGTCAGTGTTCAAGTTCTCAATTACATTATAAATAGCATAGTTTTGACAGTTTTTAAAATATCAAGATTTGTATAAGATCAATGCATTGTGATTCATTATGTTTCATAAATCTATTTTAATATATAAGTCCCCCCAACCTTGTTTTTTTCCATTACTATTTATTTGTTAAGGAACTGAATTGTTTCTCCTGAATGTCTCACACCCTGGAGTTTGCTTATCACATCTCTATAGTATATTTTAACACATCCCTTTGTCCTCAGTATTTCTTATAGATTTGTTGATGGCTTTAGAGGCTAGATTTAGAGAGACTCGATTCAGGTTTGATTTTTTCTGAGGGGGTGACTACTTCATAGGTGGCGTTGTGTTCTCCTATGCTGATGTCTGGATATCCCTCACTTAGTGATATAGCAGATATTAATTAGATGCCTACATGCATTACTTCATAGGCTGTTATAAAACAATTTTTTTATATGAAAACAAGATTTTTTTAATGAAAACAAGATTTTTCATTCTTTCTTTGTTAATCAGATGGATTATTACACATCTAAAAAGAAAAATATCCTCTCATCTACTATTCGGAGGGTAATGTTACTAAAATGAAAATAGAATTTTCTGGCTTTGGTAATAACCCTCCCTCTAAAGACAACTAAAAAACTGGGTAGAAAAAATAGTCTTAAAAGGAACAATAAGGAAAAACAATAGTGAAGAATTATGAAATTGTGATCAGCTTGAGAAAGATAGGCAGCCTCAGTGGCTTCTGCCCGGGTGGTGTTCAAAGATTGGGACTAGGTTACACTTTTGGCAGGTTAGTGTAGGAAGGAGATAAAAGTTGGAGTCAGGAGGTTAAGACCCTGAAGGGCTTCACCATTCAAAAATGTTTTTACGCTGGATACACGTTCCTATTCCAGGGAAAAGGATGAAAGGTAGAGTCACACACTACCTTGGCAGGGACAGGGATAAGAGTCCTGTGCCCTCTAATGGTGGGAAAATTGTTGAAACACTCCTTGCTCAGGACTCAGATCTCAAAGGGATATTGCTATGGACTAAACATTTGTGTCCTTCTCCCAATTTATATGTTGAAATCTTGACTCCAAATCCACCACATTTGATGGTATTAGAAGGTGGATGTATTAGCTCATTCTTGCACTGCTATAAAGAAATACCTGAGACTGGGTAATTTATAAAGAAAAGAGGCTTAATTCGCTCATGGTTCTGCAGGCTGTACAGGAAGCATGATGCTGGCATCTGCTTGGCTTCTGGGGAGACCTCAGGAAACTTACAATTATGGCAAAAGGCAAAGGGGGAGCAGTCATCTTACATGGTGGGAGCAGGAGCAAGAGAGCATGAGGGGAAGTGCTACACACTTTTAAATAAGCAGATCTCTATAAGAAGTTTGCTCTCTACCTGCTCTCTACCATGTGAGGACATAGTAGGAAGATGGCTGTCAGCAAACCAGGAAGAGTGCCTCACCAGACACTGGATCTACTAGCAACTTGACCTTGATTGTTTTAGCCTCAAGAGCTGTGAGAAATAAATATTTGTTGTTTAAGCCGCCTAGTCTATGGGTAATTTGTTACAGCAGCCCAAATGGACTAAGACAGATGTGCCCTGGGAATAAGGATATGAACTATATTTTGGTAGGTCACCTTGATGACTCAGAAAACCTTGGTTCCCACCAGGTACCTGACAGAAGGTAAAAAGTCTCTCTGAAGGAAAATAACACCATCTAAGGCTTCAAATTGTTTCTATTAATAAGTTAAAAGTGGCCTGAAAACTATGAAAAACAATGAGATACACCAAGAGATAAAACAACATAAGCAAGAACCAGCAGAAAAAGTAGTTCAGAAGAGACATCAGATACTGAAATGAAGCTGGGCGTGGTGGCTCATGCCTGCAATCCCAGCAGTTTGGGAGGCTGAGGCAGGTGGATCATTTGAGGTCAGGAGTTCAAGACTAGCCTGGGCAACATGGTGAAACCCTGTCTCTACTAAAAATACAAAATTAGCTGGGCATGGTGGTGCATGTGTGTAATCTCAGCTACTTGGGAGGCTGAGGCAGGAGAATCGCTTGAACCCAGGAGGCGGAGGTTGCAGTGAGCTGAGATCATGCCACGCACTCCAGCCTGGGCAATAGAGTGAGACTCTGTCTCAAAAAAAAAAAAAAACCGAAATGATTCAATATGGATTGTAGAACCACTATGCTTACTACATTCATAGAGATAAAATCTGAGCTTAAAAATCTCAGCTGGGAGCTAGGTGCTATAGCATGACACTGAATGTTTTCCTCCTCATATCAGGAACTAGAAAAGGATATGTGCTCTTGTCACTTCTGTTTAACATTGTCCTGGAGGTTCTACTCAGGCAATTAGGATAAATAAAGAAATAAGCCAGATAAAACAAAACAAAAAAAGCCCTCATGATTCATTAGGATAATCATTAAGAGAGTGGAAAAGTGTGTGGAACTTCCAAACTAGTAGATAAAAAAACGTAGAATAATAAAAAGTAACCAACCCAAAAGAACGCATGAAAGGAGAGGAAAAGGAACATAGAAGAGGTGGCTTAATAAAACACATAATGAGATGACAGATCTAAAATCAAAAATATCAGTAATTTCACTAAATGTAAATGGATCAAATGCTCCCGTTAAGAAACAAGGTTTTTTAAAATTGAATTTAAGAAAAAACCAGTATAGGCTGTTTATAAGAGAAAGATTAAAAACAAAGTTTCAAAAAGGTTGAAAGTAAAATAATGGAAAAAGATACATCATGGTTAGTTTTATCGTGACTTAAAAAAAGTTCATGTAGTTATATTATTATCACACAAGTAGACTTTAAGATAGAAAGTATTATTAGCACTAAAGTGCATCACTTCATAATCATAAAAGGTTCAAATCACTAGAAAGATTTTTTAAAACTGTAGTTTCTATACACTTTTAAAAATTTGTGATTTGTGTGATTTCTTTTCTTCCTATTATTAATAATTTATTTATTTATTTTAAGAGGCAAGGTATCACTTTGCTGCCCAGGCTGATCTTGAACTCCTGGCTTTGAGCAATCCTCCTGCCTTGGCCTCCCAAAGTGCTGGGACCACAGGTGTAAATCACACCTGGCCCCTTTCCTCGTTCTTAATAAACTTAGTTTTCTACCTAATTTTGTATTCACAATTCTATATTCTTTTGCTTATCTTCATCACAGATTTTTTATTCTTCCTAGTGCTTACCATGATTTTAAATTATTTTGTTGTAATTATTTGTTTCCTCTTTTAGGGGAGTCGGGGAGAACTTGATTTCATTTTAGAATGTAAGCCTTCAAAAGCACTGAAAATGTATTGCTTACCATTCTATCTCCAGAACTTATAAAAATGTTGGATGAATGAATGTGGAGGAGTGAATAAAGAAGAATGGAGAAAGGGGTACTATGGAACTAGCACAAATGTTCCCAGGGCAGGTATAAGCAAGGATGATGAATCTGGGGCCAAAGTAAAAGGCACAGACTTAGGTAAAGGGTGACGCCAGGCAGGGAAATGAGAAAGCCCTCAGGATTCAGACGGGAGATGACCCAATGCTTAGGGCAGATTCTGGGCAGCACAGAGGGAGCAAGAGAGGTGGGATGAGCCTCATGCAGGGGCCGGATGTGACTCTGCCTAAGGCTGGTGCTGTTTCCCATAAGTGGGTGTTTCCATTCCTGGCCTCTGAAGTGATGAGAATCATGTTCCGAAAACTCACTAAAAGCAAAGCCCCTCTGTTTTCTTCAGCACTAGCTTTTGCCTGCAGTCATTATCTATAAAAGACAGCATGTGGACATGATAATTTTAAAGGAATTTTCCAGGTCTAACGTTTTATTTTTTTTCCTGGCTTTCTTTTTTTTTTTTTTCTCAGAACTTTATTCTCTGAATCATGTAAGCTGGAAATCTGTCATTCTTGATGTTCCCTCTGTCCCCTCACTGTTCCAAAGTTTTAATGATAAATCTTTCTGTTTCCTCTTATTGATTCCTGTTTTAGTCTCCCTGGTTCAGAATTAATCACTTCTTACTTTCTAAGTGGTCTATCTGGTTCTAGTGCAGTCTCCTCACTTTCCTGGTGTTTGGTTTATCTTTCAAGTCACCATCTTGTTCATCATCCGAGTATTAAAACACATTTAAGGCTATCCCAATGTCTCAGGATAGAGTCTGAATTCTCTGATTGGTCTTTTTTTAAAAATTCTAATTTTTGTGGGTATTTGTATATATTTATGTGGTACATGAGATATTTTGATCCAGGCATGCAATGCATAATAATCACAACGTGGAGAATGGGGTATGCATCCCCTCAAGCATTTATCTTTTGTGTTACAAACAATCCAATTATATTCTTTTTGTTATTTTAAAATACAATTAAGTTATTATTGACTATAGTCACCCTGTTGTGCTATCTAATAGTAGGTATTGTTCATTTTTTCTGTTTTTTTGTACCCATTAACCACGCCCACCTCTCCCCCAGGCCCCCACTACCCTTCCCAGCTTCTGGTAACCACCCTTCTACTCTCTGTCTCTAAGATTTCAATTGTTTTGATTTTTATATCCCACAAATAAGTCTCTGCTTGATCTTTAAGGGCTCCCAGATTTCTGTCTCAATCAACCGTCCAACCTTATCTCCTACTACTTCCCTGAAAAAAACTTCTGCTCCTTCCAAACTGGTTTGGTTATTATTTTCCTCAATATATCATGTTCCTTTTGATTGCCATACTTTTGATGATTTCTTCTTTCTTCCTTGTAATGCCCTATTCATCATCTCCCATCAGGGATCTTAAATTAGTCCATTCTTGCACTGCTATAAAGAAATACCTGATACTGGGTAATTTAAAAAGAAAAAAGGTTAAATTGGCTCATGGTTCTACAGGCTGTACAGAATATATGACAGCTTCTGGGGGACCTCAGGAAAGCTCCAATCATGGTGGAAGGCAAAGGGAAAGCAGGCATGTCTTACATGACTGGAACAGGAGAAAGAGAGAGATGGGGGAGGTATCACACACTTTTAAACAACTAGATCTTGTGAGAAGTCCCTCACTATCATGAGAATAGCATCCGTGATTCATCACCTCCCACAAGGCCCCACCTCCAATACTGGGAATTACAATTCAACATGAGATTTGGGTCAGGGCACAGATGCAAACTATATCATTCCACCCCTGGCCTCTCCCAAATCTCATGTCCTCTCACATTGCAAAATACAATCCTGCTTTTCCAACAGTCCTCCAAAGTCTTAACTCATTCTAGCATTAACTCAAAAGTCCAAAGTTTCATCTGAGACAAGGTTAGCCTCTTCTGCCTATGAGCCTGTAAAATAAAAAACAAGTTAGTTATTTCCAAGATACAAAAGAGGCACAGGCATTGGGTAAATACTCCTATTCCAAAAGGGATAAATTGGCCAAAACAAAGGGGCTACAGGCCCCATATAGTCCAAAGCCCAGCAGGGCAGTCATTAAATTTTTAAAAGACACAGACTGGCAAATTGGATAGAGTCAAGACCCATCGGTGTGCTATATTCAGGAGACCCATCTCACATGCAAAGACACAGGCTCAAAATAAAGGGATAGAAGAATATTTACCAAGTAAATGGAAAGCAAAAAAAAAAAAAAAAAAAAAAAAAGCAGGAATTGTAATCCTAGTCTCTGATAAAACAGACTTTAAACCAACAAAGATCAAAGAAGACAAAGAAGGGTATTACATAATGGTAAAGGGATCGATGCAGCAAGAAGAGCTAACTATCCTAAATATATATGCACCCAATACAGGAGCACCCAGATTCCTAAAACAAGTTCTTAGAGACCTACAAAGAGACTTAGACTCCCACACAATAATAGTGGGAGACTTTAACACCCCACTGTCAATATAAGACAGATCAATGAGACAGAAAATTAACAAGGATATTCAGGACTTGAACTCAGCTCTGGACCAAGCAGACCTAATAGACATCTACAGAACTCTCCACCCCAAATCAACAGAATTTATATTCTTCTCAGCACCACATAGCATTTATCCTAAAATCGACCACATACATGGAAGTAAAACACTCCTCAGTAAATGCAAAAGAATGGAAATCATAACAAACAGTCTCTGAGACCACAGTGCAATCAAATTAGAACTCAGAATTAAGAAACTCACTCAAAACTGCACAACTACATGGAAATTGAGCAACCTGCTCCTGAAGGAATACTGGGTAAAAAACGAAATTAAGGCCGAAATAAGTATTTTGAAATCAATGAGAACAAAGAGGCAACATACCAGAATCTCTGGGACACAGCTAAAGCAGTGTTAAGAGGGAAATTTGTAGCACTAAATGTCCACATCAGAAAACTGAAAAGATCTGAAATCAACACCTGAACATTGCAATTAAAAGAACTAGAGAAGCAATAGCAAACAAATTTTAGGAATCTGGGTGCTCCTGTATTGGGTGCATATATATTTAGGATAGTTAGCTCTTCTCGTTGCATCGATCCCTTTACCATTATGTAATACCCTTCTTTGTCTTCTTTGATCTTTGTTGGTTTAAAGTCTGTTTTATCAGAGACTAGGATTGCAATTCCTGCTTTTTTTTTTTTTTGCTTTCCATTTACTTGGTAAATATTCTTCTATCCCTTTATTTTGAGCCTGTGTCTTTGCCCGTGAGATGGGTCTCCTGAATACAGCACACTGATGGGTCTTGACTCTATCCAATTTGCCAGTCTGTATCTTTTAATTGGGGCATTTAGCCCATTTACATTTGAGGTTAATATTGTTAGGTGTGTGAATTTGATCCTGTCATCATGATGCTACATGGTTATTTTGCACATTAGTTGATGCAGCTTCTTCATAGTGTCATTGTTCTTTATATTTTGGTTTGTTTTTGCAGTGGCTGGTACCAGATTTTCCTTTCCATATTTAGTACTTCCTTCAGGAGCTCTTGTAAGGCAGGCCTAGTGGTGACAAAATCCCTCAACATTTGCTTGTCTGTAAAGGATTTTATTTCTCCTTTGCTTATGAAGCTTATTTTGGCTGGATATGAAATTCTGGGTTGAAAATTCTTTTCTTTAAGAATGTTGAATATTGGCCCCCACTCTCTTCTGGCTGGTAGGGTTTCTGCAGAGAGATCTGCTGTTAGTCTGATGGGCTTCCCTTTGTGGGTAACCTGACATTTCTCTCTGGCTGCTCTTAACATTTTTTCCTTCATTTCAACCTTGGGGAATCTGACTATTATGTGTCTTGGGGTTGCTCTTCTCGAGGAGTATCTTAGTGGGGTTTTCTGTATTTCCTGAATTGGAATGTTGGCCTGTCTTGCTACGTTGGGGAAATTCTCCTGGATAATATCCTGAAGTGTGTTTTCCAAATGGATTCCATTCTCCCCATCACTTTCAGGAACACCAATCAAACGTAGGTTTGATCTTTTCACATAGTCCTGTGTTTCTTGGAGGCTTTGTTCATTCCTTTTCATTCTTTTTTTTCTAACCTTGTCTTCATGCCTTATTTCACTAAGTTGATCTTCAATCTCTGATATCCTTTAGTCTGCTTGATCAATTTGGCTATTGATACTTGTGTATGCTTCATGGAGTTCTTATGCTATGTTTTTCAGCTTAATCAGGTCATTTATTTTCGTCTCTAAATTGGTTATTCTAGTTAGCAGGTCCTGTAACCTTTTATCAAGGTTCTTAGTTTGCGTTGGGTTAGAACATGTTCCTTTAGCTCAAAGGAGTTTGTTATTAACCACCTTCTGAAGTCTACTTCTGTCAATTTGTAAATCTCATTCTCTGTCCAGTTTTGTGCCCTTGCTGGAGAGGCATTGTGATCATTTGGAGGAGAAGAAGCACTCCGGTTTTTGGAATTTTCAGCATTTTTGTGCTGGTTTTTCCTCGTCGTCATGGATTTATCTACCTTTGATCTTTGAGGCCGATTACCTTTGGGTGGGGTTTTTGTATGGGGGTCTTTTTTTGTTGATGTTGATGTTGTTGCTTTCTGTTAGTTTTTTCTCTTTTTCTTCTAACAGTCAGTCCCCTCTTCTGTAGGCCTGCTGCAGTTTGCTCGAGGTCCACTCTAGACCCTGTTTGCTTGGGTATCACCAGTGGAGGTTGCAGAAGAGCAAAGATTGCTGTCTGGTCCTTCCTCTGGAAGCTTTATCCCAGAGGGGCACCGGCCTGATGCCAGCTGGAGCTGTCCTGTATGAGGTGTCAATCGACCCCTGTTGGGAGGTCTCTCCCAGTCAGGAGGCACAGGGGTCAGCAACCTACTTGAGGAGGCAGTCTGTCCCTTAGCAGAGCTTGCTCACTGTGCTTGGAGAATCCTCCTTTTCAGGATCAGCTGCTCTCTTCAGAGCCGGCAGGCAGGAAAGTTTAAGTCTGCTGGAGCTGTGACCTCAGCCATCCCTTCCCCCAGGTGCTCTGTCCCAGGGAGGTGGGAGTTTTATCTGTAAGTCCCTGACTGGGCTGCTGCCTTTTTTTTCAGAGATGCCCCATCCAGTGAGGAGCAATCTAGAGAGGCAGTTGTGCCACAGCTGCTTTGCTGCATTGTGGTGAATTCCGCCCAGTCCAACCCTCCTGGCCTCCTTAGCACTGTCAGGGGAGAACTGCCTACTAAAGCCTCAGTAATGGTGGATGCCCTTCGCCCAACCAAGCTCGATAGTCCCAGGTCAACTTCAGACAGCCGTGCTGGCAGTGAGAATTTCAAGCTAGTGGTTCTTAGCTTGCTATGCTCCATAGGTGTGGTACCCACTGAGTGAGACAACTTGGCTTCCTGGCTTGAGCCCCTTTCCAGGGGAGTGAACAGTTCTGTCTTGCTGGAGTTCCAGGCACCACTGGGGTATGAAAAAGGGCTCCTGCCACTAGCCCAGTGTCATCCCAAACAGCCGCCTAGTTTTGTGCTTGAAACTTGGTGCCCTGGTGGTGTAGGCACACAAGGGAATTTCCTGATCTGCCGAATGCAAAAACTGTGGGAAAAGTGTAGTATTAAGGCCGGGTAGCACAGTCCCTCATGGCTTCCTTTGGCTGGGGGAAGGAGGTCCCTCGGCTCCTTGTACTTCCTGGGTGAGGCAACACCCCACCCTGTTTCTGCTCACCCTCCATGGGCTGCACCCACTGCCTAACTGGACCCAGTGAGATGAACTGGGAACCTCTGTTGGAAATGCAGAAATTGCCTGCCTTCTGCATTTGTCTTTCTGGGAGCTGCAGACCAGAGCTGTTCCTATTTGGCCACCTTGCCAGATCAACCCTATTTTTTTTTTTATACCCATTAACTATTTCCACCTCCCCCTCACTCATTCGCTAACCTCCTAATTCTGGTAACTATCCTTCTATTCTCTAGTTGCATGAATTCAATTGTTTTAATTTTTAGATCCCACAAATTAGTGAGAACATGCAATGTTTGTCTTTCTGTGCATGGCTTTTTTCACTTAACATAATGGCCTCCAGTTCCATTTAGGTTGTTGCAAATGACAAGGTCTCATTCATTTTTAATGGCTGAATAGTACTTCACTGTGTACAAGTACCACATTTTCTGTATCCACTCATCTCTTGATGGACACTTAGGTTGCTTCTAAATCTTGGATATTGTAAACAGTGCTGTAACAAACATGGGGGTGCAGATATTTCAATATACTGATTTCCTTTCTTTTGGGTATATACACAGCAGTGAAATTTCTCAATTGTATGGTAGCTTTATTTTTAGTTTTTTTTCTTTATTTTAAGAGGTACAGGTACAGTTTTGTTACATGGATATACTGCATAGTGGTGAAGTCTGGGATTTGAGTGAATAGTGTACGGTGTACCCACTAAGTAATTTCTTTTTTTTTATTATACTTTAAGTTTTAGGGTATATGTACACAACGTGCAGGTTTGTTACATACGTATACATGTGCCATGTTGGTGTGCTGCACCCATTAACTCGTCATTTACATTAGGTATATCTCCTAATGCTATCCCTCCCATCTCCCCCCACCCCACAACAGGCCCCAGTGTGTGATGTTCCCCTTCCTGTGTCCAAGTGTTCTCATTGTTCAGTTCCCGCCTATGAGTGAGAATATGCGGTGTTTGGTTTTTTGTCCTTGCGATAGTTTGCTGAGAATGATGGTTTTCAGCTTCATCCATGTCCCTACAAAGGACATGAACTCATCCTTTTTTATGGCTGCATAGTATTCCATGTTGTATATGTGCCACATTTTCTTAATCCAGTCTATCATTGATGGAGATTTGGGTTGGTTCCAAGTCTTTGCTATTGTGAATAGTGCTGCAATAAACATACATGTGCATGTGTCTTTATAACAGCATGATTTATAATCCTTTGGGTGTATACCTAGTAATGGGATTGCTGGGTCAAATGGTATTTCTAGTTCTAGATCCCTGAGAAATCGCCACACTGTCTTCCACAATGGTTGAACTAGTTTACAGTCCTACCAACAGTGTAAAAGTGTTCCTATTTCTCCACATTCTCTCCAGCACCTGTTGTTTCCTGACTTTTTCATGATCCCCATTCAAACTGGTATGAGATGGTATCTCATTGTGGTTTTGATTTGCATTTCTCTGATGGCCAGTGATGGTGAGCATTTTTTTAATGTGTCTGTTGGCTGCATAAATGTCTTCTTGTGAGAAGTGTCTGTTCATATCCTTCGCCCACTTTTTGATGGGGTTGTTTGTTTTTTTCTTGTAAATTTGTTTGAGTTCTTAGTAGATTCTGGATATTAGCCCTTTGTCAGATGAGTAGATTGCAGAAATGTTCTCCCATTCTGTAGGTTGCCTGTTCACTCTGATGGTAGTTTCTTTTGCTGTGCAGAAGCTCTTTAGTTTAATTAGATCCCATTTGTCAATTTTGGCTTTTGTTGCCATTGCTTTTGGTGTTTTAGACATGAAGTCCTTGCCCATGCCTATGTCCTGAATGGTATTGCCTAGGTTTTCTTCTAGGGTTTTTATGGTTTTAGGTCTAACACTTAAGTCTTTAATCCATCTTGAATTAATTTTTGTATAAGGTGTGAGGAAGGGATCCAGTTTCAGCTTTCTACATATGGCTAGCCAGTTTTGCCAGCACCAGCACCATCTTATTAAATAGGGAATTCTTTCCCCATTTCTTGTTTTGTCAGGTTTGTCAAAGATCAGATAGCTGTAGATGTGTGGCATTATTTCTGAGGGCTCTGTTCTGTTCCATTGGTCTATATGTCTGTTTTGGTACCAGTACCATGCTGTTTTGGTTACCGTAGCCTTGTAGTATACTTTGAAGTCAGGTAGCATGATGCCTCCAGCTTTGTTCTTTTGGCTTAGGATTGACTTGGCAATGTGGGCTCTTTTTTGGTTCCATATGAACTTTAAAGTAGTTTTTTCCAATTCTGTGAAGAAAGTCATTGGTAGCTTGATGGGGTTGGCATTGAATGTATAAATTACCTTGGGCACTATGGCCATTTTCATGATATTGATTCTTCCAATCCATGAGCATGGAATGTTCTTCCATTTGTTTGTATCCTCTTTTATTTTGTTGAGCAGTGGTTTGTAGTTCTCCTTGAAGACGTTCTTCACACCCCTTGTAAGTTGGATTCCTAGGTATTTTATTCTCTTGGAAGCAATTATGAATGGGAGTTCACTCATGATTTGGCTCTCTGTTTGTCTGTTACTGGTGTATAAGAATGCTTGTGATTTTTGCACATTGATTTTGTATCCTGAGACTTTGCTTAAGTTGCTTATCAGCTTAAGGAGATTTTGGGCTGAGATGATGGGGTTTTCTAAATATACAATCATGTCATCTGCAAACAGGGACAATTTGACTTCCTCTTTTCCTACTTGAATTCCCTTTATTTCTTCCTCTTGCCTGATTTCCCTGGCCAAAACTTCTAACAATATGTTGAATAGGAGTGGTGAGAGAGGGCATCCCTGTCTTGTGCCAGCTTTCAAAGGGAATGCTTCCAGTTTTTGCCCATTCAGTATGATATTGGCTGTGGGTTTGTCATAAATAGCTCTTATTATTTTGAGATATGTCCCATCAATACCTAATTTATTGAGAGTTTTTAGCATGAAGGGTTGTTGAATTTTGTCAAAGGCCTTTTCTTCATCTATTGAGATAATCATGTGGTTTTTGTCTTTGGTTCTGTTTGTATGATGGATTACGTTTATTGATTTGCATATGTTGAACCAGCCTTGCATCCCAGGGATGAAGCCCACTTGATCATGGTGGATAAGCTTTTTGATGGTTGCTAGATTTGGTTTGCCAGTATTTTATTGAGGATTCTTGCATCGATGTTTATCAGGGATATTGGCCTAAAATTCTCTTTTTTTGTTGTGTCTCTGCCAGGCTTTGGTATCAGGATGATGCTGGCCTCATAAAATGAGTTAGGGAGGATTCCCTCTTTTTCTATTGATTGGAATAGTTTCCGAAGGAGTGGTACCAGCTCCTCTTTGTACCTCTGGTAGAATTCGGCTGTGAATCCATCTGGTCCTGGACTTTTTTTGGTTGGTAAGCTATTAATTATTGCCTCAATTTCAGAGCCTGTTATTGGTCTATTCAGAGATTCAACTTCTTCCTGGTTTAGTCCTGGGAGGTTGTATGTGTCGAGGAATTTACACATTTCTTCTAGATTTTCTAGTTTATTTGAGTAGAGGTGTTTATAGTATTCTCTGATGGTAGTTTGTATTTCTGTGGGATCGGTGGTGATATCCCCTTTATCATTTTTTATTGCATCTATTTGATTCTTCTCTCTTTTCTTCTTTATTAGTCTTGCTAGAAGTCTATCAATTTTGTTGATCTTTTCCAAAAACCAGCTCCTGGATTCATTGATTTTTTGAAGGGTTTTTTGTGTCTCTATTTCCTTCAGTTCTGCTCTGATCTTAGTTATTTCTCACCTTCTGCTAGCTTTTGAATGTGTTTGCTCTAGCTTCTCCAGTTCTTTTAATTGTGATGTTAGGGTGTCAATTTTAGATCTTTCCTGCTTTCTCTTGTGGGCATTTAGTGCTATAAATTTCCCTCTACACACTGCTTTAATGTGTCCCAGAGATTCTGGTATGTTGTATCTTTGTTCTCATTGGTTTCAAAGAACGTCTTTATTTCTGCCTTCATTTCAACTTTGGCGAATCTGACAAATGTTTCTTGGAGTTGCTCTTCTCGAGGAGTATCTTTGTGGCTTTGTCTGTATTTCCTGAATTTGAATGTTGGCCTGCCTTGCTAGATTGGGGAAGTTCTCCTGGATAATATCCTGCAGAGTGTTTTCCAACTTGGTTCCATTCTCCCTGTCACTTTCAGGTACACCAATCCGACGTAGAGTTGGTCTTTTCTCATAGTCCCATATTTCTTGGAGGCTTTGTTTTTTTCTTTTTCTTCTTTTTTCTCTAAACTTCTCTTCTCACTTCCATTTCATTCATTTGATCTTCCATCACTGATACCCTTTCTTCCAGTTGATCATATCCGCTAGTGAAGCTTGTGCACTCGTCACGTAGTTCTCGTGCCATGGTTTTCACCTCCATCAGGTCCTTTAAGGACTTCTCTGCATTGGTTATTCTAGTTAGCCATTTGTCTAATCTTTTTTCAAGGTTTTAAACTTCTTTGCCATGGGTTCGAACTTCCTCCTTTAGGTCAGAGAAGTTTGATCATCTGAAGCCTTCTTCTGTCAACTCATCAAAGTCATTCTCCGTCCAGCTTTGTTCCATTGCTGGTGAGGAGCTGCGTTACTTTGGAGGAGGAGAGGCACTCTGATTTTTAGAATTTTCAGTTTTTCTGCTCTGTTTTTTCCCCATGTTTGTGGTTGTATCTACCTTTGGTTTTTGATGATGGTGATGTACAGATGGGGTTTTGATGTGGATGTCCTTTTTGTTCGTTAGTTTTCCTTCTAACAATCAGGACCCTCAGCTGCAGGTCTGTTGGAGTTTGCTGGAGGTCCACTCCAGACCCTGTTTGCCTGGGTATCACCAGCGGAGGCTGCAGAACAGCGAACATTGGTGAACAGCAAACGTTGCTGCCTGATTGTTCCTCTGGAAGTTTTGTCTCAGAGGGGTGCCCAGCCGTGTGAGGTGTCAGTCTACCCCTACTTGGGGGTACCTCCCAGTTAGGCTACTCGGGGGTCAGGACCCCACTTGAGGAGGCAGTCTGTCCATTCTCAAATCTCAAGCTGTGTGCTGGGAGAACCACTACTGTCTTCCAAGCTGTCAGACAGGGACATTTAAGTCTGCAGAGGTTTCTGCTGCGTTTTGTTTGGCTATGCCCTGCCCCCAAAGGTGGAGTCTGCAAAGGCAGGCAGGCCTCCCTGAGGTGCGGTGGGCTCCACCAAGTTCGAGTTTCCCAGCTGCTTTGTTTACCTACTCAGGCCTCGGCAATGGCGGGCGCCCCTCCCCCAGCCTTGCTGCCGCCTTGCAGTTTGATCTCAGCCTGCTGTGCTAGCAATGAGCGAGGCTCCGTGGGCGTAGGACAATCCGAGTCAGGCACGGGATATAATCTCCTGGTGTGCCGTTTGCTGAGACCATCAGAAAAGCTCAGTATTAGGGTGGGAGCGACCCAATTTTCCAGGTGCCATCTGTCACAGCCTCCCTTGGCTAGGAAAGGGAATTCCCTGACCCCTTGTGCTTCCTGGGTGAGGCGAAGCCTTGCCCTGCTTCGGCTCATGCTCGGTGCGCTGCATCGACTATCCTGCACCCACTGTCCAACAATCCCCAGTGAGATGAACCAGGTAGCACAGTTGGAAATGCAGAAATCATCCGTCTTCTGTGTCGCTCACCCTGAGAGCTGTAGACTGGAGCTGTTCCTATTTGGCCATCTTGGAACCACCCCCCTATTTTTAGTTTTTTGAGGAACCTCCAAACTGTTCTCTGTAGTAGCTATACTAATTTACATTCCCACCAACAGTTTATGAGGGTTCCCGTTTCTCCTTATCCTCACCAGCATTTGTTATTGCCTGACTTTTGGACAAAAGCCATTTTAACTGGGTTGAGATATGTCTCATTGCAATAAAAAACCACAAAAATCTGTGGCTTAAATCAATAAATATTTATTTCTTGCTCAAGCAAAGGCCATTCTGTGTCAGGGGAACTCTCTGGAGCTTATATTTTCCAATGATGGTTCAGCATTTCACCTTCATGCCAACATTTGATTTATTATTCCAACAATGAAACAATGGGGTGGGGCATTGAGTATGAGCAATTAAAAGCTTACATGTGGAAGTAAAACATATGACTTCTACTCCAATTTTTTTGGTGAAAGTAAGCCACACCTAACCTCAAGGAACTCAAGAAAAGGCAATTCTCCAGTGGGCCTGAAAGAAAAAGAATTATGCGGCAGTGATATCCACCACAGATGTCAACTTTTTATTCTGCTAGGTAAGGACATCAGACACACACACACACACACACACACACCACCCCATCCTATCCTTTAAAGCCACCATCATTTCCTTAAATAACTTACTTTTTAACATTATGCGCAAAATTACCTATTAAAATTTCAGCACAATTTTTTATTTTCTGTGCTCTTCCCTGTATCTTAGGAAATTGAACTACATTTTTCAGAATCCCTTACAGTAGGATACCTCATTATATTCTTTCAATGAATGACATTCACATGTGATTTGGAAGTCAGAGGAAAAGCAAAAGCCATTATTGCTGCTAGGACTGTGGTAAGCAGAGGATGTGCTTTGGTAAACAGGAGATATGTTCTCACTGGCCTCCTACAAATCACCCATTTAGTGCTCTTGGCAGCTCAGATTGCTGGTGATAGCCTCTCAGAATTTCTGTACTTTCAGTCCCCTGGTCATTTCTACATTTTTGAAAGCCTCTAACTCTGAGATTTATTCTTTCTTGTTTGAAATATCTAGAGGAGCTTTTCTGACTGATAAAGTATATGGCACTAAGAAACAGGTTATCAAATATGGAGTCAGATCTGGTTAGATTTGAAGCAACAATAATCTCACCTATTAGAGAAAAACAGATATTGGTATGTCATGGCATATAGTGGGAAAATAGCTACTTAAATTATTGCATGTAGTTGCTTATAATAAAGTTCCTGTTGAAGGCAAGGCTTTGGGGGATTAAGTGGCTGCTTAATCCATTATATCCATATGGAATATCTGCATATTCATTATATCCATAGAGAGTACTGAAATACTTTATCAGTCAGAAAAGCCCCTCAAGGTATTTCAAGCAAGAAGGAAAAAATATCAGAGGTAGAGACTTTCAAAAATCTACTCTATCCATATAGAGTATATGGATAATTCATATGCAGACCACATGGACACTAGGGTGGAACAGCTGCTTCTGACTTCATTGGAGAGGATTCAAAAAGAAAATGAAAAACTCAAGACGTAAATTTTTTGGCTCAAAACAGTCAGATTGGGAGGCTGAGGTGGGCGGATCATGAGGTCAGGAGATGGAGAGCATCCTGGCTAACACGGTGAAACCCCGTATCTACTAAAAATACAAAAAAATTAGCCAGGCGTGGTGGCGGGCGCCTGTAGTCCCAGCTACTCAGGAGGCTGAGGCAGGAGAATGATGTGAACCCGGAAGGTGGAGCTTGCAGTGAGCCGAGATCACGCTACTGCACTCCAGCCTGGGCGACAGAGCGAGACTCCGTCTCAAAAAACAAAACAAAACAAAACAAAACAAAAACAATTAGCTGGGTGTGGTGGCGGGCTCCTATAGTCCCAGCTACTCAGGAGGCTGAGGGAGGAGAATGGCGTGAACCCAGGAGGCGGAGCTTGCAGTGAGCCGAGATCATGCCACTGCACTCCAGCCTGGGTGACAGAGCAAGACTCCGTCTCAAACAAACAAACAAAACAAAACAACACAAAACTGGAAAGCTTTTATGATTGTCATGAAAGAAACTTACGTTTAATTCTACAATCCACAGCATCAAATTTTGGGTCTAATTTTTTTGATAAAGATCAGACCCAAACTTTGATGTTGTGGGTTGCAGAATTAGAGGAAATTTGGATTCATGGCTCACTAGATTCTTTTGTAAAAGTTGGGGCATTGATTGGAAAGAATAAAATTCTGAACTGGAATAGAGACATCTAGATAGATTCCAATGATCTGAATTTTTTTAATAAGCTCCCTTGTTGGAAGTATCTGTAATGATCTCAACCATGGTCATTTCAAAGGGATTGCAAGGGGATGCAAGTGCATCTCAAAACTCATCTCTCCACCTTTTATTGTCTCTAGACCCATAACCAGAGTTAGATTCCCAAAGGCCTCAGGAGGCAAGTAAAAAGGCTGACTTTGGAGGAGAATTACAAGGTTTGCCAATTTATATCAGTCAGCAAAAGGAACATAGCCTGCCAAAACCTTGATTTTTAGCCCTGTAGGACCTATTTTCAGGCTTCTGACCTCCAGAAATGTAATATAATAAATTTGTGTTGCTTTAAGCCACTGATTTTGTGGTAATTTGTTATAATAGCAATAGGAAACATACAATGATCTACTAAAGTTTTACGTAATATGGGTAGTCAAAGAAAAGTTCTATAGGTCTGGTGAACAGAGATTATGGCTTGAGTAGCCACAATATATCCCCTAATTCCAAGATCTAAACCAGCAATCAAAGAGGAACCCCTTGGATGAAGGGAAGGACACATCATTTTGAGGGAGCATCCTGCAGCATGTCCATGAATATGTACTGTAAATCTCTCCCCCAGTCTTTCCTAAGGCCTCTGTGAACTGGAAACTTCAAAATACCTAGACTTTACAAGGGTTTTATACAGTGAGCTGACACTAATTACTGATAACCCAAATTGTACTGTAGTCTGTCAGAGTAGGTACTTATAGATGTCAGATGACAGAGATAATTTTCGCCTGAGTTCATCTCACGCTGGGTGTACTAGTTTTCTATTGCTGTGTTACAGATTATCACAAACTCAGTGGATTAAAACAATACCCTTTTCTTTAAGCTCACCATTCTGTAAAGCAGAAGGCTGTGCAAGATTGGCTGGGTTCCCTGCTTATGGAACCAAGGCCATGGTTCCATGGCCATGGTCTTCCAAGGCCAAAGTCAGGGTGTCTACTGGGCTGGACTCTTATCTGGAGGCCCTAGGGAGGAATCCTCTTCTAAACTCATTTAGGTTTTGGGCAGAATTCAGTTCCTTGTGGTTGTAGGACTGAGGCCCTAATTTTCTTGCTGGCTATTGGCCAGAGGGTCCTCCTCTGATCCTAAAGGCTTCCCACATTCCTTCCTGTGTGACTCCCTTCATATTCAAAGACAGGAATGGAATGGCACACAGAGTTCTTCTTATGCATTGACTCTCTCTGACATTCCTTTATACCACCAGCTATAGAAGGCTCTCTGCTTTCAAGGGCTAATATTATTAGATCAGGCTCAGCTAGACAACCTTCTTGTCTTAAAGTCAATTCTGCTATATAATATAACACAGTAATGCGAATGAGAACTAATCGTATTCACAGGTTCCAGGAATCAGGATGGGACATCTTTGGGAGACCATTTTAGAAATTCTGCCTACCATAGCGGGCCACATGGATCCATGAGCCCACTCAGCAATTATTTTCTCAATTCCTGAATACATGGTTGGAATAGACACTCTTGGCTACTGGAAGAATCACAACATTGGGCCCTTGACTTGCAAAAAGGGATTTATTATTATAGGAAAGGCCAAGTAGAAGCCTGGGCGACATGGTAGGGAATAGTGTTAGCTTCAGTCTCTGGTACCGAGTATGGAGCTATTAGTCTAGGATATGCTTTATTTTCTGAATGAACAGAAAAGACCACCAGAAACAATAACTTTTTCTTTCTATGTGATTGGGATAATAGTATACCCTTACTGTTTTACCCAGTGCCATGTCAGCTGTAAAAATTGAGAACACAGAGACATTGATTATCTCACCTTCCTGTAGAATATCATGCTATCCACTTCATTGATAACATAGTGTTGATGGACCTAGTTAAAAGGAACTGGCAAATATTCTAGGTGCCTTTGCTAGATATATGCATTACAGAGGTTGGGAGAGAAACTTACAACCTTAGTGAAGTTTCTAGGAATTCTGTAGTCTGGGGCATATGGAGATTAGCTCCTTCAAGTGAAAGACAAATTACTGCATACTGAGTGTTATTACTAATAAAAAGGCATAGTATTTAATGGGATATTTGGATTCTGGTGGCAACATGTCTCTTATCTGAATTTGCTGCTCTAACTTATTAAGTAATAAATAAAGATAAGCTGATATGATACTTGAGTTTTATGACGTGTTTGGTCCCATTATGCCCAAAGCATCTGGTAAGAATGTTGTATGGTGTGCAGAGACACACATAGGCTCAAAATAAAGGGATGGAGGAAGATCTACCAAGAAAATAGAAAACAAAAAAGGCAGGGTTGCAATCCTAGTCTCTGATAAAAAGACTTTAAACCAACAAAGATCAAAAGAGACAAAGAAGGCCATTACATAATGGTAAAGGGATCAATTCAACAAGAAGAGCTAACTATCCTAAATATATATGCACCCAATAAAGGAGCACCCAGATTAATAAAGCAAGTCCTTAGAGACCTACAAAGAGACTTAGACTCCCACACAATAATAATGGGAGACTTTAACACCCCACTGTCAACATTATATCAACGAGACAGAAAATTAACAAGGATATCCAGGAATTGAACTCAGCTCTGCACCAAGCAGACCTAATAGACATCTGCAGAACTCTACATCCCAAATCAAAAGAATATACATTCTTCTCAGCACCACATCGCACTTATTCCAAAATTGACCTCATAGTTGGAAGTAAAGCACTCCTCAGCAAATGTAAAAGAACAGAAATTATAACAAATTGTCTCTCAGACGACAGTGCAATCAAACTAGAACTCAAGATTAAGAAACTCATTCAAAACCGCTCAACTACATGGAAACTGAGCAACCTGCTCCTGAATGACTACTGGGTGTATAACAAAATGAAGGCAGAAATAAAGATGTTCTTTGAAACCAACGAGAACAAAGACACAACATACCAGAATCTCTGGGACACATTTAAAGCAGTGTGTAGAGGGAAATTTGTAGCACTAAATGCCCACAAGAGAAAGCAGGAAAGATCTAAAATCGACACCCTAACATCACAATTAAAAGAACTAGAGAAGCTAGAGCAAACACATTCAAAAGCTAGCAGAAGGCAAGAAATAACTAAGATCAGAGCAGAACTGAAGGAGATAGAGACACAAAAATCCCTTCAAAAAATCAATGAATCCAGGAGCTGGTTTTTGGAAAAGATCAACAAAATTGATAGACTGCTAGCAAGACTAATAAAGAAGAAAAGAGAGAAGAATCAAATAGATGCAATAAAAAATGATAAAGGGGATATCACCACCGATCCCACAGAAATACAAACTACCATCAGAGAATACTATAAACACCTCTACTCAAATAAACTAGAAAATCTAGAAGAAATGTGTAAATTCCTCGACACATACAACCTCCCAGGACTAAACCAGGAAGAAGTTGAATCTCTGAATAGACCAATAACAGGCTCTGAAATTGAGGCAATAATTAAGAGCCTACCAACCAAAAAAAGTCCAGGACCAGACGGATTCACAGCCAAATTCTACCAGAGGTACAAAGAGGAGCTGGTACCATTCCTTCGGAAACTATTCCAATCAATAGAAAAAGAGGGAATCCTCCCTAACTCATTTTATGAGGCCAGCATCATCCTGATACCAAAGCCTGGCAGAGACACAACAAAAAAGGGAATTTTAGACCAATATCCCTGATGAACATCTATGCAAAAATCTTCCATAAAATGCTGGCGAACTGAATCCAGCAGCACATCAAAAAGCTTATCCACCATGATCAAGTGTGCTTTGTCCCTGGGATGCAAGGCTGGTTCAACATATGCAAATCAATAAACATAATCCAGCATATAAACAGAACCAAAGACCAAAACCACATGATTATCTCAATAGATACAGAAAAGGCCTTTGACAAAATTCAGTAGCCCTTCATGCTAAAAACTCTCAATAAACTAGGTATTGATGGGACGTATCTCAAAATAATAAGAGCTATTTATGACAAACCCACAGCCAATATCATACTGAATGGGCAAAAACTGGAAGCATTCCCTTTGAAAGCTGGCACAAGACAGGGATGCCCTCTCTCACCACTCCTATTCAACATAGTGTTGGAAGTTCTGGCCAGGGCAATCAGGCAGGAGAAAGAAATAAACGGTATTCAATTAGGGAAAGGGGAAGTCAAATTGTCCCTGTTTGCAGATGACATGATTGTATATTTAGAAAACCCCATCATCTCAGCCCAAAATCTCCTTAAGCTGATAAGCAACTTCAGCAAAGTCTCAGGATACAAAATCAATGTGCAAAAATCATGAGCATTCCTATACACCAATAACAGACGAACAGAGAGCCAAATCATGAGTGAACTCCCATTCACAATTGCTTCCAAGAGAATAAAATACCTAGGAATCCAACTTACAAGGGATGTGAAGGACCTCTTCAAGGAGAACTACAAACCACTGCTCAATGAAATAAAAGAGGACACAAACAAATGGAAGAACATTCCATGCTCATGGATAGGAAGAATCAATATCGTGAAAATGGCCATAGTGCCCAAGGTAATTTATAGATTCAATGCCATCCCCATCAAGCTACCAATGACTTTCTTCACAGAATTGGAAAAAACTAAAGTGCATATGGAACCAAAAAAGAGGACGCATTACCAAGACAATCCTAAGCCAAAAGAACAAAGCTGGAGTCATCACGCTACCTGACTTCAAAGTATACTACAAGGCTACAGTAACCAAAACAGCATGGTACTGGCACCAAAACAGAGATATAGACCAATGGAACAGAACAGAGGCCTCAGAAATAATACCACATATCTACAACCATCTGATCTTTGACAAACCTGACAAAAGAAGAAATGGGGAAAGGATTCCCTATTTAATAAATGGTGCTGGGAAAACTGGCTAGCCATATGTAGGAAGCTGAAACTGGATCCCTTCCTTACACTTTATACAAAAATTAATTCAAGATGGACTAAAGACTTAAATGTCAGACCTAAAACCATAAAAACCCTAGAAGAAAACCTAGGCATTACCATTCAGGACATAGGCATGGGCAAGGACTTCATGTCTAAAACATCAAAAGCAATGGCAACAAAAGCCAAAATTGACAAATGGGATCTAATTAAACTAAAGAGCTTCTACACAGCAAAAGAAACTACCATCAGAGTGAACAGGCAACCTGCAGAATGGGAGAAAATTTTTGCAGTCTACCCGTCTGACAAAGGGCTAATATCCAGAATCTACAAAGAACTTAAACAAATTTACAAGAAAAAAATCAAACAACCCCTTCAAAAAGTGGGTGAAGGATATGAACAGACACTTCTCAAAAGAAGACGTTTAGGCAGCCAACAGACACATGAAAAAATGCTCATCATCACTGGCCATCAGAGAAATGCAAATCAAAACCACAATGAGATACCATCTCATACCAGTTAGAATGGCTATCATTAAAAAGTCAGGAAACAACAGGTGCTGGAGAGGATGTGGAGAAATAGGAACACTTTTACATTGTTGATGGGACTGTAAACTAGTTCAACCATTGTGGAAGACAGTGTGGTGATTCCTCAAGGATCTAGAACTAGAAATACCATTTGACCCAACCATCCCATTACTGAGTATATACCCAAAGGATTATAAATCATCCTGCTATAAAGACACATGCACACGTATGTTTATTGCGGCACTATTCACAATAGCAAAGACTTGGAACCAATGCAAATATCCATCAATGATAGACTGGATTAAGAAAATGTGGCACATATACATCATGGAATACTATGCAGCCATAAGAAAGGATGAGTTCATGTCCTTTGTATGCACATGGATGAAGCTGGAAACCACCATTCTGAGCAAACTATCGCAAGGACAAAAAACCAAACACCACATGTTCTCACTTGTAGATGGGAATTAAACAATGAGGACACTTGGACACAAGAAGGGGGACATCACACACCGGGCCTGTTGTGGGGTGGGGGGAGGGGGGAGGGATAGCATTAGGAGATATACCTAATGTAAATGACGAGTTAATGGGTGCAGCACACCAACGTGGCACATGTATACATATGTAACAAACCTGCATGTTGTGCACATGTACCCTAGAACTTAAAGTATAATAATAATAAAAAAGAATGTTATGTGGAGGCTCTCGCAAGACTTAGTAAGAGAGTCACTTTGAAGAACATCTAGAATTTTGGAGCAAAGTCATGCCCTTCTCCTGCATTTGAGAAACAGCTTATTGGTTGCTAATTGGCCCTGGTAGAGATCAAATTTTGATCATGGGATAACAAGTGATTATGTGACTTGAACTGTCCAATATAAAGTAGTTATAATGTTGGACATAAACAGCAGCCTTCCACCATCAAGTGGAAATTGTACGGTGTCCAATAACTTTTGTTTATCTTTCCAGATACATTCTCTACCTTGTTATTTCCCTCGGGAGATGACCATACACAATATCAGTAGACAATAACTATTATGTCCCCTGATTTCCAGCTTCTGGTTGGGTTGAATCAGTTAGGAGCCTGGTGGGAGACTGAAAAAAGAGGAGGGAAGTTCGTTTCATGCAAGGTTACCTTGGGTTTGCTGTGTCCCTTAGCCAAAAGTCCTTTAATCTTGAACTTCTCTGAAGGAAGCCCTCTTCATGTAAGTTTCTCTTTTTGGATTACACTACCTGGTTCTCTTCTTTTGCTACTTCAAACTTAGGGAAGGTAAAAGCCCCAGGGTATTACACTATCCTTTTGTGATTTTCCCACACTCTGCACATACATTTGTTAATAATTTCTTCATTAAACCCTCCTCACATGATCTTATTTTGATGGCATCATTCATTCCTGGTTCAGGACCTGACTGATGCAGTATCTGGTACTAGAATTAACCATAAGAAAACAGAGCCTGAAAATTGGATTCTAGTTTGGGTTAATTATTCATGTGAGTAGAACTGAGATATGCTCATTTCCAGAGTCATACGATTGCATCACAATCACTCAGATTATCATTGTTAGTAGCAAGGGATAAAGTGCAGGTGAAAAGAAAAGTGTTGGTAGATTAAGTCCTAAAGACACAAATAAATTTTGTAAGCAGGTGGGTCAGACTCCTGGGGGAGTTCCCTTCAAAAGACTAATGAGAGAGGAAAAAACTGGCTTAAAGATGGTACATTGACACATGGGTGGCTCTGACAGTAAGGAAAGAAAGATCTATTGTTTATTCAGTTGTGTGCCCACTGGAAGATGACACTTTGTGAGTGGGGTGCTGTCCTATAAGAAGTGGTATATGCTATGAGCTAAGAAGTTATACAAAGTGCTGTTTCTTCCATTTTTTCCCATTATCCCATAGTCTACAAATGGGGGTGGAGTTACCTGGCTTCTCTTTCTATTTTACCTAATAACCCATTCACATACATTTTGCTTTCCATTTCCGCAACTTTTGCCTCTGTTCTTCTGAAGAACCTCCAAAGTGTCTTCCATATCAGTCCCATTTTTATAGATAAGGAAACCTAGGCAAACAGAGGTTAAGTAACTTGCCTAAATTCACATAGCTGTCAAGTGGAAAGGCCAAGCTCAAACCAGTCTGTCAGACTCCAAAGCCCATGATTCTTTGATTATACTCCAAAGAAGACAAAGCAGGAATGTAGGCTAAAAGAAGGTAAGCAAATGGTATGAGGAAAGAGGTTTATGTAAAGTTTCAGTCAACAGGATAAACAAAGCAAAACTCAGTAGGACACTTTTGCAATAATTTCAAATCCTATGATAGGAAACACAGAAGGATTGGGTGGAAGGAGACCTTCTAGCTGTGGAGCCTCCTAGTGTGAAGGGCAAGTGCACCAACCCCAGCCCCACCTCCCCAGCACACTATTTTTGTGCATGTGGTTGTTAGGGAGCTAATGCCAGGATAGAGCCCAGAATTAACCCCAGAGAACATCAAAGCTATATGTTCTTCATGCACTTGGCAATTCTCAAGTGCCATACCTTTGCTAAGTGACTGGGAAAGGTAAGTGTTTACTTAGGATATTGCAGGGCAAGACTTCGAGGGAATCTGTTAGATACAAGTTTAAATTCTCTTAAATCTAGGGTAGTGCTCAGAGGGATCCAAGACCTCAAAGAGCATTTTTGGGTCCTGGCCTGATATTGTTTGGAATCCTGAGTTGCTCCTGGCATCTGGAGGAGCTGGAGGGCACATCTGGAGGGTTGTCTGGCTGCTTGAAAAGGCCGAGAAAATTCTGCCATTTCATCTTCCCAATGTGTTACAGAAAAGTTTCCCAAGCTTGTGAATGGAGTGTCAATTCCAAACTTTGTCCCTTTGGGCCAGCAGAAAGCACTGAGTCCTCTTATAAAAGCAGATCGTTCAGAGTGGAGAAACAGCAAAGTTTTAAAGTGGAATGTGATATGTGTGTGTGTGTGTGTGTGTGTGTGTGTGTGTGTGTGTGTGTGTGTGTGTCCCTTAGAAGAAAGCCTCTTCCAGAATGGAAAACATTTAGTATTAATTGTTGTGAGGTGTCCTTATTAAACTTCCCATTGCTCTGTGCAAGGTCATGGTAGGTGCTCAAAGGGACTGGACAGATGCAGAACAAGTGTAAAAGGGAATGCTCAGGTGTAAAAGAGCAGTGCCCACCTCTGTCTCTGGCTCTCTTCCTCCTGGGGTTTGCCCTTACAAATTGCTCCTGGGTTTTTAACTGTGCTGGGGAGTTGCTACTACTACATACAGCCCTCAGGGCACAGTTCCTTCCAGGACACTCAGAGTATCTGCATCAGTGTTACCTGGAATGGCACTGAAAATGCAGATTCCTCATATGGAATCCAGATTACCCTGACATGTTACTTAGAAAAGCTTCTCTGGATATTCTTACAAATGAAAGTCTAGACCATTTCTGCAGGGGCTTCTACCTGTTACCCAATATTGACAGTCAATTCTAAGAGCTTTATCTATATTTTTTCATTTAATCTTGACAATATTCCCCCGGTTAAGAACTATTATTATCTCCAGAATTTTTACAGAAGCTGAACATGAGGCACAGGGAAAGTAAATAACTTGTTCCGGGTCACATAGCAATTAGTGGAGTCAGCATTTGAACTCAGATAGTTTACAGAAAACATGCTCTTAGTCATTATGGTAAGCCCTGTGGATTAATCCTTCTTTTCTTTATTTTGATCAAGACCAAATTGTGTTTTTTCTTCTTGCCGATGAACTTTGCTAAGGGATGAAGGGGAAACACATTTTCAGTGGAGAATTTCTTTATCCCTTCTACATAAGAACTGTCTGGACATGGTAGGTTTGGTTGACATAGCTTCCCCAGAACAATCCATGTCCTGTCCTTAACTCATGAGGAAACACTTTGCCTCCACTCTGCTCCAACCTGTCCTTTCGACCTTACTTCCTGCTCCGGTGCACGAACCTGGCTCCAGGTCGGCAGATCTATATACTTCCTCATGCCTACATCTTGGCCTAGCCAGTGTGGTTGCTTTGGCTTTCCCACCTAGTAAAGGACAAACATATGCTTATGCAATCTTCAAAGACCAGCCAGTTCAAATATTCCCTTTTCAGAGAAGGTATCAGAAAATCCACAAAAAGCCTTTATCTTGTGAGGTCCCAGGGCCACTTAGCAGCCTGAGACCAACTTTTTGGGGCTTCTGTCCTCTCCTGTAGCAGGCGCAATGCTTAGCTACCTTTTCTCTTATAGCTTCTCTAGCTGAGCGGGGGCGGGCTTTGTTTGCTTCTTGACTTGTGAAGAGTGGGTTTCTCATTGTCCTGAAGGCAGATACATGGCCCTTTCCACTTGAAGAGTTTTAGTCCCATTCGTTATGCAAGCATCAAAAATCTTGCAGCTTAAGGAAACTTACTTTATTTTGTCATCGCCTCTGGTTCACAGCTCAATTCTCTTCCTGAGATGGTTACTGAGATAAACTTTCTCCTCCATATTTTTCCCCTGAGGATGAAGTTTCATTAGCCTCTCTCCTCTTGTCAATGCCCACAAGTGAATACAATGCAGTTATCTTGGTGCAGTGCTCTCTGTCCAAAGTAGGGGCCTTGAGTTTCAACTTCTTTAACCCATTTTGGCAGGCCTGTGTTCTGCTCAGAAGGGCTACCTTCAGACATTTCCTCTGAAAAGTCTGTCCTGCCCATTTCTTCCTGAGGTGAGCTCCTCAATTTTTAGGTCATGTATGAGAGAACAGCTCTACTTTTACTATATAATCACCATTACTCTAAGTGTACATGCTTTAATATTGTGATATTATAATATCACAATGTTATAGTTAAACAAATAATACTGAGTAGAACCATTCCTCCTGAAAGGAAGTCAAGAACAGTAGAGAAGAGAGAGGCTTGATGAGGTTACTTACATGAGGGCATGATCTATTCACCGTTTTGCTCTGACCAAAAAGGAGAAACCTAACAGATATTTCTCAAGACAGGAAAAGGAGGGAATCTGCTACCTTTTGGGCTCTGGAGGTTAGTCAGTGATGTGAAGCAGAGAGATCCTGGGGAAGAAGTGGGCCTTAGGAGGCACTATAATGAAGGGGCTGAAGGGAGGACCCAGGAGTCAATGAGGTGGATTTCCATCTGGCTGTTCCATTCACCAGCTGTGGAACCTTAATGTAGACATATTAATGAATTGCTGTGTCTTTATCTATTAGATAATAATAATTATCCCTACTTTGTAGAATTGTTGTGAAGGCTGATGAGTTAATATGTGTGAAGTGCAAACGAGAATGCTTGACATATAGTAAATGCTGTATAAGTGTTGGCTACCTAAAGGCCATATGACCACTGAGAGAAAGGAAAAGAAGGAGAGATGAAATGAGGGAGAGCAGGAGAGAAATGTGTTTGGGGAAAAACACAGAACTTACAGGTGGAGGGACTTTCAGGAAATCCGAGGAAGCATCTGGTCAGCAAATAGAGCAGAAAGTCAGGAAAGGGTGCTTGGATCAGGGAGGGAAATGTATACCTTGAGGAAGCGGGGGCCAGGAGCTCTCATGAGAGGAAGAGATGGATGGAGAATCTAAATGGTGCACCTCCTTGGTCCTGGAGGCATACTGAGGGACCCAAAGAAGAGAGTGAGAAGGCATGTGTATCTCACCAGACCTCAAAGTGGTGCCCGGCCAGAGTCTCATGGGCTTGGGTATCTCAAAAGTTTGGCCTCAGGTGCAATTAAGACACAGGTGAAAGAGCCCTTGACAACCAGGATGTTGTGCCAGCCAAGCCAAGTTGTAGCCAGGTTTCTGTTACTTTAAGATGAAGAAACTATGTTCAATTACTTTACCACTCAGGAGGATATTTAAATTATCCCATTTTCCTTAGCAAAGAAAAGAAACTATAGTCTGGTCTCAGCCAAAGTTATAACTGCGAGCAGAAGCCATTTGGGGAGTGTTTTCTTAAATTTTTATGTGCATCAGAATCACTACCTGGTCTGAGTGGAGCCTGGCAGTTGCGTGTTTAAGAGGGAACCATGTTATTTTGATGTTTACCAAAAAGTTTAGGAAACACTTCTCTCTCAATGCTTTTCTATCTTTAATGTACACACACATTACCTGGGGATTTTGTTAAAGTGAGGATTCTGAAGGTCTGAGGTGAGACTTGAGATTCTGCATTTCTAGCAAGCTCCCACGTGATGCTGATGCTGCTGGTCTGAGGACGACATGGCTTAAAATATTGTCCCCATTTTGTTTTATTTGAACATTTTTATGGATATATAATAGTTTTACATATTTATGGGGGTACATGTGATATTTTGATTTAAGCATACAATATGTAATGAACAAATCAAGGTAATTGAGATATCCATCACCTTAAACATTTATCATTTTTTTGTGTTGGGAACATTCCAATTCCACTTTTTTAGTAATTCTTAAATATACAGTAAATTATTGTTAACTATAGTCATGCTATTGTGCTACTGAGCATTAGATCTTATTCCTTCTAACTAACTATATTTTTGCACCCATTAACGTATCCCTACCTATTCCTCCCCACACTACCCTTCTCAGCCTCTGGTAGCCATCATTCTACTCTCTATCTCCATGATATCAATTTTTATAGCTGCCAAATATGAGCAAGAACATGCAATATTTATGTGCCTGGCTTATTTCACTTAACATAATGTCCTCCAAGTTGCATCCATCTTGCTGCAGATGACAGGATTGTATTCTTTTTTATGGCTGATAATATTCCACTGGGTATATGTACCACATCTTCTTTATCCATTCATCTGTTGATGGACATTAGGTTGATTCCATATCTTGGCTAGTGTGAGGAGTGCTGCAATAAACATGGGAGTACAGATATCTCTTCAATATGCTGATTTCCTTTCTTTTAGATATATACTCAGCAGTGGGATTACTGCATCATGTGGTAGTTCTATTTTTAGTTTTTTGAGGAACCTCAATACTGTTCTCCACAGTGGCTCTAGTAACTTAAATTCCCATCAACAATGCAGGAGCATTCTCCTTTTCCTACATCCTTGCCAGGATTCATTATTCTTATTATTCTTTGATCTTTTTATTTACTTTTTTATTATACTTTAAGTTTTAGGGTACATGTGCACAATGTGCAGGCTTGTTACATATGTATACATGTGCCATGTTGGTGTGCTGCACCCATTAACTCATCATTTACATTAGGTATATCTCCTAATGCTATCCCTCCCCCCTCCCCCCACCCCACAACAGGCCCCGGTGTGTGATGTTCCCCTTCCTGTGTCCAAGTGTTCTCATTGTTCAGTTCCCACCTATGAGTGAGAACATGTGGTGTTTGGTTTTTTGTCCTTGCAATAGTTTGCTGAGAATGATGGTTTTCAGCTTCATCCATGTCCCTACAAAGGACATGAACTCATCCTTTTTTATGGCTGCATAGTATATGCAGCCGTGGTGTATATGTGCCACATTTTCTTAATCCAGTCTGTCATTGTTGGACATTTGGGTTGGTTATTTTTTGATCTTTTTGACAAAAGCCATTTTAACTGGGGTGAGATGATATCTCATTGTGGTTTTGATTTGTATTTCTCTGATGATTAATGATGTTGAACATTTTTTCGTACATCTGTTTGCCTTTTGTATGTGTCTTTTGAGAAATGCCTATCAGATCTTTTGCCCATTTAAAAACTGAATTATTAGATTTTTTTTTCCTGTGGAGTTGTTTGAGCTCCTTATATATTCTGGTTAATAATCCCTTGTCAGTTGAATAGTTTGCAAGTATTTTGTCTTATTCTGTATGCTGTGGTATAATACTTTTGGTATTATTTCTTCTGTAAATGTTTGGTGGAATTCAGCAGTAAAGGCACCAGATTTTAAGCTTTTTTTTGCTGGGAAACTTTTTATTACTGCTTCCCCCTTGTTACTCGTTTATTCAGGTTTGCATTTCTTCATGGTTCAGTCTTGGTATGTTGTATGTGTCTAGGAATTTATTCATTTCTTTTAAGTTTCTAATTTATTGGCATATGGTTTCTCATAATAGTCTCTAAAGAACCTTTAAATTTCTGTGGTATCAGTTGTAATTTCTCCTTTTTTGTCTCTGATTTTATTTATTTGAGTCTTCTTTCTTAGTCTGGCTAGTTGTTTTTCAATTTTGTTTATGTTTTAAAAAGCCAGTGTTATGATTCATTGATTCTTTGTATTTTTTTAAGTCTTAATTGCATTTATTTCGGTTCTGATCTTTATTATTTCCTTTCTTCTACTAATCTTTGGTTTGGTTTGCTTTTGGTTTTTTAGATCTTTAAGATGGATTGTTGGGTTGTTTAAGTCTTTACTTTTTTTGATATTGGCTTTAATTGCTATATCTTCCCTTTTAGTATTGCTTTTGCTGTATCCCATAGGTTTTGGTATATTGTGTTTCCATTTTCATTTTGTTTCAAGAAATTTTTAAATTTTCTTCTTAATTTCTCCATTGACCCAATGATCATTCAGAAGCATATTGTTTAATTTTCCTGTATTTGTATTATTTCCAAAATTCCTCGCATTATTGAGTTCTAATTTTATTCCATTGTGGTCAGAGAAGATACTTGAAATGATTACAATTTTTGAAGAAATTTTTTGAGACTTGTTTTGTGATCTAGCATTGAGAATGTTCCATGTGCCGAGGAGAAGAATGTGTGTTGTGCAGCTGTTGGAAAAAAATGTTCTATAATATAAATGCCTATTAGGTCCATTTAGTCTGTAGTGCAGATTAGATCTGATGTTTCTTTGCTCATTTTCTGTCCAGATGATCTGTCCAACACTGAAAGTGGGATGTTGAAGTCCCCAGCTCTTATTGTATTTGGACCTATCTCTTTAGCTCTAGTAAAATTTGCTTTAGACATATGGGTGCTTCAGTGTTGTGTGCATAAATATTTACAATTGTTATATTTTCTTGCTGAATTGGCCCCTTTTGTTATTATATAATGACTTTCTTTTTATAGCTTTTGTCCTAAAATCTAGTTTTATCTGATATAAATATAGCTACTCCTGCTTGTTTTGGGTTTCTTTTTGCATGGAATATTTTTTTCCATCCCTTCATTTTCAGTCTGTTTGTGTCTTCATAGGTGAAGTTGGTTCCTTGTAGGCAGCATATAGTTGGATCTTGTATCTATAAATATATATATAATATATATATTTGGATCTTGCATATTTTTTATATATATATATATATATATTTTTTTTTTTTTTGTAGAGGCAGTGTCTTACTATGTTGCCCAGGTTTCAAACTCCTGGTCTCAAGTGGTTCTTTCACCTTGGCCTCCCAAAGTGCTGGGACTACAGGTGTGCACCACTGTGTCAGGTCTTGTTTTTTTTGTTAAATTCATTCAGCCACTCTATGTCTTGATTGGATAATTTGGTCCATTTACGTTCAATATTATTGTTAGGTAAAGACATACTACTGCTGTTTTGTTACTTGTTTCTTGGTTGTAGTGTTAGTCATTTCTTCCCTTCTTCTTGTCTTCCTTGGTGTATGAGTAATTTTTCTCTGGTAGTATGTTTTAATTTCTGGCTTTTTATTTTTATGTTTCTATTATAGGTTTTTGCTTTGTGATTACCATGAGGCTTGCAAATAACACCTTTTAATCAATTATTGTAAACTGATGATAGCTTTAACTCTGATCATAATTAAAAGAAAAAAGAGCAATCAAAGAGTAAATAAAAAACTCTACATTTAATCTGTATCCCTCCGGTGTTTTGACTTTTTGTAGTCTCAGTTTATATTTTTTATATTGTCTATTTCTTAACAAATTGTTGTAGTTATTGTTTTTGATAGGTTTGTCTTTTAGTCTTCATACTAAAGATATGAGTGGTTTATACACTGCAATTACAGTGTTGGAGTATTCTCTATTTGTCTTTGTACTTACTTTTACAGTGAGTTTTATACCTTCAGATGATTTATTGCTGCTTGTTAGCATTCTTTTCTTTCAGATTGAAGAACTCCCTTTAGCATTTCTTGTAAAACAGGTCTAAAGTTGGTTTAAATCCCTCAGCTTCTATTTGTCTGGGAAAGTTATTATTTCCCCTTCATGTTTAAAAGATAACTTTGCTAGATATAATATTCTAGGTCAAGGAATTTTTTTTCTTCATCACTTTGAGCATGTTATTCCATTCCCTTCTGGCCTGTAAGGTTTCCTCTGAGAAGTCTGCTGCCAGACATATTGGAGCTCCTTCATATGTTATTTGCTTTTCTCTTGCTGCTTTTAGGATCCCCCCTTTGTCCTTGATCTTTGAGAGTTTGATTATGGTATATCTTGATGTAGTCCTAAGTGGGTTGAATTTTCTTGGTGTTCTTTGACCTTCTTGTATCTGGATATTCATATCTTATTGTTTCTTTAAATAAACTTTCTACTCAGATCTCTTTCTCTAGACCAAAAACTTTTGATTTGCCCTTTTGAGGCTATTTTCTAGATTTTGTAGGCTTACTTAATTTTTTAAATTCTTTTTTTCTCCTATGACTGTATTTTCATATAGTCTGTCTTTGAGCTCACTGATCCTTTCTTCTGCTTGATCAATTCTTCTGTTGAGACTCTGATGCATTTTTCAGTTGGTCAGGTGAATTTTTTGGCTCCAGAATTTCTGTTTGATTTTTAAAAATTATTTCAATCTCTATGACAAATTTATCTGTTAGAATTCTGATGAATACCTCCTTTGTGTTACCTTAAAGTTCGTTGAACTTCCTCAAGATAGCTCTTTTGAATTCCCTGACTGAAAGGTATCTTTGTCACTCCAGGATTGGTCACTGGTGCCTTATTTAGTCTGTTTGGTAAGGTCACGTTTCCCTAGATTTTCTTGATGTTTGTTGATGTCTGAGCATTGAAGTTAGGTATTTATCCCAGTCTTTGCAGTCTGGCCTTGTTTGTACCTGTCCTTGAGAGGGCTTTCCCAGAATTCAATGGGGATTGAGTGTTGTTACCAAAGCCTGTGGTCATTGAAGCTGTTTTAGCACTAGAGGGCACCCTAAACTGAGGAACACTGTGATTTTTGCAGACTCCTAGATACACAGCCTTGGTGTACTTGGTGGATTTGGGGAAGATAAGGGAGACTTCCCCAGGTTCCAGGAGAAGTCTGTTGCTCTTTTCCTTCACTTTCCTTCAAGGAGGAGGAGTTGGTGATATGGTTTGGCCCTGTGTTCCCACCGAAATCTCATCTTGAATTGTAGCTCCCATAATTCTCTCATGTTGTGGGAGGGACCCAGTGGGAGATAATTGAATCATGGTGGCAGTTTCCCCCATACTGATCTCATGGTAGTGAATAAATCTCATGTGATCTGATGGTTTTATAAGGGGAAACCCCTTTTCCTTGGCTCTCATTCTCTTCTCTTGTCTGCCGCCACGTGAGAAGTGACTTTAGCCTTCTGCCACGGTTGTGAGGTCTCCCCAGCCAAGTGGAACTGTGAGTCCATTAAACCTCTTTCTTTTGTAAATAGCCCCGTCCTTGGGTATGTCTTTATTAGCAGTGTGGAAATGGACTAATACAGTCAGTCTCTGCACTGAACTGGAGTTGGGGAGGGGTGACGTGGGCACTCCCATGGCCACCACAGCTGGCACCGATTGGGTCACACCTGAAACTTATGACCTTCCAGATGAACACAGTACTGGGACTTGCCCAAGACCCACAGCCACTACTTCCTGCCTGCCTGCTGCTGCTGTTTATTCAAGACCAAAGAAGGGCACTTTAGGTAAAAGGGCATAGTTGGTGAATCCTGCTGGGACTGGGTCCATCCCACCAGGTCAGCAGATTGGTCTAGAAACACCACCCAGGAACAAAGGCTTGGAACTGGGAGCTTTAGGAATCTGCCTGGTGCTTTATTTTACTAGGCTGAGCTGATCCTCAGGTTGCAAAACGAAGTCCTCTGTACTATTTCCTCTCCTTCTCCCAAGCGGAAGGAATTTCTCCCTGCACTGCACTGCACTGCACTGCCTGGAGTTAGGGAGAAGTGATGCAGGCACTCCTGTGGTCACTGCAGATGGTGTTGCATGGGGTTGCACCCCAAGTCCACTGCCTCTGTGACCAATGCAGCACCAGGGCTTGCCCAAGGACTATGATCTTAATCGCTGTGGCCTGACTGCCATTCAAATTTATTTGGGTCCCCAGGCCACTTTAGTCAGCTGGTGCTGAAGCTGGCCAGGATTAGAGTTCCTTCTGCTGGGGTGGGAAATTCCCCTCTGGCCCAGGGCTTGTCTAAATGCTCCCTCTGTGGGCACTGGCAGAACTCTGCCTGGTATTGTATTCCACTGTGATAGGGTGGCACTGAATTCCAGTGAAGAATCCCACACATAATTTGCTCTCCCTTCCCCAGGTGCTCAGGTTCTCCCTTTGTGCTGTGTTGCCTGGGGTTGGGGGAGGGGTGGGGTAGGCACTGCAAGACTGTCCTTCCTACCCTCTTCAATGCCTCTTTCTTTGTTACTATGTTAAAACCAGATACACTATCTTTGTTATTATGTTAAAACCAGATCATAGTATCACTCATCTGAACTTTGGGTTCGTATGAAGGTGCTTTCTTGCAAGGATAGTTGCTCAGTCTGTTGTTCGTCGGGAGGGGATGGGCAATTGCTGGAGGGTTCTATTTGACTATCTTGCCCTGCCTCCTCAAGGACTACGTTTTGAATAGCAAGACTGAGAACAAGTACCAAAGTCTGGGGGAAAAAAAGAGAGGGGGTGAGAGAGAAATCCTAGTATGGTTATGGTTACGTAGGAAATGATGGCAAATCCCAGGAGTGGGAGAATTGGAAAAAGCTGTATCTGCTGTTTTCCTCTGTTTTATGTGCAGGAAACTTAGCTTAATGTAGAATCACCTGCCATACATAGGCAGTTACAGATTCCTGGGTTCCACCCTTGACTTACTAAATCAGAATCCCCAGGGAGGGTTTTGGGAGTTCACATTTTAAAAAAGCACCCCAAGTGATCTGTGTCATTAGATAAGTTTGGGAAACATTGACAAGAGTGTTGAGGAGAAAGTCAATTAAAAACTAAGCTAGTTGAAGATTAAATTTTAGAATAGATCACCGAAAACTATGTGTGATATAAGGAAATTTTGTCAGTCACCTGTAATTGTTTTCCTTATTGCTTGAAGAAATTTTCCATTTTATTGAATGCATTTTAGAGTTTTAAATACAAAACTTACATTGTGTTTTACAGATTTAAGTTCAGAAAACTAGGAAAACAGTGGAGGTGAGAGAAAGTGGTAACAAAAAATTGAATGAAGCTCCTTTAAAAAATGTGAGCTACTGAAAAATTTGAGTCTATGGAAAGAAAAGTGGCATTAGCAAATGAAACATTAAATGCTTACTACATGTTGTACTAGAAAATCATTGAAACCCTGATGAGCTCTGGATTTTAATGGTGTTCATTGAAAATCAGTGTTAAGCTTTAATAGATTACCAGAAAAATGTCTCTTGGTGTGCTTTGCAAAGTTGAAAATATTGATTAATGTGGTGACCAATTTCTTCATATTAGGGGCCACAGAGATGTTTTAAATGTGGTTCTGAGAACACATAATTGACTACACCATTTTAAAGCTTGTATACGTGTGGTGGTAAATACATCCATATTGTTATGCAGTTGTCACCACCATCTATCACCAGAACTCTTTTCATCTTGCAAAACTGAAAGCATTTCCATTAAACACTAACTCCCCATTCCATTCTCCCTTTAACCCCTGGCAATCACCATTCTACTTTTTGTCTCTATGGTTTTGACTACTATAAGTACCTCATATAAGTGGAATCATACCATAAGTCTTTTTGTATCATCTTCCACTTTTAAAACAGGGAAAATTAGTCTTTTGCCCTAGTGTCTCTTTCTTGTGCCTTCTCCATCTTTCTAATTATATATATTTGGTGTCATGCCCTCATATACCCTTTGTCTTACCACTCTTTTCTCTTTTCCCACATGAAAAACTTTTCAAAATGTTGATCAGAAAGACAGACTAACACATATTTGTTCTCATTGAACTGTCAAGGATTGCAGATCTTTCATGGGTGTTTTCTTAGTGGGGTGTTTTTAACAGAAGCAAATGATTAGCAGAGAAATAAATCTCAAACATCAGTGAATAAATGCAAGATATTTGTAGTCAGTAGAAAAGTATGGGTGGGGTAAAAATTCCAAAGCCCAGGCCACAGCTGAGACCAATTAAATCAGAATCTTGAGAGTGGGCTCTAGGCCTAAGTATTTATTTATTTATTTTTTACAGCTTCCATAGTGACTCTAATGTGTGACCACACTTGAGAATCATTGTGTAAAGTAGATGCAAAGACAGCAGCTCTGAGCCATGCTTGGACATTAGAATCAACTGGGAGCTGAAAAAAAAAATTGCCCAGTGCCCAAGCCCTGTCTCAGGCCAATTAAATCAGAATATTTGGGAATAGAGGCTGGGCAATGATGTCTGTTTAAAAAGCCCCCAAGTGATTCTAATATATAGCCAGGATTGAGAAGCACTGAACTAAAACATAAAAAAGCAGGCCCCCAAATTGAGTTTCTGAATAATTTTTTTCAACCTTCAAACAAAAATAATCTTTATGCTTCATACATACTTTCTGCTTATGAAAAATGGAATGCTATTAGAAAACAAAGTGGTGAAAATGGAATGATACTGAATTTTAAAGGAAATGTGGACAAGTAGCAGAGGCTGAAGACAGAAATAGGTGACTTTTATGTTAGATTTTTAGTTTTTATTACAAAACTAATTTGCATTTAGTACAAATCCTTTTAAAATAGGAATAAATGAATGATAATAAAAGTGATCAGATATAACCACCCTTAACTTTTTGAGATATATCATTTATCTTTTTTGTATTTTGTATTTCCATATTTAAATTTATTCATATAGTACATAGTGTTAAAAAACATTATTGTGGAGAATTAAAAAAATAATTTCAACTTTTATTTTAGATTCCGGGGGGTACATGTGCTGTTTTTTTACATGGGTATATTGCATGATACTGAGGTTTGGGGTGCGACTGATCCTGTCACCCAGGTAGTGAGCACAGTACACAGTTGTTAGTTTTTCAACCATTGCTCCCCCTACCCCCATAGTATTTCTCACCGTAAATTGTTGCCATCTTTATGTCCATGAGTACCCAGTATTTAGCTTCCACTTAAAAGTCGAAAACACGTGGCATTTGGTTTCGTGTTCCTACATTAATTCACTTAGGATAATGGTCTCCAGCTGCATCCATATTGCTGCAAATGACATGATTTCATTATTGTGGAGAATTTTGCACATATATAAAAGCAGACTGATAGTATAATGATCTTCCATTACTCAATTACTTCACTTCTATAATTGTTGACTCATGGTCCATATTCTTTTATCTAAACCCTAATTCACTTCCCCCATCATGAATTATTTTTGAAGCAAATCAAAGGCAGTACAGTATATCATTCGTTCATAAGTAGCTTAGGTTTTTTTCTCAGTTAATATATTGTGAATATTTTTCCATTTCACTAAATATTTTCCTATTCATTTTTAATGTCTGTATAGTATTTCATCATATGAATTTATCATTATTCATTTAAACAATCTCCTACTTTCTTTCTTTTTTTTTTTTGAGATGGAGTCTCGCTCTGTCACCCAGGCTGGAGTGCAGTGGCGCAACCTCGGCTCACTGCAAGCTCTGCCTCCCGGGTTCATACCATTCTCCTGCCTCAGCCCTCCTGAGTAGCTGGGACTATAGGTGCCCACCACCACACCCGCGTAACTTTTTTTTTTTTGTATTTTAGTAGAGACGAGGTGAAACCATGTTAGCTAGGATGGTCTGGATCTCCTGACCTTGTGATCCGCCCACCTCGGCCCTCCTAAGGTGCTGGGATTACAGGTGTGAGCCACCTCCCCAGCCAACAATCTCCTACTTTCTTTTTCTTCTAACTCTGGAAACTTAAAGTTTGTTTATCATTAATATTCTTTATCATTAACATTCTTTTTCTTTTCTTTCTTTTCTTTTTTTTTTTTTGTAGTGCCCTAAAGTCGATTTTTTCTTTTATATTGTTAGGCACTTAGCAGCCCTGAGTTCTGTGGAGTGAGCCGTTAACATTGCTTCTTTAATTTTACCTAACTTCTCTCACTTTTTCCTTCCTCCAACATCTTTTCCAATACCTTCTTTACCCTTTACCTTTAGCCTCTTTGAGATAGGCACAAGAGTCAAGAAGTCAAGAAATCAGTTGATATTTGTAAATTGCCCACCCTTGGGGATATAAAATAGGTAAGACATCTGACCTCTAAGAAACTTAAACATTGTAACTGTATTATTTGAAGACATGCTCTAATATCAACAAGTGATCATGATAAATTAGAACATTTCTTTTACTCAGGATCAGGATATACGTCATGTGAAGGTCTCATTTGAGTTGTGTTTGTATTAGGATATACTACCAGGAGTAGTAGAATGAGTAGTATTTAGGACATCGATTTTCCCTTGCTTCAATAGGTGATGTCTGTGTTCATCTTCAGTGAAAGGACAGGCCAAGGGTTAATCATAACTAAGTAAATGAAATTCTCAGAGGCATGAAGGAAATGTGATTTTTTGGTATTATTTCCTGGTTGTCCTGCTTTGCCTAGGATAGAATTTAATGAGAGGGTAGTTGACAATGCCAATGAACTTTCTCAAATGTTAGATGTCTTCAATGTGCTCTGAAAGTGGCTGCTTTTTATTCTATTTGGAATCGGCCTAAGCCTTTGGCTGTACACAATAGGCTCTGACTCTGAAACTAACAGAGGACATAACGGTGGCAGTCCCATGCTATCATAAAATATGTTAATCCACTCATAACTTGCCAAACTCAAGCATCTACAGAAAAAGAAAATATAGGATCTAATTGCAAATGAAATGACACAAAATGAGCTGAATCTTTATCCACTTTCCTTTTAAAATTTTAAATACTTTGTAATGATTTTTTTAAATTTTTTGTTTTTTTAATGGGAAACGAATTTTATTATAAGTCAGATCAGTCTCCCCAAGCATTCAGAGGTTTTTTTTTTTTTTTTTTAATTTAAGTTCTGGGATACATATGCAGAACGTGCAGGTTTGTTACATAGATATACATATGCCATGGTGGTTTGCTGCACCTTTTAACCCACCATCTAGGTTTTAAGCCCCACATGGATTAGGTATTTGCCCTAATGCTCTCCCTCCCCTTGTTCCCCAACCCCCGACAGGCCCCAGTGTGTGATGTTCCCCTCCCTGTGTTCTCATTGTTCAAATCCCACTTATGAGTGAGAACATGTGGTATTTGGTTTTCTGTTCCTGTGTTAGTTTGCTGAGAATGATGGCTTCCAGCTTCAGTCATGTCCCTGCAAAGGACATGAACTCTTTTTTTATGGCTGCATAGTATTCCATGGTGTACATATGCCACATTTTCTTTCTCCAGTCTATCACTGATGGGCATTTGGGTTGGTTCCAAGTCTTTGCTATTGTAAATAGTGCCGCAATAAACATACTTGTGCATGTGTCTTTATAGTAGAATGATTTATAATCCTTTGGGTATATACCCAATAATGGGATTGCTGGGTCAAATGGTATTTCTAGTTCTAGATCCTTGAGGAATCGCCACACAGTTTTCCACAATGGTCGAACTAATTTACATTCCCACCAACAGTGTAAAAGCGTTCCTATTTCTCCACATCCTCTCCAGCATCTGTTGTTTCCTGACTTTTTAATAATTGCCATTGTAACTGGTGTGAGATGGTATGTCACTGTGGTTTTGATTTGCATTTCTCTAATGACCAGTTATGATAAACTTTTTTTCATATGTTTGTTGGCCACATAAATGTCTTCTTTTGAGAAGTGTCTTTTCATATCCTTTGCCCACTTTTTGATGGGGTTGTTTTTTCTTGTAAATTTGTTTGAGTTCCTTGTAGATTCTGGATATTAGCCCTTTGTCAGATGGATAGATTGCAAAACTTTTCTCCCATTCTGTAGGTTGCCTGTTTACTCTGATGATAGTTTCTTTTGTTGTGGAGAAGCTTTTTGGTTTAATTAGATCCCATTTGTCAATTTTGGCTTTTGTTGCAGTTGCTTTTTGTATTTTAGCCATAAAGTCTTTGCCTATGCCTATGTCCTGAATGGTATTGCCTAGGTTTTCTTCTAGGGTGTTTATTATTTTAGGTTTTACATTTAAGTCTTTAATCCATCTTGAGTTAATTTTTGTATAAGGTGTAAGGAAGGGGTCCAGTTTTTGTTTTCTGCATATGGCTAGCAAATTTTCCCAGCACCATTTATTAAATAGAGAATCTTTTTTCCATTGCTTGTTTTTGTCAGGCTTGTCGAAGAGCAGATGGTTGTAGATGTGTGGTGTTATTTCTGAGGACTCTGTTCTGTTCTATTGGTCTATGTATCTGTTTTGGTACCAGTACCTTGTTGTTTTGGTCACTGTAGCCTTGTAGTATAATTTTAAGTCAGGTAATGTGATGCCTCCAGCTTTGTTCTTTTTGCTTAGGATTGTCTTGGCTATACGAGCTCTTTTTTGGTTCCATATGAAATTTAAAGTAGTTTTTCTAATTCTGTGAAGAAAGCCAATGGTAACTTGATGGGAATAGCATTGAATCTATAAATTGCTTTGGGCAGTATGGCCATTTTCATGATATTGATTCTTCCTATCCATGAGCATGGAATGTTTTTCCATTTGTTTGTGTCATTGCTGATTTCTTTGAACAGTGGTTTGTAGTTCTCTTTGTAGAGATCTTTCATCTCCCTAGTTAGCTATATTCCTAGGTATTTTATTCTTTTTGTGACAATTGTGAATGAGAGTTTATTTGTGATTTGGCTCTTGGCTTGAGTGTTGGTGTATAGGAATGCCTGTGATTTCTGCACATTGATTTTGTATCCTGAAACTTTGCATAAGTTGTTTATCAGCTTAAGAAGCTTTTGGGCTGAGACGATGGGGTTTCCTAGATATAAGATTATGTCATCTGCAAACAAAGATAATTTGACTTCCTCTCTTCCTATTTGAATGCCCTTTATTTCTTTCTCTTGCCTTATTTCTCTGGCCAGGATTTCCAATACTATGTTGAATAGGAGTGGTGAGAGAGGGCATCCTTGTCTTGTGCTGCCTTTCAAGGGGAATGCTTCCAGCTATTGCCCATTCAGTATAGTGTTGGCTGTGGGTTTGTCATAGATTATTCTTATTATTTTGAGGTATGTTCCTTCAATACCTACTTTATTGAGAGTTTTTAACATGAATCAATGTTGAATTTTATCAAAAGTCTCCCTGCCTCTGTTGTGATAATTATATGGTTTTCGTCTTTAGCTCAGTTTATATGATGAATCATATTTATTGATTTGCATGTCGAACCAACCTTGCAACCTAAGGATGAAGCCTACTTGATTGCTGTGGATTTGTTTTTGGATGTGTTGCTTGATTCAGTGTGCCAATATTTTGTTGATGATTTTTGCATCAATGTTCATCAAGGATACTGGCCTGAAGTTTCTTGTTGTTGTTGTTGTTGTATCTCTGCCAGGTTTTGGTATCAGGATGATGCTGGCCTCATAGAATGAGTTAAGGAGGAGTCCCTTGTCTTCAATCTTTTGAAATAGTTTCAGTAGGAATGGTACCAGTTCTTCTCTGTACATCTGGTAGAATTCAGCTGTGAATTGGTCTGGTCCTGGGGCTTTTTTTTTCGTTGGTAAACTGTTTATTACCACCTTAATTTCAGAGCTCATTATTAGTCTGTTCAGGGATTCAATTTCTTTCTGATTCAGTCCTGGGAGGGTATATATATCCAGGAATTTATCCATTTCTTCTAAATTTTCTAGTTTGTATGCATGGAAGTATTTATAATATTTTCTGATGGTTGTTTGCATTTCTGTGGGTTCACTGGTAATATCCCCCTTATTGTTTCTGATTATGTTCATTTGAATCTTCTTTATTTTCTTTTTTATTAGTCTAGCTAGTGCTCTATTTTATTATTTTTTTCAAAAAACTACCTTCTGAATTCATTGATTTTTTGAATATATTTTTGCGTCTCTATCTCCTTCAGTTTAGTTCTGGTCTTGGTTATTTCTTGTCTTCTTCTAGCTTTGGAGTTTGTTTGCTCTTGGTTCTCTAGTTCTTTTAGTTGTGATGTTAGGTTGTTAACTTGAGATCTTTCTCACTTTCTGATGTGGGCATTTAGTGTTATAAATTTCCTTCTTAACACTGCCTAAGCTGTGTCCCAGAGATTCTGGTATGTTGTATTTTTGTTCATTAGTTTCAAAGAACTTCTGGATTTCTGCCTTAGTTTCATTATTTACTGAAGAGTCATTCAAAAGCAGGTTATTCAATTTCCATATAATTGTATGGTTTTGAGTGAATTTCTTAGTCTTGATTTCTATTTTTATTTCACTGTCCAAGAGACTGTTATAATTTCAGTTCTTTTGCATTTGCTGAGGAGAGTTTTACTTCAGATTATGTGATCAATTTAGAGTAAGTGCCATGTGATGGTGAGAAGAATGTATATCCTGTCGTTTTGAGGTGGAGAGTTCTGTAGTTATCTATCTATTTGATTCAGTGCTGAGTTCAGGTCCTGAATATCTTTGTTAATTTTCTGTCTCAGTGATCTGTCTAATATTGTCAGTGTGGTGTTAAAGTCCCCCACCATTATTATGTGGAAGTCTAGGTCTCTTTGAAAGTCTCTAAGAACTTGCTTTATGAATCTGGGTGATCCTGCATTGAGTGTATATATATTTAGGATAATTAGATCTTCTTGTTGAATTGAACACTTTACCTTTATTTAATGCCCTTCTTTGTCTTTTTTGATCTTTGTTGGTTTAAAGTCTCTCTTGTCAGAAACTAGGATTGCAAGTCCTGCCTTTTTCTGTTTTCTGTTTGCTTGGTAGATTTTTCTTTATCCCTTTATTTTGAGCCTATATGTGTCATTGCATGTGAGACAGGTCTCTTGAAGATAGCATACCAATGGATTTTGGTTCTTTATCCAGCTTGCCACTCTGTATTATTTAATTGGGCATTTAGCTCATTTACATTTAAGGTTAGTATTGATATGTGTGGATTTGATCCTGTCATCATGATGCTAGCTGGTTATTATGCTGGCTTGTTTATGTGGTTGCTTTATAGTGTCACTGGTCTGTGTACTTCAATGTGTTTTTGTAGTGGCTGGTAACAGTCTTTCCTTCCCATAGTGCTTCCTTCAGGAGCTCTTGTAAGGCAGGTCTGGTGGTAACAAATTCTCTCAGCACTTGCTTCTCTGAAAAGAATCTTATTTCTTCTTCACTTATGAAGCTTAGTTTGACTGGATATGAAATTCTTGGTTTGTGTTTATTTTCTTTAGGAATGTTGAATATTGGCACTCAGTTTCTTCTGGCTGTAGGGTTTCAGCTGAGAGGTTCACTGTTTTCTGATGGGTTTTCTTTTCTTTCTAACTGTTTTTAACATTTTTTTCTTTCATTTCAACCTTGGAGAATCTGTTGATTATGTGTCTTGGGGATGATCTTATCATGAAGTATATTACTGATGTTCTCTGGATTTCCTGAATTTGAATATTGGCCTCTCTTGTAGGTTGGGGAAGTTTTAATGGATGATATCATAAAATATGTTTTCCAAATTGGTTCCATTCTCTCCATCTCTTTCAGGTACACCAATTGGTTTTAGATTCAGTCTCTTTATATAATTTCATATTTCTTGATGGTTTTGTTTGTTCCTTTTCATTCTTTTTTCTCTAATTTTGTCTGCCTTCTTATTTCAGAAATCCAGTCTTCAAGATCTGAAATTCTTCCCTCTGCCTGGTCTATTCTGCTATTAATACTTATTATTGCATTATGGAATTCGTGTAGTGTGTTTTTCATCTCTATTGGGTCAGTTATGTCCTTCTCTATACTGGCTATTTGGTCTGTCAGCTCCTGCAATGTTTTATCATAATTTTTAGCTTTCTTGCATTGGGTTGCAATGTCCTCCTTTAGCTTAGTGAAGCTCATTCCTATCCATATTCTAAATTCTACTCCTGTCATTTCAGTCATCTCAGCCTCAGCCTAGTTCTGAACCATTGCTGGAGAGGTGGTGCAGGTTATTTGGAGGAAAGAGGGTACTCTGTTTTTTTAGTTTTTAGTGTTCTTGAACTGACTTTTTTTTCCTCATCTTTGTGGGCTTATCTACTGTAACTCCTTGAGGTTGCTGACCTTTGGATTTTTTTTTTCTTTTAACAATCTGCCACTTTTCTGTAGGGCTGCTGTCTGGGGTCTGCTCCAGTTTCTGGGGGTATACTCCAGTTTCTAGTCACCTTGGATTTTCCAGTACCTGGAGGTATCACCAGTGAAGGCTGTGAAACAGCAAAGATGGTAGCCTGCCTCTTTCTCTGGGAGCTCTGTCCCAGGAAGGTATAGACCTATTGCTGGTCTAAAGGCACCTGTATGAAGTGGCTATAGACCCTGGTTGGGACCAGGTAGACCCTGGGAGGGCCTCCAGTGAGGGTTGGGAGGTCCTGCCCAGTGAGGAGGAATGGATTGGGCACTTGCCTAAAGGAGCAGTCTGCTCACATTTTGGTAGAGCAGCTGTGCTGTGCTGGGGGACCCCTTTTACTCCCGGTTAGTTTGGATTCTCCAAAGCCCACAGGATAGAAGGGTCCAAAGGGTGGAAGGGCCAAGTTGCCTAAACAGCAAAGATGGCCACCTGCCCCTCCCACTGGGAACTCTATCCCAGGTAGGTGCAACACTGCTGCCAGTGGCTGGCTGGAATTTCAAGCCAGTGGATCTTATCCTGTCAGGTGCCATGGGAGTGGGGCCTGCAGACTGTTGCCCCTTGGTGCCCTGGATTCAGTCTCTTTCCCTGGGATATGTAGGGGGGTGTAATCTCCTGCTTTGCCAGAGTTTCAGTTACTTTTGCTGGGAAGCCCAGAGCTGAAGTATCTAAAGCTCCTGGGTCTCCGTGCTTGCCTGAGTGACTGCTCTGCCAAGACTCCAAATATCTCTCTGTGTCAGACTGTAGGCCCTGGTGGAGTCGGTTTGTGAGGGGTTCTCCTGACCCAAGAGTTGTAAAGCTTTGTGGGAAAAGCATGGTTTCCTGGGGTCGCACATTCACTCACTGCGTCCTGGGTCGGAGAGGTTCCCCAGGCTCCTGGGTTTGCCATCATACTGCCTTGCTTTTTTCTGTTCTCTGTGGGTCGAGTTGTTTCCTTGATTAGTCTCAGTGTGAGTACCTGGATGTTTCAGTTGAAGGTGCTGAATTTATGCACCCCTTTCATTCTTCTCTGTGAGAGCCACTCACCCTAGCTTCTTCTAGTTGGCCATCTTGACCACTTCCCGTGTTTTTTTTCAGATTGTTCACTGTTGGCCTATAGAAATACTTTTTGTTTTGTTTTGTTTTGTTTTTTTGAGACACGGTCCTGCTGTGTCACCCAGGCTGAAGTGCAGTGGTGTGATCTCAGCTCACTGCAACCTTCACCCCCTTGGGGTCAAGCGATCCTCCCACCTCAGCCTCCCGGGTAGCTGGGACTACAGGCATGTGCCACCATGCCTGGCTAATGGCTAATTTTTGTATTTTTTGTAGAGACAGGGTTTCATCATGTTGCTCAGGCTGGTCTCTAATGTCTGGACTCAAGCTATCTGCCCACCTTGGCCTCTCAAAGTGCCAAGATTACTGGCGTGAGGCGCTGTGCCTGGCCAGAAATGCTACTGATTTTTGGATGCTGATTTTGTGTCTTGCAACTTTACTGAACTTATCAGTTCTAAGGTTTTTTTGGTGGAGTCTTCAGGTTTTTCCAAATATAAGATTATGTCACCTGCAAACAAGAATAATTTGACTTCCCTTTCAACTTGGATGCCTTTTGATTCTTTCTCTTGTCTGATTTCTCTAGCTATGACTTCCCATACTATGTTGAATAATGCTGGTGAAAGTGGGCATCCTTGTCTTGTTTCATATCTTAGTGGAAAGATTTTCAGTTTTTCCCTATTCAGCATGATACTAGCTGTGGGTCAATTGTCTATGGCTTTTATTGTGTTGAGGTATGTTTCTGCTGTACTCAGTTTTTTCAGGGTTTTTATCTTAAAGGAATGTTGAATTTTATCCAATACTTTTTTCAGCATCAATTGAAATGATCATAAAGTTTCTGTCCTTTATTCTGTTGATATATCACATTGATTGATTTGCATATGTGTTGAACCGTCATTGTATCCCTGGGATGAATCCTTCTAGGTCGTGACGAATGGTCCTTTTAATGTGTTATTTTTATTTCTATTATTATTATTTTTTTTGAGACAGAGTCTCGCTCTGTTGCCCAGGCTGGAGTGCAGTGGTGCAATCTCGGCTCACTGCAAGCTCCGCCTCCCGAGTTCACGCTCTTCTCCTGCCTCAGCCTCCTGAATAGCTGGGACTACAGGCACCTGCCACACCACGCCTGGCTAATTTTTTTGTATTTTTAGTAGAGACGGGGTTTCACTGTGTTAGCCAAGATGGTCTCAATCTCCTGACCTCGTGATTCACCCGTCTCGGCCTCCCAAAGTGCTGGGTTTAATGTGTTACTGAATTTGGTTTGCTAGTCTTCTGTTGAGAATTTTTGCATAAATATTTAGCAGAGATATTGGCCTGTAGTTTTTGTTTTTTTTTTTTCTAATGTGTCTTTGTCTGGTTTAGTATCAGGGTAATACTGGCATCATAGAATTAGTTTGGAAATATTCCTTTCTCTGTTTTTGGAATAGTTTGATTAAGTTTGGTAGTAGTTCTTTAAATATTTGGTAGATTTCAGTAGTGATGCCATCAGGTCCCAGGCTTTTCTTTACTGGGAGACTTTTTATTATGGTTTTGATCTTGTTACTTGTTATTGGTCTATTCAGGTTTTGAATTTTTTCATGGTTCAAACTTGGTAGGTTGTATGGGTCTAGGAATTTATAAATTTCTTCTACATTTTCCAATTTATTGGCATATAGTTGCTCATAGTAGCCACTAATGATACTTTGAATTTTTGTGGTATCAGTTGCAATGTCTCCTTTTTCATGTCCAATTTTATTTATTTGGGTCTTCTCTCTTTTTTGCTTAGTCTCACTAAAGGTTTGTCAATTTTGTTTATGTTTTCAAAAAAACCAACATTTCATTTCGTTAATCTTTTGTATTTTTTTGTTTCAATTATGTTTATTTCTGCTCTGATCTTTATTATTTCTTTTCTCCTACTAATTTTAGATTTAGTTTGCTTTTGTTTTTCTAGTTTTTAAAGATGCATCATTTGGTTGTTTATTAAAAGTTTTTCTGCTTTTATCGATGTAAGTGGTTATTGCTATGAACTTTGTTCTTGGTACTGCTTTTGCTGTATCCCATAGATTTTAGTATGTTGTGTTTCTATTTTTGTTTGTTTTAAGAAATTTTTAAATTTTCTTCATAATTTCTTCACTGACTCACTGGTCATTCAGGAGCATATTGTTTAATCTCCAGGTATTTGTATAGTTCTCAAAGTATCTCTTGTTATTGATATCTGGTTTCATTCCATTGTAGTCAGAGAAAATACTTGATATAATTTCAATTTTCTGAACGTTTTAAGATTTGTTTTGTGGCCTAACATATAGTCTATCCTTGAGATTGATCCATGTGCTAAGGAGAAGAATGTGCATTCTGCAGCCATTGGTTAAAATATTCTGTAAATATCTATTAGGTTTATTTGGTTTACAGTGCAGATTAGGTCCAATATTCCTAGGCTGATTTTCTGTCTGGATGATCAGTCTAATATTGAAAGTGGGGTATTGAAGTCTCCATGTGTTGTATTGGGGTTGATCTCTCTTTTTAGCTCTAATAATATTTGCTTTTATATATCTGAGCACTCCAGTGCTGGATGCCTATATGTTTACAACTTTTGTATCCTCTTATTGAATTGACCCCTTTATCATTACATCATGCCCTCTTTGTCTCTTATTTATAGTGCAGATTAGGTCCAATATTCCTTGGTTGATTTTCTGTCTGGATGATCAGTCTAATACTGAAAGTTGGGTATTGAAGTCTCCATGTATTGTATTGGGGTTGATCTCTCTTTTTAGCTCTAATAATATTTGCTTTTATATATCTGAGCACTCCAGTGCTGGATGCATTTATGTTTACAACTTTTGTATCCTCTTATTGAATTGACCCCTTTATCATTACATAATGCCCTCTTTGTCTCTTATTCTAGTTTTGTCTTGAAATTTATTTTATCTGATACAGCTACTACTGCTTTTTTTTTTTTTGGTTTTCATGTGCATGGAATATCTTTTTCCATCCCTTATTTTCAGCCCATGTGTGTCTTTGTAGGTGAAGCATGTTTCTTGTAGGCAACAGGTCATTTGGTCTTGTTTTTAAAATCTGTTTAGCCACTCTATGCTTTTGAGTAGAGAGTTTAGTCCATTTACATTCAATGTTATTATTGATAAGTATAAACTTACTACATTCATTTTTGTTATTTGTTTTCTGTTTCCTTCCTTCCTTCCTTCCTCTTCGTTTTTGTGAAAGTGATTTTCTTTGGTGGTATCTTTAATTTCTTGCTTTATATGTGTTTTGTGTATCTGTTGTAGGTTTTTTGATTTAAAGTTATCATGAGGTTTGCAAATAACATCTTATAACCTATTATTTTAAACTGATGACAACTTAACTCTGATTACAAAAACAAACAAAGCGAAAAGTAACAAAACCTTTATACTTTAACATCATCTCCCCTGCTTTTCAACTTTTTGTTTATTTACATCTTATTTTACTATCTATATCTTGACAATTTGTAGTTATTATTTTTGGTAGGTTCATTTTTAATCTTCCTACTCAAGATATAAGTAGTTTACACAACACAATTACTATGTTATAATAGTCTATATCTATTTACTTACTGTTACCAGTAGCTTTGTACCATCAGATGATTTCTTATTGCTCATTAACATCCTTTTTTTTCAGATTGAAGAATTCCCTTTATCTTTTCTTGTAGGAAGGACTAGTGCTGACAAAAATCTTTCAATTTTTGTTTGTCTGGGAAAGTCTTTATTTCCCCTTCATGTCTGAAGGATATTTTTGCTAGATGTACTATTCTAGGGTAAAAGTGTTTTTTTACATATATCATGCGACTCTCATCTGGCCTGTAAGGTTTCCACTTAAAAGCCTGCTGCCAGAAATATTGGAGCTCCTTTTTCTGTTATTTTTTTTCTGTTCTCTTGCTGCTTTTAGGATCCTTCCTTTATCCTTGACCTTTGGGAGTTTGACTATTAAATGTCTTGAGTCAGTCTTTTTTGGGGCTAAATCTGATTGGTGTTGTATAACCTTCTTGTACTTGAATGTTGATATCTTTCTCTAGGTTTGGGAAGTTCTCTGATATTATTCTTTTGAATAAACTTTCTACCTCAATCTCTCTGTCTAACTCCTCTTTAAGGCCAATAACTTTAGATTTTCTCCTTTGAAGCTGTTTTCTAGATCTTGTAGATAATTTTTTAAAAATTCTTTCTCTTTTGTCTCCTCTGAATATGTATTTTCATATAGCCTGTTTCAAGCTTATGAATTCTTTCTTCTACTTGATTAGTTCTGTTGTTAAGAGACTCTTGTGCATTCTTCAGTATGCCCATTTGCAGTTTTCAGCTCCAGAATTTTTGCTTGATTCTTTGTAGTCATTTCAATCTTTCCATTAAATTTATCTGACAGAATTCTTAATTCCTTCTCTGTGTTATCTTGGATTTCAGTGAGCTTCCTCAAAACAGCTATTTTGAATTCTCTGTCTGAAAAGTCACATATTTCTGCCCCTCTGGGATTGGCCTGTGTTACTTTTTTTAGTTCCTGTGGTGGGTAATATTTTCTGTGGATAGTCTTGATGCTTGTGGATGTTCGTGGATGTCTGGGAATTGAAGAATTAGGTATTTATTGTAGTCCTGGCAGTCTGGGCTTGTCTGTGCCCATCCTTCTTGGGAAGGCTTTCTAAGTATTCAGAGAGACTTGAGTGTTGCGATGTAAGTCTTTGGTCATTGCAGCCATATCTGCCTTAGGGAGGACCCCAATCCCAGTAACACTGTGGCTGTTGCAGACTTGTATAGGTACCACCTTAGTGGTCTTGGGTAAGATCCATGAGAATTCTCTGGATTATCAGTCAGTGACTCTTGTTCTTTTCCCTTACTCACCCCCAAACAAAAAGAGTCTGTCTCTCTGTGCTGAGTTGCCTGAAGCTGGGGGTTTGCTGACACAAGCACCCCCTGTGGCCAGCACCTCTGGTAGTGCACTGGATCAGACCCAAAGCTAGCAGAGAACTGGGTCTCACCCCAGGCCTATGGTGACCACTGCCTGGTTCACTCAAGGCCCAAAAGCTCTACAAGCATCAGGTGGTAAATACTGCCAGGCTTATGTCCTTCTGCTTAGGGCAATGAGTTCTCCCTGGTCCTGGGAGGGTCCAGATCTGCCACCTGGGAGCCAGGGTCTGGTGTCAGGAACCTTACAAATCTACCCGGTTTTCTATTCTACTATGGCTGAGCTGGCACCCAAGCCATGAGACAAAGTCCTTTTTAGTCTTCCCTCTCCATTACTTAAAGAGAGGAGTCTCTCCCTGTGGCTACCACCACCCCAGGCCTGTGGTGAGTACTGGCTTGCTACTGCCAATGTTCTATCAAGGCCTAAGAGCTCTTATGGTCAGCTTATGGTGAATGCTGCCAGGCATGAGTCTCTCCCTTTAGGGCAGTGGGCTTCACTCTGGCCCAGGGAAGGTCCAGAAATGCCAGCCAGGAGCCAAGACCTGGAATCAGGGAAAGCAGGAGTCTACTTGTCACTCTATCCCAGTGTGGCTAAGCTGGTATCCAAGCTCCAAGATAAAGTCCCCTTTACCCTTCCCTCTTTTTTCCTCAAGCAAAAGAAGTCTTTTCCTGTAGCCACCACAGCTGGGAATATGCTGGGTCACACCTGAAGCCAGCATGGCTCTGAGTCTTACCTGAGGCCAATGATGAGTCCTGCCTGGCTACCACTACTGATTATTCAGGGCCCAAGGGCTCTTTAGTCAGCAGGTGATTAATCTTGCCAGAACTAGGACATTCCCTTCAAGGTAGTGAGTTCCATTCTGGCCTAGGATGTGTCCAGAAATGCCATCCCAGAGCTAGGGCCTGAAATAGGGGCCTCAGGACTCTGTCTGGTGCCCTATTCTACTATGACCAAGCTGGTATCCAAGTTAGAAGACAGTCTTTTTAACTGTCTCCTCTCCTTTCCTCAAACAGAAGAATAGTGTCTCTCCTGGATCTGTGAACTGTGCTGCCTAGAGTTGGGGGAAGGGTGATACAAGCACTCCCTTGGCTACCCTAGCTGGTGTCTCACTAAGTCACATGCACCCTAAGCCCACTGGCTCCAAACCCAGCACAACACCAGGACTTTCCCAGGAATTGCAGTTCTTGTGGCCCAGATTACCTTTTAAGTTTATTTCAGGACCCCAGAGCACTTTAGCCCATGTTGGTGGGGCTTGCCAGAACTCAGGCTTTGACTGCTACAATTAACAACTTGCCTCTGAGGACAAAAATCCAAACACCACATGTTCCCACTCATAGGTAGGAATTGAACAATGAGAACACTTGGACACAGGAAGGGGAACATCACACACCAGGGGGCCTGTTGTGGGGTGGGGGGAGGGATAGCATTAGGAGATATACCTAATGTAAATGACGAGTTAATGGGTGCAGCACACCAACATGGCACATGTATACATATGTAACAAACCTGCACGTTGTGCACATGTACCCTAGAACTTAAAGTATAATAAAAAATAAAAAATAAAAACCTTGCCTCTGGCTAGGGCTGGTCTAAATGTTCACTCTATGTGCACTGGCTGAATTCTGTCCCATGTTGCTTTCTGCTGTGACAGGGCAGCACTGGGTTCCAATGCAAAGTCCCACAATCACTTTGCTCTCCCTCCCCCAAGCACACAGATTCTCTCTCTGTGCCATGTGGCCAGTGATGGGGGTCGTGTGGTGTAGGTGATTGAAAACTCTCTTTCTTACCCTCTTCAGTGCCTCTTTCCTTGATATAAATTTAAAACTAGGCACTGTAATTGCTCACCTGATTTTTGATTCTCATAAAGGTGGTTTTTCGTATGTGGATAGTTGTTTAACTTGTTTTTCCTGCAGGGGGATCTCTAGAGGGTTCTATTTGGCCATAGTTGTCTGCCTCCTCCCCTATATTGCCTATTAGTTTTGCTGGTTCCATCTCATGGCATCTTTTCTTTTTGTGTGTCTGATTATCTTTAATTGTGTGAATTATCCTGTAATCAAACTATGATTTTTAGAAATAATTTGAGACCCAGGAAGAGCTTGTCTTTCTCTAAGGAGTATTTTTAAAAATATTTAGTTAGATTATGACAGTATGTGGGAGAGCTAGCAATATGAATTCATCTTAATCCTAGTTCAGGGCTTGATATTTTCTGTGTTACCCAGATAGCTTGAAGGTGGTATACAGTCCATGGAAGGACTTGTTTCTTTTGATTTTATTCTCTTTTCTAAGATGCAAAAGTTCAGGGTGCAAAATGGGAGGTTGTTTTCTAAGATCCTGACTCTCTATTGCCTTGGATTGTGATCTTTGCACTTTGTCCTTTAAGCCTTCTCCAAAGCATAACTCTGTCTTTCGGTTATCACTTCCAGATCAATAAATGTCCACAGGACAAAAGCAGTGCCAACTGTGGGGCTCACCTTCCTGGATTCCTGTCTTCTTCCTAGATCTTGGTCTGGTAAGTTTTCTAACATCTTGTTGGTTCTCTGATGCTTAAAGAAAATTCAAAAACATTTCACCACTTCTTTTTATCTGTCTTCAGTGGAAGGGTTGGTCTGAATAACCTAGTCCACCATTCAAGGCCCAGTTGGCTTTCCTTAAGGTTTTGCTACACAGTTTTGTATTTCTAAACCATGTATCATGCGGGTTCCTTTTCTGTGCTTATAAAACTTTTTATATGGAATGTATTTTTCTGAAAATTGTTTTTCAGTATCACCCCTGTTGATGTGTGTGGCTTTAGTTCATTTATTTTTGCCAATGTATAGAGTTTCATTGTGTAAATATATCAAACTTTATTAATTGTCCTATCAATTGGTATTTGGGTTATTTTCAATTTATTTGCTATTATGAACAATGCTAACATTGAATTCATAACATTTAGTGCAAATATTTTAAAAGAGATCTTAGTAAATTGAGAGATATATCATGTTCATGGGTAAAGAGACACCACATTGCAAACATGTCTGTTTTCCCCAAATTGATTTATAGATTCAGTTAACTTATATATATATAACAACTTCAACATGCTTATTCCCACGGAGAGTCCATTGCTCATTAGACACCATGCTGCTCTAGAGACACATGGAAAAATAGAAGATGGTCCCTGACTTCCACAAAATAGTTGTTTTAAATATCGCTTTATCTTCCACCTCTTCTTTGCCCAAAGTAATAACTTCTTTTAATTGAGAAAAAGAAGGCCAAATTAAATAAATACTTTCAACTTTAAGTAGGTGTTATGCTATGAAGTACAAAGTATGAAGTATGTTCTAAATGTTCTAAATCTAGAACACTTTCACCTAGGACATGTTCTGAGAATCACATTCCCAGGTGGTAGCAAATAGTCATGAACAGAATTAGGGAGAGGCAAACAGGGCACACAGATGTTACTTGTGTTATTTTCCTTTATAATTATTCTTTTGTGTTTACTTAATATTTAACAGAAACAATTTTAAAAACTGTTTTATAATAGAGGGGAAAATGTTTTAGAGGCTTATGTTGCAATTCTTAGTTTGGATGGTGAGCTCATGAGTATTTGTTTTATATGCATACACATTATATAAACACACATACAATCACATCTATACTTCCATATGTATCAAATGTTACAAAATACATCATTAAAAATGTCAGGAACAGATCACCCCTCCACATTTGCCCCCAACTCCATACATAGTGGACTCACTCCTCCCCAGTCCCATACCTCGGTGCACTCCACCCTGTCCCCTCGGCCCTATACCCCAGTGTGCCCCAGCCCTGCCCCAGCCTCCACTGTGTTTCCTTCCTCCCCGCACAACTACCCCTCAGCTGATTTCTCCTCTGCAGCACAGACTCCCTGGAGAATGCAGCTTAGTTTCAGGGGTGAAGACAAGCCGCCTGCTAGGGGTAGCAGTGGACAGCAGGAAGCTGTGCCCCTGGGCAAAAAGCCACAGTAGCAGCTCACCTAAGAGCATAGGCAGTTCTCTATCCCACTGGGTCCACAATGGCCTGGGGACAGCCCAGCACCCAGAATAGTGCTCAGCAGGGACTGCAGACTCAGGATTGGACTGCCACACAGATCATGGCCCAGGTGGTGTCTGAGGAGGACACGGACAAGGATGTGCTTCTCCCCCAGCTGCTGAAGTCCAATGAGTCCATCAGTGCTTTCTGCCCCTTCCTGGCAGAATGAGACTTTCAAGCTTGGGCTTCCAAGTCACCCTCCTTCTCAAAGCTTGACTCAGTCAAGAACAGACAGAGACGCGAGTCTTCAATGAACTTCTTGAAGATTATCAATCTGAAAATCTTCATTAGGAAATTCCTGCTCTTGAGTGGGGTGGGTTCAGGGAGATCGGGAAAAACGAGAAAAGGCTTTTGCTTCAGAGTTAAGTTATGTGGCCTTTGTGTTGGCCTTTGTACTTTGTTCTTGGTTGCCATAGATGAGGCTCAATAAGGCTTGGGTCAGGGGTCTAGGCCCTCTCGATCCAGCCTACAGGCCAGGTCAAAGGCTAATGACACTTATGTGACTTTTAGCAGGTCTCTAGCTTGGTGTTGTGCTCACTGCATCCTGGGAAACTTCAATGCCCTTTTAGGCCCTGGTCTGCTTCGTGGATAGCAGCTGCCTTCCTAGATGCTCCTGGTCCTTCTTCCTGAGACTCAGATCTGAGTCCAGGCTGCTTTCTTCTTCTCTTACACAACCACCTCCTTCTCTAGTCCTTGATGATCCCTTCTCTAAATACTGGCTATGAAATTGATGAGTCTCCAAAGCTTTTTCTAAGATGCCTGCCAAGTTCCCTTTTGTTTCATTTTTATTTTACTAAGGCAGGACCATTCTGGCGAGATGGGCTCTCCTCCCACCTCTGGTTCAAGGGTTCCCCACGGACTTGGCTGAGCCTTTCTTGGAACTGGTCTGTAGTATGAAACTCTTCCTAGCCAGCCTTCCTTCCTGTCCTCTCTCCTTCCATGGTGTCAGTACTGCATCATTGTCTGAGGCTCTCTTCACCTTTTTGTGCATCATCTTCTAACAACTGTCTTTAATTTTTTTTTTTTTTGAGTCGGAGTCTCACTCTGTCATCCAGGCTGGAGTGCAGTGATGCAATCTCTGCTCACTGCAACCTCCACCTCCTGGGTTCCAGCGATTCTCCTGCTCCAGCTTCCTGAGTAGCTGGGATTATAGGCATGTGCCACCATGCCTGGCTAATTTTTGTGTTTTTAGTAGAGACGGGGTTTCACCATGTTGACTAGGCTGGTTTTAGACTCCTGACCTCAGGTGATCCACCCACCTCAGCCTCCCAAAGTGCTGGGATTACAGGTGTGAGCCACCTTGTCCGGCCTCTAATCCCATCTTGATGTCTGCTTCTTGGTGAGCCTGAGTTGATGAACTAATGCAGCCTTTCCTTTTTAGCACACAGGCCTGTAGAAGCAACATAAGTAGGATCAAAATATTCCTTCTGAAATTTGGGTTTCTGAGATTCTTCATAGAGGGGCACACACATCCCCATGAGTCTAAGTGGAGATACACTCTCCTGGGGATTTTATTATACCTCCTTATGTATCTGGGACTCAAAACTATCTGTCAGCCTCTGATCAGAGATCTGGAGACTAGAAGCCAGTCCTGGAATTGGAGCCAGCTGCAGGTGTGAGAAGAAGCCCAGGAAGGTGGAGCTCCATGTCTAGGAGGCTGGGGCAGGAAGACCTGGTGAGAGGAAGGTGGAATATATGGGTAGACAGGCAGAGGAATAGTGCAACCTGGGAGATCGCTGAGGTGAGGGGTCTGACAAACTGTACCCTCATCCTCAGGTATGATGCGAAACCCAAGACTAATCCCTGAAGACAGGAACAGGGCCAACACCTGATCCCAGAGGAGCTCGACCATAGCTGGGAAAAACCGGACAGGATGCTGACCACATTGGCTCAGTGGTGCATCATGGGTCCTTCTGCGCTAGGCAGGACTCGTTGAAGTCCTACTGATTGGGAACAAGGTTAGAATAAGAGTCTTGGGTAGAAAGAATTTGAGAGTGAGGTCAGGTGGAAAGGGGGTGGTGGGGGGCTCAGGAAAATAGGTTCCTTCATGAGTGGAGAAGGGTGGGCAACTCCCTAGGTACCTGCCTGTTCTGTGAGCCATACAAAAGGCTGCAGCAATGCTGTATGCTGTCTTTGTGGAGGACACTTGGGAAGAACACTGGACAGGCAAAATCTGGGGTACATCTTACTTTGTGACAATCTAGCGATTGCCTGAGGTCTGCATTTTCATGGGCATGACAGACATATATGAACATTTCTCAAAGTGCAGCAATTGGATAGATCAGCTCTTTAGCAGCACCATGAGCTGAAGAAGCTTGAAGGACCCTGACAGATGCTGGAAGTTCCTGGTAATGGCACTAATGGAAAATGTGGACATTTGAGAGCTGACTGCTTTCTTTAGCCTTTAATTCCAATTTCCTTTCCAAATCTATCTTCAACCCAAATTGCTACAAAGGGGAAAACTGACATACTAAACCTCTTCCTGGGCTCAGGCTTAACAAAGGCACAAACAGTTAAAAAATCTCTACAGAGGGAAGGAGGAGTAGCCAAGCTTTTCATAATGCAGATGCTGCAATGTCAATTCCCAAATGCACTGAGCTGGCTAGCAAGTGGCAGAACTGATGTAGAAACTGGACAAATTCTAGGAAGCACATGGGTGCCAGTGGCAGGCAGTGAAGCCAACAGCCACAGTAGGCCAGACAGCAGGGAATTAGGAGGCTGAGAGTTCAAGAGGAACCACATCAAATGCTGTTTCTCAGGTTTGCCACTTTGAAACATTCTCCCTAGTGCCAGTTAAATTTTCAGATTCCCAGGTCTCTCTCCAGACGTGCTGCTTTGGAATCTCCAGAAGATGACCTAGATTGTTATTAACAAGCATGTTTAGGAAACACTGGTACAGAAGAAAGTGCATCCTAAATCAGAAGATTTGACTGGTTAACTGAATCCTCTGTTGGCCCTCTGATGAAAAGGTTTGCTTGGATTTGTGTCTCGTGATTTCCACCCCTGCTATGATCTCAGACCCTGTGCTAATGTGGAAACATTACTTTGATGGAAACATAGAATGTTGTAACTCAAAGGACTCTTTCAAAGGCCAGGGAAGATGGCAGCAGGCACCAACTACTTTCTAGATACTGTGCTGGGCATTTTTACATGCAATATCTCATTTATTTCTTGTAGCAACCTCAGGCAGGTAATATTTGTTTCTTTTACACGGGAGGAAAGTGAGGATATCACACGCTAAGTGTCTTGTCCCAAATCATGCCTTCACAAGGGTCACAGCTAAAGATTTATTTGAATGCTTTTTGTTTGACATTAAAGCACTTTGCCTTTCTACCTAAATACATTGCCTTTGATGTCATTGAGACACTTCATTTTGGGGAGAAGTAAATGGAGGCACAGAGGCACAAAGTGACTTGCAAAAAGTTACATAGAGAGTTGTGGTGGGTCTGGGATGGGATCCTGGGACCCCTAGGTCTTGTTCTGGTGCTCTTTCTTCCAAGCCAAGAGCTCATGTCGGTGGAAGGGCCCCTGCAGAGGCTTGTACTTTGGACCTGTTATGCACTTCTTGGATAGCTTCACAGACCAAACTCAAGCTCGTGTCTCTCTGCCAAGATCTCAGGCTTTTATGCTAGCCACATTTTGTTTACCATTTCCCAATATATGAGAATAAGAAAACTACATTAAAGCAAATGTTTATAAGAGTCAAATCTCTTAGATGAGTTTTTTTTAAAAGTTTCTATTGAAATAGTTTTAATAGTTGCCTGTGAAAACATACCTTTTACCCACTGATAAAGCAAAATAGGAAGATTGCCAGGCAGGGGTAGGGAATGTGGTGAGGTAAACCACATGTGACAAACAACGCAGTTGGCAGCAGGGAGCTCACTATTGAGCAGGCCGTGTTCTTTGACCTGATGCCCAGCGGCCTCAGGACATCAGAGGAGGCATGAACCTGCGCAAACCTCTCCCTCATCGCCCCCACTCCACAACTGCAGTGTTCTGGGAATACATGCTGACCTTTCTTCTTTCTACACTTTCTGTTGTGAACTCTCTTCTGCCAGGGATAATCTCCCTGATTTTCTCTCTAATTAATTCTCATTCCTTCTCTAAAGCCATAGTTCAAATTCTGCCTACTTTGTAAACATTTTTTTTCCCTCACAAGGAGATAGCTTCTCTCCCAGTCAGAAACAGTGCTTGGCATCTCTTATGCTCCGCCTTAAATGCTTCCTTGTTTTGTACTGACTTCCATTTTGGTCTTAGCTGCAGGATAAGACGTTCCTTAAGGGAAGGGAATCTTGTCTTTCTCATCTTGTCTTCTCTCAGTGCCTAGCACAGTACCTCAGCCATTAAGGAACACACAGTGAATCTCCAAGCATGGGGCCCAGCATAATAAAACACTTCAGTGATCTTCAACTACCTAATTTCTGAGTCTTCTAACTGAAGAATCTTATGGTTACTTTCCTCACAGCTCTCAACTTCTCTCCTTTCTCAGGCTCTGCTTGGGGAGAACCTTCTTACCTCCTGGTCATTTTAGACCACATGTTTTGGTGCTTGGGACGAAAGAAATCCTGTTTCTTTCTTGGTCAAGATCTATCTGTAAGTCTGGAAGAGCAACTCTTGTCCTCTGTTGACTTCAGGGGCTGGGACTTGATTTTCATTGGAGCTGAAGTATAACTGTGCATTTCTGTGCTTGAAGCAGCCTTCAGGACCCACACTGGTTGTGGAACTGGTTGGTTGAGGAGGACTTAAAGACAATAGAATGAAGCCCCATGGTGGAGGGAACAGGGAGGACCTCCCTCAGCTCTGCCTCCCATGAAGACATCAGAAACCTGAAGGGAGTCCTCAGAGAGAATGTTGCTATAGGCTGTGAAGAAACTTTAGGAGAAGTTTGGGAGCGGGCTAGGATGAGAAGAAATGGCACCAGAAGTGTTTTTTTCAGGGAAGTAGAAGTTTGGGGCAACCAAAGCTGGAGGCTGAGTAGTGGGAGAACTGCTAATTCTTAGAGTGAAAAGCAGTGAAACTCTGAGTTTAGATTCTAGTGGCTTTCAGAGAGACTCACTGGGACCCAGACAGACAGAGTTTGACCTTCCAAGTGACTGAGAGAACTAATGAAAGTGCTTTTGGCTTTGGACTGAAGAGTGACCTGGAAAAGGAAAATACCATATGAGGTTGTGCCCTGGACTCTGAACTCATGTAAAGTAGTTTTACATGCAGTAATTTTGTAACCAAGGTACAAAGAAGTGTGTGGACTAAACAGTTGATTGCCGGAAGGGGCACAATAAAGGAAGAACTAAGGGAGAAAAGACCTGCCACTCTTACTTAGCAAACACTGACAATTTCATATCCTCCTTTCCTATTTGGATGCCTTTTCTTTCTTTCTTTTGCCTCTTTGCTCTGGCAAGGACTTTCAATACTATATTGAATAGAAGTGGTGAGAATGGGCATCTTGTATCAGCCTGTTCTTGCATTGCTATAAAGAAATACTTGAGACTGGGTACTTGATAAAGAAAAGAGGTTTAATTGGCTTGCAGTTTTGCAGGTTATACAAGAAACAAGTTGCTGGCATCTGGTCAGCTTCTGGGGAGGCCTCAGGATACTTACAATCATGGCAGAAGGCAAAGGGGGTGCTGGCATGTCACATGGCTGGAGCAGGAGCAAGAGAGATTAGGGAGGTGCTACACACTTTTAAGCAATCAGATACGTCAAAAACTTACTCTGTATCATGAGAACAGCACCAAGGGGATAGAGCTAAACCATTCATGAGAAATTTGCCTCCATGATCCAATCACCTCCTACCAGGCCCCACCTCCAATACTGGGGATTACAATTCAACATGAGATTTGGGTGAGGACAGAGATCCAAACCATTTCAGCATCCTTGCTCCAGATCTTAGAGGAAAGACTTTCAAGTTGTCATTATTGAGTATAATGTTTGCTGTGGGCTTGCCATATATGGCCTTTAATGTGTTGAGGTATATTCCTTCTACACCTACCGTGGATGAGAGTTTATCATGAAAGGATGCCAAAATTTGTCAAATGCTTTTTCTGTATCTAATGATATGATCATATGGTTTTTGTCCTTCATTCTGTTAATGTGATGTATCATATTTATTGATTTGCATATGTTGAACCATCCTTGCATCCCAGAGGTAAATTCCACTTGATAATGGTAGATGATCCTTTTAGTGTGTCATTGAATTCTTTTTCCTAGTATTTTGTTGGGAATTTTTGCATCTGTGTTCATCAGGGATATTCACCCATAATTTTCTATTCTTGTAGTATCCTTGTCTGGCTTTGGTATCAAGGTAATGCTGGCTTCATAAAAAGAGATTGGAAGTATTTCTTCTTCTTTGATTTTTTTGTAAGATTTTGAGAGGAATTGGTATTAAGTCTTGAAATGTCTAGCAGAGTTCAGCAGTGAAGCCATCAGGTCCTTGACTTTTCTTTAATGGGAGACTTTTTATTAGTGATTCAATATTCATACTCACTGGGCTTGTTGCATTTTCTATTTCTTCATGATTCAGTCTTGGTAGCTTGTATGTGTCTAGGAATTTATCCATTTCTGTAGATTATCCAATTTGTTGGCATAGAATTATTTACATAGTCTCTTATGATTCTTTGCATTTCTGTGATATCAGTTATAATGTCATCTCTTTCATTTCTGATTTTATATATTTGACTCTTTGTTTTTCATAGTCTACTTATAGATTTGTTGATTTTATCTTTTCAAAATCCAACTCTCAGTTTGTTGATTTTTTCCTGTATTCCTATCTTATGTATTTCTGCTCAAATCTGCATTATTTTCTTTCTTCTGCCAACTTTGTGCTTAGTTTGTTCTTATTTTTCTAGTTCCTTGAGGAGTAATGTTGTTTATTTGAGATTTTTTCTTCTTCTTGATGTAGGTATTTATTGCTATAAACTCTCCTATTAGAACAGCTTTTGTTGTATTCCATAAATTTTGGTATGTTGTATTTTTATTTTCATTTGTCTCAGATATTTTTAGATTTTCATTTTAATTTCTTCATTGATCCATGGGCTATTCAGGAGTATGTTGTTTAATTTCCATGTATTTGCAAACTTTCTAAAATTCCTCCTGTTGTTGATTTCTAGTTACACTTATCGTGGTTGGAAAATATACTTGATATTGTTTCAATCTTCTTAAATTTTCGAAGGCATGTTTTGTGCTGTAACATGTGCTATATCTTACAGAATGTGCACTTGAGAAGAATGTGTATTCTGTGGCTGTAATTTTCTGTATATGTCTGTTAGGCCCATGTGGTCTAAAGTGCAGTTCAAGTCTGATGTTTCCTTACTAATTTTTTTTTTTGAGAGGGAGTTTCACTCATGTTGCCCAGGCTGGAGTGCAGTGGCATGATCCCAGCTCACTGCAACCTCTGCCTCATGGGTTCAAGCAATTCTCTTGCCTCAGCCTCCCAAGTAGCTGGGATTACTGGCATGCGCCACCATGCCCGGCTAATTTTATAGTTTTAGTGGAGGTGAGGTTTCACCATGTTGGTCAGGCTGATCTCGAACTCCTGGCCACTCCTGACCTCAGGTGATCCACCAGCCTTGGCCTCCTAAAGTGCTGGGATTACAGGCATGAGCCACCGTGCCCAGTCTCCTTTTTAATTTTTTGTCTGAATAATCTAGTCATTGTTGAAAGTAGGTTATTGAAGTACCCAAATATTATTGTATTACAATCTATCTCTCCCTTAAGATCCTTTAATATTTGTGTTATGTATTTAGGAGTTCTGATGATGGGTGCATATATATTTATAATTGTCACATCCTCTTGAAAAATTGACCTCTTTGTCATTATATAATGGCCTTCTTTGTGTCTTTTTACAGCTTTTGACTTAAAACGTATTTGTCAGACGTAAGTAGGGCTACCCTTGCTCTCTTTTGGTTTTCATTTGCATGGACTATCTTTTTTCATCTCTTCACTTTCAGTCTGTAGGTGTCTTTAAAAGTGAGATAAGTTTCTTATAGGCAGTGTATAATTGGGTCTTTTGCTTTTTTCTTTATATTCATTCAGTCACTCTATATCTTTTTGTTGGAGAATTTAATTCATTTATATCCAAGGTAATTATTGATAGGTAAGGACTTACTGCTGCAATTTTGTTAATTGTTTTCTGGTTGTTTTGTAGATACTTTATTTTATTCTTTCTCTTTTGCTGTCTTCCTTTGTGATTTGATGATTTTCTGTAGTGGTATGCTTTCAATCTTTTTGTATGTTTGTTTTGTGCTTCTAAATGTTTCTGTCTTTTGGTTACTATGAAAGTTATATAGAACATCTTATAATCTGTTTCAAGCCAATCATAGCTTAACTGTAATTGTATATAACAAATCTACAGTTTTAGCCCCCGATTTATGTTTTTGGTATCAGAACTTAACATCATTTTGTAATGTGATTCCTTGACAATTTATTTTAGCTATAGTTATTATTAATTGTTTTGTCTTTTAGCCCTTATACTAGGAATAAAATTGTTTTCATCACCGTTATTACAATCCTAGAGTGTTCTAAATAGGGCTCTGTTTTACTTATATCATTGAATTTTGTGCTTTTGTGTGTTTTATGTTATCAATTAGAGGTCTTTTTTTTCAGCTTAAAGAACTCCCCTCAGCAATCTCTGCAAGGTAGGTCTAATGGTGATAAACTCTCTTAGATTTTGCTTGGGAAGGTTTTATTTCTTCCTCATTTGGGAAAAAAAAAAAGCTTTGCTCTGTCAGTTATTCTGGTTTGGCAGATTTTCCCCTCAGCAGTTTGAGTATATCATCCCACTCTCTCTTGATCTGCAGGATTTCTGCTGAGGAAACTACTAGTTGTATTGGCACTTCTTTAGATGTGATATATTTCTTATCTGTTGCTGCTCTCAGAATTTTTTCTTTATCTATGGTTTCTGATAATTTGATTATTGTGTGTCTTGGTGAACTCCTCTTTGATTTGAATTTGATTGGAGACCTCTGCACTTGGTGTACCTGGATGTTGCCATCTATCCCCAGATTAGGGAAAATTTCAGTCATTATTTCTTTAAATATGCTTTCTGGGCCCTTTTTTCTTTCTTTGACATTTGGAACTCCTGTTACATGAACACTGAATCTCTCAGTGGTGTTTCAAAATTCATGTACTTTCTTCATTCATTTACTTTTTTTGCTTCTCTGCCTGGATAATGTCAAATATTCTGTCTTTGAGCACACTGATTCTTTCTTCTGCTGGATTGAGTCTGCAGTTGACTCTTTCTATTGAAGTTTTTAGTTCAGTCATTATATTTTCATATCTAGAATTTCTATTTTGTGCTTTTCTATTGTTTCTATTTCTTTATCTCACTTTGTGTATTGTTTTCCAAATTTCATTTAATTTTCTATCTGTATATTCTTGTAGTTCACTAAATTATTTGAGAAAATTGTTCTGAATTTTTTGTCAGTAATTTCATAGATCTCTATTTCTTTAGGGTCCATTATCAGAGGCTTATTAGTTTAATCATGAAAGTGCCATGATTCCCTGATTATTTTTAATCCTTGTGTCCTCTGCTTATTTGAGCAGACAGCCCCCTTTTTAGCCTTTACAGGTGTTCTTCGGCAGGGATGGGCCTTCACTGTTTAGCTTGTGATTCTGGGAGGACTAGCTGGTAATGACCTCTAGAAGTCAAAACTGTTTGTGAGTTCTTTAATTGGCTGAGTCACTGCTTTTGCTCTGATGTTGGGTGGGGCTTCTGCCTGGGCTCTGCTGTCTGGAAGATCACTGGCTGGGTTCTGAAATCAAGTGGAGCTGCTGACTGGGTACTGTGATGGCCTCTGGTCAGGCCAGCTACAGGATGTATTCCCTGGCTGAGTGATTCCACTATTTGGGATCTGTATTTGGACAGTGCTGCAGGCAGGGCTCTGAGGTTATGTGTAATTGCTGCTAGGGATAAGTTGAACCAGAGTCTATGCTCCTATAAATGCATAATTGTGGATTGCCTCCCTGTTAGTTTGGAGCTGTGGGGTGGACTTTTGGCTGAGATGACCTGCTATTTGACCTCTCAGGTCAAGCAGGTCTATTCTCTATGCTTCTCCAAAAAGCACAGAGCTGAGTCTTCCTGCCTGGCAGGCTTCAGCCTAGCCTAGCCTAGCCTAGCCTAGCCTAGCCTGGCCTGGCCCGGCCCAGCCCAGCCCAGCCCAGCTTAGCTTTTTGACTGAATGAAGCTGTTGCTTGACTTACTGGGTCAAACAGATCTAACTCCTATATTTCTTTGAAATGGATGAAGGTGAGCATCTCCCTGCCTGGGCAGAATTGTTGGGGTGGGTTTGGAAACTGAGCATTGAGACTAGTCATCTATGAACTCAAGCTAGGTTGAACTTCCCACCATGCTTCTGAAAATGACCAGCTCAGCTTTGTGGGTGAGCTATGAAGTTGGCTGGTATCTTCAATTGAGCATCACAGGCCGGGCACGGTGGCTCACGCCTGTAATCCCAGCACTTTGGGAGGCCGAGGCTGGTGGATCATGAGGTCAGGAGATCAAGACCATCCTGGCTAACACGGTGAAACCCCGTCTCTACTAAAAATAGAAAAAATTAGCCGGGTGTGGTGGCGGGTGCCTGTAGTCCCAGCTACTCGGGAGGCTGAGGCAGGAGAATGGCGTGAACCTGGGAGGTGGAGCTTGCAGTGAGCCAAGATCGTGCCACTGCACTCCAGCCTGGGTGACAGAGCGAGACTCTGTCTCAACAAAAAAAAAAAAAAAAAAATTGAGCACCACAGTTGGCAGAAATATAGAAATAACATTAAAATCTATACAGAGGTCACTGTGATCTATGTCTCTTTCTTTATTTCTACCTGACCCTAGGAAGTCTAGTCATGCTGTTACCCCTAGTGTTTTCCATGAGGTGAGACCAGAGTGGGACTCCTGGAAGTATCTCAGAATGCTAGAGAGAAACTGAATGATTGCCTCTGGTTCTGTTTTCCCCTGTATAAGCTGTGGGTCCAGGGAATCCACTCCACCTGGCATTGTGCTGACTTGGGTGAGGATGAGGGGCAGTGCAGTTGAAATGAGACTATTCTTTCTCTTCAAATTTGGTTTTCATCCAGTTCTGCAGACAACATGGTTGTCTTAGTCTTGTTTCCAAGTGTTGGAGTTTTTAAAAAGCTGTCTTGTCTGGATAGTTGCTAGTTGAACTTTCTGTGGGGAGGAGTAGAGCCTGAAACTTTCTATTTCTCTGTCTTGCTGCTGTTCAGTCTTTCTTACATTGCCTCTCTTACTTATACAGACAGAAAGTCTCCCAAATAGCAGATGAAGTGACCTCAGGGCTTTCAGATTCTTGTCTCTGGGTGTAAAGCATCAGACCAGGTTGGGCATGTGTTGAAATGGGATGGGTTCCATTTCAGTCAGTCTCACACATGCTTCTTCTTGGGGGATGCCCCAATTGGAGGGTTTAATCTGAGACCATCTAGTTGTGTTACATACCACCCTTTCCTATATCTAATCTATTGCTCTAAGTCATGTGAAATTGTCAATCTAGGTTTGAAGGGCAGGATCAAGAGATTTCCACATGGTTAGATGAAAAAAATAAACAAAACCACACTTGCAACAAAACACCTTTAAAGTGGTTGGAACCTACTTGTGCTTTCTTTTCCTAGTAGTATCTGGAAGAGCCTAGCGCTTGTCTCAGACCCCACTGTGCTCTGTGAGGGACCCCTCTGCTCAGAGGACAGTCATATTAGTCCGGTGGGCTTTCCACTAGCTTTGGGATAATGAAAGAGGGATCCGTAGTTATCCCTGTAAGTGGTAAGTGAAGGCAGATTTGGTGATGGTAGTGATAAGTGGATGGGATTGCCTTATTAATTTATTGATATGAGATATAGGTGTGTTTATGAAAAGTTGGCTCAGAAGCAAACATTAGGGATTAGAAATACTTTCCTGTTAATCTTCATAATTAAACTAAAGATGGTTTTTCCAGTGGGACATTTTAACCCTGGAATAGTACAAATTAGACTTCCAAAAGCAACCCCTTAAAACATCAGCTAAGTGAAGGGAAAAATATGTTTTAATAAGATATCAATGAAAACCAGAAGTCACAACCAATCCATTCGATGATGAATGGAACATGTTGTATTAAAAACTGGGTTCCCTTGTGTCACTATGTTACCAGACTTCCAGTGGCTTAATGGTGCCTTTGTTGGCAACCTGGAGAATGTGGTTAAGAAGACTAATTTGGCCTGCAGAATCTAAGGAAACTTGACTGTCTTAGTTGTGCATGTTGGCACTGTGGAAGAAGGCATTGGGGCATCTCAAGTCTGGTTCCAGGGCTTAACAGTAATCAAATATACAAAGGTAAACCTCTCTCCCTGTGTCTCTCAGGTTAGCTGCTTTTCATAATATGCAGGAGAGCTATGATGGAGAGAGATAAGTCCTTAGTCATGATGAGTCTCCAAAAGTGACCTTTGATGCCAATGATGAGTGTCTATGAGGGAGGATTTACACATTAATCACATGAGCCTTGGGTTTGTACTGGCCACGCAGCATTTGAAAACCTCCTCCTGGGCCTGAGCTCCTGGTTCCTTGGCTCCAAGAATACTGCTTCAAAGTGTTCTCTGAAAGAACCAAGCATCACCAGAGAGGGTGAATGTCAATATAGCATGGCACCCATTTTGGAGTTTTTATCTTCCTCATCTTTTTATCAGGAATATAGAAGCAGTACAATTATAATATACAGGAACTCCTCACTTTGCATGGTTCCAATATGCATGAATTTCCACTAGCTAAATTTCTGTTATCATGGTATATTAGCTGTGAGTAATTGCGTAACGTATAAACTTTGCTGCTAGCAATTCAGTCCACAAATAACTACATAAATAACAGATGCACATCATGATCAGTGACTAATCACATCACTTTTTTCAAAGTAAGCTTATAATTGTTCACTGAGCTTCTGTTATGTAGTTCAGACACAGACAGCAAAGCTCTCTACAGTTTTATCACTTCCTTGACTCTCAGTAATGTATCCATGTGATATTTTAAAAAATGGGAAATTGAAAGATGGAATTGGCCAACAAAGATGAAAGTCCAGAAAAGAAAAAAGAGGTGATAACACTGGAAATTGAATTTAAATTGAACATAAATAGAATTGTAGAAGAAATGATTGTGGAGATGTTGACACTGCTGTTGTTTGCAAGACTCTAGATGTAAGTCTTACTGATACAGGAGATAGAAAGAAATTATTTGGGCAGGTGGTGAAGGTAAAAGAGTCCTCAGCAGGGCTTCTCTTTTTAACAAAAAGCATCCTCCCAAATCATTTCTTTTCTAACAAAGATCAGCCTCAAAAATTGAGCTGCAAACATAGATAAGCAAGCTAGAAGTTTGCACAGGTTTATGCTGGAATATGTGCCAGTAGAAAAGGGCTACCTGGAGGCCAGACATATCCAACATGGAGGTTCCATCTCCCCCTTTTTTTTGTTACCACACGTACAGTAAAAAAACAGGCAACATGGTGCTGGCCAGGCAGAAGACCCATCTGCATAATAAAAGATTAGGGTGGGGGAAGCCAGCTTTTTGTGCCTTATGCAAATGGCACACCTAGCCCTAGCCAGTTTTTCACACCTTATGCAAATGGCACACCTAATCCAACCAATTTTTTGTGCCCTATGTAAATTAGACACTGCCTCCTCACCACACATCTATAAAACCCCCTGCATTTAGCCACGAATCTGGTGACCCATTTTTTGGGACTCCTCTCTGCTTCATAGAGCTTTTCTCTTACTTCTGCCTATTAAACTTCTGCTCTTAACCTCACTCCTTGTGTGTCTGCATCTTGATGTCTCCTATCCACAGACTGCCATGTCTCCTATCCACTCTCTGTGTGCAATGCTGTGGGAATTTCTATGGTTCAGGGAAATAATCCTGTTAGGCAAGATCAGGAAATACTGCAGTAACTGGGAATATAGCTCAAGGGATTGCTGCTTTTGTGATTTTCTAGGAACCGAGGGTTTCCTCCCCTTCACCCATGAACGTCTCTCTCTATCCTTTCTCCTGAAAACACGTGGTATTTCAAGTCCTACAATGCCACCTAGTGGAATAGGAATCCTCTCCATGAGGCACATTGTCATCCCTTTGCCAAAACACTCAGTTTCCCAATTCTCCTCCCTTTTTGCACCCCTCTACTAGAGAACAGGCTTTATACCCCATCTGTGAATGGGAAAACTCAACAATGAGGAGAAAAATGTCCTCCAAAACCAAATTTGAGCCCCAGTACTGTCCCATCAGCAGGAAAACCACCACTCAGTCCCTACATTCTTTTAAGGCACCTCTTCTGCCTTCAATTAAAATGGTACTTCAATAGTAAGAGGATTTTTATGTATGGAAGTTAACCAGAACCACTGCATAAGAATAAATACTCCAGTCCAGCCCATAATAGCAGAATGTAGAGCTTAACCCAGTACACTTCCTCCATTAAGGGGCCTTGCCCAAATCCGGTTGTTGTGTAGTCTTTCCTGAGATCCATCTACTGGGGAGCCATGCAGATCACACAAGTGTAGGAAGTCAAAGGGAAATCACCAACAGAGGGACTAGAGCTGCATGGGTAAGCGTGACTAATTCCATAGCTCAGTTCCTCTGGATCCATGGCTGAGGGTCACACTTGCGTCCACAGGTGGCACTTTTAATGTGTGCCAGGGCTCAGAGAACCAAGGAGGGAAAACAGCTGGGGGGACATCTCCACTGTCTTCCCTTCCACCCTGGACCATTCTAAAGGAAGGACGGGAATGAGGGACACCTTGTCTCCTGTATCTTTCTAGCCATCTTTAGTCTGCACCCCTCTGGAGTACCTTCTGAAACAGTGAGACTACTTTAACCCTGAAACTTTGCTTTACACAAGGGCATGTCCTTCTTGCTAGACCTTTGAAGGCATTATGCAGTTGACTCAGCTCTTAGCAGTCATATCATGCAGGCCCAAAGGGAGTGATTCCCCAAAACTAGAAAAGCAACTTCTGGGGGAATTATCTGAGGCAGCTATTGGGTGTCCCAGACCTTCTTGTCCTCTTTATTTGGAGCCCCCTCCAATTACACCATCAGCTCCTCCAGCTCCACCATCGTCAAAACTCTTCATTCCTCCAGCTTCACTCTTACTCCTACAGGAAATGCCCAATGAAGGTGTTGCCACTAGGGTTCAAGTTCCCTTCTCATTGCAGGACCTTAGGCAAATAAAGGGAGACTTATGCAGATTTTCTGATGACCCCAATAGGTATATAGACGCTTTCCAAAATTTAACTCAGATGTTTGACTCTCATGATGGGATGTTATGCTGCTGCCAAACCCTAACCACAGCTAAAAAACAGGCAGCTCTGCAGGCAGCAGAGAAATTCAGAGATGAGCAATATGTCTCCTATAGTGGGACAAAAAGGAAAAGAGAAAATAGGGAAAATGAAGAAATAGGAGAATCATTATTCCCAATAGGAAGAGAGGCAGTAACTCTTGACAACCCTGATTGAGACCCCAGTGACTCCACAGATGAATGGGAGAGAAAACACTTTTTAATGTGCATATTGGAGGGCCTACAAGGAACTAGGGCCAGATCTCTTAATTAATCTAAACTGTCCATGATAGACCGGAAGCCAGATGAGAATCACTTGGCCTTTATGGGCAGGCTGAGAGAGTCACTAATAAAACACATATCCTTATCCCCTGATTCAGATGAGGGACAGATAACACCAAAGTACAATTTATTACACAGGCATCTCCCAATATTAGAAGGAAACTGCAGAAGCAGGCTTTAGGACCAGACAGCACCTTGGAAAACCTCCTGAGGATGGCCACCTCGGTCTTTTATAACAGGGTTAAGGAGGAGGCCAAGGAGAAAGAGAAGAAACACAAAAGAAGGACAAAGGCTCTAGTAGCTGCTTTGCAGGCTTGCAAGATCCAGGATCCCTGAGGTGCATCTGCTAGTTGCTACCAGTGTGGCAAGTCAGGGCACTTTAAGAAGGAGTGCCCAGGGAGCAAGAAGAAGCCACCTCAACCCTGTTCAGCCTGTGGCAGGGACCACTGGAGATTGGACGGCCCTTGGAGATGGAAGTCACTGGGTTAGGAACCAGTCTCACAGATGGTCCAAAAGGACTGATAGGTTCCGGGGCTCAAAACCCCGGCACCAGCAGCTCAAACTGCCATTATTGCACAGGAGCCCCAGGTGATTCTGGAAATTGAAGGAAGAAGAGTAGACCTCCTTCTGGACATTGGAGTCAGCCTCTCTCTTTTCCTGTCTAATCCAGGCCTCCCCTCTTCCCATAGCATGACTGTGATGGGCATCTCAGGAAAGGTTCTAACCCAAAATTTTCCTCAACCTCTTAGTTTTAGTTGCGGGGGGGTTGTGGGGGCTACTATTTACACATGACTTCTTAATTATACCTGAAAGTCTCACTCCTTTATTAGGTAGAGACATTTTAGCTTGCATGGGGTTGGCATCCTTATAGCCCTGGGAAAGACTCTTTGTCTCTCCCTGGTGGAAGCTAATATTAATCCAGAAGTGTGGGCAACTCAAGGAAGAATAGGTTGAACTATAACTGCTAGGCCAGTCCAGATCCTTCTTAAGGATCCCACTTCTTTTCCTAACCAGAGAAAATATCCTCTAAAGCCAGAGGCTAGAAAAGGGCTAGAAGCCATTATTAATAACTTGAAAATGCAGGGCCTCTTCAAACCCTGTAACAGCCCCTTCAAATACTCCAGTATTAGGAGTGCAAAACCCCAATGGAGAATGGAGACTAGTTCAGTACCTCTGCCTCATTAATGAGACCATAGTCCCAATTTACCCAGTGGCCCCTAATCCTTATACCTTGCTGACTCAATTACCTGAGGGAACTAAATAGTTCACAGTCCTAGGTCTAAAAGTTACCTTTTTCTGTAGACTATTACCTCCTGACTCTCAATACCTGTTTTCCTTTGAAGATCTCTCTGGCCAAACTGCCCAGTTAACATGGATGGTGCTGCCTCTGGGATTTTGACACAGTCCTCACTTGTTTGAAAAGGCACCATCAAAGGACCTTTCTGAGTTTTCCTATCCTGAGGTCAGAATCTTGCAATATGTAGATGACCTTCTGCTCTGTGTCCCAACTTAGGAAGCTTCTCAGGAAGACACAGAAGCTCTTCTTAATTTCTTAGCTGACAGAAGATATAAGGTTTCAAAGTCCAAGACCCAGCTTTGCCAAACCTCAGTAAAGTACCTGGGTTTAGTGTTGTCTGAAGGGACCAGAACATTAGGGGAAGAAAGGATTAAGCCCATTTCCTTCTTCCCCCTCCCTAACACCTTCAAGCAACTAAAATGATGTTTGGGCATATAGGATTTTGCAGACTATGGATACCTGTGTACAGTGAGCTAGCTCACCCCTTATATCATCTCATAAAGGAGACCCAAGTGGCAAAAACTCGTTTCCTAACTTGGGAACCTGAATCTCAAAAGGCCTTTAATCATCTAAAACAAGCCTTTCTTAAGGCATCAGCCTTCAGCCTTTCCGTAGGGAGGGCCTTCAATCTTTATGTATCAGAAAGGAAGTAAATGACCCTGGAAGTTTTAACTCAAGCCCAAGGACCAGCTCAACAGCCAGTGGCCTACCTGAGTAAGGAACTTGATTTGGTGGCTAAAGAATGGCCAGCATGCCTCTGAGCAGTTGCCATGGTGACCTTACTCGTACCAGAAGCCACCAAATTAAAACTCCCCTAGAAAATCCAGACTGGACCCTCTTTACGGATGGAAGTTCCTGTGTGGAGCAAGGAGTCCGTTAGGCAGGATATGTAGTAGTCACTCTGAATGATGTTATTGAAATTGCACCCATCTCTCCAGGCACAAGCACTCAACTAACTGAACTGATAGCTCTTACAAGAGCACTCAAATTAAGCAAGGGAAAAGTAACTAACATTGGCACTGACTCCAAGTATGCTTTCTTAGTCCTTCATGCTCATGCTGCCATCTGGAAGGAAAGGCACTTCTTTACAGCTAATGGGCTCTCTATAAAATACCATCAGGAAATTAACAGGTTATTATCCTCAGTTTTCCTTCCACAAGAGACAGCAGTGATGCATTGTAAGGGACATCAGGGGGAACAGATGAAATAGCTGAAGGAAAAAAGTTAGCTGATCAGGCAGCCAAGTCAGCAGCAATTAAGCCTCAGGGTCTTAACACACTCAAAACCTCTCTAATCTGGGAAGGCTCTGTAAGAGAAATTAAGCCCCAGTACTCCCCTCCAGAAATAGAATGGCCATTTCTTGAGGGTACACTTTCCAGCCCTCAGGGTAGCTACAGTCAGAGGATGGCAAACTCCACTTGCCAGCCTGTAGTCAATAGAAAGTCCTTAAGACCCTCTACCAAGCTTTTCACTTGGGAAAGGATAAAACTTATCAGTGTGCCCAGAGATTGTTTATAGGGGAGAACTTATTAAGAATAGTCAAATATGTTAATGCTTGTGAAGTCTGTCTTAAAAATAATCACCTCAACAGGCAGCTCCTTCCTCCTTAAATCCAAAGGATGGGAAGCTATCCAGGGAAAGACTGACAGATAGACTTTACCCACATGCCAAAGATGAAGGACATTCAATACCTCCTGGTATGGGTAGATACTTTCACTAACTGGGTAGAAGCATTTCCATGCTATACAGAAAAGTCGTCTGAGGTAATAAAAGTGTTAGTTAATGAAATAACTCCCCACTTTGGTCTACCTAAATACCTCCAAAGTGGCAATGGCCCCTCATTTAGGGCAGCCATCACACAGGGGGTCTCAAAGGCACTAGGCATACAGTATCATCTCCATTGTGCTTGGAGATCCCAGTCCTCAGGAAAGGTAGAGAAGACAAATGATATTATCAAAAGACACCTCAGAAAACTGTCCCAATAAACTCACCTTCCTTGGGTCACTCGTCTTCCCATGGCTTTATTGTGGGTAGGAAATACCCCTTCAAAGTTAGGTCTAAGCCCTTTCGAGATGCTGTATGGATGGCCTTTCCTTACCAGTGATTTATTATTAGACCAGGAAACCTCTGAATTGGTTAAGCATGTAACCTCTCTGGCTCCCTTTCAACAGGAATTAACACAACTAGCAGAAGCCCAACCCCAAGAAACAAGGCCACCTTTATTTAACCCAGGAGATTTTGTATTGCTGAAAGCTCTCCCTTCTCTCTCTCCTTCCCTAAGCCCAAGGTGGGAAGAGCCCTACACTTTTCTTCTTTCAACCCCCTTGGCGGTAAAAGTTACAAAAATTGACTCCTGGATACATCACATTCAAGTCAAAGCCTGGAAGGCTGAGGGAGCAACTGCTGACAGCCTAGAGGAATGTCCCTGATATCAATGCAAAGATATAGGAGATCTTAAGCTGAAAATCAGAAAAGATAAGTAAATAAGTAAGGGTTACTCATCCTACTAAGTCTCACCCCTAACTTATCAGATACTTCTGGTCATTTCTACATTTCCTCTCAAAATTCACTGTCAGATATTAGAACTTTTTGGTGCATACTTGCAGGAAGATTTTGATTATCCATGGGATTAAATTTGTAAATTCGTAAACCCCCCAAGGGAAATTCTATATCTTAGTAAAATTTTAGATGGAAATTATGTATTATGCCACTCTTGTGGGAACTGCTATACTCACTCTACTATTTGCAGTAGGACTATACACTGTGGCACATGCAATGTGGAATTCTGGTTGCAAAATTTTAATTGCTGTAATATTCTGCCTAATTATCATGTTTGTAACAAGTAATTATATAATAATTACAGGAAAGATTTAGCCAAAATTAACACTAAAGTTACTGTAGCCACCCAATCCAGTGTCACTTATCCTAAGAAAATCATTGCTTTTATATTAACGCTTCTGGTAAAGTACAGCGACATCTGGTGGAGGCAAACTAGTATTACAACCAATCGGAATGGCTAACAGCTGTCAAACCCTATTGTCATGGTTATGGCCTATACTACCCCCACTAATAATGGTAATCTTAATACTCATATTCGAGCCCTATATTCTAAATCTTCTTGTAAAATTTATCTCTTCTCACTTAGAAGTTATTAAACTCCAAATGGTGCTGCAGATGGAACCATGAATGGACACACCTTTCTTCTGAGGATGCTTAGATTGACCCCAGGAGGAGCCCTAGCTGTTTTTCCCCACACAACACCCCTTTTCAGCAGGAAGTAGCCAGAAAGAGTCGTCATCCAACACCCCCTAACAGCAGTTAGGGTTACCACTCCTGAGAGGGGAAATATGATAGAGGAGATAGAAAGGAATTATTTAGGCAGATAGTGAAGGTAAAAGAGTCCTCAGCAGGGCTTCCTTTTAAACAAAAAGCATCCTCCCAAATTGTTTCTTTTTTAACAAAGAGCAGTCTGAAAAATTGAGCTGCAAATATAGATAAGCAAGGTGGAAGCTTGCATGGGTGAATGCTGGAAGCTGTGCCAATAGAAAAGGGCTGCCTGGAGGACAGACATATCCAACATGGATGCTCCATCTTCCCTTTGTTTGTTACCACATGTACAATAAAGAAACAGGCAACATGGCACCAGCAGGCATAGGATCCAACTGCATAATAAAAGAATAGGGTGGGGACAGCCAGCTTTTCGTGCCTTATGCAAACAGCACACCTAGCCTTAACCAGTTTTTCACACCTTACATAAATGGCACATCTAGTCCAACCAATCTTTTTTGCCCAATGTAAATCAGGCACCACCTCCTCACCAGGCTTCTATAAAACCCCCCTGCATTTTGCCACAGATCCAGCAACCCATTTTTTTGGGACCCCTCTCTGCTTCATAGAGCTCCTCTCTTTTGCCTATTAAACTTCTGATTTTAACCTCGCTCCTTGTGTGTTCACATCCTTGATTTTCTTGGCATGAGACAATGAACCTCAGGTATCACCCCAGTCAATGAGGCCACTTCATTACCTTCACCAACGCATTAAACAGAATCTCACTCTATATCCTAAATTATGTGACGTGAAGAAGACAAGCACTATTCCAACTGTGCTTGATAAGTGGTTTTTTCAAAGAAATAAGACAATTCTCAATATTACTAAGGTTTTAAATTACAGTGTACTAAATAAATATTAGTTTTACTGTTTTCCCTCACCATTTTCCTATATATTCATAACCAACAGTAAGATAGTTTTTAATGTCTTCACAAAAAAATTTTAAAGGTCACAGAACAATTGTGATTTCTCCACTGATAATTAAAATTACTTTACAGGGTTTCAGCATGCACAGTCACTTTTAGGGTCCCGTGCTATGGTGCAAAGCAAGGACTGCTAATACATGCACACACACACAACACATACACACACACACACCCCACTGGCTTTGATTTGCTATTACAGTTAGGCCTTGAACAACATGGGAGTTAGGGGCACCAACCCCTACATAGTTGAAAATCTGTGTATAACTTTTCACTCTCCCAAAACTTAACTTCTAGTATCTAGTGTTGACCAGAAGCCTTACCAATAACATCAAAAGTCAATTAACAAATACTTTTCCTGTTATATGTATTACATACTGTAACCTTACAATAAAGTAAGCTAGAAAAAAGAAAACGTTATTATGAAAATCATAAAAAAGAGAGAATATGTTTACTGTATTGTACTGTGTTTATCAGTATGATAAGTTTGTGTTATCTGTTGACAAGATGAATTATGTATCTGAAATGGCTGGCAACCTCAGCTGCAGGACACTTTGAGGAGATGGCTGATTGCAGATCTAGGGCAGAGAATGAATAAGGTAAGCCTCGAATGACATGTTTTGCAGAAAGCAAGTAAGCACTCAAAGACTAATGAGGTCATGTCAAAAGGACACAGGAGCCAGTCTGGAAAGGCTTCCAGTAGCCAAAGTTGGGACAGTTGAGGATCAAAAAGAAAAAGGACTATAAATGATGGAAACACATAAAACATGTAAAAATCAACCTGTCTTTAACTTTACTGAGAAAAATCCAAAACAAAGCAAAACCTTGCTTACTAACATGGGGGTCACTGCTAGAGCAACTTCTTACTCTAGATATTGGTAGCTAAAGAAAAAGAATCAAACACATAGTCTGTCTTTCCAGTAGGGACTGTGTATCAGGACAACCCCATAGTCCCAGTTTTTAAGGGAAAGCTCTTCCTTACTGAAGACTGTCTGCTAAAAAACAGAAAGCGGCAGAGAACTGGATTGTCACAAAATAGTCCCACTCAGACCTAGAGCTGATTCCAAGGGAAAAATGTAACTTTATATTGGAGGAATCTGATAATCAGCCTCTTAGTCATCAAATCAACATCCCTAATGGTGGCAAATGCAGATGACATGTGCTGTCTCTGGATGTTATGTATGGTGACTTATACAGCATCATCTATGAGGTACTCTTGCCTAGGATGTTTACCCAGAATCTAATTACACCTTTAGAACTAACTTCAGCTTGCAGAAAATGCAGAGGATATAGGGAGAAAATGAAATAAAGCCATAAAGAAATTGATAAATCCCAAATGTGTCTGTTCTACAAGGCAGTTTAATTGTTTCTCCAGCAAGATAATAAAGGGAGGGGTTGTCTGTTCTTAATTAAAAGAGACTTAAGAGGCACATTAATCAAATGTAATGTATGGTACTTCATTGGACATTGGTTTGAATAAACACATTATAGAGCTCATTTTGGGGAGATCACTGGAAAATTTGAATATAGACTAGGTATTAAGTGATATTAGGAGACTATTATGAATTTTATTAGAAATAAATAAATTTTATTAGCAATAAATAAATAGCACAAAAACTTCCTTTTCAAGATGCATAATAAAATACATAGGGGTATGATATTGTAAGATAACATGTAAGATCTGTTATTTACTCTAAAATGCTTTAGCAGAAGAAAACTGAAAGGAATTAATATGGCAAAATATTAACAATTTTAAATTTAAAATGATGAGTATATGAGTGTTCATGATGCAGTTTTCTCCACTCTTCTTTATGTTTGAAACTTTCAAAAATAAAAAAAATCCATTTTGAAACCAAAGATGTCTGATGACTAAAATGTCTGGCTGCCTGAGTGTGTTGGTTTGTCTTTCAGACTTGTGGAGAGGGAATTGGGTTCCTGGTTAAAGTGATAGGATTGTTTCATCATTGGCTATGATCTGAAGCCCTTAACCACAAAGTTGGAAAGCCAGCAAGACAATTGTCCAGGACACTGATTACTGGGTGTCACTGTGTACCTAAGGACTTCTTCCTTAGCTTCGTCCTGCCCTGATGCTCTGAGGTCTCTCTCACTGGAGGTCAAACTGTCCTGGACAAAGTCCCTTAAGCAGTGAAGTATTTTAGATGACCTTTCACCACTTGGACCCACTCCGTCCCCTGCCCCCACCCCATTAGGGAGGTTCAACTGAGATCAGTTTTCTATTACGTCCAGGTCTGAGAGTCATTTATCCTCACTTACCTGTGTCTCTGACTACAGAAACTGACTGAGATACTTGATAGAAACTTGGGGCTAAGGAGAAAGCAAAAAGTTCCATTCATAGAATTAAATCACTCTCTATCTTTCCCTGAAACCCTAGATTTGAGGGAAACAGAGACTTTGGTATTTAAATAGTTGATACTCTATTTTTTAATTAAATTTTTTGTAAGTTTTTATTTTTTTAACTGACAGATAAAATTGTATGTATCCGTTATGTAGAACATGATGTTTTGAAGTATATATACATTGTGGAATGGTTAAATCTATCTAATTAATAAATGTACTACTTCACATAGCTATCGTTTTTCTGGTGAAAACACTCACTTTTTGTGTGTTTTTAAGAATACAATATATTGTTATTAACTATAGTCACCATACTATACAATAGGTCTATTGAACTTATTCCTCCTATCTAACTGTAATTATGTATCCTTTAACTAACATCTCCCAAACCCACCCTCCCCTCCAACCACCCCAGCCCACCATTCTACTCTCTACTTCTACAAGATCAACTTTTTTTAGGTTCCACATATGAGTGAGACAATGCAGTATTTGTCTCTCTGTGCTGGCTTATTTCACTTAACATAATGTCCTCCATGTACATTCATGTTGTCATAAATGCCAGAATTTCCTTCTTTTCTGGCTAAATAGTATTCTTTTGTGTGTATATATCACATTTTCTTTATCCATTCATCTGTTGATTAATACTTAGGTTGATTTCATATCTTGGCTATTGTGAATAATGCTGCAATAAACATGGGAATTTAGATATCATTTTGACAGGTCACTTCCAAGATGGCCAAATAGGAACAGCTCTGGTCTGCAGCTCCCAGTGAGACTGATGCAGAAGATGGATGATTTCTGCACTTCCAACTGAGGTACCTGGTTCATCTCATTGGGACTGGTTGGATAGTGGTTGCAGCCCACAGAGGGCAAGATGAAGTAGGGAGGGGCATTGCCTCACCTGGGAAGCACAAGGGTCAGGGGATTTCCCTTTCATAGCCAAGAGAAGCCGTGACAGACTGTACCTGGTGAAACGGTACACTCCTGACCAAATACTGCACTTTTCCCACAGTCGTAGCAACCAGCAGACCAGGAGATACCCTCCCATGCCTGGCTTGGCAGTTCTCATGTCCATGGAGGCTTGCTTACTGCTAGTGCAGCAGTCTCAGATCGACCTGTGACTCTGCAGCTTGATGGGAGGGTGGGGCATCCACTATTGCTGAGGCTTGAGTAGCTCACAGTGTAAACAAAGAGGCTGGGAAGCATGAACTGGGTGGACCCACCACAGCTTAGCAAGGCCTACTGCCTCTCTAGATTCCACCTCTGGGGGCAGGACATAGTAGAACAAAAGGAAGCAGACAGCTTCTGCAGACTTAAACGTCCCTGTCTGACAGCACTGAAGAGAGCAATGGTTCTCTCAGCACGGCATTTGAGCTCCGAGAACAAACAGACTGCTTCCTCAAGTGGGTCCCTGGCCCCCATGTAGCCTGACTGGGAAATACCTCCCAGTAGGGGCCAACAGACACCTCAAACAGTCGGGTGCCCCTCTGGGATGAAGCTTCCAGAGAAGGATCAAGCAGCAATATTTGCCGTTCTGGAGTCCCCACTGGTGATACCCAAGCAAACAGCGTCTGGAGTGGACCTCCAGCAAACTCCAGCAGACTGCAGCTGAAGGGTCTGACAGTTAGAAGGAAAACTAACAAACAGAAAAGAATAGCATCAACATCAACAAAAAGGACATCCACATCAAAACCCCATCTGTAGGTCACCAACATCAAAGACCAAAGGTAGATAAAACCACAAAGATGGGGAGAAACCAGAGCAGAAAAGCTGAAAATTCCAAAAAAACAGAGCACCTCTTCTCCTCCAAAGAATCACGCTCCTTGCCAGCAAGGGAACAAAACTGGATGGAGAATGACTTTGACGAGTTGACAGAAGTAGACATCAGAAAGTCAGTAATAACAAAGTTCTCCGAGCTAAAGGAGCCTATTCTAACCCATCGCAAGGAAGCTAAAAACATCGAAAAATGGTTAGATAAATGGCTAACTAGAATAAACAGTGTAGAGAAGACCTTAAATAACCTGATGGAGCTGAAAACCACAGCATGAGAACTTTGGGATGCATGCACAAGCTTCAATAGCTGATTTGGTGGAAGAAAGGATATCAGTGATTGAAGATTACATTAATGAAAAAAAGCGAGAAGACAAGATTAGAGAAAAAAGAGTGAAAATAAATGAACAAAGCCTCCAAGAAATATGGGACTATGTGAAAAGACCAAATATACGTTTGATTGGTGTACTGGAAAGTGACGGGGAGAATGGAACCAAGTTAAAAAACACTCTTCAGGATATTTTCCAGAACTTCCCTAACCTAGCAAGGCAGGCCAACATTCAAATTCAGGAAATACATAGAACACCACAAAGATACTCTTTGAGAAGAGCAACCCCAAGACACATAATTGTCAGAATCACCAAGGTTGAAATGAAGGAAAAAATGTTAAGGGCAGACAGAGAGAAAGGTCGGATTGCCCACAAAGGGAAGCCCATCAGACTAACAGCAGATCTCTCAGCAGAAACCCTACAGGCCAGAAGAGAGTGGGGGCCAATATTCAACATTCTTAAAGAAAAAAATTTTCAACCCAGAATCTCATATCCAGCTAAACCAAGCTTCATAAGTGAAGGAGAAATAAAATCCTCTACAGACAAGCAAATGCTGAGAGATTCTGTCACCACCAGGCGTGCTTTACAAAAGCTCCTGAATGAAGCACTAAACATGGAAAAGAGCAACCAGTACCAGCCACTGCAAAAACATGCCAAATTGTAAAGACCATCGATGCTATGAAGAAACTGCATCAATTAATGGACAAAATAACCAGCTAGCATCATAATGACAGGATCAAATTCAAACATAACAATATTAACCTTAAATGTAAATGGGCTAAATGCCCCAATTAAAAGACACAGACTGGCAAATTGGATAGAGTCAAGACCCATTGGTGTGCTGTATTCAGGAGACCCATCTCACATGCAAAGACGCAAATAGGCTCAAAATAAAGGGATGGAGGAAGATCTACCAAGCAAATGGAAAGCAAAACAAACAAACAAACAAACAAAAACAGAGGTTGCAATCCTAGTCTCTGATAAAACAGACTTTAAACCAAAAAAGATCAAGAGAGACAAAGAAGACCACTACATAATGGTAAAGGGATCAATTCATCAAGAAGAGCTAAGTATCCCAAATATATATGCACCTAATACAGGAGCACCCAGATTCATAAAGCAAGTCCTTAGAGACCTACAAAGAGACTTAGTCTCCCATGCAATAATAATGGGAGACTTTAACACCACACTGTCAATATTAGACAGATCAGTGAGACAGAAGGTTAACAAGGATATCCAGGACTTGAACTCAGCTCCAGACCAGGTAGACCTAATAGACATCTACAGAACTCTAAACCCCAAATCAACAGAATATACATTCTTCTCAGCACCACATCACATTTATTCTAAAATTGACCACATAACTGGTAGTAAAGCACTCCTCAGCAAATGTAAAAGAACAGAAATCACAACAAACTGTCTCTCAGACCACAGTGCAATCAAATTAGAACTCAGGATTAAGAAACTCACTCAAAACTGCACAACTACATGGAAACTGAACAACCTGCTCCTGAGTGACTACTGGGTGAATAAAGAAATGAAGGCAGAGATAAAGATATTCTTTGAAACCAATGAGAACAAAGGCACAATGAACCAGAATCTCTGGGACACATTTAAAGCAGTGTGTAGAGGGAAATTTAGAGCACTAAATGACAAGAGAAAGCAGGAAAGATCTAAAATTGACAGCCTAACATCACAATTAAAAGAACTAGAGAAGCAAGAGCAAACAAATTCAAAAGCTAGCAGAAGGCAAGAAATAACTAAGATCAGAGCAGAAGTGAAGGAGATAGAGACACAAAAAAACCCTTCAAAAAATCAATGAATCCAGGAGCTGGTTTTTGGAAAAGATCAACAAAACAGACCACCAGCAAGACTAATAAAGAAGAAAAGAGAGAAGAATCAAAGAGACACAATAAAAAGTGATAAAGGGGATATCACCACCGATCCCACAGAAATACAAACTACCATCAGAGGATACTATAAACACCTCTACACAAACTAGAAAATCTAGAAGAAATGGATAAATTCCTGGACACATACTCCCTCCCAAGACTAAACCAGGAAGAAGTTGAATCTCTGAATAGACCAGTAACAGGTACTGAAATCGAGGCAATAAATAATAGCCTACCGACCAAAAAAAGTCCAGGACCAGATGGATTCACAGCCGAATTCTACCAGAGGTACAAGGAGGAGCTGGTACCATTCCTTCTGAAACTATTCCAATCAACAGAAAAAGAGGGAATCCTCCCTAACTCATTTGGCATCATCCTGATACTAAAGCCTGGTAGAGGCACAACAAAAAAGAGAATTTTGGGCCAATATCCCTGATGAACTTCGATGCGAAAATCCTCAATAAAATACTGGCAAACCAAATCCAGCAGCCCATCAAAAATCTTATCTATCATGATCAAGTGGGCTTCATCCCTGGGATGCAAGGCTGGTTCAACATACGCAAATCAATAAACGTAATCCATCACATAAACAAGACCAACAACAAAACCACATAATTATCTCAGTAGATGCAGAAAAGGCCTTTGACAAAATTCAACAGCGCTTCATGCTAAAAACTCTCAATAAACTAGGTATTGGTGGAACATATCTCAAAATAATAAGAGCTATTTATGACAAACCCACAGCCAATATCATACTGAATGGGCAAAAACTGGAAACATTCCCTTTGAAAACCAGCGCAAGGCAAGGATACCCTCTCTCACCACTCCTGTTCAACATAGTATTAGAAGTTCTGGCTAAGGCAATCAGACAAGAGAAGGAACATGATTGTATCTTTAGAAAACCCCATCTTCTCAACCCAAAATCTCCTTAAGCTGATAAGCCACTTCAGCAAAGTCTCAGGATACAAAATCAATGTGCAAAGAATCACAAGCATTCCCAGACACCAATAACAGACAAACAGAGCCAAATCATGAGTGAACTGGCATTCACAATTACTACAAACAGAATAAAATACCTAGGAATCCAACTTACAAGGAAAGTGAAGGACCTCTAACTACAAGCCACTGCTCAACAAAATAAAAGAGGACACAAACAGATGGAAGAACATTCCATGCTCATGGATGGGAAGAATCAATATCATGAAAATGGTCATACTGCCCAAGGTAATTTATAGATTCAATGCTATCCCCATGAAGCTACCACTGACTTTCTTCACAGAATTGGAAAAAACTACTTTAAAGTTCATATGGAACAAGAAAAGAGCCCGCGTAGCAAAGACAATCCTAAGCAAAAAGAATAAAGTTGGAGGCATCACACTACCTGACTTCAAACTATACTGCAAGGCTACAGTAACCAAAACAGCATGGTACTGGTACCAAAACAGATATATAGACCAATGGAACAGAACAGAGGCCTCCGAAATAACACCACACATCTACAACCATCTGATCTTTGGCAAACCTGACAAAAACAAGAAATGGGGAAAGGATTCCTTATTTAATAAATGGTGCTGGGAAAACTGGCTAGCCATATGTAGAAAGCTGAAACTGGATCCCTTCCTCACACTGTATACAAAAATTAACTCAAGGTGGATTAAAGACTTAAATGTCAGATCTAAGACCATAAAAACCTTAGAAGAAAACCTAGGCAATACATTTCATGACATAGGCATGGGCAAAGACTTCATGACTGAAACACCAAAAGCAATGGCAACAAAAGCCAAAATTGACAAATGGGATCTAATTAAACCAAAGAGCTTCTGCACAGCAAAAGAAACTATTCTCAGAGTGAACAGGCAACCAACAGAATGGGAGAAAATTTTTGCAATCTACCCATCTGACAAAGGGATAATATCCAGAATCTACAAAGAACTTAAACAGATTTACAAGAAAAAAATAACTCCATCAAAAAGTGGGCAAAGGATATGAACAGACCCTTCTCAAAAGAAGACATTTATGCAGCCAACAGACATATGAAAAAATGCTTATCATCATTGGTCATCAGAGAAATGCAAATCAAAACCACAATATGATACTATCTCACACCAGTTAGAATGGCGATCATTAAAAAGTCAGGAAACAACAGATGCTGGAGAAGATGTGGAGAAATAGGAATGCTTTTACACTTTTGATGGGAGTGTAAATTAGTTCAACCATTGTGGAAGACAGTGTGGCGATTCATCAAGGATCTAGAACTAGAAATAGCATTTGACCCAGTAATTCCGTTACTGGGTATATACCCAAAGGATTATAAATCTTGCTACTATAAACACTCATGCACACGTATGTTTATTGCGACAGTATTCACAATAGCAAAGACTTGGAACCAACCCAAATGTCCATCAATGATAGACTGGATAAAGAAAATGTGGCACGTATATACCATGGAATACTATGCAGCCGTAGAAAAGATGAGTTCATGTCCTTTGCAGGGACATGGATGAAGCTGAAAATCATCATTCTAAGCGAACTATCCGAAGGACAGAAAACCAAACACCACATGTTCTCACTGATAGGTGGGAGTTGAACAACGAGAACAGATGGACACAGGGTGGGGAACATCACACACTGGGGCCTGTCGGGGGATGGGGGATGGGGGAGGGATAACATTAGGAGAAATACCTAATGTAAATGATGAGTTGATGGGTGCGGCAAACCAACATGGCACATGTATACCTACATAGCAAACCTGCACATTGTGCAAATGTACCTAAGAACTTCAAGTATATATATAAAAAAGATATCATTTTGACATATGAATTTTATTTCTTTTGGATCTATTCCCTGTAGTGGGATAGCTAAATGAGATAGTAGTTCTATTTTTAGTTTTTTGATAAAACTCCATACTGTTTTCTGTAATGGTTGTAGTAATTTACATCCCCCACCAACAGTGTGTTAGGGTTCCCTTTTCTCCATGTCTTCACCAACACTTACATTTTGTCTTTTTGATAAGTCATTCTAACAGGTGTGAGGTGATATCTCATTGTTTTGCTTTGCAGTTCTTTGATAATTAGTTATATTGAGCATTTTTTCATATACCTATTGGCCATTTGTATGTCTTCTTTTGATTAATGTCTTCTTTTGAGTATATTAAGGTCCTTTAACCATTTTTAAGATTGGGTTATTTGTTTTCTTGCTATTGAGTTGTTTGAGTTCCTTATATATTTTAGATATTAAGCCCTTGTTATATGTATAGTTTTCAAATATTTTCTCCCATTCTATAGGTTGTCTCTTTACTCTGTAGATTACTTCCTTCACCATGCATAAGCTTTTTAGTTTGATGTAATCCCATTTGTCTATTTTTGCTTTTGTGCCTATGGTTTTGAGGTCATATCCAAAAAAATCATTGCTCCGACAGATGCCGTGAAGGTTTTCTCCTATGTTTCCTTCTAGCAGTTTTATAGTTTTGGATTTTAAATTTAAGTCTTTAATCCATTTTGGGTTAATTTTTGCATGTGGTAAAAGATAAGGGTCTAATTTCATTCTTCTGCATGTGGATATCCAGATTTCCCAACACCATTTATTGAAGAGACTGTCATTTTCCCATTGTATATCTTTGGCACTTTTGTTAAAAATCAGTTGACTGTAAACGTGTGGATATATTTCTGGCTTCTCTTACTGTTTCATTGGTCTATGTGTCTGCTTTCATGCCAGTAACATGCTGTTTTTGTTGCTATAGCTTTGTAGTATATGATATTAAGTTTTGAACCTCATTGTACTCTATACAGATTCACTACAGGTTATAACTGAGAATACAGGAATTCTAGCCCACCCTCTTATTTTACAGATGAAGATAGGCACAGAGAAAGTAAGGAGTTTGCCTAAGAGTGGTAGAACTGGGCCTAGAATTCACCTGAGCTCAAGCTTTTTCAACCTATCAATTTCAAGCTATTTTCTACCAGATTGTCCCCAAATTCTTTGCCTCCACCCAGATCCTTTCTTGATGCTACAAGAAGTTTTCTAGATATTTCTGCCCCCATGCATCTTGTGACCTACTTTGATAAAGATTTAAAAAAACTAGATTGGAAGATGGTGGATTGGAGGCAGTGTTAGCATGCCTCTCTGACTTGGAAAGACAAAATAGTGTGTAGAGATTCACACTATGAACTTTTTTTCCAAGAAGCAATGCAGGAATTTAACAAAAAAACTGAAGGAAACCACAGACCCTTTGAAAGAAGTAGCAGACTACAGCCTACACTGTGAGCCAGGCAAAAATCTGTAAGTCCCCAGCGTGTTGGAGGGTGAAAGCCTGCCTCCAAGATACAGATCCCTACCAGGGAATCTGACAATCCAAGTCCTGAGGGAGGGCCTTAACCCTACTGAGGGCTGGAACTGATTTAGGGAGTGGTGAAAAATATATAAGGAGCAGCAGCAGGAAGAGCATTGTGTGCATTCCCAGTCTCCAGTGCAGACTAAGGGAAGCCATTTCTGATTCTACCTCACAGGAGATTTTGTGGAAGTCTGCTAGCTAACTCAGGCAGTGGTTGTAGTTTGAGAGAAACTCCCAACTGAAATTTGCAATATAATCTCGAGTGATGATGAACTCCTCTTGCCAGAATTGTGGGGGAGAGAGGCCAGAATGTGGGGGAGAGTGGGAAGTGTGCTGCAGCCATGTCTGCAGGAGCTGGATACCCTGGCTTTGTGAGCAAACTGGGAGGGGAATGGCCTGAAAACCAAGGTTGTTGTCTCCCCTGTGAAGGCATATGGCCTGGGGCAGTTTTGAGTTTTGAGTGTAGACTGCCTGAAACTTACCTAGTTGCTGCTAGCAGAACACTGCAGGTATGAGAACTGCCTTGCCAAGTGCATGGGAGCAGGGTAGGGCTTACTGGCACCTGCTACCCCCGTTTCCTGAGAGAACTCTTCTGTGCAGCTGAGGCAGCCAAGCTTCTCCCTGGAACATTACCCCAGTGGCCAGAGAACCACCCCCTGGCCCCTACAGGGACCACTGCTTGCCCTGAATGTGGACAGCCAGAGCGCAGACCTGCCTGACCCAGCCCCCATCTGGCTTTGCCTCTGCACTCGCCCTGATAGCTTAACACAAAGGACAGAACTGTTTGGTGGCTTTATAGCCCCACCTATCACCTGAAAAACCAGAGTGCCACTCCTGGGTAACATAAGGCAAGCACAAATCCCACTGCTACTACCACAGCTGGTGCTATTTTACAAGGGCCACCTCCTGGCCAGAGGTCAGCTAACAATTAACCTCAGCTATCACCATTGTCTTTACCACTCTGGCTAACCAGGAGGTCCCAAGTTTGTCCATGTGACCAGTACATTGCTAATGCAACCAGCATTTAAGAAAACCAACAATATAAGGCTATTTATAACCAAGGAACCTCACAGAGTCTACATCACTCCCCTGCCACCCCCATGAGAGCTGGTGCTGGTACCTACTGCTGGGAGACTTGAGGACAGATCACATTACTGAATCCCTTGCAGACATTCCCCAGCACCAGCCTGGAGTGTGGCAGCCCCACCAAACAGCTAGACCCAGAGGAGCAGCAGCATTCACAGTAATCTGGTTCTCAGGGATTCCTACTCCTAAGGGAAGGGGGAGTGCGCCACATCAAGGGAACACCCTGTGGGACAAAAGAATCTGGATGGAAGGCCTTGAGTCCTAAATCTTTCCATTGGTGGGAAGTTCCTTTCAGCAGAGGCACAGTTGTAGTGCTGGGCTCAGTGGGGAAAGTCTGCAGCTCTACTCCAACAGTCAGGCAGTCCTGGTACTCCTGAAGAATCCTGGAGAAGGGGACTTATTTTTCCCCCATCCACCACTGCAGACATAGCTGAGGGTTCTCCCATGGGCACTCAGGATGGGTGCACATATAGACAGCCTTTCTGGAACACTTTAAGGTGACTGCATTCACACAGGAGGAGCACTCTTCAGGTTCAGGCTTGCATGGGAGATAGGGTCACAATTCCTCTCTACTTGGAACATCAACATTTCTGCAGATGAAAATAGGTGCCTGTCTGGTCTGAATAGCCAGAACTCTGGGTCAAGAGTGTGCCTGGGAGGTAGATTGCTTTCCTGCTGGCCTGGCAGGGAAGCTGAGGTGGCTTCCATCCTCCCCATCAATAAGATCTCAGTGAATTTAACTGAGAGCTTCCCTGGCCCCTCTGTTGAGGCTGGGATCTCTGCCCACCATTGTGTATTGCGTTTATTCACCTGCTTTAGCCACAGCTGATTTCTACCAAGGAACACCTCCCCTATTGGCCTGAAGTATGAACTGTTCAACCCAGTAAATAAAATACTGGGGAAAAATAAATAAATAAGTGCACACCATGGAAGAATGAGATAAGCTTCTAGAGACCGCTGCCATTTCAATCCCACAGGGGATTGTGAAGTTTCTCACATACCAAGGATATTGCTACTATAACAAGCATCTGACAAAACCATCATATGAAGATTCCTTATAGCCGAGGAAGTCATACAGCGTCTTCACCCTTGAAAGCACCAAGAGCTGAATTAGGCTACAATAAACTACATGCATTAAAGTCGCATCCTTAAGAGGGAAAATTTAATTTTAAAAAACACAGTCAAACCAAAAGTAAATTCAAGAATAATTAGAAGAAATAGTAAACCCAAATGAGAAGGAGCCAGAAAAGTAATTCTGATAATATGACAAAGCAGGGTTCTATAACACCCCTAAAATATCATACTAGCTCTCCAGCAGTGGATCCAAACCAAGGTGACAACTTTGAAATACTAGACAAAGTATTCAAAAGGTTGATTATTAAGCCACTCAAAGAGATACCAGAGAAAGCTGAAAACCAACATAAAAAATTAAAAAAACAATTCAGGACATGAATAAAATTTTTCTAAAGAGATATTTTAAAGAAAAGCCAGTCAGAACTTCTTGAAATGAAAAGCACATTTAGGGAATTACAAAATGTAGTGGAAAGTTTTAACAATAGACTAGAACAAGAAGAAGAAAGAATTTCAGAACTTGAAGCAAGGCTTTAGAATTAACCCAATCAGACAAAAATAAAGAAAAAATGAATCAAAAGAAATAAACAAATTCTCCAAAAAATATGGGATTATGTAAAATGACCAAACCTAAGAAAAATTGGTGTTTTTGAGGGAGAAGAAAAAGCAAATGGTTTGGAAAACTTATTTGAGGGAATAAATGAGGAAAATCTCACTGGCCTTGCTAGAGATTTAGATATGAAAATGCAAGCAGCTCAAAGAACTCCTGGGAGATTCATTGTAAAAAGGACATCACCATATAGTCACCAAGCTATCTAAAGTCAACACGAAGGAAAGAATTCTAAGAGTAGTGAGACCAAAGCATCAGACAACCAATAAAGCAAAAGCTAAGTTTCTACTTCTCAGTAAAAACTTACAAGCCAGAAGGGATTTTAATTTATCTTTAGCTTTCTTAAACAGAGCAACTGTCAGCCAAGAATTTTGTATTCAGCAAAACTAATTTTCATAAATGAAGGAGAAAGTCATTTTCAGACAAACAAATGCTGAGTAAATTTGTCACTATCAGAGAAGCCCTACAAGAAATGCTAAAAGAAGTTTCAAATCTTGAAACAAAAGCTCAGTATGCACCAGAATAAAATCTCTTGAAAGCATAAAACTCACAGGAGCTATAAAACAATAACACAATGAGTAAAACAAAGTGGGTAACAACTAACATGATGACTGGAACAGTACCTCACATCTCAATATTAATATTGATTGTAAATGGCCTGAATACTCCACTTAAAAGATACTGATTGGTTGCATGGATTAAAAAAAAAATCGCAAACCTAATATCTGCTGCCTTCAAGAGACTCACCTAACATATAAGAATTCATATAAACTCAAGGTAAATGGGTGGGAAAAGATATTCCATGCAAATGGAAACCAAAAGTGAGCATGAGTAGCTATTATTATATCAGATAAAACAGACTTTAAAGGAACAAAGGTAAAAAAAGACAAAGAAGGTCATTAAATAATGCTAAAAGGATCAATCCCACAAGAAGATATTACTATCCTAAATTTATATGCACCTAACATTGGAGCTCCCAGATTAGTAAAACAATTACGCTAGACCTAAGAAATGAGATAACAGCAACATAATAATAGTGGGGGACTTCAACACTCCACTGACAGCATTAAACAGATCATCAAGACAGAAAGGCAACAAAGAAACAATGGAATTAAACTACACTCTAGAACGAATGGACCTAACAGGTATTTACAGAACATTTTACCCAACAACTGAAGAATATACATTCTTCTCTTCACCACATGGAATGTTCTCCAAGATTGGTCATGTGATAGGCCACAAAACAAGTCTCAATAAATTAAGAAAATCAGAATCATATTAAGTATTTTCTCAGACCACAGTGGAATAAAACTAGAAATCAACTCCAAAAGAAATACTCAAAACTATATAAATACATAAAAATTAAATAACCTGCTCCTGAATAATTTTGGGGTTAACAATGAAACAAAGATGGAAATTTAAAATATTCCTTGAAATGAATGATAATAGCAACCTAAGTTATCAAAACCTCTGGGATACAGCAAAAACAGTGCAAAAAGGAAAGTTTATAGGGCTAAATGCCTACATTGGAAAGCCTGAAAGATCACAAACTGACAACATAATGTCACATCTCAAGGAACTAGAGAAACTAGAACAAACTAAAGCCAAAGCTGGCAGAAGAAAAGAAATAACAAAGATCAGAACAAAACTAAATTAATTTGAAACAAAAAATACAAAAGATCAATGAAACAAAAAGTTGGTTCTTTGAAAAGATAAACAAAATTGATAGATCATTAGCTATGTTAACCAAGAAGGGAGAAGATTCAAATAAGCTCAATTAGAAGTGAAACTGGAGACATTACAACGAAAACCACAGATATACAAAAAATCATTTAAGACTACTATGAACACTTCTATGCACACAAACTAGGAAACTAGAGGAAATAAATTCTTGGAAACATGCAACCCTCCTACATTAAATTAGGAAGAAATAGAAAGCATGAACACACCAATAACGAGCAGTGAGATTGAACTAGTAATAAAAGAAAAATTGCCAACAACAGCAGCAGCAGCGGCAGCAGCAGCAGCAACAGCAGCAACAACAACAACAACAACAACAACAACAACAAAAGCCCAGGACAAAATGGATTCACAACTGAATTCTGCCGGACATCCAGAGAAGAATTGGTATGAATCCTACTGAAACTATTCCAAAAAATTGAGAAAGAATGAATCATCTCTAAACCATTCTATGAAGCCAGTATCACCCTAATGCCAAAAACAAGGAAAGTACATAACAAAAAAAGAAAACTATAGACAAATATCCCTAATAAACATAGATGCAAAAATCCTCAACAAAATACTAACCAAATCCAATAGCACATAAAAAAGATAATACACCATGATCAAGTGGGTTTCATCCCAGGGATGCAAGGATGTTTTAACATATATGAGTCAATAAATATGATACATCACATAAAGAGAATAAAAAAAACAAAAACAAAACCATATGATCATCTCAATAGATGCAGAAAAAGCATTTGATAAAATCCACATTCTTTCATGGTGAAAACCCTCAACAAACTAGGCATAGAAGGGACTTACCTCAAAATAGTAAAAGCCATATACAACAAACCCACATCCAACATCATACTGAATGGAGAAAAGTTGAAAGCATTCCCCCACACTTAGAATTGGAATAAGACAAGAATGCCCACTTTCATCATTTCTGTTCAACATAGTATTGGAAATACTAGCAAGAACAATCAAGGAAGAGAAGGAAATAAAGGGCATCCAAAATGGAAAAGAGGAAGTCAAATTATTGCTCTTTGCTGATGATATGATTATATACCTAGAAAACCCCAAAGACTTATTCAAAAGACTCCTAGATTTGATAAATGAATTTAGTAAAGTCTCAGGTTACAAAATCAATGTACACAAAGTAGTATCACCACTATATACCAACAACAACCAAGCTGAGGATCAAATCAAGAACTCAATTTTTTTTACAACAGCTGAAGAAAAAGACCTAGGAATACACTTAGTCAAGGAGGTGAAAGATCTCTATGAGGAGAACTATAGAACACTGCTAAAAAAATAATGGATGGCAAAAACCAATGGAAACACATTGACATTATGGATTTGAAGAATCAATATTATGAAAATGACCATATTACCTAAAGCAATCTACAGATTCAATGCAATTCCTATCAAAATACCAACATAATTTTTCATAAAATTAGAAAAAACAATTCTAAAATTCATATGAAACCCAGAAAGAGCCCAAATAGCCAAAGAAATCCTAAGCAAAAAGAACAGATCTGGAGGCATCACATTACCAAACTTCAAATTATACTACTAAGGTATAGTTACCAAAACAACATGGTATAAAAGTAGACATGTAGACCAATGAAAAATAACAGAGAACCCAGAAATAAAGCCAAATACTTACAACCAACTGATCTTTGACCAAGCATACAGAAATATAAATTGAGGAAAGGACACTCTATTTAATAAATGGTGCTGGGAAAACTGGATAGCCACACGTAGAATAATGAAACTGGATCACTATTTCTCACCTTATTAAAAAATAAACTCAAGATGGATCAGAGACCTTCAGATCTTAAGTCCAAGACCTGAAACCATAAAAATCCTAGAAGGTAACCTAGGAAAACCTCTACTGAACATTGGCCTAGGCAAAGAATTTATGACTGAGACCCCCAGAACAAATGCAACTAAAGCAAAAATAAATAAATGGAACCTAATTAAACTAAAAGCTTCTGTACAGCAAAAGAAATAATCATCAGAATAAACAGACAACTCACAGAGTAGGAGAAAATATTTGCAAACTGTGCATCTGACAAAGGACTAATATCCAGAATCTACAAGGAACTCAAACAAATCAGCAAGAAAAAAAACCTCACAAATAATCCCATCAAAAAGTGGACAAATGACATGAATAGACATTTCTTCAAAGAATATATACAAATGGCCAACAAACATATGAAAAAATGCTCAACATCACTAATCATCAGATAAATGCAAATTAAAACCACAATGAGACACTATCTTACCCCTGCAAGAATGGCCATCATTAAAAAGTCAAAAAACAGTAGATGTTGGTATGGTTGTGGTAAAAAGGGAACAATTAGATACGGCTGGTGGGAATGTAAATTGGTACAATCTCTATGGAAAACAGTATAGAGACTTCTTAGAGAATTAAAAGTAGATCTACATTTGATCCAGCAAACCCATTACTGGGTATCTACCCACAGGAAAATAGTCATTATAGAAAAAAGAGCCTGCGTGCATACATTTATTGGAGCACAATTCACAATTGCAAATATATGGAATGAACCTATGTGCCCATTGACCAATGAGTGGATAAAGAAAATGTGGTATGTATACATCATGGAATACTACTCAGCCATAAAAAATGAAATAATGTATTTTGCAGCAACTTGGGTAGAGCTGGAGGCCATTATTCTAAGTGAAGTAACTCAGGAATGGAAAATGAAATACCATATGCTCTCACTTATGAGACCTAAACTATGGTTACACAAAGGCATACAGAATGACATAATGGACTTTTGAGACTCAGAATGGGGAGGGTGGAAGCAGGGTGAAGGATAAAAACCTACATATTGGATACAATGTACACTACTTGGGTGATGGTTGCACTAAAATCTCAGACATCACCACTATGCAATTAATTTATTCATGTAACCCCAAACCACCTGTACTCCAAAAGCTATTGAAATAAAAACAAAAGAACTAAATTGTGCTTTAGTTGGAAAATTAAGGGTGAAATAGTAATGCAGGGCAGCATAGTAACACAAGGCAGCATATACACATGGCAAGTGAGTAATGAGTGCTGATGTCAGAGGATGCCTCTAGAAAAAGGCACAGAACTAGGCTGGTTGAGTCTTTAGGTGGTTTTCAGTAGGTTCCTCAAATTATAGTCCTACAGGACAAGAAACTTGGTTTTTCCCATGTTTCCTGAGAGCACCGTACTGTCTAGGCCCAATCCACCCAAGTGACATTCTCAAGAGATTGCTGTGAAATACGGAAGGCCAATTTATTGGTTTTCAGGGGGGACTATGCATGTTTAGGGACCCAGATAGTTGTATCTTTATTCAGAGGATTCTCTCCCTAAAGAAGAGAGAGCGAAACCATCACCAGCATTTTGCCTGGTGAGTTTTGAATCAGAGCAAAGGATACCAGATAGACTTAGAAGGAAGATTACCTTAATGTGACCAGACCCATCCACCCATCCTGTTCAGTGTCTTCACTGTAAGTCCTTTGGACTGGGTGGAATTAATACTACTCAAGCCTGCTATTTGAGTCCTCTTGCTTGCACATTTTAATACAATTGGTTATACAACAGGTTTTTTTTTTCAAATTTATTTATACTTTGATTTGATTCATAGGTCATTCTTCCTGCTTTGATCAAGCAATCATCATGTCCCTTTAGGTAAGGAGACCATCCATTTCATAAGAGTTTTGCCAGTCAATGTCTAGATGTTAACTTACTTTTAAGTTCCAGGGCATTCCACTGTAGCTCGCAGGTAGGCATCAAACAAATGAGAAGGGCTCTAGGACTGTGTTTCTAACAAAGGGAACCTAACTGGGGCTATGACTGTGAGAAGGTTTTCCTGGTTAAGAAGTAACTTAGGGAGCTCAGCTAAGGGTGAAATAGACCTGTCAGCCATTTCTCCATGCTAGACGCTAGCTCCTCTATCTCTGAAGGCCCCTTCTGAATAGAATTCTCATGTCACACATGACCTTGGCAGAGTCATCTTTTTTTCTGGGAGCCCAGATGGAGTAAAATCATCTATAAAAGGTGCACAGAATGGAAGGCACATTTGGGGCCATGGCTATGACACATGGGGGCTTCTAGGCTTAATATTTTGCTAAGGGCTGTTTGGAAACACACCTTTGGCTGTGGCCTCTACAGTGTTTTCTCTAACTTGTCCTTGCTAGTCTATTGGCTACGTTTAGAAATCTTGCTGAAGGAAAGTGTCGCATTATGAAACAATCACTGTTTTTGTGCTTTTAACATACTTTCCCCCCAGCCAGGATCTGTCTTTAAGGATGGGAGGTGTATCAGTCAGGGTTCTCTTATAAGGGAGTTTATTAAGTATTAACTCACACTATCACAAGGTCCCACAATAGGCTGTCTTGTAAGCTGAAGAGCAAGGAGAGCCAGTCCGAGTCCCCAGACTGAAGATGTTCGAGGGCAGGAAGCATCTAGCACGGGAGAAAGATGTAGGCTGGGAGGCTAGGCCCATCTTGCCTTTTCACATGTTTTTGCCTGCTTTATATTCTCTAGAAGCTGATTAGATTGTGCCCACCAGATTAAGTGTAGATCTGCCTTCCCCAGCCCACTGACTCAAATGTTAATCTTTTTGGTGACACTCACACAGACACACCCAGGATTAATACTTTGTATCCCTCAATCCGATCAAGTTGACAGTCAGTATTAACCATCGCAGGAGGAGAGCATGAGCTACTTTCCAGGTAAGAGCCACTTGACTTCAAGGCCTTTCTGTGTCAGGTTCCTTTTGGGGTCTGTACTCACTCTGGCACCACAGATTCTTATAAACACCAAAGGAAGCAGGTTTAGGGAAAGGAGATCTCTTGGAAAAAGCACAATGAGGCCCACAGTTGAGGCCCCCAAATGGCCACAGGCTTTTCTCTGAAGAAGCCATGGAGCTCCCTCCTGATGATAAAGCTAGCTCAGCTTGGACGTCAAGCATGGCTCTGGGGCACTGAGCCCAGAATTTGACCTTTGTTCAAGAACAGAGATCCCAGATGCTGGCTCCCAGGACTGTGCCTGTCCACAGTGATGTTTTCACTGAGATGCAGTGAACTGTCAGTGTCTGGTCATCAACTGTTTTTTTCTAGAATGGAAAAGACTTTCTTTTATTCTGTAATAGTATTTATCTACTTTTTAATGTCAAAAATATTATTTCTCATGTGAAATTATTATAATGGCAAACATTAGCTTTTTTAAAAAAATATTCAATTAGCAAAGTAAACAGTTGGCAATCCTTGGGTCTTAATTTTTAAGAAAATTAAATTAAATTTGTGAACCTCTCGTTTTGACCAATGAAAAACTGGTTTCTCAGAGGCTGGGGATTGATTAGTAGGAGGGTTTTTTAGAAAAGGTGGGTTTAAAGCTCCGTGCTTCTAGATTCATTCATCCCCCAGTCCTTCCTTGAACTGTTCCTTTCTTAGACCTCATCTACCCTTAGCTCTGACCCAGTTTCCTCATTGTGCAGACCTGCTTCTCCAAGAACACAGTGAACTTGGCCCGGCAGAGCTGTGGTTTGTGTCCACCCCCATAGCTTATGTCCTTTGATGTTCCGCCTGACTAATGGCCTGTCCATTCTCCTTCAGGACACATAAGGTGATGTCTTCCTGTTCTTCCTAATGGCATTTTTGGCCCACTACTATGAAAAAAGATCACATAAACTGCCCCATGGAACAGATTCTAACTTGGAGATATGATTTAAAAGCTCTATATAACCCTCAAATATCTTTAAGAAAGGTCACTTAAATTCCTACTGAGATTTTTTTCAGCGGTCTTCCAGAAAAAAAGAAAAATTAATTTTTACCTGGAAGCAGTAGTGCATTGGCGTAGTTTATTAGAGCTGTTTAGCCCACTATCATGAAAAAACTTATTTGATCATCATTTTCTTATCTAGCATATCAGAGGTCCTTGAGGAAATTGGAAACGGGCAGGTAGGAAATCGGATGGGGTGATGTAAGGATGAAACTGATTGTGCATTAGGGTTTTATTCTACTCTGGATAGAGAAGGTTGCTGAAGAAACTCATGAAATCTTTATGAGCGTGTGTGTATGTGTCTCCAAGCACAGGGAGGTACTGAAGACTCATGAATAATAGAACTGGAGCTAAACGAAGGTATTACATGCGAAAAATATATGGATTAAGGGCATTAGCCACAAACATCTGCCTGCTTCACAATACTGTCCAGGGTTGGCCTGAAGGGTAAGAAGCAGGCCTGCCTCTAACATTTGTGGGGCTGAGTAAGGATCACATTAATGCCCTAATTACATATATCTAAATATTTAAAAGGTATACATTAAACCAATGAACTATTAAGTAAAATCTGTTTCTTTCTTTCTTTTTTTTTTCATTTTTTTAGAGAGGATCTTACTCTGTTGCCCAGGCTGGAGTGTAGTGGCACAATTACAGCTCACTACAGGCTGACCTCCCAGGCTCAGGTGATCCTCCCACCTCAGACTCCTGAGTAGCTAGGACTACAAGCATGTACTACCGCACCTGGCTATTTTTTTTAATTCTTTGTAGAGATGGGGTCTTACTGTGCTGCCCAGGCTGGTCCTGAGCTTTTGGATTGAAGTGATCCTCCTCCTCAGCCTGGGAATGCTGGGATTACAGATGTGAGCCACCATGCCTGGCCAAATCTATTCTATCTTAACTTGACCAATATACAGCTGATTTTTATTATTCATGGATTCTGTCTTTTCAAATTTGCCTACTTGTTAAAGTTTATTCATGACCCCAAAATCAATACTTGGAGCACTTTCATGGCCATTTATGCACGTGCACAGAGTAGCAACAAATATGAGTTGCCCAATGTGTGTGTTCTCAACTGAAGTGCCATGTTTTGTCTTTTTTTTGTTGGTGATTTTGTTATTAAAAAACGCCCCCAAGTGTAGTGCTGACATGCTGTCTACTATTCCTAAGTGGAAGAAGGTGGTGATGTGCCTTATGGAGAAATACAAGTGTGAGATAAGCTTCATCCAGGCGTGGGTTATGGTACTGTTGACCATGAGTTCAGTGTTAATGAATCAACAGTAAATAAGGTGTTTTTAAACAGAAGTACATGTAAAATGAGGTTATGTATTGATTAGCTGGCAAAAATGCAAAACAAAGTTAAATATTAATCAGTTGACAAAAATGTTGTGATCAAAGATTTTGGGAACCTAACGCTGTATATCTCCTGGGGTAAGCAATCAGCGTTCAATAACTCAATGTTCACAATGACTTTATAGAACATAACTGCTATGAATTATGTGAATTGATTAAACTTCCAAGGTGACAAAATTGAAAAATATGTGTAAAGCTATGATTTTTATTTGACTGGAGCTCATTAAAACATCACTGGATTTAACTTAATTATATCAAGTGTGTCTGGATATTTTGTTGATAGGCCTATGATATTTGGATAGATAATAAGGACATGCACAATTCATTACCTATTATAGCTAATTTTACAATATTTATTTGTCTTGCCTTCATTTCATCAAAATCACTAATTATATTGTTATAATCAAGATTTTTACCTGTTCTATTAACATTAATGATTAAAATTTTTTTCCTTTACATTTTACTGCCTTGGTATTTTTTTTTATTATTATACTTTAAGTTTTAGGGTACATGTGCACAACGTGCAGGTTAGTTACATATGTATACATGTTCCATGTTGGTGTGCTGCACCCATCAACTCATCATTTAACATTAGGTGTATCTCCTAATGCTATCCCTCCCCCCTCCCCCACCGCACAACAGGCCCCAGTGTGTGATGTTCCCCTTCCTGTGTCCAAGTGCTCTCATTGTTCAATTCCCATTTATGAGTGATAACATGTGGTGTTTTGTTTTTTATCCTTGCAATAGTTTGCTGAGAATGATGGTTTCCAGCTTCATCCATGTCCCTACAAAGGACATGAACTCATCATTTTTTATGGCTGCATAGTATTCCATGGTGTATATGTGCCACATTTTCTTAATCCAGTCTGTCATTGTTGGACATTTGGCTTGGTTCCAAGTCTTTGCTATTGTGAATAGTGCCACAGTAAACATACATGTGCATGTGTCTTTAGAGCAGCATGATTTATAATCCTTTGGGTATATACCCAGTAATGGGATTGCTGGGTCAAATGGTATTTCTAGTTCAAGATCCCTGAGGAATCGCCACACTGACTTCCACAATGGTTGAACTAGTTTACAGTCCCACCAACAGTGTAAAAGTGTTCCTATTTCTCCACATCCTCTCCAGCACCTGTTGTTTCCTGACTTTTTAGTGATCGCCATTCTAGCTGGTGTGAGATGGTATCTCATTGTGGTTTTGATTTGCATTTCTCTGATGGCCAGTGACGATGAGCATTTTTTCATGTGTCTTTTGGCTGCCTAAATGTCTTCTTTTGAGAAGTGTCTGTTCATATCCTTTGCCCACTTTTAAAATTTAACTATGTTTTAAGTGAATATAACATGAATATATTTTATAATAAAGTATAAGTTTATACAAGGAAAAATTTAAGACTATATATTAAATTTATTTCTTCTAAAATATTAGAAATTATTTATTATATAAAAAATTAAATTATAATTAATGGATATCAACATTTAAGATCAGCTTTAATTAATCAAATTTTTAATTTTATTATTTGAAAATATAATTCAACCATTGAATATTTTTATAAAAACAAAACTATTTGTCGTTCAGTGCTCATCAATTGCCAATCTATTGTTATCATTATATACCTACCTTTATATACACACAAAATGTGATTGTCTAATATTTCTTTCTAGTTGCCATGTAGAACTGTTGCAAACACTGTAATTACTGAATACTTCTGAATTAGAACTTGAGGAGAAGCAAGAAAATGAGCTTGGCATTACTCGTAAACAATACTTTCTTATTGAACAACCCTTCTTATTAAAGAGTTAATTGTCTCATGCTATATAGGAAGTACTTTAAAACTAATTAATTTGTATCTTCTTTTATCTAAGTGTTTTTGTCACAAATCCTTTCCATACTCTGAGTCCCTTTACATCTCTGGTTCTTATGTCTGCAGTGAAACAACCTAGTGAGATCCAGTACAGCTTCCAACTTATATTAGACCAACTTTCCTCCCTATGACATTAATAGCTGGGGTATGGAGCTGTCAGAGTGATACGTAAACTCCAATCAGATCACCAACTGGCCTCAGAAATGCACACATACAAGGTAAGACTGCAAGAAACTTAGAAACAAGAGCTAGAAGGCTAAAAGAGCTGAATAGAGATTTTGGTGGGTGCCCACTTCAGTAGATTTGGAGTTTTGATTTTAATTCCTGCCAAATGAGAGTGATTGGATGAACACCTCGGCCTTCCCACTGAGGCCTCACATCTTAGAAATAAAGACCATATTACAGGACTAAATGATTTTCCCCAGGACTAAGGGTGATACCAATATAGAGCTACTCTTAAAAACAAAACAGACCAGGCACGATCCCTCATGCTTGTAATCCAAGAACTTTGGAGTATCACTTGAGCCCAGGAGCTTGAGATCAGCCTGGACAACATAATGAAACCTTGTTTCTTACAAAAAATTTAAAAATTAGCTGGGTGTGGTGGTGCACACCTGTAGTCCCGGCTAGTCAGGAAGCTGAGGTGGGAGAATTGCTTGAGCCTGGGAGGTCAAATCTGCAGTGAGCTATAATTCACCACTATGCTCCAGACTGGGTGGCAGAGTGAGACTCTGTCTCAAAAACAAAAACATAAACAAACACACAAAACAACCTGCAAACCAAGTCTTCACAAGTTCAGAGTGATCAAGAAGAGGGATCAAATTTAGTGTCTCTACAACATGTCATTCATAATGTTCAATAGGTAATACAGAACTATTAGATGTTAAAGAAACAGGAAAATATGATCCAAGGTCAAGAGAAAAATCAGTTTATAGGAGCTGACTATGGTTACTCAGATGTTTGAAAAAGCAGAGAAGTGCTTTACCAACATATGTAAAAGAATCTGTGGGAAAAATGTTAAGAGTGAAAAGTTGGTGAATTTTTGAAAATATACAGGCACTGTAAAAAACATTCTAATGAAAATTCTACAACTGAAAAATAAAGTATCTGAAGTAAAAAATTGGATGAGATTAGTAGAAGTTTGGCCGATATAGAAGAAAGGATTATAAATTTGAAGACAGGTCAATAGAAATCATCCAAACTGAAGTACATAGAGAAAAAAAATGGTTGAAAAATAGCAGAGTCCAAGTGATCTATGGGACACTATTGAATACATATTGAAGTTTCAGAAGGAGAGGTGAGGGAGAATGAGGAAGAAATAGTTGAAGAAGTCTTGGTAGAAAAATTTCCAGATTGGGTAAAAAGATACCCATCTATGATCCAAGAGTCTTGGAGAATCCCGAACAGGGTAAATATACGGAAAACTAAATAACGTAAGAGTCAACTGCTGAAAACAGAAGGTAAAAGACATCTTAATATTTGACACAATTCTTCATTAGTCTCTTGTGTTTCTACACATCTGATCAGAGAGACTAATTTCCCTTTTGTTCCAGACTACCTTTTCAAAGATGGTTGTATATCAAACAGCCTTGGAAGACAGGGTGTCTCCTTGTGTAGCACAGGACAGGTTTGTTTACTGCTCAGTGTAAGAAATGTAATGTTTCCCTCCAGGATCAAGGTCTGGCAGGCTTACTGAAAGGCAGCTATTAGCTTGCTACTGAGTTCTTGTGGAAATTGAACACCTGACCATGGAGGCATTGTGTTGTGACTCTCTGCCTTGATATAAACAAGTCTGTGTTAACTCAGACTCAATGAGTAGGAATCTAAGAGCTCTACTTGTCAAATGGAAATGGTATGTTCAAAAATGTAGCTGGCCAGATTCCGGTGGTATCTTGGCTTTACATGAAAAAGTGCCTTTTATTCCTTTGGGAGAAACTTCTTTCCTATTTTACTGCCTGAAGCAAAACTATTGCTCAGTGGGCCCTTGAATCACCAAGGTTTCTCTAAATACCTGGGTTTAGTTAACAGGTGGCTAGACTAAAATCTGACTAACTTGAGCTGTTGCCAATGGCCTGGTGTTTGGTATGCCACACAGAAGCAACACACTGGTGGATTAATGGAACCCTTCTTTTGGGGCCATGAACCATGAGAACAAATTGTGGCTGCTGACTGAACTGTCTGAATTACTCATGGATGCCTACAGTAAGGGCCTATCTTTTTTTTTTAACAGCAGCATGGGACTCTATTTTGTTTATGTTACCATATTTTATTTAATCAATCTTTTATGCTTGAACATTTAGATAGCTTCCAATGTTTTGCAATTACAAATAATCCTATAGTGAATAAAGCTCATGCATGTGCATATTTTTTACTTAATTTTTATAGTAGTTTTAGATTCACAGCAAAATTAAGAGGAAGGTACTAAGATTTCCCATACACCTGCTGCCCCCACCTGTGCATAGTGTCCCCCGTTATCAACATCCCCCACCAAAATGGTACAATTATTAACAATTGATGAACTTACATTGACACAGCATAATCACCCGAAGTCCATAAGTTTACTTTAGGGTTCACTCTTGGTGTTCATTCTATGGGTTTGGACAAATGTATAATAACATGTATGTATGACTCATGCACATGTGTTTTTGTATCACTAGAGGTGTATCTTTAGAAGTGGGGTTGCTGAGTCAAAAGGTAAATGCATCGGTAATTTTGTCAGAGATTGCTATATTCTCTTCCAGTTAGGGTTGTTATAGAGTGCATTCCCACCAGCTATCTATAAAAGTTCTTTTCCCCTCTATATCATTGCCTGCAGGATATATTGTCAAGCTCCTGAACTTTTGCCAATCTGATGAGTAAGAAATGTTGTCTCAGTGGTTTTAATTCTTGTGTTTCCTTTGTCTGACTTCCATTTCAACAACATTCTCTATGACCACTTTTAAAAATTATAATTGTATTTTAATTAAGTAGATTTTTAAAATATCAAATTCTATAGATGAAATCTATAGTGTATAGTCTGAAATGAAAAAAAGCACTGCAGAAGAAAACAAAACAAAAAACCATTGGAGAAGAAAAGATTAATGAGCTAGAAAAAATAGAGGCAGAAACTAACACAAATGAAACGTTCAGGGAAAAATGAATTTGAAAAATAAAAAGACTATCAGTGGGAAAACTTTAAACACCCTACTATATGGGGAAAAGGAATTACCATTTTTTATTTCTTTTTAACATTTTTTTCTAATTCTGTGAAAAATATCATTGGTAGTTTGATAGAAATAGCATTGAATCTACAAATTACTTTGGGTAGTATGGCCATTTGAACAATATTGATTCTTCCTGTCCATGAATGTGGAATGTTTTTCCATTTGTTTGTGTAATCTCTGATTTCCTTGTGCAGTGATTTGTAGCTGTCTTTGAAGACTTCCTTCACTTCCCTGGTTAGCTGTATTCCTAGGTATTTTATTCCATTTGTGGTAATTGTGAATGGGATTGCAGTCTTGATCTGGCTCTCAGCTTGGATGTTTTTGGTGTATAGAAATGCTATTGATTTTTGTACATTGATTTTGTATTCTGAAACTTTGATGAACTTGTTTATTAGATCAAGAAGCTTTTAGGCAGAGACTATGAGGTTTTCTAGGTATGAAATCATACTGCATGCCAATAGGAATAGTTTGACTTCCTCTCTTCCTATCTGGATGCCTTTTATTTCTTTCTCTTGCCTGAATGCTCTGGCTAGGACTTCCAGTACTATGTTAAATAGGAGTTCTGAGAGTGGGCATCCTTGTCTTATTCTGGTTTTCAAGGGGAATGCTTACAGTTTTTACCTATTCAATATAATGTTGGCTGTGAGTTTATCATACATAGATGGCTCTTATTATTTTGAAGTATGTTCGTTCAATGCCTAGTTTGTTCAGTGTTTTCAACATGAAGTGATGTTGAATTTTATTAAAAGCGTTTTCTGCATCTAGTTCTGTTTATGTAATAAATCACATTTATTGATTTGCATATGTTAACCAATCTTGAATCCCAGGAATAAAGCCTACTTGATCGTGGTGGATTAACTTTTTGATGTGCTGCTGGATTTGATTTGCTAGTATTTTGTTGCAGATTTTTGCATCTATGTTGGGATATTGGCCTGAAGTTTTCTTTCTTTCTTGTGTCTCTGCCAGGTTTCAGTAGCAGAATGATGCTGGCCTCATAGGATGAGTTAAGGAAGAGCCTCTCCTCAATTTTTTGGAATAGTTTCAGTTGGAATGGTGCCAGCTCTTCTTTATACATCTGATAGGAATTGGCTGTGTATTCATCTGGCCTGAACTTTTTTTGGGTTGGTAGGCTTTTTGTTACTGATTCAATTTCAGAGCTAATTATTTTTTCTGTTCAGGATTTGTTTCTTCCTGGTTCAACCTTGGGAGATGGTATATTTCCAGGAATGTATCCATTTCTTCTAGGTTTTTTAGTTTGTGTGCACAGAGATGTTTGTAATAGTCTCTGAGGATTTTTTTTTATTTCTGTGGGGTCAGTGGTAATGTCCCCTTTGCCATTTCAAGATTATGTTTATTTGGATCTTCTTTCTCCTTTTCTTTATCACTCTAGCTAGTGGTTGATCAATATTCTTTATTCTTTCAAAGAATTAATTTTTGGTTTTGTATGGTTTTTTGGTCTCAATTCCCTTCAGGTCAGCTCTGATTTTAGTTATTTCTTTTCTTCTGCCAGCTTTGGGGTTGGTTTGCTCTTGTTTTTCTCATTCCTCTAGGTATAATGTTAGGTTATTAATTTGAGATCTTTCTAAGTTTTTGATGTGAGTGTTTAGTGCTATAAACTTTCCTCTTAACACTGCTTTAGCTGTGTCCCAGAAATTCTCATATGTTGTTTCTTTGTTTTCATTTGCTTCAAAGAATTTTTTGATTTCTGCCTTAATTCTTTACCCAAAGGTCATTCAGTAACAGGTTGTTTAATTTCTATGTTGTGTGGTTTTATCTTCCCAAATTCTTCTACAGAAGCTGGTTCTCTGAGGCTAGTACTTCTAGACCTACAAACTTTCAAGTACTTTCTCCATAGTCAGGGTTTTGTTTCCAGCCTGTGTTCGGTATTTTTTTGTATTTACTGTTCTACATTTTTCTTCTAGAGATGATTTTTGTTTGTATGTCTTCTAAGTTCTCTCCTTCCTTTTCTTCTTTTTCATAATGACTTTTTATTTCCTTCCCACCCCCACACACTCTTCACACCCACAGGATTGTGGTTGTGGCAGAGGCTGTTGGTAGAAACTGTGTTGGAATTTGATCCTTTATTTTTCCTGAAAGCCTAGTTTATTTCTCTACTTGAGTTTTTTTTACATTTAACTCTTCAATCAATTTGTAATGGTAAAGTAAGAATTTATCACTAATTTTTTCCTTAAATAGCCAATTTTTCAAAACCATGACATGTCATAATATGATTAGTTTTTTATTATTCGGGTTGTGGTAGTTGCTTTATTAAATACTAGGGTCTAGTTCAAGAGAATCTATTGGCTGAACATGGTAGCTCACACCTGTACTCACAATGCTTTGGGAGCCTGAGGAAGGAGAATTGCTTGAAGGCAGAAGTTAGAGGATGTAGTGAGCTACGATTGTGCCACTGCACTCCACTTGGGAAACAGACTGTCTCAAAAACAAAATAAAACAAACAAAGAGAGTACCTATTATAAATCATTAAATTCAAATATCAGTACCGTAATGTATTACAATCCTTTCAAATTTAAACTTTTAATTTTAGATGTATGGAAAAATTCTGAAGATAGTCTAGAAAGATTTCTCATACCCCACACCCAGTTTTCCCTATTATTAACACCTTATATTATCATGGGACACACATTTGTGTGCACACACAAAAAAAGAACCAATATTGACAGGTTGTTATTAACTAAAACACACATTTCATTTAGATTTCCTTATTTTCAAATGAATGTCTGTGTTGTGTTTCAGGATCCTAGCTAGGATACTATACCATATTTAGTTGTCCTGTCTCATCAGGATCCTCCTGGTTTGTATTTACTTTTTTTTGTGATAGTTTCTCAGATTTACTTTGTTTTCAACGACATTGAAGGTTTTGAGAAGTATTATTCAGATATTTTGTGAAATGTTTTTGAATTTGGATCTATTTTTCCCCCATGATTATACTGGGGCTATGGATTCTTAGAGAAGGAATAAAATATAGGTTAAGTGTCATTTTCAACACATTGTATGGGGGTACATACTATCAATATGACCACCTTAGTCTGTTCATGCTATTGTCCCAAAATACCTGAGTCTAGGTAATTTATAAGCAACAGAAATGTGTTTCTCAAAGTTCTCGAGGCTGAGAAGTCCCAGATCAAGGTGACTGTAGGTTCAGTGTCTGGTGGGGCCTTAGTCTGTCTGCTTCCAAGATGTTGCCTTGTTACTGTGTCTTCCTGAGGGATGAATGGTGTGTTCTCATATAGCAGAATGGTGGAAGGGCAAAAGGGGCATCAGCTATTTTCCTCCAACATATTTTTTTTAATTAGGCACTAATCCATTTATGAGGGCAGAGCCCTTGTTACTTAGTCAATTCTCAAAGGTCCCACTTCTTAATTTCACCACAAGGGGATTCAGTTTCAACATGAATATTGAAAGTAAATAGAGGGAAAACATGTCCAACAAGTGGATTCTGAGGCATTTTTAAAGTCTAGAGGTCAAGAAACTGAAAAGGGATGATCAAAGGAGGTTGAGTAGAATGGCCAATAAGGTAGAAGGAAACCATGGGAATGTGATGTGTTGAGAGCCAAGTAAAGAAGGAAAGCATTAATGAATCAAACCATTCATCTTCTCTGCTCCATCCCCAGTATGCAAAACTATGCTAGAAGGAATGGCATTGCTTGTGTCCAACAGATTCACGATCTCCAAAAATAACTTTCACTACTATTCACTGTTGTGGCTCTTCTAAACCTTCACCCTTCTTGATTCCCTCTCCTTCAAGATGATTTGTCTTCTGCTTCACAGAGAGAACTGATATAATCAGGCTTTAACTTCCCCGACTTACCAGTTTTGTACCTCTATCTGTCTATATGTGCATCTACTTTCACCTTCCTCTCTCAGCGTCAGAGGATGGGTGGACTGTTTTCTGTTTAAGATGTGTCCCCTCACAGCCAGCATTTTTGTTTAAGTCCCACAGTCCCCTGTTGAAAATTGCTTATTAGTTTTCTTTATCTTTATATTTTTAGTTTCTTTCTGTCTAGTAGGTTCTTTCCAGTGGAGTGGGGGAAGCTGAACTGAGGAAACGTAGAAGAGCTTATGCTTATTATTTATTTATTCTTCTAAAGCATGGAGGGGAGTTCTGCCTACCCTGAGGGAGAAAACAGCATTGAAACAATATTTTTCATTCTTCCCACCACTCCCTCCCACTTCCTCAACACGAGTGGGACGATTTATCTTGCTGGTGAGATCAGGGCAAGAGGCAGTGCTCATGAGTGGTCTGTTTTTTTTGCCTTCTCTCCTGTACAGCCAGCTGTTTTGATTGGTGAGATTTGACATTCTTTCTAGGCTGTCTCCTCTATGCAAAATGCTGGTGGAAACCATGATGTGCTTGCTCAGGCCCCACAACTTCCCATCCTCTGCCTGGAAGTCAGTGAGATACTTTAGCTGTTGGAGGTAAGTTAGGAAGCACATTTCAGACTGGGTGCAGTGGCTCATGCCTGTAGTTCCAGCACTTTGGGAGGCCGAGGCGGGTGGATCACACGAGGTCAGGAGTTCGAGATCAGCCTGGCCAACATGGTGAAACCCCGTCTCTCTAAAAATACAAAAATTAGTCAGTCGTGGTGGTGGGCACCCGTAATCTCAGCTAATCAGGAGGCTGAGGCAGGAGAATCACTTGAATCTAGGAGGCAGAGGTTGCAGTGAGTCGAGATCATGCCACTGTACTCCAGCCTGGGAGACAAGGGTGAAACTCCATCTAAAATAAAAATAAAAATAAAAAAATTAAAAAAAGCACATTTCAATTTCTAGTGCAAGCTTTGTTCTCTGTTTCAACTTTATTATGAACATAACTGATATTTCCCCTCCTATTTGACTCATATCTGCTTATCAATTTGGTTCAGAACTTGGAGAAGAAGAAAGGTATAATTAGTACCTGGAACTTCCAACATATAATACTGGGAAAACTTCAGAGTCGATTCTCATTTGGAGACAAGGTTACCCTGTAGCAAGAAAGAGCCTTCATGTGTGACCAGAGAAGAGGATTTAGCATGTCTCTAATCAGTGTGGTTTGCTGTACATTGTTGAGAGCAGATATGGTGGGTGTGCCTGATACTGGCATCAGATCAGAGTGTTTTAGTTCTGTCTAGTAAAGGCTTACTTCAGAACAGGTGGTGCTTCAGTATAAAGGCTTTTAAGGCTTGAGTGGATGCAACACTGTTTTTATCAAGTTGTTTTTAACATTTATTATTATTTATTTATTTATTTTAGATTCCAAGATTGCCAGATGTTACTGCTGTAAAAAGATGGGGACAAAGGAATGCTACTTAACTCTGCTGCATTACATGTTACTCAAGCCCGTAAAATTCATGCAGCAAATGTTTTTGGTGTTCTGCTTTGGATCCCCCAGCACTCACCCACGCACCGGCTGATAGCTTCCTACTATGACAACTCTGAACTAAATTCAGCCCTGGGTGCTTTTTCCACTATTATGTTTGCTCCAGTTCCTGCTGCCATTGTTGTAAATAAAGGATGCAGGTTTTACACAGCAGAGTGAACCTCTCACCTGCAAGTAGTGTATCCTTGCCAGTGCTTTGAGATATGCAACTGCTGGGCTCTTGCTACTTTGCTTATGTGGTTTCAGCCCAATCTCAGTCCTGTTCATCCTAATTTCTGACCCCATTTTTGCAAACAGCAGGTATAACTTTTCCATTTCTGATGAGTCCCATATCTCTGGAACTGTATGTTTTTGCTGGCACATTATGAACTATGCTGTTGCTGGGCTTTTTTTTTTTTTTTTTTTTTTTTTTTAACTTTCTGTACTTCTTTTTCTTTCTCACACTAGTTTATACCTGATTTCAGCTACTTTTGGCAACCCCTATACATATTCTGGAGATTGAAAATGTTATCTGTCTCCTAGTTGTGTTAAAAATGTAGGCTGGGTGCAGTGGGTCACGCCTGTAATCCCAGCACTCTGGGAGGCCGAGGCGGGCGGATCACCTGAGGTCAGGAGTTTGAGACTAGCCTGGAGAACATGGTGAAACCCGTTTCTACTAAAAATACAAAAATTAGCTGGGCATGGTGGCGGGCACCTGTAATCTCAGCTACTCTGGAGGTTGAGGCAGGAGAATCGCTTGAACCCAAGAGGCGGAGGTTGCAGTGAGCTGAGATTGCACTGTTGCACTCCTCCCTGGGCAACAAGAGCAAAACTCCTTCTCAAAAAGAAAAAAAAAATTGGAGTTTGCAGGATATTTTATTCTACTCATTCTCAATGTCTCCTTGCAAGAGGACAAAGGGTGACACCTTGACTTATGCAGCTATGTTCATACCAGAAATTTTGGGAGTTGTATCATTCAGGGTGCATACAGAGACAAGAATTATACCAATTATTTCATAAGAAACAATCTTATGTAAAGAAAAGACAAAAGAGAGAGTGAGGTATCCCAGAGCCAACAGTGACAGAAAGAAGCTACTACTCCTTTTGCTGAGGGTACAAAGAGAAGGATTTGGGATTCATAAAACCTTAAGGTGTAAATGAGCAGTCCTTGTAGATTTGGGACTCAAACTCTGAGATGGAGGGACACTTTTTGGCTGGTACTTGTACCTCAAGAATTTGGAATACAGTTCCATGATGGTGGGACTCAGACTTCTGAATGATTGATAGCTGCTTGACTGGAGCTGGTGTCTCTGGTCTTACAAGAGGAAACCCTTGGAACTAGGACGGGCTTCTGAAGAGGTATTGGCTGGTTGGTGTTGGCGGCTCTAGGGGACTGGGCGTGGGGGTGAGGAAATGACTATTTTGTTAGTGTGGGAAAAATGCAAATTGGAAGAAACAAGTAAACTGGAATCAACTGGTGCTCTTAGTTGATGAACCATTGCTGTAGTGACACTGATAGAATCAGGGAATAAACAGGAAGGAGCAAATCCTTTGTTCCTCCTTCAGGCTCCCAGTCTCACAATAGTGCAGAGTCTCACACATTGGCAGAGAGGAACAGGGAACCAGTGCCATCAAGCAAAGGACAGAGTCTGGGTTTGAAATTATGGGACAGCAGTTCAGTGTCCTTTTCAGGTAAAAACACATAGCTTTCTTTAATTCTGACAAAATCTGCATTTTTGTTCTTTAGCTACTTTATTCTCACTTTCTTCTGTAGATTAAGTTTGGCACTTCTGGATGTATTCTCCATGGTCTTTATCCTTTTACACTGTGTGCTTTTTTAGCTTCATCTTCTAACTCACTAATTTGCATTTCAACCGTATCCAATTAGGTAGTTAATAACTAAATTTTTTGATTTCAATAATTTGTTTTCATTTCTAAGGCCTCGGATGTATTCTTTTTCATATCTGTTCTTGTTTTATGGGTACAATATCCCTCCTCATCTTTCTGATATAATATCTTTATTTTGGAGTGCTGGGCCTTAATTTTTTTTGCCTTAGAAGTTTCTTTTTTTTTAGATTAGAAAAAATATAGCTGGAAATATGCTGCTAGATACTGAATGCATATTTTGACCAACTCAAATGCAAACATGTCCTTGCAAAATTCACCAGTTGGCCAAGTTAAAAATCTGCCTATTTCCCAATAGAATCTCACATCAGTATTCTCCTTAGCAAATGTATTTGATGAATGAAAAACAGTGACTAGGGCTGGGTGTGGTGGCTCATGCCTGTGATCACAGCACTTTGGGAGGCCAAGGCGGGTGGATTGCTTGAGCCCACAAGTTTAAGACCAGCCTGAACAACATGGCAAGACCCCGTCTCTACAAAAAATAAAAATTAGTTGGGTGTGGTGGCATGGGCCTATAGTCCCAGCTACTGGGGGGCTAAGGTGGGAGGATTGCCTGCGTCCTGGAGGCGGAGGCTGCAGTCCTCACTGCACTCCAGCCTGGGCAACAGAGCAAGATGCTATCTCAGAAAAGAAAAGAAAAACTGTGACTCAGAAGGGTGGGGGCTGCTGGCTAGGGCAGACTTTAGATGCTGTCCATAGCTTTGAACTTGCCGAAGGCCTGCATGGGACTCATATACTTCTCTTACTGGCATTTGATGGAGATCACATGGGATGCCTTCACTGTTTGTACCACGATGTTCATCGTACAAACACAATGTTCAGCAATTCCTTGGCTGCTGGATTGGGGTTACTGTGCTGTCCATCCTGGAGATGACAAGCTCCTCACTGAGGTTATGAACCATGGCCATGATTTTGCTGCAGATGTTGAGGTGGTGGCAGTAGAGGGTGATGTGCTGCAGGTGGGCTAGCAAGTGCGGCTTGCAGGCTGAGTCTGAGCAGTAGTTTGTAACGATAAAGTTAAGCTGATCCATCCTAGATCTTGTCTTAGCAATTTTCTTGGCTGCACTGATCTTGTTTGATGAATTTTTGAGCAGTCCTTCACATTGGGTAAAGTCAGTCATCTCTCTCATTAGCATGTACATTACCATAAGTCTGCTTGGCCAGCATGATGATGTCATTGCCACTGTTATCCCATTTGGACATGTCAGCATCCAGATTGCTCTTTTGTTCTTCTTCTAGTTGTCTGACTAAGTCATTTTACTCAACAATAAATTGCATTTATTGTCTGTCTTTCATGTCTCACTCTTCAGAAATCTGAAAATTCTTGTCTATGGGATAATTATTTTAGATTAGATTTCCTGTTCCATAATGGTCTTTGTGCATCTCACTAAAGAAAATTGGGTGAAGCTACTATTAAGTTTTATGCTTTGAACTGTTTTCTCTGAGAGCCAGGGATGGGTGGGACATACCCTTAGGCATGAAGCACCATCTATTGGTCTTCTGAGCGAAACTGTTAATTTTCCCCTGAAATGATCAGATACCCAGACACTTATCCCACCTGAAGACATTTTCTGTTGCAGGTGATTGGCCTGCAGAAGGCAGGTGGAGATCTATAGTTAGTCAACCAGTCTGGTTGCTTCCTTTGAAGTATGCCCACAAATCTCATTATTATGTTGGTCGCCCCTCATGATCCCAGCTTCTGCCACCTCCAGATACAGAGCTCCCATGACATTGCTAGCACCTTTTGTAGTTGTGCCCTCTTCTGGATTCTCACCTGTGAGATGGTGTGTGGTTTTCCCTCTTCTCTCCAATCCTGTCTCTTCTCAGTGTCTTGAAGATTCCTCACAATGTCTGATTCTTTGAGGCTTCCATCTTGTTTTGGAGTGGAGCTGCATACTTACTAAATTTTAATAATTATATTTTAAATTATTTTTAGTGCTGGCAAAACTAGAGCATGTAACATGTGTTTGGCTTAGAATATAAAAACTAGAAATAGTTCCTGGAATTTTATATGGTGGAAGTGAGAGGGTGATGGTTTACTACTTGTCAGCTTATGGAACTAAAATAATGAGAATTTGTACCATGACTATGTGTTCCATAGAGAAACTATCTAGAGGAGGAAAGGATGAAGCTAAATAGAGGAAAGAGGGAAGGCTCTGAGAGCACAGACACAGTGCAGTTCTCGAGGTTCCTGGAGCTATTCTTTCTTGGTCCTTACTATTCTTTCTTCACTTTAGTGACCCATCCCAGGATCCCTGCAGTTTACTTCCCCCACCCTGGATTTTGCCCATCCCTCACTTTTTCTTTTGCTTGAGGTGCCATATGTGTCCATCTATAAATACAAAAAATAAACCTATCTCACCATCTCACGCGTGAGAATGCAGAGGAGGGCACAAATACAAAAGGTGCTAGCAATGTTGTGGGAGCTCTATGTCTGCAGGTTTGTTTTCCCTCTTTATAGCTGTACCTCAGAAAATAGTTTATCCTATTTAGGGGACCCTCTCAATGGTTTCATTCTGAATAACAATGTTCAATGATGTCTGGGGAGCACATGAGCCTGAAATAACCTTCATCCAGTGCTAGTTTTGGGTACTGATAATGTTGAGCTTTACCTGTAATTAATCTAATCAATCAATCTAATCAATCTAAAATTGATTAGAAATGTTGATCATTAATAATGACAAAATACATTTTGTCATTGTTTCAAAAGACAAATTAATGTAACTTTGGATGTTATAATAATACAGTAAAAGGTTTACTTATGGACATCAGAAATATGCAACTCTAGGGTGAATGGGGAAAAATACCCGTTATATATTATGTGAATATCCTATGGCTTGGGACAAAACTTCCAGGGACAGTATCATATACAGATTCAAAAAATGCTATACTGAAAAATCTAGAAATTACAGTGATACACTCTGGGAAAATTGTGTTGAATGATTTATTGAAAGTGAGAATGCATCAGAAGAGTGTGATAAACTGATTTAAAGAAATGCATAGTATTCATTATAAAAAAGTTATCCCAGTAGTTTCCTATTATATTATTTTATATATAATTTTAAATATGGAGTAAAAATAATATGAAGTATTGATACATAGGTATTTGACTATTTGACATAAATTTCTAAAAGCATTGATTTGGGCTAATAATTTATTTTTTAATTTTCAAGTTTCCTCCTTGGGAAAATGGAAGGCTGTATTTGAATATACAAGGCAGTGGGTGTTGGGTGTCAATTGCTTGCCAGTCCTGTCTAATGTGTCAGGAGCCAGTGGATGGGTTATCTCTACAGGAATATAATCAATAAGGTGTGTATTCAGGTCGAGCTAACTGCTTGTCACTTTTTCTCTCTCATGAAGTGCAGCTAAAGAAAATAGTCATTCTCTTCTTAAAGTATTAAGATCCAGGCCAAAGGAAATGGAATAGCTAGTGGCTGTTTAAAATGTGGGAAACATAGCACTGCTAACCAGTTATCCACTCCAAATGAGAAATGTGATGTGCTAGAAAACATATTGGAGAAACATGGTTGGGTTCTAGAGGTAAGTACATAGTCCCTCTGTGGAATTGAGGCATCTGATAATTTAGAGGGCATGAATTTCAGGAGCTGACTGAAGTGGGAAACCCAGGAAAGAGAAGCACATCTTATAAGGCTTCCAAGGGCACTTAGTTTTCTGCTAGTCTTTCTAGGAATGCAGGTGCCTGGCAACAGAAGCACGTAGAACCGTCTATTCAAATCTGCCAATACTTGTTTAGAAAGGCTACTCAGAGGACAAAACATATTTTCAAACTGTGAATTAGAAGCTTCAAATAGAATTGAAGCTCAGAAAAGATTATATGCCTCGAGGAAAGAACAGCCGTGTTCGTAATGATGTTTGGGTTCAAGTTCATAGATGCTCAAACTGGAGAGCCCATAAAGCATCCAGCAGTTTGGTTGCTTTCTTCTGAAGAATGTGAACTGAATAGATTCTTTTTCTTTTAAGAGGAAGCAGCTCTTGCTCTAACTGTTGGTCCACGGACTAACACATGTGTTAAGAAGAAACCACATATTGGCTGAAACTAATGGACTCACATTGCCTTTGATGTGGCCTGGCATAAAATTTGGTCCATAATGAGCAACAGGCACCAACTCTGTCTAGCTCAAGCTTCAACACTGGATGTTATTGGCAGGTTGAAATGCAGTTGCTAGGTGGCTGACTAGGGTCACCCAATTACTAAGGGAATCACTCCCACACACATGGCTGGACTAGACCTTAAGTGGTTTAAGCACTGAAAAAATTGTGTCTCTTCATATATGTAATCCAAATGGAAAACAGCGCTAAACCACAAAGTAAGTAAAGTTTCTGCTGTTCCCAAAATGAGTATTTTAATTCTTTTGAAATTTTGGCATTTTAAAAACCTTTTTTCCTCCATTTTTTGATGCCTTTGCCATGCTGTTGTCTTCAGTACATGCTGAATTTATTTAATGGACAAGTCAACACTTCACAAACACTAGCCTCACAGTGAATCACCCTTATATTGTGCTGAGGGGGATGTAACTTATTAAAACCTCAAAGGAGGGCAACTTGGTAGTATTAGCAAAATAAAACATGCACACAGTCTTTGGCTCGACAATTCTCCTTCTAGGAACTCATCTACAAAAGCACTCACACTTGTGCAAAGTAATACACATGCAAGGTTATTTAGCAAAATGATAGAAACAGTTTTCATACTCATAAAAAAATTAGACACATCCAGAGAGTGAACTGTTATACATTTGTTTCTTTAAAAAATGAGAGTATTCTTTATGTATTTTAGAGGCATTATCTTCAAGATATAATGTTAAATAAAAAGCAAATGTTCAAGATAATTTATATAATTTAGTGCCATTTGTGTAACATACACATTTACTTCTGTATGTACAGAGCACTTCTGGAAGGACACATCAAAACTGGCAGCAGCGTTTGTCTCTTAGGAGTAGAACTGAGGAGTTAGTTGGCCAGCAGAGATGAGAGAGGGGGTTATTTTTCACCGCATTTTTAATCTTTTGAATATTATAACATTTATAACTAGCTTTCCAAAAAGGAATAAAATCAAATAATCTAGGAAAACTAATTAATTTTTGTGTTAGCAAATGACAAACCACCATATGTCTTAAACCCTTGAGGCAACTTAATAGTTAAAACCATGGAAGGAAAAACGGGGGAATGCCAACGATATGTTTTATTAAGAAAGGGAAAGATGGATTCTCAGATTTGATTAATATTACTGCACATGTGTTCCATGGGCTATCAGTGTGGGCATCACCTGAGAGCTTGTTAGAAATGCAGAATTTCAGCCCCCATCCCAGACTCACTGAATCGGATTACACAGTTTAAGAAGATTCCTGGATTGAATACACGCTAAGGTGTGAAAAGCACTGTTCTATATTCCTCTTCCACTATTCCTCTGTGTCTATGGTACAGCTGTTTTTGTTTTGTTTTGTTTTGTTTTCTGAGACAGGGTGTTACTCTGTCGCCCAGGCTGGAGTGCAGTGGTGTGATCTCGGCTCACTGCAACCTCCGCCTCTCAGATTCAAGAGATTCTCCTGCCTCAGCCTGCCAAGTAGCTGGAATTACAGGCGCCCACCATGACATCTCACTAATTTTTGTATTCAGTAGAGACAAGATTTTGTCACGTTGGCCAGGCTAGTCTCGAACTCCTGACCTTGAGTGATCTGCCCGCCTTGACCTCCCAAAGTGTTGGGATTATAGGCCTGAGCCACTGCACCTGGCCTATTGCTGGTTTTTTTGTTTTGCTTTGTTTTGTTTTGTTTTAACCAGTGTTAGATGTTTGGGGACAAGCTAAGCTTTGCTTGACCTGGCACAAGTATTAACAGAAGCCAGAATTCTAACCTCATTTTTTTTTAATATTCTTTTTCAGACTGTGTACTTTTTCCTCTACAGTATGCTGGCTATGACTGCTGGTTTTCTCTCATATTTGTTCTCTTCTTCTTCCTCAGTAATAAAACTCTTAACTTCTTGTTAGGCACATGGAAGCCCATGTAATGGTTATATTCCTCAACCATTCTCATACCTAGATGCAGCCAAGTGACTAGGTTCTGGCCAAAGGGGTGTTTGCATCTCCTGGGACATGTCGTTAAAGAGAGGGGCTGTGCTCTTTTTGAATGTTCCTCCTTCATTTTTCCTGAAATAGGAATGCAATGTCTAAAGCTCTAGCAGCCTTGGGTAGCCTTGGGAGTTGGGAGTGGGAACCATGCTTAGGAAGCAACTGGAGAAAAGAAGCCTAATGCAACCATGAGATCCTGGAGCCTGACATACAGGTAAAGCTCAACATTTACCTATTAATAATTAATGATGAGTTTCACATCTTGAAGGCGATTTTTTAATGTAAATAAAATTCTGAGGCTTTTGAATGTAGATGCAAGAAGGCACCTGACTTCTGTGTGTGTGTGTGTGTGTGTGTGTGTGCACGCACACACCTGTTTGTTTGTGTTTGGAGCATCATAGCTAATTGATGAACTATGATCAACTGAAAAGTCATGTTTATGGTATTAAAATACATTCTAATTATCATTAATACAATTTTCCTAGAAAAGAAAGATGAAGGAGGTAAAGTTGCAAGTGATTTCAGTGTAGTGGAAGGAAACTAATGAGGTAGGCGGGATAGACACGGCCTCAAGATGGAGTCCCATTATGCAGGAAGGTACCCCATGGTAAAGAAGGGCACCTGTGTGTGTGTAGTCAGGTGAATATACTTTATATGTGCATGAATTATATACGTGAGCCACACACACATACACACACACCTAAACACATCAATCAATTGCACATTTACTCTTTCATTCAATATCTATTTTATTTCAGGTGCTAGGTAGGTGCTGCTGATATAAAGATAATAAAAACTAATGTTTATTGAGAAACTCATATTATCCAAGAATTATGTTGAAAGCTTTAGAGTATCCCATTAAATCCTCCCTAGAACACTTTGGGGAGGTATTTGTAATGAACATTTCTAACTTTTTAAAAACCAGAGTGAATATAAACTTTTATTTTTCTTTCATTTCTACAAATAAAAGATAGTTTCTAGTTTTAGCTCAACACAAATTGAACTAACGAGAATCAAATTTACATCTGTCAGAAAAATAAGTAGATGACCATTTCATTTTTAAAATTTTTTGAATTTTTAGTTTTTGTGGGTACATAGTACGTGTATGTATTTATGGGATACAGAAGATGTTTTGATACAGGCATGCAATGTGAAATAAGCACATCATGGAGAATGGGTTATCCATCCCCTCAAGCATTTATCCATCGAGTTGCAAACACTCTTTAAGTTATTTTAGAGTTAACTTACTATTGAGTATAGTCACCCTGTTGTGCTGTCAAACAGTAGGTCTTATTCATTTTTTCTAACTTTTTTTTTAATACTCATTAACCTTCCCACCAGATAACCTTTTAAAGTAGAGGCTTGTCTTCAAAGCTTGAAACACGTGGCTCAAAATATTGTGGTATGTGTTACTAGAGAAACAAGTGTGATGCCAGAATTAGGGTTATAGCTGACACAAAACAAGTTGTATCTGTTTCTCGAAATTGCGATGTCAGTAGGCATGCCACTTGTATCTTCAGAAAAGAATAAGTTGTTAACAACTAAACACATTAACTCAGTTTTGAGATAAATTAATAATCTTGCCTTTGGGTTTGAATCTGGACATATTATTTATGAATATTAATTTTTTCTGAGCCATTTTAGAGAAATATGAAAACATCACACCTCTCTGTCCTTTAATACTTCAGTGCGTATTTCCTAGGAACAAATACATTCTCTTTCATAATCAGTATCATTACAAATAAGGAAATTTAACATTTATGGATTATGATGATGCAATCAGCAGTCAGTATTTGAATTTTGTCAATTGTTTCCAATATGTCCTTTATATCAAGGGTTCTCAATCTACAGGCTGTGGACTGGTACGGGTCCTGGCCTGTTAGGAACCGGGCCACACAGCAGGAGGTGAGCCGCAGGCCAGAGAGCATCACCACCTGAGCTCTGCCTCCTGTCAGATCAGCTGCCGCATTAGATTCTCACAGGAGCAAGAACCCTATTGTGAACTGCACATGCGAGGGATCCAGGTTGTGTGCACCTTATGAGAATTTAACTAGCCCCACCACCAGCCACTCCCAAAAAATTGTCTTCCATGAAATAGGTCCCTGGTGCCAAAAAGGTTGAGGACCAACGCTTTATAGGTATTCCTCTTCTTCCTCCATCTGTCCTGGCTCAAAATCCAGTCCTGGATCGTGCATCACATTTTTTGGTCCTGGCTCTCTGGTCATTTAACTGGAACAATATCTCAGGCTTTCTTTGTCTTTTCTGACCTTGACATTTTTGAAGAGTGCAGGTTAGTTATTTTATAGTCTCTCAACTTGAGTTTGCCTGATGTTTTCTCATTATTACATATTACTTTGGTATTTTTATTTTTGCAGGATTAGCACGGAAGTGATGTTGCAGCAATATCAGTCTGCTTATCCCAACATTTGACAATTTAATTTTGATCACTTGGTTGTAATGGTGCCCATAACATTCCTCCACTGTGAAGTTACTATCTTCCCCTATGATTAATAAATTATGAAAGATTCTTTAAGGCTATTTGAATATTCAGCTCTTTAGAATGCTTTCACACATGAATTTTTAGCAACTATTGATGATTTTCTAATTCTATCCTTCTATAATTATTAGTTGCTATTCTATTGTAAGGAAGTGTTCCTCTCCCCATTTATTGACTGTTGATATATGTATTCATATCAGCATGGACACATGGATTTTACTTTACTCAGTGGATTATAATTGCTTATCACAATTACTTATTTTGAGGCTCAAATTTCCCCAGATTTAACCTGCGGTAGACTCTTGTATCTTTTTTACATAATTCTGTGAGCACTTCTTTACCTTCTGCCACAGGAAGATGTTCTGTGTTCATTATATATATTTTTTCTGCCCCTGTCCTGAAATTAGCCTTTTCTCCAAGTGCATTAGTTCCTTTTGGTGGAAAATGCTATTTAGAAATAAAGATCTAAGTACTATGTATGCACATTGCCCTGATGTGTCATTGGTCCTATGCCCCCTCTGGAGACAAAGCTAAAAAAAAATACACAGATATATAAATAAGTACACACATATCTATATTTATTTGCCTATTGATCTATGTAAAAATCCTTCATGTTCATGCTGACTGTTCTAATGCAACATCGCATACTACATTTTCATCTCTTCTTTTTCCATATTTGTAATTTCTTTAACAATGAGAAAACTGGCTCGAATTGTCTTGAATATATTTATACATTTGCTCAAACCAAGAAGACACAAGGAGTAGTTTGATAATCTCTAATCCATACTTCTGTGCAAAGCAAATATAACAATTATATTAAAATTTGCCAATTTCCTTGAGGTAAATTTCATATATAATGAAATGCGCAAATCTTAAGAGGACTATTTGATGAATTTTTATGAATGCTTGCACTTATGTAACTCAAACCTGTATCAAGATACAGAATGTTTTTATCATGCCAGAAAGATTTCCATGTCCCTTCCCATGCAGTGTCCCTCCTGCCCAGATAACTATTTTTCTGATCTTTTTTTTTTCCACCGTAGATTAATTTTACCTGCTTTGGAACATTATATAAATGGAAGCACTGAATATATACTTTTTTGCATACATAGCATAATGTCTTTGAGATGAATCCATGATTTTGCATGTGTCAATAGTATCAGTAGTAGTCGCTTTTTGTCTGAGTAGTAGTTTGGCTAAGTTGTTGGAATATATAGAATACAATTTTTGGAGTCTATTCTCTTCTTAGTGGACATTTGGGTTGTTTATAGTTTTAGGTTATTATTAGTAAAGTTTCTATGTACTTTCTTGTATGAGTATGTTTGTGGACTTTTCATTTTTTGGGGGGATGAATACCTTGGCGTTGAATTGTTGGATCATAAAGTAGGTGTATTGTAACTTTATAAAACTGTCAACATTTTTGTTAACTTTTTTGGTGTTATTCTTTTTATTTTCAGACATTCTAGTAAATGTGTAATGGCATTATGTAGTGGTTTTAATTTTAGCTTATCTGATGACTAATGATATTGATAACTTTTTTGATTATGAGCTATTTTTACATCTTCTTTTGTGAAGTGTTTGTTCAAGTATTTCACCTATATTTTAATGGGGTTTTTGTCTTTTTAATATTGAGTTGTAAGAGTTCTCTATCGATTCAGATGCAAGGACTTGGTCAAAAAGTACTTGGTCAGAAAGGTCAAAAAAATTGTCTCCTATGTTTTCTTCTTGAAGTTTTACAGTTTCAGGTTTTAAATTTAGCTTTATGATCCACTTTGAATTAATTTTTGTGTATGCTGTGAATTATAGGTAAAAAATCCATATGTTTGGTATAGGACATCTAATTTTTCCACACTATTTATTGAAGACCTTCCTTTCTCAACTGAATTACCTTTAAGCCTTTGTCTGTCTCAGTTGATCACTTTTGTGGATCTATTTCTGGGCTATATTTTGTTACAATATTCTATGTTTCTATCTTTTCACCAATACCATATCACCTTTATTGTGATATCTTTTTAGTATGTCTTGGAATCAGCTTGTGTAAGCCCTTCAACTTTATTCTTTTTTTTCAAACTTATTTGGCTATTCTAGTTGCTTTGCTTTTCCATATAAGCTTAGAAGCTTAATAATTCTACTGAAAATCCTGTTGAGATTTTGATTGAGGTTGCAATGAATCTGTAGATTAATTGGAAGTTAAGTGATATTTTAACAGTGTTGAGTGATCCAAAGAGTTGTTTTTTTCCCCCAGGAATGGATCTTGAATTCTGTCCAAACTTTTTCTGTGTTCATTGAAATGATTATATATAGCTTTTCTCTTCACTCTCTTAATCTGTGAATTACATTAATTGATTTTCGAATGTAGAGCCAACCTTCTATCTTAGGAATAATACCACGTGTTCATAATCTATTACCTTTTAAATATATTTCTGTATTTGATTTGTTAATATATTGTTGAAGATTTTTATAAGAGATATTGTAAAGGATGGTCACAAGTTTATGTCTTGTATAACATTCTTTATGCCTGAAGAACTTCCTTTACTACTTCTTGTAATGTAAGCCTGCCAGAAATGAATTGTCTCAGCTTTTGAAAGCGTGAAAAATTATTCTACACTCATTTTTCAAAGATACTTTTACTGCACATAGAATTATGGCTAACAATATTTTCCTTACATACTTTAAAGATGTCACTCCATCATCTTGCTTTCACAGTTTCTGACAAGAAGTCTGTTCCTCTTTATGAAATGATTTTTTTACTCTGTATATCTTTGATATTTCATCTGCAATTTTGGTCTTCAGAAGTTTAAATATAGAGGGTCTTCTGCTTCCAAAGTGGTGATGTGAGATAAGTTGGCTTTGCTCCCTGTCATAGAAAACTAAAAACAAATATACAACACTGAGGTTTTTACCAACAACAACCTAAAGCTCAAATATGAGGATGAGACAGTTCCCAGGGCCATAGAGAAGTGGAAAAATGAGTAGATGGGAGGAGAATAATAAGACTTTTACATTTGCATTACCCTTCCCCACATTCTGCTCAGCACCAACACACAGAAAATTGCCACCTAACTCACAGTTTCTTCATTGGAAGAAGTGAAATTGAGGTAACCAATTATCTTTTCCACCTTTTTGGGTTCCCTGGCAGGAGACTTTTTTTTTTTGCCTTAAACCACAGGAAGCATCATGAGTGCCCCAAAGAGAAATATCTCTGAGGACAGGCAGGGACAAAGCGGGTAGGTAGGACTACCATCCCCATCCCTGGGGACTCTGCTTTGTAACTTGGCCAAAGGAGACACCAAATCAGAGTGGCTGTTCAGTGGCACTATGCTGCAGGAGGTATGGTTCACAGGTCCCTGAACATGAACCCCTGGCCAGCCTTTCCACACGGCCAGATAATCCCTTTGGATCTCCCCTATTTGGAACAGGCAATGCTCCAACTATTTAATAGAGCTGTGGCAAATGTGAGCTTAAGGGACTATCTAGAGCTGAAAAGGAGGCAGAGACATAGTGGTAAAGGTTTACTAAGCAAATATACTAAATGAAAACCAAAACAAGCCAGTCAGAGAATTTGGGGATTAATAACTAATCCTAAAATGCAAAGACATAAATAAAAACTCACAAGAAACAATAACAAACAAGGAACCACAAACTCCCCAAAAGGACAAAGAAAAAATCCAGTGACTGACCCTAACAAGAAGGTGATTTGTCAGCTCTCTGAACAAGAGTTCAAAATAGCAATTTTAAAGAAACTTGGTGATCTTTAAGATAACACAGAAAAGCAATTCAAAAATATATCAGAAAAATTGAACAAAGAGATTAAAATTAAAAAAAAACACACAGCTGAGAACTGAGAAATGCATATGCTGAACTGAAGAACTCTTTAGAGGCTCTAAATAGCAAAATGAACTAAGCAAAAGAAACAATGAATGAACTCAAAGACCTGCTATTAGAAAATACACAGTCATAGAAGAAAAAAGAAGAAAGAATGAAAAGGAGCAAAGACTGCCTGCAAGATATTTAAAAATTACATTAAAAGACCAAATCTAAGAATTAATGGTGTTCAAGAGGCATCTGAACAAGAACAAGGGGAAGAAAGCTTATTTAAACAAATAATAGAAAACTTTCCAAAATTAAAAATATAAATATCAATGTATAGGAAGATCTTAGAACACTAAACAGATTCAACCCAAAGTAAGGCTACCCCAAACATATAAGAATCAAATTCTCAAATGTCAAGGACAAAGAGAAGATTCTAAAAGCAGCAAAAGAAAAGATGCAAATAACATCTAAAGGAGTTCAATTTGTCTTGCAACAGGCTTTTAAATAGAAACATACAGGCCAGGAGGGAGTGGAACAACATTTTAGGGTGCTTAAAGAAAAAAAAAATAACTGCCATGCGAGAAATGGTATCCAGCAAAATTATAATTCAGATATGAAGGAGAGATAAACTCTTTCCTAGACAAACAGAAGCTGAGAAAATTCAGCACCACTAATCCTTTCGTATAAAAAAATACTAAAGGGAGTTCTTCAATCTGAAAGAAAATAAAAACACTAACATGTGAAAGGAAACTTTTCAAGGTATAAAGCCCACTGGTAAAATTAAGTACATGGACACACTCAGAATACTCCATCACTGTTTTTGTGGTATGCAATTCCTCATAACTATAGTATGAAGCTCAAAAGATTAATCTATCAAAAACAATAATAGCTACAGCAACCTGTTAAGAGACAGGTAATATAATAATATGTAAACTGAGACAACTAAAAGTAAAAATATGGGAGTTGGGCGGGGATGGAGTTAAAGCATAGAATTTTTTTGTGTGTTTGTCTTTGCCTGTGTTTCTATTCTTTTGTTTGTGATCTAAGATAAGTTGTCATCTCTTTAAAATAACTTGCTGTAAGATTTTTAAAAATAGCCTCATGGTAACTGCAATGCAACAACCTATAATAGATTCACAAAAATAAAAAGGAACAAACTAAAAGATATTCCCACTTAACCACAAAGGAAGATAGTAAGAAAAGAAGGGGGGAAGAGAGATGTCCCAAAACAACCAGAAAACAAGCAACAAAATGGCAGTAGTAAGACCTTACTTATCAATAGTAACACTTAATATAAATGGCCTCAATTCTCTAATTCAAAGGCACTGAGTGACTGAATGGACAAAAAAGCAAGACCCAATTATATACTGTCTTCAAGAACCCTAGTCACCTATAAAGACACACATAGGCTGAAAGTAAAAGGGTGGAAAAAATATTCTATGCAACTTGAAAAAAAAAGAGAAGAAATAGCTATATGTAGATGAAATAGACTACAAATCAGAGACTATAAAAAAGGACAAAAAAGTCACTATCCAGTGATAAAGCGGTCAATACAGCAAGAGGATATAACAATTGTAAATATCTATGCACCCAAGAAAGGAGTTCCTAGTATATAAAGTAAACATTAATAGGTCTAAAAGGAGAAATAGACTGGAATACAATAATGATAGGGGACTTTAACACCCCACTGTTACTAATGGACAGATCATCCAGACAGAAAATCAACAAAGAAACATTAAACTACATACTAAATCTAGTAAACCTAACTAATATTTACAGAACATTTCATCCAACTGCTGTAGAATACACATTCTTTTAATCAGCACATGGAACATTCTCCAGAATAGACCGTATCTTAGACCACAAGACAAGTCTAAACAAATTTAAAAACAGAAATCATATCAGGTGACCTTCCTGACCACAATGAAATAAAACTGGAAATCAAAAAACAAGGGGAACCTCTGAAAATACACAAACAAATGGATATCAAACAACCGGATCCTGAATGAGCAATGGATTAATAAAGAAATTGAGAAGAAAATTTAAAAATTTCTTGAAATAAATAAAAATGAAAATACAACATATCAAAATCTATGGGATACAGAAAAAGCAGTACTAACAGGGAAGTTTATAGCAATAAATGCTTACATCAAAAAAGTAGAAAGACTTCAAATAAACAACCTAATGATGCATCTCAGTGAACTAGAAAAGGAAGAATAAGCCAAACCCCAAATTAGTAGAAGGAAATAGATAGTAAAGATCAGAGCAGATATAAATGAAATTGAGACAAAAATTATAGATCAATGCAATAAAAATTTGTATTTTTAAAAGATAAAATTAACAAACCCTTAGCTAGACTAAGAAAAAAGAGAAGAGAGGAGATTTAAATGAATAAAATCAGAAATAATAAAGAAAACATAACTGATGCAGTCAAACCCCAAGACTGGGGCTCAGCTTGGGAGGGTTCTTGGTTTTACTCAGGAATGAATTCAAGAGTGAGCTGAGGGTGAAACAAAGCAAGTTTATTTGAGCAACAGTGTATAGAAAAATGGCTGCTTCATAAACAAATTAGGGATATCCCATAGGCAGAGTAGCACTCAGATTGAAGGCTAGTTATATTTACACCTACTACTAATTATATACTAATTAAGGGGTGGGTTATTTACAAACTTTCTGGACAAAGGGCAGGGAGTTCCTAGAACCATATAAGTTGACTTCCAGGTTGTTGCCATGACATTTATAAACTGTTGCTGGTGGGAATGTCTTATGAAAATACATTGTAATACCTAGTCCTACCTGTTTTTGTCTGGCTTCTTTGCTACAACCTGTTTTGTTCAGCAGGGTCATGACCAGTGCTCAGAAAACAAACCCTGCTGATCTCCTACCTGGTAACAAATGAGACCTCAGAAGTACAAAGTGTCATTAGAGACTATTATGAGCCACTACAAACCAACAAGTTGGAAAACTTAGAGGAAATGGATAAATTCCTGGACATATACAACTTACCATGATTGAAGAATGATGAAATAGAAAACCTCAATAAACAAATTACAAGTAATGAGATCTAAGCCATAGTAAAAAATCTCTCATCAAAGAAAAGCCCAGGACCAGTTGGCTTCACTGCTTAATTTTACCAAACATTTAAAGAAGAACTAATACCAGTTCTATTCAAACTTTTCAAAAAAATGGAAAAGAAGGAAATACTTGCAAACTCAATTTTGAGGCTGGAGTTATCCTGATACTGAAACCAGATAAAGATACAATAAAAAAAGAAAAATAGAGGCCAATATCCCTGATGAACACAGATGCAAAAATCCTCAACCAAATGCTAGCAAACTTAATGCAACAACATATTAAAAAGATCATTTACCGTGATCAAATAGGATTTGTTCCAGAGATACAAGGTTAGTTCAACATATGCAAATCAGTAAATATAATACTTCATATTACAGAATCCAGAACAAAAACCATATGATTATTTCAGTAGAACCTGCAAAAGCATTTGATAAAATTCGGCACCCCTTTATGATAAAAAACCCTCATCAACATGGGTATAGGAGGGACATACTTTTAGAAAAGGCCACATATGACAAACCCACAGCTAACATCATACTCATGGGGAAAATGTGAAGACCTTTCCTCTAAAGACTGGAACAAGACAAGGATGTCCACTTTCACTGCTATTATTCAACATAATAGTGGAAGTCCTTGCCAGAGCAATTAGACAAGAGAAAGAAATAAAGGGCATCTTTTATTAAAAGGAGTCACATTAGCCTTGTTTTGTTGGCATATAGTTGTTCATAATTCAGTAAAGTTGCAGGATACAAAATCAATGTACAGAAATCAGTGCATTTATATGCCAACTGTGAATAATCTGAAAAACATAAAGAATGCAACCTCATTTACAACAGCTATAAAAATACAAAATACCTAGGAATCAGTCTAGCCAAGTAAGTGAAAGATCTATATAAGACTCTGATGAAAGAAATAGAAAAAGACACAAAAATGGAAAGCTACTCAATGCTCAAAGAAATAATAGTGTAAAATGATAATACTACCCAAAGAAATACACAGATTCAATGCAATCTGTATAAAAAAATGACATTCTTCACAGAAATAGAAAAAAAATCCTAAAATTTATATGGAATAACAAAAGTTCCTGAATAGGCAAAGCAGTCCTGAGCAAAAACAGCAAAGCTAGAAGCATTACACTACTTGACTTCAAACTTTGCTACAAAGATATAGTAACATCATAGAATTGGCATAAAAATAGACTCCTAGACCAATGGAACAGAATATAGTATCCAGATATAAATGCATTCATTTACAATTAACTCTTCTTTGAAAGGAGTACCAAGAACATACAATGGGAAAAGAAAATCCTTTTCAATAAATTGTGTTATGAAAATTACATGAAAAAGAAAAAATCTACACCTCTTTCAGCATACACAAAATTTAAATCAAAATGTATTAAAGACTTAAATATAAGATCTGAAACTATGAAACTACTAGAAGAAAATAATGGAGAAATGCTTTAGGACGTTGGTCTGGGCAAAGATTTTTTTGGCATAACACCTCAAAAGTACAGGCAACCGAAGTAAAAAGAGACAATTGGGATTTATTTAGTAAATAAAGCTAAAATACTTCTAAAAAGCAAAGGGAGCAATCAACAAAGTGAAGAAACAATCCACAAAATGAGAGAAAATATTTGCAACTATCCATCTGCCAAGGGATTAATAACAAGAATATATAAGGAACTCAAACAACTCTGTAGGAAAAAAATCTAGTAATCCAATTAAAGAAGGGAAAAAGATCTGAATAGACATTTCTCAAAAGAAGATATACAAATGGCCAACAGGTATATAAAAAATGCTTAACATCACCTATCATCAGAGAAATGCAAATCAAATCAAAACCACAATGTGATGTTAAGTCATCCCAGTTAAAATGGCTTGTATCAAAAAGTGGCAATAACAATAACACATGCTAGCAAGGATATGGAGAAAGGGGAAAGGGGAACCCTCATACATTGTTGGTGGGAATGTAAATTAGTACAGACACTATGGAGAACAGTTTGGAAGTTCCTTAAAAAACTAAAATTAGAGCTATCATATAATCCAGCAATTCCAGTACTGGGGTCTTATCTGAAAGATAGGAAATCAATGTATCAAAGAGATAGCTGCACTCCCATCTTTATTGAAGCACTATTCACAATAACCAAAATACAGATTCAAGCAGTGTCCATCAATGAATGAGTGAATCAAGAAAATGTGCTACATATACCCAATGGAATATTATTCAACCATAAAAAAGAATGAAATCCTGTCATCTGCAGTAACATGGATGGAAATGGGAGGTCATTATGTTAAGTGAAATAAGCCAAACAAAGAAAAACAAATATCGCATGATCTCATTTATATGTGGGAGCTAAAAAAGTAGAACTCATGAAGATAGAGAGTAGACTGATGGTTACCAGAGGCTGGGAAGGGAAGGGAGTAGACAAGGATAAAAGGAAATAAAAGAATATGAATATATTTATTACCACTAAACTGTACCCTTAGAAATGGTAAAGATAATAAATTATATGTATGTATACATATATATCCTCAATAAAAAATAAAAAATAAATATTATTCTGAGTATTGGTATTTGTTTTGATTCTGGTTCTCTGAGCTTATTGGAGGTGAGGTTTAGTGTCTTTTAATATTTCTTCAAAATTCTTGACCACTGTCTCTTCAGATATACGCCCCCATCCTCTATGTTTTCCCTCTCTAGGATTTCAGTTACACATATATTAACACATTTGGTATTATTCCACAGCTTTAGATGCTCTATTTTGCCTCTCTACCTTTTTTTAAACCTTTTTTCTTTCTTTGTGTTTCAGTGTAACTTCTTTTGACCTGTCTTCAAGTTCAGTGATTCTTTTCTTAAAACTGTCCAGTCTGTTAAAAAGTCTGTCAAAACAATTGTTCATCTCTTTTATCATGCGTTTTATTTCTAGCACTTCCATTAAATTTTTTTTGCAGTTGCAAGATTTAATAGAATGAAAACAGAGCTCCCATAAAATGGGAGGGGACCCTAAGGGGGTTGCTGTTGCTGGCTTGAATGCCTGGGTTTATATCCCAATCATTGTGCTCTCAAGCATTATATCCCCCTGTGCTCTCAAGCGATAGATGATTGGCTATTTCTTTACATCCTGTTTTTGCCTAATTAGCATTTAAAAAAATTTTTTTATTATACTTTAAGTTCTAGGGTACATGTGCACAATGTGCAGGTTCCTAATTAGCATTTTAGTGAGCTCTCTTGACTACCTGATTGGTCAGGTGTGAGCTAAGTTGCAAGCCCTGTGTTTAAAGGTGGATGTGGTTACCTTCCCAGCTAGGCTTAGGGATTCTTAGTCAACCTAGGAAATCCAGCTAATCCTGTCTTGCAGTCCCCCCTCTCAACAGGAAAACCCAAGTGCTGTTTGGGAGGTTGGCTGATGACTGCTCTAACTGCTTCCTGCTGAATTGGGGCATAGTAGGGGTTGTGCAGTTGAGATTTCCTCGGGAGGGGTGCCTTCGATGTCATCAACATCGGAGTATGGAATAGCAGGCCGGTCCAGGGGACCATGGTAGATCTTAGTCATGGACTGCATCTGTGGCTCCATTTGAAGAATGATTTATAGTTCACAGCTTTGATTCTGGAAGAGACAAACTTAACAAGGAGGTTAAAGATACAGGGATTGAAATGGCCTGCAGTGCAGGGGATTATTTCTTTGGCACACTTCACAGGCCCTGACTATCTGCTTGATAGTTTTGAAAAGACCTGGTCCAGTAAATAATAATTTGTCCATCTGATGGGTGCTATCAATGCCTAAGTGAAAGGTTTGGTGAAGGGTTTTAAGTAATTTCCATTGGTTAGCTGCAGGCAAAAGTATTTTTCCTTCTTCAGTGGCTAGCCATCCTGAGGGGAGGAAACTGTGTCTTCATGAGGCTCCCCATTCTATTTATCCTGTTGAGTACTGGGGCTTGGTTTCTCGGAGGGGATTACCCCATATTAGGGGTCCTTCTATAAGCATTTCTAATGGAGGGTCCCACCTTGTGGCTCTTTTGGCTTCAATATCTGCTTGGCGGTTCCCTTCTATTCTTTCCTTTCCTTTCTCCTGACCCCGGCAGTGTAAGACTGCCACCTCTTTAGGTGGCATGTACAGCCAATAATAATCTCCTGATGGCTTCCTGATGTTTGATAGGTGTTCCCTCGGAAGTCAGGAATTCCTTTTCTCTCCATATTGCTGTGTGGGCATGGAGGACTAGGTAAGCATGCTTAGAGTCTGTATATATATTTACCCTTTTTCCTTCTCCTAATCTAGTGTATAATGGCCCCTGCTTTTCCTAGGATGTCTCTGCCTAACAGAGGAGTGGGGTTTTCAGGTATAATTAGAAAGGCATGTGAAAAGAGTAAAGTTCCTCAGTCACAACTTTGTGGCTGGGAGAAGTATCTAGTGACTGCCTGTCCTAGGACCCCTCAGATAGTGACAGACCTGGAGGATGGTTGTCCAGGACAGGAGAATAAGACTGAGAAGGCTGTGCCAGTGTCCAGGAGACAGTTAACCTTCTGGCCCCCAATGCTCAAGCATACCCAGGGCTCTGTGAGGGTGATGGCATGGGCTGGCACTTGCCCCGTGCACCCTCAGTCCTGCTGCTGGATCATCTGGTTAGTGGCTTCTGACTCAGAGGACCTTCATCCCCTGGGGCAGTGGGCCTTCCAGTGATTCCCTTGACATAAGGGGCATGGACAGGGGGAGGCTTATTTCTATTTGGACAATCTTTTTTAAAGTGTCCTTGTAGACTGCACTGGAAGCAATCCCTATTAGGCATTCAATTTGCCCAGGCTTTCCGTGTTCCAGAGCCACCAAAGTCCACTTGCCTGAGGGCCATGACTCAAGCAGTGGCCTTTTTCTTATCTCGTTTGTCCCATTCTGCCTGTTTCTCCTGATCTCTATTATAAAAAACCAAGGTTGCCAAGTTCAATAGGGTTTCTAAGTTTTGCTCTGGACCTAAGGTGGACTTTTGAAGTTTTTTTTTTTAATGTCTGCAGCTGACTGAGTGATAAACTTATCCTTTAAGATTAGTTGGCCTTCAATAGAGTCAGGTGAGAGAGAGGTATATTTCCTCAATGCCTCCCTTAGTCTCTCCAGAAAGGCAGTAGGATTTTCTTCTTTTCCCTATGTTATAGTGGACATCATTGAATAATTTATAGGCTTCTTCCTAGTTTTCCTTAGTCCTTCTACCACGCAAGTCAGTAAATGTCTGCAGCACCAATCTCCTTGTTCTGATTCTGTGTCCCAATGACGGTCTACACTGGGAACTGCCTGCTGGCCTGTGGGGAGTTGTTCTCTTTCCTCTGTTGTCATCCTATCATTGACCTGACTGAGATAACAGAGATCGCCAAACTCTCTGGCTGCAGTTATGGCAGCACTTCTTTCATTTGGGGTTAGTGTCTGATCTAGCAGTAACATTATATCTCTCCATGTCAGATCAAAGGACTGTCTAAACCCTTGTGAAACATCAATATAGCCATCAGGGTTATCTGAGAATTTACCTAGGTCTATTTTAATTTGCTTCAAGTCTGACAGGGAAAAAGGTACATACACTCTGGCTGGGCCGAATTCTCCAGAATACATCTTAGGGGTGTTTTTGCCTTGTGGGGGAACGTTTCCCATCTGAAAAAAAACATAGGGGATGCCAGTACCCCTAGTCATTTTCCAATAAGCATTAGTCGTAGAGTGTCCTCTAAGGTCCTAATGCTTATTCTTTTCCAGGGTGCGTAAACACCCATGGACCTCTGCTTATCAGATTAGTTATGCTCACTGATGTAGCAGTCCTGCACCTGTTTTCCCACCTTTCTTGACCACAAAGAAAGGGGTCTGGGCTGCTGGATTCTAGTGGTCCTTTACTAGCCTGCCCAACATTGCCTTTGTGCTCAGAGATGAGTTCTAGAGCTGGGCTAGGTTCCTGAGTATTTCATAACAGCCCAGACGCCCCATCAAGATGCACTCCCATAAACAACTGTTCGTATGCAAATTCATTTCAGAGAAGGTATAGGTAACCTTTTGAGTCAGGATTGGGATAAAGTCTTTTTGATTCTGTAAGTACTTTAAGACTTGGCTGAGTGTAAACAGCTTGCACGTTTGAGCAGACCAATTATTAGGCAATTATCCTAACTGCTTCCAAAAGAGTCTCCCTATCAATCACTGAACACCCATTGTGTTTTTTACTCAATCACCTGAGAGGAGCCATCTATCCTTCTGTTCTGAAGGGAGTTCCTTCTAGGTCTGGTCGGACCTTTGTATGGTAATTAAGATTTAAATCCCCTGTTAGGAAATCTGCTGGGTTAAGGGAATTTTCAGTGGTTAATGTTAAATCACCTTTTTCTAACAGAATAGCCCCATACTTTAAGATTTTTGAGTTAGTAAGCTACTTTTTTGCTTTTTTGACTTAGAATAATTCTGAATTGTTGAGATGTGCTCACAGTGAGGTTTCCTCTAAAAGTTATTTTTCTACTTTCTTCTGTTAGTGAAGCAGTTGCCGCTACAGATTGAATGCATTTGGGCCATCCGTGGGTTCCTGGGTTAAGGATTTTTGATAGGAAGGCTACTGGTTGTCAGTGGTCTCAGTGTTTTCAGGCTATGCCCTTGTTTACACTGACAACAAGGTAGTATTGGAGTGTTATAGGGTCATAGAGAAGACTTTGAATGATCAGTTATAGGTTTTAAATTTACCCTGGCTTTTAAAGGAATAAGGCACACTGTTTTTTCTTTACTACTTCTATCTCTCTTTTTCTCTCTCTCCCTCTCTTTTCTCTCTTTTCTCTCTCTCTCTCTCTCTCTGTATCTTCCCTCCTTGACTTACTCAATTTGCTTTCATCCTAATCTATTACGTTTTCATAGACCCAGTTCCAGTTGTTAAAGTACTGGGTTATCAGTTCTAAGGCCCTGGCCAAGGAGCCAAGGCTTGGAGATTGTATTGCAGAGGGGTAAGCTGGGTGGAAATCGGGGGAGGAGAGCATCTTACAAATGGGAGAGCAATCCTCCTAGCCATTTGCAAACTTGGGGCCCTGGCAAGGGTGGTGGGGAATGGGTCCCACATAACTGCCCATATTGAGGGCTGTATGCCTAAATTGAGAGGGACATCAGGGACAGGACTCTCTGGGTTCATAGCCTAGATGCCTAAGGACACAGTGTAGAGCTTCCTTAGATCACTTTGGAAATACAACTTGCTCTAATACTTGGGAGAGGAAATGAAAGTCTGAACCATTGGTACCTAGGAGGCAGGGATCAGAGGAAGTAGATTCAGAGGTAAGTAGAATTTTGGGGCTACATTTTCAAGAAAGTCATGGTCGGAACCCAAGAGGTAAGGGTCAGACAGAAAGGTAGGGGTGCACGCATGGGCAACTGTTGAGTAGAGACTTCTGGCTGCACCATGATCTCAACCAGCTAAAGCCGGGAGTTTGGGATGACAGCTTTCTGCCTCTAGTCAGCCCTTGACTTCCCCAGGAAAATTGAAAGTGGAAGCTGGTTCTAGGCAGACCAACACTCCCAACCCAGAAGGGTTGGGGATTGCTAGAAAGCCGTTTCCCAGACAGCCTCACACCTGAGTCTTAAGTCTGGTGGCCATGCTAATCATTTTTAACTGGCTGACGGGTGCCCAGTATTTTCCTCCAATTCTAAGGAAGGATAGGACAGAATAGCAAGCAAAAGTGGTCCAATATTACTCACTGCTTTGGAGGTCCCTTCATGGTCGCCAAAATGTTACTGGGTGGTCCTTGTTCTTAGAGCTCCCAAGATGGTGGTGGGCCGCTTCCAAGATGGCGGCAAGCCTCTTGTTCTCTGACCTGGGGTTCTTGGCCTCATGGATTCCAAGGAATGAAATCTTGGGCCATACAGTGAGTGTTATAGTTCTATTAGAAGCCATGGGTCATGGAAGAGAACTGTGGAACCCAGTGACTAGTGTTTTGCTCAATTAGGACAAACCTTCTCCATGGGTAGATGGTTAGTGCTGATTATTCAGTGTTTTCTAGACCAGCACTGGGGGCAGTGTTTTCCTGTACTGGCCAAGCACCACCCTAGTTTAAACAAGGTTCACCAATAAGTTTTTAATTTGATTTGAAACTGAGAAAAAAATCATACATTTAAGAACATAATATAACACTAAAATTAAGGAAATACAGAGAAAACCTGTGAAATGCTACATAAGAAGGCCAACCCCAAGACACACAGTCATCGGATTCTCCAAGGTCAAAATGAAAGAAAGAATGTTAAAGGCAGCCAGAGAAAAGGGGAAGATCACATACAAAGGGAACCCCATAACACTAACAGTAGACCTGTCAGCAGAAACCCTACAAGCCAGAAGAGATTGGGAGCCTATTTTCAACCAAGAATGTCATATCCAGCCAAACTAAGCTTCATAAGTAAAGGAGTAATAAAATCCTTTTCAGATAAGCAAATACAAAGGGAATTTAACACACCTGCCTTATAAGAGGTCCTGAAGGGAGTGCTAAATATGCAAAGAAAAGACCATTACCAATCACTACATAAGCACACTTAAATACATAGACCAGTGACACTATAAAGCAACAACACAAAGAAGTCTGCATAATAACCAGCTAACAATATGATGACAGGATTGAATCCACACATATCAATACTAACCTTGAATGCAAACAGGCCAAATGCCCCAATTAATAGACACAGAGTTGGCAAGTTGGATAAAGATGCAAAACCCAGTGGTACGCTGTCTTCGAGAGGCCCATCGTACATGAAATAACACCCATAGGCTCAAAGTAGAGGGATGAAGAAAAATCGACCAAGCAAATGGAAAACAGAGAAAAGCAGGGGTTGCTGTTCTAATTTCAGAAGAAACAGACTTTAAAATAGCAGAGATTAAAAAAAAGACAAGAGCATTATGTAATGGTAAAGGGCTTGATTCAACAAGAAGACCTACCTATCCTAACTATATATGCACCCCACACAGGAGCATCCAGATTCATAAAGCAAATTTTTAGAGACCCTCAAAAAGATTTAGACATCCCACAATAATAGTGAAAGATTTTAACACCCCACTGACAGTATTAGATAAATCATTGAGGCAGAAAACTAACAAAGATGTTTGGACCCAAATTCAACACTTGACCAAATGCAACTAATAGACATATACAGAACTCTCCACTCCCAAACAACAGAATATACATTCTTCTCATCTGCACATGACACACACTATAAAATTGACTACATAATTTGGCATAAAACCATCCTCTGCAAATTAAAAAAACAACGAAAAAATCATACTTACCATATTCTTTGGACTACAGTGCCAAAAAAATAAAAATCAATGCTAAGAAAATCACTCAAAACCATACAATTAAGTGGGAATCAAACAACATGCTTCTGAATGACTTCTAGGTAAATAATGAAATTAAGGCAGGATTCAAGAAATTCTTTGAAATGAGTGAGAGAAAAAGGATAAACATACCAGAAGCTCTGGGAAACAGCCAAAGCATGTTAAGAGGGAAGTTTACCTACTAAGTATCCACATCAAAAGTTTAGAAAGATCTCGATTTAACAAACCAACATCACAACTAGAGGAACTAGAGAAACAAGGGAAATTAACCTGAAAGCTAGCAGAAGACAAGAAATAACCAAAATCAGAGCTGAACTGAAGGAAATTAAGACACACACACACACACACACACACACACACACACACACACCCATACAAAAGAACAGTGAATACAGGAGCTGTTCTATGAAAGAATTAATAAGATAGACCACTAGCTAGAATAATAAAGAAAAGAAGATGCAATTAAATGCAATCAGAAACAACAAAGGGGACATTGCCACTGAACCTACAGAAATACAAAACACCCTCAGACTCTATTATAAACAGCACTATGCACACAAGCTAGAAAACCTAGAAGAAATGGGTACATAAAGAGGATATCACCACTGATCCCAAAGAAATACAAACTACCATGAGATAATACTATAAATACTTATATGCAAATAAACTAGAAAATCTAGAAGAAATGGATACATTCCTGGACACATACACCCACCCAAGACTAAACCAGGAAGAAGTTGAATCCCTGAATAGACCAATAACAGGTTCTGAAATTGAGGCAACAATTAATAGCCTACCAACCAAAAAAAGTCAAGGACCAGACAGATTCACAGCCAAATTCTACCAGAGGTACAAAGAGGAGCTGGTACCATTCCTTCTGAAACTATTCCAATCAATAGAAAGAGAGGGAATCCTCCCTAACTCATTTTATGAGGCAAGCATCATCCTGATACCAAAGCCTAGCAGAAACACGACAAAAAAATAGAATTTTAGACCAATATCCCTGATGAACATTGATGCAAAAATCCTCAATATAATACTGGCAAACTGAATCCAGCAGCACATCAAAAAGCTTACCCACCACGATCAAATTGGCTTCATCCCTGGGATGCAAGGCTGGTTCAACATACTCAAATCAATAAATGTAATCCATCATATAAACAGAACCAAAGGCAAAAACCACATGATTATCTCAATAGATGCAGAAAAGGCCTTCAACAAAATTCAACAGCCTTCATGCTAAAAACTCTCAATAATCTAGGTGCTCATGGGATGTATCTCAAAATAATAAGAGCTATCTATGACAAACCCACAGCCAATATCATACTGAATGGGCAAAAACTGGAAGCATTCCTTTGAAAACCGGCACAAGACAGGGCCGCCCTCTCTCACCACTCCCATTCAACATAGTATTGGAAGTTCTGGCCAGGGCAATCAGGTAGGAGAAAGAAATAAAGGGTATCCAATTAGGAAGACAGGAAGTCAAATTGTCCCTGTTTGCAGATGACATGATTGCATATTTAGAAAATCCCATCATCTCAGCCCAAAATCTCCTTAAGCTGATAAGCAACTTCAACAAAGTCTCAGGATACAAAATCAACGTGTAAAATCACAAGCATTCTTATACACCAATAACAGACAAAGAGCCAAATCATGAGTGAACTCTCATTCACAATTGCTTCAAAGAGAATAAAATACCTAGGAATCCAACTTACAAGGGATGTGAAGAACCTCTTCAAGGAGAACTACAAACCACTGCTCAACGAAATAAAAGAGGACACAAACAAATGGAAGAACATTCCATGCTCATGGATAGGAAGAATCAATATGGTGAAAATGGCCATAGTGCCCAAGGTAATGTATAGATTCAATGCCATCCCCATCAAGCTACCAATGACTTTCTTCATAGAATTGGAAAAAACGAAAGTTCGTATGGAACCAGAAAAGAGCCTACATAGCCAAGACAATCCTAAGCAAAAATAACAAAGCTGGAGGCATCACACTACCTGATTTCAAATTATACTGCAAGGCTACAGTAACCAAAACAGCATTGTACTGATACCAAAACAGAGATATAGAGCAATGGAACAGAACAGAGGCCTCAGAAATAACACCACACATCTACAACCATCTGATCTTTGACAAACCTAACAAAAACAAGAAATGGGGAAAGGATTCCCTGTTTAATAAATGTCGCTGGGAAAACTGGCTAGCCATATGTAGAAAGCTGAAACTGTGTCCCTTCCTTACACTTTATACAAAAATTAATTCAAGATGGATTAAAGACTTAAATGTTAGACCTAAAACCATAAAAACCCTGGAAGAAAACCTAGGCAATACCATTCAGGCAATACCATTTAGTACTTCGTGACTAAAACACCAAAAGCAATGGCAACAAAAGCCAAAATAGACAAATGGGATCTAATTAAACTGAAGAACTTCTGCACAGCAAAAGAAACTACCATCAGAGTGGACAGGCAACCTACAGAATGGGACAAAATTTTTGCAATATACCTATCTGACAAAGGGTTAATATCCAGAATCTACTAAGAACTTAAACAAATTTACAAGAAAAAATCAAACAATCCCATCAAAAAGTGGGCAAAGGATATGAACAGACACTTCTCAAAAGAAGACATTTGTACAGCCAACAGACATATGAAAAAATGCTCATCATCACTGGTCATCAGAGAAATGCAAATCAAAACCACAATGAGATACCATCTCACACCAGTTAGAATGGCGATCATTAAAAAGTCAGAAAACAACAAGTGCTGGAGAGGATGTGCGGAAATAGGAACACTTTTACTCTGTTGGTGGGAGTGTAAACTAGTTCAACCATTGTGGAAGACAGTGTGGAGATTCCTCAAGGATCTAGAACTAGAAATACCAATTGACCCAGCAATTCCATTACTGGATATATACCCAAAGAATTATAAATCATGCTACTGTAAAGACACACATGCACACGCATATTTATTGTGGCACTATTCACAATAGCAAAGACTTGGAACCAGCCCAAAAGTCCATCAATGATAGACTGTATTAAGAAAATGTGACACCTATACACCATGGAATACTATGTGGCCATGAAAAAGGATGAGCTCATGTCCTTTGTAGGGACATGGATGAGGCTGGAAACCATCATTCTCAGCAAACTATCGCAAGGACAGAAAACCAAACACCGCATGTTCTCACTCATAGGTGGGAATTGAACAATGAGAACACTTAGACACAGGGTGGGGAACATCACAGAGCCTGTTTGGGGTTGGGGGAGAGGGGAAGGATAGCATCAAGAGAAATACCTAATGTAAATAATGAGTTAATGAGTGCAGCACACCAGCATGGCACATGTATACATATGTAACAAATCTGCATGTTGTGCACATGTACCCTAGAACTTAAAGTAGAATTAAAAAAATAATAATTAATTAAAAAAAGAAGTTAAAAAAACAGAAAGGATGAGTAAAACCTAGTATTTTCTAGCACAATAGGGTGAGTGTAGTCAACAATAATTTAACTGTACATTTTAAAGTAACTAAAAGAGAATAATTGGATTGTTTGTAACACAAGGGATAAATGACATGATGGATACCCCTGTTTTATGTGATGTGATTATGCATTCCATGCCTGTATCAAAGCATCTCATGTACCCCATAAATATATATACACCTATTATGTACCCACAAAAATTAAAATAAAAAATTAAAAACAAAAACAGCAACAAAAAAAGAAAATTTCAGGCCAATATCCTTAATGAATGTTGATGCAAAAATCCTCAATAAAATACTGGCAAACCAAATCTAGCAGCACATCATGAAGCTTATCCAACACGTTCAAGTTGGCTTCATCCCTGGGATGTAAGGTTGGTTCAACATATGCAAATTAATCAATGTTATTTATCACGTAAACAGAACTAAAGGCAAAAACCACATGATTATCTCAATTGATGCAGAAAAGGGCTTCAATAAAATTCAACATTGCTTCATGTTAAAAACTCTTTCTAAACTAGATATTGAAGGAACATACCTCTAAATAATAAAAGCCATATATGACAAACCCACAGCCAACATCATACTAAATGGGCAAATCTTGAAAGCATTCCCCTTGAAAAGTGGCGCAAGACAAGGAGGCCCTCACTCACCACTCCTATTCAACATTTGAGACTCCAGAAAATCCTGATTCAAAGGTCAACACTCTCAAAAATCAAAGGTAGATAAACCCACAAAGATGAGAAATAATCGATGCCAGAACACTAAAACTCAAAAAGCCAGAGTGCCTCTTCTCCTCCAAATGACCGCAACACCTCTCCAGCAAGGGCACAGAACTGGGCTGAGGCTGAGATGGTGGAAACCTAATTGAGGTTTTTGCATTGTTGAAATTTGCATTTGATATTGGAATACATTCCTAAGTAAATGTGGTTATGTTATATATCATTTTAATGCACATTTCTTGCTTTATGTTTTTTTGCAAATGACTTCTTACTTGTTGTTTATTTTATATTTATCTTAGAGTATGGAAATGATGTTAGACAAAAAGAAAATTCTAGCGATTTTCTTATTCGAGTTCAAAATGGGTTGTAAAGCATTAGAGACAATTTGCAACATCAACAGCACCTTCGGCCCAGGAATGACTAATGAGTGTACAGTGAAGTGGTGGTTCAAGAATTTTTGCAAAGGAGACGAGAGCTTTGAAGATGAGAAGCACAGTGGCCGGCAATCAGAAGTTGACAACGACCAATTGAGAGCAATCATTGAAGTTGATCCTCTTACAACTACATGAGAAGTTGCTGAAGAACTCATTTGGCATTTGAAGCAGGTGAAAAAGCAGGTGAAAAAGCTTGATAAGTGGATGCCTCAGGAGCTGAGTGAAAATAAAAAATATCATTTTGAAGCATCATCTTCTCTTATTCTATGCTACAAGGAATCATTCTCAATCAACTTGTGATGTGTGATGAAAAGTGGATTTTATTCAACAACCGGTGATGACCAGCTCAGTGGTTGGACTGAGAAGAAGTGCCACAGCACTTCCCAAAGCCAAACTTATACCAAAAAAAGTTCATGGTCACTATATGGTGGTTTGCTGCTGGTCTGATCTACTACAGCTTTCTGAATCCCAGTAAAACCATTACATTTGAGAAGTATGCTCAGCAAATCGATGAGATGCACTAAAAACTGCAATGCCTGCAGCCAGTATTGGTCAATAGGAAGGGCCCAATTCTTCTCCACGACGATGCCCGACTGCACATTGCACAAACAATGCTTCAAAAGTTGAATGAATTGGGCTACAAATTTTTACCTCTTCCGTCATATTCCCCTGAGCTCTTGCCAACTGACTACCAGTTCTTCAAGTATCTCAACAACTTTTTGAAGCACTATTTATAATAGAAAAGGCATGGAATCAACCTAAATGCCCATCAATTATAGATTGAATAAAGAAAATGTGGAACATATATACAATATGGAATACTATGCAGCTAGAAAAAGGAATGAGATCAGGTCCTGTGTAGGGACATGGATGGAGCTGGAAGCCATTATCCTCAGCAAACTAACACAGAAGCAGAATACCAAATACTGCATGTTCTCACTTATAAGTGGGAGCTGAATGATGAGAACACATGGACACATGGGGGAAAACAACATACACTGGGGCCTGTCAGAGGTTGGAGTGGAGGGAAGGAGAGCATCAGGAAGAATAGCTAATGGGTGCTGGGTGTAATACCTAGGTGATGGGATAATCTGAGCAGCAAACCACCATGGCACTTGTTTACTTAGGTAACAAACATGCACGTCCTGTACATGTACTCCTGACTTAAAAGTTCAAGAAAAAAATTAAAATAAAAAATTACAAACCTGGCAGGGCAGAGTGGCTCATGCCTGTACTTCCAAGTCTTTGGGAGGCGGGGGTGGGAGAATTACTTGAGGCCATGAGTTTGAGACCAGCTTGGCCAACATAGCAAGATCTCATCTCTACAAAAAATAATTTTTTAAAAATTAGCCAGGGGTGGTGGTATATACCTGTAGTTCTAGCTACTCCAGATCAGAGGCTGAGGCAGGCAGATGGCTTGAGCCCAGGAATTCAAGGTTACAGTGAGCTATGATCATGCCACTGCACTCTAGTCTGGGTGACAGAGTGAGACCATGTCTTTAAACAAAACAAAGCAAAACAAAACAAAACAAAAACCTGCATATATCCCAGAGAACTGACAACTTACATTCACACAAAAAGCTATACATTAATCTTCATAGCAGCTTACTTGTAATAACCAAAACCTGACTGAAATGCCTTTCAAAGGGTGAATTAATAAACAAACTGCGCAATATTCATGTAATAGAATACTACTCAGCAATAAATATGAACAAAATATTTATACTACATGGATGAATCCTCAAGGAATTATGCTGATTGAAAATCCCAAATGGTTACATACCATATGATTCCATTCAGATAATCTTACTGAAACGACAACATTTACAAATAGAAACAGATTAATAATTTCTAGGTGTCAGAGATGGGAGATGAGGAGCAATGGAAAGGAGTAAAGTGAGTGTGACTATGAGAGGGCAAAATAAGGAACCTTTGTGGTGATGACATTATTCTGTATCTTGATTGTATCAATGTCAATAATCTGGTTGTGCTATTGTACTGTAGTTTTGGAAGATGTTACTATTGAAGGAAACCAGGCAAAGAATGCACAGGATCTCTTCCTATTATTTTTTTAAAATGCATATGAATCTGTGATGGTCTCAAAATATAAAATTTAATTTTAAAAATCCATTATTTGCTATCTGACCCTTAAAAATTATATATATTATATATTTAATTTATATATTAATTATATTTACATAAAATATAATTGTATATATATATAATTTTTAAGGGTCAGATAGCAAATATAATGGATCTTTTAAATTAAATTTTATATTTTGAGACCATCGTGGATTCACATGCAGTTTTATAGAAATAAATAAATATATATAAAATATATAAAATATGCATGTAAAATTATCTGGTGGATACGCAGCCCATCCTTTCCTCTAGATGGCAGTTCTCAAAGAGTTCTCTACAGAGACCTTTTCGGAGCATTTAAGTGTCAATACTATTTGCATATTAATACAAAGGCCAATTATACTAAGTATACACTAAAGTAGGTATTACTAATGTAGGTATACTAATGTAGGCACCTTGGAGATATTGTGGGTTCAATTCCAGACCACCACAATAAAGCAAATATCGCAATAAAGCAAGTCACATTAAAAAAAAGAAGTACTAGCGATTTTTGTACATTGATTTAGTATCCTGAGACTTTGCTGAAGTTGCTTATCAGGTTAAGAAGCTTTTGTGCTGAGATGATGGGGTTTTCTACATATAGAATAATGTCATCTGCAAACAAAGATAGTTTGGCTTCCTCTCTTCCTATTTGAATGCACTTTATTTCTCTCTTGCCTCATTGCCCTGGCCAGAAATTCCAATACTATGCTGAATAGGAATGGTGAGCGAGGGCATCCTTGTCTTGTACTAGTTTTCAAGGTAAATGCTTCCAGCTTTTGCTCATTTCAGTGTGATGTTCTCTGTGGGTTTGTAATAGATGGCTCTTATTCTTTTGAGGTATGTTCCTTCAATATATAGTTTACTGAGAGTTTTTAACATGAAGGGATGTTGAATTTTATCAAAAGCCTTTTCTGCATCTCAAGATGGATTAAAGACTTAAATGAAAAACCCAAAACTATAAAAACCTGGAAGACAACATAAGCGATACCATTCGGGACATAGGCACTGACAAAGATTTCATGACAAAGATGCCAAAAGCAATTGTAACAAGAGCAAAAATTGACAAATGAGATCTAATTAAACTAAAGAGCTTCTGCACAGCAAAAGAAACTCTCAACAGAATAAACAGATAACCTGAAGAATGGGAGAAATATTTTGCAAACTATACATCTGACAAAGGTCTAATATCCAGCATGTATAAGGAACTTAAACAAATTTATAAGAAACAAACAAACAACCCCATAAAAAAGTGGACAAAGGACATGGACAGATACTTTTCAAAAAAAGACATACATATGGCCAACAATCATATGAAAAAAAGTTCATCACTGATCATTAGAGAAATGTAAATCAAAACCATAATGAGATATCACCTCACACCAGTCTGAATGGCTATTACTAAAAAGTCACAAAAAAAACAGATGCTGGTGCGGTTGTGGAGAAAAGAAAGTGATTTTACACTGTTGGTGGGAGTGTAAATTAGTTCAGTCATTGTTGAAGACAGTGTGGCAATTCTTCAAAGACCTAAAGACACAAACACCATTTGATCCAGAAATCCCATTACTGGATATATACCTAAAGGAATATAAATCATTCTGTTATAAAGACACATGCATGTGTATGTTCATTACAGCACTCTTCACAATAGCAAAGATATGGAATCAACCTAAATGCCCATCAATGATAGACTGGATAAAGAAAATGTGGTACATACTTAGAAATAGAATTACTCGGTCATGTGGTAACTCTAAACTTTTTGAGGAACTGCCAAATTGTTTCCCAAAGTGGCTACACCATTTTACATCCCCACTAACAATGTATAAGAGTTCTAATTTCCCTATATCCTTGTTAACATTTGTTATTGTCTGTCTTTTTGATTATAGCCATCCTGAGAAGTGTTAAGTGGTTTCTAAATGTGATTTCGATTTGCATTCCCTTAGTGACTAATGATGGTGGGCATCTTTTCATGTATTTATTGGCCATTTGTATATATGCTTTGGAAAAATGTTTATTCAGATTCTTTGCACACTTAAAATTTTGGAGGGAAAATTATTAATTCACTAATAATTATGTAGATTTATCAGGTACAGTGTGATGTTTTGATCTATGTGTACATTACAGAAATGTTCAATTAAGGTAATTAATGTATCCAGGAACTCACATATTTATTGCTTTTTTTGGTGAGAACATTAAAAATCTAGGTAAGCAATTTTGAAATATACCACACATTATTACTAACTGTGGTCACTATGCAGTTTAATATATTACTGAAACTTATTTTTCGAATCTAACTAAAACTTTGTATCCTTTGAACAACATCTTCCCTTTCTTGCTTTCTCCCTCTTACCCTTAGCCTCAGGTAACCACCCTTCTACTCTCTGTTTTTATGAGATTGATTTTTTTAGATTCCACATATGTGTAAGATCATGTAGTATATGTCTTTCTGTGTCTGGCTTATTTTACTTAAAATAATGTCTTCTTGTACCATCCATGTTGTTGTAAATGATAGAATTTCTTTCTTTTTAGAAGCTGTTTAGTATTCCATTGTGTATATATAACATATTTTCTTTGTCCGTTCATGTGTTGGTGGAAACTTAAGTTGATTCCATATATTGGCTATTATGAATAATGCTGAAAATGGGAGTGCAGATACCTCTTCAACATATCAGTTTTATTTCCTTTGGATACTGATATGGTTTGGCTGTGTTCCCACCCAAATCTCACCTTGAATTGTATTAATCCTCTTGTGTCAAGGGCAAGGCCAGGTGGAGATAATTGAATCATGGGGACAGTTTCCCCCATGCTGTTCTTGTGGTAGTGAATAAGTCTCACAAGATCTCATAGTTTTATAAATGGGAGTTCCTCTGCACAAGCTCTCTTGCCTGCTGCCATGTAACACCTTACTCTGTTCCTCATTCTCCTTCTGTCACGATTGTGAGGCCTCCCCAGTCATGTAAAACTGTGAGTCAATTAATCCTCTTTCCTTTATAGAATACCCAGTTTCAGGTATGTCTTTATCAGTACCATGAGAACAGACTAATACAGTACATTGGTACCAGTAGAGTAGGGTGCTGCTGTTAAGATACTCAACAAGTATGGAAGTGACTTTGAAACTGGGTGACAGGCAGAGATTGAAATAGTTTGGAGGGCTCAAAAGAAGACAGGAAAATGTGGGAAAGTTTGGAACTTCCTAGAGACTTGTTGAATGTTTTTGTCAAAAATGCTGATAGTGATATGGACAATAAGGCCCAGGCCAAGGTGGTCTCAGATGGAGATGAGGAGCTTGTTTTGGGAACTGGAATAAAGTTGATGCTTGTTAGGTTTTAGCAAAGAGACTGGTGGCCTTTTGCCCCTGTCCTAGAGATCTGTGGAACTTTGATCTTGAGAGAGATGATTTAGGGCATCCCAGGGAATAAATTTCTAAGCAGTGAAGCATTCAAGAGGAAGCAGAGCAGGAAAGTTTGGAAAATTTGCAGCCTGATGATGCAATAGAAAAGAAAGCCTTATTTTCTGGGGAGAAATTCAAGCCTGCTGCAGAAATTTGCATGAGTAATGAGGAGCCAAATGTTAATCTCCAAGACAATGGGGAAAATATCTCCAGGGCATGTCAGAGACTTTTGTGGCAGCTCCTCCCATCACCAGCCCAGAGATCTAGGAGGAAAAAATGGTTTCCAGGGCTGGACCCAGGGGCCCCCTCCTGTGTGCTGCATCAGGACCTGATGCCCTGTGTCCCAGTTGCACCAGCTATGGCTATAAGGGGTCAACGTACAGCTCAGGCTTTCAGATGTTACAAGTCCCAAGCCTTGGTGGCTGTATTAGTCTGTTTTCATGCTGCTGATAAAGACATACCCGAGACTGGGTAATTTATAAAGAAAAAGGTTTAATGGACTTACAGTTCCTCGTGGCTGGGGAAGCCTCATAATCATGGTGGAAGGTGAAAAGCATGCCTTACATAGTGGCAGGCAAGACAGAATGAGAACCAAGGAAAGGAGCTTCCCCTTATAAAACCATCATCCGATCTCATAAGACTTATTCACTACCACAAGAACAGTATGAAGGAACTGCTCGCATGATTCAATTATCTCCCACCAGGTTCCTCCCACAACACATAGGAATTATGGGAGCTACAGTTAAAGATAAGATTTGGGTGAGGACACAACCAAACCATATTTATTTTGTATCTGGCCCCTCCTAAATCTCATGTCCTCACATTTCAAAACCAATCATGCCTTCCCAACAGCCCCCCAAAGTCTTAACTCATTTCAGCATTAACTCAAAGTCCACAGTCCAAAGTCTCATCTGAAGCAAGGCAAGTCCCTTTCACCTCTATGAGCCTGTAAAATCAAAAGGAAATTAGTTACTTCCTAGATACAGTGGGGGTACAGGCATTGGGTAAATACAGCCATTCCAAATGGGAGAAATTGGGCAAAACAAAGGGGGCTACAGGCCCCATGGAAGTCTAAAATTCAGTGGGGCAGTCATATCTTAAAGCTCTGAAATGATCTTCTTTGGCTCCATGTCTCATATCCAGGTCATGCTGATGTAAGAGGTGGGCACCTATGGCCTTGGGTAGCTCTGTGCCTGTGGCTTTGCAGGGTACACCTCTCCTCCTGGCTGCTTTCATGGGCTGGCATTGAGTGTCTATTGCTTTTCCAGGTGCACGCTGCAAGCTGTCAGTAGATCTACCATTTGGGATCTGGAGGATGGTGGCCCTCTTCTCACAGCACCACTAGGCAGTGCCCCAGTTGGGACTCTGTGTATGGGCTTCAACCCTACATTCCCTTTCCACACTGCCCTAGTGGAGGTTCTCCATGAGGGTCCCACCCCTATAGCAAACTTCTGCCTGGACATCCAGGCATTTCCCTGCATCCTCTGAGATCTAGGTGCAGGTTCCCAAACCTAAATTCTTGACTTCTGTGCTCACCCCTGTAGCAAACTTCTGCCTGGACATCCAGGCATTTCCATGCATCCTCTGAGATTTAGGTGCATGTTCCCAAACCTAAATTATTGATTTCTGTGCACTGGCAGGCTCAACAACACATGGAAGCTGCCAAGGCTTGGTACTTGAACCTTCTGAAACCATGGCCTGAGCTGTATCTTGACCCCTATTAGCCATGGCTAGAGCAGTTGGGATGCAGGACACCAAGTCCCTAGGCTGCACACAGCAGGGTGGCCCTGGGTCTGGCCCATGAAACCATTTTTTCCTCCTAGGCCTTTGGGCCTCTGATTGGACAAGCTGCCATGAAGACCTTTGACATGCCTTGGAGACATTTTCCCCATTGTCTTGGGGATTAACATTTGGCTCCTCATTACTTATGCAAATTTCTGCAGCTGGCTTGAATTTCTCCTCAGAAAATGGGTTTTTCTTTTCTATCACATTGCCAGGCTGGAAATTTTCCAAAATTTTATGCTGTTTCCCTTTTTAAAACTGAATGCTTTTAACAGCACCAAGTCATGTCTTGAATGCTTTGCTGCTCAGAAATTTCTCCTGCCAGATACCCTAAATAATCTCCCTCAAGTTCAAAGTTCCACAGATCTCCAGGGCAGGGGGAAAATGCCACCAGTCTCTTTGCTAAAACATAGCAAGAGTCACCTTTACTCCAGTTCCCAACTAGCTCCTCATCTCCATCTGAGACTGCCTCAGCCTGGGCCTTATTATCTATATCACTATCAGCATTTTGGTCAAAGCCATTCAACAAGTCTCTAGGAAGTTTCAAACTTTCCCACACCTTCCTGTCTTCTTCTTAGCCCTCCAACCTGCTCCAACCTCTGTTACCCAGTTCTAAAGTCACTTCCACATTTTTGGGTATCTTAACAGCAGCACCCCACTCTACCATTACCAATTTAATGTATTAGTCTTTTCTCATGCTACTGATAAAGACATACCTGAGACTGGGTAATTTATTATTATTTTTTAAAAAGAAATTTAATAGACTCACAGTTCCACGTGGCTGGGGAGGCCTTACAATCATGGCAGAAGATGAAAGGCATGTCTTACATGGTGGCAGGCAAGAGAGAATGGGAACCAAGTGAAGGGGGTTTCCCTTTATAAAACCATCAGACCTCATGAGACTTATTCACTACTATGCAAACAGTATGAGGGAAACTGCCCCCATGATTCAATTTTCTCCCACTGGGTCCCTCTCACAACACATGGGAATTATGGGAGCTACAATTAAAGATAAGATTGGGATGAGGACACTGCCAAACCATATCATTGGCTTACATGGTACTAGGTGTGCAGGTGCACAGAAGTCAAGAATTAAAGTTTTGGAACTTCCGCCTAGATTTCAGAGGATGTATGGAAATGCCTGGATATCCAGGCAGAAGTTTTCTGCAGTGACAGAGCTCTCATGGAGAATCTCTGCTAGGGCAGTGTGGAAGGGAAACATGGGGTTGAAGCCCCCACACAAGAGTCCTGACTGGGGCACTGCCTAGTGGAGCTGTGAGAAGAGGCCACTGTCCTACGGACCCCAGAATGGTAGATCCACTGACAGATTGCCTGTGTACCTGGAAAAACCACAGACACTCAATGCCAGCCCGTGAAAGCAGCCAGGAGAGGAGCTGTACCCTGCAAAGCCACAGGGGCAGAGCTGCCCAAGGCCACAGGAGCCCACCACTTGCATCAGCATGACCTAGATGTGAGATATGGAGGCAAAGGAGATAATTTTGCAGCTTTAAGATTTGATTGCCCCACTGGACTTTGGACTCATATGGGACCTGCAGTCCCTGTGTTTTGGATAATTTCTTCCATTTGGAATGAGTGTATTTATCCAATGCTTATGTCCCTACTGTATCTAGGAAGTAACTAACTTGCTTTTGATTTTGCAGGCTCATAGGCTGAAGGGACTTGCCATGTCTCAGATAAGACTTTGGACTGTGGACTTTTGAGTTAATGCTGAAATGAATTATTACTTTGAGGAACTGTTGGGAAGGCATTATTAGTTTCAAAACCTGAGGACATGAGATTTGAGAGGGGACAGGTGCAGAATAATATGGTTTGCTGTGTTCCACCCAAATCTTATCTTGAATTGTAATCATCCCCACATGTCAAGGGTGGGGCCAGGTGAAGATTAGTGAATCATGGGAGTGGTTTCCCCTATACTTTTCTTGTGGTAGTGAATAAGTGTCATGAGATCTGATGGTTTTATAAATGAGAGTTCCCCTGCACATGCTCCCTCCTGCCTGCCACCATGCAAGACGTGTCTTGCTTCCCCTTTGCCCTCCACTGTGATTGTGAGGACTCCCCAGCCATGTGGAACTGTGAGTCCATTAAGCCTCTTTTTCTTTATAGATTACCCAGTCTTGGGTATGTCTCTATTAGCAGAGTGAGAACAGACTAATTCAGGTACATACCCAGAAATGGAATTGCTGGATCATATGCATATTCCATTTTTAGTTTTTTGAAGAACTTCCATACTACGTTCCAAAATGCCTATAATAATTTACATTCTCACCAACAGTGCACAAGGGTTTTATTTTCTCCACATTCTTTTCAACATTTGTTATCATTTGTCTTTTTGAGTAATAACCATTCTAAAAGATGTGAGGTGATATCTCATTGTGGTTTTAATTTGCATTTCCCTGATGACTAATGATATTGAGCATTTTTCATATATCTGTCGGCTATTCATATCTCTTCTTTTGAGAAATGTCTGTTCAGACTCTTTGCTCATTTTTTAGTTGGGTTTTGCTTTTTTATCTATTGAGTTGTTTGAGATTCTTGTGTGTTTTTTTATATTGGTTCTTTATCAAATGTATGGTTTGTAAATATTTTCTCCCAATCTGTGGGTTGTCTCTTTATTCTGTTGTTTCCTTTGTTGTGCAGAAGCTTTTTAGTTTGATACAATCCCGTTTGTATATTTTTGCTTCTGTTTCATGTACTTTTGGAGTCCTATCCAAGAAGTCATTAACCAGCTCAATGTCATGAAGTTTTACCCTTCTGTTTTCTTTCAGTAGCTTTACAGTTTTAAGCCTTATGTTTCAGTCTCTTATTCATTTTAAGTTAATTTTTGTATATGGTATGAAATAAGGGTCCAATTTCATTCTTCTGCATGTGGATATCCAGTTTCTCTACACCATTTATTGAAGAGACTGTTCTTTCCCTATGGTGTGTTCTTGGCACCTTTGTTGAAAATCAATTAACTGCAAATATTTAAGTTTATATCTGGGCTTTCTATCCTGTTCCCTCGGTCAAAATGCCTTTTTAAAATTCCAATAGCATGCTGTTTTGATTACAGTAGGTTTGTAATATATTTTGAAATCTGTCAGTGTGATCCTTCCAGCATTGTTCTTTTTGCTCAAGATTGCTTTGGGCGTTTACAGTCTTTTGTAACTCCGTATAAATTTTAGGATTGTTTTTTCCATTTCTGTGAAAAATGACATGGAATTCCAATACAAATTGCATTAAATATGCAGATTACTTTGGTTGGTGTAGACATTTTAACAATATTAATTCTTCCAATCCATGAACATGGACTATATTTCTTTTTACTTCTATCTTCAATTTCTTTCATCAATGTTTTATCATTTTAAGTATACAAATCTTTCAGCTCTATGGCTAAATTTAGTCCTAAGTATGTTATTTATTTTTTGATGCTATTGTAATTGAGATTTTAAAAATTCTTTGGATAGTTCACTGTTAGTGTATAGAAACACTACTGACATTTTTGTTGTTGTTGTTGCATGACTCAATAGTTTATTCTTTTTTCTTTCTCTTTTTTTTTTTTTTAATTTTGAGATGCAGTCTTGCTCTGTCACCCAGGCTGGAATGCAGTGGCATGATCTCATCTCACTGCAGACTCTGCCTCCTAGGTCCAAGTGATTCTCATGCCTCAGCCTCCCATGTAACTGGGACTGCAGGCAGGTTCCACCATACCTGGCTATTTTATTTTTTATTTTTAGTAGAGTCAGAGTTTCACCATATTGGCCCGGCTGGTCTAAAACTTCTGGCCTCAAGTGATCCACCTGCCTTGGCCTCCCAAAGTGCTGGGATTACAGGAATGAGCCACCACACTCAGCCAGTTTATCCTTAATATATACTGTTAAGTTGTATTTCATTGTATGGATATGCCCCAACTTGTTTTTCTATTCTCCTATATTCAGATAGTTGAGTAGTTTCCAGTTTTTTACTATTATGAATAAAAATGTTATGAACATTCACTTACAAGTCTTTTTTTGGAAACATGCTTTCATTTTTCTTGTGTAAATAAGTAGTGAAATTTCTGGGTCTTAGGGTAGATGTCTATTTAACTGTATAAAAAATAGCCAAACAGTTCTCCAAAGTGGTTGTACCATTTTGTACTTCCACCCAGCCAGCAATATATGAGGGTTTTACTGCATATTATCTTCATTTGGCATTATCATTTTAATCCTGCTAGTAGGTGTGAAATTATGTTTTTAATTTGCACTTTCAGGATTATGTTGAGCACTTTTCATACTTAATTGGTGTTTTGTATCTCTTATTTTGTGAGTTATCTTTTTAAGTCTTTTGCCTATTTTTATAGGGCTAATGGTTTTCAAAATTTTAATTTGTAAGCATTCTTTATGTATGATGGATACATATCCTTTGTAAGATATTTGTATTGTAAGTATTTGTTTCTAATCTGTGGATTATCAATTCAATTTCTTAATGGTGTCTTGAGTTTCAGAATTGTTTTTTATTTTGACAGTGCTGCAGTTACTACAGTTGCATAACAAACTATCCCAAATTTTTTGGCTTAAAATAATGACAACATTTATTTTACTCATGAATCTATAATTTTGGTAGGACTCACTATGGATAGCTTGCTTGTGTTCCCTTTGATGTCATCTGGGTGGCTTAAAGGCTGGGGGCTAAAATCATCTGAAGGTGTATGTCTAGAAGTTGATTCTGACTACTGACTTTATTTTTTTTTAATTATTATTTTTTTTTTAGATGGAGTCTTGCTCTGTCACCTAGGCTAGAGTGCAATGGTGCAATCTTGGCTCACTGCAAACTCTGCCTCCTGGGTTCAAGTGATTCTCCTGCCTCAACCTCCTGAGTAGCTGGGATTACAGGTGCTCGCCACCAGGCCTGGCTAATTTTTGTATTATTTAGTAGAGATGGGGTTTCACCATGTTGGTCAGGCTGGTCTCAAACTCCTGACCTCAGGTGATCCACCCTCCTTGGCCTCCCAAAGTGCTGGGATTACAGGCATGAGCCACCATGCATGGCAACTACTGACTTTTGTATGTTGATTTTGTAATCTGAAACTTTATTGAATTTGTTTATCAGTTCTTATAGGTTTTTGGGGGAATCTTTAGAGTTTTCTTCATAAAAGGTCATGTCATCAGCAAAAAAAGATAATTTTACCTTTTCTTTTTCTGTGTGAATGCTTTTTATTTCTTTTTCTTTTCTAATTGTTTTGGCTAGGACTTCCAGTACTATGTTAATTAGCAGTGGCAAGCGTGGGCATCTTTGTATTGTTCTTGATCTTAGAAGAAAAGCTTTTAACCTTTCAGCATTGAGTATGATAGCTGTGGGCTTGTCATACATGACTTGTATTATGTTGAGGTACATTCTTCTCTACCTATTTTTTGAGAGTTTTAAAAATGTAAACAGTTGTTGAATTTTTATCAAATTCTTTTTCTACTTTGTTAATATCATATCACATTTATTGATTTATATATGTTGAAGCATCTCTGCATCCCTGGGATAAATTATGCTTGATAATGGTAAATGATGTTTGTAATGTCCTGATGAATTTAGTTTGCTAGCTTTTTTTTGGTTGTTGAGAATTTTTGAATCTGTGTTCATCAGTATATTGGCCTGTAGTTTTCTTTCTTGTAGTATCCTTATCTGGCTTTGGTATCAGGATAATGCTGACCACATAAAATAAATTTGAAAATATTCCCTCCTCTTCAATTTTTGGGAAGCATTTGAGAAACATTGGTATTAGTTCTTCTTGAAATGTTTAGCAGAAATTAACAGTGAAGGCTTTGGGGTCCTGTGTTTTTCTTTGATGGGAACATTTTTATTATTGATTTAGTCTCTTTATTTGTTATTGGTCCGTTTAGATTTCTATTTCTTCCTGATTCAGTCTTGGCAGGTTGCAGGTTTCTAGGAATTCATCCATTTCTTTTTTTGCCATCTTTAAAATTGGGCTATTTATCTCTTCATTATTGAACTTGAATTAAAAAATACATATCCTAGATACTACGTCCTTATCAATGATATAACTTGTAAATATTTCTCCCATTTTGTGGGCCATCTTTTCACTTTCCTGATGGTAGTGTTTTCAGAGTGAAAGTTTTTTTCTGAATGAAGGCTTTGGTCCTACCTAAGAAACCACTGCCTAATTTAAAATCATAAAGATTTACACCTATGTATTCTTCTAAGAGTTTTATAGTTTTGACTTTTACACAATGTGTTTGATCCACTTTGAGTTAATTTTTGCATGTGGGGTGAAATAAAGGTCCTATTTTATTTTACTTTCTGCATCTAGCTATCTAGTTGTACCAACATCATTTGTTAAAAAGACTATTCTTTCCCCATCGAATGATCTTGACAACCTTGTTGAAAATCAGTTGACCATAGATGTATACATTGACTTTTGGACTCCTAATTCTATTCCATTGATAAATGTATCTATTTTTATGTTAGTACCACACTATCTTTATTATTGTTATTTTGTACTAAGTTTTATAATTGGGTAATGTGAGTCCTTCAGTTTTTTTTTCTTTTTAAAGATTATTTTGTCTATGCTATATCAACTTTCCTGTTTCTGAAAAAAGTCAGCTGTGATTCTGACAGGGATTGAATTGAATCTGTAGATCAGTTTGAAAGTATCTTAGTTTGCTCAGGCTGCTGTAACCAAATATCATAGACTGTGTGGCTTAAAAAACAGGAATTTATTTTTCACATTCTAGAGAGTGGAAATCCAAGATGAAGGTGTCAGTGGACTCAATGTCTGGTGAGGGCTTTCCTCTTGGGTTGCAGATGGTGATCTTCTTATTGTGTTCTCATGTGGTAGAGAAAAAGATCTCCCTCTCTCTCTCTTAGAAAACTAAGGCCACAGTCCTATTGGATTTGGGCTCTACTCTTATGATCTTACTTAACCTTAATTACCTCCTAAAGACTGTATTTCCACATATAGTCACATTGCAGGTTAAAACTTCCACATATAAATTTTGGTAGAACATAATTTAGTCCATAGCGGGCAGTATGATTTCTAACAATAGTAAGTCTTCCAATCCGTGGACATGGGATATCTTTTCACTTATTTAAGTTTTCTTTAATTTCTTTCAACAATGTTTTGTAGTTTTTAGTGTATAAGTCTTGCACTCCTTTTGTTAAATTTATATCTAAGTATTTTGTTCTGTTTGGTGCTATTGTAAATGGATGGTTTTTGTAATTTCATTTCAGGTTTTCTTTTCTAATGTATAGGAATACAACTGATTTTATATATTAATCCTGTATTTTGTAACCTTATTGAATTTATATATTATTTCTAATTTTTATTTTCAGTATCTTATAAACAAGATCATAATCATGCCATCTGAAAATACATAGCTTATGTCTTTCTTTCCAACAGTTCCAACCATTTACTTCTGTGTTTTGGTTTTCCTTTCCTGCCCCCGTTTTGTATTATTCTATTATTTTTTAGATTTTATCTTAATTTTCCTGTTGAATTTTAGTTATTGTTTATAATTTCATTTTATAGGGGTGCTTTAGAGATTTCAATATACATTCATAACTTTCACAGTATATAATTACAATGCACTACTGCACATAAAAAATAGAAATCTTACCACTTAGTAAATTCATCTATCTCTTATGATATAATTGCATATGTGGTACACCAACATATATTATAAATTTTATAAGACAATGTTATAATAAAATTATAAACAGTTATATGATGTCTTAGTCAGTTTGGGCTGCTATAATGGAATACTATAGGCTGGTCAGCTTAAACAGCAAACATATATTACTTGCAATTTTGGAGTCTGGGAATCCAAAGGTCAAGGTGCCAACAGGTTCAGTGTCTGGTGAGGGCGTATCTTTCTGTAGATGGCTGTCTTCTCATTGTACCGTTACATAGCTGAGAAAGAGAGATCATTGTCTTCTTACAAGGGCACTAATGCTATTCATGAGGGCTCCACCCTCATGAGCTAATAATTACCTCCCCAAATCTCCACTTCCTAATACTATCACACTGGGGTGGGGTGAGAATTTCAGTGTATGAATTTTGGAGGATACAAACATTCAGTTCCTAACATATGGATTACATAATTTTAAGACGAAAATAAAAAAATGTATTTTGTTTGTTTTTGCATTTATGCAGATGTCAATTTCTGATGCTCTGCAATTTTTGCTGAGGACACACTTTCATCAGGATTCTTTTCCTTTTAGCCAGAAGAACTTTAACATTTACTGAGTGTAACTATGAATCCTCTTATATTTTGTTTATCTGAAAAAGTCCTTATTTTGCCTTCATTACTGAATGATATTTTTGCTGGATATAGGTAAAATGCTGAGCTTTTTTTTTTCAGTATTTTAAGAATGTTGTTCCACTTTCTTCTCATCTATAGGTTTTATGATGAGAAATCAGCTGTTGATCAGAATGCTGCTTCTGTAGACAATATGCTGTTTTTCTATTACTGACTTTAAGGTTTCCTCTTTGTCTTCACCCTTCTATATTTAAATATAACGTGCTTCAGTGTGGGCTTCTTTGTGTTTTTCTCTTTGTTGCTTATTGAGAACCTTGAATCTGTAAACTTTTGCCTTTTATCAAATTTGGAAATATTTCAGTCATTATTTCCTTGCATACTTTTTAATTGGTGTTTCTTCTCCTTTTAGTAATTACAGTTACATATACATTTGACTGTTGGATTTCATCTATAAGATAACTGATGCTGTTTTTTTCCAACTTTTTCTAATGACATATCTTTAAATTATCACTTCTCTTCTTCCTTATTCAACTGTTATGTCTAATTCATAATTTTTTATTTCAAAAAATTATTTTGGTTCTAGAATTTCCATCTTAAAAATTATTTTTACATCTCTGCTGTGATTTCTCATTTCTCTGTTGAGATATTCATGAATTGAAAGCATGTGAAAGATTATCCGTCACAACCCTCAGAGGAACCATTGCTTTTGACACATTGATCTCAGACCTCTAGCCTCCAGAACTGTTAGAAAATAAATTTCTATTGTTTAATTGACCCAATTTGTGACAGTTTGTTACAGCAGCCTTAGCAAGCTAATATGGGCTGATTGTTTATGCCAATGATGTGACTCAGAACGGAGATGATTAGAGGGGTGGGGCTTTGAGCAACATAGTATCAGCCTGACTTTTGCAAAGGGAAAGTGGCTAGAAACTGAGTTCAATCACATGGGTAATGATTCAGTCTGTCATCCCTACATAATAAAACCTTACTAAAAATGCTAGACACTGAAGCTCGAGTGAGCTTTCCTGGTTGCCAATATACTGCATATTGTCACACTCAGATGCTGGGAAGGTAGTGCATACTGACTGCATGGGGAAAGAACAAGGAAGTTTCATGTTTGAGACTCCCCCAGACTTCACTCTCTACCTCTCTTCCTTTCTATTTTTAATTTTTGTGGGTACATGATAGGTGTATATATTTAAGTGGTACAATGTTTTGATATAGGCATGCAATGCATAATAATCATATCATGGCAAATGGGGTGTCCATACCCTCAAGCATTTATGCCTTGTGTTACAAACAATCCAATTATGCTTTTAGTTATTTCAAAGTGTACAATTAAATTGTTATTGACTATAGCCATCCTGTTGTGCTATCAATTAGTAGGTCTTACTCATTCTTTCTACATTTTGTACCCATTAACCTATCTCCTTTCCACCACCCACTACCCTTCCCAGCCTCTGGTAACCATCCTTCTACTGTTTATCTCCATGAGTTCAATTGTTTTGATTTTTAGATCTCAGAAATAAGTGAGAACATGTGATGTATGTCTTTCTGTGTCTGACTTATTTTACTTAACATAATAACCTCCAGTTCCATCCATCTTGTTGCAAATGACAAGATCTCACTTTTTAATGGCTGAATAGTACTTCATTGTGTATATGTCCCACATTTTCTTTATTAATTCATCTATTAATGGACATTTCGGTTGCTTCCAATTCTTGGATATTATGAACAGTGCTACAACAAACATGAGAGTGCAGATATCTCTTTGATATAAAGATTTCCTTTCTTTTGGGTATGTACCCAGCAGTGGGATTGCTGGATCATATAGTAGCTCAATTTTTAGTTTTTTTTTTTTGATCCTCCAAACTACTCGCCATAGTGGTTATATTAATTTTCAATTCCACAAACAGTGTACAAATATTCCCTTTTCTCCATATCCTTACCAGCATTTGTTATTGCCTGTCTTTTGGATATAAGCCATTTTAACTGGGATGAGATGATATCTCATTGTAGTTTTCATTTGTATTACCCTAATGATTAATGACGTTGAGCACCTTTTCATAGGCCAGTTTGCCATTTGTATGTTTTATTTTGAGAAGTGTCTATTCAGATGTTTTGCCCATTTTTAATTGAGTTATTAGGTTTTTTTTCCTACAGAGTTGTTTGAGCTCCTTATATATTCTGGTAGTGAATACCTTGTCAGATGAACACTTTGCAAATATTTTCTTCCATTCTGTGGGTTGTCTCTTCACTCTGCTGTTTGTTTCCTTTACTGTGAAGATGATTTTTAATTTGTGATCCCATTTGTCCATTTTTACTTTGGTTTCCTGTGCTTGTGTGTAGTACCCAAGAAATCTTTCCCTAGACCAATGTCCTAGAGAGTTTCCCCAATGTCTTCTTGTAGTAGTTTTATTGTTTGAGGTCTTAGAATTAAGTCTTTGTTTTTATTTGATTTTTGTACAAGGTGAGAGATAGGGATCTAGTTTTATTCTTCTGCCTATTGATATTCAGTTCTCCCAACACCATTTATTGAAAGACTGTATTTTCCCTAGAGTATGTTCTTGGCACTTGTGTTGAAAATCAGTTCACTGTAGGTGTGTGGGATTTGTTTCTAGGTTCTCTATTCCATTCCATTGTTCTCTGTGTCTTTTTATGGCAGTACCATGCTGTTTTGGTTACTATACCTCTGTAGTATAATTTTTAGTCAGATAATGTGATTCCTCAGTTTTGTTCTTTTTGCTTAGGATAGCTTTGGCTATTCTGGGTCTTCTGTGAATCCATATACACTTTAGGATTTTTTTTTTATTTCTGTGAAGAATGTCATTGGTATTTTGACACGAATTGCATTGAATCTGTAGGTTGCTTTGGGTAGTATGGGCATTTTAACAATATCAATTCTTCTAATCCCTGAACATGGAATATCTTTCCATTTTTTGGAGCGTTCTTCAACTTCTTTCATCAATGTTTTGTGGTTATTGTAGAGATCTTTCACTTCTTTGGTTAAGTTAGTTCCTAAATGTTTAATTTTATGCATGGCTGTCATAAATGGGATTACATTTTTTGTTTCTTTTCCAGATTGTTCACTGTTGGGATATAGAAATGTTACTGAATTTTGTATGTTGATTTTGTATTCTGCAACTTAACTGAATTTGTTTATCAGATCTAATATTTTTTGTGTGGAGTTTTTAATTTTTCTAAATATGAGAACATATCATCTGCAAGCAAAAATAATATGACTTCTTCCTTTTCAATTTGGAGGCCCTGTATTTCTTTCTCTTGTCCATCCATTTGTTCTAGCTAGAAATTCCATTACTATGTTGAAGAACAGTGGTGAAAGTGGGCACCCTAGTCATGTTCCAGATCTTAGAGGAAAGACTTCAGTTTTTCCCCATTCAGTGTGATACTAGCTGTGAGTCTGTCATATATAGCTTTTGTTATGTTGAGGTATGTTCCTTCTATACCCAGTTTTTGAGCAATTTTATTATGAAGAAACATTGACTTTTTAAAAATTTCCAATTTTATTTTAAGTTCAGGGATATATGTATAGGATGTGCAGGTTTTTTACATAGATAAATGTGTGTCATGGTGGTTTGCTGCACAGATCATCCCATCACCTAGGTATTAAGCCCAGAATCCATTAGCTATTCTTCCTGATGCTCTCTCTTTCCACCGCACACCCTTTGACAGGCCTCAGTGTATGTTGTTTCCTCCAGTGTGTCCATGTGTTCTTATCAGTTCCCACATGTAAGTGAGAGCATGTGGTATTTGTTTTTCTGTTCCTGTGTTAGTTTGCTGAGGATAATGGTTTCCAGCTCCATTCATGTCCTTGCATGCGACATGGTCTCATTCCTTTTTATGGCTGCATAGTATTCCATGGTGTATATGTACCACATTTTCTTTATCCAATCTATAAATGATGAGTATTTAGGTTGATTCCATGTCTTTGCTATTGTGAATAGTGCTGCAATGTACATACACATGCATGTATCTTTGTAAAAGAATGATTTATATTCTTTTGGATATATATACAGTAATGGAATTACTGGGTCAAATGGTATTTTTGCCTCTAGGTCTTTGAGGAATTACTACACTGTCTTCCACAATGGTTGAACTAATTTACATTCCCACCAACAGTGTAAAAGCATTTCTTTTTCTCCTGAGCCTCTGTTGTTTTTTGACTTCTTAATAACAGCCATTCTGACTGGCATGAGATGGTACCTCACTGTGGTTTTTATTTGCATTTCTCTAATGATCAGTGATATTAAGCTTTTTTTCCCACATGTATGTTGACAGCATGTATGTCTTCTTTTGAGAAATGTCTGTTCATGTCCTTTGCCCACTTTTAATTTTTTTGTAAATTTGCTTAAGTTCATTGTAGATGCTGAATATTAGACCTTTGTCAGATGGATAGATTGAAAAAATTTTCTCCCATTCTCTAGGTTGTCTGTTTACTTTGATGATAGTTTCTTTTGCTGTGCAAAAACTCTTTAGTTTAATTAGATAACATTTGTCAATGTTTGCTTTTGTTGCAATTAGTTTTGACATCTTCACCATGAAATGTTTGCCCATACCTATGTCCTGAATGGTATTTCCTAGGTTTTTTTCTAGGGTTTTTATACTTTGGTGTTTTACATTTAAGTCTTTAATCCATCTTGAGTTAATTTTTGTATCAGATGTAAGGAAGGGGTCCAGTATCAATTCTTTGCATATGGCTAGCCAGTTCTTCCAGCACCATTTACTAAATGGGAAATCCTATTCCCATTGCTGTTTTTCTTTTTTTGGTCAGGTTTGTCAAAGTTCAGATGATTGTAGGTGTGAGGTCTTATTTCTGGGTTCTCTATTCTGTTCGGTTGTTCCATGTATCTGTTCTTCCACCAGTACTGTGTTGTTTGGGTTACTGTAGCCTTGTAGTATAGTTTGAAGTTGGGTAGCATGATATCGCCAGCTTTGTTCTTTTTGCTTAGAATTATCTTGGCTATTCAGGCTCTTTTTTGGTTCCATATGAATTTTTAAAAAGTTTTTTCTAATTCTGTGAAGAATGGCAATAGTAGTTTAATGGGAATAGCATTGAATGTATAAATTACTTTGGGCAGTATGACCATTTTCGCAATATTGATTCTTCCTATCCATGAGCGTGGAATGCTTTTCCATTTGTTTGTGTCCTCTCTTATTTCTTTGGGCAGTGGTTGGTAATTCTCCTTGATCCTTCACTTCCTTTGTTAGCAGTATTTCTAGGCATTTTATTCTTTTTGTGGCAATTGTGAACGGGAGTTCAGTCATGATTTGACTCTCTGCTTGCCTGTTGTTGGTGTATAGGAATGCTAGTGATTTTTGCACATTGATTTTTGTGTCCTGAAACTTTGCTGAAGTTGCTATCAGCTTAAGAAGCTTTTGGGCTGAGACAATGGGGTTTTCTAAATATAGAATCATGTCATCTGCAAACAAAGTTTAAGTGAGTGAGTTCCTCTCTTCCTATTTGAATACACTTTATTTCTTTTTCTTGCCCGATTGCCCTGGCCAGAACTTCCAATACTATGTTGAATAGGAGTGGTGAGAGAGGACATCCTTTTCTTGTGTTGCTTTTCAAGGGGAATGCTTCCAGCTTTTGCTGATTCTGTATGATATTGGCTGTGGATTTGTCATATATGGCTCCTATTATTTTGAGGTATGTTCCTTCAATACCTAGTTTACTGAGAGTTTTTTAACATGAAGGATGTTGAGTTTTATTGAAGGCCCTTTCTGCATCGATTGAAATAATTGTGTTTTTTGTCTTTCATTCTGTTTATGTGATGAATCACATTGATTGATTTGCATATGTTGAACTCACCTTGCAACTGGGGATGAAGCCTACTTGACTATGGTGGTTAAGCTTTTGGATGTGCTGCTGGATTCAGTTTACCAGTATTTTATTGAGGAGTTTTGCATCAGTGCTCAGCAGGGATATTGACCTGAAGTTTTTTTGTTGTATCTCTGCCAGGTTTTGGTATCAGAATGATGTTGGCCTCATAGAATGGGTCAGGGAGGAGTCCCTCTTTTTCAATTTTTTGGAACAATTTCAGTAGAAATGGTACCAGGTCTTCCTTGTACCTCTGGTAGAATTAAGCTGTGAATCTGTCTGGCCTGGGCATTTTTTAGTTGGTAGGCTATTTACTACTGCTTCAGTTTCAGAACTCATTTTTGGTCTATTCAGGGATTCAATTTCTTCTGGTTCAGTCTTGGGAGGGTGTATGTGTCCATGACTTTTTCCTTTTCTTCTAGATTTTCTAGTTTATTGCATAGAGATGTTTATAGTATTCTCTGATGGTTGTTTTTATTTCTGTGGGGTAGGAGATATCCCCCTTATCATTTTTGATTGTGTTCCTTTGAATCTTCTCTCTTTTCTTTATTAGGTTAGCTAGTGACCTATTTATTTTATTATGTTTTCAAAAAGCCAGCTTCTAGATTGGTTGATTTTTTGAAGGATTTTTCATGTCTCTGTCTCCTTCAGTTCAGGTCTGATCTTGGTTATTTCTTATCTTCTGCTAGCTTTGGGGTTTGCTTCCTCTTGGTTCTCTAGTTCTTTTAGTTGTGATATTGAATTTTATCAAATGCCTTTTTAGCATGAATTGAAATGATCATATCATTTTTGTCCTTCATTCTGTAGATATAATGTATCACACTGCATATGTTTAGCCATCCTTGCATCCCTGGAAGAAATCCCACTTGGTCATAATGAATGCTGTTTTTAAAGTATTGTTGAATTTGGCTTGTTAGTGTTTTGTTGAGAATGTTTGCATCAATATTCATTAGAGATATTGGCTTGTAGATTTCTTTTTTTGATTCATATTTGTCTGGTTTTGCTATCAGGGTAACACTGGCCTCATAGAATGCATTTGGAAGTATTCTAGTCTCTATTTTTCAGAACTATTTGAGTAGGACTGGTATTAGTTGTTCTTTAAAAGTTTGGTGGTACATGTGGCCAACAAGCATATGAAAAAAAGCTCAACATCCACAATCATTAGGGAAATACAAATCAAAACGAGATACCATCTCACACCAGTCAGAATTGCTATGACTAAAAAGTAAAAAAATAACAGATGCTGGTTATGTTGCAGAGAAAACAGAACACTTTTACAATGATGATGGGAATGTAAATTAGTTCAATGCTTGTGGAAAGCAGTGTGTAGTGATTCCTCAAAGAGGTGAAACCAAAATACCATTTGACCTGACAATTTCATTACTACTAGGTGTATTACTAAAGGAATGTAAATCATTCTATCATAAAGACGTGTCACTCATGTGTTTATTGCAGCAGTATTTACAATAGAAAAAACATGGAATTAACTTAAATGCCCACAAATGGCAGACTGGATAAAAAAATGTGGCACATATATACCATGTGATACTGTGTAGCCATAAAAAGGAAAAAGATCATATCCTGTGCAAGAACATGGGTGGAGCTGGAGGCCACTATACTTAGCAAACTAATGCAGGAACAGAAAACCAAATACTGTATGTTCTCACTTATCAGTGGGAGCTAAGTGATGAGAACACATGAACACATAGAGGGGAACAATAGACACTGGGGCCTACCTGAGGTGTAGGGTGGGAAGAAGGAGAGGATCAGGAAAAATAACTAATGGGTAGTAGGCTTAATACCTGGGTGATTAAATATCCGTACAACAAACCCCCAGGATAAGAGTTTACCTACGTAACAAACCTGCTCATGTACCTCAGAACTTAAAATTAAAAAAGAAAAAAATCTTTTACATTGTTTTCTTCATTTCATTTATTTCAGCTCTGATATTTATTATTTATTTTCTCATACTAATTTTGGGTTTGGTTTGATCTTGCTTTTCTAGTTTGTTCATTTGAAGTTTTTCCTCTGTTTTGATGTAGGCACTTATAGCTATAAACTTTCCTCTTAATACACTGCTTTTGCTGTATCCCATAGGTTTCAGTATTTTATATTTTCATTATCATTTGCTTAAAGAAATGTTTCAACTTCCTTCTTAATTTTTCATTGGCCCACTGTTCATTCAGAAGCATGTTGTTTAATTTCCACGTATTTGTATAGTTTCCAAAATTCCTCTTATTACTGATTTCTAGTTTTATTACATTGTGGTCAGAGAAAATGCTTGATATTATTTCATTTTTTGAAGGTTTTAAAGCTTGTTTTGTGACCTAACATATGGCCCATTTTGAGAATAATCCATGTGCTGAGGAAAATAAAGTATATTCTGTAGCCATTGGATAATATGTTCCATAAACATGTATTAGATTCTTTTGGTCTGTAGTGTAGATTAAGTCTGACATTTCTTGGTTGATTTTCTGTCTGGGAGATATGTTCAATGCTGAAAGTGGGGTGCTAAAGTCTCCAGCTATTATTGTTCTGGGACCTCTCTCACTTTTGCTCTAGTATTTTCTTTATGTATCTGGATGTTCCAGTGTTGGGTGCATGTATATTTACAATTGTTACATCCTCTTGTTGAATTGACCGCTTTATCATTATATAATGACCATCTTTGTCTCTTATAATTTTTGCCTTGAAATCTTTGTCTGATATAAGTATAGCACTTCTGCTCTTTTTTGGTTTCCATTGGCATGGAATATCTTTTTCCATTCATTTATTTTCAATGTATTTGTGTCTGTATAGGTGAAGTGTGTTTCTTGTATGCAGCATATCAGTGGATCTTGTTTTTTCATCCATTCAGCTACTTTATGTCTTTTGATTGCAGAATTTACTCAATTTATATTCAATGTTATTCTTGATAAGTAAGGACTTACATCTGCCATATTTTTATTTGTTTCCTGTTTGTTTTGTGTTCTCTTCCTTCTTTCTTTCCTTCCTGTCTTCCTTTAGTAAGGATCATTTTCTCTGGTGATATGATTTAGTTTCTTGTTTTTTTTTTTTTTTTTATCTATTCTAAGTTTTTTGGTGTGAGGTTACCATGAGGCTTGCAAATACTACCAGATAACCCATTATATTAAGCGGATAACAACATTATTTGCATTAAAAAACAAACAAGAAAGCAAAAAAATAAAACTAATAGAAACTCTTGTGTTATTTTTCCCCCTTCTTTTTTTTGTTTTTATCTTATTGTACTATGTCTTGAAAAGTTGTTGTAGTTATTATTATTATTTCTATAGTTTTGGGAAAACAGGTGGTGTTTCATTACATGGATAAGTTCTTTAATGGTGATTTCTGAGATTTTGATGCACTCATCATCCAAGCAGGGTACACTGCACCCATTGTGTAGTCTTTTATTTCTCACCCCCCTTGCACCTTTCCTACTGAGTCCCCAGAGCCCATTATATCATTCTTATGCCTTTGCATTCTTATAGCTTAGCTCCTACTTATAAGTGAGAACATACAATGCTTGGTTTTTCATTCCTGAGTTACTTCATTTAAATAATGGTATCCAACTACATCCAGATTGCTGTGAATGCCATTATTTTATTCATTTTTATTGAGGAGTAGTATTCCATGGTATATATACCACATTTTCTTTATCCATTCATTGCTTGATGGGCATTTAGGTTGGTTTCATATTTTTGCAATTATGAATTGTGCTGCTATAAACGTGTGTGCAAGTATCTTTTTGCCATAATAATTTCTTTTCCTCTGGGTAGACACCCAGTAGTGGGAGTGCTGGGTCAAATGGTAGTTCTACTTTTAGTTCTTTAAGGAATCTCCATACTGCTTTCCACAGTGGTTATACTAGTTTACATTCCCACCAGCAGTGTACAAGTGTTCCCTTTACACCACATCCACACCAACATCTATTATTTTTTGATTTTTAAATTATGGCCAATCTTGCTGGAGTAAGGTGGTATTGCATTGTGGTTTTGATTTGCATTTCCCTGATCATTAGTGATGTTGAGCATTTTTTAATATGTTTCTTGGCCATTTGTATATTTTCTTTTGAAAATTGTCTAATCATGTCCTTAGCCCACTTTTTGATGAGATTGTTTTTTTCTTGTTGATTTGTTTGATTTCCTTGTAGTTTCTGGATATCAGTCCTTTGTTGGATGTATAGATTGTGAAGATTTTCTCCCACTCTTTGCATTGCCTGTTTACTCTGCTGATTGTTTCTTTTGCTATGCAGAAGCTTTTTAGTTTAAGTCCCATATATTTATCTTTGTTTTTGGATTTTTACTCATGAACTCTTTGACTAAGGCAATGTCTAGAGGAGTTTTTTTTTTATTTTATCTTCTAGAATTTTTATGGTTTCTGATCTTTGAATTAAGTTTTTGATCCATCTTCAGTTGAATTTGCATTAGGTGAGAGATGCAGATCTAGTTTCATTCTTCTGCATGTGGTTTGCCAATTATCCCAGCACCATTTGTTGAGTAGGGTGTTCTTTCTCCACTTTGTTTCTGTTTGCTTTGTCAAAGATCAGTTGGCTATAAGTATTTGGCTTTATTTCTGAGTTATCTATTTTGTTCCATTGGTCTATGTGTCTGTTTTTAAATCAGTACCATGACTGTAGTATAGTTTGAAGTTGTGTAATGTGATGCCTCCAGACTTGTTCTTTTGGTTTAGTCTTGCTTTGGTTGAGTGGGCCCTTTTTTGGTTCCATATTAATTTTAGTATTTTTTTAAAATTCTGTGAAAAATGATGGTGGTATTTTGATGGGAATTTCATTGAATTTGTAGATTGCTTTTGGCAGGGTGGTCACTTTCACAATATTGATTCTACCCATCCATGAGCTTGAGCTATGTTTCCATTCATTTGTGTCACCTATGATTCCTTTCAGCAGTATTTCATAGCTTTCCTTGTAGAGGTCTTTCACGTCCTTGGTTCAGTATATTTCTATGTACTTTATTTTATTTTTTGCAGCTATTCTGAAAGGGGTTATGTTCTTAATTTGATTCTCAGCTTGGTCTCTGATGATGTATAGCAGAGCTACTGATTTGTGGACATTAATTTTGTATCCTGAAACTTTGCTGAGTTCATTTACCAGTTCTAGGAGCTTTTTGGATGAGTCTTTAGGGTTTTCTAGGTATGTGATTATATCATCAGCAAACAGTGACAGTTTGACTTCCTCTTTGCCAGTTTGGTTACCCTTTATTTCTTTCTCTTGTTTGATTGCTCTGGCTAAGACTTCCAGTACTATGTTAAATAGAAGTGGTAAAAGTGGGCATCTTTGTCCTTTTCCAGTCTGCAGGGGGAATGCTTTTTTTTTTTTTTTTTTTTTTTTGGTGGAGTCTTGCTCTGTCACCCAGGCTGGAGTGCAGTGGCATGATCTTGGCTCACTGCAACATCCACCTCCAGGGTTCAAGTGATTCTCCTGTCTCAGCCTCTCAAGTGGCTGGGACTACAGCTGCCCACCACCATGCTCAGCTAATTTTTGTAAATTTAGTAGAGACGGGGTTTCACTCTATTGGTCACGCTGGTCTCAAACTCCTTGGCCTCCCAAAGTGCTGAGATTACGGGCGTGAGCACCACACCTTGCAGGAGAATGCTTTCAACTCTTCCTCAATCAGTATATTGTTGGCTCTGGGGTTTCATGTATGGCTTTTATTACCTTAAGGTATCTCTCTTCTATGCTGATTTTGCTGAGGGTTTTAATGATAAAGGGATGCTGGGTTTTGTCAAATGCTTTTTCTGCCTCTCTTGAGATGATAATATGATTTTTGTTTATAAATTTGTTTATGTGGTGCATCACATTTATTGACTTGCATATATTAAGCCAACCCTGCATCCCAGCTATGAAACCCACTTGATTATGGTGGATCATCTTTTTGATATGCTGTTGGATTCTGTTGGCTAGTATTTTGTTGAAGATTCCTATGCTCACCAGGAATATTAGTTTGTAGTTTTCTTTATTTGTTATGTCCTTTCCTGGTCTTGGTGATAGGGTAATACTGGCTTCATAAAATGATGTAGGGAGGACTCTCTCTTTCTCTTCCTTTTGGAATAGTTTCAGTAAGATTGGCACCAGTTCTTCTTTGAATGCTGACAGAATTCACATGTGAATCCATCTGGTCCTGGATTTTTTTTTCCTTGGCAATTTTTTCTCACTGTTTCAATCTCAGTACTTGTTATTTGTCTGTTCAGAGTTTCTATTTCTTTCTGGTTTAATCTGGGAGGGTTGTATATTGCCAGAAATTTATCCATCCCCTTAGGTTTTTTAGTTTATGCACATAAAAGTGTTCATAGTAGCCTTGAATGATCTTTTGTATTTCTGTGGTGTCCATTGTGATATCTGCCATTTCATTTCTAATTGAGCTTGCTTGGATCTTCTCTCTTCTTTTCTCGGTTAATTTCACTAATGGTCTATCAATTTTGTTTATCTTTTCAAAGAATCAACTTTTTGTTTCATTTCTCTTTTGTATTGATTTTTTGTTTCAGTTTTATTTAGTTTTGCACTGATATTTTTATTTTCTTCTGCTGGGTTTGGGTTTTGTTTTTTCTATTTTCTGTAGCTTTTTGAGGTGTGAGCTTAGGTTGTCTATTTGTGGTCTTTCAGACTTTTTGATGTAAGCATTTAATGCTATGAACTTTCCTCTTAGTACTGCTTTTGCTGTATCCCAGAGGTTTCGATAGGTTGTGTCACTATTATCTTTCAGATCAAGGAATTTAAAAAATTTCCGTTTTGATTTCATTATTGACTCAAAAATTGTTCAGGAGCAGATTATTGAATTTCCATGTATTTGTATAGTTTTGAGCATTCCTTTTTGGAGTTAATTTCCAATTTTATTCTACTGCGGTATGACAGAGTACTTGCTATAATTTCAATTGTCTTCAATTTATTGAGACTTGTTTTGTGGCCTCTCATATGATCTATCTTGGAGAATATTCCATGTTCTGATGAAAAGAATGTATATTCTGCATTGGTTGGGTAGAATGTTTGTAAATACCTGTTAAGTCCATTTGTTATAGGGTATAGTTTAAGTCCACTGTTTTTTTGTTGACTTTCTGTCTTGATGACTTGTCTAATGCTGTCAATGGAGTATTCTATTGAAGTTCCCCACTATTACTCTGTTGCTATCTATTTCATTTCTTAGGTCTGGTAATAATTGTTTTATAAATTTGGGAACTCCAGTGTTAGGTGCATATATAATTAGAATTGTTATATTTTCCTGTTGGAGTAATCTTTTTGTCATTATATAACATCCTTCTTTGTCTTTTTAAACTGTTACTGTTTTAAAGTCTGTTTTGTCTGATATAAGAATAGCTAATCCTGCTCGCTTTTGGTTTCCATTTGCATGGAATGTCTTTTCCCTCACTTTTACTTTAAGTTTATGTGAGTCTTTATGTGTATGGTGAGTCTCTTAAAGACAGCAGATACTTGGTTGGTGGAATTTTATGCATTCTGTCATTCTGTACTTTTTAAATGGAACATTTAGACCACTTTGCCTTCAACGTTAGTTTTGATATATGAGGTACTGTTGTGTTCATCATGCTAGTTGTTGCCTGAATATCTTTTTTATTTTTCATTGTGTCATGATTTTATAGGCCCTGTGAGATTTATGCTTTAAGGAGGTTCTATTTTTGTGTATTTTGAGTTTTTGTTTCAATATTTAGAATTTCTTTTAGCATTTCCTTTAGTGCTGTGCTGGCTTGGTAGTGGCAAATTCTCTCAGCATTTGTTTGGAAAAGACTTTATCTCTCCTTCATTTGTGAAGATTAGTTTCACTGGATTCAAAATTCTTGGCTGATAGTTATTTTGTTTAAGGAGGCTAAAGATAGGACCCCAATCCCTTCTGGCTTGCAGAGTTTCTGCTTATCAATCTGCTGTTAATCTGACAGGTTTTTCTTTATAGACTACTTGATGATTTTGCCTCACAGTTAAGATTCTTTCCTTCATCTTGACTTTAGATAACCTGGTGGCTATGTTCCTTGGTGATTATCTTTTTGCGATGAATTTCCTGGGTGTTCTTTGAACTTCTTGTATTTGGATGTCTAGATCTCTAGGAAGATTAGGGAAGTTTTCCTCAATTGCTCCCTCAAATAAATTTTCCAAACTTTTAGATTTTTCTTCTTCCTCGAGAACAAAGAACACCAATTATTCTTATGTTTGGTTGTTTAACAAATCTAAAATTTCTTGGAGGTTTTGTTAATTGTTTCAGTTCTTTCTTTCTTTGTTTTTGTCAGATTGGGTTAATTCAAAAGCCTTGTCTTCGAGCTCTGAAGTTCTTTTTTCCACTTGTTTGAGTCTATTGTTGAACCTTTCCAGTGTATTTTGCCTGTCTTTAAGTGTGTCTTTTATTTCAAGAAGTTGTGATTGTCTTTTCTTTATGATATATATTTCTCTGAAGAATTTTTCATCCATATTTTGTATTTTTTTGAAAATTTCTTTTTTTTATTATTATTATACTTTAAGTTTTAGGGTACATGTGCACAATGTGCAGGTTAGTTACATATGTATACATGTGCCATGCTGGTGTGCTGCACCCATTAACTCGTCATTTAGCATTAGGTATATCTCCCAATGCTATCCCTCCCCTCTCCCCTGACCCCACAACAGTCCCCAGAGTGTGATGTTCCCCTTCCTGTGTCCATGTGTTCTCATTGTTCAATTCCCATCTATGAGTGAGAACATGCAGTGTTTGGTTTTTTGTCCTTGCGATAGTTTACTGAGAATGATGGTTTCCAATTTCATCCATGTCCCTACAAAGGACATGAACTCATCATTTTTTATGGCTGCATTAAATTGGTTTTCACTTTTCTCTGGTGCCTCCTAGAGTAGCTTGATGATTAACATTCTAAATTCTTTATCTGGTAATTCAAAGATTTATTCTTGGTTTGGGTCCATTGCTGGACAGCTAGTGTGATCTTTTGGGGGTGTTATGGAATCTTGTTTTGTCATCTCTGGTTCCTTCTGATTTAAGTAGACTATGTCAGTGGGAAGATCTGGAAGTCAAGGCCTGCTGTTCAGATTATTTTGTCCCACAGATGATCCCTTGATGTGGTGCTCTACCCTATCCCCCAGGGATGGGGCCTCTTTAGAGCTGGACTGGAGTGATTGCTATTGCCTTTCTGGGTCTAGCCACCCAGTGGGACTACTGGGCTCTGGGCTGGTGCTGAAGAATGTCTACAAAGAGTCCTGTGATGTGATCCAGCTTCAGGTCTCTCAGCTGTGAATGCCAGTGTCTGCTCTGGTGGAGGTGTCAGGGGAGTGAAGTGGACTCTGTGGGAGTCCTTGGTATTAGTTTTGTTTAGTGCACTCGTTTTCTCAAATGCTGGTTATGCTAGCAGTGAAGTTGTCACATGGACAGACTCAGGACTTCCGGTTAGCCAGGGTGTTGTAGGTGGTGGAATTAGCTGTTGTTTTCTCCTTCCTAGGATCAGGTTTGTTCTGTTATGGGTTGCTGTAATGGCTTGAGTTGGATGGCCTCCAGCCAGGAGGTGGCACTTTCAAAAGACCACCAGCTGCGGTAGTAGAAGGGGGATATAATCTTTTTTTTTTTTTTAATTGCTGAAACTCCTGTGTTTTTATATTCTTTTTTTTTTGGGCTGTTTTTATTTTTGTTTTTTTTAAAATTATACTTTAAGTTTTAGGGTACGTGTGCACAATGTGCAGGTTTGTTACATATGTACACATGTGCCATGTTGGTGTGCTGCACCCATTAACTCCTCATTTAACATTAGGTATATCTCCTAATGCTATCCCTACCCCCTCCCCCCACCCCACAACAGGCTGCAGTGTGTGATGTTCCCCTTCCTGTGCCCATGTGTTCTCATTGTTCAATTCCCACCTATGAGTGAGAACATGTGGTGTTTGGTTTTTTGTCCTTGCGATAGTTTGCTGAGAAAGATGGTTTCCAGCTTCATCCATGTCCCTACAAAGGACATGAACTCATCATTTTTTATGGCTGCGTAGTATTCCATGGTGTATATGTGCCACATTTTCTTGATCCAGTCTATCATTGTTGCACATTTGGCTTGGTTCCAAGTCTTCGCTATTGTGAATAGTGATGCAATAAACATACGTGTGCATGTGTCTTTATAGCAGCATGATTTGTAATCCTTTGGGTGTATACCCAGTAATGGGATTGCTGGGTCAAATGGTGTTTCTAGTTCAAGATCCCTGAGGAATCACCACACTGACTTCCACAATGGTTGAACTAGTTTACAGTCCCACCAACAGTGTAAAAGTGTTCCTATTTCTCCACATCCTCTCCAGCACCTGTTTTTTCCTGACTTTTTAATGATCGCCATTTTAACTGGCGTGAGATGGTATCTTATTGTGGTTTTGATTTGCATTTCTCTGATGGCCAGTGATGATGAGCATTTTTTCATGTGTCTTTTGGCTGCATAAATGTCTTCTTTTGAGAAATGTCTGTTCATGTCCTTCGCCCACTTTTTGATGGGGTTATTTGTTTTTCTCTTGTAAATTTGTTGGAGTCCATTGTAGATTCTGGATATTAGCCCTTTGTCAGATGAATAGATTGCAAAAATGTTCTCCCATTCTGTATGTTGCCTGTTCACTCTGATGGTAGTTTCTTTTGCTGTGCAGAAGCCCTTTAGTTTAATTAGATCCCATTTGTCAATTTTGGCTTTTGTTGCCATTGCTTTTGGTGTTTTAGACATGAAGTCCTTGCCCATGCCTATGTCCTGAATGGTATTGCCTAGGTTTTCTTCCAGGGTTTTTATGGTTTTAGGTCTAACATTTAAGTCTTTAATCCATCTTGAATTGATTTTTGTATAAAGTGTAAGGAAGGGATCCAGTTTCAGCTTTCAACATATGGCTAGCCAGTTTTGCCAGCACCAGCACCATTTATTAAATAGGGAATCCTTTCCCCATTTCCTGTTTTTGTCAGGTTTGTCAAAGATCAGATGGTTATATATATGCGGCATTATTTCTGACGGCTCTGTTCTGTTCCATTGGTCTATAAGTATGTTTTGGTACCAGTACCATGCTGTTTTGGTTACTGTAGCCTTGTAGTATAGTTTGAAGTCAGGTAGCGTGATGCCTCCAGCTTTGTTCTTTTGGCTTAGGATTGACTTGGCAATGTGGGCTCTTTTTTGGTTCCATATGAACTTTAAAGTAGTTTTTTCCAGTTCTGTGAAGAAAGTCATTGGTAGCTTGATGGGGATGGCATTGAATCTATAAATTACCTTGGGCACTATGGCCATTTTCATGATATTGATTCTTCCTACCCATCATGAGTGAACTCCCATTCACAATTACTTCAAAGAGAATAAAATACCTAGGAATCCCACTTACAAGGGACGTGAAGGACCTCTTCAAGGAGAACTGCAAACCACTGCTCAGTGAAATAAAAGAGGATACAAACAAATGGAAGAACATTCCATGCTCATGGAGGATATAATCTTGCCCTGTGTTGGCCAGGATTAGTATTCGGGTTTCTCAGGTGATGAGCGGGGCCATAGAGCTCCCAAGAGTTTATGTCTTTTGTTTTCAGCTGCCAGGGTGGGTAGAGAAAAACCATTGAGTGCAGGGGGCGTGGGGTGGGGGCGCAGGATTGGGCAGGTCTGATGCTCCTTGGGCAGCGCTTGCTGCAGCCACTGTGGAGGACAGAGAGGTGGTTCTTAAGCCAATGGTGTTATGTTCCTAGGGGGATTATGGGTGCCTCTACTACATTATACATGTCACCAGGGAAGCAGGGGAAAACAGGCAGTGATGGGCCTCACTCAGCTCTCATGCAGCCAGCAAGGCCACTCTTACTCCCGCCATGCCCCTCCAACAACACTGAGTTTATATCCAGGCAGTCTTTGAGCAGGGCTGAGATCTTTCCCCAGGCTACAATCCTTCCCACTGAGAAAGCAAGCAGGGCTCTCAGGCCTCCCTTCCCTGCCTGCCCTTCCCTTCAGCTGCAGCTTCTGCAATTGTATGTGCACTTCCCATTTGCCCCCCACCCCGATTCTGCACAGGAAAATTCGTACTCAGCCAAAATTATAACAAAGATCAGCTAGGAACTTCCTTCACCCTGTGGCGCCTCCCCAGTTCTACTGGCTGCCCTCCCTTCCTGAAGAATCTCTGTGAGATGAGGCCAGGAATGGTTTCCCTGGGCTCCCCCAGGCCTCGGCACAAGGCCTCCAGCCCTCCCTAGAGAGGCAGATGAGAGTCTTTCCCCAATGGAGGTGTTCTCTGGCTGAGACCAGGGCAGGTGCCAAGGTGTCTGTGGAGTTCCCGGGGGCATCCAGGCAGAGGAGAGAAGGAGGACCTGGGAGAGCACACCTTCCTGCCCTCACTAGAGAGGTATTTATTAACTTCTGCGCTCCTGGCCACTGACTGAATTCGTGTCTACATTATCAGCTCATGTAAATTCATTATCCCAACAGCTGGGAATGAGCTCCACTGGATGAGGTGGTGGATGAGGGCCCGGGGGCTGGCAGCTATCCATGCACTGTACAAGCTCTCTTGACATGGGCAGTTCAGTGGAAGTGTCTACAGGGCTCTTCCCATTGCTTCTTCTACTTTTATGTTTTGCTTGGCATCCTAAATCTGTTTCAGCTCTGGGTAAGGTTAAATCCTTCTCCTGTGATCTGGATTTTCAGGTTCCCCAGTGGGGATGTGTTCAGAGGCAAACTTTTCCCTGCTCACACTTTGGGAACTCACAGTTTTTTGGCTGTCTCATAGAGTTTGCAACAGTAAAACTGCTTCTTTCAAAGGGTCTGTGAATTCTTTCAGTTTTCCTGGTATGTTCCCATGGTAGTTCTTGCAGCAAAAGCTCACAGTGTGAGTCTCCACACACTGTTCTGTCCATTCCAAGCAGGAGCTGCATGTTAGTTCTGTCTGCTATCCACCATTTTCCAATTTTGTGATATAGTTATGATTTTTTATTGGTTTGTTGTTTTGTCTTTCTATTTAGGACAAGAATAGTGTACACACTACAGTTAGTGTTATAATATTTAGTGTTTTTCTGTGTACTTACTATTACGAGTTTGTTTTGTATCTTCATATTACTTATTATTACTTAATAAGTGATTACTTACTGCTCATTAATGTCCTTTTCTTTTTGATTGAAGTATTCCCTTTAGCATTTCTTGTAGGACAGGTCTGGTGTTGATGAAATTCCTCAGCTTTTATTTTGGAAAGTCTTTATTTCTCTCTTCCATGTTTGCATAATATTTTCACTAGATATATTATTCTAAGGTAAAAGATTTTTCCTTCAGCATTTTAAATATATCATGCCATTCTCTCCTTGCCTGTAAGGTAAGGTTTCTACTGTGAGAACTGCTGCCAGATGTATTGGAGCCCCATTGTACGTTATTTGTTTCTTTTCTCTTGTTTGTTTTAGGATTCTTTCTTTATCCTTGATCTTTGGGAGTTTAATTATTAAATGCCTTGAGGTAGTCTCTTTTGGGTTGAATCTGCTTAATGTTCTATAACCTTCTTGTACTTGAATATTGATATGTTTCTCTAGGTTTGAGAAGTTTTCTGTTATTATCCCTTTGAATAAACTTTCCACCCCTCTCTCTTTCTCTATGTCCTCTTTAGACCAATAACTCTTAGATTTGCCCTTTTGAAGCTATTTTCTAGATCCTGTAGGCATGCTTCATTCTTTTTGATTCTTTTTTCTTTTGTCTCCTCTGACTGTATATTTTCAAATAGCTTGTCTTCAAGCTCACTAATTCTTCTGCTTGATCAATTCTGCTATGAAAAGATTCTGATGCATTCTTCAATATGCCAATTGCATTTTTAGCTCCAGAATTTGTTTGATTCTTTTTAAAATTTTTAAAAATTCTACTTTAAGTTCTGGGATACATGTGCAGAACATACAGGTTTGTTACATAGGTATACATGTGCCATGGTAGTTTGCTGCACCTTCAACCCGTCATCTAGGTTTTAAGCCCCACACGCATTTGGTATTTGTCCTAATGCTCTCCCTCCCCTTGCCCCCAACCCCTTGACAGGTCCTGGTGTATAATGTTCCCCTCCCTGTATCCATGTGTTCTCATTGTTCAACTGCCACTTATGAGTGAGAACATGGGGTGTTTGATTTTCTGTTCCTGTGTTTGTTTGCTGAGAATGATGGCTTACAGCTTCATCCATGTCCCTGCAAAGGACATGAACTCATTTTTTTATGGCTGCATAGTATTCCATTGTGTATATGTGCCACATTTTCCTTATCCAGTCTATCATTGATGGGCATTCGGGTTCCATGACTTTGCTATTGTAAATAGTGCTGCCATAAACATGTGTGCATGTGTCTTTATAGTAGAATGAATTATGATCCTTTGGGTACATACTCAGTAATGGGATTGCTGGATCAAATGGTATTTCTGGTTCTAGATCCTTGAGGAATCACCACACTGTCTTCCACAATGGTTGAACTAATTTACACTCCCACCAACAATGTAAAAGCATTCCTATTTCTCCACAGCTTTGCCAGCATCTGTTGTTTCCTGACTTTTTAATGATCAGCATTCTAACGGTGATGAGATACCAATGAGATGGTATCTTATTGTGGTTTTGATTTGCATTTCTCTAATGATCAGTGACGATGAGCTTTTTTTCATATGTTTGTTAGCCGCATAAATGTCTTCTTTTGAGAAGTATCTTTTCATATCCTTCATCCACTTTTTGATGGAGTTTCTGTTTGATTCTTTTAAAGTATTTTAATCTCTTTGTTAAATTTATCTGATAGAATTCTGAATTTCTCCTATGTGTTATCTTTAATTTCTTTGAGATTTCTCAAAGCAGCCGTTTTGAATTCTCTGTCTGAATGGTCCTATGTCTTGTTTCTCCAGGATTGGTCCATGGTGCCTTACTTAGTTCATTTGGTGAAGTCATGTTTTCCTGGATTATCTTGATACTTGTAAATGTTCTTTGGTGTTAGGATTTATTGTAGTCTTCACTGTCTGTGTTTTTTTGTTCCTGTCCTCCTTGGGATGAATTTTCAGATATTTGAAAAGACCGGAGTATTTTGATCTATGCTGTATCTGCTTTAGAGGGTACCACAATCCCAGTAATGCTATGGTTCTTGCAGTTTCATAGATGTACTGCTTTGATGGTCTTGGACAAGATCCAGGATAATTCTCTGGATTACCAGGCAGATACTCTTATTTTCTTTCCTTACTTTCTCCCAAACAGAGTCCCTCTGTCAGTTCTGAGACACCTGAAGCTAGGAGTGGAGTAAAACCAGCACCCCTGAGGACACCACCACTATGACTGTGCTCAGCCAGACTTGAAGCCAGCACAACACTGGGTCTTCCCTGCTGTAACCACTCCCTGGCCACTGCCTATGTTTGCTCAAGGCCTTGGGGCTCTACAATAAACAGGTCGAAAAGCCATCCAGGTCTGTGCCCTTCCCTTCAGGGTGGCAAGTTCCCCCAAGCCCCAGGTGGGTCCAGAGATGTTGTCTAGGAGTCAGGGACTAGAGTAAAAAACCTTTGAAGTCTACCTGGCATTCTATTGCATTAAAATTGAGCTGGGGGGACTCGGGGGAAAGTGTGGGAGGGGAGTAAGGGATAAAAGACTACACATTGGGTACGGTGTACACCGCTTGGGTGATGGGCACCAAAATCTCAGAAATCACCACTGAAGAACTTATCCGTGTAACCAAACACCACCTGTTCCCCAAAAACCTATTGAAATAATAAGAATAATAAATAATAATAAAATGAATAAACAAAAACACTGAGCTGGCACTCAAACCACAAAACACAGTCTTTCCCACTCTTTCCTCCCCTGTCCAAAGGCAGAGGAGCCTCACTCCACAGCCCACAAGAAGTACTGCTGGATTATCACAGGTATTCATTTAAGGCAGAAAGGCTATTAAGTCAGCTTGTGGTGACTGCTGCCTGGCCTGGGACTCACTCTTTGGGGCAATGGGCTTCCCTGTGGCCCAGGAAAGGTCTAGAAATGCTGTTGAAGAGTCAACTCTTGGAATCAAGGGCCCCCAAGAGCTTGCTTGGTGCTTTACCTCCCTGTGGCTGAGCCAGTACCTGAAACCAGCTAGTCTCAGAGGCTCACCCAAGGCCCTTGATGTAGTATCTGGGTATCACTGCTGGTTATTCAGAGCCAAAGGGCTTTTCAGCTAGCAGGTGATGAATGCTGCCATGACTGGGTCTTTCCCTTCAAAGCAGTGGGTTCCCTTCTGGCCCAGGGTGTTTCTAGGAATGTCACCTGGAAGCTAGGGCCTGGAACAGGGACCTCATTATTCTGACTGGTGCCATATCTGTTGTGGCTGAGCTGGTATCCAAGATGCAAGGCAGAGTCCTCCTCAACTCTTTCCTCTCCTCTTCTCAAGCAGCAGGAAGGGGTCTCTTTTAGAGTTGTGAGTTGTGCAGCCTGGGATTGGGGAGGGGTGATGCCAGCACTCCCTTGGCTGCCCCAGCTGGTGTCTCAGTATATTTTGCACCCCTCAGTCCACTGTCTCTGGCCCTAGTTCAGTACTAGGACTTGTCTAAGAATTGCAGTTCTTTTGGCCTAAACTGCCTTTCAGGTTTAGTCAGAGATCCAGAGCACTTCAGCCCTCAGTGGTGAGGTTTGTGGGAACTGAAATTCTGACTGCTGGAATTAGTGATTCCCCTTTGGCTGGGAATGGTTTGAATGCTCCCTTTATGTGTGGGCATCAGCTGAACTTTGGCTTTCCTTTTTGCTGTAACAGGACAACGCTGAGTTTAATGCCTCACAATTGATGTGTTCTCCCTCACCCAGTGCACGAAAATGCTCTTTGCACCACACCACAGCTGCCAGGGTGTGATGGAGAGGTGGCTTCAGTGGTTCAAGACTCCTTCTGCAATCTTTTCAGTGCCTTTTTCAGCAACACAAAGTTAAAAGCAGGTACTGCAAGTGCTCACCTGAGTTTTGGTTCTTGTGAAGGAGCTTTGCTTGCATAGATAGTTGTTAAATTGGTGTCCTTGTTGGGGGAACAATCAGTGGAGCCTTCTATTCCACCATCTTGCTCCACCTCCCATAGTACTATACATCTCTTCTTTTGGCTAGTTCTGTTTGGATATTTTTGCTATAATAAAAGTGTAGTTGTAAGTATAGTGCTTTCCAGAGTTCTTTAATTTTTTTTTAGTGAATTATCAAGCTTGAAGGGTTAGTGGGGATTCCTAAATATGGTAGCCAGCTGTTTAGAAGTATAGGTAGCTTACGTAACCTTGAACTTGCAGCCGATGTCTGAAGTAAGGACAGTGTTATGGAGGACCATGTCCTTAACTTTTGAAGTTTGGCTCAACTCTAGTAGTTGTTGTCAAAAGTTGATGTAACATGCCTAGTAATTTTAGGAATGCTGGATATTGTGAAGGCTATATTCTTACTTGTCTGGATTTAATTGACTTCCTTTAAACAGTGTTGGACTGTGTTAGGTTACTTGTGAGTCATCTTGATCCTTTGGGGGATTGATTTTATGTTTTGTTAAGAAGACAGCTTTTATTCTACCTAATTCTAATACTCTGTAGATCATTTCTACTACTAAACCATGGCCTTCTGGGATCTCCCAGCTAGCTGTTTCCTGGAGATTATAAATGACTCTAACACATCTTTCTTATGCAAACCAACTAATTCAGGGCTCATACGTTCCCCAACCACTTCCTTTATCAGGACTCTACACCCTGGGCCACTATTCTCCTGCCCTAATCAGCCAGGTCCAGGTAACAGAAAAGTAAAGACAGCCGCTCTACCCCAGAGCCTGCTAAAAGTATTCAAACGAGCTAATCCTAAGCCTGATTACCTTGTCATGCCCACTCTTTCCTGCAGAAACTACAGTAAAGGCTCTTGCCCACCTTGACCCCTCACTCCGGCTGCCTCCTAACACTGGTGCTTCTCCATGTGGTCTTGAGTGGTGTGCTGTGTCTTCTGTTTATAGGGATCTGTCGATATAAACCTTTTCCTTCACGATAGTCATTTCTGTGTCTGCATATGTTACCACATTGATTAAAAAGAGTAAGTACTGTATGATTCCACTTACCTGAAATTCAAAAGCAGAAAAAATTAACTTATGGTGTTAGAAGTCAGGGTAGTGGTGTTTTTTTTTTTTTGCTTTTTTTTTCCTGGAAGGAGGATGTAAGGAGGCAGGAGCACAGATCCTGATAGGCTGATAATCTGTATCTTGACCTAGGTGCAGCTTGCAAGAGGGTGTTCAGTTTGTGCAAATCAACCAAGCTGTATATTTATAATTTGGGCACTTTCTTCTTGCATGTAATACAGACCAGTTGCATTATTGGTTCCAATTTTCTACCTCCCCCTATATCCCTGCCCTTTACCACGTAACTTTACAAATAGTCTCTCACTTTGGCTCTAGAATCCACCATATGACTTGATTTGGCCAATACAATAAATAGGAAGTAAGGGTGTGCTTGTTCTTGGCCTGAGCCTCAAGAGGCCTTGTGTGTTTCTTCTACTCTTGTGCTTTTGTTATTAACATTATATAGACATGGTGGAGCTAGGTCACTCATCCCAGGATGAGAGCCTCTGCTAAGTTTCTCCATCCAAACACAGCCTGGAGCTGGGCTCTAACTTGTTACACAGATGAATGAGTGAATAGTGTTAAGATAAGTCAAGCCCAGCCCAGATTTCTGACCTGCAGCCAACCCACAGATGCATAAGCTGAAGATGACTGGTTTTATCAAGCTAATTGTTATAATAGTGGAGAAAAGATCATGAGGACAAAAAGTGGGCAGAGTCGGAAGAAAAGAGAGGAAGAAATTGAGACAGAAGACATTTCATTTAAAAAAATTATTCCATTGAGCTGGGTTTGAAATAGTGCACTGCCTGTTCTCCTAATGCTGTATGGTATCATGAAATCTATTGTTTACTGAGTCTATGAGCCAGCTTCCTAGGGAGGCTATGGCAATTGAGGACAGGGAAGAGGTAACACTCAGGAACATAGAAGGAGAATTTGGGTCCAAGTGGGTGGAGGGAAAAATAACTGGGTTTAGTTTTGGGTAGGGCTGATTTTGAGGTCTCTGAAGGACATGTAAGTGGAGTTTTCCAGCAGGGAGAAAACGCAGAGCTAAAGCTCATATCTTTGCTGGCAATCCAGATTTGGGCATCTTCAACAAGCAGGTTGTAGCTGAGGAAGCTGGGACTGGACTTGTACTCTAAAGCCAGTGCAAAAAAAGCTTGAAACGGCTATGATGGCTAAGACCTGGTTTTTCCATGAAAAATGCTTCGGTCAGTGTGAGTGATTCCAAAGTGGTGATCAATTAAAAACTGAAGTATGATTAGCATTAATTATAACCCAATGGGAATATGATAAACGACTCTTGGTCAGCAAGCAGAGGGTGCCCTGTAGTGCTAATGCATCACCATATACCATGTGTGCCAAGAATCAGGAGACACCCCAAACGGGAGCAGATGAGGGATTGTGTCTGTCATTGGACCAGCTGGCCTGATCCAGCAGAAGTGGATGGAGATACACTGAATGGGGCTCCTGGGAGGCGTGAGTTGAAGGGGAAGGAAGAGAAGAGACCTCCAAAGTAAGGGAAGAGTGAAAAATGAGAAGGACTGGGGTGGAGCCCCAAGTAGGGACCAGAGGAGAAAACAGGGATAAAGTAATCAAGGGAGATGGGACAGGAAGATGAAAGAATGAGGTAAACAGCAGGTGGGAAGAGGAGGTCAACCTAAAGGAGAAAGCCGGGTCGAAGAAAGAAGGGAGAGAAGAAAAGAAGGGTTGGGAAACAGAGGAGGAGGCAGCCAAGAAAGCCTGGAAGCTGAATCATAGAACGGAAGAGGTAGAAGACGGAGGGGCTGGAGGATAACATAAAGGTGGGAAACGGAAGAGAGAAAGAACCGCGTCTGCGTGTATGACGGCTAGACAGGAGTTCAGAGAACAGCGGGGTCGCCAGGCCACCACCTGATGGGCCACGGCTCATTGGCTCTAGGAGCTGGGAAAGGGCATCCCAGGAAAGAAGCCCTAGACTTTAGCCTGAGTCTGGGCCACTCTAGGGGACCGGGAGTGGGGTGGCGGGAGAGGACGCGCAGAATCTCGACTTCTGGCCCCAATCTGTGCATTATCACCCGAGCTCAGCGGACGCTCCTCTCTGACCCAGGCAGGCGGCTCAGGGACGCGTGCGGGGATGCAGAGAGAAACCGCTGAGGAATTAGGGCCGGGAGAGACTGGTACCTGCCGGGGGCGTGTGGTGGGGCAGAGCTGGCACTGATGCTGAGAGTGGCTAAGGAGCGCGGCGCCCCAGAGCAGAAGGGCTGGCAGACGCTCAGAGAGCCAGGATGGTTCAGGGTCCAAGGAAGGTCCTATGTTGGGTGGGAGCTGTGAGGGAGTGAAAGTGCATAAAGAACCGGAGGAGATGGAAAGACCTTGGCTTGGATGTTCGAGGGTGGGACTGCGTGGTGACCGACGGCACAGAGGGTGTGTGTTGGGGCGGAAGAACCACCCCAGCTGAATCGTCCCCGTGGGGTTATCTTCCCGTGTCTTAGTTCCAGAAGTTGCCGCATCAGACGCTAATAGTTGAGGAACAAGTCATGGAAGGACAGCCTAAGGGGAGGTGAATGTAAAGCGGTGGAGAGGGCGGGCGAACTAAGAAGGCCTTCGTTCTCCTCCCGCCCCCGCGGCTGCATCCTTGAGAAAGGGGTATTGCTGCGAAGCCGCGCCAGGGCTGGACGCGGCGAGGTGGGAGGCAGCATGGAGGGGCGGGAGCCAAGGCCGAGGGGGCGGACATGGGTGGCGTCTGGCGCTCCATAAAGGGGTTGCCGGGGCCGCGCTCTCTTGTGGGAGGGCAGCGGCCACCGGCGAGGATCACGGCGCGATGCAGGTTCAGTGCCAGCAGAGCCCAGTGCTGGCAGGCAGCGCCACTTTGGTCGCCCTTGGGGCACTGGCCTTGTACGTCGCGAAGCCCTCCGGCTACGGGAAGCACACGGAGAGCCTGAAGCCGGCGGCTACCCGCCTGCCAGCCCGCGCCGCCTGGTTCCTGCAGGAGCTGCCTTCCTTCGCGGTGCCCGCGGGGATCCTCGCCCGGCAGCCCCTCTCCCTCTTCGGGCCACCTGGGACGGTACTTCTGGGCCTCTTCTGCGTACATTACTTCCACAGGTAGCGTTTTCCCCCTGCGGGTGCCCAGTGCAGCGCACTGCCCTGCTCCCGGCGTCCAGGAGCGCAGCGTGGAGCGCGCATCGAGGAACGCCAAGGAGGCAGCGTGGGGCGCTGTGAGGAACGCGGAGGCCAGCCTGCCTGGCTCACCTGGCGGGGGCCGGGGCCGGGGCTTGGACGCTAGAGAGTTGACAGGCGGCTGCGGGACAGACGCCGCCTTCACTCCCCCAGGACCTCATCCGCTCTCAGCAGCTCCAAATCCTCTGGCTGCTCGAGAGAAAGAGGTCCTGCGGGCGAGAGGCAACCTGGAAAGCTCAGGTTGGGGAGACCTATTGGACAGGACTGTTCCTTAACTGCGCGCAGGCGGCGGTTACCTGTGGCATATCGCGCCCCGCCCCGCTTCCCTTTCTTCCTTCACCTTTTCCTTGCAGGGTGGGGACAGATTAGTTCTGGGATCTTGGGAGAGTCTTACGCGTTTGGCATCTCCCGAGGGAAACTCAGCTCAGAGGTTCTCATTGATTTAGTCTTTGCAGGTCTAAGGAGGAAGGTGGGTAGAGCCCAAATCCAGACTTCACAGATGGGGAAGAGAATATAGTGAGATCCCACTGACTCAAGCGAGAGTCCCCGCGTCTTAGGCCCCTCCCAAAAGGGACCAAGCACACCACCAATTCATCTACCTTTCCAATTTCCCTGGGACTTGAAATGTGAGTGGGTATCTTACAGCTCAAATGTTCTTCTAGATTTAAAAAATCCGGGTTCAGGAGAACTTTGCTTTCTGCTCTGGGAAGGAAAGACAGGAAAGAGACCAAGGGATGTCAGGGTTCAGAGAAAGACTGTCCAGCCTCAGTAAAGTCTCACAGGGAAAGGGAAGAACGAACACATTGTTAAATTGCCTACCATGCCCAATCGTTTAGTATCTATGGTCTCACTTAACTCTGTTGTAACCTTTTGAGAGATATTTATTATGTCCACTTTACAAAGAAACTGAGGCTGAGTAAGGTTATGGGACTGAAAGAAGACAATACAGCTGGTGCCCGCTAAGATGCAAATCTGAGCTTGTGAATCTCTGAGGTTTAAGACCTTTTAGCCGTTTTAAGTAGGCAGATATTCTATGCAAGAAGAGAACAGAGCCCATAAACAGAGAAAAGTTATCAAACGAAATCAAAACCTTGAAGGTTTTGCCTTATTTTGAGTAGAAGATTCCTAGGGTCAAAAGATCAAGGAAGTTTGGATTAGAAATTAGGATAAAGAATGCCTCTGGCATAATCTGTCTCGTAAAGAGAAAGTGATGCCTCATTTCGAGAGAAGAAGGTGTCAGAGACAGATTTCAAACTGTCTTTCTTAATTTCCTCTTATCCTCTGAATCTTCTTTATTGGTCAAGATTCAATATTTATGCAATCTTAACTGAATTCTCACTCTTTTTAAAAGGCAAATGTTGTCAAGTAATAAGAACTAAACTGTATCCTTTCAACAAATATTTACTAAAAGCCTGCTGTGAACAAGATTCTTTATTTTACACAGATTTTATTTTACTCAGATTTAGATGATTTAATTTGCACAGAAAGAAGGATGTTGGATACAGGAGATAAGAGATTAGTTTTTTATTTCACTGATTTTTGAACAGACATTTGACAGAAATGTGATTTTTATCAACAATTATTTTTATCTTCAAATTAACTACTGTATGTTGGCAACATAAGCAATATTTTTATGAGGTCATTTCATCTTAATGATTAGTGTTTTGTGACAATCCTATTAATGTAATCTTTAGGCTTGTTTTTGAAATCAAAAGTCACTTTGCACAATAAATTATGACCGGTGCATTTAAAAAAAACCCCAAAGGAGTAATTATGCATAAAACAAATATCTACATATTGTCCTTCTTCAGAGGAAATTTTAAAATATTAGTAAAGGACTTGGAGATTCATTCTGCCTGAGGGAAAATTGCCCACTGGAAGTACAACTCTTGAGCTACTTGTTCCTGAGGCATCGGGATCTGATGTTTGTCTTTCCTCTTTTTTGAATTCTTTCTTTGAAGCCACTGGAGTGTGTGATCTGTTATTATTTGAGTGCTTACAGGGTGTTACACTCTGTGTGCCAAACACTCTGAGTGCCAAACACTCTGAGTAAATAATTTACTCATCCTCATACCAACACATTTAGGTAGGCACGCCCATTTTGCAGGTGGAAAACTGGAGCAAGAAAAGGTTAAATAACTTACTTGCCCAAGGTCACACAATAACGAGGAATCAGAGTTCAAACCCAGGCAGTATGAATCCAGATCTCAGGCTCTTCAGGTATGATAATAAACAGTTGTATACTTGTTGGATAAATGCGACCTCATTCTTGCTTTTTAAAAACTATATTTATTCTTAAAATTATTATGTAAAAATTTTTTAAATTATAAAAACATTTTTTCCTAATGAAAAATGGAAAAATCCCAAAAGTAGAAAATACTCATAATTACATCTAAGTATATTAAATATTAATGTTTTAGAGAATTTCTATCAAATCTTTTTCCTTAGTAGATTTTCACACATGCTTGTTATGTTGAATATATGGTTTTTTAGTTCTGTTTAATTACCTAACATTTTATAGTATTTTCCAACATTATCACAGATTTCTTAATATCTGCTTATTTCATCTACTGTAAAAATAATAATTTATCTATATATTCATTTATAGTTGGACATTTAATTTGTCTCGGGGTGAGGCTAGGTTCATTGAAGCTGTAATGTACATTTTTTTGCATCTAAATTCTTTTCAAAGGTTAGATCTATTTTCTTAGGATTTCCAGAAGTGGTTCAAAGGTTATGAACATTCTTTAGGGTCTTGATATAATCATACATATCTGTTTCGAGGCTTAAGGAGTCATTTGGCTTGATACTGAGGGTGCATTAAGGAACAAGCATCAGGCTGTCTTGGCTTTATCTCGTGCTGTGTGTTGCTAAGACAGAGAATAAGACGGAGAGACAGGGAGAAAGGATGGCTCAGGTTTGGCTCAGACTCTTTTGCAAAATGTCCATTGGGGACTGTTCAAAGCAGCAATATGTCCCATCAAATAGAAGTTAAAACTCATTGTACTTTTCTCAATACAAGGATGGCACACAAGAATGTAGATTCCACAGGGTCAAAGGTTTTTGTCTCACTTTTTTATGGCTGTATCCCCATTGTATACAAAGAGCTGGTACATAGTTGGTACTCACTAGAATTTGTTGAATGCATGAATGAACTCTACTTACAACAACCGTACAGACAGAATTGTAGGAGAGCTAGCAATTACTTGGGAATCATAATTGCTGAGATTGCATAGTTAGGTCAATTCAGATAACTTTCCTCTCTTCAGAATCTATTGTTGTGGCTGTTTGGATTCTTTAGCCACATGGAAATGACTGCTGCCTAAGCACATTGCCTAATCCCACTGCCAAAGTCATTTGAAGTCAAGAGTTATCTCACCTCTTGTTGACTGTGATTACAGCTGTGGAATGACCCCTTGTCTAAACTCTCTGATTGATCTTCACTTTCCCAAGAAGTCTTGGTGTTCCATATAGTGGTCAGTCACATCACTTATGCATGTGGTGGCTGATGTCTTTTTCAAGACTTTGATAGGACCTTGATAACTGAATGAACAAGACAAAGAAACATTTTTTTTTCCAGAGAAGAAGTGACTACATTGTGAAAAGGTTTTGGGCAATGTAATTTCCATGATATACATCTAGAAGCAGAGTATAATGCACACATTAGAGTCTGTTTGAATTCGGAGAGATATTCCTTGAGGTTTAGATGCTGAAACATTTTTTTGATTAGCCAAATAAAATGATGGCTTCAATAAGGTGCTTTTTGCTTTATTAGTCAGTTCATTCCCCAGCGGAATTTCTCCTCATCCTTCAAGATTCAGGTCAGGCATCCTTTCCTCCAAGAAGCCTTGTCTGAGTCTTTTCTTTTCTCTAAATCCAGTTGTGATGCTGTTCTTTGGGCTTTCATAATAGGCAGTGTGGCTTTCGATGAGGCATTTCACACACTGGATCATAATTATCTGTTCTAAGGAAACGTAGTTCTCATCTGCCCAGCCTCTTCATTTTACAGAAGCAAAGCACAAAAGGTTGGGTCAGTTAGAGGGAAATCAAAGAGTTGGAACTTGAGTCTTCTCATGAGCCCCTGCCAATGCTTCTCTTATTTCACGAGAGGTGCAGATGTCTCAACTATTCAGAAGTAATCAGACCTTGCTAAGAAAACTACTCATCTGCTGAGAATCAGAATGAGAATTAATGGCTACTTTGGAAACAATAGACAAATCTCTCCTCTTACAGATTAAGTAAAAAAAAGCCCAAGCAAGATAAGCAACATTCCTGTGATCACTTAATCATGTGTTAAGGATGTTCCTGAGTCATAATTTAAATAAATTAAGATTAATTGAAGGATTTTTTTAGAATGAGAGTCAGCAAACTTTTTCTGTAAAAAGCCAGGTCATGATCTCTATTGCAGCAACTCACCCCTACTGTTATAGCGGGAAAGCAGCTACAGACATTATGTAAACAGATGAATGTGGTTGTATTCCAATAAAGCTTTATTTACAAAAACAAGCAGTGGGCCATATTTGGCCTATGGGCCATAGTTTACCAATCCCTTCTAAAGAAAACTGTGAATGGCGTGGCTTTACATTCAGTGCCCTGATAATTCTATAATAAAATTTGGTTAAATTCTATAGCAAAGCAGTGGGCATATCTTAGAAAATTTCTGCTACATGTAAGTGGGGACTTGGCAGTAAATATTGTTTTCTGAGAATTCTTGGGTTCTAAGTTTTTATTTGAACTTTTATGGGAAAATAGTAGGAGTCTTGGAGTTTTCATTCTAAATGGAATGACATCATAAGCACATCTGAAAAATATATAGCTATGTTTGCCAAAAATATAAACCAGCTTTGGAGATCGTGACCACTTCACTTTTACCACACTGAAGAAAGGACCAACTTTTTGTCCATTTAAAATCTAATTTAATGTCACTTAAAAAGAACAAACAAAATAAAGAATTACGATGGGAATTCAAGGATTCAGACTGGCCAAGTGACATGTACCAAGTTACATGGCAAGAAAGGGCAGAGTGGAGCTTGAAGCCTGGTCTCCTGATCTTTATCAGAGTTCTATAGGCTCAGAACTATGCTAGGTCTCATGGGAGTCATAGGAGTACAATACCTAGTGCTTGCCCTCTAGGAAGAAGGCAGGAAAGAACCTTCATTGTGTGCTTCTCACTCTTTCTGGTGTGAAACTTGGGTGGCAGCAACGTCAGTCTGACAATATCAGGCAGGTGGGAAAATGTAAACTGAGGGGGAAAGAAGCCTGGTTAGCACGGGCCCCAGCAAGGCCACTGAACATTCATCTGAGAGGGCCCTAGTGCCTGTCTATGTTTGATTGTGCATGGGACAGGGGGCAGATAGATAGGTGGATAGGTGTTGAGGGGGCCTCAAAATGGCACCCTTCTTCTCCATTCAAGTTCAGAACTAACTGAGAGATCCAGGAATTAGGTAACTAGAGACATATTACCACCTTTTATTACTGGTAAAGCTGGTTTGGGGGAATGTGGCTTAGATTTTTGGATTATATGGGCCTTATAACACAGTACCTCAGAAATAACTAGCTATGATCATGGCTGGGCAACCACAGGCCTCTCACAGTGGTACCTGTTCTGAAAAGACAGCAGAAGGGCTGAGCTGTACGCATCCTTTGGCAGGTCCTGCTCCCAGATTGACCCATCAGGTAATTCACATTTCCTTGCCTGAGGAGGAATGGGTGAGGGACAGTGGAAGGGCTTGCAGTGATGCTCTAATGAAGGGCCCTCAGCCAGCTGTAGGGGGAGCATAAATATTTTTTGTTACTAGATGGAATACAAACGTTGTCTACTTATTGAATTTTGCCACAGCCTGGCAACTTGTTTCGCAACTTGGGGTACTTCCCGTTCTGCTGTTGACTCCCTGCCAGGTATGGCAATGGGGACATCAAAGTCTGGACTCAAGTTGTTTAAAAAGTTTCTGTGCTCAACCCAGGAGCCTTTAACGAGACTCAGCTCAACATAGGAGCTCTAAATTTTAAAAACCCCTGAACTAGGGCCAACAGTGCAATTTGTCTTCCATTAGGTTATAGAAGGGAGAGAAGGGAAACCAATATTTATTGAGCTCTGGGTGTTCCAGGCATTATATTATGTTCTTTGCATTGGCTATCTCATTTTGTCCTTGAGGCAATCCGTGTTATTAGTGCTATTTTACAAGTGATTGCAGTGCAGAGCATTGATGGAGTGAGTGGGAGTGAAGATGGGAGACTTGACCTGGTCCTTGAAGAATGGCCTGTTCCCAGATTTCTGGGTGGGGACATGATGTCTGTTGGGAAAAGGGGCCCATGTGGTGATCTGTGACTTAAATTTGCCTTATACTTTGTATACTCAGTCTTGGAGTATCTCTCTACTTTTAGATTCCAAACATCTTCTGTAACTATGCCATATTATCCAGTCCTACTACCCAAGTCTTAAATTAGGCTCTGGGCCTCTTTCAATTTCTTTTTTTTTATATTTGCTCCATATTGTTAAGGCTGATCCTAGAAGTTACTGTGAAGAAAACAGGGTAATTTGGTTTTGATATTTTTTCTTTCTAACCACGAAACATCCCAAGATCTTTTTTCATGTATAGACTCTGGTTCTCTCTTGCCTCTCTGCCTGCCCTCTTGTATCAGCAGTACATGATCTTACTTCTATCTTTTAAAACTTAACTCTGTGTCTCATGCTCTCAGTCAATGCCCTTTACTTGCCAAAAGTTACTCATGTGATAAACAAATCTAAGTTCTAGTGTATTGGGTTGTTTGTTTTCTTATTATTGAGTTTTAAAAGTTGTTTATGTATTCTGGATAGAAGTATTTTGCCAGGTATAAAGTTAGCAAATATTTTCTCTCAGTTTGTGACTTGTCTCTTTTATTCTCTTAACTGTCTTTTGTTTTAAAAGAATTATTTTTAGGTTCAAGTTTACATATGCCGTTCTGTTATACAGGTAAACTACATGTCTCAGGGGTTTGGTGTACAGATTATTTCATCACCCCAGTAATAAGCATACTACCCGATAGGTATTTTTTCAATCATCACCCTCCTTCCATCCTCCACCCTCAAGTAGACCCCAGTTCTGTTGTTCTCTTAGTATCCATATGTACTTGGTGTTTAGCTCCCATTTATAAGTGAGGATATGCAGTTGGTTTTCAGTTTCTATGTTAGTTAGCTGAGGATAATGGCCTGCAAAGGACATGATCTCATTATTTTTCATGGCTGCATAATATTCCATGGTGTATATATGCCACATTTTCTTTATCCAGTCCACCATTGATGGATATTTAGGTTGATTTCATGTCTTTGCTATTGTGAATACTGCTGCAATGAGCATGCACATGCATGTGTCTTTATGGTAGAACAATATATATTCCTTTGGGGATATACCCAATAATGGGATTGCTGAGTTCAATGGTGATTCTGTTTTAAATTATTTGAGAAATTCCTCCTAGCAGTGTATAGGCATTCCCTTTTCTCCATAACCTTGCCAGCATTTATTATTTTTGACTTTTTAATAGTAGCTATTCTGATTGATGTGAGATGATATTTTATGGTGGTTTTGATTTGCATTTCTCTAATGATTAGTGATGCCGAGCATTTTTTCATATCCTTGTTGGCCACATATATCTTGTTTTGAAAAGTATCTGTTGATGTCCTTTGCCCACTTTTAATTGGATTGTTTGATTTTTGCTTGTAAATTAGTTTAAATTCCTTATAGATGCTGGATATTAGACCTTTGTCAGATGCACAGTTTGCAGATATTTTTTCCCATTCTGTAAGTTGCATGTTTACTCTCTTGATAGTTTTTTTTTCCTGTGCAGAAGCTCTTTAGTTTAATTAGGTCCTATTTGTCAATTTTTGGTTATGTTGCAATTGCTTTTGGAGTCTTTGTCATGAAGTCTTTGCCAGATCCTATGTCCAGAATGGCATTTTCTAGGTTTTCTTCTAGGGTGTTTATGGTTTTAGGTTTTACATTTAAGTCTTTAATTCATCTTGAGTTGATTTTTGTATGCGGTGTAAGGTAGAGGTCCAGTTCCAATTTTCTGCATATGGCTAGTCAGTTATCCCAGCACCATTTTGAATAGGGAGTCCTTTCCCTGTTACTTGCTTTTGTCAACTTTATTAAATATCAGATGGTTGTAGGTATGCAGCATTGTTTCTGGGCACTCTATCCTGTTCCATTGGTCTATATGTCTGTTTTTGTACCAGTGCCATACTGTTTTGGTTACTGTAGCCTTGTAGTGTAGTTTGAAGTCAGGTAATGTGGTGCCTCCAGCTTTGTTCTTTTTTCTTAGGATTGCCTGGTTATCCCAGCTCTTTTTTGATTCCATATGAATTTTAAAATAGTTTTTTTTCTAATTCTGTGAAGAATGTCATCAGTAGTTTGATAGGAATAGCATTTAATCTGTAAATCGCTTTGGCAGTATGACCATTTTAACAATATTGATTCTTTCTATCCATGAGCATGGAATGTTTTTCTGTTTGTGTCATCTCTGATTTCTTTCAGCAGTGTTTTGTCATTCTCATTGTAGAGATCTTTTACCTCTCTGGTTAGTTGTATTTCTAGGTATTTTATTCTCTTTGCTGCAATCATGAATGGGATTGCATTCTTGATTTGGCTGTCAGTTTGGATGTTGTTGGTGTATAGGAATGCTAGTAATTTTTGTACATTGATTTTGTATCCTGAAACTTTACTGAAGTTGTTTATCAGACCAAGAAGCTTTTGGGAAGAGACTATGGGGTGTTCCAGGTATAGAATCACATCATCTGCAAACAGGAATAGTTTAACCTCTTCTCTTCCTATTTGTATGCCTTTTATTTCTTTCTCTTACCTGATTTCTCTGGCCAGGATTTCCAGTACTATGTTGAAAAGGAGTGGTGAGAGAGGGTATCCTTATCTTGTTCTAGTTTTCAAGGGGAATGCTTCCAGCTTTTGCCTATTCAGTATGATGTTAGCTGTGGGTTTGTCATTGATGGCTCTTGTTATTTTGAATTATGTTTCTTTAATGCCTCATTTGTTGAGGGTTTTTAACATGATGAGGTGTTTAGTTGTATTGAAAGCCTTTTCTGAATCTATTAAGATAATCATGTAGTTTTTGTTTTTAGTTCTGCTTATGTAAATCACATTTACTGATTTGCATATGTTGACACAACCTTGTATCCCAGGGATAAAGCCTGCTTGATCCTGGTGGATTAGCTTTTTGATGTCCTACCAGATTCAGTTTGCCAGTGTTTTGTTAGGGATTTTTGCCTTGATGTTCATCAGGGATATCGGCCTGAAGTTTTCTTTTTCTGTTGTGTCTCTGTGAGGTTTTGGTATGAGGATGATTCTGGCCTCATAGAATGAGTTGGGGAGGAGTCCCTCTTCCTCAATTTTTTGGAGTAGTTTAAGTAGGAGTGGTACCAGCTCTTCTTTACGCATCTGGTGTAATTTGTCTTAACTGTCTTTTGAAAAACAGAAATGTTTAATTTTGATGAAGTCTAATTTTTCCATTTTTCTTTGGCTTTTGATGTGATATCTAAAAAATTTTTGCCTAATCTAAGGTCACAGTGATTTTCTCTTATATTTCCTTCTACAAGATTTGTAGTTTTAGGTTTTAATTTCAGGTCTATGACACATTTTGAATTAATTTTTAAAGTAGGTTTCCAAGTTTGAATCAAAGTTTTTTTGTTGTGTTTTTTTTTTGTTTTTTGTTTTTTGCATGTGGACAGTCAATTGTTTTAGTACCATTTGTTGAAAATACTACTTTTTGTCCAATGAACTGCCTTTGCACCTTAACTTTAAAAATAGGAGAATTATATGAACAGATACTTTGCCAAAGAAAACGTATGATTGGCAAACAAGAACATGAAAGGATGCTCATTATTAGTGATTAGGGAAATGCAAATTAAACCACAATGGGGTATCACTATGTGTCTGATAGAATGGCTCAAATAAAAAATACTGACCATACCAAGTGTTTGTGAGGATGTGGAAGAGCTGGAACTCTCATACCTTTGATGGGAATTTAAATGACAACCACTTTGGAAAATGGTTTGATTGTTTCTTAAAAAGTGAAACATATACCTATCATATAATGTAGCCATTGCATTTCGGGTTATTTTTCTAAGAAAAATAAAAGCATGTGTTCATACAAATGGTGGTAGCAGCAGCCTGACTGGAGTGGCTGCAGTGTTAGAGGCGTGGCTGGGGCTGTGCACTCCACAGAGCTGGCACGGCCAGGAACAGGCATGAGCCCCATCCCCTACCAAGTTGGTGGGGCAGAAGGCCAGTGCTCCTTGGCGCAGCTGCAGCCACCCAGCCATGGCTCTGGACCCGGGCTTCCCCGTGCTCTCAGGGGCCTGGGAAGCGCCCCTGCCCCTGAAGGCTTGGAAGTACCTGCTCCCGCTCCTTGGCCTCTTCCCACTCTAGGCGCCTGCTCTGGGGTGGAACAAAGTTGTGGCTGAGCCAAGGTGCTGTTGCTCGGCCTGGCATGTGCAAGCTCAGGGCGGCATTGACACACCAGCCCCCTGCTGCCTTGGCCTCCTCCAGACTTTGGGTGCTGATGAGCATGGGAGGAGGGGCAAGTGGGGGCTGAGGGTGGCTTAGTGCAGGCTTGCAAGCACCCCTTGGCACTAACAGCCTGGGCACCATGGATGGCATGTGGATGGTGGCAGGAGGCAGACAGGCTCCTGGGTGGAAAGGGGCAGGTCTCGGGTGAAACCCCACCTTCAAGCCAGGGATGGCCTGAAGCCTGGGTGCTGGGCTGTCAATTCTGGATGGAGTCAGTGGCCCAGAGTGACAATTTATGGTGCTTTTTCTGAACCTGCTCATGGTGGCCCATGGACCAATCAGCACGCCCTTCCTTCTGAGGCTATAAAAACTCTGGACTCATCCAGACTTGGACAGACATCAGGACTACCAGCTGTGGGAAGGAACTGCCCACTTTGGGTCTCCCAAGAGCCTCTCTGTCACTCACTGAAGCTCCTCTCTGCCTTGCTCATCCCCCAGTTGTTTGCGTACCTCATTGTTCCTGGACACGGGACAAGAAATCAGGACCTGCTGAATGCGGGGACTGAAAGAGCTGTAACACAAACAGGTCTGAAACACGCCCCCCTGCTTGTCACATTGCAGGCAACAAGAAGGAGAGAAGAGCTGGGACCCTTTGGGGAGCCCAGAACTAGGGGAGCCCTGAGCCAGGGCTATGACACCCTCTTTGGGGCTTTGTGGTTCCTGGCATCTCCAAGCTTCCAGGCACCACCATGTTCCCTTCATCCAGATGTGGGTGCCCACAGTGGAAGCCACTTGGGGTACATCTGGTCCAACCATAGCCTCACATGGAGCCGGCACTTATGCTGTCATCTGGAGCTGCTTGCCTTGCCCAGCAATCAGTGTGCCTGGCTGTGCACAGTGGCTGGACCCTGTGCTCACTCACACACACACCCCTCATCATTCTGTGCCTGGCTCACCCTTGGCAGGTGTGGGATCCAGGCCTGTAGCATGAGCCAAGTGCAGCCTGCCAGGCTGAGTGGACAGATTGAGCTCAGTGGGCATGAGCAATACTCAGGCAGAAGGCACTGCTGGCCACAGAGGTTTCCAGCTGGTGAAGTGACACCCCAAGGATCTCGTGACACAAAGACTTGTATACAAATGTTTGTAGTAGCTTTATTTGTACAAGCCAAAAACTAGAAGGAGTACATGCTTTATGATTATGTTTATATAAAATTCTATGAAATTTAAACTAATCTATGGTGACACAAAGTACATCAGTGGTTTCCTGAGGACACAAGAGGGACAAGAAGGTAGAACTACAAAGGGTATGAAGAACCTTTTGTTGTGATGGATGTGTTCATTATTTTTATGTCACATGGCTTCATGTGACATGAAATATATCTACCAAACTGCACTGGTAGATATATATATATATATATATATATATATATACACATATATATATATATATATATACACACACACACACCAAATTGCACCCTTTAAATATGTTCAGTTGACTGAATAGTAATTTACTTCAATAAAAATAAGAAAACTAGGTAGGCCTGTGAAAAAATTATATGTATATGTGGCCCTGTGTCACTGAGAATTGTTCAAAGTTTCTGTGAAGTTCATCTGGAAATGTTCAACAAGTGCTGATAAGCTGTTTCACTTTTTTGAGGTGTGAGTAGAGGAGGGCCAGGAATTCTACTCAAGGGAAATAATCCAAAAGGAAGAAATCAGTCTACACAAAGTTATAGTGTTATTATTCACAACTGTGAAACACTGGAAGTTACCTAAATGCTCTACAATTGGGGATTGATTGTAATCAATATGATTAAATTACCATATATACTTCAAAAATATTAGTTGCATGAACTATATCTGTGTATGGAAATAAATATGTGGAGCCATTTAGTTAAAAAGTAGCACATAAAGAGTACACTCTGATTTAATCCATGTTGACATGTACAAATGAAAATTGACCATGATTGGAATATAAAGTGATGTAAATAGCTGATAATTTAGGTTTGTATTTTTTCCTTTTAGTATTATTAAAGTATTTAATTATTTAACTCCTATTATACCTAATAGAAGAAATAATACTGTATTACAAAATTTTAAGATGTATTTTACAAACTGACCATGCAATTAAATCTCAGCAGAGATATGACACCCCATAAGTAGTTACTGTTCTGAGGGATTTTAAAAGTCACCCTTCGTGTGTGAGATCTCCCCCACTGAGCTGCTATGACACAACCCACTTATGAAATTGTCATCTTTCTATTTCTCCTTTGTATCAAGATGTTGATGATCCCTTAACATGCAATCATGTTACCTGGCAAAGTAGCACTTGGCAAAGTCCAAACTATTATCCTTTTAATATTTTGAATCTGAGAGGATCTCATCTCTTTCATCCTTAATCATGGTAATTTATATTTTCCACTTTTTTTCCAGATCTTTTTGACTAGAGCTTTAGAAATTGTATTGATCATCTCAGAACTAGATTTTTATTTCATTGAGTTTCACTATTGATTTTGTTTTACATTTAATTGTTTTCTGTTTTGATCTTTATTATGTTTTTTCTTATGCTTACTTTGAATTTTATTTGCTCTCCTTTTTCTATTTTTATTAAGGTGGAAGCCAAGTTTATAAATGGAGACTTTCTCTTTCTTCTAATATGAGCATTTATTGCTTTGAATTTCATCCTACATATTGTTTTGTGGCACCTCACAAATTCCGACATGTTGTTACCATTTTAATTGATTTCAAATATTTTAATTTCTCCTTTGATTTATTCTCATATCTATGGGTTATTTAGAAGGGTGTTATTTAGTTTCCAAATGTTTAGGAATTTTCCAGACATGTTCTGTATTCATTTCTAATTTAATTCCACTGTGGATAGAGAGCATACTTTGTATGACATACATCCTTTTAAACTTACTGAATTTAAAACTTGTTTTATGGCCCAGAATTGGGTCTATCAATCGTAATAACTGTTCTGTGTAAACATGAAAAGAATGTGTATACTGCCAAGAAGAGGAGTGTTCTAAAATTGTCCATAGGTTATTTTGATTGTTAGTGTGCTTCAAATTTCTATATCCTGATGATTTTCTCTCTACCTATTCTACCAATTATTGAGAGAAGAGTATTGAGATATCTGATCAAAATTGTAGACTTGCTTTTTTTTCTTACAGCTCTATCAGTTTTTGCTTCATGTATTTTGAAGGTCTATTATTACATGCATAGAGACAGAACTGGTATGTCCTCTTGATGTATTGATGCTTTTATCGTGATGAAACAATCTTCTTTATTCTTGGTAATATCTTGCTTTGAAATCTACTTTTGTCTTATATTAACTTAGCCACTACAGATTTCTTTTTACTAGGGTTAACATGGTATATGTATCTACGTTTATTCCAACATTTTACTTTTAATCTCTTTCTGTCTTTAGATTTAATGTGTGTCTCAAAGGTGGCATACTGTTCAATTTTTCTTTCCCCCTGCCCCTGCCATTCTGACAATCTCTGATTTTTAACTGGGATATTAGAATGTTTATATTTAATGAGATTATTTATACAGTTTGAATTATGTCTATCATCTTGCTATTTGTTTCCATTTGTGTCTCTGTTATTTGTTCCTATTTCCTATTTATATTCCATCTTTTGGATTTAGTATTATTTTATTTCAATTTATATTATTGTCAGTTTATTCATTATAACTCTTTTGTTAATTTGCTTAAAGGTTTATTGCATGTATCTTAAATTTATCAGTCTTCCTTAAGGTGATATTATACCACTTCAAGTATGGTATAAAAATCTGAAATAATGTACTTCCATTTCTTCTCTCTTGCCCTTATGTTATTGTTGTTGTTTTACTTACGTATGTGCTATAAAAGCCTCAACTTATTACTATTATTTTTGTTTAAATAGTCAATTATCTTTTAAACAGTTTTAAATAAGATAATAAAAAAGTTATATATTTACTTATGTGGTTGCCATATTTGATGCTTTTCATTTTTGAGGGTTGATTTATATTTCTATGTGGTATCATTTTTTCCTTTTACCTGAAATCAGAATTTATATTTCTGAAAGTGTTTTTATTTCTTCTTTGTTTTCGAAGATAGAAAATTCTAGGATATAGCAATCCAGATTGACAGCTGCTTTCTTTCATTACTTTAAAGATGTTTCACTGTCGTCTTGTTTGCATTATTTCCAACAAGAAATCTGTTCTTGCCCTTATCCTTGTCCTCTGTACTTAACGTATCTTCTTATCTTTGCCTACTTTTAATATTTTCATGTTATCACTGGATTTGAGATGTTGGGTTACTATATTCCTTGGTGTATTTGTATTTCTTATTCTTGGCTTCCTTAAACTTGAATCCATGAGCTTAAGTCTTTCATCAAAATTGGACGATTTTCATACACTATTCTTCATTCCCTCCCTACTTCTCCTTTCTTTTGCTGAGGAAAATATCTATGAGAGCTACACGTATATTAAACTGTCCTACAACTCACTGATGCTCTTTTCATTTTTGTGGATTCTTTTTTTTTTCTGTGTGCTTCTTTTGGGTAATTTCTATTGCTATTCTTCAAGTTCATAATCTTTTCTTCTACAATGTCTTATCTGTTGCTAATCCCATCTCTGGTATTTTTATCTCAGGGATTGTAGTTTCCATCTCTAGAATTTTGGATTTCGGTCTTTTTTTCTCTCTTCCATGTCCCTACTTAATTTTGTGAACACATGGAATGCAGTTATAACAGCTGTTTTAATATCATTGCTAACCTAATATCTGTGTCATTTCGGTGTCAGTTTTGACTGATTAATTATTTTTCCTATAATAAGCAGTGTTTTCCTCCCTTTTTGCATGCCTGGTAATCTTTGATTGGAGGGTCAGAAAATTGTACCTCATTGGGTGTTGGATATTTTTGTGTTTCTATAAATATTCTTGAGCTTTGTTCTGGGATGAAGTTAAGTTACTTGGAAACAATTTGATCCTTTCAGGTTTTGATCTGATTTGTTCAGTGGTTCCAGAAGAGTGTTAATGCTAGGGCTAATTAATAATTTCCTCTGAGGTAAAGCCTTTTTGAGTATTCTACCCAATGTCTTATATGAGCTTTTCTATCTGCCTTATGGGTACAGGCTCTATTTGTGGCCATGTGTGATCACTGGATACTGTTCCCTTTAATTCTTTTGGGTGATTCTTTCCTCACACAAATGCATGAATTAACACTCTGCTAATACTTGAGGAAAATTCTCTGCAGGTCTCCGTGTGTCTCTGTCCTTTTCAGCACTCTGTCTTGAAAATTCTAGATGTCTTGATTTCTTGAAATCTCAATTTTGTTTTCTCAACTCAGGAAGTCTTTTAGCTTCTCCCTGGGATCCCCTTCCCTGTACCTCAGCCTGGAAGTTTTCTCAAACCAGGAAGCTGGGTCAGTTATGAGGTGGTGTGAGTCATTTTTTTCTTGCCACTCACTGTTTTTCATTGCCTATTATCTAGTGTTTTGTAAATAATTATTTCATATAACTTACCTTTTTTTTTCTAGCCTGGAGGATAAATCCAATTCCTGTTATTCCTCCTTGACTGGAAGCAGAAGTGTCTCCAATGGGTTTTAGTATTTATCTTTGCTAATTGGATAATCTGCAATACTGGTTGATTTGTTGGTTTTAGTGACCTCTACTTGTACTCAATGTCATGTTTTTTTCCCCAAACTTTCCATCTTCAGGCTTGACGTGTAATGCTTTGGGACGTATTTTACTTAGAAGACTAAGTGGGATAGCAGAATGATGACTTCCTTTACATGAGTCCTGTGGCTCCATGTAGCTGCAGCTGGGAAGGTGGCTGTAGGACTATAGAGTAGGAGATAAAGAGTGGGAGATACCAACAGATGGTTATGAATGATTGGTTTGAAACTTTCACATGGAAAATTATGTTGCAGAAACCTCAGATTGTGCTTTTGTTCTTTTTTTGTTTGGTCCAAATGAACAATGGAATGGAGGTAGACGTAGGAGGGAGATATGCTGAGGTAGATCAATCTTTGAATGTTGCCTTTGATCAGGGCTACTGAATCCCTGGACATTTATTTATTTGTTTTAAAAATTTAATTCAGGGGGTACATGTGCAGGTTTGTTACATGGGTATATTGTGTGATGCTGAGGTTTGAGCTTCTAATGATCCCATCACACAAGTGGTGAACATAGTACCCAATAGGTAGTTTTTCAACCCTTGCCCCTCTCCCTCCTTTTCCCTTTTGGAATCCCTGGTGTGTATTGTTCCCATCTTTGTATCAGGACAATATTTAAATGTAGGTGGAAACTTTTTAAAAGTTCTCAAATTTATGGCAATATCTAGGCCTCATTGCTGCAAAACTGTACAGAGCTGTTTGCTTCCAAATAACATCAGAAGACTTGGGATTGTTAATGGGTACATTAATATGATTAGATTGAATGAATAAGTTCTAGTATTTGATACAGACTGACTACAGTCAATAATAATTTATTACTCATTTAAAGATAACTAAAATAGTATAATTGGATTGCTTGTAACAGTAAGGATAAATACTTGAGGTGGTGGATACCCCATTTTACCCTAATGTGATTATTACACATTGCATCCCTGTATCAAAATATCTCATGTACCACATAAACATATACACTATATACCCCCAAATATTAAACATAAAAATTTTTTAAAAAGGAAAAAAAAGACCTGTAAACCTGGGCAGCACTAAGAAGCTAAACAACTGAGCTTAGAAAACCACAATTTTCTTTTTGCAAACACTGAGAAATAAAGGAGACAAAATTATAGCTCAGAGAAATGGCATGTATTTATCCAACAGTGAAAGTGCCTGTTATGTCCTTAGCCTCTCTTCATAGGCTTGCTGAGCTTTTTACTTCAAGCTGAAAACCACCCCATGTCAATATTTGTATTTTCTTGATTTTGTAATAATCAGTTAGCATGAGTGGCTGAGCAACTGTTGTTTCACGATGCCAAAATCCACCTCAAGTTGATCAATTTATAGAAAAAGGTAAACTAGTTATTCAAATAAGTTGATTTAGTTACTCAGGCCATGAAGTTGATCTGATTCTCTTTGATTTTGATCTTCTGGGGTATTAAAAATTTTTTTAAAGTGGAGCCAGTGGTCAGTAGCATGCCTCTTATGGGAGGTTTCACTCCAATAATCATTATTCTTTCTACCATTCCGGGGAATCCTCAAAGTTTTTTAAAACCTTGGTAATTCATTAGATGTTTGGATTGAACATCTATTTTAATGTAGAGGCAGGAAGAAAGATACTGAGTGGACAGTTCCAAGGTCTCCCAGTATTACCAGGACATGCCATAAATACTTAAAAACATAAACAGGGAACTTAAAGGTTTTCTGCTGTATTTTAGATATTCACAAGCTAATCATCTCAAAGATTTTGCATGATTTAAATGGATCTGCCAGATTAGGACCATTAGATAATTAAAACCAGATAACATTTGCATGGGGTTGACAATGGGATGTGGCTGCCCTGTCTTCCAGCATGGCAGAGTAAGATGGGAAGAAGTCTTGAGTCATTGCTCTTTGGGGAAAATATCATTATATGTCTAGGAGGCCTTAATATTTGTCTTACTAGAGAAAGTAATTAGGTTAATATTGCTGTGCTAATAGAGTCTTGGAGCCTGAAAACTGGGCTAATCCACACTGTAAATACTGGAGGCCGTGTGTTTCCCCAGTTAGGGCACACTTGGAGAGGAGTCAGGTGTGCTCTTTTACAAATCTCATTGCATTATTATTGAGCTCTTGGAAAGGTGCAGAGTCTTCATTTTAGAAAAAGGGATTAGATGTGGAGGGAATCACTTTGCTTTCCCCAGGGAGGCATTTCTCTATTGCTTTTCTAGGGTTGGGATAGGTATACAGAAGGTTTGATTCTAGAATTTATAAAATGATATTCTGGGAACTTTGAGCAATATTTTAGGGAGGGCACCCATCCAAAAAACTAGATGAGTTGCTGCCTTTCTCTGCAACAGCCCTTAGGAGACTAACTTCTGATCTTCTTCCTAAACTTGGTATCCAGTTTATTTTGCTTGTCTTCCTGCAGGCCATTCTTGTGGAGACACTGAGTAACAAAGTCTTGAAGTAATGTGTGACAAGCTCTGTAGGGCTATAGGATTATTGAGAAGCTACTCAGAGGGCAAGGGTATGAAGAAAAAGAGCAGGTGCATAAAAGGAACAGGGAAAGGGGAGTAAAAGGAAATGGAGAAAGAGGTTTAAAGGAGATACAACAGTAAAAAGAAGAAAAGCTGGGAAAGGAGAAAGGAAGCACAGCAAAAAAGATGGAAAAAGAAGAGAGAGTGCTGATGCAGGTTTTTCAGGGGCCTATATTGGGCAAAGCATTGAACAAGTTACACCCAAAGGCCAGGAGCCTGAAATCAGGTGCCGGTTCTCAGATAACAAGGGCTTATTAAGAATCAGTGCTATTGCCCAGGATAGTTAAACAGAAATACAAAAAGTGCTGGAGAAGTTCAGGGAACTGTGAGATATAGAGGGAAAATCAGGGGAAGATGGACAGGAGATGGGAGCTCTAGACACCCTTAGACATCTTGGTTTCAGGTTCATTGGTCAGAACTCTCTCCGCATCCCCACAGTCTATCTAGATGCTTACATCAAAGGCAATGCTTGCTTGACAGATTTCTAAATAGCAGTAGCAACAAGATGGAAAGAAGAATGGAATGTCCCGTTAGAGGATATAGGGCCAGGACTTCAGAAAGAGTTCATATATATTAATCACGTGTCATAGAATATCCTGGAGCACCTGTCCTCTCACCTACCTAAAATACTTGATTCCCAATGGTCAATGACTTTTTAAAAAAAGGGGGGGGGGGATTGGTATGTACATAGATATTGTGGGAACGTACAATTTTTTAAAAAGTGATGATAAAGTTCTATAGGTACCTTCACAAACCACTCTGTTCTACTTAAATCTTAACAGATCCTGGAGGAAACTTTGAGATTACTCTTCAGAGCTGACTTTGGTGGTTGGGGTGTGTTGTATGGCTTTGTGTGTGTGTGTGTGTGTGTGTTGGTTTGTTTACTTTTACTTATGGGCACTGATGTATTGGTTACTAGAAAGTTCATAGATAAATTTTTGTCCTATTCAGTAGACAAACATACCTGACTTGTTGACATAGAGTCTAGGTGCTAACTTCATTAGTCAATTCACCTTACTTTCATATCTTTATTTTCATTTGCCTCCTTTTTCTTTAAATTTTAGGCCATCTTGCAGCACTTTATACATCTATGTTTATGGCCTTAAATCTTTTCTTTTTCTTTTTTTTAGAGCAATTTGGGAAGAACTAAAATAAAATTGAAATACAAATCAACATTTTTTGTTTTATGCAAATGTATGTTAAAATATTCAAAGAATAAAGAGGTTTTTTAAAGAATAATAGTAGGTTCTAGCACGGCTCAGTTAAAATATGGTATCACTTAGTAAGAAACACTTTCTAAAAAACAATTTATATTAGCCATAATTAAGAAAAAAAGGGATATTGAATAAGTCAAAGAGTGGTTTCCAGGGAAGTCTTTCTTTGTCTGGAAAGATACCATAGGATTTTCTGCAGACAGCTTACTCATTTTTTTCTTGATTGAAATCTGGAAAGGAAAATATGCAAGAAAACATTCCATTCTGGACTCGGCAGCAGGTCAAGCCAAAGTGGCAACATTTGCAGCCTGGAGATCACACAGTCTGGGAGCTCAAACATTTAGGCAATAAAAGCTGATGGAAGCCAAAAAGCCGCGCCACTGGCATCTGGTGTCAGGGTAGCTGCTGGGGGAGATCTGGCCATGGTAGTGGGGCCCAGCCATATAAACAAGTTCAGAGGTAGAACTGGAGCTGTGTACTGGGTTGAAGCATGTCTCTCCTAAATTCATGTTTTCTCTAGAACCTTAGACTATGACCTTATTTGGAAATAGGGTCTTTGCGATGTCATGCATTGCTTAACATTGTGGTTACATTCTGAGTAATGTGTTGTTAGGTGATTTCATCGTTGTCCAAACATCATAGAGTGTACTCACACAAACCTAGATGCTACAGTCTCCTACACACCTAGACCATATACTATATCCTATTGTTCCTAGGCCGCAAACCTCTACAGCCTGTTACTGTACTGACGACTGTAGGCAATTGGGGTACAATAATCTAATGAGACTATAATCATATATTTAGTGTGCCATTGACCGAAATGTCATTATGATGCATGACTGTAGTTAAGATGAGGTCATACTGGATTAGGTAGGTTCTAAATCCAATGTGACTAGTGTCCTCATAAGAGGAGAGAAACAGACACAAACACAGGGAAACACCGGGACGATGGCCATCTGAAGACAGAGGCAAACATTGGAGTGATGCAATGACAAGCCAAGGAATGCCAAGGACTGCAAACCATTGCCAGAAGCTAGGAACACTCAAGTAAGGACTCCTCCCTAGAGCCTTTAGAGGAAGCATGGCTCTGCCAACCCCTTGATCTCATACTTCCAGCCTTCAGAACTGTGAGACAATACATTTCTATTGTTTTAAGCTATCCAGTCTGCGGCAATTTGTTATGGCAGCCTAGGAAATTAACACCAGGCACACTTCAGAGCAGGACAGGTCAAGGGATAACCAAATAGGTCTCCTGTTACTAGAATTATTTACAATGTCAGAGTAGTTCTTGATGTTTACTTGGCCCTCTCTTGGCAAAGGCTCTTTGTATTTTCCTACACTAAAGGTCTGGCCAAGTAGGGGTTCAGATTCTCTTCAAGTATAGAAACTCCCCCCGATTTTTATGTTTGCTGGCCTTCCAAGTAAGATTTCCATTGAAGAAAATGCTCCATGGCTAAAAAGCTTTAAAATCCATTGGTATTATCGGCAGATTTGGACTCTATAGAGCCTAGTTTCTAAAGTGCTTCATAGGGCCGATCTGAAAGTGAGATAGCACTAGTCCTATCAGAGGATTGTTCAACCTGAGACTCTGCATCAGAAGGTCAGGCAGCACTGACCTGTGTCAGGCCTGGAGCAGGCTCTAGGAGGCTGCTTTCGTGATGAGTTCCTTTTTGTTCAGGAGAATATAAGGAAGCTGGTCCTATTTTAGAAGCAATAACAGCCTTTGAGTTTGCTCTAGGACAATTCCAAAATCAAGAGCCCCCAGGGTGCTGTACTCCGGATTTCTAGGTCACAGATATCCACACCAGAGTTGACCAGAAATTGGCCAGAATGGGTTCTGGGGATGTGGATGAATTTCCATTTCTCATCCATTCCTACTCCATCTCCATTTTATCATTCTCCATTCCTACTCCCTCAATACCAAAATTAAAACAAATTGTTGATTACTAGGTAGCCTTCACATTGAGTTTTTCCTATGGTATAACCCTTGAAAAAAATTGATCAACCAGACCATTACAAGAAAAAAAATTATGGTTTTACTGAGTTAAGCCTTTTACTAGGTTTTGCGGTCCAATTTCTCTGTGTAGACATAGACTTGGAAAAGCCAAAACATCTAAGCAATGCGAATTTAAACAAATTAGTTAAATCTGCCACTGGGAGTCATTATGTCATTGGCTTTTAACCTGGCTGCACATTAAAATCATCTGGGGGAACCCTTAAAATGACTTCTGCTCAAAGTCATGTGCCCAAGGTTGTGATTAATTTGTCTTCAGGGTGATTCCTCCCCTTTAATATTTCTAAAGCCACTCAGGTGACTTGCTTGTGCAACCAGGGGTGTAATCCTCTGATGTGGACGTGTGACTGCAATAGAGGAAAATGCTAGAGAGCAGATACTCTGGAATCAGTGCCACCTGGACTTGAATCCCAACTCTGATATCTCATAATTATGTGACCTTGGGCTAACTTAGTCTCATTGTGCCTCAGTTTCCTTCTCTGTAGAATGGGAATAATAATACCTATCTCCTAGGGTTGTTATAAAGATTAAATGAGTTAATATGGGCAAAGTACTTAGAACATTGCCTGGAACATAGTACGCAATATATAAATATTAGTTGTCTGTCGTCCTTTGCTGACATTTCCCTTACTGGATGTCTGAACTGAAATTGATCTCAATAGTGTAATATTACTCCAACAAGTTATATTAACTTCCTGTGACTGCTGTAATAAATTACCACAAAGTGGCTTAAAACAAAATAAATCTTACTCTTACTATTCTGAAGGCCAGAAGTCTGAAATCAAGGTGTCAGCAGGGCCACACTTCTTCTGGAAGCTCTGAAGGAAAACCTGCTCCTTTCCTCTTTCAGCTTCTGGTGGCTATTGGCATTCCTTGGCTTGCGGTCACATCTCTCTTTGCTTCATCTTCATATTACTTCCTCCCCTGTGTGTCTTTCTTCTCCTGGTATTTCTTGTATAAGAATCCATGTGTTTGCATCTAGGGCCCACATGGATTATACAGGATGAGCTCCTTTTCTAAGGATTCTTAATGTAGTCACATCTTTTGCCATAGAAGATAATATTCACTTTTTTTTGCTATCATAAGGTACTATTCATAAGTTCCTGGAATTAGGACATAGAGATATCTTTTTGGGGTCTACCATTCAACCCACTATACAAGATGGCATAATAAAAAGTAAGCTTGGATGGGAGGCATCACTGACTCATTCTGTGTTTAGTGGACTTCACATTTGGCCTGCACATCCCATTCTCTAATATGTCTAAAACCATTATTTACACAACAGGTACCATCCAAATATACAAACAAGTGACTATTTATTGTCAATGTTTGTAGTTACTTCTCGGCAAGGACCCACAGAAGTGGAGCAAGTGCTCAGAGGACTGGTTGGCCCAATGGCCTTTGGCATATAGAGAGCTCCAACAAGGAAAGGCTTCTTGGTGGTTTTGCTCCAAAGAGAACAATTTTTTGAGAAACTCTATTTTGTGCTAAAATGTGTACCCAAAATCTCACCAATGATGGCTGTTTTTGTTTTTGTTTTCATTTTAGAGATATGATCTCACTATATTGCCCAGGCTGGCCTTGAACTCCTGGGCTCAAGAGATCTTCCTACTTTACCCTCCTGAGTAGCTAGGACTACAGGCCGCATGGCTCTGCCTGGCTAATTTTGGGTTTACATTTGGAAAAGTCTGATGCTTATTTTAAAAGAGAACAGGGTGATGCTACATTATCAGGACATGTTTTCTGTCCCAAGTGATAGAAAAATCAATCTGAATAGGCTTAAGTGAAACCCTAATTTATTAACTCTCATAACTGGAAAATTCCAGCTTCAGGTCCAGATCAATGCAGTGGTTCCAAAGATACTATCAGGACCTGGTTTCTTTCTCCAGCTCTTGGCTCTACTTTTGCTGGCTGTAGTTTCAGAAAGGCCATCCTTAGGTAGTGGCAAGACAACTGTACTAAGACCTACATTCTCTCAGGTTCAAGGCACATGAAAATAAACAGTCCTAGAAAAAAATGTAAGCAAAACCTTACCGAGATTTGTTGGGTTGAATACTCATGCCTGAGACAACCAATGTGATAGCACCCCTTCCTGTTCTGTTTGGCCAAGGACCTTGGAAAGGATGACCCCTCTTAATACATGGGCTAAGACTGTGGAAAGAGGTAGGTCTGTTCTGAAGAACCAGTGTAGGTACCATCAGAAGGGAGAATGAATATTGGGTGGCAAATACAACAGATGACCACTGTAGATGCAATTAGGTCCTTGGACTAAAATGTCTGAAATCCAAACCTGGGTTTTCTTGAACGACATGTGGGATTTTTTTTTTTTCTAGTTGTGTGTGTTGGTCACAATTTCCCTTTCCACTTGGAAATAAGTGAGTTATTTTGAAGCAGAAGACCCACATTTAAATTCCATCTCTGCTGCCTCTTTGTAGCTGTGTGGCCTTGGGCACATTACCTTATGTCTGTAAGCTTTAAATTCTTCACTGGCCTGGCGGTAACACACACACACACACACACACACACACACACACACACACACACACACACACACACAATCAGGATAGAGGCTATCTTACCAGGACTATTCATCACCAGGGCACATAAACAGAATAAGCCTACCTGAACACAGTCTGATTGATACCGAAGAACCATCTGTCCCTACATATTTTTCATGGTCCTGAAACATGTTGGAAATTTCTACCATTTGAGTAATGGAAGGAGTGTTTAAAGCAACATGTTTCCAGAGAGCCAGGTGAAAAATGCAAATTGATGCCAGGGAAAAGCAAAATGAAATCCTGCATCACTGAGTACTCCTTATCTGCCACCTTAGAAGGGATGAGCCAAAGTCACCTTGTGTGATCATTCTCAACATGCAAGGCAACCATCAAGAGACTTCAGGCAAAATGATCTTTCTGTTTTTCCACATTTGTTTTAGGATTCTTCTCTAACTGCTTCTCCTGAGGCAGTGTTCCCTGGGGATATCCAATACCACAGGGAATGTCCATATTGAAAAACTATACCTAGAGCTCTTCTTTCTCCAAGTTGTCTCCAGTTGCAAAAATGACCTCTTCATCTCCGTAATCACAGTGCTCATTTTCACAGTGGAGTTGCTGTTAGGTAGGGCAAGTACCATCTGATTATGATTTGATTAAAGCATTCATATTAAGCATGTGTGAGTGACAGGCTCGACTTTTTTTTCAGGGAGTTAGTGTTTATCTTCAATCTTCTAGATTGAGGTAAGAGATTTTTTGAGAAAGATACCCGGGTCTTTTTCCCTTTCTCCTAGATCGGTTGCAAGTGTACTCACAACAGATGTTATGTGGTATTCTACTTCTAAAAGACTGTTGGCCGTAGGTTTTAGCTATCACTTGGAGGATAACAAGTAGTAGAATTATCCTTCCTATTATGGGTAGGAAGGAATTCCTACGGATAGGGATTATCTCAAGATCCCTCACAGATGTGCACTATCATGCTCCAAAAGGTTTATTTTTCCTAGAAATTGACTAGCCTTCAAGTCTTTTCAGTTCTCTTATCAAAACTTACTACTCCTTTGTCCAAACCCTTTACTATTCCTTTGTCCAAACCTCCGTAACCCCTGTTACAGCAGCCACAGGGAGCTAATATACCTTGTTGGAGTTATATTAGACCATTGAAATCAATTTTAGTTCAGACATCCAGTAAGGGAAATCTCAGCAAAGGACCACAGACAGCTAATATTTATATATTGCTTACTATGCTTACTATTCCTTTGTCCAAACTCCTCAAATATCCTTCCTTTAGATTGCAGAGTAGTATTCTGTGGTGTGGACCTACCTCAGCTGAATTGGCAGTTTTATTTTTCTTCAGCCGTTTGAATGTGTCATTCCACTGTCTTCTGGTGTGTAAGGTTTCTTATGAGAAATCTGATGGTATTATTGATGTGTCCTTGTATGTGACATGTCACATTTCTCTTGCTGCCTTCGACAATTTCTTTGTCTCTGTATTTTGGCAATTTGATTGTAATGTGTCTTGGTCTAGATTTCTTTATATTCATCCTATTTGTGGTGCTTTCAGCTTCATGAATCTGAGTGTTCATTTCCCTTCTGGAATTTGGGAAATTTTCAGTGATTATTTCTTTAAATAAGCTTTTTTTCCTATTGTATCTCTGCTTTCCTTCTAGAATCACCATAATGTATATATTTGTTGTCTTGATGATGTCTCATATGTCCCTTAGGCTTTCTTAACTCTTTCATTCTTTTTTCTTTTGCACTTCTAACTGGATAATTTCAAATAACTTGTCTTTGAGTTCACCGATTCCTTCTTAGGTTTGATCAATTCTGTTTTTGAAGCTTTCTATTGATTGTTTTTCTTTCAGCAATTAGATTCCTCAGATGCAGAATTTGTCTGGTTCTTTGTATAGTTCCTATCTTTTTACTGAGAATCTCATTTTTCAGGTATTACTTCCCTGATTTCCTTTGGTTGTTCATATGTTTCCTCTCGTAACTCATTAAACTTCTTTATGATAAGTATTTTGAATTCTTTGTCAGGCATCTAAAAGATCTCCACTTCTGTAGGGTTGGTTGCTGGAGATTTGTTTTTTCCTTTGATTGTGTCATGTTTCCCAGATTTTTTATGTTTCTTGTAGCTTTGCCTTGGTGTCTGCACATTTGAAAAAACAGCCATCTCTCCCAGTTTTTATGGAGTGGTGTTGACAGTTAAAGACCTTCATCAATTAGCCCAGCTAGAGATTTGGAGAGCCTCTCACATAGCAAGCTGACTGCCTCTTTTCCTTTGTTCTTAGCTGCCCCCATCAAACTATACTCATTCTGTCAGTCCTTTGGGTTGAGTGGAACAGGGACTGGCATTCTTCTGGCAATGTAGTGAAAGACCAAGAGGTTGGAGGTATACACCACTCTTCTCTCTTCTTGGTGAGATGCCTAGGTTCTGCAATTTCTCCCAATCTCACAGAGCTCTGCTATCCTGTAACAATCTGTTTATGCCCTTTCCATTGTTGAGTTGACCCAGGGGTCCAAACTATGGCAGTACTGTCAATGTTCCATGTGAGGCAAGATAGAAACTGTCCCCTTGGACAATTCACTGAAAGACTGGGATGCCGGATGGTCATTCCACTTCTCTTCCCCTCCTAATGAGAGAAGTGTGGGTTGAGGCAATATCCCTTGGCATTGATCTGTGCTGGCTTTGGGGAGAGGCTGACATAGGTAAAGTGTAATTGCTCTTCTTATTTGTTTTAATGTGGCTGTTCTTCATTTTGTGCTCATCTAGGATGCTTGCAACTTCTCATAAAAGTAGTCTCACAAAGGTATTTTGGTATGTATATTATTGTTAGCTTGATGTTTCTGTGGAATAATGAGGTGAGGGACCATTTATTCTACCATCTTGCTGATATCACTCCCCTGAAGTGCAAAAGTTTTAAATTTTGATGAAGTCCAATTTATGAGTTTTCCTTTTATGGATGGTGCTTTTGGTGTCAAGTCTGAGACCTCTTTGCTTAGTCCTAGATCCTGAGGATTGTCTCCTGACTGAAAGGCTAATTTTCCTCCATTGATTTGCTTCTCCACCTTTATGAAAAATCATTTGAGCCTATTTTTATGGCTCTATTTCTGGGTCCTATATTCTGTTTTGTCAATCTATGTGTCTATCCCACCACCAACAGCACATAGTCTTGATCACTATATAGTAGGAACTCTGACTTTTTTTTCCAATTATTTTAGTTATCCAAGTTCCTTTGACTTTCCGTATACAGATGGTCCCTGAAATTCAACAGTTCTACTTAAAACTTTTTGACTATATGAAGGTATGAAAGCAAAATGCATTCAGTAGAAACCATACGCAGTGTCCACACACTGTTCTGTTTTTCACTTTTAGCACAGAACTATTAAATAAATTGCATGACATATTCAACACTTTATTATAAAATAGGCTTTGTGCTAGATTATTTTGCTGAACTGTAGGTTAATGTAAGTGTTCTGAGTAAGTTTAAGGTAAAGCAAGCTAAGCTGTTATATTTGGTGGGTTAGTTGTATTAAATGTATTTTCAACTTCTGATATATTGAAAACAATGGTTTTATCAGGAAGTAATCTCGTTGTAAGTTGAGGAGCATGTGTACATTTTAGAATTATCTTGTCTATATTTATTTAAAAATTTCTGGGATGTAATAAAAATTGCATTGTCATTTTGGGGGAGAATTAATATCCTTGCTATATTGAGTCTTTTAATCCATGAACATGATATGTCACCATTTAAAAAAGATCTTTAATTTATTTTATTAATTCTTTGGAGTTTTCACTATAGAACCCTTGTACATGTTTGGTTAGATTTACAACAAAATATGGTAGTTTTTGGATCATCGTAAATTTGGTGATATTTTAAAATTTCAGTGTCAACATATTCATTAGTAGCAAATAGAAATTTAATTGTGTATTTTGTATCCTGCAAATTCACTGAAATAATTTATTAGAAGTGAGGGGTTTTTTTTCTGTATATTTTTGGGGATTTCCCACATAGATAATCATGTGATTTGCAAATGACTTTTATTTCTCCTTTTCTAATCTATAAATTTTTTTCTTACCTTATTACACTGACTAGAATTTCTAGCATGTTGTTGAATAAAAGTAGTAAGAATGCACATCTTTGTCTTGTTCACGATCTTAAGGAAAAAACATTCAGTTACTGACTGTTCGATATAATGTTAGCTGTAGATGTTCCTTATCAAGTTCAGGAAGTTTTCCTCTACTCTTATTTTCTATTTCTTATAATTTTATCATTAATAGAAATTGAATTTTATAAAATTTTTAAATGATTGATATAATCAGGTTATTTCTCTTTTTTTATTCTGTTAATAAGGTGGGTTACATCAATTGATTTTTAAGTATACCAGCCTTGCATCTCTGAACTATATCTCCAGTTGGTCATACTATATAATTCTTCATATAGAATTACTGAATTCTGTTTGTTAAATGTTTTTGCATCAGTTTTTATGGGGACTAGTAGCCTGTAATTTTTTTCTTGTTCTTCTTTGCACTGTGTTTATCTGGTTTATCTTTACCTTTTTTTTTTTTGGATTAGGGTAATACAAGCTTTATAAAATGAATTGAGAAGCTCTTCTATTTTTTGGAAGAAATGACATAGAATTGGTATTAATTATTTAAATGTTTGGTAGAATTCTCCAGTAAAGCCATCTGGACCAGGATATCTCTATTTTGGGGATATTGAAAATTAAGAAATAAATTACCTAGTTTATTTTATAAAGTGGTTACAAAAAACAAAGATGAATGTAGTTTTTAATTTACCTTGAGACTTGGTCTTTGATCCATGAATTATTTAAAAATATGCTGTTTAGTTTCTAAATTTTGGAGAATTTCTTGTTATTATTATATCTGATCTCTGTTTTGTTTCTATTATGGCCAGGTGACATATTCTATATAATTTTACTTTTTAAAAATTTGTCTAGGATTGCCTTATGATATAAGATGTGGTCTACCGTGGTATATATCCCATGGCCACTTGAAAAGAATGTGCATTCTGCTGTTGTTTGATGCTGTTCAGTAGAAATGCTGATTATATCTTGTTGGTTGATAGTGTTGTTGAGTTCTTTTATATCTTTGCTGATTTTCTAGTTTTCCTAGTTTTCTGGTTTTCCTATCTATGGTTTAGAAATGGGTGTTGAAGCCTTCAGCTTTAATAGTAGATCTATTTATTTTTCCTTCTGGTTTTGCTTCATATAATTTGCCAGTTTGTTGCTTGATGCACACACATTTAAGACTTCTATATCTTCATGGTTAACTTACCATTTTATCATTATATAATGTCCCTCTCTAATTCTGGTAATTTTATTTGCTCAGAGTCTACTTTATCTGAAATTAGTATAGTAACTCTACTTCATTTTTACTTTTAACATTTATTATTTTTTATTGTGGCAAAATACACATAATAGAACTTAACATTTGAACCATTTTGAGTGACATTAAATACATTCTTAATGTTGTGCAACCATCACTTCTATTTAGCTCATGACTCTTTATCTTATAAAACTGAAACTCTGTACCTAGTAAGAAAATAATTCACGCCTGTAATCCCAGCACTTTGGAGGGCCGAGGCGGGTGGATCATGAGGTCAGGAGATTGAGACCAACCTGGCTAATACGGTGAAACCCCATCTCTACTAAAAATACAAAAAATTAGACTGGTGTGGTGGTGGGCACCTGTAGTCCCAGCTACTTGGGAGGCTGAGGCAGCAGAATCGCTTGGACCTGGGAGGCGGCGGTTGCAGTGAGCCGAGATTGTGCCACTGCACCCCAGCCTGGGTGACAGAGTGAGACTCCATCTTAAATAATAATAATAATAATAATAATAATAATAATAATAATTCCCTCTACTTCCAGCCCCTGGAAGCCACCATTCTACTTTCTGTTTCTATGCTTTTGACTACTTTTAACTACCTCATATAAGTGAATCATACGGAATTTGTCTTCTCGTGACTGGCTTATTTCACTTAGCACATTGCTTTCAGGGTTCATCCATGTTATAGTACGTGTTAGAATTTTCTTCCTTTATAAAGCCATTGTAAGTATATACCACATTTTGCTTATCCATTTATTCATCTGTCAATAGACACTTGATTGCTTCCACATTTTAGCTATTGTGAATAATGCTTCTATAAATGTGTGCACAAATATTGCGTCAAGACCCTGTTTTCAGTTCTTTTAGATGCATATTCAGAAGTAGATTTGCTGTGTCATGTAGTAATTCTATTTTTAATTTTTGAATAACCACCATATTGTTTTCCTCAGTGGCTGCACCATTTTACATTTCTACTATCAGGGCACAAGTGTTCCAGTTTCTCCACATCTTTGCCAAGACTTGTTATTTTTTGTTTTCTTAATAGTAGCCATCTTAATTGGTTTGGTTGGAGATGGTATCTCATTGTAGTTTTGATTTTAATTTCCCTAAAGATTAGTGATGTTGAGCATCTTTTCAGGTTCTTATGGGCCATTTGCATAGCTTCTTTGGAGAAACATTTATTCAAGTCCATTGCCCAATTTTTTGTTGTTGTTGTTGAGTTTTAGGAGTGCTTTATATATTCTGGATGTCAATCTCTTGTCAGATATATGCTTTGCAAATACTTTCTCCCATTCTGTGGGTTGCCCTTTTCCTCTATTAATAGTGTCTTTGATGTACAATTTTAAAGATTCTTCATGAAGTTCAGTTTTTCTGTTTTTTCTTTTGTTGGCTGCACCTTTGGTAGCATATCCAAGAAATCACTGCCAGATACAGTATCATGATGCTTTTGTCCTATGTTTTCTTTTAAGAATTTTATAGTTTTTTTCTTATATTTAGGTCTTTGATCAATTTTGAGTTAATTTTTCTATATAGTATTAGGTAAGGGTCTAATTTCTTTATTTTGCATATGGATATCCAGTTTTCCCAGCATGATTTGCTGAAAAGACTGTTCTTTCTCCACTGAATGGTCTTGACATCTGTTTTAATCAGGGTTCTTCAGAGAGACAGAATTAATAGGAGATATATATCTATATCTATATCTATCTAACTATATCTATATCTATCTATCTATCTATGTAGAGAGAGGCGGGGGAGATATAAGAAAGGATTTATTAGGGGAATTGACTCACTTGATTATGTAGGCTGAGAAGTTTCATAACAGATCATCTGTAAGCTGGAGTGCCAGGGAAGCTGGTAGCATGGCTCATTCCAAGTCTAATGGCCTTAGAACCATGGAAGCCAATGTTGCAATTTTCAGTCCAGGACTGAAAGCCCAAGAGCCTGGAGAATTGCTGGTGCAAGTCCTAAATTCCAAAGACCAGAGAATCTGAACTTGTCTCATGATACAAATATAATCTACCATGGTATATATCCCATGTACACTTGAAAAGGGTAGAAGAAATGAATTCTGGCTCCAGAAGACAGATCAAGAATTTGTCCTTCCTTTACATTTTTATTCCATCACCCACATTGAGGGCAGATCTTCTCCACCCAGTCCACCAACTCAAATGCCAATCTCTTCCAGAAACACCCTCACAGATGCACCTGGGGTAGCCCAATCATTAGAATCAAATGCTAAATCACTTGGGTTTCCCTTTTACAGAAGGGAGACAAGATCAGTTTCTACTGAAGCATTGAGAATAATTTGTACTTTATCAGCTGCTGGGTATGCCTTAATCCAGCCAAGGCCACATCCAAAATCAACCATCATAGCACCCTTGTCAAAAATCATTTAACCATATATATTAGGGTTTATTTCTGGACTCTGTATTGTATTTCACAGGTCTATGTGCCTTTTTAGACTTTTATTTTTGTTTTTATTTTATTTTATTTTATTTTTTGAGATGGAGTTTCACTCTTGTTGCCCAGGCTGGAGTGCAATGGCGCCATCTCGGCTCACCACAACCTCTGCCTCCCAGGTTCAAGTGATTCTCCTGCTTCACCCTGCCTAGTAACTGGGATTACAGGCATGTGCCACCACGCCCGGCTACTTTTTTGTATTTTTAGTAGAGACAGGGTTTCTCCATGTTGGTCAGGCTGGTCTTGAACTCCTGACCTCAGGTGATCCGCCCTCCTTGGCCTCCCAAGGTGCTGGGATTACAGGTGTGAGCCACTGTGCCCAGCCTATTTTAATTTTTTTTAACTTTAAAATAAAGTTGAGGGGGCACATGTACAGGTTTATTACATGGGTAAGTTGCATGTTGCTGAGGTGTGGTGTACAAATGATCCCGTCACCCAGTTAGTGAGCATTGTAGCCAACTGGTAGTTTTTCAGCCCTTAGCCCCCTCTCACCCTTCCCACTTTATTAGTCCCCAGTGTCTGTTCTTTTTGTCTTTATGTTCAGGTGTACTCAACGTTTAGCTCCTACTTATAAGTGAGAATGTGCAGTATTTGTTTTCTGTTCCTGTATTAATTTGCTTTGGATAAAGGCCTCTAGCTGCATCCATGTTGCTGCAAAGGACATAATTTAATTTTTTATGGCTGCATAGTATTCCAAGATGTATATGTAACATATTTTCTTTATCCAATCCATCATTAATGGGCATCTAGGTAGATTGCATGTCTTTGTCTTTATAGACTTTTATTGTCTACATGCCAGTACTATATTGCTTTGATTACTATAGTTTTTAGTAAGATTTGAAATCAGGAAATGTGAGACCTCAATATTTTTTCTCCTTTTTCAAAATTGTTTTGGCTTTTTGATGGCTCTTGAGATTCCATTTGAGTTTTATAGTGGACTGTTTTATTTCTGAAAAAAAAAAGTCATTGGAATTTTGATAGGGATTGTATTGAGTCAATAGATTGTGTTGGTAGTATGGACATTTGAAAAATATTGTCTTCCAGTCCATGAACATGGAATGTTTTCCATTTTTATATTCTTCTTTAACTTCTTTCAGCAATATTTTATAATTTTTTACTGTACAAGTCTTTCACGTCTTTAGTTAATTCCTAAGTATTTTATTTGTTTTGATGCTATCGTAAATGAGACTTTCTTAATATCCTTTTCATATTGTTTATTGTAAGTGTATAGAAATGCAACTGATTTTTGTGTGTCAACTCTCTATCCTGCTACTTTGCTTAATTCGTCTATTAACTTAACAGTTTTTTAAAAATGTATGTGGAATCGTTAGAGTGTTCTAGACACATGATCATATCATCTGTAAGCAGAGATAATTTTAGTTCCTTCTTTCTGATTTGTATCTCTTTGATTTCTTTTCCTTGTCTAATTGCTCTGGCTAAAACTTCTAGCACTATGTTGAATAGAAATGGCAAAAGCAGCACCCTTGCCTTGTTCCTGATTTTAAAAGAAGAGCTTTCATCTTTGAGTACGTTTGCTTTGGGTTTTTAATATACAGATTTTATTATGTTGAGGAAGTTGCCTTCCATTCTCAGTTTGGTTGGTGCTTTTATCATGAAAGAGTGAATTTTTCAAATGCTTTTTCTGCATCAATTAATTGACCATGTGTTTTACCCTCTGTAAGCCTGACAACGCTATGGATTACATTGATTGATTTTTGTATGTTGAGTTATCCTTGCATTCTAGAATTAAGTCTTACTTGATCATGGTCTATAATTCTGTTTATATGCTGCTCAATTTGGTTTGCTAGTATTTTGTTTAAAAAATTGCTTTGATGTTCATAAAAAATACTGCTCTATAATTTTTTTTTCTGATAGTGTCTGTGTCTAAATTTGGTGTCAGGATAATGCTGACCTCATAGAATAAGTCAGGAAGTGTTCTCTCTCCTCTTCATTTTTTTTTTTTTGGAAAAGTTTGAGAACAATTGGGGTTAGTTCTTTAAATGGTAGAAGTATTTCTACTATTGGTAGAATTCACCAGTGAAACTGTTAGATCAAGGGCTTTTTTTTTTCATTATGAGATTTTGATTTTTGATTACTTATGTAATCTCCTTACTAGTTATAAGTCTTTTCAAATTTTCTATTTCTTTATGATTTAGTCTTGGTAGGTTTAGTATTTCTAGGAATTTGAACTTTTTCATGTAGGTTATCCAATTTTGGGGGGTACAATTGTTCATAGTGCTGTCTTAGAATTCTTTTTATTCCCATAGAATAAGTAGTAATGTCCCACTTTTATTTCTGATTTTAGTAATTTGAGTCTTGTCTCTATTTTTCTTAGTCAATCTAAGTGTAGAATTGTCATTTTTAAAAATAATTTTTAAAGAAGGAGGATTTGGTTTTATTGGTTTTACCCTTGTTTTTCTATTCTTGATTTCTTTGATCTTTGTTCTAATCTTAATTATTCCTTCTTTCTGGTAGCTTTGGGTTTAGCTTATTCTTTTCTAGCTCCTTAAGTTGTAAAGTTAGTTGGTTGATATAGGATCTTCCTTGTTTTTAATATAATCATTTGTAGTTTCAGATTTCATGCTTAACACTACTTTTGCTGCATCCTATAAGTTTTAGTATGTTATGTTGTCATTTCCATTCATATCTAAGTATTTTCTAATTTGCCTTTGCTTTCTCTTTTGATCCATTAATTTTTTTAAAGAATGTGTTTTAAAATTTTCACATATTTATAGATTTTTCAGTTTTACTTTTGTTATTGATTTCTAACTTTATCCTGTTGTGGTCAGAGTTGTTTTGTATATTTCTGTTAGATCTAGTTGGTTTATTGTGTTAAGTTCTCTATGTCATTACTTATATTCTGTCTAGTTATTCTATTCATTTTTGACAGTGTGGTATTGAATTCTTTAACTATTATTGCAGAAATGTCTCTTTTTATTTCAATTCTGAAGTTTTCATTGTCTTTATTTTGATGGTCTGTCATTAGGTGCATAAATGCTCATAAGTCTTCTATCTTCTTGCTATACTGAACCTTTTAAGATTAAGTACTTTTTTTGTTTCTTGTAACCATTTTTTAAAAAATTTAAAGTCCATTTTGCCTGTTAGTACAGCCACATCTGCTCTTTTTTCATTTCCATTTGCATGAAATGTCATCTTCCATTTTTCCACTTTCAATTTATTTGTGTCTTTGGAGCTAAAGTGAGTCTCTTGTAGACAGCATATATTTGGATCATTTAAAAAATCCATTCTGCTCATCTGTATTGGTTGAAGAGTTTAATACATTTTCATGTATGTTATTACTGAAAAGGAGGAACTTACTTCTATAATTTTTATATTTGTTTTCTGTACACCTTATAACTCCCCATCCCTTGTTCCCTTTTGTATATATTCTATAGCTATTTTCTTTGCAGTTACCATTGGAATTACATTTAACATCCTAAATTTATAACATTCTAACTTATAAACCGGCTTAATTTCAATAACATAAAACTCTGCTACTTTAACAGCTCCTTCCCATCTCTCTTTGATTGTTAATGTCACAAAATTGCAACTTTATATATCATGTGTCACAAAACATAAATAATTCCTTGAAATGCATTAAACTCTTATATGGAAAAAATAATGAGTTAGCAACCATAGTTTCAGTGATATTAACTTTTAGACTAATAATTGTTTTTTTAAAAAATATTAGTTTCTTAAATCATGTACAGAACACAAAGTCAAGAAACATCGTTATAATAATACCACCTTTTACAATGTCCCTATGTTTACCTTCATTGATATTTTTATTTCTTTATATAGATTCTAGTTACTGTATAGTATGCTTTCATTTTAACCTGCAGGACTCCCTTTAACAGTTTTGGCATGGCAGATGTAGGGCAGCAAGCTATCTCAGCTTTTGTTTAGCTGGGAATGTCTTAAGTTTCTCCTCACTTTCAAGTTTTGCCAGATATGGTGTTCTTGCTTGACAGTTTCTTTTTTATATTAGCACTTTGAAAATATCAGCCCACTGCCTTCTTATCTCTAAAATTTCTGATGAGAAATTTGTAGATAATCTTATTGCAGATGCTTGGTATGTGTCAAGTCATTTCTATCTCTTGCTGCTTTCAAGATTTTCTCTTTGCCTTTGTATTTGGAAAGTTTGACTATAATGTATATCCATGTGGGTATCTATGAATTCATCTTACTTGGAGTTAATTGAGCTTCTTGGAGGTTTATGTTCATGTCTTTTTTCAAATTCGAAGAATTTTTCACCATTATTTCTTCCTATATTCTCTCTACTCCTTTCTTTCTCTCTGCTTCGTCTGGGACTCTCATGGTGTGTATGTTGAGCCCCTTGATGATGTCTCACAGGTCTCTTGGGCTCTGCTCACTTTTCTTCAGTTTTGTTTTCTTTTTGTTCCTCAGACTTGATGATTTCCATTGCCTTATCTTTGAGTTCTCTGATTCTTTCTTTTGCCTACTCATATCTTCCCTCAAAGCCCTCTAGTAAATTTTTCATTTCTGTTATTTTAATTTTTAGCTCCAGATGTTCTTTTTAGGTTTTCAAAATCTTTATTTGTATTGTCATTTTGTTTATACATTGTTTTCTTGACTTCATCCACATTTACTTTTAGTTTATTTATTTATTTATTTATTGAGACAGGTTCTTGCTCTGTCATCCAGGCTGTAGTACATGGTTCAGTTAGCTCACTGCAGCCTCAACCTCCTTGGCTCCGGTGATCCTTCTGCCTTAGCCTCTTGAGTAGCTAGGACTACAGGTGTGTGCCATCCATGCCTGGATAAATAAATAAATAAATTTAATAGAGATGAGGTCTCACTATGTTGCCTAGGCTTTTAAATTTTATTTTTTGGGTATGTAGTAGGTGTATATATTCATGAGGTACATGAAGTATTTTGATACAGGCATGCAGTGCATAATAATCACTTCTAAGATACAAAATAAAGCCCTCTTTACTCTTTGCTTTCCTTTCCTTAAGCAGATGGTGGGAGTAAATTTTGTTGTGAGTTGTGTTGCCTGGTGTTGCAGGAGGAATGGCACAAGCACTTCCTTAGCCACCCTGGCTGGTGTCCAATGTTCACTGACTCTAAGCCCAGCACAGCACTAGGACTTGCCCAGGAATTGCAGTCCTTGTGGCCTAGACTGCCTTTCAAGTTTGTTTAGGATCCCAGAGCACTTTAGCCCATGGTGGTAAGTCTTGTGAAAATTCAAGTTCCAACTGCTGGGATGGGTGATTCCCCTCTGGCTAGGGCTGATCTATATGCTCCCTGTGTGTGTTGGCATTGGCTGAGTTTAGCCCAGCTTTACTTTCCATTGTGACAGGGCAGCACTGAGTTCAATGCAGAGCCCCACAATCACTGTACTTTCCATTTCCCAGGTTTACAGATTGTCTCTCTGTGCTATGTGGCTGCTGCCAGAGGGATAGGGGAGGGGCATCATTGGCAATTCAAGACTATGTTTCTTACCTTCTTCAGTCCCTCCTTCAGCAATATGAAGTTAAAACCAAGTACTGTGATTGCTTATCTGATTTTCTGTTTTTACAAAGGTGCTTTTTGTGTGTGTAGATAGTTGTTAAATTGGTCTTCCTGCAGTGGGGATCATTGTTGCAGGTTTCGGTTTGGCCATCTTGCTCCACCCTCCCTCTTTTCCAGTTCTTAAAGTATCTTCAAGACAGTTATTTTAAAGTCTTTTTTGAGTAGATCTGCTGTTAGGTCTTTTTCAGGGGCAGTTTCTGTTGACTGTTTTTTCCTTTGAATGGGCTATATTTTCCTCTTTTTTTTTGAATGCCTTGTGGTTTTTTTTGTTGAAAGTTGGGTATTTCAATTTAATGATGTGGTAACTCTGGGATGCAGACTCTTCTTTTTCCTCAAGGTTGTTTGCTTTTTGTTATTGTTTTGTTTGTTTATAAAAATTGCTTTAGTCTGTCTCTGTGCCAAGGATCAGCCTGAGGTGTAAACATAAGGTCTTTACTGGTATTCTCTGAGCTTGCATCTTTCTGTGGTCATGTGTGTTAACTTTCTAATTTTCCCCATATATTCAGTTGTTTGTGAATGTCCTAATCTTTAATATCTGGCTCCCAAAAGGAGAAAAAGAGAAAAATGAAAAAAGGAGTGGAAATAGGGTGCCAGCCCTTTAAATCTCTGGAAGTCATTTCAGCTGGATGGGGAGGGGTTTGCAACAGTGGAATAAGGTGTAACAGCAAAGACCCACCACCTCTTTGTCTGTACCTCTCTGATCAGAAGCAGCAATCATCAATCTAAGCACATATGCCTGATACTTAGAGGACAGGGTCCTTTTTGCTTATCCTGGCTCCTTCAAGCTGTGTGCAAGCTGCTGCAGGAATACATGCACAGCTGCCTGGCACAGGGGTGGGGATAGGAAATGGGTAGCTGTTACTGTGCTAAGAGCTAAAATTGACTGAACTGAAATCAAAGTTAACTGCAATGTACCATCCAAATGTTTCCCTGAAAGTTGCAAGCCTTCAATAGACTCCAGATTTCCAAAACAGTTATATCAGACATACTTTGTCAGTGCAATTATTGCCTAAGCAGGGAGACAGATTCCTCATGTTTCTTACTCTTGCAGCTCCCCAGGATGCTCTCCCTACCTTCCTTTATTTAATGTTTTTATGATACATCTTTTCCCCTTTTTATTACTTTTACCCTGACTATATTGTTATATTTGAGTGAGTTTCTTGTCATCAACCTATTGTTTGGTTATGTTTTAGTCAACTCTTGTCTTTTAATTGTCTTTAGCCAACTCTTGTCTTTACAATGATTTGAATTATTTACATTTATTGGATTTATTAATGTATTAATGCTTAAGTCTGAAATTTTATTTTTTGTTTTATATTTGTTCTCTCTGTTTTTCTATGTGTTTTCCTTTTTTATGCTTCCTGGTGATTATATGAATATTTTTTAGAATTTCATTTTGATTTATCCTTAGATTTGATACAAGAGAATCTCTTTCATATAGTTTTTTAGTGATTGCTCTTGGTGTTAAATTATATATGCACAATTTTTCATAGTTTAAAAGTGTTGTCATTTTACCAGTTTGAGTGTAGAAAACATACTTCCCGTAATGCCACATTTTTCTTCCTCATTTATAATATAATTGTCTTAAATATTCCCCCTTCGTACATTTAGAATTACATAATACAGTGTATTGGCATCTATTGATTTTTAAAAATTCAGTTTGAGACCTTCTTGGTTCTTGGTATGTTAAGTTATTTTCAATTGAAACCTGGACATTTTGAAACCTGAACGTGGAGGCTCCTTGTTACTTTTGTGTGGCGGTGGGGTTTTTGGCTCCCTGTTAGTCCTCCACTGATACCTGTTTGGCTGAGAGAGTTGGGAATGTTTCCTTTCATCTCCCAACTGGTTTCCACTGACACCATGGAATGCAGTGGAGGAGGGAAGGTGGCCTTGTTGTCACTGGGAAACGTTGAATATTCCAACTCTCCACTAGGGCTTCTCTGATACTACCCAGGCCAGCAGGAGGATGTGGAGTTAAGAAATCCTGGCTCCCCATGTTGTCTCTACTAACACTGTGGAGAAGTGGGATGAGCTTGTTACTTCCCAGTAGGAATTCCTGACTCCCTACCCAGCCTTTTCTGACACAGCCTGGCAAGGGGTTAGTGTGCCTATAACAGCTTGGTAAGGGGGAAGCACAGGCTTCTGCACTTCCATCAGACTTTACTAGTGGGGTGAGAGTGAGCCAGTTTTTCTGTGGTGTTTGTTATAACAAAGCAACTATATTCTAAAAGTTTTTGTCTTTCTGGTTTTTCCCTTTTTCTCATTCCTTGGCTAGAGAAAGTAAGATTTTGTTTGGCCTTTTTGATCTGTGATGGTTCCATTTTATGGTTGCCAACTTCAATGGCTCTAAATCTGGAATATATGAGGCAAAATGAAAATCCAGGAACACACTGCTTTGTTTTTCTTCAAATCCTAAGGTTTCTAGCCCATATGCCTTGTTCTCTCCAACTTTTAGAATCTTCTCATGTTTGCTTTTTAAATAACGTCCAGAGACTCAATTATATGTAGCAGGAGGAATGTGGAAAAGCATCTCCACTTCACACCCCCCTGGAAGTAAAAGTTATGATGCATATACAGTGAGATAAAATTTGAAGCTCTGCATGCATATGATGTGTGCCACTTATAGCACATGATAGACTCTCTTTCATTCAAAATTCATTCCAGGCCTGCTGTGTGCCAGGCACTGTTCAAGGCATTGCAGATATAGTGATGAACAAAATAGATAACATTTCTCTCTTTATGGTGCATACATTCTTGTGGGAAGAGGTGGACAATAAACACAGAAAGTAGAATATGTTAGTAAAAAATGCTACTGGAAAAAGTAAAGTAGATTTATGAGGCTAGTGAGTGCTGGAGGCATTGGAGGTTGTTTATTTTACATAAGGTGGTCAGGGAAGCTAACATTTGAGCAGAGTGGCTGCAGTGAGATGGACAAAGACAAAAGTGATAGAAGAGAGCAGAGATGTAGTTGGGGAATCAGATTGTCTAGGGTCTTGAAGGCAGTCAAGAATTTGGGCTTTCATTTAGTCATGAAGGAGGTTTTCAGAGAGAAGTAATATGATCCAGTTTACAGCTTTATTGGTCTGCTATATGGAGAATAGATTGCAGTGAAGTAAATGTGGTGGTCAAATGAGGAGGCTTTTACAAATACCCGGGAGAGGTTTAATGAGAGATTAAACTCAGATGGAATAATGGAGTTAGTGAGATGTGGCCAGATTCTGAAAATATTTTGCAGATAAAGATGACAGAAATTGCTAACAGATTTTATGTGGGGTATGAGAGAATGAGAGAGAGAGAGATCAAAGATGGTCTAAGATCTTTGGCTTAAGCAATTGGAAGAATAAACTTGGCATTTACTGAGATGGGGAAGACTGAGGGAAGCGCAAGTTTGGAGAAGAATGGGGAATCAGAGGTTTGGGTTTGACTGTGTTAAAATTGAAATATCCATTAAACTAGAGGTATAGTAGGAGGTTGCCCATAGGAGTCTGAGTTTAAGGACTGCAGATATCCTGTCTGGAGATATCAATTTGGGACTTGCTGTCCTATAGATAATTGCTTTTGTCTGTTTTGTGCTACTATAACAGAATACCTGAGACTGGGTAATTTACAAAGAGCAGAAATCTATTTCACACGGTTCTAGAGGCTGGGATGTACAAGACCAAGGCGCCAGCATCTGATGGACTCCTTCTTGGTGTATTCTCACGTGGAGGAAGGCAGAAGGTGAAAGGGCAAGAATGAACAAATCCACTCCCTCAAGTCCTATTTATAGCAGCATTAATCCATTCATGTTGGCAGAGCCCTCATGACCTAAACACCTCCTAAAAGGCCCCACCTTTCAGCACCGTTGCATTGGGGATTAAATTTCCAGCACACAAATTTTGGGGAACACATTCAGATTATATGAATGATATTTAATGATATGTCTAGATGTGATCACATAGACAGAGACTGTAAATAAAGAAGAAAAAGAGTCCTGAGTTCTGGGGGCACTCTCATATTTAGAGGTCAGGAGGATGAGGAGAAACCAGCAAAGGAAAATGAGAACAGATCAGTGAAGCAGAAGAACCAAGAGAGTGTGGTGTGCTGGAAGTTGAGTAAAGAAAGTGTTTCCAGAAAGAGGGAGTTATTAATTTGTCAAATAAGAAGAGAGTTGTAAATTGATTCTTGGGTTTGGGAATGTGATGGTCTCTGGTGGCCCCACCAAGATTTGTTTCCATGGGAGGAGGGGGAAGGAGGAAGGAAGTGGAGGAGAAGACAGAGATGGTGAGCATAAGCAACTCTCTGGAGTTGCTATAAAGGAAAGCAGGAAAATGGAGTAGTAGATGAACAAGGTTACAGGGTCAAGAAAGGAGTAATTACTATACAGAACAGTTAAATATATACATGGAAACTTTGTATTTATATATAGAATTTGAATTTATTTTGATTGACAATGAGTCTAAAATTTCATATAGTGAAAAGTCTTCAATTGGCTTGATAATCTTAGCAATAGCATTTATATTTGAAGAAGACTTAGTTAAATATGAGTTGGTCTATGCAAGATGTGTAATTTTAAAGCTTTTTTTCTTTGGTTTAATTTGGATTTGCAATTTCAGTTAACCCTTTCCAATGAATCCCCCCAAATGAATATTTACTTAGCAATGATAAAAAAACTTTATATTTACAGAGTACTTATCAGTCTCTCTATAAGAACAAACATAAAAGAATGAAAATTTACATTAGAGGTGTAGGAGGTAATTAAAGTGATGTGGTCCCAAACCAGGGAAACTGAGTCTCAGACCATAGGTGGAGCATGGGATCTGAAGGGGAAACTCACCTGCAACTCTACAGCACCATTTGCCAGCCTCTTGGGCTAATAGACTCTCTCCCGCTTCTCGTCATTGTCTTTGTCTTTTTCTACAGTGAAACAAGCTTTGAACTATTTCCAGCTTTCCAATAGCAAAGTTATTCAGATTAGATGAACTTTATTTGTTCTCCGGGACATCTAGTTCTCCAAAGTCTTCTGTCTGTACCAGGTGTTCACCAAACCTCCTTCTTTTTCCTGCTGGGAAACCCAATCAGCTGCATTTCCCAGCCTCCCTTGCAGTTGGGTGGGACCAAAAGAATGAGGGTGGAATTTATGCCACTTCCAGCCTGAAGCATGGTCATTAAGAAAATCTTCTACACAATCCTCCTTGTCCTCTCTCTTCCTTTGCCTGCTGGATAGATGCAGAAGATTCCTTGGAAGGGCCTGGGTCCTGAATGGCTGTGGAGCAGAAGCTTGAATAGCGTCTTACTGTGGCATGAGCAAGAAATGAGCTTTTATTATGTTGATCTTTTGATACTTTGTAGTTGTTTGTTACAGTAGTGAGCCTGCCCTGATTAATACATACTTCTACTGCAAGAATTACAAAAATACAACTTTTTAAAAAATACCTTTCTGTAGCCTTTCAGGATCCTTTCCTTCTAAGAAGTCACCTTCAGGCTCCCAAAGCTTTCCTGGAGTGTGAATGCAAGGAGAAACAAATAGCAACAATCCTGTATCAGTTACTTTTTCCTGCATCATCTTATTTAATTTTTATAGGAATCCCATGATTCTCATAAAACAGTAGTCCAATGAGTCCAGCCTCATAATCCAATAAGGTTAATAATTAACCTCAGTTTACAGATGAAGGAGTTTGTCCAACATCACAGAGTTATGAAATAGTGAAATCCTTCGAGCCTGACCTTTTTAACCACGGAGCCCTTGCTCTCCCACTACATCTTCACTCTGTTCTTTTTCCCTCTGGGGAAGGAAGTAAAACTCATGAATCTAATTCACTTATGCACACTCTGGTATTAGAGACTCAATTTCCTTTCTCTTGTTGTGTGTATTTGTGTTTTGAAGGAGGTGAGAAACAGAGAAGGTAATTATTTACTGACATGAATTGTAGGCACTGTTGTGATTGGGTGGGGTGGGAGGCATTCTGCAGATGACATAGTAGACCTGAGTCCAGGTGTGAAGGGGAGAGGGAGACAGCAGACAGCATTTAGTTTCTAGGGAGACAGCACAGGAAACTAACCTTTCTTTCCCCTTCAGCTTTTTAATACAAATAATTAAAGATCCTCATAGTCCATTAACTGGCCAGGAGAGAAGATGGTAGAGGTGAGAAGTTTCAGCATCCTGAGAACACTTGAGCAGCCTCCCTGTTCCAACAGAATTGTCCATATTCAAGCCAAGAGAGGAAAGATGTGGAACTGCTGTTGCCAAGGGGGAAAGTGCAGGTCTTCAATACCACCTTGATGTTTTATGTTTATAAAATTTGGCTCAGCTGGGCACGGTGGCTCATGCCTGTAATCCCAGCACTTTGGGAGGCTGAAGCAGGTGGATCACGAGGTCAAGAGTTCCAGACCAGCCTGGCCAATATGGTGAAACTCTGTCTCTACTAAAAATACAAAAATTAGCTGGGCATGGTGGCAGGTGCCTGTAGTCCCAGCTGCTTGGGAGGCTGAGGCAGGAGAATTGCTTGAACCCTGGAGGTGGAGGTTGCAGTGAGCCAAGATCGTGCCACTGCACTCCAGCCTGGGCAACAGAATGAGACTCTATCTCAAAAAAAAAAAAAAAATTGACTCACACATAATGCAACACCTGTCTGCATACTTTTGCCAGTCACTCCATAATTTAAAATGTGCTTCTTCATAGGAAGCATCAAATTAGATAATTTCATCCTCACAGCAATTTTAGGAGGCAACACTCACATATGATCCAGGTGAAAAAAATGGTGACTCACATCCCTGACATGAAGCCCAGGGCATTTCTTAGACTTCCTGTTTTTGAGAAGGAAATCTAAGACAAACCTCCCAGACTTTGAAGGATGGGTGTTCCTATCCAAAATGCAACTGTGATTATCTGTGAAATCTGCAGATCTTGTCTGCTCTTTCTTGTCTGCAAAAGATCAGATGAATGCTCTGGAGATGTGTGTGGTTGTCTAGCATGAGCATGTGCGTGTGCATTTGTACATGTGTGTGTGCATGCATATGTGTGTGTGTTTTTGTGTAAGAGACAAAGAAAGAAAAATGAATATAAAATTTACAGAATCAAATATCAGTTTTCAAAGCTTCAAGATCCAATTGTGTGTATAGGATTATCTGCCCTGTTTAGGAAAGTGTTTTCTGGAGTGGAGCTCCAACTCTGTGATGAATGTGCCAAACTAGGGGTTCCTTCTCAGAGAGTCATCATATCCTTAGTATGCCATGGCTTGAAGAAACCCCACAATGAGTAAATATTAGGTCTTGTCTGATGTTATAGATCCCAAGCTTACTTAACTATGGATTCTCTTTTTTGAGTCTATCACTCATTCACATACAGTGACAGTACATCTTTTTGAAAATGCCAATTCAAGAGTAATTAGAAAGGTTTAATGTAGAAAACTGGGATTATCAAAAGACCTAGATTTTGCTCTTACTCTATCACTAATAGGCTTTATAATTTTTGATAAATTATTTTTATTTAGTTCTTTTTCAAGTGAGTATTTTTTTCTGCCTTGAAGGAAACATTTCTTTAAGGATATTTATTGTACTTATTTAAAATTGTTGTTCTGTCATGATAATTCCACTTTGCATGGTACATGTTATTCATTATTTATTACATAAATTATTTATATATTACATGTTGTTGATTATTTCTTAGTGGTTGTACTTTTCAGGTATGTAATTATTTTGGCCTGTGATATACATCCTCCTGGAGAAGATAATTTGTATTGGGTTAAGGCGAAATGGCAGAGCCTGGTTTTTGTACCTTCTGGTGTGAGCTTAAGAAAGAGGTGGGGATGAGACCATGTTCTTTTTTAACAGTGAATCCTAACCTTTCCTCCCTGTGTGTCCCAGGACATTTGTGTACTCACTGCTCAATCGAGGGAGGCCTTATCCAGCTATACTCATTCTCAGAGGCATTGCCTTCTGCACTGGAAATGGAGTCCTTCAAGGCTACTATCTGATTTACTGTGCTGAATACCCTGATGGGTGGTACACAGACATACGGTTTAGCTTGGGTAAGTGAATCTGCCCACTTCTCACCTACTTCCCAGCTAACAACCCTTCCCACAATCTACATCGCCATGGCCTCTCCCTACTGCAATGACCTCGTAATGATCCCATCTTCCCCTCCCTCACCTCTACCCTGGTCTTTTCTCTATATGGTAGCCAGAGAGATTGTTTAAACACATATCATGCCATTTCCCATCGCAAAACTCTCCAGTAGATTTCCTTTACTCTCAAAATAAAATACAAATTCCTTCCCACTGCCTTTAAATCCTAAATATTCTTGGTCTTTCCAATTTCCCAACCTCTTTTCCTGGCTCCCTGCACCTCCTTTTCTGTGCTCCAGTGCCAGTGGCCTTCCTGCTGTGCCACAAGCTGTCAAGCTTGTCCAGCCCCAGTGTTTTTGTATAGGACTGTTCCCTCTGCCTAGTAGAGGGGTGTCCAGTCTTTTGGCTTCCCTGGACCACATTGGAAAAAGAAGAATTGCCTTGGGCTACACATATAATTCACTAACACCAATGATAGCTGATAAGCTGAAAGAAACATTGTTTCTTAAAACAATGTTTTAAGAAAGTGTACGAATTTGTGTCAGGCCACATCCAAAACTGTCCTGGGCTGCATGTGGCCCACAGGCTGCGGGTTGGACAAGCCTGGCCTAGAAGGCTTTGCCCCCATGTATTCATGGGGGTTGGTTCCTCACTTTATTTAGTTCCCTACCAATTTGCACCTCCTCAAAGGGACTTTCCCTGACCACCCTATCTAAAATGGTTGAAGACACTGCTGTGTGTGCTGTCCCCCTTCCCTCCCCGCTCCCCTACCATCCCCCACCCCAGATACCCTTTCTTCCAGGCTAATGATCTTTTGACTAGACAAGGTGGAAAATCCTTGTTTTATATCAAATCAAATAAGGTGAGAATAGACTTGATTGTTTCAACTAAACTGTTCTTGCTTTTTGCCTGACATATTTTGAAAAGCACCAAAGTGCTTTGCTGACAGGTTGGGTTGGGCCTCTTTGTGGGACGGTGAGTGTTTCTGGGCTGTAATAATGCCTTTTGGGATGCAGGATCTAGCATCCCTGATCCTGGCTGTCCTCACCTCAGAACAGGGCCCTTTCTGCACCAGTGGATAGTGCACGTGGAGACACCTCCAGGATATGTGGCTAAGTAAGATAAATAAAAATGTGAACAGTGTGTGTAGTATGCTACTTTTAATGTCAGAATGTGTGTGTGTTTGTGTGTGTGTGTGTGAACTGGCAGTGATGGAAGTCAGTTTGTTAGTGGCCACGCCTCCAAACTAGCTCACGTTATTTCATGAGAGTGGGTGTTTCAGTCAGGAATGCTTTCAGAAAACCATATAATAGTGACGGGAATAATTCAGAATTCATAGTTCTTACATAACAACAAGTGTCGAAGTAGGTGGCTTCTGCCTTCCTGTGGTTGCTTACTGACACCATTAATAACTCAGGCACTTTCTGTCTCCCCTATTCTTAGCATGTTTACCTGTGGTCCTCTTATTCATCACTTCATGGTTGCAAGATGTTGACTGTAGCTCAAGGCATTACATCTGGCAATCAAGACAGGAAGAAAGACGAAGTAGGGGCACCGGTCTTGCCTGCACCTTTTATCAGAAAAGCAAACGATTTCCAAGGAAGTCCCCCCACCAAGACTTCACTTTACATCTTATTGGTGGAACTAGCTCATGTGACCCCCTTTCTCAGTCCAACCTCTGTAGTGGGGGATGGCAAAAGAAAAGGGGCTGGAATCAGCTGTTGAGATATGCAACCTCGATTTGACTGTTTGTGAATGATCTAAAGGCTTACTATTATGATCCATTAATTTGTTTGTTTATCTATTTAAATACTGGACAATGGTGCTACCTCCTGCTCTCCTCTCTTTTCTAATCTGTCTCCATCAGTGGTGCCACTGTGTACTTTCAGCCCGAGTCTAGTAAACAGCACACCCAGTGCTCCCCATTCAGGACCAGGACTCATTGCCCTCCCCACTTTCTGCCACATCTTAGGACCATTCTTAGATTTAGAAATTAAATGCCCTTCCCTTCATTTTTTGGAATTAAATGCCCCTCCTTTCATTTTAGCTTAGTTTGTGAAAAAAGCACAATCTGGACACATTTAAAAAAAATTTCTCCTTTCTCTCTTCTTTGTCAAGGTGTCTTCTTATTTATTTTGGGAATGGGAATAAACATTCATAGTGACTATATATTGCGCCAGCTCAGGAAGCCTGGAGAAATCAGCTACAGGATTCCACAAGGTAATGTCTCCCCTGCCCCCAGACTCTCACTCTTCCCTGGAGCCTGTCCCAGGGATGATGCTATGGTAGCAGATGGAGAGGGGACAGTGAGGGCACGAATGATACAATACCTCTCAGCTTGCTCTTGACTTCCCCTGCAAACCCAGTCCCATCACAGTACCTCTGCATTTCTAATCTGAACCCAGAAGCTCCAGAGAGCTACCAGAGCCCTCAGGAAGGTGCGAGACCGCAATACCCGGAAGGTGGGAGAGAGTGGGAGATTTGAGTAGGGTTGGAATCGGCTACCTACACCCTCATTGCAGTAGGTAAGATTGTCATGTACAGAGGGCTGATCCTTTCTAGGTTGCAAATGATGCTGAATGCTTGGCCAATAAATGTGTCCCCTCCAATTGATCTAGACTTATCTTGTGAGCAGTTAAGGCTAGAACTTGCGTATTTCCTGCCATTCATATATACTTTTAAAGGTGTAGAGAACTATATTTACTTAATCAAAACTTAGGATGGGAGGCCTTACAAGCACAAGTGCATTTTTGGAGATAAAGGTGAGCATGTTTGTAATCCTAACTGTTCCAAAGAAACCAGGGTATGAGATTGACAAATATACGCAGATGGGAGCAAATCAGTCCAAGTCATCCTTCAATAGATTTAGATGGGTATTTGTGTAGGTCCTTGGCTTCCACCGTTTTTGATGTAAATACAACCCTTTATTTACATCAAAAAATTTCCTCAATTATGACATGATGTTAGTGCACATTAATAGTCATTGATTAAGAAATTAATGACAAAGTTACTATGAATTCAGTAACAGATTCAAATGAATTTGAATGTTGTTAATATCCTAACAGTATCTACATCAAACAAAAATAATTTAGGAGGTTAAGATGTGCCGTTTACTGTCTTCATAGACAATTTATAGGCCCTTTGCTTTAGATCCGTGGTTCCTCCCAGGGCCTAGAGAATCACAGGTTGGGAACCACTGATGCAGTCTCATCTTCAAGAAAGATTCAACTCTAAGGGGCTTTGATTTTAAAAACATTCACTCCATAACTAGATAAATAAAGAAGAGCAGAGAAAGCACTTAAAAACCAGTTGCCAAGATTAGTTTCCAACTTTTGAATTATAATAGAGAATGATTTAAAACAAAATATTTTTATGTAACTATAGAAAGAACAAAATTGTTTTGGTTGAAACATCCCCAGTTTAATGTGGGTCATAAAATTTAGTGTGGATATATTTAATATCATTAGAAATATGCTGATTTCTAGATACAGTCCTGAGAGAAGAAATACCTGGTTGGATAGAAAATGAAACATTTAAAATCTAGAAGCCGACTTCACCAGCCTACAGCAGGACAAATACCTGCAGCTCCTACTCTCTGCTTTAAACATGAATAGAGGAGAGTGCTTTGCAGAAGGGTGAGGAGGGACAAATCCCATAAGAGAATCTAAATTCCTTCTCCCGTGAGTTCAGATTTTTATTATTTTAATGTAGTGTGCAGTTTCACATTTTGAGACTGTGAATGTGAACGTGTGTGTGTCCAGGAAAGGAGCGGGGAGGTAAGAGGTGGCCCAAAAACCTTCCTTAACAGAACAAAACAAAAACCAGACCTCCTACACCTCTCCCTTATCCTACCCAAAGCTAGTGGTCCAGCAGTTGTTAGAGATTTGGATAGAGCCCGTTAAGCGTTGAGGCCACTCTTCGCAACTCCAGAATGTTCTCCAGGCAACAGGCTGTTGTTGTTTTGTTTCCCCTTCTCCCCAAGAGGATTCCACCAAACTCCTATGACTATGGAGGGAGCCTCCAGCCCCACATTTGTTCTTGCTGCCTTTGTGTATTTTGGAACAACACAGATGGGTTTAATGTCAAAATGATTCAGTTGCAATGATTGACCTTCCGATTCTTCTGCACGCAGGTGGCTTGTTTACGTATGTTTCTGGAGCCAATTTCCTCGGTGAGATCATTGAATGGATCGGCTATGCCCTGGCCACTTGGTCCCTCCCAGCACTTGCATTTGCATTTTTCTCACTTTGTTTCCTTGGGCTGCGAGCTTTTCACCACCATAGGTAAATTTTTCAATAAAAGCGGCAGCATTCACGTAGCTTTCTTCTTCTCCAAACAGGCTTTTAACCCGCAGAGGAAGATTGAGAAACCGAAGATATTTAATTTTTTAAGGGAAGGTTGATACAATAATCTGGGTTAGCATATTCTGACTTGCTGGGCTTGTATTGAAGTTGGAAGTTAGCTGGATGAGAGTAGCAGTAATAAAATTTTTTCTAAGAACAAACATAAGTCCATGTAAACAGAGGCAACTGAGGTGACGGCCGGGAAGGTCCTGTGCCTGTCTTGTTGAAGAAGGCTGTCCAGCGAGAAGTGCCTTGCACCTTCTTGGGTTAGCTGACCCAGGCTCTGTGCCCACCAGGCAGGCTTACCTGGAGATGGTTAGATAAAGCCTCAAGAAGTGGAAGAAGCCGCTTCCATTTCCACCTTCAGTTTCATCCCCTCCCACCACATTTCTGGAAGTGTGCTCCATAGGTGGGACCATGGCCAGCACTTTCCAAAGCTCCACAGATATTTATTTATTTATTTATTTATTTTTGAGTCGGAGTCTCATTCTGTTGCCCAGGCTGAAGTGCAATGGGGCGATCTTGCCTCACTGCAGCCTCCACCTCCCAGGTTCAAGTGATTCTCCCACCTCAGCCTTCCAAATGGCTGAGACTACAGGCCCACCACCATGCCCAGCTAACTTTTTGCATTTTTAGTAGAGACAGGTTTCACCATGTTGGCCAGGCTGTCCTTGAACTCCTGACCTCAAGTGATCTGCCTGCCTCGGCCTCCCAAAGTGCTGGGATTACAGGCAAAGCCATCACGCCTGGCCTCCACAGATGTTCTGAGGCACAGCAGGCTAGAGAGCCACTGGGAAAAAGTACTATCTTGGTGACTATGTGGCTGCTATTTTTGGCGACAAGATTTGGTGCTAACAGTTCAGGTAATCACAGAGCCCTGGAACTCCAGAAGGATTATTTCCCCTGGAATCTCTGCAATGCCAGGGTTTATTTTGGTACTGCCTTCCTTCCCTGATACCCACCCTCTATAAATCATAACCAAGGCCAACCCTGGATTCTGGGGAAGGTAGGACAAGAAATCGCATGTATGGGGCAATCTTAGGACTGCCCTATCTGCTGGGAAATGCCAGGAATTGCAGGTGTTTCAGAACCCTCCCTCTGAAGGTCTGGCCTAAAGCTTCACTAATCCACTAACCTGGGGTGGAGTGGGGACAAAAGAATTAACTAAAAGTATTGCTGGAAGTGAAAGGTAATATATTAGGTTGTTATCATGCTTTAACTTGCCAAGTGTAAATTTCAGATCCTTTCCCTAAAATGGCTTTTGTGGAAAGAGAAAGCCTATAATTACTGGAGACTATGGATACTCAAACAGGGAATGAGTGGTCTTGGAACCAGGACCCTGGGGTTATGACTCAATGCCTAGTTTTGAAGATTTAACTAAGAATGAATTCGTTTTTTTCTGATTAGAATTGTTCGAGGACAACAGTTCTGAAATGAATGAAGCAACAGCTCGTGACCTATTCCTACCACCTCCTAGACTCTGTGAGGAGGGGTGGCAGAGGGTTCCTAGCCCATAAAAGAGTCATAACAGTTCTTACCATTTCAGGCTGGGTCTGCTGCCCACCAGAGGCAGAGCGGGAATGGGAGAAGAGAAGGCATCACTCAGCACTTGGAGGGTCCCTGGGAAGCAGGGACTCTACTGTGCTTGGTTAGGGGAGGGATGGTAATTCCACCAGACGTTTCCAGCTGCTGCAACAACAAAACCCAAATTGAGGCCTCATTCTGTGATGTCAGACCTCCCAGAGAAGGGCCAGAAGGCATAGTTTTTAATAGGCTAACAGGACTTTGTGAAGGCTTCTATAAAACAAAGCCAGGCACTCACATCAGAGGCAGCACGGGCGGAGGCAGCCCACCAGACTTCTCAAATCACAGTACCGAAAACCACCCACCTTTTGTAACTTATTATTTGCCCCCTAATTCAAACTAAGGTACTTTAATACAGTGTGTCATCTTGATTATGCCTTGAGGACCGCCAGCATCAACTAGTTAGGAGGACAGCCTGGCAACTTAAGCAGACAGGCTTCTTATAAGATGCATTCGTCTCCTGTGGCTGCTGCAATACATTACCACAAACTGGGCGACTTAAAACAACACAGATTTGTCCTTTCATAGTTCTGGAGGCTAGAAGTTTGAAATCGAGGCGTAGGCAGGGCCAGGCCCCCGTGACGGCTCTAGGGAAGAATTCTTCCTTGCCTCTTTTTAGCTTCTGATGGTGGCCGGCAACCCTCGGTGTTCCGTGGCTTATAGCTGCATCACTCTGATCTCTGCCTCCGTCTTCACATGGCCTTCTCTCCTGTGTGTCTCTGTCTCTGTCTCTTTGTCTCTTCTCCTCTTCTTTTTAGGACACAGTTATATTGGATTAAGGGCACACCCTGCTCCATTATGACCTCATCTTAATTTTATCTGCAATGGTCCTAGTTCCAGAAAAAAAAAAAAAAAATACCCTCTCAGGTACTGGGGGTTAGGACTTCAACATATCTTTTGATGAGACAAAATTCAACCCATGATACATGGTGACAATTTGCTGGCATTCCCAGGCCTCATGAAAGGATATTTTCCTGGGAACATTGCTGGTTCTCTTTGCCCATAGTCTTTGGTTCCCTGTATTTCCCAGCTGAATCCAAACAAGTACTTCCTTCTAGATACTACATTTTTTTTCTGGTAGGATATACGTTAACAAAAATTTTACCACTTTAGCCGTTTTTAATTGTAAAATTCAGTGGCATTAGGTACATTCATAATATTGCACAGCCATCACCACTACCCTGTGCCTGTTACTTTTCATTTCCCAGCAAAAGAAGCTTCAACATTTACAAGAAATAGGCTGTGGGAAGGAGAAATAAGAATCATAAATGACCATCGAAGTAGTCAGGCCCAAAATAACTGTAGGTTGACTTGTAACAAAGATTTGGTAAGAGCAAACCTCAGCTGTCAGCCACTGCTCCATTATATTTACAATTATTCCTTTCTTGTCTTTTAGGTTCTACCTCAAGATGTTTGAGGACTACCCCAAATCTCGGAAAGCCCTTATTCCATTCATCTTTTAAAGAAACCAAATTAAAAAGGAGCAGAGCTCCCACAATGCTGATGAAAACTGTCAAGCTGCTGAAACTGTAATTTTCATGATATAATAGTCCTTCATATATATATATATATATATATATATATATATATATATGTATATATATAATAGTAGGTCTCCTGGCATTCTGCCAGCTGGCCTGGGGATTCTGAGTGGTGTCTGCTTAGAGTTTACTCCTACCCTTCCAGGGACCCCTATCCTGATCCCCAACTGAAGCTTCAAAAAGCCACTTTTCCAAATGGCGACAGTTGCTTCTTAGCTATTGCTCTGAGAAAGTACAAACTTCTCCTGTGTCTTTCACCGGGCAATCCAAGTACATGTGGCTTCATACCCACTCCCTGTCAATGCAGGACGACTCTGTAATCAAGAATTTTTTGACTTGAAGGCAGTGCTTATAGACCTTATTAAAGGTATGCATTTTATACATGTAACAGAGTAGCAGAAATTTAAACTCTGAAGCCACAAAGACCCAGAGCAAACCCACTCCCAAATGAAAACCCCAGTCATGGCTTCCTTTTTTCTTGGTTAATTAGGAAAGATGAGAAATTATTAGGTAGACCTTGAATACAGGAGCCCTCTCCTCATAGTGCTGAAAAGATACTGATGCATTGACCTCATTTCAAATTTGTGCAGTGTCTTAGTTGATGAGTGCCTCTGTTTTCCAGAAGATTTCACAATCCCTGGAAAACTGGTATGGCTATTCTTGAAGGCCAGGTTTTAATAACCACAAACAAAAAGGCATGACCCTGGATGGCTACTGAGAGAGTAGAGAACAACATGACCCTGGATGGCTACTAAGAGGATAGAGAACAGTTTTACAATAGACATTGCAAACTCTCATGTTTTTGGAAACTAGTGGCAATATCCAAATAATGAGTAGTGTAAAACAAAGAGAATTAATGATGAGGTTACATGCTGCTTGCCTCCACCAGATGTCCACAACAATATGAAGTACAGCAGAAGCCCCAAGCAACTTTCCTTTCCTGGAGCTTCTTCCTTGTAGTTCTCAGGACCTGTTCAAGAAGGTATCTCCTAGGGGCAGCTTGAATGCCTCCCTCAAACGACCTGCAGGCAGAGACTGAAAATTGCAGACAGAGGGGCACATCTGGGCAGAAAACCTGTTTTGTTTGGCTCAGACATATAGTTTTTTTTTTTTTTACAAAGTTTCAAAAACTTAAAAATCAGGAGATTCCTTCATAAAACTCTGGCATTCTAGTTTCATTTAAAAAGTTGGAGGATCTGAGCATACAGAGCCCACATTTCCACACCAGAACTGGAACTACGTAGCTAGTAAGCATTTGAGTTTGCAAACTCTTGTGAAGCGGTCACCCCAGCATGAGTGCTGAGATATGGACTCTCTAAGGAAGGGGCCGAACGCTTGTAATTGGAATACATGGAAATATTTGTCTTCTCAGGCCTATGTTTGCGGAATGCATTGTCAATATTTAGCAAACTGTTTTGAGAAATGAGCACCAGTGGTACTAAGTACAGAAACTCACTATATAAGTCACATAGGAAACTTGAAAGGTCTGAGGATGATGTAGATTACTGAAAAATACAAATTGCAATCATATAAATAAGTGTTTTTGTTGTTCATTAAATACCTTTAAATCATGGATGTTAAGCAGTTTTGTTTGAATTAAAATATCCTGGGACTTCTGGAGATTTTCACAAGGTATTGGGGTGTGCTTCCCTGTCCCGCCTGTCCCTCATTCCCATTCACCCTGTCTGTAGTGTTGTTTCCTTTCTTCTCTTCTCTCTTCATGAAATTAGGGGCTGTGTGCTGGAAATAAAGAAGTATGACTTATACAGCCTCTCAGCCACAATTCAGAACTACAAGGAAGTACAATAAAGGTGCAGGAAAATGTCATGAGGTTAGATGCCACTCCTGGTGCTGAGGAATACACAGGGGGAATGAACACACTTGGTGAAGTAAATCTTCAGGTGTAGCTTGAGCTCTGTGACATAAAAGACTTCCAGTTCTCTCCACGACATTGAAAACTACCTTGCTTAAGTCCTTTATTTTACTACCACGTAAAACATCCAGGCCGGTCCTTGAGATGAAATAAATATACAATAAATGGCAGTACTCACAGTCTCAGGACAAAACCGCCATTTGGCAATTTCACTTTTTGCCACAAGAGGGCGCTTTCTAAAATAGTATTTAGTCCAACCTTGACTTAATTAGGTCCAACCCCAGTCCTGTTGCCTGATTGTGGACCTTTCAAGTTAGCATGATCGTGGAACTTCTTAATCTGAATATAGGGTAGAGTAGCGTGAACTCTATGAAAGCTGAAACCTTCCCTTGATAATTCAGGTATTCTCAGTGTTCTAGGGCTGTTGTGTTCAATGACAGTTTGTCATTGTTTAGGGCTAGGATATGTATGTGGATTAAATACAGTAAAGGTCTGAACATGTGCTCATCTCTAAACATATTTCTTCCCACTTTTAAAAACAGAGTGCAACAAAATTATAGTTAATTGAGGTTTCCATGGACTGTTTTTTGGCTAAAATAATCTAACAGTGTCCTAGCTCACAAGATACTCTATCTTGGTCTTGCTTAAGCTTTCACGGAAGAGGCGTTTTCCTGCCAACCTTGAAGAAAATGTTGAGTTTTGTTTGTTTTTCAGAATTTAGACTTAAAGAGCTGAAGCAGACCTCAGACATCAGCTATTCCTGCCACTTCACATTATAGGTAGTGACACTGAGACCCACAGAGTTAAAAGGCCTCCTCACAGCTGGTACAGAGCTGGTCAGAGCAGCCATCTCATTTTGTCCCTTCGAGGGTCAGACGTATGCTTTTTCTGCTTAAGGCACAGCCTTTAGGGCTGCCATCTGGATTTCTACAGAGCTCATGCAGGAGAAAAATAGCCAGAGCTTAAGTGCTGTTGCACAATTCAGTTTATACACCTATTGTCCCTTGCCTGTTTGTGTGTGAGGCTTCCCTCGCTCTGTGGGAGCACCAGGCTCATGCCCTTTCATAAACCTATTTGACAGAATAGAGAGTTTTCCCTCATTGGTGTAGTCAAGACAACATGTGTGTTCAGCATGGAAAAAGGTTTCAGGTCATAAACCCCCTTATCCCTAATGCTTACTTTCATAAAGAACAACAGTGGCTCCACTGTATTCTAAAAGGAAAAAGGAGCTCTAATGAGAAATACGCAATTAAACAGCTATTTAGGCGGCTTAGACCCTTTCAGGAACAAATAAATAAATCCGTGGTTTTACAACCCTGAAGTTTGATAATAGCTCTCTTGGATTTTTGTGGTTACCTCATGGCAATCTCACTAAGAAGCAGGGGAGCAAGCTCTTGGCACATGAAGGAATAGGCTCATGAAGATTCATTTCTTTTCCCGCTTGGCCTTTTGGTTCTCTAATAAGCTGTGAGCTGAGGTCCATGCAGGGAAAACAAGGAGGGTAACGGCAAATGTAAAGTGAATTTTTCTGGAGAAGGATGCTGATTATTTTATAGCATCTACACTATCCTATGATGAAAGAGGCATAGAGCCAGGTGGCAATGTGAGTTCTTGGGTGATTTAATAAGCCATTGAGTGGATTTAATTTCTAAGTAAGACATTTGTTCATTCTTTGTACAAGTCCATGGAGTTGTGATCTTAAAGAGTTCTGTGTTATTTGCATTGTGCCTCATTTCTCCCCATCAACCTTAGCTTGAGATTTGGATGAATAAAATAAATAACTGGAGAAGGTTAAAGTATGCACCAAGCTGTGTTAGTTTCTTTAGTCCTGTCTTTTTGGGTTGAGGGTTTGGTTTTGCTCAATGCAGTAACAATCTAGATTCTTTATTGGAGGGATAGCGAATATCCCTTCCGACATGGCAAGCTGGCTGGGAGGAGGAGAACAACAGAGAAAGTGGAGGAAGGAGGGGAGTAATGAGTGAGGGTCTAAGGGAGGGTTGGCAATGGAAGGCCCTTGAGAGAGAGGGGCCTCCCACTGACAGAGTGGGCTTCCTCCCTTTCCTGTGTCCAGGCTGCACAAGCCTGGTCCCTTCTTTATCCTCCCAGGAAAAGACCTCCCTCTGACAGAGAGAATAAACACTTGTTAGAGCTCCATTTCATAAAAGAAGAAGCTGACTTTTAAAAAACACAAGCCATTTGGCTGTGCTTCACCATAAATAATTGTATTTCTGTCTGCTCACCTCGTAAAGATAGTTTTAGTTCTGCGTAGTAGTGACATTGTGAGAAAGAGGTGAAGTAATTGCTCTTAGAGCGTGTGGCAGCATCCAAGTCGGCTGAGGCCAATGGGGAGATGGGAGCATCCAGAAGAATAAGCAACTGCCAGGGTTCCCCTTTTCAAGGCCTTTGTTTTCCTTTACTCCAGACGCACTCCCCCAAAAAGGATCCTTCCTTATAGAGAAGCGTTTTTACAGTGTTGACTAGAAAGCAATACCGTAAAATCAATTAAATTTTGTCAATGTATTAATGCTTTCATTTGTTACAAGTTGCCTTTCAGATACTATTTCATTAAAATAATTCTTTATGATGGTTTATAACAGGATAAGCTCTGAACAGATAAGTAAGTGAGGGGAAGTAAAAATAGGAGTAAAAAGTAAAATAAAGCCAGAGATAAAGTTAAAATGCAAAAATGCCCTTGGAAGATCATGTACAGTGGCTAAATCTAAACATAAATTGGGTCCTGAGTCTCCAAAGTACAGGAGGAAATTACCAGTTGCTAAATCCACAACATTCACAAAAGAAAAACAACTTGACCAGGGAAACACAACTATTACCGGTACTGAGACTCATGATAAATTTCTACACTGTGTGATGTGGGGAACTATGTTCATGAGAGCATCTTTACAATAAATGCAGGGGTCACTTTGTGCAGCTTCTTATAATGTCTTTCCACAAGGACAACATTCTAATGCGCAGCTCAATTCTTTAGAAGCAAAGGGGATGAGGAGGTTTTTTTTCCACTTAGGGTGTAGAAAGCCACCAGATAACCATTCCTACTCTAAAAATGAGAAAAAACCAGATAGTATATAAGATTATAACTTTTTGAGCCTTTTAATGAACTGAGATAGGAGAGCAACCAGAAGAACTGAATTTCAGAGGAAACACACAAACGGTTTCACTTTCAGCTGAGTATGGGAGGAAGAGGTAATGGCCATAAGAGTGGGAAAGAAGAAAACAACAGAAATTTCAATGAATTATCAATAGCTGAGTGGAACCTAGCATGAGTTTAGAATCCCTGGGAGACTCAGACACTTGGCTGAACAAGCATCCAGATCTGCCCCAGGATGAGGAGTTTCCTGGGACACAGGACTTTCTGTGCTCAAACTGGAAAAGTCCTAGGCAGACCAGGATGACCTGGTCACCTTAGTCTGGTTGCCAGGTCTTTTACCCAGACCTCCACCTGGAGCTTAGGTGGGTTGGGGACAGGGAAGGGGATCTGAGAGGGCCCTTCTTTGGTGGTGCATTGTTACAAAAGCCCACTGTATTAGTTCATTTTCATGCTGCTGATAAAGACATACCTGAAACTGGGAACAAAAAGAGGTTTAATTGGACTTACAGTTCCACATGGCTGGGGAGGCCTCAGAATCATGGCTGTGGAAAGAGAAAAATGAGGAAAAAGCAAAAGCGGAAATCCCTGATAAACCCATCAGATCTCGTGAGACTTATTCACTATCACGAGAATAGGATGGGAAAGACCAGCCCCCATGATTCAATTACCTGCCCCTGGGTCCCTCCCACAACATGTGGGAATTCTGGGAGATACAATTCAAATTGAGATTTAGGTGGGGACACAGCCAAACCATATCATCCCACCCCTGGCCCCTCCAAATCTCATGTCCTCACATTTCAAAACCAATCATACCTTCCCAACAGTCCCCCAAAGTGTTAATTCATTTCAGCATTAACCCAAAGTCCACAGTCCAAAGACTCATTTGAGACAAAGCAAGTCCCTTCTACCTATGAGCCTGTAAAATCAAAAGAAAGCTAGTTACTTCCTAGATACAATGTGGGTACAGGTATTCGGTAAATACAGCCATTCCGAATGGGAGAAATTGGCCAAAACAAAGGGGTTACAGGGCCCATGCAAGTCCAGAATCCAGCGGGTCAGTCAAATTTTAAAGCTCCAAAATGATCTCCATTGACTCCAGGTCTCGCATCCAGGTAACGCTGATGCAAGAGGTGGGTTCCCATGGTCTTGGGCAGCTCCACCCCTGTGGCTTTGCAGGGTACAGCCTCCTTTCCGGCTGACTTCACGAGCTGGTGTTGAGTATCTGTGGCTTTTCCAGGCACGTGGTGCAAGCTGTTGGTGGATCTAAAATTCTGGGATCTGGAGAACAGTGGCCCTCTTCTCACAGCTCCACTAGGCAGTGCCCCAGTAGGGACTCTGTGTGGGTCTTTGACCCCACAGTTCCCTTCCACACTGCCCTATCAGAGGTTCTCCATAAGAGCCCTGCCCCTGCAGCAAACTTGCCTGGGCATCCAGGTGTTTCCATACATCTTCTGAAATCTATGCAGAGGTTCCCAAACCTCAGTTCTTGGCTTCTGTGCACCTGCAGGCTCAACATCACGTGGAAGGTGCCAAGGCTTAGAGTTTTTACCCTCTAAGGCCACATTCTGAGCTGTACATTGGCCCCTTTCAGCCATGGTTGGAGCAGCTGGAACACAGGACACCAAGTCCCTAGGCTGCACACAGTGTAGGGACCCTGGGCCCAGCCCATGAAGCCACTTTTTCCTCCTGGGCCTCCAGGCCTGTGATGGGAAGAGCTGCTGTGAAGGTCTGTGACGTGGCCTAGAGACATTTTCCCCATGGTCTTGGGGATTAACATTAGGCTCCTTGCTATTTATGAAAATTTCTACAGCTGGCTTGAATATTTCCCCAGAAAATGGGTTTTTCTTTTCTATCACATTGTCAGGCTGCAAATTTTCTAAACTTTTATGCTCTGCATCCTTTGTAAAACTGAATGCCTTTAATAGTACCCAAGTCACCTCTTGAATGCCTTGTTCCTTAGAAATTTCTTCCACCAGATATCCTAAATCATCTTTCTCAAGTTCCACAAATCTCTAGGACGGGGGCAAAATGCCTCCAGTCTCTTTGCTAAAACATAACAAGAGTCACCTTTAGTCTAGTTCCCAATAAGTTCCTCATCTCCATCTGAGACCACCCCAGCCTGGACCTTATTGTCCACATTGCTATCAGCATTTTGGGCAAAGCCATTCAACAAGTTTTTAGGAGGTTCCAAACTTTCCCACATTTTCCTGTCTTCTTCTGAGCCCTCCAAACTGTTCCAACCTCTGCCTGTTACCCAGTTCCAATTCCACATTTTTGGGTATCTTTTCAGCAATGCTCCACTCTACTGCTACTAATTTACTGTATCAGTTCATTTTCACACTGCTGATAAAGACATACCTGAAAGTGGGAACAAAAAGAGGTTTAATTGGACTTACAGTTATACATGGCTAGGGAGGCCTCAGAATCATGGTGGGGGGTGAAAGGCATTCCTTACATGGTGGTGGCAAGAGACAAATGAGAATATCACTATCACGAGAATAGCACGGGAAAGACTGGCCCCCATGATTCAATTACCTCCCCCGGGTCCCTCACACAGCACGTGGGAATTCTGAAAGATACAATTCAAGTTGAGATTTGGGTGGGGTCACAGCCAAACTATATCACCCACCTTCTTCCAGGGCTTTCTCTTATAGAAAGCAAAACCTGCAAGCCTCTGGGAGAGGGATACGAAACCCTCCTTCTCTAAGACACAGGCAAAGGTCCACTGACTCTAGGGGAGGGGATAAAGCAAAAAAGAACCAGAAAAGAGGGCATTCAGAAAACTGCCCCATCCCCTGCTATACTGTCACTGAGAAAGGGGTAGAAACAAAAACTATTTCTTCTAAGGGGGTGGGTGGGGAGAAGGCAGCAAATCCACCAACTCTGACCAAGAGCCTTGTTCCAAGTAGCAAGCATTAGCAGGCTACTGCATGGACATCGGGAAATGGCCCCAGTCTCAGGCAATGTTACACTGATGCTGATGGAGGGGTAGATGCAGAAGCTGTCTGTCCTCAAGGAGGGGAGAGGAAACCCAATCTGGACAGAAGCCTGCAGAGCTACAAAGAAGAGGTCTGCATCACTGCGGGTCCCTCCTGACTAAGACTCCCCCACAGTCCAGCATTTGGCTGCAGAGTGTGGGATATGGTGCAGGAATGCTGAGAATTCCACACCATAGTGGCCGAGCCCCTTAGGACTCACCTAAGACTGAGGCTGGAGTAGGGGCGCCTAGGAACTATCCTAAGTCCAGCATACACCTCACACCCAATAGTGAGCAAGAGCAAAGAAGAAAAGAAGGGAAATTTCAACAAATTATCAATAGTTGAGTGGGGCCTAGCATGAGTTTAGAATCCCTGGGAGCCTCAGATACTCAGTTGACCAAGCACCCTGTTCTGCCCCAGACTGAGGGGTTTCCTGGGACACAGGACTTTCCATACTTAAACTGCAAAAGTCCCCCGCAAACCGGGATGAGTTGGTCTCTACTGCTGGGGAGCACACAGAGAGAACCACGCATGTGGCACAGGCATGCTGAGAGCTAAGAGTAGAGAAGAAACAAGGAATAGCCCCTCTGGCCCTCCAGGCCTCACAGTAAGCACAAGGCAGCAGCAGCTCATCGTGGAAAGAATCTGAGGAGTGTGATGCATTACAAGTTAATTCAGTAAAACAAACCCCAAATCTAGCCTGTTCCCCCAACCCCCAACTTATGATCTGGTAGAAAAGGCAAGCTTAATTCTGGGTATAAATACTATTTACCTCAGTCTCTACTGTTCCTTTGTGTTTGACATTGAATAAAAAGTATGAACACACATACACATACATAAAACAAGGCAAAAAACAAAAAGATAATCCACTGTGACGAGATAAAGCAGTCAACAGAATGAGACAAAGAAGTGGTCCAGATATTAGAACTATCAGATAGGGACATTAAACTAATTATCATTAATATATAGAAGGATCTAGAGGAAAAGGTGGGGAACATGCATAAGCAGATGAAGAATGTCAGCAGAAAGACAAAAACTAAACAAATTCCAAGGGAAATGCTGACAAATCTCCCCACAATATCAAGAGATAAAGAATTAATGGGCTTGGCAGCCTGGATACAGTAAAAAATCAGTAAACTTGAAGACAGATCAATAGATTTATCCAAACTGAATCAAAGAGAGAAAAAAATATGTGTAATTAGAGTCCCATAAGGGTGGGATGGGGCAGAAGGGGGAGGGGGGAGAGAGAGAGAGATAAATTGAGACAGAAGATTTCTTAAGCAAATGCATAAAGAGAAAGCAGAGAGTTAGTCCTCATCTGGAAAACTGTGAAGTGGGTGAAATCTAATGTGAGCAAATGATTATCCTCTTTCTTCTGGCATCATACTTTCTGGTATGATGCCAGAAGAAAGAGGTTACCTGTTAAAGAATATCCAAACTATGTTAGCTGTTGACAGCACAAGGTCTGATTGTATCCAGGGGATATTTGCATTTCACTGAAGGAACATTTGCATAAAGACGGAAGGTCTTCAAGGTCCACATTAATGAATTTATGGTGAAATATCCACCCTCTGCCCAGCTAATGGGACTAATTTGAGGTCCATACCTTATCTAAGACCACTCATACACATCATTCGAAGTGGTACTCACATTAAACCTTCTAGGATGAAGGCTGGACTTTTATACCCATTGTTTCAGTTGTGGCTCAAAGGGGTCCAGCCACAGGGCAGAGAGGGGCTGGATCTGTGAGCCTGCTTCCTGGGTCAGTAATTTTGTTTCTGTGCTCTATGAGACTGATGCACAAACTTGGAGGCTCAGGACTGTGACAGTCCCCAACACCAGACAGTCTAGCAGAGCACCTAGAGCCAGGAACTTTCCCTCCAACAGTTGCCCTATAGTTGTGCTTTTCAAAGTATTGTTTCTGGACCCCTCCATCAGAATTGCCAAGGTGCTCCTATTCTCTCTGATCTACTTTGACATTTAGTCATGTTCTCACCACACTTTATCCCACCTTTTCGGAGCCACCACTATCTCTCAGAATTGTCATAAAAGTTTCTCAACTGATCTCCCCACTTCCATACTTGCTTCCCCATAGTGTATTCTCAACACAGCAAGCAGTCAGAGTGATACTTTTATAAGTACTTGTAAACCTTTTCGCATCACCTTCAAAACAGTATTTGGGCTCCCATCTCACCCAGAGCAAAAGAGTAAGTCTTTGCAGTGGCCTACAAAGCTCTACAGAATCTGGGCTCCATTACCTCTCTGACTTTATCTCCTGTTGCTCTCCATGTGGCCCACTGTCCACTACCATGCTGACTTCCTGGAAGATCCTCAAAACCCCCTCAGCCCTAGGATCTTTGCACATGCTCACTCCTCTGCCTAGAACGCTCTTCTTTCAGACACTCACGTGGCTCACCTCTCACTTCCTTCAGGTGCCTGCTCAAATACCACATTGTAAGAAAGGTCTTTCCTGCCCATCCTGTTCAACATAGTGCCCCACTCCTACCCTTGGTACACTTTCTGCCTTATCCCTATAATGGTTTTCAAAGCACTTACACCATCTAATACACAAGACAGTTCCTAGTTTATGTGTTCATTCTCTTGTCTTTCCCCACTAGACTATAAGCCCCCTGAGGGCAAGGACTTGTGTGCTTTGTCCTCTGCTGTGTCATCAGTATTTGCATGGGTGCCTGGCATAAAATGAGAGCTTAGTAAATATTTATACTATGGGAAGAGCTAGAAGCAAATTTTCCTTTCCCTAAATGTGGGGGTACTTGGAGAGAAAAGGACTCCTAAACATGGCTAAAACATGTACAAACTTTACTGCTGCTTCCCATCATCCTGAGACCTGGGAGGAATAAAAGAAAGGATGGCAAGCTGAATGGGATTTTAAAGGCTAGATCTTGCCATTCTAGGTAATTAATACATGACTCCTGCTCATGATAAAGAAGGTGGTGGTGTTTGCATCAGCGTATGGATCTCCAAGGGGGCTGGGCCTTGTATCATCCAGTCAAGCATAGAGCAGAGTGTCCAGGCAGGTCCTGGCAGGTGTGGTGGAAGATTGGCAGTGGCCACTGGATGAGGTGCATGTCCTGATGCCTCAGGCAGTCCTGGACAGACGGTCATTTGGCTCCTTCTTTTTGGCATAGGTTGGCCACTTGTCAAGTGTGGCCAGGCCTTCAGGCTGGGCTGCTCGGTCATAAGTAATACACTAACCTGGCTGGGCACGGTGGCTCACGCCTGTAATCTCAGCACTTTGGGAGGCCGAGAAGGGCCGATCACGAGGTCAAGAGATCAAGACCATCCTGGCTAACATGGTGAAACCCCGTCTCTACTAAATAAATACAAAAAATTAGCCGGGCATGGTGGCGGGGCCCCTGTAGTCCCAGCTACTGGCGAGGCTAAGGCAGGAGAATGGCGTGAACCCGGGAGGCGGGGCTTGCAGTGAGCCGAGATCGCACCACTGCACTCCAGCCTGGGTGACAGAACAAGACTCTATCTCAAAAAAAAAAAAAAAAAAAGTAATACACTAACCCTTTAAACACACACACACACACACACACAAACACACACACGCAAACAAGCACAGTTCCACATTTCAACTCTCATTCTGGTGCCTAAATTCAACCTGTCCTATGATTATGTTGCATTTTCAGCTTTATATTTAAGGTCTACACAGAATTCCACTACATTAGGAAACATCTTGTGACAAACCGTCTCATTACAAGTGTCATTTTCTTGAGGAACTCCCATAGAGGGTGATGTGGTTTGGCTCTATGTCCCCACCCAAATCTCATGTCAAATTGTAATCCCCACACATCAGGAAAGGGGCCTGGTGGGAGGTGATTGGATCATGGGGGTGGATTTCCCCCTTGCTGTTCTCATGATAGTGAGTGAGTTCTCATGAGATCTGGTTGTTTGAAGGCTTGTGGCACGTTCCCCTTCACTCTCTTTTGCTTCACCATGGTAAGACGTGCTTGCTTCCCTTTCACCTTCCACTATAATTGTAAGTTTCCTGAGGCTTCCCAGGCATGCTTCCTGTTAAGCCTGTGGAACTGTGAGTCAATTAAACCTCTTTTCCTCATAAATTACCCAGTCTCAGGTTGTTCTTTATAGCAATGTGAGAACAGACTAATACAGAGGGGATTGTCCATGGATCTTAATTAAGGGAGTGGGCCAGATGCTTCTTATGCACATTAAACACTGAAGACAGTGTTGTTGGCTTATATCTTGTAAAAGCTAACTTTCTACCTCTCCTTGCAGTTTGATTCAAAGAAGTCTAAAAGAGTCCTATGACACAAATGTCTTCCTTTCTAGCTACCCGTGGGGTCAAAAGTTCCTACCCTGGCACTCTTTTTGGGAGACAGAGACTTTTACGTAAGTTTAAGCACCAGGTGACCTGAAATTGCTCTAAGTTAAATGTGTCTTGGCAGGGATTAAATGGTTTGGTTGATCCCTTGTCCCAGGGCAGAGAACAAAGTGAGGAAACAGAAGCAGGGGAGAAGGCTGCAGAGGGAAGGGGCTGAGTGGTACTTGGGGTGCCCTCTGGTAGTAGGGACTGCTTAGGTGCACAGATGGGAACATGAGCAGGTGGGATTGAGGTTTGAACTCTGGGCACCCCAGAGACTGGGGAGGCCAGGAAGGTAACAAGGAGTAAACTTCAGAGGAGAGATATTTAATTAACTGCAAAGAAGACAACACATCTGATTGTGAACTCCTCATCACTGGAGTGTTCCAGAGAGCCTGGAGGATGACTTGCTGGGGAAGCTCAGGTTGAACAGAGGCCTGAGTTTGGACTTGGGCTCTCTAAGGCGCCTTCTAGATTTATAACTCTAAGTGCCAGGCATTGAATATATAATTCCTGGTTCACCAGTTTGCCTGGGCCAACCTGGCCTGTAGGTTCATGTGGTTTATGGGAATCAATCCAGGTCTGTGTAGAATTTTCTGAGGCATTAATAATTCAGTTGCAGTAAGCTCCAAGGCAGAGCCAGTAACATCTGAATATGAGTCAGTAAAAAAATGCAGGACTCAAGAAGTTTAGTTCAAATCAAAGGAAAACTGTATCTCCTGGAGCACTAACTTCCAAATTCTGGGCCACAGCTATTCTAGGAGTCAAGTGTGGTGAACAATCACCTGAGCGACACTAGGAAGCATCTCTGGGGAGAGCTGGCTCTTTGTGGTAGGGGGATGGACAGTGCCTACAGAAGTGGGGTCAATGCTCAAACACTTTATTCACATTCAAGGGAGCAGGTGGGGGAAAACAGATGAAACTATAATGGCTGGTCAGAAACTCTAGAAGGGTCATATGTCAGTGACTTCATTATGCAAATCACTTCATTAGGCAGGAAAAATGTTCTGTTTCATTTACTTTTAGGAGAAAGAAAAACATCATAAGAGAGAAAAATGATATTAGAAATTTCTTTAATCTATTTGATAAGAAGTTATTTATTTACAATAAACTGCATCTATTTCAAGTATACAATACAATGAGTTTGACACTTGTATACACCCATGTCACAACCACTACAATCAAGATACAGGATATTTTCTTAACTTTAAAAACTTCTTCATACCACAGTCCATTCTCCCTTTCACCCATGGTTGTAGACAACCACTGATTTTCTTTTCTTCAGTATATATGTGGAGTCTTCAAATAATTCACAGAAAATGCATATTATGGAAAACCTATGATGGATTTAAAATATTTTTTGTGCCAAAATAAACTTGTACCAGGTAGTTATAACATATCTGAACAGGATCTAGTTTGAGGCACTAAGAAAGATAAGAAAGACATGGGTTTGAAAGACCCCCTATCACAGCAACATGAATTCTCCTAAAATTGAAGCAAGAACGAACATCCACTTGATGCTGAAGCTTGGGTGGAAGAAGGGTGAAATCATTGATGCTTCACACAATGTTTAAGGAGACAATGCCCCAAAGAAATCCACAGTTACAAATGGGTAACTCATTTTAAGAAGGGACAAGATGATATTGAAGATGAAGCCTGCAGTAGCAGACCATCACATCAATTTGTCAGGTCAAAAATAATCTTGTTCCACTCTAATAGAAGAGGGCCGATGACGAACAGCATGAACAATAGCCAACACCATAGACATCTCAATTGCTTCAGCTTGAAAGATGCCCACATAAGCTGGAGCCAAGAGCAGAGCTTTCAATGGACATTTTAAACAATGGGATCAAGATCCTGAAGCATTTCTTTGAAGAATTATAACAGGAGATAAAACATGGCTTTACCAATATGATCCTAAAGACAAAGGACAAGCAACATAATGGCAGCCAACAGGTGGAAATGGTCCAGTCAAAACAAAATTGGACCAGTCAAGAGCAAAGGTCATGGTAATGGTTTTTTGGGGGATGCTCAAGGTATTTTGCTTGCTGACTTTCCGGAGCGTCAAATAATGGTAACATCTGCTCCTTAAGAAAATGTTTTGAGAAAGTTAGCCAAAGCTTTGGCAGAAGAACACCCAGGAAAGCTTCACCAGAGAGTCCTTCATCATGACAATGCTCTTGCTCATTCTTCTCATCCAACAAGGACAATTTTGCAAGAGTTTTGATGGGAAATCGTTAGGCTTACAGTCCTGATTTGGCTCCTGACTTCTTTTTGTTTCCTAATCTTAAAAAAGTCTGTAAAGGATACCCATTTTTCTTCAGCTAACAGTGTTAAAACAAAACAAAACACAGTATTGACATTGTTTAAATTCCCAGGACTTTCAGTTCTTTAGGGATGAACTAAATGTCTGATTCCATCACAAAAAAATGTGTCATGACTTTGATGGAACTTATGTTGAGAAATAAAGTTCACATTTTCTATTTTATCTTTTCATTCAATTTTGTTCACAAACTTTTCAACTCCCTCTTGTATTAGTTTGCATTTTACCTAAATGGAATCTTAAGTATGCACTCTATTATATGTGGATTCCTTCACTCACCATAAAAATTATAAGATTAATTCATGTAATTGATTGTATCAGTAGTTTATTCCCTGTTTTTCTAAGTAATACTGCATTAAGTATCTCAAAGTATACCACATTTTATTTATTCTTTCACATGTTGACGGATACTTGAGTTGTTTCTAGTTTTTGACAATTATAAATAAAGCTTCTATGAATATTTGTGTATAGATTTTTAGCAAACATACATTTCATGGATAAATAAATTTCTTGGGTAAATACATAGAAGTGAGATTGCTGGATTAGGTATGCATATGTTTCTAAGAAACTGCCAACCAGTTTTTCCAAAGTACCTGCATAATTTTCCATTTCAGTCAACAATGTATGAGAGTTCCAATTGTTCTGCATATTCACAAGCACTTGATATTGCCTTTTTCTTTAGCAACCCTAATAGGTATGTAGTAGTAATTTTTTGTCTTAAATTTGCATTTCCTTAATGTGTAATGATGTTGGGCATCTTCTCGTATGCTTATTTGCCGTCCATATTTCCTCATTAGTGAAGTGTCTAGATCTTTCCTCATTTAAAAAAATTGTGTTGTTTTCTTATTGCTGAGATTTTTTTGTTTGTTTGTTTTGACAGGGTCTCAGGTTGGAGTGCAGTGGCACAATCATGGATTACTGCAACCTCAATCTCCTGGGCTCAAGAAATCCTCTCACCTCAGCCTCTTGAGTAGCTGGGACTACAGGTGTTCACCACCACACCTGGCTAATTTCAAACATTTTTGTAGAGACAAGGGTCTCACTATGTTGCCCAGCCTGGTCTTAAACTGGGCTCAAGAGATCCTCCCATCTCAACCTCCCAAACTGCTGAGATTAAGGGCCTGAGCCACTGAGCTGAATCTACTGTTGAGTTTTGAGAGCTATTTACATATTTTGAATACAAGTGTTCAGTCAAATGTATCTATTGAAAATATTTTCTACCAGCCAGTGCCTTGTCTTTTCATTCGTGTAAGAGTGTTTTTGACAGGTAAAAAATTTTAATTTAAATGGAGTCTAATTTATTAATTTATTTCTTTTATGGATCATACGTCTGGTGTTATAGCTAAACAACTCTTTGCTTAACTCAAGGTTATAAAGATTTTCTTATTTGTTTTCTTTTAGATGCTTTATAGATACACTTTTTAATTTTATTCTATGGTGCATTTTGAGTTAATGTTTGTGTAACATGTAAGATACAGATTGAGGTTAACTTTCTGTTCTTGTATTTTTCCTGATGACTACCCAATTGCTTCAACATCATTTGTTGAAAAGAGGAACTCTTCTGTATTGGTTTGCTTTTGCACATTTGCCAAAAATCTGTTGACTATATTTGTAGAATCTATTTCTGCATTTTTTATTTTATATGACTGATCTGTATGTGTATATTTTTTACATATACCACAATATATTGATAACTTTAAACTTACGAGTTTTGATATTAAGTAGTGTGGGTGGTCCAACTTTTTCTTTTTCAAAACTGTTCTGGCTGTATTAATTCCTTTGTCTTTCCATGTAAGTTTTAGATTTAGCTCCTTATTATCTATGAAATAGATCTTTGAGATTTTGATTTGTATTGCATTGTAACTATTGCTCAATCTGGGGAGAACTGGCATCTTATGAAGATTAAATCTTCCATTCCATGAACATCGTATGTCTCTCCATTTATTTAGATCTTGTTTTCTTTTATCAATGTGTTGTAGTTTTCTGCATACAAATTCTATACATATTTTGTAGGATTGACACCTAACTAGTTCATTTTTTGTATGTTATTGTAAGTGGGACTGTTTTGTAAACTTTGAACTCTATATTTTTGGAATTCTGTGCTAGCCTAGAGAAATGCAATTGATCTTTGTACCTTGATTGTGTATCCTGCAACCCTGACAAGCTCACTTATTAGTTCTATGAACCTTTTGAAAATTGATTTTTGGAATGTTTTAGAGGAAAAATAATGTTTCAGAGGGAGTTTTATTTATTTTCAATCATCTTTAAAAAAAAATCTTGTTACATTGGCTGGAGTTTTTGTAAAATATTGAATAGGAGTGGTGATAGGGGGCATCATTACCTTGTTTCTAAGGTTAGGAGAAAAGCACTTAGCTTTTCAACGTTAATAGCTATAGTTGTTTGTTTGTTGTATGTTGTGTGTATGTGTGTGTGTGTGTGTGTGTGTGTGTGTGATATGCCATCTATCAGTATGGGAGTCTCCTTATTTTTTTAGATTCCTGAAAGTTTTTTTTTTAATGATAAACAGATGTTGAATTTTACCAAATATTTTTGTGTATCTATTGACATAATCATATGGTTTTTCTTCTTTAGTCTGTTAATATTGTGACTTACATTGATTGATTTTGGAATATTGAACCAAACCTGGTATAAACCCCTATCGGTTATGATATATTATTATATGTAGTTATTGCTGGATTTGATTTCTTAATATTTTTTGAGAATTTTTGCATTTATGTTCATGAGGGGTATTGGTCTATAGTTTTGTTTTCTAGTAATGTCTTTGTCTAGTTTGAGTATTAAGGTAATGCTGGCCACATAAAATTAGTTAAGAAGTTGTCTCTCTCCTGTTTTCTTAAAGAGATGGTATACAATTAATATTATTTCTTCCTTAAATGTTTTGTAGAATTCACCAGTGAAACAATCTAGGCCTGTAGTTTTCTTTGTTGAAAGGTTTTTAATTGCAAATCCAATTTAAAATAAATATAGTATTATCTGAGTTATTTATTTCTTCTTCAGTGAGTTCTGGTAGTTTATATCTTTCAAGACATTGAACTAATTATGTAAATTATCAAATTTTTGGACATAGAATTGTCTGTTATATCCTCTTATTTTTCTTTTGATGTCTGTGTTTTCTTTTTTTCTCCCTTGGTCAATCTTGCTACAGGGTCATCAATTTTATTGATCTCTTCTAAGACCAGCTTTTTGTTTCATTGATTTTTCTCTGTTGTTTTTCTGTTTCCATCTCGGCAATGATTTTTTGGACTTGACAAAATGAAAAGACAACTGACATAATGGAATAAAATAATTACAAGCTATTTATCTAATAAGGAGTTAATATCCAAAATATATAAGGAACTCATATAACTCAATAGCAAAAGAACAAATAACCCCATTAAATAATGGACAAAGGACTTAAACATTTTTCCAAAGAAGACATAAAAGTGGCCTAAAAATATCTGAAAAGATACTGAGCACCACTAATCACCAGAAAATTGCAAATCAAAAGTACAATGAGGTATCACATTTTGTTGATTTTTTTTGTCTAGTTGTTCTATCAATTCCTGAGAGAAGGGTGTTAAATTTTCCTACTATAATTTTTCTATTGTTTATTTTGCCTTAGTTGTATCAATTTTCACTTCTTGTATTTTGAGGCTCTATTATTATGTGTATACACATTTTTGATTATTAAATCTTACCAATTACTTGAGCTAAAAAGGCCCCAATAGATAATGTTATCATTATGAAGGGCTCTCTTTATCTTTGATAATACCGTAATTTTTACTCTTTATCTGATAGTCTGTTTTATCTGATTTTAATATATCAATTTTAATCTTCTTAAGCTGACTATTTACATGGTATTTCTTTTTTCTTCTATTTACTGTCCATCTTTATATTTAGTCTATGTCTTCATATTTAAAACATGTTTCTTGTAGACAACATAAATTTAATCTTGCCTTTAAAATAATCCATTCTGATAATCTTTGGCATGCTTAGTACATTAGCATTTAATGAAATTACTGACATGATTGGATTTAGTCCTACCAATTTATTATTTATTTGGTTGTTCTCTTTGCCCATTTTTCTTTTGCTATTCTCTTTCTGCCTTCTTTTGCATTATATATGTATTTTACAATTCAATTTTAATGTTCTGTATTAGATTTTTAGCAATATTTCTTGGTGTAATCTTTCTAGTTGATGTACTATGGTTAGCCTTTCATAGGGTAAGTTAACTTAGAGTTAGTAATTTAAAGTTAGTCTTATACAACTTTATTTAAAATATATAATCCTTGCAATTATTTAGGTCTATTCATTTATGCCTCTACCATTCTCTATATTATGGTTACTATATGTATTAGATATATATACATTGTAAATTCTATAAGGCAATGCTAAAAGTTTGTCTCTAAACAGTCATCTGTATTATAAATAAATTGAGAGAAGAAATAGTCTTTTATAAATATCGTTATGTTTATTCTTTTATGAATTTTCCTGTGGTATCATTTCCCTTCAGCCTACAAAACTCAGTATAACATTTCTTGTGGTACAAGTCTGGTGGCAATGAATACCCTTAGTTTTTCATTATTTGAAAATATCTTTATATCAGCTTCATTCTTAAAAGACATTTTTGCAGAACATGAAATTCTTAGTTAATAGGGTTTTTTTTCTACTAATGCTTTAAAGATATTATTTTACTGTATGCTTCCTTTGTTTCTGATGAGAAGCCATGATTAGTCAAATAGTGTTGAATATAGTGGGTCATTTTCTTGGGGTGATTTCATAATTTTCTCTCTATCTTTGGTTTTCAGCTGTTTGACCACGATGTGCCTAAGTATTATTCTTTCAAATTTATCCTGTTAGAGATTCATGGAATTGGTTTAATCTGTAAATTTAAGTCATTAACCAGATTCGGAAATTTTTGGCTATGATTTCTTGAAATATGTTTACTGTCCTATTATTTTTCTCCTTTCCTTTATTGACTACATTTCCACATATGCTAGATCTTTTGAAGTTGTTCCATAGATCAGTGAGGCTCTGTTCACTTTTTTCCTGTTGTTCAGATTCTTCTTATTGATTCGTCTTCTAGTTACTACCTTCAGAGGAAAGCCACATGAAGTGAAAACTCATTGTGTTCCATGGTGTTCCTTGCTGTAGGCTTTAGCTCTCCTCCAAAAACTGCTTGCTTTCGTTCAGTCTCCAGAGTCTCGTGTAGATGTTTTTGTATTTCGTCCAGATCTTATAACTCCTGTTGGCAGCAAGGTCAGTTTTTTAGATGCTCATTTCCCATACAGTGAAGGGTATTGTTTTTTACCTTGAAGTCAGCACAGATTTAACACAATTCCTTACAATTTATGCAATCATATTTATAGACAGTTCTCAATTAATTTGTAATTATAGTTACCTAAGGTTTGTAAAAAATAATTAAAGGTTAAAAGCTATTCATTATACCACACTTATTTATACAAGAAAAGAACTGATACACTCACAACATTTTTCATTTATTTATTCCTAGTTAACTAGAAAGATCTTGCTGACTCTCAATGCCTTGGTTTCTTTATCAGTCAAAAAATAGTAAAATATATTAGCTTGTCCTGAAAAATATTCTAAAGATTTTGCCTGCAAAAATGTGTGGTTAAATGCATTTGGGATACGTAGTACTAAAGAGTTGAACAGAACTTTTTGCAGTACTTTTCAAAGCCCCTAATATACTAATATGTGTTTTGAGTTTCCAAAAAGAGGACAAAGTTAGTATTACTTAGTTTTCCTTTTTTCTCAGGCTTTGATATGGCTTAGCATGCCACTGTTACTGATGCTGTCTTTCTTTAAAATCTTGATATTTTATTAATTATGGATTTTCTACATGAATCTTATCTTTTAAATGCTGCATTAAAATATTGTTTATCTTGATTACTGAGTTTTATGGTGCCCCCTTAAATTTTGCACTGCAGGCAAGTACTTTGTTTACCTCAGGTGCCTCACTTGACCCTGCACTGTCAGCAACTAAATGGATAGACTTATTAATACAGTGTTGCATTTCTTAACACATTTAATCAAACAAACTCATCAGCTTACAAGACCCTCCATGGTTTGGCTCTTATCTTATGAACCTTGCCTCACTCTTTCTCTACTTCCTTCTTGTCACGTGAATGTTTTGCACTCACTCCTCCCTCCCAAGCTTTTGTTCCTTTTCCAGCCAAAGCAAGAATGTCTCCCTCTCTCCATTTCTTCTCAGCTAATCCAAATCCTTTTTAAGAATGCTGCTTAAGTCTCAGTCCCTCCTTTAAAGCTTCCCTGATCTCTGGAGGAAGGCCACAGACTCTCTCCCTTTGCTGATTTGTTGTTAATGTGTTCACCAACAATCACACACAACTTGGTCCTGAATTATGCGCTACCTAGCATGATTTCTTGATCTTCTCATGGGTGCATGTCTTGTCCCCTCTGTGGTCCAGGGCCTATGTCTCACACTTAAGAATCCTTTAACACAAAGCATTGTGTGGAGCCACACAGGGCTAAGTAAATACTGTTAATTTGATAGGTTGCTCCAGAATTCCTTGAACTCACTCTTGTTCTCTTGATCTTTGCTGTTCTCTTTTTCTTACCCTTAAATTAGGGCGGGATCCATAATCTCAGGTTCAGTTGAATTTGGGCTAAACTTATGCTCATCAGCTTTGAACTCAACTCTAAATTCTAGGTGTAAACATAGGGTGAATTCCTGAAGGATTTGCAAATTTATGGACACTTTCCTGCTAACCACATGTAGATCTAATACCTGTGGTAGACTAGGCCCCAGTATGCCTCCCACAGGTATAAACAGCAGAGCTGTTCCCTTCTAGAAATGTAGGACTGAACAAGACTATACCCAATGGGGTAGTGAGTGGGGTTATGTGTGTTCTTGTAACATGTTTTCTCTCTTCTATAAGGTGAGTTGTTTTACCTTCTCCTTCACCAAGAGCCTAAAATCATGCCGGGCTTCCTGCCCCAAATTTATTTGTGTACCAAGTTAATTGCCTGTCTTATCTGCTCAGAATATTGCAACCAGGAGGGACGGATGTTCAAAGGGCACTTCATGGCTTACTGAAGGTTTTCTCCAGCATATATCTGAAGCTTATGTGGAGACAAAAGGAGAGCAAAGGATCTAATAAAGGGAAATCTGACATAACCCTCTAAGGCTTCTTTCTACTGAGTTGGTCTTCAATACCAGAAATTGAATCCATATTTTGTGCAAAGAAAATTATAATCAGTTGGACAACTGATTCTCCAAGTCTTTCTTTTGATCATAACCATTTATCAATGGATGCCTCATTCTGATGTAGCCTGAAATAAAGAGTACATTCTAATGCTGGTTTGCTAGTTGATCTTCTTCAGAAGTGTCAGTTTAGGACTTTTTGAATGGGCAAGAGACTGCCTAATCCAGTGCCTTCTGGCATAGACAAGGAAAAAAAGTGCTTGGGAAGAGAGCTGGACAACTCTAAGGGGCTTGGGGCACGGCATTTTTGTCTTCATGGTGTTTGTATTGTAATAATGAACATGAGACTAGGGAATGAGAATCAATTTATAGGTCAGCTATTTGTTCGACTGTGATGATCTTTTGCCAGCTCCCGGGATCCCTGAAGGTTAGTCACTTTGACCATCACAGGTAACTATGCAGAGAAAAACTCCAGGCAAACACATTGTATGTACTATTCCAGTTTTTCTCTCAAATACTTGGTGAGCTGGGCTGATCGCTCAGCTTCAGACAGGGCTAATTCTGACATCAAAAGCAGGTAGAGGAGATTTTTTGATCCCCTTGCCTTGGGCGACTCCCTATCTTCTGCCTCCCAGGTGAGGAAAGGTGAAGAGAGATAAAATCAAGGAAGAGTACCTCAAAGTCTAAGCAATGAAGGGATTTTCTTGTTGATATCTGACTCAGAGGTCACCTAAGTCCATTTGTATGTGCTTTATTATCATGGTATCCAAACCTTTCCAGCTGGTTGGGGGATAGGAAATGGGGTTTCCAAACAAGACGAAACTCCAGGATGACCTTACAAGCCATACAAAAAAATGGACTCACAAGACAATGAATACCAAAACCCAAGAAGGATGGTAGAAATGGAGGGCTTGTATTCAAAGCTGCTAAACATGTGACCAGTTATACACTGCCAAAGCAGATTCACACAGGTATAGAATTATATACAGAGTCATCCATGGGCTTGTGTGTATAAGTAATTCATTATTGTTTTAATGATGCATATTATTTCATGGTCTGAAACACCACAATTTATTTATCTTCTTTTATTTGTTGAACATTTGAGTTGTTTTCCATTTTTGACTACTGGGAGAAAAAGCAGCTATGAACATTTTTGGAAAAGTCTTTTTGTAAATATATATGCATTTCTCTTAGATATATACTTCTAGATAAGAAGGAAGGCATGCGTTTGTCTTTACTAGAAATCACCAATGAGTTTTCCAATGTGAATGCACCATTTTACACTCTCATCAGCAGTGTATGAGAATGTTGCTCCACATTCTCCACATTTGTATTGTCAGTCTTTTTAATATTAACCATTCCAGTGGGTAAGAAAAGGTATCTCATTGTAGTTTTTAAAAATAAGCTTATGAAGGTATAATTTACACATAATAAAATACACTAGTTTTAAGTGTACAGTTTGATGAGTTTTGAAAATGTATGTACCTATGGAACCACCACAACAACCCAGATGATATGGTTTGGCTGTGTCCCCACCCAAATCTCACCTTGAATGGAAGCTCCCACAATTCCCCCGTGTCATGGGAGGGACTTGGTAGGTGGGAGGTAATTGAATCATGGGGGCAGGTCTTTCCTGTGCTGTTCTCATGATAGTGAATAAGTCTCACGAGGTCTGATGGTTTTATAAAGGGGAGTTTTTCCCTGCAAAAGCTCTGTTATTCTCTCTTGTCTGCAACCATGTAAGACATGTCTTTCACCTTGTGTCATGATTGTTAGGCCTCCCCAGCCACGTGGAACTGTGAATCCATTAAGCCTCTTTTTCCTTGTAAATTACCCAGTCTCAGGTATGTCTTTTTTTTTTTTAACTTCTGATTAAAAAATTCTTTTTTTAAAAAATTATTATTATTATACTTTAAGTTTTAGGGTACATGTGCACAACAGGCAGGTTAGTTACATATGTATACATGTGCCATGCTGGTGTGCTGCACCCATTAAATCGTCATTTAGCATTAGGTATATTTCGTAATGCTCTCCCTCCCCCCTCCCCCCATCCCACAACAGGCCCCAGAGTGTGATGTTCCCCTTCCTGTGTCCATGTGTTCTCATTGTTCAATTCCCACCTATGAGTGAGAACATGTGGTGTTTGGTTTTTTGTTGTTGCGATAGTTTACTGAGAATGATGATTTCCAATTTCATCCATGTCCCTACAAAGGACATGAACCCATCCTTTTTTATGGCTGCGTAGTATTCCGTGGTATATATGTGCCACATTTTCTTAATTCAGTCTATCATTGTTGGACATTTGGGTTGGTTCCAAGTCTTTGCTATTGTGAATAGTGCCGCAATAAACATATGTGTGCATGTGTCTTTATAGCAGCATGATTTATAGTCCTTTGGGTATATACCCAGTAATGGGATGGCTGGGTCAAATGGTATTTCTAGTTCTAATCCCTGAGGAATCGCCACACTGACTTCCACAATGGTTGAACTAGTTCGCAGCCCCACCAACAGTGTAAAAGTGTTCCTATTTCTCCACATCCTCTCCAGCACCTGTTGTTTCCTGACTTTTTAATGATTGCCATTCTAACTGGTGTGAGATGGTATCTCATTGTGGTTTTGATTTGCATTTCTCTGATGGCCAGTGATGATGAGCATTTTTTCATGTGTCTTTTGGCTGCATAAATGTCTTCTTTTGAGAAGCATCTGTTCATATCCTTTGCCCACTTTTTGATGGGGTTGTTTGTTTTTTTCTTGTAAATTTGTTTAAGTTCATTGTAGATTCTGGATATTAGCCCTTTGTCAGATGAGTAGGTTGTGAAAATTTTCTCCCATTCTGTAGGTTGCCTGTCCACTCTGATGGTAGTTTCTTTTGCTGTGCAGAAGCTCTTTAGTTTAATTAGATCCCATTTGTCAATTTTGGCTTTTGTTGCCATTGCTTTTGGTGTTTTAGACATGAAGTCTTTGCCCATGCCTATGTCCTGAATGGTAATGCCTAGGTTTTCTTCTAGGGTTTTTATGGTTTTAGGTCTAACGTTTAAGTCTTTAATCCATCTTGAATTAATTTTTGTATAAGGTGTAAAGAAGGGATCCAGTTTCAGCTTTCTACATATGGCTAGCCAGTTTTCCCAGCACCATTTATTAAATAGGGAATCCTTTCCCCATTGCTTGTTTTTCTCAGGTTTGTCAAAGATCAGATAGTTGTAGATATGTGGCATTATTTCTGAGGGCTCTGTTCTGTTGCATTGATCTATATTTCTGTTTTGGTACCAGTACCACGCTGTTTTGGTTACTGTAGCCTTGCAGTATAGTTTGAAGTCAGGTAGCGTGATGCCTCCAGCTTTGTTCTTTTGGCTTAGGATTGACTTGACGATGCGGGCTCTTTTTTGGTTCCATATGAACTTTAAAGTAGTTTTTTCCAATTCTGTGAAGAAAGTCATTGGTAGCTTGATGGGGATGGCATTGAATCTATACATTACCTTGGGCAGTATGGCCATTTTCATGATATTGATTCTTCCTACCCATGAGCATGGGATGTTCTTCCATTTGTTTGTATCCTCTTTTATTTCATTGAGCAGTGGTTTGTAGTTCTCCTTGAAGAGGTCCTTCACATCCCTTGTAAGTTGGATTCCTAGGTACTTTATTCTCTTTGAAACAATTGTGAATGGGAGTTCACTCATGATTTGGCTCTCTGTTTGTCTGTTATTGGTGTATAAGAATGCTTGTCATTTTTGTACATTGATTTTGTATCCTGAGACTTTGCTGAAGTTGCTTATCAGCTTAAGGAGATTTTGGGCTGAGACAATGGGGTTTTCTAGATATACAATCATGTCATCTGCAAACAGGGACAATTTGACTTCCTCTTTTCCTAATTGAATACCCTTTATTTCTTTCTCCTGCCTGATTGCCCTGGTCAGAACTTCCAACACTATGTTGAATAGGAGTGGTGAGAGAGGGCATCCCTGTCTTGTGCCAGTTTTCAAAGGGAATGCTTCCAGTTTTTGCCCATTCAGTATGATATTGGCTGTGGGTTTGTCATAGATAGCTCTTATTATTTTGAGATACGTCCCATCAATACCTAATTTATTGAGAGTTTTTAGCATGAAGGGTTGTTGAATTTTGTCAAAGGCTTTTTCTGCATCTATTGAGATAATCATGTGGTTTTTGTCTTTGGTTCTGTTGATATGCTGGATTACATTTATTGATTTGCATATATTGAATCAGCCTTGCATCCCAGGGATGAAGCCCACTTGATCGTGGTGGAAAAGCTTTTTGATGTGCTGCTAGATTTGGTTTGCTAGTATTTTATTGAGGATTTTTGCATCAATGTTCATCAAGGATATTGGTCTAAAATTCTCTTTTTTTGTTGTGTCTCTGCCAGGCTTTGGTATCAGGATGATGCTGGCCTCATAAAATGAGTTAGGGAGGATTCCCTCTTTTTCTATTCATTGGAATAGTTTCAGAAGGAATGGTACCAGTTCCTCCTTATACCTCTGGTAGAATTCGGCTGTGAATCCATCTAGTCCTGAACTCTTTTTGGTTGGTAAGCTGTTGATTATTGGCACAATTTCAGCTCCTGTTATTGGTCTATTCAGAGATTCAACTTCTTTCTGGTTTAGTCTTGGGAGAGTGTATGTGTCGAGGAATTTATCCATTTCTTCTAGATTTTCTAGTTTATTTGTGTAGAGGTGTTTGTAGTATTCTCTGATGGTAGTTTGTATTTCTGTGGGATCGGTGGTGATACCCCCTTTATCATTTTTTATTGCGTTTATTTGATTCTTCTCTCTTTTCTTCTTTATTAGTCTTGCTAGCGGTCTGTCAGTTTTGTTGATCCTTTCAAAAAACAGCTCCTGGATTCATTGATTTTTTGAGGTTTTTTGTGTCTCTATTTCCTTCAGTTCTGCTCTGATTTTAGTTATTTCTTGCCTTCTGCTAGCTTTTGAATGTGTTTGCTCTTGCTTTTCTAGTTCTTTTAATTGTGATGTTAGGGTGTCAATTTTGGATCTTTCCTGCTTTCTCTTGTGGGCATTTAGTGCTATAAATTTCCCTCTACACACTGCTTTGAATGTGTCCCAGAGATTCTGGTATGTTGTGTCTTTGTTCTCGTTGGTTTCAAAGAACATCTTTATTTCTGCCTTCATTTCGTTTTGTACCCAGTAGTCATTCAGGAGCAGGTTGTTCAGTTTCCATGTAGTTGAGTGGTTTTGAGTGAGTTTCTTAATCCCGAGTTCTAGTTTGATTGCACTGTGGTCTGAGAGACAGTTTGTTATAATTTCTGTTCTTTTACATTTGCTGAGGAGAGCTTTACTTCCAACTATGTGGTCAATTTTGGACTAGGTGTGGTGCTGAAAAAAATGTATATTCTGTTGATTTGGGGGGAGAGTTCTGTAGATGTCTATTAGGTCCGCTTAGTGCAGAGCTGAGTTCAATTCCTGGGTATCCTTGTTAACTTTCTGTCTCGTCAATCTGTCTAATGTTGACAGTGGGGTGTTAAAGTCTGCCATTATTATTGTGTGGGAGTGTAAGTCTCTTTGTAGGTCACTCAGGACTTGCTTTATGAATCTGGGTGCTCCTGTATTGGGTGCATATATATTTAGGATAGTTAGCTCTTCTTGCTGAATTGATCCCTTTACCATTATGTAATGGCCTTCTTTGTCTCTTTTGATCTTTGTTGGTTTAAAGTCTGTTTTATCAGAGACTAGGATTGCAACCCCTGCCTTGTTTTGTTTTCCATTTGCTTGGTAGATCTTCCTCCATCCTTTCATTTTGAGCCTGTGTGTGTCTCTGCATGTGAGATTGGTTTCCTGAATATAGCACACTGATGGGTCTTGACTCCTTATCCAATTTGCCAGTCTGTGTCTTTTAATTGGCGCATTTAGCACATTTACATTTAAAGTTAATATTGTTATGTTTGAATTTGATCCTGTCATGATGATGCTAGCTGGTTATTTTGCTCATTAGTTGATGCAGTTTCTTCCTAGTCTCGACGGTCTTTACATTTTGGCATGATTTTGCAGCGGCTGGTACCGGTTGTTCCTTTCCATGTTTAGTGCTTCCTTCAGGAGCTCTTTTAGGGCAGGCCTGGTGGTGACAAAATCTCTCAGCATTTGCTTGTCTGTAAAGTATTTTATTTCTCCTTCACTTATGAAGCTTAGTTTGGCTGGATATGAAATTCTGGGTTGAAAATTCTTTTCTTTAAGAATGTTGAATATTGGTCCCCACTCTCTTCTGGCTTGTAGAGTTTCTGCCAAGAGATCTGCTGTTATTCTGATGGGCTTCCCTTTGTGGGTAAGCTGACCTTTCTCTCTGGCTGCCCTTAACATTTTTTCCTTCATTTCAACTTTGGTGAATCTGACAATTATGTGTCTTGGAGTTGCTCTTCTCGAGGAGTATCTTTGTGGCATTCTCTGTATTTCCTGAATCTGAATGTTGGCCTGCCTTGCTAGATTGGGGAAGTTCTCCTGGATAACATCCTGCAGAGTGTTTTCCATCTTGGTTCCATTCTCCCTGTCACTTTCAGGTACACCAATCGGATGTAGATTTGGTCTTTTCACATAGTCCCATATTTCTTGGAGGCTTTGTTCGTTTCTTTTTATTCTTTTTTCTCTAAACTTCCCTTCTTGCTTCATTTCATTCATTTCATCTTCCATTACTGATACCCTTTCTTCCAGTTGATCGCATCGGCTCCTGAGGCTTCTGCATTCTTCATGTAGTTCTCGAGCCTTGGCTTTCAGCTCCATCAGCTCCTTTAAGCACTTCTCCATATTGGTTAATCTAGTTATACATTTGTCTAAATTTTTTTCAAAGTTTTCAACTTCTTGGCCTTTGGTTTGAATTTCCTCCTGTAGCTCGGAGTAGTTTGATCATCTGAAACCTTCTTCTCTCAACTCGTCAAAGTCATTCTCCATCCAGCTTTGTTCCATTGCTGGTGAGGAACTGCGTTCCTTTGGAGGAGGAGAGGCGCTCTGCTTTTTAGAGTTTCCAGTTTTTCTGCTCTGTTTTTTCCTCATCTTTGTGGTTTTATCTACTTTTGGTCTTTGATGATGGTGATGTACAGATGGGTTTTTGGTGTGGATGTCCTTTCTGTTTGTTAGTTTTCCTTCTAACGGACAGGACCCTCAGCTGCAGGTCTGTTGGAGTTTGCTAGAGGTCCACTCCAGGCCCTGTTTGCCTGGGTATCAGCAGCGTGTCTGCAGAACAGTGGATTTTCGTGAACTGCGAATGCTGCTGTCTGATCGTTCCTCTGGAAGTTTTGTCTCAGAGGAGTACCTGGACGTGTGAGGTGTCAGTCTGCCCCTACTGGGGGGTGCCTCCCAGTTAGGCTGCTCGGGGGTCAGGGGTCAGGGACCCACTTGAGGAGGCAGTCTGCCCATTCTCAGATCTCCAGCTGCGTGCTGGGAGAACCACTGCTCTCTTCAAAGCTGTCAGACAGGGACATTTAAGTCTGCAGAGGTTACTGCTGTCTTTTTGTTTGTCTGTGCCCTGCCCCCAGAGGTGGAGCCTATGGAGGCAGGCAGGCCTCCTTGAGCTGTGGTGGGCTCCTCCCAGTTCCAGCTTCCCAGCTGCTTTGATTACCTAAGCAAGCCTGGGCAATGGCGGGTGCCCCTCCCCCAGCCTCGCTGCGCCTTGCAGTTTGATCTCAGACTGCTGTGCTAGCAATCAGCGAGACTCCGTGGGCGTAGGACCCTCTGAGCCAGGTGCCGGGTATTATCTCCTGGTGCGCCATTTCCTAAGCCCTTCGGAAAAGCACAGTATGCGGGTGGGAGTGACGCGATTTTCCAGGTGCTGTCTGTCACCCCTTTCCTTGACCAGGAAAGGGAACTCCCTGACCCCTTGCGCTTCCTGAGTGAGGCAATGCCTCGCCCTGCTTCGGCTCGCACACGGTGCGCTCCACCCACTGTCTTGCGCCCACTGTCTGGCACTCCCTAGTGAGATGAACCCGGTACCTCAGATGGAAATGCAGATATCACCTGTCTTTTGCGTCGCTCATGCTGGGAGCTGTAGACCGGAGCTGTTCCTATTCAGCCATCTTGGCTCCACCAGGTATGTCTTTATCAGCAATGTGAAAACAGACTAATAAATCAGATATAGAATATTTTCATCACTCTCTTACCCCTTACCAGTCAATAATGACCCCATCCTCATCTCAACTTCAATCAATCATTGATGTTTTTGTCACTCTTGATTAGTTTGTCTTTTCTGAAATTTCATATGAATAGGATTATGCAATATAAACTTTATTTTTCACTTAGGAAATAGCATAATGTTTTTGAGTTATGGCTATGCTGTTTTGTGTATTAATAGAGTTTTTTTACATGAGCAGTATTTCAATGACAAATTAGGATACCACAATCTGTTGTTCATTCACTTGTTGATGGGTGTTTGAATTGTTTCCACATTTTGTCTGCTACAAATAAAGTTGCTACTGATATTTATGTAGAAACCCTGTGTAAACACAGAAAGGAGGAAATAATGAAGTAATGAATTATGAAAATAAACAAAACTTAGACTTAACAATACTAAAAATCAGTTATTTGAAGAGACAAACTAGACAAACCTCAAGCAAGACTGACCGTGGGGGAAGTAAAAAATACGTATATATATATATTTTTATTATTTATACTTTAAGTTCCAGGGTACTTGTGCACAACTTGCAGGTTTGTTACATAGGTATACGTGTGCCATGTTGGTTTGCTACACCCATCAACTCGTCATTTACATTAGCTATTTCTCCTAATGCTATCCCTCCCCCTGCTCCCCACCCCCTGACAGGCCCCAGGGTGTGATGTTCCCTGTCCTGTGTCCATGTGTTCTTATTGTTTAACTCCCACCTATGAGTGAGAACATGCGGTGTTTGGGTTTCTGTTCTTGTGTTAGTTTGCTGAGAATGATGGTTTCCAGCTTCATCCATGTCTCTGCAAAGGACATGAACTCATCCTTTTTTATGGCTGCATAGTATTCCATGGTGTATATGTGCCACATTTTCTTAATCCGGTCTATCATTGATGGACATTTGGATTGGTTCCAAGACTTTGCTATTGTGGATAGTGCCACAATAAACATACATGTGCTTGTGTCTTTATAGTAGCATGATTTATAATCCTTTGGGTATATATCCAGTAATGGGATTGCTGGGTCAAATGGTATTTCTAGTTCTAGATCCTTGAGGAATTGCCACACTGTCTTCCACAATGGTTGAACTAATTTCCACTCCCACCAACAGTGTAAAAGCATTCCTATTACTCCACATCCTCTCCAGCACTTGTCGTTTCCTGACTTTTTAATGATCGCCATTCTAACTGGTGTGAGATGGTATCTCATTGTGGTTTTGATTTACATTTCTCTGGTGGCCAGTGATGGTGAGCATTTTTTCATGTGTCACTTGGCTGCATAAATGTCTTCTTTTGAGAAGTGTCTGTTCATATCCTTTGCCCACTTTTTGATGGGGTTGTTTGATTTTTTCTTGTAAATTTGTTTAAGTTCTTTGTAGATTCTGGATATTAGCCCTTTGTCAGATTGGTAGATTGCAACAATTTTCTCCCATTCTGTAGGTTGCCTGTTCACTCTGATGATAGTTTCTTTTGCTGTGTAGAAGCTCTTTAGTTTAATTAGATCCCCTTTGTCTGTTTTAGCTTTTGTTGCCATTGCTTTTGGTGTTTTAGTCATGAAGCCTTTGCCCATGCCTATGTCCTGAATGATATTGCCTAGGTTTTCTTCTAAGGTTTTTATGGTTTTAGGTCTTACATTTAAGTCTTTAACCAATCTTGAGTTAACTTTTGTATATGGTGTAAGGAAGGGATCCGGTTTCAGCTTTCTCATATTGCTAGCCAATTTCCCAGCACCATTTATTAAATAGGGAATCCTTTCCCCATTGCTAGCCAGTTTCCCAGCACCATTTGTTAAATAGGGAATCCTTTCCCCATTTCTTGTTTTTGTCAGGTTTGTCAAAGATCAGATGGTTGTAGATGTGTGGTATTATTTCTGAGGTCTCTGTTCTGTTCCATTGGTCTATATCTCTGTTTTGGTACCAGTACCATGCTGTTTTGGTTATTGTAGTCTTGTAGTATAGTTTGAAGTCACGTAGCGTGATGCCTCCAGCTTTGTTCTTTTTGCTTAGGGTTTTCTTGGCTACACAGGCTATTTTTTGGTTCCATATGAACTTTAAAGTAGTTTTTTCCAATTCTGTGAAGAAAGTCAGTGGCAGCTTGATACAGAGAGCATTGAATCTATAACTTACCTTGGGCAGTATGGCCATTTTCATGATATTGATTCTTCCTACCCATGAGCATGGAATGTTCTTTCATTTGTTTGTGTCCTCTATTATTTCTTTGAGCAGTGGTTTGTAGTTCTCCTTGAAGAGGTCCTTCACATCCCTTGTAAGTTGAATTCCTAGGTATTTTATTCTCTTTGAAGCAATTGTGAATGGGAGTTCACTCATGATTTGGCTCTCTGTTTGTCTGTTATTGGTGTATAGGAATGCTTGTGATTTTTGCAAGTTGATTTTGTATCTTGAGACTTTGCTGAAGTTGCTTATTAGCTTAAGGAGATTTTGGGCTGAGATGATGGGGTTTTCTAAATATACAATCATGTCATCTGCAAACAGAGACTATTTGATTTCCTCTTTTCCTAAGTGAATACCCTTTATTTCTTTCTCTTGTCTGATTGCCCTAGCCTGAACCTCCAACACTATATGGAATAGGAGTGGTGAGAGAGGGCATCCTTTTCTTGTTTGAGATACGTTCCAACAATACCTAGTTTATTAAGAGTTTTTGGCATGAAGCGCTGTTGAATTTTGTCAAAGGCCTTTTCTGCATCTGTTGAGATAATCATGTGGTTTTTGTCATTGGTTCTGTTTATGTGATGGATTATGTTTATTGATTTGCATATGTTGAACCAGCCTTGCATCCCAGGGATGAAGCTGACTTGATTGTGGTGGATAAGCTGTTTGATATGCTTCTGGATTCGGTTTGCCAGTATTATATTGAGGATTTTGCATCGATATTCGTCAGGGATATTGGCCTAAAATTCTCGTTTTTTGTGTGTGTCTCTGCCAGGCTTTGGTATCAGGATGATGCCAGCCTCATAAAATGAGTCAGGGAGGATTCCCTGTTTTTCTATTGGTTGGAATAGTTTCTGAAGGAATGGTACCAGCTCCTCTTTGTACCTCTGGTAGAATTTGGCTGTGAATCCGTCTGGTCCTCGACTTTTTTTGGTTGGTAGGCTCTTAATTATTGCCTCAATTTCAGAACCTGTTATTGGTCTATTAGGAGATTCAATTTCTTCCTGGTTTAGTCTTGGGAGGCAGTATGCATCCAGGAATTTATTGATTTCTTCTAGATTTTCTAGTTTATTTGCATAGAGTTGTTTATAGTATTCTCTGATAGTAGTTTTATTTCTGTGGGATTGGTGGTGATATCCCCTTTATCATTTTTTATTGCATCTATTTGATTCTTCTCTCTTCTCTTCTTTATTAGTCTTGTTAGTATCTATCTATTTTGTTGATCTTTTAAAAAAAACAGCTCCTGGATTCATTGATTTATTATTATTATTATACTTTAAGTTCTAGAGTACATGTACACAATGTGCAGGTTTGTTATGTATGTATACATGTGTCATGTTGGTGTGCTGCACACATTAACTCATCATTTACATTAGGTATATCTTCTAATGCTATTCCTCCCTGCTCCCTCCACACCATGACAGGCCCCAGTATGTGATGTCCCCCATCCTGTATCCAAGTGCTCTCTTTGTTCAATTCCCACTATGAGGGGGAACATGTGGTGTTTGGTTTTCTGTCCTTGTGATAGTTTGCTCAGAATGATGGTTTTCAGCTTCACCCGTGTCCCCACAAAGGACATGAACTCATCCTTTTTTATGGCCGCATAGTATTTCATGGTGTATATGTGCCACATTTTTTTAATCCAGTCTATCATTGATGGACATTTGGGTTGGTTCCAAGTCTTTGCTCTTGTGAATAGTGCCAGAATAAACATACATGTGACAGTGTGGTGATTCCTCCAGGATCTAGAACTAGAAATACCATTTGACCCAGCCTTCCCATTACTGGGTATATACCCAAAGGATTATAAATCCTGCTGCTATAAAGATTCATTGATTTTTTAAAGGGTTTTTCAAGTCTCTATCTCCTTCAGTTCTGCTCTGATCTTAGTTATTTCTTGCCTTCTGCTAGCTTTTGAATTTGTTTGCTCTTGCTTCTCTAGTTCTTTTAATTGTGATGTTAGGGTGTCAATTTTAGATCTTCCTGCTTTCTCTTGTGGGCATTTAGTGCTATAAATTTCCCTCTACACACTGCTTTAAATGTGTCCCAGAGATTCTGGTCCATTGTGTCTTTGCTCTCATTGGTTTCAAAGGACATCTTTATTCTGCCTTCATTTCGTTATGTACCCAGTAGTCATTCAGGAGCAGGTTGTTCAGTTTCCATGTAGTTGTGGGGTTTTAAGTGAGTTTCTTAATCCTGAGTTCTAATTTGATTGCACTGTGGTCTGAGAGACAGTTTGTTGTGATTTCTGTTCTTTTACATTTGTTTAGAAGTGTTTTACTTCCAATTATGTGGTCAATTTTAGAATAAGTGCAATGTGGTGCTGAGAAAAATGTATATTGTGTTGATTTGGGATGGAGAGTTCTGTAGATGTCTATCAGGTCTGCTTGATACAGAGCTGAGTTCAAGTCCTGGATATCCTTGTTAACCTTCTGTCTCGTTGATTTGTCTAATATTGACAGTGTGGTGTTAAAGTCTCCCATTATTATTGTGTGGGAGTCTAAGCCTCTTTGTGGGTCTCTAAGGACTTGCTTTATGAATCTGGGTGCTCCTATATTGGGTGCATATATAGTTAGGATAGTTAGCTCTTCTTGTTGAATTGATCCCTTTACCATTATGTAGTGACCTTCTTTGTCTCTTTTGATCTTTGTTGGTTTAAAGTCTGTTTTATCAGAGACTAGGATTGCAACCCCTACTTTTTTTTGCTTTCCATTTGCTTGGTAGATCTTCCTCCATCCCTTTATTTTGAGCCTGTGTGTGTCTTTGCGTGTGAGATGGGTCTCCTGAATACAGCACATCGATGGATCTTGACTCTTTATCCAATTTGCCAGTCTGTGTCTTTTAATTGGAGCATTTAGCCCATTTATATTTAAGGTTAATATTGTTATGTTTGAATTTGATCCTGTCATTATGATGTTAGCTGGTTATTTTGCCTGTTAATTGATGCAGTTTCTTCATAGCGTTGATGGTGTTTACAATTTAGCATGTTTTTACAGTGGCTGGTACCGGTTGTTCCTTCCCATGTTTAGTGCTTCCTTCAGGAGCTCTTGTAAGACAGGCCTGGTGGTGACAAAATGTCTCAGCATTTGCTTGTCTGTAAAGGATTTTTATTTCTCCTTCACTTATGAAGCTTAGTTTGGCTGGATATGAGATTCTGGGTTGAAAATTCTTTTCTTTAAGAATGTTGAATATTGGCCCCCACTCTCTTCTGGCTTGTAGGGTTTCTGCTGAGGGATCCGCTGTTAGTCTGATGGGCTTCCCTTTGTGGGTAACCTGAGCTTTCTCTCTGGCTGCCCTTAACACTTTTTTCCCTTCATTTCAACCTTGGTGAATCTAACAATTATATGTCTTGGGGTTGCTCTTCTCGAGGAGTATCTTTGTGGTGTTCTATGTATTTCCTGAATTTGAATGTTGGTCTGCCTTGCTATGTTAGGGAAGTTCTCCTGGATAATATCCTGAAGAGTGTTTTCTAACTTGGTTCCATTCTCCTCATCACTTTCCAGTACACCAATCAAACATATATTTGGTCTTTTCACATAGTCCCATATTTCTTGGAGGCTTTGTTCATTTCTTTTACTCTTTTTTTTTCTATTCTTGTTTTCTCACTTTATTTCATTAACTTGATCTTCAATCACTGATATCCTTTCTTCCATTTGATCAAATCGGCTATTGAAGCTTGTGTATGTGTTACGAAGTTCTTGTGCTGTGGTTTTCAGCTCCATCAGGTAATTTAAGGTCTTCTCTACACTGTTTATTCTAGTTAGCCATTTGTCTAACCTTTTGTCAAGGTTTTTAGCTTCCTTGCGATGGGTTAGAATATGCTCCTTTATCTCGGAGAAGTTTGTTATTACTGACCTTCTGAAACCTACTTCTGTCAACTTGTCAAACTCAATCTCCATTCAGTTTTGTTCCCTTGCTGGTAAGGAGCTGCGATCCTTTGTAGGAGAAGAGACTCTCTGGTTTTTGGAATTTTCAGCTTTTCTGCTCTGGTTTCTCCCCATCTTTGTGGTTTTATCTACCTTTGGTCTTTGATATTGGTGACCTACAGATGGGGTTTTGCTGTGGATGTCCTTTCTGTTGATGTTGATGCTATTCCTTTCTGTTTGTTAGTTTTCCTTCTAACAGTCAGGTCCCTCCGCTGCAGGTCTGTTGGAGTTTGCTGGAGGTCCACTCTAGAACCTGTTTGCCTAGGTATCACCAGTGGAGGCTGCAGAAAAGCAAATATTGCTGCTTGATCCTTCCTCTGGAAGCTTCATCCCAGAGGGCCACCCATCTGTTTGAGGTGTCTGTTGGCCCCTACTGGGAGGTATCTCTCAGGCAGGCTACATGGGGGTCATGGTCCAGCTTGAGGAGCCAATCTGTCTGTTCTCAGAGCTTGAATGCCATGCTGAGAGAACCACTGCTGTCTTCAGAGCTGTCACACAGGGATGTTTAAGTCTGCAGAAGCTGTCTGCTGCCTTTTGTTCTGCTATGCCCTGCCCCCAGAGGTGGAATCTAGAGAGACAGTAGGCCTTGCTGTGCTGCAGTGGGCTCCTCCCAGTTTCAGCTTCCAGGATGCTTTGTTTACACTGTGAGCTACTCAAGCCTCAGCAATGGCTGATGCCCCTCCCTCTTTGCATTTTAGTTATTTCTTGCCTTCTGCTAGCTTTTGAATGCCCACTACCTCTTTGCACACAAACTAGAAAACCTAGAAGAGATGGATAAATTCCTGGACATATACATCCTCCCAAGACTGCGTCAGGAAGAAATTGATTCCCTGAAGAGATCAATAATGAGCTTCAGAATTGAATCAGTAATAAATAGCCCACTAACCAACAAAAGTCCAGGACCTGGTGGATTCACAGCTGAATTCTACCAGATGTACAAAGAAGAGCTGTTATCATTCCTACTGAAACTATACCAAAAAATAGAGGAGGAGGGCCTTCTCTCCAACTCATTCTATGAGGCAGTCACCATCCTGATACTAAAATTTGGCAGGGACACAACAAAAAAAGAAAAATTCAGGCCAATATCCTTGATGAACATGAATGCAAAAACTCTCAACAAAATATTGGGAAACTGAATCCAGCAGCACATCAAAAAGCTAATCCACCATGATCAAGTAGGCTTCATCCCCTGGATGCAAGGTTGGTTCAACATATGCAAATCAACAAATGTGACTCATGACATAAACAGAACTAAAGACAAAAACCACGTTGATTATCTCAATAGACACAGAAAAGGCTTTCAATAAAATTCTACATCCCTTTATGTTAAGAACTCTCAATAAAAGAAGCATTGAAGGAACATCTCTTAAAATAATAAGAGCCATCTATGATAAACTCATAGCCAACATCATACTAAATGGGCAAATGCTGGAAGCATTCCCCATGAAAATTGGCATAAGACAAGGATGCCAACTCTCACCACTCCTATTCAACATAGTATTGGAAGTTCTGGCCAGAGGAATCAGGCAAGAGAAGCAAATAAATGGCATACAAATACGAAGAGAGGAAATTAAACTATCTTTGTTTGGAGATGACATGATTCTATATCTGGAAAATCTCATAGTCTCTGCCCAAAAGCTGCTTCAGCTGATAAACAACTTCGGCAAAGTTTCAGGACACAAAATCAATGTACAAAAATTACTAGCATTCCTATACACCAACAATAGTCAAGCCAAGAGTCAAATCAGGAAGGAAATCTCATTCACAATTGCCACACACACAAAAAATGCCCAGGAATACAGCTAACCAGGGAGGTGAAAGAGCTCTACAATGAGAATTACAAAACACCACTGAAAGAAATCAGAGAAGACACAAATAAATGACAAAATATTCCATGCTCATGAATAGGAATAATTAATATCATGAAAATGGCCATACTGCCCAAAGCAATTTACAGATGGAATGTTATTATCAAACTACAATGACATTCTTCACAGAACTAGAAAAAACTATTTTAAAACTCTTATGGGACCAAAGAAGAGTCTGAATAGCCAAGAAAATCGTAAGCAAAAAGGACAAAACTGGAGGCATCATGTTACCCAACTTCAAACTACACTACAGGGATCCCATAACCAAAGCAATGTGGTACTGGTACAAAAAATGGCACATAGACCAGTGGAACAGAATAGAGAGACCAGAAATAAGGCTAGACACCTATGACCACCTGATCTTCGACAAAGCTGACAAAAACAAGCAATGGGGAAAAGACTCCCTATTCAATAAATGGTGCTGGGATAAGTGGCTAGCCAGATGCGGAAGATTGAAGCTGGACCTCTTTTTTACATCATACACAAAAATCAACTGAAGATGGATTAAAGACATAAATGCAAAACCCAAAACTATGAAAACCCTGGAAGACAACCTAGGCAATACCATCTTGGACATAAGAATGGGTAAACATCTCATGACAGAGCCATCAAATCTATCACAACAAAAGCAAAGATTGATGTGTGGGATCTAATTAAACTAAAGAGCTTCTGCATAGCAAAAGAAACTATAAGCAGAATAAACAAACCTCCTACAGAATGGGATAAAATATTTGCAAACTATGCATCTGATAAAGGTCCAATATTCAATATCTGTAAGGAACTTAAATTTATAAGAGGAAAACAAACATCCCCATTAAAAAGTGGGCAAAGGATATGAGCAGACACTTTTCAAAAGAAGACAAACATGCAGCCAACAAGCATATGAAAAAAATACTAACATCACTAGTCATTAGAGATTTGCAAATCAAAACCACAATGAGATACCATCTCGCACCAGTCAGAATGGCTATTACCAAAAAGTAAAAACAAAACAAAACATATACTGGCCAGGTTGCAGAGAAAAGGCAACACTTATACACTTGCTGGGAGTGCAAATTAGTTCAACCATTGTGGAAAGCAGTATAGCAATTCCTCAAAGAGCCAAAAGCAGAGCTAGTATTAGACTTAGCAATCCCATTACTGGGTACATATTCAGAGGAATAAATCATTCTACATGCACATGAATGTATATTGCAGCACTATTTACAGTAACAAAGACATAGAATCATCTAAATGCCCATCAATGACAGACTGGATACAGATAATGTGGTACATATACACCATGGAATACCCTGCACCATAAAAAAATGAGATCATGTCTTTTCTGGGAACATGGGTGGAGCTAAAGGCCATTATTCTTAGCAAACTAATGCAGGAACAGAAAACCAAATACTGCATGTTTTCACTTACAAGTGGGAGCTAAATGATGAGGACCCATGAACACAAAGAAGGGAACAACAGACACTGGGATCTAATTGAGAGTGGAGGATGGCAGGAGGAAGATGAGTAGAAAAGATAACTATTGGGTACTGAGCTTAATACCTGGTTGATGAAATAATCTGTACCACAAACCCCCATGACATGAAATTACCTATATAACAAACGTTCACATGTACCTAAAATAAAAGGTTTTTATAAAAAGAGATATGCAAGAATTTCTTTCAAGAATCACTAAGAACTGACAAGAAAGGATATCATTGATAACACTATCTTTAAAGAAATAAAGCTTCTGTTGAAAAAAGAATACCGTAGAGAAGGTAAATGTAAGCCATAGTCTGAAAGGACCTATTTGCAATACATATGTCCAAAACTCCTACAAAATGATAATTCCAAAATGGCAAAGAACTTGAATAGGCAATTCATGGAATAGGAATACTGAATGTACAATTATTATGGGATGAAAGGCTCAATCTGGCTGTTTTTTTTTTGAGACGCATTTTGGGAGCAAAAATGGTAAATTATCAGACTTTGTTAAAGCTGTCGATGTGTATGTAGATGCACAGCTTGTGTTATTCCCTATAGTTTTCTCTAAGTTAAAAATAGTTCATCATAAAAAGTAAATGAGAAAACTACATTTATGAGACAGTTTTTTAAAAAGACTGAGTTTCAAAGGCTCCGTAAATATATTGTGATCTAATAAAAGTACCGGGAAGGTGTTCTACTCATATCCATGAGCTACAAATACAGTCTGGTATAGTGGCAAAGGCTGAAGCTTTGAAGTAAGATATCAAAGATTCAAATCCTAACTGAGCTGCTTTTTAGCTGTGTAACTTTGAGCAAATAACTCAACATCATTAGATTTTATATTTGTAAAATAAGGATCACAATATTTGCCTTATGGTGTTGGGATGAGGGTCGAAGTGACATTGTAGACGCCAAGTGTGTGGTAGAGTTGGCACTTCATAACAGTAGGCTTGTGTTCATTAGTACAGGTTTTCCTTCCCTTCCTTTTATACCTCAGGACTTCTAGGTACTCTGTGCTTTTCTCCCCTACTTCAAAGCTAAAAGATGAGATCTGTCTGAATAAGAACAAAATTATAAACACAAGTAATTGTTTCTGAGAAAAGTGAAAGGCTACCAACATAATGAATATACATGTTTCACAGGATGAAATTTAACCAAAGCTTTTTTGTGTTATGGTATGAACACTTGCCCAGCCACAGGGGTCTCTGAAACCGGGAACTGAAACTGCAGACATACTGGATCTTCATAATTAGAGTGCCTTAAACCAGTTCTCAATCATGACAGCTAACTGTCCGAAAATAATTTTTAATACTATTGAAAATAATCCTCAGTGCAATTGTTTAGTCCCAAGTGTTCCCTACAGATATGAAAAAATGAAGTAACATATTCCTAAGGTATACAGCATTTTACTTACTTGAGTGCTTCAAGGACAGGCAAAACTGCCAGAGTGTCTTTCTCCATTGATCAGCTCAGAAATCCGTCTATACAAACAGTTATTCGTCCTTCCAACCAATCAAAAGGGAAGGCAGAAGTTCAAGGAGAACCTACTATCCATCAGGTACTACATCAAATGCATTTTATATACGATGTCTCAGACAGAGTATTATATGCTAGGTGCTATGCCAAGTATTAAGAATACTGAGGTCAATGTAACTTGGCCTCTGAGTCAGAGGTGTTGATAGAGCAACTGGGGCATTATTATAAGAAGATAAGTGACTTAAAAAAAAAGGCACAACACAAAAAATAAGAGGCACAAAGAAAACACTACAGGAATCAGAGAAAAGAGATGTCAAAACCAGCAGGCAGCATTAGGAAACAAAGAATGAAGTGTGTGACCTCTGAACTGGTTACAATTTGACCATGCAGAGCCTAGCATACCAGGTGGAGGAAAACATTAAGCAAAAGCATGAAAAGATTCAAAGCTCAGGCTGGGAGGGAATTATCCTAAAATCCGAATTGATGGCATTGGAATCGTGGGCCCATAACTTTTAATGAAGGACTTAATTGTAGTTCCCATAGGGTCCTTCCACCTTCAGTAGCAGACCACCCCAGAACAGCGTGTCTCTTATGCTCTTAGACCATATGAAATTCTAGCTTTGATCAGATGAAATCAAATGCCTAAAACATAACCAAAGTGTCCATATTGTGAGTTCATTCCTGTCTTACAGTTTGATATCCAAGGCCCCTGGTTGGACAGTTAGGAGCACATAAGAGTTCTTCAAACTTGAAAAGACTAGGCAACTTAGAGATAGCTTGCTTACAGAATGACCTAGAGCCAGCAAGAGATAGAGTTATAAATGCTGGAGCCATTAGGGTTTCACTTCTTCCCCTCCTACTGTTCCAGTAACCTGCACCACTCCATCCCCTTCCTCATCACTGTGATGGCATCAGCATCAAGATCCCCACAGGATCTTTATCTTCAAACCCTGTTATCTATTGGCTTTTTCCTCTCAAAATAAAAATATGGTTCCCATTAAAGAACAAAAACAATCAAACTCTTCCCCAGGTGCCAAATCCTTGCTATTTTTGTCATTACTCATAAATTCCTCACAGTCAAGATTTATGAAAGAATTCTACATTTCCTTTTCCAATTTCCTCTTTTCTAAATCACTATTTAGCCCAATGTGTCTTGGATTCCACCCCATTGCTCTACTGAAATGGCTGTTGCTCTATTAGGTGTCTATTGCTATGTAACTAATTACCTCTAATACTTAGCAATTTACAATAACAAACATTTTCTGGGGATCAGGAATTTGGGAGAGACTCAGCTGGGTGCTGCTGGCTCAGGGTTTCTCACAAGCTTGCAATAAAGCTGCCAGTTGGAACTACAACCATCTCAAAGTTCAAGTGGGGCTAGAGAACCACTTCGTCTGGAAAACCATGTTCCCTCACCTGGTCACTCCTCCTTAACACCTTCTTCTATTTTGGTGTCTCACTTTTGTCTCTCTTGGTTTGCCTTCTACTTCTTGGACTATTAATTCTCAGTCTCCACTTCTCTTCCTATTTCCCTCCCAAATATTGGTGTGACCCCCAGGAAAATGTCCTTGAGTTACTCGTTTTCTCTCTAAAACTTGGTGCCCCCAAGGCGAATTCATACTCCCTTTTTGATGTTTTGTGCTCCTGTGTTGACCATGTCAGTGACTGGTATGGGACCACAGCTGCTCCCCAACTTCGGGGTCTCAGGGGCAAGCTTAGCTTTTTTGTTATTCTCACAGACTGTGTAGTAAGGTGTGCCTTAGAGTTAACATGCTGATTTTTTAAATGTTGCAGAATTATTCATTACATATACCAAAAATATAGATACATGTTCTGATAGTATAGAAAGTGTGGACTTTACATTTCTCCAAATCAACCTCTAAGTACAGGAAAACAAAGTCAAGTTCCCCATGATTGAAGACTGGTTCCTTTTAGTATCTCTGGTAGCTCTCTCTGTCCCCTGCTGTTGTTAATTACCAAAGTGGAAAATAAGCTGTCTGATTAGTTTGTACTTACACAGTATTTAGAAAGAGAGCTTAGTTAGAAAATATTTAGTTCAAGGACCATGGAAAAACCCCATGGGTGCTCAATTATTGAGTCACCCACATATGCACAGTGATTTTTGCTCTCTTGGTCCAGCTCATTTGTTTGAGTCAGATGAGTTGTTGCTGAATAAAGCTCTGCAGGTCATTAGTTTTGATAGGAACTATGTGTCACTGTTCTACACCACAGACTTATTCTAGTGGGAGTACAGTCAAGCCCTGAGAAAACTGAGCAGTCATTCATCTTTCTTGGAGATTCATCACGTTCCTGAGCTGTGCCTGCAGGGAAGAGATGGTGCCAGGCTTTAGAAACATTGATTATGGTTTGGCAGTCTCAGCCTTTCCTATAACAGGGACCCCAAGGCTGCACAATCTGAGCCTGAACAAAACAGAAAACTGTGTTTTTGAAAACCCCAAACAAAAAATTATTATATTTTTAAATCAGGGAATGAATAACATGTAGGAATAGATTATAAAAGAAGAAAACTGCTATTAAAGGGTAGATGATCTGTTTAATCTCTCAGTTCCCTTATAACATTTTACAGGTGTAATCAGGATTCCACCTTGATAAAACTAGGATGCAAATCACCCCAGCAACCATGTCTGCTTGCAACTTTCTGGTTGTAGTTACAATCATATTTTCTAGATACAAAGGTCTCCAGGAACCTAATATCTTCAGGTCTTCATTCCCTTACCAAAGTTTACCTACTGCTCCCCAGTTTCCTATCATAAAATGAGGAACACATTTTAAGAATAGATTTCTTTTAAAAGGTCCACATATAGTATTTTTTTCTCTTCTCCACTCTACTAAGCTATATTACAGAAATAAATATATGGTGTGAGCCAAATACATTTCTATTTCAACAAAATAGAGTTTCTCTGCAGGCACTGAAATTTAAGTGTCTTATCAAATGAAATCAGCTCCACACTGAATTCCCCTCTCTGAGCCACCAATTTTAGAGATCTCATTTCTTTTAGCAACAGAAGAAATTGGTCACCTTATATTAACTTAGGCTGGACAGGTAGGGGAATACCAACTAGGTCTCCTCAACTCAAGAGAAGCCAAAGAATCAAGCTGGCCTCAAATAGCCCAGTTTGCTGCTTTAACCTGAGAGTCTCCATTCACATCATTAAAAGTAAGGTTTGAGAGTCTCTAAACAACTTGGGCATGTACTTCAATTTTCACTTTATTTGGACAAGGTCTCCTTTGTGTAAATGTACACAAAGTTGACTCTGAAGAAATGGGGAATAAAATAAGAAGAAAGAAAAAGTAAATAAATATTAGGGGAAGGGAGTAGGGAAGGAAACAAGAAAGTATTTATGGAGAACTGACTATAATCACATATTTGTATATCTTATCATATTTCATGCCATAAAGTTTGAGAATTATGACCAATTCAGGGGTCTGTTGAGAAACTGGTGCAAGGGAGGTGTGGGGTTCAAAGGCTAAGAAGATGAAAGGCTAAGAAATATCTGTTTAAAAGTCTGATAATCAAATCTGGGGCCCAAGGAGATCTGCAAACCTCCTGAAGGCCAAGGCTTATGCTTTGATAATTTTGAAGAGTTTAGAAGCCTTGTTTTTTTGTTCCTTGCTTTAGCCAGATGTCAATGGTGAGTGATGGAGAAGGCAATATGTTCTATAGAGTAAGGAGGGGGAGTGGAAAGATACCAGACATGACCCGACTTTTGTTTTAAAAGAATGCCTTTTCTTGTCATGTGGACAATAGAAAACCAGGGTTCAAATGTAAAACTAAGGAAATCAGCCAGAGAGCTAGGGCTGTGGTAGTTGAGGCAGGGTGGTGGCAAGTACAAGCGTGGTAGTGATGGAGAGCATAAAAAGTGGTTGGATTTAGATTATGTTTTAAGGTAGAGCTAATATTATTGCTGATGGGTTGGGTGTTATATGTGAGAAAAAGAGAGAAGTCAAAGATTATGTCAAGACTTTTTTTGGCCTGAGCAATTGATTGAAAGACTATCAATTTACTGTTATGGAGGAATATCAGAGGAGGGAATCTTTTGAAAAAGTAGAAGAGAAACAAGTTCAGTCTGAAGTAGAATAACTTTGATATAGTTATTTGAGTAAAACATTTGGGAAGACAGTTGGATCTACAAGTCTTAGAGATACTATATATGAGTTGGATATCATGAGCAGAGGTAAATATACAGAAATGTATGGCATTGAAATCCATGAAATTGGGTGATATCTCTATGGGTATGAGTGTAGAGAGAGAAGAGAAGAGGTTCATGGACCCAGGCCACTCTAGCTTTTGTGTTAAGAATTGCTCCTCCTGTACCCTGTATCTTATTCATCAACAAATCCCTCTGCTAACCACCTCCTCAGCTATCACCCGCTTCCAGCGACCACGACCATTTACCTTGATGATTGCAGTAAGCTTCTAACTGCTCTGACCCTTGGCCCCTTTACAGCCCATTCTTAGCATAAAACCCATAGTGGTTCTTTAAAAATGTAAGTCAGATCATATCACTGTTGTTAAAACCTCCAATGTCTTCCCTTGTCACTCAGCTTAAAAGAAAAGAAATCCTTACAATGGCTTATAAGTAGAGTGGTTATGTCTTGACTGGTCTGGGATAATTTGTTTTATGCCTGTTGTCCCAGTATAATTATTAGTAGTACCACCTCCTTCATTCTCTTTCTCAAAATGTTTTGGTTTGTATGGCAAGTTATATTGTCACTCAAGTTACAAGGTCTTTCGTGGTCTGGTCCCCCAACTATCTCTCTGATATAATCTGTTACTACTATTCCTCGTCCATTCCATTCCAGGTGTACTAGTTTGAGTCTTCTCGATTTCTTAAACTAATAAGGCTGATTCCACCTCAGTGGTTTGCAACTGCTAGCCCCTCTGCTGGCACTGCTCTAGTTTTGTGCCTTGCTCAGCTTGCTCCTTTGTTCTTCAGGTTTCTGCTCAAATGTTATGTTTTTGGGAAAGCTTCTGTGCCAGACACTCCCTGTTGGTGCTCAGATGCATGGCTGCCCTTCTATGTTGTCTCCTGTGTTGCAGGGGCTGCAAGTCAGATTCTGTTGCCAGTAGACTTGCAGCTACATTCCGCCAAGGGAGACAGTCATGCAAGATTACAAGCAGGGAGAAAGAAGCTACCCCATTTTTGGCAGTGATGGCGTCTCCAGCAGAGTCACTTGTGGTGGCCATGGAGGTGGCTCCAGAATGCCATGGGCTGTGATGTCACTTATGACAGCACTGACTGTTGGCTCCCATGCACCTTGGTGGCATTAATAGAGGTAATAGTTTCCTGTAGAAAGAGCACAGCAGCATGGAGAGAGAGAGAAGCCTGGACTCTAGTGAGTGTGGATTCCAGGGGCCTTTGAATGGCTGTGCAGACTCCTGTGGAGATGGAACTCAGACCAGCACAGTCTCCTGTAAGAAAGAGTGAGTTGTGAAGCAGATTTCCGTGGGCTCCTTCAGGGGTTATAGACTAAATTGTGTCCCCCAAAGTTCACATATTGAGGTGTAACTCCTGCTATGTCAGAATGTGACTGTATTTGGAGACAGAGTCTTTAAAGATGTGATTAAGTTAAAACGAGGTCACTAGAGTGGGCCCTACCTCAGTATGACTGATGTCTTTATAAGAAGAGAAAATTTGGACACAGATGTATACAGAAGGAAGACCAAGAGAAGATACAAGGAAAAGATGGCTCTGATGGTTAATTTCATGTGTCACCTTGACTGGATCATGGGGTGCCCAGATATTTGGTTAAATATTATTATAGGTGTGTCTGCAAAGGTGTTTCTGGATGAAATTAACATTTGAATCAGTAGACTGAGTAAAGCAGATTTCCCTGCCCAGTGTAGGTGGCCTTATGCAATCCACTGAAGGCCTGAGTAGAGGAAAAGGTGGAGTAAAGGAGAATCCACTCTTGGCTTGACTGTCTTTGAGCTGGGACATCAGTCTTCTCCTGCCTTCAGACATAGACGTGGGCTGGAACTAACACAGTTGCATAAGTTCTTGGACCTTTGGACTTGGACTGGAACAAGACTGTCTGCTTTTCTGGGTCTCTAGCTTGCTGACTGAAGATCTTAGGGCTTCTCAGCCTCCACAGCCACATGAGCCTATTCTTTGTAATCTCTGTTTTTCTCTCTCTATTAAACTTTTCATCCATCCCATTGGTTCTGTTTCCCTGGAGAACTCAGACTGATACAAAGACCGTCTACAAGTCAAGGAGAGAGACCTTAGGAGAAACCAACCCTTGATCTCAGACTTCTGGCTATCAGGACTGTGAGAAAATAAATTTCTATTGTTTAAGCCACCCAGTCTGTAGAGCTTTGTTATGGCAGCCTTAGAAAACCAACACAGGTGGCAGTGGCTTCTTGCAGCACTTGATCTCTGGGTGGTGTTACTTTTCCTTCCTTCTTTCCATTTTGTTTCTGTAGTCTTTTTTTTACACTTTAAAGTAATATCCATGGTATTAAATTCCTTTGTGCTTAAAATACCTAAGATGGTTTTCTTTTCCTGCCTAAACCCTGACTGATATAGTACTAGCTGCCAAGGATGATAGCACATAATGTTGGATCAAACTGCATTTATTGAAATGGATTCCATTGCTAGAACTTTTGAAATCTATGCATTATTTTGAGTAGCTGAAGTGGTTACTGTCAGTTTGTTTAGTTGACTGAAATCTGGAGTTGACTGTAGCCTAATTCCATGAAGTTAAGGTGCCATAACTTTTCTGGTACAATGGAAAGGAAAGAATCCAAAGGCTTAGGGAGAAGAATGTTGAAATAAATTTCTCAAGTGAAATTTCCTTCATTGTGTCTGCAGGAAGGCCTAGAGTATTAAGAAATGCAGGCCGGGTGCAGTGGCTCACACCTGTAATCCCAGCACTTTGGGAGGCCGAGGCAGGTGGATCACCTGAGGCCAGGAATTTGAGACCAGCCTGGCCAACATGGAGAAACTCCATCTCTACTAAAAATACGAAAATTAGCTGAGTGTGTTGGTGTGTACCTGTAATCCCCACTACTCAGGAGCCTAAGGCAGCATAATCATTTGAACCCAGGAGGCAGAAGTTGCAGTGAGCCAAGATAGCACCACTGCACTCCAGCATGGGCAACAGAGCGAGACTCTGTCAAAAAAAAAAAAAAAAAAAAAAAGGAAAGAAAAAGAAATGCATTGACAAGAGAAGCATCATCATTCCATAAAGCTCTCTGGTGTCTGTCTCCTGCCAGCTGCAAGTGAAAGTGATAGATGCCACTATTATGGGACACCCCAGAGTGGCTGAGACCATGTGGCAGCACTTAAGTACCAGGGACACTGGGTCAGTTACTGAAATGGTTAGAACGGTGGAGCAGGAATCAGAATGCTGTGACCCAATGTGACCCAATGTGGCTATTTGGTCAGTGTCTTTAGGATTCGTAGATGGGCAACCAGTCGGAGTAGTACTTATAATCAGAAATATTTGCGATCTGGACAACAGGCATTGATATTGTCAGTTTGTCACCACAGTAGAGTTGTGTCCTATCACCCTAATCTCTGGCAAGCTAATTCAAAAACTTAAAGTCTTTTGAGTGAAGGAGAGATGGAAACTCCTTGAGGAGGTGCTCGCGACGCCACCACAGTTCTATAGTGTAAATATTCCTGCAAGATTCCCCCCAAGGACCTGCATCGACATATCGGTATGACAACGACTTGAAGAAAGGGAAATACAATATCTTTAGGAATTGTAGGTAATGCATTTGAATTAATGTTAATCTCTGGTGACCTGAAATGCATCCATGATCTGCAAGAGTGGGGGCTCGTGGAGGTGGAAGACAGACGGAGTTTTGGTCTAAATCCGTCTCACGGTGAGTCTAGAAAGTCTTCGAGTCTTCCTCAGCATTACTTCCAACGTTTTTGAATGCGTGATTGGAATTGCTCTACGGGTAACTGGCAGAATTATTATGTTGAGTCCCTGATTTATGGACTGAGGGCTACTAAGGTAGAAAGATTCAAGCAAAAGTCCCTGGGATGGTAAACCAAAGTGAATGTCATACACCTGATGAACTACAAGAGTCAGTGCCCCAGCCAAAGACTTGAAAGATGCAGGGATGGTGATTCCTCCCATATCCCCTCTTATTGTGCCTATTGACCTGGCCAGAAGACAGATGGGTCTTGCAGAATGACTATGCGTTTTTAAAAACTTAATCAGATATGATGACAATTGCAGCAGCCATCTAGTGGGAGCAGGTGCTGCTGGAGACTGAGCCAGCTGTTCATCCAACTTTCTACTCATTTATGGTATGCTCCTCTGGATGTCCACCGCTATAACCTGGGCTTCAGATAATATCCAGCTAATAATGAGCAGCAGTGACTGAATGACATTGGGTTCTGTGGTCAGGCATTCACTCTCAACTAGAGCTCAGCAGTAAGCCAGAAGCTGTTTCTCAAAGGATTATTTGAAGAGGATCACATGGCTTTGCTTTAAAACCTTAGAGGTGTGTACTACTACTAGGGTTAGCCAGAGATTCCATACAGTGTCCTTATCTGCCACAAACACAGTATGCATCACTAAATCTTCCAGATTATATCCAAGTGGCTGGACAGCTTTCACTAATTGGATTAATTGCAGAGTCTTCTCTTGCTTTCAACCTAATTCACATCTGGACTTACAGGTTTCTTGGTAAATGAGTTAGAGTTACACACTTAAATGTGGTACATGTGGGGCATGACCTTACATTTCAATTTGCCAACAAAACAACAACAACAAACAAAGCCAAAAAAATCCCCCAAAATAACCCAACAATTTTCCTATGCCAGTCGTTAATTATAAAAGATAAAAATCTCCACCGGGCATGGTGGCCAGCACTTTGGGAGGCCTAGACGGGCGGATCACGAGGTCCGGAGATCGAGATCCACCTCGCCAATATGGTGAAACCCCGTCTCTACTAAAAATACAAAAAATTAGCCGGGCGTGGTGGCAGGCGCCTGTAGTCCCAGCTACTCCGGAGGCTGAGGCAGGAGAGTGGCGTGAATCCAAGAGGCAGAGCTTGCAGTGAGCCACGATGGCGCCACTGCACTCCAGTCTGGGCATTAGAGAAGAAAATGACTGGTTTGAAGGAAGCACACCACCTACCCTTGACAGGAAATCAGACACAGGCTTGGTGTGTGTGGGCTGTTCTAATTGCTGTCTTACCACAGCAAATTGCTTAGTGACGTGAAACCTGTTTTGCTGGCTTTTGTTCTCACTTCCCAACACTGGATCATGAGCCTCCTGAAAAGCACTCACCCAGCCCTGCAGGTTTCTTGCCTGTCCTTTCTGTGACTCTAATTTCCACCTGTTTCTTCTTTTCCTCATCTGATTTCACTCACTGCTTTCTGTGGCTGGAGCCCCCTTGGCCTAAGAAGGGCTTTAAAGAGCCGCAGCCATGGCTTCTGGGGCCTTTGGACCTGTCTCCTCCATCTCTGTCACCCCTGCTGAAGCTGAGTTACATTAATCCCCATATACGAAAGCCAGCACCATGCAGAGACTTATGGGTGCCTGGAGCTAAAGAAACAATGTGCACCCCTATCAACATGTTCTCATCTGTCTTTTAATGATATTATATTTTAGAATACTAAAGAAGTTGAAAAATATTGAAAAATTGATAGGCAAATATATTACAACTTACAACATTATTGCAAATTTAAATATTTTATTTGTATTCCATGAAAGAATCTATTTATTATAATTTGACTTTCCTACCTCTGATGGAAGCAAAAACATCAATAGTATCTCTAAAATTTACTTCCAGAAAAATATCAATCATTAAAAAATAAGGCTTGGCATGGCCCTGTTGGATCCTGTCTTTATTTTTAAATTCTGATATTTTGTTTATCCTGGATTTTTTTCCATTGATTTTGCTTTTCAAAAAAAATTGCATTAAAATAATTTTTGTCTTAATTACTGAATTTTGGGGGCACCCCCTCAAACTTTAGGCCCAAGGCAAGTGTTTCTCCTACCTCATCCTTTTGCTGGCACTGACAAAGCTATGCTTGTGTTCTATCTTCTTTTTATTTTTTATTTTTAGTTACAGGGTCTTGCTTTGTTTTCCAGGCTGGTCTTGAACTCCTGGCCTCAAGCAATCCTCCCAAAGTAGCTGGGATTACAGTCAGTGCTGTGTTCTACATCAGAGGGGGCAGAGGGCTTGCCTGCTGATGTTAGCAGAACACCTGGATGGATTACTCCAACAGGCAGATAAAACACATGCTTGAGGCACCTGCAAAGTAGACACACCAAAACCCCTGGTATGATGGGGGTGGTGAGGAAGGCTCGGGGCTGATTTAATTTATAGGAATTTGGGTGGGAAGGGCCATTGGGTCAGCAAACATTTTCTGCAAAGAGCCAGAGAGCAAATTTTTTTGACTTTGCTGCCCATACAGTGGGAGATATTCAACTCTGTCTTTGTATCACTAAAGAATGCATAGACAATACATTATGAGCATGGCTCTATATTCCAATAAAATTTTATTTACAAAAACAGAAGGAGGTCAAGATTTGGTTTGCAGGCTGTGGTTTTCTGACCCTTGTCCTAGAATATCCTAAATCAAACAAAATTTATCATCACAAAAATTAATTTTCTTCCAAAAACTTACCTCTGACCTACCTCAAAAACCCCACTAGCACAATTCTCTGACCATATCAAGATCCACTGACTCCACCACTTTTCTGCTTTTCATCCTCCCGTCTCCCCTCATGGGCTCACTTCCCTCCTTATCTTACATGGTTCCATGAACTGTCAATAACACTGTAAATATAATAGTTCCTTGCTCACACTGGTAATTCTCTTGCTATGTCCCCCTCACCCCATTTACATATCTGGCAAACCCTCAGCCCTGGGTAAATCTGACATTTGGCTTTCTCTGAGTTTTTACACTATCCTGCAGACTGGTCTTGCTCTAAATTGATGTCCACACATTTCAAATGGGCCCCATTCACTCTATTTCATTTCCCTCATCAATTGCTCTCCTACTCTGAGTCAACTTGTCCTCATCTCCTCCCCTTGGCAAACCTCTACCCCTAACCCTCTGCCTACTCTCCACTGATGATATCACCTCTTATTTCAGTGAGAAAACAGAAGCAATACAAAGAGAACTGCCTCATCTTATCACCACCAGATCCACCAACCAATCTGCAGGAGCCTACTTTCTGCCCCAGGGTGAGCAGCCCCTGCTTCCATACAAGGATCTCTCCTGTTAGAAACTCTCCTTGCCCCTACACCAATTCTAGTTTATGTTCCATGTCTGTGTCTTCCTTAAAAGCAACTCTCCTAGAAAGGCTTGTCTATGCTTTTTTTCTCCACATCTTCACTTCCCATTCTGTCCTCCACCACCTCCATTCCATCTTGCTATCATCAAGAGTCAATTCTCTTTCCTTATCTTACTCAACTCTCAACAACACTTCTTTTTTCTCAAAACCATGTCTTCACTTTGATTTTGGAATACCACACTCTGTTTTTTCTCTTACCTCTCTGGCTACTGCTTGTTAGTTTCTTTTTATGCTCCTGCTATTAAATCCTGGAGTCCCCCAGAATTCAATCTTAAGATTTCTTTTCTTTTCATTTTCCAAGTGATCTCAAATAATGGCATGATTTTAAATATCATCTGTATGCTGGTAACTCCTAAATTTATATCTCAAGTCTTGACATCTTCCCTTACTTCCAGACTTGTAAATCTGTCTACTCAAAAGGTCAGCTTGAATATTTAATAAACATCATAAATTTAACAGGTCCAGGGCAGAACTTGATCAACCACCATTTTCCAAACCCCTTCATCTCCCATTAAATGATATTGCCATTTATCTGGTTGTTCAGGTCAAAATTTTGGAGGCATTTTAACTCTTCTTTCTTTCATACCTCACTTACAATTATTCAACTATGTCTTCAAAATATATTCCAAATCTTTTTATTCACCCTAATCTCCACTGTTAACCATCTTATTCTGTGCCACTGTGGTTGTTTTCAAATTTGAAAATTATTTGCTTCTCTCCCTTCAAAATTTGGATTTTAATTCTCATGCTCTTGAATGTGAGTTATACTTAGTGATTCATTTCTAATGGATGCAATGTGGTGGAAGAGAGGCTGTGAAATCGCTTGTTCTGGGGAGAACCAGCTGCCATGTCAGAACGATGTGCAAGCGCCCTTTGGAGAAATCCGAGTGGTGAGGAACTGAGACTTTCTGTCAACAGCCATGTGAGTGACCCATCCTGGAAGTGGATCCATCAGCCCAAGTCAAGCCTTCAGATAATGTCAGCCCTGGCTGACACCTTGACTGTAGCTTCATGAGAAACCCTGAACCAGAATTACTCAGCTAAGTGACTTCTGGAATATAAATATGTGAGATAATAAATGTTTATTATTTTAAGCTTTAAATTTTGGGGATAATTTGTTATTTAACAATAGATAAATAACATACTTTATTAGTTTCCTAGGGTTGCCATAACAAATTACTACAAACTGGGTGGGTTAAAACAACAGAAATTTGTTCTCAAACAGTTCTGGAGGATAGATGTCTGAAAAAAGATGTTGGTAGGGCTACATTCTCTCTCTGAAAGATCTAGGGAGGACTTCCTCCCTTCTTCTTCCAGCTTCGGTGGGCCTAAACATCCCTTGGTTGTAGCTCCATTACATAATTGTCTGCTCTAACCTTCACATGGCTTTCTCCACTATCTCTGTGTCTTCTTCTCTTCCATCTCTTATAAGGACACTTGTCATTAGATTTAGGGCCCATCAGGATAATCCAGGATGACCTCGCCTTGAGATCCTTAACTTGATTACATCTGTAAAGACTTATTTTCCAAATAAAGTCACAGTCACAAGTTCCAGGAGTTAGGATGTAGACATATCATTGGGACGACCACCTTTAAACCCACTGCATACAACATCATCATTTCTTATCAGGGTGGCATCTTAACAGGTCTCTGTATTTCTATTTTTACACACACACACACACACACACACACACACACACCCCACATATGGTTTTTTCTGTATACAGCAACCTGAATGGTCTTTTAACACATAGTCATATCATGACACTCCCCTCTAATGAATTCTTAACACGTTTAGAATAAAATGCAAACTCCTTCCATGGCTAATAGGGTAGGTAGATTTGGCCTAGCCTATCTCTGACCTAATTTGTTCAGATACTACTGATGTCATCTATGGTCATAGGTGACTCTCAGGCAGAGAAGAACAAGGGCCAAGGAAGTTATCATGACAATGGGAGGCCAGTCATTCACAGGAGGAGTATGTGAATAACACACATCCAGAAGCTTAAGCTGAAATCAGTATGTAAGTTTCACAGAGGCTGGAAGGAATATACAGGGAATGGAATGGCTGAAAACACTTTCAGGGATTGAGACTTAGAAGGATGGGAAAGAGTAGATATCAGATAGAGAAGTCAGAGATACACTTGTGGAGTTCAGCATAAATGAGTGAATCCATGGAGGAGGCATAGCATTGTTATAATGACTGGTATTAGTATATTCATTCCTCATTCCTCCTCTGCATTCCTGGATCCTGCACATGTGTAGTGATACCAGGACGATGTAAGACTCCACAGAGGATTGTAACTGGACTTCAGCAGTTACTCCAGGTTCACAATATAAGGACTTTTGAAAAAATGAATTGCCCAGGTATGTGAATATTAGAGTGGTAGAGTAAAATAAATATGAGTTAGACATCTATTTTCAAATCCCAATTCTTCCACTTAGTAAGTATGGACTTGTTTAAGTTACCTGCACTCTTTGACTCTCATCTTGCAGAATTCTTCTGCAAAATGGGGATAATAATACCTGTGCTGAATGCTCTGGATTGGGCCTCTCAGCCTTCATTTCAGCAGTCTTCTCATTGGAGAGGTTGAAAAACTAAAAACTACATTTCCCAGATTTCTCTGTGGCAGAGTTTAGGATGTGAATTCAGTTATATCAATCATAGAATTTGGCACATATAATATTTAGAAAGTTAGAGGTGAAATGTAAGTAAAATTTTCCTGCAAGAAGGTTGTAGAAACCTGTGACACTCCTACGGATTGCTCTATAGTTCCAGTCCCCAGCTTCGTGGAGGTAGAAGAAGTGGTAGTGTCCATACTACTTCTTCTCATTTTTACAATTTTTTTATTTTTAATTTTTGTGGCTACATAGTAGGTGTATATACTTATGGAGTAAATGTGATGTTGTGATATAGGCATACAATGTTTAATAACCACATCATGGAAAATAGGGTATCCATCCCCTCACACATTTATTCTTTGTGTTACAAACAATCCATTTATACTCTTTTAGTTATTTAAAAATGTACAATTAAATTGTTATTGACTATAGTCACCCTGTTGTGCTATCAAATACGAGTTCTTATTTATTCTATTTTTTATACCCATTAAACATCCCTATCTCCCCCCACCCCGCCCAGCAGCCCACTACTTTGTCTAGCCTCTGGTAACCATCCTTCTAGTCTTTATCTCCATGAGTTCAATTGTTTTGATTTTTAGATATCAAAAGTAAGTGAGTACATGTGATGTTTGTCTTTCTATGCATGGCTTATTTCCCTTAACATAATGGCTCCCTGTTCTATCCATGTTGTGGCAAATGACAGAATCTCATTCTTCTTACGGCTGAATAGTAAGTACTCCATTGTGTATATTTACCACATTTTCTTTATTCATTCATCTGTTGATGCACACTTAGGTTGCTTCCAAATCTTGGCTATTGTAAACAGTGCTGCAACAAACATAGGAGTGCAGCTATCTGTTTGATAGAATGATTTCCTTTCTTTTGAGTTTTTACCCAGCAGTGGGATAGCTGAATCACACGGTAGCTCAATTTTTAGCTTTTTGAGGAGCCTCCAAACTGTTCTCCATAGTGGTTGTACTAACTTACATTCCCACCAACAGTGTATAGGGTTCACTTTTCTTCACATCCTTGCCAGCATTTGTTATTGCCTGTCTTTTGGATATAAGCCATTTCAACTGGGGACAGATTATATCTCACTGTATTTTTGATTTCCATTTTTCTGATCATCAGTGATGTTGAGCACATTTTCATATGCCTATTTGCCATTTGTATGTATTCTTTTGAGAAATGTCTATTCAAATCTTTTGCCCATCTTTTGATTGGATTATTAGACTATTTACTATAGAGTTACTTGAGCTCCTTATATATTCTGGTTATTAATCTCTTGTCAGATGGGTAGTTTGCAAATATTTTCTCGCATTCTGTGGGTTGTCTCCTCACTTTGTTGATTGTATCCTTTGCTGTTCAGAAGCTTTTTAATCTGATGTGATTCCATTTGTTCATTTTTGCTTTGGTTGCCTGTACTCATGAGGTATTGCTCAAGATACTTTTGCCCAGACTAATGTCTTAGAGATTTTTCCCAATGTTTTCTTGTACTAGTTTCACCATTTAAGGTCTTAGATTTAAGTCTTTAGTCCATTTTGATTTTATTTTTGTATATGGTGAGAGATAGCGGTCTAAGTTTCATTCTTCTGCATATGGATATCCAATTTTCCCAGTGCCATTTATTGAAGAGACTATCTTTTCCCCAGCATGTATTCTAGGTACCTTTGTACCAAGTTCACTGTAGGTGTGTGAATTTGTTTCTGTGTTCTCTATTCTGTTCCATTGATCTATGAGTCTGTTTTTATGCCAGTACCATGCTCTTTTTGTTACTATAGCTCTGTAGTATATTTTTTAGTTAGGTAATGTAATTTTTCCAGTTTTATTCTTTTCATTTAGGATACTTCTGGTTATTCTGGGTCTTTTGTGGCTCTATGTAAATTTTAGAATTGTTTGTTTGTGTTTATATGAAGAACGTCATTGGTATTTTGTAAGGGATTTGCACTTAATCCGTAGATTGCTTTGGGTAGTGTGGACATTTTAACAATATTGATTCTTCCAATGTGTGAACATGGAATATCTTTCCATTTTTTGTGTCTTCCTTAATTTATTTCATTTGTGTTTTTTATTCATTTTTGGTATCTTTCACTTCTTTGGTTAATTCTAGGTATTTAATTTTATGTGTGGCTATCACAAATTGGATTACTTTTAAAATTTATTTTTCAGATTGTTCACTATTGGGATATAGAAACGCTACTGATTTTTGTATGTTGATTTTGTATCCTGCAACTTTACTGAATTTGTTTATCAGTTCTAACAGTTTTTCGATGGAGTCTTTAGGTATTTCCAAATATAAGGTTATATCATCTGCAAACAAGGATAATTTGACTTCTTCCTTTTCAATTTGGATGTCCTACATTTCTTTTTTTCTGATGGCTCTAGCTAGGACTTTCAGTAGTATGTTGAATAACAGTGGTGAAAGTGGGCATTCTTGTTGTGTTCTAGATCTTAGAGGAAAGGCTTTCAGTTTTTCCCTATTCAGTATGATACTAGTGGTGAGTCTGTCATTGATGGCTTTTATTATGGTGAGGTATGTTTCTTCTATGCCCAGTTTTTCAAGTGAATTTATCATGAAGGGATGTTGAATTTTATGGAATGCTTTTTCTGCATCAATTGAAATGATCATATGGTTTTTGTCCTTCATTCTGTTGATATGATATATCACATTGATTAATTCGCATATGTTGAACCATCCTTGCATCTGTGGGATAAATGCCACTTGGTCATGATGAATGATCTTTTTAATGTATTCTTGAATTCAGTTTGCTAGTATTTTGTTGAGAATTTTTACATCAATAGTCATTGGGGATATGGCCTGTAGATTTCTTTTTATGGTGTATCTTTGTCTGGTTTTTGTATTAGGGTAATACTGCCCTCGTATAATAAGTTTGGAAGTATTCCCTACTTATCTATTTTTTGAAATAGTTTGAGTATAATTGGTATTAGTTCTTCTTTAATTGTTTGGTAGAATTCAGCAGTGAAGCCATTAGATCCCAGGCTTTTCTTTACTGGGAGACTTTTTGTTATGGCTTCTATCTTGTTACTTGTTATTGGTATGTTTAGGTTTTGGATTTCCTCATGCTTGAAAAAATTCAGCCATGAAGAAATTCAACCATGGTAGATAGGTTGTGTAAGCTGTGTAGGAATTTGTCTATTTCTTCTGGACTTTCCAATTTATTGGCATATAATTGCTCATAGTAGACGGTAGTGATCTTTTGAATTTCTGTTAAATCAGTTGTAATGTCTCCTTTTTCTTTTCTGATTTTGGATGTTCTCTCTTTTTTTCTTTATTAGTCTGGCTAAATGTTTGTCAATTTTGTTTAACTTTTCAAAAAAATCAACTTTTTTTCATTGATCTTTTGTATCATTTCCTTCATTTCAATTTCACTTATTTCTGCTCTAATCTTTATTATTAATATTTATTTTCTTCTATTTTTTGATTTGGTTTGCTCTTGCTTTTCTAGCTCTTTAAGGTGTATCATTCTATTGTTTATCTGAAGTTTGTCTTCTTTTTTGAAGTAGGCACTTATAACTGTAAACTTCCCTCTTAGTACTGCTTTTGCTGTATCTCACAGGCTTTGGTATGTTGTGTTTCCGCTATGATTTGTTTCAAGAAAATTTTCAATTTTCTTTTCAACTTCTTCATTGACCCCACTGGTCATTCAGGAGCACATTGTTGAATTTCCATGTATTTGTATGGTTTCCAAAACTCCTCCTGTTGTTGATTTCTCCTCTTGTTGTTGCATTGTGGTCAGTGAAAATGCTTGATATTATTTCAATTTTGTTGAATGTTTTGACCTGTTTTGTGACCCAACACTCTCAAGGATTTGTCCTTGAGGATGATCCATGTGCTGAGGAAAAGAATGTGTATTTTTTCAGACATTGGATAAAATGTTCCATAAATATCTATTAGGTCCATTTGGTCTATAGTGCAGATTAAGTCCAGTGTTTCTTTGTTGGTTTTCTGTCTGGAAGAGCTTTCCAATGCTGAAAGTGGAGTGTTGCAGTCTTTAGTTATTATTGTATTGAGGCCTGTCTTGCTCTCTAGCTCTAATAATATTTGCTTTATGTATCTGGGTGATCCAGTGTTGGGTGCACATATATTTAAAATTGTTATATCCTCTTGCTGAATTGACCGCTTTATTATTGATAGTGACAGGAGGCAGTCAAATGCCTAGGCAGATAAGAGCAGGTCCTCAGTGAAACCTCACCTCCAAGCTGAAGACAGTTTAAAGCCTGAAAGCCAAGCTACAAGTTAAATCCATGGACTGATTGAGAACGTGTCTTTCCTTTTGGCATGCTTTCCTCTGATCCACACCCTTCACCTATTTTACATATACCTACCCTTTCCTAATTGGTTTTCTACACTGTTGTGCCCACCTTTGAGTGGTGTCTTTGCTTTAAATTTTCTTGCATGCTCACAAACCAATCAGCATACACTCCCTGTTGTGAGTCTATAAAAAGCCCCAGACCCAGCCACACTGAGAGGCAAAAAACCCACCTGACTGCAGGGGTGGGGTACCTCCCCCAACATCCCCTCTCCACTGAGAGCTGTTCCATCACTCAATAAAATTCTTCTTCACCCATCATCATGACTTCATTCTTGGATGCTGGGCAGGAGCTCAAGACCCACCTAGTGTGGGTACCCAGAAAGGCTGTCACACTGGCCCTTTGCCCTTGCCAGAGGGCAGCTGCTCCATGCAATTGATCCAGGGGCCAACTGAGCTGCTAACATGTCACTGTCCATTGGGCTGTGGACGGCAGAACTAAAAGAGCTAATTAGCACACTAACACCCACTATGGGGCTTCAAAATCGTGAGCACCCATGTCTGGATGCCACTGTATTGCCCTCAAGGTGACATGCCTGGTCTGGCTGTGGGACCCACGTGGAGCTTGCTCCTGTGTCAGTGCTCAGAGTGGCTGGCCAGATCCTGCCTTGCTCGCTCATGTGCTCCCTTCTGCAAGAAGGTGAGCATGGTAGGCCAAGTAGATAAGGCACCCCTGCTGTGAGTCTGGCAAAGGGGCCAAGAAAAATCCTGTGTCATTTTGGAGGCTTGCCCAGGATCCCTGAAGGGTGAGTGAATGCGAACCAAGATGCTTCACTTTTTCTGAGGCTTCTTGTCCTCAGACTTTTTTCTGAAGGCAGATGAAGCACTGAACCTCTGATTAGCTAGTTAAGAATGAATGGTACAACTACACAGGACAGGATGCTGGAGAGGACCCTTCTGTCACTCTTGGGAGCTGGAAATATCAGTCTTACTCCTTTCTGTGATATTTTCCTTCTTGTTTTGGGGGCTGTCATGGTGCCTATCTTGTCTTTTACAATGTTAAGAGTGTTGTTGCAAACTACAGAGATATTACTGACTAGAATGGGTGCTTGGCCCAGTCATCAAAAATGTAATTCAGAACAATGTGTTTTCTGTCTGTTCTTAGAGGCAAAAAGGGTACAGTGTTTAAGAGTTTTTTCTTCCTATAGAAGAAACTCATTTGCATACAGTGAGAGGCTTTTACCCACAAGCACCTACCCCACCCCCACACTTAGGTTGTCTTTTTCTTTTTCTCTACCATGTCAGAAGTTAACACAGCCCTGCAAATACGGGGAGCTTTTCTATGTGAGAGTTTTTCTTTTTTCCTTTTGAAAGGCATCTTTTTTCCTTTTGAAGGGCCAGGTCCCCCTTTCTCTCCCTTGTTTGAGGAGGACCCAGTTCTACAGCTTTACCTTAGCATTCAGCTTATGATAAAGAGGCAGCAAAGGAGCAGCCCCACTGGCTGCTGTCTGCAGTTTAGCAAGGGCCACCTGGGACTTACTTAATTTAGTGAGTCCATGCACCCTCCTGAGGCAGTTATTTGTCCCAAACTCAATTCCAAGCTTCAGGTTAAAGCCCTAGAAAGGAAAACTGGATCTGAGGGATCCAGAGGCAGATGGCAATGGAATTCAAGGGACACAGCACAGGTGAGCATGACTAATTCCTGCCAACGAGGCCCCCCACCATTTCATGGATGGAGGTCATGCTAGCATCCATGGCATAGATGAGGTTACCAACAGCAGGGAGAATAGAAAATGTGTAGGTGAGTGCAGATAATTCTTACTCTCTAGGACGCCCTATTCCACATGGGTGAAAGTCACATTGGCACCCATGGGTAGCACCCCGTGGAGTTTGCTGGGACTCAGGGATACAAAGACAGAAGAAAGAAGACACTTTTTCTTTCTTTCCCTCATATGCCCTGGGTATTTGCTTGGGGGAAAAAAGGCACTAAAGGACACCGTTTCCCCTCTTTCCAGATGGGTAACCAACCATTTTCAGCTACTCTCCATACAACAGGACACTCCTCTCAGATGCATCCCCCAAACTGGGAAAAGTTAATTTTCCCAAATCTTAAACTTTTTGGCTTAAAAATGAGCCAGGAAAAAATTACAGGCCTAACTGAGCAAATCTATTAAGGAGGGACAAGTTTTTTAGTATGCAAATAACCTCTTTGTCTGCTCCCCCTTTACAAGACTCCAGAGTCACAAAAGGGCTCCACAGCTAAGGGAAGGGAGCCCAGAAGCCTGACATACTGGCAAAAGGGTAAAAGGTTTTTTTTTGTTTGTTTGTTTGTTTTTTTAAACTAGCCAGACTTCTGGCCTTCCTCTCCCTGTGCAAACTGGTAGAATGAATGATAAAAATCACTGTTTATATCCTCTGTAAACTTTTGATTAATAGGAAAAAAGGATGTGTGAGGCTAGACTTAACCTGTAACAAATCTGTTGTACTTTGTGCTAAGAATTTATCTTTCTATGTCTTTCTATTAGAAAGAGGGGTACCTTAGGATAGAATGCAGGTCTAGGACCCCATAATCCCACTTTTGAAACTATCCCAGCAAACTGGTCAGTAACAAACTTTGCTACAGGTCTCTGAAGGGAAAAAAACTGAATGAGGTCTCCATCTTTTTTTATGTCCTTGGGAGCTTGACCATGTAACCATGTGGCAGTACTTTCTTTTGGTGCCTGCCATTTTACAATTGTGGCTCAGGTTCAATCCTGGCTTAGGGAATGAGTACTTTCTGGCTAATATCTGTGTTGCTTTTACAATTTGCTGATTCTCTTTGCCTCCCTTAGCTTCCAGCTTCCGTTCTTAAATCTTCCTTTCTCTGAACTACCTTTAAAGATTCTAGATTTTGTAAAAACTGCTTACCAGCTCTTTGAAAATACCTTGTACACTCACTGTTAAATCATACCTTAGTTAAGGTTTGTTGGTTTCACCTGTGAGGTTACTTTTGGTAAAGTTCAAAAGCCAGAAATATTGGCCACTTGGTATGGCTAAAGTCAGGTAACAAGAGATTTAAAAGGATTTTCTTAAAGAGTGCTATGGTTAAAAGTCAGCTTAATTAAAAGTGGATATCCATGCTATAGGTATATTTAAAAGGGTTTTATGTTTTTCTCTTCTTGGATCTTGTTTCACTGAAAAAGAGTTTTGTTCTTCTTGGCCAACTGCATTATTTTTCTCAATTTTGTCTTGCCACTCTTAATGCACGCATGAGAGGCCCTAAGATAACTTCTGATGGCCTGGGACTCCCTGGAAAAAGCAGAGGAGGCACCATTGACCCTGTTTTGGAAAAAAACTTCTGTTTTCCTCACGGATCCCCAAGAATTAAAAGTGACTAAATCCCTCTCAAAATATGTTTTTGTCTTTTAGCTATATCCGCTTATTAGGCCGTAGAAACTGCATGTTTTCTTACCGTGTTTGTTGAAGGGCTCCACCCTGAGGCCAATAATCTAATTAGGAGATTGGCCAGTGAAAAATCTTACAACTACTGGATCTTCTGTCTGTCTGTGTAGTTATATATGTGTTATGTGTGTGATGTTTATATAAAAAAGAGCTCTAATTAATTGGCTTAGAGAAGAACACATGCTTAGATTAAATATTATTTGATGCAAAAAAGAAAAGCTGTAATGCTTTTAGTTCATGGGACTTTAATTTTTGAGAAATAAAAACAGTTTTAAAGATTATTAGTAAAATACAAATGTCTTCAAAATGTAAATATGTGGTCTAAATTATGTAGGTCAGATACTGGGCTTGTTAAATGCTTTAAGGTTATAAACTGCTTCTTTGGCTTTTGAAAGTTGTTCAACTTGCTTGCTTTATGGTTTGGTAAGACCTGGGGACATATGGAATTCAAAATGTCCCTAACTGTGCTGGAAAGAGTTAGACCCTATCTGTGCCTAGTACATAATTAAAATAACTTACCATGCTTTACATTAAAATTAAAAATTGCTAAGGGTTACCATTATAATATGTAATTGAGACTACTGAACATAGATTTACATGCAAGGTGTGCAAGGAAAGTAAAATGTGTTTTTCGTACAAGATTATAAGAAAGCATGGGAATGTAAATTTTTGCCTAGTTCAGAGGGTTAAAGGATTGTTTTAAACTGGATAAAGATAAAGCTGAAGGTTTAAACAAGTTGTGGAAAGTTTGTAAAAATTAATCTTGCAAGAGAAATTTTGTATGTGAACATATTGACTAAATTCAAAAGAGTATTATAGGTTTTTCCCTAAATTGAGCATTAAAATAAAAGAATAAAACAAGGATTTCTTAGGGCACTGATCTGCTCTTTAACAAAAATTTGTAAAGTGTTATAAAAGATTCACAAGAATCTTACCTCATGATCAAACTGGTTAAGATTGGATAGAATTATCTATAATATTTCATTAGAAAATTGGGGTTGACATTAATAGTAGACTAATGAAAGGGTGAAATTTGCTTTCTCTCCCTTGAATGAGATTTTCATGTAATAGTAAAGGATAATAAAAAATTTTTGTTTGCTTTGTGAATCAACTACTCAAAAAATAAGGAAAAGACAACAGACAGATTGTTTGGAAAGCTAAATCTTTCCTCCTAATGAGTAAAGGTTTTTGCCTTAAAAATTTTTTTTGAGTCATTATTTTGGCTAAGTAAATGACTTATGGAAATCTGGAATTCTGTTTCATAATAGCAAATGTTTTAAGCCTCTAACATATTTAACAGGCTTCCCAAAATCAAACTTCAGTTTCAAGGTTGTCTTCCTTGACCTCTAACTTTTGGATGCTACAGAGGGCCCCTGGGTCATCCAAAAGAGAGGTAAATAGGATTATTTGACATGTTTAGTTATGTGGAATGCCAAAATGAAAATAATGTTTAATCTTCTTCAGGTTATATTTTACTAAGAAATTTTAATATATGTTCCAACATGGTATGGGGTTTCTAAAAAATTCTAATGTTTGAGTATATGCTATCAATAATAATTAAGGTTATTATCTTAAGTTATTGTAAATCACAGAAATAACCAAATTTCTTTGTCAATTGTGTTTTGACTGTGACTACCTGAAGACATTTTATTATTCGTTTTTTGTTTGTTTTGCGTTCTTCTCTTCCTTCTTTCTTTTCTTCCTCTCTCTTTTTTAGTGAATCATATCTCTGGTGATATGCTTTAGTTTCTTGGTTTTTAATCCTTTGTGTATTCATTGTATGACATTTGGTTTGAGGTTACCATGAGGCTTGCAAATGCTATCTTATAACCCATTACTTCAAGGTGATAACAACTTAATACCATTTATATAAGCAAACAAACAAGTAAAAAGAAAACTAGTAAAAACTCTACACCTTAACTTTGTCCCCCTGTTTTTCAAGTTTCCATTGTTTTTGTTTATATCTTAAGGTATTGTCTATGTCCTGAAAAGTTGTTATAGTTATGATTTTTGATTGGTGCATGGTTAGTCTTTCTACTTAGGACAAGAGTAGTTTACAACCTATAGTTACAGTGTTATAATATTCAGTGTTTTTCTGTGTACTTACTATTACCAGTGAGTTTGTATCTTCAAATGATTTTTTTTGCTCATTAATCTCCTTTTCTTCCTAATTGAAGTACTCCCTGTAGCATTTCTTACAGGGTGTGTCTGGTGTTGATGAAATCCTTCAGCTTTTGTTTGTCTGGGAATATCTTTATTTCTTCTTTATATTTGAAGGATATTTTCCCTATATGTACTATTCTAGATTAAAAGTTTTTTCCTTCAGCCCTTTAAATATGTCATGCCATGGTCTCCTGGCCTGTAAGGTTTCCACTAAAAAGTCTGCTCTGAATGTATTCGAGCTCCATTGTATGTTATATATTTCTTTACTTTTGCCACTTTTAGGATCCTTTCTTTATCCTTGACCTTTGGGAATTTAATTATTAGATGGCTTAAGGTAGTCTTCTTTGGATTAAATCTGCTTAATATTTTATAACCTTCTTCTGCTTGAATGTTGATGTATTTCTCTGGGTTTGGGAAATTCTATATTATTATCCCTTTAAATAAACTGTATACCTCTGTTTCTTTCTGTATCTCCTCTTTAGGGCCAACAATTCTTAGATTTACCCTTTTGAGGCTATTTTCTACATATTGCAGATGTGTGTCACTGTTTTTCATTCTTTTTTCTTTTGTCTCCTTTGACCGTATATTTTCAAATAGCCTGTCTTCAAGCTCACTAATTCTTTCTTTTGCTTGATCAATTCTGCTATTTAAAAACTTTGATGCATTTTTCCATGTGTCAATTTATTTTTCAACTCCAGAATTTCTGCTTTATTTTGTTAAATTTATCGGATAGAATTCTCAATTATTTCCCTGTATTGTTTTGAATTTCTTTGAGTTTCCTGAAAACAATTATCTAGAACTCTCTATCTGAAAGATAACTTATCTCTGTTTCTCCAAGATTGTCCCTGGTGCCTTATTTAGTTCATTTGGTGAGATCATGTTTTCCTGCAAGGTCTTGAGACTTGTAGATGTTCATCTGTGTCTGGGTATTGAAGAATTACTGGGTATTCATTGCAGTCTTTGCTGTCTGGGCTTGTTTGTACCCATTCTTCTTGGGAAGGCTTTCCAGATATTCAAAAAGACTTGTGTGTTGTGATCTGAGCTATATCTGCTTTAGGAGACATCCCAAGCCCAGTAATGCTGTGGTTCTTGCAGACTCATAGAGGTACTACCTTGATGGTCTTGTAAAAGATCCAGAAGTATTCTCTGGATTACCAGACATAGACTCTTGTTTTCTTCCCTTACTTTCTCCCAAACAAATGGAGTCTTTCTTTTTCTTTCTTTCTTTTTTCTTTCTCTTTCTTTCTTTCTTTCTTTCTTCTTTCTCTCTCTCTCTCTTTCTTTTCTTTCTTTCTTTCCTTTCTCTCTCTCTCTCTCTCTCACTCTCTCTCTCTCTCTCTCCCCCTCCTGAAGCTGGGTGCAGGGTGACATAAGCACCCCTATGGCCACCACCACTAGGGCAGTGCTGGTTCTGACCTCAAGCCAATACAGCACTAGGTCTCACCCGAGGCCTATTGTAATCATTACCTCATTACTGCCTATGCTTGCTCAATGCCTTAGGGCTCTGTGATCAGCAGGTGGCAAAGCCATCCAGGCCTGTGTCCTTCCCTCCAGGATGACATGTTACCCCAGGCCTCAGGCAAGTCCAGAGGTGCCATCTGGAAGCCAGGTCAACAACTTCAGGTCAACAACTTTAGAAGTCTATCTAGTGTTCTGTTGTACTATGATTGAGCTGTCCCCCAAACCACAACATACAGTTCTTCCCACTCTTCCCTCCCCTTTCCAAAGGCAGAGGAGCCTCATCCCATGGCCACCACCAACAAAGACACACTGAGAGTGCTACCAGACTACCACCCATGTTCCTTTAAGACCCTATGGCTCTTCAGTCAGCTTGTGGTGAATGATGCCTCACCTGGGACTCACTGTTCAGGGCAGTGGGTTCCACTCTGCCCCAGAGCAGATCCAGAAATTCCATCCAAGTCCCAGGTCCTGGAATTGGGGGCTCCAAGAGCCTGCTTGGTGCTCTACCCACCTATGGCCTAGCTGGTACCTGAGGTGAAAGACAGAGCTCCCTTTATTTTTCCCTCCACTTTTCTCAAGCAGAAGGAGTCTCGCCCCATGGCCACTACAGCTCAGAATGTGCTGAGTCTCACCTGAATCCAGCTAGTCTCAGAGTCTCACCCAAGGCCCACGATGTACTACCTGGGTATTGCTGGTGGTTATTCAGGGCCCAAGGCTTCTTCAGTTAGCAGGTGATGAATCCTGCCAGAAGTAGGTCCTTCTCTTCAAGGCAGTAGGTCCCTTTCTGGTGTAGGGTATGTGTAGAAATATCATCTGAGAGCTAGGACCTGGAAAGGGTGTCTCATGCCTCTGACCAATGCCCTAATCCTGCTGTGGCTGAGCTGGTATCCAATGTGCAAAACAAAGACCTCGCCACTCTTACCTCTCCTCTCCTCAAGCAGAAGGAAGGGAGCTCTTTTGGAGCCATGAGCTGTGCAGCCTGGGGTTAGGAAAGGGGTGATGCCACTCCCTTAGCCACTCTGGCTGATGTCTCAGTAGGTCATGTTCCCACCCCTCCCCTACCCAGTACACAGGCACTGGACCTAGTTCAGCACTAGGACTCACCTAGAAGGTTCAGACTTTGTGGCCTAGATTGCCATCCAAGTTAATTTAGGGCCCCAGAGCACTTTAGACCATGATGGAAAGGCTTGTGGGAACTCAAGTTCTGACCACTGAGATTGGTGATTCCTCTCTGGCTAGGGTCTTTTTAAATATTCACTCCATGGGTGGGTGTCAGCTGAGTTTGGTCCAATTTTGCTTTCTGCTATAACAGGACAGAACTGAGTTCAATGTCTCACAAATGCTGCACTCTCCTTCTTCCCAACATAGAATCACTCTCTGCATCATGCTGTCACTGCTGGATATGGGGAAGGGGTGGCATTGGTGATTCAGTACCGCTTTTCCTACCTCTTCGATACCTCTTTCAGTGATGCAAAGTTAAAACCAGATACTATGAGTGCTCACCTGTGTTTTGATTCTCATGAACATACTTCTTTGGTGTGTAGATAGTTGTTAAATTGGTGTCCTTCTGGGAGCATGATTGATGGCACCTTCTACTTTGACATCATGCCCCATGCTACCTCCTCTGTGACTTCTAATCTTAATTACAGCCTGGGGTGTCCACTGTCCAATTTCCTAGGCATGAGAGGCAGCAAGCAAGGCAGTGACTTTTTGTATCTATAGCTACAGTGACAGTCTCAAAGGAGTCGTTTCCATGATGGATGAGTTCTATACTCCTGGGGATTATTCCAGGAGGACCAGTCTAGAACCTGATCCTTAAGCCCCTACAATGATTTTGAAAATATCTAATTCTCTGAATTAAGTCCCTTCCTGCTTAAAATTCTCAAAGTAGTTTCTACTTTCTGAACCGAAGAATGGAACTCATAAAAAGACATAAGAGTTGTTGCCTGGGAAAGGCCAATTGACCCATCATGAAGAAGCCTCACATTGCCAAGTGACATTTACCTTGGTGAATACACTGAGTTCCAGTAAAGGCCCTTGGCTTGCCATCTTAGGACCCAATATACTAGAGTTGATAGGGGTTAGATGCTCAGTAATGCTAACAGAGCTATCAAGAAGAAGATTTATAAAACCCAAATGCTGTTTTAATTATTTACAATGAGGAATGTGCTATGAGGAAGACTAGAAGCATACTGGCCTGACCAGCACTTTTGCTGATTTGTGATCGAGACACATGAGAACTCAAATTTTCAAAGGATTCTCATTGAGTAGGTGTATTAGTCTGTTTTCATGATGCTAATAAAGACATACCTGAGACTGGGAAGAAAAAGAGGTTTAATTGGACTTACAGTTCCACATGGCTGGGAAGGCCTCAAAATCATGGCAGGAGGTGAAAGGCACTTCTTACATGGTGGGAGCAAGAGAAAATGAGGAGGAAGCAAAAGCAGAAACCTCTGATAAACCCATCAGATCTCATGAGACTTATTCACTATTATGAAAGTAGCATGGGAAAGACCTGCCCCCATGATTCAATTACCTCTCCCTGGGTCCCTCCCACCACACATGGGAATTCTGAGAGATACAATTCAAATTGAGATTTGGGTGGGGACACAGCCAAACCATATCAGTAGGCAACGGAAGCAAAAGAAGAGCCACCACAGGGAAGGACTTGCCCCCTGGACCAGATTAACCAAGGGTCCTGGGCACCCTCTCCCCTGGACAGTGCTTGAATGCATTTTCCAAAATGGTGTCTCTGGGCTCCTCTTTTTCTGTGCTTTCAAAGCAGATCATTTTCCCTTCTGATCCTAAACATGGAGGTGCAGGCAGGCAAGGGGGTAAATTGCAATGTGAACACTGATTACGCCTTCCTAAGTAATCTGCCAACAAGAGACTCAATCTGAAGAGTTTTCTCCTGAAACAGGACTTTGGCCTAATTTCTGTTTAACACTCATTATCTTCAGAAAAGTGTGCAACAGCTGAGCTAAGGTGAGCTCTAGTCAGGAAGACTAGGCTTAATATTGATAAACAAGAAATAAACTCTACGTCTTTAAGAAGAGGCTGTATTTAACAAAGCATCCGGCTGTGCTATTTTCTGACATGAGAGAGTAGCCCTCGGAGAATTTCCTAGATTGGTTGGCATCAGTCAAAGAAGACTAAATCATTCTTCACAAATAACGAAAGCAAAATTTTGAGTGTTCAAGGGCAACTTCGAAGCAGACGAGGTGAGGACAGCACCTCTCCAACCCCACCCTGCCTCATGATTCCTTCCATCTTCCTCCCCTCACCAAAGACACAAGGAATAACCTAAGGAAAAAATAGAGGGTGTGTTGGGAAGAGGTCCTAGCAAGATGCACAAAACAGAGAAGAGAAGGCAGATGAGAAGTTCTATATTCAATCTTGGGGAGTTTCTCAGGACTGTGACTTCTCTGCTAGTATTCCAAGATCTTCACTACATCCCTACTCTTCATATCTCCATGTATGAATGACGCTTGGGAAAATGTTTTCAAAAAGGGACTGAGTGCTCCAGGTTTGGGTTTATGTAAGGTAGAGAAGAAAAGAGCTGCAAGAGGGAAGATACAGCAGAGAACAAGAATTCTGTGACAGGAGAAAGTTGAACCAAGTGATGACCAGGAGAAATATTAACATAAGTCTCTAAGAATTCCTAGCAATCATAGTGAAAGAAGGGTGGAGAGAGCTTGTCATATGCATGACAGAGTCATTTAATCCACTTTTGTTTAAATCTCAAAGGATAGGGCAATTGGGATGGCCTGGAAAACTTGGGCCAGAATCAATGCAGTCAAAAACTTGGGCCAGAATAAATGCAGTTAACAGAGAAGGAAGGGGTTAAGTAGAAGATAATGTATTGTAAAGCCTTGTGTCTTGCATGTAGAACAGATATTTCACCTTCTTAGTATTCTTCTTATCCACTTGAAAATTGTCAATAACTTGACTTTCCAGAAGCCAGAGGAAAAGCTTTTCCTCTGGCATTTCTTAGACTCTTGTCATCCACCCCATGCTGTCTGACTGGCCAATGTGGTTGCCTTTTAATTTCTAAAAGCATCCCTGCACACTCTTCTCACAGTACACGAGGTCACGTCAATTCGTGCTTCTCTGACTTAAAAGAAAGCACAGTACCTCCTCTTTGTTCTTTAATTCTTAAAAGAATTCTGATGGAGAGCAATAAAATTTCAGCCTAGTAAAGATACTAGGGTCTTAAATACTTGATGAAAGGCCCTTTCTCTTGATAGGAGAATATCTTCTTCCAATTAGAAAAAAACAAACAGATTCTTAAGGTTAAGTCACGTAGCTTCTTGCCTGGTGCCCACATGAGAGCTTCTACGGACTCATGTGAGTGAAGTCCTGTGGTAGAAATGATTTATTGTTACAGAAGAGGACAAAGCTGAGCAGGAGGAGTGGAAATAATCAGACAGCTATGTGTGCTCTCTGGAAAGTTCTACGAGGCTGCCAATTGCTTCCCTTGAAAGAGTGAGACAGAGTGCCTATAAAAAATCATGATACCAGGCTGTCTAAAGCTTTTAAGTGCCTTAGTCAGAGCCAAAAATTCTTATTCATCAGAAAGGATTTTGCGGGTAAAAGGAAAGTTTTGGACTAAGTTTTTTAAACTTCTTGAATAGGGCCAGAGTCAAATTTATAGTAAATAAAACTTAGTGGCTTATGGCAGCATTTTCCACAATACCCAAAAGTGGAAGCAACCAATGTGCCCATCACAGATGCACGGCTGAACAGAATATGGTCTATCCAATGATAGATTATTCAATCTTAAAAAGGAAGAAAGTTCTGACACGTGCTACAATATGGATGAACCTTGAGAACTTTATGCTAAGTGAAAGAAGTCAGTCACAAAAAAGGACAAATACTGCATTACTCCATAGAGTGGTAAAATTCATAGAGACAGAAAGTAGAATGATGGTCGCCAGGGGATAGGGGGAGGAGGGAATTGGGAGTTATCATTTAATGGGTACAGAGTATAAATTTGGAAAGATGAAACAAGTTCTAGAGACAGATGGATGATGGTGATGGTTGCACAACAATGTGAATGTACTCAATGCCACTCACCTGTCCACTTAAAAATGGCTAAAATGGTAAATTTTATGTCATGTATACTTTACCACAATAAAAAAAAGCTTAGTGGGAATAATATTGTGTTATTTTGTAAAAGTTTGCGTGTTAAAAAATCACATTGTGGGGGAAGCACTCACAAGAAAAATGTTCTGTTGTTTGAATCAACCAGGAAACCCTTCACACAAAGCACATTAATCACAGAAAAGTCTCTGAGAAGACCTGCATTGAAATTATACTACATTGTTTAACCCAGCATTTCGTATGTGTATTTTGAGTCTAGGACACTTCTTTCCAAAGATTTCTTAAATACCCATCAGAACTGGTATTCTGCGAAATATCAGTTTGGAAAGCACCATTTTAAACTATTCTCCTATCTGTATAGTAACTGTGTCTAGAAAGTAATGAAAGGTTTTCTTCATGGACTTTGGAAGTGCAGTTCTTTATAGAAATACCTCAGAACTTTATGACGGCAATTAGAGATTAATTATTTTGTTATGTTTTGTTGTTTCAATAAAGAGACCACAAGAAAAAGCTCTCCAGGAGTTGAAAGGTCCTCTGGCTACTACTTGAAAATTTTTAGTTGTTAATTCAAACAACTATTCAACTATTAATTAATAGTTGTTTGAATTTTGCTGATAATGGAGGCACCACCACTGTTACCTTAGTGGTAGCTACATGGTTTGCAGGCATGTGACCTGCAAATACAAATCAGTCAATTGACAGTAACCATCACCCAAATGGCTTTCCTTATCTGCCAGGGCTTCCCTTCAAGTTGCCTGTTGTGAGTTGTCTGTGGGTCCCACTTGGATGGAGAGGTTTATGTAAGAAACAATCTCATTCTCATAGTTATTATTTTATGCTTAGATTTCCCCTACATCTCCAATCATGAATAGTTGCAGAAAAGAAATTCTCTCACAGTGTATCTCATGCTCATGAGCCAACATTTTGAACAAATTATTTTTACTTTCTGGAAATAAGGAACTTGGACTAGATTACAAAAGTCCTATTACCTTTTAAAAAAATCACTTTTTTTTCAGATAAAAGCATAATTTTCCTTCTTGGCAAATCAATATTTCTTTATCTTATTAAAATTTCAGGCCTAGATATTTCTTGTTTTATAAGAATTAGCGTTTTGAATACACTGGTTTTTTCAAGTTTAAAAAATCAATATTGTTTAATGTCTACAACAATACTGTGTTTATGTATTGAATTTTTAAAAATTAATTTTTTGTGAGTACATAGTAGGTATATGTATTATGGGGTACATGACATGTTTTGATACAGGCACATGGTGTGGAATAAGCACATTGTGGGGAATGGAATATCCATTATCCTTTGAGTTACAAACAATCAAATTACGCTGTTGAAGTTATTTTAAAATAAATACAATTTACAGTTGCAAATAGTATTTACAATTAGGTTATTATTGTACAATTAGGTTATTATTGACTACAGCTACCCCATTGTGCTGTCAAATAGTAGATCTTATTCATTCTTTCTATTTTTTTGTACCCATTAACCATCTCTACCTCCCCCCACCACACCCCTGCCCTTCCTGGCCTCTGGTAACCATCCTTCTACTCTATACGTTCATGAATTCAAATGTTTTGATTTTTAGATCCCACGAATAAGTGAGAACATGCGATGTTTGTCTTTTTGTGTCTGGCTTATTTCACTTAATATAATGATCTCCAGTTCCATCCATGTTGTTGCAAATGACAGGTTCTCATTCTTTTTTTATGGCTGAATAGTACTCCATTGTATATGTGTACCACATTTTATTTATCCACTCATCTGTTGATGGGCACTTAGGTTGCTTCCAAATCTTAGCTATTGTAAACAGTGCTGCAACAAACATAGGAGATCAGTATATCTCTTCAATACACTGATTTCCTTTCTTTTGGGTTTATGCCCTGCATGGGATGCTGGATGATATGGTAGCACAATTTTTAGTTTAGAAACCTCCAAACTGTTCTCCATAGTGGTTGTAATAATTTACATTCCAACCAACAGTGTACAAGAGGTCCCTTTTCTTCACTCCTTACCAGAATTTGTTATTGCCTGTCTTTAGGATATCAGGACACTCACCTCAATCTACCCAGACTCAAAGAGTTGTGGGTGTTTCCTTTTCTCTGCAACCTTGCCAACATCTGTTATTTTTTGACTTTTTGACAATAGCCATTCTGACTGGTGTGATACTATTGGTGAGAGTTTAGTTCAATCATTGTGGAAAGCAGTATCATGATTCCTCGAAGAACCAAAAGCAGAACTACCATTTGATCCAGCAATCCCATTACTAGGAATATAAATCATTCTACAATAAAGACACTTGAAAGTGAATGCTAACTGCAGCACTATTCACAATAACAAAGACATGGAATCAACCTAAATGTTCATCAATGACTGATTGGATAAAGAAAATGTGGTACATATACACCATGGAATACTATGCAGGCATAAAAAAGAATGAGATCATGTCTTTCGTGGTAACATGGATGGAGCTGGAGGCTATTATCCTTAGCAAACTAATGCAAGAACAGAAAACCAAATACCACATGCCCTCACTTTCAAGTGATAGCTGAATTATGAGAACTCATGAACACAAAGAAGGGAACAACAGACATTGGGGTCTAGTTGTGGGTGGAGGGTGGGAGGAGGAGGGAGACAAGCAGAAAAGAAAACTATTGGGTTCTGGGCTTCATGCATGGGTGATTAAATAATCTGTACAACAGATCCTGGTGACATGAGTTTGCCTATGTAACAAACCTTCATGTGTACCTCCAAACCTAAAATAAAAGTTTAAAAACTAAAAATAAAAAATAAAATAAAATAAATGAGTAAAGATTTACTTCTTCCAAGAGCTTACATACTACCTTATTGAGGAATGTAGATTGTATAAAACATACTCGAATTCATTAACTCCTTTGTTGCATCCTCAAGGACACTATAAAGTAGATAAGGTAGATTTTAAAGATGGAAGTCTCAGATAAGAAAGACAAAGATTGAATATTTATTGATTAACTAATTCTGTTATTGGATCATATTCCAGGCACCATGAGATAGAGTTTGGATATTTGTCCCCACTCAAATCTCACGTTGAATTGTAATCTCCAATGCAAGAGGTGGGGCTGATGGGAGGTGTTTGGGTCGGGGGATGGATCTCTCATGACTTGGTATTGTCTTCACAATAGTGAGTGACTTCCCACAAGATCTGGTCATTTAAAAGTATGTGGCAACAATCCCTGCGCAATTTCTCTCTCTTGCTCCTGCTTTCACCATATGATACGCCTACTCCCTGTTTGCCTTCCACCATGATTTTAAGCTTCCTGAGGCCCCCCCAGAAGCTGAGCATATGTTGGCACCATGCTGCCTGTAAAGCCTGCAGAACCATGAGCCAGTTAAACCTCTTTTCTTTATTTAAAAAAAAATACAACTTTTTGTTTTGTCGATCTTTTGTATTCTTGTTTTATGTTAATTTCATTTATTTATGCTCCAATCTTTATTATTATTGTTCTTTTTCTAATTTTCAGTTTGGTTTGCTCTTGTTTGTCTAGTTCTTTAAGATGCATCATTAGATTATTCATTTGAAGTTTTTCCTCTTTTTTTGATGTAGGCACTTATAGCTATAAACTTCCCTCTTGGTGCTGCTTTTGCTATATCTGATAGGCTTTTGTATGTTGTATTTCCATTATCATTTGTTTCAAGAAAATTTTCAATTTCCATCTTAATTTCTCCATTGAACCACTGGTCATTCAGGAGCATATTGTTTAATTTCCATGTGTTTGTATAGTTTCCAAAATTCCTCATTACTAATTTCCAGTTTTATTCCATTGTGGTCAGAGAATGTGCCTGATATTGTTTCAATTTTGTTGCATGTTTTAAGACTTGTTCTGTGACCTAACATGTGTTTTATCCATGTGCTGAGGAACAGAATGCATATTCTGCAGCTTTTGGATGAAATGTTCTGTAAATATCTACAGGGCTATTTTATCTGTAGTGCAAATTAAATCTAGTATTTCTTTGTTGATTTTCTGCTTGGAAGCTTTTTCCAGTGCTTAAAGTGGGGTGTTGTGGTTTCCACCTATTATGGTATTAAAAAGGCCTCTCTCTCTCTTTAGCTCTAATAATATTTGCTTTATAAATCTGGGTACTCCAGTGTTGGCTGCATATATGTTTAAAGTTGTTATATCCTCTTGCTGAATTGACCCTTTTGTTATTATATAGTTGCACACAGTGTTTATATCTCTCATACTCACAGAATACTTTTCTTAACACAGCAACGATTATGTTCTTTTGCCACACTTTTGTCACTGGGTTTCTGATAAATTGTCCTTAGAAAAGGCGAAAATTTTAAAAGCTCAGCTATTTCAGAAGTGAACAGAACATTTAAATGAAACAAAGTGAAATTTCAAAAACACCTATAAGTGGTAACATTCAAAGACAATCAATAAAATAATTGAAGTAGAGTGTAAAACTTCCAGACCAAACATGCCACGAATGGAATATTTTTAAAAATGAGAAAAGAGAAGTCATAGAAAAAAAACAGAGAAGAATGGTAGAAACAAGCCCAAATATTTTAATAATCAGTAAAATGAAAATGAGTTAAACATGCCAGTTAAAATAGACTTAGACTGGATTTGAAAACAGTAATACAAAATTCTGCCCGTGCTTTTATAAAAACATGCCTGAAACTTAAAGGCCTGAAAAGGTTAAAAGTAAAAAGGCTAGAAAAAAGATGAAATACCTAAATCCTAAACAAAAAATGCTGACAACAAGATATTAATCTCAGATAAAATAGACTTTAAGACATAAAGCATCTTTAGGAGTAAATAGGTCTCTAAGTAATGCTTAAAAAGCTTAAGTACCTAAAAGCTACCTTAATATATTTCAAAAATATAAAGCAAAAATTGATAAGGTACCTAGAATTACCATGAGAAATGAGCAAATTCAGCATCAGAATGGAGGATTTTAATTTTAAAAAGTTAAATTATTGAGAGGTGAAACAGACAAATATTAGGGTGTGGTTAGGATTAACTGATAATGTGTGTCATTTAGCTTTTTAATTTGATAGAATGCCTATTTAGTGCTAGACACTATTCCAGACTTCGGGTCAGAGTGGTGACATACAGATATGGTCCCTGATCTCATGGGACTGACAGTCCAGGTCCTAGGGCTGATGGAGAAGGATGTTCACAACACCCCCTCACCATGACATGGAATTTGGAGGTATAGCTTAGTGGTTAAGTGTGCACACTTTGAATGGAGATCTTGTTGGGCCTTGTCTCTAGCACACAGGAATTGCATGGTTTGAGATGGTCATTTAATCTCTGGCCACTCATCTATAAAGCGGATGCAATGCCTATCTCCAAGTGCTGGTGAATAATACTATGTAGGGTATTTGAAGCTCTTAGCACAATGCTTGGCATTAACTCTCAGTAGTTGGTCACACTTATCATTACCTGTCATTTCGCTAAAAGCTTTGAATCAACAGTTGCTGCTGAACCAGATGGTCGAGCTTTAATAACACCCTGATTCATAAGTAATGATATTTTGTGGATGAGTATTGAATGAGTCAATCTATTTTCCCACAAATCCTAATTTTCCAGTTTTTTATTCTTTTTAGCCAGCTTCATAGTTTTGCATATTTGGGACTTGTGGTTGGTGAAACTGAATGCTATGGTTGCTTTCTGTTTTGTTTTTTTTTTAAGATGGAATCTGACTCTGTCGCCTAGGCTGGAGTGCAGTGTGCAGTGACACGATCTCGGCTCACTGCAACCTCCACCTCCCGGGTTCAAGCGATTCCCCTGCCTCAGCCTCCCGAGTAGCTGGGATTACAGGCACCTGCCACCGCACCCAGCTAATTGTTTTGTATTTTTAGTAGAGATGGGGTTTCACCATATTGGCCAGGCTGGTTTCGAACTTCATACCTCAAGTGATCCACCCGCCTCAGGCTCCCCAAGTGCTAGGAATACAGGTGTGAGCCACCGCGCCGTGCCTATGGTTGCTTTTGACAGTTCTTTGTGTGCTCGGAACCTAAGAATCAGATTATGCATGTGTCTTACTTAGCATCCTGGTCAAAATGGCCACTTCCCACCCCTCTCCACATGACTAGACGTTCTAACATTACATTTGCATAAAACTCAGAATTGGAAACTACTAACTTAAAAAAACATTCTTTTATCAGTGGCTGCCCAGTTATGAGCTCCTACTTCATTTTAAGGGATCAGCACCAAATATGGCCAGGAATCAAAACAGAGACCTTAGTGCATTTCTGCCATGTGTATGTAATTCCTTTAATACACCAATAAATATTTACTAAATGCTTCTGAAATGTCATACTCTTTTTTATTTCAGAAATGGTGGAGAATACAACTGTGAATAAGTTGTGATTCCTACTCTGGAGAATCTTACTGTTTAGGGGGAGGAATCAGGCAGGTATAAAAAATAATTCTGCTCCCTCTAAGAGCAAGAACAAGGCAAGGATGTCTACTCTCACCACTTCTTCTCAACATTGTTCCAAAAATTCTAATCAGTGTAATATGGTGGACATCACAGAGAAATAGAAGGCATAAATATTGGAAATAAATAGTTAAAACTCTTTATTCTCAGACAAATAAAAACAACTAGGGCAAGTGAATTTATCAATGTCATAGGGTATGAGGTCAGTATGCAAAAATCAGTTGTATTTCTATATATTAGCAATGAAGCATTGGGAAACAAAATTTAGAAAGCAATACCACTTATAATAACACCAAAAATATAAAGTACTTAGGAATAAATTTAACTGAAGATCTTCAAGTCCTTTACATTGAAGATTCCATGGCATTGTGGAGATATTAAAGACCTAAGTAAATGAAGTGATATACCATGTCCATGAATTAGAAGGCTCACTGTTGTTAAGATGTTAGTTCTCCCCAAATTGGTCTATAGAAATATAATATCAAACAAAATCCCAGTTGAAATTTAGAAGCTGATTTTAACACTGACATAAAAATTCAAAAGACCTAGAATATCCAAAACAATCTTGAAAAAGAACAGGGTTGGAGAACCTTTGTTTTCTAACTTCAAGACTTATTAAAAAAACAGAATATTTTTGTGATCTTGGAGTAGAAAAAAATTTATTTATTTATTTATTTTTTTAATTTATTTTTATTTTTTATTTATTTATTTTATTTTTATTTTTATTTTTTTAAATGACTTTTTGTATTATGTAGACACATATTAACTATAATAGAGCCCTTCAGCAGGAAAACTGTTTCTTCAAAGTTGCAAAGTGACTGACAACGATATATATAACTAGAAGCTTCAAGAAAAATGTTACCAGAGGCCACTTTTAAACTAGGGGGAAAATCGTTTTTCACAATAAGCTATCCCATCTCCTCCCTACTGAAGCCTCTGATCTGCTATGATTATTAAACCCTCATCTTTTTTTTTTTGTTAATAAATGATGACATTTATTACTGTTCTAATATATTATTATTATTATTATTTTTATTATACTTTAAGTTTTAGGGTACATGTGCACATTGTGCAGGTTAGTTACATATGTATACATGTGCCGTGCTGGTGCACTGCACCCACTAACTCGTCATCTAGCATTAGGTATATCTCCCAGTGCTATCCCTCCCCCCTCCCCCCACCCCACAACAGTCCCCAGAGTGTGATATTCCCCTTCCTGTGTCCATGTGATCTCATTGTTCAGTTCCCACCTATGAGTGAGAATATGCGGTGTTTGGTTTTTTGTTCTTGCGATAGTTTACTGAGAATGATGATTTCCAATTTCATCCATGTCCCTACAAAGGACATGAACTCATCATTTTTTATGGCTACATAGTATTCCATGGTGTATATGTGCCACATTTTCTTAATCCAGTCTATCATTGTTGGACATTTGGGTTGGTTCCAAGTCTTTGCTATTGTGAATACTGCCGCAATAAACATACGTGTGCATGTGTCTTTATAGCAGCATGATTTATAGTCCTTTGGGTATATACCCAGTAATGGGATGGCTGGGTCAAATGGTATTTCTACTTCTAGATCCCTGAGGAATCACCACACTGACATCCACAATGGTTGAACTAGTTTACAGTCCCACCAACAGTGTAAAAGTGTTCCTATTTCTCCACATCCTCTCCAGCACCTGTTGTTTCCTGACTTTTTAATGATTGCCATTCTAACTGGTGTGAGATGGTATCTCATAGTGGTTTTGATTTGCATTTCTCTGATGGCCAGTGATGATGAGCATTTTTTCATGTGTTTTTTGGCTGCATAAATGTCTTCTTTTGAGAAGTGTCTGTTCATGTCCTTCGCCCACTTTTTGATGGGGTTGTTTGTTTTTTTCTTGTAAATTTGTTTGAGTTCATTGTAGATTCTGGATATTAGCCCTTTGTCAGATGAGTAGGTTGTGAAAATTTTCTCCCATTTTGTAGGTTGCCTGTTCACTCTGATGGTAGTTTCTTTTGCTGTGCAGAAGCTCTTTATTTTAATTAGATCCCATTTGTCAATTTTGTCTTTTGTTGCCATTGCTTTTGGTGTTTTGGACATGAAGTCCTTGCCCATGCCTATGTCCTGAATGGTAATGCCTAGGTTTTCTTCTAGGGTTTTTATGGTTTTAGGTCTAACGTTTAAATCTTTAATCCATCTTGAATTGATTTTTGTATAAGGTGTAAGGAAGGGATCCAGTTTCAGCTTTCTACATATGGCAAGCCAGTTTTCCCAGCACCATTTATTAAATAGGGAATCCTTTCCCCATTGCTTGTTTTTCTCAGGTTTGTCAAAGATCAGATAGTTGTAGGTATGCGGCATTAATTCTGAGGGCTCTGTTCTGTTCCATTGATCTATATCTCTGTTTTGGTACCAGTACCATGCTGTTTTGGTTACTGTAGCCTTGTAGTATAGTTTGAAGTCAGGTAGTGTGATGCCTCCAGCTTTGTTCTTTTGGCTTAGGATTGACTTGGCAATGCGGGCTCTTTTTTGGTTCCATATGAACTTTAAAGTAGTTTTTTCTAATTCTGTGAAGAAAGTCATTGGTAGCTTGATGGGGATGGCATTGAATCTGTAAATTACCTTGGGCACTATGGCCATTTTCACGATATTGATTCTTCCTACCCATGAGCATGGAATGTTCTTCCATTTGTTTGTATCCTCTTTTATTTCTTTGAGCAGTGGTTTGTAGTTCTCCTTGAAGAGGTCCTTCACAACCCTTGTAAGTTGGATTCCTAGGTATTTTATTCTCTTTGAAGCAATTGTGAATGGGAGTTCACTCATGATTTGGCTCTCTGTTTGTGTGTTGTTGGTGTATAAGAATGCTTGTGATTTTTGTACATTGATTTTGTATCCTGAGACTTTGCTGAAGTTGCTTATCAGCTTAAGGAGATTTTGGGCTGAGACAATGGGGTTTTCTAGATATACAATCATGTCGTCTGCAAACAGGGACAATTTGACTTCCTCTTTTCCTAATTGAATACCCTTTATTTCCTTCTCCTGCCTAATTGCCCTGGCCAGAACTTCCAACACTATGTTGAATAGGAGTGGTGAGAGAGGGCATCCCTGTCTTGTGCCAGTTTTCAAAGGGAATGCTTCCAGTTTTTGCCCATTCAGTATGATATTGGCTGTGGGTTTGTCATAGATAGCTCTTATCATTTTGAAATACGTCCCATCAATACCTAATTTATTGAGAGTTTTTAACATGAAGGGTTGTTGAATTTTGTCAAAGGCTTTTTCTGCATCTATTGAGATAATCATGTGGTTTTTGTCTTTGGCTCTGTTTATATGCTGGATTACATTTATTGATTTGCGTATATTGAACCAGCCTTGCATCCCAGGGATGAAGCCCACTTGATCATGGTGGATAAGCTTTTTGATGTGCTGCTGGATTCGGTTTGCCAGTATTTTATTGAGGATTTTTGCATCAATGTTCATCAAGGATATTGGTCTAAAATTCTCTTTTTTGGTTGTGTCTTTGCCCGGCTTTGGTATCAGAATGCTGCTGGCTTCATAAAATGAGTTAGGGAGGATTCCCTCTTTTTCTATTGATTGGAATAGTTTCAGAAGGAATGGTACCAGTTCCTCCTTGTACCTCTGGTAGAATTCGGCTGTGAATCCATCTGGTCCTGGACTCTTTTTGGTTGGTAAGCTATTGATTATTGCCACAATTTCAGCTCCTGTTATTGGTCTATTCAGAGATGCAACTTCTTCCTGGTTTAGTCTTGGGAGAGTGTATGTGTCGGGGAATTCATCCATTTCTTCTAGATTTTCCAATTTATTTGCATAGAGGTGTTTATAGTATTCTCTGATGGTAGTTTGTATTTCTGTAGGATCGGTGGTGATATCCCCTTTATCATTTTTTATTGTGTCTATTTGATTCTTCTCTCTTTTTTTCTTTATTAGTCTTGCTAGTGGTCTATCAATTTTGTTGATCCTTTCAAAAAACCAGCTCCTGGATTCATTGATTTTTTGAAGGGTTTTTTGTGTCTCTATTTCCTTCAGTTCTGCTCTGATTTTAGTTATTTCTTGCCTTCTGCTAGCTTTTGAATGTGTTTGCTCTTGCTTTTCTAGTTCTTTTAATTGTGATGTTAGGGTGTCAATTTTGGATCTTTCCTGCTTTCTCTCGTGGGCATTTAGTGCTATAAATTTCCCTCTACACACTGCTTTGAATGCGTCCCAGAGATTCTGGTATGTCGTGTCTTTGTTCTCGTTGGTTTCAAAGAACATCTTTATTTCTGCCTTCATTTCGTTATGTACCCAGTAGTCATTCAGGAGCAGGTTGTTCAGTTTCCATGTAGTTGAGCGGCTTTGAGTGAGATTCTTAATCCTGAGTTCTAGTTTGATTGCACTGTGGTCTGAGAGATAGTTTGTTATAATTTCTGTTCTTTTACATTTGCTGAGGAGAGCTTTACTTCCAACTATGTGGTCAATTTTGGAATAGGTGTGGTGTGGTGCTGAAAAAAATGTATATTCTGTTGATTTGGGGTGGAGAGTTCTGTAGATGTCTATTAGGTCCGCTTGGTGCAGAGCTGAGTTCAATTCCTGGGTATCCTTGTTGACTTTCTGTCTCGTTGATCTGTCTAATGTTGACAGTGGGGTGTTAAAGTCTCCCATTATTAATGTGTGGGAGTCTAAGTCTCTTTGTAGGTCACTCAGGACTTGCTTTATGAATCTGGGTGCTCCTGTATTGGGTGCATATATATTTAGGATAGTTAGCTCTTCTTGTTGAATTGATCCCTTTACCATTATGTAATGGCCTTCTTTGTCTCTTTTGATCTTTGTTGGTTTAAAGTCTGTTTTATCAGAGACTAGGATTGCAACCCCTGCCTTGTTTTGTTTTCCATTTGCTTGGTAGATCTTCCTCCATCCTTTTATTTTGAGCCTATGTGTGTCTCTGCACGTGAGATGGGTTTCCCGAATACAGCACACTGATGGGTCTTGACTCTTTATCCAATTTGCCAGTCTGTGTCTTTTAATTGGAGAATTTAGTCCATTTACATTTAAAGTTAATATTGTTATGTGTGAATTTGATCCTGTCATTATGATGTTAGCTGGTGATTTCGCTCGTTAGTTGACGCAGTTTCCTCCTAGTCTTGATGGTCTTTACATTTTGGCATGATTTTGCAGCAGCTGGTACCAGTTGTTCCTTTCCATGTTTAGTGCTTCCTTCAGGAGCTCTTTTAGGGCAGGCCTGGTGGTGACAAAATCTCTCAGCATTTGCTTGTCTGTAAAGTATTTAATCTCTCCTTCACTTATGAAGCTTAGTTTGGCTGGATATGAAATTCTGGGTTGAAAATTCTTTTCTTTAAGAATGTTGAATATTGGCCCCCACTCTCTTCTGGCTTGTAGGGTTTCTGCCGAGAGATCCGTTGTTAGTCTGATGGGCTTCCCTTTGAGGGTAACCCGACCTTTCTCTCTGGCTGCCCTTAACATTTTTTCCTTCATTTCAACTTTGGTGAATCTGACAATTACGTGTCTTGGAGTTGCTCTTCTCGAGGAGTATCTTTGTGGCGTTCTCTGTATTTCCTGAATCTGAATGTTGGCCTGCCTTGCTAGATTGGGGAAGTGCTCCTGGATAATATCCTGCAGAGTGTTTTCCAACTTGGTTCCATTCTCCCCATCACTTTCAGGTACACCAATCAGACGTAGATTTGGTCTTTTCACATAGTCCCATATTTCTTGGAGGCTTTGCTCATTTCTTTGTATTCTTTTTTCTCTAAACTTCCCTTCTCGCTTCATTTCATTCATTTCATCTTCCATTGCTGATACCCTTTCTTCCAGTTGATCGCATCGGCTCCTGAGGCTTCTACATTCTTCACGTAGTTCTCGAGCCTTGGTTTTCAGCACCATCAGCTCCTTTAGGCACTTCTCTGTATTGGTTATTCTAGTTATACATTCTTCTAAATTTTTTTCAAAGTTTTCAACTTCTTTGCCTTTGGTTTGAATGTCCTCCCGTAGCTCAGAGTAATTTGATTGTCTGAAGCCTTCTTCTCTCAGCTCGTCAAAGTCATTCTCCATCCAGCTTTGTTCCGTTGCTGGTGAGGAACTGCGTTCCTTTGGAGGAGGAGAGGCGCTCTGCGTTTTAGAGTTTCCAGTTTTTCTGTTCTGTTTTTTCCCCATCTTTGTGGTTTTATCTACTTTTGGTCTTTGATGATGGTGATGTACAGATGGGTTTTCGGTGTGGATGTCCTTTCTGTTTGTTAGTTTTCCTTCTAATAGACAGGACCCTCAGCTGCAGGTCTGTTGGAATACCCTGCCTTGTGAGGTGTCAGTGTGCCCCTGCTGCGGGTTGCCTCCCAGTTAGGCTGCTCAGGGGTCAGGGGTCAGGGACCCACTTGAGGAGGCAGTCTGCCCGTTCTCAGATCTCCAGCTGCGTGCTGGGAGAACCACTGCTCTCTTCAAAGCTGTCAGACAGGTACATTTAAGTCTGCAGAGGTTACTGCTGTCTTTTTGTTTGTCTGTGCCCTGCCCCCAGAGGTGGAGCCTACAGTCGCAGGCAGGCCTCCTTGAACTGTGGTGGGCTCCACCCAGTTCAAGCTTCCTGGCTGCTTTGTTTACCTAAGCAAGCCTGGGCAATGGCGGGTGCCCCTCCCCCAGCCTCGCTGCCAACTTGCAGTTTGATCTCAGACTGCTGTGCTAGCAATCAGTGAGATTCCGTGGGCGTAGGACCCTCCGAGCCAGGTGTGGGATATAGTCTGGTGGTGCGCCGTTTTTTAAGCCGGTCTGAAAAGCGCAATATTCGGGTGGGAGTGACCCGATTTTCCAGGTGCGTCCGTCACCCCTTTCTTTGACTCGGAAAGGGAACTCCCTGACCCCTTGCGCTTCCCAGGTGAGGCAATGCCTCGCCCTGCTTCGGCTCCCGCACGGTGCGCGCACCCACTGGCCTGCGCCCACTGTCTGGCACTCCCTAGTGAGATGAACCCGGTACCTCAGATGGAAATGCAGAAATCACCCGTCTTCTGCGTCGCTCACGCTGGGAGCTGTAGACCGGAGCTGTTCCTATTCGGCCATCTTGGCTCCTCCCCCCTATTTATTTATTTTTTATTTTATTATTATTATACTGTAAGTTTTAAGGTACATGTGCACAATGTGCAGGTTAGTTATATATGTATACATGTGCCATGCTGGTATGCTGCACCCATTAACTCGTCATTTAGCATTAGGTATATCTCCTAATGCTATCCCTCCCCGCTCCCCCCACCCCACAATACCCCAGAGTGTGTTGTTCCCCTTCCGTGTGCATGTATTCTCAATGTTCAATTCACACTTATGAGTGAGAACATGCAGTGTTTGGTTTTTTGTCCTTGTGATAGTTTACTGAGAATGATGATTTCCAATTTCATCCATGTCCCTACAAAGGACATGAACTCATCATTTTTTATGGCTGCATAGTATTCCATGGTGTATGTGTGCCACATTTTCTAAATCCAGTCTATCATTGTTGGACATTTGGGTTGGTTCCAAGTCTTTGCTATTGTGAATAGTGCCGCAATAAACTTATGTGTGCATGTGTCTTTATAGCAGCATGATTTATAGTCCTTTGGGTATATAGCCAGTAATGGGATGGCTGGGTCAAATGGTATTTCTAGTTCTAGATCCCTGAGGAATCGCCACACTGACTTCCACAATGGTTGAACTAGTTTACAGTCCCACCAACAGTGTAAAAGTGTTCCTGTTTCTCCACGTCCTCTCCAGCACCTGTTGTTTCCTGACTTTTTAATGATTGCCATTCTAACTGGCATGAGATGGTATCTCATTGTGGTTTTGATTTGCATTTCTCTGATGGCCAGTGATGGTGAGCATTTTTTCACGTGTTTTTTGGCTGCATAAATGTCTTCTTTTGAGAAGCATCTGTTCATGTCCTTCGCCCACTTTTTGATGGGGTTGTTTGATTTTTTCTTGTAAATTTGTTTAAGTTCATTGTAGATTCTGGATATTAGTCCTTTGTCAGATGAGTAGGTTGCGAAAATTTTCTCCCATTTTGTAGGTTGCCTGTTAACTCTGATGGTCCCTGGGATGCAAGGCTGGTTCAATATATGCAAATCAATAAATGTAATCCAGCATATAAACAGAGCCAAAGACAAAAACCACATGATTATCTCAATAGATGCAGAAAAGGCCTTTGACAAAATTCAACAACCCTTCATGCTAAAAACTCTCAATAAATTAGGTATTGATGGGACGTATCTCAAAATAATAAGAGCTATCTGTGACAAACCCACAGCCAATATCATACTGAATGGGCAAAAACTGGAAGCATTCCCTTTGAAAACTGGCACAAGACAGGGATGCCCTCTCTCACTACTCCTATTCAACATAGTGTTGGAAGTTCTGGCCAGGGCAATTTGGCCAGAGAAGGAAATAAAGGGTATTCAATTAGGAAAAGAGGAAGTCATATTGTCTCTGTTTGCAGATGACATGATTGTATATCTAGAAAACCCCATTGTCTCAGCCCAAAATCTCCTTAAGCTGATAAGCAACTTCAGCAAAGTCTCAGGATACAAAATCAATGTACAAAAATCACAAGCATTGTTATACACCAATAACAGACAAACAGAGAGCCAAATCATGAGTGAACTCCCATTCACAATTGTTTCAAAGAGAATAAAATACCTAGGAATCCAACTTACAAGGGACGTGAAGGACCTCTTCAAGGAGAACTACAAACCACTGCTCAAAGAAATAAAAGAGGATACAAACAAATGGAAGAACATTCCATGCTCATGGGTAGGAAGAATCAATATCATGAAAATGGCCATAGTGCCCAAGGTAATGTATAGATTCAATGCCATCCCCATCAAGCTACCAATGACTTTCTTCACAGAATTAGAAAAAACTACTTTAAAGTTCATATGGAACCAAAAAATAGCCCGCATCGCCAAGTCAATCCTAAGCCAAAAGAACAAAGCTGGAGGCATCATGCTACCTGACTTCAAACTATACTGCAAGGCTACAGTAACCAAAACAGCATGGTACTGGTACCAAAACAGAGATCTAGATCAATGCAACAGAACAGAGCCCTCAGAAATGAGGCCGCATATCTACAACTATCTGATCTTTGACAAACCTGAGAAAAACAAGCAATTGGGAAAGGATTCCCTATTTAATAAATGGTGCTGGGAAAACTGGCTAGCCATATGTAGAAAGCTGAAACTGGATCCCTTCCTTACACCTTATACAAAAATTAATTCAAGATGGATTAAAGACTTAAACGTTAGACCTAAAACCATAAAAACCCTAGAAGAAAACCTAGGCATTACCATTCAGGACATAGGCATGGGCAAGGACTTCATGTCTAAAACACCAAAAGCAATGGCAACAGAAGCCAAAATTGACAAATGGGATCTAATTAAACTAAAGAGCTTCTGCACACCAAAAGAAACTACCATCAGAGTGAAAAAAATTTCTTAAATAGAATAACCATTAACCATAAAATAATTGATAAGTTGTGCTAAAACAAAATTGAAAATTTCTCATCAAGAAACATCATTAAGCAAGTGAGTAGGCAAGCAACAGACTTTGAAAAGATGCTTAAGATGAATGTATACCTCAAGCAGGTACTTGAATTCAGAATATATACAGAATTTTTACAGTTCAATAATGCAAAGACAAAAATCTCAATGTAAAACAGACACTGTGCAAAAGAAGATATAGAAATTGTTAATAAGCAATGAAAACGTGTTCAAAATCAGGGAAGTAATGAAAACCACAAGACACCGCTTGACAACTACTCAAATGGTTAAAAGGAGAGATTGATGACAATAAAGATTAGACAGGATGTGGAGTAGCTAAAATTCTTATATGTTGCCAGTGAGAGTATAAAATGTTATGCCCACCTTGAAAGACTACCTAGAAGTTTCTTATGAAGTTAAACACACACCTACTCTGTTACCCAGCATAACAGAAGAGTGGATAAATAAGTTGTGGTGTATTCTTACAATGCAATACTATTCAGCAATAAAAAAATGAATTACTAAATAAATGAATCTCAAAAACATGCTGAGTGAAAGAAGCCAAATACAAAAGAATAGATACTCCATGATTCCATTTACATGAAATTCTATAACAGACAAAAGTAATGCATAGTGATAGAAATAAGAACAGTAGCTGCTACTGTTGGGGGCAGGGAGTGGGGATTGATTGGAAAAGGGATGAAAGAACTCTCTGGAATGACACAAATTGTGGGGGCAAAACGAGTGTACGTATTTGCCAAAAATTATTGAACTGTATACTTAAGATTTGTGCCTTTAATGGTATATAAATTTAAAAGAAGGAAATAACTCTATTAAAAGGTAGCCATTTATAATTTTACCAATGCTTAAGTAGCAAACTCAAATATCCTATTCTCCGATTACATTCTCCTTGGCCTCATGAAGCACTCCACAGTACCTTGTATTCAGGTACAAGTCAATGGACCATTACTATAGGCCCTCCCTTGCAGATACCCTCAACTCTCTCACCTCTTTCCTCCTATTACATGTGCCTGTTGCAACTCAATTCTGCATAAACCTATTCACTGCCTTTTCCATGCCTGCCTCCATGCAGTTGAAACTGTGCAACAGTCCCACAATTGGGTAGATTGATGTGACTTTTCACTTCTGTGATAACAAATATTACTCTAGGCTCATGATTTCCAACCTCAAATGGGAAACTGGCACTGCCAGTCACCACACAGCCGAGATAAGTCCATTCTTTGACTCTCCTCAAGGAATATTTGTACACTCTCCAGTTTTCCAGCTGTATTCATCTTACCCTGTATTCCTCTCAGCTAACGACCTTGTCTCATATTAATTAAAAACAAAACACACAAACACCACCCCACCCTCACCCCAAATCCCACAGTGTACAATACAGAAACTCTACCTGTTTCTCTCCACTACCAAATTCAAACACCTGGTGGCATCACCACCCAATTTTTCTCCTTCATTACTGTTTCTGGGAAGAGATTTCATTTCCTCTGCAAAGTCAGACTCCCCATTTGTGCTCTGATCCCTCCCCCTTTTTGCCATATCAGCCGGTTTTGTTCCATCGTTAACATTTCCATCTTTACTCTCTATTGGATTTATCCAATAATTATTCAGACATTTGTACATTACCATCTTTATCCTAATCATCCCCAGCTATTGCCCCAATGGTCTGTCTCCCTTAACTGCACTTCTTGCAAGAGTTGTCTGCAGTCTCATCCTCACCTCTCATTTAATCCTCACTGTATTCAATTTTGGTTTCTGCCTCTTCCATTTCATAGAAATGGATTTTGCGAAGGGCACTTTGTGCTGCCAAAGCCAGTGTCCTCAACGTACTGGACCTTTCTGCGGTAGTCTAGGCTGTTAAACACTTCTTTCCGGAAACATGCTTCATCTCTTGGCTTCCTTAACACCAGACCCCCAAGTTTTCTCCCAGCTTTCTGGTCTTCTCAGACTCTTTTGCCAGCAGCCCTTTCTCCCCACTATCCCATCTGGGATAGTGGAGCAAGCATAGGGAGCAAGCAGTCCACAATCCTCTTCTCTTCTTGCTTTAAATTTGCATTCCACCCATTCCCATGACTTTGGATTTTACTATATACTGTGATCCTTAAACAAATATTTGTAGCCTGGATCTTTATTCCAGGCCCCAGACTCTCACTTTCAACAACTTACTCTACATTTCTATCTCAGAGGGCTCACAGAAATCTCAAAATGAACTTGTACCAAGAAAAAATTTGATTCCCTTATTCCCACCCCTTCATCATTCTTTCTCTTCTGGGTGAATTGGACTTAGGAGGAACCAACTCCATCTTTCTTGCTACCTTTTTCTGACTCATTGCTCCTCCCAACATATTCTAATTCATCACAAATTGCTATCAATTCTGCCCCTACAACATGTCTTAAAATTATTATGCACATGTCCATGTCCATTTCCGCAGGTCCAACCCAAGTCACATCATCTGTTGCCTGACTGTTGCCTGAATAACTCCTGCCTCTCTTCAATCCACTCTCCATGTGGTAGCCAGGTAATTAAACAAATGGATATAGGACAATGTCTCAAGCTCACACACAAACTCCCCCAGCCACTGAACACTATCAATGTCTTATGTCATGTAAAACACAATCTAAAACTCTTAACATGATCTCAGGCATGCTTTAGCTTTCCTCACCAACTTCCCCTTGAATTGCTTTTCTACTCACTCGCTACAGTAATTTCCCTCCTCTCATTGGTCCCTCAGGTATACCAAACTCTTTTCATCTCAGCGAGTCTGTACAACCTGTTCGCTCTGCCTGGAACATTCTTTCCACCACTCTTTGCCTGGCTAACTCTGAGTCAACTCTCAATTCCAACAATACTTCCCCAAAGTGGCCTCTCTGCTATTCTGTCTCTGAAAGAGTTCTGAGAGGCCAGTCTTTCCTACTGTAACCTGTAGGCCAGTTTGTATTAATAAATATATATTTATTTGTGTGTTGATTACAATAAATATATATTTATTTAATGCTAGCTTTCTCTAGAGATATTTGATCTCCACAAGGCCTGTTTTGTTTACCATTGTATATCAGTGGGTGCACTTCCTGGCCTCTAGTAGATGCTCATAATTATTTGTTGAATGAATATGAGGTACATAATGATAAGTTCTCCAACCTCAGGCCTGGATCGATTGTCTGCTTTTCTGTGTAACTGTCCCAAATCCCCTCCAGGCAGGGTGTATGGTTTACTCTGACAAAGTTCTATTCGATAGCCCTCTGTGTTTATATTTACAGTGCTAGTAATGGTAGATGTCACTAATATTCACAAATATCCCATGCCCCTCCACTTTGAGTTATAGATAGGATTATACTTTCTTGCTGTGTTAGATTAAGTTTTGCCCCCAGTATCTGCTGCGTCTGTATGATAAGATTATTCTACTTCCCTACCTTTGCCATCAGTCTTGGCCACGTGAGAGGTGGTGCCCCTCCACATAGGAGGATTATGCTTCTCTGGTATCAGATATTGACCATGAAACTCATTTTGGTCCACAAGTAGAAGTGAAGAATGCCACTCCTGAGCAGAAGCATTAGAGCTATTACATCAGCCCACAGACTTTCTTTTCTATCTATAATGAGAATGACATTGTCTCACATAGAGGCTGCTCCTTCAGCCTGGAGCCCAGGGCATTAGATGACCACAGGATGTATGAGAGAGAAAAAAAAAAATCACTATTTCTATAAATGCTTGAGACTTGGGTGATCATTCCCACAGTTTAACACAATCTAAGCTGACTGATCGACATACCTCCTTAAAGTTATCTGCAACTGGTTCTGCCAACAAAATATGAGAAGTCATATGTATCACTTCTAGGCAGGTTTAGTTTGGTTGAATCTCTCCAGGCTTGAGAAGTCAGGGCCTCTGGGCCCAAATGCAGTAAGACAGTAAAGAATCAGGAACAAAACATTAAGCATATTAGATATGTATGTCTTAGTAAAGAGAGAGAATGAGAATACAGTTATACTTTGATCCTCTAACCCAAATCCATACTGCTGGCCTTTGGGCCACTAAGCATTTTTATTGGATAGGACCTGATCTCCTGATCTGTAAGGGTCCTGAATCCCTGGATATCTTTTTTTTTTTTTTTTGAGATGGAGTCTTGCTCTGTCGCCCAGGCTGGAGTGCAGTGGCGCAATCTCGGCTCACCGCAAGCTCTGCTTCCTGGGTTCATGCCATTCTCCTGCCTCAGCCTCCCGAGAAGCTGGGACTACAGGCACCCGCCACCACGCCCAGCTAATTTTTTTGTATTTTTAGTAGAGACTGGGTTTTATTGTGTTAGTCAGGATGGTCTCCATCTGCTGACCTTGTGATCCGCCCGTCTCGGCCTCCCAAAGTGCTGGAATCACAGGCATGAGCCACCACACCCAGCCAGATCCCTGGATATCTGAGACCACTTAGTCCAATCTCTGAGACCACTTAGTCCACAAGTGATATGAAGGAGTACTTACTTCCACAGTTTGGCCCAAGACAGGCCTCACAGGAGGAGTTCATGCTCTCTCTCTCTCTCTCTGCCTGCTGGTGGTCATTGCTGTGTCTCAATGTGGGATTCAGAAACTTTTCCCTAGAAGGTGCTGAGAGAACATCATTACTTTATTGGTAGGTGCACATGGCCAGGAAGTCTTTGGGAGAGTGGCATAAAATACGTATAAAATACTGCCAAGCTCCAACTTCTGCTTTCAGAAACACTTCTTGATACTTGCTCTAATCCTGGCATTAACAAACATTGTCTTCTTACAACCACCAGGTAAGGAAACTATTACTGTCTCCATTAAATAATGGGGACATAAGGTCAGAGAGTATAAAGATCTTGCCAATGGATGCAGAGTTAGTGAGTTGTGAACCTGAGATCTACAAACATTTGAATTCTTGCTTCTTCTTCTCTGTCTCTCTATCCCTTCCATTCTGTATGTTACTGAAAATGCACAGACCACTACTAATCTCTAATATCTCCTTCTCTAAATCTCATCCCTAGGATCTTTTTCTTTGAAAGCTCTTCCTTCTGGTCTGGTATTGAAGGATATTTTTCAGTCTCCTGAAAATAGTTCCTTTGTGACAAAAATTAGTTCTTACAAGTGTAATGGAAGAGCTCTGAGAGGCAAGCTTTTGGAGTCAAAACAGCAGAACCTTCTTTCCCAATTCCTGTTGGTTACTCGGGCATAGGTTGTGCCAGCAAAAATAAGCTTCGGGCCCCCATAGGAAACCAGGGAGGCACAGGGCTCGGTTGGAGCTGCTGGCTCGAGACCTTCCTAGGTATCACCCAGTGTCTATCTGTGTACCACAGGTGCTGCAGAAGAGAAAAAGCCTGCTGCAGGCCCCTCTCCCCAGAACATGTCCCAGAACTAATTGTAGGTGATGTCTCCTGAGTCAAAGAGCACACCATAATTAGGGGGACATGCTGGGGCAGCCACAGGCATCCACATCTTAGATGGTGCCACCCACTGTGCCTGCTGGCTGCTGCCGTGTCTTTTCTCAAGCTGATCTACCGGCTCTTGATGGTGACTAATTGTCAGCTTGTGGTTCTGCTGGGCATTTCAGGGCCTGTCATAGTTGGGCCTTGAGGAAGCTCCTGGTGGAATTTTGAATGGCACACCTGAGTTCTGTTAAGCTTTGTACAGAAGCAGTGTCTTCCCACCCCTTCCTTGCTGTTTCCTCTCTTTTCAGTGGGTGCTGACAGGAAAGGGATGGATCTCCAGGCCCTAATTGAGGGAGAAGGCGGGTTCTGTGCATGTGAAGATGAGTCTTTAATTTAGGTCAGACAAATGACTGATTTTTGCAGTTGATATCTGATTCTCACGCCTTATTCTTTAGCTCTGGAAAGCTGGCCTTCACAGACACAAGTTGGTATTAATGTAGGTATTCCTAATCTGGTTCTACAAATGCTGATGCAGCGCCATGCTTCCAACACAATGTAAAAGTGAATCACAGCTGCCCCACTGCACGGCTAAGCAGTAAGGGACTTGAGTGTGAGGGCTTTGCTTCCTGAAGGGGCAAAGAGGAAACCTAGGAAGAGCCTTGAGAGGGGAAAAGCAGCAAGCAGAGGGCCTTCTCCTTTCTCAGCGGGAGGTGAGAGAGAGTGTCTCACTTTTCAGGGCTTTTGGTGGAGTTGGGAAAGCAAGCCCATGGTCTGGCCCATTCTTAGTGACTTCTTGCCAGCACTGACTCACCTGGCTTGTGTAGAATTAAGTTGGCATCATGCCACAGGAAACCACAAGGCCACAGAGGTGGGCAGGAGTGCCTGGCTCATCCTCCGTCTGCTAGAATTGGTTTTTTTGGACTACTTTCTGACTTCCTCCCTCTTCTTCACCCAGACTGCTTTTCCCACCTGTCCCTTTCTCAGCCCTTCCTTATGGATTCATTTGTCCATTTCTGGACTGCTTCCTTCCTTTAGCAAGCATTCTTTCCAAATCCCTTCAGAAGTGTTCCTTGTGAGATAGTTTCCAGCAATCATTGCCCTCAGAGGTTGAAACCTTGAGTCACTCCCATGTGACCTCCCGTTTTCTGGAAAGTCCTAGTTCACTTGAGCCAGCATGTCCAATGATTGGGGTTTATTTAGGTGGAACTCACTTCCCTGTCCCTGGATTTTCATTGTTGATTGTTGTGGTTTTGTTTTTTACACGTTGGGGATTTCCTTCCTGACTCTTCCTTCTTGGCCCCAATCCACTGCTGATTAAATCTCTCTGTGGATCCTCCACCAGGCCCAGCATAAGCTGCTCTGTCGTGAGACCCACCTGAGTGCTCAGCTCTGAACCTCAGGGATCTAGTGGAGTAGAAGGAGTGCTGATTCTAGAACTAAAAAGTGGGCTTCAAGTGTAAGTTCTGCTGCTTGGTCACTCTCAGAACCTATTTCTTCAGGAGAAAATGAGACTTACAGTATCACATATATGAAGCTGCCATGAATTGATGTCTATAAATAAACGAGAATACCATATTAAACCATAGTGCATGGTCATAACAATGGCGAAGAGGAAGAAAAAGGAGAAGAGTGATGAGGAGAATAAGCACAAGACGACTTTCTCTTCCGGGTGAGAGGGAAGCAACCTTAGGTAGACTGAGAAGAATCAGTGGCTTTTCTTTACTGAGCAGAAGTCATTGAGCAAGTATTTACTGACCACTACTGCATGTTAATGTGGATTCAAAAACAAGTAAGATCTGGTTTCTGTGTGATATGCCATAATAGACATAGGTATAAAATAACAATGGACATGAATGAAAGACCAGTGAGTTTCCCTAGGTGTGATCGTGTGGGGAGTCCAAGGTCATAGGCTTTTAAGAGCTGGTTGCATTTAAGCTGAGCTTTACATGATTTTATTAGGGGAAAGGGAGTTCTAGGCTGAGCAAATGACCTGGGCAAAAGCATTGAGGTGTAAAACTGGCAGTAAGTTCAGGGAACACAGAGTAGTCTATTGTGGCCAAAGATGGTTTGTGTGGGTGAGGTAGTGGGAAATGAGGCTGGAAGGTGGGCTGGGTCCACATGGGTCCAGATGGCACAAGCTTGTGTGCTGAGGACAGGGCGGGTTGTGCTGGGCTCTGTGAATCCTCAGTGCCCTTGGAGTCCTTCTGTTTGCATTGCTTTGAGTTTTAGGAGGGATTTCCCCCTAAACTGTGCATCTTTGCAACTTCTCAACATCTTTCTGTCCTCCTTGACTGTATATATTCAAGCTGTGGGAACAGTACCACTTTCCAAGCCCACTCCCACATTTGCAGGGCTCAAGGCAAGGGTACAAATGGAAGCTCATCAGCTAGATGTTTTCATTCTTAACAGTTGTAAACTAACTTTAAAAAATGTTAAATCAGAATTTCTATGCTCCTCACTTGACAAGTATACTTTCGTAATAACCCTGAAGATCAGGTTATAATTGATCATTTTCAGACTCTCCAGAAAACTGGTTTCCCCGTCCTCACCATAGTCTCCCCTCCCTAACTTGACTTCTCATCCCTAGCTTTGCCCCATTCTGTGACAATCCTCTCTCAAGCACATGGGTGGATAATACGGTCCACATATCTAAGCTATGCCCACTGCCCCATTCGTCACCCCAGGGCACCTAGAGATATACATCTTGGGAGCCAAGTGGTGGACATACCAGAGGCACAGGTCCCCTCTGCGGGGATAGGCCAAGGGAAATGGCCAGACTGGGCCTTGGGAGTGAGGTAGAGGTCACTGGGCAGGGGCCCTGATCCACGGGGAGTGCTGTAAACAGAAAGTGACATAGGCTCTGAATGGTCACATTCCATAGGCGCAATGAACTTCTCACCCAGTGGGGAGAGGCATAGCCACAGGCATGCCAGAGTAGAGCCCTCTAAACAGCAGACCCAGGGCAGAGCCACCTCTTGTCTGGGCCTCCGGGTGGGGCTGTGATGAGCCACTTCTGTCTTTGGTGAGTCCACTTTCAGAGTTACTGGGCTGAGTTGGTAGAAGCATCAGACTTTGTCAGCAGGAAGTGTTCTTATCACCTCCATTTCCCAGTGGATAGGGAATGCACTCTATCCCTTGGTGGACAAGAGTCTTAGGATGACAGTATATTTTGTCATGCGACAAGAATATCAAGAAAATTTCAGAGGCTTACGAAAAGGAGGATTACTCAAGGATATTCTATATTAGGAAATACTGGTTCAAACAGTTACATGAAAACGACAAGCACAGTCTGGGCATGGTGGTTTACGCCTATAAGCCCAGCACTTTGGGAGGCTGAGACATGTGGATCACTTGAGGCCGGGAGTTCGAGACCAGCCTAGCCAACATGGTGAAGCCCAGGCTCTACCAAAAATACAAAAATTAGCCAGGTGTAGTGATGCATGCCTGTAATCCCAGCTACTCGGGAGGCTGAGGTAGGATAAACCCTTGAACTCAGGAGGTAGAGGTTGCAGTGAGCCAAGATTGCACCACTGCACTTCAGCCTGGGCAACACAGCAAGACTCCATCTCAAAAAAAAAAAAAAAAAGCACAAAATGGACTGGAGAACTTTCATAATCTGGTATTATACTCTTTTCCTTAGCATTCCAGCTATTCCAATGCTGGACAAGTGGGAATATCCTGTAACATGGACCCAACTTTCTCAGAAATGGGTGAGGCTCAGATGGTATGAATAAAAAGGCCACCAGAAAGGAGGATGCAAACACACACACACACACACACACACACACACACACACATACACACACACACACACAGGTATTATGTCATAATACCCATAAATGTTAGAGCTGGAAGGGTCCTTGAAGTTTTATAGATGGGAAAGGGGCTTGCCCAAAGTGACAGAGAGAGGAGCAAATCCTTGGCTTTCACCTGAGTCTCTCTTTTCCTAGACTGGGTCTCTTTCCATAGTTTCATCACAACCTCATGTTTGGTTCCAAAATTCTCTAGACCAGTTAAATGGGGCCTCTGTCTGTTTATAACAAAGGCATGGAGAGGCTGATGAAATTTTTCCTAGGAAAAAGTACTCTCTTTTTCTCATTTGTCCTGAACAAGTTCACAATCTTTGCTCACAGACCCACCATTGAAGCACTCCCATTCAGCCCCAGGCAAGGCAATCCATGTATTTCCTGGAAACTGCTGCTTCACTGGCACCGCAGTCACGGCTATGGGGCCATGGGATGCATTCAAGGGGCAGCCAGCACCCAGATTCTTGTCACCCCAGTTCCTACTTCCACATGGGATTCTCAGAATAATAATGATGATCCGATGGAGATGATGAATAGGGGAAGTTTAATATGGTGACAATACCGATACTGATCAAGACTAGAAAATTATAGTTGCCAGATCACTAGAATTATTGACTATTCTGGTCTGGCTACCTAGCTGCAGATGGAAGACAGCCAAGAATCACAGGGAGAGGAAACTTGACCAGGAGGCCATGAGCTGATCCCTGAGGTGACTATGGTTGCCATTCTATGTTTACCATTCTTTATGCCTGCCCCTCCTCTGCTGCTCCTCCTTCGGTTCTTCTGCCTTCCCTCTCTTCTGCTATTGTGCTAAGTCTATCGATTCCTCTGCTCAGATCCACAGACATGACATATGGAGGGTCAAAACCTTCCCCATTGAGATCCATGTTCCTTCCATGTTTCAGGGAGCTTCCAAGCCACCAGGGACCACTGACTTCCAGAAGCCCCTGGTCCTCCTGAGAGAATGAGGAGCAAATCCAAGCACTGGGCAGACCCTGCAAGAGTGCCGCGCCTTCACCCTTCTCTGCATATCCTGGGCTCAGGGACCCGGGGGGAGTTGGCAATGGCTAACAAGTTCCGTTCCATCTGCTGCTTCTGGCAGAGTGGACCTGGAACCTGGGGCCCTTCTCTAGGTCTCCCCGAGCCAAACTATCAAATGAATGACAGCTAAGATTCTATCGATTTCCCACCGTCTGGTTCTTTTCTTTCCCTGTGACATTTTTACACTCTGCATTTTAGTTTGGGTTTGCAGAATTTCACAAGATTCTTGTTCGATTTCCTTCCTCAAAGCACTTTATTGTGATTGTAACATTAAAAACAGAGAAACAAACCACGTCCATGAGTTTTTTTAAGACAGGCCTGAAAGCCTTGGAGCCTGCTGTGTCACACTACACGCTCTTTCATCTTCTACTCTCCTCACTCTGATTCTTCTAAGGCCAAACTTTCTCACTGCTGCTGCCAACCCTGCGTTAGTGAGACTCAATGAGATGGTTTTTCCTCTGCCCCCCATGCCTATACAGTGTAAAGGGGCCATCCTGGATGGTGTCCAGCTAGGAAAGCCCAGCCTCTGCTCTCTATTGCTGTCAGAAGATTCTAGAATCACAGGGGCTTGGGTTCGAGTCTTGATTATACCTTATCAGCCATGTGACTTTTTGTGACAACTTCTCTGAGTCCAGCCAGCTTCCTTATTTATTAAAAAATGTATCTCTCTCATAGGGATTTTTTGAAAAGTAAATGAGATAAATATGGAATGCCTGGCACATATTACACTCTTCATAAACTTTTGTCCTCCTCAAACTGTCTCTCACTATGGAGGTGATTTTGCCTTGGCCAGCAGGCTGGAGGCCTTCTGGGGAAGCATTGAAAGCAAGAACTTGTAGTCTCCTAAAAGAGCTTTAAGCTACTTACTAGATCAATAAAGAGATATGAATGTCTTAATTTACCCAATCCTCATAAAATGCACCAAAATAAAGCTAATGATACAAGAAATCCCCTTAAAATTCTCAACAAGGCTTGCTCAGTGTGCTGAGAGGCAACTGTGTTATTGTAGCTCATGAGATAAAATTTATGTTTCAGAAAATGCTAAATATTATGTCATGAACTTTCAGAATTACTCACAAATAGCCAAAATCTCAAATATTAACCCATAAATGCCAAACATCAACTTACTTTCAAAGCTCTGGAGAAAGGGGCAGACATTTTCCAAAAGTGTGAAAAAGAGTAGAAGGAAATGTCCCATCAGTAGAAGACAATATTGGCCAGGCATGGATCAAACCACCAGTAAGTGATTCCTGCAGTAGGGAAGACTCTATGGAGAAAGTCAGTCCAGTTTCCATTTCCTCTCCTTGAGTGTTGGGAAAACTAAACTTACTCTAGAGAACAGATCTGAGGCTGTCAGCTTGCTCTCTGTCCCTGATTGCTTTGGGGAATATGCTCCTTTTGGGGGTTATATGCCTAGGGATGCAAACAGTAGTTTAATGGACCTCTTTTTGCAGGAGAAAAGGGGTTCTTTTCTTTTTAAAAGTAAAACAAAGAAGATAACAGTATTAACGATACTGAGTTCCTGTGTAGAGTTCCAGTACAAGAACAAATTTAGAACAGGAACAGCAGGTGATCTTCCTGTAGCCTTTTGTGCTCTGAATTGACTTCTTAGAGTCCATTGTAATAAAACTAGGAAGTTGGCCCAAGCGATCTGGAGGAAGTGCTCAAGATTTCATATTATACCTATTTCAAATATATCAATATATCAGCCTGCATTTTGCATCTGTGTTAGGCCATTCTTGCATCGCTACAAAGAAATACCCGAGACTGGGTAATTGATAAAGAAAAGAGGCTTAATTGGCTTATGTTTCAGCTGTGCAGGAAGCATGGTGACAGCATGTGCTCAGCTTCTAGAGAGGCCTCAGGAAGCTTTTAATCATAGCAGAAGGCTAAGGGGAGCAGGCACGACACATGGTGAGAGTGGGAGCAACAGAGAGAGAGGGAGTCTCCACACACTTTTAAAAAGCTGGATCTCATAACTCACTCGCTACCATGAAGACAGCACCAAGCCGTAAGAGATCTGCCCCCATGACCTAAACACCTCTCACCAGGCTCCACCTTCAACACCGAAGATTACATTTCAACATGAGATTTGGGTGGGACAATTATCTAAATCATAATAGCATCCTTGCTCTGGGGAGTGGTGAAGTTTAGGAGGGTAAATAAAGAGCTTGGATTCAGTTTTTACAATGTTGGCTCATGGTTTATTTCTAAGACACAGTAAGGATACACTTTAAGCCTCTTTGTCCCTAGAGTTTACTCAGTGCTCAGCATAGTGCCTGACATATGTCATATGACAGAGCCTCGTTATGGTTGTGTAATGGTCAGTAAATGGATGTGTAAATATTGCCTAGTGTAGAAGTTGCTCTGGAATCCATCCTTAAAACATAGTATGGGAATGGGGACACTTAAGGTTGAAGACCTGGGGATGAAAATAAGTTCTCCTAAGGACCTAACACCTGTTTGTGGTATGAATGGATGAAAAAGGGAAGTGATCAAATGAATGGTTCCACTCAGGTGTGGATTAGAGCCACAAGACAGAAAAGACTCAGATGAACTACCAAATATTTGACCTAGGAGGGACTTTCTAGACAGCATCAAGTTCAACTCTCCAACATCAGGTAGGAGGAAACCCTGAATAGTTAAGTAGCTAGTTCAAAGTCATCCAGCAAGTTAGTGTCAGGATCAAGATTCAAATGAAGGTCTCCAATCTCCTAGTTGGGTGATCTTTCCACTATACTGCCTTTGCAACATGAGAAGGATGGCTTGAAAATAAGAAACAGAAATAAAAGAAACACTTTATAAAAAAAAAAAAAAAGAAAATAAGTTCTCCTGAGGAGCCTATGAACCCCAGTGATACCATTTGCACACACAGCTTTGCATGAGGGCCAAGCCAGACATTTAAGCTATGCTCCTTTGCGTTTAACTAAAACCTGGTTCTGATATCGTTTTCATTCATTCATTTGTTATTCAACAAATACTTCTTGAATATAATAGTATGCCAACCATGTCCAGGTAGAGTTTAGCATTGAATAAAACAGATAATATCTCTGCCTTTGTGGAATTTATTGTATTAGTGAATGTAATACTAGAGGCTATAACAGATAAACCCAGAAATCTCAGTGAGAAAGCACAATAGAAATTTATTTTTTGTTCCTGTAAAGTCAATAAGCAACAAGGGTAGGGGGAAATGTTCAGCTCATTGTATTTATTTAAGCACTTGAGTTTATTGAAAGCTCTGCTGTCTTCAATTTGTGACTTCCAACGTCACCCTGGTCATTGACATCAGTTGTCAGACAGTAGAAAAGACAGAATGGGAGCCTGGACATTGTACACATCACTTTTACCCATATTACATTCATCAATATTCAATCATGTGGCTTTAGCCATATATAAGGGAGCTGCAAAATGTAGCTCCTGGCTGGATAGTGACTTCCCAGCAGAAACTCTTCATTAGAGAAGGAGAGCATGAATATTTGGTGGGAAGATTGACATTCCTGCCACATTTACGTTCTGCTGGGTGCAGGAAGACAGACAATAAACATATAAGTGAGTGCACTAGGTATCATTTCAGATGATAATAGTATAAATAAATCAGGGGAAGGAATTAAGGGTGCAAATAGTTGTAATAATAATTTTCTCCAGTGGCTACTCATTGGTCTATATTGTCTACAGGTCACATGTGAGTTGATCCTTGAATAAGTGAAGAGGTAAGGACTTTCTTTCCTGAATTGTGCAAGAGCAGCTCATAGTGGAAAGAGAAACTTTACTTTGTCCAGCTAGCCACCAAACCCACATGGTCGTTGCCACACGTGACATGTGGTGACAGACTTTATTGAGTGAAAAATACATTATAAAAAACATAAGGATGATGCAGACAGATTGAAGTGGGTTTACATTTGCTTCGAGGGCCTTTTCTATTCCCTGGGACTTTGTGTATTTGCAGTGAAGACCCAGGCTGAAGTTTACATGCTTTTAGTTTTGACTCTGTCCATTTTTTTTTATAATCTCATCTTCCTAAGAGGATTCTCCCAGATGAGTATTTGCTTGATTGATTGATTTCCTCTATAGTAATGAAGTAATGTGACCTTTATCTTAAGGAATACTAGCTGGTTAACTAACAAAAGTTTAGTTAGAAAAGAACTGGTAAACGAAGTTAAATGATGCTGAGAATATATGAAATGACGGAAGAAACTTCTGTGTTTAGTAAAAGGCAGATGCTTAGATATTTGTGAAAACATAACTCATCCCTTGCATTGTGGACACAATTCAACAAACATTTTTTGATGCTTCTATAGATCTGGCTCTATGCTAGGCACCAGTGAAACAGTGGTAAACACTGTTCTGCTCCTAATCTCAGGGGCCCACTATCTATGCAAGAGAGAAAGACACTTTACCAACCAGAAAGCTGGATTTCAGCCAGACTAAGAAGGGCCATAAATGCTATGCTAACAATCCTGGTTTTACTAGTGAAGAACCATCAAAGAGATAACTTTTCTGCTGGGAAATGGGTGACGGATGTAGAAACTGGCATTTGCTTGTCGTGCGACAGTTGGCAAGTCAACCTCTCTGACTCTCACTTGCTTTTGTCTGAAAAAGGAAGATAAAAATAACTTCCTTACTTACCTCACAGGGCTATTATAAGGATCAAATGAAATCAAGATGTGTGAAAGAAATGTTATTCATAGTCAAGAACTGTTATTAGGATTACTTAATAATATAGATGTCTGAGAGAACAAAGGAGTATTGGGTGTTGAGTAGTAATGCTCTGAGAATATGGCAAAAATCTTTCATCCAGAGTGGAGCATATGTAGGAGTGAAACCAGTCTTGGTTAAAAAAATCTGAACAATGGAATATATTGAAAAAACATTTTCTTTCTTTTAAAGTAAACTTTGTTGTAAATAAAGAAAATGAACAAGAATGCCCTTAGGTTACAGACAAGAATGTACATCTGGTTGAAAAGAAAAAGGATGGAGCAGACTGGGAAGAAGCTGCTGCAGAGGCAGGATAAAGGCCAGCAGTGACTTCTAAAGAGAGCTAGAGACACAGCCAGGGCACAGAAGGCCAGGGCATGAATTCAAAAGCACTAAAGTCTCCACAGCTGCTGGTCTAGCTCTGACCAGCCTTTCAGGAAACACTCCATAGTCTTTCTTGAATCATCTTCTTCCAGGAAGTGCTTGGCCCTGAGGGAGCTCACTCTTCAAAAAATAAGTTATGACTCTTGGCAGCATTTTTACTTTTCTTATCTTTTATGATTTCCTGAAAGTGTGGCTCCCACTGGGAAGAGGTCTGTGTCCAGAAGACCTCAGGGCTTATCTGGATTTTCTATGAATCTTAAAGCCTCACATGCCAATGCAGTGTATATTAAAAGCCAAGATATCTCTTAGGAGAATAAGGTAAGTTAATGTAATACAATGTACATCACAGTTGGTCTATTACCAGGTGGTAAAATTCCATTACTTCAGCCAAAATTTCAGAATTCATCCTAATGTGAAAAGCATATACAGTAGATATTCAGTATGGAAAAAGTTCTGACTTTAGATTTTTTTTCCCTTCATTTATACTATTTTGAAAAGTACCAAAGAAGAGACTGATGTCAGCAAGATGGTGGAATAAGATTTTTCAGCACTCATCCTCTTGCAGAAACATCAATTTAAACAAATATCTATGCAAAAAATTGCCTTCATAAGAGCTAAGAATACCAGCTGAGAGATTATAGTACCTAGGTACAGCATAGAAATGAGAAAAGATGCATTGAAGAGGGTAGGAAGAATGGTTTTACATTATCTGTGTTACCACTTCCCCAACCCTAGGCAGCACAGTGGAGAGAGATATCCTTCACTTGGATATCTCTCCAAGATCTCCAAGGAGATATCCAGGGACAGGGAAGTGAGCACTAAACTTTGCCTTGGACCCAACACTGGGTCCACTAGAGTAAAACCCAGTGCCAGGCAGGCGTCCATGGGCCCAGACTCCAATCCACTTGGGGATTAAACCTCCAAGCCCACTCTGGTGCCAAGTGTGACCCCACAGCTTCAGGTTCCACCCTAGCACCCTAAGCCAGCCCCTGCACATTCAGGTTCAAAACTTATCCCAGCACCAGGTCAATGCCTACAGACCCAGACATCAAGCATCAGTGGAAATAGGCTCCAGGCTTGCCCTCACCAACTCAGGCTCCAGGCCTACTGCCCCTGGATTCAATCAATAGGTCTACCCCAGTGGATCCTGACCCCAGGCCCACTCACCTGCTGACCTAGGCATCAGGCCAGTCTTCCTGAAGGCTCCAGCAGAAAGCCCACCCTCAGATTATACCAGACAACCTGCCCCAAATCTCTGGACGGGCTGACTGGTGAAAAACTTTCCCAGACAAAGCCAGTTTGCAAATACTGGAATAAGTCACTACTTCTTTAAATGCTCAGATATCAACAGAAGGCAGAAAGAAACATGAAAAAGCAAGTTGATAGAACACCACCAAAAGAATAATCTCCCAGCAGCTGACCCCAAGGAAATAGAGATATAAAAACTGCTTGACAAGGATTTCAAAATAATTGTTTTAAGGAAGTTCAGCCAACTTCAAGAAAATATAAAGAAATTCAAAGAAATCAGGAAACACAATGCACAACCAAAATGGGAAATTTAACAGTGATATTGAAATTATTTAAAAAGACAGAAATTATAGAGCTGAAAAATACAATGAATGAAATAAAAATGCAATAGATAGCATCAAAAGCAATATTGATTAAGCAGAAGAAAGAATCTGTGAACTAGAAGACAGATTATTTGAAAACATACAGCCAAAGGAGAAAAAAAATGATAAAAAGGAATTTTAAAAAAGCTTATGGGTCTTATGGGACAACCTCAAAAGTACAAATTTTGAGTCATAAAAGCTCAAGATGGAGAAGAGAGAGACAATGGAGGTATAAAGCTTATTTAAAGAAATAATAGCAGAAAACTTTACAAATATGGGGAAAGATATAAATACACAGGTAAAGAGGGTCAAATGTCTCCAATAAGGTTCAATTAAACAAAACTACACCAAGACACATTATAATCCAACCATTAAAAACCAAAGAGAGGATCCTGAAAGTAGCAAGAGAAAAGAAGCAAATAACATATCAGAGAGTTCCAATGAAGTTAGCAATAGATTTATCAGCAGAGACTTACAGGCCAGGGATAGTGGGATGATATATTCAGGATGCTGAAGAAAAAACTCTGTCAACCAAAAATATTGTACCTCAAAAGCTGAAATGAAGGAGAAATGAAGGAGCGATGAAGAAGGAGAGATAAAGACTTTCCCAGACAAAAACTGGGAAGGATGTTTACATCGCTAAGCTTGTCTTACAAGAAATGCTAAAGGAAGTTCTTCAAGCTGAAAGAAAAGAACACTAATTAGTAATACAAAAACATATGAAAGTGTAAAACTCAGTGGTAAAAGTAAATACACAGTCAAATTCAGAACACTCTAATTCTGTAATGGTGGTGTGTAAATTGCTTATATATTTAGTATGAAGGTTAAGAGAAAAAAACTATTAAAAATAATGACTACAATAATTTGTTAACAGATACACAATATAAAAAGATGTAAATTGCAGCTTCAAAAACATAAAATGTGAGGGAGAATGGAGCAAAAGTTTAGGGTTTTGTATGCAATGAAAGTTAGGTTGTTATCAGCTTTAAATGGCCTGTTATAACTGTAAGAGGTTTTGTGTAAGCTTCGTGGTAACCATAAGGGAAAAACCTACAGTAGATACACATAAGATAAAAAGTAAGCAATCACAGCATAACACTAGAGAAAATCACTTAATCACAAAGTAAGAAAACAAAATAGGCCAAAAGCAACAAAAGATCTATAAAACAACCAGAAAACAATAAAATGGCAGTAGTAAGTCCTTACCTATCAATAATTACCTTAAAAGTAAATAGATTAAATTTTTTAATCAAAGGACGTAGAGTGGCTGAATGGAAAAATAAATAAATAAAACAAGACCCAATTATAAGCTGCATACAAGAGACTCATCTCACATTTAGGACACACATAGACTGCAAGTGAAGGGATGGGAAAAAATATCCATGAAAATGAAAACCAAAAAAGAGCAGGTTGGCTATACATATATCAGATAAAATAAACTTTAAGTCAAAAACTGTAAAATGAGGCAAAAAATTATTATATAGTGAAAAGGGGCTGAATTTCTCAAGAGAATATAACAATTGTAAATATATATGCACCCAACACTGAGACACCTAAATATAGGTCTAATCCCAGCACTTTGGGAGGCCAAGGTGGGCAGACACCTGAGGTCAGGAGTTCATGACAAACCTGGCCAACATGGTGAAAGCCCGTCTCTACTAAAAATACAAAAATTACCTGGGGCTAAATGAGAGTGCTTCAATGGTGGGTCTGTGAGCAAAGATTGTGAATTTGTTCAGGACAAATGAGAAAAAGAGAGTACTTCTTCCTAGGAAAAATTTCATCAGCCTCTCCATGCCTTTGTTATAAACAGACAGAGGCCCCATTTAACTGATCTAGAGAATTTTGGAACCAAACATGAGGGTGGCACATGCCTGTAATCCCAGCTACTTGGGGTGCTGAGGCAGGAGAATTACTTGAACCAGGGAGTTGGAGGTTGCAGTGAGCTGAGATCACGCCACTACATTCTAGCCTGGGCGATAGAGCTAGGCTTGTCAAATAATACAGAATTTCAGTTAGATAGAAGGAATAAATTCAAGAGATCTATTGTGCATTGTGGTCACTGTAACTTAATAACGATGTATATTTTGAAAATCTCTACGACAATTTAAGTGTATTCACCAGAAGAAATGATAAATATGTGAGGTAACATGTATGTGATTCAGCTCAATGGAGCTATTTAACAATGTATACATATTTAAAAACATCATATTATACATGATAAATGTGTACGATTTTAATTTGTTAATTAAAGAAATAAAGTCACAGAGAAAGAAAATGGTGGCAAATACTTTGCTAAATAATAAGTAATCATACTAATTCAAGTTTTTGTCAAATGTCAGTATTTAGGGTTTCAACTAGTTATTACAGAGCTGAAAATTCTGCATAACAACACAAACCCTTATTGAAAATTTATTTCACTTTTATCTTTCAATGCTCCATAGTAATATAGAGGAATTTCACCTCTAGGTAAGAGAGGGGTTGAAGATTTGCTGAGTGGGGAGAAGCACACCAACATTAGTTTCTCCTGTGGACAACAGATTTAATCTATGTTTTATTTCATTCAGCTAAGAGTTGGTCCTTACAAAGCAATTATGGCCACCTCCATTTTGTAAATGAGAATATTGATGCCAAGAGAGAGATTTTTGCCAAAGGCACACAGAAGTGGTGGAGCTAACATTCAAGCCAGCCTATGGAACTCCAAAGCCTGAGCTCTTTCCTCAGCCCGTCCCTTTAGCTTTTCCTGGAGCATTGGCTGGGGAATGCCTAGGAGGAAGGGGAGGGCTTGTTAAATTGGGTAGATTAGTGCATAGAGGAAAAGCCTCTCAATCAAAGAGGTGTGAGGGTTTGGAAGAATTGACTAATTACAAAACATGCCCGAGGTTCAGTCCCTTTCTCTCTCCCCAGCTCCTTCCTTCTTTCTTTCAGGGTAGAATTTCTCCAGCTTGGCTCTATTGACATTCATTGTTGTTCATTTTATTGGGGTGGGACTGTCTTGTGGTTTGTAGGATGTTTAGTGGCATTACTGGCCTCCATCCATTAAATGCCAGTAGCATCCCTCCCCAGTTGTGACAATAAAATATATCCCCAGACATTGCCAAATGGCTTCTGGGGTAGGGAATCTCTCAGATTTAACAACCGGTTTTGGTTTCGGTTTTGTTTTTGAGATGGAGTCTCACTCTGTCGCCCAGGCTGGAGTGCAGTGGCACGATCTCAGCTCACTGCAACCTCCACCTCCTAGGTTCAAGTGATTCTCCTGCCTCAGTCTCCAGAGTAGCTGGGATTACAGGTGGCCCACTGCTCCCAGATAATTTTTGTATTTTTAGTAGAGATGAGGTTTCACCATGTTGGCCAGGCTGGTCATGAATTCCTGACCTCAGGTGATCCACCCATCTTGGCCTCCGAAAGTGCTGGGATTATAGGTGTGAGCCTCCATGCCCAGCCAACAACCAGTTTTATAGTGACCAACCATCCCAATTTGCCCTGGACTGAAGGATTTACTAGGATCTCTGAGGCATTTGTCAGGGATTCAAGGCTAAAACTAGGATAGTCCAGGGCAAACTGGGATATTTGGTCAACCAACAAGTAAAGTTTCATCTCCTGGTTAAATTAAGGCTGTGGTGGGAGGGGGCATTGTGTTGATTGTGTGGTTGTCCTGTCAGTCTTCAGTTTCTCTAAGCTGTTGCTATATCAAGTACATCTGCCTAATACTCCTTTCTTCCCCCTCAGGTAGCCTGCTAGGGTTGTAGGGGAGGTGTCTTACTTAAGGAAGGCTGGCTGAGCCACTGTATGGGTCATTACAGGACAGAAGAAGACCAGAGTGAATGCTGGTCTCTGTGTGTGTTTTTTATGTGTGTGTGTGTGTGTGTGTGTGTGTTGAACTAAAGAACTGGTAGGGGCAGTTGGGAGGGTGCTGGACTGCAGAGAGCCCTTTAGTGCTGCTCCAGTGGACGTGCACATCTGTGTTTACACTGAGAGTTAATGGATATTGGATGGGGAAAGGTTTTCAGCTATGTGTTACTGTAGCCTATGACTATGTGGTATGAGCATTTTAATTTATTTGGTGTTTTGAAATACTTTTATGAGTTACTCTGACAACTTGTCAAGGATATTTTCCTGAGAGAAACAAATAAAAGACAAATCTCAAAAATAGTTTGCTATTAGGATTTTATTTGTTGAGATGTTGAAGATGTCTTTTCAACAGTGATAAATGTTTTGGTTCTTTGCAAATTTACAAGGCACTCCCAAAATGTCATTTGTCCCTCATTCTTCTATTCTTGATGTCATTCTATGATCCTGTACAGGATGAAAACAACTGAGTTCTGAAGGTAGTAAGTAACATGCTGAGGTCAAATGCCAGGATCTGAGTCAGGTTCATGGGGCTCCATGTCCTGTGACCTCTGTGCTCCACCAGGCTGTGAAAGAATGACTCTTGCATTCATGCAGTCAGTCTGTGTTGCTGTAAACCTGAATGGTAAAATGACAAATGTAGACACAGAGGGTGTGAATCAGCTCTATTAGCAGTGACTCTGAGAATGGTCCTTCCCCTCCTCTGTCTTCCCCTTCTCTGTCTTGCAGCAAGTGGGAGGACGAAGCAGGTTTCATGAGAGCAGTGCCCAAGACCCACAGTCACCTAGTGCCAAGTCAACAACCTTACTGATATCTGGATGTAGTTTCCTGTGCTCTTTGACACAGGTATGGAGATTGTAATTTGCTGTGTGTGATTGTTTGCACTTCCTTGATTATGTAAACCAGTGGCTTTTGCCAAGAACTCTTCATGCCCTGAAGCTCTGAGCTGGTTCCCTCCCATTGGTGGACCTTATTTCATTTTATTGGGAGGCGTAACTTTCAGGTCACAGAGCAGTGATAACTACCTGCCAGTGTCTCTTAGGAGTGAGGTATCTGGAGTTCGGGGACCCCAACCTGTGACAATGACAGCAGACGAATTGGTTTTCTTTGTGAATGGCAGAAAGGTAAGTAGGAGCTGACCTTTGGTTTTGTGTCCCTTCTCCCTGGGAGGGGAAATGTGTCCTCTGGCAGAGCCATATCTTGTTCTCTGTCTTTCCTGTTCCCTCTTACTTGTTCTCCTGTCTTTCTCTCTCTCCCTTTAAAGGTGTCGCTGCATTTTGGTAGCATTAGGGAAGAAGACCTTCTTGGGGCTAGAGCACAGACAAGATACTCAGAGGCCAAAGAATGAGGGAGAGAGAGGCAAGCAGAGAGGCATCTGTGAGCTAGCTGCCAACTCTCTGCAGTAGTGGAGATTGGCACAGAATGAGAAAGGGGAGTTGAGTTCTAGGTGAGATTTGAAGTCATCACCACACTTCTATTTCTGTCTTTAATCAAATATATCCTAAAATTTACGTTGCTCTCTTTACAGAGAGAAGGAACAGGAATGTGTTTTCCTGCTTTTATCAGGAGATAAGATGTATGCAGCCTTTGAATCTAATATATTATATATATAGGTTTAACAGCCAGTCCTGATTCACTGTGAGGTGACATATACTGACACCTTGTGGCAAACCACAATTTTTTTTTTCATAAAGGGCATCTCCCGCATTCCCCCCACTCCCCACCCACACACACTGAGTTCTACATGTAAGCTGCAAATCTCTTACCTACTTGAATTTACCTTATTGGTACACAGGGACTTAGGGAAGGTGACATGGGTACCAGCCCTTGGACAAGAGTGAGAATCTTTGCAAATTTTAATGTGGTGCAGAGAGAGAGGGGGCAAGCACATTACATGGTCACTAGCCTCCATTTGCCCTCCTACAACACTGCTGAGATGCTCACACCTGTTCAACTTCCCACTTAGGAATGAAAAGGATAGTAAAAGAGTCCCATAGTTGCACATTGTAACTAACTGTGTGGACTGTGCGTGATGAATGTGCCCAAAGTGTCCCCCAAAGAAGGGCAATTTTATTTGTCTTTCTATATTGGCATTTTTGCATTGAGTTGAGAAACTGTTGATGTAATTTTGAGTGACTTTTGGTGTAATTTTCAAGAACAATAATGTGCTTCACTGGACTCCTAGGTCTTAAATTTCCAGGATGTGTTTGGGTGACTGTAAAAGAAATTTCATGAACTGTTTCAACGTCGGTGCTCCAAAGATTGATGGACTCTCTTTGAGTGGTGCCTTTGGGAAGTGCTGGGGAATGGGGACAGTCATGTTCTTCTGGGTTCAGAGTTTCCTCTCTGAGCTGCATCCTTTTCAGGGTTGGCACCTGGTACCAACCCAAGAAGTAGGGCAAAGCTTTCAAGTGTAAGATTTTGCATCCAACATTTCAAACAACTTCTTTCCTTCAGCAATTACATTGTAGAAATCTAGGAAACCATTGTGCAATTGGCTTTCTAGGAGAGCTACTTACACAAAGCCATCTCTGGAATTTTTATTAGTAATTTTTACATTGGGTAAACAGCTAGATTCAATGACGTCCAAGGTCATGTCTTACTCTAAGGTTTTATTATTTATTAAACCAAACCATTGGTTAACGTGTAAAAGTATAAGTTTCTGCTCTTCTTCAGGGATGGCTTGCTGTTATGCACTAAATCTAGAAAGAAGAATTTCAAGGTAAATCTGGCTTGGGGAAAATTATTTTCCCTTGCATTTTACTTTCACTTTAGGAGAGTAATTTTAAATTTTTCGATGGTACCATCACATCAAATCCTATTATTTCTAGAAGCTTCTACTACTGCCAGTTTCTGTGATGAATATCCATGTTTGTAATTTATAATGATGTAGCATCTTCAGAAACTGCAAGAAAGGTAGAGGGGCAATGCAGAAAGTAATTATGTGAAAGCAATGCTGTAAAAACAAGACCAAGCAAGGGAATTCCTGGGTAAACAATGGCAGCTGGAGAAAGTTGTCCTCATTTTTATTCAGAAGATATTCTAGACCTTTTGTTACAGGAATTGTGCAAAGTAGTTACCAAAGAAGCTGTAAGAACTTAGTGACTCTTTTTTTTTATTATTATACTTTAAGTTCTAGGGTACATGTGGACAAAGTGCAGGCTTGTTACATATGTACACATGTGCCATGTTGGTTTGCTGCACCCATTAACTCGTCATTTACATTAGGTATATATCCTAATGCTATCCCTCCCCTCTTCCCCCACCCCACGACAGGCCCCGGTGTGTGATGTTCCCCTTCCTGTGTCCAAGTGTTCTCACTGTTCAATTCCTACCTATGAGTGAGAACATGCAGTGTTTGGTTTTTAAATGTGAGCCTACTCCTCTCCTTGTTTTGTACCACTGTCCAGGACTCTGGCTTCACTAAATGGGGTCCTGCAGAAGGTGTTCGATGCAAAAAGTCGAATACCTCTAGGGCCTTCTGTGGTGGTGATGAGCCTTGATGACTATTGTTTTCATTCACATCTTCTTTTGTTCTAGAGTCAGAGTCAAAGGGAAAGAGCTGTCCAGTATTTTATTTTTATTGTAATGACAGCCTTTTTGCAAGGCAGCATTCTAGCTTTTCTGAGTAGTCACTCTGTCTAGCTGAGACTGTGGCACCTGGAAGAATCTGGGAGGATCTGGCAGGTTGGGTGCAGCCAAAGGTGTCCAAGAGTGATCCCCACAAGAAGTGAGTGTCGGCTACAGAGATCGTCACGGTGACTTTCACTCACTCACTCACTCACTCACTTACTCATCATTCACTTGCTCACTCCCCATATAGTCAACATTTATCAAGCTCCTTCTGAGGCCTCAGACAACAGGATATGCACTGGGGGAATAAGATCTCTAAGATCAGGCATTTGCCATTCTGGAGCCCATATACTAGTTAGAGAGATGGATTATAATTAGACAAAGTAATACCTTCTGAAATGTATTTCACAGAAAACTAGCAGCATGAGATGCTTTTCTTGGATATTCTTAAACCACTTAGCACAGTGCATGGTATACAGTAGGTGTCCAACTAGTGTGGATGGAATAAGTGGGTGAATTTTTAAAACTTTGAGAAATCCTGTAGTAAATAAATTACTTCTCTAACTTTGTATTTTACAATTATTTTATATTTAAAGAAAAATCGCAAGAAGAATACAAGGAAATACTAAATACCCTTTATGTACTTTACCAACTGTTAATGTTTTGCCACATTTGCTTTATTATTCTCTCTTTCTTGCTCTGGACACACACACAGATACACATGGATGTATTATAAGTACATAAATAATTCTATATATTAATGTACATAATTAATATAAATGAATATATAGTATAAGATAGATTTCTGAACCTTTTGACAGTAAGTTTCAGACATCATGTTCCTTTAGCTCTTATCCTAAGAATAAATATATTCTTTTTTTTTTTTTTTCTGAGACAGGGTTTCACTCTGTCACCCAGGCTGGAGTGCAGTGGCGCGATCTTGGCTCACTGCAACCTCGCCGCCTGGGTTCAAGCAATTGTCTGCCTCAACCTCCTGAGTAGCTGGGATTACAGGCGCCCACCACCATGCCTGGCTAAGTTTTTGTATTTTTAGTACAGTTGGGGTTCTACCATCTTGGCCAGGCTGATCTTGAACTCCTGACCTGTGATCCACCCACCTCGGCCTCCCAAAGTACTGGTATTACAGGCGTGAGCCACCGCGCCTGGCCAGAATAAATATATTCTTACAAAACTGTAGTCCATTTATAGAAATCAAGAAACTTAGCTTTGGTGTAATACTATAAACTTTATGCAAATGTATTCCAATTTTCCCAATACTGGCATTTATAACTCCACAGCCCCAGCCTGGAATCCAAGATTACACCTTGCAGTTGGTTGCCATGTCTTTAGTCTCCTCTAATCTAGAACAGCTCCTCGGCTTTCCTTTCATGACACTGGTGTTTCTGAAAAAACAGGCCAGATTTTTTTTAGAATGTTCCTCACATTGAATTGTATTATGCTTTCTTATAATTAGATTCAGAGTCTGCATTTGGGGGGCAGGAATACCACAGAAGTAATATGTTTTTCTCACTGCATTCTATCATTAGGTTTGTTTTTTTAACGTCAGTTTTTGGGTCTTTTTTGTGATGCAAACTTTGATGACTTGGCTAAGGTGTTATCCACCAAGTTTCTTCACTGTAAGGTAACTTTTCTTTACCTTTATAATTAATAGAGGCTATGTGAGAAGATAATTTGGAATGATACAAATTCTTGTTCATCAAATTTTCACCCACTAATTTGAGTATCCATTGATATTCTTTTTTTAAATAATTTTTATTGTGGTAAAATACATAAAATTTACCATCTTAATCATTTTTACATGTACAGTTCAGTGGTATTACATACATTCATAATATTGGGCAACCATCATCACCATCCACCTCCATAACTTCTTTCATCTTTTAAGACAAACTGTATAAATTTACTAAATAATAACTCCCTATTCTACCTTTCCCCCAGTCCCTGGAAACCATCATTTTTTCTGTCTCTATGAATTTGACTAAACTACCTCACTTAAGGGGAATCATACAGTATGTCTTTTTGTGACTGGCTTATTTCATTTAGCATAATGTTCACCTATGTTGTAGCATATGTCAAAAATTCCTTCCTTTCTCAGGTTGAATAATATTCCATTGTATGGATGTACCACATTTTGCTTATCCATTCATCTACTGATGGACACTTTGGTTGCTTTCACAGTTTGGCTACTGTGAATAACGTTGCCATGAACTCAGGTGTATAAATATCTGAGACCCTGACTTCAATTATTTTGGGTATAAATCCAGAAGTGGAATTGCTGGATCATATGCTGGTTCTATTTTTACTTTTTTGTGGAACCATCCTACTTAGTTTTCCACAGTGGCTGTATCATTTTGCATTCCCATCAACAGTGGGCAGGTGTTCCAGTTTCTCCACGTCCTTGCAAACACTTATTTTCTGTTTATTTGTTTGTTTGTTGATCATAGCTATCCTAATGGGTATGAGGTGAAATCTCATTATAGTTCTGATTGGTGATGTTCAGCATCTTTTCATTTACTTGCTGGCCATTTGTAGATCTTTGGAAAAATGTCTATTCAAGTCCTTTGCCCATTTTTGAATTGGGTTTTATAGCTGTTGAGTTTTAGGAGTTCTGTATTACACTTGATCTCATAGTCACTGATGGCTCATTGCAACATTTACATAAAAACCAGAAGAAAAGAGAAGAAGGGGAGATGGAAAGACCTTTAATTTTTAATTTTTGGGGCTACATAGTAGATCTACATATTTATGGGGTACATGAGATACTTTGATATAGGCATGCAATGTGTAATAATTACATGATAGAAAATGTGGTATTCATCTCCTCAAGCATTTATCCTTTGTGTTACAAATGATCTAATTATACTTTTTTAGTTATTTTTAAATGTACAGTTAAGTTATTATTGACTGTAGTTATTCTGTTGTGTTATCCAACACTAGGTCTTTTTCATTCTTTCTATTTTTTTGTACCTATTAGCCATCCCTACTTTCCTCCTACCCCCTACTACCCTTTCCAGCCTCTGATACCATCCTTCTACTCTATCTCCATGAGTTCAATTGTTTTGATTTTTAGCTCCCACAAATCAGTGAGAACATGTGAAATTTGTCTTTCTGTGCCTGACTTATTTCACTTAACGTAATGACCTCCAGCTCCATCCATCCATGTTGTTGCAAATGATGGGATCTCGTTCTTTTTTATGGCTAAATAGCACTCCAGTGTGTATATGTACCACATTTTCTTTATCCATTCATCTGTTCATGGATGCTTAGGTTGCTTCCAAATGTTGGCTGTTGTGAATAATGCTGCAAAAAACATAGGAGTGCAGGTATCTGTTTTATATACTGACTTCCTTTCTTTTCTGTATATACCCAGCAGTGGGATTGCTGGATCATATGGTAGCTCCATTCTTAATTTTTTGGGGAACCTTCAAACTGTTCTCCATAGTGGCTGTACTAATTTCCATTGATGATTCTTAACTGGATCAATTGTGCTGATTACAAGATGGCCAATCATATTTATTAGATGACATTCTTCTGCCAGGAAGAGCTTTTCCATATCTTCCCTTTGTTTGTTTGTTGACTCTATCTATTTGGACTCATAGGTTTTAATTGTATTTAATGTATTATAGCCCATTATGGCTGTTATTTCTTTTGATGCTCAAGTTTTACCAGAGCAATCTGCTTAACCCAACATTTCCTTAACTCACTTCCCTATAAAATGTTTTTCCTTTGGGATACCCATTGGTATCCTGTTGAGAGTGTTCAATGGAGTGCACCATGGTAATCCTGCTGTCACACCTTGAGAGTGGCACAGTCATTCTCTATAGCAATCCACTTGTGGCTGGAGTGATAAGGAAAGCCTTTATGAAGAAATTGTTTGAAGTCTTCTGATAAGTCAAAATGCAGGTGGAAGAGGAATGGCATAGTCAAAGGCACAGGAATTAGAAGATATAAAATGTATTTTTAGTGCACTAAGATGACCAGCTTGGCAGGGAAGTAGAAGGGAGAAAGGCTGAAAATGAAGATTGGGAATATATTGAAAAGGGCCTTGAAAGACAGCCTAAGGAACTTGGATGTTACCTTGAATATGTGGGTGGTCATGAAAAGCACTGAGCAGGGAACTGATGTGATGTGATAAAAGCAGAACTGCAGTACAGGAGAAATGAACAATGTGGTAGTAAGCTAAGAGGCTCTTAATGTTGTCTACAAGAAAGGTGATAAAGATTGCTATTTTGTGCATTTATGATTACTTCTATGATTTGTAACCAGGATACTGAATAAGCTGGACTCATGGGGTGTAATCATATAAGAAAATTAATTTCATCTACTTTCCTTTAAACTTTATTCAAAGGACAAATTCTGGCAGTTTCATGAACTTTTTATTACTCTTAGTCAATAAAAAATCTTATGGTTATTTTTAAGTTGCCAAACAGTCTCAATTCAGGACGGCAGGGTGAGGATAGCAAGAAAGCTCTCCTTTAATTGGTACTATTGTAAGATGGCTTCCGGCTTTCTGAGCCTTTTAGGTGTTTGGAGCTGACCTTTCATTCTTCTTGTGATGGCTTTCAAGGATCTTCAAGGGCCACCACAGGGAATATTTGCATGCATGTCTCATGGTATGAGTGATGCACTTTTCTCAGGCTGCTGTTCTCCATCAGCCTCCAGTTTGGGGAAGTCCACTCCACACAGTCTCTCTTTATTGAATGCTCTATCCTGTATTTTGGGAAATGATTTAAAGACCTCCAAGCCAGCTCTTTTTATCTCATGAATGGCTTGCATTACATCCATAGGCAACACTTCCACATCCTCTGCTCTACCAAGCTCCGGGAGTGTATACCAACCCCAGCACAGCCACCTCTCCAACTTAAGTTTAATGAGGAGTTTAAACTTGTCATTGTCGGTATTAATTTCTTGTTAAGCCTATCTCTTCCCCTATGCTGCAAAGGTGGCATGTTAGATTTTTATGTAGCACAAAGCAAGCTCCCTCACTGAGTTTGAGGTGGGAGGCAAATATTCCTCCCCTTCTCTTTTATTTAGGATGGTGTGGGTAGTATAGTTCCCTCCAACGAAAACCTTATCATGAATTCTTTCTTTATTATCCCAATAATATACACCCTTTTAAGCTTTGGTAATGTGTGAAGAGTATTGAAATCGGTTTTTGTAGATTTCCTTTGACAATTCACAGTGGGAACTGACATCGCACTTTCTAGACCACTTTTTCCACCTTATTGAACCTAGTGATGGATCTTTGGTTTGAGATTTCTCTTTCATTTCGGACATGTATTAGTGTTGAGTAATACGCATCACATGCCAACACTCTGCTCTGAGCACAGGCCAACAGAATGGCCTTCCACAGTCACATGCAGGATCTGAGAGTGTATACTCAAAGAGGCAAAGTCCGAGATCTGCATGCCATGCTCTCAGATGCCCCTGAAATTCACAGGTGTGATCTAGCAGTTGAAATGAGATGACAGGTTTTATTTGAAGGTGATTTTGCCTTGGTCGAGCCAGCGTGGAAGGTGCAATGCCTGCGTGTTCTGTGGTGGGTCCCAAGATGAGCATTGAGGTACAATTTTAGAATTTAAGGATTTGAGTATATACATTGTCTGGCTGTAGTTTATAGGTTCATTCTTATGGAGTTGCCATAAAAATAACTTAGTTTTCATGATCTATTTAGCACATTGTATTAGGCCATTCATGCATTGCTATAAAGAAACACCTGAGGCTGGGTAATTTATAAGAAAAGAGATTTAGTTGGCTCACAGTTCTGCAGGCTGTACAAGCATGACACCAGCATGTGCTTGGCTTCTGGGGAGGCCTCCAGGAGTTTTTACTCATGGCAGAAGGCAAAGTGGGAGCAGGCACATCACATGGCCAGTAAGAGCAAGAGAGAGAGAGAAGGGGGTGATGCCACATACTTTTAAATATCTCGTGACAACTAATTCACAACTAAGGGGACGGCACTAAGCCATTCATGAGAAATCTGCCCCCATGATCATATTGCTTCCCACTAGGCCCCACCTTCAACACTGGGGATTACAATTAAACATGAGATTTAGAGGGGCAGAGTCCAAACTATATCACACTTCCTACTAACTCTACAAATTATTGAGTGAGACACTGAAGGAAGAAATTAATTGCAGAAAGATGACTAAGTATACCTATGATATATTTTTCTTTCATTTATTTTAATAGGTGGTGGAGAAAAATGCAGATCCAGAGACAACCCTTTTGGCCTACCTGAGAAGAAAGTGTATCCTGACTTTGGAGTGGGAGTGATGGAGAAGGGGGGCAATGGTGACTGATTCTGTAGGCCTTACATTGTTTCCTAGTGACTGGTGGGGTGGCCTTGAGGTGTGGAGGAAAGAGCACTGGATTAGGACTTGGGACACTTGCATTTTAGTTGCACCTGTAATCTGAAATTCTCAGCTACTGAATGAGAGGATTGTTTGTGGTGATCTTCGAGGTGTCTCCCCGCTAAGACTCTAGTAATGCCAAGGTTTAATCCAGGGCCTGTAGAAAGGTCCTCATTAGCCTTGGTGAGAGCTTCATGGTCATTCCTCTGTGGGAAGAGGGGGGCCTTCCTTAGGTGACATTTGCTTAATACATAAATGGAGTTCCTGGGGAATGTTTCCAGCTCTGCCTAGGTGGAGGGAAGCAAGGGAACATGTGTCTATTGGGAAAAGGATGCGTGAGGTAAGAATCCTATACAGGTAGCATTCATTGTAGAAACAGCAAACAGGGAGCCCTGGAGGGTGGGGGGACTCCTTAGAAAGACTGGGGTGCTGCTCTTCACTCAGTGTGGGTGGGGCTTCTGGAAAAGCCCCTTTACCTTTAGTTCTGAGTATCGGAAGTATTCTGGGACCCTGGAACTAAAACGATAATAATAATTGGAGTTAATATTTAATGAGCACTTCCTATATACAGGCAGGATTCAAAGTGATTTGTGCAGCTCACCTCAATCTCCACAGGAATCCCATGGAAGCGTAACACTCCCTTTTCACAGAGGAGGAACTGAGGCCTTGATATGTGAAGTGACCTGCCTTTTGCTAGTGTGTTCTGGGGAAATAGTGATGGAGACTGCACCAAAGCCTAGAGCTGTGTTCCCAACCTCTCACCCGCACTGGCAACTCTCCAGGGGGCCTGTGAGCAGGACTGTGCTCATCCTGACCTCTGTCAACAAAACCCTCCTTCTCCTAGCGGGGGTGTCTAGTGGATCTTTCCAGTGACATATTTGGGGACAGCAAGGATTATTTCAACACACACAGAAGTGAGACTGGAGCCCATGCTTTCACTCTGGTTTGCTCCCCTCCTATCAGACGGTACAGTGGTTGGCTTTGGTGTACTTTGTTCTGGATTTTTTACCTTAAGTGGGTGTATCTGGAGGTTCACAGAAGATAAACCTGGTGGTGCTGGGGAGTGAAAGTGTCACTAGATCGGATCAGGTGATTGTGTGGATCTCCATTTACAGCCCATCTACCTGGGAGGTCTGGGAAGAGAAGCTCATTTTCAGAGATTATTGAGATCAATTTTAGCTTTCTAATAATAAAACTAATTTTAATTTTTTAATCATTTCCATTGTAGTTTTGAAGGCCCAGAAGCCTCAGAAATTCCTTATCACAGCAATTGGCTGTGTCACATCTTAAATGAAATGCAAAACCGAAAGTTGGCACATAAGTAGGATAACCTTGCAACTTATGGCTATCTGTGCTCAGAGTCAATTTATGGAGTTCCAGATGGGGGAGAAAACTCCAGCCTTGACTTTTACCCTAGCTTCCAGAAAGGTCTCCAGGCTGGAAGAAGACCTTGCTAGACTTTGTACTGCCACCATTCATCTTCAGGTGCCACCATTCATCTTCAGGTGCCCCCAAAGTTGTTTGACCTGCTGAGAGCTGCATATATCCTGACTAGGACACAGAAAACCTTCCCAGGTGTGCTGGGGAGGAAGGAGCGTGATGAAGGGACCTCACCCAGTCTGGAGTCCGATGGCTGTGATGGAGCCACACCGGCAGGGCAACATGTGTTCCTGTGTCATCTTGTGTGGCCCACGTTACCTCTTGGGTCTCAGTTTGTTGTTTTTTTAAATCTGTGAGGAAGTTTCTTTCCTACCTGCTAACCAAATCATTCTGGAGGTCAAACAGGTATCTAGGTGAAAGTGCTTTTCAAAAATAAGATGTTAAATCATTGTTTTTAAATTTTGTCTTGAAAATGAGAGAAGTGACCAGGCGATTATATCCTCAGTTCCCTCCATCTTCAGTAGGTAGTGGGTGGCTTAGAGGCCTGCAGGTCTGAGGGAGAAGCAGCCATGTGACTCAGGGAAAGTGACCTCCACAATAGCTGTTCTCTAGAATAGCTTACCAGTTAGGCACTTTTAAAACTCAAAGTAGCAGATGATCTTTCTGCAAGTATATGTAAGAGTGAGGCCCAGTATTGGACCCGGACCTAAAAAAACCACTCTATTTTAATTTCCATTCACATATCTTTTGGACCAAATATTCAAAAGCCTCTGGTCTAGCCCTAATTTTGATTCTTGGGGATTTATCAGCCCAAAAAGTTCAGAGTGAAAAGCAAGGACTCAGAGGTCCCAGAACAGATCAATGTCTCATTCTGGCCCAAGTGGCTTCATGGTGTGCCCAGCTGGGAGTGATGTGAGAACTGCCCCGTATGCTCAGGTGTATGATTTACCTGCTCACACATAGAAGACCTCAACCCAAGAGAAGGCTCTAGGACTGACCAGTCCTAGAACTCATGTCCCAAGAGATGCTACTTGGGTGCTGTCCATGGGGTTCTGATGCCTTTGCTCTTCTGTGCAGTGGAGATGGCCGTGTTCCCTGCCTCCCTAGGGTGCAGTGCAGCCCCTCTGAATAAGGAGGCCAGTGGGCCTGCTGCCTTCCTTGGTTGAGGGGCCTGAGCACGTGTGGGAATGAATGGCTCTGCCCACAGCTCTGCCCAGGCATTTCCTAGCAACCCAGCAGACTCCTCTCCCTGAGTTCATTCTCCTTAACTCTTGACCACCCAGTGGGGCTGAGTGGAACCAAGCTTGGCTGTGGAGAGGGGGGCTGCGGGGCTTGCACAGTGATGCTCTCCAAGTATGATCGTCTGCAGAACAAGATCGTGTATCCTTTGCCTGCTGGCTGACCACCCACATGGGGGCTGCGATGCAGGACCAGCTTGTGAGGGAGTGCATGAGTGTATGTGTGTGCATGTGCGCATGTGTGAGCCCCTGTTTTTATGGAGAATCTGTGCACAGGAAAACTGTAGAATGATCTCTTAGCAAGTATCTTCTAGGCTTATAATATTGACCAGGCTCCGAACTGCTGATAAAATGACTTTTCTAAAATCCACATTTATATCACATTCCATAAAACCCTTCAATAGCTCTTCATTGCCCCCAGGACAAAATCTCTTTGCTTAGTGGGCAAGGCCCTGCACAGTATGCCCCAGGTTTCTTCTCCAGTTTTCTTTCTCACCATGGGCCCAGCACTCCATTCAAGCAGAGATAATTGTGAAATACCAATGACACAGGCCCACTAATTGCTTGGTCTTTGTTTAAGCTGGGAAGTTCTCCTAGGATTTCTCTATCTGACTAACTCTTACTAGCTCTTTACAACTGGGCAAAAATATCACCCCCTCCAGGAAGCCATCCTGGATCTCTCAAGACTGGGTTAGGTGCCCCTTGACTGTGCTGGTCCCATAGTGCCCTGTGCACAGCATTCCCAGTGTAAACTCAGGCATGATACAATTTTTACAGTTTATTTGAGAAAACAACAGTTCATGAGCTCAAGAAGCTCCAGATTAGAAGCAGTTCAGGAGCTCCACCAGGGAAATGCAAGCAGGAGGTTTTTGTAGGATGGACACAGGCAAAAAGCAAAGAAATTATTTGATTGGTTACAATTATACAATTGCCTTACTTGGTCTATCCCACTGGAAAGTCCCTAGTACTATAGTTATAAGTTTGTTGACTACTTCTGATTGGTTGATCGTAAGGCTTTTTTTTAATATGAAGATGTTCGTAAGAAGTAGCTCAAGTTAAGACTCTGCTGCAAATCAAGCAGAGTTTAGGTCACTTATGAGGCCTAACTGGTTTCGTCTGCTGAGTCTTCAGGCCTGGTCTCCTTTTTAATTTACTTTAACAAGATTTAAATTGCACCTTCATATGAGCTTCTGTTTTCTCAGTTGACTGCAGGCTATTGAAGGGCAGAGCTTTCATCTTATTCATCTTTATTTTCCCAGCCCTCAGCAGAGTGCCTGACTTATGTCTGGCACTCAATAACTGATGCTGAATGTAAGTGAATGAGTGATGAATAACAGAAGAATGCAAGGAAGTTCTAGCTAAGGGCTTGCTGTCTCATGTTGCCTGGGGGTTTCCTCCCCCTTTCCCCACAGAGGAATGAAAGCAATAGAGGCGAGGAAATGCAGGGAAGCAAAGTGATTGGAGGCTAAGGAACAGCCCTGCAGGCAGGAGCATGCTTTAAGGCTGCAGCCTGCCAGAGAAATTTCCTCTTGACTCAGCCTCCTGGGTCAGGCTGAGTAAGAGGCGACTGAAAGTGACCCTGGCTCCCTTGCTCCTGCTCAGAGGCTGAGGATGCTCTGATGCCTGATCCCACAGTACTCTGGAGGGGCTCAGCTTTACCTATAAGGAGAGCTTCCTTTGTTCCTTTCCCAGAGTCTTCAGTGGAGAGGTGAGGACACTGGTAGAAGAGACAAGAACATAAATGGGAGCGGAGAGACATAACATAAAGCCTCACAAAGTCCTCCAGAGCTCACAGTCAGGCCCATTCTGATGATCTGAGTGGACAATAAATGGAATGACCTTAATCTGGGGTTCTAGCCACTTTTCTGCCAATGCCTGCCTGGCCCCCATCTGCTCCTTGCACCATGTTGCAGTGACAACTGTGGAAGGAATAGGAAGCACCAAGACGAGGCTGCATCCTGTGCAGGTAAACAGAGGAAAGGGAGCTGTGCTCTTGAGATCAGGCTGTTTGCTCTGCAGGGAGGCTCATGCCAAAGTTGCAGACTTGCTTTGGGTTGTTGGGAAGAGTTTCACTGCTTAATCTAAGGAGGCATTGCACCCTGGCCACCTCCCCATCTCCTCTGGGTACCGTGAGGTGAAAAGAAGAAACACCCAAGCATGAAGCTCCTTCCTGTGAGCTGGTTGGTTATAACATTGCATGATCTGAAGGGACCCAAGAGGTCAACTGAATCTGGTGGCTAGGCCAGTCCAGAACTTGGAGGAAGGGATGCAGAAGAGCTTCCTCACTTTGTTCTGGAGTGTGTTTAGGAAACTCCCAGCCTTCCCAGATTTGAATTTTAATTATCTGTGCCCCTTGTTTATAAGCCCACTTACTCCCTGCAATGGTAATTCTGCACCCCTTACCTCCCACCCGCAGATAGTACAAATGTAAACTGCTAGGCCTCCTCTTTCATTAGAATGGAGGTTAGCAAGTGCTAAATAAGATGACAGAGATTTAGTGCCTGAGCAAGGCTTTCTCCTTGATGGTATCAGACCACCTGAAAATGCATTGAAATCTGAAACACTTCTGGGGCGAATGGGCAGTAATAATCTTAGACTGGTTTGGGGAGACAATCAGGATGCTCTTAGGCTGAGTGGAAAGAAAGGGGAGTAGAGCCCTGTTGGAAGGAACGGCCATTGTCCCCAAAGCATTTTGTTTGAGGAAACTTGGGGTCTTTGGGAGATCAAGACTATCGTGACTAACACGGTGAAACACCATCTCTACTAAAAATACAAAAAAATTAGCCGGGCGGAGTGGCGGGCGCCTGTAGTCCCAGATACTCAGGAGGCTGAGGCAGGAGAATGGCGTGAACCTGGGAGATGGAGCTTGCGGTGAGCCGAGATCGTGCCACTGGACTCCAGCCTGGGCGACAGAGTGAGACTCCATCTCAAAAAAAAAAAAAAAAAAAAACAGAAAAAAAAAAAAACAAAACAAAAAAAGAAGTTACCAGAGCTTGGCCCAGGTCTTAATCCTCCCTTGATTATTTGAGGAGACATGTCGTTCAGGCAATGGAGCCAGAGCCTCCTGCGGAGAGGCTGGTTCTATTCCTTGGAGTGGCATCTTGGGCCAGTTATGTGAGGCCAGCCAGGTCGGGGTGGTATTGCTTCCCATCTATAGATTTGTTTCTTAGGCAGGAAGAGGGGAAATTACTAAACTTGTCCAACCCGAAGGAGACGTGAGAGGGTTAATTAAGGCTTGTTATTTTCTTTGAAACAAATAGGTGAAAGAAAGAATAAATAGTTTAAACATAGGAGTCAAGTCTCACACTGCTGATAAAGACATACCCAAGACTGGGTAATTTATAAAGAAAAAGAAGTTTAATGGATTCAGTTCCACGTGGCTGGGGAGGCCTCACAATCATGGCAGAAGGTGAAAAGCACATCTTACATGGTGGCAGACAAGAGAAATGAGAGCTAAGTGAAAACAGAAACCCATCAGATTTCGTCAGATTTATTCACTACCATGAGAACAGGATGGGGGAACCACCCCCATGATTCAGTTATCTCCCACAGGGTCCCTCTTGCAACACATGGGAATTATGGGAGCTACAATTCAAGATGAGATTTGGGTGGGGACACAGCCAAACCATATCAGGTTGTATCTGTATAATCAACCTAAAATCCTCCCTATCCAATGGTACAGGTTCTTATTCCTAATCCACTTATTTTGGCTACAAATAGGCTACAGAGCCAGATTCCACTTCTTGTCCATTTATTTGTTTTCTCTTGGTTTCTGTGACACTGTGGTTCTGGCTTTTCCTTCTCTCCCCACACTGGCTCCTCCTCTGCTCAGTCTCTAATTGCTGCAGTACCCTGAGCCCTGACCTGGGCCCCTCCCCTTCTTCATCCCTACACTCTCCCTACATGAGTTTGATGTTGTCCACACGCCAATGGCACTCTCATTTACAACTTCAGCTTTGACCTCTCCTCAGAAGTTACATTTCCAATTGCCTATTTGACATGTCAATACGGATGTCTAATCTCAAACTTAAGAAAACCCTACTCTTCTCCTAATGGCTTCCTTCCCCAGTCTTCTCCCATCTGAGTCAGTGGCAAAGCCATCCACCCAATTGCTCAAGACAAAAATCTAGACATCACCTTTGACTGTTTCTGTCATGTGCCACACCCCAATCCATTCAGAAGCTGCCTTCTGGTTATGATAGTCACTGTTCTTTGAAGGGACCTTCCTAGTCATAGCTAACACTGGCTGACTGCCTGCTATATGCAGGTACAGTGTTAAGGGTTTTACATGAATATCTCAGTTAATCCTCATCACAGCTCTAGAGGTAACTACAAGGATGGTCCTCATCATACAGATGAAGAACCTAGACTCAGAGGGCTTGGAAACTGGCCAAGGTCACAGTTGGTAAATGGTGGCACTGGGGCTTGACTCTGTGCAGTGATTACTACCCCCACTGTCTCTCAACATGGGCTGGCTCCAGTCGAGTCCTTTGGGGAGCCTGGGAGGGTTCTGCCATCCCAGTTGTCTATGTCATCTGTATCTTTTAGGAGAGAATTGCCAAAAGCCACGGCTCCCAGTGCGGGTTCTGCACCCCTGGCATCGTCATGAGTATGTACACACTGCTCCGGAATCAGCCCGAGCCCACCATGGAGGAGATTGAGAATGCCTTCCAAGGTATGGGCCTTCAGGCACAGCCTAGGAGGTGGAATGGCAAACGAGGCCCTGCAGAGGTCAGGGCAAGTGCCAGAGTGAGAAGCATGAGGGACTACCCTTTGGAGGAAGGGCTCAGGCCCCCCAACAAGGTGGTGACTAAGATCTGCTAGAAAGCCAACCCTCTCTTACTTGGGAGAACTCCTGGTTGGTGTGGAGACCTCCTGGGGTCTCCTGCCTTTGGGTCCATCTTTCTGAGGTGTCTGTCTGCCTTCCACCAGTATTGGAGTGGGGTTGGCAGTGCATGGCTGGTGCAGGAAGACGTCATTTAGAAACTCCACGGGGGCTAGTGATATGATTTCCTTCCCTCTCAGTTTTCACCAGAACAGGATTCTGCAGGGCCAAGACCACCAATGTGTCTGCTTCTCTGAATTGAATAGAGAAGCCTCCCCATCTATTCACCATTTCCATCATTTATTCAGTTATTTTAGTCACATCCTATGCCACAGGGATAAAAGACACAGCCTCTACTCTCAAAAAGTTCATACTTTGAAGAGGAGAGTTTGTAATGTAGTCTGATAGGCTAACTGATGAAGCTATGATCAGCCACTGTGGGAGCACTTAGGAGAGGCACCTGACTCAGTCTGGGCATTCTAGGAAGGTTTCCATTCTAGGAAAGACTTCCTGAAATCATGATAACTTTTCTGAAGTCAGGATATGAGAAGGCCAAGAGGCCTTCCAGACAGAGGTAACAGAATATGCAGCCTGGTAAAGAGAGCACCCAACTTAGTTGCAAGCAAAGTCACAAACTCCTCACCCATCCCAGGGCCCTGCACTGACATTGCAGTTTTTTCCTTGGCCCACAGGAAATCTGTGCCGCTGCACAGGCTACAGACCCATCCTCCAGGGCTTCCGGACCTTCGCCAGGGTAAGTGGGGACCCCAGAACATCAGTGTCTCTGCTTCTAAAATGGCAACACTCAGAAATCACTGTGGGGAGGGAGACCAAGGGCCTCTGGTCTACAAACAATGATGATAAGATGACCAGTTAGTGAGTCTTCCCTCTGGGGACATCTGGCATTGGGAGTAGAGTCTGCCATTCTTATTCAGGGAAGGGTTCTTATGAATAGCATGGGACTTTCTGCCAGTGATGGTCTGGGGACTGGCTTCCTGGAAGAGGCTCACCGCCTGAGAGTGCCTTTGAGCTTGGCAGTGCCTTTGGGCTTGGCAGCTTTCCCTTGGAGACTGGCAGGCTCAGCCCATGGCACAGGTGCTGAATGTAGCATTTAATAACAACATGGCCTTGCTCAGCACTTGCACCCCTCCTCCTTCCCTCTCCTGGCTGCTTTCTGTGGCTGGCACTCTGTTGGGCTTATGAAACTGGTAATTAGATCTCCAGACAGTTTGTGAACCCCTGCAATGTTCATATAACTCTGAGTGAGAAGTCACAGCCGGATGTGTGGGCATTGATTATATAAACACATACACACACCTGCCATCTGGCAAGGAAGGCAGAGAGCTGGCATCTCCTTTCTTGGCTTAATCTCCCCCCAGGTTTTACTTGACTTCTCAATTGGGCCACGTTAATCCTGACTCCAAATCAAACCATTTCATTTCAGTTTGATTCTGGGTCCAGGGGAGTTACAGACTCCTGTGCTTTCCACTCACCTTTAGGGTTGGAGCATCATGAAAAAGAGTGCTGTGTCTGTATAATCGTATAATCCAAGAAGGGGTGGGTAGACATGGAGACAGGACCTTATAAGGATGGAAAACACCACACTCTGATTAATGCTGCTGCTGATGAAGAATTAACAAGTGTGGAATTAAATGAAAATGCCTGAAAGCACAAATTCAGATTCTGCAGACCTGGGTTCAATTTGAGGCACTTAATTGATGCACGACCTTGGGCAAGTCTCCTTGTTTCTATTAGGTTGGTGCAAAAGTAACTGTGGTTTTGCCATTAAAAGTATGGGAAAAACTGTAATTATTTTTGCAGCAACCTAATAAAATGGTGATTTTATTAGGTGATTTCATTAGAATATCTACCTTACTGTGTTTATAAAAATTAAGTACTTCTTGAAAAGCTTTTAGAACAATGCCTGGCACATTTCTGTTATTCAATAAATGGGAACTATAAATTATGAAGCTGGTATATTTCTTCCATTAGCCTCTATATAATCTTCCCAAGTTACTCAGTGTTTCCTGAGAACCAGAGATTGTTAATCTTGCCTCTATTTACTTCATAAGAACCTGCTCAAAGTGATATAATGTAATCAGTCCTCTTAATTTTTCAAAAGAGAAGGATTTTTGAGTATAGCAGTTGCCTTCCCTCCTGGAAGTTGAAATGGCTCTTGATTTCACCATGCAGAACTTACCTCCCTCAATTCAGCTACCCTGCAGTGCAGAGCAGAGCAAGACTGAGAGCTCTGAGCAGCCAAAATGCCTGACACACAAAAGGTGCTCAGAAGCTAATGCATGTTACTCATCGGAGGTCTCCGAGATGTTTCTTCAGAGCCTTTTAACTTTTATTTTACACACAGCTCTAACAAACTCGGTTACTAGCTTTCCTGTCCACAGCACACACTAGAAAGCATGTGGAGGGTCAACTAGAGGTGGGCACACTGCTCACGGCAAGAAGTGACCACAGCTATCTGGTGACAAGGAAAGAAATGGAGGAACCATTAAACAGGTACAAGCAAGACTTCCAGTTTCTGGTCTGGCTTGTAAGCAGCTTAGGAGTCTTTATTTCACCTAAACAAGAAGAAAAAGGCGAACAAACTGAAGAATCAACAGTTGTTTTTAGATCCATCAGAGGAATGAGGTCACAGGACAACTCATTGTCCAGAAAATTGGAGAGACAGACAGGCAGACACGGCATATCAGAGCAGAAACCTCTGCAGGAACCTTTGCCAGGATAGGAAGATGTAAGGACTAACTGATGAATTGCTGGAGTTTATACATGGATATAAACTCCAGGGGGATGCAGTCATGGAGGGGGTGCTCTACACCTTTGTGAGTTTTACCTCCAGGATCTCCACCAGGTCCTCACAGTAAACGTTGGAGAAAAATCTCCTTGTGTTTCTGGTAGGGAGTGGGAAAAATGAACCATTTTGGAATATGCCAGAGCATTCTGTTCTTCTTAAAAAGGCCTGTCCTCAGAAGAAATTATTTTACCGCAGCCTAAACTTCTGAGGTTATATTAGATCCTTGCCTACCTTGGGGAGGGGAAATACGCAACCCCAGGACCTTTAGTCTTTCACCTGTGGGAAGGGAAATACACAAGCCCAGCCCCCTCCAGCCATCCTGTCCCACCAAACAGAGAAAAAAAACCCTGAGAAGCACTTGTGAAGTTCACAGGTGAGCGGCACAAGCTCACCAAAAAACTGAGACTAATCCTAGGACTATAGGATACTTCTCCTTCATATCTTACCAATACATTAACTAAAGGCCTATTTATATCAGGTCTTTTTAGCCAGTACATCATGTCCACCTTTCAACCAAAAATTATAAGGCATAGTCAAAGGCAAACACAATTTGAAGAGACTGAACAAACAGCAGAACCAGAGTCAAATAGGGCAGGAATATTGGAATTAACAAATGAGGAATTTTATAAAGCTATGATTAGTATGCTAAGAGATTTAATGGAAAAAATAGATAACATACAAAAACAGATGGATAATGTAAGCAGAGAACGGAAATTCTAAGAATTAAAAAGAAATGCTAGAGATTGAAAACGCTTATAACAAATTGAAGACTACCTTCGGTGGGCTCATTAGTAGACTGGACATGGCTGAGAAAAGAATCTCTGAGCTTGAGGATATGACAATGCAAACTTTCAAAACCAAAAAACAGAGAAAAGGAAGTGAATGAAAACAAACAGAAACAAATAAGAACTGTGTGATAACTACAAAAGATGTAACATACGTGTAACGAGAATATCAGCAGAAAAAGAAGAAAAAGAGAAAGGAAAAGAAGCAATATTTGAAACAAAAATGACTGAGAATTTCCCAAAATTAATGTCAGATTTTAAACCACAGAGTCAGGAAATTCAGAGAACACAAACCAGGATAAGTACCAAAACCCAAAACCAAACAAAAACTATACCAAGGCATGTGATATTCAAACTTCAAAAAATCAAAGGTAAAGAAAAATGACTTGAAAGAAGCCAAAAGAAAACACCCCTCACCTATAGAAGAGCAAATATAAAATTATATCTGACTTTTCCCAGAAACCATGCAAGCAAGAAGCATGGAGAGAAATACTTAAAGTATTGAAAGAAAAAACCAAAGCACCTAAAATTCTGTAACCTCCATAAGTATCCTTCAAAAGCGAGTGAAAAATATTTTCTCAAACAAAACTTGAGAGAATTTGTTGCCAGTAGACCCATCTTGTAAGAAATATTAAAAGAAGTTCTTTAAAGAGAAGGAAAATGATGTAGGCCAGAAACTCATATCTACATAAAGGAAGAGCATCAGAGAATGAATAAGTAAAGGTAAAATAAAAATTTTTATTTTTCTTAATCTTAATTGGTCTAACAGATAGCAATTTGTTCAAGACAATCATAGCAACCATGCATTTGTTTATGTGTGCATATGTATATATATATGTGCTTGTGTATAAGTAAAATGAATGACAGCAATGATAAAATAAACAAGAGGGAAAAATTAGAAATATTTTGTTATTATAAGATACAATCACTATCTGTAAAGCGGCGTAGTGTTATTTAAAAGTGGACTTGGATTAGTTAAAAATGTATACTGCAAACTCTAGGGCAACTACCAGAAAAAAAAAAAAAAAGAAAAAAGGAAGTATAATTGATACTTTATGAAAGGAAAGGAGATGAAATTATATATAATGCTCAGTTCAAACCACAAAAGTCAGAAAATGAGTGAAAGACAAAACTAGAAACAAAGAATAAGGACGACAAATAGAAAACAATAACAAATATGGTAGATACTAATCCAACTATATCAATGATTACCTTAAATGTCAGTGATCTAAATACACCATTTAAAAGACAGAGATTATTAGAGTAGATGAAAATAACGAGACCCAACTATATGTTGTCTACAAGAAACCTACTTTAAATGAAAAGACACAGATAGATTAAAACTAAGTAGATAAAGAGAGGTAGACCATGATATACTAATCAAAAGAAAGTGGAAGTAGCATATTAATTTTGGACAGAGCAAACAGTTATCAGAGAAAAAGAAGGGCATTAAAAATAATAAAGGAATCAATACTCCAAGAAGATATAACAGTCCTTAATGTGTGTGCACCTAACAACAGAGCTTCAAAATACATGAGGCAAATCTGGTGGAACTGCAGAGACAAATAGATGAATCCATTATTATATGTGAAGACTTCAACACCCTTATATCAGAAACGGACAGCACCAGGCCAAAAATCAGTAAGGACATAGTTGGACTCAACGGCACCATCAATTAATTGGATATAATTGACATTTATAGGCTACTTTAGCCAACAACAGCAGAAAAGACATTTTTCTCAAGCTCACGTGGAGCATTCACCTAGATGGACCACATTCTGTGCTATGAAACACACATTTACAAATTTAAATTGCATGAATAGAGATCATACAATGTCTGCTTTCAAACCAAAATGAAATTAAACTAGATATCAATAACAGAAAAATAGCTGGAAAACCCCCAAATGCTTGAAGATTAAACAACACAATTCAAAAGAACACATGGTCAAAAAGAAAATCTCAAGGGAAATTTTAAAATATTTTGAATTAAATGAAATTGAAAATACAGCTTATCAAAATTTGCAAGATGCAGTGAAAACAATGCTTAGAGGGAAATTTATAGTATTGAATGCATATATTAGAAAGGAAGATTAAAAATCAATAATCCACCAGGCACGACGGCTCATGCCTGTAATCCCAGCACTTTGGGAGGATGAGGTGGGTGGATCACGAGGTCAGGAGTTCAAGACCAGCCTGACCAACATGGTGAAACCCTGTTTCTACTAAAAATACAAAAATTAGCCAGGCATGGTGGCACACACCTGTAATCCCAGCTACTCAGGAGGCTGAAGCAGGAGAATCACTTGAACCCAGGAAGTGGAGGTTGCAGTGAGCCAAGATTGTGCCATTGCACTCCAGCCTGGGTGACAGAGTGAGAGTCCATTTCAAATAAATAAATAAATAAATAATAAAAATAAAATACAAATAAAATCAGTAATCTGGGCTCCCACTTTAGAAAACTAGGAAAAAAAAGGCAAATTAAATTCAAAGTAAGCTGAAGAAAAATAAAATTTGGAGCAAAAATCAATTTCATTGAAAACAGACAATCAATAGAGAAAATCAACATAACTGAAATTTGGGTCCTTAAAAAGATCAATGAAATTAATAAGCCTCTGGCCAGGCTAACTAAGAAAAAAAAGAGAAGATACAAATTACTAATATCAAAATAAAAAGATCTCACTATAGAGCTCATGTACATTAAATGGATAATGAAAGAATATTAAGAACAACTCTATGCTCATATACTTGATAACCTAGATGAAATAAAACAATTCCTTGAAAGATGTAAGCTACCAAAACTCATACAAAAAGTAGATAATCTGAATAGGCCTATAACTATTGAAGAAATTGAATCATTAATTAATAACCTTTAACACAGAAAGCACCAGGCCCAGATAGATTCACTGGTAAATCCTATCAAACATTTAAAAAAGAAATTACGTCAATTCTCCACAATCTCTTCCAGAAGATAGAATCAGAGGCAATACAAAAGTTAATCACTTTCATACGTAACAGCAATGTATAAGTGGAACTTGAAATTCAAAACACATTATCATTTACATTTTACATTAATACTCTCCAACAAATGTAATACTTAGGTATGAATCGAAAAAGTGTGTACAAGATTTATGTGAGAAAAACTACAAAACTCTGATGAACAAAATCAAAGAACTAAACAAATGGAGAGATATTTCTTTTTCATGAATAAGGAGACTGAATATGTCAAGATGTCAGTTGTTCCCAACTGTAGACTCAATGCAATCCTAATCAAAATCCCAGTAAATTATTTTGTGGCTATCAACAAATTGATCCTAAGGTTTATATGGAGAAGAAAAAGATCCAGAATAGCCAACTCAATATTGAAGGAGAATAGAGAACAAAGTCAGAGGACTGACACTACCCAATTTCAAGATTTACTACAAAGCTGCAGTTATCAAGACAGTGTACTATGGACACTGTCCATACTACAAAAAGAATGGACAAAAGAATGGACAAAGAGATCAATGGAACAGAATAGAGAGCCCAGAAATAGACCAACATAAATACAGTCAACTGATGTTTCACAAAGAAGAAAAGGCGATACGATGGAGCAAAGATTGTCTTTTTAACAAATGGTGCTGCAACAACTGGACATTCACATACAAAAAAAAATGAATCTAAACACAGACCTTATACACTTCTCAAAATTAACTCAAAATGAATCATAAACCTAAGTGTAAAGCAATAAAACTCCTAGAAGATGACATAGGAGAAAACCTAGATGACCTTGGAATGATGATGACTTTTTAGATGCAACACCAAAGGCATGATCCATAAAAGAAATAATTATAAGCTGGACTTCATTAAAATTTAATAACGATGAGTGAGGAGACAAGCCATACACTGGGAGAAAAATATTTGCAAAAGACACATCTTGTAAAGTACTTATCCAAATATACAAAGAACTTATAAAACTCAGCAATAAGACAATGAACAACTAAATTAAAAAATGGGTAAAAGACCTGCACAGCTACCTCACCAAAGAAGGTATATGGATGGCCAGTAAGCATGTAAGTTCAACATCATATGCCATTAGGGAATTGCAAATTGAAAGAACAGTGAAATACCACCACAGGTCTATTAGAATGGTCAAATCCAAAACACTGACAACATCAGATTCTGGTGAGGATGTGGGGCAACAGGAACTCTCATTCATTGCTGGTGAGAATGCAAACTGCACAACCTCTGTGGAAGACAATTTGGCAGTTTCTTACAAAACTGAACATGTTTTATCATGCACCTCAGTGATCACACACCTTGGAACTGACTCAAATGAATTTAAAACTTATTGCCACATGAAAACCTGCACAGGCATGCTTACAACAACCTTACTCATAATTGCCAAAACTTAGATGCAACCAAGATGTCCTTCAGTAGGTGAATAAACTGTAGAACATCCAAACAATGGAATGTTAATTCAGTGCCAAAATGAAAGGAGCTATCAAGCTATGAAAAGACATAGACAAACCTTAATTGCTACTACTAAGTGAAAGAAATCAATCTTTAAAAGCTACGTATTGTATGATATCTATTCTATGAAATTCTAGAAAAGACAAAACCATGGAGGCAGTAAAAAGACTAGTGGTTGCCAGTGATTAGGGGAAAGAGAGGGATGAATAGTCAGGGCACAGAGGTTTTTTAGGGCAGTATAACTCTTTCTGTAAGATATCATAAGGGTCGACACATGTAATCATGCATTTGTCAAAACTAATGGAATGTACAACACCAAGAGTGAACCTTCATGTAAATTAATGGACTTTGGGTGATAATGATGTGTCAATGTGGGTCCATCAGTTGTAACAAATATACCACTTTTGAGGATACTGAAGTGGGGAAGGCTGTGCGTGTATGTTGGGATAGGGGATATTTGGGAATTCTCTACATCTTCCACTCAGTTTTTTCTGTGAACCTTAAACCACTCTAAAAAAAATAAACCTTTTTTTTTTAAAGGCACCAGTGCAGAAGCCTTAGCCTATTTAGTAAAGTAGGAATCTCAGGAGGGTGGGGATGAGAAAATGTAGTCTTATCCAACCTCAATAGACCTTGAGGGCAGTGATGCATTACTGTACATCACAGTAATTTATGTCATTAACACACCAATGAATTATCAAGAAAACAGATCTAAGTAATAATGCACTGGCACTTTGTCTGGAAAAGGCGCTTCTGTGAAATATGTCCTTCCTCAGAAGGCCAGGTGAGTGGGATGCAGGACTTTCACTTCAGGTAGGCCGGGGCATTTCCCTACATCACTCCTTCTCCAAGAAGAAAGGTGAGAAAAGGCACTAAGAAACCTCTCTTTCTTCCTTTCTTTCTTTCTAAATATAGAGGGGAAGTGCAAGGTGGCTGGCTGGGGGGAGGCTCAGAATGGACGGAGCAGGTCTGGTGTCCAGTGCTGGAGCTGTGAATGCAGGAAGAGTCTGCACACAGAGCAGCATGTCCAGGTGGTGGGGTGGATGGGGTGTTTCTCTCCTGATGCCACTGCCTGCCTGCTTACAACTTCTCCAAGGTCACACCTCCAGCATCCCATGAGTGCTTTCTTGCAGAAGACAATGAGTTGTGAAACAGACTCTGGGAAATGCCAGCATGGCATGGTGTCTCCTGTGGCTGACTTGCAGAAGGACTGCTCCCAGCCTGCTTTTTCAGGAATTGACTACCCCATAAAAGTGCCTGAGGCAGAACCTATGAGTTTCCCCTACTTTTTCATCTCAGCACAACTCCAGGACTCTGTCTTCTGAAGCCCTGAGCTGCAGATCAGTCAGCTGAGTGCACCCCTCTGCCACCCTGCAATGCCTCGGTGCTGGGTGGTAGTGATTCTAGACTCTGTGTGTGCTCTGCCACTGGTATCCTAAGAGGTCCTGAGCAAGTCTTTTCCCAGAGATGCTGGGTGGTCTGACCTGCATACTTCTCCAGAACAGGCCCACAGTGAGGAGTGAAGAGTGTTTACCTTTCTGGGAAGAAGTGCCTAATAAGCAGTAGGGAGGCCATTGGGCACACTGGCTGGACACAGTGCTGGGCTCAGCACCCGTCTTGGACATCCTTTGGCAGGGTCCCGCAGAGAGCCCAGCCTGGGAGACACCAGCCACGCCCCTAGAACCTTGCTGATCTGGAAGTCAAGCCTCTTGAGTCTTGAGAGAGCCAAAGGGAATATCCCTCATAGACGCTTCCTGAGGAAGCAGCACTGAAGAAGAGAAATGGGCATAAGGGATAGGTTTTGATAAAGTAGGACCTAGCTTTTATGGAGGAAAGTTCCTGAAATTCAGTGACCTTGTTGCTCCTATTTGTTTATCCATGAGTTGTTTAATCTACGTTAGCCAAGCAAGAGGGAATGTAGCTGAAGCCTCCACTCTGGGCGACAGGCAGGCAGGATGCCCCTGCTGTTGATGCTGGGACAGGCATCAGAGCTGGAGTGTTCTGGATATTAATAATCTAGATTCCTTAGCTTCTGCAAATACTCTTTGTAAATACCCTTGTGCAGATGTTCATCATCTCTCTAGGATGGTGGATGCTGTGGAGGAGATGGGAATAATCCAAATTGCTGCATGAACCAGAAGAAAGACCACTCAGTAAGTGAGTTCTTCTCCCCCTGGAAGCCTGGGGGTAATCTGAGACTTAGAGGAGTCAGTGCACGAGCTCCATGTCCCTGGCAGTGGGGCTGGAAAAGGAACCTACGGTGAGTCAGTGATGGCAGACTGTGGGGATGGTGATGGTGCACGTTAGCCCCGGGTCCTGTAACTGAGACTCTCTCATTCCTGCCTCCCAGGGATTACCTGCTCCTCTTGCAGCCTGCAGGGGGCTGGGAATGAGCTCGCTGGAAGGAAAGGCTGAATTGGTCCTCTTGGGTGTTTGAAAGGAGGAGATACTGCATCACCTACCTGTTCTCTTTCCCCATAGGTCAGCCTCTCGCCATCTTTATTCAAACCAGAGGAGTTCACGCCCCTGGATCCAACCCAGGAGCCCATTTTTCCCCCAGAGTTGCTGGTAGGTGATGCCTCAGGGACAGATCCAGCCCGGTCTGTACTGTGAGTCCCTGGAGACCTGCTTTATTTTTTTCATACCCACTGGGAACTTTGTGTCTTTCTTGTCCTTTATGTTTCAGCTTAAATTTCCCTTCCATTTTCTGACACTCCCCTAGGTTGAGTCTCTGCTACGTTACCCACAGCCCCTGCACTTCAGTCCGTGTGTGTCACAGTTACAGTTATTAATTTGATGTCTGTGTTCCTTGCTAAATGACAAGCCCCATGAGGATAGGGACTGGCTCTCTAGGCACACTGTGTAGCGTAGCAGGTTCACTATAACCATTTGTTGATCTCCTGCCTATATCTAATACATAAGCACTCCAAGAAACCTATTCCCTCTATAAGCAATCCATTTATTTAAAACAAAACAAAACAAAAAACGAGAGCTCTCTTCAAAGGACATGATCTGCAGCTCACAGCTCTGTCTTAAGGAAACCCCCTCACACCCACTTTATCACCATCACTCTAATATTTATGGCAACGAAAGAATCAAGCCACTTGGAGTTTTTGAAGTGCACACTTCTCAGGGTCTTGAGCTCATGAAAACTACCTTGTAGCTTCAACAGGCCAGAGAGAATGGCTTTGCAGCAGGCCACCAGCAGATCCTTCTCTGGACTGTGAAACTGAAAATACTGGCAGTTTGATTTGAGGGCTTCGTTCTCAGCCCAGTGTCACCCTGCCAGCACTAAAGCCAGCCTTCCTAGGCATCCCCTTACAACAAACCCCTTCCTTCCTTCCTTTCTTCCTTCCTTTCTTCCCTCCCTCCCTCCCTCTCTCCCTCCCTCCCTTCTCATGCCTTGTCCATGGTGCCCCCTGGAGATAGTATGGGGCACTGCAAGGAATCTGGGCTTTCAGCCAGGTCTGTTGGGGACCCCTCATGGCAGGTGACCTTCAGCAGGTCCCATAACCTCCTTGACCCTCAGGATCTTCTTTCACCGCTGAAAATGAGGCTCATAATGCCTCCTTCATGGAGGTCTTGTAAAGACTAGTCCCAATGGAGTTCCTGCCTCTGAACATATTACTTCCCCTTGCTTCTTCCTGATAGATATTTTCATTCTGAATATCAGTAAAACATCCCATTGAGGACTTAAAACAATTTATAAGAGGAATGACAGTAGGAAGAGGGAGACAGTGTAGTAAGAAAACTGCATTTCCCAGAGGCTGAAAGACACTCCTCGGAAGCAGCTGCGATTTGAAGGGGAGCGTGTGACGTGGATACAGGCCTCAACCCTCAAGGAGCTGCTGGACCTCAAGGCTCAGCACCCTGACGCCAAGCTGGTGGTGGGGAACACGGAGATTGGTAAGGGCCAGGGAGGCTGCCCTGGGGCTGCCAGGGGGTCTGGGGGTGTTTCTAGGTCCTCTTGCCCATCCTCACCTCCCCCTGACTTTACTTGCCTCTGCACCCTATCCCTCTGCCCCACTGACTACCTGGAGCCCACTGGAAATCCCTGGACACTCCAGTTCCTGCAAAGGCCCCTAGCTGTGGAGTCCCACAGGCCTGGCTCAGCCCCTTGCTGGATGTGTGACCTCAGAAAAGTTGCTTGTCCTCATCTACCCTCATTTTCTGTTTTTTATATGGGGGTACTAACAACTCCTTGAAGGATTGTTTTGGGTGTGAAATGAGATCCTTGCATGTAGTTGACTTCTCTCCATAAACATTTACAGAGCACCGAGCATGAGCCAGGTACTCTGGAAGGGGCTTGGGATACAAAGCTCAATTGGACATGGTTCCTTGCCCTCAAGGGCCTTCTAGTCTAAGGGAGGAGGAACTAATTTAAGCAAAGTGCCTAGGCCAGTGGCTGACGGACACTAGAGGTTCCATAAATGTCGCTTTTGACCCCACCACCCCACTTTTTCTGGGGGAGGATGTGATAAGGTAAAGAAGAGGAGAGCTCCAGGTGTGACTGTGTTTGTGTTGCCTATGACCGTGGCCACCTGCCCTGTCAGTGCCACCACCTAGGACGTGAGGCCTGGAATAGTTGAACAGGCTGGGAGACTCAGAATATGCAGCTCTCAGCCCCAGTGCTGTAAGAGATGGGGAGAGGTTCCTAGGTCCCTGCTAATCTCTGTCGATTTCTAAACCTGGCATGGCCTATTTCTACTTTGCTGGATCCCAAGCCTAGTGAGGATCTAAGGAGGAGACAGTGGGACAGCTGAGGACCTCTGCTGTGGAGGGGCATGCCATACTTCTAAGCAGTCAGGTCCTGGCTCTGGTTCCTGAAGGAGCTGCCAAGCCCTGAGTTCTGGTTGGCTCCTCAGTCACAGAGAGGAGAGCCTGGCTTGGGTCAGTGCTGATGGAGTCAGAATGGGCGCCTCCCTCGTGCGCACATATACATAAGTTAGAGTCCCCTACTGTGGTTTTGTGACACACTGAGGCAGCAGAGTGGGCTGAGACACATCTCAAGAAATGTGATCTTGATGGCCATGGCTTAACAGGACTCATGGCTCATGTAGCTCAGGTGCAGCTTGATTTAAGGTGGCTGGGGGAATCTTAGGAGGTCCTTCTTTTTTTTTCCTCAAAGACAGGGTCTCACTCTGTTGCCCAGGCTGAAATGCAGTGGTGCAATGCCACCATAGCTCACCTCAAACTCATGGGCTCACGTGGTCCCCCACCCCAGCCTCAAGGGGATCATTTCACACTTGCATGCTCCCTGCCATGAGCCATCCAATGTCCTGGGCCCAGTTGGATTCCAAGAGAAATGAATAACAAAGATTACCTAAGTTCCACAATTGGAAATGATTTCTCAAGACCACTTCTGTCTGTGCCACTCCCTCCTCTCTTATGCATACCCCAATAGCGTAGTCACCTCCAGTCAACGCAGAGTGTTGGGGGAAGGCAGACAAAGAGAAAACCTTAGTAACGTAGAACTTACTGCTTCAATCTGTGTTCTTTGTCCTGGAAGCTGATATTCAAAAGGGGCTGGTATTCAGGTGCTGTTTAGGATTTCTGAAGGGAGCTTTGAAGATTCTGGAATCTGGGGGCCCACAGAGCCTAGGGCCCCCTTCAGAAATCCTAAACAGCACCTGGGGGGAAGGAGGGGGGCAAAGAGGTCACAGGTATTTCTTTTTTAACCTTTTCCATCTACACACTGTTGGCAGGGCTGGGAGAGGTGCTGAGCCAACTGGGTCTAAGGAACAGAGGCACACTTGTTTAACAGAGGCTTCTGACTCATTTAGTCAGGAAGGCCAGAAACCACATACAGATGTGTGGCCCCGCAAAGCCAGACAACTTGAAGAACTCAGGCAGATAGTGGGAACTGGAGGACAGATTTGAAGTTTTCCCTCCCATTTTCCTTTTTTGTTTTAATGTTAAACTTTCATGTTTTTATTACGATTATATCCCAACACGAATAATCATTCCAGTACTGAAATTTGGTTATTCTTAGCTGTGTGATTTGGGCAAGAAACTTAACTTTTCTGTGCCTCAGCTTCTTCATCTATAAACAGAAAAATCATAGTACATCATAGGGTTGTTGTAAGCATTAATTAAGTTAAAATAGGGAAAGTGCTTAGAAGGGTTCCTGACATACCTTAATTTCCTGTGTTTTCTAATGTACACACACACACACACACACACACACACACACACACACACACTAGAGTGAATTCAAACTCATTTCATTTGAATTCAGGTAGGTTTTTTGAGAGGGAAAGAAAGACCTAGTTTTGGGCTGACAGTCCAAAGACTGCATCTAATCCCACCCCTGGTCTACTGAGTTTCCTATTCCCAGACACCTACAGTCACCAGGGAGCATACTATGATTGTGGATATGTCATATATCCTGTGTGTAATGGTGAGAAAAGCTGCTAAGGCCTGCCCTGGTGATACAACAATGGGCCTACAACTTCAGCTTCTTGTTTCTCTCTAGGCATTGAGATGAAGTTCAAGAATATGCTGTTTCCTATGATTGTCTGCCCAGCCTGGATCCCTGAGCTGAATTCGGTAGAACATGGACCCGACGGTAAGAGGAGGTTCACTCCAAGCTTATGGAGGGGCTGTGAGGCTGGGGATAGGTTACAAGGTGGGTGGCAGGTATCAGGGTGGTCTCCCCACTGGCTCTGGCTGCCCCCTGCTTCTCCTGGGGCTCACCTTGCACAGGGAAAGGCGGGAGGAGACCCCATTCATTGCTGAAACATCCATGGTAGGGTGCCAGTGGGCAAGAGGCTGCAGGATCTTCAATCATTTTTCTCAATTCTGGCTACACATTAGAATCGCTCATGCGGGGGTGGGGAGGTGGGGATTGTGCCTGAGTGCTTTTAAAAAGAATGCTAGGACTTCACCTTCAGAGATTCTGATTTTAATGAGTTGAGAACTACTGGTTTAGAGGAAAGAGCATTGGTTGTAGGATCAAGAGGCCCAAGCTTGAGTACTGGCTCTTTTATTAGCTGTGTGGCATTGGTTAGGTCACTCAACCACTCTGGGCCCTAATTTCCTCATCCATGGAAAGCTGTGAGTCCTGATTCAGCCTTACTCCAGTTGCTGGAAAGCTTCAGAGGAACTGTGCATGAAAGCCTCTTCTGAACTGTGGGAAGAATTGCTGTGATTCCGAATATGTGTTCCCAGGTATCTCCTTTGGAGCTGCTTGCCCCCTGAGCATTGTGGAAAAAACCCTGGTGGATGCTGTTGCTAAGCTTCCTGCCCAAAAGACAGAGGTGTTCAGAGGGGTCCTGGAGCAGCTGCGCTGGTTTGCTGGGAAGCAAGTCAAGTCTGTGGCGGTGAGTCGCTGTCAGAAGCAAGTGAGGCCCGTAGGACGGAGCTTTCATCTGAAAGCAGGGCAGCCAGACTCTCACTGTGTCAGTGCAGTGGGCCCCAAACTTTAGCGCTTAGAGTTGCCTGGGAGGAGCAGTGCTTGTTAAAGTGCAGATTCCTGGGCCCCACCCTCAGAGATTCTGATACATGGGTCTGGGATGTAGCCCAGCTCTTCAGGTGCTTCTGATGAAGGTGGTCTGTGGGGCACCCTGGGAAACGCACTCCACGACTCCTAGGCTTCATTCTGTGGTTGCAGAGATGAGGCTTCCTGCCTCCCTCCCGCTTCCTGAGCTTGGCTGAGCCAAACAGTAGGTGAACAAGAGATATGCTAGGGAGAAGTCAGAATTGAGAGGGGAATTTCCTTTCAGAGCTATAGGGAGAACCAGAGACAGAGCCCTCCAACAGAGGGAGGAATCCACCTGTTGATTATTCAGTCAGCCTTCAGACAAGTCCCCACATTCCCAGTTTGCAAATGGTGGCATTCGAACACCCTATGCCAATGGAAGCTCTTCACAACAGTTTATGGTGTCGGAAGAAAAGCTATCTCTTCCATTTTTAAATTGTTTTTTAAAATTACAACAAAACAGCCTACTCCTATTCCTCCCAGCCCCCACCCCAAGTACCTGTCACTTCTGATTATAGATAAGGAAACATAAACTATAGATAAGGAAACATAAACTCAAAAACTCTGCTGAGTTCCCTGGTTCTGCTAAAATCTATTTCCAGGAAGAATTGTATTTTCATCGTGCAACTGATTTTCTTCCTGTTTTCTAATAACGAGAACCCTGTATCTGATTCTTCTTACATTTTTTTTGCCAAGTTACCAGGAAGTTCAGATCCAAATAGAGCAAATTGTTCAACCTTAAGTCTTCCTCCTCTCTTTCCTTGATCTTTATCTTCTATTTTACTAAGTCTATATGGCCTCTGTGATAAATCACCTCAATCCCTTCGGGAAAAGGTTGGGTGAAATCATCAATCAAACAAACACACTTAAAGGGGCTTGCCTGCTAAAATTTTAGAGTGGGGATCCAATCTCAAGTATTCTGATTTCAAATTTTGCTCATTTTTCAGAATGCCGAAGTTCTCACTATGCTGGTATTGTGACTACAGTAGGCACAGGTCCTCAGGGGTCTGCCTGCAGCAGGTGTCACCCGGCTGCCCTGTGTTCAGGAGCCTGCTATGTGAGCAGAGGTTTCCTGGGGTGGGCTCTCACTGCATGCTCTCTGCTTGTTTTAGTCCGTTGGAGGGAACATCATCACTGCCAGCCCCATCTCCGACCTCAACCCCGTGTTCATGGCCAGTGGGGCCAAGCTGACACTTGTGTCCAGAGGTGAGCTGCCTGAAGCAGAGGTCCAGGAAGAAGGACTTGGGGGAGAAAAGTCTCACCAGATAGGTCATTTTCTGGAGAAACAGCTCAAAGTTCAGTGACCCAGCTTTCCCTGTGATTTGGATCCAGGGAAGCAAGGAGAATGTACCTGGTTTGGTGGACGGGAAAGCTGGATATTTTCTCTGTAGAGAATTCACAGCAGGAACTGCTACCTGCATGCCTTACCTAGTGGGGTACTGGGGCTGGGATGCACTGGCTCACCACAGCCTGCTGTTGGATCTTCAGGAATTCTGTGAGCCATTTGTGAAACACAGTTATTAATAAAAATCAGGCCAAGTGCGGTGGCTTATGCCTGTAATCCCAGCACTTTGAGAGGCTGAGGCAGGAGGATTACTTGAGGTCAGGAGTTCAAGACCAGCCTGGCCAACGTGGTGAAACCCCATGTCTACTAAAAACACTAAAATTAGCTAGGTGTGGTGGTGTGTGCCTTTAGTCCCAGTTCCTTGAGAGGCTGAGTCAAGAGAATCACTTGAACCTGGGAAGCGGAGGTTGCAGTGAGCCGAGATCTCACCACTGCACTCCAGCCTGGGTGACAGAGTGAGACCCTGTCTCAAAAAATAAAAATAAAAATAAAATTGTATAAAATGACAATGAAATAAATTATATTCAAAACAAAAGGAATAAATACTCAAAATTCATCACTTCATAAGTACTTCATTTTGCTGTTATCAGTGCTCCTGGAGTTATTTGCATCTGTTCTGTCTGTACGGTGGAAATGCTCTACAATTATGTGCTCCTGTGCATCTCTGCCTTGTCAGAGGGTCCCCAAGACCACCCCGGCTCTGATATTCATTGAGAGGATTCAGCATGCCATCATATTCCTGGCTATGACTTATTATAGCAGGAGGATGCAAAATCAGCAAAGGGAAAAGATACATGGGAGCAAAGTCTGGAGGAACCAGGTCCAATCTTCCAGAGACTTCTCCCAGTGGAGCCACACAGTGCATGCTTAATTCCTCCAGCAATAAGTTGTGACAACACAAGTGATGCCTTGCCTACCAGGAAAGCTTGTTAGAGGCTCAGCGACTGAGGTTTTCTTGGGAGCTCGTCACATAGGCAGCCTCTACTAGCATGTGCCTAAAGTCTGGACTCCCAGAAGGAAAGCAGGGGTTCAGCATAAACTATTGTTTGTACAGATAATTTAGGCACAGTGAGCTGCTCCATCATGGAGCACTGGGAACCCTTCTGAAGTACAAGTTCCCAAGGGCCAGCCTTGTAAGCAACCCCTACAGAGGACAGCAGTCCGGGTTGCTGTGCTAACTCTTTCCTCCCTTCTTCCCAGCTTCACATTCAGTGATGCAACTTTGGTGGCCTGAAATTGGCTATTGGAAGTATTTACACCACAGAAATTGGCAAATGCTATAAACTAAGGCTTTTCCCCCTACACGGAACTGGTTGTTAAAGATTCACCAGCACACCATTGCTTAAGGATGCTTAAGGATTTCAGATAGAGGATTTGGCCCCAATTGTGCCAGTCATTTGCTCTGACTGTGGGCATTGGAGACCAGCATGAAGAATCCCACTGATGGTTATCCTTTCTCCCCATGGGGGGTTCCCAGCCTTTCCCTCACGTTGGCTCCTCTTCATCTTGCTTCTGTACAGGCACCAGGAGAACTGTCCAGATGGACCACACCTTCTTCCCTGGCTACAGAAAGACCCTGCTGAGCCCGGAGGAGATACTGCTCTCCATAGAGATACCCTACAGCAGGGAGGTGAGATGTTGGAAGTGGTTCCAGGCTCTGCTCAAATAAGTCCTATTGCCAGGCTCTAGACAAAGAGATCAGAATATGCTTCAGGGACCAACTTGAGCATCTCTCAACCTTTACATTGATTTTTCTCTCTGAACTTTGCCTCTGTTGAACCAACCATACTCCTTTCTGGACAATGAGAAGTTGCAGGATAGGAGTCCACATGGCATGGACTGTGGAACCAGATAGCTAGAAACTTGGTCCTGAGTGAGCCATTTCACCTTTCTGAGCCCCAATTCCCTCATCCGTAAAATGGGCACCATGTCACTATACGGGTTATTGTGAGGACTGAAAATAAACAATTCATAAGGTTCCTGGTGATGCCTAGAAGCCAGTGGAGATGACCAGCAGCTAAGAACAGAATTCCAAGAACACATCTAGGTGTCGAGGATTCCTGCCCATGTCAGAGGAAATTTGCTTTCCCGTGGTAAAGAATGTGGGGTTCATGTGCTGCGTGAAGAAGCTGCCTGTGGCTCAGACCCTCATACGCTGACCTTAGGCTTGACGAGGTGTTGCTTCACTGACCTCGCTGTGGATTGGTGCGGATGGATTCCTGCTTCATGAGTGGCTCTTCTGGCCTGTTGGGGCAGGTCTGGGCACCACTGGCTGCCTTACTCTTTGTTCCCTGGGCCCTGTGATGTCTTGACCTGGTGTGGGTCTTTCCTCCCTTAGCAGCTACCAGCTCAGAACACATCCAAAAGGGCCTGTCAGAAAAGGCATCTGGGAGAGGCTTGGGGAGCCGCTGTCAGAGAGAGTGTGAAGGTTTCCCACAGCTGGAGCTTTAGTGAGTGTTCTAAGGCATGTTTTGCCCTTGGTAATTTTGACCTCCTTAATGAGAATGCTAATTAAATTAGAGCATTTATATCCCTGAGGTGGTTTCTTAATGGTTTTCTAGCTTGTCTGTATAGACCATTTTGAGCAGTGATTCCCAGAGTTTTGAATTTCACAGTTCAGTAAACTTTTTTTTTTTTTAATTATGAGTGATGAAAGTGGGGAGGAAACAGGTGTAGCTCTATTCAGTTTTTATTTGCCAGGTATGGTCATTAACAAAACACATCCTTCCATGAAAGAAAGGAGATTTTAATACCCAGAATTAGAAACTCTCAGGAAAGGATATTGTCAACCTGACACTGACAGTTCACTGTACCCCAGCGAGAATGTCCCCGTGGACGGGCACAGTCCTGGGAGTGAGCACCTGGGACCTCTGTTCCAGAACAAAGGTCAAACTCTGGGCTCAGTGCCCCAGAGCCACACATGACATGCAAGCTGAGCTAGCTTTATCATCAGGAGCGGGCTCCATGGCTTCTTCAGGGAAAAGTGTGTGCTGCTAATTTTGGTGTTCATCAGAATTTGTGGTGCCAGAGTGAGTACAGACCTCAAAAGGAACCTGACACAGAAAGGGCTTGAAGTCAGGTGGCTCTTTCCTGGAAAATAGCTCATGCTCTCCTCCTATCCTTAAAGAAAGATCCTGGCTCGAACCCAGGAAGGAAAATGTGTTTAAAGCACAAGGGCAGTGATTGTTTCATAGTGTGATAGTGATATTTTCTTTCTTGCTTGCTTTCTTGCTTTTCTTTCTTGGTTGCTTTCTTCCTCTTTCTTTTCTCTTTCTTTCTTTCTTTCTTTCTTTCTTTCTTTCTTTCTTTCTTTCTTTCTTTCTTTCTTTCCTCTCTTTCTCTCTTTCTTCTCTTTTTTTTGAGACAGATTCTCACTCTGCCTGCTGGCCCAGGCTGGAGTGTAGTGGCATTATCACGGCTCACTGTGGCCTCAATGTCCCAGGCTCAAGTGATCCTCTCACTTCACCCTCCCAAGTAGCCGAGACCACAGGTGTGCACCACCACACCTGGCTACTTTTTTTTTTTTTTTGTAGAGATAGGGCCTCACTATGTTGCCTAGGCTGGTCTTGAACATTTGGCTTTAAGTACTCCTCCCGCCTAGGCCTCTGGGATTACAGACATGAGCCACTGTGCCCGAGTTCTTTCACCAAGATTTCTGAACGATGCCAACAGACTGGTGGGAGAGGCAGGTTAGAGAGGGCACTGTGGAGGCCACAAACAGAGGATGCCAAAGGCCAAACAGCCTCAGTCCCCAGAGAGGCTGGGTGGGCACTGATAGTGGGCACCAGGGTAGGGAAGGTAAGGGGGATGAGGGGTCTCTAAGGAGCCTTTGTGAAAGCACCCTTCTTCCTCTGCAGCTGTTGTTCAATGGAGACCACCCAGTTCTACTTTGTCCCTGACCCTCAGCTTTTCTGACTAGCAGGGAGAAATCCTGTTTTTTTTTTTTTTTTTCAGCTTCTGGGAATGTTATCTGGAACCTCTCCTAAACAGGTGGTAATCAGTTACATTTGATCTTTGATTCCTGGGGCCAGTTCACCCACTGATGTGTGATGGTATTATCCCCTCACCTCACCTCATAGCCCTGTGGTTTGGGTCTGCCATTTGCAGCCCCTGCAGAGCAAGGTGGAAAACAGGCACCTTCCTGATCTCTTTTAGGAGGAGTATTTCTCAGCATTCAAGCAGGCCTCCCGGAGAGAAGATGACATTGCCAAGGTAACCAGTGGCATGAGAGTTTTATTCAAGCCAGGAACCACAGAGGTACAGGAGCTGGCCCTTTGCTATGGTGGAATGGCCAACAGAACCATCTCAGCCCTCAAGACCACTCAGAGGCAGCTTTCCAAGTAAGAGCTAACAGCAGAATGAAACTGCTGCTAATGTTGCTGCTACTAATAGTATCATTGTTACTGCTGCTGCTACTATGACTACCAGTAGTATTACTATTGCTGCTACTACTACCATAACTACTGCTACTGCTGCTACTACTGCTACCACTTCTACTTGTACTATAACCACCGTTGCTACTACTACTATTACCGATACTACTACTAGTATTACTACTAGGAGTATTGCCACTGCTATGCTATTACCATTGCTGCTACTACTATTGTTACTATTGTTACTATTATTGCAACTATAATTAATATTATGATTGCTACTACTCCAGCTGCTTCTACTAAAATTACTACTGTTACTCATTATTGCTATTACTATGACTACTGTTGCTACTACTATCACTGCAGCTATGATCACTGCTGCAATTCCTACTGTCACTATTATGATTAGTATTATTGCTGTTATTACTATTACTATTGCTAATACTACTGCTGCCTCTTCTACTACTTACTCTATTGGTACTACTACTACTATTACTGCTGTTATGCTAGTATTTTACTAATAACATTACTGCTTCTAATATTATTGCTACTGAAATTACTACTACTACTACTACTGTTACTGCTACTACTACTACTATTACTATTGCTACTAGTATTGCTGCTGCTACTATTACTGCTAACAGTAGTATTACTGCTGTTATTGATGCTGCTGGTGCTATGACTGCTACTTTTTGGCATTGCTTCTGTTACTACTATTATTACTACTGTTGCTGTTGATTCTATTACAACTGCTTCTATAACTATTACTACTTCTACTACTACTATCTATCTTGTTACCACTACTGCAACTATTACTGCTGTTGCTAGTATTATTACTAGTAGTATTGATGCTGATGCTACTACTACTGCTCTGTTATTACTACTATTGCTACCACTATGGCTGTGATTAGTACTACTGCTACTACTATTACTATTTCTATGGTTATTATATAACAGAAATTGTACCAAACACTTCACTAGCATTATCCTAGGAAATCCTTACAGCACCCACATAGGATCAATAAAGCTTAACTTGGAGTTTGGTTCCTTGGTTCTGAAATTCCTGGCTTTGTCATTTACCAAATAGATAACATAAGTTAAGTTACTTAATCTCCATGTGCCTCAGTTTTCTCATTGGTAAATGGGTGTAGGAATTTTCCTTACTACATTTTAAAATTTAAATTAAAAGTGAGAATTCATATAAAACACTTAAGATGTTGCCTGGCACATTGTGAGGACCTGATAGATTTTAACTGTTATTATTTTGGTGGTCTTTTAAAATTGTATCTGTTTTTGAAGATGAGGAAACAGGCTCAATGAGGTTAATTAAAATTGCCTAAAGTCACCCAACTCTAAGTATCCAAGCCAAATTTTGAACCAAGCTTTGTACAGCTCCGAGGCCCTGGGCACACAGCTCTACACAAAGGGGTCTGGAGGGCTGGGCAGGAGCGCTGTCCCACGCCCTGCTCTCTGGCAGGCTCTGGAAGGAGGAGCTGCTGCAGGACGTGTGTGCAGGACTGGCAGAGGAGCTGCATCTGCCTCCCGATGCCCCTGGCGGCATGGTGGACTTCCGGTGCACCCTCACCCTCAGCTTCTTCTTCAAGTTCTACCTGACAGTCCTTCAGAAGCTGGGCCAAGAGAACCTGGAAGACGTGAGTGGGGCCTGGCCAGGCACAGGCTCTCTGTAGCATGTTTGGGGATATAAGAAGTTGGTCTGGGTAGTAAACTTGCTCCTCTCCTCTGGACATCTGAGGGCAGAATAGCAGGGACCAGGGTCACAGCACAAGAATCATGGAAATGGGAGTGACCAGCTGGCTTAGAGGCAGAGTGCTGGGCTGGGCTTTGGCAACACAGGTTCTTGCCCTGTAATCTCAGCTACGTGGGAAGCTGAGGCAGGAGAATCGCTTGAACTCGGGAGGTGGAGGTTGCAGTGAGCCAAGATCATGCCATTGCACTCCAGCCTGGGCTACAAGAGCGAAACTCTGTCTCAAAAAAAAAAAAAAAAGAAAAAAGAAAGAAAGAAAGGAAAAAAAGAAAGGGAATGCAGAGTGTGATGAGTACGTAGGGTGGAATGGGAATGTCAGGTGGGGCTGCAATAGCCAGGAGGCTGTGGAATGCATAGGATGTGTCTTCAAGAGAGAGTGCAGGCTGAGGTGGGGCCCAGCTCCTGAGATTTGTTCACCAAGAATTTATTTTGCACCTATCCTATGCCAGGTTGCATGAGGTGCTAGGGGGCAGCTCAGTGTCGGGGAGAACATGGACAATAAAGGCCACACTTGGGAGACAACTGCGGAGATGGAGTGTGGAGGGAGCCCAAAGCAGAGAGGATGTCACTGATGCAGGGACAGCAGAGATAAATCCTTCTTTAAAAAAAAAAACTTTAAAAATACAGGATTGGATAAAGAAAACCTAAAATTACTCTTACTCTCAAATCCCAGAGAAAACCACTGCTAAGTATTTTGGTTATTTCCTCTGATCTTTTTTCCTGCATTTATCTGTCCATCTATCTGTCATACTGTTTGTCTCCCCATCTCTCTCTCTCTCTGTTTCTATCTGTCCTTCCATCCATCTATCAATATCTGTCATCTTCCTATCTTTTGATGTGGATATATTATTTTCTAAATAGACTTGGGACCACACTGCATATAGTGCTTTAAATCCCCCTTTGCTTCCATTGGGATTATATTGTGAACATTTTCCATATCATTAAATGCTTCCCACGGAATTGAGGAGGGCAAGGAAGGAGGAGAAGGATATTCCCAACAGAGACAGCAGCAGGCATAAATGCAAGAAGAAGGGAAAGAGTTTGGTGTGTTGGAGAAAGTACAGACCATTCAGTCTACAGGGTACACTGGGGGGCTAGCAGTGAAGCTGAGGCTGCTCTTAAATTCTGAGCTCTCAGAGCCCATGTTTGGATGCTGAGAGATCCAGCCAGCACTCAAAGGGGTATGAAGTGAAGAGACAAGGGGATCAGTTATCAGTTTGGTCATTTTTATGGACAAGCAACGAAGGAATCAGTTATTGAAATATAATCCTGGTCACCTCTGTTATCTTGTCTCCACAGAAGTGTGGTAAACTGGACCCCACTTTCGCCAGTGCAACTTTACTGTTTCACAAAGACCCCCCAGCCGATGTCCAGCTCTTCCAAGTGAGTACAGTCAGTGTATGGCTAATATCAGGGGACTTTGCAGGCCACATGAGTTGGCTAGTGGCTGACCATCGGCTAATGACTAACTTGAATTGTATATAGGTGCATAAAGCTCCTTACTCTTGTGCGTAAATACCCAGTGAAGAAAATGGGAATCGTATAGATGTTAATGTCACTAATTCTCCCTTGTTTGCCTAAATTTCTCTCTTTGGGATTAAACTCTTAGCTGCCCCTCTTCCTTACAGATTTTTTTTTTTTTACGTGATGGATAATGTGCAAAGCCAGACGTCTTCTTGAGCATACTAAAACAAACAAACAAACAAACCATCTATCTGCTCCAGCTTTTTGAGAGGTGCTACGTAAAGGGTCAGCAAACTTTTCCTGAAAACATTTTAGATTTTGTGGGCCAGATGGCTTCTATTGCAACTTCTCAACTCTGTCATTGTAGCACAAAAGCAGCCACAGGAGAAACAGGAATGAATGAGTGTGTTGCCTTCCAATAAAACTTTATTTACAAAAACAGGCAGTGGGCCTGTGTTGGCCCCCATGCCACAATTTACTGCCCCCTGCACACTAGAGTGTAGTTGTCCCAGGCATGAACTCTGGAACCTGACTGCCTGAATTTGTATCCACACTCTGCCATTTCATAATTGTGCAACCTTGAACAACTTACTTATTCCCTTGTGTGCCTCTTAAGCAAGTTAATTATACCCACCTGCAAATGTGGATAATCACATACCTGTTTCATAAGATGGTTTTGAGGATTAAATGTGTTAATAAAAGTAAATTGCTTAGATGGTCCCTGGGATATGGTGAAACACTCAATAAACATTAGCCATTGTTATGATTACTTTGTAAAACAAAAACAGAACTTTATTATGAAACCAATAATTTAAAACATTTTAGAAAATACAGAAAAGCATAAAGAAGAAAATAAAAATCACCAAAAAGTCCACCTCCAAGAGCAAATTATTATTATATTTTTGTTTAATTCTTTTCATTATTTCCTATGTGTATATGTACATGTATATACTATATTTATAGCATATATTATCTTTTCCTACATAATTTGAATTATTGTCAAACACAAACACAAATGTTTTGCGTCATGTTTTTATGCTTGCATGAACAATCCTTCTAGTTAAAGTTCTTCAAAAGTATGTTTTAATGGTTGCATACTATTGTGTTACATGGGGCTGCATAATTTATTTACCCAATCCCCAGTTAGTGGAAATGTAGGTTCTTCTTTTTCTTGTTGTTCTTTTATATAACAACACTAGGACCATCCTTGCTATCACTTATGCACCTTCCTGTTCCCTTTGCCCCACGCCCCTCTGAATTCTTTATTCTTACCCCTTGGTGTCCTTTGCCATGTAGTCTGAAGCTCACCAGTGTCCCCTGGGCCCGTAGAAGGGCAGTGTCCTTGGCAGCTCACCCTGATTGATGACCCTGTCATTCCAGGAGGTGCCCAAGGGTCAGTCTGAGGAGGACATGGTGGGCCGTCCCCTGCCCCACCTGGCAGCGGACATGCAGGCCTCTGGTGAGGCCGTGTACTGTGACGACATTCCTCGCTACGGGAATGAGCTGTCTCTCCGGCTGGTCACCAGCACCCGGGCCCACGCCAAGATCAAGTGAGTGTCACCGCCAGGAGGAGCTGGTGGAATGCTGTGAGGGGGCCACTGGGAGTACCCAGGAGACTTCTCTCACCCTGCTAGGCCATGGAGATGCAAAGATAATGAGGTGCCTCCAGGACCTCCCAGGCTAGAGAGAGGGGAAGACCTTATAGGCAGGTCCTATTATTATCTCTCTGTTCCAGATGAGGAAACTAAGGCACAAGCAGGGTATGTTACTTGCCCCAGGCCACACAGTTGGTAAGTGGCAGAGTTGGAATTTGAAGCCAAGCAACGTGAGCAACTGTGTTGTGCTGCCTCAGGATGTTCAAGCCAGAGAGTGTGAACTTCACTTCCTGGTGGGCGTTAGACACATACCCTGCTGAGCAGATCAGCTAGGAAAAGCCCTTCCCTGGGCCCACTGTGTGGAATAGGAATCAGGTTTCCTTATCATTGGTCTTTTCTCTGCTGCTGCTCCTAGTTTGGAGACAGGCTCCCTCCAGGAATGGTGAACCAGGCACAGCTGAAATCTAACAGATAAATAAACTTGTCCAGGTCCCTGAAAACAAAAAAAAAGTGTTTAAGTTCCTATGGTTGGCAGCTATAGGATACATTCTTTCCCTTTTGTTCCTTGTCTTGAGCCCATATTGACAATACCATAACTCACATTGTCTACACTCAAACCACCTCCATCCAAGCAATGTGTGAATGGATGGAAGAGGATGAGGGGGTTGACATTGTTGTAACTGCAACAGTTGGGGCCTTCCCGGGCTGCACACACTTGGAAGTGGGTTTGGCAGGACAGAGCTTAACTCTCCTAACTTAACCTCAGTTCCAATAATCCCAGTCACGCTGCTTTCTGGCTTAGTGACTTTGGAAAAACTACCTAACTTCCTTGAGTCTGAGTTTCCCCAAACATAAAATGGGAATTAGGATAAGTACTTTCAGGGTTTCTTGTGAGGATTAAGCATTTGGATGATGGTTAGTACTTCAGGGCAGTTTACATACCTTTCCCTGAAATGTGTTGCCCTATTTCCCCATGGGGGCATGTGCCAGTGTGATGAGTACATAGTTGAGACTGTTATCCTTGATCATATAGTCAGGCATTCTCCCTTTGAGGTTCGTGTTGCCTAATTATGGTAGGATGCCCTGTCATGCTGGGATAGCACAATGAATGTGGGGAGACAAATCCAGCTTTATGAAGCTGTTCAGGGCCATTGGATCAGTGGCACAGCCGGGCTCCGTGTGCTGATTTTGGAAGGGAGTTAGGTGTGATGTGTGCATGAGCCAGAGCGCTCCAGAGTAAGTGCTGTTCATTCTGATATGGCTTGCTTGTACTTGGAGACCAGACAGGGCATCATGTAACATCCAAAGAGGCCTGGCCTGCCTTATTCACTTTATTTATTTTTAAATGGAGACAGGATCTTGCTATGTTGCCCAGGCTGGTCTTAAACTCCTGGGCTCAAGTGATCCTCCCACCTTGACCTGCCAAGGTGCTGGGATTATAGGCATGAGCCACTGTGCCTGGCTGGCTTATTCACTTTATATCCCCAGCAACATTCATCATAGTGGCCTGAACATGGTGAGGATTTAATCAACATTTGCAGAATAGAATATAATTGAATTAGAATCTAATAGAAAAGAAGCAGAGAATCGAGGAATTAGGATGGAGCCAAGCCAATCAAAATAAGAACAAGGTTGTCCAACCAGGTGATGGGTCCCCTGCCCCAGCTTGCTGACCTGGCCCCTCACACCACTCATTCTTGCAGGTCCATAGATACATCAGAAGCTAAGAAGGTGCCAGGGTTTGTTTGTTTCATTTCCGCTGATGATGTTCCTGGGAGTAACATAACTGGAATTTGTAATGATGAGACAGTCTTTGCGAAGGATAAGGTAAGTCTTGGATTTTTTTATATGAAGTAAATTGAATAAGTATTGAAGTTTTAATTTGTGTACATTGCTCCAAACTCCTGATCTGGAAAGGTTATACATTTGCATGGATTGTGGCCATCATCCAGTTGGCCCATATTCAGGACAATCCAAAAAGATAGAATATGTTACTTGTTTATTTAATTGATGGCTGCTCTTTGTACATGGCAGGATGTCTCTATGCCAAAGTGGCAGTAAAACAACACTGGTGATTGCATTTGAACTAACAATTGGGTTCTTAAGGGACAACAGTAAGCTCTTTAATTAAAATAAAATAAGAATACATTTAATACACTAACTAGAAATCACAATACCACCACTACGTGAATTGGTAATTCACTTACATGAAAGTTTATCTATTGATTTCAACTATATGGAATTCTGCAACAACAAACAAAATTTTTCAAATGTTTAAGACAGCTGCTACAAAAGTCCTTATATTTTACTCATAAGATAGTTCTCGACAGTCATTTTGTAATTCCAATAGACATCAAATGTTGCAAATTAGACATGCGTGGGTACTTCTGAAGAGTGAATTCATCTTATTATTGACGTAAAAGTGAAGGAGATAACAAAAAACTAAAAATATGAGAACAAAGACTCCATGAGGAGAGCATTTCATAGAAGAACAAATTGCTTTACATACTTTAAGAGCTTCTCAGAGCAGTGCTAGCATTATGGCTAGTGAAAGTCAGCCAGATTTAACCACCGTTGCAATAACCAACAGCCAGATTTAACCACCATTGCACTAACCAACTAAGTCAATAGCTTATTTGGGCCACAAGAGATAATTATCAGAGACATGCATGCTAATTGTTGGTTCCTATTGTCAGAAACCTCGTCTTCTAAAGTGATGTGTTGGACAAAAATTTTTTGTTGTTTACTTTTTCGGGGATGTTGGATGAAAATTATCTCTGAAGGAGATCCATTAAGCTTTTATGAAACTGAATTATTAAACAAAATAAAACAACAATCATTATCATATAAATTTTTAAAAATATTTTCATGGGTCATCAAGTCTAAGAACCAGTATTTGAGAGCTACTGCTTTTGGGTATTAGTTGAAGTATAAGACATGATACTTAAAGTATCATGTCTTGTAAGTACGTGTCTTACAGGCCTTATATTGATGCTTACAGCCTTTACAGCCTTTGAGAAGCTTTTGGTATAAATCTGGGAAATAGAACATAAAAGAGAGTGGTGTGGTGAAAAGAAAATAAAACTGGGGGTCAGGGCCTAAGGTTAGTCATGATCTGTCAATAGTAACTAGCCAAATGCGGCCTTGCCTTCTGAGTCTCCATAGGAAGACCAATGGTGTTGGAGTGAATCCGAATTGACAAATGCACTTCCTGGTGCCATATCCCCCTTTCTGCTCATGGCAAACAAGGAATCAATTGCCACATTCTATCTGGTTCAGCTTCTCAATAGTCTGCCAGTACTAAATACTCAGAATTGGCCCTTGAGATGAAATGTGTTTGCCATCTTGATCCTAGTGATCCTCAATCAGTAGGATAAGGAAATTAAGAGGCCCCAGGGCATTCCTAAAGTGTGCTTTGATTGTGAGGGCAGGGACTTCTTTTGGCTTTTTGAACAATCCAAAAATAATTTGTTTCACCATGAGCCTGGTTGCGTTCTTTAACAGTCTGTCTCTGCTACTAGGTTACTTGTGTTGGGCATATCATTGGTGCTGTGGTTGCTGACACCCCGGAACACACACAGAGAGCAGCCCAAGGTGTGAAAATCACCTATGAAGAACTACCAGCCATTATCACAATTGAGGTAACTGAGAATGGGCTGCCTGTGTAGAGGAGTGAGCTCCCCGTCCCTGGATGTGCATGTATTAGGATCCCCTAGAGGGGATTTGAGCAGCAGGTAGGGATTTGACTAGATGGGTTTTTAAATCCCTTTCAACCCTGGGATTTGGGGTCCCATGAAACCTTCCCCTTTATGATCTTATGCCCAGTCCACTAACAACAGCCAAACTGAACTCCTCCTTCTCAAAATTTTACCTCCATCTGGTCCTTGTGGTATTCTTTGCTTTTCCTCGAGGTCCAGGGTTGTCCACCTACAGCTGAGGAAATGGAGGAATATGATTCTCTGGGCTACAGTAGAGCTTACTTCAAGTCTGTCTGTGAAGCATATAGAGATTCATTTATGGAAAGAGAGAGTCAACAATTCAGAGAGCTTCTCTTTCCCTAATCAGAAGCTATCTTTCCCTCCCTGCTAAAAGCCACATTTCTGAAACTTCTTTGTGATCCTCAGGATGCTATAAAGAACAACTCCTTTTATGGACCTGAGCTGAAGATCGAGAAAGGGGACCTAAAGAAGGGGTTTTCCGAAGCAGATAATGTTGTGTCAGGTAGAGCTGCTCCATGCCGCAGTGGGAATGGGGTGGCCCTGGTTTGCAAATTAAATTCAAGAGATATGCATTGAACCTTAAGCAGGGAAGTGATTTCCAGACATTTCCTGACAGAAGATTCCCTCTTACGTTTGTAGCAAAATAGTAGACAGTTGGCTGGGAAAGAGCTTCAGTTATCTTAATCTCTACTCTCCTGTCTCTAGGCTGGACCTAATGATTCTAGAGTATTCTGATCTGGAAGACCATCTAGGGATGATAACAGCCACATATGCCTGACAGCCTTAGGTCTGCTAGGCCTCTAACCGCATAAATTCTCATCCTCCCCCTACCTGAAGGCAGTCCTTACGCATCTTCAACTAGCATCCTCCCTCCTCTTCCCTTTGCCCTGCTCTCCCTCCACCTCTGTCTCTGACACTGTGAAATCCAATCCATTGCTTCCACCCCAGGACAACACAGCTGACTACCTGTTTTGGAACTGTTTTTTACATTGGCTGTTGTGCTTTGCAAAGTCACTATGAAGCCAACTCTCCACCAAGCCTGGTATGAAGCCGACTGTCCACCAGGCCTGGTAGCTTAGGTTCTGGAACATGCTCTGGTTTTCAGTGTTTCAATCACATCTATTAATCCCTGCTTTACTTTTTCCAAAATTTTACAATGACAGTTTTTGAAATCCTTGATTTCCATAAGCTGCAGTGAGAAGAGAACTTTGGACTGGATGCATTTCAGTGTCGTTCTTTCTTTGTTGTGGGGGTGGGGATGAGGCTGGAGCACTCAGCTCCCAGATACCTAAGACTTTGGGATCCTTTTCCACCCCAAGTGGGAAACCTTGAGGTTACCCCTCAGGTAGCCCTGTGATCAGTTGCTTCCTGCCCAGGCCACTTGGCAGAGTATACTCTCTCCTTAGGCAAGCTGGCCCCTTCTGCAGCACCGGGCTCACTGTGAGGGATCTCACTGCTTCCTCAGGGGAGATATACATCGGTGGCCAAGAGCACTTCTACCTGGAGACTCACTGCACCATTGCTGTTCCAAAAGGCGAGGCAGGGGAGATGGAGCTCTTTGTGTCTACACAGAACACCATGAAGACCCAGGTAGATGCCTTTTGGGTCAGCTCAAGGGGCTGTCAGGGTAGCGGGGAGCTCCTAGCAGACCAGGAGGGCCATGTGGGAAACGGGAAGAGGGAGATGTGGGCTGGTCCAGAGGGTACTCGAGTGTCATAGTCCTGGAGCCAGACTCTTTCACCAACAAGCTGGTATCACTGACCTTGTTCCATAACCTTTCTCAGCCTCAGTTTTCTCATTTATAAAATGGGGCCTGGGTGGGTTGTCATAATTATTAGATGAGTTTTAATATTTAGACTAGAGTTTGGTACATGTTGGCTGTTATCATTTCAGTGCCTATGGCCTCGGTCAAGTCATATCCTGCCTCAGTTTCCTCATATGTAAAATGAAGGTGTTGGATTAAGTCATAGCCACAGGGACCACTAAATTATCTACAGCAGCTCAAATATTCTTTGTTTCTCTACTGCCTGTAATGTGACAGCGGTTGCCAGTGTTTTCGGCAGCTGGTCCTACTCTCATGATCTACCAGACGCTGGTCACCTGGTCAGACAGAATAAGTTTCTAAAAGTATTCTGTGACCAACTGCTTGCCCTCTGGTTAAAAACCAATGCTGAATTCAGTCTGGCAGGCCCCAGCATCACTAACCACAAAGCTGCATGGGATTTTCAATCAAGGAGTTTCAGAATTCGCAGCAGTAATTAGGTCCATGCATATTGGACAGGCTCTGCCTCAGGCCTGAAATAAGTTCAGGTAATGGATTCAGTGTGAATATTCTGTCTTTCCCTCGCAGAGCTTTGTTGCAAAAATGTTGGGGGTTCCAGCAAACCGGATTGTGGTTCGAGTGAAGAGAATGGGAGGAGGCTTTGGAGGCAAGGAGACCCGGAGCACTGTGGTGTCCACGGCAGTGGCCCTGGCTGCATATAAGTGAGTTCCAAAGCCTGTTTCTCCCATCTGGCTCTGGGAAGAAGAATAAGGCTGCCTGTGCCAGGAAGGTTTTCAGGACTTCCCCCTGTTAGAATTAGTTTCCCCCTGCTTTGAATTCTCACAGCCCTCTGTTTTTAGAACCCTTGGGCATAGTGGGAGGGTAACATCGCTGTTCCGTTGTGGTCTGGCACAGGTATCCACGTCTGATCTCTCCTACTGGCTGTGAGCTCTCCAAAGGAAAGCACATACCTCGCTTCCTTATATTCTCCACCTTGTCTAGCACAGTGCCTAGATGGCAAAGCAGCCCTATACAGGTCTGCTCAGCATGCAGGTGGGAAAGATGGCTTCCCGGCTGTTTTTATTCTGAGACTTGCAGGGCTGAGCTGCTGTTGAAGGCTCACAGACTTCTAACACTGTCGGTAACCCCCAGGACCGGCCGCCCTGTGCGATGCATGCTGGACCGTGATGAGGACATGCTGATAACTGGTGGCAGACATCCCTTCCTGGCCAGATACAAGGTTCTAGATGTTGGGGCTGTGCTGGGGCGGGATGTGCCATTTTGTGAGGAAACCTGGGACCGAATGTCCAGGCATCCTGAGCTGCACTCTTACTTTTTGCCTATCTGTAGAAGTTCAAATAGGATATAGCAAGAAGAGAAATTCAAATAGGCTAACAGCAACACAGAAAGGTAGTGCTGAGGGAGGCTGGCACCCCATCTCCCAAGGGTGGCATTCATGACTTCTGTGGATTTGCTGTGTTCTGAGTCTGGTCAGGCTCAGAAACATGATTCACCAGCAGACTCAGGGTAAACCATCGCGCTTGGTAGCCCAACATTAACATGATCACAGGCCTGATGTAAAAATTGGAATGACAGCTTAGTAATTTACTGTGAGAAATAAAACTTCCCAGGGGCCTGGACAGGCCCAAGATGTTAGGATGGGTATGTACTTTTCCAGACCATGGTTGGACATGGTCCACACTTCTCTCTGGGACAGTCCCTCTTCTGGGTTTCTGTGGATGACCAATGCACCCTTTCCCTGTACACATCAGCAAAGCCTTATGGGGCTCCGCCTAGCTCTAGAAACCTGAGAGCTCTCTCTCCATGAATTGGCCTTGAACATGGACTTTGACCTCTTCTGAGTTTGTTTCATGATTTAACTCCCAGCAAGGGATTATATTTCTCTTAGCCCCAAATTCTTGTGGGCCTGAAGAGGATTCCTTGATCTTTTGGGGTCCCAGTTTCCATATGTGTAAAACAGCCTGTAAAGGGTATTTTAACAGTGTACATAAGGTCAAGGATTTGCGTGCTCCTGTGAAATGCAACTTTTTTTGTCTTCTGACCAAAATCTGTGAGGAGACAGTCCGGTATCTTTCCTAGTTTCTCTTCCCTGCACTTCCCCCCGCGCCCTATCGTGACCAACCTTCTCTTTCCAACCTCCTTACTCCTCTCCTAGACCAGAAGCCAGGTGCCGGTAGCAGGAAGAAGGGGTGTGGGGACAAGGGCTTCCAGGGGTGGGGAGCCAAGTGTGTGCCACTGGGGAGAGGTCAGTTCCTCTCTTCTTCACTTGTTACCTTCTGGTGACTTCTGAAGGTCACCTTTTTTTCATGGGATGATGTGGTGTTCTGTTTATTTCCTCCAGGTGACATAAGTGGGAGGGAGGATCAGAGAGAGACAGAGAGGTGGGGGAAACGGGACTTAGGATAAATCACTCTCCTTTCTCCTTTTATCAGGTTGGCTTCATGAAGACTGGGATGGTTGTGGCTCTTGAGGTGGATCACTTCAGCAATGTGGGGAACACCCAGGATCTCTCTCAGAGTGTGAGTAGGACCTGCAGCCGCCCCTGCACCCAGAGCTGACTTCGAGGTCAGCCTGTTCCCACACAGGCACAGGCCTCCCCAGTCCCTGCTTGCTACTGTTGCAGTAGTCTCCTAATGGGTCCCCACCTTCAGGTTTCCCATCCTCGATTAATCTCTATAGCACAGTGATGATCGTATTATTTCTCTGGTTAAAAACCCATCCTTCCTGTTCAAGATAATTTGCCAAGCTAGCAAGTTAGTTACAATGTTTTATGTATAGTGTGGTGGCATTGTGTGTGTGTATATATGCATGGAATAGTAATATATATATATATATATATACAGTAACATATAAACTAATACTAATATATATTACTATATATAACATGCATGGAAAAGTGTCTGAAGGAACATATACCAAACTGTTAGCAGTGATGATCAAATTATTAACAATGATTGGAATGGTATTGAGAGGGGTACACACTGTCATTTTCTGTGTTACACATTTCTGTGGTGTTTTAATTTTAAATAATTCGAATTGCTTTTTAAAAAATGGTTTCATTGAAGTATAATTTACATACCATAAAGTTAATCCATTTGAAGTATATAATTTAATGGTTGTTAGTAAATTTCAAGAGTTGTTAGACCACTGTCACAATCCAGTGTTTGAACTCCCATCACCCCAGAATGATCTCTTGCATCATTTGTAGTCATTCCCATTACCATTCCATAGGCCCAGGTCATCATTAATCTACTTTCCGTCTTGTAGTCAAGTCATTTTATAGAACCATACACTATGTAGTTTTTTCTGTTTGGTGTCTTTCTCTCAGAATAATGTTTTGTAGGTTCATCTATGTTTTTATTATTATTCTTTCTTTTGAGATAGAGTCTCACTCTGTCGCCAGGCTGGAGTGCAGTGGCACGATCTTGGCTCACTGCAACCTCTGCCTCCAGCTTCAAGCGATTCTCCTGTCTCAGCCTCCCAAGTAGCTGGGATTACAGGCATGCACCCCTATGCCTGGCTAATTTTTGTATTTTTAGTAGAGACAGGGTTTCACCATGTTGACGAGGCTGGTCTCGAACTCCTGACTTCAAGTAATCAGCCCTCCTCAGCCTCCCAAAGTGCTGGGTTTACAGGCGTGAACCACTGCATCCGGCCCATCTATATTATAGCATGTATCACTACGTCACTCCTGTTCATTGATGAATAATATTCCATCATAGGGATATACCATATGTTGTTTCTCATTCACCACTTGATGGACATTTGTGTTGTTTCCAGTTTTTTGCTTTTATGTATAATACTGCTCTGAACACTCTCATACTAGCCTTATGTAGACATGTATTTTGATTTCTCTTGAGTAAATTCCTAGGAATAGAATTGCTGAATCTGTGGTGAGCTTAACATTTTAAGAAATGATCGCATTTTCATGGGCGGAGGCGGCCCGGCAGGCACTGGGAGAGCTGGGCTTTATTATTACTAATATTCTACAATTGTTTAAATAAAAGGAACTTTATAATGAAACAGTTTGGAATACTGGCTCAAGAATCTATGTCAAGATGAGCTGAATTTTAGTAAATTATTTTAGGAATTATGACGAGCTAATTGAATTAGGCTTGTGACAATGAGAGGAATTTACATGACAGGTAAAACTTACTCATATTAAAAATGTTTAGATATTTGCTTCTATAGATGTCACTTTAATAAAATACCAATTTAGTTTTACTTGTGGCTTATCTAGTTAGTAAGAACTTTAATAGGCTTTACTGGGACAAGCTTACTGCTCTTGTAGGAGCTCCTCTCACAAGTAGTTGTAATGCCATAGTGTGATACTCAGGATCAGTAGCTTGAGATGTTATGGTTTTTCTCTTCATCTGTGACTTGCAGAGAGCCTCCCCTTTTTGGATCCAGACATCTTTTCTGAATCCTGGTTCCACTAGCACACCTGCTCCCCTGTGATCCCAAATCATAGTCAATGGTGCCTCGAACATAGCACCTTCAGTTAAAGGCTGCCTAGTGCTCTGAGGAAAGCTTGCTGATTATCTTCCTGCTCTACTCACCCCAAAAGGCAGAAAAGCAACATAGTCAGTCCTGTGCTCCTTTGTAATTGTAAAGATCAGTTATATATATATATATATTTGTAACGAGAGCAAGTATATACTCATTCTAGGATAAATTTAAGGAGTTTAAAATATCCCAAAGTAGAATTTCTATATCTAGTCTTTTGTTTCTTTCATGAATATTTGCAAGCGATTACCATTAAATTCACACATGAAAGATTAATCTGAAAGATCAGAGAGACCGTATTATTCCTGACCATGATAGAACTGCTTCTGTGGTCTGGGACAAGTAACAAAGCATCTGCTTGAGTTTTGTTTGTAAAATACACTATTAATATTTGACCTACCTCAAAACATATTGAGGATCTGTGAAATGCTAAGTGTCCAAAATAAAATATTGCTGATTGTCTTTTTATTGAAAGTAAATTTCCTCATTAAGCCAACCTGCCTTCTGTAAGTCACAGTGCTTAAATCTCAGGATTTTTCATCAGGAGAGACCTGTCATTAAGGATTTGTAGGTATAATTGCTTAGCCTCCATTATTGGTGCTTGGGATAGAGAGGTTTTAGATTTTTCTGTTTTTTGTTCTGCTTCAAAGCTTCATTTATTGAAGACATTTATAAGCTATTGGATCATCACTTGAATCAAGGTTTTGACTAGTGAGCTTAATTGTCCATTTCTTATGATTTCAAAGTTACAGTCTGAGAAATGGCTGATTTTAATAACTGTCCTTTCATAAATAAATGTTGGAATAAACTGAAGCTGGAGATAAATACTTCATGAAAACTGGCTAAAGTCTGAAATAATTACCTGTTTTATGTCCAATAGCTACTAAATTTGATAGAACAGTTTTGAGAAACATTTCATTCTTGAAGGCAACATCTGACATGGTTCTCAGCAAGTTGGAATAGTAAAGATTGTTGGGCTGTTATGATGAGTGGAAGGAGCGTGTTTGTAGCATACAAGTTATTCAGCAATCTTGTGCTGTCGACCTAAAAATATGTCTTAACTCTTCATCAAGGCAAGCCTGGTGAAGCCTTTACTTGTTACTACTTCAACAGTTGGAATTAGTTGCTCTTTTTACTTGATGAAACAAAACTATACCTCTGAATATTTATGGATACTTTTTACTAAATCAGGCTTGTGTTCTTAATCCAAATTAGTAAAGTTTTATGAAAGCTGAAATGTAACACAGTAGTCTCCCCTTATCTGCAAGAGATACATTCCAAGACTCCCAGTGGATGCCTGAAACCTCAGATAGTACTGAACCCCTCGTTATACAGTCATCTTCCCTTATCTGCAGGAGGAGATACATTCCAAGAACCCTAGTGGGTGCCTGAAACCTCAGATAGTACTGAACCCTTTATAGACTATGTTTTTTCAATCTGACAACCAAGGCGGGACTAAGCGGCTAAGGGGCAGGTAGTACACAGTGTGGATAAGCAGGACAAAGGGATGATTCACATCCCGCACAGGACAGAGCAGGAGATCATCAGATTTCATCACTCAGGACAGCTTGTGATTTATTTTATTTATTTTTTGTTTTGAGATGGAGTCTCACTCTGTCACCCAGGCTGGAGTGCAGTGGTGCAGTCTTGGCTCACTGCAACCTCCGCCTCCTGGGTTCAAGTGATTCTCCTGCCTCAGCCTCCCAAGTAGCTGGGATTACAAGCGCCCTGCCCCACCACGCCCAGCTAATTTTTGCATTTTTAGTAGAGACGGGGTTTCACCACGTTGGCCAGGCTGGTCTCGAACTTCTGACCTCGGGTGATCCACCCGCCTCATCCTCCCAAAGTGCTGGGATTATAGGCATGAGCCACCTTGCCCGGCCGACTTGTGATTTAAAACATAAATTGTTTATTTCTGGAATTTTCCACATAATATGTTTGGACCAAGGCTTCCTTGGTTAACAAACTACGGAAAGTGAAATTGCAGATAAAGGGGGTTACTGCTCCTGTGCTCTAAAACTGGTGTTTGGGTGATCAGGAGCAGGTAGCCAATGGGAAGAGCACATCTGAGTGATAACTAAAGGAGTTTCTCTGGTGGCCTTTTCACATTCTCCAATGCTCAAGCATATTTTCCACTTACCATTTTCTCTTTCACCTCATTTTGCCTCACCATCCCCCATCCCTGCTTATTTCTTAAGCCCATTGATGTGTTTAGGGCTAATGAATCATTGTTCCTTAATATCCTTTTCAATATGCCACAATTTAGGACACATTTAAAATTTTCTAAAACAATATCCTAATCCGAATATTGATTAATTTGAGCCACATTCCCAACTCTAACTCAGGACACACTGCCAGTCTTCCCCAATATCTCCTCTCAATTCCTCACCACACCTTATAAAATTGGAATCAAAGAAATCTCACTCTGTCATTGTGAATCTAAGAATAAAAACACTGATTTTAATACTGCTTTACTAGTTTCAGCCTTCTAAGTAGGTAGGCCTCTAGGTATTCTGCAGATCACTGGTGGTCTTGATAGCCATTAATATATGTTTGTATTATGTTATTTTTCAAGTAAATCACAGTTGGAAAAAAACATCTTTGATATTATGCCCTTGGACCTGTTACTGCATCACTAGCACTTGTGATGCAATAGGACACTTTGCCTGTACTAAAAGGGCCAAGAGTAAATGCCTTGTTTTTTTTTTTTTGGTTTTTGTTTTGTTTTGTTAAACATGTCTATAGAGTTGGCAGTTAATGCTGAATTTGTCAAATAGCCCTTCCAAAATTATTCTTGTATTTAAAAAATAAATGGATCTACCTAATTTCTACTGATTTTTTAAAAAAAGAAATGATCAAATTATATTCCCGAGTGACTACACCATTTTATATTCCAATCAACAATCTTTAGGGGTTCCACATCCTCAGTAACACTTGGTATTGTCTGTCTTTACCCACTAGAATTAGTGGGTGTGAAGTGATAGCTCATTGTGATTTCAGTTTGTGTTTCTTATATCCTGTGACCTTGCAGAACTCATTTATTAGTTCTAGGATTTCTTCTGTAGATGCCTTGGGATTTTCTCTGCAGACAATCATTATCATCTGCAAATAGGGATGGTTTTTTTCTTCCTTTCCAATCTGCATGTTTTCTTTCATATCCTTTTCTTTACATACTGTGATGGCTAGCCAGACCTTGCAGAACTATAGGTCATATATCCTTCCTTTGTTTTTATTCTTAAGGGGAAGGCATCCAGTCTTTCACCATTAAATATGTTATTGGTAGGGTTTTGTTTGTTTGTTTGTTTTTTGTAGATACTCATGATCAGATTAAGAAAGTTTTCTTCCATTAGTGTTTTCTGAGCATCTTTATAATGAATGGGTGTTGAATTTTGTCAGATGCTTTTTCTGCACTGACTGATGTGATCATGTGATTTTTTCTTCTTTAGCTTGTTAATATCGTGGATTGTATTCATTGATTTTTTTAAACACTGAACCAACCACTGTCCTTGGAATAAATCCAGCTTGGTCATGGTATAATTAATATATTGCCAAATTTTATTTGCTAAAATTTGTTAAGGATTTTTGGATCCATATTCATGAGAAATATTGCTCTGTAGTTTTTTCTTTTAAAATTATACCATCTTGGTCAGGGTTTGGTGTCAGTATAACACTAGCTTCATAAAATGAGTTAGAATTCCTCTTCTAATTCTAGAACAGATTGTGTAGAATTGGTGTTAATTCTTCTTTAAATGATTGGTAGAATTTTCCAGTGAAATCGTTTGGACCTGGAGACTTCTTTTCTGATAGCCTTAAAACTATTGATTAAATTGCACTGTGGTCTGATAGACAGTTTGTTATAATTTCTGTTCTTTTACATTTGCTGAGGAGTGCTTTACTTCCAACTATGTGGTCAATTTTGGAATAAGTGTGATGTGGTGCTGAGAAGAATGTACATTCTGTTGATTTGGGGTGAAGAGTTCTGTAAATGTCTATTACGTCGGCTTGGTGCAGAGCTGAGTTCAATTCCTGGATATCCTTGTTAACTTTCTGTCTCGTTGATCTGTCCTAGAACTTAAAAGTATAATACTTGAAAAAAAAAAAGAAACAAACAAAAAAACACTATTGATTAAATTTCCTTAATAGTTCTAGGACTATTCAAATTATCTATCTCATACTGAAGTGGTAGTTTTGTATTTTGAGACATTCATTTAAAAATGTTTTGTTTTTCATTATTATCGGTACATAGTAGTTGTATATATTTATAGGATACATATGATGTTTTGATACAGGCATACAGTGTATCAGGATAAACAAATCAGAGTAATGTAAATATCTATCACCTCAAGAATTTATCATTTTTCTGTGTTAGGGAACATTTCAATTCTACTCTTATTTATTTTTAAATATACGATAAATTATCATATATTTTAAAATATTATAGTCACCATATTGTTCTACTGTATGCTAGATATTACTCATTCTAACTATATTTTTATATGTATTAACCATCCCCATTTTATCCCCTGTCCCTCTACCCTCCCCAGCCTCTGGTAAACATCATTCTACTCTTTATCTCCATGAATTCAATTTAATTTTGTCTAAGTTATTAAAAAATTCATGTGTGTAGAATCGTTCATAGTGTGTTCTTATTTCTCTTTTGATGTCTTCAGGGTCTGTAGTGATAGCCCCTGTTTCAATCCTGATATGGTAATTCGTGGCTTCACTTTGTTTTTCTGTCTTGCCAGAGGTTTGTCAATTTTATTGCTCTTTTTAAAGACCCGGGTTTTTGTTTCATTGTTTTTCTCTATTGTGTTTGTTTTCAATTTCACTGATTTCTGCTCTTATCCTTATTATTTCATTCACTCTGTTTGCTTTGGATTTATTTTTCTTCTCTTTTTCTAGGTTCTTGAGTTGAAAGCTTAAATTAACTATCTGAGAATGTTTTCCTCTTTTTTAATGTATTCAATTTAGTGCTATAAAGTTTCCCCTCAGCACTACTTTAGACAGGTCCCATAAGTTTTGGTATGTTGTATTTCATTTTTTTCTTGTATTTTTGGTCTGCTTGTTTATTTCCCTGACACCTTCTCTTTGATCCCTAATTATTTAGAAGCATGCTGTTTGGTTTTCAGGTGTTTATAGATATTCCAGTTATCTTTGTATCCTGAGGCTTTCTATTGATTTCTAGTTTCATTCCATTTTAGTTGAAGAACACAGTCTATAGGATTTCAATTCTTTGAAGTATGTTGAGGTTCATATCATGGCCCAGGACATGGTCTGTTTTGATACAAGTTCCACGGGCACCTAAGCAGAATGTGTATTTTGCTGTTGACGGCTGTGTATTAGTTTTCTGTGGCTGTTATAACAAATCACCACAAATTGGGTGGCTTAAAATAACGAACATTTATTTTCTCACAGTTCTGAGGCCAGAAGTCTGAAATCAAGGTGTTGGCAGGACCGCACATCCTCTGGAAGCTCTAGGGAAGGATCCATTCCTGACCTTTTCTAGTTTCTGGTGGCTGGTGGCACTCCTTGACTTGGGGTTGCATCACTCCAATCTCTGTCTTTGTCTTCCCACACCTTCTCCTGTGTGTCCATTCTTGTCTACCTATACATACTTCTCTCTTACAGAGACATGTGATTGCATTTAGGGTCCACTCCAATAGTTCAGGATAAGCTACTTCTCTCCAGATCCTTAACTTTATCACCTATTTTGCCATATAAGGTAGTATTTACAGGTTCCATGATTAGAAAGTGAATATGTCTTTGGGGAGGCATTTCTTTTTCCTACCACATGTCTAATGTGCTATAAATATCTACTAGATCCTGATGGTGGTGTTGAGTTCTTCTATACCCTTCCTGATTTTCTGTCTATTTTTTGCTACCAATTTTGAGAGAGGAGCATTGAAATCTCCAACTGTAATTGTGGAGTTTTCTATTTCTCCTTTTAGTTCTACCAGTCTTTACTTCATATCTTTTTCAGCTCTGTTATTTGGGGCAGACACAATTAGTATTGCTGTCTTTTGGGAGGATTGACACTTTTATCATTATATAATCTCCTTCTCTCTGTCTCTGGTAATTGTATTTGCTCTGAAGTCTACTTTATATTATAATATGAAGTCATATTAATAAAGCCAGTCTTGCTTTCTTTTGATTAATGTTTGCATGGTATATCTTTTCCATCCTTTTACTTTCAACTTGCCTACATTATTATATTTGAAGTGATTTTCTTGAAGATAGTATGTAATTGGGTCATGTTTTTAAATCCATTCTGCTAATCTCTTTTAATTGTATTTATACTATTTATACATAATATAATGATTGATGTATTGAGGCATAAGACTGCCACTTTATTTTTTGTTTTCTGTTTGTTCTATCAACTTTTCATTTCTCTGTATTCTTTTGTGTGCCTTGCTGTGGGTGGGTTACTTGGACATTTTTTTTTAATATTCCATTTTTATTAAAAGTATCTCTTACATAGCTTTCTTAGTCATTGTTCAAGGTATTATGTTATATATACACAACTTATCACAGCCTACTGAAGTTCTCATTTTACTAGTTTTGGTGAAGTATAGAAAACTTACCTCCCTTTATGACTCTGCCCTTTCCCATTTATATTATTTTTATTTTAAATATTTTCTTTACATTCATTTAGAACCACATCAAGACAGTGTTTTAATTTTTGTTTCAACTATCAGACAATTTTAAAAACCGAGAAGAAAAGCTTACTGCTTGTACCCATGATTTTGCTTATAGTGTTTTTCCTTCCTTCTAATTTTCCAAGCTTCCTTCTTTTATCATTTTCTTTCTGTTTAGAACTTCCTTTAGTCATTATTTTATTGTGGGTCTGCTGGGGACACATTTTCTTAGTTTTCCATCTGAGAATGTCTTGATTTTTTTCCTTGTTCCTGAAGGATCACTTTACTGGGCATTAAGTTTTGAGTTAACAGTTCGTTTCTTTCAGCACCTGAAAAACTGCCACTTCGTTCTGGTCTCTGTGGCTTCTGATGAGAAATCCTTTGTCATTCTAATTAGGCTCCCCCTATAGGTAAGTTGTCATATTCTCTGGGTGCTTTCAAGATTTTTCCTTTGTCTTTAGTTTTCAGAAGTTTAATTATGATAGGACTTATCATAGATTTCTTCAGGCTTATCCTGTTTTAAGATCACCAAGCATCTTGAATCTGTAGGTTTACATATCTTGAAACCTTGGGAACTTTTCAGTTAGTATTGCTTTGAGTACTTTCATGCTCTTCTCTTTTTCTCCTTTTCTTCCAGATCTCCAATGGCATGAGTGTTAGGTCTTTTGTTATAGTCCCAAATGTCCTTGAAACTGTAATTTTTTTTTCATTCCATATTCTCAATATAGTTCAGACTGGATAATATATCTTATTCTATTCTTCAGTTCACTGATTCTCTTCTATGTCCCTTCTCTTCTGCTGTTGAATCCACCCAATAAGCTATTTATTTTGGTTGTTGCCTTTTCAATTCTGAAAGGCCCATTAGGTTCTTCTTTGTATCTTCTATGTCTTTGCTGAGACTATCTGTTTATTTCTAGAAGCTTTTTATTTCTGTCAAGTGTGTTCACAATTGATCTCGGAGGCATTTTTTTCATGGCTGCATTAAAACTACAGTCAGATAATTTTAACATCTTTGTCACCTCAGTGATGGCATCTCTTGGTTATCTTTTATTATTCAGGAAGTTTGAGATCTTCCTATCACTTGGTATGACAAGTGATTTTTCACTGAAACTTGGAGAAACCCGTCATTAATGTACAGATGATGGTGGTGATGATGATGTTCTGAGAGCTTGGATCTATTTAAGCCTTCTATTTTAATTGACTCCTTCTGACCTTGCTCTAGCAGTGGTGGATGCCACCTCATCACTGCTAGGTAGAGGTAGAAATCTTGATCTTCCACTTGGCCTTTGTTGATACCCAGGTTAGGAACAACTCCTTCTTACTTCTGGGCAGAGGTGGGAGATCCACATTCCACGTGTTGTCCATGGACATCATGGTGTGGGTGGCCTCTTTACCACTGGCTTGTGCTAAAAGCCTTGACTCTTCACTAGACTTTTTCTGACACCACCAGAAAGGAAGGGAAGAGTGGTGTGTCTTTGTTATGTGGGTGGGGAAGTCAATGTGTTCTCCAGTGACTCCATCATAAGGTGTAGGTACAGCCTTATGACTGGCCATCAGCAATGAAAGTCTTGACTCCCGATCTGGTCTCCTCTGGCACCATCCCAGCAGGAATGTTGGGGTATCTCATAACAGCCTCATGAATGTGGAAGTCTAGGCTCCTACTGAGCTTTTGCAGGTGTGAGTAGGAATGAGACTACATTTTTTTTTCTGTGATGTTTGGCTGGGGTACTTATTGTCTAAAAGTGTTTAGTTTTGCTAGACTGCCCTTTTCTTGGTCTTTTGGCTAGAGATAAAAGGATTTGGAATATAGAGTGAGCTTTTTGGTCTCTGTCATCATTGGCATTTCTGGATTGCCAGCTCCTGCCCCAAGTCTGGGATATATAGATGAGGCAAAAAGGAAACCCCTGGAACTCACCATCATGTCATTCCTTGGGTTGCAAAGTCCCTACCGGGACTGCCTTTATTTTTCCTCCACTTTTCAGAGTATTCTTACGTTGTTGTTGTGGTTGATTTTAAATAAATATATAGAATTCCAGAGTTTTTAGTGGTACTTAATGGAAGTATGGAAGTGAAAGTCTCCGTATATACTTCAATGTTGAGTTTCTCACAAGATAGAATCCTGAGTAATGTGTCAGTAATTATCGTGTGCTTTTATATTTAGTCTCAGTTGATGCTCCTCCAGTCACATTGTAAATGACCAGGGTAAGACCAGAAGTGGGAGCTACGTACTCCTCATTATTGTGGTCACAGCTTTGGCAGATGAACTTGGAATATTGAGTTGTTTAGAAAAATAACTAGAGGGCTTGGATGAAATAAAGTCAATTGTGAGAATTAACAAATTTATTTTGGTGGTACCACTTTTTACAGTTTTTTAAATCTTAATTTTGTAACCATAGTAGTTACGTATGTATAGATTCTTGTTTGAAAAAAAAAAAAAAAGAGGTGGCTGGGTGCGGTGGCTCATGCTTATAATCCCAGTACTTTGGGAGGCCGAGATAGACAGATCACTTGAGGTCAGGAGTTCAAGACCAGCCTGGCCAACGTGGCAAAAGCCTGTCTCTTTAAAAAAAAAAAAAAAAGGTTAAAGTTTTCAGGAAAAGCCGACATTCCCCTTTACCCTTTTGGATCACACTCCTCTCTGCTAGGGGCTGCCTAATTGGCTCAGTTAGGAAACTTCACACTTCAGATCTAGGGTTAAAATTGTTCAAAAAAATAATTATTCTTATTTCTTGTTCTCTTCATGTATAAGACATGCTTTCTGGTATGGGAAAAAATCACGTTGAAAAACATACAGTCTTTGTCCCCAGACATCCTACAAGATTTTCAATTCAATCCAGCAAATATATTAAGTGCCTAGGGTGGCTACATAAGGAAGGCTATGACATTGTTTCTGCCCTCAAGAAATTCACAATATGGCAGGGGAAGTAGATGATAAAAGAAACAGAAATACAAGTTGATAAAGTACTAGGGAAAGCAAAAGTAGAATTAATTGAGACATAGAAAAATCATTTAGGATGAGTAAGACTGAAATTATCAAAGACACATAAAGCAACTTGTGGGAGAGAGAGAGTACCCATAGGGAAATAAACCAAAACCAAAATAAAACAAACAACAAAAAAAGAAAGCTGCCATTGATCTTTCCAGAGAGATGAGATATTACAACTTAAAGAAGGAACAGAATGTTACTAAAATGGAGCAGTCAAAGAATAAAAATGAGCTCTCATGAATTGACACTATGAAAGCAGAGGGGTTCAAAGAAACTTGACAAATCTCCCAAAAATGGAAAACAATGTGAAAAAACAGAGAAAATACAAAAAAAATTTGAGGATCAGTTCAAGAGGTCCAAATCATAGACATTTCAGAAAGAAAGAATGGAAGAAACAGAGAAGGGGAAGCTATCAATAATTCAAAAAAATTTCCAAAACTGATGGGCATACACTTTGGGATTAAAACAGCCCATATAATAACCAGCACAATGAAAGAAAATAGACCTATGCCAGGTTATAACGTTATGAAATTTAGAAACCTGAGGACAAAGAAAAGATTTCACAATTTTCAGGAAGAAAAAACAGAACTCTCCAAGAATTGGAAAGGCATTGATTGGACTTCTCAATAGCAGGAAGCTAGAATGTACTAGTAAAATGCCTTCACATTGCTGAGAAAAACTGGAAAGCCTACTTCCAAATTAGGATTCTATATACAGCTGAATCATTAATTAAAGGTGAAAGTAGAATAAAGACATTTCAGACATGCAAGGTGTCAAAGATGTTCCTCTTTGTGTACCCTTTCTTATGAAGATATTAAAGGATGTACTCCAACAAAATGAGGGAGTAAAATTTAAAAAGGGAAAGGCATGGAATCTAGGAACAGGGGATTCAATATGGAGTGAGGTGAAGGGAATCCCTGGGATGAATCCCTTTACCCCTTTGGATCCCACTGGGGGATTTAAGATTTAAATCCTTAGGTAACAGCTGAATAGCAGATCTAGTGGGCAGCCAATTTAAATTGGAGTAGGCCAGATGGCTCTAGGATAGAAAATCTGATGTGCTTGAGCATGTTGGAAGCAGAACTCAGGAGGGAAAAGAGAAAATATATTAGGAGCAGATTTTTAGAATTGGGGAAAACTTTTAAGTTGGCTTAGTAATAAGTACATACAAAATGAAGCAGATGAAAAAATAAAGACAATTATTAGCTCCAGGGTGAAAAAAATATTATCAAGAGAGAAGAAATTGTAGTGTAACTACATGGTTCAGCTGTAAGTAATGTTTACAGAGTTATAATATTAAATTGACTATTGATCTGATCAAAATACAACTATACTGGGAAATAGGAAGCTGGTAGGGGTGAGGGCTGGAGGGAGGGGGCTAAGCCAAAACTAAATTCTCCTTTTCCATAAAAGAAAGACAACCTAAAAGTCTAAAACTGAAAAAGTCAAGACATAGCAATGTAGCCACATTATCTAGAGATGTATAAGTTTATCTAAATAGCTGATAAATGATAAGCTATGAGAATTGTAAGTAGTTGCTTCTGGAGACTAGAAGGAAGGAAAGTGGAAGAGGCTACTGTTTTTCATACCATGACTTACAGAAGTATGGGACACTTCAAACTATTTGCAGTACAACTTTCATGGCTGTTTCATAGTTTTCATTAACTAATTTACAATGAATTTTTAAAAGTTAACTGTTTTCAAAAAGAGGCAAGTGATTAGTTCCAACTAGAGGCTCTGGAAAGAATTTCTCCACAGAGGAGCTGAATGAGGGGACTAGTAGGTGGATAAGGTGCAGTAAAGATGCTGCCGCAGGCTGGGCTCATGCCTGTAATCCCAGCACTTTGGGAGGCCAAGGCGGGCGGATCACGAGGTCAGGAGATCGAGACCTTCCAGGCCAACATGGTGAAACCCCATCTCTACTAAAAATACAAAAATTAGCTGGGCGTGTGGTGCGTGCCTGTAATCCCAGCTACTCAGGAGGCTGAGGCAGGAGAATCGCTTGAACCAGGGAGTAGGAGTTTGCAGTGAGCCAAGATCGCTCCACTGCACTCCAGCCTGGTGACAGAGCGAGACTCCATCTCAAAAAAAAAAAAAAAAAAGATGCTGCTGCAATATCCTGGGGGAGAAATAACTTGGGTGCTGAGGGGAAAGGCAGGCAATGGATACAGCCCTCAAAGTTCCTACTTTGAGGAACCAATGCAATCAGTACACTGTTCTCTCCCATTTTTGTTTCCTCTGCTTCAGATTATGGAACGAGCTCTATTCCACATGGACAACTGCTATAAAATCCCCAACATCCGGGGCACTGGGCGGCTGTGCAAAACCAACCTTCCCTCCAACACGGCCTTCCGGGGCTTTGGGGGGCCCCAGGGGATGCTCATTGCCGAGTGCTGGATGAGTGAAGTTGCAGTGACCTGTGGGATGCCTGCAGAGGAGGTAAGCTGAGAATTTGGTAGCACAAGTCAGAGTGGTTTAGACTACTTCGGGGGACAGCGGCTTTGTATCTTGGGCATCTCCCATGGGGGCAGATGACAGGCAGGGGCTGCTGAGGGGGTTGGAAGCTTAACTTTAGGTTGTGCCCTGCCCCCACAGTCTCTTGCCGCCAACAAGGCCTCTGTGTCTCTCTCCTTGGGAAGGTGCGGAGAAAAAACCTGTACAAAGAAGGGGACCTGACACACTTCAACCAGAAGCTTGAGGGTTTCACCTTGCCCAGATGCTGGGAAGAATGCCTAGCAAGCTCTCAGTATCATGCTCGGAAGAGTGAGGTTGACAAGTTCAACAAGTAAGCACTAGGAGTAGAAGTCCAGTTGCTCTTCTGGGTTTCATATCCTACAGCCTTTCTGCTGACCCCCATATAGGAAGCTAATAATTCAATGGATAACTTATGAGACTGCTGAGTTTGCCAACTCATTCACAGCCATCTCTTTAAGATCTTATAATGATCTTCAGCCCAGGGCAGGTGGGCTCACAGCCTGCAATCGGTGTCATAGCCTGTCAGTTGTGGTTCATCTTTACGCGTTTGTAAACCTTTGGACACACCATATTATAAAGAACACTGGCCTAGGACTAACACATCACAGTTATGCACCTGCCTCTGACACTGATCTATAAATATGAATTTGGGAGTCCCTGGGCCTCAGTTTCATCATCTGAAAAGTGGGCATAATTGGGCTGGCTCTGTCTTCCTCACAGAGTTACTCAGATAATTAAATATAAAGCACAGAGAAGGCTTTATTATTGTCAGTGAGGCACAGTGCCTCCTGGAGATGATGACAGCCCAAGATTAGCAGGGTACTCTGACCCAGTACGGGTTGCACTCAGGGAAGAAGAGTGTTGACAAGACCCCCTGGTGTGGGCTGTACACCAGCTGACTGTTCTCATCTTTGTCTACATTATTGGGGCATAGTTCCATTATTGCAAGACTATATGGGCAACCCCAAGGATGTCCTGTTTTGATTTGAACATCCAAAGATGTTCATGTCCTCAATATGGTAGAGAAGGTTCTGTAAGAATATTCCTTTTTCTCTAGGGAGAATTGTTGGAAAAAGAGAGGATTGTGCATAATTCCCACCAAGTTTGGAATAAGCTTCACAGTTCCTTTTCTGAATCAGGTAATTGCTTTATAGAATTGTGTCCATCTCCGCTGGACTGGGACCCCATTTCCCTGTTGTTTACAGTATTGCAAGGGAAATTTCGTTGTCACTGGTAGCAGGGCTTACTGGAGGAACTCTTTGCTCCTTAAATGAAAGTCGAACTTGCACAGTCCTATTTGTCCAGTAGGTCATGGGCAGTGAGACTCAGAGATCTGGGATCAACCTCTAGTTCTTACCTTTCCTTAACTATCGGACTGGAGAGAGCTACTCTATTTTTCTTGTTCTGTTTCTTCACTTACAGAGTGAGGACAGATATTTGACCTATTTCCCTTTGAGAACAAGAGAAACAGAGAGAAACATATGAAAACCTTCTGCAAACTACTGAAGTGCTATATAATTAAATCATGAGATTCATACTGCCATAATTTTTGTCTGAGGTTTACATCCAAAATGCTGCTGGTTCTCTTGTTCCTGGGCTCCATACCTTTGGTCCCAAACCTTAATGAGTTGGAATTTACTGAATTTTGTGTCTGGCATCCTTCTCTTTCCCTAGGCAGGAGCCCTGCTTCATGTGTACACAGATGGCTCTGTGCTGCTGACCCACGGGGGGACTGAGATGGGCCAAGGCCTTCATACCAAAATGGTCCAGGTGAGCAGCCGTCTCTGGCAGTGTGGTGTCCGTTGTTAGAGGAAGTGGTATAAGAAATTGAGCAGTGGGACCTATCAGAGCAGAAGCAGGCCCGGGGTCTGGCCCTGGCCCTGTTGCTTATGTCCGTGTAGCCTCGGGCAAGTCTTTTCCCCCACTTGAACTCAGTTTCCTCATCTGTGCAAAGGAGTTGGCCAGGTGACCTCTGAGGACATTGCTATTACCAACATTCTCAGTGTGTGAGGCGGGCATGCTCTGTGTGTAAAGGTCGCGAGTTTCCCACATTCCAAGACTCCTCGGAGTGGAGTGAGGACAATGAGCTGGATTAGAGTCAGCACATCTGCTTGGTGCATGGAGACTGGCCAGACTGGATCTTTTGAAAAGTGAGTGTTAGTGTAAAAAGGCACTGTTTGTCAGTTTATGAATTTTTTATCCAACCGAACTCCGTCAAGTGCTCCTTCAAATTCAGCCAGATGTAAGGACATCCCAGACAATGAGATTAGAGCTTACAAAATTGTTTTCTTGCCTGTAACAGTGAATGTGAATCCTGTCTTGGGGAGAAGGCAGCCAAGCGCCGTGATAACCCCTTCCCTAGAGGGCAATGTCTTCTCTTTTCGCAGGTGGCCAGTAGAGCTCTGAAAATCCCCACCTCTAAGATTTATATCAGTGAGACAAGCACTAACACTGTGCCCAACACCTCTCCCACGGCTGCCTCTGTCAGCGCTGACCTCAATGGACAGGCCGTCTACGTAAGGAGCCCGTGGGAGCCCGCAGAGCAGAGGGCCAGCCCAGAGCTGTGGGCCAGCCCAGAGCTGTGGGCCTGGAGAGTCTCCCTGGGTGGGAGCTAGAAGGGTTCCTTGTAGGCTCTTTGGCTCTGGCCAGGCCTCTGGCTCCCTTATCCAGGAGGATGCTGTTTCTCCAAACCTCAAGCTAAAAGAGAGGCCCAAGAATCATAATCACTGCCCTCAAAGCTGGGAAGGATGAGTGCAGGATGGGGGGGTGAGGATACCGAGGGAAAGCAGAGGCTTCTGGAATTACTCCCTGGTGCTGGAGCTAGCAATAGGACAATGGGCTGAAGCTGAAATTTGATTATAGAGGCAGGTTGGCCACACTGGCTCCTCTGCCATATGGGGGATATAATCAAACAAGCAGTTTGAGGGAAGAAGACACCTCTCTGGGGATCCCTCAAACATTTCGCCCTCTGTCAGCCCAAGAATTGAGTCAGGAAGTGCTCTCCAAGCAGGGACTAGTGGTGGCCCTATTGGCCAGGTCCTGTGGATTCTACCCTGGGCCTTGATCATTCTGGAGTGGGTGGCCAGGCTGTTTGAGTGGCACCCTGGGTACAGCATTGCTTGGAGGTAGCCTTGCTGGGGCCCTCGGGTTTTGCCTGGGCTACAGAATGCAGAGGACTGATGTGTCTGGGGTGTGGGGGGTGTTTACTTTAGGCGGCTTGTCAGACCATCTTGAAAAGGCTGGAACCCTACAAGAAGAAGAATCCCAGTGGCTCCTGGGAAGACTGGGTAAGTCTGAGCTGATCCAAGTCACTTTTGCAAAGGAGAGGGAAATTGACAGCAGGGCCTCCGTTCCAAATCCGAACAAGTAATAGGAGACAATATTTTAGTCAGAACAGCAGAGAGAAGTTGAGGTGGTTTGTGTGATTTTATAGGATGAATAAATGCTCATCCTGGCTCGGTCCCTTTCTCTATAGCTTTCATCATTGAGGGAGGTCATTTGAGGGAAGTTTCTGATCCAGGATCTTGACAGCCTTGTGGGAATCAGGGTTTTCTTTGCCTGAGCCTGAGAGGATGGGTGCCTGCTGAACATGCCTCATTGGATTGTCTTGACTCAGCGGGTCTGCTCCCACACCCCGCTTGTCCCAGATGAGCCTGGTTTTCCTCAAATCTCCATCTCTTGAGTCTGAGTCTACTGAGATTCCCTCTGTGACAGCGTGGGGAGAAAACATCACCCAAGGACTTCTATCATTCCTGTGATTTGGGGAATGACAGAACAAGCACTTATGATAAGAATGAGCCCAATTCTCTGACTTCTAGACCAGTGGCCTTGAATGTCAGAAATCTCAGAGGGAGGGGGCAAGGGAGTCTCTTGCAGGCGGGAGGCTGTGGCTCCTCCAGCAGGTGGAAATATTAATGGCAGCTCTGCATCCTTCCCCAGTATTGGAGTGGTAGAACTGGGCAGAAGAGTAACACATCAAATGTGACTGCACATAAACCAGCTCACTAGAAATCTTCCTCAATAGATTTAAAGAAAACATGCCATTTTTCTCAGACCCACTCATCTTACTATGCCTTCTATGACCTCTCCATACCACGTGTACCAATAGCACATGAAAGTAGCCTGATTTTGGTAGTTGGGTTTTAGCATGGATTTATCAGGCAGTTTAAATGTTTTTAACAACAGTCCCGACAACAATGTTCTATCATCTGACCTGCGGATCTGAGCTTTGTCTTCAACCACCAGCCATGTAGACCAGTGTGCCTGGGAAACAGATAACCCCAATAAATGAACCACAGTCACCAACACATACATACACATGCACACGTGCACGCACACACAAACGCACACAAGCATGCGCGCACACACACACATGCACACACACATTATGTTAAATGACTAGTGCAGGTTTTAGGCCCAAGTCTTTCCAAGCCTTAGTTTCCTCATCTGTAAAATGAGGCTAACAATAGTATAGGTTTTCTAGGGTTGTGAATATAAGTAAGATAATGTATGCAAAGTGCTAAATAGTGTGTGTGTGACACAGTAAATCGTTTGGTGGCTGCTAATGAAGAAGACACAAATTATATCAAGTACAACTTAAATCTGAGTCTGTGCTAGTGTTTGGGGATACCAAAAAAGCACATTATATAGTCCAAGGGATAGGATGGAGGGATAGTTTGATCAACAGGAAAGCATATGTGAAAGCACAAGGTGAACATGTGAAGTACCACATGAGCACTATAGCGTGTTGCTTTTATAATGGCCAGTTAGGGAGAGTTCGTTCACCAAGGAGGGGAGAATGGAGGGCAAGTTTGAGTAGTTGTTGAGGAAAGAAAAGGATTTGCACATATATAGAAGAGGAACCACATAAATAAAGGTGCAGAGGTGTGGGAGATGGAAGAATTGAGAGAGGTTTAGCTCTTGAGTGTGGCTGGGGTGGCCATGGTGTGCTGCAAAATGCCAGAGAGACTGTGGTCCTTAACATCAGGCATTTGCTCTATAGGCAATAAGGAGCCATGGAAAGCTCTAGAGTAGGGTAGTGACATGCACAGTGTGGTATGTTAAGATGGCCACTCTGGCTGGGCTGGGGAGACAACTCAAGGGAGGAAGACCAGTTAAGAGGTGACTACAGTGTTCCAGGCTTCAGATAATGAGGACCTGGTGCAGGTGGTGCCAGTGACAATGTGAGGTAAGGTATGGAAATGGGAGTCACTAGTAAAATGAGTTGATTGGCTTCCAGAGGAGGTGAGCTCCTGAAAGCTTAGTGGCAGGTCAGGGTTCCTGAAAACCTCACTTCCCCTGCCTGATGGCCATCTGCTCTCCTCAGGTCACAGCTGCCTACATGGACACAGTGAGCTTGTCTGCCACTGGGTTTTATAGGTAAGTATGGTGTTGTCCTTGCCCAGCTCATAGTGTGATGTCATCCTAACCTCACTGGTCCACTCCAGCACCGAATCCTGCCAGGCTGTGGTCAGGAGAGAGCAGCTCCACTTATCTCTTCAACAGACTTCCGCTAATTTCAGTCTAAAGATGCTGTAAAATATGTGGAATGGCCACACTGTGTGCCAAGGGGTAAAAGCACCAGCTGTGTGTCAGAAGACCCGACTTCTAGTTCTGGTCTCGGGGTGCACCATTTCACCTGAGGAAGTCGGTGGTCCTGCTGAACCTGTTCCCCTGTTTCCTCACTGATGACATATCGGGGCCAGTACCTAACCATTCCTCCCTCAGTGTTCTCCTGCAGAAACCAGGCTGTGTAGTGTTATGAGTTAGGCATTGCTGTTAGCTATGCATGCTTCTTTGTACTGTGTGTGGGACTTTTTTATAGAAGGAGAGGAGGATTTAGAGCACGTGGTCTTGTTACAAAATGCAGAATACAGTGGAACCTTATTAATACAGGGAGATTTTCAAGAGAGCGTATGACTTCTGCAACTTTAAATTTAGTAGCAGCATGAATAGCTAGAGACCCTGCCCATCTGACTTAGCAGCTGTAAAAAGATATGATCATATTTACTGTCAGTCATCATATTTTAGCCGTCTCTGGGAAGTTTAACTAGGACCTTTTCTTTCACAGATATTTGGAATATTTTCTTTCAATATATTTGGAAAATAATTCAATGTTTCTTTAAAATATCATGTCTGAATGTATGAATATATAGATGCATAAATATATATATGTATAAACGTTTCTTTGTATGAAACATTTATTTTCCGTATGTAAATGAATATATATATGAACATATATATGTTAGGCATATATATGTTTATACATATAAGGCATAAACATATATACACAAAAAAACATTTATATGCCCTATATATGAACATATATATGGCTAATATATATGTATAGATATTACACTGAATATATATTCCTTATACATATATGTATAAGGCATATATCTGTATAAACATGTACACACACAAAACATTTCTATGCCATATATATGAACATACATATGGCTAATATATGTATAGATATTACACTGAATATATATATGCCTTATATAAGGCATGTATATGTATTATACATATATGTATAAGGCATATATGTATAAACATATACACACAAAACATTTCTATGCCATATATGAACATATATGTGGCTCATATATATGTGTATAGATATTACATTGAATATATATGTATAAGGCATATATATGTATAAACGTGCATATATATATATATATATATGGTGAAGAAATGTTTTGCCAATGCTTTCTAGGTTATTAATATCTGACCTACACATACATAAACACATTTTCTCATAAATTCCTATTACATTTCTGGAGTTCATGAAACTAAGGTTTTATAAAGGTGAAACCAGAGGAGCATGGTGAAAGCAGAGGTCAAAGGAATTGGTGGCGGTTTTTTCTGGGAGAAGCCTTTTCCCTCAGCCCCATATTTGTTTTGTTTTTGTGCAGATCTGGTCATATCAGCTCATGTTATTCCTGTGTAGTGTATAGAATAACACAGTCAGTGTACTGTAAACTCTAGGTGTGTGAATACACATGCACAAATGCATAGATATACACATATATGTATATGACTCAGGCAAAAGTGGAATTGTATAAGGTACTCCAGATTGAAAATTTTAAAAATGTATAAGGGAGCATTTGTTTCTATTCGTATCATTTCCCTCAAATCATTTGTTGAACTTTCAAAGGGACCGGCAGGTGGGGAGTGGCCGCTTAAAGATGCACCCAGGTTAGCATGAGATGCTGATCTTATTAACTTTCACCTCGAGAAGGTAAGCAGGAGAACTTGTGTGAACAGTCTAAGAGCCACCACAAGCAGAACCTTCAGTCCTGAAGACCTTGGATTCTAATTCAGTACATCCTTTGGAGTGTGACTTTCATGTCCTTCGTGAGCCCAGATGGATCTGTTACCTCTCTTTCTACTGTGCAGAGGCTAGCATGGTAGTAAACACTGCTAGGCTGTACAGAATGAGTACAGAAGGGCTACTGGCAAAATAGAGGAGGGCCCAGAGACAAAATGTTCTGGAATATCTGGGTTTCATTAACAGGTTCAAATTGTTCAAACCATGGACTTTTTTGGAGAACAGCTGAGTGCAAAAACTTGTGGGGTTTAAAGATGCTGTGGGTCAAGCTGTGCGTGCATAGGGAAGGGGGTGTGTTCATGTTAATACATGTGCAGTATCTTCTCTTTCCTCTCCCAGAACACCCAATCTGGGCTACAGCTTTGAGACTAACTCAGGGAACGCCTTCCACTACTTCAGCTATGGGGTGGCTTGCTCTGAAGTAGAAATTGACTGCCTAACAGGAGATCATAAGGTAAGAAGTTTGCAAAACTTTAGTACTTAGTGGGAAAGAGAAGAGAAACAACTGAGTTGTAATACCTAGAGCTGATAGAGACAAAATTTCTGGTTGGAAAAATAATGCCTTCCATTAAGGTTAGGCAAACATCCTATAAAGGGCCACAGAGTAAGTGTTTTAGGCTTCGTGGGCCATACAGTCTCTGCCTCAGCTACTGAACTCTACCACTGAAGTGTGACAGCAGTCATAGACAGCTTGTAAACAGGTGTGACTCTGTTCCAATAAAATATGATTTATAGACACTGAAATTTGAATTGGAATTGAATCTCATACAATTTTTACTTGTCACAAAATATTCTTCTTTTTATTTTTCCAGTTATTTAATAATGTAATTATTAGCCTACAGGCCCCACAAAAACAGGGGCGAGTTGGATTCAGCCCATGGAATGTAGTATATTGACCCTTTTGTACATGATCTACCCAGACTCAGATTCAAAGCCCCAGGTTTCTGGGACCCTATCTGACTAGTCACGTATGAATGTGTGTTATTCCCAGTTACTGAGAGATCACGGCTGCTCCCCACCCACTACCTGGCTGCTACAAACTCAGACTCCAGCAGGGATGGTGGCAGCAGAGATTTGGTGGGAACATCAACACTTCTGCCTGAGCACACCCAGGGCTTTCTGCTTGGGAACATACTCTTTGGTTGGCACTTGTAGTCTGAGGGTCACCGTGAGTCATCTGTCATATTCCAAACATCTTTTCCTCCTCTAACTTCTTGTAATTTTGCTGTCTACTCTAGAACCTCCGCACAGATATTGTCATGGATGTTGGCTCCAGTCTAAACCCTGCCATTGATATTGGACAGGTGAGGCTCAGTGGGACCAGGGTGGTGACAGACTTGGCCACCGATGCACCCCATTCCCCTCCTGGGGCCACCTGCCACAACATGTTGTCCAAGGTTGTCTTCAAACAGGCTGAAACATGGAACCTAGGGAGTTTCCCCCAAAGTAGAATTTAGATTGGTGATAGTCCAACCAACCCTCAAGGCAGAAAGCAAATTAATATGGGTCAACTTGGGAAGGGCACTCACAACTCAAAAACAAGATGAGAAATGGGGAAACATGGCGTGCACATGTGAACGTGCGCACACACCCAATTTGAGTGTGAGCACAATGTAGAATGGGGATTGAGTTTGGGATCAATGCCCAGACGGTGGGGTCTGAGGTCAGAAGAGTTTTCTGTCTTCTCATTCCTCCTCCACCCAGGACAGCTTTTGTACCCCAGGAAGTAGATGCTGCCAAACATGGAGTGGTGGAGGGCCCTGGGAGCAAAACACAAAGGCTTAAGCAGAAGAAGTAAAGGGAGGTCCCAGAGAAAATCGCTTTAGGAGAATATGGGATTACTAGGAAGAATAGGTGAAATAGGGCTGGGCCCTGTGGCTCACACCTGTAATCCCAGCACTCTGGGAGGCCAAGGCAGGCAGATCACCTGAGATCAGGAGTTCGAGACCAGCTTGGACAGCATGGCGAAACTCCGTCTCTACTAAAAATACAAAAATTAGCTGGGTGTGGTGGCATGCATCTGTGATCCCAGCTACTTGGGAGGCTGAGGTAGGAGAATTGCTTGAACCTGGGAGGCAGAGTTTGCAGTGAGCCAAGATCGCACCATTGTACTCCAGCCTGGGCAATAGAGCAAGACTCAGTCTCAAAAAAATAAATAAAATAAAATAAAGAATAGGTGAAATAGGAGAAAACAGAGGAGGAATCAAGAATTCAAGACTGAGCATCTGGTAGAAAATACAAATTGTAAAATGGACAACTACTGAGTGTACGAAAATCTGGCCATTAGTCAATCTGTTCATTAATTCATTGAACAACCATTTATGGTCCCCTACTGTGGCCAGGCACCAAGCCAGGCACTGCAGACCCAAAGGTGATTGCCAGTCGGTTTCTTTTCTAAATGCTCATTGAGGTATGGTAGTGCCCCATGTCATGCTTCTGAGCAGGGGGCTGAGAGAGCAGATGTGTGGGCCTGTCTAGCATGGCAGTTACCCTAGGAGAGACCTGTAAGCTGAACTGCAGTGGGGGCACTTTCTCCCAGAGGACAGGCAGGGGTGGGCGTTCAAAAAGGCTGGAGGTAAGTCTCAAAGAATCTACTATCGAATAAATCCTCCTGTGAGCTTGCTTCTTAGCTTTGGCTCACCATTTCCCCAGTAGCAACATGGAAGGAATATCTCCATCTGCACTGCGGCAGGTTGTAGTGGGAAACATGCCCACCTAGAATCACTGACCTTCCGTGTTAATGTCTTTGCTCTGCCTGAGCCAAAGCCTGGCAGAAGTCCGGATAGGTTATCCCAGGGCTGAGGCAGGAGCCAGGTAAGCAATAGAGGGCAGTTTTAGCTACATTCCAGGCCGCGCTGCAGTTGGCGCTTTGTGTCCATTGTGGCAAGTGGTATCTGTCCTCAGGGAAGAAGGTGGCAGGCTAACTGTGCTCTCCATCCATCCTGCAGGTGGAAGGGGCATTCGTCCAGGGCCTTGGCCTCTTCACCCTAGAGGAGCTACACTATTCCCCCGAGGGGAGCCTGCACACCCGTGGCCCTAGCACCTACAAGATCCCGGCATTTGGCAGCATCCCCATTGAGTTCAGGGTGTCCCTGCTCCGCGACTGCCCCAACAAGAAGGCCATCTATGCATCGAAGGTACCATTGCTCTGGCTCTGTGCTGTCTCTTCTGATCTGCCCTGGGGGAGGCCCCAGCGGGTGATGAGAGGCCTCAGTGACCCACCTGGTGGGACTTCAAAGGGCATATCTTGAGGAGGGAAGATGGTTTGACACTGACCTTGGTAGGGGCAGTGGGATAGTTGGGCAGTCCTGCTTGAGAACCAGTTAAATTGGGTTGAGGAGAGCACCTTAGTATGGTCTGAAGCCCACTTCTTTGGGTGAATTTAGAGGGATTCCTTCATCAAATCTTCTCATTTAAATCCTGGCCCACACCCATATCTCAGGCGTACGTCACTGGTGCTTGATCCTAAGAGATGATTTTACAGGTACAGCATTGCTATGGTCCAATGACAATCAACACATTCACTGCCAATGGGATAGCGCCTTTGTACACACCCTTTTACCTCCTTCAGTTGCCAATACTCGACCTTAAGACTTGATCAGGCTGGGTGCAGTGGCTCATGCCTGTAATCCTAGCACTTTGGGAGGCCTAGGTGGGTGGATTGCCTGAGCTCAGAAGTTCGAGACCAGCCTTGGCAACATGGCAAAACCCCATCTCTACTAAAAATAAAAAAAATTAGCTAGGCATGGTGGGACACGCCTGTAATCCCAGCTACTCAGGAGGCTTAGGCACGAGAATCTTTTGAACCTGGGAGGCAGAGGCTGCAGTGAGCCGTGATTGGACCATTGCACCCCAGCCTGGGCGACAGAGCGAGACTCTGTCTCAAAAAAAAAAAAAAGAAAAAAAAAAAAAGACTTGATCAGATGCCTGGAGGATTGTGAATAAGTGTCTTCTATTTCTTCCTTATCTGCAGTAAGTATGAAAAAATGGTTGAAAATTGATTTAGCTGATGCATATAATCCTAGTTTGAAGAAGGAAGGCAACTAATCCTTGGTAACCAAAGAAACATCCATTTGCTCATCTCGTGGTTTACTTTACCATAGTGGGTGGGGAAGCTGGGACATATTGTGACCCTTGCCATTGACTGTCATACTTTACCATGCTTGGGAATTACTGGGGCCCATGATAAAAATGTGCCTTTCTGGGGCCCACGCCTAGAAATTTTGCTCCAATAGGTGTGGCTTAGGGCCCTGGAACATGCATTTTCAGCAAGTATCTTTAGTGATTCTGATATAGGTGGTCTCTGATCTATACTTTGGCGGGGAGAAAAACCAACCTATGCTAGAAAATGTTTTAATTCCTGTTTGTTCTTATGCCTATAATTCCTGCGGATGCTGTAATATGACTATGGTGCCTGTAAATGTTGGTGTCAGAGTTGCAGGTAGACTCTTCCCCTCGGCTAGTGACTGAGGAAAAGGTTAAAACTCACGTCAGATTTTGTGGTCTGTAAAATACAATTACCGAGTATAACTTTAAATGGTACATTATATGTGCATGATGTCTTCAGAGAAAATTACATGAGTGTTCAAAGAAATATGTCCATGCGGTCCATTCATGTACTAGCTTGATTGTTCTTAGCCCCTGATCAATTCTGACTGTGCCTTCCTGCTGTATTTGGTGTGGCTCCCATCAGTGCTTTCCTGGTGCCACCAGCCCTCCTCATGCAGAGTTTGCTGCCTGGCCTCCTAGGTCCACTTGATGATGTGGAGGCAGGACCACCTGCCTGAGCCCCTGCCCTGTGCCCTGTCTGTGTTCAGGCTGTTGGAGAGCCGCCCCTCTTCCTGGCTGCTTCTATCTTCTTTGCCATCAAAGATGCCATCCGTGCAGCTCGAGCTCAGCACACAGGTAATAACGTGAAGGAACTCTTCCGGCTAGACAGCCCTGCCACCCCGGAGAAGATCCGCAATGCCTGCGTGGACAAGTTCACCACCCTGGTATGATGCCCCTCAAGCATCCACTCAGTCCAGGGGAGGCCAGGGATAGGCTGGCAAACTGCAGGGAAGGTTCTGCACAGAGGAGAGGTGTTGGGCTCTCTCTTAACCGGGCAGCCTTGCATCAATGGCCACCCTTCATTGTGCATGGTATGAAGCACACACTCGAACTTGCAAGAGAATAATGAGAAACCTCCTTAAAGCTATAGCTTGTAGCTGGGCCTCCTTAGAGATGGGAGGAATGTGTGGTGCACAGTCATAACTCACAGATTTTATTATTTTCCATCTAGATAAGGATGATGGATGAAACTCCAGAGAGCCTAATCTTTAGTATGAGTCAGTCGCTAGCATTTTTTTTAAAATTTATGTTAAGGACACTATATGAATATTGGGGGGATGGAGGGAAAAAGAGGAAATAATTAATTAGATCAATCACATTTGTCCTGTGATTATCATGTGCCATTCTGATACTGGGGACACATAGATGTCCTTGAGGAGTTTGCAACCTTGGGAAACCAGATGATTCCATTATAGGGTGATTGATTACTGCCTTGGAGGTGTATGTGGCAGAAAGTAGTAGAAGAATTCCGTAGTCATTGGAATCACTTTAAGAAGCACCTATGTGATACTTGTAGTTGGCAATGCCTAACAAAAGAAGACTTTGCTAGGACGGTTGCTTCCGCTTTGGGGATCCCAGAACCAGCCCAGCCTCTGAGTGGTGCTGAAGTGGGCTCTGTACCTTGGCTTTAATTCCCTTTGCAACTGCAACCTGTGTGGAGTTAGCAGGACTGGGTTCTTCCTGATACTCAGGTGGGGCTTCCTCTTTTTAAAATTCGATATGCTTTTTGGATTTATAGTTAAAGTGGGTACATGTGGTCCCAAGTAGGGAGGGCACAGAGGAGCCCCAAAGTCAGACAGATCCACCATCCCCAGACCTCAACACAGCGGGTGAAGGAGGCATGTGGGTCCCCATTCAGGTCTTCCTTGGGTCTACCAAGAGCTTTAGCTATGGAGTGAGAACTACACAGACCGTGTGGCACTCCCAGGCAGTAAAGATGCCCACATCTGTGCAGCAACCTACCCACAGCCCAGAACCTTCCCACTATGGCTCCCAATGCTGACAATCACCCAAACCCATTTCCCTGAGAGGAGTGGGCAGCATGGCTCCCAATAAGCTCCCACAGTTTGCAAGGCGAGCTCTTTGCCAACAGTCTGATGCAGAACTCAGTCATTTTCGTAAGCTCTCTGTGGCCCCAGACCTGAAACAAAGATCCGTTTCTATGTTACAACATACCAGCGATTTAAAAATTCTTGCCATGGATTTGCATGAGCAGCTGATTCTATGAACTTTTTAAGGACTGTGAGTTTCAAAAGGGATCGCATCTGTATTGTTTGTCACCATATCTCCAAAACCTAATAGAACGCCTGCCACATGGAAAGTGCTCAATGAAAATAAATGAATGGCTTAGGAAATTAAGGAGTCCTGCCCTGAGGCATTCTCAACAGCTGGGCCTGCAGAGTGGTGCTTGGCCTTGGAATGATGGTTGGCAGTGGTGGGAGGTAAGGTATGCAAGAGAGTGGGAGGAGCATGATCAGCAGACCCTGGCAATGAGAACACTGTCATTCCTTCCTAGTGTGTCACTGGTGTACCAGAAAACTGCAAACCCTGGTCTGTGAGGGTCTAAAGAGAGAGTCCTCAGCAGAGTCTTCTTGTGCTGCCTTTGGGCTTCCATGGAGCAGGAGGAACATACCACAGAACATGGATCTATTAAAGTCACAGGATGACAGACCTATGATTTGTCAAGATGGGATTTGGAAGACAAGTGAATGCAATGGAAGATTTTGATCAAAAATGTAATTTGTAAACACAATGATAAGCAAATTCAAAACTGTTATGCCTAAATGGTGAATATGCAATTAGGATCATTTTCTGTCTGTTTTAATCATGTATTTGGAATAGGGTCGGGAAGGGTTTGTGCTATTCCCCACTTACTGGACAGCCTGTATAACCTCAAGTTCTGATGGTGTCTGTCCTTTGAAGAGGATTCCCACAAACCTCTAGAAGCTTAAACCAAAGTTACTTTAAATCGTGTGCCTTCCTCTGAAAGCCTTGCCTTCAAACCAATGAACAGCAAAGCATAACCTTGAATCTATATTCAAATTTTGCAGTGAGGCAGTGGGGTAAGGTTAAATCCTCTAACCATCTTTGAATCATTGGAAAGAATAAAGAATGAAACAAATTCAAGGTTAATTGGATCTAATTTTGTGAAGCTGCATAAAGCAAGATTACTCTATAATACAAAAATCCAACCAACTCAATTATTGAGCACGTACAATGTTCTAGATTTCTTTCCCTTCCTCTTTGAAGGGAATATTTGTATTCCAAATACTCTTTGAATATTTACAAAAAAAGATTATGTTTAATCTTTACATTTGAAGCCAAAGTAATTTCCACCTAGAAATGATGCTATCCTGGCATGGTGGCTCACCCCTGTAATCCCAGCACTTTGGGAGGCTAAGGCAGGAGAATTGCTTGAGCCCAGCAGTTTGAGACCAGCCTGGGCAACATAGAGCGCTCCTGTCTTTAAAAAAATTTTTTTTAATTAGTTAGTCTTGATAGTGCATGCCTGTAGTCCCAACTACTTGAAAGGCTGAGGTGGAGAGATCATTTGAGCTCAGGAGGTTGAGGCTGCAGTGAGCTATGATTGTGCCACTGCACTCCTGCCTGAGCAACTGAGCAAGATCTTGTCTCTGAAGAAAAAAAAAAGAAATAAAAATGCTGCTATCAAAATCAAGCTCAACCAGAGGTAGAAGAGCCAAGAAGCCTGGGTTCTCATCCTAGCTCTGTCTCTTCTGTCTCTATCTTTGTGATCTTGGACTGTCAATTCCCCTTCCTGTGATCCATTTTACTGCAAACATAAGGGTTGCAGTAAAGGGTTGTCTCACGTCTTCTGCTTTAAAAGCCTATAAATATATGACCTGAAAACTCCAGTTACATAAGGGATCTGCAGCTATCTAAGGCTTGGTTTTCTTACTGTCATATGATACCTGGGTCTAATGAACTCTGCTGAGATCACCTCAAGTTTCTGCGGTTGGTAAAGAGAACAAGGGAAGAACAAACATCCCTTTTATTGCTCCAACAGGTGATTTAATCCCTACATGGTGCTGGGTGGACAATGTGTCACTGTCACATGCCTTCACTGTATAAATCCAACCTTCTGCCAGAGAGAATCTGTGGTTCTGGCCATGGAGGGAGGATAGTGGAAATGATATAGTTGGACTGGTGCTTGATGTCACTAATAAATGAAACTGTCAGCTGGTTGGCATGTGAAAAATGCTTCTTAATTATCATCACACCAAATGCTAGTATCTTCAGTATCTTGGCCAGCCTTCATTTCTTGAAAACACACACACACACTTTCTTAGAAAAATCCCTCTCCAGAGTATCCTAGATATGCTGGCTGTTGTACAGCATGGTCAAAGTAGAAGAGCTTTAAAAACTAAACGAGTGTTTACACTGAGATTCAGGTCCATTTCAGATGATTTTCTGGGATGTTCTGGGACAGGGCCTGAGACCTGTCACTTGTTTTTAGTGAAGCTCTTGGGGTGAAGCAGTGACACAGAATTCCCTTGTGTGCTTAGGTACCAAGGTGAGAGTAGAGTGGTCATGAAAATCCAACAAGAAAGTGCTTTGTGAACTAGAAATCACTGTGCTATTCAGAGGCATCGGCATCGTCCATCTGAGACCCGTTGTCTTGCCCTGTTGTCTTAAAGTGCTTCCAGTCTATACAGTGAGATGTCTTGGTCTTTTTGGTGTTGCACAAAGAATGCAGTCAACACTGTCTGCAGTATGGCCTGGAACCTGCAGAGGGCAGTAGAAGATTGAACAAGGGGCAATATTGTCCAGGTGGCCCAGCAGCGTTGCATTTGTTAACCATTAGGTACTGATTTAGGTAGGATCTCTGCGTAGACCAGATGTCCTCGGAGGCTTCCCCGAGAGCTGAATTCAAAGCTGACTTAGGGTTTTAGATTGACAAAAGTCTCAAAGGAGCTCTCCAAAGACATGGGTCAGCCGTAGGAGTCTGAGCTCCAGATGAATGGCTAGCAAGGGGAAGGCAATTCTTATTTTCAGAGTATCTGCAACTTGCCAGGTGACAAGGTGAATGCTTTACCTACAGGGTCTTATTTAATCCTCCCAGTGGTTTTACGAGGTAGGTCCTTTAACCCCTATAACCACATGAAGGAGAAGCCCTACCCCTGACCATGCTGAGGGCTTACTCAGAGACATTTACTCCTAAGTGCCCCCCACAACCAGCGGGCAGCTCCCTTACAGGCCAGGAAACCTGGTGTGTACTGGGAGTCACCTGCCTGAGAGTGGACAGTTGCTAGCCAGGCTCACGGAGGTGGATGGAGGCACCAGGATGTCCACCGTTTCATTTATAGGCAGGTTGAGGATTCTCTTGCTGGCACGGCCAAGGTACTGAGTTGTCATCAGGGCAGCTGATGAGACTCCCCTTACACCAGAGCTAGGTGGCTGGGAGGCTGGGACAGGAGGGCAGGACAGAGGTTGTAGGAGGAACTCTGGGCAAGGGATAAGGACAGAAATAGTCTTAGCTGATTGATTTATGACTGAGAACGTCCCCGAACCCATGGTATTTTTATCTTTTGCGGAGGGGGAGCCTGGAAACCTGTCCATTTGCTGCCTATTTTGGATCGTGGGACAAGATGATTCCTGACATACAGCTTCCTTAAACATGAGGTCACCCTGGTGCCCCCCAGGCCCAGGAGCCTGCCCTTTTGTTTTGTTTCTATCCTGAACTGGGGGAGTACGTGTTCCTAAGGCAGGAGACAGATCCTGTGACAGTCTTGTCACCTGAAACAAATCAACCCATTGATGGAAGTGGAAATGTCAGGCACTGCCCAAAGGGATTCTGGCGTCATCTCTGTCCTTGAACTATCCTGCTCTGGCTTGCACAACCCCCCAGGCCAACTCAGCATCCCAGAGCTGGAAAGACCATCAAGCTCAATCTCTGTATTTTAGAGAGGGGAAACATAAGCCCACAGAGAGAAACTGACTCGCTCAGGGTCCTACGGCCCTTTAGTGGCACAGTCAGACTGACAGCAAGGCTGCCTGGTTCCTGGTCCAGGCTTTTTAAAACTTAACCATACACCATTAGTCAACTGAGCCTTCTATTAGGAAACCTGTGGGTCAGGGAGCTGGGGTATATGACAGAAATCTAGTTACACTGAATGGGAAGAAGACAGAGAGAGCAAGCTTGAGGCCCAAGATGAACACTGGTGAGGAGGGTAATATGCCTGTATGCCTATATATGCCTATCTGCCTGTGCTCCTGTCACAGGATGCTAAAATGGGATTCTTTCCTCAGCCCCACAGATGGGAAACAAAACAATGAGTGCAAAAACATCCCCTCATTTCAAAGAGAGATGCTGAATCTAAATCATCTGTGCAAGACTTGCAGAGAGATGGCTGGAAACTAATTTTGCCACCATTAACTCCTCATCTACCCCAAGAGTTTAAAAGATTGAAGTACAGAATTTGACAGATTGGGAAGAGAGGTTTTCTTTGGAGGTAGCAAACCATGCATTCTCCCTGCCAAACAGGAGAGAGTGTGTGTGTGCGTGTGTGTGTGAGAAAAGGGGGGTCTCGTGGTAAATGAGATCTGCTTGGGAAGCTGTGGTTGGATTAGACTGAGGCATTAAGGTAGTGAGAGGAAGGGGATGAGAGCCACAGGGCAAGGATACCAGTGTGGCCACACTGGAGGGAGCCACCACCCAGGAGGACTTCCTGAAGGGTGTCATGGAACCCCAACAAACAACGGGACCATCTGATGCCCCAGGATCAAAATAGCCTCGGGCTGGCTTGTTCCAGTGTGGCCCATGAGGAGTGCCCACACATCCTTGCCCTGGCTCCTTTATTCCAGTTTAAATTTCCCCCTCTCCCCACACCTTTCAGTAGGGAAGAAGGTGAGCACCCAAGAGTGAGACCCTTTTCTTTGAGCCCTGAGTGTTAGTGGGAGGGAGCTTAGGAATGGATACACAGGCTGCAAACATTGTACTGATGAGCCCGTGCATCAGCCCTGGGAGCATAGAGTCTGAGTGGCATGTCATTTGCTCCCCTCCTCCTATCTTTCCGTCTCCATCACATCCTGGCAGATCTGATCCCCTGTTCAGCCAATTGCCCTTATCTGTGGGCTGACAACGAAGTCGTTCTGGTCCATGCATGTGCTCTCTGTTCTTCCTCTCACTAGATGGAGTATTCCCAGGGGTCCTCGTGGTGGCTGACATTCTTGTGGGGCACTCACTACCTTTCCTTGCTTCCCACCGAGGCTAGACTGAGCACCCGCCCCAGGGTGGTGACACACAGCATGCCTCTGCCCACTCTTGGGTGTTAGGAGCTGAGCATAAAAGCACGTGTGGAGTGCTCAAGCTCCTCTGCTTCTCCTCTGCTTCCCTCTTCTCTCTTGGGCAGGTTGCTTAGCTCCTCTGACCTCAATCTTTTCATCTGTAAAATAGGTGTGGATAATCTTCTCCACCTCACTGGGCTGTTGTGAAGATTGAAAGAATCAGTGGGGTTAAAAGCACTTTTTGGAGTACAGAGTTGTTGTCATTTGCAGGCCTTTGACCATGCCTTAAAAGGGGAAGAGCACCGGGAAATCATGAGTAAGCTTTCCAAAACTTGGATGGAAGGGAAGATGCAGGAAGGCATCTCGACCATAATGAGGTGTAGGGTGATGGGTACATGGATTAGCTGTGATCTTAGGCCAGGTAAGAGAAGCTCACCTGCTCCTCTTGGCACAAATGATTGATTAGCATGTCTCAGCTTCTCACGTGAATGTGATTTTCCCAGCACGTTGGGCTGGGTAGGAGAGTGGGCTCTCAGCTCCCTATAGCTGACTAAGTGGCACAGGTGAGATGGAATGAAGAGCTCGTCAGCCTCACCTGGCTATCTTCACAAGCCTTTATCAGAAGTGAAGAAGTCACTCTCTTCTGTTATTCTTGCTGTTTAGTTTTGTCTGACAATGACAACAACTGGCATTTGTATAGCAATTTGAAAGGCACTCCCCATTGCAATGCTTTCTGTAACTCTTGCGATAAACCTATGAGGTGTGTATTACAATCATACCCACTTTACAAACAAAGAAACTGAGGCTCGGGGAGAAGATGGTGCAGACAAGAGCACTACCTGTGAAATCAACTGATGTGTTTCAGTCTTTGTCTCCCACTTAGCTGCTGTGTGATCTCGGGCAAATTGCTGAAATCTTTACATTTCTACTTCCTTGTCTGTGAATGAGATAATGGTGGTACTTTCATGGGGTTGTGGAGAGGATGGCATCCAAAAATGCGGGGAAAGCACACAACCTAGTGCCTGGCAAGGAAGCTTCTACTCTTATACAGCGAGAGTACACCTGAGGAGTGTTAACTAATAAGAAAACCAACACTGCACAGCCGCAAACAAAAGAGAAGATGTTTTAATTGGGGTCTTGGGAATTGTAATGAGCAAGCAGCTAAATTGTGTCCCATCCAGGTGAGGTTGGGTAGGGGCTTATAAAGGTTTACTGTAAGTTTACCTATCTGGAAGGTTCTAGCAGAGTCTTTAATTGATGATGGCTGGTCACAGCTTAGGATGTCTCTGATGATCAATCCAGTTTGGCATAGCTGTTTCTCCAGGAGGTTAATGATCAGGTCCAATAGAAACAGCTGAGATAAAATGCAGCTGGTTTTACAATTTGGCCCAGTTTAATAGATCAGATTCCATCTGGGTGTGTACGTGACTGGGGTCCAACTCCTCATGCCTTCCTGGCTTTTTTGATACTTCTGACATAACCATCTCCATTTGGATTTTCTTTCTGACAGCAATGACTTTAACCTAAGACTCCAGATGCCAAAGCTTGAGCTCTTTCAATGGGGTGGTGCTGGCTCTTAATTTTTTGCATTACACACTTCAGTTGGCTTCTAGCCCTGGAGAGAACACACACACACTCACACACCCATCACACCCATCTCTCTACCTGTTCACTCTCTTCCATCCCTCCATCTTGGTCTCAGAATCCAGGGCAAAGGACATGCCTGGCTCATTGTCAGTAGAAAAGCACCTGCCTTAGGAATCAGACTCCCTGCTTCTCTTTCCAAACCCAGAACAGTCACTTCAGAGTGGGAGGCAGCTCCAGAAGGCGAGGGGGTTGGGAGGCATTGTTGATAATGGCCCAAAGGTCATTTCCTCCACACCCCAGGGAGTCCTGATTGTTGCTTAATGATAAGCCTTTCCCAGGGTACAGAATGTATGGCAGAATGTATGGGGTCTTGGACCCTTTCTCCATCCTCCTGAGAGCCATCAGTCTTATCAAGTGAAAGTATTCTTTGTCTTCTTGGAGTGGGCCAAGGGCTTCCTGCCAGGACCCTGTGTACTTTATAGGCCTTTGTGGATTGGTGACAATGGTCCCGTGGTGGTTCTGTAGTAGTGTGGCGCTCTGGGCTCTCCTATGCACTACTTTAATCTGGAAACACCCCCCATTCTCCATCCCCACCGCTGGGGGCCAGGAGTGCTGTGCCTCTGGGAGATGCGGCTGTAGTAAAGTTGTTGGTAATTTGTGGCCTTCAGCTAATGAGGAGATTGGCTTGCAAGGCACTCGGTATGCATGTTCCTAAGTCCCAAAATCAGGTTTTCTCCTTCCTCAACTATATATGCCATGTGTTCCTTTTAAAAGGCCAGATGCTGGGCTAAGCTAGGGGCTCAAGTGTAAAGAGCAAGGGCTGCCAGCAAACGCTCTACTCAGCTCCAGTATTTTCATAAGTTCTCTTCTCTTGGGAACATTACTCACCCTCTGAGCCTCAGTTTCCTCATTTGTAAGTGGAGGAGAATAAGACCTGTTGTCAGTGTGGTGAAGTTAAATGACATAGTCAATGAAAGGCACCCAGCACAGCCTGGGCAACATAGTGAGACCTCGTCTCTAAAAAAATTTTTAATTAGCCGTGTTCGGTGGTGTGCACCTGTAGTCCTAGCTACTTGGGATGCTGAGGCGGGAGGATTTCTTGAGCCCAGGTGTTTGAGGCTGCAGTGCACCTCAAATCAGACCACTGCACTTCAGCCTGGGTAACAGAGAGCGACTGTCTCAAAAGGAAGAAAGGAAATAAAAGAAAACAAAGACACTCAGCACAGCATCTGACACCTGTTGTTAGGTGCTCAATAAATGTCAATCCCTTGCTGTTCCAAGATTCTCCAAGCATATGTACAACAATTTTGTAAATTTAGTGTCCAAACATGTTTATACTGTACACTTGTAGTAGACACTATTGCAAATCCTTTTCCTTGGCTGGGAGTTACTAGTTCCTCTAAATGTTGGCAGCTGACAGTACACATCTGCCTATTATCTTGAGAATTGCCCTCAGCTAAAACAGAAGTCCCCTCATCTGGGAGTTTATACCATCTTTTAAGGCTTTGCTTCTTGGGAAGCACCCTATGACAGGATATATACCATTTTCTACTTGCATAACTTACTAACAAATCACATTCTTCCCTCCCTACTCTCTGGGTATTGTATGGCTGGGAATCCTCACTCTGCTATAATGTAATATGTGGCTGGGAATTCCCAGTCTATTGGGAGCTGAGACCCAGTGTAGTGAGGTAAAGTGTGTGTGCTTGGTTGATCTTGACAATACCTTCAGTTTCTCCGGAGCCTCAATCATTTTCCATAGCCACTTGCCCCATTCTCACAATAGATAACATCCCTGGTCAAAGCATTATCAGTTTCCTCTATTGCTCCATCAAATGCTCCTCTTTTCTTGAGATAGCAATTGAGTAGCCACACACATGACCTGAGCTGTCTGCCTGGCCATTGTTGGCTCTTCATACTTTGTTTACCTAAGCTCTGAGAAAACTATGTGTATTGCTCAAAGGATTGCATCACATTTTAGAGTTGGAAGGGACAATCCCAAGGGTGAATAGCCTCAGTCCTCAACTGGGGGTGATTTTACCTTTAGGGAACATTAGGCAATGTCTGGAAATCTCTTTGGTTGCTGCAACTCAGGGAGGGGTGGTGGCTCCTGGAATCAGGCAGGTAGAGTGCAGGGATGCTGCTAAACATCTTATATTGCACAGGGCAGCCCACTGCAACAAAGAATTATTCAGCCCAAAATGTCAGTGGAACTGAGGTGGAGAAAGCTGAGTCTAGCCTACCACCTGGATGGTGGGGAGGAGGCTACGGAGGATTCTGGAGGTGGCTGTGGCAGAATTAAAAGCCAAGTCTCCTTAGCTATTCTTTCTACTGATTTTGTTGTTTCATTACGAGAACATCGGTCCTTTGTAGTAAGTGTGCGATAGCAGTCTCTCTACAAAATAGAAATTTTCTAGTGCAAGAACATACCAAGAAATTCTTATTTGTAAATGGACACTCATACGGTATCCATTCCAGCATAGTGAATTACCCTCCCTGCAAAAGAATCATAAATGATGATATTTAACTTTGATATTTGCTTCTAATCCCTTATCAGAGCACATAATTATGTGTTTTGTTTGAACTATAGTTCCTTAACATCTTTCTATGTATTGGGAAAATTATACCCAGGAGTGGACTATCTGGTTTGTTAGTCATGTTTCAAATGTGTTTACAACCAGGTACACTTGTGAATTTGCTTCTTCCTTGTGGAGGGTCTATTTTTGCCTTTAAAAACATTTTTCTTAAATAAAAAGAAAATTACAGTATGAACCAAACATAAGTAATATAGAGAAGGATAAAATACACATATATACTTCCCACCTGGTTCTAAAAAAATGTTTGTTTGCCCATATTTGTTTCCCATGGTAAAAGATTAATGTTACAAGTACAGTTGAAGCTTCCCATTTTATCCCCCCACTCTGAGATTTTGCCCTCTGCCTTGAGGTAATTACCATCCTAAGGTTGATGTAAAACATTCCCATCCATGTTTTTATATTTTAATGCATGTGTACATATCCTAAGCAGTGCACAGCGTATGTGTTTTAAAATTCGCACCCATTAACCACCACAATGACTAACTTTAAAAAGACTAAAAATATCAAGTGTGAATAAGAGGTGAAGGAACTGGAACTCTCACACACTGCTAAGGTAGTAAAATGGTACACCCAATTTGGAGAACTGTTTATGAGTCTCTACTAAAGCTGAAAGTATGCATACCCTCTGACCCAGCAATTGCTGAGCATATACCCAAGCGAAATGCTTGCACATATGAACCAGAAGAAAAGTCCAAGACTGATCATAGAAGCACTGCTTGTAATAGTCCCCCAAAATTCCCAAATGTAGATCACCAACAGAGTTCATAAATTAATTGCAGCATATCCATACAATAGAATACCAGCATACCAAAGAAAATAAATAAAATCCAGCTTCATACTTCCATTAGGATGCATCTCACAAACATAATATGGAATTAAAGAAGCCAGACACAGCTGGACATGGTGGCGTGCACCTGCAGTCCCAGCACTTTGGGAGGCTGAGGCAAGAGGATTGCTTAAGCCCAGGAGTTTGAGACCCACCTGGGCGACAGAGCGAGACCCCATTTCTAGAAATAGAATTATTTTTATATTTTTATTATTATTATTTTTGAGAGAGGGTCTCCCTCTATTGCCCAGGCTGGAGTGCAATGGCATGATCTCAGCTAACTGCAACCTCTGCCTCCTGGGTTCAAGCAATTCTCATGCCTCAGCCTCCCCAGTAGCTGGAATTACAGCCATGTGCCACCAAGCCTGGCTAATTATTGTATTTTTAGTAGAGACAGAGTTTTGCCATGTTGCCAGGCTGGTCTTGAACTCCTGGCCTTGGCCTCCTAAGGTGCTGGGATTACAGGCATGAGCCACCATGCCCAGCTGAAAAAAAAAATTTTGTTTTAATTAGCCAGGCATGGTGTCACCCACTTGTGGTCACAATTACTTGGGAGGCTGAAGTGGGAGGATTGCTTGAGCCTGGGACGTAGAGGCTGCAGTGAGCCATGGTCATGCCACTTCACTCCAGCCTGGGCCTGGGTGACAGAGGGAGATCCATCTCAAAACAAAAACAAAAACCCAGACGCAAAGAGTTCACACTGTATGATCACATATATATACATTTCAAAAACAGGCAAAACCAACCTCTAGGGTTAGAAGTTTGATCGTGGTTACCTTTGGAGGTATGTAGTACTGGGGGAGAGCCTCTGGGAGGGCTTGGTCATGTTCTATTTATGTGAGTGCACGTTACCAGGCCAGGTCACTTTTCAATAATTCATTGAACTGTTCATTATGATTTGTACATTTTAGGTAAGTACGTATGTATATATATCATTCTTCAATAAAAAGTTTCCTTTGGAAAAGATCTACATTCATGATATCATATTGTGATAGCCTTCTGCAATTCCTTGTTTCTACTCAATGTTATGCTTCTAATATTTATTCATCTGGGCCCATTTGATCTGGTTTAGCCATTTATCCATTACATGGTGCTTTATTACATGCCAATATTAATTTTTTTATCCCCATACCATTGGATGTTTATGCTGTTTATCATCTTCCCTTTTCATGAACAACACTGTAGCAAACAATTTTGAACATGCCTCCTTCTGCAATGCATGAGAGCTTTCCTCTAAGGCACATAGCCCACACTGGAATTTTGGAGCATACCTTCCCCATTTCTTTATTTTCAACTGTTCGTGTCATGTTTTATTGAGTCTCTAATAAATAATACACATAGTTTGTGTATGGTTTGGCCTCTTATGAATAGCATGCATGATGGACGTGTGTGTTTAAATGCAATCTAAGGATATTTCTCTTTTAACTGGCAAAACAATGTGTTTACATTAATTGTGATTAATAGCCTATTTTGACATTTCTATCATCTCATTTGGTGTTTCACTACTGACCATGTTCTTTCTCTTTTTCTCATTGTCTGCTGTTGCCTTAATCAAGCATCCCTGTCCCCCGACCCTTCCCCTGCCCCACCATTCTCCCCACCTCATTCTTTATATGAGTTTCGTGCTTCTACATCCTATTTCTATTCTTTTAGAAGTCAACTCTGTATTTTTAGCATGCACACTTGATTCAGCAAAGCCTATGTTTAATTAATATTTCTATGTTGTCACCAAACAGTATGAGAAGCTTAGAATGCATTAATTGATTTTCCCCTCTCTTCCTCCGTGTGGCTATAATCAAGTGTTTCAGTTTCACTTTAACACTCTGATTAGTCATTGTTGTTATTCTTGTACAGGCAAATATTTAGTTTTACTCATACGCTTACCTTTGTTTTTCTCGTTATTGCTTTTTTATTCCACTCCCTCCTTCTGGCTTCAATTTCCTTCTTTTAGAAACACACGCTTTCATAGTTTTTCAGCCAGAGTTTGTGAATGGCAAGCTCTGTCTCTTTTTGTTAAAAAAAAAAAAGGCTTTATTTTGCCCTCATTCATAAATGATGATTTCGCTGAATTAGCTGCTATTGATTTAGCTGAGTAGTTATATTTCCCAAACCCTTGGAATGTATTTTTCTGATGCCAGCGTAATTGTCTTTCTTTTGCAGGCACTATCTCTTCTCTGGCTGTTTTTCTTCTGTTAAAGTATTCTATTTTAAGGTGTTCTGTTGTCTAGGCATGGATTAACTTTTTACCTATTATTCTTGGAATTCACCATGCTTCTTTATCCTGAGAACTTGTTTTCAAGTCTGGAAAATTCTAAGCCCTTATTTATTGCAACATTATTTCTCCTCCATTCTCTCTATCCTTTCTTTCCTTAACTTCTAAATAGATTTGTACTGAAACTTCTAATTCTATCCTCCGTGTATCTTTAGGCCTCATATTTCTCATCTCTATCTCTGTGGTGCTTTCTGGGTAATTTCCTAGGTCTACATTTCAATTATTTAATGATCTCTTCAACTCTGTCTATTTTCATGTTTAAGTAAATCGAGTTTTTAGTCTTAGTTTCTTTACTTTTATTTTCATACATTCTGATTTTTTTTCACATTCACTTGAGTTAGTACAGACTAGGTTATGCTACAGAAAGAAAATAATCCCAAATTTCCCAATCTCCATGATTGAATACAGCAATAGTTTATTTCTCACTCCTTTGTACCCAGTGGATTTTGGTGGGGTCTGTTCTACACGGTCACTCAGAGACCAAGGACGAAAGAGGCTCCATCATCTAGCAGTTGCACTACCTGGAATATGAAGCTTACTGGGTGTCTGCAACAGGGAAACGGACATCTGGAGGATGTCACATTAGCTATCCTATGGCCAATATTGGAATTAACACGCAGCACCACCTGCCACAGACCACTGGCCAGAACAAGTCATGTAGCTCTACCAAGTGCCAGTGCATGGGGAATTTTGGTAGTGCTTGGTATGTGATGATCGACACTATTTCCTTTTCCATTTATTGTATTTTATCATTGTGTTCTACTCCTTCTTTCATCTCTTTAAAACAAGTAAAATGCTTAGAACAATGCTTACCATGTAGTAAGAACTTCACAAAAGTGTTTTCTAACATTTTAAGTACAATTTATTTTTAACAGATTTTACAAGTTCTCATAGTCTAATTCTTTCCTTCAATGTGGAATATTTATTCACATAGATCATTTTTTTTCATTATAAGCTTATTCTCAATGAGTGTTCCGTTTCCTGTGGTGAACTTGTGCTCCGTGGGTTGGGGAACGATTCCCTATAGAGCACATGTGTCTTCTGTGCTTTTATTGCCTTTTTATCAGTTCAAAGGTGAGCTTCTACCATGTGTGCTGGGTAAATATAGACCCCACACCTGGAATTTTGATTTTTCATATGAAATTTTTTTTTCTTTTCTTCCCAAGAACTCTGAGTAGATACAATGCTTTCTTGCTGCTTCCACAGGCTAACGAATAGTTTTTTCTCTCCCCTCTTCATGGGTACTCTACATAGGGTGCTTTCCAACACTACAACTGATTCTCTGATTCTCTGGACATCAGAGTGTCCAACAGTTCAGATCAATTCTGACACTAACTACCTGGAGTTATCACAGACCTCACAGCCTAATGGCTCAGTCTCATAAGACTGCTCCTGCTTCAGTGCCAGGCCTCCTGTACTTCTGGCCAACTGGCTATAAATAGGGGTTCCCATGCCTCTCTCCTCATGTTTGATAGTTTGCCAGGACAGCTCACAGAACTCAGGAATGCACTTTACTTACATTTACCAGCTTATTATAAAGGATGCAAATGAGCAACCAGATGAGTTCCAGGCAAATGAGTTCCAGGCATATAGGGAACATAGGAAAAGGTCTGAAGAGTGCTAAGTGCAGGAGCTTCTGTTCTATGGAGTTGAGGTGCCCCCATCTCCTGGCACGTGGATGTGTTCAACCCGGAAGCTCCCTGAACCCCATCGTTTAGAGGTTTTTTATGGAGGTTGGATCACATAGGCACACTCTATTATTAACTCAATCTCCAGCCCCTCTTCCCTCCTGGGGAGGATGGGGTGGTGTGGGAGGGTAGAGTGATGCTAAAAATTCTAGGCTTCTTATCAAGGCTTGGTCCTTTTGGTAACCAGTCACCATTCTGGAGCTGTCTAGAAGCCCACCAAAAGTAACCTCATTGGAACAAAAGATACTCCTATCACCTAGCAAGTTCCAAGCAATTTAGGAATTCTCTATCAGGAACCAGGGATGAAGACCAAATAGAAGTTTCTTATTATGCCATAGGTACTATTTTGTATAGAAGTTCAGCTTTCTACCTCCATCAGCCTGAGAACATCTCATCTTCACCTGTGGATGTTAAATCCCTAAGCCAAGCCATGAGGACCGATGTCCTGTTCCCAAGCCCACTGGACTGCTCAGCCATTGCTCTTGACAGTCTGACTTGGAGTTTTCTCTTCTCTGGAATCTGAGAGTTTCCTTTTCTTTATTTTGAGCTCAGCTGGATATTAAAAAATTATATTATAGTTTCTACAACATTTCTATCTATTTGAAGCAGGAGAGGAACATTCATTTCCTTAAACTTCCATGTTGCTAGAAGTTTTAAGAGGTTATATTTTAGAATCCTACTTGTAATCCTATTTATTTTTTGTATTAATGTACATCTTAGGACCAACTGCCACAGCAGTCAGATTCCAAGCATCAAAAAGATTTAGATATCCTACTTTTGCACATTCTAGTTTTTCTTATGCTGTCAGTATCCATCACTGGCTACTCTTTTCTATATTTGCAAATATTTCCGGGGTCCATATTTTAATTCCTAATTGCCATAGAGATTCATTTTATTAAACAATAAACATCCATCTACTGGTAGGAAGACATCCTTCCAACAAAAATTTAGCTCTGACTACATATGAAGCGTTCTGCAATGCCCTAAAAGGAAAATAAAGATGAATCAGCCTCAGATACTGCCCCAAGTAGCTCGCAGTCTATCTAGCAGGAGAAATACAACATGTGCACAAATAACCCTAAGACCAGGTGGACCACGGTGGTGGCTGAAGAGACCTGGGGAAGAGTGTTTGGAGAATTCAGAGACGGGAACGCTCACGTATATGGAGGGAGGAATTGGAGGAGGTTTCACAGAAGTGGCATTTGCATTGATCCTGAAGGATAGTGTATTGTTTTCTATTGCTGCCATAACAGATGACCACAAATTTAATGGATTAAAATCACACCGATTTTTATTATTCCACAGTTCTGTAGGTTAGAAGTGTGGGTACGTGTGGCTCTACTCAGTCCTCTGCTTAGAGTTTCACGAGGTCAAAATCAAGGTTTTGGCAGGGCCGTGTTCCTTTTGGGAGGTTCTGGGGATGAATCTGCTTCTAAGCTCATTGACTTTGTTGGCCAGATTCAGTTCCTTACAGTTGTAAGACTAAGGTCTTCACTTCCTTGCTGGCTGTTAGCTGGGGGCTGCCCACCTTCTCCTCATGCTTTCCACGTAGCCTTCAGCAATGGGGGTCAAGTCCCTCTCATGCTTCCAATCTTTCTGTTGAGTTCTGCCACTTCTCTTCTGACTCCAGCGGGAGAAAGTTCTGTGCTTTTAAGGGCTCATGTGATTAGATTGGGTGCACCTGGATGATCTGGGCTACTCTGGCTTTTTTTTTTTTTTTTTTTTTTTTGACAGAGTCTTGCTCTGCCACCCAGGCTGGAGTGCAGTGCCACAATCTTGGCTCACTGCAACCTCCGCCTCCTGGGTTCAAGCAATTCTCGTGCCTCAGCCTCCCTGTAGCTGGGATTATAGGCATGCACCATCACGCCTGGCTAAGTTTTGTATTTTCAGTAGAGACAGGATTTTGCCATGTTGTCCAGGCTGGTCTCTAACTCCTGACCTCAAGTGATCCACCTGCCTCGGCCTCCCAAAGTGCTAGGATTACAGGCGTGAGCCACAGTGCCCAGCTGTACTCTGGCTATTTTAAATTCTGTAACCTCAATTACATCTGCCAAGCCTCTTTTGCAATGCAACATGATATATTTACAAGACGCAGGGATTGGGGCATCTTTGAGGGGCCATTATCCTGCCTCAGGATGGATAGACTTTACATCTGCTGAGCCATGCCAGAGGGCTGTTCAGCAAGAGGGAGTGGGAAGAACAAAACCATAGAGGCAGTAAACCACATGGAAGGGGCAGTGAGAACAGCCAGCCTTGCCTGGGGTACTAACCAGTTAGTTTCCTCCAAATGATGAGATATGTGTGCAAGCTCTTGCACAGAGTAAGACCTTCTGAACCAGAGAAAGCCAGCCACAGATTCCTGTCCTAGGGCATGTAGGCGTTCCCCACTGCTCATCTCAGTTCTGTCAGGGAGATTGCTGTTGTAGCGTTTCTACACTTCCTGTGTACACCCTGTTCCTCCAGATGTAACAATGTAGAGCCAAGCACCTTCAACAAATAAAATTTATTTACTATTACATTTGTTGCACAAAGTACTGGCAAATCAGAAGAAGAATATAATAATTGCCCATAATCCGGACACTCAGAACAACTGTTAACACTGGTGTTTTATGAGGTGCCTTTAACAGGCAGCTTTCCCTGTCTATTAATATTCTTTCTCAATGGTATTTTCTATTGTATGGATGGCACTGTAGTTTATTTAATGGACATTTGGCTTACTCCCAAGTGGTTTTGCTCTCATAAACATGGCTGAGATAGCACAACAAGAGTTGTTTTGACAGTCATGTTAAACAGGATGTCAGCAGGCCCTCAGTGGGAATGCGAAGGGGAACTTGGGGTGGTACAGCTGTGAGGGTGAGTGGCTCCTTTCCTAGTTTCTTCATCCTGGCCTCTTAGCTAAACCCCTGTGTACTGCTTTGTTGTTAACTTGGTCCAGCTGCACCCGAGAGCTCATTGAATGGTTCACTTAAGAGCTATGCATTTCACTATGTGTGAATAATCCTCAATATTTTTTAAAATTAAGTATGTCCTAGTTCCAAACCAGCAAGATCTTGCTGTTTTTGTGCACATTCACATAAATGGGATTGGATGTAATAAAAACCAAAAAAAAAAAAAAAAAGGCACAGAGAGGAGCTGGCTGGGCGCTGGCCTCCAGCATGGGATGGTAAAGGGAGTAGTTACTGGGAACAGGCTCAGTTTGGTGAGGGGTGGCCACCACACTGCTTTGACCCTCAGCCGCCTCATTTGCATGAAGCCCTACCTTGCTGGCTTGTGCTGTGGTGGGGGGTTAAGACCCCGTATATAAAAGTCCAGCATGGCACCTGAGATGAGACAGGGAGTCAACATAGAGGAGCCATTCTTGAACCTCCAGGAACTTTTCCAGGGAGGTGCAGCCGGCGCTGGGCTGCTGTGCTCTGTGGTTTCCCCTGTGGGTTGGTGGTGAGTCAAGGGCCCCCTGGGAAGAGCAGAAAGAAGACAGGCGCTGGGGATGTTGCTAACTGCTTATTTCTGAGGGTCAGAAAAACCTCAACTCAGTACAGCTGGGCTGTGCCCTTCAAGGGTGGAGCCTGAGGGTGGAGTTAAGTAGAGAGAACTCTGGAAAGGGGTGAGGCGGGGGCCAGAGGAACTGGCAATTCTGCCTGAAGGAGGTGGGCCTAGGGTGCCAGGGGAAGATATCTTTTTCTTCCCAAAGCAAAAAAAAAAAAAAAGAAGGAAAAATGACAAGAGCTCTGCTCAGAGCCTGGCTCAGGGCTGCTTAAATGTCTCTGCTGGCACCACTATCCTACCCACTGCCTTTACAATTTCATGTGGGAAATGAACATGCTTACTATGATGAAATATCAATCTCATGCAGATTTTGAAGGGATTACATATACACACATCTGCTTTCGCTTTGAGATTATTTATATTTGAACAGCAAGCCGCGTGCCTTAAGTTCTAGTTATTAGGAATGTGTAGGCCATGGTTTATACTGATGCCAACCTGCTTGCCTACATACTGTAGGGTGAACCATATCACCCATAGAAAACAAATTGATAGTGATGAAACAAATATAAATTATCATTAAAGACCAAAAAGACCAGCAATTTTAAATCACGACCCATTCAAGACAACAGTGATGGTCCTTTGATTACACTGCGTCCTTCTAAATGACTACCAATGGGGACTTCCAGTGACTTTTGTGGACACTTACCCATGGAAGTCTGCAGGATGGCCTGCTGCTGCAGGTACCTCTGGGCAGAAGAGTGGGTTGGCATCCCCTTTAAGCCTGACAAAATTCCTCATGTGAGTTTATGAGTTCCAAATAATAGTAATAAACTCAATAACTCACTAGGTAGGTGTTTGGTAAATGATCTTTTGATGTAAAAATGAAATTGTATAAACATTAAAGGAGGATCAGTGAGTGGCTTATCGGAACCATCCTCCCAGTATTCCACGGGGTTAAATGTTATACCCTGAGAAGGCTTGACAAGAGCTCTGAATCATCTGAGCTGGTTATTGAAAATGCAGGTTCAGGGCCCCCCTTGCAGAGATTCTGGTTAAATAAATCTAGAGTGAGACCCAAGAATCTGAATTTTAAACAAGCCCTGGAGGTGATTCTGATGCATGTGGTCTGCAGATACAAATTGATGGAAAATGCCCAAAGAGAATGGGGCCACTCTCTGCCAGGTGTTAAGAGCACCTGCTATTCTGAGAGCATTTCCAGGCTGGAGTCTGCCTTTATGAGCTCTGGGTGGGAAGGTAGTTCAGGCTGGTTTATACAGCCACATACAGGGAAGACAGTGAAGAATGCCCAAATATAGGGGGTGCTCTATGCTGGAGAAATGTTTAGTTTAATCCTTGAGTTGTGACAGGTTGGCAGGAACTAAAGATCTCTTAGAGAGGGATGGGCCTGAGGCATGAGAGACTCAGAGGCCAGGTCCAGAGATGCAGCGTGGAAGGGAGGGGACCATGGAGAAGGATAGAAGGACATGGCAGAGGGGATAAAGAGAAAAAAACGCATGTACACATGACACCTATTATAATTATATGTTGAGGGCTTTGCCTGTGTCAGCCCATTCACTCCTCAGCACAGCAGTCTAAGATGGCAATAACATTTGTTTTTTACGTGTGAGGAGACAGTGGCTTCCAAAGGTTAGAATAAGAATGGAAGTCAGAGTTTTATTTCAGGACCATGTGGTCCCTAAGCTCTCACTCTTGATTTTGTGTTTCTTTAGGCAAGTAAATGATGTTTAGCCACTATACTCATCTATATACGTATTCACTATTTCATTCATTCACTCAACATGAATGAGCTCCTGCTAAGTGCCAGGCACTGAGACAGGGGCTGAGGATTGACAGGTGGACAAAAGAGACCCTGCCTTAGATCTTAATAGGAAACATGAATATTAAACAGTCAGACATGTAACTATAACTTTGCAAAGAGTTGGAAGAACTGAAAAGGAAAATTGCAGGTTCTGTGAGAAATAAAGCGGGGACCCTTAATTTAGAGTGGAGGGTCAGAAAAGGCCTCTATGGAATGTTGGACTTGAAGGATGGGTAGGAATTAGCTAAGCTCAAGTGTGGGGATAAATGTCCCAGAACTGTGCTGTCCAAAAGAACTGTTGTGCTGTCCAATATGGTAACCATCAGCCGCATGTGACTAGCAAGCACTTAAAACGTGTCTAGTGTGACTGAGAAATAAATCTTAAATTTTATTTAATTTTAATTAATGAAAAAAATACATATTTCTTAAAAACCACATGTGGCTAGTGGCATCTGTATTGGACAGCACAGCTCTAGAACAAACGGGAAGTTTAAGCAAAGGACCTGAACTGAAAAAGGGTTTGATGGCTTCCAGAAGCCTAATTTGTGGTGGGTACAGCGGGGAGACTGAGACAGCATGAGGCCTGAAGGGAACAGGGCTCAGAGTGTGCAGACACTTGAGGGAACAGGGCTCAGACTGTGCAGACACTCAAGGGAGCAGGGCTTAGAGCGTGGAGGCACTTGCAGGCCTCATGAGGGGTTTTCAATTTTACTGCAGTGGGGAAGTTGTTGAAGGATTTTGAGGAGAAGAGTAACTTGGTCAATTTTTGTTTTAAGATCACTTTTCACTGTAGCAAATGGATCAGAGGGAGCTAAAGTTAGAGAAAGGAAACCAAGGAGTAAATATTGTCATTTCCTAAGAAAGAGATGTTGGTTGCTCAGCTTAAGGTGGATACTGTGGAAATGAAGAGACATGGGTGGATGTGGTATAATTTCTAGATAGAATGGATGGAACACACAGTTTTAAACATACAGAATCCGGTAGCCTAGGCCTGTGTTGTCTAATATGGTAGCCGTTAGCCCCTTGTGGCTCCTTAAATTTAAATTAATTAAAATTAAATGAAATAAGTCTTTCTGCACTGTACCATTCACATTTCAAGTGCTCAAAGGCAACACGTGACCAGTGGCTGCCATTATTGGACAGGGTAGCCTTTAGTGAACATTCCTATCGTTGTAGAAACCTCTACTGGATAGTGCTAAAGTCACTTGGAGAAATGTTTAAAAATGGATCTAGAAGAGGTCATCAGGTCCAACACCCTCACTGCGGAGGTGACATGCTGGGGGACACTCAGCTGATTGCTGGGTGTTGCTGGAGTGGTGCCTAAACCAGGCTCTCGGGTGGCAACCTTTTCCACACAAAGCATCAGAAGCATCATGGGCAGAATTGCCTGCTTCCCCAAGGGCTTTGTATCCTGAGAGAAAGGCCCTGCTCCAAGAGCACAGGGCAAAGCAGTTCTCACTCCTCCCCAAGCTTTTATCCAAGAGAGGGGAATGGGAGCAGAGGGGAAGGGCACGTGGGTGGAGTAATGAGACCCACTTGTCAGAAGGCTAAACTAAAGCGTTACCAGCGGTGTTTGTCTAAGGAAAGGCTTCTGAAAGGCTCAGGCCTGATTTTGACTCAAACCATTTAATAATTCTATGGCAGCCTGAAAAAGAAAGGCTGAGATAGAAACAACAGAAATACAACCACCATTATTGTTTCCAGCTAACATGGCCTATCACTGGAGGCTCAGAGAACGTGTCTTTAGTTACTTCTGCAGAAAATAATGCATTGCTTTCTGAAAGCCACACACCACCCAGGCCACTCAGTCCATCCCCTCACTCAAGAAACACCACAGAAATGGATTCCAGAGAAATCCGATCAGCATACCCTTGCCACACAAGGCTGGACCCCAAGTGACCCTTGTTGTCTCCAGAAAGCATAAGGAAGAAGAAGAAAAAAAAATCCAAGGTACCAAAGCCTCCTGGTGACCTAGTAATCTGGGAACAATTAAGCGAGTTCACAGGAAGTAAGTGAAGCGAGGAAAAAACTTTGTTTTCATCACCTCTGAGTTTCTAGTTAGGGACAGGGCTTGGCTCAGATGAGTCAAAAGGAGGGGAGTGGGGAGCTGCTGGAGGAGCAGGCTTGGGGAGGAGAGGAATGCACAGTGGGAGGATACCTTGGTTTGCTAAAGCTGGGACAAACTTCACTGTGGGACCATGGGTTTATCTCCACCTCCCCTACCCTGGCAGCTCAGGACTGCGGGACTCAGGGTCACAGGCCCTAGGAGATGAACAGATCCCACCTCAATGGCAGCAGTGGTGCCCTGACTGTCTTCTAGTATTTCTTGTTGCCCTGTGCCCTCTTGGAGTATGGACAGATGACGCATGACTATGCCACCTCCATATGTCATATCCCTCGGTCAATACTTGAATTTCCATCTCTCACATTTGTATTGTCATTACTCTTGAATAGGATTACAAGGATGGGCTACCATTAGTTGAGTATTGCCTATGTGCTGGGTGCATTGCTAAGGGCTTCATGTGCATTCTCTCAATGAAACTTCACAATCACCCTATGGGACTATTGTTATCTCCACTTTACCAGTGAAGAAAATGAGGCTCAGAAAAGTGAATATGATATAGCAATCATTCTCCTGGGTATTTGCCCAATTGAGTTGAAGACTTAGATCCACAAAAAAACCTGCACATGGATGTTTACAGCAGTTTTATTTGTAATTGCCAAAACTTGGAAGCAACCAAGATTTCCTTCAGTAGGCGAATGGATAAATAAACTGGTACATCCAGAGAATGGAGTATTATTCATTACTAAAAGAAAATGAGCTATCAAACCATGAAAAGGCATGGAGGAAGCTTAAATGCATGTCACTAAGTGAAACAGCCAATCTGAAAAGGCTACATATTGTATAATTCCAACTACATGGCATTATGAAAAAGGCAAAACTATGGAGACAGTAGAAGGATCAGTGGTTATCAGGGGTCTGGGGGCAACAAAGGATGAACAGGTGAAGAACAGAGGATTTTTAGGGCAGTGGAACTACTCAGCATGATGTTGTAATGGTGGATGCATGTCATTATACATTTGTCCAAACCCTTAGAATGTACACCAAAAGTGAACACTAATGCAAAGTATGAACTTTGGGTGATAATGATGGGTCTATGTAGGTTCATCAGTTGTAACTAATGCACCACTTCAGCATGGGATGTTGACAGTGGAGGAAGCTGGGGTTGGGGGTGATATATGGGAAATCTCTGTACTTCCAACTCAATTTTTTTGTGAACCTAATACTGCTCTAAAAATTAAAGTCTAGCCGGGCACAGTGGCTCATGCCTGTAACCCCAGCACTTTGGGAGGCTGAGGCGGGAGGATTGCTTGAGCCCAGGAGTTTGAGACTGGCCTGGGCAACATAGCAAGACCCTGTCTCTACAAAACTGAAAGATTAGCTGGGCATAGTGGCATGTGCCTGTGTTCCCAGCTACTCAGGAGGCTGAGGTAGGAGGACTACTTGAGCCCAGGAGGTCAAGGCTGCAGTGAGTCATGTTCATGCCACTGCACTCCAGCGTAGGTGATAGAAGGAGACCCTGCCTGAAAAATAAAAAGTCTATATTAAAAATAAAAGCATCAGCATCTGCTCAAGGTCCCCGCATTAGTGACCAGTGTAGCTGGAACCCAAGTGCCGGGCTCTTCAACTTCAGATACTACGTTCTTCACCTTTATGGTGTCCCATATCACTGCAGGCTTTCATACGTCAGAAATACTTTTGTTTTTAATTAACCACTTCAGTTCACAGTGATCCTATGATGTCAGCATTAATTCTATTTTCCAGATAAGGAAATAGGCTCAGAGAAGTTAACTAATTCACTCAAGTCATGTACTGGGTGGGTAAGTAGCTGAGTCAGAGCTTGAATCTGGGCTGAACTACTCAAATCTCTGTGCTCTTCTCAAATAACACACATCATCCAGACACTCATCTGATTAAGCAGACACACAGTGCTGTCTGAGCTGATTACTGCACCTGCAGAAATCGCCAGGGATAGCGATATGACTGTATCCATATGACCTATCCATATGACTTCTGCTAGACCTTAAGTCATTCCACCAGCTGCTGGCAGTAGATGGAGCCTATGTCGATATGGGCCACATCACCACCAAAGCAAAGTGCATGAAAAATGCTTTGTCATTGGTTCACACCTAGAAAACAGGGGTGTGTGACTAGTGAAGAGAGAAGGAAAGAGGGTGGTAACTGGGTTAGTGTGCTGAAAAACCGAGATCCAAGCCCGGCACCTCACTTCTCACCAGAGAAGGCTCAGCTCTTCTACCCACTGAGCCTTCGGATCTGGGGCCATGGGTAGCCAGACCTCCCGGTTATAGGGGAAAGCTTACAGCAGCAATGGTCCTGGAGAAGGCCCTTTGGAAACACTGAAGAACATTTAAAACTCCCTTCTCTCGGCTGGGCATGGTGGCTCACGCCTGTAATCCCAGCACTTTGGGAGGCCGAGGCAGGCAGATCACAAGGTCAAGAGATCGAGACCATCCTGGCCAACATAGTGAAACCCCATCTCTACTAAAAATACGAAAATGAACTGGGCACGGTGGCACGTGCCTGTAGTCCCAGCTACTCAGGAGGCTGAGGCAGGAGAATCGCTTGAACCTGGGAGGTGGAGGTTGCAGTGAGCTGAGATAGTGCCACTACACTCCAGCCTGGAGAGAGAGCGAGACTCCATCTCAAAAAACAAACAAACAAACACAACAACAACAAAAAAACTCCCTTCTGTCTCTGTCCTTTCTCTAAAGGCAGTTTGACAATGTCCTTCTTTCCCTAGTAAGTGGAGAACTTGCCTGATTTTAATCCTGGGCACATGCTGGTCTCCTCTCTCCTTCTGGCCCTCTTTCTTCCCCTTGCTTCTAGGCCACATGCCTTTCCTTATTCTCTCCTAGGAAGGGAGGAGATGGAGGGAGCGGCCCATGTTTTCCTTGAGTTTTGGCAAGAGTGTAGGGTTTTAAACCTCAGTGTTAACTAACCACTCCAGAATACTGCAGGAATAAACCAGGAAAGCCAAGAGAACCCACAGACCCTCTGAAGGAAGTGGATTGCCCCTGCAAAACCCGGGAGACAGCCCAAATACTGTGAGTGCCTAAGCTGTGGAGGTGGGAAAGGGGGATCGTCTGCCCCCAAACGCATACCCTCACTGGGGAACCTGAAGGTCTAGATTATGGGAGAAGATTCTGACCTTACCTGGAGCTAAGTCAATTTAGAGAGCTGAGCAAAATACAGTGGTAGAGGAAGCAGCGGCAAAAACCCTGTGGGCTCTCTGAGTCCCCTGGGAACCTATTTCAGACTTGTCTGACAGGGGTCCTTGGGGAGGGGAGGAACTAAGAAAAGACCACAGGGAGAAGGAAATCTCCAGCTGAACTTTGTAAAAATTACTACCAAACGCAAAGTTTCCTGGCCAGAACTCAGGGGAGGGCATGAATCTGTTGTGCAGAATCCACAGGTGGGGAAGCACAAAAGCCCTACTTGCTTTTGCAGCTGGGAGGCTTGTAGCCTGGGGCAAGTTCTCAGCCCTGTTCACCTGCTGGCTGGAAACAGACTGTTGCTGTTGATGGGGCTGGGTGGGACACAGTGGGAGTGAGACCCACCTTTTGGGTCATGTGGAAGCTGGCCGAAGAGTGTGACTTCTGGATTTCTCCCACTTCCTTGACCACCTGCATGACACAGCAGAGGCAGCCATAATCCTCCTAGGAACATAACTCCAATGACCTGGGAACCACAGCCCCAACCCCCACAGCAGCTGCAGCAAGACCCACCCAAGGCTCAGACACGTCGAGCCCCACCCCCACCTGATGGTCCTTCCCTATCCACCCTGGTAACTGAAGACAAAAGGCATATACTCTTGGGTGTTATAGGACCCCCAACCCACCGCCTGATCCTCCCTATACTAACACAGCTGATGCTCTCTTGAAAGCACCACCCCCTGGCAGGAGGCCAACCAGCACAAAAACAGTGCATTAAACAACCCAAACTACGGACCCTCTCAGAGTCCAATTCACCCCCTGCCACCTCCACTGGAGCAGGTGTTGGTACCCACAGCTGAGAGACCGAAAGACAGTTCACATCACAGGACTCAGTGCAGACAACCTGTAGTACCAGCCTGAAGCCTGGTAGACTTGCTGGGTGGATAGATCCAGAAGAGAGATAACAATCGCTACAGCTCGGCTCCCAGAAAGCCACATCCCTAGGAAAAGGGGGAGAGTACTACATCAAGGGAACACCCTGTGGGACAAAATAATCCGAACAGCAGCCTTGAGCCCTAAATCTTCCCTCTGACATAGCATACCAAATGAGAAGGAACCAGAAAAACAATTCTGGTAATATGACAAAACAAGGTTCTTTAACAGCCACCCCCCAATCCCTGCCAAAATCACACTAGCTCACCAGCAATGGATCCAAACCAAGAAAAAATCCCTGATTTACCTGAAAGAGAATTTAGAAGTTCAGTCTTAAGCTAATCAAAAATGCACCAGAGAAAGCTGAAGTCCAATTTAAGGAAATAAAAAAAAATGATACAAGAAATAAGGGGAGAAATCTTCAGTGAAATAACTAGCATAAATAAAAAACAATCACAACTTCAGGAAATAAAGGACGCACTTAGTGAAATGCAAAATGTCCTGAAAAGCCTCAGCAATGGAATCAAAGAAGAAGAAGGAACTTCAGAGCTTGAAGACAATGTTTTCAAATTAACCCAATCCAACACAGACAAAGAAAAAAGAATAAGAAAAAATGAACAAACCCTCTAAGAAGTTTGGGATTATGTTAAGCAACCAAACCTAGGAATAACTGAGATTCCTGAGGAAGAAGAGAAATCTAAAATTTTGGAAAACATATTTGGGGAAATAATTGAGAAAAATTTATTTGGCCTTGCTAGAGACCTAGACATCCAAATACAAGAAGCTCATATAACACCTGGGAAATTCATTACAACAAGATTATCACCTAGGGACATGGTCATCACGTTACCTAAAGTCAAGACAAAGGGAAAGAATCTTAGAAGCTGTGAGGCAAAAGCACCAGGTAACCTATAAAGGAAAACCTGTCAGATCAACAGCAGATTTCTCACTAGAAACCCTACAAGCTAGAAAGTACTGGGGCCCTGTCTTCAGCCTCGTTAAACGAAACAATTAGCAGCCAAGAATTTTGTATCCAGCAAAACTGAGCTTCATAGATGAAGGAAAGATACAATCTTTTTCAGACAAACAAATGCTGAGAGAATTCACCACTACCAAGCCAGGACTACAAGAACTGTTAAAAGGAGTTACAAATCTTGAAACAAATCCTGGAAACACATCAAAACAGAACCTCTTTAAAGCATAAATCACACAGGACCTATAAAATAAAAATACAAAAAAAAAGAACAATTAAAAAGACAAGGTATACAGGCAACAAATAGCATGATGAATGGAATAGTACCTCGCATCTCAATTCTAGCACTGAATGTAAATGGCCTAAATGCTCCACTTAAAAGATACGAATTGCAGAATGGATAAGAATTCCCAACCAACTCTCTGCTGCCTTCAAGAGACTCACCTAACACATATGGACTCATATAAACTTAAGATAAAAGGATGGAAAAAAGACATCCCATGCAAATGGACACCAAAAGTGAGCAGGAATAGCTATTCTTATATCAGACAAAACAAACTTTAAAGGAACAGTAGTTTAAAAAGACAAAGTAGGACATTATATAATGATAAAAGGCCTTGTCCAACAGGAAAATATCCCAACCCTAAATATATATGCACCTAACACTGGAGCACCCAGATTTATGAAATTACTACTAGATCTAAGAGATGAGATAGACAGCAACATAATAATAGTGAGGGACTGCAATACTCCACTGACAGCACTAGACAGGTCATCAAGACAGAAAGTCAACAAAAAAACGATGGATTTAAACTATACCCTGGAACAAATGGACCTAACAGACATTTATAGAATATTCTACTGAACAACTGCTGATTATACATTCTATTCACCAGCTCATGGAACTTTCTCCAAGATAGACCATATGATAGGCCACAAAACAAGTCTTGATAAGTTTAAGAAAATAGAAATTATGTCAAGTACTCTCTTAGACCACAGTGGAATAAAACTGGAAATCAACTCTAAAGGAACATTCAAAACCATGCAAATACATGGAAATTAAATAACCTGCTCCTGAATGATCATTGGGTCAACAATGAAATCAAGATGGAAATTTAAAAATTCTTCAAACTGAACGATAATAGTGACACAACTTATCAAAACCTCTGGGGTATAGCAAAGGCAGTGCTAAGAGAAAAGTTCATAGCCCTAAATGCCTACCTCAAAAAGTCTGAAAGAGCACAAATAGACAACCTGAGGTCACACCTCAAGGAACTAGAGAAACAAGAACAAACCAAACCCAAACCCAAAAGAAGAAAGAAAATAACCAAGGTCAGAGCAAAACTAAATGAAATTGAAACAAACAAACAAAAAACAATACAAAAGATAAATGGAACAAAAAGCTGATTCTTTGAAAGATAAATAAAATTGACATACCATTAGCAAGATTAACCAAGAAAAGAAGAGAGAAAATCCAAATAAGCTCAAAAAGGGAGCTATTATAACTGATACCACAGAAATACAAAAGATCATTCTAGGCTACTATGAACACCTTTACATGCACAAACTAGAAAACCTAGAGGAGATGGATAAATTCCTGGAACGATACAACCTTCCTAGCTTAAATCAGTAAGAATTAGATATCCTGAACAGACAAATAAAAAGCAGCAAGATTGAAATGGTAATAAAAAAATTACCAACAAAAAAGTCTAGGACCAGACTGATTCTCAGTTGAATTCTACCAGACATTCAAAGAAGAATTGGTACAAATCCTATTGATGGTATTCCACAAGATAAAGAGGGAATCCTCCCTAAAGCGTTCTGTGAAGCATGTATCACCCTAATACCAAAACCAGGAAAGGACATAACAAAAAAAGAAAACTACAGACCAATATCCCTGAGGAACATAGATGCAAAAATCCTTAACAAAATATTAGCTAACTGAATCCATCAACATATCAAAAAGATAATCCACCATGATCAAGTGGGTTTCATACCAGGGATACAGGGATGCTTTAACATACACAAGTCAATAAATGTGATACATCACATAAACAGAATTAAAAACAAAAATCTCATGATTATCTCAACAGCCACATAAAAAGCATTTGACAAAATCCAGCATTGCTTTATGATTGAAACTCTCAGCAAAATTGGCATACAAGGGACATACCTTAATGTAATAAAAGCCATATATGACAAACCAACAGACAACATAATACTAAATGGGTAAAAGTTGAAAGCATTCCCTCTGAGAACTGGAACATGACAAGGATGCCCACTCTCACCACTTTTATTGAACATAGTACTGGAAGTCCTAGCCAGAGCAATTAGACAAGAGAAAGAAATAAAAGGCATCCAAATCAGGAAGGAGGAAGTCAAACTGTTGCTGTTTGCTGATAATATGAATGTATACCTAGAAAACCCTAAAGACCCCTCCAAAGAGCTCCTAGAACTGATAAGTGAATTCAGCAAAGTTTCAGGATACAAAATTAATGTACCTGAATCAGTAGCTCTTCTATACACCAACAGAAACCAAGCTGAGAATCAAATCAAGAACTGAACCCCTTTTACAATAGCTGCGAAAAAAAAAATAGGAATATACCTAACCAAGGATATGAAAGACCTCTACAAGAAAAACTACAAAACACTGCTGAAAGAAATCATAGATGACACAAACAAATGGAAACACATCCAATGCTCATGAATGGGTAGAATCAATATTGTGAAAATGACCATACTGCCAAAAGCAATCTACAAATTCAATGCAATTCCCAACAAAATGCCACCATCATTCTTCACAGAACTAGAAAGAACAATCCTAAAATTCATATGAAACCAAAAAAGAGTGTGCATAGCCACAGCAAGACTAAGCAAAAAGAACACATCTAGAGGCATCACATTACCTGATTTCAAAGTATACTATAAGGCTACAGTCACCAAAACAGCAAGGTACTGGTATGAAAATAGGCACACAGCCCAATGGAACAGAATTGAGAACACAGAAATAAACCCAAACACTTACAGCCAACTGATCTTCAACAAAGCAAACAAAAAACTTAAAGTGGGGAAAGGGCACCCTATTCAACAAATGGTGCTGGAATAATTGGCTAGCCACATGTAGGAGAATGAAACTAGATCCTCATCTCTCACTTTATACAAAAATCAACTCAAGATGGAATGAGGCTTAAATCTAAGACCTGAAACTTTATAGTTTTATAAATTCTAGAAGATAACATTGGAAAAACCCTTCTAGACATTGGCTTAGGCAAGGATTTCATGACCAAGAGTCCAAAAGCAAATGCAATAAAAACAAAGATAAATAGGCAGAATTTAATTAAACTAAAGAGCTTTTGCATGGCAAAAGGAACAGTCAACAGAGTAAACAGACAACCCACAGAGTGGGAGAAAAACTCCACAATCTATACATCTGACAAAGGACTAATATCCAGAATCTACAATGAACTCAACAAATTAGCAAGAAAACAAACAAAAAATCCAATCAAAATTGGGCTAAGGACATGAATGGACAATTCTCAAAAGAAGATATGCAAATGGTCAACAAGCATAAGAAAAAATACTCAACATCACTAATGATCAGGGAAATGCAAATCAAAACCACAATGTGATACCATCTCGCTCCTGCAAGAATGGCCATAATCAAAAAATAAAAAAATAATAGATTTTGGCGTGGATGTGATGAAAAGGGAACACTTCTACACTGCTGGTGGGAATGTAAACTGTACAAACACCATAGAAAACAGTGGAGATTCCTTAAAGAACTAAAAGTAGAACTACCATTTGATCCAGCACTCCCACTACTGGGTATCTACCCAGAGGAAAAGAAGTCATTACATGAAAAAGATATTTGCACAAGCATGTTTATAGTTCCACAATTGCAAAAATGTGGAACTAACCCAAATTCCCATCAATCGATGAGTGGTTAAAGAAACTATGGTATATATGTATCACATCAATTAATGAGTGGATAAAGAAACTGCGGTGTATATATATATACACATATATATACACACACACACATATATATACACACACATATATACATATATGTATACATACATATATGTGTATGTATGTGATGGAAAACTACTCAGCGATAAAAAGGAATGAAATAATGGCATATGCAGCAATCTAGATGGGATTGGAGAATATTGTTCTAAGTGAAGTAACTCAGGAACAGAAAACCGAACATCATATGTTTTCACTCATAGTGGTGGGAGCTAAGCTATGAGGATGTGAAGGCATAAGAATGACACAATGGACTTTGGGGACTCAGGGGGAAAAGGTAGAAAGGGGGTGAGGGATAAAACCCTACAAACTGGTTTCAATATATACTGCTTGGGTGATGGGTGCACCAAAACCTCACAAATTACTACTAAAGAACTTAATCATGTAACCAAATACCACCTGTCCCCAAAAACCTATGGAAATAAGATTAAAAGATTAAAAACAACAACAAGAGGGCTATCGGTTGGCAGCACTTGCAGTAGCTGGGGGATAAGTCCTTCAGTCCTGAAGGAGCATCTGGGCAGCTCATCACAGAATCTACAATGGTCCGTCCTTTGTGCCACTCAAATCCACTTTTTATAGGTTCTGGAAGCAGCTCCTCCCCATGACTGCTTCATTTTCCATTTACTCTCAAAATTGACTAAATGGGTACCAAGGGACACCCAAGTAAATTACCTGGTGCCAAAGGTACTCCTCCCTGCCCCTGACTGACGGCAGCCGTACCTCCTCCCTGCTGATTAGGGTCACTTACCCCTGCCAGGGTAGTGAGCCACTTCTTGATTTCTGGCCCCTTAGCACAAAAAACCCAAATTGCCCTGGTGGCAGCTGCAGCTTAGAATTCAATGGGACTCCCTGTGATCTCTGGGAGGACTTCCCCTTTAGAGAACTAGGACTTCTAAACACACAGAGCTCAGTGCTTCAGAAATGGAAGCAAGAACTCCCCAAGAAGGTCACAGAGTGATGGTATGTGGAGCTTTCTAGACCCACGTATTCTACCCACAGGGGATGCAACCCCTTCAAAGGGGAACCTGGGATGCACAGATGAGATTCTGCACACACAACTCAAGACTGGAGCAGCAATAGTTTAACTAACATCATTTAATGTGTATCACAACATTTTTGGGAAAGGTTCCTCTGGGAGCACAATACACTGTCCTAAGTAGGACTCTGAAGTCATCTTGTATTCTGAAAAGGTGCAGGTGTTCTCCCTGCTCAGGTGACATTGAGCTGCAAGCTTCTCCATGGTTTATACCTTTTTCTACATACTTCTATGGCTTCCTATTGTACACACTCATTCCCTCTCTCTCTTTCACACACGCACACGCACACGCTCACACACACACACTAGCAATGGAGTAGAATTTGACCCCAGCCTGCTACCTAGGGTTGAGACTTCCGTTTGAGCCCCAGCCCCTCTCCAGGGGTTGCTCTACCCTGAGCAAACCCAGGCCATTCCTTAGGGTGTCGAGAAAGCAAGGAAGGGGCTGGCTGTTAGAGTCTTGAGAAAGTCATTGGAGGAGAAAACACAACTTTCCCACTTGGTGACAAGATTTTCTGCTTTCTATTTTATTAGATGTCTCAGCTACAAGGAAAAACACAACAGGCCTTAGTTGAGTCTCATTCAGAGTAGAATTAAGAGGCCTCCTGTGTAATTTTCTTCCAGGGCCTTACAGGCTCCAGCAATGCCTCTACTTCTCTGCTTCCATCTTCTTTTTTGCCAAAGCCCCACGGAGCAGAGGCCTCCCAGGCCCCAGCAGGAGATGACCTCAGCCTCGGCTTTCTCTTCTGAGAGGCTGCTCCTTCTGTCTCTGAGCTGTGGCCCCCTGCACTGGGCTCTGGTGGGGAAGGTGCACTTTTAAGGCTCCAGGTATTTTTAATCACTGTGTGTTTATGGGAACAGGGCACGGGGCTCTGTGGTGATTTTTCTTTTCTTTTCCTGCACCATCTGCTGGGCAGGAGTTCCAGGCTGTGTATTTATGGGAGACCCTAGTGGATTCGGAGAGGACAGTGACACACTGATCTTCCTTGGGGGCCTAGAGGCTTTTCTGCTCTTCCCAGACTGTTGCCCTGTACCCGGGACACCTTCCAGAGGGAATCACTGAGCTGTGCAAGGAAGAGGGGGATGTGGTGGCAGAGCCTCTCAAGCACTGGCTTCTAACCTGGGGGGTCACCCCACTCCTGCAAGTATGCCCAAAATGTCTCTTGTGGCACATCTATGCCTTTCTCAACCTGGGAAACTGCTAAGTCCGGGGCTACAGAAGGAAGGATCTGAGAGACAGAGACGCCACCACGGTCCCGGCCACGTGGGATCACCCAACAAATACTCATCAAGTAAACGATACTCCTGGCTGATGTGGATGACCTGCGGCTGACTCTGTATGTGTGCTTCTTTTCATTCCAGCCCCACCTACAGCCCAGTGGCCCCCAAAGAAATGTCAGCGAGCTGCTGTGTGGGCCTTAGAAGCTGGCCTGCACATGACTGACCTCCTCCCGCCCCAGGCCTTCGGGATGTTTTTTCAGGGTGCTTACCAGTCTGGGCACAGCCTAGAGCTGTGCCAGTAATCCTGCTGTTGGCACACAGGTGTGAAAAGAACAGAAAGCAGACATCACTGTCTGCTGATTTAATTTTTGCTCTCAGAGCAGCCAGGATTGGATCTGGAAAGCTCCTAATGGCAGGCCTGTCCCTGGAACAAGGGCAGACGCTGTGAGCTTTACAAAGGAGGCTGACAGGCTGAGGCTGACAGGCTGAGACTGACAGGAACCAGCCAGTCGGGACAGAATCCACTGGGTTTGGCTTCCTTTTCTTTCTTTCCACAGGGGTGGGGGGTAGAACTCAGAAGAACTCCACTGCTGGCCCTGAGGAGCCTGAAGCCAGAATCGGAGTAGGACACAGCTGGGCATCCCTTCAGGGGAAGCTGAGCTGTGCATCGCAATGGCCAAAAAGTGTGTGTCCTTTTTATTTATTCATGCAACAAACATTTATCATTAATTCACTCCACAAACATTTATTAAGCACTTATTGTTTGCCTATTGTGTCTCCCCTGGGGACACAAGGTGAATTGGTCAAACGCCCACAGAACTTCCCAGAACTTTTGTTCTCTGTTACCCTTCAGCAGGGGCTTGTGCCTGCCCATGAGTTTATGGCACAGAAGAAGACTTTATGGCCACTGTGTCTCCTTGAGCATTGTGTAGAATTTGAACCCAGGCCCGAGGTGCCTCCAGAGATGGCCCTAGAAGACCCCAGTGAAGAGCTGTGGTCCTGTGAGCATCCTCTCGGGCAATCTTGGCTGCCCCAGGTGGGATTTTCTGATGTCCTGTGTTTAGCGGCGGAAAGGCAGACCATGCCTCTGTAAGGACTGTCCATGACTTCAGACCCTCTCAGGGGCATGGGAGGAAAAGCATGGGGTCATTTCCCAGAGAGTTTGGTGAGAATGAGCTAACAAGAGTAGCAACCTCTCTATGTGGATGTGAGCTGTTGAGTCTGCAGACCAAGTCCAAGTTCTTTGCAGAGGCTCGCCTAGCCCACCATGCTCCAGCTACACAGCTCTCCCACCCCCACCTTCCACCCAGCCAATGCGCGCAGTCCCACCCAACATCCTTCACGGCCATGGTGCTGCTTCCCTTTCCTCACAGAGGAGCTCCTAAAGCCATTAGTTTAGTTTGGCTGAGGCTAGACTAGACCAGACTGAAAAGATGGTGCTTTTTACAGCAAAAGGATCCAGACTGGGCACTTGAACACTGAAGGATCAGACTTTCCATTCCTTTCCTCTTTGGTTATCTCAGTTTACTATCCTGTTTTCTTTCATGACGTGCTTTTATTGAAAGCTAATATCGAGGGCTCACTCCATCAGGCACTGTGTTTATGTGAATTGTTTTATTTAATTTTCAAATAGTCTTGTGAAGAAGCATCAGGCAATCACATTTTACAGAAGAGGGGAATGAAGCCTGGCAAGGAGGAAGTTTGCCCAGCATCCCCAGCTAGTTACAAGATTTGACCCCTCATGGTCAGTGCTACTGCTCTTAACCAATGCACTATGCATCAACCTTTGAGGCCAGGTGATTTCACATCACACTTGTCTCATTCATGGTCAAGGGTGAAGTTAGTCCTTGAACCAGTCATCAGTTAATTCAGGAAGGTGATTTTCTCTTGTCTCTTGTTTTCAAGACCCAAGGCTTGGCTTCCCCATGTCCAAGGGTAGGATCTGCCTAGTCCTATAGCTCAGAGGTCCCATTGGAGTCAATGGGGAGTCACTAGCCTCTCCCAGGTCCGCCATGCTATATGCCCCCAGAGGGGACCGTAGAGATGAAAGAGGAGGTGATGCTATAAATGCCCATAGAATCTTGCCCTATCGCTCACCCTCTGTGTGACCTTGAGCAACTTATTAGCCTCCTTAAGCCTCAGTTCCTTATCTGCGAAATATAGGTAAAATGAGAACCTTCGTTAGAGAGCTGTTAGTGAATTATATAAGGTAACTCACAGTGGGCATTTATGAGAATGTCTGACACAAAATAAACACTCAATAACTATTAGCTATTATAGGCCCATAGTCCATTACCTATAATGCTGAAGTCAAAAAAAGCTCTGAAAATTGTGCAGTTGGAAGTAAAACCTGTCCCGAAGTGTCATACAACTATATCTAGGTTTTATTTATCCCACTTAGTATAAATATGCATATGCTTCACTGCAGAAATACTAATAAGGTGCCACTCTGGACCCTACTAGGGTTGTTACATGACATACTGTATGTGTACCGTATGGCCTTTCTGAAATCTGAAGAACTCTGAATGCCAAAACACTCCTGATTCCAAGAGTGAATGCCCAGTAAGAGATTGTGAACCTGTATTACTTTTGAGAGTAGAGCCAGTAAGTCCCCTGATGGAGTTACAGTAGCATTGACTGTCAACTCTGGAACTGCGAGAGCCAAAACCCTGGAAGGAATAGGATTAACTCCCTTCTCTCCTATAAGAAACTGCAGGCTGCTGCTTAAGGGCAGAAAGAACGAGAGGTAATGAAGTCAGCTGGAAAAATATATCTCCTTGTTCACTTGCTCATATGATCACTGAGGGATTTCTGTAGGGGGTCTGAACCTGGGTGAGAAAAATCTTTAAGGACCATCTCAATTTCAAGATCTCAGGAAAGGTGGTGATCCTCTTACTTCCTGCTTGATCAGCATGTTGCTAGGCTGGGCCAGGGAAAAGGGAGCAGAGCAGTTGTCCTCCCTCAAGGAATATGGACTTTCATTAAGCATACAAGATATGCATGCCTGAAACAAGTAGTGATATGTTAGAAGATTAGATCAGGTTAATTGGAATATATTAGAAGATTAAGAAATTAACGTTCAAGTGAGTAACAAAGCTGGTATGCACCATAGGAGTTCAGAAAAGGGATACCAAATGTCAGGGAGCTAGTCTAAGGCCAGCTAATTCTTACAGAGAAGAACCCAAGGAATGGATAAGGAAGGAGAGGAGAGAGGGAATTGAGGATGGAGTGGAAGGAGAAATAGGGACTTTGTGGTCTAAACTCCACATAAGGTATGGGCAATTTGGATAACCCTTCTGAGGCTTAGTTTTCCCATTTCAAACATGGAGACAGTTATAGCTCTCTCTAGCTATGATCATTATAAATATTTTTTAAAATGTAAAGTGTTACCAGAACATTCATTCTTTTTTGGTAGCCATAGCCCCTGCAATTTGACTCTCAGAAACTGAGTTTTTGTTGATTCCATGATGCCTGTTGACCTTGAACTGGGTAGCTCACAGCCAAGCTCAAAGGTGTATGTTTGACAAAGGCATAGAAATCAGGAGGAAAAACAAATAATTATTCAACTAGCCAGAACCCCAAACAAATAACCCCCTTCACCCACAGCAACACTTGACAACTCTTTACATTCAGCCACTTTCGTTATTCTAATTAAGCTGATCCTCCATCCAGCTGCAGAGAGAGAAAGCCAGCCTGCCCGTGGGACCTTTACCCCTAAGTCAGAGATGTTTGTTCTTAGGAGATCTCATTTTATCTTCTTCTTAGGACCTCTTGGCCTGTTATAGCACACAGAACCACCCCATGGATGACTTCCTGATGGATGATGATTGTCCTGATATCTTGGCTCCGATGGCATTGTGCAGCCTCAGCAGGTCACACAGATACTAAAACCATGCAAATCCTACATGTCAATGAGGGGAGAGGCGAAGGGGAAATTGTAAAACAAAAGGGAGCAGAGGTTATCACTGGTAGAAACACAGAGTGAGAGAAGGCTGCATGCTATTTAATGCAAAGGAAAAGTGGAAGAAATAGTCACCGGAGCAGAGTTAACACCAGAGCCCACTCTCTAAGCAGAGAGCTCAGGAAAGCCATCTAAATTCTGATGGGAAACATCCTTACCTCAATATAAAACACCTAATAGAGCTGGGACGAATAAGGTTCTTGACAAATAGAAGTTACTTGTAGTAGGAGCAGGGGTTTGGTAACATCGTCATCATCATCATCATCCCCCATCACAGAGGACAAGAGTTCATGAAGATCATCTCTTCTCTGAAGGCTGGGGTCAGGAAGAGCCTATCTGCTCCAGTGACAGTGAGAGAGGAGCCTGGCCACAGCAGTAGGCCAGGCCTGGCAGTTTCCACGTGGAGGTTGGAAGAATTTGAACATCAAACTGAGCCTTCATCTACAGTCACTGGGGTGACATTGGGCATTGTTGAGAGAACAAACGTTGTGATTAAAAATGACACAAAGGGAGCCCTGTAGTGATAGATGATTGTGAGTGTTTAAATGAAGAAGGGGAGGGGTCAAGAAGACTAATCGGAAAAAAAAAATGAAGGGCTACGTCCTGATGACAATTTTGTTTTGTTTTGTTCAAATTGCTTTTATTGCTTATCAATGTCAGTTTCTTATAAAATTTGAGATGACATTCACAATTCAGTGGCCTTTAATACATTCATAATGTTGTTCGACTACCACCTCTATCTAGTTCAAAACATTGTCATCAGTCAGTAAAACCTCTACTCACTAAGCAGTCCCCTCCCCACTATCCCATCTCCCTCCAGCCCCCGAGACACCACCAATTTGTCTTCTGTCTGTATGGACTTATCTATTCTGGATATTGCATACAAAGGGAATCATACGATATGTGACCTTTTGTATCTGGCTTCTTTCACTTAGTATGATGTTTTTGAGGTCCATCCACATTGTAGCAGGCATCATTACTTCATTACTTTTTATGGCTGAATAATGTTCCATTGTGTGGATGTACCACTTTTTGTTTATTTGTTGATGGATATTTGAACTGTTTTCACATTATGGCTATTGCCAATAGTCAGTATGAACATGTGTGTACATCATGGAGGAATTTCTTATGGCTCTCTGAGTGGGATGGTTATTTTTGCTATGGTTACACCCTGTAAAAGCAACTGCCTTCCTAAACAGATAGATGCTTCTTTCAGGGGAAGGAACTCCTGGAGGCTGCCAGTATCCAGCTGAAGGTCCTGATGACCTCTTAAAGATGACTTTAAATGGCTTTAAATGTCTTTATGCATCCTTTGCTTGGATGCCAGGGCCAACCAAACTTTCTCACATAACACTTAAAAAGTTAGAGTCCCAATTTTTGTTCCTGGTGAGCCATAGACATCCATAGGCAAGAGGATAAAGATTGGATTACCTTCCTTCTGGGAAAGTAGCTCTAATTCAGCTCAAGTGGCCTGTGAGAGGCAGTGTGGTCTGGTGGAAAACATCCCTGATTGGAGTCAGAAGACAGACGGATGTTTAAGAGATGGCTCTGCCACTCCCAGGCTGTGTAGCAGCTGAGTAGCTCTGAACCCCAGCTTCCTCATTTTTCAAGAGGTGCTGTGATTGCTGCTTGCCTTTCTCACTGAGTTGTTAAAAGGCTGAAGGAGTTGTCACATGTGGGAGCGAATCTTAAACAGTCAAGGATCACACATTTGTGCTATGACTATTACTCCCCTGTTAGGAGACATGCAGGGTGACAATTGTGACTCACCATCAGTAGACTTTGTGTTAGTCACAGTGCATTACTTGCAAGTAATGGAGTAATTAAAAAAATGGAGACCTATCAGAAGGCTACTGTGTCACCCATAGAATTGAAGGAGAAATGAATAATCAGGCCCCAAAGGGCAGGAACCAGACAAGGTCTGGGGCTTCGGGGAGCAGGGGCTGACTGTTGGGGTGAATGAGAGGTGGCCATTTTTCTGTCTTTGCTTTGCTGCACTCAATGTTCAAAATCCCAGGAAAGGGTCTGATTGATGGACTGCTTGCCTAGGGGAGGACAAAGTCCTTGACTGACAATTCCACCAGGCTGCACCACAGGGGAAGAGGCGATTCTCCAAATAAAAATCAGGGAGCTATTAATAGGAGAAAGGGGGAATAGATTCTGGGAGGCCCCCAAACTGTCCACCAAAAATGTACTCTTTGAGCTGCTCATGCAGAAGCAAGCACAGATTGGGACTCCCGAGCCAATGGCTCTGGGGCTACCCTCAAGCTGAGTGCAACTTGGAATGACTAGGGATTTGGGGTGCAGTTTGGAGCCTGCTACCTGCATGCCAGTGCAAGGTGCTTCCCTTAAACACCATGCACAATGTGTGTGATCCAAGATCTCAGGCTTGAGAAATCTGAACCAAACTGCATCTGGCTACTAAAAATATCCAGGCTCCAGGGAGGCAGCAGAGAGAACTTTTCCAAAGCCAGCTGAGGCCTTCGATGTATGTAGGAAATTACTAATCATGCCCTGTGATTCTTCTTGGTATGAGCTGGCTTCACACTTTAAAAATAAATAAATATGAACCGAGGCCCATCCAACCCCTCCTTTCTTTAACTATCCATCTCGGAAATAGTTGGTAACCCCCACTGCCCATGCCCCCTGGGTGTAGGCTGCCCTGCTCCCTGGAAAACAGGAATTTCTTATCAGATCAACAGGAAATTCTATTTTTACTTGATGTTAGAATTAAAAATATCACAGGGAGAGAGAGACCTCTCGTATCCAAGCCTTGCACTAAATTTATCCCCCAACTGAGGAGCTCTCCTTCCAAATAGTTGCTCCCAGGGTTCTCTCCCTCCGAGACTGGCCCCAGATGGCAAGAGAGACAAAGATCTTTGACACGCCAACTTGGTTTTCTTTCTAACCCCAGGTCACAGTATTGCTGTGGAGACCACCTAGGGAACTTGTAGAATGCTTCACGGCAAGTCACAGTTGAGCCTAGACAGTGGCTCCAGAGGCATTCACTAAGAAGCAGAGACAGCTCAGGTTAGAAGCACTGTAACACTCACTAAAAGCCCTGGCTAAAAGTGGTGCCTAAGTTGAGTGACTCCATTTTCAAAAGCAAGCAAGAAGAGTGAAGCAAAGTTTACTGATGCCAGACTGTGTGTTAGGTACTTACTAGCATGGGTCAGGCCATTCAATCTTTCCAGCAGCCCCCACATAGAAGTAACAGCAGCAGCTGCTGCATCTTTCCAGTTTACAGAGGAGAAAGCACAGGCTGAAGAAGGTTTCTGGGATTAGAATTAGAACTGGGTCAACTTGATTCCAGAGCTCATGCTCTTTTCTCTTTACCATCAGTATTTTTTTCAACATCTTGAGGCAGGTCAGAAGCTAAGCTAATGAATCCAGCAGCTGCTAGTGTAGGCACTACCAGCTGGATGACTGGCAGCCTCCAGGGATCCTTTCTCCTGTAAGAAGCATCTATCCAGAAGGGCAGCTGATTTCGCAGGGCTGTAACCATAGCACAAATAACTGCCCTACTTACAGAACTACAAGAAATTCCTCAATGCCCAGTTTGCTTAACTTGCAAGTTGTATGACTCTTTCTTGTAACCCTGCTAATATATCCTTAGCTTCTTGTCTGAGATGTGTGTAAACCAGTGAAATAGAAGAGTTATCTGACCTCCCTTGCAGGATATGTGACAGGGGTTTGGCTCATCTGTCAACACCTCTGCTCATACCCCTTATGGGAAGGGGAGCACACAGATGGACAGGTGCAGGAGCCAGGGTGCTAGGCTCTGGCCCCATGGCAGTGTCCAGGGGTGGGAGCCTGTGACTCCTAGAGCCCAAGTGGGCATGTGTTACAGTGTGCTCTTTTAGCCTTCCCATCTGTGGATTGCTTAAGTGTTAACAAGCTCACTGGACCCTCTGGTTTTTTTTTGCAAGGGCAGAGGGCCAGTGTGACAGCTTTCTGTATCCCAAGCTCTTGTCCAGCATCCTGGAAGAATCGGGTTACACACGGACTTGAAGGATAGTGAATGCAGGGGTTTTGTTGGGTGGTGGAGGTGGATCTCAGCAGGATGGATGCAGAGCTGAAAAGGGGATGGAGTGGGAAGATGATCTTCCCCTGGAGTTTGGCCATCCAGCGGCTGATACTCTGACCATCCTTAGTGGAACTCCTCCTGACGTTCCTTCTCTTCTGTCCTTCTCTGCTGCTCTTCTGCTCTTCTGTTCATCTGCTTGTCTGCTCGTCTGCTTCTGGAGCCTGGGGTCTGGGGTTTATATGAGTACAGGATAGGGGGCTTGGCAGGTGAAAAGGCAAGTTTTTGGGTGCAAAACCAGGAATGCCTGTTCCCATTTAGGGCCATGGGTATCCAGGCTTGAGGCTGAGGATTTTGACGCTCTTCTACTCAGTATTTCCCTGTCTCCTGTCCATATCACCAGCACCTTATTTACTTACTGAGTGTTTTGTATTGTTTGTTTTGTTTTAATGGTGCAACTAAAAGAGTATTGCAGGATATCTGGGCTTTAACCCTGGCTCTGAAGCTGAGACTTTATGAAATTAACTTCTCATCTCAGGGCCTCAGTTTTCTCATCTGTACTAATAACAAGCTGAGTCCTCATATGGCAAAAAGTGGGGCTAGAGATCTCTCTGGGTCCCCTTTTATAAGGGCATTAATCTCATTCATGAGGGCTCTGCCCTCATGACCTAATTACCTCCCAAAGGCCCTACCTCCAAATACTACCATATTGGGGATTAGCATTTCAACATAAGATTTTTTGGGAGACACATTTAGTCCATAACAGCACCTATTATAAATGCCACAGACCCCTGACCTCTCTGCCACCAATAAAAGGAAGAGGGTGCCCACCTTCTGAGATCCTTCCTGCTGTGGGGTTGATCATCTCTTTCAGGAAGCCAGGTATTTGGCTAATGGCTGAGAGGCAGCTTCAACTTTTGGCACCATGTCCAGGAGTGAGAGATGGCCTGTCACATTTTAAAACTTTGATTTATTTTTTAACTTCTAAAGAATTGGTCTATTCATGCAGAAGCAGTATAAGGAAAGGAGATCAAAAGACAAAAAAAGGAATTGGAGCATGTCATAGACAGAAACCCAGTGACTCAGGTCGAAAGGCTGACAGCTCTCAGAATACTCAAGAATTGGGGCCAGTTAAAAACCAAAAAGCTAACACACTCTCAAACAAGCTCACACCTCTCATTGTAAGGGTACACTGTATTGCCAAAGGCAAGGTACTTGTGGAGCCAGTTAAGGACTCTGAATGCTAATTGCATGGATAACAGCTAAAGCCAGGGCCTGGATAGATGAGTCAAGTATGAACTCAGATGCCTGAGAGCAACAGAAGGAGGAACTTGGAGGTATGAAAGTTGGTTCAAGAGTGCGTCAGTGTACTCAATCTGGCCTTTGCCTCCCCTGTAGAAGGCAGTATAATATCCCATGAGAAAGATGGGATATTGAAACCTCCTTTGCAAAAATTATAACAGAAAATTCTGGCATTGTGGGGGAGATCTGATCTAGCCAATCGTCTTCTTGCCTTTAGCCTTCCAGCTGCCAAGCTAGCTTTGGGAGACATTTAGGTTGTAGTTTTAATGATAATAGCCCTTCCACAAACCTCAACTGCCTTAGTAAAGCTAATGAGAGACCACTAGGCTAAGAGGAAGAGAGGAGCCTGAATTTTGCTAAGGTATAGACATAAACAATTGCCAGCCGTTATTTAACAAGTTACAAGATATGCCACTTTCCAAATTACTCCTACCGATGACATCTCTTTTGTGGAACCTAAGATTGGCCTTTCAAGATATGTTTTCAGGTGTTTTGCATGTCGCACATCCATAGCTCCACTTGGACCCACTGATCAATGGCTCCTGTGGCATCATGTAGAAGTGAATCAGCACACAGAAGGACCATTTTCCACACCCCTATGATTGCACCCCAACCAATCAGCAGCAAACACCATTCCCTAACCACCCCCAGCCCTTCCCCCAAACTGTCTTTGAAAAACCCCTAACCTAGGAGCCTTCGATGAGATTGATTTGAATAATAACTCCATCTTCTGCATAGCGTGGCTGGCCTTGCATCAATTAAGCTCTTTCTCTACTGCAATTGTTATGCCCAGACCGTTTGTTCCCCAAAGAAGACCACCAGAGTCCAGAGTCAAAGCCAAGCGGCAAGGATCTTTACTACAAGTTCGAACCTGGTCCCTCCATTCCACCGCATACAAGAGGGCCCCGAACAATGCGAGTGTTTGCTTTTTTATAGCCTCAAAGTTACAGGGGAACAAAGGAATTCTTTTGGTTCCCGCTCTTTCAGTAAAACTTTGAACGGCTGTCCCCTCATCTGTCCCCTTATCGGAGACTTTCCTGGTGGTGTTTGTACTGGGCTTGTTTGTTTTGAGCCCGGGGGAAGTTTAAGAGATATATGGTGATATGTGGTGGGATGGGAGGATGGGATGTGTTTGTACTGGGCTTGTTTGTTTTGAGCCCGGGGCTGAGGAATGTGCCTGGCTCTTTTCATTCCCCCCCTTTCTTTTCAGGTATTTTTTAGAGCCAATCTTGGGTCTTATAAGTCTGATTCTGTTTCAGCGTTTACAGGTTGGTATTGGGCTCTGAGGACCATGAGTTGTACAGTGTTAAACCTTTCTTTAACGAACCGCAAAATTCTGTTAACAACACAAGGTCCTACGGTAAGCAGAAATAGTAGACTCAGCAGGGGTCCAAGGAAGGGGGCTAACAGAGAAAACATAGATGAGTTCCACCATTGGTCTGCAGCTGAAGCAAACTGTCGTGTTCTTACTTCTGTGCTTAACTTGCGTAACTGTTGGACTCGGTCTTCCACGAGTCCTGATTCATTTATGTAGAAACAACAGTCTTCCTTTAGAAACATACACGTTCCCCCTTTTTCAGCAGTGAGTAGGTCTAAGGCCCTCCGGTTCTGCAAGGTTACCTGTGCTAGGGACGTGAGCTGCCGCTGGAGGGAGGCAAGGGACTCAGCTGACTCCTCCATAGCAACGGCAAATTGTTGGTACAGCTTGTTACTTTCTATAAGGATGTGACCTAGGGCTCCCCCAGCCAGTCCGGCCGCCATGAAGGATGCGGTGAGGGAGATTCCTGCAATGAGGGGGAGAAATATGGCTCGTGCAGGTCTCGGTCTAGGGTCTGGGTGAATAACAGCACTAGTCCAGTTACCGGTATACCCTAGGAACTCGCCGGCAGTAAGTAGAGTTAACCGGGGAACTAATGTGACAGGAAGACACAGTAGGTTGGTAACAGAGGGGCTTGATAGGTTTTTAGATAATGTTCCATTACACCAGAAGAATATGCCTGACGGAGCCCTTAAGGTGATGTTAGGGGGCGTTGCAGTGATGTTGCAGAGGCTGGAATTAGTTCCTGAGAAACAGTAGGGAAACTTCTCTTGACTGGGGTTTAGGTATAGTGGCACGTTAGGGATAGGGGCATATGAGAGGTTTTGGTGGTTGTTAGCTTGGGCAGAGGTGGATGATACCCATGGCAGGGGGACAGCGGTTAGCGGTGGACGCCCTAGAGTGGCACATAGAAAGCAGCCAGACAGGCTGTGAAGTCCTGTAAGGTTGGCAAGTTCTAATCCTTCTTGCAATAATTTTAACCAGGAAAAAGGACGTAAATCTTGTGTCAGGCGGTTTTCTTGTCGCTGGATATTTCCATGGACCAGGGGCCATACCTGCACTAGACCCCACCACAGATAGAGGTGACTGCTAGGCCATGTGGAGGCGGAGGAGTAGTATACAGCCCCGTGTTGAGGCGTGGTCCAGCGGGAGTTCCAGGGGTCTCTAACTATCCATGTATATGAAAGGTCTCTATCTCGTCTGCGATGGAAGGGCCATCTGGGATCTATCTGTTCTTCTCCACCCCACCATTGGTATTTATGGATGTTACAATAGTTATAAGGGCAGCCGGCACTTTGGTGCCACCAATAGTGCTTACAATTGTATTCAGTCTGATCATACTCGAAGCATATTATTGGTGCCACTGGTTTGGCTACTGGGAAATCGGTAAAATTTAGTAAAATTGGGCTATTGCACCCTGAGGAGGGGCAATCTGCACTGGCCACTAATTTCCCGGGCTTATGAGGTTGCCCAGGGTGGGTTTGGTTTTCATAAAGCCAGAATCTCCAGACAAAGGGATTAGGAGCTGGCTTTATGTTTTCTCCAGCGGCCACTAGGGCGACTAATGTTAGAGTTAGACTACCTAACTGCATGTTTGCAGTGAGTTATGCTGCCAGCGCAGGGTGAGTTTTAAGGGGTTGTTCTTAGCTCTGTCCACAGTCCACATGTCCGGTGCTTCAGCCGCCGCCGCCGTGATTGGCCCCAGAAGGTCGGAGGTTGGGTCCACTGGCTTGACGTGGGTGTAGTGGATCCACGACGCAATGCCTTCTACCTTCAGGGCGGTGGGTGTGGTCAGGAGTACTTGGAGTGGTCCTTTCCACCTGGGCTCTAGGGTCTCTTGTCGGTGTCGCTTAACCAGGACCCAGTCTCCCGGCTGGTACGGATGGGGTGTCGGTGGGGGACTGGTCTCATATAGCTCTCTCAGCTTGGGCCAGATTTCTTGGTGAATTTTCTGTAAGGCTTGTAAGGAAAATAAGAATTCAGAGACATTTTCTGTTTCAGACTTAAGCAGGTCATCTTTTAAGCTAGGAACCAGGGGTGGAGGTCTGCCATACATGATTTCGTAAGGGGTGAGGCCCAGTTTGTAAGGGGTATTACGGGCCCGGAACAGAGCATAGGGGAGAAGGACTACCCAGTTAGCGCCAGTCTCTATAGTCAATTTAGTTAAGGTCTCTTTTAAGGTCCGATTCATCCTTTCTACCTGTCCTGAACTCTGGGGCCTGTAAGCGCAATGTAGTTTCCAGTTTGCCCCAAGGATGGAAGCCAAGTCCTGACTTACCTTAGCGACGAAAGCGGGCCCATTATCTGACCCTATCTGGATGGGGAAGCCATACCTGGGGAGGATATCTTCCAGAATTTTCTTTGCTACGACCTGAGCAGTTTCTCTTTTGGTTGGGAATGCTTCAGTCCACCCTGAAAAAGTATCTACAAAGACAAGTAAGTACCGGTACCCGTACTTTCCTGGCTTTATTTCAGTAAAATCTACTTCCCAGTAGATACCGGGCCTGGTTCCCCTGAGCCTTGTTCCTGCTGCAGCTTGAGATTGGGGGTATGCGTCGTTAAGCTGGCAGACTTTGCAACTTGTCACGATACTTCTGGCCGTCTCAGCTATATGTCTGATTTTGAGCTTGGAGCATCTGATCAGGTCTATCATCCGCCGGGCCCCCAGGTGGGTGGTTCGGTGGATGTGTTCTAACACCTGTTGTCCTAATTTTTCTGGTAGGATGGTTTGGTCATTAGTATCAGTCCACCACCCATTCTGGATTTGTTTCAGGGGAAGTTTGTCAATCCACTGGAGATCTTGTTCTGAATATTCAGGGAAATATGGCAAGTCCCGGGGGCCCGGGTCAGGGAGCTGGAGTGCAAGGAGTTGGCTGGGAGCCTTCGCCACATTTCTTGCAGTTTGGTCTGCCAGAAAGTTGCCTTGAGCAGTTGGAGTAGTTAGTTTCTGATGCCCTGGGCAATGTACAATGGCTAATTTTTCTGGCCTCCATAGGGCTGTTAGCAGGGCTAGGATCTCTTGCTTGTTTTTTATCTCTTTTCCTTCAGCCGTCAGTAACCCTCGCTCCCTGTAAATGGCCCCATGTATATGTGCCGTTGCAAAAGCATATCGGCTGTCTGTATATACTGTCAGCTTTTTCCCCGCCCCTAAGGTAAGAGCTTGGGTGAGCGCTATCAGTTCGGCCTTCTGGGCCGATGTCCCCGGGGGCAGGGGTTCCGCCCAGATTACCTCAGTCTCTGAAGTTACTGCCGCCCCAGCGTACCTCTGGCCTTGATGCATGAAGCTGCTGCCATCAGTGAACCAGACGAGGTCGGCGTCAGGAAGTGGGCGGTCCTGCAGGTCTTCTCGAACTCCGTGCGCCTGAGCTAGTATCTCGGTGCAGTCATGGAGTGGGGCGTCCAGGTCCGGGTTGGGCAGCAGCGAGGCAGGGTTTAAGGTCGTTGGGGGCAGGAAAATTATCCTGAGAGGATTTAGTAGTAGTCCTTGGTAGTGGGTGAGCCGGGCGTTACTCATCCATCGATTAGGTGGCTGTTTGAGTACACCTTCGATGGCATGTGGAGTAACGACCCGCAATTCTTGCCCCATGACAAGTTTATCAGCATCTTGCACCATCAGAGCCGTGGCCGCAATCATTCGGAGACAAGGGGGCCACCCAGCAGCTACTGGGTCTAACTTCTTTGACAGGTAGGCAACTGGCCTCCGCCAGGGGCCTAAGTTCTGAGTTATTACCGCCTTGGCGACACCCTTATTTTCATCCACGTATAAGTGGAAGGGCTTGGTAGCATCAGGTAGTCCTAGTGCAGGTGCGGAGAGTAGGGCGGTTTTAATCTGTTGGAAGGCCAACTCGGCTTCGTCTGTCCAATTAAATGGTTGTTGCCCCCGTGTTGCCTGATACAAGAGTTTAGCCAGTTCTGCGAACCCAGGTATCCATAGTCGGCAAAATCCTGCCGACCCCAGGAACTCTCTCACTTGTCGGGTGGATTGTGGCCTGGGGATCTGCAGAACAGTTTGTTTCCGGGCGTCTGTTAGCCAGCGCTGCCCTCCCTTAAGCAGGTACCCTAGATATATTACCTCTGGCTTACAGATTTGAGCTTTCTTTGCCGAGGCTCGGTAGCCTAGATTCCCTAGAGCTTGTAAGAGACCCTTGGTCCCTTGGATGCAAGCTTCTTGGGTCTCAGCAGCAATCAGGAGGTCATCAACATACTGGAGTAAAATTATTTCAGGGTGTTTACATCGGTACTCACCCAGGTCTTCATGGAGGGCCTCATCGAACAGGGTAGGAGAGTTTTTGAATCCCTGCGGCAGCCTGGTCCATGTCAGTTGGCCACTTATGCCCCTATCAGGGTCATTCCACTCGAAGGCGAAGAGCTTTTGGCTCTGAGGGGATAAAGGCAAACTAAAGAAAGCATCTTTCAAATCTAAAACAGTGTACCATTGATGTTTAGGGTTTAAGGTACTTAGGAGGGTATACGGGTTAGGTACAGTTGGATGTATGTCCACAACCCTCTTGTTGATTTCTCTTAAGTCTTGTACAGGTCTGTATTCTCCACTATTAGGTTTTCGTACCGGCAACAATGGAGTATTCCAGGGTGAGTGACATGGGCGTAGGACCCCTTGGTCAAGGAGCCGGCGGATATGTGGGGCAATCCCTCTCTTGGCCTCTAGGAGCATCGGGTATTGGCGTACCCGCACGGGGTCTGTCCCAGGCTTAAGTTCAATAAATAAGGCAGGACGGTGTTTTGCTAGACCTAAGCCCCCCGTTTCCGCCCACGCTTCTGGATACTGCTGGAGCCAAGTTGCTATGTCCTGGTCAGGGGCCGCTTTCTCCTGGTGGAGCCGGTACTCATCTTCTAGGTTTATAGTCAGGATGGACACGGTTCGATTGTGGGGGTTGGTCATGACGGGCCCCTCAGGGAGGAAATGGATCTGTGCTCCCATTTTAGTTAGCAGGTCTCTCTCCAATAGGGGACAGGGGCTCTCAGGGATGACCAGGAAAGAATGGGTTACATTCTTGGCTCCGAGGTTTACTGTTCTTTGTGTTGTCCATGGGTATTTCTTAACTCCTGTGGCCCCTTGTACCCACGAGGATTTGGAGGATAATTTCCCATTAGTTTTAACTAAGACCGAGTGCTGTGCTCCCGTATCGACCAAGAACTGGACTGGGGACCCCTCCACTTGCAAAGTTACCCTAGGTTCGGGGAGGGGGTCCGAACCCCATCTTCCCTAGTCTTCATCTTGAGTGACTAGTACGGGTGTAGACCTAGGGGGTCCGGGTCCCTGTCCTCATGGTTTCTTTTTGGGGCAGTCTTACCCAGTGGCCAGCCCCCTTACAATAGGCACATTGGTCTTTGCTCAGATTATCATGCCGGGGTGGCCGCCTAGGTTGGGTGTACTCTGGCTGTAGATGCTCTTTCTGTACCACTGCTGCCAGGACCTTGGTCATTTTTTCAGTGGCCTTAAATTGCTTTTCCTCTGGAGTATCTCTGTTATTGTAAACCCACTGGGCTATCTGAAGGAGGTCCTGAATCCGCTTTCCCTCCAAGTCTTCTAATTTCTGGAGTTTTCTCTTAATATCTGGGGCTGCCTGATTTACGAAAGACATTACAACAGCTGCCTGACTTCCTGGAGCCTCTGGATCTATGGGGGTGTACTGTCTAAAAGCTTCCATTAATCTTTCTAAGTAGGTAGCTGGGCTCTCTGTCTTTCCCTGAAGAATAGAATATACTTTAGCCAAATTAGTGGGCTTGCGAGCAGCTGCCCGGAGACCCGCCATTAGAGTCTGGCGATAAAGGTGTAGCCGTCCCCTACCTTCTGCCGTGTTGTAGTCCCACGCCGGCCTGGTCAGAGGAAAGGTTGCATTTATGAGGTCGGGGTTGGCAGTCGGTTGACCGTCGTCCCCCGGGACCAGCTTTCTAGCTTCTATCTGTATTCTCTCTCGCTCTTCCGTGGTGAACAAAATTCGGAGGAGCTGCTGACAATCATCCCAAGTGGGCTGGTGGGTGAACATGACACTATCTAGTAAAGCCAGTAAATCTTTGGGGTTGTCTGAAAACCGAGCACTCTGAGTTTTCCAGTTATACAGATCACTGGTGGAGAATGGCCAGTACTGGAGCCTGGGGATTCCTGTGTCATCCGGGGGTCCTATTTCCCGAAGGGGTAAAGCCACCGTGGAGTCAGGTGGCTGAGGGGGGCTAGTCCGCGAAGTGCGCCCTCGCGTCCTCCCCGCCGGCCCTTCAAAGTTACTTTCCCTTTCAGCGGGCCCGTGAGTGCCAGCCGCCTCCCGTCCGCCTGCTCCCTCCCGCAGCTCAGCCAGGGGGGCTGGGGCCTGGGGCCCGGAGGGGTACGGAGGGGGTTCTGTGAACAGTAGGTCCCCGCTGTCAGGTAAAACAGGATGGGGGGGGCAGTTGGTTGCTTGGATTTTAGTGGTCGAGCAACTAGTGCCTTACAGGGTTCAGAGGCCAATTGGAAAGGGGACAGCCAAGGAGGCGGGTTCTCAACAAGGTCCTGCCATATGAGGATATATGGGATATGATCTAAGTGGCCCGCACGCCCAGGTAGGAAAATCTTGGACTTTACCCTAGTGATGACAGCAAGTCGGAAGGTCCCTTCGGGCGGCCACCCCACATCAAAGGCAGGCCATTCGGAGCGACACAGAGTAATTAGCTTTCCTTTCCTGATTTCTATACCAAGATCATGGCCCCTTGCTCTAACTTCTTTGAAATTACTCGTAAGGAGAGATAGAGGAGTGCTCTGGGTATTACCCATCCTGTAATAATTTGTAGTCTCTTCCTGTAAAGGAATGTGGGTTTGAATCCCTGTAAAGGAAATCTGATCTGACTTACTTATTAATGATATCTAATCGCAGGCGCACTTTGGCAGCCCTGGTCAGAGGCAGCTGCTGCCTGCCAAACCGGGGCAGTTCAGATCGCAAGCGCGCACCGGAAGCCCGGGTCAGAGTTAGCTGCCTGGATCGCGGTCGCGCTGGGGCAGCCCAGATTAGAGACAGCTGCTGCCCGCTCAACCAGGCAGCTCAGATACGGCTGCTGCCCGCCAAACTGGGGCAGCTCAGATCAGAGACAGATGCTGCCCGCCAAACCGGGGCAGCTCAGATCAGAGACAGCTGCTGCCTGCCCAACCGGGCAGCTCAGATACGGCTGCTGCCCGCCAAACCGGGGCAGCTCAGATCGCAATATAGATCAGATGAGAGCCAGGGGACGTCTCCCACCGGTCTCCGCTGGCCGTCCTATAGCGCATCCGCCAGGACTGTGCCAGCTCTAGTTTCAGACCTCACGAGTCACAGATTCGGATTCAGAACAGACACGGACAGACAAATGGAGATGAGCCAGCTCACCTATCAGTAGATCGATCCTAGCAGATCCATTGACCAGGGGTCTGGTGGGCTTGGGGAATCCCGGACGAGCCCCCAGATGTTATGCCCAGACCGTTTGTTCCCCAAAGAAGACCACCAGAGTCCAGAGTCAAAGCCAAGCGGCAAGGATCTTTACTACAAGTTCGAACCTGGTCCCTCCATTCCACCGCATACAAGAGGGCCCCGAACAATGCGAGTGTTTGCTTTTTTATAGCCTCAAAGTTACAGGGGAACAAAGGAATTCTTTTGGTTCCCGCTCTTTCAGTAAAACTTTGAACGGCTGTCCCCTCATCTGTCCCCTTATCGGAGACTTTCCTGGTGGTGTTTGTACTGGGCTTGTTTGTTTTGAGCCCGGGGGAAGTTTAAGAGATATATGGTGATATGTGGTGGGATGGGAGGATGGGATGTGTTTGTACTGGGCTTGTTTGTTTTGAGCCCGGGGCTGAGGAATGTGCACGGCTCTTTTCACAATGCCATGGTCTATTGTGTGCAGCAGGAAGGAAGAACCCATCAGGTGGTTACAGTGTGCCTATCAGACTGCTAGTTGATCATCTCTACACCATGAGTGCCTGGTCAGTGCAAGGCACCCTAATGAGTACTGGGGGAAGATCATGCATAGAGAGGGGTACATAGCAAGACAGCCTAGAAGAGATTTTTGTCCCACATTCTCGTTTTATAGAAGTGAGGAAACTGAGACCTGAGAGCAGGAGTGACTTACTCAGGATCACATAGCTCGGCAGTGGTGAGCAGGGCCAGGATCCAGGGCTCTTGTAGTTAGGTTCTTGCCTCAACAATCCTACAGAATGGTGAAACTGCTTTTGCAAAATTATAACTGAGGAAATCAAGACAGTGAAAGAAATCAGAACTAACTGACTCTATCTTGCTTCTAATCCTTAAGCTGTCCTTGTTCATTCCTGGATGTAGGCCGAACTAACTTTGGGAAGGAATTCAGTTATTGGTTTGACTCTGAAACAAAATTGATAACAGCCCTTTCCCAAAAAGACCCCCTTCTTGTCTGGGGTCCAAGAATGGCCCCCTTCTTGTCTTTGCTGGACTAACAAATTAGCTACAAGATTAGAAATTACAATTTAGGGGTCATGCAGCCTCTGGCTCCAGGAGTCTGAACCTCTCCAAGTTGCTTCTGGGGGTAAACATCACAACCTAAGATCAGTGCTTGAGATATTTTGCAGATCCTGCACTTGATGGATCAGCTGACACCACCCAGACCAGTAATCTGGCTCAACCAGCTCTGTGATCCCATTCAGAAATCAGCAAGAAGAACTCACTTCGACCCTCTATGATGTTATCGTAAGCCTGACCAATCAGCACTCCGCACTTTCCGAGCCCATACCAGCCAAATAATCTTTAAAAATTCTGATCCCCGAATACTCAGGGAGACTGAGTTGAGTAATAATAAAAATCCAGTCTCCTGCCCAGCTGGCTCTGCATGAATTACTCTTTTGCCATTGTAATTCCCCTCTCTTGATAAATCAGCTCTATCTAGGCAGCGGGCAAGGTGAACCCATTGGGCAGTTACAATGGTGTCATAAAAGAGGTGTGGGCCTGAATATTAGGAGAACCTGATTCTAGAATTAGGTCAGCTACTTACCATGTGACCTTGGGGACTTCATTTCACCTCCTTTAAGCCTCAGTTTTCCCATCTGTAAAACAGGGGATGGGACTAGATGGTCTCTTTGGTCTCATGTTTCAATAGTCAGGATAGGCTAGATTTTGCTGTGATAACAAAGAACCTCCAAATCTCAGTGGCTTAAGAAGCAAACCTTTTTTTTTATTTTTGTAAATTATTTATTATTTAGAAGGATTATCTTCAAATCAGTACAAATATTTCATAAATAATATCTGGCCATTTTCTAACCAATTGAGGAATTTGTTGCATAATAAGCCACCTTACATCTTTCAGCAAGAAAAGCATTAAATCTGAATAGTAAAGACATTATAAGGCCAGATGCGATGGCTCATGCCTGTAATGCCAACACTTTGGGAGGCCAAAGCTGGCAGATCACTTGAGCTCAGGAGTTCAGCCTGGGCAATGTGGAGAGATCCCATCTCTACAGAAAAATAAAAATTTAGCCAGGCATGATGGTGCACACCTGTAGTCCCAGTAACTAGGGAGGCTGAGTAGGAGGATCACTTGAACCTGGGAGGTCGAGGCTGCAGTAAGCCGTGATCACACCACTGTACCCCAGCCAGAGTCACAGAGCAAGACCTTGACTCAAAAAAAAAAAAAAAAAAAAAAGACATTACACAATGAATTAGGACACGATAAAAATTTGCTTTAAACATTTCTTTGGGGGAGGGGACATCAACGCTTCTACTCAATGAAGAGAAACATTTTTACAGTCCAGAGGGGTTTTATTTTTTTGCACCTATTATGCCATGAATCCATAAGAAAGAGGTTCTAGCAGCTCAGGCTCCTTCTCATTGGTTCTCACAAAGCGTGCTTCTCTAGTGGAGCAGGCTGGCACTTCAGCTGAATCCAGGTAACTTTCTCTTTGGCTTCCTTGTTTTTCTGACCATTTTTCTTCACATGCTTCAAGAAGCTATCTTGGCTCTCAGAGTGCTTAATGTGCTCAATATGCACATTGGTTCTCTTGGCAAGAATCTTGGCCTTGTTTGTTTATAATAATGCCAACAACATGCTGGGTGGCATTGTAGGTTCTTCCAGTATTGCCATGGTAACACTTGTGGGGCCTTCCTTTCTGAACAGTACCCATTTCCTTGATGTCTACAATATGGCCTTTCTTATAGATTTGCTTGTATGTGGCCAAAGGAACAACTCTGTTTTCTCTTTTTCTGAGACGGAGTTTCGCTCTTGTTGCCCAGGCTGGAGTGCAATGGCGTGATCTTGGCTCACCGCAACCTCCATCTACTGGGTTCAAGCGATTTTCCTGCCTCAGCCTCCCGAGTAGCTGGGATTACAGGCATGCAGGCATGCGCCACCACGCCCAGCTAATTTTTTATTTTTAGTAGAGACGGGATTTCTCCATGTTGGTCAGGCTAGTCTCAAACTCTCCACCTCAGGTGATTCGCCCACCTAGGCCTCCCAAAGTGCTGGAATTGCAGGCATGAGCTACCACACCCAGCCAACAGCTCTGTTTTCTAAAAGACCTAGAGAACATGTGTCGGGTGCCTCTCTTCTTTCCCTTTGTGTTCATTATTTTGGCAAATTACTGGAAGATGGCGGTTCCAGCCAACAGGGCAAAGGCCTCTTTTTCATTCACATCCTATGATCCTGTGGGTTGGCAGGACCCAGGCTGATGGAAGCTCAGCTTCCATCATGCATTTCATGCGGAAGAAAATATAATAAAGTGTATACTGGCCTTTAAAGCTTTTGGCCGGAAATGACCTGTGTCACTTCCACATATATTTTGTTGACCAAAGCAAGTCACGAGGTCATCTACCATGCACCCAGAAGACCCTAGAAATAATTGACAACAATCCTGCCTCCCATATGGTGCAAAGAGCTATGTGGATCAGTGAGGGTGGGGGTGGGGGTGGTGGGAGACACTTGCCCCAGTGGACTTCATGGAAAGACTTCATAAAGGCTAGAAGGGGTGGCAGGAGCAGAAGCAGAAGTGCCACAAAGGTCAAGAATGCAAACTTAATGGGGAACTGCCTAGTGCCTAGATGCGCTGAAGTACAAGTGCACTAGGGGAGAATAAGAAGCGAGACATCTGGCACCCGGTCATGCAGGGCCTTAAAGGCAATCAAGGGCCTTGAAGGGGTGTTTGCCTTATTTGCATTTGCTAGGCCCTGAATTTTTTTTTTTTTTTTGAGACAGAGTCTCCCTCTGTCATCCAGGCTGGAGTCCAATAACTGATCTCGGCTCACTGTAACCTCTGCCCCCCAGGTTCAAGTGATTCTCCTGCCTCAGCCTCCCAAGTAGCTGGAACTACAGGTGTGCACCACCATGCCCGGCTAATTTTTGTACTTTTAGTAGAGATGGGGTTTCACCATGTCGCTCAGGCTTGACTCAAATTTCTGAGCTCAAGTTGTCTGCCTGCCTCAGCCTCCAAATGCGTTGGGATTACAAGCCTGAGCCACCGCACCTGACCAGGCCCTGAAATTTCTGAGCTGGTTTGTGAGCTTATCAAGCAGTGTGTGGGATGGCACCAGCAGCTGTAGAGATGAGGTGAGGAGAGTACAAAGGAGTATGCAGACCAGGAGGCCACTGCTATCCTTTGGGGAGAGGTGACAAGGCTTCAAGGCCTGATGCTTTATTTTAGGGCAGGTGCAGCAGGGGAAATAGAACAAATGCAAGAGTAACTACATGGGAAAGAACCTAGCACAGGTCTTGGTACCTTTGACATGTGGCCTGAATTTGGTGACCAGTTGATGGTATCTAAAGAGGAGGAGGGAAGAATGAAGACAAGCTGGAAGATTTGAGTCCGCATGCCTGGAAAAAATGGGTGCTATCTGCAGAAAGCAGGGAGTCAGGATGGGGAGCTGGTTTGAGATGAGGGGTGTGGGGAGGAGTGCTGAGTTCTAAAGGTGACCATTGAGTTTCTTCATTCCCTCCTCTCTTCATGGGAGTATGGAGAAGAGGAGAATGGATTGCTGGAGTGTGTAGTTGGGTTGAAGCAGTCCTTCTGGATATGAAATTCAAGCCAGTGTCCCCAAAACCACTAGGGAGACTGTGGTAGGCCAGGTCTCACTAAGGCAGGCCTCCATAACAACTGTTTCAGCACTGACTGAGTGGTTAAGTTAAATATTAAAATCTGAAAGTGCCAGTGCCCTATTACAAAGGCTAGAATGTAACAAAAGCCCACCAAGAATTTTGCCTAGGCCTTTCCTGGGCCTTGAAGGATGACAAGATAATGAAGGAATTCTTAACAGGGCCCTCTTAGAATTAGACACGTTTTTTGGGGCGTCTGAAGAAACTCCCCAGGCCTCCACAAACAAATTTATGGGGGGGTCTGAAGGAACTCCCCAAACCTCCATGATTTAGCAGGAGACAAGTCCTGGACCTATTTAGATTAAGTATATTTACTGAGGCTCCAGAGAAAGGTCTTCGAGACTCAGACCTCAGTTACATATTAAAAGAATTTAATCACTTATGTCTTTAGATGAATGCGCACTTACACCTAGACATATAACTTAGAAGGTATATAAGCTCTGGAAAACTTTATAATTTTGAGTTAGTCTGGGGAGAATTTCTGGGCCTTCTTCCTACAACCAGTTACAGAAATAAAAACTCCCTTTTCTCCCAGTTCATGTGTATCTTGTTAGTATTAGAATAATAATGAATAAGCAGCTTATTAGAATAAGCAGCCTGACCCTCAGTTTAGTTCAGGAACAAGACTATGAGAGGATCTTTGAGTTGTCCAGCCTGTGTTTTCTGAGCATGCAAAGATACACGCAGTGGTCTTAGCATCCCAAAGGAGCAGGGGTGATTTGTTTGGGAGTTGCCTGGAACTGCCTTGGCATGCGTTTTTCTAAGGGGGCCTTCTTGGGAAAGGAAAGGGTATCTCTGCCCCTCTAGTAGATGGAGAGCCTGTGGTGCTCCCTCCTGAACTCTAAGGCCGTGGCAAGAGGACACTCTGGGCTAGAATCATGGTCAAAGGCATGGGTAAAGTACAGTGCCAAACAAAGGAGACCGGGCTCATCAGCTGTTCATCTCTCTAAAGGGTCATTTTTGGGTCTCCTATTCTCCATGCTGAGGCTGATGGCTTCTGAGAGACAGGGAGAAGAGCCAAAAGGAGGAGTCAGCTCTGACTCCAAGTCCCTGCTGTGGGTGACTGAAGGAGCCCCTGTCTCCACTGGACGGGTATGGAAATCCCCGACCCCTGAGGCTTAGGGTCTGTAGAATAACTAGGCTGGCATCAACTGTTCCTTCTGGAGAGGACTCAGTTTCCAACAGTCATTTTGTGTATTCTGACCAGATCTCAACTAGCCATTTCCAAAGCCACTACTATCATCCTGAGTTAATCTAGAAAAGATGTTGACATTCCTTCCAGCCCCTGCTGCTCACCATCCTCCTTCAAGACTCTGAATGGGATTATTTAAAGTAATAATGAAAAGCAAAACAGGAAATTCTTATCTGTTTTGGCAGGAAATTCTTTAGCTGTGTGGAAGGTTCTGCCCTGGGGGTTTGTGCCCTCCAGGAACTGTTCTGCAATGATTTATGGTCCAAGATGGCGCCAGCCCTTCCTTGGCCCACGGGGTGAGAGAGGGAGGCATATGCTGGACCCTGGGAAGCAGGATTTGCATTATCTTGAAATGTACATTTCTATTGATAACATATTCATTGTCTCCACTCATAAGTTATGGTCCTGTTTTTGTCTTGTCCTGGAATAAGGAGTAGCAAATTCAGGCGAAGTTAAGATGTTCCATTTCAGGTTTGAAAAGCTTCATTCTTTAGAATGTGTTACTTTATGTGAAATCCTAGGTAATAGAACATAGAGGAGAAGCTGTTGTGATAGACACTTTATGTAGGTCGTGTTATGTTCTCTCCCTACAGGTATTATTTTCTCCATCTCACAGATGTGGAAACTGAAGCTCACTGAAGTTAAGCAACCCGGTCAAAGTCACATAAGGACTAAAGGGTGGAGCCCAGAGGAAATGTGTTTTCATTAGACTCTGAGTGACCCTGAGGTCCAGGCCAGGCCAGCTTTGCTCCCGTCTGTGTCCCCAACACCAGGCAGAGTGCGTGGAATACAGCAGGCACTTGAGAAACAGATTCTGGATGAAAGGATGAAGGTGTGGGATCTGTTAGCTGCAGTGTCCTGTGGCTAGGCCTCCTTGTTCCTGTTCCCATGTGGTCTTCTGATTATTTCTAGTGTTCACCACACCGGAGATGACAAATTTCACAAAAATGCTGAGGGACTGATTGTTGGGTGTCACTGAGAGCTAGTCTCTCTCTTTCTCTCTGTCTCTCTCTTTCTAATTACCTATTGGGAGTTACATCCTTCTGTTGGTTCCACGACTTTGGGCTTTCATCTCCCATTCCTTTTTATAAGATTCCTAGCCAGGCGCGGTGGCTCACGTTTGTAATCTCAGCCCTTTGGGAGGCTGAGGCGTGTGGATTGCCTGAAGTCAGGGGTTCGAGACCAGCCTGACCAATGTAGTGAAACCCCGTCTCTACTAAAAATACAAAAAAAAAAAAAAAAAAAAGCTGTAATCCCAAGTACTAGGGAGGCTGAGGCAGGAAATCACTTGAACCCCGGAGGTGCAGGTTGCAGTGAGCCGAGGTAGCGCCATTGCACTCCAGCCTGGGCAACAAGAGTGAAACTTTGTCTCAAAAAAAAAAAAAAAAAAAAAAAAGATTCCTTCCTTTGGAATCTGCATTAGAACAAAGCTGGTTCTGAAAGTGCTCAGAGGCCCACCTCTGAGGCTCAAGGGCCGATCTGTGTTGGAGCTGGCTCCTCCACAAACCCTCCTTCCTCCCTCATTGTCTTGACAATGTCTTGCTTAGGAGTCAGAAGACCTAGCTTCCAATAACAGGGCTGTCATTAACTGGCAGGCACTTGTACTTCTGAACCGGTTTCTTCATCTTTATTTTATTTGGCTGGCAAAAGATTTTGTCTGTAGCTGATTTTTGAATGCCTTTAACTACCAGGGCATGCGATCTCCTGTTCTACCAGTCCAGCGTGGCTTGTTGGCTTAGAGCCATCTACTTCACTTGTTTCCATTTGAGTTTGAATCTTCAGACAAAATGGTTCATGTATCCTCTTCTGGTGCCAACAACCCCTGTGTATGTGATTCTAGGATGCTTACCATGCCCCTTCACCCTGGCCTTTGCTTCCTATTCAAGAGGTTTGTCACTGGCGATGGTGTTTTCTCCATTGTCAAGCCTCCTCTATGGCTGGTGCTTCATACCTGGTGCCCCATACCTGGTGCCCCGACACTTTGCCTCTCTTCATGCCTGCTGACTGAGTCACTTCAAATTTCCACCACCATGGGCTCTTGAACTTGTGACTTCTTGGCCTGATTTTTATACCCACATTGTTAGCACTGACTGATATTAAGGTTCTCCACAGGTCTGACTGATCTGAGCAATCCCATATTCATTCATTCATTTATTCATCCATCCAAGAAATATTTATGTTAACTCATTGTTAACTTGCAGGGCCTCACTCTGCTGCCCAGGCTGGAGTGCAATGGCATGACCACAGCATACTGTAACCTCAGACTTCTGGGCTCAAACAATCCTCTCACTTCATCCTCCCGTGTAGCTGGAAATGCAGGTGTGCACCAACATGCCTGGCTATTTTTAAAAATTTCATAGAGACGGGATCTTGCTATGTTGTCCAGGCTAGTCTCAAACTCTTGGCCTCAAGCTGTCCTCCCACCTTGGCCTCCCAAAGTGCTAGTTGTGAGCCACTGCACCCCACCTCATTGTTACTTTTGGTGCTGCTAACTTACTTATAGAATGGACATAAGAATTCTTAGAATGGGCCTGAGAATTGACAATCTGTTTTTATTTATCCCTTCTAATTTGATAAGTAGGCTAACACTTGGAGATACGCGTTATATACCTGTCATAGTGTTACCAGTGGGTCTTTGTTCTTAGAGCTCCCGAGATGGCGGCAAGCCTTTTGCTCTCTGACCTGGGGTTCTTGGCATCACGGATTCCAAGGAATGGAACCTTGGCCCATGCGGTGAGTATTACAGCTCTATTAGAAGCCATGGGTCACGGAAGAGAACTGTGGAACCCAGTGACTAGTGTTCAGCTTGATTAGGACAAACCCGGGCCCTTAGCCGCGCAGGAACAATAGCGAACCTCTAGCCCGATAGGGAACGGCAATGGGCGCCTTGCTGATCAGAAGCACAGCGTACACCCTGCTGGATCCGGAGGGGTGGAAGTTAGCGGCAGGTCTGCGACAGTGGCAATCAGTAGTGGTGGACGGTGAGCAAAAGCTCAGCTTGAGCCGGAACAAACACGGACCAGAAGAGTGTGCAGCTGCAAGATTTAATAGAGTGAAAACAGAGCTCCCATACAACGGGAGGGGACCCAAAGGGGGTTGCCACCGCTGGTTCGAATGCCTGGGTTTATATCCTCATCATTGTCCCTCCCCCTGTGCTCTCAGGTGATAGATGGTTGACTATTTCTTTACCTCCTGCTTTTAGCCTAACGGGTATTTTAGTGAGCTCTCTTTACTACCTGACTGGTCAGGTGTGAGCTGAGTTACAAGCCCCGTATTTAAAGGTGGGTGCAGTCACCTTCCCCAGCTAGGCTTAGGAATTCTTAGTCGGCCTAGGAAATCCAGCTAGTCCTGTCTCTCAATAGTCCATTTGGGTTGCTATAACAAAATACCATCGACTGGATGGCTTATAAATAACATAAATTTATTTCTCACATTTCTGGAGACTGGGTAGTCCAAGAAGAAGGCACTGGCATATTCAGTGCCCGTGAAGGCCCATTTCCTGGTTGATAGTCCTCACATGGTGGAAGGGGCCAGGCAGCTCTCTGGGCCTCTGTTATAAGAACACTAATCCCATTAGTGAGGGCTCCACCCTCATGGCCTAATCACCTCCCAAAGGCCCCACCTCCTAATACCATCACTTTGGTGATTAGGTTTCAACATATGAATTCTGGGGGGACACAAACATTCAGATCACAGCAATGCCTGTTTTACAGATGAGGGGATGGAGACTCAGAGTTCTCAAGTTACCTACTCCGAGTCACAGGGCTAATAGCAGCAGCGCCAGGAGCCATCCACTGGTCCTCTGATTTTATCTTTTCAAGATGCCTTTTCGTTTCTCACTCCTGACTGAAAGGGGAGAGGCATTTCCAGGTTTGGAGAATTTCCTAAACTCAGAAAAGATGTTCTAAAAAGAAATTGTGTGCCTCAGCACTTCTCCTGAGAAATCACTGTTACAAAAAGTGGGTCCAGGATGGGGGGAGGCTGGGTAGGATGAGGCATCAAAGGGATTTGAGAATGTGAGCTCTACTGGGAAGTGGCTGGGTGGGAGGGGATGTTATAAATAAAGTTTTGATGCCACAAAAGAAATTGTACTTGAATACAAAATTCTCTTTTTAATTCTCAGCAAGGCAAGTTACTTCTATAGAAGGATGCACCCTTACAGATGGAGCAATGGTGAGTGCACACTTGGACAAGGGAGGGGAAGGGGTTCTTATCCCTGACACACGTGGCCCCTGCTGCTGTGTTGTTCCCCTATTGGTTAGGGTTAGACTGCACAGGCTAAACTAATTCTGATTGGCTAATTTAAAGAGAGTGACAGGGTGAGTGGTTTGGCAGGAAAAATGGTTATGACAGAGCAGGTAATCGGAATGAGTCAGGTGGAGCAGGTAATCAGAATGAGTCAGGTGGAGCAGGTAATCAGAATGAATCAGGGTGGAGCAGGTAATCGGAATGATTCAGGTGGAGCAGGTAATCAAAAAAGGTTGCTTTATGAGGAAGTTAAGTTTAAAAGTAGAAGGCAAAGAATTGAACATACTGACATATTGATTCTTTGAAAAGAAACTTAGAACTCATATCTAACAGGGAGAAAGATGGGGCACACAATGGCACATACTGCAGACCGGGGTGCTTCCTCCCAAGGCCCTGGGGAACCCTCTTGAGGACTTGAGGTTTTAGAAAAGGGCATTGTCAGGAGCTGGCAGCCACCTGTGAATTGGTGGTAATGAATGTACTAACACTGTTACCTGTTAGGAGGAGTAAGAAACACAGTCAGAAGATGCTTGGGAGGACCTTGGAGGAGAGGCAAGTTCTGGGAATTTCTGTGGGTAGGCTTTAGGGGATTTTGTAGCATTTGGGAAAGTGTTTTGAGCCAAAGCAGAAGACCAGCCTGCGGCCTCGGCTTTACAAACTATTTGTCAGGGCTGAGGTCTAACAGAGTGATGGCCTGACCTAAGCTGGAGGACAGAGAGCTGAAGGTCAGTGATCAGAAGGCTCTACACAGCAGAGAGAGACCAAGAGTTGAATCTTGCACCAAGCTAACTGAGCTACTAAGAGTGTGTTTCTGTGATTTATAAACCTATCTGTCCTTTGTGTGCCAAGATATTACTTCTCAGTGTCATAAAAATTGGCGTATAAAAATATCTGTCTTCCTTTCCCAGGTTAACCTTCTCCAGGATCCTGTAGTTATCTCACTCTATCCTCTCCCTGTCCCCTTTGTGTTTTGTAGGGATGACTCACTCATTGCAGTTTGCCTGGGACTTTACTGGTCTAAGTGTTACAGGAAAGGGTTTCGGATCCAGAACCCAAGAGAGGGTTCTTGGATCTCATGCAAGAAAGAACTCAGGGCAAGTCCTCAGTGCAAAGTGAAAGCGAGTTTATTAAGAAAGTAAAGGAATAAAAGAATGGCTACTCCGTAGACAGAGCAGGCCCTAGGGCTGCTGGTTGCTCATTTTTACAGTTATTTTTTGATAATATGCTAAACAACGGGTGAATTATTCATGCTTCCCATTTTTAGACCATATAGGGCAACTTACTGATGTTGCCATGGCATTTGTAAACTGTCATGATACTGGTGGGAGTGTAGCAGTGAGGACAACCAGAGGTCACTCTTGTCGCCATCTTGGTTTTGGTGGGTTTTGACTGGCTCCTTTATTGCAAGCTGTTTTATCAGCAAGGTCTTTATGACCTGTATTTTGTGCTGACCTCCTGTCTCATCCTGTGACTTAGAAGGCCTTAACTGCCTGGGAATGTAGCCCAGTAGGTTTCAGCCTGATTTTACCCAGCTCCTATTTAACATGGAGTTGCTCTGGTTCACACGCCTCTGACATAAGCACTGAAAGTCCCATGACCCAGGAAACCCCCAATATGGGCAAACTAGGACAGTTGGTGACCTTAAAGGTCTTTTCCTCCACCGACTCCTTCTTAACCTGTGAACATTCCCATGTCACCTCTTTGTTAACCAATTCTGCTTCCCTTGAGCTCCTATTAATTCTTTTTCATCTATGGACTCCTAAACTTCTTCCAAGTGTAGTCCATGCTCTCACTATGTCCCTCACCTTCTAGAGGACTCCTAAACTTTCTCCTACCAAACTTCACTTGCCCTCCCTCTTGATAATGTTTCCATTGCATTTAGCACTACTGGGTTCTGGGACCATATTTTCTCCTTCCATCTCTAAAGCTGCTATTTCTCTGTCTCAGATCTAGGAAGTAAACCCTGCCTCTGCTATCTCTGTCCATTTGGGACACCCCTCAGGGCCCAGGTCTTAGGTCTGTGCTTTCACTGATTTTTCCTGTAGGAAAAGCCTACAAGAGTCAGGTGGGCAATGCAACCTCTTAGGAAGCTAGAATGGAGATGGAGTGAACCAGACAGTATGTGCTCCATCTAAAGAGGTTTTACTTTAACAGGTTTTTAGAAGAGTGGGCCACCCTTGGTTTGAGTGCACAACTTTTGAGGTATAGCTGCAATCAGAAGTAAATTTTCAGGAGGATACGTGATCTAACCTGGGAAAGGAGTATTTCCACTGAAGGGCACAGTGGTAAATCTGGCTATACCTTATGCAAGAATTCATTACTCAGCTTTTGGAAATATCCCATTTTTGACTTGGGAGAAGTGTTCTTGGCCTTACATTGGGTTGAGAAGGCTCTTATCCTCACCTGACTTTGTGCCACCTTTATCCCCCAGTAGGTGATCAACAAGTTCCTAATCACACAGGTCATCACAGAGCAGTTATGACCTTGATGGGAACAGATAAGAACCAACTAGTGAAGTCCTGGGAACATCGTTAATGTGGGGAAAAAAGTCTTCTAGCTGATAAAAATCTTTTCACTCATCACAGATTCATTCATCTTTCCATTGCAATTAAGGGGCAGCGTGTGGCATGATAGTGAGCCCGTGATGATAAGCAACTAATGAACAGATAGATCACATGAATTTCAGACACGAACAAGGTCAACAGCTTGAATATTTAAGCTGTTTTTAGTATTCAGTGTCACATGTCTAGAAAGGACTGTGAAGAATAATTTGTTTATTCTTCTGGTCTCTAGTGGAGCTGCATGTAAATAATCTCGTATTTTACATATTCCAAATTTTTATTATTTCCTTAAAGATTTTGTGCCCTTGGCTCCTTTATTAAAACAAATTTCTTGGGTGGATCACCTGAGGTCGGGAGTTCGAGACCAGCCTGACTAACATGGAGAAACCCTGTCTCTACTAAAAATACAAAAATAGCTGGGCATGGTGGCGCATGCCTGTAATCCCAGCTACTTGGGAGGCCGAGGCAGGAGAATCACTTGAACCCGGGAGGCAGAGGTTGTGGTGAGCCAAGATCGCGCCATTGCACTCCAGCCTGGGCAACAAGAGTGAGACTCTGTCTCAAAAATCAAAAACAAAAACAAAAAAAATTTCTTCCTTCCCTTTTTTAGCATTTTTTTGATGAATGTTTTATAGGCTTTAGAGTTGAATATAAAGTCAGTAAAACATACGTCTCTATCCTTAAAAAGTCTTCATTAGAGATGAAAGAACAAGATATACACAAGAGCAATGACTCTTGCAAAGACTTATTGCTAATCCTAGATCTGCCATTTATTGGATGGCAACCTTGGGCAAGTAACTTCATCTCTTGCACCTCATCTCAGCTTTACCCTTTAAGTTTCTTTTCTGTAAAATGGGAGTTATGATAAGTGTGCTGACTTTAGAGGGTTGTTCTGATGTCCAGATGAAATGCATGTGAAGGACTTCACCTGGTATATATTAAGTACTTAACACATGTTAGCAATCATTAGTAACTTTAATACTCACACAAGTTCTGGTAATATTACCTTTATTTTATAGGTTAAAAAAATACCTGATATTTAATCAACCAAGGCTACTACATGGTTTATTTGGGCTTCCAAATTAGGCCTACTGACTTTATAAAATAAGCATTTTCTTCTGGATGATTCTACCTCCCCGACACAAGAGGTTTCTCACTGGTGATGGTGTTTTCTCCATTGTCAAGCCCCCTCTATGGCTGGTGCTTCATACCTGGTGCCCCAACACTTTGCCTCTCTTCATGTCCACTGACTGGGTCACTTCAAATTTCCACTACCCTGGGCTCTTGAACTTGAGACTGCTTGGCCTGGTTTTTATACCCACATTGTTAGCACTGACTGATGTTAAGGTTCTCCACAGGTCTGACTGATCTAAGCAATCCCATATTCATTCATTCATTCATCCATCCAATAAATATTTATGTTAACTCATTGTTAACTTGCAGGGCCTCACACTGTTGCCCAGGCTGGAGTGCAATGGCATGACCACAGTACACTGTAACCTCAGACTTCTGGGCTCAAAAAATCTCTCATCTCACCGTCCCGTGTAGCTGGAACTGGCCTCAAACAATCCTCTCACCTCACTCTCCCGTGTAGCTGGAACATGTTGCAAGAAACCTCTCGAATTGATGGTGTAATGTTGTCCCAGTAATACCAAGAGTTCAGGAAAGCAAAATAGAAGGCTTCAGTATTCAAGGAGGTACATTTCACCATGCTCTGGAGTAAGTGATGGTAACAGAAGTTGAGGTTTTGTGAGGTCTCTGGGTGTCCGTTAAGCATAGGGGAGATCCAAATGAACTGTTGACATCAGGCACACTTTTGCCTTTCAAGGGTTGTCCTTGTCGCCATTTGCATGACTCAACTTCAGCAGGAAGAGAGGGCAGAAGTTTGGCGTGTTGGGAAGGTTTGAGGACTCTCCTGTGGCTGCAAGGCCAAATCTCAGACTCACCAGCTCTGGTGTGTGACCGGCACAGCCGGGCAAGGCTGGAGGCTTCGTAGGTTGCTGCCCTTAGGACCCCACTTGCTGGGCCTGTGCTGACACGTCCAGCGCCAAACACCAGCAGATCGCCTATGATTAGCCTAGGCAGTTGGGAAGAAATGACAGGAATAGGAAACATAAGGCTGCCCTCTGTTAGCTTACAGCCTTGTTGGCAGACAAAAGAAAGACACTTGAACCCTTAATAAGTGCTCAGTTGCATGTTATTTGGTGTTGCATTTGTGGGTACCATCAAGTTCAGGAAAGGGAGAGGTCACTGTGGACTTGTGACAGAGCTGAAAAGAGGGGAATGTGCTACCAATCAGAGTGGGCTTGTGTCCTACCTGCCTTCTGCTGGAGGTTTTTGGCAGGCAACATCAGGAGGAAAGGGGATAGTGCCATGCCTTTGCCCAAGTGCTGCAAAGCGGTGAAAGGGAGGAAGGCAATTGTAATGTATTGAGCACCTTGTCTGTGCTAGGTCCATTACAGACATTGTTTCACTTTATTCTCATGAGAACCCTGTGACAGTGGGTTCAATTGCCTGTATTTTACAGATGTGGTTCAAAGAAGGGTTCAATAACCTGTCCAGGTGATAAGCTGCAGAGGCACTGGTAATGGGCTTGGTGGCCTTGAGAGAGGACTGTTTAATAATATGCAAACGTTGTCCAGAATCTTTGAATTGCTCAAGCAGAGGCACTTTTCAGTGTCTTCTTTCCAAAACTGGAATTGCTTAACAGAAACAGGATAGGAAGGTTGTGGTAAGGTATGGTTTGCAAAGTCGTTCTCAGGTGCTCTTTAAAACTGTTGCACTGCTAAAGAAATGGAACAAAAAACAGTTAACACATAAGCAAGCACACACACAAATGCACAGAGTTTCTCTATCTCTCTCTTTCACACACACACACACACACACACACACACACACACACACACACACACACACTTGTGGATGCTGAAGCCCTGTAGACACTGCAGTGTTCCCAATACTTTGGCCAAAAAAAAGCTGGATTAGGGCCAGAAACTACAATAACTGAAATAACTTCGTATGAAACCGTTGCAGGCAGCGGGAAGAGTCAGAGGAAGGGCACTGGAGAGATTATTTTGCTTTTTATCCTTGCTTAATTAATGCTCACAGTGATGGGAGGGTGGACTGAAATTGATCATCTTTCCCCCATCACAAATATGCCCTTTTTATCTAAAAAAAAAATGACTGCGGTTTGGGCCACATGAATGATACATTTGGCTTTCAAAGGATATTTCATTTTTGCAGTGGAAGAAAATTAAGGTGTTCATTAAAAAAACAAAAACAACAACAAAAAACTTATCTAAAGAGTTGCATTTCCTGAGCTTCGAAGAAAAAAATATCTTTCCCTTCTCATGACTTATCTCCCTTTCTTTCCACAATAAGTCATCCTGGGTTATTTTTTTCCATACGTGGATTGAATGAGACCAACAACAAAAGGAAATGATAGGACATGATGATCTCAAAGCTTAGCCATGATGGAAGGTAGTTCTCAACAAGAGAACTGATGTGGGTTGCAGAGAAGGGGCTCACAGGAAAGGAAACCAAGGGCTCCCCAGATAAGCAGATAATTAATAACATAACCAGGCCCCAAACCCCAGCTCAAAACATGAAACTCTCACCATGATATCCAGCAGTCACTGATTTTATTATTTTTTAATTTTATTTTGATGGGAAAGAAGGAGCCAGAGTACCCAACTCCAGTGACCCAGAGCTCATGCCAGACAGTATTTCCTTTACTCCTACATATAGATATTGAAGTCCACCTGTACAGACAGGATCATGATTTCTTTCTTTTTTTAATTAATAAACATAATTTTTAAAAAATTTTTTTGTTTTTTTGAGACTGAGTCTTGCTGTTGTCGGCCCAGGCTGGAGTGCAATGGTACGATTTCAGCTCACTGCAACCTCTGCCTCCTAGGTTCCAGCAATTCTCCTGCCCCAGCCTCCCAAGTAGCTGAGATTACAGGCACCTGCCACCATGCCCTGCTGATTTTTGTATTTTTAGTAGTGGCGGGGTTTCACCATGTTGGCCAGGCTGGTCTGGAACTCTTGACCTCAGGTGATCCCCCTGCCTCAGCCTCCCAAAGTGCTGGGATTACAGGCATGAGCCACTGCGCCTGGCCAACAAACATTACTTTTTAAAGCAATTTTAGGTCCACAGCAAAGTTGAACAGAAAGTACAGGGAGTTCCCGTATATCCCTTGTACCCCACCCCACACAACTTTCCTCATTATCAACATCCTGCTCCAGAAAGCACATTTGTTGCAATAGAATCTACACTAACACATCACTGTCACCCGAAGCCACAGTTTACCCTAGGGTTCACTCTTAGTGTTCTACATTCTGTGGGTTTCCACAAATATATAATGACTAACTGCTTTTCAGATGCAATTCTTTGTGCATGTTTCAAAGGCATAATATTATAATGACTAGACAGTCATTGCTGGAAGATACTGCATCCAGAAGTAATTGGTCTGGACATATGAGTGGCCAAGGACCGTCACAAGGAGACAGAACTTCATCAGTGACTGTCTGAGATTTGGGGAGACATGATGATTTCCTGGGTCGTGTTCGGCCCCCAGATCCTGAGGTCTTGTAGCCTAGGCCATACACAATCAGCAACAGATTTCCAAAGGCATATTCTATGAGGGGTGTTGCTTACAAACTCCAACCACTAGGATCCTCACCACGAAGACCAGTTGGAATTCACTATGGCCAGGTTGTTATTCATTTAAAAGTATCTGCAGAGAATTCTTTTTCTCAAGACCTTTCAAAGATGGTAAAGTGATTGAGGATATGGAATAAGATCTTTGTGGTTTACTAAACTGTTAACTATTTATAGCATGTATTTATGTATATAATAAACTATATATAAGATACAATATGGGTTGGATATTAAGTTTGACTCCTCTTCACTGAGGAACTGGTGAAACCTTAGTCTTGAGGTGAATGCGCCACAGTTCCCCGGGTATGTGCCAGGAAAGACACTGACAACTGGTCATGGAAACCGCACTGCTCTCCGACTCCTATCACCAGCAGTGTTCCAGGCCTGCTGCCAATCCATAGTCACTTTGATTTTGAAACCAGCTGTGGGTATCCTGACCCCCCTCAGGTCTTTTGTTGTCATCGTTCTTTGTCATCCACTGATCTTTTGTATCCTATAAGTCTGCAATTGAAACTGTCTCATCCTTGTCATTAGGGCTTTTAGATTGAATGTTAGAAAGTCTCAGTTTTTATATGCAGTTGTTCTAGGCTGCTGCTTAAGGGCAGTATCTTCATCAATTTCATTTCTAAGGAAGTGTCCCTCCCTTGAATGCTTGCTTTATGTAAAGCTGGGGCTGGAGCTGCACCTCAGGAAAGGATGCCTTCTCTCTCATCTGCCAACTTGTCTCTCTGAGCTGTGGCAGGTCCTATAACAGGAGAGATTTGCCTTTTCTAAGAAAATAAGAAACTACAGGTGGAACAATCTGAGCAATGGTCTCACTCTGCACAGAATGAGCCCTGTGGTCCTTCTCATCATTCTGTAAGAATGACCCTCTGGCTGGAGCTGCCCAAGGGGTAACTTTGGGGCCACTTTCACAGGAGAAGTCCTGCACATTCCATGGCTCCATCTTCTCCCAGTGATTCAAAGTGGCCTGCCAAGGATCTGGTGCCATGTGGTACATATTTTCTGGCAAGACCACTGCACCTATTCACATGGTCAGCTAAGTAATCCCCAGCAGGCCATCCTCTGATTGGATTTGTCATCGAGCAATTGATTGTTCATTAATGCCAACAAGTATTTATTGAGCATAGACAGTGTTGCAGGTCATGTTCCCTGGGAAGCAGACTCTGAGATGGAGTTCATCATGCAAAACGTTTATTAGAGAGTGGCTTTGGCTTTACACTTGGAAAGGGGAAGGAAGAGAAGCAAGATTGGGCAGAGGGAGCAGTTGGGCTCTAATGCAATCACAAAGGCTCAGCTGACCCTATAAGGAGTTCTGAAGCTGGGATGTCCCTTCAGAACTGTTCCAGGTTGGGGCAAGGGGGCCAGAACTTCATATGCCCTCATTGACCAGTCATTGGGTACAGCTGCCCCTGGGAATGGGGTGTGACATAAGCAGTGAGGAGGCAGAACTCTGCAGGTGAGGGAAATTTCTGGAGACAGCTTGAAGTGGAGCAGCTGGATGAATAAGTCCTTTACCGCTCATAGGGGAGCTAGGGAAGTAGCAAGGTATGTATTGCTCTGTGCAAAGCATATTCTGTGCCCCTAAGAAGCTTATTATCTGATAGGTGGAATTAAACAAGTGTGCAAGTGACAGTGTTATAAGGTGGCATCAGGCAGGTGGCACTTCCAAAGCTGTAGGGGTTTGCAGATGGCAGGGATGGTGGGAGTGGGGTGTCACATTTGCTTGGAGGAGATATTTGCACTGGGTCTTGGAGAATCCTAGCTTGAGGATTTTTGTCATTTTCTAGTCATTAGCCTGATTGAAATCCTTGGTGCATGAAGAGGACTTCTTTCACACAGACCACTAAACCAGGATTACAGACTAGACATTAAGTAAATCCCCAGGGCTGATAAATAACATCTGGCCAAGTGCTATAGCTCAGAGTTAGTTTTCTTGTTTTCTCTTCATCTCAGGAAGTTCCAGGAAATGTCGCTGAAGAGTTCAATGCTATCGTTATCTCAGGCCTCAATTCCTGTGGCTCTTGGATGCACCAGGGTATCAAGAGGATAAGCTGCAGCTGCTTGAGGCTGAAACGGTTACTCTGCGCAGGGCAAGAAGCACCAGCTGAGTTCTTTGCAGTGAGTTATATCTTTTCATTCCATTGCATATTCCTGAAGACTAGGCTTTTCTGGAATGAGGGGAATTGCCTTGTATGGCCAAGAAAGCTGTGGAGACATTTAGGAAGCAGAGATGATCTGGAGGGGAATTCCACATATAAGCAGGTGCCCACATGGTGTCAGGTCCAGACACCTGCCTGACACTCCTCTCTTGCTGCTTTCCTTGCCAGACTAACAGGAACCCCTCTCACTGGGCTTAGGAGGCTCCTGTTAGACTCATATCTATGACCAGAGTCAGGGCTGCAGCATCTGACCCCATGGTCACACATACAGCCTCTTAGTTCCTCAGATCAGCCAGCTGTTCCATAGCAAAACTCAGCCCTGTAGGATGGAGCAGACATGGATGATGGGAATGGAGAGTGTGTGTGTGAGAGAGGGAGAGACAGAGACAGAGAGAGAGAGACTCTCTCTGTGTGTGTGTGTGTGTGTATGCATGCATGCACATGCACGTATGCATGTATTAGTGGCCTAGAGAGGACAGAATGCCCAGTCAGGAGAGGGGTGGTCCTCTGGCATCCTGAGCTGGGCCTGGATGGGCAGGAGAACAGGAGGGGGTGGCCTGTGAGAAAGGAAACCTGGACTGAAGTCAGATTTCACCAATGTTATGATGCCGCTAAGCTTGAGATTCTTTCAAAGGTGAACCAAATCCTAGTTCTGCCCTGTGATGGGACTGAGATGCAGTAATGGGTCCCCTCCTTTCCATAGTGATCTGGCATTTGCCACTGCCTTAGCTCCTTGTCTTCAAGGAGGTTTAAGAAATGCTATAAAAAAGCACTGGCTGTCAGAAAAGGAAACTTTACAACATAGTGTGATCCTGACACTTTGCAAATGAAGAGAAACATTTGCCATTAGAGTCATGCGTTCAACACACTGGAGGATCTGCTGTCAGCCTTGGAGTTCTCAGGTGGTCTGCATCGTAACCAGACTGTCATGCCGCGATATACCCAAACCCACCCCAGTGAGTGCCCCTTGAGTGTCCATAGCCCCTTGTCAGCACCAGATCATGATGGCTGGGAAGCCAGGCAGGGACTTTGGGATATGCATTTACCTAGGAGGCAGTGGCCACAGTAGGCTAGGGCTGCAGGTTCCCCACAGGTCATCTCCAGGCCCCTGGGCACCTTTCAAGTATTCAACACTGTAAACATTGCTGCACTCATATCCTTGGCAGGATCCCCCAACTCCACATCTCTTCTAGTCTCTTTTTCCTTTGTACTTTTACAGGGCTTGATTCTTTCCTTCCTTCCCATGTATAGGATTCTCACCTCTTCCCTGAAGCATGCCTCTTCTAGCACATTGGCAACAAAACTCTCTCATGTAGAGTGTTTACATTGTTGGTGAACTTTCCCATCTCCTTGTTGCCTCATATCTCCAAATGTCTGAAGTGACCCCACTTGGGGAAAGAATAAACAGAGGCACAAAGAGGCCCCATGGCTTGTTCTGTTGGAGGAACTCAGGTCACCAGATGCCCATGCACCTGCTCCCGCCGGACTCTCTCTGTGGAGTTGGTGTTTTTCTGTGCTGACCTGCCCTCAGGCCATGGCTGCCACCACTACACTTCAGTGATGCGCCCTGGGATGGGGAAGGGTACCCTACACTTCATGAAATTCTAAGGGAAGGACATAGAACTGCTACTTCTGACATGTCCTTATTTTATAGCCTCAACTGTCTAACATGCACATATTCATCCCAATTAATTCTTAGGAAGGGATTCTTGCTTTGAAAATTCCCCCGCAGCATTCTTTCTGAGAAACGCTGTCATGTCCTCTCCTATCTTCAATTATCTTGCAAAAAACCACCTCTGTGTAGTGTCCCAACCTGACCCAAACACACATAGAGATGCACAAACACACACACACACACACACCCTCCATGAAGCCTCTCTTGCTGCAGCCTAGGTCCCCTCTGTGCAATCTGTACATGGCAGCAGTGCTCAGGCACCATTGGTAGGTGGGCAAACACAAAGTGGCGGATGGTTGCTTACGGTGCTACAAGTGTTGCCATTGTTTCTCCAACCTCACAAACAAGACTTCCAGCTTCTTGAGCAAGTATAGGAAGCTGCGAAGCCAGAGAGCTGCTGTTACAGCTGTATAGCTGCTGGGTCCACCTCTGGCATGATCTACTTCAGCACAGTCTCCCACAAGTATATCTGGTTGGCGGGACCTAAAATCACATCCTGAACCTGGCTGCAAGGGAGTCTGGGAATTGTAGTTTTACTCTTTCCAACCTGGATACCTCCCTGTGTAACCCTAGGCAGACAAATACCCAGTCAATCCCCAGTACCTACATTCCTGAAGAGAGAAGGCAAGTCCTGTTCTCATTTGACACTGTAAGTGGGAAGTTCTCTAACTTAAAAAGTCACATTGAAGGGTGGAGCTAGGATATGGCAGAATACAACTCAGACACTGAAGGGCTTTATGTGAATCACCCATCCCTTCAGCTTCCAGTGACCTCCGTTCTTTTTTTCTTTTTCTTTTTTTTTTTTTTTCTTTGAGACGGAGTTTCACTCTATCGCCCAGGCTGGAGTGCAGTGGTGTAATCTCGCCTCACTGCAGCCTCCGCCTCCCAGGTTCAAGCGATTATTCTGCCTCAGCCTCATGAGGATCTGGGACTACAGGCACGCACCACCATGCCCGGCTAATTTTTGTATTTTTAGTAGAGATGGGGTTTCACCATATTGGCCAGGCTGGTCTTGAACTCCTGACCTCGTGATCCACCCACCTCGGCCTCCCAAAGTGCTGGGATTACAGGCATGAGCCACTGCACCTGGCCAACCTCAGTTCTTAGGAAGGCAGGAACTTGGTTTCCAAGAAACTTTCTTTGCTTTTCACTTGCTCCATGGGCTAAACTATTGACAGACTTACCAGGTCTGCTGGTCATGATAGTATAGGCTATGTCAGGTAACAGCCCCATGACTATCCATGGTTTAACAGTAAAATGATGGAGTTTATGTCTTATTCATGGCATCTGTCCAGTGTAGGTCGGGAAGGGGTTTTAGCATGACCCAGGACTTAGGCTCCATTTTCACACTCACTCCCACACACATTCCTGGAGAGGCAGGAAAAGTAGAATGTGGCAAATTGTACATTTGTCTCTGCGAGGAAGAGACATGTTGCTTACACACCTACTTCATGAGCCAAAGCAAGTCACACAGCTCGCTTACTTCAAAGGGAGAAAACCAAAGTCCTCCCATGAGCCGGGGACAGGAGAACCGACCTGTGGTAAACAGCACTAATGAGGAGTCTGTGCCCGTGACGTGCCCCTAGTGTACTCATCACTCGGCCGGGATAACTGACATTCTTCCATCACCATTTTTCTTTCCCTCCAGGCACTTAACATTTCAACTTTAAAGATACTGATACAATTTTCACTTGAAAATGGCCTATGAAAAAACAGCACAGTCCCCAGAGGCAAAATTCTAATCATGCTTTTCCACAAATACTTCAGTGGTTCTCAGTCTGTCATGATTTAGTGGGCTGAGAATGCTCTGTGTTGTGTTTTATGTAAAAATTCTGCCTGTCTTCCTTAGATTAGGAAGGAAGAAAACAGGCCCAAGAGGTTGGCCCCAGACGGTTTCTCAGTTCCAGTGCCCATCCTGCTACAGGCTTTCTCTGACCACCTTCTCCCCAGTTTGAAGCCATTTCTGACTTTCTTGAGCACCCCCCTTTCATGTTCCCTCACCGTATTATCAGTGTTTGCATAAGTGCCTCATCCCCTCTACCAGGCTGTAAGCTCTTTGATCCGTATAGAATTGTCTCTACACTCAGGTAGACTTTATTGAGTGTTTTTGAATGACTCAAGGAATGAATCTCTATATTCTCCCTCAGGATGTTTTCTGTAAGAGGTGCTCAGCATCTTTTGAATATAAAAAAGATCGATGGATGAATGGATGGAGAAATTAAATAAAGGATTGAGGATGTATAGACTCCAGACAGCATCACATAGGAAGAATAAACAAGCCTATTCTCTTCAGGTCATTCAGCAGATTCTGATGAGTTAACTCATAAATACAGGTTTTGGAACCAAATGGAAGTGGGGATGACTCAGGGCAACCACTCATCACTCTGCAAACCAAGGCCCATGCCCTGCTATGGTTCAGTGGTGTCATCTGGAAATATTCATGTAAATGAGCACCCCAGTTTTCTAAGAGCTGTTTTTTTCTTCCTCTCTTCTTTTTTCCATTTCCTGGATTCCCAACTTCCTAGGTAGCCCTTTAGAAATGCAAATATAGGCCTGGCGCAGTGGCTCTCGCCTATGCCTGTAATCCCAGCACTTTGGGAGGCTGAGGTGGACAGATCACTTGAGGTCAGAAATTCAAGACCAGCCTGGCCAACATGGTGAAACCCTGTTTTCACTAAAAGTAAAAAAAAAAAAAAAAAATTAGCCAGGCGTGGTGGTGGAGTACCTGTAGTCCCAGCTACTTGGGAGTCTGAGGCACAAGAATGGCTTGAACCTGGGAGGCAGAGGTGGCAGTGAGCCGGGATCACGCCACTGCACTCCAGCCTGTGCGACAGAGTGAGACTGTCTCAAAAAAAGGGAATTGCAAATATAAGCTTTCATCTCCCCTTCACTAGACATTCCCTACAGGGCAAGTTCATCTCTCTGCTCCAAAATAGTCCTCCAGAATTGACTGCCAATTTGCAGACCAAAACATGCCCTCCTTGAGCTTTCACCTCCAGGGGTTGCCTTGGAACTCCCACCCTCCAGGGGCTGCCTCAGGACTTTCATTCACTAGGAGGGTATATCTAAAGTATGCCTACTTGGCCACTTTTAAAATTTATTTTTGCCCAGGAAGGCCCGACTCAACTGTCCAGTAGATAAGGCACCATGCTATCAGGCAGACCCTTGCTCACTTGCTCCCTTACCTTATAAAAGTGCCTGCTTTCTGCTCCAAAGGGGAAGCGGCACATTGAAAGGCAGGACGTTGTGTGCCCCTCCTCCAAGCTAGCTTTGGAATACATTCACTTTATTGGTATCAGACTTTACTCTTGTCCGTGGGACTTTGCATACATTGAGCAACTAACCCGCATTTCGGTTACATTCATGTCACACTTTGGTCATGATTTAGCTCTTTGGTACCAGGGGCAAGCTTTGCTTGGTCAGTAGCATAGGGTGTTGCTGTGTTTATTGGATGGATTCCATGGCCCAGACTGAGTAATGTCGGGGCATGGAACAACAGGACAAGTGCTCTAGAAATTCTTGTCTGTGGGGCTGACATGACATGTCTCTGCTTTCCCTATTAAATGTTTCCTGGGCTGAGGCATGAGATCTCCCAGGCCCCTGAAGCCTGGAAGGGGTCAGAAAGCCAAGGCAGCAAGGCTAGAGGGCACTGCCAGGGAAAGTGACCCACATCTGTCCCCTCAAACATCAGTTCCTCTTTCCAGGAGATGGGAGCTGTGCAAACATGGAATTCCCACACCTCACAGGTCTCTCCTGGGTGGAGACTTCAAGAAGAAGAGAGGGAAGAGAGGCAGCATATGTAGAAGGGCAGGAAAGTGGCATGTGTGTCCAGTGGCAGTGAAGAAAGGGGATAACAGACATCTCCCTTTCCTATAAAATAAAAAGACAGGAACTTCACCTACCTCTGCTATTTCCTTCCCATTTCTCCTTCAGCTCGAAGAAAGGTGTGGAGCTGAGAAATGGTCCCTAACCTGCACTCGGCACTCAAGGGTTTTCTCCAGAGCAGGCGAGACCTCTTTGCCTGGCCTTTGTCTGCCCTTCATTTCATGTGAAAGAGAAATGTGTATTTGCAGAAGGAAGCCCAGGGGCTTAGGGAACATCTTCACTCCAGAGGAGCAGGGAGCGGTGGCTCCACCAGCTGTGCCTGGGTTGGTCACTGAGCCTAGACAAACTCCAGCCCACTGGGAAGCTGGTTGTGGATGCTGGCCATTGGGTGGCCCCAGTGAGCCCTTTCCAGCCAAAGATTTCACCAGGAACCCCAAGTAAGAACCCAGCCCTTCTCCCTCAGCCTCCATTGAATGATGCTCTGTGGCCAGGCAGGTACCAAAGAATAAATGTACTGTATTAACATGAAGACTAATGACAAATGCACTGCAGTAGTAAGCACGTCATAGATACATAGAATATTCTCTATATAGTCTGAATATGGATATAAAATAAGTTATACTCATTTTGTTTTCCATCACAGTAGGAGCATAGCATACAAAGTGATTGGTTCAGTGGCCATGAAGCAAGCCAGGGGAGAGACCATAGAAGAGAATGTAGGGCATTGAGTACAGTGGGGATTTGCCAAGGACACTGCAGAGTCCCTGGGGACCCTCTGGGGAACAAGGCCCCAAACCTCTCAAGTTAGCCTTCTGAGAATAGTAGGAGGTCCCACTTGACAAGACAGTGGCTGCATCTGAGCTGGGATGATTCAGGCAACTGGGTGGGAGGCAGAGCAGGGACAGGCACGAACAGCATCCAGCAGGCTAGCCCACTCTCCTGCTGGTGCTGTTGGATGTCTATGATGCTGGGAATATGGGGCGCAGAGCCAGAAGGCACGGTTTGCTTCTGTGACGTGACAGATGGCCAGACTGATGGCCCACCAAATGCTGGCCGGCCCTCCTCCCTTGCCAGCCTGTCCTGGGAGGCTGCAGGGGGCCTGCATACTTTGCTTGTTCTCCATAGTTTGTCATTAGGTATCAATGCTGGGATCCTGCATACATCATAGCACAGACAAGTGTGTGAGGGTCTGAGGCCCTGGCTTTGAATCCTCTCTCCATCACGTGACTTCTGTGAGTTTCAGAAGGTCGCCTAAACCCTTCTGAGGCTACTCAGCCTCCTCATCTGCAAAATGGGAAGGCTAATGCATACTTCCCTGGGGCATCAGTGAGGGCCACATAGAATAATGTATATAAAGTGCCTAACACAGCTCCTGGTACGCAGGAGGGGCTGGGTAAATGTGAGTCAAGTATGAACATCTAAACATCATAGGCCAGGTGGAAAGAACATCTAACAAAATCTATGAACTAAAACCACCTTGACTGGTTTTCAATAGACTACAGGACAATTTCCTCACTCTTATCAATTTTTTTCTCTTCTCTCTCCCGCTCTGGGATTCTTTAAAATGAAATACTGGCAGAGTTCAAAGCAAGGTTTGCCGAAGAAGACAGAGGCTTAGATTAGGAAAGAACAGAGCTCCTGGGCCAATGTCTCTAGAAGACGCTTCTTTTCTCACCTCTCCTCCCTGCAGCTGCCCGCCTGCCCTCAGATCTCCTAGCTCTTGAATGGATTTCTTATTAGGAAGCCAAAGCAGATAGGGGAAGCACAGAAAAAGAAGTGAATTGTCTACTAAATGAAAAGTCTTTTCCATTTGCTCAGAGCCCGGGTGTGGAGGCACTGGGGAATCTGGAGGTGGGTTGGCCATCTGTGCTGGCAAGTGAATTGCCTCAGGTCTCGTATCTGGGGAGTGGCCGAGGAGAGGGGAAGAGGGATGGAGACTTAGGCTTAGACTCTGGGGCCTGGGAGTGCTCTTGTCCTTCTAATCCCGAGAACTTGGAGGTGTGCCCAAACAAGTATCAGCTGCAAACGTGGGCGTCATGGTCCTCTCTCACCTGCAGAGCAATGTCAAGATATGCATATGTGTGTGTGCATGTTTGTGTGTGTGTGTGTGTGTCACCGCTCCCATCTCCTCCTCTAACACTGCCCGTCTGAATGTCCCCCCACCCCATCACTCGGCAACTTTCCTCTTGGACGGGGGCAGGAGGTGGGCAGGCAGCTCGTTGGGCAGCTCGTGCCCCTCCAGCTTGACTTTGATGAGGTGGTTGGCCAGTGCAAACTCCTCGTCGTCCAGCATGCCATCCTTGTCAATGTCAGCCAGCTTCCAGATCTTGCCCAGCACACTGTTGGGCAGCTTGGAGCGCACCATCTCCTTCTTGGCATTAGCGCCTGTGATCTTGCCATCCACCGGTGACAGGGTGTAGAAGATCTCGTCGTACATGGGCTTGTCCCTGGCCACCACCCACTCAGCATCATCGATACCTTCTCCAGCCCCCTCCCCATAGCCATGCCCAAAGGGGCCGTGCAGGGTGCCCTCGAACGCTCCACCCTTCACCATCTGGATGGGCCGCTGTGACTCCTCCTGGCGCACTAGCACCATGAGCTGGGCAATGTCATGGGCCAGCATGTCGTCCACTACCTCCAGCAGCTTGCTCTTCAGCGGCTGGAACTTGCTAAAGTCCTGGGCCTGCAGCTGGTCCTGGGAAGAGGAGGAGAGAGGATGAAGATAGGATACAATGAAAGGAGAGCCCTCCATTTATCACGTGCCTCCTATGAACACCAGAATGTTCACAGCTGATCCCTTTCTACAATGAAAGACGTGTGACCTAGAGGCTCAGCTGATGGACATCACGTGGTAATCGAAGGTATGAGAGAGGAGGGGAATAAAGGCCCACTGGGCTGATGATGGGATTTTTCAGGAGGGAGTAGAAGGGTTGTAGGGGCTGGGGAAGAAAGGGAAATTTAACAAGTATTGGCATGATCTATTTATTTCAATCCCCTTTAATGTCATTCCAGAGAGGAAATCATTACATTTCTCTTTAAGTCAGTTTTGGCTATTGAATCATGTCTCTTGAATGCTGTACCTCTGAGACTGGGTCATGCGGGCCTCTACTTTAATAAGGGTTATACTGTACTTGAAAATCACCGCAAGTGCCTTCACTACATTACCTCGTTCACTCCCCCAGCGCCCTTCTGAGGTAGGAAAATCACATTCTATCCCCACTTAGTGAAAACAAAAACAAAAACAAAACAGGGCACAGGGTACTAAAACCAAATCATAACAGAAGCCAAAGGTCATCCCCAAATTATGGTTCTTAATCAGGATGCTCATCGGAGTCACCTGAAGAGAGTTTTCAAAATACAGTCATGTGCTGCATTACAATCTTTCAGTCAATGAGGGACCACACGTATGACGAGGGTCCCAGAAGACAATAAGGGAGCTGGGAAATTCCTGTTGCCTAGTGACATTGTAGCTACTGTACATAACACAACGCATTATGTGTTTGTGGTGATGCTGGTGTAAACAAACCTACTGTGCTGCCAGTGGTATAAAAATCTAGCACACACATTTCCATAGAGTACATAATACCGGATAATGATAACGGCTATGTTACTGGTTTATGTAAATATTTACTATACTGTACTTTTTATTGTTATTTTAGAGTGTAGTCTTTCTACTTATTTAAAAAAAATGTTAACAGTAAAACAACCTCAGGCAGGCCCTTCAGGAGGAATTCCAGAAGAAGGCATTGTTATTACAGGAGATGACACCTCCATGTGTGTTAGTGTCTCTGAAGACCTTCCAGTGGGACAAGATGTGGAGGTGAAGACAGCGAAACTGATGATGCTGACCCTGTGTGGGCCTAGACTAGCATGGGTGTTTGCATCTTAGTTTTTAGCACACACAAAAATAAAAAAGTAAAAAATAAATTTTTTAAATAGAAAAAACTTATAGAATAAGGATATAAAGAAAATATTTGTGTATAGATATACAATGTACATTTTAAGCTAATTGTTACTACAAGAGTCAAAAAGTTTGTAGGCTGGGCGCAGTGGCTCATGCCTGTAATCCCAGCACTTTGGGAGGCTGAGGCAGGCGGATCACGAGGTCAAGAGATCGAGACCATCCTGGCCAACAAGGTGAAAACCCCGTCTCTACTAAAATTACAAAAAAAATTTAGCTGGGCGTGGTGGCACATGCCTGTGGTCCCAGCTACTCGGGAGGCTGAGGAGAATCGCTTGAACCCAGAGGTGGAGGTTGCAGTGAGCCGAGATCGCGCCACTGCACTCTAGCCTAGCAACAGAGTGAGACTCTGTATCAAAAAAAAAAAAAAAAAAAAAGTCTGTAAAGTAGAAATGTTAATTTATTATTGAAGAAAGAAAATGTTTCTAAAAATTAATGTAGTGTAGCCTAAGTGTACAGTGTTTCTAAAGAAGTCTACAGCAGTGTACAGTGATGTCCTAGGCCTTCACACTCACTCACCACTCACTCACTGGCCCACCCAAAGCAACTTCCAGTTCTGCAAGCTCCATTCATGGTAAGTGCCCTGTACAAGTATACCACTGTTTATCTTTCATACTGTATTTTTACTGTACCATTTCTATGTTTAGATACACAAATACATTGTGTTACAATTGCCTACAGCCTTCAGTATAGTCACATGCTAGGTCTGTGGCCTAGAAGCAATAGGTCATCATACCATATAGTCCAGGTGTGTGGTAGGCCCTACCATGCAGGTTTGTGTATATACATTCTATGGTGTTCACATACAATGACAAAATCACCTAACAATGCATTACTGAGGATGTGTCCCTGTCATTAGCAAGGCATGACTGTCCCCGAGGGTTTGACACAGCAGGCACAGGCAGGCAGGTGGGCATGCCGATTTTGAAAGAGCTCCTCTTGCCTTCACATGACAACCCACACCACACCATAAAAGAAGTATCTTCCACTTTGCAGGTCTCTGCAATTTTGAAAGTTTTCGAGTCTAGAACACCAACTTCTCCATGGCCTCTAGAGGGTGATAAGGTGACAGCTTTCTGCTCCTACCCTGGCTCTGGCCACCTAACTCTCCAGAAGCTGGGAAGAGGCCAGTACACAGGGTGAAGCACAGCTAGTCTGCTGCAGAAAAATGCAAAAAACACCCACAGCTTTCTAGGGCAAGTGCTAGCCTGGGTACTTCTCACCTCCTTCCTAGGGTGAGGCTGAGCCAGGAAGGCCTTAGGGCTGAAGGACTCCTGGAGGAGGAGCAGACAGGGCCCTATCTCCCACCCCTCAGAGCATCACGTCCCAAGGTCCTCCCACCTCTCATTCCTCCTGTCCCTCCCAGCCTGCTCACATCTAGGTATGTTTGGTGGGCTCCCATGCAGGGGTCCCAGTATCAACTAGGGGGCATGGTGGGTGCTCCCATTACCCTACATGGACACCCACACAGGACAGCTGTTTACATTGTGGATTCAGCATATTGAACTGCAGAACAGAATATTGAACTGGCAAACAAATGAGGTGAGAATCTTTGTTTTGAAAGAATTCCTCACATTAAAACTGGGGTCTTAGGGTCCCTTTCAAATGTTATCTTCCCAAATGTTTGCTTACAAATCATTAAATTCTTAACAAAAGCAGAAGCGAAGAGCTGAAGTGCTCCAAGTCAAGGACCGGGAAACCCGCAAAACAAAAGCAATGCTGGTTAGTGAATGGCTCGTGGTAGGTGGTTATGTGAGTGAATGGACACATGAACAAATGGACACATGCACAAATTCCAAATACTTGGAATGTGTATTTTTTTCTTTTTCTTCTGCCAGATAGGAAACTAAAAATGCCTATTGAGGACTATAGTGATGTTATGAAAAACCTAGATTTAAACTGAGAAACTGATTCCCAAGCTAAAGATCAAAACAAGAGCAACAGCATCTATTAAGTGCTTCTGTGGCTGCTATTTTTTGATTTTTCTAATTCCCTAATTTTTTTATTTTTTGAGATGGAGTCTTTCTCTGTTGCCCAGGCTAAAGTGCAGTGGCACAATCTTGGCTCACTGCAACCTCTGACTCCTGGGTTCAAGTGATTCTCATGCCTCAGCCTCCCGAGTAGCTGGGATTACAGGTGCTTGCCACCATGCCCAGTTAATTTTTTTGTATTTTTAGTACAAGTTTTGCCATGTTGGCCAGGCTGGTCTCGAACTCCTGGCCACAGGTGATCTGCCCGCCTCAGCTTCCCAAACTGCTGGGATTACGGGCGTGAGCCACTGTGCCTGGCCTCTAATTTCCTAATTCTAGAATCATAAGAAGTTGCAAACATTGTACAGTGGGTGGGTGCTTTGTGCTCAGCACCCACCTCCCTCTGCCCACCTAATGATTTGCTACTGTGTACTAAGGGCATAGTCTGTCTGGCTTTGTGCTAAGGGCTTTGCAAAGATTATCTCACTGATGCTCACAACACCTGTATAAGGCGTGATTTTGTAGCTTCAGTTTACAGATGAGGAAATGGAGGCTCAGAGGATCCAGTCAATGTTGTGGTTTCCTGCTTGGACCTTTGGGCCCAGCTCCTGGCTTTTCTTCTTGTGGCCTATGTGAATGCTACACTCAGAAAATGCTGAGACCTCTGTTTCTTCTGTAAAAAGGCAGATGAAAAATGCCTCCCTCTGATGAGTGCTTTGGGGAAAACCGTAAGAAACCATGTGTGATGGCCACTGGCCCAAGATAGGCACCTGCAATATGACCCAAAGATGACGCGTTCCCGTGTGCACTTCTGCCTCCCCAAAGCTCGTGTCCCAGATTGCTCACAAGGGGGACCTCAGATGTAAACTCCAGCACTTTAAGAGCCTGGAGAGGCCGGGCGCGGTGGCTCACGCCTGTAATCCCAGCACTTTGGGAGGCCGAGGCGGGCGGATCACGAGGTCAGGAGATCGAGACCATCCTGGCTAACACGGTGAAACCCCGTCTCTACTAAAAATACAAAAAATTAGCCGGGCGTGGTGGCGGGCGCCTGTAGTCCCAGCTACTCGGGAGGCTGAGGCAGGAGAATGGCGTGAACCCGGGAGGCGGAGCTTGCAGTGAGCCGAGATCGCGCCACTGCACTCCAGCCTGGGCGACAGAGCGAGACTCCGTCTCAAAAAAAAAAAAAAAAAAAAAAGAGCCTGGAGAACCTTGGTCAGGTGACCCATCCCACTGCACCAGAGATGGTGGGGACGTCAAGCCTGTGGTGGCTGTGACTAGAGAAGGTCATTAACTGGAGGTGTCAGCCCCCCAGCATCATCTAACACACCTGCACCACTGGGGCGGTGGGCTCCGTGTTTCTCCCCAGGCCCAGACATGGCCCCTGTTGGGCCAGTGATGGCCCAGCTAGGAGTGTAGATCCAGGGCCACCTCCTTGCCTGCAGATTCTGGGCTGGGTTCTCCCTGGCGGGGCTCCAAGAGTGGCCTCCTCCATACTCAGGCTGCTCAGCCAGCTCTCGGGACACTGTCCCTTGTCTTAGAGACCCCAGCCCTCGCTACCTGCATCCTCTTCAGATTGGGGAAGTCCCCAGGTGAGATCTGGTGCTCCCGCTCGATCCGGCCATAGATCTCGGCCAGGTTGTTGACCAGCTCCTTCTTCTTGTTGTCCTTCCCGAACACCGAGGGCATCTCCTTCTTCAGAGAGCTGATGATGTAGGCGTGGACCTGACAAACAGGGCCAGAGAGAAGCCTTCACATCAAGACCCTGGACGGTCCCTTCCTTCTAGGATGGCTCTTGCATCATTTCTTCCCCTACATCCCTCCCGCCTCCTCCTGCTCGTACTTTTGAAATAATTTCTACCTCTACCCTCATGCCTCCATGTTGCTTGCAGGGCTGGGCTGTTTTCTATGTTATGCGGGCAAGGTGAGGTTGTGGGGAGCTATGGTCAAGGCAGGGTGAGGTGGTCATGTTGCTGCTGCTGAAGGCAATACCAGCAGCTGACAGTTGCTGAGCATCTCTGAAGGTGCCAGACACTGTGATGAGGGCTTTGAGACTCTTTATTTCACTTTATCCTCCAACAACCCCTTCATTTTACAGATGCAGACAGAGGCACAGAGAGACTAAAGGCCTTGCCAAGGCTGGGAATCCCACAGACAGTAAACAATGCAGTCAGTTCCAATCTGGCCATCTGACCTGAGAGCTTGTAACCATGGCTCCCGCACTGTCCTGCCCCTTGGTGTCACACACATGATGCACTGGCTGTTGGAGGCAGCAACCCTCAGCTCCTGCAGCTGACCCCAAACTCTGGGCCCCTGCCCAAGCTGCCCACCTCCCAGGGGGCTGCCTCACCTTGGCCAGCCTGGCCCTTTTGATGAGGTCGTTGAGCTTGCGCAGGGCAGCATTTCGGGGCAGACTCTGGATGTCCCTGAATAGGTCCTGTTCCTCAGCCTCAAAGAGCTTCCGGTTGTCAGGGATGAGGAGGGGGTGGGACCAGAAGGAGCCGATGTAGACCCGGATCACCTCTGGGGTGTTCACGATCTTCCCCAAGGACCACATGAGGGCCCCGTACACCCGCATCAGCTGCTGCGTCTCGATCTGGTCAGCTTTGTTCAGCACCACCCGCATCTTGTCCTCGTGGTTCTTGAGGGCTTTGATGACTTCTGAGAACTCATCAGAGATGTCCAGTTTGTGGGCATCGAAGAGCAGAATGATGCGGTCAACCCGCTCGGCAAACCACTCAAGGACAGCTGCAAAGTCATACCCTGCCGGCAGAGGGACAATCAGGGGCTGGGGCCTTTGGGGTATAGGGTAGGGGTTTGGAGAAGCAGTCGGGTGTGGTAGAAATAACAGTCTTGGGAGTCAGATCTAAGTTTAAATCCTGGCTCCTCCACATTTTAACTGTTTGGACTCCAGCAAATTACTCAATGTCTCATAGAATTTTTTTCGTCTAAAAATACTGTTAAATACTAAAATAATATGAATACCTAATTAATAGAACTATGAAGATTAAATACTCTTAGAATCCAGCACTTAGTAGGTGCTCAGTAAATGCTAGTTACTTTTTTTTTTGAGACGGAGTCTTGCTCTGTCACCCAGGCTGGAGTGTAGTGGCGCTGCCTCTGCTCACTGCAACCTCTGCCTCCTGGGGTCAAGTGATTTTCCTGCCTCAGCCTCCCGAGTAGCTGGGATTACAGGCATGCGCCACCATGCCCGTCTAATTTTTGTGTTTTTAGTAGAGACAGGTTTAACCATGTTAGCCAGGCTGAGTCTTGAACTCCTGACCTCAGGTGATCCGCCTGCCTTGGCCTCCCAAAGTGCTGGGATTATAGGTGTGAGCCACCGTCCCCAGCCAGCCACTGCGCCTGGCCTAGTAACTCTTATTAACGTCATTATTTCCATACCAGCTCCCCTATCCGTGCTTACTGTATTTAGCAGCCCGCTGGAAAAGAAAGTCTGGACACCTAATCTGACACAAAGACTCAGAAATTCTTTCTAAGGTCTGAAAACAATGAAACACTAAAAAGTAGATACTGATGATGGTTCAGACCATGCCTGTCACTGGTCTGGAAGAAATCTGCAATTCTTGTTATAAAAACATCTTGTTCTCACTCAGGCTCTTTCCTTTGTAATCAGCTGTAGCACAAAATTCCCAACTCTTAAAACCACAAGGGGTTTCTTCCTTAGGATGTGACTGGAACTCTGGCCACCCGCATCTTGGTTATCTAGCACTAAGCTGCTTTAGGTCAGACTGGTTACAGGAGCCCCAGAGAAGTTGTTCTGCTCAATCCCAAGTAGCTGTGGATCCAGCAGGAGCTGAAGTAGGAGGGTGGACCAACAGTCTATACATTCACTGACACCCAGAGCCCCAGTAGGTCTTACCTCTGTGTCTCAGGCTCCTCTTACATAAAATAGGAAGACAAGAGATAAGGAAGTGGGGCTCAGAGAAGTCAAGTGATTTGTCGAAGGGCACACAGCTCATAAGCAGCAGCAGTCGCATGAAGATGGAGGTGTTAGGCTTTCCCATTCTGAGTCTGAGCAGGGTTCTCAGCCTCTCCTCCTGCCACTCCCCCGTGGCATACCTCTGGCACCAAGGTAGGAGCCCTTTCTTGGGTACTAAAGTGACCAACCATCCTGGCTCCCCATAGCACAAGGGTTCCAAGGTGACACACACTGGGGACCCAAAGCTCATTGCCACCATCGAATGGGAAACCAAATCATTAGGAAAAAGCCTGCCCTGCCTCACAGAGGGAGGCTAGAGACCAGGCAAGATCATCAGGCAACTGCCTTGTGAGTGAGTCAGACTTAAGAAGCTCTGACTGTCTTTAACAGGGGTCCTGACTTAGCCTCCATCAGAATCCCCCACAGGGCTTCTTAAAACCCAGATGGTTGGACTCTATCCCCAAAGTTTCTGATTCAGTAGGTCTGGCGCAGAGCATTTCTAACAAGCTCCCAGGAGATTCTGATGCTGTTGGTCCAAGGGCCACACTTTGAATACCACTGGCCCATAAAAATAACAATAGCATTCAAAAGGTGTTCAGCACTGACCTAAGTACTTTATAATCATTCATTCCTTTAATCCTCACGATGACTCTGTGTAGGGTCATTAGACACTAATATCAGCCCCACTTCTCTGAGGAGTAACCAGAGATACAAACAGATAAAGGAACTTGTCTAAGGTCACCCAGCTGGTAAGCAATGGGCTGGGACTCAAGTCCAGGAAGGTAGCCCTGGAGTCAGTGCTATGAACCACTGCACTGAGTTGGCTTTCACTTTCAAAGGCTGTCATTTCAGACTAAGTAGCAGGCATCGATGGGGTGGGGGATGAGGATGAATGGAGCCAACGGAGCTAGGTTTAAAAAGCCTTTCCCCCACCCTGTGGCATCTAGTGAACACCCAGTGGGGTACATATTTAGGACGTGTGGAGGCACTGCCACAGGGGGTAGGGTGATGGGATCAGCACGGTCGGGAAAACTTGCTGCCCTAAAGCTTCCTGGAGGACCCCTGTAATGTTTCTCTGGTGGCTGTAAGAGAATTCTAACAAACAAAGGAAGGTCCAATCCTCCTTTGGTTACCCAGATGCCAGTACTACTCCATTTTCAGCTCCTCTGTCTTTGGTAAATGAAGTGCTTCCAAGCATTCCCATTCCCATGTGATTTTCTCCAAGATCTGTCAGCTGCTCAATTAATATACAGCTCAACTAACACATGAGTCTTCTCCCCCTGCTCCTGTGGCGTAGACCTATGAGGCTACGAGGAGCTTAGCCATCAATGGTCCAACCTCCTGATTTACAGATAGGGAAACTGAGGCTCAGGAAGGGGCAGAGCTGGCCCAGTATCTCCAGGTACCATCCTGAGGATAGTTCCTGATGGGTGCGTCATCGAGGGCCTGGTGTGAACTAGATTTTGCCTTCTCTTTTGAACACAGGTGTCCTGTCTCGGCTCAGAGACAAGGCCCAGGAAAGTGCTTCAGAGGCTGCTCTGCCCAGTGGGCAGGGGCATCATCAACCCTCCCTCGGAGATGTTCACGCAAACTCTATGAGTTAAGCGACTCAGCCAATACCACCCATGAGACACGACCCCTAGCCTCCAACTCGAAGTTCAGTGCTTGCTGCAGACGGTAAGATGTTCATGTCATTATCTCATTTCACCCTCACCACACGCTCTGAGGCAGGCAGCGCGAGGAGTATCTTTCTCACTTCCAGGGGAGGAAACTGAGGTTCAGAGAGGAGAGAGTCAAACAGTTGGCAAGTCCTGAGGCCAGATGACCCAGGTGTCAGCCATCCAGCCATTCTGCACCTGGCCGCTCCCTGCCTCCCTCCCTCCCTGGCACGCAGGCACAGCCAGCTCCTCACTGGAGCCCGGGAAGCCTAAGCATTCCCACTTCAGGTGAAGCCTGCAGCCCGCACTACTCCCCTCCTTCCTACATCCCTCTGTCCCTCCTTCCCTCCCCAGGGATGGCTCCAGCCTATTTTTATCTTCCCTTCAGCACAGCGCATGGCAAGGCTGCTGTCACCTCCCAAAGGCAGTCCCTCAGACCTGTGGGTAGGGAGGGGCCAGAGGGCTAAGAAAATCCCCAACCCCCACCTCTGCAAACAGCTCACAGCAGGAGGGCAGTAGGGCCCCTCCACAACTCCCTGCCAGGCCTCTGGCCTTCTGCTGCTCCTTATTCCCCAATCTGGATTTTAGCTGTGCCAGTGCAGGCCACAGGAGGGGCTGCTGGGAGGACCAAGACTGAGCTGCAGCTCCCTCTCACCTGTCCAGCAAATCTCAGCCCCAATATATTGGCTCAATGGCTCAGAACAGGCTAAGGCAGCCAGGGCAGCCAGTGTTGAATCCTATGCTGACAAGGTAATGGAGGTTTATAGAGGGTGAGAGAAAGGCCCAAGGCCATGCAATGCTGGGGGTCAGAGCCAAGACCTGAACTCCAAACTCAACTCTTGCACTGTAGCCACGCCTCCACCAGGCTGGGGAAAACAAAGACACCAGAGAAGCTGCAGAGAAGGGAAGAGGCTCTGTCCCTGCAACTTGCTGCAATCCCTGATGACACCAGCGATGTAAGAGAAGGCTGTGTCTGCAAAGGCTGAGGGGCAGCAATATGTCCATGCTGCCAGAACAGGATAGACCCCTGCCTATCCCTGTCCCTGCCCTCAGTGGTCTTGTAGCATCATGCACGCTCCTGTTCTGCTCTTCAGCTCACTGAAATCATCCTCGGTGCACTGGGAGCTGGACAGGGCAGGGGCAGCACCTCACCCTTCTGGGCTTCCCCTGCACCCAGCACGGTGTGTGGCACACAGCAGGTGCACTATCAGTATTTGCTGAACGGAACTGAAACGTGGAAAACGTGGAAACCTGTTCCACGTTTGGCATCTGGGAGACAGTAAATGAGTAATCTCTGGGCCTCAGTTTTATGGTTGAGGAATCAGTGACTCAGTCGTAGGGTTATTGTGAGGATCTAAACAAATCAGAGGATGCAGGTGAAACTGCTGAGCTGTGACCTTGGCTGTTCTCATTGCCCTGCTGTTTTTTGTAAAGCACTCCTTTTAAGCCCTAGTTTCTATGAGATGGGATGTGCTCTGTAGGAGTCACCAGAGGAGCACTGGCCTGGGTGAGTCCACCTCTCATTTCTGCTTAGCCACTAACTTACTGTGTGTCCTTGGGCAAGAATCTCCCCTCTCTAGTCCTCTGTCTCTTTGCCTGTCAAATCAGGGGATTGAGCTGGACAACCTCCGAGCTTCCTTTCTCGGTTCACAATTCTCTGCATCTGAGACCAGAGGTGTGAGGGTGGGGAGTACAATAGGATGGATGGAGATTAGCTACAAGGGACCCTTTGCAGGCACAGCAAGAGAGAGAGGCTGCAGGCTGCTGTCTTACAGGCCTCGGGGATGCCTGTGTGAAGTCTGCCTCTGCCTGAGGACAGGCCAAGGGCTTCTGGGAACTCTTTCTGTGATTTTGTAAGCAGAGGCCTCCTATTTGCTCTGGCAAGCTGCTATCCAATTACAGACTCAGTAATGCCAGAAGCTTCCAGCCAGGTGTGGCTGTGAAGACCATGACCATCAAGCAATGACTCCATGGGTTGCTCTGAAGCTCGACCTCCCTGCTCCTGGCTAACCCCGAGCCTGTGTCATCTGTAGGGTGGATATTTAGTTGTTCACTTGGCCTGGACTTAGGTGCAGATCTAGGAATGGCGGTATCTCAAAGGTATGGACTGGACCCAGTAAGAAAAAGGGTATGGTATAGGATTAGCTTTCTTATTTATTTGGCAAATCTGAACCTCAATTTTCTCAGCTGCAAAATAGGGATAACAAATGACTGAATGAGGGCTCTGTGGTAGAGCTGTGGCAACAAGATCTGACAGCACAGACTGCCTCAGCAGCTGCGGTGAGTGCTATGGCCAGTGACAGGCCCCCTTCCCCTCTCTGGTCCCAGCGATGGCTCTGAGACCCACAACGGTAGCTCTTGGGCACCTGCGGCAGCCCAAGTGTTCATGAAATATGGACTAGTGAGTCGGGGGAGATTCAAGCCCCAAGAGACAGAGCAGAGAAGCTGCCCTTCCTGGACTTCATAGCACAAGTCTGCTGGCTCTAAGAGGTCTAGTCAGCCAGCTCCGGGCCTGGAGACTGGGCAGCCTGCAGGGATCTGTGGTCCCCTCCAACCGGAGGCTCCAGATGACTGGAAAGAGAGCACTTTGAAGTAATGCCAGGCAGGAGGAAATCAATCAGACAAACACAGTAAGGAAAGCCACCCCTTCCTCACCCGCCGGCTTCCATCATGGTCTGGCAGGCAGTGCCTGGGCCCTCACAGGGCAGCATACTTCTTCGGGTTTCCAGCCACGTGACCTCATTCGCTCTTCATAATTCTCTGTATCCCAGGAGGTAAGTAGGGCATACACATCTTACAGGACAGGGAATCTGGACACAAAGAGATTAAGGGGCTTGCCCAAGCTCACATAGCCAGGTGGTGGCAAACTCAGGCCTGGAACCCAGCTCCTTGACTTGCAGCCCACGTTCTCTTTCTATAACAGCTCACAGCCATGTGAGCCTGAAGCTCAGAGGCTGAGCCCTCAAACCAGGCACTTACTTGCGGTGGGTACATACAAAACCCCATCCCTCCCCAAAAAAATTTCCGTCAAGATTTAAAGACATTTGAGCAAAAGAGGAATAACAAGGCATCAATTTCCAAAATGTGGGAAGAGTTTGGCTGACAATGGGGAAGAAATGCCACATTAGATGCTTCCCAGAAGTAACGGCAAAGAGCGGCCCGAGCAGATGGTTGGCAAGGCCTTTTGAAGGGCGTCAGGACTTGGCTGCTCTGCCCAGGCACAAGAGCGCCCACACAGGCGTGCCTGTACCGGCACGTAGTCTAGGAAGACCCAGAGGCCTTTAAGTGCAGGCTCTGCTCCAATGAGGGTGCCCTGGATGGGCTAGGAATGTGAGGCTGCAAGGATCAGCCCAGACCTGCCAAGGTCTGAGCCCTAAAGACCCCTAGAGGAAACCTGGAGATGAGAGGTTTGCCCTCATTCCTACCCCCTGTGCTCTTCCTGGGCAGGTGATGATAATGTGCTGAGAAGCCGTGGACCAGGAATAGGAAGACCAGAGTTCCCTAGATGTGTGATCCGGGCAAATTTTCAACCTGCTCTGGCCTTACTGAGCTCACCTGTGCAGAAAGGGGCCTGTGGGGAGGAGCTTCAAGCTGTGCAGTCTGTGATGTGAGCACAAAGCCCCGCCCTGCTTTCCTAAGGTGGCGCCTATGGGGATTTCTAGCTGGGAAGCAGCCAGGAAATGTGGTTCCTAAGCTCAGGACACTCAGCCTTCTGGAGCCCTCCCACTCCTGCTGCATCCTCACTTCTTCCCAGTAATGAGCCAGGCTGGGGCACATCCTGCCACTTCCAGGAACCACTTCCCTGTCTTCCTCCCCTGCCCACCCCAATGCATCTGCATCCAGAGACAAGTGCTGGCCCAGGACCTCCCAGAATCAGCTTCCCAGGCACCCCAGCCTTCTTCCCACAAGACACACCCCGCCCCAGGCCCAGTAGAGGGTCCACACCCTGAGCAAGGACGACCCTTTGCCGCCCTAGTCCAGCCTGGGGCCCGAGTGCTCCTTCCTGTGAAGCCTGAGGTCTTGGAGCCCTGGGAAGCAGCTCACTTTGCAGAACAGGCAGTCTAATATGGCCAGTAGGGGCCTCTGTGCCGACTTGATAACCATGCCCCTTTTTATCTGGTGAGACACAGCCCTGCACCAGGTATGAGGCTCAGTGAGCAGAAGGTGGGCTGAGTTTCAGGTTCTAGATGCCCTCGTGTAGGACATAGTTGGCAGGACTATCCCAGGGAGCAAGGGTGTCCGGTCCTTGCCTGGGCTGGCTGGAGTAAGGCGAGAAGCACCCAGTCTGCTCTGTGGCCAAACCCAGAGCTCTTGGAGCCCTAGGCAAGAAGCCATGAGAAAGCAAGTTTGGTTCTATGCACACATTTGTGTGTGTGTGTGTGTGTGTGTGTGTGTGGGAGGGGGTTGCTGTGGGGAAGAGGGGAGTTGTGTATATGTGTGGGATATGTGTGAGGAGTGTGTATGCATGTGTGGGTGTGGGAGTGGGTGTGTGCGTAAAAGGAGGTATGGGTGGGGGAGGGTGGGGGAGGTGTGCGTCAGTTTAAACTGGAACCATGTGTTCTAAGGCCAATTGTGAGAAAGAAAGGGGTGGGGCTCTGCACCCTGGAAACTTTACTCGTTTGGGGTACCACAGATAACTGAGGGTGTCTGACGCCCTTCCCCCAACTGTCCTGGTCTCCTCAGGGTGCTGAGGTCAGCACCGCCCCAGGCGCCAGCAGCCCAGTTCTAGCTCTTGTTTTTAACGCAGGCTGCTTTTGCCAGCAGCTGCATTTACAGTCTGGACTCAGGAAAGCAGAAAACAAACTGGCCTGCAAAGCCACTCCTGGGGCCATCATTTCTCCCAGAGGTAGGGGGACCTGGTGCTTAGTCAATGTGGGGTGGGAGGCATTAGGAAGTGCAGGCAAGAACACCAAGGGCCTAATTTGCTTAAGGCAGTCACTGGGGTCCAAAGACTAAGGCAGGAGAGAGGTAGTGAAACCCCGTCTCTACTAAAAATACAAAAATTAGCTGGGTGTGGTGGCGCATGCCTGTAGTCCCAGCTACTCAGGAGGCTGAGGCAGGAGAATCGCTTGAACTCAGGAGGCAGAGGTTGCAGTGAGCCGAGATTACGCCATTGCAGTCCAGCTTGGTGACAGAGCGAGACTCCGTCTCAAAACAACAACAACAACAGCAACAACAACAACAACAACAACAAAAACAGAAATAGGAAAAGAATAGAATAGGATAGGAACTGAGGAAGGCAGGAGTTCCTGGGAACCAGCCTGCCACATACAGGTGCACAGGCTGTGCACTGCACAACTACAAGGGAAACCATTCACACAGATTACTCTGGGATTGTATGATAGGTGGTGCCAACTGACAGGGAGGGAGGGAGGAAGGTAGCTCATGGTGATCCAGACCCAGGGCTATGGCCCGTGTTTTCATATGGTCTATAGACCTCACAAGATGGCTGTGTGGTACATATCATTACCCCTTGTTACACATGGGGACACTGAAAATGTGACCTGTTGAGACACATACAGGTTCTAAAGCCCAGAACTCTGAATTCCTAGTACAGTGTCCTTGGAAACCGCAGAGGATGGAGTCCTCTCTGGACCCGCTGGTCAGGCTACACTGGCCTTGCAGGTGCATATGTGACGTCCCCCAGGGAGTTCACATTGGGAAGGGGTGGCTTTCCCCAGCCTTCCTGGAGGAGTCCTGAGCTGCCTGAGTGAAAGAGCAAATCCCCTTCAGGCTTAAACGCAGGGTAAACCCCAGATGAACCACTTGGGGTTGGGAATAGGTGGGTTAGGAGAAGGGGGGTGCTCCAGCAAACAAACCAAAGCAAGACAGAAAAACCACCCGTGCTGTCCCTCCACAGGGCCCTTAACAGGGAGCCAGGTGCTTACAGCGTGCGTGCTGGCTGGAAGGAGGGAGGCTCAGACATCCCTATTTTCCCAGGCCAGGGGTTCCAGCTCCCTATCACCTCCACCATATAGCCCAGAGACAGGGAGCCAGGAGATCAAGTCTTCCAAGACCCCCTTCCCAGGGGACACTGTGATGTCCCAGAATTCACAGGCCACCAATTACAGGAACTGCTAACACAGTTTCCCAAGTCCCTCCTGACTCAGCTGCTTCATTTCCCCTCTTCTTCCCAGGTCTCACCTCCTAAGCAAAGCAAGAGGTGGTAAGGAGGGAGGGCAGGGCTTTCCTCTCAGGATGTTCAGCCTCCCCACTCCCTCCCACCTGCTACAGGATGAGGACTCCAGGCTGTGTCTTCCCTGGAGGGCTGACTGGGGTTAACCTGGCCCTTGAGCAGGCTGCTGACCTGGAGGGCCTCTCTCACTGTCTTCCCTTTCCACTCCCAGCCATGGCAGCTCACACACAGCCATAGTGTAGCCTCAAAGAGCCGAGCCTGGCCCTGCACCATACACCTTCCCTCATCAGAAGAGAGCTGCTTTCTGCAGAGAGGACACCAAGGCAGCTCACAGGAGCACTGGACAGAAGCCCAGGTCTGGCACTAGTGGCCTGCACCTGGGCCAAGGGCCTGCACCACTTGGGCCTCGTCAATACACAACTGCAGGAGCACTGGCCTGTCACACCATGAGGCTGTGACCTCTCCTCTGAGGGGTCTGGGGTGAGCAGTGCTGGCCTGGGCAGGCCATGCTCTTGCAGAAAGAGCAAAGGTTTCTGGGCCCCACTATTGTGGCACAGACATGGGCAGGGCAGATCTGTGTCCCAGCCAGAGCCACAGAGCACAGAGAGTGAAGGCACATGCAGACAGTCACCTACCTAGGTCCATTCAGGCAAGAGTTCTAGCTGCTTCCCAGAGAACCCCAGCAGTTCAAAGCCCTTCCTTACCGATAGGCTGACTTCTGAGTGCTGACGTGGCTCCAGCCCTGGCAACTAGCTCCAATATTGGGGTGGGCATGGCGTCATCTGATTTTCTTGCCAGAGATACAACACATGGCACAGAGAGGGTAGGGAGCTATACAGGACACTCAGCAAACTGTGCCAGGACAGGCTGGGGGTGGGGGCCCAGAGCAGTTGTTTTTAGCTTTTGATAGCATCTGCCTAGCATTTTAGAGTTAGAAAAAACAAAACAGGCCGGGTGCGGTGGTTCCCGCCTGTAATCCCAACACTTTGGGAGGCCAAGGTAGGTGGATTACGAGGTCAGGAGATCGAGACCATTCTGGCCAACATGGTAAAACCCCGTCTCTACTAAAAATACAAAAAATTAGCTGGGTGTGGTGGTGCACGCCTGTAATCCCAGCTACTTGGGAGGCTGAGGCAGGAGAATCACTTGAACCCGGGAGGCAGAGGTTGCGGTGAGCTGAGATCGTGCCACTGCACTCCAGCCTGGCAACAGACTGAGACTCTGTCTCAAAAAAAAAAAAAAAAAAGAAAACAACGATGATGATGATGATCATCTATAATCCCTCATGGTTACTAGGTACTTGCTATGTGCCAACCAGAAAAGGCTTTTTATCTTAAGCATTTCTTTTCATCTTCAAACAACTCTGTAAGATGGATAATACTATTCCCACCCCACCCGCCCCCACCGCCCCACACCATTTTTCAGACAAAGTAACTGAAATAAAGAAACCTGCTGAGGGTCACTGTGCTAGGAAGTGGCAGAGGCAGGCTTAGAACCCTGCCAGCCTGACTCCAGAGTTCTGTCTTCTAACCACCACACCAGGCAACCTCCTTTAATGAGCAATGATCCTGTATTTATCTGGAGTGAACAGTTTTTGAAGTGCTTTCACCACCTGGTTCCCTCCTCTTATGACCCAGAGCACTGATACCATTGAGCTGAATTTCTCTGTATGCATTTGGCTGCCCTGCAGAGCTGCAAGCTCCCCAGGAACTTAAGAAGCAAGCCAGGATCAGGGCCATGGAAGGTGCCCCTTGTAGCATGAATAAACCCAACGAGGTAAGACTGATATTGATGTCTTCATTTTACAGATGAGAAGACTGAGGCCAGCTATCTCCTGAGCTACGGTGGACCTGAATTCCTCTCCCGACCCCTGCCAACCCCGGCCTAGGACTGCCCCAGGTAAAATGATCCCACACAGCACAGGAGAAGTGCCGGCTCACCAAGGGACAGCATGGCCCTGGGTGCTTCTCTTCTGGTATGTAAGAGACTGAACATGCCAGAACCATGGAGCCCACAGCCAACACCCCTCAGGCAGGTTGCTTACCCCGGCTGATCCTCTGCTTCTCCCCAGAGAGGATCCCTGGTGTGTCGATGACGCTGATGCTCTCCAGCACAGGGTTAGGTAGCTGGGCACACACGAACCTGCATGGGCAGAGGTAACCTGGGTGAGTACTCGCCCACCTTTCATGACCCAGCCGCATGACTCCAACCACCTGTCTTGTCTCTCTCAGGTGAGCTGCAGGTGCATCCTGAAGGGTTTAGTTCACCATGGACTTGCCCAGTTCAGGGTGTGGCTGACAGCTGACCCGGGGCTGAACCCCAGTCCTCTTGCCTCTCCCCACATCCAGTGTTAAGAGCGCCCTGCACCCGGGTGTGTTTGGTAAAATGCTGTGTGACCAGCAAGCAGGGCTACTCCATAGCGACATCGGGTCTTCATGTGTGATCAAAGCCTGGGTTTAATTCTTACGGCCCCAAGTCCTTAGTTTGTCATTGGTCAGCTACCTCCTTGCCTTGAGTTACTGCACTTAGCTTGGCCCTCTCTAGGAACCTTAGCTTCTTTAGATAGCCAATGAGAAGACCCCCTGGCTCCTCTTCATATGAGCCCCTAGGGACTAGCGGGGCAGGAGGGACTTCAAGGGTCTGTCCCAAACCATCACTGCAGAGTCAGGGTCTGGGGAGCCTCCTTCTGATTTGATCCTCGTGGGCAAAGTGGCTGTGCTTCTCTGTTTATGTCCTCATTTGTAAATGGGATATCATTCAACAGTAACTGAAGCCCTACTCTGTGCAAGATAACAGGCTGGGTGCTATGGCCAGAGGATCACAAGCCTGGCTGGCTTAAAATGGAGACTCCCAGGAGCCAGGCCAGAATCCCAGCCCCAGCCCCAGAAGTGGGTCTCACTCAGGATCTATGACTTGAGGAAGCTCCCTGGATGATTGTGAGGCAGCCATGGTTCATGCTTGCCAACTCCTGCTTTTGGGGACACTAAGATGTCCAAACCTCGATCCCTGTCTCCAAGGAGCACAGCCTGGTGCAAGACAGGAGGCCAGGAGGCCTGTACATGGACAAGCAGAATACACAGTGCAATGGGACCAGCACCCTGAGAGAAGTCAGATGTAGTGTTTGGAAGATTCAAGGCAGAGAGATGGCTTCCTGGAGGCAGAGGGAGGGCTTCCTGGAGGAGGAGGCACTGGAGCTGGCCTCGAAGACTGGGAACCACCCAGGAACATTTATTTGGGCATTTAAAGGCCAAATATCTCTATTAGGAAAGCAGTCAAGTGTTATTTAAGAGAAGCGAGGGAAGGGGAGCAGACAAGGGGTGTGAAATAGGACCACTCAGCAGCATAGAGACAGGAACCTGGAAATCTAAGGTGCAGCACCTTGTGCGGACAAATCTAAGGTGCAGCACCTTGTATGGACTGCAGTGAAGCTGGTGGCACATGCAGGAGGGATGCAACATCATTCCCTGTTGTCGTTTCAATGGACATGCCTGGCAGACTCCCAGCCAACCTAAACATCCACTACTTCAGCGGCTGCGTGCTCCTGGAGAAAATCTCAGAACCTCACTATTTCATAGGTGCCTGCAGTAAGCCACATTCTTTCATCATTCTTCTCTGGTGATGCATATTTTCTCCTCTTTCTCTCTTCAGTATTTTCTGCTGGGAATGTCCTCTTTTTTTTACACTATTGGTGCCACTTCACTCATCATTTAATGTCAGGGTCAAATGCCAACTTTCCCACAAAGGCCTCGTCAGGCCTGCTCTTCCTCTTGCCTGGGTTATCACTGGCTCTTTCCAAGCCTGTGTCCACTGGACTGGATCAGCCTTATATTCCCCCACAGAATAGAGCCCAAGGCCGCTAGGGGCCTGGTGTCTGTTGAAATAAAACATGAATTCTATCTCTTAGTAAGATACCTGGGAAGGAGGCAGGAGACACAGCCCCTCCTGTGGCCACATTTCTTTCCTTGTCAATGTCTGCTCTCCAGGCCAGACACCAAGTCACTCTGGAAATGCAGGATCTTGCCTCAGTCACCTTCATTTTATTCATTGAAATCACAGATTTAGAGAGAGATTCCTGACCCCTTAATAGTATCACCTTTTATGTGCATGTTATTTGTTTCACAACACCTTCCTATATATTTTCTTTATAAATTTTTTTTTGTAAAATATATGCACATGGTAAAAAACAAACAAACAAAAACCAAAACAAAACAAAAAACCAAAACATGGTCCAGCAAGGCATAAAATGAAATAGGAAGGTGTTCCTCTTCTCTATCCTTCTGCCCTGCTCAATTCCACTTCCTAAATGGAAACACTGTAGGCCGGTTACAGGCTCACACCTGTAAACCCAGCACTTTGGGAGGCCAAGGTGGGCGGATCACTTGAGGCCAGGAGTTTGTGACCAGCCTGGCCAACATGGTGAAACCCTGTCTCTACTAAAAATACAAAAATTAGCCAGGCGTGGTGGCGCATGCCTGTAACCCCAGCTATTCAGGAGGCTGAGGCGGGAAAATTGCCTGAACCCAAGAGATGGAGGCTCAAGTGAGCTGAGATCATGCCACTGCACTTCAGACTGGGCAATAGAGCAAGACCTCATCTCAAAAAAAAAAAAAAAAAAAAAGGTAACCACTGTAAAGATTTATATATTTTTTCCTTTCTCTCTCAGATCTTCTTTACACAACACACAACATTTGCAGGAATGGATTATTTACATTTTATCACTTTCTAGATGAAGATAATAATATTCAAAGAGGTGTCTTTACTCAAAGTAAACCACCCCCACCCAACCTCACCCACACCACCTGGTTTCAATAAATTTAACAATGGAGTTAATGAGACTTGCTGGGTTTGATTAATGACATAAGGGCGCTCAGCTCTCAGGAATGCACCCAGCATATGATGGCAATCACTTAAATTCTGTTATCATAATAGGCTATATGCTATTACATATAATACAATACACTATATCATTATAAGCACAATTATCCCAAAATGGCATTAACCACTAAACCTGTACTCCTCTCTTGTGATGAGTCCAGTTTCCTCTTGTCTCCCCCTGACTTTTCCCTCCTTTCCCCTGGGGTCCAGCTCCTCCTCTCTGCCTTCAGATAGGACAGTGCTCCTCAGCTGACTCACTAACACTGCAAACTCAATGTGTCCAAAATCAAATTCATTGCCTACCCCCTTGCTCAGATATCCCTGCTTCTCTTCAGCTCCAGCGACTCATTCTCCTGAATCATGCTCATCCCACACCCTCCTTTTATGCATTTCAGCATTTTGGGCATCCAGGACCTCCTTACTCAGTTCCAGGTATAAGAGACCCCCCTGGACTCCAGGACACCTGCCCCACTGCACCTTACCACCACGACCTCCTCATTCTTCCTAAACGGACCTCAGCTTCATTCCCAACATAAACCAAGCCCCATGCCTGGGCCTCTTTCTCTGCCAGGCCAAGTTCCCAAGATTTCTCAGCGTGACCCTTCCTCTGCTCCCTACTCTGGGCGCACACCTTGGCCACTCACAGTTCCACATTTCATTCATGTGGTGGTCTCCCTGTCCCTGTCTTAGACTGTTATTGACTCCATGCCACTACAAGGTTTTATAAAAAATATTATTTGGGGCCAGGCACGGTGGCTCACGCCTGTAATCCCAGCACTTTGGGAGGCTGAGGCAGGTCAATCACCTGAGGTTGGGAGTTTGAGACCAGCCTGACGAACATGGAGAAACCCTGTCTCTACTAAAAAAAAAAAAAAAAAAAAACACAAAATTAGTCGGGTGTGGTGGCACATGCCTGTAATCCCAGCTACTCGGGAGGCTGAGGCAGGAGAATTGCTTGAACCTGGGAGGCAGAGTTTGCGATGAGCCGAGATCGCGCCATTGCACTCCAGCTTGGGCAACAAGAGTGAAACTCCATCTCACCAAAAAAAAAAAAAAAATATATATATATATATATATATATATATATTTGGGATAAGAGACATCGAGAATCCTTTGGGCAATGAGCCTCAACTTCTACAATGAAAAATGGCCACAGCAGATGCCTATTCCATTCACTAAACAAGTAATCAAATGAAATAAGACATGGTAACACTATCACTAACTAACCTGTTGGTTACTATGTGCCAGGCACGAAGTGTTTTCTGTTCACTATCCCACTTATTTCTCCTTTAACTCCTATTATCCTGTTTACAGATGGGAAAAATTAGAAACAAGTAAGTTTTGTAACTTGTTCAAGAGCCACAGTATTAGGCAGGATTTGAACCCAGGTCTATCTGAAGGCAAAGCCCGTATTCATTACCTCTACTCTAAAAACCTCCAATTAGAAAAAGTAGTTTTAAAATTATTTTCAAAGTATTTACCATGCACATGTGAAACTGGATTTATCAGTGTAATAAGTGTGAGCAGGGGATCAGCCTGCATTCTGGTTAAACAGAATAATTAATGTGAAGGCCCAGATTAGTTTGCCAAGCATTCCTAGAGCTTTCTCCATTCACATCATCATGATGATCTTGGTATCTGCAAGGCTGAACTTGTCCCAGGGGAAGAGAGGTGAACTGTGCAAGGTCATTCAATTTAGTAGAAGAGTTAGTGCTCAAACCCAAGGCTTCCCTCTTAAGTCCAGGGTTCTTCCCACTAGGTAGAAACAATATCCGTGAACAGAAAAGAACCTTCGTCTGCCTCCTTCCAGTTGGATGCAAATCCCAGCCACTGAATGTTTAGGCAAATGCTGGGAACTATATGGAGCATCCTCCTCCGCTTTTACTAGGGGTAGGTGCAGGGTAGGGGAATGTGACCTGAGTCATTGTTGTATCCTTCCCTGCTCCCTGATAAGGAGGAATCAACCCAGCATTTGCAGCTGCTGCATCTCACAACAGACTCAGTTACACTCTCAGCAAGCAAGGGACAATCTAGGTATGGAAAGATTGACAGGAGACTCTAGGCACCAAGCCTGCCAAGACCCTGCCTACTGTTCTTTCACTCCCCATACCCCAAGAAGAAAAGAGAGCACCTGAAAGTGTTGTGTTCCCTCCACACTCACCTGTTCAAGAAGGCGTTGCCAAAGGCGTTGAGTTTCCTGAAGGGTTTCTTGGGATCCACCACCAGGGCGTTCCCAGGGATGATCCCCTCCATGTCTCCCTGCATCACCGCAATGAAGGAGTCTGTGGTGGGCTCAGGCCCAATCCTCATGCCTGGGAAGTCCTGTTCCAGCAGGTACCTAGCAGGAAGAAGCACAGTCCTAATGCAGGCGTTCTGCACAAAGATCAACACGGCATGTCTACTATAAGGCAGACAACATGCGAGTCAGAGGGGAGGGCAGGGCCACTGCAGCAAGATCTCATGGCCTGGAGAAATGCCTGCTGGATAACAAGTCCAAAGAACTTTGTAGAGGAGGTGGAATTTCAGCTGAACTTAAAATATTCTGTTTTTTGGTCCTTATCTTTTTCCCTTTCTCAATCAGTTGGGGGCTGGTGGGCGGGGGTAGAAGGAGCAAGGTTTGGGCTCAAAAACAAAGCATGGATTGAAATGATTCTTACACAGAGTATTACAGACTCCATAACTGAAGGTAACCTGCTGAAGTACCCACACAAAGGCATGGTTAGAACTAAACCTTCCGTAGACTCTGCTGGGTTTTCATAGGTCTTTATTTAACCGGTTAGTTCTTTAATATAAAAATAGCTCATATATGATACAAAACACAAACAATATAAAAGGTACACTATGAAAAATGAATCTCTGTCCAGGTGCGGTGGCTCACGCCTATAATCCCAGCACTTTGGGAGGCCAAGGTGGGCAGATCACAAGGTCAGGAGTTCAAGACCAGCCTGGCCAACATGGTGAAACCTGTCTCTACTAAATATACAAAAATTAGCTGGGCGTGGTGGCAGGTGCCTGTAATCCCAGCTACTAGGGAGGCTGAGGCAGGAGAATCATTTGAACCCGGGAGGCAGAGGTCGCAGTGAGCCAAGATCACACCATTGCACTACAGCCTGGGCAACAAGAATGAAACTCTGTCTCAAAAAAAAAAAAAAAGAAAGAAAAATGAATCTCCATCCTATCCTACCCTCTAGTATCTGTATTTTGTATCCTGTATTCTTCCAGAAATGTCCCATGCACACAAATACTATGTTATTAAGTGTTCATGCAGATCTACACATTTATGATCTTATTTATTTATCTTGTTGAGATGGAGTGTCATTCTGTCGCCCAGGCTGGAGTGTAGTGGCGTGTTCTTAGCTCACCACAACCTCCACCTCCTGGGTTCAAGTGAGTCTCCTGCCTCAGCCTCTGAAGTAGCTAGAATTACAGGTGCCTGCCACCATGCCTGGCTAATTTTTTTGTATTTTTTGTATAGACGGGGCTTCCCCATATTGGCCAATCTGGTCTTGAGCTGCTGACGTCAGGTGATCCGCCTGCCTTGGCCTCTCAAAGTGCTGGGATTACAGGTGTGAGCCATTGTGCCTGACCTGATTTATTTATTTATTTATTTATTTATTTATTTATTTTTTGAGACGGAGTTTCACTCTTGTTGCCCAGGCTAGAGTGCAATGGCATGATCTCAGCTCACTGCAACCTCCGCCTCCCAGGTTCAAGTGATTCTTCCGCCTCAGCCTCCCGAGTAGCTGGGATTACAGGCAGCCGCCACCACACCCGGCTAATTTTTTGTATTTTTAGTAGATACGGGGTTTCACCATGTTGGCCAGGCTGGTCTCGAACTCCTGACCTCAGGTGATCCACCTGCCTCGGCCTATCCCAAAGTGCTGGGATTACAGGCGTGAGCTACCACACCCAGCCACCTGATCTTATTTTTTAGCATAGAAGCAACCTGCACACCTTTCATTCTATCTTTCTTGTCATTATCCATTTAATTCCAACTTTCAAAGAAGAGACTACATTCAAAATGCCTTGTATAGTACCTGGCAAAATAGGTATGTTCAGCAAATGAGTCCTCCCTTGTGCCCTTGGGTATTAGGCAATTTCATTACGAATGTAATAGTATATGGTGGGATTCCCAGATAGAGATTATAATTGTGCTATGTTTTTAAATGTGTTTGGTTTTTTACCTGCACTACCTAAACAGGTGTCAAAAAGTTACCTTCTATCTGTCAATGCCTTCCTTCTGTACCCAACACCCACACACACACCCCTCCCCACAACGTGTGCGTGCTTTGTAACCATGAAGGATGTTGTAATGTGCACAGGTGGACTGCAGCAGCAGGCCTGGTCTGCACAGAGGGGTGGTGGCCAGGGAGGCTTGCCAGGGCTTCCTCCCACTCATCAACATCCCATTTGTGCCTTTGAGCAGCGTTCTGAGCTGTGAATTTACTCTGCAGTTCCATGGTAGTTAAAGTCAGGTTGCTATGGGCTCCGTCCCCAAGGAAGAGCCTCGGCAGCCAGCCCTGGAGGAAGCTGCTGATCTGCTGAGAGTTGGAGCCCTCCTGTCCAAAGGCCACCCACCACACAGGGCACAGATGGGTTTCAGGTTGTCTTGGGAAGCCCCTCATCCCTCCAGATCCCAGTTCAATAATCAGAGTGTGAGGGCAGGATTTCCCCTGGTCAGAGGATCACTTTGAAAGCTGGCACCGAGGTTGTGATGAGAGTGAATCCTAACAGCTGCACCCTTGGCTAGCACTTCCTGCCTTCTCAGAATACCTTCTCCTTCAGGGCCTCCTGGGAGAAGCTGGGAATCTCAGTGGCCTGGGGCCAGCCAACCTGCTTTCTCTAACCTTGAGGGCTATGCTCTTCAGGGGGTACTTAACTCAGGGAACCTCAGTACCTCACTCCATAACATGGCGGGTAATCGTTCAGACTGAGTACCTGCGATGTGCTGGACGTTGTTCTAAACTTTCCATGGATTATCTCATTTCACCTTCCCACATACTATGATATCAGCACTATGCTCTTCCTCATCAAATGGACCTAATAAGAAAACCTATCTCACAGGGTGTTCTGGGGATTAAATTCATTGCAGAAGTTAAGCATTTAACCAGTACCTTAAATTACCTAGATTATCATTCCATTTGAAGGAGGAGGAGATAAAGGTTCCCCAGGTGATGCACTCAGTAAACAGTAACAGGGTTAGGATTTGAACCTGGCCCTTGGATTTGAGTTCATGCTCCTAACCACTACACTCACTCTCCTTTCCTGCCTTGACCAGGAAATGCAGCCATCTTTAGGGACAGGCCAAAAGGGTTGAGCTCCCTTTTAGAACAATGAATGGGACAAGAAGGCCACAAAGAAATATGGTTTGGCAGGAGGCAGGCAGGGCCAGGCCGTGGAGGAGAGGTGAGGCTTTGAGGCCCACAAACGCAGGAGTGTACTCATCTCTGTAAATATCCGCTGTGGGGTTCCCTGCTTGGCCTCAGTGACTGGGGTGTGGCATCCCAAAGCTGCTGCTATCATATGATCAGAGCAGGTCCCTGGCTCCATGGGCTCTAAAAGGACACTTTTGGATTTACAAACAGTTGGGCAAGATTACCCTTCATGAGAAAGATTCCACCCTGATTGGGAAACCCCATCTATCTTTGCCTGCCCAGTCACCTGACCTAGTGAGTGTGTGGATGAGAAGCCCTAAGCAGGGCTCTGCAAGGGAGCAGCAACAGTGGATTGCAGGAAGTAGGGATCATCAAAGGCTCCAGAGACAGCTGAAATAGAGAGAGCTGAAAAGAACCATTCTGAGGCAGCCTCAAAAATGCCCAGAATGAACAGGGCCAAACAGCAGCGATGAAGGATCCTTCTCACACAGGCGTCTCAAATTCTACCCCTGAGAGGGACGTGGTGTTCTCAGCAGATGAGTGAAGGCTTCCCAGCCTAGCAGGGTGGCTTCCGGGGAAGTTACAGGGCTGCAGCCCGAGGTGGTCAGGCAAGGGCCTAGAGTTTGTCCTGCTAAACCCACATGACCCAAAACTTGCTGACCACACATGGGTCTGGGGAAACACTGAGTCTAATGAGGCCACCAGCAAGTCCAGGCAGCACAGTCGGGTGGGGTAAATTCTCAGGGACATTTGGGTATGGCTTACAGCAGCGGGTGCCCCTGTAACAAAGCCACCACTGTGTCCAGAAAGGAAAAATCTATTGAGGAATCTCATGCACTGATTCTTTATGGGAAGCGATACAGATTGCCTCTGTTGCCAGGAGAAAACATTCCCACAGCAGTGTGAAAAAAGAAAAGTTAATTCAGGCCAGGGTGGGAACAGCGGAGATGGGGATGCACGAGAATGAGGGGAGACAGGACAGACTGAGTCCAGGATGATAATACTCGCCCTGTCGGCCTCATGGGGTTTGAGGGAGACTGTAACGCATCCCACAGACACAAGCGAGAAAGTGGATGGGAGACTCTCCACGGCCAAGTTGAGGCATGAGTCAGCTCCGTGTTCCCTGGAGCAGCTATAATTGGCCCTGTCGAAAGCACCCTCAGCCATGTGATGAAGGGATTCCAGCACGAAGGAGAATCTGGTGGCCAGACAGTCCAGCCTCCTTGCGACAGGCCAGCCCGCCCAGGGCACTACCCGGCACTGTCCCCAGAGCTCAGCGACGTGCCCCTTCTCCAGCCCTCCCCTTTGTGCTGGAGAAGGGCCTTCCCACACCTTCCTGAGAGCCTGCCTCTAAATCTCATGTTAGAGAGTCAGCTCGAGAGAGGAGAGGAAATGATAAAGCCCCATGCGCGGTGCCTGGAGCACAGCTGGTGCTAAACTGGTTCTGCCTCCCCCTCCCCACCCCGAATCCGGTCAGTAATGCTGTGAGGCGGTTATTACTATTCGCATCTTATGGATAAGGAAACTGCGGGTCAGAAAGGGGAGGTGGTCTGACCTCTGTCAGACCTTCCTAACCAGGTCCCTGGGCAGGAAGTGGTGGAGCTGGATTCTGCTGACTTGGACTGTGTTCCATGGCCTTCGTCCCACTGTCAATGGGAATGGGAGGGAGACCTTTCCCCAAAGGTCTTTCTCCTCCCAGTAAATGTTTTTCCTGATGACTGCCAGGCACCTGACTTTCAAGGCAGCCCCTAAGCCGGACCGAGGCATGCAGACACAGTTCCTCTGGCCTAAGGCCTTCTGCTTCCTTGTGTAACACTTAGGTCTTGTAAGAAGCAGGTGGATTTTCACCCAGGCCCCTTTAGAGACCCAGCAGATCAGAACCCTGACAGACAAAGGACATCCCCTGGCCTTGGTGGGTGGACAGGGCTGAAGGTGGTGCAGGGGCTGTGCCTGCCAGGATGGACTTTGCAGTGAGTGGGTCTACTGGGGTGGTGGCCCTCTCACGCTATCCCTTTGGCTTTCTGGAGAACCATCTTTCCCGGCGCAGTGGCGCTGTAATGTCTGGGGTGGCATGTCAGGTTGGTGATGAGAGCTGGTGCAGCCACAGCAAATACCAAGGCACCTTTGGGGTGGGAGGTTGCAGTCTGCTGAAGTGGGAGAAGCTGAAAGGGTCAGCTCAGTAGCCCTCACGATGGACTCCCATCCCAGCAGCCCTACCAAGTGCTCATGCCTCAAGAGTCCAAGTCACACGATAGAAGGTCCGTGCAACCCTCCAGACCAGCCCAGCCTCCCTAAGGAGCCTGGGGCAGCTTAGCTCTGCAGCCCCAGGCCCCACAGCCAATCCACTAGAGCCTCTCTCTCAGCTCTGCCAAGGTCCAGGGAGGCCTCCCTCATGGCCCATGGAAGCACTCAGGCCTTCCTCAGCCCCTGGAGCAGCCAGCTACTCACCTCCACTACCTGCAGAATAAGGGGCCCCAGAAGTAGGCAGCGAGAAGGAGTGACCAGGGGCCAGATGGTCCAAGGAAGGAGGGATTCAAGGCTGCATGCCGGGCAGAGAAATAGCAAAGGGAGAAGAATAGCAGAGGCAGGAGGAAAGGCTGCCAGGGCCAGAGGGACACAGAGCTACTGTACTCCAAAGAGGCAGCCTATGTTGGAGAGGGCAGCCGCCAAGCCAATTTACTGTTTATTTTATTACTCTGTGTTGCCGGGCCTTAGGCCAGGGAAGTTATTTCAGGCAGAGATCACAGCACATTAATTAGTTATTAAAAGAATGTCCTTTTCTGTGTGTTCTTCCTCAGACAAGAAATAGATGCCGTGGCAAGCACATATTACTGAAAGTGGATGGACCCTCAGGGGCAAAACGCCAAGAACTGGGGGAATAAAGAGGCAAATCTTTGTTTCTGAGGAAAAGGCCCCTCACAGGTTCAGGCCTGGCATGGAGACAAGAATCAAGGCAAGAAGCAGGGATGGGAGAAGGGAGAGGAGGAGGCCTTCTGAGACCTAGGCATGGATGCACTTATCCACCCCAGAGCAGCCTTACTCGCATTGGGGAAGGGATGCAGTGTCAACTCACACTCTCGGAAAACAACTGCAAAATATGACTCTTAGTACAAAAATTTTAAAGTTAAAAAATATTTTAAACAAAACTCTGCCCAACCTTTGGCCTAGCAATTCCACTTCTGGGAATCTCAAAAAACAAAAACAAAAACAAAAACCACACACACAATATAGGAAAAAATATTATACACAGAGATATTCAGAATTATTCTACAATAACAAAAAATTAGAAATAGCCTAAAACATCCAAGAGAAGTAGATTAAGTAAGTGAAGAATCGTATATACACACAATGAAATAGTATGCAGCTGTTAAAAACAATGCTATTCATTAGTTGAATGAATAATTGTATGTACAAATAGTGAAATAGTATGCAGTTGTTAAAAATAATGCTGACAAATAACGCTTGTAACATAGGAAATGTTCATGCTATAAGAAAAACTGGCCAGACGCAGTGGCTCACGTCTGTAATCCCCAGCACTTTGGGAGGCTGAGGTGGGTGGATCCCCTGAGGTCAGGAGTTCAAGACCAGTCTGCCTAACATGGCGAAACCCCATCTCTACTTAAAATACAAAAATTAGCCAGGCGTGTTGGCGGGTGCCTGTAACCCCAGCTACTTGGGAGGCTGAGGCAGGAGAATTGCTTGAACACAGGAGGCGGAGGTTGCAGTGAGCCGAGATTGTGCCATTGTACTCCAGCCTGGGTGACACAGTGAGACTCCATCTCAAAAACAAAAACAAAAATAAACAAGCCAGCATACAAAATTATATGTACAGCATGATCTCAACTGTGCTATAAAATAGCTACAAATACTGGAAATATATGTATATATAAATTATATGCTTTATATATAAATATATTTTATATGTAAATTAAAATAGCTTCTAAGTCATGGGATTATGGGTGACTTTTTTTCTTCTTTAAATTTATTCTTTTCTATATTTTCCAATTAAAAACAACTGTTTACTGGATTTTATGAGAAAGAAGAAAAATACATGATTTGGTTCTGGAGGGTTCCCTGTGGTATGACCCCTCCTACAGCGCTGGCTGACACTCCCTCAAGGGGAGACAGCTTTTGAGGCATGAGCTAAATTCAGTTGCTGACATGAGTGGGGAGAGGGAACTACTGCACACGGAGGATAAGAAAGAAGAGGGATCTGCCTCTCCTGGTCTTACTGTCTCCCTCAGATAAGGAATCATCTGTGGCAATTTGACTCTGCCACTTTCTTAGACCCAGTTAACAGCCAGCGATGACTCAGGCAAAGCCGGGAGAGTGTCTCAGACAAAAGGCGCTCAAACCTGTCTGCTGCTTGGGGATCCTCACCTCTCCCCATCTTCCCTCCCATTCTGCAAAATGTCCGCTGGGAACCTCCTATAGCCGAGACCCTGGGCGAGGCCCCAGAGATGCTAAGGCATGGATGTTGTCTTGTCAATGATTGTACACCAGGAAGGAGAAGCTACAGATAATGTATGAAAGGTTATAAATACCATATGTGTAGAGAGCCAGGGAAGGCTGAGAGGGCAAGGGCCATCTGCAAATGGCCTGAACTTCCCTTGAGGCATGAATGGGCCAAGTGGAGGCCAGGGCTCACAAAGGAAACTCTGCAGGCAACCCAGGCAGCTCTGAAGTGCCTTTGGCTGCAATGGGTGCTTAATAAAACAAGGAGCATGGCTTAGATCAGGGGTTCCCACCCTAAAGTCCAAAGAAGGCCCTTGGACCCCCAACATTATATGCAAATTTGGGATGTATGTACATTTTTCTAAAGATAGAAAGTTAAGAAGCAATGGATTAGTTTAATCTCTAAGGCCTCTTGCAGTTCTATCAATATAAAACATACAAGAGCCAACAGGCCCATCACCTCCCAAACTCCTTCAGAAATCACTTGGCCTCTCAAAGCTGCTGAGCCCTAGGCTGTGCACTCCACAAGGACAAACTCAATGTGGTGTTGTGTTTAGACATGACCTATTAGCATGGTGCTACTTCCAGAAGGCTGGCGTTACAAGGTGGATGTTAGAGAAAATTAGTACCTAGAAAATTAGTAACTAGACTGTTAACTTTTCTGCACTCCTCACCAAACAAAGCACAGCATTTCACATGCTGTGGATGCTCAAACAGCCAAGGAATAGGAATAAGGGTACCCCTGCTTTCCAAACCCTCTGCAGGAGATGAGCACACTTGACTTTGGGGGGCCACCAAACTCCATTCTCAAGCTGTGGGAGCCTGAGTCTTAAGACAGAGGGCCACAACATTCTCAACAATTTGGAATGGCTATAAAAGGGGCCAAGAAAATGGCTGGCCTTGAAGTTGGGAAGATTGAGGACTGGAGTGAAGCCTGTTCTCTAAAGATAAGAAGGGCCTCTGGTGGACTTCTCTGAATGCAGGGTGAACAAATTGACTTCTTGAGCCTCCCTCCAGCCCAAGGATTCTGTAATTGAAGGGAATGGATGACTCATTCTCAGAGTTACAGGCGTTTAGCCAAGCATCTCCTCACATGCATCTAGGACTTAACATCCCAGGTCTGCTGCCCACTCTTTAGATGGCTCTGCACAATTCATTTAACTTCTCTGCGCCTCAGTTATCTCACCTGCAAACTCAGCAACTGGATGAGACAATGCCAATATCCCTTCCATCTCTAAGAGTCTTTAACATTATTATTGAGCCATTAAGATCAAATAAGAGAAAGGGGAAAAAAAAAGCATTCTGCTTCTGGACTCAGCTTCTGTTGAGTCCCCAAGATATATACACAGGAGCTCTGCTTTAGAGAAGGAAATGATAAAAGGAGGACAAGTAGCATCCCCAGGCCACCTCCGTTCCCAGGCCTGCACCCATCAGAACTCAGCTGCAACTGTGAGCCCCCATATGAGTGCCAAGCCCCTTGAAAAAGAAGGGAAGAGGTTTTGCCCGTGAATGATGTGTTGCTAAAAAGTGAAGACGTAAGACATCCCCACCAACATAAGGCGCTCCAGAGACCAGGAGCTCTTTCATTGTGCCTCCTGGGCCTCGGTTTCACCATCCATAAGATGGGGAGACTGGGAATGGCTTTACACTTGAATACTTCAGGTTGACCACCACAGCCAAGGGCCAAGTAGAGTGGACAGGTATTGGGTAGGATGGGAAGGGGGACCAGCAAAAATTGTGGGGTAAGATTTTGACGCCTGCACAAACACAGATCTCTTCAGAGCCCTCAACTGAAGGCTTCCCATTGGTCCCCTGTCTGGGATGGAGCACCAGGAGTGACCGGAGGGACTAGGCGCTGGGCTCCGGGGTGGGCTGCCAGGACCCTGGGCCGGCTCACCTGATGAAGGTGGTCTTCCCAGTGGAGTACTGGCCCACCAGCAGAACCATGGGCTTGTTGTCGAAGTCGGCATCCTCCAGGGCGGGCGAGTGGAACTCGTGGAAGCGGTAATGCTCTTCCAAGGGCAGCAGCTTGCTCTTGTAGAGTTTCTTGAGCCCCTCACTCACCGTCTGGAAAACCTCGGGGTCCTTCCTCCGGCGGTCGTCCGTACCCAGCCAGCTGAACATCGCGGCCGCCGCTCGCCCCCGGCACGCAGCCCCAGGGGAAGACTCCTCCTCAGGGGAAGATGTCCCGTAGGACCGGTCCGCCGGGCTCCGAGCCGCGCCGCCGCCTCACCCAAGCGCGGGGCTCAGCCGCACCATGGCCCGGGCACGCGGCTAGGAGGGCCGGGAGCGCACTCTCCCTGCTCCTGGGACCAAGCCCAGCCGCTGCTGCATCCAGCAGCCCAGGCCGGAGGGAGGATAAATAATCTGGGCTTGAGGAGGAGGGGTGAAATCTTGGCAATTAAAGTTGAACCTGCAAGGAAACTGCCAGATGCCGGGGTCCCCGATCGGCCCCCAGCCCTCGCCTGCTCTGCCCTGCGTGCAGCAAGGGATGCTTCGGCTCCGCTCCTGCCGGACCGAGGCGGCTCAGGGGAGACGGCGACGCTGCCCAGCCCGCGGACAGCTCCGCATCCGCAGCAGCATCCTGCAGCCCCAGGCGCTGGTTTAAATGCCAGCTGGGCAGGAAGCCGGCGCGCAGAGGAAGTCCCCTAGTACTGGCAAGGCAGGGCCGGCCCCACGGTTGCGGCGACGGGAAGCCGTGCAGGGCGCCGCCATGTTTGTGGGCAGGCGCTCAGCTCTAGACCTGCGGCCGCGCGGGGAGAGGGATGCTGATCCAGTCCAGTGGGAGAGTGCCGGTGTCTCAGTCTCAGCCTTTGGGGCTTCGATTTGGGAACAGCGCCCTCTCAGGGACGGCTGCGAGGACAGAGTTGACCTATTCATCACACTCCCTGCTTTGAATCGCCTCTCCTTCAGTTGCTGAGGTCAATTCCCTAGGAAAACAGGTACTCTAGTATTGGGGGATTTTTTTTTTTTTTTTGGCATAGAAAGAGGATCCACTATCAGGTTACACAAAATAACCAAAACTGTCACTACCCAAACTTTTAGCTAGGCTTAGGGTGAAGTCAAAATCGTTCCCATTTACTTATTCATTCATTCCAGCAAAACAAAACAAGCCAACAAGCAAAATCCCTGCAAGTACTGGGCATTTATTATGGGGCAGTTACAATTTTGGTGACTGTGGATACAGAGATGAGTGCTGAACAGACTCTCCCTTCCAGGAACTCCAGTGAAGGCAGGCTTTAAAGAGGAGGCATGAGCAGAGGGTCATGGGAATACAGGGAGGAGTCACTCCTTTTGTGTGGCTAATTTGAGGAAGGCTTCATGGAAAGCATGACTGTAAGCTGGATCCTAAATGATGAATTGACATCCATTATTCTAGGAGCGTAAGGAGTATTTGCAAAGGCTTGAGGAGCTTGATGTGTCCAAGGCAGAGTAAACAGTTTGGCATAGCTGGAGTGTAGGGTTTAGGAATGTGAAAGAGAGTGAGGGAGGCCAAGCATGAAAGGCTTTGCCAGAGATGGGGAACCAATAGCAATGCTATTACTAATCATTGTTACATTAACAAAATGCTCAGCATGTGCAGGGGCCTGGGCTAAGTTCTCAGTGAACATTGCTTTATTTAACCTTCATGGCAGATCATATTATCTCCAGCATCATACTAAGGACAGTGAGTGGGAACACTGTCCAGGTGTAGGCAAAAGCAGTGAATCGTGTGTAGAGAATTTAAACCCAATAATAAACTTGCTGAAAGTTGATGTGCTTTGTATTGGCACCATTCTAAACAGTGTAGTGATAAAACACTCCTCCCTGCCCAGGCTAATGACTCCCACTACCCTCCCTTCCACAGATGAAGAAGGAATAGGCTATGGACCAGGCAGGAACTGGAATGCCAAGAGCAGTGTTGGAGGGGCAAAAGAGGTTGGGGGTTGATATGGTTTTGCTTTGTGTCCCTGCATAAATCTCATCTCTAATTGTAATCCCCATAATCCCCACGCGTTTAGGGAGAGAGCTGGTGGGAGGAGATTGGATCATAGGGACAGTTTCCTTCATGCTGTTCTCATGATAGTGAGTGAGTTCTCGTGAGAGCTGATGGTTTTATAAGGGGCTCTTCCCACTTGGTTCCTCATACTTCTCTCTCCTGCCACCTTATGAAGGACGTGTTTGCTTCCCCTTATGCCATGACTGTAAGTTTCCTGAGGCCTCTCTAGCCATGCAGAACTGTGAGTTAATTAAACCTTTTTCCTTTATAAATTTCCCAGTCTTAGGTATTTCTTCACAGCAGTGTGAAAACAGACTAATACAGAGGCCAAGAGACCATTTAGGAAACTATTCCAAAACTTAGGAGACAGCTGCAATGGGACTGGAGAAGAGGTCAGACTCAAAAGATTTTTTTCATGGAATAGAATTGTCAGATCTTGGTATGTGATAAAAAAAAAAGAGGACATAAGGGTGAGGCACAGTCTAGGATGATTTTGAATTTTCTGCCATAGGGGATAAGATCATTGGAGAAGCTCTTCCACTAATTAGGGGAGGCAGAGAGAGAGCTGATTTAGCAGACAGAGATAATGTGTTCAATCTAAAACGTGTGGCGTTTGAAGTGCCTGCAGGAGCTTCAAGAGGAGTGTGGTGAAGCTGCAGGGATTTCAGGGGAGGGAGGATTATCAGAGGCCAGTGCTGAATAGAATCTCCTTAGTTACATCTCAGATCTCCCGACTCCCTCCTTGAACCCCAAAACTGATCATCTCTTGTTGAGAATTCACTCAGATTAATATTTCACCCTTGGTGTTTAGCTACTACCAACATACGAACCTAAGGAGTAATATTAAAGATATTTCACAACTCACAAGGCATGAGAATCAAACACCCGGAACAGACACTGGCCTTCCTAGTGGAGCAAGGCTTGCAGCCCCGTGCCACGCCTGGTGTTAATACAGTGGTGTCTGGACCTTGGAGAGGTCTGAGCCTGTCCCCGGAGAGAGGTCAGTATGGCCAGCGTGACAGGAAAGAAATCAAGGGGCCCCATTATGGAAATATTTCAAGAATTTTGTAATCAGTACAGCCATGCCATTGTCTACTGCTGAATGTCTGTTCCGAATATCTAATTTACCAAGTGCGTGTTGACACATCTACTCCCGTCTCAGTCTTGAGTAGTTGAAATCTATCTGTTTAAAAAAGGAACTAATGGAGCATTTCTATAGACTAGCAATAAAAAGTCATGAAAGATAATATTCAAAAAAGATACTGTGTTCAAAAGAACAAAAACCTACGGTTAAATCTGACAAAAGATATGCAAGATCTTGATGTGAAAAATAATAAAACTTTATAGAAAGATGTTAAAGAAGTTCTAAATAAATGGGAGAGACATGCCATGTTCCATTGTGGAAAGATTCCATGTCACAAACATGTGAATTCTTTACAACATGATTGATAAATTCAAAAATTGAGAGATATGATTGAAATCAAAATCTAAATAAGGTTTTCCATGGAAATTGACAAGGTGATTCTAAAATGTATAACATATAGAGCAATAGTAAAAAAAAGCTTAGATATTCCAGGAGAAGAAAGAAGATAAGAAGAATAAGGAGGAGGAGGAGAGGGAGAGGTGGAAGGGGAAGGAGGGCAGAAAAAGGAGAACAGGGAAGAGAGGAAGACAACAGTAACACAGCAATGGCAACAACTAAGTGAAGAGAACTTGCCCTAGTGGACATTGTTATAGAGTTACAGGGGTTAAGATGGTTTTGGCACAGAGACCAATAGAATAACAACACAGTAAATAGCCAGGAAATTTGGAAGCCTGGTATATACAGAAGTTGCAATAGAGATTGCATGTATATCACCACAAAGTCAGGAAGAATTCTTTAAACAAGACATCAAAAGCACAAACTGAAAAATGAAAAAAACTAAGTTTAGCACTAGCAAAATTTAAAACTTTTGTTCAACTAAAAATACAAAAGTGAGTGAAAAGATATTTCCTATACACAAAAACCCATGAAAGCACATCCAGAATATAGAACTAATGGCTGTGCATTGATAACAAAGACAAACATTCCAATAGAAAAAAACTTGGCAAGAGCCACAAAAATGTCTTTTACAAGAGGCTACATGAATGCCCTATAAACGCAAGAAAACATGTTGCATCTCATTAGTAATTAGAGAAATGCCAAACCACACTAACACTCCATACCCACCAAAATGGCAAGAATAAAAAGTTGGATGGTAGGGTTGGTGAGGATGTAGAGCAATGGGAGCTCTCATAAAATGCTGATGGGCGTGCAGACTGGCACAAATACTTTGGGAAACAGTTTGGCATTGCTTAGTGAAGCTGAAGATTTGCATGTCCTATGACCTATCTCCTTCCATTCTGTTTCAAGGCGTGATCTAGAGAAACTCTTGCACATGTGCATAGGGAGATAAGTCTAAGAATGTTGATGGCAACATTATTTGTAGCAGCAAAAATTTATAAACAACTAAATGTCCTTCACTGAGTAAATGGATAAATGTGCCACATTCATATAAAATATATACCACACTGGGGTCTAGTTGAGGGTGGAGGGTGGGAGGAAGGAGAGGAACAAAAAGCAAGAACTATTGGTTACTAGACTTAACACCTGGGTGATGAAATCATCTGTACAACAGACCTCCATGACACTAGTTTACCTATATAACAAACCTTCACATGCACCCCCGAACCTAAAATGAAAGTTACAAAAAATACATACTCTACAGATGAGAAGAATGAGGGAAGTGGTACTACCTATGCCAAAATATGGTGTTAAGTGAATAAAGCCACAAGTAGGCTATTATGCATAGAATCATACAATTTCATTAATGTTTCAGGTCATGCAAAAACCACTATCTGTTGTTCATGGATGCATATGTGTGCATTGAAGTTTTTAAAAAGAGAAGCAAAGGAACATAAAACACTAGTCAGGAATGAGGTGTTCTCTGGGACAAAAAAGGGAAATGGAATTGGGGATGGGTACACAGGGAGCTTCAGCTATATATACACTGTTTTCTTTCTTTTTCTTTTCTTTTCTTTTTTTTTTTTTTTTTTGGACATAGGGTCTTGCTCTGTCACCCAGGCTGGAGTGCAGTGGCGCCATCTTGGCCTACTGCAACGTCTACTTCCTGGGTTCAAGAGATTCTCCGCCTGCCTCAGCCTCGCAAGTAGCTGGGACTACAGGCATGAGCCACCACACCTGACTAATTTTTGTATTTTTAGTAGAGATGGAGTTTCACCATGTTGGCCAGGCTATTATTCCTCAAATTTGATAGTGAATACTTGGCTGTTCATTTCTTATTCCTTTTATCCTTTATTTTAAAAAAAACTGGTCCTTGGATGCACAAAGTTGGAATTTTTTTCATAATTGTGGTTCAAGACAAACTACACCTGGCTCCTTTATTATATTTTTAAAAAACTTAACACATGTTTTTGTAATGGACCCTTGATGAACCCATCATTCAAACCAAGGACTAGAAAAATTAGCAGCAATTTACATCTACTTATGTGCTCCTCCCCATCCTGTCTCCTGCCCCTTCTCCTTCTTTCTAGAGGGGACCCCTATCCTAAATCTACTGTGTGTTGTCCCCTTGCTTTTTAATTACGGTTATACACAAATGCAAGCCAAAAGAACATATTGTTGAAGTTTAGTGTTTTTGGACTTTTTCTAAAAAGCATATCCTGCTGCATGTAATGCCCCTGGAACTCGACTTTTCTCGCATTCAACATTTGTTTTCAGCCCCATCTGGCTTCACAGGGCCCTCTCCCACCAGGTGTCTCTTCCAAACCCAGCACATGCCTCCTATTTCTGTCACCTGCCAGGTACATGGGGGTTCCCAGTCAGACAACCTGCAGTAGATGGAGTCCTGGTGTCCCCGTGTCTTTGCTATGTGAGCTTGGGGAAAGTGGCTTCACTCTCAAGCCTTAGCACCCTGGTCTCTGAAATAAAGATGGCAATAGCATTTTTTCAGGATTAAAGGGACTGTGCATGTAAAGTGCCATTGAAAGTGTTCAGTATGTATTAGTTCTTAATATTATAATGATTATTACTTTTATCCACTACATGGCACTGCCTTATATCCTATTTAAGAAGCTGTTCAATAAACTATTGAATAAGCTTAGTATTTAATAGCTGTAATATTTAATAAGCTATTTAATATGCTGGCACCTAATAAGTTAGTGAGCAACTTCTTTCAGTTCATTTGTGTCTTAACTGAGGATGGCTCATTGACTCAAAGGAATATAATCGTTAGTAGTGATATCTGTGGCGTTTGCTCTGGGTTCTTAGGGATGACACTATGAAACAGAAGACTTTTCCATCTCTTCTGTTTCTCCCACTCAGATACTAACTCAGGCCGAACCCTCCTTAGCTTCCAGGATCAGATGAGATCGGGTGCATTCAGGGTGGTGTGGATACAGACACTTCCCTTTCTCATCCACAACACCAGAGTCTGGCCAGAAGTAAAGGGAGAAGATGGAAACTGTAGCAGCAACCTGGAATACAAGTTTGAGCCCTGGCTAGGGGAGTTAGAAGAATCGGGAAGTGGGACCAAGTGTCCATAATCTTAGGAATCTATGGTCCCTTTCAACCTGGCCCAACTACCATTGCATCCTGGTGACCTGCCTACAACCATGCACGCATGCGTGCCTCCCACAGCTGCTTCCTGCTCCTCACCACGCGGGCTCCTTTGCACACCCTGTCTTCAGCCTCAGTCTTCCCTTCCCCACCCTCTGCCTGGTGGGCACCCACTCATACCTTAAGGCTCAGTGTGGTGGTCTGCCCTCTGAAGAGCTGAGTCAGCAGCTCTCCCATAAGAAGGCTGTGCCCCTCTCTCCACTTCCAAGCTACCCCACGTAAACCTCTGTTACCGCATTCATCACATGTTACTATAATTACATGTTTAAATTGTTTGCCTTCCAACTAGACAGGGCACGTCTTCAGCCTGACGCAGTGTTGTACTCATTCTGTTTACTTCAGTTGGAGGCGAAAGTGCATCAGCTCAGCCAATTCCTACTGATGAGATCAGGCCGAGTTAAAACCTCTTTTTATGACAAGGTCCTCATCAGTGAAACCAGGGTAAGAGAAACACCAAAGGCAGAAAAGTGTCAATGACGCTTCACAGTGTTGTTGTGGGGATAAAATGAAACAATGTAGGTCAAGGACCTGATACGTTTTTTATAAGTCTATAGTAAGCGCTCAATAAATAGTTCCCTTTCCCCTTGGATGAATGAGTACTGAACGTGCACAAGGAAAGGGAAGTCTAGAATAAAAATACACAGGTGAGGGAACTGTGCTTAGGAAGTTTATAAGCCAAAAAGGAGATGAAGAAAGAGGGTCTGTCTGAGTCTAGTTGATGGGCTGTCCAGGAATAACACTCCCCATTCATACCATCGGTACCACAGCTACTTAATTGCTGGAATGCGGCTGTCTCATACATAGCAGCTCTCCTTGGCAGAAAGTCAGTTTCATCCCTGGGTGCAGCAGGAGCAGAGCTAACCTGAGAAATCCAATATTACACGGAGGAAAGCCCACACCACGAGAGGCAGCGGTGTGTATCTGGTTTTAATAAGATGCCTGCTTCTAAGAACCTCAACTTCCAAAGGCAAGACATTTGCTACCTGCAAGATGTGAGCTATAATTCGAAAATCTCCTAATTATGGTCAGTGGCTGCTTTTGTAGCACAGGTGTTTCCAGAGCGTGGGCATCTAGTCCTCATGGCAATCCTGAAGAGGAAGATAGGGATGTTTCCCAGAGGGAAACTCAGGTGCAGAGAGGTAGGAAACTGCCCACACAGGCATCTTTGATTGAGCTATCTATCATCCTACTCACTTTCCCCTCAGTCCACAAAAAGTGGGAGGCAGCTTACCGAAATCCCTTGAATTCTAAGAAATAAATGAACCCTTGAGGCAGCTGATATGAGGGGAATGGGCAGGTGAATGGTACAGAAATATCAGAGGGAGATGAGCAGGAGGCCCCCAGAGGTGAGCAGCCATCACACTGGGCTCTGAGCTGCTTGATCAGTGCAAAAACAGAAACAAGTTATTAGTTCCAAACCCAAATATATCTGTCTGTCCCTGCCAGCAGGATCTTGATTGCACCATCCCACTCAACAGCCTCGCTTGGGTAAGGGAAACACCAAAAGCAGAGAAATCCATGCTGAAGGACCCCCGGACCAGCACCAGTTCCTGAGCATCTTTCCCGGGCTGTAAGTGTTGTTTACATGTCTGTCTCTTTGCCGGGGGAGATAGAGGAAGCACCTTGAGGAGAAAAGCTCTCTTTTAACCCTGCACAGGGCTGGTGCAGGCACTGAAGTTGACTCATTCCTGATGTGGCTTTTGACAAGCAAACAAAGATTAGAAATGTGAATTACCTGTAGTTGGCCAATTATTATAACCTTATATGTTATAACAGATAAGTCTATGACTACAAAAATGTCTGTGAGCACAGAGAACCTGATAAAGGCAGAACCTATAAGCGTGGGATATTTAAAAATACACAGGCAGACAAAGTGGGGTATTAAAGATTGGGGTGACAATGTATCAGGAATTATTTCCGCATTCTTTACTAGTTCTCTCGGTTCAATGATCTTCTGCTCTCCTTTGATTTGTCAAATCTTAAAGATAAATTATTATAAATTATTAGATAACACAATCCTTATTTCAGAGTTATCTATTTTGTTTCCATGAGTTATTTGCCTAAATTAGTATTATGCCATTTAAATTACAACAACTTTTGATAAATTTTAATATCTGGTATGAATAGTCGCCCTCCCTTACTAGTATGTTTTTAAAATTTCTTAGATATTCTCACTTTCTTCTTATTTTCATCATTGTCTTCCTCCTCCTCTCCCTTTCTGTCTTTTATTTTTTCCAATTGAAAAGTAATTATGAAAATTTGGGGGTAATTTTGCTTCAATCTTTTCTTTTGTGCACTTATATTTAACTTACCATCTGATCTTTTCCCCCAGTCAACACCATACCACCAGTGTTTTTACATATCCTGAAAAAATATTCCAATAATTAAATTGAAATGAATGCTAATATTCAGCCATATGGAAATTCTGCAATCTAATTAACTATATTCAATAATGGACAGATAAGTCATTTGCAAAATTATTGTCAACAATAATAAAAGCTCTATTTCAGAGTTATCTATTCTGTTTCTGTGATCACCATTGAAAGATGAACATTTTTGTATGTAAATATTCATCCATGGTTTTATTTTCTTTGTATATATTTAATAAATGAAATTATTGGGAATATTATTAATGCTTTTGATACTTATCACCAAATTGCTTTCCAAAAAAGGCACATCAATTTATATACTTACCACAATGATATCAGAGTTCCTACATTTTTTTCTCTCACTCCAGCCCTGTATGTTATTATTTTAAAATATTTTCATTTTATTAAAATGTAGTTATCTCTCATTTAAAAATTTAAAGCTTATTATTTTAAAATATCCATCAATTTGGGAAGTGAGAAATGATAGACTTTTAAAAATCAGTATATATTTTATTATGAAAAAGTTTTGAAATTGTTTATGAACCATTTATATTTTTCTGATTGTCTATTTTTTCCCTTATTTTTCTAAAAGCATTTAGTGTTTTTTGTATTGTTTTGAAAGAGTTTTTAATTTTTACAGTAAGGACATTTATTAATCTTTTGTCTGTGTCTAATCCAAGTTAATTTTAATGTTTCGCCAATTACCTTCTCCTTGTCTTCTCTCTCCTACAAAACCGAATCATTGGGATCTCTTAATCAGAATCTCATTAAAACTGTGAATTAATTTTAGGAATGACATATTTTTAATACTTAATCTTTCCCTCCAGGAATATGACATGACTGTCTATTTATTCACAAATCTTTTATATCTCTATAAACTTTTTATAGTTCTCCTCAAATAGGTCAAAAACATTCCTTGATTATTCTCAGATATTTTATAGTTTATTATTATTACAAATGAGATATTTCTATTATGGTACCTTCTAACTGGTTATTGTTATATATAGGAATCCCATTAATTTAAACAATATATATAGTTATTTTATTTACTATTTATTAATTTTAGTTTATTCTTTGTTTTTCTACTTACATAAAGATTATCAACCAGTGCTTTTCTTTTTTATTAATACTGTGTTGGTTTATAATGTATATTTCATATTTTGGCTAGAATTTTCGGAACAGTGTTGAAAACAACAAAGATGTGAGCATTCTTGTTTTGTTCATGATTTCAATGATATCCTGGTACCTGTCTGGATTCTTTTTTCTCTCCTCACCTCAACTTCTTCACCGCTTGGCTTGGGCATGATGATCTCTTTCAACACTTATTTTTTCCTTTTGGCTGGATAAAAAAAATATTCTACCAAAGCAAAGCATTTAGTGTGTAGTATCTTCTCAGCTTTAATAGACATATATATTTGTATGTGTATGTGTATGGAAGCCTTCATATGTAAATGTATGTGTGTGTTATGTACTGAGTGTTCTTTCCTGGGAGCCTGGGTAGACGGTGGTGCCATCAGTGGAAGCTGAGACCGTAGAAGAGTCTCAGGAGCAAGCAGTCAGTTTGAGGAGTTCTCTACTGATAGCCACAAGAATACTAAATCACTGCCCCAGTCTCTCCTCAAAAGGCTTTTCCTTTACAGGATGGGACGGAATTCACATGTTAAAGAGACAAGAGATTTAACTGATGACACACTCAATGTGGATCAATACTGAGATGTAGTTGCGAAAAATGACGATGGGATTCAGGCTGTATGAAAACAAACATAGGAAAAAATGACTATCAACATTGATGGAGAGCCTGTTATATGTCAGGTGTTATGCTAAGTATTCTTACATAGATGACTTCATTTCATTTGCACAGTGACAGCTCAAAATGTCATTATTCTCCCAGATAAAGAAACAGAAGCGGCCAGGCTTGGTAGCTCATGCCTGTAATCTCAGTACTTTGGGTGGCCAAGGCAGGTGGATCACGAGGTCAGGAGTTCGAGACCAGCCTGGCCAACATAGTGAAACCTCATCTCTACTAAAAATACAAAAAATTAGCCACGCGTCGTGGTGGGCGTCTGTAGTCCCAGCTACTTGGGAGGCTGAAGCAGGAGAATCGCTTGAACCTAGGAGGCGGAGGCTGCAGTGAGCCGAGATTCTCCCACTGCACTCCAGCGTGGGACTCCATCTCAAAAAAAAAAAAAAGAAAAGAAAAAGAAACAGAAGCTTAGTACTTAAAATGAGGCAGAGTAGGGGAGGTGTCACTGTCTTTCTGAAGGGTAGGATGTTGAACTGACTGATGTGCTCCAGATGGGGTCTGATGGGACATATTTAACAGTGAGGGAACTGGTCACCCTAAACTGTGCTGTGTGAATAATTTAAGGAGCTAAAAATTTGAAAGTTACATTTGAAGTGCTGTCACATGGGCTGGTGAAAACTCTGGATAGAGGGTGAGCCAAAGATAATCAATTTAGTACCGTGGTATTGCCCACTTGCAAGATTTCCGTTTCTTTCTGCATCTGCATGCTGATAACCTTAAACATTCCTGTCTCCAGTTTACACTTCTCCTTTTGTCTTAGTCAGTTTAGGCTGCTATGACAAAATGCTGTAGATTGGGTGGCTTATAAACAATAGACATTTGTTTCTGGCTGCTCTGGAGGTTGGAAGCCCGAGATCAGGGCACCAGCATAGTTGGGTTCTGGTGAAAGCCTTCTTCCAGGTTGCTTGTTGCCAACTTCTTGTTGTATCCTCACATGGCGGAAAGTTGGCAGGAGAGTTCTCTGGGGTCCCTTTTATAAGAGCCCTAATCCCATTCATAACTCCGATTCATAAATCCCATTCGTTGCTCCACCCTCATGATCTAAGTACCTCCGCAAGGCTCCATCTCCTAATGTGATCACATTGGGGGTCAGGATTTCCACCTGTGAATTTTGGGAGGTCGCAAACATTCACTCCGTAACATTTTTGAACTCCAGATCTATTTCTGACACTTTCACTTGGATATCCTGTAGACCAATCACACCTAGTCCAAGGGGTTAAAAGGTTCTCAAAAACCTCTCAGTAAGCACCAAATCCAATCATTAGTGAATAATCACAATTATGATTTTCAAAAAATGTATTGAGTGCATATTATGTACCAGCCCCTGGACTAAATGTTTTATATTCATTACAAAACAAACAATTGAATTTTTCCACTAATCATATAAAGTATCTATCATTCCCATTTTGTGGATGATAACACTGAGGCTCTTAGAGGTGAGTTGCTATCTTGAGGCTATCCAACTAGTAAGCAGTAGCATCGGGGTCAAACTGCAGGCTGATCTGACTCCAAACGTAAGCTCTTTCTAGGATGCAAACTCCACATAATTCCAGAGAGGGCAGGTCAAAGTGAAGGTTGCTATGTGTTCAGGAGGCCCAGGTATGAAGGCCACCTAAACGACTAATGTTTTCAGAGCTGCTTCCTCTTTCGAAAAAGCCCAGACTCAAAGACTTACTAGTTATCATGCTTTTCAGTTGAGGGGAAGTTTGGTCTTTTATGCTTTGAAAGGCATAGATAACCTTTCCGTGGAACCGTAGGAGGAAAATTCATTTCAACATAAATCTCCTCTGTGTTCTATTGAAAACTTTTGCCCACACAACTCCATAAAAGTGTGTTATTTTCTGTACATAGAGAATCCCTCTGTTTTAAGATAATGCAAGCCTTAGGATGGCTATTTGACATAGTTGTTAAGGTGAGGAATTCCTTTGACTGGCAGACCTGAGGCATCCATGCTAGACACATTGCTTCAGAGGGTTGTGTGTGAAAAACTCCCAGGAATTGGGGCTGCTACATTGGCAACTGTGCTAGAGCCCTCACTCTGGCTGGGGTGCTGCTGACTTCAAGGCACTTTGTCCCTCTTTTCTTGCATCTTCTGGGCATCAGTCGCAATGTCTTATTCACTTTTGTATCCTTGAAATTAGTCATGGTTTATTTACCATCAGGGCTTCTTTCCGACTATACCCCAATGACATGAAACAGAAGCCTTGCAACCGTCTCTCAGAAGGAAATGCAGAAACCACGCTGTTCTCCCTGGCGATCAGTGTTCCCTGTCATGAGCATCATAATGGCAAATACAAATACATTTTCTGCCAAGAAAGATAGGTAGTTTACAAGTCAGAAGGAAAACAAAGCCAAAAATAAACCAAAAAAAAAAAACCAAACCCCAAAAAGGCAGATGAACACAGGTAAAACTGTGAGACACTTGGAGAAAATGATATCAGGAACAAAGAAAGGGTCAAGAAGAGAATGGTTAGAAATATGTTCCTTAGTAGTGTATTGATTTGGACCCATTAAACAATGCCAAGTACACAATTAAAATAGAGGCAGAACATAAGAAACATGCACTGTACCTGCCTTGCCTCCCTGATTGGCATGGCTCACAGCCCTGTCCCCAAGCCCTCCCCAGACAGAGCAGTCCTTGTCAATCAGAATTCACTCAAATTATTTGTTATGAATAAATGTTCTTGAAATTTTAATTAGCTTTCTGATAACTTAGGAAAACACCCTTCTGTTGAGAAAATAGCTTGTCTGTGTTTATTTTTCAAACTTCATAGTGAATTTCTTAACGAATATTTTTCTATGACATTCTAAAAATATTGTGAATGTGAAGGATTTAATAACTTAGGTCTTGGAATTTACTTTGAAACCTTGGCGATGACTTTTCATTTATGAGCTACCCCACAAAGCCTCTTTTTATTATCTCGGTTCTTGGATAAATTTCTAATGCTTGAAAGTTATATATGGAATCATCAATTTTTCCTTTCATTCTTCTGAACTTGTTATTGTCTTTTCTCCCACTCACAAATCAAAGCCCTTCTCTTCTCCTTGTTGGATCCTGGTTTTGAAAATATATAACCAAACGAACAAAAATCAGGTGGAAAAAAACATCAAGGAATAGCATGACTTGTCGGTTAGTGGCGTGATCTTGGCTCACTGCAACCTCTGCCTCCCTGGTTCAAGCGATTCTCCCACCTCAGCCTCCTGAGTAGCTGGGATTACAGATGTGTGCCACCACACCCAGCTAATTTGTGCAGTTTTAGTAGAGTTGGGGTTTCACCATGTTGGTCAGGCTGTTGGTCATGTTGGTCTCCTGACCTCGTGATCCGCCTGCCTCGGCCTCCCAAAGTGTTGGGATTACAGGCGTGAGCCACCATGCCTGGCCGTCAGTTAGTTTTATGAAGCTTTGGTGCTGCTGCAGCCACCACAGCCTGACATCCCCTGTCTGTGGGGCTGCCAGAAGTAACCCTGGCCAGGGTAACGCTACCCCATGACTTTCTCGCTTTACTCTTATGTTGGCAAAGGGAGAATCAATGGTTAGAGCTTAGCCATAGGCATTTCAGTAGTTTTTCTTATTTATAGTTGTGTTGGATACAAAACAGTTTTACTTGTTCCTTAACGTGAGTCTAATGAAACCCCATAAATAACCTGTGTGTCCATGAAGGGTCACCTTGGAGCAGTCATTATTTACTATCTCAGTACTCTATTTTATTCCTCAACTGGATTTTTTTACTTCTTATTTCAGTGCCCCAAATTCCAACAATCAGGGATTCATTTGGAAAAGGAGTTCTCTATTTTAAAAAATGCAAATATTATGGTGAGGTTAAGGACTTGGAAGCTATTCACACAGTAGTGAGACATCAGGAATTCAATTTGATTGCTTTCCCGTGCCCTGAAGGAATGAGAATTTTGATTAGAGGGAAAGGAAGGAGAAACTTTAGAGAGCAATTAGGTTTGTGGGAGAGGCAGATTATTTAGGGCACTTGGACTCTTCTAGAAAAAGTGGGAAGTAGGACATTAGAAGGTGCCACAGACGCATTTGACCTCCTTTGAATGTTTGCTCAAGGCTGGTCCCAAACAGAATCATAATACGTTGTAACAGAAAGTAGAGAGATGATGAGCACAACTGTGTTTCACATGATTGAGTCCCAGAAAGAGGAAATGGCTTGCCCAGCTTCACAAAGTTAGTGAACCTGCATCTGTGTTTCTGACTTTCAAGCCAACCCTCATTCTCCAATACTCCACTGTGCCACCAGCCGAGGAATGCATTTCCCTCTTCTTTGCCTCCAGGACTTAGAACTCTAGCAAGTGCTCCGGTTCTACTGCTCCTGAGCTTGTGAAGCCCATCAAAGCCTTTCTGGGAAATTCACCACTCCTAAAATCTTGTTTCCACGGGAACGTAAATTTCTGGTCATAAATCACAAACTTGCCAACCCACTTCTGGTCCACAGCCCACTGTGGGTCAGGATTGCCTGTGCCTTGCAGAGACAGAAGGCTCATCACCAGATGCACTTGACTTCACTGCCTTTTTCTCAGGCATACTAGTCTGTCCTGGGTGACAGTCGGAAGCCTGGGAAGGGATGTATGACCTCTGAGATGTTAAAAGGCCACAGTGCTGCTGTGCAAGGCTCCCTGGCCATCTGTTTCCTGTCACCCAGGACAATAACTTTCAAGAGTTGTCACGGGAGGAAATGGCCCTTGGGCCTCACCCTATGCGTCTCGGTGGCTCTGTGAATCCACAGCACAATTTATGGTAAGCCCAGTGGTGACCATAACAACAACTTAGACATAGAGTGAGCCTAACCCTGTGCCAGGTGCAGGGTGCTGTCCCAAGGGATGAGCGGAAGCCCCCCACCTGGAGTCCCTGAAAAGATGATGAATAGAAGGGGGAAGATAACTAAGGGCCAGGATGAGGAGATGAAAATGAAAAGGTTATGTCTGGGAGATAGATCAATAATAATAATGGTCTTCCCAGATCCACTGCTTCTGCTATCCTCATAACACCTTCAGACCCGTGCGAGGAAGGGTGGCTATTTGGCACATGAGGCAGGGGGAAGGCTCTGAAGAGTGTTTAGCTCAGGAAGAAAGCTTTGGATTTGATTTGACAGTGGCAGGGAGACAATTCCTTGACAAAGATGAGGAGAAGTTAGTGGAACCTGACACCCTGGGACTTTAGCCCCATCTCTGCTATTTACTGGCTGCGGTTATCTTGGGCGAGTTGCCATGCTGTGCCTCCGTTTTCTTTTTGTAGAATGTGAATAATAATAGCACTACCTCACAAAGTTGTGAAGATTCCATGAGATTCTGCATGCAATGTGCTTAGCATTGTGCTTGGCATGTCATAAGTGCTCAAAACATGTTGGCTATTATTATCAATATTAGTTAATTTATCAGTACTAATAAAATGGGTGGAGTGATAATCACACAAAATGATTGCATTGGAGAGATTAGAGTCAAGGCAAAGGCCAAGAAGCAGGCAGGGAGGAAGAGGACAGAGGATTTCCACAGGGAAGGGACTCTGATTCCACTGACACATATTGAGCACCTCCTGGGTACTAGGCATGGTTCTGGGTTCTGGGGATCCTAGGTGTGCAAGCGTGGAGGCAGGCAAGCCAGAACCGACTAAGCTGCTATGATGGAAATCTGTGCAAGTGGTGGTGGGAACCTAGGAGAAGGATTTGGGGGTGGGGGTGGGGAGGGAGTGAAGAAGTCTAGAGCAACCACAGGAGGGCTAAGAAATGCTTTAAGGAAGAACAACCAGATTTGGAGCAATGGGACCCAAGGTGAACTGTGAGGAGACAACCAGTGGGAGGTCAATGTTCTGAGTCCCAGATGGCCAAAATGGGGGATTTGGAAAGTAGGTTGGGAAGGAAGAGGGAGCGATCTCAATAGCACAAATGAATCACAAATTTCCTCCTTAGCAGGAAACATCCCTGAGGGCTGCATCAGACTCTGACAACCATAAAAGAAAACCCACAGCCACCTCTTGAAAATACTTTCCAGGCTTCTGTCAATGTTAGTTTAAACATAGGGATGTACAGGAATCTCTGTCTTGGTTCTTTGGTGTCCTGGGAGTTGTGGGGAGGTGAGCAAGCGGTATCATGTGCTCCTGCAGTGAAATGCTTTTCTAGGTCACACCTGAAAATACCCTCCCCAGGGTTGGAAGTGAGAAGATGACTAACTCTCTCTCATTAAGGCATTACTGAAACAGGCTTTCTCTGTATGGTGTTCTAAAGAAATAATTGGATTTGTGTAATCCAGTCGCAAAGCCCTGGGTACTCCACTCCCTTCCAGAGAACACACAGTGGGGAGGAACCAAGGTGCTGGGAGGTGGGGTCGCAAATTCTTGGCTAAACACCATGTGTAGAAAGGACCCATATATAAGAGGTGGTTTGAGGCTGCATGCTTCTGACTGCACCAGGATTAAAGCTTGCCCAGGCGCTTAAAGAAGCAAAATCTCCTGTGCAGGTAAATTTCTTTAGTTCCAAGGGTGGGTCCAAGTTAGCCCAGAGGCCCTATGAGACTCTACAGGGTCTGGGTTTAGAAGGTGAGAGGATGGTATTTGCTTCTCCTGGTTTGAGCTTTGCAGGTGAGTGTATACAGAAAAAACCCTGGAGTCTGGAGATTTCAATTTTGTCCTCAGTTTTGCCATCACTTATTAGTGTGACCTTGAGGAATAGACTTCAGCCCTTTGGCCCCAATCTCCTCATTTAAAAAAAAAGATGGGAGTATCTTTGGGCCTGGGTAATTTCTGAGGTCCCTCCAGCTCTGGTTTCTCTCGAAGTCATTTGGTAGAGTTACTGATGCTGCTAGGTGCTGTCATTTCCCAGAACATAGGCCATCCCAGTGGTCTCCTGAGCCTCCTGGTGAGAAGGAATCTGGGGGCAGCCAGCTTATCACTGAGGCCTTATGGGATCCTTAGAGTCAAGGAGGCCGACTGTTCTCTGTTCTGATAAGCAGTGAGGCTGGGCTGACTTCCTGTATGAAATTAGATGTGAAAAACACACTGGGACGGTGACCACACTGTAAGAGTGAAATATTGCCTCAAATGATAGCTGTCAGTGTGGTGCTTGGCACGGCCCTTGCCTAGATTAGAAATCTTGAAATTGCCCTTGTCTGAGTGGTCTGCTGGCCTATGGGCACTGGAAATCACTCATCAAGGCTCTGCGGGACTCCCGAGCGAGGCAGTCGGCTCTCAGTTCAGCTTATAACCCTCTCCTGTGGAGGCACAGGGTGACAATGTTTTGGTGGGTGGTACCTAAGTGTTTCAGCCTGGGTACATCTTCCAGGCCTGATAGGGTGAGGGGTGTCTTTGACTTTCTAGGGGGAGAATTCTTGGATGAGTTAGGTACTGGCCATTTCACAGAGTGGGCACCTCATGCTGAAGAGCGAGGGCCCTTTCTAGGGTGTGAGCCTGGTCGTTGGACTGTGACTTTCTCGAGGGCAGAAATTCTGTCTAATCCATCCTGTACCCCTACCATCTAGGGCAATGCCTGGCCCATGGGGAAGCATGCAATAAAGCCTTGTTTAAATGAATTGATTCTCCCACTTTTCAAACTCCCTTGTAAATCTCTCTCCTGACCATCAAAACAAGCAGTAGAAAAGGAATGGAATTGATGTAACTATGAGTGGTATAATTGGTTTGGTGATAGATCGCTCGACCTCAAGGGTAACCACTAAGCTAATTTCTAACACATAGATTGGTTTTGTCACTTTTGAAAGTTATGTAAATGGAATCAAAGAGTTTTTGTGTCTGGATTTTTTCTACTTAATATTGTTTGTGAATCTCATCATATTGCAGCATGTAATTCTTGTTTGTTCAGAGCTGTGAAGTATTTCATTGTATAAATGGTTATCACTATTATTAATATTTATCCATGTTCATGGACATTTGGGTAGTTTTCATTTGGGGATATTTTGCATATTTCTGTTGTGAGTATTCTTGTACATGTCTTTTGGTGCATAGATTTAAGCATTTCTGTTGGGTAATAACCAGGAATGGAATTGTATCATATAGTTTGTTTAGCTATAGTATTTACTGTCAAATAGTTTCTTTTTTTTTTTTTTTTTTTTCTTTTTTAAGATGTTTCTAATTGACTTACTTTTTCCAAAAGTTTGCCTGGGTTTTTAACTGCATACCTTGATCTTCTGGAGTAGCGTTAATCAGAGCCTAAAATGACCAGCCAAGTCTTCCAGCCCAGGAGTGGGCTTGGGAGAGGAGGGGGCTGTTAACCAGCATCCTCTCCCCAGTTCATGAGTGTGAATGAAGGGCAGGAAAGCCCCACAAGGAGAAGACAAGAGGTTTCCAGAGAAGGCTCTGGAGAGGAGAGACATTTGCCCTGAGCTTTGAAGGATGAGGGAGATTTGAGGTAGAGGGGGTCAGGAGGAAGCGACATCTCCTTTGTAAGTTTGGACAGAGCAGAGGGTGTGTGGTGGGGGTTTGTGTACACAGAAAGGAACTAACACACCAAGAGCCTGGCCATTTGGACTTAAGGCCATGAGCTGCGTGGTTTTGAGGGCGTGATGTGAAATGGCCAGTCCTATGGCAAATGCAGGATCAGAGGAGGAGATGAGCTACGTCAGTCTGACCGCTCATCTAGCTCAAATTCCATGACTCTCTGAAGATGCAAATGCCTTTGCAAAAATAAAAAGGAACGAATTTACATCTGCTTTAAAACTCTTTCCTGTCCAAATGTGTTGTCAAATGTTCAGAATCATTTGATATTTTGTTTTGAAAAATCAGAAGGATTGGCTCTTTAAAAGTGTGGGAATGGATAGAAAAAGAAGAGTAGGGGATGACTCTCAGACTAGGGTGCTGCTACCTCTTGGGGTGGAAAGTGTCAGAGCAGGGCAGCTGGAGGGGAACAGAGTGACTCCACTGAAGTCATAGTTTAGGAGGAGGCTGTACAAAGAGGGTGTGCCTGTGCTGGAGAGAAGAGATGCCCCAGGGCTTACCCAACAGTCAGGCCGAGCAGGCCATGACTCCCTGGAACTGCTCAGAGGTCCTGTCGGTACATGGGGGCACTGAATTGAATGACCACTAAGTTCCTTCTAGCCTCATATTTGGTTCAGCTGCAATGAGCGACGCCAGGGTGCAACTTCCACACAGGCTGAGCGGATGTTCCTTTGCTCAGGGAAAGCTGTGTCCAGGTCGTGGCAACTCAAGCTGCACACCCATACTCCTGGGAGTCTTATTCTCTGCAAAGATTTGTGACTATGCAGTGTCTCATAAAGTCAAATGGAAGTGGGGCAGCTGGGGGTGAGTAGGGAGCTCCACCAGCCAAGTTCTTAGACCTCCATAGAGGCATGCAGTCAGCCCAGGAGATGCCTACCCCAGCATTGCCAGTTAAGGGACTTCCTGCCTCTTCTCCCCCACCTTCTCCCAAGGTGCATGTTCCCTTTGGAGACTCCTTTTTTCTTTTAGGTCTGACCTTGGTTTTACTTTCCCAGGTTTCTTTGACATGGATCCCACATACCACCCAGGAAAGGAGCTGTAAGGCAAGCCTGGATGAGCATTTTGGAGGGGAAGGATGTTAAAGAGGCTCCCTCAACCTAAATCAGGCCCCAGCAATGTGATCAGACACCAGAGGAGCAGCCAAGTGATTGACAGTTCACAGGAAGTTTTTAACTTCCTTTATCTCAGTTCAGCTTCATAAGAGGGGAGGGGAGGGCATGCTTTATTGTTCTTTACATTTTCCAAGTGAAGAAACATCCATCCCTTCTGTCAGTGAGTCAATTGGCCAGCATTTATCAAGCATCTGTTTATTCATGGTATTATGTGACTATATCATGAATGATCACATCTGGGAATACAGGTTAAAAAAACCTATACCATTCTTGCCTTCAAGAAGTCACAGTTGGGCCACATTCATCATTGTTTCCTGAAAGGCAAATGTCTGCTCTAATAAATGAAGAATCATGCTTGGGGTTTTCTGTTAGAAACTCGATCTAAATGCAGACAGATGTCTAAACAGTAAAAGAAAAACAATTTAAAGCCTTTCAAACCATTAACATTACCAAATCATTTCATCTTTTATGAACAGGTCATGATATGTACATAGAGATGCTGTTTTCCTGTTCATAATCAGTAACCACAGAACCACCTGAAAACTGCCCAGGAATGTCTGATGTTATCACATCTAAATAAGGGATTAGATGTGAAACTTTAGCAGAGAGAAACTGCAGGCCACATTTGCAAGTGTTTTGAGACAGGAATGTAACTGTAAATGTTAAGGGTCTATTAAAAAGTCAACGAATCAATTAGAGATAAAATTGTTTCATTAAGATAAATTCTTAATGATGGATTCAACCAACCACATTTTAATCTGTGAGTTCCTACTTGGAGCTTACCCCTGTGCCTAGCCCTGCAACAGCAATCTACCTGGTTAAACAGTGCTTTAGAGCAGTGCTCAGCAAACTTTGCCTGTAAAGGACAGCATAGTAAATATTTTAGGCCTGTGGCCCCTAAGAACTCTGTGGCAGTGACTCAACTCCGCTGTTGTAATGCGAAAGCAGCCACGGACAATACCAGACAGATAAGTGTGGCTGTAGTTTCAGTAAAACTTTATTTATCCAGGCTGTAGTTTGCCAACTCCTACTTTAGACTTTTGTCAAGTCTTTTCACACGGTTATCTCTTTTGAGTTCTGAGAGTAGGCACAGTACATGTCATCCCATATTGAGGGTGAGGAAGCCAGCTCAGAGAGGATAAAGGAGTCAGCGCACGGGCACATGGGGAAGAGGTGGCAAACCCACTTGCCTTCTGGGTTTTCTAATTCCAAACCCAGCACTCCATGGCCACTGCACACCGCCTATTACACAAAAGAAGTACAATGCCTGCTCAAGATAAATCAGGCAAAGCCTATAGTTAGTCTTGTTCTTTTGTTCCGACTGTCGAGAGCAGGGAATTGATCGTTTTTCAATCTGGTGCTTTTTATCATGTAGACAGAGTCTTGTACAAAGAGCCTAGGTTTCTACTACAATTTTGCCTGAGACAACTTAGTGGGTTGTGGCAAGATGCCAGAGTTCTCTGGAAATCCATCATCCCCCAGGAGGATTCTACAGGTTCATGTGAGTGAGTGCATGGTACTTATTTCTTTTGCTTTCGTTCCAGAGACCTGACTCTACCCCGTAGGTTGATCAAAGGCCAGGTGTTACATTCCCAGTCTGAGACATAGTGTCTAGCACATAGTAGGTGTTCAGTAAACGTGTGAATGAACTGCACATCAGGGCAGGGACTCAAGACACTGAATGGACCCCTGGGAATTAGTTCCTATTTTTGCACTCTGGTGAAATTCCTGGGAAATTCCTTTCTATTTCTTAGGATCTCAGTTTTTCCCACTTTAAAATGGAGCCCAGAATTCTCAACTGCTTCAGAGATGGTTGAAAAAGTAGCCACCACCAAAGAAAGCCAGGATTTGGGCAGATCTTATTATTCCAAATCAAGGCAGTAGTTCATCATGATGATGCCAGTAGGACAGGAATCAGACAGATCCCCTGGTTTTTCTATATAAATTTAAAATTTTAGTTTGAATCAACTATATTGAGGCATGATTATATATAATAAACATGTACCACATTGTTTTTTTTTTTTTTTTTTTTTTTTTTTGAGACGGTCTTATTCTGTCACCCAGGCTGGAGTGCAGTGATGGGATCTCAGGTCACTGCAACCTCCACCTCCCAGGTTCAAGCAATTCTCCTGCCTTGGTCTCCTGAGTAGCTGGGATTATGGGCGCCCACCACAGCGCCCAGCTAATTATTGTATTTTTAGTGGAGATGGGGTTTTGCCATGTTGGCCAAGCTGGTCTTGAACTCTTGACCTCAAGTGATCTTGGCCTCCCAAGGTGCTGGGATTGCAGACGTGAGCCACTGTGCCTGGCCATGTTTTTAAGTGTGTTGTACATAGTTCATTGAGTTTTGATGAAAAAATATACAGATGCAACCACCACAGTCAATATAGAACATTTCCATTACCCCAAAAGTTATTTTGCACTCCTTCCTGAGCAATTCCCTCTCCTAGCCCCAGGTAACCACTGACTTGCTTTTTCTTAAATATTGTATTTTTATTAAACACATTTTTTTCCTCATGATAAAAGCAATACATACTAATCGAGGAGTCCAAAAATATAGAACAGTCTAATAAAGTAAAATAAATGTCTTAGTCACATTATCCAGAGATAGTTCATATTCTTATTTATATATATTTTCTTCCCATCGTGTGTGTGTGTGTGTGTGTGTGTGTGTGTGTGTGCGTGCGCGCGCGCATGCTCATTTAATAATATTGGGGCCATGATCTATATACAACTTCATTGGTCATTGCATATTTGTCTATGATGATTTTATCTAAAATCATTTTGCTCCAGAACCTGTAACTGACTCCTGTATTTGATTAATGGCACCAGGTTACTCAAACTAGTAACCTGAGTTGCTATGAAGAATAGATTTTTTTTCCTAATACATTTTCTAGTTAGTTCTTGCTGTTTTAAAAAGAATACCACTGAGTTTCTGTATAGTGTATTTAACTTGTATTCATTGACCTTCTTGAATTCTGTTATTTCCTATGGTTTTTAAAAAATATTTTCTTAGATATTCTACATGTAAAATAATCTCTTCTGTGAATAATAGTCATTTTTTTTGCTTTCTGATTTATGTGCCCCTTCCTTCCTTCCTCCCTCCCTCTCTTTCTCTCTTTTTCTTTCTTTCTCTCTTTCTTTTTCTTTCTTTCTTTCTTTCTTTTTTCTTTCTTTCTGTTTTATTGGCTTAACTAGGAATTACAATTAAAAGTGATTAAGAATGGTAGTAATCACCATTCTTATCTTCTGTTTAAGGAAATATCTTTTATCTTTCCTCAGAAAGTATGGTGTTCCTCTAGATTTTTTTAGTAAATATCTTTTGTTGGGTTAAATAAATTTCATTCTAGCCCAAATTTATCCTAGGAAAATAATTAGGATGTGCTCAAAGACATAGTTAAACTCTAGTAATACTGTCACTGTTTAGTGAAAAAGAAGAAATAACATGAAATTCCAGAAACAGTAGATTTTAAAAATAAATTTTGGTTGACCTATGATTTGGCATGCTTTGCAACAATTAAATACGTTCTTGTATATTCAACTTATTGGCAAAGGCAAGTGTTCATTAGATATTGTCAAGTAAAAAAAGTATAAAACACAATGTATAATATTATATTCACTTTCATTAGAAAAATAATTAAGCATAGAAAATTTTCTCTAAAAGTATACATTAAAATGTTAACTATGACTATCATTGAATAGTGGAAATATGGGTAATTTATATTTCCTTTCTTTCCCTTGATTTTTCTGCAATAAATATATGTTATTTGGATTTTAAAATGAAAATAAGTCAACTCATAACTAAGTGAAAACTAATTCTCCTGACTTGAAAGTGATTAGAACAAATGTATAAAAACCTGCAGTCTGACTGAACTTTTATTTTATTTTATTTTATGTTTTATTTTTTTGAGATGGAGACACGCTCTGTCACCCAGGCTGGAGTGCAGTGGCGCAATCTCGGCTCACTGCAAGCTCCGCCTCCCGGGTTCACACCATTCTCCTGCCTCAGCCTCCCGAGTAGCTGGGACTACAGGCACCTGCCACCACGCCCGGCAATTTTTTTTTGCATTTTTAGTACAGACGGGGTTTCACCATGTTAGCCAGGATGATCTTGATCTCTCGACCTCGTGATCCACCCTCCTCAGCCTCCCAAAGTGCTGGGATTACAGGTGTGAGCCACCGCTCCTGGCCCTGACTGAACTTTCAATGGCAGAGATACAGTATTCATTTCTGTCCAGTTTGTGAGAGTCAGTGTTTTCACTGATATCAACCTCTCTTTCCAAATGAGTTGTAAGACCACCCTTTGTAAAGCCTTCACAGATTCTCACCTGTGGCTATGGACTCTGTATTCCTGGACAACAGGGAAACTTCCAGCTGGACAACCTCATAGGACCAGGCAATCTGCTGTCTTAAGGTTGACCAGTGCTGTGCTGGTAATATTCAACAACTAGCTCTCAATTTTTTTTTTTCTTTTAAAAGGCCAAGTAGCTCTGATTTGTAGCATTTACCCATTCCATGGTATGGACATTCCCACGATGGCCAATTACAAGGTACTAACATGGCATGATGGAATACAGACTTGGGAAGAGATGTGCACAGCTGGCTCCTGTCATCCTGCTCACACTGGCTACTGAAATACCACTGAGACCCAACTGAAGGAGTAAATTTTGACACAAGGTGTATCTAGAGTCTGTTCCTTCTCCCACATTTAAAATGTTCCCATTTACCTTTTAATAAACACTAACATATTAAATAGGCAGAGGGTTATCAGGAGAGATGAGGAAACCCTGCCTGTATACAGGGATTGGGGTTTGGAGTTTGCGCTGCTGGCTGGTGTATCCCCAGGTGTCTTGTCTGGTGATGCTCCTGATGTTCACAAGCTAGTTAGCGTTCAAAGGCCTCCTCCTCTGGATCAAGGCACTTAGGTTATCTGAGCACCAGGTTATTTGACACCTCTCACCATCATAACGCCCTTTCTGGCACCCAGCATCTATAGATAAGGGGAGAATAGCCAGTATGGAAGAAGTGAAGATCAAAGCCTGACTCTCTGTTTACTTCCTGAGTATAAATAAATTTTGGACAGGCATGGTGGTTCATGCCTGTAATGCCAGCACTTTGGGAGGCTGAGGTGAAAGGACTGCCTGAGGCCAGGAGTTAGAGACTAGCCTGGGCAACACAGCAAGACCTCATCTCTCCAGAAAAAAAAAAAAAAAAAAGTTAGCTGCGCATGGTGGCATGAACCTGTAGTCCTAACTACATGAGAGGTTGAGGCAGAAGGATCCCTTAAGCCCAGGAGTTCAAGGCTGTAGTAAGCTGTGATCGTGTCCTTGCACTCCAGCTTGGGTGACAGAGTGAGACCCTGTCTCTAATAAAAAATAATAGTAATGCTGACATGCAAAACACTGCAGAACAACCTGGCAGCTTATGGGGAGCCAAGGAAAGAACTCTGAGGCCCATGGAGGATGCTTTTAGGCTGCACATTCTTAAATAGCTCAAGCCCCATTAGCCTTCACCTATCTATTTGCATAGTCTTATTTTGTGGACCTGCTCCAACGCTGCTCACTTACAATAGTCAAAATGAATTTCCAAATGTGACCTAGACCCATCTGGCCCTCTGTAGAGAGCTGTGCCAATCTGGAAATGAGCCAATTTCATCCATGGTTTGTAATATATAGGAAACATGCAAGAACCGCCAACTGGTTTCATCTGGGCCTATATTTTCCCTAAGGTGACTTAGGAATACTTATTTACAAATAAGATTGTGTGTGTATGTGTGTGCACACACACGTGGCCTCATTCTAAACTTTGGAGGGTGAGAGGAACCTGTGATAGGTGTTTTGTCTTCTGAGCCCATGATGTACTGTGCTTGTCACAAGACGTAGTATTTGCAGGCTTGAAGAGGAATCCAGGTATGACCCAGCACTTGGTAAGGAGGGCATGAGCCTGAGGGAGGTTCTGAAGCCAGGGGACCCTCTATCATTTTTCACAGGACAAGCAATAAAGATGGTTGTAAAGGCTTGAAGGGGCAAAAAGGGAGACCTTGCCTTTGTGAGGCCTCAAGTTTGTTTATAAATGTGCAGGTGGTAGAAGAAACTTCCTGGGAAGAAAATGGGGTAAGCCTGGGGGAAGCTTTGCCTACTCATCTACATTAGGAAAAAAAAACTCCAGTTTTTTTTGGAGTTTTTTTTTTGGAGTCAAAAAAATAAAAGACCTGAGTAACAGCTTTTGAGTTTCTGTGACCTGGGTTAGAAGAGGGCTGGGTATTCCCCCAGGAAGTACACAGGCACCCGTGACAAATAAGAATAGCCAGGAATCGACTGCCCTCAGCTCTCAGAGGTAAGGGTGTGAGACAAACAACATTCCAGCAGTGCTAATCCTGCAGAGGATTCAAAAGCCATTAGGCAGAAGAGGCTTCTGTGCATACATCACTCAGAGCAGAACCACAGTGGGGCCACTCCACCAACTGGTCACTGGCAGTGCTTGATGAGCTACCTACAAAACTGAGAGCAAGTGTTTAGAAACTTTTATAGCAATTGATCAAATAATTTAAATTTAATTTAATTTTTGTTGAATCTAACTTTTTTTTTGAGACAGAGTCTTGCTCTGCTTCCCAGGCTGGAGTGCAGTGCCGCCATCTCTGTTCACTGCAACCTCTACCTCCCGGCTCAAGTGATCCTCCTGTCTCAGCCTCCCAAGTAGCTAAGATTACAGTCATACATCACCATGCCTAGCTAATTTTTGTATTTTTATGTAGACGAAGTTTTGCCATGTTGACCCAGCTGGTATTGAACTTCTGGGCTCAAGTGATTTGCCCACCTTGGCTTCCCAAAGTGCTGGGATTACAGATGTGAGCCCTTGCACCTGACCTGAAAAAATCTTAAAGGGGGACTTGACTTTATTTATCTTTTAAAATTTTATGTTTGTATTTATTCATTTTCATTAAATTTCTATGACAAATCGGAAATAAAAGAACATAGGCTCTTCACTAGTGATAATTTGAGAAGCACCAAGATAGTAGGTGCCCAATGGGGCAGACAATGGGTCCATAGACAGAATGAGGGGATCTCAGCGAATGCCAGGCACTCAAGGAGGGCTTCCTGGGGAAAGGACTCAAGTTAGACTTTGGGGGATGGGCAGGACCTTGACAAATGGAGAGGACCCCAGGTCACTCCTACAGCCATGAGGGAGAAGTCACACTCAATATAAGCACATTTGCGAGTTACTTTTAGGGCATGTACATTCTGTCCCAAACACTGTGCGGGATGTAATAGGCAGTTTGTAGCACTGAGAGCTGAACATTGTTATGGGAGTCAGGGCTCTGGGTTCTGGATACAGCCCTTATAAAATCTCCCTGTATAGCACCAGGAAGATCATTTAACCCTTCCCGCTCTCCCACCCTCTAAACTGTAAGAGCCATGAGGGCAGAGACTGCCTTTGGTGAGCAGTGCCTACCTCAAGCCTGACAAATGATAAGTTCCCAGTAAAATTTTTGGTGAATGAATGGACAGGTTTCAGTTGTAACACCTGAAAAATGGGGAGGCTAATAAGATTAGTGGTTTTGCAACTGTAAAATGAAAAACTATATTGTGTAGCCAACCTGTCCTACAAGAAGCTCCAGGAAATCAAGTTTTGTAGCTGGGTTATCAAAACGGATTCTGTTAACAAGGAAAAGGGGAGAATGGGCACGTACTGGCAACTGTTGGTATTTGCCACAATATGTGTGTGTGTGATTTTTTTGTCCCCCTTTTACATTAGCAAGAAAGTCTTCAAGGAAGGATTTCTTTGTAAAGAGAATGTAGGCTGGGCATGGTGGCTCACGCCTCTAATCTCCCAACACTTTGGGAGGCCAAGGCGGGTAGATCACTTGAGGTCAGGAGTTCGAGACCAGCCTGGCCAACATGGCGAAACCCCATCTCTGCTAAAAATACAAAAATTAGCTGGGTGTGGTGGCGGGCATCTGTATCTGATGCACTGCCGGCTCGCCCACGCCAACCTGCAGCCCTGCCAGAGCCTGTGACCGCCCGTGGAGGCCTTCTGTGACAGACCCACGCACCCTGTGCTGGAGCCTGGGGTTTTACCCTTGACCCGGAGTGCAGCTGGGGGCTCCTGGGATGGGAGAGACATCCTTGGGAGGCCTCCACGTGGGAGCTGCTGGCCCCCAGCACCCCCTGCGGCCTTGCTAATCCCAGCTACTCGGGAGACTGAGGCAGGAGAATTGCTTGAACCTGGGAGGCAGGGGTTGCATTGAGCCGAGATCGCGCCACTGCACTCCAGCCTGGGCAACAGAATGAGACTCTGTCTCAAAAAAATAAAAATTAAAAAAAAAATAAAGATAATGTAGGAGGAGGTTTTGCAGGGAAGAATAAGGAGGACATTGAAGCAGGAGGAATGCTGTATGTCTGTAGCTGGGAGGCAGAAGTTGGCAGGCCTGGTGGAGGCCTGAGCAGGCAGCCACTACTCCCCACCACCTTGGCAGGCACAGGACCCTCCGGCCCAGGGGACTGAGCTCCAGCTTCCTGCTTCTCTTCTCCTGCCTCCCCACTAAGCAGAAGGGACCCCCGTGACATTGGTGCAGTCAGAGGCCCAGGACTCAGCCCTGAGGCTTGAGAGAACTTTCCCTTCTGTAGGCTTTTGCCACAAGATCCCTGATCTCCCACCAGGTCCTCAAGCACTTGAGTGAGTGCTCAAGGACCCACACTCTCTGGGACAAAATCGAACCACCTGCTTCTGTCTCTTTCTCACCAGCTGACTTCTCCACTCCCATTCTCTCCGTCCTTCCCCTCGTCTCTGTGGCAATGGCAAAGCACAAGGAGGAAGTGAGGAAACTGACCGTCCTCTCTCCATTTCAGGAGCAGCAGAGACTCCTCAGGAAGACTCACTGGACTGTACCCACCACCTGCCATGTCTCTGTGGCCACCTTTCCGATGCAGATGGAAGCTGGCGCCAAGGTACTCTAGGAGGGCGTCTCCACAGCAACCCCAACAGGACTTTGAGGCCCTGCTGGCAGAGTGCCTGAGGAATGGCTGCCTCTTTGAAGACACCAGCTTCCCGGCCACCCTGAGCTCCATCGGCAGTGGCTCCCTGCTGCAGAAGCTGCCACCCCGCCTGCAGTGGAAGAGGCCCCCGGTGAGGCAAAATGTGTCAGCCCAGACCCTCCTTCCCCAGGGTTTAGGGCCTAAGATATATGGGAGAAAAAAACAGGCTTTTTCCTACTCTCTCCTCTCCACTCAACACAACACACTCTTCTAACACCAGATGTGTAGGAGGTTTTCCCCACATGCCAAGCAATTCTCTGGTGGCCACCATCTGGGTATTCTGTAATGATATTTAATTCCGACACTGTCTACCTAGAGACGGTGTCAGATCTCACAGGTTGAGTGTTCATCCCACAAAACTGCCCCTACTTCAGATGCCAATCACAAGTCCCAGGTTGTGACCTGTACTCACGACCAGCCATAAATCAGGACCGTGATTCCCATGATCCCCTCCTTGGGTTTGATTAATTTGCTGGAGAGGCTCACAGGACTCAGGGAAATGCTTCGCTTACATTTAATGATTTATTATAAAGGGTATGACAAAGGATGCAGATGACAGCCAGGTGGAAGAGATGCATAGGGCAAGGCATGGGGAAGGGGTGCGGAGCTCTCATGCCCTCCCTGGTTGTGGCACCCTCCAGGGACCTCCGAGTGTTCAGATATCCAGAGCTCCTTACACCCTGTCCTTTTGAGTTTTTATAGAGGCTTTATTACCTAGGCATGATTGATTACATCATTGGCCTTTGGTGATCAATTTAACCTTCAGTTTCCCTCCCCTCCCCAGTGATCAGGGGGTGGGGCTGAAAGTCCCAACCTTCTAATCCTGCCTTGGTCTTTTCAATGACCAGACCCTATCCTGAAGCTACCTAGGGACCACCAGTCACCAGTCAATCATTAGCATACGAAGGACACTCTTATCACTCTAGAGGTTCCCAAGGTTTTAGGAGCTGAATGTCAGAAAACTGAGCAAATGAAGACCAAATATATATTTCACAGTATCACACCAGGTCTTACTGTCATTGATCTCCATGAGAAGGGATGGGTATGTTCCCACATTCTCACTTTCCAGATGGAGAAAACCAGGGGTGATTTTGAGAATGATCTAAGATGTAGCCCTCCCTCAGTCCTGCCCAGAAATATGCAGAACAACTATAGCCAAAAATATATCAAGGTACTGTTTAGCTTCATCTGAGATGGCAAGGCTTCCTGAGTCACAGCCAATACCATCTGCCAGAGAGATAAATTTTAACATCTCTCCAACCTCCTACCCCCAAAACAGGTTCATGAAACATGTAAATTAAGAAGCTATTAATCACTTTACAAAAGTATTCTTCACTCTATAAAATGCATCAATTCCTTTAAAAAGCAACTTCTTAATGTGTTCAAATGTAATCCATCTCCCTGAAACTTGATTTACCTACAAGATTTCAGGAACACGCTAGTGAACAGGGTAAAGTGTAAGCCTGTGCCACAGACTTTCCTTTTCTCTTCCCTACTCACCCATCACCATCGATACCTGCAGCCCCAGACTTATGAAGTCCCTACTGTGTGTAAAATTCTGCAGTGAGCCTCCTAAACTACATGGCAGCCAAGATCCTACTTCTCTCAGAAAATCCTGGGAACTGCTGACATAGAGACTCTGTTCTACATCTGACTTGGGGAAACTGTGTCCGCACAAAGACTGAGAATATAAATCTTGCCACGGAGCAGAGACCACCCCCCTACCACCCCATCACAGGCTGCATCGCATCAGGAAAAGCCAAAGAGAACATCATATTAGGGGTCAGGAATAAGAAGGAGGAATAGGGGAGAAAAAAGAGAAAGAGAAGATATCTAGGAAAACTGAAAATACCTCCTATAAAAGTGTTTCCATTTTTAATAGAAACTCTAAGAAAAGGCATTTTTGGTATAAGTGCTATTTCTCAATATCTACACAGAGTTCTCCAGGGCTCTGACTTACACGAGCTATAAGAAGGAATGAGAAATACAAAGGACAGAATTCTGTATCCCAGATCTTCTGGGATAGCACTGATTACACCTATATTCTGTATCTTTGTCCCCATAAGTCCAGTTTTGGGGTATGGGAAAACGTGGTCACTGTAGCTCCAGGAGCTTTTTTGTTCTAGGTCAGAATGACAATTCTGTTTGTCTTCCCCAGGAGCTGCACAGCAATCCCCAGTTTTATTTTGCCAAGGCCAAAAGGCTGGATCTGTGCCAGGGGATAGTAGGTAAGTTTGCACAGCCCCTGGAGACAGACACTAGGCTGCCTGCTGACCAGGCCTGGTCAAGACAGAGTGGATGATAAAGAAGAGAAGCCAGAGATCCCCACTGGAGAGAGGCCCAAAATGGCTATTCACTGGCAAACCCTGAACGCTACCTGGACATGCTCTGTTCTTTGCCGTGAAGTTTATAAAAACTGGTCCTCTGGGGATGCGTGGGAATGCCATACCCTGCCTAAGTCCTCACATAGTCCTCATTACCAGTTTACAGGTCTAAATTTTAAGTTTGGAAAATGTGCTCACTCTATTTTAGTTCCCACAATGGGTCCTTCTTGAGACAGCAGTCATTAGCCTCCCCAGAATAGGATCAAAGCAGATCTATCCTCAACTCTACCTTTTTAAAATAGTAAATTGGTCATCAGGGAAGGCCCAGCCAAGTCCAGTGATACCCATTTCACAGACAGGGAAATGGAGTCCTGAAGGGTTGAGGCTTTCCCAGAAGAACATAAATCAGTTTCAGAGGCAAGATTTGGAAAAAGTGAGTGGCGTTGAGGTCCCAATTCCTGAGGATAGGGCATTCAGGAATCTAAAATTCCTGGTCCAGATCTAAAATCTGGTCCAGGAACATGGCTCTGGTTTTGGGGTCAAGTTGGATTTCAGCCAATGCTCCCAGCCCCACCTCTGCTCACTCATCATCCGCCTTCACAGTATATAATTCCCTTCTCCTAAACTAGGCTACAAGCCCAGAGAGGGTGGCCATTGGGACCGGGCATTTTCTGCAGGCATAAAGTCCGCAGTAGATTCATGCAGATGCTGTGTGCTGTCTGACTTAGGAGACTGCTGGTTCTTGGCTGCTTTGCAAGCTCTGGCCTTGCACCAGGACATCCTGAGCCGGGTTGTTCCCCTGAATCAGAGTTTCACTGAGAAGTATGCTGGCATCTTCCGGTTCTGGGTGAGTGTCTTCCCGGGTCCTCAGCCCAGAGGGAGTCATAGGAAAAAGGGTTCCTGGAGGACCATGTCTTCACCTTCTGGGCTGATCACCATCTGCAGCAGTCCTCATTCACCCGGGGCCACTCTCTCCCTCCAGTTCTGGCACTATGGGAACTGGGTTCCTGTGGTGATCGATGACCGTCTGCCTGTGAATGAGGCTGGCCAGCTGGTCTTTGTCTCCTCCACCTATAAGAACTTGTTCTGGGGAGCACTTCTGGAAAAGGCCTATGCCAAGTAAGAAACCGGCAGAAATATCCCCCTTCCCATTGCTTCTTTTTCTCTCTCTCAATGTTGAGGAAGGGGAATGGAGTCAGGTAAAGTTTATGAAATGAGATCCTGAGGCATGTCTTGGCCAACATAGAAGTGACAACGTATTCAGTCTTTTATGTAGGGGTCGCCTCATCTAAACCTGCATTCAAGAGTTTTGCCTCTCCCTAATGGATAGAATTAAGGGGGATAGGAGCTCTGAGTGTATATTCTCTCCTTTGCTCCTGGGATGGAAGGAAGGAGTAGCAAGATACACCCAAAGAAAACCTAAGCAAAGGCTTCGCTTCTCATTTGGCCCATCTAATCTACAGTTTAAATGCCTCTTCCTTTTGTTTTGAATGAAACCCTCTCAACGTAGCTGATCACTGCTGTCCCCAGCAGCTAAGAGGTCTGGATGAAGGAGTAGCAGCAGGGGATCCACCTGCTTGGGTCCCTGTGGGGCGGCCTGATCATCAGGGGTCAGATTGTGGGCACAGCTTCAACGACACAACTGCAATATGAAAGTTTAAGAGTTTTTCATACCTACAGACCCTAGAGGGTACTTGGCATGTATGGAGTGCACACACACACGCATGCACATACACATGCACACACACACGCAAACACAGACACATGCACACACACATATGCACGCACACATGCACATACATGCACGCACACACATACACACACACACACGTCCACACATACACGCATACACACATGCACACGCGCACACATGCACACACACACATGCACACATGCATGTGGAGGTCAGGGGGCCCAGGCAGAAAGAGAGAAAATGGACTTGTGGTGGACACATGCCTTTTCTTGAGTCCAGGGTGTACTCCCAACAGGTTTCCCGCAAGCAGCTTTAACTGATGGGTTCAAAGCAAGCAGGCACTAGTTGAGATCTCGCTGTGAGTGACAGGCAGTCACTAAGTTCTCAGGCAAATGTCTGAATGGTCCATTTAAAGGAAGTGGTGGGAAAGAGGGGTTCCCAGTCTTCTAGGCAGGAGAGATGCCTCTAAGTTTTATCTATGACCACCAGCTGGAGCCATTCAGGATGGGTATGGTATTGGAAACTATGTCAGGGTTGCCTGAGCTCTGCTTTTGGTATGAGAAAACTAAACTCCTATTTAAAAGTGGATGCCGAGGCCACATAAAATTATAAATACTCATGATACTTTTTTCCTCTCATGTTTATTTCTTCCCTGGCCAGGCTCTCTGGTTCCTATGAAGACTTGCAGTCAGGACAGGTGTCTGAAGCTCTTGTAGACTTCACTGGAGGGGTGACAATGACCATCAACCTGGCAGAAGCCCATGGCAACCTCTGGGACATCCTCATCAAAGCCACCTACAACAGAACCCTCATTGGCTGCCAGACCCACTCAGGGGTGAGACTGGGCTGCCACTGGCAGAATGTCCTCTTCTCCTGCACCCATGCCCTCCATCCACCACCACTACCCTCACCTGGGTGTGGGCTCAGGACCTCCACCCAGCTCCTACTGCTGAGGTCCTGGTGTTCAAACCAGAGCAGCAAGGCCAGGTGCGGTGGCTCACACCTGTAATCCCAGCACTTTGGGAGGCCGAGGTGGGCGGATCACCTGGGGTCAGGAGTTCGAGATCAGCCTGGCCAATATGGTGAAACCCCGTCTCTACTGAAAAATACAAAAATTAGCCGGGCATGGTGATGGTCACCTGTAATCCCAGCTATTTGGGAGGGTGAGGCAGGAGAATCACTAAAACCCGGGAGGTGGAGGTTGCAGTAACCCGAGATCTCACCCTTGCACTCCAGCCTGGGCAACAAGAGAGAGATTCCGTTTTAAAAAGCAAAAACAAAAAAACCAGAGCAGCAGTGTTGGCGCCTCAGGACAGGCAAGGCAGTAGGAAAAAGAAGATGATGTGCAGAGAAGGAAGCTAACAATTATTAAGTGCCAGCTACATGCAAGGCACTTTCCACTTCCTATTTGATAACAATTGAAACAATGGAACAGGAGTAGGAAGCCCTCAGTTCAGCCCTGCCTTCACTAATGGCCAAATGTGTCACCTCACACATTGACTCAACTCTAAATAGAGTTTGTCCTCTGTAAAATGGAGGGTATGACATGATCACTGCAGAATGGCTCACTTAATAAGAGGGTGGAATGAGACTATGGATACCAAAGAGCTTTGAAAACTGCAATGTACCATACCGTGATTATCTCCCACACTTCTCTCCATAAACCCCTGCTCCAACCAAGCAGCCTTCCCACGACTCAAAGAATAAGCTGTACATAACAGAAGACTGATCAGGACCTCTCTTGTCTCTGCAGGAGAAGATTCTGGAGAATGGGCTGGTGGAAGGCCATGCCTATACTCTCACAGGAATCAGGAAGGTGGGTTGAGGTTGGCCCCTCGGTTTCCCTCTCAGCCTTGCCCTTCCCTCTCTGGACCCTAGCTTATCTTGGTGGATTTAGTTTCTGTACCATCTGGAGAGTGGGTAAAGCCTTTGGTGGGTCCCTGTGCCTCGGCATCTATTTCCTGCGGTGAAGTGGTGGGTCCAGGCTTTGCCACCGCCAATGCATCATCCCAACCTCATCCCCTGGGGCAGCCCTCAGCCAACCATCCTCCCACCCTGCTGTACCTCACAACCCTTCCTTGAACTTTGCTTCACTGGGCTGCCAAGAACAACCATTTCATCTGGTTCTTCCCTCCCAAATTTCTACTCCTCTCTGACACGCTTCTTTATGACAGTCTCCATTGCTATCCATCTTTTGAGCTCTACTAGGCATTGAGAGGAAGACACACCAGGCAGGACCTGCCTACAAAGGGCTTACAGTCAGGTATGGTCACAAACCATATCTGAAAATGAGGAGGAAGCAAAGTTGAAACTGAGAGAAGAGAGTGTAGATGAAAGACTTTAGGAATTCATGGATAAGAGAAAAGACCTCCATCGATTTGGGTTGGGGAGAAGTCAGAAGAGTCTCTTACAGAGGAGGTGCTGTTGGGTTGGTCCTTGTAATGGATAGATTTGCACGGGGCGAGAAGGGCATTCTGGTGGAGGGAGCAGTGTAAGCAAAGCATGGAGATAAGAAGTCAGCAGGTTTAAGTTAAAGAACCTCTGATATTCTCTAGAGGGCCCAACTCCTCCCAAGTACTCCAGTTTCCTTTAACTCTGTTTCAAATTTCTTGGACTCAATTCACACTTAACTTCTTCCTTCTAGATCTCCAACAACTATGTTGGTCTGTGTGCCCAGAGCTTTTAATTTATTTCCATATTTATTAACAAAATTTATATAGCACTTACTGTGTGCTAAATGCTGTTTAACTGCCTTACAAACGTGGACTCATTTCATCCTCACAGCACTACTCTGAGTAGGTTGTGAACCCCAAATATCTGAGACAGGTCTCAGTTAATTTAGAAAGTTTATTTTGCCAATGTTGAGGATGTGCACCTGTAACACAGTCTCAGGAGGTCCTGACTACATGTGCCCAAGGTGGTCAGAGAACAGCTTGGTTTTATACCTTTTAGGGAGACATGAGACATCAATCAACATATGTAAGATGAACATTTGATTCCGTCTGGAAAGGCAGGACAACTCGAAGCAGGGAGGGGGCTTCCAGGTCACAGGTAGATAAGAGACAAATGGTTGCATTCTTTCAAGTTTCTGTTAGTCTTTCCAAAGGAGGCAACCAGATATGCATCTATCTCAGTGAGCAGAGGGGTGGCTTTGAATAGAATGAGAGGCAGGTTTGCCCTAAGCAGTTCCCAACTTGACTTTTCCCTTTAGATTCGTGATTTTGGGGTCCCAAGATTTATTTTCCTTTCACAAGGCCTACTGGTTTCCTAGGGTTGCCACAAAAAAATTACCATAAAATGTTGGGGGCAGGGGAGCTTGAAAACAACAGAAATTAATTTTCTCAGTTCCGAAGGCCTGAAGTCTGAAATCAAGGTGTGAGCAGGGGCATGCTCCCTCTGAAGGCTCTGGGGAAGAATCCAATCCCTTCTTGCCTCCTCCACCTTCCAGTGGCTCCAGGTGTTCCTTGGCTTGGTCTACATAACTCCATTCTCTGCCTCCATCTTCACGTGGCCTTCTCTGTGTCCTCTCCCTTTCTCTTCTGACACTTGTCTTTGGATTTAGGGCCCACCCTGATCCATAATTATCTCAAACCCAGGTCCTTACTTTAATTACATTTGCAAAGATCCTTTTTCCAAATAGGGTCATGTTCACAGGTTCTGAGTGTACGTATCCTCTTGGGGAGGGAAGATCACCATTCAACCCACTATCATAGGTATGACTATTGACCTTATTTCACAGATCGGGAAATGGAGACACAGAGAGGTTAGGTGATTTGCCCTAGGTCTCACAGCTTGTAAGTACAAGAAGCAGAGCCACTTTCTCCTCTACCAGCTCTCTCTGGGGCTGTGATTTTCCACTGCAAGTGCTCAGCTCCAGGCCCGAGTCTCACTCAGATCTCTGGAATGCTTGCACTCAGCCCAGTCACCTAAACTGCCTCTCATTTTATGCAGGTGACCTGCAAACATAGACCTGAATATCTCGTCAAGCTACGGAACCCCTGGGGAAAGGTGGAATGGAAAGGAGACTGGAGTGACAGGTGAACTTTGGGGACATCTTGGAGGGGTGAGAACGGGTAGGTTAGGCAAAGGAGGCTGCCATTTGCACACAGATTCAAATGTGTGCTTTCTTTGGTCTTAGGCTGGATCAGGAAGCCTTTAGACTGGGAAGCTCAATCCCTCACATTTATAAGATGCTTTATGGTATAGAGACTGCTTTCTCTTTCATTATAATAATTAAAGCTGATGTTTGTTTGAGGGCTTGCCAGCACTGTGCTAAACCTTTTGAATTTTTATGATCTCATTTAATCCCCCAAACAACGCTATTACAAAGTAGATAGTTTTATCCCCATTTTACCCCTAATAGAGAAACTTGGATTAATTGAATTGCCTAAGGTCATACAGCATGACTCAACCAAGGTCTTTGGTGCCTGGGTTCAGTGTCTTTCCCTGGCATAGTTCAGCACACCTGGGTTTGCTGAGTCAAAGGTAGACAGATTTGGATTGGACTCTACACTCTGATTACATATAGTAGCCTCTGGGCATTCTGATTAGGTGCCTACATTTAGGTTGTTTCTGCCTAATGGCAGCCCTAAAGAAATGCGGGTTTTGCAGGCTAGACACTGGCTGTAGGGCACAGGCAGAAAGGGAGGTCAAGTCCTAAAGTCCTTCATTCTGTCATTATGAAGGTGTATAATACTTAATCCTTTACAGGTCTTCAGAGTCTACAAACGTGTCCATATACACATTATCACTTAATCATTTTTATATTGATAAAATGAAGGCTTAGAAACACAAGTTGAATATTCCTCCTGATAGAATGTGCTGCATTATATTTGTTACACATTAGTAAACAGTGTTGTTAGAGGAACTGAATCTATGTGGCAAGATGTCATCCAAAGAAATACATAAATTTTAACGTGCTACAGAAGTCTAGCATCATATTGTTGCTGGTGGCGGTTTCTTTCATAGAGGAACAAGCACTAACATTAGAGATAGATGATGGGTACAATTACAGTGTTGTTACTTTCTAGCTGTGTGATCTTAGTTTAGGCAACCTTCTTAAGTTCTTGGATCCAGAGGTATAGTGAATATTAAAATGATGAGCTTTTATTTTGTAGTGTTTAATCTGCTGTTAATCCCATCCAGTATATTTTTCATTTTAAATATTATGTTTTCAATTCTAGAAATTTCACTTGAGATTATCTTCCATTTCTCCCCTTTTTATGTCCGTGTTTCTCTTTACATCCTTGAGAATATGAGGCACTTTTATAATAGCTGTTTTAATGTCCTTATCTGCTAATTCTATCATCTCTCTCATTTCTACGGTGGTTTCTACGGACTGTTTCTTTATTCCAGGTCACGGATCATATTTCCTGCTTCTTCATATGGCTAATAACTTTTTATTGCATGCTGGACATTGTAAATTTTAGTTTCAGAGTACTGAATTTTATTGTATTTCTTTAAAGAATATTGGACTTTTTTTTAAGTAGGTAGTTACATTACTTAGGGATTGTTTTGATACTTTGAAGTTTTTAAGCACTTTTAGGGAAGGTCAAGACAAACCTTTAGTTCAGGGATAATTTGACTCCACTACTAAATTGTAGACCCTCTGGGATCTCTAGTAAAGATTCCATGTATTCAAAAAAGTCTTTTGGCTGGGCACAGTGGCTCACACCTGTAATCCCAGCACTTTGGGAGGTCGAGGAAGGCAGATCTTTTAAGGTCAGGAGTTCAAGACCAGCCCGGCCAACATGGTGAAACCACGTCTCTACTAATACTGCAAAAATTAGCCAGGTGTGGTGGCATGTGCCTGTAATCCCAGCTGTTTGGGAGGCTGAGGCAGGAGAATTGCTTGAACCCGGGAGGCGGAGGTTGCAGTGAGCTGAGATCGCACCACTGCACTCCAGCATACGTGGCAGAGTGAGAGTCTGTCTCAAAAATAAGTGAATAAATAAATAAAGTCTTTTAACTCTGTCCGGTAGGAATGCCTGAGATTCCCAGCACTGTGTCTTGCTTACGGTCCAGTCTTGGGGAGTTTCACTTTAAGAAAGCACAGATTAAAGCTCAGCCAAAGACGCAAGGGAACCCCTATGAAGTTTCCTGGAACTCCTTTTTTTCATGTAGCCCCCTCCTTTCAGATACTTTGCCCAGCAAATTCTGGCTGTCTGGATCTCCCCAAACTCCAGATTCTGTCTCCTCCACTCAGCCAGACTGTTATGTTCTTTTTTTGAGTCCCTCTCCCTGTAGCGCTGGCCAGGAAATTACCTTCAGGAAGAAAGCCTAGGTGATGTTGGGGCCCACCTCATTTGTTTCCAGCCTCCTGGGATCACAGACCCCTGTTGCCTGCTGTCCAATTTCTGAAAACAGTTTCTCATATTTTGTCCCATTTTTATTTCTTGATGGTAGGAGGCTGTCAGGACAGTCTTACTCCTTCATGGCCAGAAGTAGAAGTTCAAATGATGAGCTTTGAAAATATGCAAGTTCAAATGTTAGCTCTGACGTTTAATAGATATTTGACTTCAAGCAAATGACCTAATCTCCCTTAACTTCAATTTCCTAATCTCTAACATGAGAACAACAAAGTTGTTGTTAGCCTTGAATGAAATAATGTATGTCAAGAATCTAGCCCAGTGCTTGGCTCATAGTAAGCTATCAATTAATGTTCATGCTACTGTATAATATGGAATGGGAAATTTAGTTGTCTGAAGTAGTATGAAAATAATAATAAATAATGACACTATAGAGCCTTTACTAAAGAATTTCTAGCATGCTCCCCACAAGCTTTTCATTCCCTTTTCTATTTTCAGTTCAAGTAAATGGGAGCTGCTGAGCCCCAAGGAGAAGATTCTGCTTCTGAGGAAAGACAATGACGGAGAATTCTGGTATTGGACTTGGGGACTTGGACAAATGTCCTGGCCTACATTTGAAAACCCATCCAGCAGACATTTATTGGATGCCTCGTGGGTGCCAGGAACTTCATGTACAGAGATCAATAAGGCACCATCCCTTTAGGAGCTCACGGTCTAGCAGGACAAACAGTGCCTGTAAATAAACGGTCACTGTCTTTGTGTTGAGAGTAGAGGCCACTAGGGTGGAGCTCAGCGAGGGCTCAGCCAGGCTGTTTCCTCCTCTCTGGCTTCCTCTCTGCTCTCTTGCTCAGTGTATTCAAAACAGGTTTTGCCTTTTTTGTCCTGAAAAGGCCATGAGGTAGGAAGAGACTGCAAAGTCTTGTCATAGGATAGGCCCCTGACCATTGCCCTCCAGAGCAGAGTAACACTGCCACCCACTCTGGAGCTGCTCACCTCATTTTTTGAAAGGCCACCAAGACATCCTGAGCTGATGCTGCTTCTAGGTGTCTGAAATGGACCCATCAGTTCTCCTTTGCTTTTGCTCACCACTGTTACTGTGAATGTCAACCCTCGTTCCAAGGACTGCTCCCATTAACCATCCAGTACAGCCTGCCACCGCCCTCTCCTTTGGAAGGTCTTTCACTGAACTCAATCTCTGCAAATTCCTGTTTTTTCCACTTTATGGTTAAGTAAACTGAGCATCAGACAGCTTAAATAGAGTGTTGCAGGCCACAAGTTAGCAAGTAGGGGCAAAGATCTTCATGAATTAATGATTAAGAACTGATATGTAATTCTTATTGAAGATTTATAGATAAAACAAATGACTAGTTAGCTATGCCTTAATTCAGCTGCTATCACCATGATTCCAGAAACTGGAACATCTCCCCCAGTCAGCCATGTGGCCGGCGGCTTCCAGCCAGAGGGTGGGGCTTCTCAGTAGCTCCAGCCCCCCACGATGGACCCTCACAGGGATCTAGCCAGCCCCAGCTCATGTGCCCATCGCCAGCTCAGCTCTGCACAAGAGCTGGTGTCTTTGTCCATGAGAGGGCTGGGATGCCCACTGCTCCATTTCACCCTCCCATGGGTCCTGATGACTAGGCGTTATCTGGTCCATCTGTTTGTGCTTTTCCTTCTTCTCTCCACAGGATGACGCTGCAGCACTTTAAAACACATTTCGTGCTCCTGGTTATCTGTAAACTGACCCCAGGCCTGTTGAGCCAGGAGGCGGCCCAGAAGTGGACGTACACCATGCGGGAGGGGAGATGGGAGAAGCGGAGCACAGCTGGTGGCCAGAGGCAGTTGCTGCAGGGTGAGCATGTGCACAGGAGCAGGGCTCTCGGGGTGAGGTTGTGGGCGGGGGTGTCAGAATGACTGCACAGTGGGGTGCAGCACAAATTCTGCATTGGCTGAGTGGGGAGGAGGCTCTGCTTGCCTCACTGTGTGTTGGGGCCCTGGGCTATAACCACAGGGAAGATGGGGCACCTTTGGACCCAATGTGCACCAAGGCAGAGTCCTCTCAGTCAAGCTGCCAGCCTGTGGGGCTGCATCTTCCCAGAGGGTTGCCCTGTCGCAGTCAGCACTGGGGGTCACAGGCACACAGGCATGATAAAAGCAGGGGCAAGGGAGAATCTTTTTTAGTTTTAGGACAAGACCACTGAAAACACTGAAGCAACCACCCCCTAACTAGGCAGGATTGAAATAGAAATTGTATCTGGGCCTTCTCACCTGGAGCCTGGGAGAAACACAAACCCAGGGCTTCCCAGGAGCACTAGATATGGGAGACAAACCTGTCTGGACTCCCAAGATGGGACAGGTTTGGTGACCCTGTCCCTTCCTCCACTGTGGAGATAGTGAGCCATCCCTTTTGAAGGCAAGGCCTGTGGGGTGTGACCTCAGCAGGCCAGGATGGCCTTAGCTCTGGAGTCCCCCTTTTGACACAGTATTTCCCCCAAAGTCTGAAGCTGACCTTAAGGTAAGGTTTTGCGTCTATTAAAATGCAAAGGCCCCTAGGATCATGATCACCTCCCCAGGGAGTTAATACAATTGCTTACTCAGGTAGCACATGCTTGTGGGGTATAACACCTGGGCCAGGCACTGAGCAAGACAAAGGCTACAGTGGTGGGAACAACTCCAGTCAGTGTGTCTGGAGAAGACCTCCAGGTGGAAGAGCAAGGTGGGAGGGCAAAGAGCCAAGATTGAAGGGACCCCGACCCTGTCCCGATGGGCCTTAGGGTGGAAAAGGCCTCCAGGTGGAAGAGCAAGGTGGGAGGGCGTAAATCCAAGGTTGAAGGGACCCCTGCTCTGTCCCAGTGGGCCTCAGGGTGTCAATCCTGGCAGAGGCGTCCTCAGACTGTTCACCTCTTAGTGGTTCGGCAAGCAGGATGCATGGGGATCTGGGGCCCATTCTCACCTTGCTGTGTTCTGCTCCAGACACATTTTGGAAGAACCCGCAGTTCCTGCTGTCTGTCTGGAGGCCCGAGGAGGGCAGGAGATCCCTGAGGCCCTGCAGCGTGCTGGTGTCCCTGCTCCAGAAGCCCAGGCACAGGTGCCGCAAGCGGAAGCCTCTCCTCACCATTGGCTTCTACCTCTATAGGGTAGGTGGACCTCTGAACCACAGGGGCATGGGACCAAGCATGGGGGTCACCAACAGTTACCATGTCTTCCTGTTTCCTGTCTTCTTCACCGTCTGTCTCTGTTCACAGACCTGGGTTTTCAAATCCAGGCTCTGTCCTTTAGGAACATGTGATTTAGAACAAGTCACCTTCTTGCACTAGGCCATCAGTTTCTACAATGATATTTAGGCAAAGGGTAGAATAAAAGAGGATTATGTGGTAGTGCTTGTTATTGTGCCTGGCACATAGTAAGATCAGTATTGGCTACATTTTCCTCTCCCCAAAAGCCAAGCATTCTTTCCCTCCCTCTTTTCCAGAATTTCCAATGATAGATTAAAATGTCACTGATAGAACAGCAGGTCTTGTGGGAGGGGACACGGCTTCTGGGTAGAGCCTTGTATATCAGCTTCTATTCGGGTTTTGGTTTATGAAAGAGCCAGATTCCCTGCCTAATGAGATCTCTCTCTCTCTCTCTTTTTTTTTCTGTTTCTGTTTTTGTTTTTTAGATGAACAAGGTGAGTTCTGCACTTGACTGGGTGGCCCTAGTTTGGGGTGATATCACATGTGGCCAAGCCTCCACAGGATTTAGTTAGACTGGAGCAGGCTTATACTGCGTAAGAAGCTATGATAATGCCAGATGATGAGAATGTCTGCCCGCTGCCTGTGTGTATATGAAAGTAAAGCGCATCTGTTAATCTTTTTTATCCAAAGACCCCCAAGAGATCCTCACGCATCTATGGGAGAGTCTTAGAGCCTAGCAGAGAACCAATACATTTTAGAATTTATTAAATGCCTACACAAATACCCAGGGCTAATATTGAAGGCCATCACAGCATAGGAAAGATGATAAATTACAATCATGACTGGGTTATGAAACCCAAAATAAAATAGATTTAAAACATATGGGACATCAAAGACCATGCAGCCCACCTCCCTAGGGAGAAAGGACAAAGGCTTGGGGACATGTGGCAGGAGCATGAGCAGAGGGACAAGAACACCTCCGTGCTTTAGCTGCTGTGGCCGCCAGGAGGGGTCAGGTAGGAAGGCCCAAGGAATCCCAGCTTCTGAGGGAGGCAGCTATTATTTTATTTCCCAAAGAAAACAGGAGTAAAATGCTTAATTTTCTCAGGTTGGATTGAATCAAGTAAAAGGATTATTGTAGAGAAACCATTTTACGCAGGGTCTTTGTTTGTTGTTTCTCTCACAGGAACACTGAACACTCTCAAATTTGCCTATTAATTTAAAAAGAAAAAGTTATTTATGTCATGCCTACTTCTAAATAGAATTTGGGTCAACCTACAATAAAAAACTGTAAACAGAGGAAACCTGCAAATCAGCTACAAGATTTCAAAGCCATTAAAAAATAACAAAGGGATGAGAGCTAGGTAGGCAGTTGCTTCTACCAGGAAAGCTAAACCCAGGACAGCTACCGTGGCTCATTATGCAATTTAGCTCTGAGATTCCTAGTAGCCCATGGCAAAGAGGGCAATTGGATGATTCCCTAGTTCTCATTGCCTTATAAAAAAAATGCCTACCTCATCAGGATATGTATTTTATTTCCCAAACATTGAGGAATTTGCTAAATATCTGTTTATTTGGGTGGGTGATGTCTTTGTTAGCAGTTGTGTATAAACTGGAGAGAGGATCCTGGTGTGGGTCTCCTCTCCCTCTATAGCCCTGAGTGAGAACAAAGGGGAGAGTAAGCAAGAGAGAAAAATAGGGAGAGATGGAGAAACAAAGGAGGCAGAGAGAGAGAGAGAGAGAGAGAGAGAATATGAATCAGATAAAACAAAGCAGATACCCAAGAAATGTCGGAACCAGAGCCCTGATTTTGGTCTTCTGAGCTCTTGCCCAGTTCTCTTTGTCCTTTACAAGGGTGTTTTCCCTGAGATGATGCGGAATGTCCAGCTTATCTGTGTGTAGCTGTTTGGTGTAGGTGGGGAGGTGGTCGTGGTCCATCTGTATCTGTGTCCATAAGTCATGCCATATCACATACATGGAGGCAGCATCAGGAAGGGTAAAGAACAGGAGCATTGGAACTCAGCTGTCCTTAATTCCCATCGGGCTGGGACTGTACCCAGCTGATGACTCTGGGCAGATGACCTAACCCGTCTAAGCCTCAGAGCCCTCAGCCGTAAAATGGAAGGCACAGGGACATTCCTCACATCATTTAGTGCTGGTGTTGTTTTTAAGGTAAGTCAAATCAAATGACACGTGTTTATGTAGCCCCTGATAGGTTCCAGCAAAGGTGCAGCCCTCCACACACATATTCTGGTTTTTCCTTTCCTCCCCACTTGTTTCATCCTGCACTGGGGCCTATTGGATTTGGCAGAGCAGGGGCCACCTTAGTCCTGGCTCAGAGCTTTGAGGGCCTCAGGCCTGGCCACAGCCCTGGGTCGTCACCTCCCTTGCTGTTCTTCTGTCCTCTACCCACAGTACCATGATGACCAGAGGAGACTGCCCCCTGAGTTCTTCCAGAGAAACACTCCTCTGAGCCAGCCTGATAGGTTTCTCAAGGAGAAAGAAGTGAGTCAGGAGCTGTGTCTGGAACCAGGGACGTACCTCATCGTGCCCTGCATATTGGAGGCCCACCAGAAGTCAGAGTTCGTCCTCAGGGTCTTCTCCAGGAAGCACATCTTTTAGTAAGGACACAAGGTCTCTCCTAGAGGGTGGGGACCACTTGGGCGAGGACAGGCAAGGAGGGCAAGGTTGGAAATGGCAGAAACCAGGATCTCTGCTGCTGAGACAAAAGGGAGATGGGGAGAGCAGGAGACCGGGTGACTTTCTGCATGGAGAACATCCCTCCCGTTCCTTCCCACCCTCCTTCCACTCACAAACTAACACCATGCTAGACATTAGAGAGAAAAAGGTAAAACACACATAGCTTCTGCCCTCCTGAAGTTCAAGGTCTGGAAAGAACACAGATATATGAGCAGTTATTGATCTTCCAGTGCATCCAGTGTAAGCATTTTATATGCACAGGGTGTTACAAGAGCCTCAAGGAGGAGAATTTGAGCCAACTCCCATGGTCCTCGGGGAAGCAGGAGTGGCTTCAGGGAGGAGGTGACTATTATAAGATGCATAGGGGTTGTTCAAATGAAGGGAGGCTGTCATGAACTAGCAGGCTTCCATTCTACTACTGTATCCAGTTGAATTAATGTGCACATATCCCAACCAAACATATTATTTTGCCTATGATTGTTTTACCTGCCAGGTTTTGTGTTTTTTGTTTTGTTTTGCTTGTTTGTTTTTTATGTCTCGGCCACAGGTAGTTTGATTTGATCTCAGGCAAGCCCCACTGCCACGTCAGACCACTAAGTCTCATGCTCATCTTTTAAGACTAGTTAGATGAGGGTGCAGGGAATTACAAGCAGTGTGCTGTGCACATGGCTGGAATGTACAGTTCAAGGGGAAGCAGGAGGTGAGGTGTCAGAGCTGGGTGGGCCCTTGTGGTGCCTCAGTGAAGGAACATGGAAGACGAGCTCCCAGGAGAGGGGGAAGATTGGCCAAAACATTCCCAAGAGGAAACTCTGAGTTTTTTCTTGTTTGTTTGTTCTCAGTGAAATTGGCAGCAATTCTGGTGTCGTCTTCTCAAAGGTGAGTAGTCTGGTGGAATTCCATATGGCTGGGACTGCTTTCCAAGCCAGGGTGTTGGGTTTCTCCCTTCAAGTTAAGGAGTCAGGGGAGGAGATATGCGGATCCTTACAGACCCTGTTCTATGGCAAACATTACCCGTTGTATCCTAACAGTACCTGGGCTTTGCTGTTTTTGCACCAACAAAGAGTAGAGAACTACCCTTCTGATCAGGTCCTTGTCACTGAGGGTCCAGAACCCCGGCAGTATGAGCTACATCTCTACATTCTTCTGCTTCTCTTTATCTGGTGTTTCTTTTGTCCATTTCACTGTTTGTGATTTCCCCAGAGTCAGGAAAAATTGGAGAAGCAAGGGCTGTTTGTAAATGCTATGGTGTAAAATTAAAGACGACGCAAAGTCAAGCTCATGGATTTCAGACACCTGGAAGCCATGAGACATTAGGGTGTGCACGAAAGTCCGTTTATACAGGTGAATAATTATGTCTTTCTGTGTGTCTCTTCCTATAGGAGATAGAAGACCAAAATGAAAGGCAGAATGAATTCTTCACCAAATTCTTTGAAAAGGTTAGTTGAACAGGTGTGGTGGGGGGTGAGGAAGAGCAGGGGATGAAGTGGAGCTTCTCATTTTATAAAGTATAGGTTTGCATCTGCTTGAGGCTGCTTAGAAACTGTGATTTAAGGCTACCTATTCCCCAAACTGCCACTTTCTATTAAAGTCCTCAAGTTTTTAGACAAATGAGTGGAGCCATTGTCTAGAAGGCTCCTGTAAAATGATTCTCTGTTCTTGGACGCTCATTGATTAGTTGTAGGGAAAGCAACTTTAATCTTTCATCCCTGAGAAAATGGGATATAGCAGAGTAGAGTGTCAGAGTTGGGAGTGGGACAGGGGGTGGGGGGTGAAGAGCATGACAATGACAAGCTCTGGGGGCCTTGGGGAGGGTCATTGGAGGGGAGTGCAGGGAGAAGGGGCCCATGAGTGGTCACCCGGAGAGAAGGTGGGACTGATAAGAAGGGGGAGGGCCTGGGACACACACTTGGTTTCTGTGGCTTCTTCCTTTGGGCTGACCCAGACGTGAGTCTGGCAAGGGCTAATGGTGTGAGTGCGGGGCTCTGGAGGCCACACTCTCCTAACCTGCAAGACACTTAGGAACAGGGCGAGAAACATACTGGAAATCTGGGGTCTGATATTTGAGCAATGTCACTAAAACAGAGAATATGAGCCCCCTATGTTAGTGACACTCCTGATTTAAAGTCACAATTTACCTGCCTTGCCCATCTGGAATTTTGTTTAATGTAGCTGGAGAAGATAAATCAGAATCTTATATGTATTGTTTGTTAGTTTTCCTCCATACCAGTGGTTTCCAAACATTTGATGCTGCAATCCTTTTATCAAATGAAGTCTCATAGAGAATCCCAATCTATATAAAACACCTAAAAATTGCATGTTATGAATATGCCTCAGTTTTAAAAATTCAGATGTTTGATACTTATATTTCATTGATATATTTTAAAATCAAATGTTCATATAAAGAGTTTCTTTTAATAAACTCTAAGATTAAAATCTGGAGTTTTGACTGATGACATTTTATTGAGAATGAAATTCAAACCAAATTGTTGGCTAAACTTCAGCAGCACCTGGATAGCACCTTCGAGAATCACTGTTCTTGAAAGTCATGCCCTGCCAGGGTTCTCTGCCAGTTAAAAAGCACTGTGAAGTTCTTAGGAAATCCCAGTTTAATTTCATGGCCAGTCGTATGACCCCTCTGCCATCTAATGAGCCTTCAGTAACAGTTATTTTTTCTTGCCAATCTGCTTTCTATTCAGTATCCAGAGATTAATGCAGTTCAACTTCAGTACCTCCTGAACCAGATGACCTGGTCAAGTAAGTGTTTTAGAGCCATTCTGTAGGACTCAGAGGGGATGCAACTTTTCTAAACTCTGGCTTTGTTTCTCTTTCCCTTGGTGGGATGTGTGAATTACTGAGCACTGGTCTTAACTGTGGCTATATTTTACACAAGGTGGATTATGTGATCTGAAAAAGCAGTAGGGAAATTTATACAGCTTTGAAAATCGTTATTATTATTTTGCTTACTTTGGGTATAGACATACATGGCAGTGAAAATGAAGATTCCTGCCATTTTGCTAGTCAGAAAGGAATAACTGAGTACCTCTTTCTTGGCATATCAATTCCATGTGGAAGAACTGCACCCATTTCCTCAACCTGGGATATAAATATTAAGTATTAACTAGCCTACCCAGGGAGCTGTCTGATGAACTCATGTTAAATTGATCAAGCAACAAAACTCTGGAAGGAGAGAGCACACCACTTAGAAGAATTGCAAATGGGTAGCGTGAGGCTTTCATATGAAGCCTGGGATAAATTATTAGAAAGGCTTAAAGTCCATATAAAATATTTTATACATATATTTGGAGTGAGAAGAACACAGAAGAAATAGGCTGATTTCTCCAGGGAGACGAATGAACTTCAAAGTAAAAAAAATAAAACAACCAGAGTATTTGCTGCCAAAGTTAGATGATTGCTTCTTCTTTCTATGAAGCCAAGATTTAAAATCCAGACAAATTACAGTCCAGGCTATTGTGTGATTCAGGGTTTGAAAGAATTTGCAAAAGGCTTCTCAAAGCCAAATTCAGTTATCAGTAAAACAGCCAGAAGGGAAGACTCTAGGAATTGTAGAACGTAAGACTCCCCTTCCCGGCTGAAAAAAAATTCTAGGCTAATTCTAGGGAAATTACCTAGAAGCAATGGCTCCTGCACATTTAAAAGTTTTTAAAGGTCTTGATTGCATAGATACAAAATGGTTTTCCAAAGCATTTATGAACAAATTGCTTTCATTTAGTCCTATGAGAAGGTTCTAGATGGATAGATCAGAGAAATACTGTAGATTTTGGCAAAATGTTTGGTGAGTCTCCCATGATAAATGATAAAATGTGGGTTGGAAAATAATAATAGAAGATGTATTTACAACAAATCTTATCACCATTCCCAAGAGTTATACAAATATAAAACTAGAGGGATAATTCTATCCAGTTACAGGCAAGAGTCTATATGCTTAGATGTTTAGATGAGAGTTCTTAGATTCTGTCTGCCCTTGGTCCTGTTCATTTCCCCAATTTTTATTAATGTCTTGGAAGAAGACATGGAATATAGGCGTATTGGAGCTGCAGATGGCACAAAGCTGGGAGAAATCATTAATATAATAGATAGCAGAATTGAAATTCAGAATGTTTTCAACAAGCTGTGCCCAAACCAAAAAGATGAAATGTAGTCAGGAAGATAATAAACCACTGCCATTTTGATATAGACCATTTTAAAATGGTAGCGCAAGTTCTTAACAGGAGAGACTTCATTTTTGTGGCAGTTTATGTGAAATATATTTGGTTAATTTAGTTGACCTCTAGCTAACGTGAACTAATTGTTTCAAATTGCTGCTAAATAAGCTCGTACAAATTCAGGCTGCATTTAATGGGAGCATTTAGATGTGTGCTTTTAAAATTGTGTTCCAGGAAACGCTAGAAACCAAGAGGTTTAGTAAGTGTTCCATGAAATAAAAGGGGTTAGCTTCTGTGGTTGATTGTACTTGGGTCTTTAGTACCTCACATGTAGTAAAGTGCATGGCAAATGAAGAAAAGCATCAATAGATGCAAAGTATCCCACATTTCTTTGACCGCAAAACTCTTTCTCTGCAGAAAATCTCCTTTGAAACATAATTTGGGAAATGTTGACTGAAAACTGGAAATGATAGGTCTACTGTATTCTGTTCAATCAAATTGCATCTGGAGGACTGTGTTCAAATCTTGGCACCATATTTCAAAGAGATACTGGCAAAATGTAGGGCTCAGAAAAGGGTGTTGAGGGTTTAGAAACCATCGCATGTGAGGAGTAGTTTGAGAAATATTCAGATGTTTAGAAGGGAAAGCAAAAGTCAAAGAAGAGACAAATACCGTTTTATGCTTTTCTGGAGGTGAAACTAGGATCAGTGAGCCACTATTATAGGAGGTTCCTTTGGAATTAATGAAAGAAGTTTCTCCTGACTGAAATTCTTCACCCATGTGAAAAAGTGAGCACCTGTAACTGACAGAGCATCCATCAAGAAACCTGAGGAGGGCTGGGCGCGGTGGCTCACTCCTGTAATCCCAGCACTTTGGGAGGCCCAGATGGGCGGATTACTTGAGGTCAGGAGTTTGAGATCAACCTGACCAACATGGTGAAACCCTGTCTCTACCAAAAATATGAAAAATTAGCCAGATGTGGTGGCACCCTCCTGTAATCCCAGCTACTCAGGAGGCTGAGGCAGGAGAATTGCTTGAACCCGGGAGGTGGAGGTTGCAGTGAGACAAGATTGTGCCACTCCAGTCTGGGTGATAGAATGAGACTCCATCTTGAAAGAAAGAAAGAAAGAGAAAGAAAAGAAAGAAAGAAAGAAAAAGAAAGAAAGAAAGGAAGGAGGGAGGGAGGGAAGAAGGAAAGAAAGAAAGAAGGAAGGAAGGAAGGAAAGGAGGGAGGGAGGGAAGAAGGAAAGAAAGAAAGAAAGGACTAGTTTACAGTCCCACCAACAGTGTAAAAGTGTTCCTATTTCTTCACATCCTCTCCAGCACCTGTTGTTTCCTGACTTTTTAATGATTGCCATACTAACTGGTGTGAGATGGCATCTCATTGTGGCTTTGATTTGCATTTCTCTGATGGCCAGTGATGGTGAGCATTTTTTCATGTGTTTTTCGGCTGCATAAATGTCTTCTTTTGAGAAGTGTCTGTTCATGTCCTTCGCCCACTTTTTGATGGGGTTGTTTGTTTTTTTCTTGTAAATTTGTTTGAGTTCATTGTAGATTCTGGATATTAGCCCTTTGTCAGATGAGTAGGTTGCGAAAATTTTCTCCCATTTTGTGGGTTGCCTGTTCACTCTGATGGTAGTTTCTTTTGCTGTGCAGAAGCTCTTTAGTTTAATTAGATCCCATTTGTCAATTTTGGCTTTTGTTGCCACTGCTTTTGGTGTTTTAGACATGAAGTCCTTGCCCATGCCTATGTCCTGAATGGTAATGCCTAGGTTTTCTTCTAGGGTTTTTATGGTTTTAGGTCTAACATGTAAGTCTTTAATCCACCTTGAATTAATTTTTGTATAAGGTGTAAGGAAGGGATCCAGTTTCAGCTTTCTACATATGGCTAGCCAGTTTTGCCAGCACCATTTATTAAATAGGGAATCCTTTCCCCATTGCTTGTTTTTCTCAGGTTTGTCAAAGATCAGATAGTTGTAGATATGCGGCCTTATTTCTGAGGGCTCTGTTCTGTTCCATTTATCTATATCTCTGTTTTGGTATCAGTACCATGCTGTTTTGGTTACTGTAGCCTTGTAGTATAGCTTGAAGTCAGGTAGCGTGATGCCTCCAGCTTTGTTCTTTTGGCTTAGGATTGACTTGGCGATGCGGGCTCTTTTTTGGTTCCATATGAACTTTAAAGTAGTTTTTTCCAATTCTGTGAAGAAAGTCATTGGTAGCTTGATGGGGATGGCATTGAATCTATAAATTGCCTTGGGCAGTATGGCCATTTTCACGATATTGATTCTTCCTACCCATGAGCATGGAATGTTCTTCCATTTCTTTGTATCCTCTTTTATTTCATTGAGCAGTGGTTTGTAGTTCTCCTTGAAGAGGTCCTTCACATCCCTTGTAAGTTGGATTCCTAGGTATTGTATTCTCTTGGAAGCAATTGTGAATGGGAGTTCACTCATGATTTGGCTCTCTGTTTGTCTGTTATTGGTGTATAAGAATGCTTGTGATTTTTGTACATTGATTTTGTATCCTGAGACTTTGCTGAAGTTGCTTATCAGCTTAAGGAGATTTTGGGCTGAGACAATGGGGTTTTCTAGATATACAATCATGTCGTCTGCAAACAGGGACAATTTGACTTCCTCTTTTCCTAATTGAATACCCTTTATTTCCTTCACCCGCCTAACTGCCCTGGCCAGAACTTCCAACACTATGTTGAATAGGAATGGTGAGAGAGGGCATCCCTGTCTTGTTCCAGTTTTCAAAGGGAAAGCTTCCAGTTTTTGCCCATTCAGTATGATATTGGCTGTGGGTTTGTCATAGATAGCTCTTATTATTTTGAGATATGTCCCATCAATACCTAATTTATTGAGAGTTTTTAGCATGAAGGGTTGTTGAATTTTGTCAAAGGCCAATGTGGAAGTCTGTGTGGCGATTCCTCAGGGATCTAGAACTACAAATACCATTTGACCCAGCCATCCCATTACTGGGTATATACCCAAAGGACTATAAATCATGCTGCTATAAAGACACATGCACACATATGCTTATTGCGGCACTATTCACAATAGCAAAGACTTGGAACCAACCCAAAAGTCCAACAATGATAGACTGGATTAAGAAAATGTGGCACATATACACCATGGAATACTATGCAGCCATAAAAAATGATGAGTTCATGTCCTTTGTAGGGACATGGATGAAATTGGAAATCATCATTCTCAGTAAACTGTCGCAAGGACAAAAAACTAAACACCGAATGTTCTCACTCATAGGTGGGAATTGAACAATGAGAACACATGGACACAGGAAGGGGAACATCACACTCTGGGGACTGTTGTGGGGTGGGGGGAGGGGGGAGGGATAGCATTAGGAGATATACCTAATGCTAAATGATGAGTTAGTGGGTGCAGTGCACCAGCATGACACATGTATACATATGTAACTAACCTGCACATTGTGCACATGTACCCTAAAACTTAAAGTATAATAATAATAAAATTAAAAAAATTAAAAAAAGAAAGGAAAGAGAGAGAGAGAAAGAAAAAGAAAGAAAGAAAGAAAGAAAGAAAGAAAGAAAGAAAGAAAGAAAGAAAGAAAAGAGAAAGAAACCTGAGGAAAGAATCCCCCAGTTTGGTTGGGAGCTTGAACAAGTTGACCTCTTGGATCTCTTTGAGATTTGGGAGTTTGACTCTATGATCCTGGCCCTCCCTAGGTAGAAAGGGCATGTTCGTTTGGCCCTCTGTGTAAGCAAACCCAAGCCGTACCAGGCGTCCCCTACAGCATTTGACTTTCTCCATGGGTGTAGGAATGACCGTCACCCCTCCATCTCTCTACTGTCTTCTGTTCTCACTCTTCCCAGCCCACGTACATGGTGGTCATCAGCTGGCCCACGCAGCACTGCCTCTTCCTGCTCAGAAAAGGGGTGTGCAGACCTGGGACCAGCCCCCATGTGGACTCTTTCTCTCCTTCACAGATATGGGGAGCAGACAGCCCTTCTTTAGCCTGGAAGCCTGCCAGGGGATCCTGGCCTTACTGGACGTATCCTTTCAGGTTTGTGGGTGGATGCTTGCTGTTGGTTGAGAGCTTCACTCTGGAGCTAGGCAGAGTATATTTGAATCCCAACCCCAATCCTTGCTAATTGTGGGATCCTGGACAAGTCACTGAGCCTCATTATGTATCCAGATGCTCATCTGAAGCATGGAGAGAGTGTTGAAACTTACTTGGTAGGATTAATGTGGGAATGCAAATGAGATAACACAGGTAAAATGCTGGGGTCAGAGCTATCATCTAATAGGTGACCAATATTAGCCATCCATCACAATAATCTCATTTCCTGGGAATGAGGATGAGGCAGCTAGAAGGTGGTGGTTAGTAACAGCTCTCCAGGTTTCAAGAGCCTTTACAAAAGCCTTGGGGCCCTATGTTTTCCATTTAATAACTGGGCGGTGGCTGCCCCCATGCACAGATCAGGAAACCAGGGCTCAGGGAGGTTAAACAACATGCCACAAACTCAGCTGTCCTCTTTCTCAGCCCTGCAATTTTTCTAACAAACGCACTGCCTTTCTAAGTGGATAATTATAATCAATGTTTGATCATCCATACTATGGAGAGGCATATTGAATAGATAGCCTAAGGGGGGTTGTAAAAACAAAAACAGTCTGCAGAAACTCAGAGACAGTGCAGGATTATGTGTAGGGGCATGGGGCAGGTCCCAGCTCTGTCACCAGCTGTATGAACTTGAACAAGATCAGACCCTCTCCAAGTGCTCATTTCATCACCTGGAACATGGGGGAGTTAATGCCAACCTCACCTGCTACAGGTGAAGTGTGTAACTCAGTGATGGATTCATGGTGAGGGCTCAAATAGAGATGGGGTGTGGTGGTACTTTGACCCAATGTCTCTGATGGTAGGGGTATCTGGGCATGGTCTACAAAGCCAACCATTAAACTTAAAAAAATGTAAAAGGCATCATTAGCCACTGTGTGCCTGACTCCTTCCATAAGCTGGTTTTTAAAATAATAATGAAAAAAGGTTACTATTTTTAAAATTTAAATCACATCAAATTGGCCATGTCAAAATATCCTGCCTCGATATGAACATACACTTCTCAAGAAAAGACATTTATGCAGCCAACAGTCTCATGAAAAAATGCTCATCATCACTGGTCATCAGAGAAATGCTAATCAAAACCACAATGAGATACCATCTCACACCAGTTAGAATGGCGATCATTAAAAAGTAAGGAAACAATAGCTGCTGGAGAGGATGTGGATAATTAGGAACACTTTTACACTGTTGGTGGGACTGTAAACTAATTCAACCATTGTGGAAGACAGTGTGGTGATTCCTCAAGAACTAGAAATAGCATTTGACCCAGTCATCCCATTACTGGGTATATACCCAAAGGATTACAAATCATGCTGCTATAAAGACACATGCACATGTATGTTTATTGCGGCACTATTCGCAATAGCAAAGACTTGGAACCAACCCAAATGTCCATCAATGATAGACTGGATTCAGAAAATGTGGCATATATACACCGTGGAATACTATGCAACCATATAAAAAGATGAGTTCATGTCCTTTACAGGGACATGGATGCAGCTTGAAACCATCATTCTGAGCAAACTATCGCAAGAACAGAAAACCAAACACTGCATGTTCTCACTCATAGGTGGGAACTGAACAATGAGAACACGTGGACAAGTGTGGGGAACATCACACCCTGGGACCTGTCAGGGGGTGGGGGGCAGGGGGAAGGATAACATTAGGAGAAATACCTAATGTAAATGATGAGTTAATGGGTGCAGCAAACCAACATGGCACATGTATACCTATGTAACAAACCTGCACATTGTGCACAGGTACCCTAGAACTTAAAGTATATATATATAAAGAACTCAATAAAGGATGCTAAGAAGAAAAAAAGTAGGCATGAAAGGAAGAGGCAGTGGGATATGTCATATTTAATTTTTTATGTTTATGTTTATGTTTAGGTGTTTATGTTTATGTTTAGGTGTAAAAGACTTCAAGTATATTAAAATTATATCACCATCTATTAATACTACTGGTACTCCACTAACAATAATGAAAGATAACATTTCATAGCATTAAAAAAATTCTGCCTCACTTAATGCTAGCTGTGGTCATCACCATCATCACCTCCATCATCATCGCTTCTCCCAGTGCTGCTGTGCTCTGGGCTCATTCTGTTTTTCCCTAGCAAGAGTGAGGGAGCCCTGGGCTGGACTGGCCAGCGAGGTGAGGCCAACTAGCGAAATCAGACATGATCAGACATTGAATGAGGCCATCCACAAATTGCACATCACTTTGTGGAGGGCTGATCACTGCCTCCAAAGCATGGATGGAACTCTCCCTGGCAGCTTTTACCTTAACCTATTAATCAGCTTAATGCATCAGGTACTATGAGCATCCAGGAATTCAAGGACCTGTGGAAGCAGCTGAAGCTCTCTCAGGTAAGAACAAGTCTTAACCACACCTCTTTGGAAGATGGTGTAGGAATGGCCGTTCTGCAAAGCTGTAGAAGATACTTCTGTCCCCTGCAGCCCTTTATATCCACCTCACCAAACCTTCTCTATTCTCCCTTCAGTGAGCATTTCCTCTATTGGTCTCTTCCAAACTCAGAGAGCTGGTTGCAGTAGTCTCCTGAAGTTCCAAAACACATATCTGATCATGCTGCTTCCTTACAAAAAGCTTTTTAAGATTCCCCATGGGCTTCAGAGAAAGTCCAAACTCCTTGGCACACTTGGCATTTAAAGTCTTTCATAAATTTGCTCCTTCTTGCTCTTCCAATCATTGCTCACAACTCCCAACTCTCCCACTTGTCTCCTGAGTCAGAAAGCTGGAATCACTTTAAAGTGTGGATAATGTGCTTACATTAAGCACATTTACCCACACCAAGACTGTCTATACCCCATGAGAAAAAGACTTTTTTGTTTCTCAGAAGCCTTGTTCTGTAGGAAACATGAGTTGGTAGGATCCCAGCATGGACTCTGCCATATTCTTATCCTGGCAACAGGCCCTGCATGTGGAGCCTCAGATATCTTCAACAGCCCCTCTGCGGTGCTGACAAGGGGCACACAGGGCTCTCAGATGGTGCTTGGAAATGCCTGGCTTCCTGAACCTCTTATTTGGTTCTTTGCAGAAGGTTTTCCACAAGCAAGACCGTGGGTCAGGATACCTGAACTGGGAGCAGCTGCACGCTGCCATGAGGGAGGCAGGTAGGCACAGGAAGAGCTGGAGCTGTGGGCACACACGGGCAGGGTGCACACTCATCAGGCAGAGGAGAGGGGATGTGTGGCATGCTGAAGTAACTCTAATATGCAGTGTGACTCTCAAAGACGTAGATCTGCAGTCAACTCCAACATTTTTTATGATTGTCCCTGTGATCCTAGCCAACATTGATGGAGGAGTGGCACATTCAACTTCTTATTTAATCTTCAACACCACCTTGTTATAATCCTCACTTCACAGAGGAAGAAATTGAAGCTCAATTGCCTGGGGTTTAAATTCAGGACTACCGGGCTCCCAAGCAGGTACTTTCGAGCACTTAGCAGACTGCCTCCTTCCTTGAAGGCCGGTAACATACTTGATGAAAACAGCCTCATGCTGGTTGCCTTAACAGACAGGGGTGAAGAGTAGGGATTAAATAAAATAAATTGGTTAAACAATTAAACAATTCAAAATGAACCCTATAAAAGAAGATTTCCATGCTATCAGGATTCAGGTCCCTAAACTGGAGGGACATTTGAAGGGGTCTTGAGCAGGAGGGGAGCTGGGTGCAAGCCCCCAACACCCACAGCAGGAGCTTGTGCTCAATGCAGGAATCATGCTCAGTGATGACGTCTGTCAGCTGATGCTCATCCGCTACGGCGGCCCCCGCCTCCAGATGGACTTTGTCAGTTTCATCCACTTGATGCTGCGTGTAGAGAACATGGAGGGTAAGCTGGCGGGAAGCTGGGGAGGGCCAGGTCTTCCTCTGCTGCCCCATGACTTCCCACCTGTCCCTAGTTTAAGCACAAGGGAGGACAGCCGCCATCCCAGAAACAGCAGACCAGGGAAGCTGTGGGGACCTCCAGCCAAGTGCCTGTGAACCCTGGCTGCAGATATCCAAACTCATCTTTTCCTGACTTGTTCCAGAGACAAAGGCTTGAAGTGGCTTACTTATCATAGGTGTGGCTGCGTGTGGTCACATGTAGGCTGACACTGGGTTCCCTCACGTTTTCAGAATGGATGTGGTTAAGGTGAGACATATGGGAGGAACTAATTCATAATGTTTCCAATAGACACATTAGCTGTATTCCTTTCTGCTGCATTTTCACAGATGTCTTCCAAAACTTAACCCAAGATGGCAAAGGGATATACCTCCAGAAGCCAGAGGTAAGACTTGCCCCAAGGAGGTGGCTCATGTCATCTTAGGTAGAGGTGGCCCTTGCGGGACCATGCTCTTGTGAAGGAGAAGGACTCTGGGGACCCTTTATTCTGCTGAATTGGAAATTGAGCACTACATTCATTGCACTCATTCATTCATTCATTCATTCACCCATCAAATATTTTCTGAGCACCCAGTTTGTGCCAGGCACATATGAAAAGTGTATCCAATAACTCTGATTGCAATAATGCCATGTGACAAATTTACAAAACTTCAGCAGCATATGTATGACAAGCACTTATTTAGCTTCCGAGTCACATGGCTGGGAGTCAGTGGATCTCAGCTGGCTTGCTCATGTATCTGTGGGTTGGCTGAGGGTTTTGCTGGGTACCTGAACTGAGGAAACTCTGCCTAGGTTTGTTCTTCCCAGGGAAATGGGAGAAACACAAGCAAGCAAGCTTAAACACAGTAGGCCTCTGAAACCAAGGCTCCAATCTGGCACGCCTGCAAGTCATTCTGTTGTCCAAAGCAAGTCAAATGGCCAAGCCCATTTCCTCCTCTTTAATATCACTTTGCAGACACAGCAGGGTGTGTTGAATGAATGAAGTGATATGCCTAGGAGAATACAAATTTATGTATGAAACTGATTATCTTCCCTGATCCTTCAAAATGCACTGATTTATTGAGCAGCTGCTTAGGTGCCCGGTGTAGCGCTAGGTAATGTTCATTGCAAGGACATTGGACTCTGGAGTTCAATCCTCTGCTCTTTTATTCTGCAACCCTTCCTCTGCTATGGCCACTTAGAAATGATTCAGTCAAAGCTGGAATGTTTTTCTTGATCTCAAATGTCCATTTTATGGAATTGCTTTCCAAGCTGTAGGGACCTGCAGCCTGTGTCTCCCCTCAATCCCTCCAAGATTTGGTGTGAAGTGGGATTCTACTGGAGGGCCAATGGCCAGAATTTTCAGGGCCTATCCCTGGACTGCTTAGCCCCACACTTGAGTACTGGGGCATCGCTCCTGATCCCAGGCAATCCTTCCATAGTGGCCGGCTCAGGTCTAGGAGAATAGGACAACACAAATGTGGCACCTGAAATAGGTCAGCCCAAAACTGAGCAGGGTCCAGTGGGCAAAGAGCTATCACAGGAAGAGAACTGCACTGGGGTCTGAGAACTGGGTTGAAGCCACAACACTTCTTGTAATTAGCTGTGGGACCTTAGGCAAATTACATTAAATCTCTGGGCCTCAGCTGCCCCACAGGTGAAATGAGTGGAACTAGGTGGTCTCTGAGATTGCCTCCAGCTCTGACCATCTGTGGCTCAATGAGGATCAGGACCACCCAAGGTCTGCAGGGAATGGCAGCCACCTTGTTGGATTTCACGCTGAGGCTTTCTCTGACACCATTGGTAACTTCACTATTCTCAGCTTTATCATTCTGAGGGATTGGCCTGGGGAGTGGTTTCCCCAGAGGTCCCCTCTATATGAGTTAGAGGGGTTGTTCATCAAACCCACATAAAGCTGTCAGACCAAGGGGCCCATAAATGTAAACATGTAGAATATGCTTTAATGAATTTCTGCTACCCTGCCAGTTTGCACACCTGCACAGAGCAGGCACAAGCATGCCAAATTGAATTCATGGGAAAAAAATTCATTGAGAACTGAATACAGAATCAGCCTGTATTTGACTGTCATCATTCATAGGCACCATGAGAAGTCAAGGTTGATTATATTTCAGGTTGATTTATACTTCCTAATGGATGACATGGTCCCTCTGGCTAAACCATCCATTAATGTTCTGTCTCCATGGCTCCCCAGGAGTGTGGGGTGGGGAGGCCCAGATGAGACGTGGGTCTGAACTGACCATCATTTGCTTTCCCAACATGTCCAGTGGATGATGATGGCACTGTACTCCTGAGAAGGCTGAGTCTTACCTGCCCTCACTGAAGACTCTGCATGTGGCCCAAGAGCAGCCTTTGGCTGAGACCAACCCATGCCCACCCTACTTACTGATCTTCAGGACTGCCTCACTAGCCGTCACCTTCTCAGCTGGGAAGGTTTCTCTTCTGCAGCCCTCCCCGTACATGGCCAGCATGCAGAAAGGGAAGGGAGGAAGTAAAGATTACATCAGATTTGTAAAAGCTAGCCATCCTTCCCTGAGGCCACAACCTTGTCACAAGCGGAGATGTTACCTGACATGGCCTAAGCATTCTGACTCCAGAGCTGGTGTGGTTAGCCTCCATACAACACTGCCTCTGTGGCTGCAAACTCAAGTGACTTTAGACATGCCACATGTTCTCACATGTGGGGTAATCATCTAGGTTTTAAGGTCTGAAATGGGAATGATATATCGTTAGACATTTAGTCCCAGCATCTGCAAATTGATAGAGACATAGGCTAAGTTTCAGCTGTTTGGGGATGGGGTCAGGGATATAGTGGGCTTTCAGAAACACAGACAATAAGAGAATTGGCAGAGTCCAGGTGGGGTGGGCTGGCTCTGGCATCTGAGATCATGGGGTAGTCTTCTTCTGACAATATCTCCATATGATTGGATCTGGGGCAACCTAGTAGATTTAAAACACCTGAGTTCTCAAAGGGCTTCCTGCTTGTGACAGGTGTGTCTATTTGCTTGATATATAGACTATCAGATCCATTTCAAATCCGTCCAGAAATTCTCTATCTACTTCAAAGGACAAAAACAAACCCATGCTAAATTATAGAGTCAATCAGCGGGTGGTTGGTATATCTGATTTTTTGAACTACCATGAAACACCTTGTTTATGTCATCCCTCTCAACCAAGAATACAGGTGCAAAACCAGAACAATGGCCTTTTTCCAAAGTCTATGCAATTTATTCATAAGTTAGCACCTCAGAGCCATTTATTACTACAGGTTGAGCATCCCAAATCTGAAAACCCCAAATCTGAAATACTCCAAAATCTAAAATTTCTGAGAGTAGACATGAAACTCAAAGGAAATAGGGGCATTTTGGATTTTGAATTTTTGGGTTTGAGGTGTTCAACTGACAAGTCTATAATGCAGATATCCTGAAATCTAAAACACTTCTGGTCCCAAGCATTTTCGTTAAGAGATAGTCAACCTGTATTCTATTTAATCTTAATTTACAAACAATTCTAACAAACATGGCTGTTTGATTTCCAACTCCATAGCAGACTCAGGAAGAAAGCTGAATGAAGAGATAAAAGTGTGTCCACTGGCAGAGGACTAAAGGAGATTTGAGCACCTGTCAGATGGGTACTGTACCAGAAGAAAGGAGCACTTTGAAAGCGTAGCTTATGGGGTAGGAAAGTATTTTATTTAGGAAAAAAAACCCTTCATTTATTCCAAATGATAAAATGTAAAATGGGTTTCCATAAAGTGCCAGATACATGAGATGTTGTTGATTTTATAAATGATGATCATGTATTTATAGCCTTTTACAGATTTTTAAATCCATTGACTTATTTGTATCTTTGTCTTTAAAATCTGCCATCGCAAATAGCTGTTTTAATAAACCAATTTTGCCTTGGCCCCTGAAGGCAGTTTTGGAGATATTTTTGGGTGATGGGAGGGTGACACCATGATCCTATTCATGACATTTAGACTATAGTGTGCTGGCTGTGTTGGTGCAGATAGATCTATCTCCACATTGATTAAGCCTGAGAGCCCCTCTGGTGACTTCTCAGTGGGTGGTTTGAGTGGTCCTACATCACTCAGGTGCTAGCCTCACTCTCCTGAGTCTAGGTATCTGCACTGTGGCAACTCAAAGATGACCTGTCTTTGCTGACCCCCTTCCTCCAGATTCTCTCCTTTACCCCCAAAGCTGAGTACTGAAGACCAGGGGGCAGAGCAATCTCCCCACTCCCACCACGCTTCCCCATCTTCTGTCACTCCAGGGGAAGCAGGGGCGGGAAAATAGAGATCTGGGGCAGGAGAAACTGGGCAAGCACCAGGGTGAAGTCAGCTGAAGGGCTGAGAGTTGACCATCAGCAGTTCTGGAATATCGAAAGCAGAAAGTCTGCCATGAATAAGAAAAAGTGGAAAGTGCAGCCAAGGAGGAGTGAGAAATCACCTGCCAGTGCCAAGGAGGGTGAGGTCAAGGAATCCAGAGGTTGGGTTGTCAAGTCCAGCCCACGCAGGGAAAGCATATCAAAGTGAGGCCTGTTCCAGGCTGTCACAATCTCAGGAAAACAGGACTCTACCTGAACAAGAGGAGATGAAAATACCTACCATTTATTTATCCCTGGTCTTGTTTCTTCTTTCATGTTTTGTATAAAACTTCAGTTATCCAAAGAGAACCTTCTAGATTGCAGATGTGGCCTGGAGCAAGGCACTTCCTGGCTGACTGTAAATAGCACTGTTTTCCTGCCATTGCTGTATTGAGTTAGAGAAATGATTTTGGCTTCCAGGATTTTGAACCTGATGTTTCCCCAATGAAGTATATATATTTAGATTTATAATGAAGGAAAGGAGGAAATGAGTGTTGTGGGTGATGAGTAGGTAAAAGCGGGCATCGTGGTGAAGGAGGCTGTGTATCAAGCTCTCAGGATCTCTGCAAAGATGGTCCTTTGGGGTCACTGGTCTCAGGTCCTGGGTTACCATCTTTTCTCCAGTGTCCTGAGGACAGAGAGGCTACCAAATCCAACAGAAATGAAAGAGAAGAGAGGTGAGAAGATGCACTCTAGCTGTGTGACATTGGACCTCAGTTTATTCATTTGTAAAATGGAGCCCAAATGCCTCCATCCCTGGGTCATTGTGAAGATTAGATAATGCCAGCAGGCTGTAGGCACCCAATGAATGAAGCTCCAATTTTTCCCCTGAGGTAGAACAAGTAATTTCTACAGCTACTATTACTTATTTTTATTTTGGTTTTTAGAGGACATAGTGAAACACCCATGGTTTTATGCTCTATTTCTCTTTTCCTCATCTTCTTCCACATCCTCTTTCTGAATGTATCAAACTACTTCCTTGAAGTGGGGCACCAGGAGGGCCACTCCAGTCTCCAATGCAGGGACTCAGGGGCAGGGATCTCTGAGAAAGTGGCCATCTCGTTATTAAAGCTCTGTCCTCTGCTTCCCTCTCACCTCAGAAGCAGCCCGTTTATTCAACAGAGCTCCAGGTTGCCAGCTAGGGGTTTTCGGGACCATAGACCAAGCAACCCCGAGAGACTGAGTACTGACCTGCAGTTGTTCCAGAAACTCTGCTGGGAATTAGGTTGTGACCTAGAAGTGAACTGACACTAACAGTGAGAAGGCAGGGTAAGAATGCAGTCTAGAACGCAACCTTTCTCCACTAGACTTGTAAGTAATTTAGGTGAATCCTGTCCCCCTGGGGTTCTATCCTGGCTGGCTCTGCTGGTGAACTTGACTGGCCAGCAGAGGGCACTTGATGAGACCCTGGAATGCTGAGGCCAGTTGGGCAGCAAGCTTTCATCTCATCCTTCTGCCCATCTATCCAGCCATTCAAACATTCATTCGCCTGAAGACATTTGTCAAGCTCCTGCAATGGGTCAGGCATCTGCTAGGCACTGGGGACACAGAGCTTACAGTCTCCTGGGTGGGGGGTGAGAGATGACTGACAGGTGGTCTGTGGTGCAGTGTGACCTGGGAATGCACACAGTGCTGTGGAAACACGGGAGAGGCATCTAGCACAACCTGAGAGGGCCAGGGGAGGCTTCCTGGCAGGTTTCCCTTTAACCATCTTAAGGGAAAGAGGCACTAGGTAGGAAAATAAAGGGACAGTGGTGTGCCAGACAGAGGGCACTCTATATGGAAAAAAAAAAAAAAAAAAGAAGACACTAAAGCAAGGGATGAAACGGAGTGCTTGGAACACAGCAAGAGATTCAGAGAAGCCAGAACTTATCTCTGTTGCAAGAAAACCAAGGCTGCTGGGGCAGGCAAGGGCTGATCCCTGCAGGATCTGCCATGGAGTCTGGGTCCTTTCTTGAGAGGCTGAGCCATCATCCAAGAAGTCTAAGCCTGGTCATGAGACGCCCAATCCTTTCCTCTACACCAGAAAGGCTAGGAAGTTAACAGAGTACAGGGGGAGGGAGGTTCAATTGCCTACATTGGCCCTTAGTTCAGGGGACCTTGATCAAATAGCTTAACCTTTTTGAATCTCTACAGCTTCATCAGTCACATGGTGATGACAATATCGACCTCATAGGGCTCTAATGCAGGCTAGATGAGATAACATATGTGAGCATTTATGGCATTTGGCAGTGCACTTAAAAACGGTGAACTCCACAAATTTCTTTGCGGGGAGGGCACCTTCCTTCCCACTTTTGTGGTATGTGCAGTGGCTTATGTCAACGCTAGGTGGTGCACGATCCCCACACCAGGGCATCTTCCAGCTACAGGACCACAGATGACAGTTTCAGCACAAGCTCTTCTGGGAAACCCTGGCTAATGGAATACCTTGCCAGCCAGACTCAGCCCAAAAGGCCAGCTTCAGCCTCACATGGATTCACTTGTCTCTCCTTGTCTCTTTTTTCTGACTAGTGTTTAATTTATGTACTGTACTCTATTTTATATATTGCATTTGTTTCTGAAATTTATTTCATTTACTTAAGTGCTCAGCTTAAGTGCATCTCCTTGAGGGATATAGCGGCACCCAGCCCATACATCCTGGCATCACAGCACCTGGTTTAGCACATAGCTCATGTTTAATATTTACCAATTTAATGAATGAATGACTTTAAAGTAATTCAGGTGAATCCTGTCATTTAAAAAGTCCGTCTCTACTCAAGTTGCTAACTGAAAATATCAATATATAAGGTTTGCCTAAAGAGACATGTGACTTCTCACTAAAGGGTCCCTCTCTGGTGGCCTAAAGTTTAGAGTCATTCTGATGCCAAATGGCAGGTCCTGACTGAAGAGGCAGTTCAAACCATCACAGATGCCCTCTGAACACGTTCTTCATATCCCGAAATTCAAGATACTAGGGCATCACTTTCTTTTACCCATTCAGAATTCCTTCTCCTGAGAGGATCAACCATTGGGTCAAGTTCCTGAACCTTTTGCTTTCAGGTCGCAAATCACAGAGTGAGTGGTGGGAGGTGGGTGGTCCTGGGCCAGACCCAGGCTCAGGAGAGGCCTGGTATTTAAGCCCCATGCTGACTCCTGTCTTTATCTTCCATTTTAAGCCTGGGCTTGCATGGTTTCTCCCACTTGCAGAAGAAAATTATGCCAGAAGCCGCATAGCTCAAGACAAGTAGGGTGGGGTGATGGAAAGGGCAGGCCTCACCTTGACGAGGGGTCTGGGTATTTTTGGTTCTTAAAAGCCATCCATGGAAGCTTCAACAAGTTCCCTAACTTCTCAATTCATCTATTTTAAAAAGCAATTGTGTGCTATTAGGGGGGGTTGGACTGTATAACTTCTAAATCTGCAACTGCCTGGAGATAGCAAATTTGCCAAGAGCACAGGCTGGCCTTTACAAAGGTGCCCGCCTAAGTCCAGTTGTGTCAGTTACCTTTGGCGAGTCACCACTGTTTGACTCTATGGTCCAGAGGCCCCTGTGAGGATCTCGTGCCACCACACACATAAGCTGATTGGCATCATGCCGGGCTTCAATGTGTGGTACACTGTTACCCTTCACAGCCATGTTAACTGCACAGGAGAGTCCCACCTCCACTCTCCAATGGTCTGGGAGGACCTTTCTTCAATAGGGGAGAAGCCAAGTGGTTTCTGAACCAGAGAAAACCGGGCGCTACCATCCTCTGGTGCCTGAAATCCGAGCTTCAGCTCTGCTTGGAAACATCTATTTGAGGACTTTTGGACAAAGGAATCATTTCCCAGAAGGGATATCTTGGCCAGATGAAATAATTAAAGTGATCCTTGTTTTTAGTTTGACTTCCACTAGCCTCACATGAAGTCTCACCTGAGGGGGAGCCTCACCAAGTGTGATGTTCCTGTCATCCAGCTATCGAGACCCCTTGGGTCATTGGCAGCAACAGCAAGAGGCAGCTCTGCAGAGGCTGTGCAGCCAGCAGCAGCAGCAGCACACACACAAGCAGCCCTGGTGGCCCAGGCTGCGGGACCCCAGGCCAGCCCCCTCCACTCCTTCACCCTTAGTATCACACACCCTTGGAGAAGTGGGCCCACGTCAGGCCCTGCGGAAGGCTGCCTCGTGCACAAATGCTTACTCCTCTTTCAAGTGGCTTTGGGTTCCTTGGGTGCATCTTTGCTGGTTGACTCATACAGAACATTCTTTCCCTGGTCCTTGGCTTCCTTGACAAGGGAGGACTCAGAGATTGTTAGAGTGCCCTTAGCCTGGGGTTTAATGCTGAGAGAACTATGGTGTTCTCAGGGTGCAGATGCTCTTCTGCTCAAACTGCTGCCCTTCTGCCTAAGCAGATAAGCTTCTGGAGGGACTGAGCTGCAAGGAAGCCTCCTGTGGACTCCCATTGTGGAATAAAGACCATGCAGTGAGGTCTGCAGGCATTGACTGGAATAGGCCCTGTGAGATTGCTGCTCAGGCCTGCTTATTGCTGCAGCTCCTTTCTCTGGGATGTATGTGTGTGTGTGTGTGAGAGTGTGTGTGTGTATGTGTGTCTTATACCCAGGGTACCAGAAGTGATAGCTTCTTCAGATCAGACTGTACAAGGCTCAGGAGTCAGAAGACTTGGGGGTCCTTAAGGGAGTGAAAATAACCCAGGGGTGGGCTGGTAAAACTGGAAATACACTTGACCAGGGGCGAGAGGACTGGGGCGCACGTCCTCTCTGCCACCAAATGGATGTGTGCTTGTGGCCTGAGGAAAGTCATTTAACCTCTGAGCCTTAGTGTGCTCATCTTCTGAATTGGGATGTTAACTCCTGCCTCGTGGTACGGTGGCAAAGATGAAATAAGATTGTGAGTGTGAAAGACCTTTGCAGATTGCAAAGTGGAGTTCAGAATTGGCGGTTACTATTCTAGTAAACAGACCTGGTGTAATGCGCACTGGCTGGGCTTGGAATGTTGGATTCTGATCTGGTAAATTAAAAAAAAAACAAATCAGGAGGATAGTTGAAACTAATAGTAGAAGCAAATGGCTTGTGAGTCATGTTAGGCATAGATAAAGGACGTGATGTGTGTGTGTGTATGCACAGATAGGAAGGGATGAAGGAGCTGAGTGGGCACTGAATATTCATGACACACACTAAATATACATGAGGTACATGAAGCACCAAGTGTTCAGGATACATCAACCACACTCGAGACCCATGAGGCACTCAATATTCAGTGAGCCACCCATTGGCAATGCCATGAGCCCCTAGAAATACAGATAAACACCCATGGCTTTCAGCAGATAAATTGATAAGCTACATCTGTGGCCAGTCGTACTTGTCCCATGTCTCTCTGATGGGATTGGGCCCCAGGCACCATCTGTCTTTTGTGCCCCTTGCTCAGACCTCAGCTCTGGTATTTATAATCACACCATGAGCAGGAAGTGCTGGTGGAGTTCAGGACATGTAAGCATGGCATGACTCAGGGTGACATATGTTTTCCTTCTGTCCTCTCGTACAATGTTCTAAGTGTGTTGTCCTGCCCTGTCCCTCTCCCCTTGCTTCTTGCTGTATGTTTTAAATTGACCTATCACCTATGTGATCTCAGCCCCTTTGGTCTCTGAGCCCATCTGTTTGGTCACCAGAACAGCTAGTTGGTAGTAGACATGGAGGATACCATTACAGCATGGTCACTTCCCCCCATGACACTTGGGGCCAGAACCTGGGAGGTGTAGCTCAGGGCAGTAGAGCTGTTTGCTTCCAATTGTCTGGCTTGGCTTCTGAGATGTGAGTGTTGTGTCTACAGGTGTGTGAGGGTGCAGGGGGAGGAAGTCCCTGCTGGTTCCTCTGATAAGGCCTATTAGTCCCCCTTCCCACCAGCCCTCATCACAGTGGACCATCCCTGAGAGAGAACGCTGAGCAATGCCTACGACCACATGCCAAGTACAGCTTCCCAGTGACCCTGGATTTCCCTCCCTAGTCCTAAAAGGACAGACAGTGAAGTAATTTTAGCAACCACCTGACAGACCCTCATGCCCTCCTGGCCAGCCTGACCTATGTTCCAAGAACATCACCCTCCTGTAGCTCCTCCAAATGTCATCCATGAGAAGCCACCTGTTAGAGTCCAGCCTCAGTCACTTATTGGCTGTGTGACTTAAGCAGGTCGCCTAAACATTTTGTGCCTTGGTTTCTTCATTAGTATTAATGACATTTAGCCAGCCTCCAGTAACAGCAGACATGCATTGAACAACTTCAAGCACAGATAAGACAAGTAGTCCTTTATTTTATTTTTTTATTTGTGTACTTTTTTCTTTAAAAAATATAGGCACAGAGGCACTGAGCTAGATCCTAGCACAGAGATGAAAATTCAGATCCTGTCTTTAATGAGACGGCAGTCTGGTTGCCCAGTTCATGGTGTGAGGAATACACCTGGGGTGCTCATATCAACCTCAGAGTCCTGGAAGAGTTCCCAGAGGATGTGGTGCTGGACCTGAAAGCTTAGCCGTACCCAGGGAAAGGAGGATGCTCTAGAGAGGAGGAGCAGCATGGGAAAGGGACAGAGCATTACACCAGAACTCATCAGGAGAGTAATAAGTGGTTGTAAGACAAGTGGTTGTAACAGGACATAGGGCATTTTGGAGAAATCGAGCTGGTAGTTTAGCAAAAGAAATGTTGGCCCAAGTAGAAATGGGAAGTTCAGAGAATGTATTAATAAGTGACCTACTCTAGTTGCAGTGACAGGTCCTCATGACCTACTCTTCCTGGGCTTTCTCTGGTTTCTTAGAACCCCAGAAGGCCCTGGGAGGTGTCTTTCCAATGAAGTCTGCCATCAATCCCCATCCTCATGGCTGCACCATCCCACCTCATGCCATCAGAGACCCAGAGGAAGCCCAGGTTGAGAGTGTGGTGGGGAGAGGGGCAGCTTGCAGTGTCGAGGCCGGCCAAGTTATCCCACTCCAGCCATTCAACCTCAGGAAGGACCTGAGAGCAGTAGGGGAAGAAAGAAGAAGCTTAGCCAATTTCAGAGCTACTATTCAGCTTTGGTTTTATCCCACACAGCTGGGAAGGCATTTTTTTCCCCATTCATCTTGTGAGAAGAAATGGGCACAAGAGATACAGCCCAAGAAGCAAATGGGGTCTTCGGTGAATGAGACAAAGTGTTCTCCACCCAGGTTCACACTATGCAAGAACAGGCCCTTGGTCAGGGGCTTTAAAAATCTCTTTTTTGCTACCACAGAATCTTAATGAACATTCAGGGCACTGCTGGACACAGGGCAGGGACGGCCTGGAGGCTCCTTGTAGAGGAAACCATCTTATTGGTAGATGGTAGATCTCCTTGTAGAGGAAACCATCTTACCAACCTGGTCCAGTCAGAAGAGAGAAACCACACAGGAAGTTGAACAAGGAAGTTTAATATAAAGACTTTAAAATTACACGGAGCATTGGAGTAATGAGGGATTAGATAGTAAAATGTAAGGGGGATACTAAACAATACAATAGCAGATATGGGGCATCCACTACCCTACAGCTGAGATAGAGTGACCAGGAAAGAGGTCTCTGCCCTTTACTTAGAGCTGATCCAGACTTGACTGCAGATGGCAGGGGTGTGGCTCATGGAATGGCAGGGAAGCCACTGTGGTGCTATGCTGCAGAACTTGCTGGAAATCTGTCCCCTAGGTGCTGAGGATAGCTGTTCCTGGGAGGGTTCTCAACAGAGGCACTCTGTTACAAAATTGCTCACTTTATGTGTAATTTCCTCACAACAAAATATTGAAAAGACATGTATTCAGGGGTTGAGATTTAATAAAAGTAATCATTTTTACTGCATCATTGAAGACATTCTGAAATGAAATTGGCTTTTTTTTTTTTTTTTTTGCTGCAAGTGGGTGGTGGTAGAGAACACAATGACTAGTATGGTGTGGTTCCACTGCCTCGATTTGCACACCTTCAGCATAAATGCCAACAAACAAGAATGGAAAATAACAGCTTAGTACTATTACTAAAATGGTTTTGACCTCACAGGCCCCCAAAAGGATCCTGGAATATCAGGTCCAAAAACCACCTGTGGAGAACTGCTAAGCTAAATGACTTGCCCAAGCTCCTAGACTGGGAAGTGATGGAGTCAGAACTCAAACATGGGACTCCTAGCTTCGAACCGTGTGATTTTTCCACAAAACCTGTTGGGGTCCTCAATAAATCACATATCTCTTCCTGTGAGTGTGTGGTGGTAAAGAACACTTAATAAGTTGAGAAATAAAACTAAAGTTCAAATACTATTTTTATTACTGATAGAACCAAGTTAGTGATATTGCATTAGGTCTGTTAACCAAGTGGGCATGTGGGCTTGATAATTCCAAACCCCATCAGCCATGCAGCCCAGCCTGGAAAGAGGTCCTGGGGCAGGGGGAGGAGCATTCCCCCAGAGAGGCAGAGCAGAATAGGGGCTCTCTGTGGCTGCTGCCTCCTAGGAGATAGGAAGACGGAATTAGGCATGGCCAGTTATTCCTAAATCAGTTAAGTCTCTCCACCTTCATAATACAGGGGAGAAAACTCAGCCATAGAACAGGATTCTCACATGCTTACTGCACTCACGTTTCATATTTGAAATGTTTTCCCTCCATCTCACATTTGTATCCTCATCCTGCCCAGCCAAATGGTCTCAGTAGCCAATTTCCAGTCATTTCTTGGATGTGCTCAGCATCTCTCCTCTTGCCTTTGCAACTTTCTACAAAATAGGTTAAATGCACTCAGATGCTTTTTTAGACAAAGCATATTGGGAGTATAGAAATAACCCCACCCTTATTAAGAAACAGTGGGGAGGTGGGGAAGAGAAGCAGTCTAGTAACTGATTGAGCCTCTGAGGGGCCACATTGTGATGGGGACTTCACAGCTCAAGGCACAGGTGTTCACAGATGTCCAGATCAGGGCACCCAGAAGTGACCAGCCTCTGGAAAACTGGGTCCCCACTCGTCCTTTTCATGTCCTTGTAATGTATCAATCAATCGTCAATGAAGGATGGCCCTTTAAAATGACCAGATATTTATGTCTGCCCTCCAAGAAGGGCCATTCCTGGGTACCTGGAAAAGCAAACACATTGTTAGATGGCTAAACAGAGTTAAGGACCCAGGAGTGAGACAAGCCTGATCCCCTGCAGAACAGTGATGAAATATCTGTGCTGCCAGATGTGCACAGCCTTCCTCCCGTGGCCAGCCCTCCACAAGCACAATGGGCTCTGCTTTCGAAGACTCCATAGTGACCAGCTGTCAGCTCCTTTCATCCATCTGCTTGTGCTTGTCATGACATCACCTTCTTCATTTTAACACATCGCCCTTTCATGGCAGTCCACCGTGTCCGGGTTTACACATCATTTTATGTTGATTGCATTTCTCGAATGGCTGCTTCCGGGTGGCTCAATCCCAGTCACTCCCACAGCAGAATTTACTCCTGCGAAGATTTCCTTTTAGACAATTAATCCCTATCAGGAGTGTGGATTCCCATTAGGCCTGATCAAAGCGCTTCCAGAAGACTGCCCTGCCCTTAAAGCACCACATGTGTTGGTTTGTTTAACTAATAGCTGCTGCCTTTAATGTTGCCAGGAGCCCATGGGGGCTTACATTAAATATTCTTTAAGCCAGAAACAATAGAAAGTGTATATGGGGCTTAAGCAGAGCCATCCTTTGAGTTTAAGAGTTTGGGATTTTGAAACTGAAACCTTTCCCTCCATCTCCTTACAAAGACTTCTTTTTTTTAAAGTAAGCAAACAATTAAATGTTGTTAATAGGCATTTAAGAGCTAATCTTTAGAAGAAACAAAGCCTTAAAGATAACCCTAGGTCTTTCCATTCAAGTGTGAATTCCCCCTTAAAACCCTATATTTAAGAAGTTTCATTTGGAGATTATCTATTTGTTCACTGTAGCTTGGTCTCTTAATTGTTTATAAGAGCTCTCACTACTAAAGCCCATTCCTAAGGAAAGTGGTCTGTGAAGGAGCCAGTTTGCTTAAAAACCAGGCTCTTAACTTAATTGAGTACTTGGTTTAAAAGAGTTGACTCCATGCATTTGGGTAAATTTACATGTTGTAAGATGCCTGGACACCTTTTTGTTTCCAATCAACTTCCAGGATCATAGATCACTGGTTTCATTTGAACACATTGCACTTTTGCATCATGTCATATTTCTCAGGTTTACAGATAACTTTGTGTTGGTTGCATTTTAGAACAGCTTGTCCCCTGGGAGTGGAGGGAAGCACCTTAATTCAGCACTAAATTTGAAATTCTGGGGCCAAGATATGAACATCCATGTTTTCACAAAAAGCTTTTTCAGTGATTCTGATGTATGTGAAAACTAGTGTTTCAGAACTTACCAGACAACTTCTGTCAGTTCTGGTTTGTTCCATCCTGCTCTAAGATGTGTCTTAGATTTGCAGGACTCTTACAAGATTTCCATCAGAAAGGCAGTGGCAACCTTGAACTTCCAGCACAATGGAAAATGCCGAGTAGTTTGTACAAGTCTGCGTGCTTCCTCCTGCCCTGCTCCCTGGGACTTGGGCTTTCTTCAGGGGTTCCCCCAATCCTGAAAGTGGATCTGAAGGTGCTGAATTCAACCTGAGGGCAATGTGTGTATGTTGTAGAGAAGAGGATAAAGAAGCGAGTGTTTGGTTTACTGGCGCTGGCATACACACATTAATTTAGGGTCTTCATCTGCTTTGGTAGACAAATCACAAACATTTCCATGAATAACCGCGTCTGTTATGCAAATTGGTTTCCGTCTGCTGGTCTGTTGAGAATAATCTTCCATAATTACAACAGCTATTTACTTACGGGCAAATCAGCTTTCTCACCACCTTCTCCATTCGAGAGAGGCCTCCAACTGCTGCTGGAGCCCATGTGATTGAGGGCTGATGGACTCTGATGTTGTGAGCCTGTTGTTTGAGTTTGTGGGTCCCAGGACAGAAGGATCCACAGTACCGCCAGTCAACGAGTGGGGATTAGGCTCCCTCAGGCTTCTCTGCACTAAGATGTCCAGGACATAGTCGTCACGCGTTTTATAGCGAGTTGAGGAAACAAGGCATGTGGAACTAATGGAAGAGAATTAAGCCCTGAAATGTGTGGTTCTGCTTAGAATGGATGCAGTAAGCATTTAGCAAAGAAGATATTAGTGTGAGCTGAAGAATTAATACTGACACGGCTTATGGAGAGAAACTTGCCCTGGGCTTATGAAGAGGGGAAGGATTCCTGGAGAAGTCTCAGATGGCAAGGCCTTCCAGGCCCAGAGCAGAGGCTGGAGGAAGGAATTCATGGAACATGACCTGAGTGCAGAGGAGGTAGGCTTCCCAACCTGGAAGTAACTGACGTGCATTGAACAACTACCTTCTGACCTGTGCCATGGCAGGTTCACTTAGTTATCTGCTAACAATAGTGACATAGGTAGGGGAGCTGAGGCAGGGAAAATTAAAGTATATTGCTTAAGGTAGCAAAATTGGGAAGATTGAGAGTCAGTGTTGGAGATGGAGGCACTATCAGAAGACATGAAAGTTCTAGAAATCTGGGGGGAATCATTGGGATATGACTCTGATGGATCTTGATCTATAGCAAAATGACAATGTTGGGAGGATAAATCATATTGGGGTGCAGTGGGGTAGGGGGCTGGGTTGTTGTGCTTACTTTTCTGTATTTTTAAATTTTCCCTCCCCAACATGTTTTTTTTCCACAATGATTTTGTAAACTGAACCCAGTAAGAATATTTCCCAGTAGGACAGGGCAGCATTTACTCTCCTGTTTTACAGGTAAGGGGAACGACATTAAGAAAAATTGTTTCGCCAGCCATTTTTATCTTTTTTACTAGTTAGTCCCAGGGTGCTGACTCTCTTGGGATGTGGTCTGTTACTCATAATTAATAATAATATTGATAACATAGGAAACATGGGAGATTCATTCCATACTTTCTTTACTATCCATAGTACCTGATAGGACACAGTTCTTGTCTCCAAACAGCTTTCATTCAAAGATGGAAGAATTCAAAGTTTTTATTGGGCAGGGGCTTTGGGGGATGCTGCATCACAAGCTGAAAAGCCCCCTTCATTTTCCTGGCTTCCACCTGGGTGAGAAAGGGTCAGAAATCTAAAAGACTGAATAAACCAAAGAGTGTGAAGTTATGTAAAGAGGTTGCTAATAGATAAACTAAAATTTGAATTGGATTCACTAAATACTGTCTTTTCCCCCACACTATCTAACAGATGGAGGGCAGGATTGAGAAGAGGAGGGGAGGCTTGGAGGGAGATCAGACCAGTTGTTGAGAAAAATAAGGAGTAATGCTTTTTCTGCACAGCAGAATTGTAAGTGTCAGTCACGTTGTGGCCTGATCTCACTTGAGCACAGGGAGTTTTATGGAAGGAGGGATCTGCATATTGTTCATTCACACATTTAGTCAATGAGTATTTATTGAGCACCTACTCTATGCCAGGAACTGTGCAAGACTGGCATTCAGGGATGAATAGACCCCGTCCTGGCTCTCTGTGGTTCACAGTGTAGTCAAGGAGTCCCACATAGCCAGGGAGTTAGAATTAGTGCAGTGATCTGATAAGGAGTGAGTGTCATGCAAACCCAAGGAAAGCTCACAACCCCAGGCCAGGAAGGCTTCCAGGAAGAGATGACATTTACTCACCATACTCCAGCCATGCTGCTCTTCTTGAAGTTGCACATTCCTCCCCACTTAGGGGTATCTGCACTTGCTGTTCCCTCAGAACCAAATGCTGTTCCATTTCCTTTTGACAATCTACTCCTATGCTTCTCCAGGTCTTGGCATAAACACCACTTTTTTAAAGAGGCTTTCCCTGACCTCCCTACCCTTAAATTTACACAATGACTGCTCTTTTATTTTTCTTTCCTAATACCTCATTCCTTTCCTTTACAACACAAGTATGTGTATATCTAAGTGAATTTTTAAATAACGGTTTACTTTTTTCACTAGTATAGAAGCTTCTCAAGGTAGACTTTCCTCTACACTGTGTAGTGCATTGTCTGCCACAGAGAGAGCACTCAGTAAATATTAAAGGGGCACACGCATAAAATTACCCCAACACAGGCCACAAGGGTTCTTGACACAAGTCAAGAAGCCCGCTGAATCTTAGTTTCTTCATCTGAAAAACTGGATTTAGGCATCTACTTCATAGGATTTCTGTAGTGTTGTAGACTGAACATTGGACCCCAATGATGTTCATGTTCTAATCCCTGGAACTTGTGGCTATGTCTTTGCAGATGTGATTAAGTTAAGAATGTTGAGATGGGAGGATTCTCCTGGATTGCTCAGATGGGTCTGGGGTCATCACAGGAGTCCTTATAAGAGGGAGGCAGATTAGAGGGGCAGAAGGTGAGGTGATGACAGAAACAGAGAGACTTGAAGATGTTACATTGTTGACCTTGAAGATGGAGGAATGGGCCAAAAGTAAAGGACTGCAAGTTGAATGAGGCAAAAATAGGTTCTTCCTTGGAGCTTTCAGAAGGAACCACTCTTGCTGACTTTTTGATTTTGCCCTGTAAGACTCATTTGGGACTTCCGACCTCTAGAACTGTAAGAGAAAAATATTATATTATTTTAAGCCTCTAAATATGTAGTAATTTGTTGTAGCAGCAATAGGAATCTGATACATATAGAGATCAAATAAGATAATGTGTGAGAAGAATCTTAGAAAAGCACAAAGCCAGGAATCATTATTAGTTTATGACAGCTCTCTGTTTGTTTATTCCATTTCTACACAGTACTATGTAAGTTCCCGCTATCATAATGAGAGGAGATGCTTGAATAATAGCCCTACACCCCAAGGAAGGGTATTTTTTCATGGTTTATAATTGCCATAGAGCTTGAAAATCTTCCAGGTCTTATAGTTCTTAATTATGCTCTCATGCATATGCATCAATTACCCACATGCTCCTACCTAGTTTGTTAATGCAAAGATTTTTTTAAAAAAAAATTTGGAATGGTTTCCCCTGCATGCATTTCCCTCTGAAAATATCCTATGAAATATTTTACCTCCACTGCAATGATCTACTTCAGTTGGGACTTGCTTGCCAATCTTCCCCGGCACAACGGAATTAAACCTCCGCTCTCATCTGTTCCAGTCCTGGGGCCTGTTTATTCTACCTGGCAATCCTCTCCACATAACTCCCAATGGCTTAATTGCAGATTTGGTTCTCTGGGTTTGTGCCTGCTTTGCTGGGTATGGTCTGCAATCCAGGAAAAACCGGGGAGCGCCTGACCTAGAAGTTTATATTTAAATGGCAGTGGAGGAGGAAGAAAGGGTGTTGATGTTTTTGCTTGCTGTATCTCCCTGTTAGAAGTGGCTTTGTTGGGTCTGTGATTCAAGCCCACTAAATTCCAGGTGAGTCTCTGTGCTAGAGGGGCGGTTCGCCATGCAAATCAATGACTTTGCCACGTGATCCCATGTAAATTTCCTGTGTGACTCTTCTGGTGACTTTCAGTTCCACCTGGCTCAGTTGCCCAATCTGAAAGTCAGTTCCTCCTCTTCTTTCTGCTCCATCTCTCCTTTCCTTTTCCCTTGTTCTAGAGACAATCATAGAAACCATACCTAATTATTTGTGTTGGGGAAATCCAAATAGATCTCCCTGGGGACATTTTCATCATGTGGACCAATGTTGTTCTCTCGGTGAACTAAAGGATAGTGGTCTGCTCTCAGTTTTTGAGTGCTAGATTATATTTTTAAAAAATTTCTTTTGTGAGAGAGGAGATCTTACCTTCAAAATCTCTAAAATATTTGAGCTATATCATTAGGTAAATCCCTTAACTTCTCTGTATCAAGGTTTTCTGATCTGTCAAATAAAAATAATAACATAATCATTAGGCAGGGTATGGTGCTTCACACCTGTAATCCCAGCACTTTGGGAGACTGAAGTGGGAGAATCATCTGAGTTCAGGAGTTTGAGACCATCCTGGGCAACATAGCAAGACCTTGTCTCTACTAAAAATAAAAAAAATCTTAGCCAGGCATGGTGGCATGTGGCTGTAGTCTCAGCTACTTGAGTGGCTGAGGCAGTAGGATGGCTCAAGTCCAGAAGATGGAGGCTGCAGTGACCCATGATTGTATTATTGAGCTTCAGCCTGGGCAACAGACTGACACCCTGTCTCAAAATAATAATAATAATAATAATGATAATAATACTATAAATATGGTATATCATTGGGAGAATTAAAATAATATGTAAATGTCACATATTGAACATGGTTGTTCTTAAAATACTTGTTTCTTTCTCTGTCACTCTCGTTTTCAAGCTTGAGGAGGCATGTGCACCCCCTATGAGTTTTCTTTAAAGGAAGACTCTGGGCCTTTGGTCTACAGAGCCACATTCAGTTGGTCTTGGGAGAAGTCGGGGAATCTGTACTTTGAACAAGCTTCCTAGGTGTCATTGATGCTAGTGGTTTTCAAATTCTGCTTTTAGAGACTGTTTCATGGGCTGCAAAAGCAATGAGCTTGGACCATAGGCATTTTTAGGGCATGGCCTGTGTGGTGTCAACTTGTGTGTACTCACAATGCCTGTGGCAAAAGAGGTAACCAACACACACTGGCAGATATCAAATGAGTACCTCTGTACACTTTCAGTATTACCTGATGTATTTTTTCAAGTTTTACCCCTCATGGCAATTAGAGGGCTATGTATAAAGTACACTACTGCAACAGCCTATCATCTGAACCTTCACACATATTCCCAAGGGAAGTTCAAAACTCCCATTCCCTCCCTGCATTCCAGCATGTCCAAGTCTATCTTTCAGTAAGTCTCAGTTCAAATGCCATGTTCTCTATGAAGCCTTCCCCAGTTAAAGCTAACACTGCCCTCTGCTTCAACCAGTTTCTCTACGTCATTTAAAGTGGGTTAATTCTATCATTTCTTACCTATGTGCCTTTTCTCTCTCAGCAGCTTAGAAGTTTTGATGGTTTTACCTGTAATATCTCACAAATCCATGCCCTTCTCCCATCTCAGCCACAATTGTTCCAGTCCCGGCTCCATTATCTTGCTTTTATTAACCAAAAAGCTAGTCTCTTCTTGGCCTGTCTACACCAATCTAGACCCTTCTAGAAAATTGCTCTCTTTTGGCTGGGCGCAGTGGCTCACGCCTGTAATCCTAGCACTCTGGGAGGCCGAGGCAGGCAGATCACAAGGTCAGGAGATCGAGACCATCCTGGCTAACACAGTGAAACCCCGTCTCTACTAAAAACACAAAAAATTAGCTGGGCGTGGTGGCGGGCGCCTGTGGTCCCAGCTACTCGGGAGGCTGAGGCAGGAGAATGGCGCGAACCCGGGAGGCGGAGTTTGCAGTGAGCCAAGATCATGCCTCTGCACTCCAGCCTGGGCGACAGAGCAAGACTCCCTCTCAAAAAAAAAGAAAATTGCTCTCTTTTTTTGTGGCCAAAGGGGGCTTTTGAACACAGGAGTGTGATAACATCTTGCTTCTGTACTCCTTACTCGCCTGCACTCCCACTTAAAACCCTTCAACAGCACTGCATCTCTGTGCTATTAGGGTAAAGCCTAGAGCTCCTAACATGACCTTGAGAGCTCTGTTGGGTCTGGCTGCCTCCCCTGCTTCTCCAGTCTCATCTTGTGTTATGGCCTGTCACTCAGGTCTCCTTGCAATTTCTTGAATGCAACATGCCTCCTCTGGCCACTGGGCCTTTGCATATGCCTGGATTTCTCTTCCCATCCCAGCTGCTAGACTAGCTAACTTTGCTTTCAGCACTGAGTACAAATCTCATTTGCTCAGGAAAGTCTCCTCTTGAGCTCAGTAGACAGATGGGTATAAAGTACTATGTCACTGTGAGGTTGGGAGACAAATATTTTTCAGTGAGCAAGAAGGTGAGTGCTGTGACTAGGTAAGTGGAGTATGAAGGGGTGGGTGGGGTGAGAGGTGTAGGGTCTCTGGATTGAGATCAGTAATACAGATACTTCATTAATGTTTATCTCCATAAGAGCAAGCCTTTTTCTGTTTTGTTCACTCTGCCTTCTTCACCTTAGCTGGTAAGACTTAACACATACCAGTTGCTCAGTAAACATTTGGTGAATGAATAAATAAACATTTGGTGAATGATGGATAAAGAATGTGCAGTTTTTACTTTGAGTTGGGGCTCTCATTTTGGACCCACTCAGAAAGCATCTGGTTTCATTATGTCCTGGGAATCAGAATTAGGCAACTGGTCTCTAGTTAATAAGTCAGAATTGAAAATTTTGTGAACACTAGTTCATGGCTTAACTTGGACTCAGGAACTATACTGATCAATTGCAATACAACTATCTTCCTTAAATTTAGGTCCTAAAATATTCTAAGAAAGTAAATTTTGCTGAAAAATGACTTCTGGAACAGACTTCAGGAAACAGATGGCTCTAGAGTACTATGTCGATGAGAATTTTGAAGACACAGTGTTTCAGAGAGCGAGACGGTGACTGCTGTGATTAGGTAAGTGGAATGTGGAGGAAAGGATGGGGTGAGAGACGTAGAGTTTCTCAATTGAGATCACATACCCTCCATTCAACACTGAAACCTAACAGTAGAACGTAAGAGTAGATCTGGATTGGAGGGGGGAGGTGATGGGAAAATAAAGAACACATTCTGGAAAAGGATGTTCAAAAGGTGAAAAGAAAACATGGAAGAAGAAGGATTGAATGAAGGGCAGCAGTACCCAGAGACTACAGGAAATAAAAAGGGTCAAGAGAATGGCTGGGCGTGGTGGCTCACACCTGTAATCCTAGCACTTTGGGAGGCTGAGGTGGGCTGATCGCCTGAGGTCGGGAGTTCGAGACCAGCCTGACCAACATGGAGAAACCCTGTCTGTACTAATAATACAAAAATTAGCCAAGCGTGGTGGTGCATGCCTGTAATCCCAGCTACTCAGGAGGCTGAGGCATGAGATTAGCTTGAACCTGGGAGGTGGAGGTTGCAGTGAGCCGAGATCACACCATTGCACTCCAGCCTGGGCAACAAGAGTGAAACTCCATCTCAAAAAAAAAAAAAAAAAAAAAAAAAATCAAGAGATTCTAATCCCAGAAGCTGCCATTGACATAGGTAGGGGTTCTTGAGCCCACAACCAAGCTTCCTTCTCAGGCAATTGCCGGCAGCCCCAATTAAGGAGATTGTCCAAGGCAGTCATAACTGCAATGTGCTCTTGTCCCTTATTTCTCATACGATTGCCTGGTCTAGAGCAGTTTCCTGAGCAGAAGTGAGCCATCCAGATTCTTCTCTTAAAATCTGAAATCGGAATAGCGAGGAACTAGGAGAGTTATTTATCAGAACCTGAGCCTAAGGTGTATATAGAAATGGGGCCAGAATTGGCTCTAAGGCAAGCCCAAGCTGAAGTTATGGGAGCAGAAACGAGGGGTGAGGAAGCAGATCTGCAGAGAGAAGATAGCCCAGGTCAGAGAGAGGCAGAGATGCAGGACTGTTTGCATCAGGGAGAACAGCAGCTTGGGCCCTGTGCCTGCCAGTTTCTTGGATTCTGTTTCCAAGAGGCCTTCCTGGCTGGGTCAAGTAACTGAGTTCTGTATCTGTTCAATAAACTCTCCTTTAAGTGGGCTAGCTTAGCTTAAGTGTATCTCTCTCTGTTCTCTATATTCAAAAGAAATTTGAGAAGCAATTGGTGGTTGAACATGCAATGGGGCAAACCATTTCAACATGAGTTGGGGATGTGCCTGAGAAGACCCAGCTTTCCCAAAGGAACCAAGAACACAGCCTTGGAAGAAATGAGCTGGAAATATCGCGCTCATCTGTAAGCAAGCTGAAAGTTAGTTCTTGTGTGTATGTATACAGTGGCATTCTCTATTTCTCACACTTGACTCAGGGAGATTCTTCTGATTGGACATCTGACCTAGTGTGAGTCAGGCTAATGCCCTGCAACAGAGGAACAATGCTATGGTGGAGCCCCCAACACCAAGGTCCCAAGTGGAGACTCTTCTTTGTGGCCTTGGGAAGTGGTAGTGGAAATGACCAGGAAGTGAATTGGTTTGGTTTTCCTCCCCATGGCAGCCTGGCCTTACCTAAGGGCTTGTAGGCCCTCTTTCCGTGCTTTTCTAGATGATTTGTAAGGGATTGGTACCACACTGAGGCTCTTGTAAAATCACACTGGCTGCTATTCCCGTTGGACAGTGTCAGCCACCAGCTCTAAATGCCTTCCAATGTTCAAGGCTGCAGACTCAGCACCCACTTCACTGGCCTACATGTTGCTCAGCAAGTGTTTCCTGAGCATCCCCTGGGAGCCCATTTCTGTAGCAGGTGCTCTGTGCGCTTGGCTTCTACATGTGAAGAAAACAGTTCACTGACTGCTTGATGTGCTCTCCTGTTGGAAAGGTTCTGCTGCTTTGGTGGGCATTGCCAGGGCAACCAGACCAAAAGTCTGTTAATTAATTAATGCAACAGTGATTGCACCCAACCTTAGCTTAACAGAAGAGAAAACTGATTAGAATAATTTGCTTCTTGGTGAGGAATGGGTCAAAGAGAAACGCAGAGTTTTACAGCCAAGTAGAAGCTTTGTCTCATTTTAAAGCTAACTGGAAAAAAACACAGATAATGGGTGTGGGGGCAGTGATGGATGAAAATAGTTCATCTCATAATCAACCAGAAGACCAACAGCTAAATATTGGAATGCTGCCTTTGGAGAAAAGGAAACCACAGTATCAAGAGTCAATCACAGGTGAGGTTCAATTGCAGAGTCAGGGTTCAGACCCCATGTAGAGGCTAGTCTTCTAATCAGGGATCCTGAAAAGATCCACTTAGAAGGGCTTTGATGAAAACAGTTGGGAATTCAGGAAGAAAGACACAGACATGTATGTTTTGTGTAATTTTTTGGTTTAATTGTGTGTATATGTGTGTTATAACAAAAATAATTTTCGATTGTCCAAGTTCTACAAAGATTATTGATGGTTTCTTAAGTTTATTTTATACAAAAAAGTACATAATGGTTTTTACTTAAGGATGCAAATTATTTTTTCCCACAGTACTGGCTGTCAAAGCACAAAAAAGTGCTTTGAGCCCTATTCCTGAACCATAAGCTTTCTGGTGCACTCCAAAGGAACTCTTTTGTAGACTGCACTAAGCTAATCAGATACTTTCTGTCTTCAAGATTTTACTCTAAGAAAGTAAATTAGTTAGTATTGAAAGCTTGGATAAGATGAGAAAGGAAGTCACAGTGACTTGGTGTTACGCGCCGTTTTTTTTTTTTTTTTCATGAGAACCCAGAAACAGAGAACAGGACTAGAGAGAAGGAGAATTCATTCGTTCATTCATTCATTCATTCATTCATTCCTTATTCAAAAGTTTTACTGAGTCCCTTCTGTAAGCCAAAGCCTCTTCTGGGTGCAGATGATACAACAGTGAATAGAACAAAGTTCCTTTCCTCATGGAATTTACATGCCAGTGAGGCAAAGGAGAGACAAGAAATAAATAAACATATTATATGCTCAGGCAGTAATAAGTGCCATGAAGGAAAATAAAGCTGCTAAGGCAATAGAGATTGAGGAGATTGAGAAGCTGCTATTTCAGATAAAGAGGGCAGGAAGGTGAAAGAGGAGAGTAATCCATGTGGACATCCAGGGGAAAGAGCGAAGTGGGTGGCTGAGAGGATCAGGGACAAGCTTCACGTAGTCCTAGAGAAATGGAGACGGGAATCTCAAGATCTGGCCATCCTACCACCCTTGGGTACTATAAGATACTCTGTCATACATCTAATGAATTGTCCCTTTTAGCATAAATTTGAGGGTTTTTCCTTTTTTGCAGCTAACAGATTCCATTTCTAAACCCAGAAGGTGAGTCTACAGCAGTTAGCTATGAGCTACCTAGAATTCCCGCCCGGGCTCCCTAGTCAGAGAGTGTGGCTCTTCACCACCACCTGATGGCAATGTCCTTGAAGCACAGGGGCCTTCACAAGGGCAAAACCCAGTCTGGGAGCCAAAGAGATGCCAAGAGATAATAACTCTGCAGCTGTTTCTTATGTCAGTGTTAGCAAATCTCGAAACTGTAAAGAATTATATTCTTGAAAGCATTAAAAGAGCGTTTATTTGTGCCAGGGTCATTCCGTTTTGGCTGGAGGGTTCAGGGAAACGTGGAGATGTGAGCTGTGATTTTTTGAATTGAGGGCCAGAGCTGGTCCCCCTCTTGGATTCAGTTTATACAGATTACTCCTTGATGTTTCTGAATGATTCTACATGTAAACCTGGGGTCTGATCTCTTTCTGGCCTTCTGATCTCACTATAGCTAAAAAACCAACCAATAAAATGGGAACTCTTTAGAATTACATGGATCCTTGAGGCACACAAGTACTCAAATGTCAGCAAGGAATATATGCAGCAGTGTAGCTGAGAGTTCTGACTGCTGCTGCACTTGCGTTCAAGGGAAATAATATGTATTGAGTACCCTGGTGCCAGACACTTGACATACGTTATCTCCTATGCCCAAAGAATTTACCCCTTTCTAAAGATGAGGAAACTGAGCTTCAGAGAGATTCGGTACCTTGATGAATAAAAAAAAAATGCTGATTTGCAGCTGGGTGCGGTGGCTCACGCCTGTAATCCCAGCACTTTGGGAGGCTGAGGTGGGCGGATCATGAGGTCAGGAGTTTGAGACCAGCCTGGTCAACATGGTGAAACCCTGTCTCTACTAAAAATACAAAAATTAGCCGGGCGTGGTGGCACACGCCTGTAATCCCAGCTACTCAGGAGGCTGAGGGAGAAGAATTGCTTGAACCTGGGAGGCAGAGGTTGCAGTGAGCTGAGATCACCCCTCTGCACCCCAGCCTGGGTGACAGAGCGAGACTCCGTCTTGAAAAAAAAATGCTGATTTGCAAGCAATTGAAGATTGTCTGGCTGATAAAGCAGGAACAGAATGTTAAAAAGATTTTGGGGTGCTCACAGAGAACCAGGGCTAAGCTTCCAGAGGGGATCCTAACACCGGACTGCAAAACTGGTGTGACGAGGGAACCACAGCTACTCTCACAGAGAACTGCATGCCAGTATCTGCACCACTGCCACTTCTATTCAGGAACTCCACTGGACTGCTTCTGCTCTTGCCGCCAGCACTGTGCTTCTTTTGCACCAGGAATTAGACCTTTACTCTGTCACTAGTCTCACTTCTCTTTTGTCTCACCAGCTCTAAGGTAAAAAGTTTGGTGTGGAGGCTTGATTGGCAGAGTGTAAATCCGGGCTTTAGCTGCAAGGGAGGCTAGGAAATGAAGTAGCTGGTATTTTTCAACTCTGTTGGCAAAGGCTGTTTCAGTCTCTCATCAAAGTGGGGGAATTCCCCCAAGATAGAAAGTGGCTCAGATAGAGGCAGCCAAACAAAAGTCACATGCCCACCAGAGCTGCAGCAGTGACATAGTCAGTGAGGGGTGGGGTTGGTGCTCTATTTCCAGAGCCCACTTCATATTTCCTCTTGCAGGGGTGCCAAAGTGGAAGGCGATGCTCACTTTTTAAGACCTTATTGAAAAACCATAGTGTTGAGCATTTTCAATATGCCCAACATTGTCACTAAGATGTGAGGGTATAAAGGTGCAAAAGACATGATGGTTGCCCTGCAAGTGAGAGCTTCATCTTCATCACATAGTCCTAAGCAACAGTAATGGATGACTAGTATATTAATCACCTTCGGTACCAGGTGCTTTGTATACATTATCTCTAAAGGCTGACAACAACCCTGCAAAAAGATACTCTTAATACCAGATGATGAAACTGAGACTAGAAAGGTTACATAATATGTTCAAGTCACACAATTAATAAGTAGCAAATCCCAGGGTAGAAAATGAGGTCTCTCTGGCCAACTCCAAACTGGGGAAACTGTCATTTGGCAAAAGATTCAGTCGTTTGGCAAAAGTCTGCTGTTAGTTGATAGCAGAGTTGGGATGAGAACTCTAGCCTCTGACTCCAGCCCTTATGAGCTGAGCTGACTCCACACTGTGTTCAGCACCGCCTTTTTGTCTGGCGTTGCCTGGCGCCTCTTTACCTTCATCGTTCTGAATGCCTTTTATTCAGTCCTGAGGTTTTTAAACGTGTCCTTTCCAGCTCCATTGTTTTGAGGGACAGTGACCATCTCAGCTGATCCTGCATGGGAGCGGGGAGATGTCACTGAAGCCAGACCAACCAGAGACCTCCTGAGGGCAGGCTGGAGAATCAGGGCATCAGCCAGGTGATCTGTAAGGTCACAGCCTGATCTGCTCTCCATGATGAGGGTTCCTTCCTAGGGAGTGTGACTCCTTTGTGGAGAGAAAGCTCTGGATCTTAACTCCCCTCTGTCACTGCTGGGCTTTGTCTCAGGTGGTCACCTTGAATGCTGGCAAATTCTATCCCTAAAGGACAAAGACAGTCAGCTGGTGATGGTGAACTTCTTAATGAGAAAAGAGGACTTTTGAAGGAAGAACCTGTTCAATGAGCACCATTATTTTATCAGAGAACCTGTGGCAGGGGCGTGTCATGAGTGAAGTTACGAGGGGGTTCGATGTCTGGCAGGTAGAGACGATATTATAAAAGAGGTCATGGGAGGCCAGGAGAAAGGAGAGATACATAGAGAAAGGAGAGAGAGAGATAATATGAAGTAGGACAGTTGGTTCTTTACATCTTTCTCTCACACCTTCCACTACTGGCCCAGTTTCTACCATGATTTTCTAACCTTAGTTTTCATATTGCCTCTTAATGTACACATGATCTATATCTAGGGGCTTAAACATTATTATTGTTGTTGTATTAGCATCAATGGGCCATTTCCATTCAGTTTCTATAAATGGGATCTCATACCACCTCTCTGCCCCGAATTCTCTCTCTCTCTCTGCGTGTGTGTGTGTGTGTGTGTGTGTCTCTCTGTCACACACACACACATCCAACACACTAGTGAAAACTGCAGGGTCATTTGCTGCACCCTGGAGATTACTTTGTCTTTGAGAGTCCAAAGAAAAACCCATCAGCCGTCAAAGGTTTTAATTATTTATTTTTAATCACAAAGGAATGCATGACTATGTTCTGGTTGTAAAAAAATTCACACAATACATCTGAAATGAGAGTCTCCCCCAGTGAAGAATTTTAAATAGCTCTGGTCCTCACCCACCAGCCCCTGGGTCTGTGGTGGACCAGTGCTGGGAGATGTAAATGGACCTGGTAAAGGTTTGGGGAAACACTGAACTCTTGTAATACAGGGAGGGCTGGGGAAGCAGGGATCACCTGTGAAATGAAATGGGAGTAGTTAATGGAACTTACCCTTTACATTTAGGAGTTGTTGACTTTGCCAGGGATGTGCTATTCCATTTTTGCAGTTTTCTTTTAAAGGAGTGAGGAAGAGGAGGCCTGGGCTCCTGTATCTCTGTAGGGACTCACTCTTTTCTCTAATGAGCTGCCTTAAGACAGCATGCATCACAGGCAGACGCTCAGCATTCTGCTGTACTTGGCCATAGCAAGTGGTAAGATTTTTGTCAAATTCATGTCTTTCTCACCAATATTCTAATATTGGGTATTTCCTTTATGACTCATTAAGCCCCTGTATAAATTTGCTACGGGGCCAAATTGAGATGAATGCAGAGTTTTAGTAAAGAAGTCAGAAATGTATCGAATGAAAGAAAGATAAAAATAGAAAGTCTCTTGGAGACCATTGATTTAGTTCTTCACTTTTCAGAAGAAGACATGAAAGTCCAGAGAGGTTTGCTCCAATGCCCCAAATCACATAGGCAGAGTTAGGAGCACAGAGAAAACCAGAAGTCCGGTTTCAGACTCCCAGCCTGGTGTTCCTTCCATTACGCCAGTGTTGGAATCCAGCCGCCACTGTTAGCTACCTAGAAAACTTGGGCTGGTCTCAATAACCCTGGAGCCCAGTTTTATCATCACTCTATCTCCCTTAGGGTAGCATCGCTAAGAGCATCCAATAAAATTGTGACTGTTAAGTACCACGCAAATAGCCAAGCAATTTTCAAGTACAAAAAAATGAACTTCTTTTCAGTTACTGGAAAGACAAGCATTCTTCATTAGTTAGTCATGTACAGTAGCATTTTGTGAAGCAGCACCTAACTGCACGAAAGATTTTAGGAATCTGGCCCTGGAAACTTTGCTGTTTTATTTTTTAGTCTTTTTAAGTTTCTTAAAAATTGGTGTTATATGATCATAGGACATTATTTTACATTCATTTAGGTGTGATAATGGTGCTGTGGTTATGTTGGCAGATGTTATTAATTTGGGGAATGCATGCTGAAGTACTTCTGGGTTGTTTAGGGTTATTATTTAAGTGTTATATATTATGACATCTGTAATTTACCTTTCAGTGGTTCAGCAATTATAAACCCATGCATATGTGGGCACATACATATATATGGCAAAACATTAACTGTTTTTGAATCTAGGTATATTACATGTGTGGGTGTCGAATATACTATTGTTCTATTTTTCCATATGTTTGAAAATTTTTATAATAAAGTGGCCTGTAAAATAAATTCTTCCAGTGATATTGATTCTCTCTGTTTTGAGAACCACTGATGTAGAGCTATAGAACACGTGACCAGTGACAGTCTGTGAGTGGTCTCTCCATGTGACTAATTATGACATGGGATTATCTATGCTCCTGGTTCCAGTTTAAGAAGAAAATAAGAGAAATCTTTTAAATTTCCTCCTTGAGGTCTCATCAGAATTGGAGCCACTTTTCCTCTGCAATACTGGTAAGGTTCTATTTTCCTTTGCTTTGTTTTGACAGTCTGATTTGTCTGTTACACTGAAATATTGAAACGGTACGCCATCTTTCCCATTTCCAGGGAGGCCTACAGGTGGAACTGATTGGACTTGAAGGTATTGATTAGATCAGTGGTTCCCAAACTTGGGTGCCTAGAGACATCATCTATAAAATTTCAGCAGGCTTAGGGTGAGGCAGTGGCATGTGACTCTTAGCAATAACAAGAGATAATTCTAATGTATATCTAGGTTTGAGACCCAGTGTTTTAAACTATGATGACAACAAAGTCAAGGTCATGGGTTTGGTTCCCAATTTAAGAGATATTTAGCTTTTCATGAAGAAAAGTTCCATTCCATAGTTACATTCTCTACACCATACTCTGTTCTACCATTTTAAAATAGGGGTCCTGGTAGAAAAAAAATGAACCAGGAAAAAGAAAAAGGTAAATGAATTAGGGCAATTTACAACAATGATAACAACATATATATATATATATATGCACAAAGTCATATATATATGCACAAAATCATATATATATATAAATATGATTTTTCCTTGTTAGAATTTGGTATATTCTGTTACAGAGGTGGCTGCATATTATTGATGGGTGAAAAGAGGTTTTTATTCGTTGTTCTTTCATTACCAAATGTATCAACTACCTCAGGAATTTTGGATGAAAAGGTAAAAATGTTTTGTCAGCATCAGTGAATCGTGATAAAAATGAGTGATGTTTTTAATGAAAAACACTTGATGAACACTTACCAGGCAAGCATGAAAGGAGAAATTGAACCTCAGGAAACAGAAAAATTAACCCCCACTCACCAAACCATTTTTGTTATTAACACTTTCTGGAGCCTCTAAAAGAAAGGAAATGCTTTAAAGGAAAACAAGAGCAGCTCTCTGGCAGGGCCTTGGTTTCTGCAGCAGGAATCAGCAGGATCCTTCACCGGCACACCATAAAGCAGCTTCCCTTGTTCTTATGTAATATGTCTTTGCAGCTTAAACCTTTAATTAACCAGAGATGTCATCAAGAAAAGTTTGCTAAGGAAGAGGATGCCTGGTTTAATTAAAAAGATCTTTAATAGTTATTAAGGAAATCAATTTGGAATTCAGGCCTGAGAGCAGTGATGGGGGAAGAAATCACTGAGAGGAACTTCTCCATCTCTCTGGGTAATGGATTTTAACCCTTTGATCTGATCTGCTTTACAATCACCAGGGCAGTGGTCCAGGGCATGGAGAGGGATGCCTGTCACTCATCACTTTTAAATCTACATCCCAGATGTAAGAGAGCAGTTCTGCCTTACATGGCAGAAGCCCAACCTTTCTGGAATGCAGTTATCCTGGCAATTGAAAGAAATAGGAAACCTTTATAAATTGAAAATCTCCTACCTCATAAGTATAAGCTATTTTTTTCCCCAAAGCGATGCATTATTTCTCCCTGAGGATTTGCACTTGGACTGTACATCAGGCGTTTTCCCATTACTGCTCCAACTGGCCTTCTTCGGATCAAGCTAGAAAAAGGGATTTGGCTCTTTGGAGCATAAGAGAAATATTATTTTCACTTGTCTCATGAAAATGATGACACAAAAGGTGAAATAGCCAGAGGATGGGCAAAATAAATTGTCTGTGTGGCAAAAACTGTAAAAGGAAAAGAGTTTTTCTTTTAAAAAACAGCATTCTGCCAACAGGGGAATGATATTAATATCATCATCTGACGCAGCCCAGTTGAGTTCAAACGCTGAAAGCACTTCTCAAATAATCTGTGTTTAATTAACATTTGCACAGCACTTAGAGAGGGAAACTGAAGACAGGTGCAGTGCAGAGCTGCAAAAACGACTTTCCTGTTGCAATGTAGCTCTTTCTCAGGTGGACTGAAGCGCCTCTATCTAGGACTCAACATTACTCAACAGAAACCCAAGAGGAAGGACTAGATCTTTTAACACTCAAGGCTTTGTTCAAATCACCAGCTTACATTTTCTAGAAGAGCTGGAATAGGCCTTATTTATTTGTATTCCTCACAGCAAATTGCCCAGAGTCTTGGTCACAGTGTCTTTGTTCATTGTTTTGCTCGTTACCTAGAAACTTCTGGGCTTAGCAGCCTCCCCATCCCACCGTAGAAATGCCTCAGCTCCCTGATTCTCTTGTCCTGTGAAACCTAGTGAGGGATGTCACTTGGGAGCAATGTTGGGTAATGCAGATATGTTATAGCCCACAGTTTACCAATGAACTCATCTTGCTGCAGGCAGTTCGTGCAATTTCTCTGGGCTCCACTTTTCTCAATTACAAAATGAGGAGTATTGAACTACATTACAGTCTAAGGCCCCTCCTAATATAATCTGGTGTACTCTTTCCCCTTTGTCCTAGCTTGGTAGATCTGTTCCCACATTAGAAGATGGAAACCAGGAAAACTTCAGTACTTATGGAAACACTGGTGGCTGGAGTAGAGGTTGCAAGCTGGCAAGCAGCAGGCTGGATTCAGACTGCAGACCTGTTTATTTAGCCCATCCAATGTTTTGGTGGGCTGGTGGTGGGGGTGATTGAATTAATCGATAACAGTTAAAATCCAGGAGGTTTCACGTCGTCATCTGGACTTATGCTTTTGTTGAGGTTGGAAAACTCTAGCAACACTTTACTGGCACTGGCAATGATGAGTTGGAGCTGATCCCTTGCTAGTCCAGTGTGGGCCCCACTACTCCCTACTGTGTCCTCAATATGAAGTTTGAATAGCAGTTTCATTGTTTTCATTGTGTTTATGCTATTTTTCCCCCAACCCTATCCCATTTCACTCATTCATGTTACTTTCATGGCCCATGTAGGTATGTGGGTGAGAGGAAGAGGTTGTTGGAAGAATGATTGGAGTCTGGTGTCAGGAATCCCTTGCGCTTCAAAGAGACAGTGTGCTGCTACCTGGCTGCTTCCATGAGCTGCAAAGTGGGTAAAACATCTTCAGTTGGGTGGGTAGGATAAGACTGTCATTGACTGATATGCGCAACCTAATTACTTCCTTAGTTACTTAAAGCTGGCTTCATTTGTCCAAATTGTCTCTTCTTTGGATAAGCATCTTGACTATTGTTTACTTAGAATAATGCCCCACATGAACAGAGTATCCCAAGTTCAGCACACATACAAAACAACTTAAACAGCAAACCCACATTTTTACTCATCTAAGAAAAGCAATCTTCCTTCTAGAACCATCACCAGAAGTCCTCCTGTTGATTAGAGTGGCCTCTAATTTATTGTCTAAAATAGACATTTCTTGAAAGTAAAATGAGGCAGTATAATAATTATGCCAGAAAAATCAGAATAAACCAGGAATTTCCCAAGCAAACTGGGGCATAAAGCCACCCTGCTCAATGTGCAATATCTGGTAGTGACTTGATGACAAAATCTGCTGTCGGTCACTAGAGGTTATACTGGATTGTCCCAGGTCCACTCCTGGGGTATGCTTGGCTCCTCTTGCTGTTGAAGTCCTAGCCAGACTGGAGAGGCCCCATCACAGTTCTATTCCTTCTTGGATTTGAGCTCTCCTGCCCACTTCTACCTTTCACTCATGCCTCTAAGCTTAAGCCTAACAGGAGAGACTGTCTTTGTCAGAGATAATGCAAGTGGCTCTCAGATTTGGTTGTCTGAAACTGGGGACCTGGGGAGTGACATCTGTCCTTAGATCCTTCTATTTCTTCTGCCTGTGCTGCCCTCTGTCAGAGTCTCCTCTAGATAATTCAAGGGAAATAATTTTCTTTTTCTTTCTTTTCTTTTTTTTTTGATGACAGAGTTTCGCTCTTGTTGCACAGGCTGGAGTGCAATGGTGCGATTTCAGCTCACTGCAACCTCCGCTTCCCGGATTCAAGCCATCCTCCTGCCACAGCCTCCCGAGTAGCTGGATTACAGGTGCCTGCCACCATGCCCGGCTAATTTTTGTATTTTTTAAAAGAGACGGGGTTTTGCCATGTTGGTCAGGCTGGTCTCAAACTCCTGACCTCAAGTGATCTGCCCGCCTCGGCCTCCCAAAGTGCTGGGATTACAGGCGTGAGCCACTGTGCAGGTCTCTTTTACTTTTCTTTAGGCAAACTGGGTCACACCTTCATGCTAGAACTTTGCATATTCTATAGGGGCTGGGGGGGTGGGGGAAATTTCTCAGATCACCACAGGGCACCATCACTGAAGATCAAACCACTTTACACAACCAGCAAAGACATATCATTGTAGCAGTATTAAGTTTTACACTTGGCATTTGGGTGAGAAACAAAGAAAGTTTGGGGCATTTCAAACAATAAAAGAAGCAGGCTTTTGAAATGCAAAGATATAGATCCCTTTCAAGGAATCGAATATAAGAATAAAAGGAGGGAGAGGAGTTGAGGGTAGTGGGCTGGTGAAAGGAGTTGTTTAATGGAAAGAGAAAGATCCAGAAAGGTGACTGTCAGATCCCTTAGATAAAGCCACCCATCTACCCGTCTAAGATGAGAGGAAAATCCAGCTGGCTTTATTCTTTTGACAAAGATTCACTGATGTGGCAGAAAGATGAGGTAAGGGGTTGGTAATAGCTCATCCTCATTCACCACGTGGTTTAAACTATTCCATCACTCACTCTATAAGAAAGCCTTGCAGGAGACCCAGGACATGCGGTTTTGACAGGATCTATAGTGGCAAGGAAAATGGAGAGGAACACAGAGGAAAGGGGAGCTGATGTATTATTTACAGTGGAGAACTTGAACAGAGTCAACTGCAGGAGTCAGCCCAAAGACTTGTATCTGTATGACTGTGGAATAAAGACAGACAGATCTTTGAATTTTCACTGCCGCTCTTTTTGCTGCTGGGGAACCCTGCCAGGGCTGGGCCAGCATGTGTGTGGCTCATCTTCTCACTGTGCTGCAATCTGCCCTGCTACCGCTTACCTTTCCCTATGGCCCAGAAGAGGTAAAGACCTCAACAGAAACCTGTCTGGGCCTCTGTGGGTGAAATTTCGTTAGGTTGGCACAGAGGGTGTCTCGCTGGTTGTGACAGGTCTAATAAGCGTGCAGATGGCAAGAAGCACACACACAGCCACTCGCGCACACACAGCCTCCCTGAAGTCATGCAGTGGGCAGAGAGGAGGGACTCAGAGAATCTGATCCAAAAGGAACAAAGGCTGCAGCCTCTGCGGTGGGCTGAGCGAGAATGACGGGGAGACGGCTACAGGAAACGAGAAGCGAAGTGTGAGAATCCACAGCAAAAGCCGCCGCAGAGCATATGCATCGGACTTCACAGCTTCCTCCTGCTTCCAGCTTGCATTTGCTCCATATGCTGCTTTACACTGCTTTCCGGGCC